>NC_088380.1:120795000-125595000 GCF_037993035.2 Macaca fascicularis
TAGAAAATATAAAAATACACTCAGCATTTCTATTCTTTTTTAAAATAAGCAAATGTATTATAAACACCTTTAAACATCTCTACAAGAGGAAAAATCTTCCAAAGTACAATGTCTGAATCCTGTGTATGCACAGATTAGAAGTGTTTATTTTACTTATCTTGAGATTGTAGAGAACAGATACCAGCTTCTCTGAAATGACAAATAGTTTTCATTTCTTTAAAAGTGATTTTCAGACAGATACATTTAAAACACATCTGAGTATAGGTCATGTAATTTCTGCAGGAAGGTCTTCAAATTTGAACTCTTTGGTAGAGCAGAGTGGCTGAGCTGAAGCAGTCTCACTGTCTGCAGAACAGGACTTATAAAAAAGTGATCACAGTAAATATTTCAGAAAAAAAGGAATCCTAATAAGTGTATTTTAGCTTATAGTGTGTTTTTCTGTGTTTTAATAGAGCGTTTGGATTAAGCCTTTTCTTTATCACATTTGTTCTTTAGAACAATTTTTCTCTTTCTTATAAAAATATTGCCTATGCTTATTCTTATATGCATTAATCTCCTGAAGCTGTAACTTAAAAACAAGCAAACAAATGTTTAAATGAAATCTGTTTATTTACTTAAAGAAAAATGATTGGTAATGTTTTTATTTAACTCTAGAAAACCTGTACATAATTACATTGAAAGATCTGAGGCTTGTCTTTAGCAAAGAAAAGAAAATCTTCAGTAATCTGATTAATTTATAAAGTTGGATTTCTGATAAGTCAGTAAGAATTCATTGGCCTCATCATTGTTTGATGCACAGAAAATGGAATGGATCTATTGAGAGGTATTGAGTTCATAGTCTGTAAAGGCATAGGTATTTATGCAGAGGAAGGATGACTGCTTGATGACAGTTACCATTTTGATCATTTAATATGTATAAGTTACTGTGAAAGGCATATGGGTATACAAAGAGAAAAATGCCAGGTATCTTCCCTCAAAGAGTTTATCATCTGAGAAAGAGAGACACATGTGAACAAAATCTTACAAGTGCAATGCAGTGCTGTATTAGAGCTATACGTAAGTATATACAAGGTACAATGGCAACGAAAACTTAGCTGAAAGAGATAGGCTTTGGGGAAACTCATTTGACTCTTAGCAGAAAAAGGAGGAATTTTCCAGATGAATGAGGTGCTAAGGAGGGCATTCTAATTAAGATAGCAATGTAAAGACAGCATGGGGTATTCTGGGAAGTGTAAAGATCTTGCTAGGCCTTATCAAAGGATGTAGTGAGGTAGAGGTGAGAGAGAAACACATGATGAGAGATGAAAGCCTGGGAGGTGGGCAGGAGCCAGATAAGACAGGGCCTTGTATGCTGCTCTAAGGATTATGAATTTTATCTTACAGGCAGAGAGGAACCTTGTATACAAGGAACAGATTTCGTTATGAAATGATGGCCACAATAGTAGGAGAGGGGTTGCAGAAGGGTGAGGTTGGAAGCAGTTTGGAGTAAGTTTGACAGCCAGGTCAGAGATGATAGAAGCATAAACTGGAGGATTTGCAGGGCATGGGAATACCTAGAATTTAGGAGGTAAAATCAGGTCTTAAGGTGGCCACTTCCTCTGTGATTCAACAGTTGTTCAAAGTTTTTTTTTGTATTTTTATCGATTTAGGGTACAATTACAGTTTTGTTACATGGATATATTCTCTACTGGTGAAGTCTGGGCTTTTAAGGTAACTATCACCTGTATAGTGTATATTGTCCTAATTTCTCATCTCCCATCCCCCTCCTACTCTCCCACCTTTCTGAGTCTCCAATGTCTATTATTCCATATACTATGTTCATGAGTACACATTATTTAGCTCCCACTTACAAGTGGAACGTGCAGTATTTGGCTTTCTGTTTCTGAGTTACTTCACTTAAGATAATCATCTCCACTTACATCCATGTTGTTGAAAAAGATGTGACTTCATTATTTTTCATGGCTGAGTAGGATTCCATGGCATGGGGGTGTGTGTATATATGTATCTACACATATGCATACACATTTTCTTTATCCAATCATCCATTGATGGATACTTAGATTGATCCCATAGCTTGACTATTGTGAATAGTACAACAATAAACATATGAGTGCAAGTATATTTTTGGTATAATGATTGCTTTTCCTTTGTGTGGATAACCGGTAGTGGAATTGCTGGATTGAATGGTAGCTCTATTTTTAGTTCTTTGAGAAATCTCCATACTATTGTCCATAGATGCTGTACTAATTCACATTTCCATCAATGTTGTATGTGTTTCATTTTCTCTGCATCCTTGCCAACATCTTTTGTTTTTTGACATTGTAGTAATAGCCTTTCTGACTGCTATGAGATGGTATTTCTCGGTTTTAATTGCATTTCTGTGAGGATTAGTGATGTTGGGCATTTTTTTTCATATGATTTTTTACCATTTGTATGTCTTCTTTGAAAAGTGTCTGTTCATGTCCTTTGACCACTTATTAATGGGATTATTTGTTTGTTTTTCTTGTTGAGTTGTTTCAGTTCTTTGGAGATTCTGGATATTAGTCCTTTGTCAGATGCATATTTTCACCCATTCTGTAAGTCATCTGTACTCTGTTTATTATTTCTTTTGCTGTGCAGAAGCTTTAGTTTAATTAAGTCCCATTTGTCTATTTTTCTTTTTATTGCATTTGCTTTACAGGTCTTAATAATGAATTATTTGCCTAGGCCAATGTCCCAAAGAGATTTTCCTAAGTTTTCTTCTAGGATTTTAATAGTCTTAGGTCATACATTAAAATCTAATCTGTCTTGAGTTAATTTCTGTATATGGTGAGATAGAGGTCCACTTTCATTCTTCTGCATATAACTATTTAATATTCCCAGCACCATTTATTGAGTAGGATGTCCTTTCTCTACTGTATATTTTTATCAACTCTGTCAAAGATCAGTTAGCTGCAGGTATTTGGCTTTATTTCTGGGTTCCCTTTTCTGCTCCAGTGTCTACTTTTATACCAGGACCATGCTGTTTTGGTTACTATACCCTACAGTATAATTTGAAGTCAGGTAATATGATATCTCCAGCTTTGTTCTTCTTCTTAGGATTGCTTTGGCTATTTGGCCTCTTTTTTTGGTTTCATATGAATTTTAGGACTTTTTTTCTATTCTGTGAAAAATGAAATTGGTATTTTGATAGGAATCACATTGAATTTTAGATTGCTTTGGGCAGTATGGTCATTCTAAATATATTGATTCTTCTAATTCATGAGCATGGGATGTTTTCCTATTTGTTTGTGTTATCTATTGCTTCTTTCATCAGTGTTTTGTAGTTTTCCTTGTAGAGATCTTTCACCTCATTGGATAAGTGTATTCCTAGATATTTTATTTTATTTTGTTGTAGCTATTGTAAATGGGATTGACTTCTTGATTTGGTTCTCAGTTTGATTGTTATGGATATACAGAAATGGAACTCATTTTTGTACATTGATTTCATATCTTGAAACTTGACTGAATTCATTTATCAAATCTACAAGTTTTTTGGAGGAGTCTTGAGGGTTTTCTAGGTATAAGCTTATACCATCAGCAGAGATAATTTTACTTATTTTCCAATTTGGATGCCTTTTATTTCTTTCTGTTGCCTGATAGCTCTGGCTAGAACTTCTAGTACTGTGTTGAACAGGAGTGGTGAATGTGGGATCCTTGTTTTATTCCAGTTCTTACAGGGAATGCTTTCAACTTTTCTCCATTCAGTATGATGTTGGTTGTGGGTTTGTCATATATGGTTTATATTATTTTGAGTTATGTTTCTTTTATGCCTAATTTGTTGAGGGTTTTTTAATCAAGAAAAAAGCTAAATTTTATCAAATGCTTTTTCTGCATCTATTGAAATGATTGTATGGTTTTTATTTTTCATTCTGTTTGTGATGCATCATATTTACTGATTTGCATATGTTGAACCATCTTCACATCCCTGGAATAAAATTTAGTTGATCATGGTGTATTAGCTTTTTGATGTGCTGTTCAATTAGGTTTGCTAGTATTTTGTTGAGTATTTGTGCAGCTATGTTCTTCAGTGATATTAGTCTGTAGTTTTCTACTTTTTAGTGTGTCCTTACCTGGCTTTGGTATTAGGGTGATATTGGCTTCTAGAATGAGTTAGAAAGGATTCTATCCTCCTCAATTTGGGGCAATAATTTCAGTAGGAATGGTACCAGTTCTTTGTATTGCTGGGAGGATTTGGCTATGAATCCAACTGGTTCTGGGCTTTTTATTGTTGGGAGATTTTTTATTACTGATTCAGTCTCACTACTCATTGTTCATTTGCTCAAGATTTCTGTTTCTTCCTGGTTCAATCTTGGGAGGTTTTATTTTTCCAGGAATTTACACATTTCTTCTAGGTTTTCTGGTTTGTGAGCATACAGATGCACATAGTACTGAATTCCATGGCCTGATCAGGCAGGAATGTGATCCATTTCCCTGTCATGTCCTCATCTTGGTGCTTGGGACACTCAGCTTGGTCAGACACTATCTCCAGGCTGCAGTGTAGCTGAGAGCTGTAAAAGACACAGGTGCCTTACTTCACCAAAATTTCCCCTGTGCAGAACCTCCTCCCTCAGCCTAAAACACACAGCATTTCAGCTTTTCTGCTCTCCACTGCAAGAACACTGATACACCATGTGGAGGGTGGGGATCTCACTTTTCATGACAGCCCAGCCTGGTGGGCACACCAGCAGTGGGGCTGCAGCTGCCCCTTAAAGTGCTAGAAAAGCCATCCTCCAGCATACCTGTGCCAGTTTCCTGTGGTAGCCACTATGGTTGTGTCTGCAGCTGTCGGGGACTCAGCACAGAAGCCACTTGGCTGCTGTGATGGAACTGTATTCCTCCTTTGCAGAGCTGAGTACAATGCCTTTGTCTCAGCTGGAAGAGATGCTGCCACTCAGAGCCCACAAGCAGAGAGTTTTCTGGCTAGGAAAGCACATGTTCTGGTTTCCTTTCTCCCAACAGGAGCTCTTTTGGTGTGCTGCACTCTCCCTTCCCTTAGGAGCATTACTCCCCAAGGGCTGGACCACTCAGAACCCTCAGCTCCCTTGGGTCCAGCTAGCTCTGTACAGCTTCCATAGCCTGAGCAGGCACTGAGGAATGTCTGCAGGGGATCTGGTGATGTGGAGACAAAAGGGCTGAGCAGGACACAGGACTTTGATGGTTGTGCCTCAGTAGGGTGCCCTGCCACTGCCACTCAGGTCCGGGGGTTGGTGAGTGATCTGGCAGGAGTTGGTGATCTGGTGTACTGCCCTCAAGAAGTCCTCAAATCACTGCTCACATGGGTGTTCGGGTTCTGACAGTTTAGATGCTGGTGGTCTGCTGTAGGGGTGAGGGGAGCCGAAACACTCCCACCTACCCTTCTGATGAAGTAACAAGTCCTTCAGGGTTTCTAACCAGTCTCCACCAGCCTCTTGTTTCCTTCTTTTGCTGTGCCCCAACTTATTCTGTGAGGTCTTCACTAGGTTCCAGCACTCTTCCCTTGATAGGCTATTCAACTTATGATTATTCACTGTAACTTTGTTTCTTCTTTCTGAGGAGTATTGGCATCTGACATCTCTAGTCAGCCATCTTAAATCCCATGAAACTCAAGGTTTTGAAAGAAACAAAATACCTCAATGTCATCCTCGTTTCCTCTTTTTCCCTCCCAGCCCTCATGTGATTCATCAGTTAATCTTTTCTGTTCTACCTCAAAAATTATCTTTACACCATCTCCAGTTCTACCATCCTACTCCAAGATAACACTATCTTTTGTCTAAACTATGGAACAGCTCCTGACTGTCCTTTCTTCTGCTTTAGTCCCTCAATCATTCATTCTTTGTACAGCAGCTGGAGTGATCTTTCTGAAAAGTAAGTCAGACCATATCACTCCCCTCCTTATATTAATAACTTCACATCACACTTTGAATTAAATATCAGTGCCATTCCCTGGCCTATAAAACAGTCTTTGCTTACCTCTGTGACCTCATTTTTGAATTGCTCTATACCTCAGTCTCATTGGATGTATCTCATTTCTTTTGTCTGGAATAGTTTTCCTCCGGACTTTTCCATATTTTTACCTCTTCTTATCAATCAGGTCCAAGTCAGTATCTACAGTTATTTGCGTGTATGTAAATTTACATGTGTAAATTGTCTTTCCTCACTGTTGTGTAAAATCTTTGAGAGCAAAGATCTCGAATATCTTGTCCTCTGCTCTATCCCTGTACCTAGCACAGTGCAAATAGTGCATAATACGAGTAAGTACTTTTTAGAATGAATGAATAAATAGAAGAGAAGAAAAGAACTCTGTTTTGATTCCTTTAGCTCTCTTTTTTCTGAGAACAATTTAGGGGTATCCCTTTGCATTCCTTGTCTGGTTTACTTTTGTCTTATAGTCTGAAGTCTTCCGTTATAGCTAGGTGTTTCATTGGGGGCAGGGAGCTTTTATTTGCACGTGTAAAATGGGCAGTGCTCCCACCTTTCCGTGTTTAGAATGTTTGTCTGGAGTGAGGCAAGTCAAAAATCTGCTCTAAGCCTTACCAGGTGAGATTGGGGAGCAGAAGGAAAAGGAAAAAAGAAGATTGTTTGTCTTTAAGAACATGTGGTGTTTAAGTCTACAACCACTGCAGCTCTCTGGACCATTGATTTTTCCAGTGTGGTTATATTACTTGTGATTTATTTTTAAACACTTCTATATAAACATGTGGTAAATATATACTGTGTAAATTAATAGCACACTCTCAGGTGTTTTGTTAACATTTGAAGTGCCCACTCAAAAATCCGCCTTCCAGAGGTTTCTAGGAAAATGATTCCAGTATCACTAATTAGCAGCAGAGAAGTCATTTTTCACTGGTGAAATAAGTAGTGTCAAGACATTCAGTTGGTTAGAAAGATTGTGCAAGCATCTATGCCCTTTCATGATGAGTGCAAGGACTCTGAGTTTCTGTCCTTCCTTGAGCAATGCATCCAGCAAACCCACAGCCCAACACAGCACCCCACCTGAAGACCTCAGGTTTGCCCTATTCCTACTGCCTACTCACCCCTTAGTTCAGGCACTGGGCACAGGATTCAGTGAGAAGGAAGGCTGATTTTGCCATCAGAATGTTTTTTACTGGCTTCCAAGTGAACCTTTCACACAAAGTGCTTATCAGGGTGTCCAAAAAGACAGAGGGCCAGAACCTTACCATTCTTAAGGGAGCAGGATATATAATGTTTTTGAAATTGCCATCTAAGAAATGTTTGTACCTACGGGTAGAATTTTCTCTGAGAATTATTTTCTCTACGGTATACTATTAATCTTGAGGTTGTGGGGTGAGCAGGCAGATAACTCCACCTATGTATTGTCAAAGGCGGTCTACATTTACCAAAGAATCTGATCATTGTACATGGAAAACTGACTTGGGTTAGTTCACAGAAAGTTCTCAGCTCTCTCACATCATCCGGAGACTGGCAGGCTAAGGCTGGTCAGCTTTCAGTGAGGACCTACTGGGCAGGGCAGTTACCAATCAAGAGAGAGCCCAGGGGGAGCTGGGCACCTGATGCTGATTGCCTTGGTTGGTCACTAACAAACTGAACAATCTGAAAACCTTGCTTGGGAAAACTAGAGGAGGCTAGTTCAAAACCAGCAGAGTGTGCTTTGCTATATATTGAAATCCTCAGGGTGGCATGGTTTTTATTAAGAGTAGGGCTTTAGCGATATATACCCCAAACCTAAAGAGACTCATGTGTCAATTTATATTTCTTAGTATCAACAACTTGCTTGTGCTGATCTATATTTTCCAGTTTGGCTTCGTCCCTATGCCTATCTAGTTTTCCTGAGCCAGCCTTTTCTCATTGCAGCAATTTAAAAAGTTATCTTTTCAAGAAAGCAGTCTTCTTCCATTAATGGCTTAACTTGTTTTTTGTTTTTGTTTTGTTTTGTTTTGTTTTTTCATAGTCGATCCTGAAAAAGTATACCTTTCAGTAACCTCAGACTCTGAGAAGAAAGAATTCTATCTATGGACCAGCAATTTAGCCAATTAATGTTTTGGTTCATTAAAGCAAATCACAGTTAAAATACAAGAAGTTATATGGCTTCTAAAGTTTATGTAAGCCTTACGAACCTTTTTCAAGAGAGTCAGTTAAGCAGAGTAGACATGAATGTGGGTTCCAGGGCCAGACTGCCTGGGAGTGAATCCTGGCTCTGGTTTTAGCTAACTGAATGATATTGAGAAATTTATTCAGCTGTGCAGCAATTACCCTCCCTGTAAAAGTGCAATAGTAGCAGTAACTACTTCATAGGGTAGTTTTAAATTAAATTCTTCATGGTGTGAGAGGTGCTTAGAATAGCAGGTGAAACTTACGTTTTTAAACTTTTACTATTGCCAATGTTTTCACGGTCATTCTTAATCACACCTTCAGTAGATAGGACGCTTGTTGAGATGGAACACATGCCTGGATTCTCCTTGCAACTTAGAGCTTTTCCAGCTCTATCCCATGGAAAAAAAAGTGATTTTACCTTCCTGGGCTTCAGTCCTCTTATTTATCAAAAGAGGGATTGGCCTAGATAACATCTAAGTGTCCCTATAATGCTAAAATGCTATGATCCTATTATATCATTCGCCAATTGTGAGTTTAGAGAAAATACTTTAAAAGGGAATATCAAAAAGGCATAATAAAAATAAATGAAAAGAAGAGATTGTGTTTAAATTTCTCTTGACTTGGAATCAGGACAACTGGATCGACGCCTGGCTGCTTCCTATCCTTCTTAACCCGCCCCACCTTTCACTCTTATTTTTCTTTTTGGCTCAGTATGGCTCTTGGTAAGCATGTTGGCAGAAAGATGAAAAGGAAAAAAAAGCTTTGATTGAAAACAAGCAGTTTACAGATGGGTTGGATGTGTGCATGGGGTGGGGGTACACGTAGTCACCATCTCGTCTCAAGAAACCTGAGACATTCCATGTTGAGAGAAGTCACATGGAAGTGAAGCCAGTGGTCTCATCTAAAAGGAGACCAACTCCTGCACATTATAAGATTTGAACTCAGAAAGTTGTTATTTATACTCTTGTTTATTTCAAAATATGCAACACATGCTAGGTAAGTAGGTAGACTTATGCAGTGAATGCTGAAGAGCTTCCTCTCCTCGCCACCCTATGGATTGAATTGCCCCCTTCAACCTGAGTTCTTCCCTTCACCCCTTTCGAACCTGGCTCCTGCTCATTTGCCAATATGATCTAAAAGTAAGCTTCTCTGTCTCCCAACAAGGTAACTCTATTTCTGTTTTTAAGAATTTTTTAATAAAATATAGAAACTTTGATCTTCAGTCTTTATCTTAAATGGAAAACCTTCCCTTTTCTGAAGAGTGATTCGATTAGCTAAAATATTAAGTGATCAAATACTAAAACAACCAACTTGACTAACACCTTTTAGACTATTCACTCACCCCTGCCTCTCATAGAGGAGTTTGAAACTTTAGGGAGTTCCTCTTCAGCAAAGAGGCTATTTATTGTCCTAATAGTGCATGATATGCACAGCTCCAGGCAGGAGGCTTATTAAGACATCCTCATTCATCCTGAGCTGACCCAAATGCAAGCAATGCTCTTTGAGCTTCTTTCTCAAGGGCATGGCAAGAACGTTCCCTACCACCCAGCTGTGTAGTGCAGTTTAATGAGGAAATTGATGTGAACCTGATTTATAGACTAGAAAACATACTTCCAATTAGGTGACTTTTTTAAACTTCTAGCTAGAGATGGCTTAATGATCAATTCTATCTTGTAGTTGGAAACTGTTCGTGTTTCCCCCCAAGAGCTTCCAGTTTTTCCATCCCTTCCATAATTTCTATGACTCTATATGCATGTTCTTCAGACATGAGATATGATCATTAACAAAACTCATTCTGGTACCGTTTCTGTATATGAATTATACTCTACGCTTTTTATTATCATCCTTTCATGTTCCATAATTCCAGTATTTCCTAACTTTCCTTCCATGGCATTCTGTTTGTACAAGTGGAAAAATCAGGTAATTTACAGAACTCAACTGGTCTCTTTATATAAAACAGGAAACCATTAAATATAAATTAAAAATACACAATGCTTTTGTCATAAAACTACAAAGTATTCAATAACAGCAAGACAGAAAACAGGGAGGTTGCTTCTTCCCTATTGAGAGCACAGAGGAAGCCCCTCTCATGGTGTTGAGGTGTCTCCATCATGGTCACAGCCCTCCTGCTAAAACCAGAAAGATGACTCCAGGTGGTAATTTTAAAACATTAAAGATTTTAAGAGTTGCCGACTGCAGAGAGTTGGCATCCTAAGCAAACTGTAAAGAACCCTGTAGGCCTAGAATTGAGAGCTGAGCTAAGACGTTGCTGGCAGTCTTACCATGCTTGAATCCTTACGAATGCCGCCCCGGGGCAGCATGCCACCAGAGGCCCCCACCTGCTGCTTTGCTCCGTAGGTAATATGACCTTGCCTTCCAGTCCCGGGAAGCCCGCTGTCCTCCTTATGACAAAAGGTTCAAGTGCCCTCAGGGACATAAGCATAGAAGGTAAATTTTACCTATTTCCTGAAAACCTAACCCAGTATATGAGTTCTTTTTGTGTCTACCATTTAATTTTTTGTTATGTTATATGAAAAACAAAACAGGACTAAGTGACTTTTAAATAGAGATTGCAGAGAGCTTGATTGGGATAAAGCACTTTCTCAGGCATCATCTCCTTTAACTCTTACAACATCTTTGTGAGGAGGTACTATTTTTACAATAAGCAAATTTTGAGATTCAGGGTAAGTAACTTTTCTGTATCCCCAAACTAGCCAATCATTTGTACATATATTCAGAAAACTGACCTCTTCTTCACTAACTCTAAAATGTCATACTGTAGAAAATCCTGTTATTAACCGATTTTATACATGCTGTATTAGGGTTCTTCAGAGAAACAGAACCATCAAGAGCGGTGTGTGTGTGTGTGTGTGTGTGTGTGTGTGTGTATGTGTTCATAAAGAGATTTGTTATAAGAAATTGACTCATGTGATTATGGCACCTGAGAAGTCCCAAAAGCTGTAGTCAGCAAGCTGGAGGCCCAGGAAAACTGACAGTGTAAGTTCCTGTCTGAAAGCTGACAGACTCAAGACCCAAAAGAATCAATGTTTCAGTCTGAATCAAAACGTCAAGAAAGACCAGTGTCCCAACTCAACAGTCAGGCGGGAGGAGTTTCCTCTTACCCAGCCTTTGTATTCGTTGGTCTTTGATTGTTGCATGAGGCCCACCCACATAAGGAAGGGTAATCTACTTTGCTCCATCCATGGCTTCAAATGCTAATCTTATCCAAGTCACCTGCACAGACACAACCATAATAATGTTTGGCGCAATGTCTGGGCACCCCATGGCCCAGTCATATTGACGTGTAAAATTAACCATCACACATGTTATATAGTTCTTCAGCAAGGGAACACTGGTGTTTGTTGACTACTCACCCTGTGCTCTCTGCTAGGCACTGGAAAAGATTTAAACAAGGCAAACCTTATTGTATTTGCTTTGGAGGGATTGGAGAAGATACAGCTGATGTTACCATCAAGAGCCTCTAGAGTATCACTGTCCATTAGAGATAGAGGGCAGTTTACATATGCAAACCACAGGCATAATTTTAGTAGCCACATTTAAAAAGGTAAATTTTAATACATATTTTATTTAACCTAGTATGCCAAAATATCATTACAACATGTAACCAACATGAAAATTATTAATAAGATACTTTACATTCTATTTTGTTTTGTACCAAGTCTTTGATCGGTGTGTACTTTTTAGCTACAACACAATTCAATTCAGGCCAGCCACATTTCAGGTGCTCAGCAACCGCCTATGACTAATGGCTGCTGTAATGGACAGTGAAGCCACAAGTGCCTGTTGTAGAATGCTCTATCTTATGTATCTTATTCTGGTGTGAGTTTTAGACCCAAGTTACTGAGGGTTTAGGAGAAAGAGCAACTGTTTGGTGGATTTGATATAACACCAGGAAAGTCTGAGTGGCATTAGACTTTGTCAGGATAAGCTGATTGGGAAAATCAGAGCTAGATGCTGGGTAGTTACTCTCCATCTACATATTCCCAGGACTGCATTGTTAGAAGGTTATCTGTCCTCTCTGGACCAGAATAGGCTGGTTCTTTGCCAACCCTGCTCCTACCTATTACTTGTTGCTCTGCAGTACTCATTGCTACTTCTCTCCCAGACCACAGTTACTGTTCCATGCTACAAGAAGAAATCCTGGGACTGGGAGTGGGGAGCCTGGTCTACAAAAGATTGAGCCAAAGCACACTTTATAGAAGTTTCTTCTGTTGCACACCATTTGAGGGGAACATACTCTAGCATCACAAGGTTTAGCTAATGTTCCCATCAAAGGTACATAATATTATTTATTCTGCTCACAGTTCCCACCAGCGTCTCCTTGTAAAGTTTTGCAGTTTTTCCTAAGATATCTTATACATCCCCACACTGTATTCATAAGATGATGTGAGAAGTCCATTTTCTAACAACCTCTCTCTTAGTCCCATCTGGATTACTGATATTAAGATGCTTCATGAACACCCTTCCATTTTTTTTTTTTTTTTTTTTTAGACAAAGTCTCGCTCTGTCTCCAGGCTGTAGTGCAGTGGCACAATCTCAGCCCACTGCCACCTCCGCCTTCCGGGTTCAAGCGATTCTCCTGCCTCAGCCTCCTGAGAAGCTGGGACTAAAGGCACAATGCCCAGCTAATTTTTCTATTTTTAGTGAGACAGGGTTTCACCATATTGGCCAGGATGGTCTCGATCTCTAGATCTCGTGATCCGTCCGTCCCTCGGCCTCCCAAAGTGCTGGGATTACAGGCTGTGAGCTACTGCGCCTGGCCCCAGCTCTTTCTTAATGAAGTTTTCCTAGGCAGGCTTTTTCATGCGAGCATCTCCGGATCTATTTGCTACCCACCCCATTCTTCATTGCCTGGGAGTCTCCTTCCACTCACAGAACTGCCCTTTACGTCTTGCTGGGGGAATTTTTGAGTATCAGTTTGAGGGTGGGCACTATCACTGATATTATATATCAAGGGAAAAATAATTTCAGTTCTCAGGGGGCCAGAGCCAGAAAAGGGTAGTGGTTGGCCCCTGAATTTTGAGATAAAATATATTTAGAATCCAGTCTTTATTGTTCTATAGTGGTATTTCTCTTAGAATAGAATTTTCCTTAATGAAGCAAAGAACAAGTTCTGTTTTATTTTTGACTCCCCTTTGTCCTGTTAAATAAAAAGTATTTTATTTTCCCAGAGGAAAATATAATATTCCCTGAATGGTGATTAAAGGGTTTTTCCCTGGAAGAGGAAAAAGAATTTCATACCCTGATAATATTTACAATACAGTCAGACTTAATTAAGTTATCTAAATTGCAGTTAATTCAGACATTTGTTTCTAGATGCAGAAGCCTTTAGTCAGACTACTAGTTAAATTATTTACTCTAGATGAGGGAAACCAGTGTTTCTCTTTCTCTCCTCAGTTGCTTTTATGGCCATTGTTCCTTTCTGAGAGAATGTTATGTCCTTTGCAGGGAGCTGCCTCCCTGGCTGTGCCAAAACACCTTAAATGCCTCTTCCTTCTGATCCCACCCCTAGCACCTCCCACTTGATACTTCATAAATCACCTCATTTGCTGCCCAAACTGCACACAGGGCACACGTGTGTGCACACTCACCAAAGCTCATGCATCCTGGAAAACCATCTAAGCCAAATTAGAGGACAACCCAAAGAACTGATGAATAGAGAAAAGTGTACAGACCAATGCACCAACTCATTTATCATACATTAGCTCGCCTTTCTAGCTACATTTTCCTGATCTTAGTCATCAGCCTTTAATACTAATACACAATTTTATGATTATTATCCTTTCAACACAGAAGTTCTAGAATTGGGTTCAAGTTCTCCATTTCCATGATTATCAAATGTTTTATATAAAATTAAAAAAACAGCTTGCAAAGCTGCAAAGCTAATTATAATCAGGTCTCTCATGTCCTGCCTCACTAGACTTTTATCTCTGCAGTTTGCACTTTCACGGCTAATACGAAGTCATTTTTGTGCAAATACCAACTGACTCCTTTTACTTTTCCATAGGAGGGGTCAGGGCTTTTGCAGATGATGCCTGAACCAAAAAGAGCAGAAAAAGAAGGTCGTGATCAGAGGTGCCTCCTGGGGAGATGGAGACTTAGAAGGCAAGAACCACTCTCTAGAATCTAGACTGAAGTTCTGACACGGGTCTTGGGGTCATTTCTCTGCCCAGATAGAGCCATTTGATCTAGTTCTTATGCGATGAGCCTTGGTGATGGTGCTGTCGGGTGAGACAATACTGGTTTATTTCATTTTCACTATCTTAGAGCTCAAGGTGAGAACTTCTAACTCACAAATGTAATTGAGTACCACAAAAAGGGCTATTCCGGTTGGCAAGCAGCAAGAAAAAAACAAGAGAGACAAACCACTATGCCTCAGGTCTCCCAGCCATCTGTCTCGGGGAGATTCTCTGAGGATCCTGAGAGACTAGAAGGTGCACGGATCCCTCCAATTGATAAGGTTTTCTTTCAAATCATGAGCTCATCTATAAGCCTTAAAAAAGTCCTCCTCCAAGCTATCATTACATGACACCACTTCACAGAGTGCCCTCTCCTTCTTAAGAGTGCCCTCTCTCTTCTTGCATTTAGAAAAACCAAGTTTTTCTAAGCAATTAGATGCTGTATTCTATAAGTGCACCAACTGGGTTTCAAATACACAGTTTCCTACTCAGTGATTATTATTTTCTTGAATTGTCTTTGACTGTTGGACCTACAGCTAAGGCTTGCACATAACCACGTGAGCTACCCTAAAGGCACTTGGCTTGATACAAGTTTCACTTAACTTTCCTAGTCCCCTTTCCTAATTTCCAAACTGATTCTTTGTTACCAGCCTGATGCATGGCCTTTCCTGAAATGAACATAGGTAAAGAGGTTTCTCTAAAGTTCTTAACTCAAACTCCTCTTACTATCTGATTAAGTCGCAGGTTTTCTCCCAGTGATTCTTACCTTTTTTTTTTGTTGGTGCTGGGTTGTGGGGATATCATAGAACTACTCTAGAACTGCTGAACACTGTAGACCTTCCTTTCAGATAATTGTACATGCAAACAAACTCCCACTAGTTGCAGATTATTTTAATACCCCTTAGTGTTCATTCAGGAGCCCCAGGTCCAGCTATGAACTCCAGAGGTAGGATGTGGTTGACTGTAAGAATGTCTTTCCTTTCAATAAAAATGAAAATCTGCTCATCAGATGCTGAAATAGAGACAAAGTTCACATTGCAAACTAATTTGATTGTTTCAGGTCTTATTTTAATGATAGTGAAAAGAGTAGTTCTCAATATTTGATCAGTTTGGATTCAGTATCCAGAGGAATGTCTGCATATTAATTTAATCAAGAAAAGCCAAAGAATGAAGTGGAGGGTCACCATTAGACTGTTTCAGAATAGCATTTGCAAATGTTATTGTCCTGATGAATGTGGTTCTTTCCCCTCTCTGGGTAATTATAAGCTGTTCATAAGAACATGCTGATCTCCTAGCATTTAAACGGCACTTCCTTGGTCTGATACTTGGAGAGTTTCTGCTGTTTTGACAAGCATCTGATCCAGGCAGTTTAATCCTGCTACCTACTTTTCATTTCTATTGAGACATAAAGAATTTTATAGTAATTGTTGGTTATTTAAAGGGCTATAATAAATAATCATATGAGCTCTTATTCAAATTGTGAGGCGCTTTTACTCTCTAATAAATTCAGGCAAATTAGCCAGTACAGAACAGTTTGCTTTAGATAAATAATGTATTGGAAATGTGGGTAATAATCCTGACATTTATATCAAATTTCAGTCTTTAGGACAAGAATGTGCTAACATATTATAAAAGCTGATTTATCTAGCATCTTTTTAGAATTTTCTGTACATATTAATATTTTTGAAACTACTAATACTGAAAATTGTGACATATATATGAAGTTGAAATGCAAGAATATTGGAACATACTATAAAGGCTGAATTATCTGGCATCTTTTAAGGATTCTCTGTGCATGTTCATACTTTTGAAACCACTAATACTAAAAATGTTGATATGTTAACATGTGAAACTAAAACACAATGGGAATCATTGAGGATTAAATTATTATCTCAAACTGTTTATTTTCCTGTTTTATATTTTACTTCCATTATTGGCAAGTTGGTAATTTATGCTTGATAGACTTGATGAATCTGTCACTCAGTGTAATAATATTACTACTAAATAAATAGACAGTGTAAAAACTTGAAAAATACAGGAAAGCACAAAGAAGAAAGTAAAAAATATAATTCTATCCCCCAAGGTGTATATGTAATGAGAGTGATTTCTCTCCGCAGGGAAGTTTAACCTCTAACATGATAGCAGGAAATTTAACTTTTCAGTCATCTGTCATGTTACTTTATGCTTCCTCTTTTCATTTCAACAGGATCTTCTTTTTGCTCACTATATTCTCCCTCCTCCTACTCTGTATGGACTACTTTTGTAGTGTTTATACGGTATGTAACATTTTAAAAAATTTTATAGTCGGTATAACATAGTGGTTAGGAGCTTGGGCTTCTGAATCTGGCTGTGTCCATTCCAAACCATTTTCATGCTGTGTGAAATTGAACAGGTTGCATTTCCTCTTTGTCCCAACTTTATCACCTGTAAAATGTGGATACTATGATTACTAAGGTCCTGGGGAGGAACTATTGTGCTAATGGGGAGTATATGAATTAATACATGTAAATTGGTGCAGTATCTGCCATTTAATAAAGATTAGCTATTATATCAGCTATTACTGGAAATTTTGGTTGTGCTTTTGCATAAAAATAATTTTATTTTTTTCTGATCATAAATTTTATAATGCTTATGATAAACAACACTATGGAAAGAGGAAAAACACAATACCTTCCCTCAAAGAGCAGCATCCTCTCATTCTCTACCTGCCACCAACAGTTTAGTGTTATGAGTTTTGTTATAGCTACAACTACATATACACATATCTATGTGTGTGTATATATATGTGTACATATCATATATGCACATATATATGTATGTACACACACAGACTCACATAATTTGTATAAGGTAATTTTGAAAGGCCTAATATTAAATGTTCTATAAACTAGAGCTTTTTTCATTTGATAAATTCTAGAGACCTTTTGTTGTCAATGAGTAAATGTTTACTTCATAAAGTTTTATATATTTTTTCTCTATGGCTTATTCATATATATTTTTTTAATTGTATTGTTGGTATAAAGGAAAGCGTTGATGTTGGCATTTCTGCCTTATACCCAGTTCCCTTCCTGAATATTCCAGCTAGTTTTTAAAGTTTTATTTACTTTATTCTGTACATTTTCTAGGTAGGCATCATATCAGTTGCAAAAGTTTGTCTCGTTCTTTCCAACATCTATAGTTCTCATTTGTTCTTTTTTCAAAAGTATAGGCCGAGACAGGCGGATCACGAGGTCAGGAGATCGAGACCATCCTGGCCTACACGGTGAAACCCCGTCTCTACTAAAAAATACAAAAAACTAGCCGGGCGAGGTAACGGGCACCTGTAGTCCCAGCTACTTGGGAGGCTGAGGCAGGAGAATGGCGTAAACCCGGGAGGTGGAGCTTGCAGTGAGCTGAGATCCGGCCACTGCACTCCAACCTGGGTGACAGAGCGAGACACCGTCTCAAAAAAAAAAAAAAAAAAAGTGTGTGTGTATATATATATATATATATATATATATATATGTACACTTTAAGTTCTGAGTTACATGTACAGAATGTGGAGGTTTGTTACATAGGTATACACGGTCCATGGGTGTTTGCTACACCCAAAAACCAGTCACCTACATTAGATATTTCTCCTAATGATATCCCTCCCCTAGCCCAACACCCCCTGCAGGCCCTAGTGTGTGATGTTCCCCTCCCTATGTCCATGTGTTCTCACTGTTCAACTCCCACTTATAAGTAAGAACACATGATGTTTGGTTTTCTCATCTTGTGATAGTTTGCTGAGACATGATTTCCAGCTTCATCCATGTCCCTGTAAAGGATGGGAACTCATCCTTTTTTTATGGCTGCATACTATTCCATGGTTTATATGTGCCACATTTTCTTAATCCAGTCTATCATTGATGGACATTTGGGTTGGTTCCAAGTCTTTGCTATTGTGACTAGTGCCACAATAAATATGGGTGTGCTTGTGTCTTTATCATAGAATGACTTATAATCCTTTGGGTATATGCCCAGTAATGGAATTGCTGGGTCAAATGGTAATTCTAGTTCTAAATCCTTGAGGAATTGCTGCACTGTCTTCCACAATGGTTGAACTAATTTACACAGCCGCCAACAGTGTAAAAGCATTCCTATTTTTCCACAACCTCTCCAGCATCTGTTGTTTCCTGACTTTTTATTGATCGCCATTCTAAGTGGAGTGAGATGGTACCTCACTGTGGTTTTGATTTGCATTTCTCTAATGACCAGTGATGATGAGCATTTTTTCATATGTCTGTTAGCTGGATAGATGTCTTCTTTTGAGAAGTGTTTGTTCATATCCTTTGCCCATTTTTGGATGGGGTTGTTTGTTTTTTACTTGTAAATTTGTTTAAGTTCTTTGTAGATTCTGGATATTAGCCCTTTGTCAGATAGATAGATTGCAAAAATTTTCTCCCATTCTGTGGGTTGCCTGTTCACTCTGGTGATAGTTTCTTTTGCTGTGCAGAAGCTCTTTAGATTGATTAGATCCCATTTGTCAATTTTGACTTTTGTTGCCATTGCTTTTGGTGTTTTAGACATGAAGTCCTTGCCCATGCCTGTGTCCTAACTGGTATTGCCCAGATTTTATTCTAGGATTTTAGGTCTTATGTTTAAGTCTTTGATCCATCTTGAGTTGATTTTCATATAAGGTTAAGGAAGGGGTCCAGTTTCAATTTTCTGCATATGGCTAGTCAGTTTTCCCAGCACCATTTATTAAATAGGGAATCTTTTCCCCATTGCATGTGTGTGTCAGGTTTGTCAAAGATCAGATGATGGTAGATGTGTGGTGTTATTTCTAAGGCCTCCATTCTGTTCCATTGGTCTATATATCTGTTTTGGTACCAGTACCTTGCTGTATTGGTTACTGTAGCTTGATGCCTCCAGCTTTGTTCTTCTTGCCCAGCATTGTCTTGGCTATGCGGACTCTTTTTTGGTTTCATATGAAGTTTAAAGTAGTTTTTTCCAGTTCTGTAAGGAAAGTCAGTGGTAGCTTGATGGGGATAGCATTGAATCTACGAGTTACTTTGGGCAGTAAGGCCATTTTCACGATATTGATTCTTCCTATCCATGAGCATGGAATGTTTTTCAATTTGTTTGTGTCCTCTCTTCCTTGAGCAGTGGTTTATAGTCCTCCTTGAAGAGGTCTATTCAGAGATTCAACTTCTTCCTGGTGTAGTCTTGGGAGGATGTATGTGTATAGGAATTTATCCATTTCTTCTAGATTTTCTAGTTTATTTACATAGAGGTGTTTATAGTATTCTCTGATGGTAGTTTGTATTTCTGTGGGATCGGTGATGTTATCCCTTTTATCATTTTTATTACATCTATTTGATTCTTCTCTCTTTTCTTCTTTATGAGTCTTGCTAGCGGTCTATTTTGCTGATCTTTTATGAAAACCAGCTCCTGGATTCATTGATTTTTTGAAGGTTTTTTGGTGTCTCTATCTCTTTCAGTTCTGCTCTGATCTTAGTCATTTCCTGTCTTGAGCTATCTTTTGAATTTGTTTGCTCTTGCTTCTCTAGTTCTTTTAATTGTGAGGTTAGGGTGTCAATTTTAGATCTCTCCTGCTTTCTCTTGTGGACATTTAGTGCTATAAATTTCCCTGTACACGCTGCTTTAAATGTGTCCCAGAGATTCTGGTACATTGTGTTTTTGTTCTCATTGATTTCAAAGAACATCTTTATTTCTGCCTTCATTTCGTTATGTACCCAGTAGTCATTCAGGAGCAGATTGTTCTGTTTCCATGTAGTTGTGCGGTTTTGAGTGAGTTTCCTAATCCTGAGTTCTAGTTTGATCGCACTGTGGTCTGAGAGACACTTTATTGTGATCTGTTCTTTTACATTTGCTGAGGAGTATTTTACTTCAAATTATGTGGTCAGTTTTAGAAAAAGTTCGATGTGGTGCTGAGAAGAACGTATATTCTGTTGATCTGGGGTGGAGAGTTCTGTAGATGTCTATTAGGTCCACTTGGTCCAGAGCTGAGTTCAAGTCCTGGATATCCTTGTTAAGTTTCTGTCCCATTGATCTGTCTAATGTTGACAGTGGGGTGTTAAAGTCTCCCATTATTATTGTTTGGGAGTCTAAGTCTCTTTGTAGGTCTCTAAGAACTTGCTTTATGAATCTGGGTGCTCCTGTATTGGGTGCATATATATTTAGAATAATTAGCTCTTCTTTTTGAATTGATCCCTTTGCCATTATTTAATGGCCTTCTTTGTCTCTTTTGATCTTTGTTGGTTTAAAGTCTGTTTTATCGGAGACCAGGATTGCAAACCCTGCTTTTTTATTTTTCTTTCCATTTGCTTAGTAGATCTTCCTCCATCCCTTTATTTAGAGCCTATGTGTGTCTTGCATGGGAGATGGGCCTCCTGAATACAGCACACTGATGGGTCTTAACTGTATCCAATTTGCCAGTCTGTGTCTTTTGATTGGGGCATTTAGCCCATTTACATTTAAGGTTACTATTGTTAGGTATGAATTTGATCCTGCCATTATGATGTTAGCTGGTTATTTCACCCATTAATTGATGCAGTTTCTTCATAGCATCTATGGTCTTTACAACTCGGCGTGTTTTTGCAGTGGCTGGTACCGGTTGTTCCTTTCCATGTTTAGTGCTTCCTTCAGGAGCTCTTATAAGGCAGGCCTGGTGGTCACAAAATCTGCCAGCATTTACTTGTCTGTAAAGGATTTTATTTCTTCTTCACTTATGAAGCTTATTTTGGCTGGATATGAAATTCTGGGTTGAAAATTCTTTTCTTTAAGAATGTTGAATATTGGCCCTCACTCTCTTCTGCCTTATAGGGTTTCTGCAGAGAGATCCGCTGTTAATCTGATGGGCTTCCCTTTGTGGGTAACTCGACCTTTCTCCCTGGCTACCCTTAACAGTTTTTCCTTCATTTCAACCTTGGTGAATCTGACAATTATGTGTCTTGGGGTTGCTCTTCTTGAGGAGTACCTTTGTGGTGTTCTCTGTGTTTCCTGAATTTGAATGTTGGCCTGCGTTGCTAGGTCGGGGAAGTTCTCCTGGATAATATCCTGAAGAGTGTTTTCTAACTTGGCTCCATTTTCCCTGTCACTTTCAGGAACACCAATCAAACGTAGATTTGGTCTTTTCACATAGTTCCATATTTCTTGGAGGCTTTGTTCATTTCTTTTTTCTCTAATCTTGTCTTCTCGCTTTATTTCATTAATTCGATCTTCAATCACTGCTATGCTTTCTTCCACTTGATTGAATCAGCTATTGAAGCTTGTTCATGTGTCACGAAGTTCTTGTGCTGTGGTTATCAGCTCCATCAGGTCATTTAAGCTCTTCTTTACACTGTTTATTCTAGTTAGCCATTCATCTAACGTTTTTTCAAGGTTTTTAGCTTCCTTGTGATAAGTTACAACATGCTTCTTTAGCTCGGAGAAGTTTGTTATTACCCACCTTCTGAAGTCGACTTCTGTCTATTTGTCAAACTCATTCTCCATCCAATTTTGTTCCCTTGCTGTCGAGGAGTTGTGTTCCTTTGGAGGAGAAAAGGCATTCTGGTTTTTGGAATTTTCAGCCTTTTTTGCTCTGTTTTCTCCCCATCTTTGTGGTGTTATCTGCCTTTGGTCTTTGATGGTGGTGACCTATGGATGGGCTTTTGGTGTGGATATCCTTTTTGTTAATGTTGATGCTATTCCTTTCTGTTTGTTAGATTTCCTTCTAACAGACTGTCCCCTCAGCTGCAGGTCTGTTGGGAGTTTGTTGCAGGTCCACTCTAGACCCTGTTTGCCTGGGTATCACCAGCAGAGGCTGCAGAACAGCAAATATTGCTGCCTGATTCTTCCTCTGGAAACTTCGTCCCAGAGGGGCACCCACCTGTATGAGGTGTCTGTTGGTCCCTACTGGTAGTTTTCTCCCAGTCAGGCTACATGGGAGTCAGGGACACACTTGAGGAAGCAGTCTGTCTCTTATCAGAGCTCGAATGCCGTGCTGGGAGAACCACTGCTCTCTTCAGAGCTGATAGGCAGGAACATTTAAGTCTGGAGAAGCTGTCTGCTGTCTTTTGTTCAGATATGCCCTGCCCCCAGAGGTTGAATCTAGAGAGGCAGTAGGCCTTGCTGAGCTGTGGTGGACTCCACCCAGTTCAAGCTTCCCTGCTGCTTTGTTTGCACTGTGACTATAGAACCGTCTACTCAAGCCCCAACAATGGCAGACGCCCCTTCCCTGCCATGCTCCAGTATCCCAGGTCAATCTCAGACTGCGGCACTAGCAGTGAGCAAGGCTCTGTGGGCATGGGACCTGCCGAACCAGGCGCAGGAGGGAATCTCCTGGTCTGCCGGTTGTGAAGACCCTGGCAAAAGCACAGTATTTGGGCAGGAGTGTACTGCTCCTCCAGGTACATTCACTCACAGCTTCCCTTGGCTAGGAAAGGGAAATCCCTTGACCCCTTGCACTTCCCAGGGGAGGTGATGCCCCACCCTACTTCGGCTTGCCCTCCATGGGCTACACCCACTGTCCAAGCAGACTCAATGAGATGAACTAGGTACCTCAATTGGAAATGCAGAAATCACCTATGTTCTGCATTGATCTTGCTGGGAGCTGCAGATCGGAGCTGTTCCTATTTGGCCATCTTGGAAGTGACCCCCTAGTTCTCATTTTTTCTTGTTTTATTGCATTGGCCCAAACTTTCATTATAACACAGAATAATTATAAATTATTAATTTTATAATAAGTTTATAATTTTATTAATGAGTATAATAATAATGCCCTTTTTGTTTGTTTGCTAATACTTTAGAGTCATCCTTGGCTTCTCTTCTTCTTTATAATTCACATTCAGTCTATCAGCAAGCCAGTTAGAAACACCTTCAAAATATATCCTGGCTCCAGTTACTTTGCAATATCTTTATCACTACTCCTTACATCAAGTCACCATAATTTCTTACCTGGCACTGCAGTAGCCTGGTAATGGTCTGTCTACATTTACCCTTTCTTCCATTCAATCTGTTTCCCCTAAATACTCAGAGCGACCCTTTTAAATGTAAATCAGATCTTATTACTTCCATGGTTCAAGCTTTCCAGGGGTTTATAATCACTTTTAAAATAAAATCTAAATTCTATGAGGTTCTATATGATCTGACTCTCCAGCCTCATTTCCTAAAACTCTTGCCTGTCCTGTTCTCATTCTTGTCAACCTGATTTTGTTCTTGTTCCTTGAGCACACCAACCCTTCTTTTGCCCTTAAATTTGGTATTTTCCTCTTTAGAGAATACCCTACACCCATATAATCCTGTGCCTCCTTCCTTATTTCATTCAGGTCAGTGCTGAAATACCTTAGAGAAGTATTTTCTGACCACCTATATACCTCATCCATTGATCTTTGTCCTTCTACTCAGGTTTTAATTGTCTTCCTAACAAGGAAATATGCTTAACATTATATTGTATAATGCATTTATTTGTTTGCTGTGTGTTTCTTCCATTAAAATGTGAGCTCTTTGAGAGTTTGTTTGTATTTTGCAAGTTGCTTCATCCCTGATGAAGATATCAGCACCTAGAACATGGTAGATACTCAATATATACTATTTTTAGGATGAATACATAAATGACTACAATACTTGCCAAATGTCCCTCATGGAAAGTTACACTTAAATTGGCATTTTAAAGACTGAGAAATCTGGCAATTCTATTAAATTTTGTTGACGACCTTTGTGTTTCACATGATTATTTGAGTGTGGCAAATTTTTTTCCAAGACATTGATAATAAGACCTTGTAGAATCTTGTTATGGTTCTGTTTAACTGTTGAACATAGGCTTGGTAGGAACTGCTTCCGTTTCTTCTTTCAGAGGAATCTCTCTCTCTCTGTCTCTCTGTGTGTGTGTTGTGTGTTTATGATATCCTAGTCAGATTTTGCAGCAAAGGCATTTCTAGTTTTAAGATTAAATAATTTTTAAGTGTATACTATGACCTGAAGCAGATAAAATTTAAAAATAAGATTATAAATTATGTCCTTGAAGGCTTGAGTGAAATTTAAAGTATCTAGATCTGGTGTCTATGGTCAAGATTGTAATTCTGATAATTTTCTGTGTTTTTTTTCTAGGGTCCATTAATATTTCATCTTTCTTATAAATACTTAAATTTGAAAATTTTTCTGAAAAGTCACCCATTAATTTGGATTGTCTAGGGTGCTATACTTTTTATGTAATTTTCATTCTCATTTTAAAAAACTTTTATGTAAATGCTTTTGTGATGCCATTCTCATGACTAATATTTATGTATTTGTGTCTTCTTGTATATATCCATATTTTGGCCCTTTGGCAGACATACCAGAGTTTTAGTACTCTATCAGTCTCTATGACTGGATTTCATTTTTTATTTATTAATTCAACTATTTATTTCTTTTGGTGATAGATTTGTTTCTAATTTATTTCTTTCTCATTTCACGTAATCTAATCATTCCTTTGTGGGGAGAATTCATTTTTACTTTAGTTGAATTATAGCATAAAACAAAAGAATCTAGGCATCTATGTTTTAGAATGTGTTGAAATTTCCATGTGATGGAACATGCCCTGTTTTGTAAATACTGATTTTATAAATGTTGCAGAGAACTTAAAGATCACATTTTATTTCTATTTATAATCAAGCTAGACATTATGAATGTCTTTTTGAGTTTTTGATATTACTTTAAATTAGTAATACAACCACATTTATTGTCTTTTATTTCCAACAATTTTTTGCTTACACATTCTTATGCCATGTGAACTAAAATGTAAACATTTATGGCCGTTGCATGAGATTTATCTGCATCTGTGGTCATGATTGAGGCTGGCCTACATTTGTGTCCTTTTTATACTGCTTTTGTTGGTTTTTGGTAACAAGGTTATGTTGGTATCATAAAATAAGGAAAGATCAGAGAGAGCTCTCTCTTCTTTTTCCTGTTCTCTAGAAGGCTTTGTGTAACGTTGGATTTTTAAAAATATCTTTGATAGAACTTGCTGGAGAAGATGTATGAAGTCATAGTTTTCTTTGTGGGAAAGGTTTTATTGCACATTCAATTAATGAATTCAATTCCATTTCTAACTGTACTTTCTTAAATAAATGTTTATACTTGCTCTGGCTTCCAAAATCACTGTCAAGGTGTCAGTTATAGTCTATGCTACTCCTATGAATTTAATCTGCTCCTCTGCTGCATTTAAGATTTTCTTGTTGTCTTTTCTCTTCTGCAGTTCCACTATCATGTGGATTTGTTTTTTTCATTCTGCAAGTGCTTTTTTAGAACTATTGAATAGGTACTGGTTTCTTTCATCAATCTGAGTTCAAATACCAGTTTTCTTAAGCATTGCTTCTGCCTCATTTCTCTTTCCTTTCCTTCTGAAACTCAAATTTAGTGTACATTGCACTGTCTTTTGAGGTCTGTTATCCTCTCCCATATGTGTCCTATATTTTTGTTTCCTCATGCTTCGTTCCACATGGATTCTTCTGAGAGATCATCTAGTTTATTAATTTTCTCTTCAGTAGTGTTAAACCCTATTAACACTATTGAGTTCTTAATTTTTATTATTAATTTAATTAAATCTATTGAGTTCTTAATTTTTATTATTGTATTTTTCAGTTCTATTATTTTTAGTTCATTAGTTTTTGAATCTTCAGTATCACATTTTACTTTCTCCACATTTGCTATAATCTTAAATCCAGCTGATATTTCATTGGTTGTAATAATTATAACTGCAGTAGTTTCTACATTTGATGATTCGCAAATATAGATTTTCTATGTTTCTGTTTCTATTGACAATTGTTTGTACTGATTTGACTATTGTCCTCTTTTTATGTCTCTTATTGTCCTTATAGTCTTTCGTTGTTGCCTAAACATTTTGAGAAATTATTTATAAGAAATAATTTGAGACTTGGAATATACCTTCTTCCAGATATTTGGAAGAAGCTTGAATGACAGGTTAGATCATTTGAAAAAGAAATTTTCTTTTTTGTATTCCAGGTACCTAGGAGTGAAAGCAGTTCCAGATTAAGGCTTGAGGACTTTATGAGCTACCTTGATGATCTGCCAAATTACCTCAGTTTAAGAGTATAACTCCTGAGTGTCCCTGCCACATTAGGGTATACATTACGTTAGGTTTTTACCTTTGTTGGGCATTACATTCTGACTTGTCCTTCCCGGTCCTGAAATTTACCCAAGAGGTCAGCTTGCCTTCAAGCTGTTTCCACAAGTATAAGCATGTCGGCCAGAGTAAGAATGACATCCAGGAAGAGGGGATATTCTTCAGGTTCTCTATTTCTGGTGCCTTCAGGACCTTGAACCTCACACCTTTTCACCTTAAAGAACTCCACCCCTCTCAGGTGCTTTTTCTACAAAGGCAATTACTCCCTGAAAAGGAGGGCTCTAGTTCATCTCTTTTCATTCTATTGTCTTCGCAAAAAATTCCCTAATATCTTAGGTCTTTGACGTTAAGTAAGATCTTTTCTGACTTTTAAATCAAGTTTTTCAGTCGTCTTTAGCAAAAGGATTAGTGCAAATCACCTAGTATACCATTATCACAGTGAAAGCCTGTGCGTATGAATATGCATGTTTGTGTGTGTAATTGGATTTTTTAAAAACTTCTGTTTTAGTAGGAGCTATTTCTTTGGTTATGCAACTTACTATTCTCTTTCTAAATTGTGAGTTTTCATCTTATATCTGATAATTTTTCATTGGCTGCTCCTATAACAGACTAATCCGGATAGTTGAGTACAGGTAAAAGATCATCTCCTTTTTTTTTTTTTTTTTTTGAGATGGAGTATTGCTCTGTTGCCAGACTGGAGTACAGTGACACAATCTCTGCTCACTGTAATCTCTGACTCCCTGGTTCAAGTGATTCTCCTGCCTCAGCGTCCCGAGTAGTTGGAATTAAAGGCATGCATCACCATGTCCATCTAATTTTTGTATTTTTTAGTAGAGGTGGGGTTGCACCGTGTTGACCAGGATGGTCTCGATCTCCTGACCTCATGATCCGCCTGCCTTGGCCTCCCAAAGTTCTGGGATTGTAGGCGTGAGCCACCGCGCCTGGCCAATCATCTCCATTTTTGATGTTGTTGACCTTCACCCCTGTACAGGTGAAATCTTCCTGTGTGTATCAGACAAAAACAGACAGACTTTCCAGCCTCTGGAGCTGTGTAAATTTCTGTTGTTTAAGCTACCCAGTCTGTAGGATTTTGTTATGGTACCTTGAGCAGAGAAAGACAGTTGACAGGCTGGGTTCAAGTGATTATCCTATCTCAGCCTCCTGAGTAGCTGGGATTACAGGCATGTGCCACCACACCCAGCTAATTTTGTATTTTAGTAGAAAGAGGGTTTCTCTCCCTTGTCTAGAATTATACAGTAACTGGTGCTCCTACAGATGGTAAGCTCAGAATCATCAGCCAGTCAGTGTTATATGCAGAAGATACCCATGGACAGAACCCTGGAGAATACCAAGGGCCAAAAGAGTAGAGGGAGAGGGTGAAAAGCCAGTTTAAAAGCAATTGTTCCAACCATTGTGGAAGACAGTGTGGTGATTCCTCAAGGATCTAGAAACATAAATACCATTTGACCCGGCAATCCCATGACTGGGTGTATACCCAAAGGATTATAAATCATTCTACTATAAAGACACATGCACACGTATGTTTATTATAGCACTGTTTACAATAGCAAAGACTTGGAACCAACCCAAATGTCCATCAGTGATAGATTGGATAAAGAAAATGTGGCACATTTACACCAAGGAATACTATGCAGTTGTAAAAAAGGATGAGTTCATGTCCTTTGCAGGGACATGGATGAAGCTAGAAACTATCATCCTCAGCAAACTAACACAAGAACAGAAAATCAAGCATTGCATATTCTCACTCATAAGTGGGAGATGAACAAGGAGAACACATGAACACATGGAGGGGAACAACACACACCAGGGCCTGTCGGGGCATGGGGAGCAAGGGGAGGGACAGCATTAGGAAAAATATTTAATGCATGTGGGGCTTAAAACCTAGATGATGGGTTGATGGGTGCAGTAAACCACCATGGCACATATATACCTATGTAACCTGCACATTCTGCAAATGTATCTCAGAACTTAAAGTAAAATAAAAAAAGAAGAAGAAGAAGAAGAAGAATACTCAGAGGGTAGGATGCTTTCTAACTAGAAAGGGTTCACAGTAAAGCACAAAACATTTAGACATCATCAACAAGTTTTCCTATGCTGTGTTTTGTTCTGTTTTAGTTTTTCTCATTTGATGTAGTTTATTATTTTATTTCTAAATTGAAGTTTTCTTTTTCTCTGAGTAATGGTTGCACAGAGATTTGAGGTAAAATCATCCAATCAGCCAATCAATAAATGCAATTGTTCTTCACTATCCTCTCCCAATACTCCCTGGCACCCACTAACCTGCTTTCTGTCATTCTAGATATTTCATACAAATGATGTTATACAATGTGTGCTCTTTTGTGTCTGGCTTCCATTACCTAGCATAAGGTTTTCAAGGTTCATCCAAGTGAGAGCATATATCAGTACTTCATTCCTTTTTATGGAGTGAATAACATTTCATTCTGTGTATGTACCGCAATTTGTTTAACATTTGGGTTGTTTCTACATTTTTGCTATTGCAAATAGTCCTGTTATAAACAAGTGTTTACATGTAATTGTTTGAATACCTCTTTTCAGCTATTTTCAGTATATACTTAGGAGTGGAATTGCTAGGTGATATGGAAATTCTGTGTTACACTTTTTGGGATTCACTAAACTGTTTTCCACAGACCAATTTTACATTCTCACCAGTAACATATGAGGGTTTCAATGTCTTGACATCTTTGCCATTACTTCATATATATATATATACACACATATATATGTCATAATATTTTTGATAGAGACACTTGTGGGTGTAAGATGGTATCTCATTGTGGTTTTGATCTTCATTTCTCTAATGACCAATAATATTATGCATATTTTCATGTGCTTGTTGTCAGTTGTATATTTTCTTTGGAGAAATTTCTACTCAAGTCCTTTGTTCATTTTTTAATTGCATTGTCTTTTTGTTATTGAGTTGTAAGTATCTTTATATTCTAGAGAATAAACCCTTGTTAGATATATGATTTGCAAATATTTTCACGCATTCTGTAGGTTGTCTTTTCACCTTCTTAATAATGTCCATTGACACAGAAGACTTTATAAATTTGATGAAGTTCAGCTTATTTTTTTTCATTGCTTGTGCTTTTTGTGTCCTATCTAAGAATCTATTGCCAAAATCCATATTTACCCCTACATTTTTTCTGAGAGTTTTATGATTTTTGCCCCTTGCTTTGCTCATTGACCCATCTTGCGTTAATTTGTGCACATGGTGTAAAGTAGAGGTACAACTTCATTCCCTTGAACGTGGATATACAGTTTTCCCAGCACCATTTGTTGAGGAGATTAATCTTTCCCCCCATCAAATGGTCTTAGTGCCCTTGTTGAAAATGTGTTAGTCATAGAAGTATGGGTCTATTTCTGAACTCTTGGTTCTATTTCACTGGTCTGTATATTTATCCTTATGCCAGTACCACACAGTTTTGATTGCCATAATTTTATGTTTTGAAATCACAAGTACAGGTCCTCCAATTTTGTTCCTTTTCAAGATTATTTTGGCTGTTTGACTAGTTTCAAGATTGTTTAGCTTGCAATTCCATATGAATTTTAGAATCAACTTTTTTTTTTCTTTTGAGACAGAGTCTCACTCACTCTGTGACCCAAGCATGGAGTACAGTGGGGCAATCTCTCTGCTTAATTACCTCCGCCTCGCGGATTCAAGTGAAACTCCTGCCTCAGCCTCCCAAGTAGCTGGAATTACAGGCGTGCACCACCACGCCTGGATAATTTTTGTATTTTCAGTCAAAATGGGGTTTCACCATGTTGGCCAGGGTGGTCTTAAACTCCTGTCCTCAAGTGATCTGCCGGCCTTGGCCTCTCAAAGTGCTGGGATTACAAGAGTAAGCCACTGAACCTGGTCTGAATCAACTTTTCTATTTCTCAGAAAAGGACTGATGAAATTTTGATAAAATTGCATTGAATCTTTAAATTGCTTTGGCTAGTACTGCCATCTTAACAGAATTAATAGTAAATCATTAACATGGGAAGTATTCTATTTATTTAGGTCTTTTAAAATTTCCTTCAGCAATGTCCTATAATTTTCAGTGTACAAGTCTTTCATTTTCTTGGTTAAATTCATTTCTAGGCATTTTACTCTTTTGGATACTATTGTAAAAAGAATTATTTTTTAAACTTCCTTTTTTGGATTATTTATTGCTGGCATAAAAAACACAAGTGTGCTGTGTTTTGCTCTTGTACCCTGCAACTTTGCTGAATTAGTTTATTATTCTTAAAGGATATTGGCCTGTAGTCTTCGCTTCTTGTGGTATCTTTATCTGGACTTGGTATTGGTGTGGCCTCATAGAATGAGTTAGAAAATGTTCCTTCTTATTCTGTTAATTTGGAATAGTTTGGGAAAGATTGATGTTAAATCTTTTTTATAAGTTTGGTGGAATTCACCAGTGTAGTCTGGTGCTGAACTTTTCTTTATGGGAGGTTGGTTACTGATTACATCTCTAGTTGTTATAGGTGTGTTGAGATTCTCTATTTCTTCTCAAACCAGTTTAGTAATTTGTATATTTCCATTAATTTACACTCATACAGGTTATTATATATAATTTGTTGGCATATGATTTTTATAGTATTATAATCCTTTTTATTCCTATAAGGTCAGTAGTTATATGCCCAGCTTTCATTTCTGAATTTAGTTATTTGCATCTTCCCTCTTTTTTTCTTAGTCTAGCTAAAGGTTTATCAATTTTATTGATTTTTTTAAAGGATCAACTTTTAGTTTCATTTATTTTCTTCATGATTTTTCTTGTCACTATTTCATTTATCTCTAATCTTTATTATTTCTTTCTTCCTGTTAGCTTTGGCTTCAGTCTGCTCTTCATTTTCTAGTTCCTTAAGGTGGTAAGTTAGATTATTGATTTGTGATGTTTGTCTTTTTTAATGTAGGCATTTGTGAGCTACACATTTACCTCTGAACACTGCTTTTGCTGTATTCCGTAAGTTTCTTTAATGCTATGTTTTTGTTTACTTTTTTATCTCTAAATACCTTCTAATTTTCCTTGTGGTTTCTTTTCTAGCATATTGATTGTTTCAGAGTATGTAGTTTAATTTCTACATGTTTGTGAACTTTTCGATTTTCCTTGTTACTGATGTCTAGTTTCATCAAGCTAGAACCATGTTTTATATGGTTGCAATCCTTTTAAACTTACTGAAACTTGTTTTGCAGCCTGACATATGGTTTATCCAGGAGAATGTTTCATGTACACTTGTGTATGTATTCTGCTAGAATTATGTTTTGTGCATAAAATAAAGTACATGGGATTATAAAGGAAACTATGATAATAGAATAGGAAAATTATTACAAGGAAATGTAGTTATTAAAATATTTTAAAATGTGTGATATAGCAATATATGAGCTTTTAAATTAAAATTTGAAATAAGCTACCATAATCCCAAAGTAGTAATGTGTATAAACAATATTTCAAGATTCCTGTATAACCTAAGGTGCTATGAAAATATCTATAATTTCTGTTGGTGATAGTCATAAGTACTACCAATACTACTGTGGTATTATCGGTATTAACGAAAATAAAGATGTCATTGTTTTCCCCACCTAAGCTCATAGATACACTGTATTCTATCCCCAGATTTTCTGGTGGTCTAAAGAACCTAGATTAAGAACCCTTGTTTAATGAGTTTGTCCTTCGGTTTGAAAAACATTGTTCTAAGCCATTAGATAAATAAATAGATTTTCTGAGTTAAAGGAGGGAGAATAGGTAACCTCTTATAGCCTATCAGAAGTCATCTCCAACCTGGAAAAGAGACTGATTGTCCCCTCCTGGTGGCAAACTGGTATCAAACAATGCGAGTTCATCCTCATGTCTGAAGACTATACTGATGGAAGGAAGAAGCTGGAATCTTGCCTCGGCTGCTGAGGTCATTGCTTACGCTGAGAATATTGCTTTAGGGACAAACCCTTAGGCATTTTGTAAGACTAGAAGAGAAAGTCTTATTTCTGAGGCTTAATTAGTATTTGTGAAACACCAAGAGGTCTCTGTAGAAATGGCCTTGGGTAACAGCAAATTAGTATTTTTAATTATTATCATTAAAAATGAATATTTACAAGAAATTGGGCTGAAGGCCATCTGGCCCAAACACATTCCTAAGGGAGGCCATAAGCACTAAAGGAGGGAGGCAGGAGCATGGTGCAGAATGGATGGAACTATTTATAGCTTCTCAAAGCTTTCGTTTAGGTCATCAACTAGAAAGGGCATTTAAAAGTTAAGCTAAGCACCAAGAGACCCAATGGAAAGAATAAGTAAATATTGTTTGTTTGTTTTTAATTTTTGAGAAACATCTTCATATTTTGACATTAAAATGTGACAATATATATTTCTTCCTTTTTCTCATGTATATATTCTTCACTGTTTCTCTTAATTGAAAGATACAAAGCAAACATTTAGACATAATTCTGTTTACATGCAGCCTTGGCAGGTCATTTTCTTTTAGGGGCTCTCTGTGAATATTTTCTCCTTAGCTGTTTGCTTGGTATTGTACTGATGAAAGAATGAATATTTAAAAAGTTGTGTAGTATCTGAATTCTTTTAAAGTATAACTAATTTATTTCTGTAATTCAATATAATGTTTTAAATATAGGATTGAATTTTCCGGTATTAATTTTACTATTCAGATAATTTATTCTATCAATATTTTATAACTGTGGCTGAATGTGGTGGCTCACGCTCGTAATCCTAGCTACTAGGAGGCAGAGGTGGTAGGATCACTTGAGTCCAGGAGTTGGAGGTTACAGTGAGCTGTGATTGCACCACCGCACTGCAGCCTGGGTGACAGGGCAAGTCTCTGTCTCTCAAATAAAGAAATAATCTTTAAAAATAATTTATTAATTATTATAAAATATCAAAGCAAATCAGAGTTTTGTTATTGATTCAACATATTAATGAAACAATGTATTGAATATTGCTCTTTATCATTGGTGACAGAGAACAGAATGTTGTACTACTTGATGATAGTGACAGTTCAGTGAAAGAGGAATCTCTCCTACTTTACATTAGGTATGTAAATTGGTACATCACCTTTGAAAAGTAATTTGCAATATAACCCAAGAGTTTTAAAATAGTCATACCACTAAACTTCATAATACTACTTCTGAGAATGTATCCCTCCCAAAACTGTAAATACAGAAAAATCTTTCTTTGCAAATATATTTACCACAGCATTATTTATTAAATAAAAGAGTGAAACAATCTAAATATTTCATAATAGAGGTCTGGTTATATAAAGGATATAATATTGATTTAGTAATTAAAATAATATGTATTCAGAGTTTTAATAACATGAAAAATGCTCAAGAAATTATGTATTATATAATAAGTTTATAGTATATAACAAGGCTTGTAACACAGTGATAAAAGCCTAAGTTTTTTAGCAGTGTCCTTGGTCAAGTTATTTCACCTGTGTCTCAGTTTCCTTATAGATAAAATAGAAATAATATTCCATTCCCTGAAAGAAAATGGAAAGACAAATAAATATAAAATGAAAATGATGGACTGTAAAATGACAGTACCTACTTTGTATAATTACCATGAAAATTAGGAGTTAGTGTATGTCAATTGCTTAAACGGTACCTGACACTGAGTAAGTGGTCCATAGACGCTAGATGCTGTTATTATCATCATCCACTGCAGGGTTGTCACAACAGGCTCAGGAAAAGAAACCAGCAGACACTGGCAAAGAATATACGTTCTTTAATGTGGACAAAAGATGCCACTTACTGCAGAGATGACTCTGCTAGGAAAGGGACACAGAAGTACTCTCAGTTGGAGGACCAAGCTTCTAGTGCCTTCTCCCTCCGCAGGGGCACCCTGCTCCATAGATGCCACAGACAGTGTGAAGAACCACCAGGTCATTCAGCAGCCTGGTGGACCCTGCTGGCCCCTCCCCGCTCTTCTCATCAGTCAGCCAGGGCCTGCTGGCTCACCAGTTTCAACACTGGTGGCAATCCCAGCATACCCTAAGTGATCACCAGGAGATCAAAAACCAAATTTAGGTCAGTTTTCCAGGCTTTAGGGTTTTGGAGTTTATTCCTACAACTGCTTGTTAGGTGAAAAAAATAGGATCAAAAATTAGGATATAAAATATCATCACAAACACTCTATAAGTAATAATCCTGAATAGAAACCTAGAATCAAATTAAGGAAGCCAAAATATACCCAGATGTTGCTTTGGGGTAGTAAAACCATGGGTGATTAATTTTGTTCTTTTTCAAATTTTCTGTTTTCCAAAATTCTAGAATTCAAATGCACTATTTTATAAACAAAAATGTAAACTAACAAGTAATAATGGTGGTGAGGTTTCTACATCATGTGTGATCATTCTCTTTTTTTGGCTTCACTTCAGGTATAGTGTTTTTCATGGGGAATCTCTGTAACAGGCTGATAAGATATAGCCAAGGCAAATCTGATCACTATCAGTATACATTAGGAAATGCAGTTGAAGCTATCAGAAACACCTGACTAAACCTGCATATAAAATAGAGAGAATTTATTAGTAATTAACCCAGCAGTGGGGCTGTTTTCAGGGTGGAGGTTAATTCAACAGTATAATAATGTCACTAAGAAACCCTTTCTCCCTACCCTCCCTCACTCCTTTTCTTTCTTCCTTCCTCTCATTCTTTCTTTCTTTGGTTTTCTTGTTCTTTCCATGTCTGCATCTATAAGGTTGGTTTTATCCTAAGCCTGCCTTCTCTATGTTTGTCAGCAGCACCAAGGCTACAGGTCTTCTCATTCACACATACACAAATATCTTGTTTAGAGCAACTTAGGTCCGATGGTCATTCCTGAACCAATTACTTTGGCTCAGACAATGCCATACACTAGTGACTTAGGCTCGAATTTCAGGCTCATTTCTGAATCCATTACTGTGCTAAAAGAGGTAGGATTTTCCTTATCGGTGCTGAGTGCAGCCCTATTTCTAAATGTTCAAAAATTGTAAGCAAATATAAAATGTAAAGAGCTTAAACACAATTCTCGGAGTTCTCTCTTTTTCCCTTTTCCTCCTTCTACTCTTTCTTGGGATTCAGTTTCTTTCTGGGGGGATAGGTACTAATGTATCCTACTATCCTCTGGAAAGGATGTAACATCTGTGTCGTCTGTCCTCAATGACCTCCATAGAGACACAGCGTGTCCCATCTAGTCCCATCCCTGGGCACTGGCAACCACTGCTGATAGCTCTAGTCTCACCCAGTGCCTCTAGTCATGTGGTCCTTGTATTCTGTTGCAACTTCAGGTCCTTTGAATCTTCCAGTTTATCCTCAGCCACTTCTGTGCTCCTTTGAGGAGGCCATGACAACCCAATTAGGTTATGTGGGACTTTGTGAAGGTATCTCTAGGTCTATATACCCAGTTATCTACTACCCTCAGTCATTACTCCCTACACATAGAGTCCTGTTGGAAATCACCTCCAGTATGAGATGCTGGTTACCTGGGCTATGCCCCAGAAAGTCTGGTGGTGATTCTTCCAAAAATGGTGTTTTTTGTCCACTCCTCCCGGGTACTCAGCCCTCCTACTCTCTTCATAGTCAGACGCTCCTTCCCCTTCTTACAAAACCATGAATTCTTTAATATTTTATTTTTGGGGAAACTATGACTTCTTCCTTCAGGCTTTGGCTCTTGGTTTCCAAGCCAAGTTCTGAAAATTCCCCAAACCTTTTTACTCTTACCTCTTTCATAAAAGTTACTTTCAAGATTATTGTCTCTACTATATGTTTTTAAAAGTGTACTTTGGAGTTAAAAGCATGGAAATCAACTCTTTGTTCTCATTGAGTGCTTTTCTGTTTTTTTCTTTCCAGGGGCAATAGTCTCAGCCTCCAGACCTTATTTTAGTTACAGAAGGACTTTAGAGTAAAATACATAATTAAGGCAATTACATTGGAGAATATTTCAAAACGTTGTCTCGCTACTATAATAAATGTCAAGAATGATGCAGACATTAAACACTATAGAGGTCTAAGGAAAAGAGAAATTAAGTTATAGCAATGGAAGATCAGATATTATTCATAAAAGTAGTGAGACTTGAGGTAATTCTTAAAGAATAAGTAGAAGTTTGATAAGAAGAAGAAAAGGAAAAGAGAAATGGAGTTATTCTTGGTGATTTGCTTTTATTGTAAGGTATTATATTATAGAATATTTTCTCTGATGAGCTGCTCCTTTTACAAAGCTCTGACAGGAGTGGATCCACATATTGTTAAGCATAAATGTGGATTACAAATGACATTTCCCTTAAGAGGGTACTTCACATAATTCTCATCAACTTCAGAAAATACTTTAAAAGCACATATTTGCTGCTCTAAGGTCAATGAACTGTCCTGAATTTTAGTGCTATCCACATGACTGTGTTGGACTGGATCAGTGTCTCTCAAAATGGGGGATCACAAGAGTTTTATTTCATTTTCCTTTAGATGATGGTGTAGAAATACAAGCGAAAGCTAAAATTTATTATTTTTAGTAATGACTTTTTTGGAAAATATTTCCAAAAAGTAAACTTTCCTTTATTAAATCTTTTTTTGTTTTTTTTTAATTTTACTTTGTTTTCTAACTGGGACCTATAGACTATTCTTGAGAGTCCTTACATTACTATGTAAATAAGGTCTCCAATAGCACTGTTTTCTTCCAGGAGTGATTCTTGCTGATTCCTAAAGTTTGAATTGCAGCTTTACTGTTTATTAGCTCTGTAACCTTGGACTTCTATTTAATCTTTGTCTTTGTATCCTTTTCTATAAAAGGGAAATGAAAAACTTTATCTCACTATTTCTTGTGAGGACTAAATAAAGAAAATTAAAACCTGATAGCTACCTTCATTATGGTTAGAATTATTTGATAACATAAATGTCCACATTGTCATGTCTGTCATCACATGCCTCCCGAGCACATGTTTCTTGGGTCTTTTCTCTGTATACAAAAAGCTCTCTTGTAATTTATTTCTACCCTAATGCTGGTGCCATGAAACACCCTTTTAGTGTCTATATCTGGACTTGCCATTCTCCCCATCTCCTTGGTGGTCACCTTTCTGGGAGGTGAGAGCTGTTTCCAGCTACCCACTCATATCTGCACTGAGGCTCTGGGAACAAGCCAGCATGGGAGCCAAACTGACATAACTTGCCCCATTGGCTCCAGGCAGCACTTCTGCCAGACAGGAGTCTGAGTCCTGGGTAGCCTTTTGGCTGAGAAGTTATTCAATAGAAACCTACAGAAGACTGTAGGATTAATCTACTCAGCACTGAACAGATTTGAGCCCATAGAGTAAGATAGGTTTTATGCTGCATAAAACTACTTTTGCTTATTTGACTAAATCAGTGTAACTGCTGAGGTTTGTTAAATGACCAGGAAATGTAAAATGCTTTACTTACATTATCTCAATACCCCTTCAAAAAAAAAATCCTTGCGAGATATGAATTACTATCCTTATTTTAGATTTGAAAATGCCGATGCTTGGCATTAAATGGCACCAAACAAAAGTACTGTCCATATCTGTTAAACTTGAGGCATAGTCTATTTCTATCATTTTGTTCTACCTTCCTAAAAATTGGAAAGTATCTATTAGAACTACTTTTGATAGAGGGTAGGCTGCTGATCAAAAGTAATCTTAGCTGGGTTGCTGATCTCACCTACCATACCTTCTTTTCGTACTATTGAACTTATAATCATGCTTGACTTTGCATAGTTATTAACAGTACATTTGTAAATAACTTATGTCTCCACCTACAAGATAAATTCCTTGGGGATTAGCATAATACAATGAACATTTATTTGTTCATTCCAAAAACATTTATTTAGGACCTACTATATTCAAGGTACTGTATTAGATAGATGCTGCTGCAGAAAAAATATAGAAGCACAAGGTATCTAATCATAAGGAAATTCTCCATCTAGTAGGAGAGCTACCTGGAATAACAGTTATAATGGAAGAAATTGAAGAAAATGATAGTTATTAGGGTTTTGGAAGTAATTAGAAAAATGACAATGGTGGTTGGCAAAAGAAAGAAAGACAAAATAAAGAGCAATATTTTATTTTGTTTAACACTGCATCCCTCTTAGAGAAATAAAAATCAAAGGAGATTTTTTCTAGGTCTTGTGATACTACCCTTGAATTTGAGAGTTCTGAGGCAATTAGAAGTAGAGCATTCTGGAGAGTTTGGTGCCTTCTGGAATGAGACCATTGCAAACAATTTACAACCAGGCCTGGGTTTAGAACAAAGTTTCTCTGAAGTGCCTCAATAATATAGCTTCCATAAGAAGGCTGAATAAAGTACCCAAGCAGGTGTTACTCTGCATTTCAGGGGCATTATTTGTTGCACTTAGGTGAGAGATAATACAAGCCACTGTGGAATTTCAAATGTGAGAGAGAAAACTTTTGGTTGGAAAGGACCAGAAGAGGCTCCATAGACAAGAATATGAAGGCAGATAGAACAATCTTAGCAAAGCCCAGAGACAGTAAACTTGGATATATGTCAATGTACTGAAAACATTTTGCCAAGAAGACAATTCAATTTGGCATTCTTGCCATTGAGCAAGTTGACTTTGGAAAATTGGCCTGCTTCTGAAAGCAGGGATAAATATACATCTTGGGACAAATATAAAAAGGGAGAAGAAATCAGTAGACCATATTTATTGCTCTCCTACTAGGTATCAGAGACTCTACTTCATGTTTTATATGTATTATTTCACCTTTTCAGCAAGGCTTTATGGTAGGTATTAATTATACTAATTTTTAGATGAGAAACGCTGAACATCACAGTCAGTGCACAGTGCATAAAGGTGTGGCCCAAGATCTCAGTTACTTAGCTGAAGGGCTGCGATAGGAACATAGATTTACTTGGCTTTAACTCTCTGTAGTTTCTCTTTAATACACAGCCCAAGTTTGTGTTGAAGTAGGAAGACTTTATGAAGGGAAATTGGTGAAAATTGGTTTATAAAGGCAGGTAGACGCCAGAGCTTGCATGCTAAACCAATGAGCTTGAACCTGACAGCTCGGAACCACTGATTCACTGGAAGAAAGAGAATGACAGTACATTATGTGGGCTTTTTTTTTTTTTTTTTTAAATATACTTTAAGTTCTAGGGTACGTGTGCAAAACGTGCAAGTTTGTTACATATGTATACATGTGCCATGTTGGTGTCCTGCACCCATTAACTCGTCATTTACATTAGGTATATCTCCTAATGCTATCCCTCCCACCTACCCCCTCCCCACAATAGGACCTGTGATGATCCCCTTCCTGTGTCCAAGTGATCTCATTGTTCAGTTCCCACCTATGAGTGAGAACATGCAGTATTTGGTTTTCTGTTCTTGTGATAGTTTGCTGAGAATGATGGTTTCCAGCTGCATTCATGTCCCCACAAAGGACACGAACTCATCCTTTTTTATGACTACATAGTATTCCATGGTGTATATGTGCCACATTTTCTTAATCCAGTCTGTCACTGATGGACATTTGGGTTGATTCCAAGTCTTTGCTGTTGTGAATAGTGCTGCAATAAACATATGTGTGCATGTGTCTTTATAGCAGCAGGACTTATAATCCTTTGGGTTTTTTGAAAATAAATCTTATAATCATGTGCACAGGGTTAAGGAGACCACATAAAAACCCATTGCAGTAGGTCTAGTAGCAATAAAAATATATTTAATAACTTAAGTTGTAATGCAAATATTAGAATAAAACAGATTTGAGAGAGGTAGAATGGCAGACAATAGGAATTAGGGATTGATTGGTGGTAGGGCACTAGAAAAAGAAATGAGACTGTAATGAAAGCATAACTACTGAGGAAGTTTGGAAGTTATTATAAAGAGTAGATTCAGAAGGAATGATGGTATATTTGTGACACGTAGAATTCCTGGAATCAATTGTATACACAGCAGAGATGTCCTCTTGGCAGGTGGAAATTTGTGACTTGCCCTTGGAAAAAGTTTTGGCTGGGATTTAATTTTGGAATCATTTACATAAAAAGAAATTAACTGTTATATACTTCATTTTGAATAAAATTACTTAGAGAGGGAAAGTATAGTTAGAAAATAGAGTTAGACTGAGCTCTGCCCACTGGAAGAATTTCCCTTCATTACTGTTCTTTAGGGCTACTCCTGGTGGGAGGGATATAGACAGTCGCAACCTGTTTTCAGCTAGAGCCAACATAGTGGGCCAACCCATCTGTGAAACAGGCTGGAGGTTTTTTCCCTCCATCAGTTGGTTATAAGACACCTTTCATGAGGCCATAGATGTAAATTATTGGAGGAGGGTTGGTGCAAAAAAGGTAGGTGTCATAGGATTCTGGGCCACCTTATCATGCAACTTCTTTAGGCCTTTTGGCCCCACTCAAACTGAACGTGAATGTACCATTTTTGCAGTGCAGTAGATTGCTACTGAGCCTACCCACCCTTATGATTTGGTGAATCTTATAATGTCCAGCTCATGATAGGAACTTGGATCACACAGTCACTTGATGGTCCATCATCAAGTGCTTCATCTTAATCAGGGCAGACTAGTGTGCCAGAAGCTGTTTATCAAATGGCAAGTAGTTCTCTGCCTTAAAAGGTGTGGCTTTACTCCAGAATCCTAAGGGTCTGTGCTGCAATTCTCTTTTTGGGGTTGAGACTTCACGTAGCATCCTTAGCCCTAATAGTAGAACTCCTGTCAGAATGGCAGACAGCTTGTACCACAACCTGAACCTGAGGCAGAACCCCTTCTTCTATGGAACCCCCTCAAAATTGAGAACTTTTCAAGTCTTCAGAAAAATAGATCAGAGAGATTTTTCCAAGTAGTGTACATGTTACCTTCAAAATCCAATGATATCTACCAAGTGCTGTGCTTGCTTTTGAGTGTTAAGGGTTTTGAGTTGCAACACTTTGTCTTCTACCTTGGAGAGGATGACCCTGCCTGCCATTTGACCATTGGGCCTCTGAAGTATTTGCCAAAGTAACAGATTGCTGATGTTTTTTAAGATTGTATCAGTCAGGGTCTAATCGCAAGATGGAAATCACACAATGATTTGAACAAGAAAGTTTGATATTAGAAATTCTTGATTATAACAGGAGACTATAAATATTTAAAGAGAACTCTACAGGATAGCCTAGGGTTGAGGGAAAATATGCAAGGAAAAAATAATCTTGTTTGGTAGGAGCAGGGGGTAGTCTCCTCAGCAAGGCTGGGATTCAAATTCTCAGAAAAGGTGCAGTTAGTTGCAGCTTCCTGGATGGTAGAGAAATTCACTGACTTGCCTTGGCCAGAGATGGTCTACGATCTCTGAGCAAACAGGAGATACCTCTCTGGGATGCAGGCAGGCCAAGGCAGGCTGGTGGGAGGGCTCACATAAAGTGTTAGGCTCAGGAGCCTGCTCAGCATGGAGCGGGGGTTCCTTCCTTGGGATGTATGTTATCTTTGTGGTGGGGTACCAAGAGAAATAAACCTCCAGGCTGTGGATGGGTCAAGGGAGTCAGGGCATCAGGAGCTTGCTCACTCACAGGGTAGCACAGAGCCTGAGGTTCTGTGTGTACATCCAGAGGGCCTCAGCCACGTGGTCTCTGTGCCATGGCTAGGGCTGGGGCTGCAAGTTCCCAAAGGGATTGTGTGTACTGGGGGTGCTGCTATGGCAAGGCACTGCTGGGTACGCACACATACATACACACACACTCTCTTCTGCTAGTTGCACAGTAGGAACAAAAAGAAGCAAAACAGCAGCACAACTGGACCAGGAAGAGAAACCCTTTTCTCCTGAAATGTCCCTCCAGTGCCCTCTGTCGGCAAAGATTAACATGCTTACTGCAACAGAGAGATTCTGAAATGTTTCCAGTCCACTACCACAAAATAGGTTTATAGGTCTAAAAGGGTAGATAAAGCAATATACTTGTAAGTGACAGAGGGATTCAAACACTACCCTGTGGCATGCATATTTTTTATTGGTGTAATTTTTGTTTGCTGATCATCAACTGTAGTGATGTTTGATGTTGTCATCTGTAGTGAAACAGCATAATATTCTTTGGTATGTCAAATTGATCAAGGTCTCTATAGATTGCATTATGACAAAGAGAAGTAGAGTTGTCATAGCCCTGGAGCAACATGGTGAATTTGAACTGGTATCTTTACTGCATAAAAGCAAACTGCTTTTGATTTCCTTTACTGATGGTGATTAAGAAAGATACATTCACCAGCTATATAGCATTCACCAGATCTATGGCTGCCTGCCAAGTGCCAGAGTCTATGTTGATCTCTCCAATGAGGATAGCACATTCAGCACAGCAGCTGTGACTGGGGCTACTACTTGGTTAACTTTATGGGTGCCCACTATCATGTATCATGCTCTAGCCGGTTTTGCAGAGGCCAAACAGATAAATTGAATTAACGTCCCTGATAATGATCCTAATCTCTGCAATTCTGGAACATGACATTGTTTCTAATTTTCTATGTAATTGGGGGTGGGGTGGTTATAAGGCTCACATTTGGCTCTTTCTACAAACATGGTTCATGCTTTACTGGTCAGAGAACAAAAGTAAGAGTTCTGCTAGATACTAATGATATGTAGTTCAATTATACTTTTAGGGACCAGGAAAATAACCACAGGATGGGTCTGAGGACCCAATGGAAATGTATTTAGGGTAGAAATACATTTACTACCCACCTTTCATCAGTTCACACTTAACTTTTTTTTTTTTTTTTTTTTTTTTTTTTTTGAGACCAAGTCTCGCTCTGTCAACCGACTGGAGTGCAGTGGCGCGATCTCAACTCACTGCAACTTCTGCCTCCCAGGTTCAAGTGATTCTCCTGCCTCAGCCTCCTGAGAAGCTGGGACTACAGGCACACGCCATTATTCCCAGCTAATTTTTTTGTATTTTTTTAGTAGAAACGAATTTTTGTCATGTTAGCCAGGCTGGTCTTGAACTCCTGACCTCAGGTGACCCAGCCGCCTCGGCCTCCCAAAATGCTGGGATTACAGGCATGAGCCACCACGCCTGATCTATTCACACTTTAATAAAGGGATGGTGATCATGTTTTGGTTCCCGTAGTATCAGTGTTATACCTGTGTTCCATAGTCCCTGCAAAGTCTGTATATTATCTTTGACCCAGTGCAGTTACCTGTAAGTGACTTTAGGTGTTTTCAAGGAAGGATAATAATAATATTTATTTACGCATTTATGGTGTCATTGTGTTATCTCAAGTTTTCCCAGCCTCCTCATCAGTCAATGGGTTCTCAGTCTGTGAACTAACTTAGATCTGGAGACTAAATGAGGAATCCTGATTAATTCCACTGCAGCAAGTGACATTATAATTCTGTCACCAACCCCTGGTTTAAAAGAAATAAGCAACACACTAGTTATGTATGTTTATATATGTATTGCTGCTAGTAATGCTAGGTCCTATGGGTCTGATTGCTATTCTGGTCTGGCCTTGTTGCCCATTATGATAATTCTGTCAACCTTTCCTCTGATGCTTAAGTGTCACCCACCTTACTTTTGCCATTCTAGAATCATATCCTCATTGATACTGCAAAACCCATTCCCACGGTCACATCTCTTATAGTAAACTGTGTCCTACAGAGGACAACTCTCACTGTGGTCTCAAAGATGTCAGTGTTCTCTCACCAGTGCATTCCTGATTACCTTAATGAAAGGACAATTCTGTAGACCTTTCTGGAAATAGTCAGGGGTGAGTTCTCTGATTGTATATAATAAATTCATTCTAACATTTCTACCTCCTCAAGCCATCTACCCTCAGTAATCTGCCAAGACAGTTTCAGCATCTCCACCTTATTTAATATTGACCATCACTGAGGCCAAGCTTCAGTGAACCATCCAGCAGCATATTAGGACTGGATCCATGGGTGCCTGCCAGGACATTGAACATCAACTTGATTCCTCCCTATACCCCAATCCAAAATCCTCATGATCCCCTCCCATACATAATCTACTCATTCCTCCTGATACACGCACACACATACACATACATGTATATATGTATGTGTGCATATGTCAGCCAGTCTCTTTGTTGTGTAAATTATTTACTCCTAGAGAAGCAACTGTGATTTTCCTATCAGCCTTTGCTGAAGTTTCTCCTATCTATCCCATCTCAGTTTATCATAGCTGAGAATAATTGTGATGCCACCACATGCTGGGGATTGCCACCACCCACTGACCACCAACAATGGGATCTGCATTGCTATTTGACTGGTAGGGGATCTAGCTCCAAAAGCCCATTGTCATATCTTTATACAGCCAATGCTGATACCTGCTGTTTTATCATACCTTGGTCTCCCTTAAAGTCCAGCTTGAGATGAAGACTTGTATACGAGCGGTTTAATTTGGAAGTGATTCTAAAGAGTGGGAATGAAGGAGTTGGGAAGTGAAGCAGAGAAGAAGAGAGACTATATAATATTGCATTATCAAGTTGGCCATGTTGCAGGTGACTGATGCTTGATCCTGTATTTGTCAAAAGTAGCCTCATGGTCATTTATTCTCTTGAACTTCTAGGTTACATATGTGTATCAGGAGTGTTACCACACCTCAGTGTCAGAGAACCACTGGAACAGGAAGCAATAGCACACAGTTCAGGTTGAGGTACTGTCATAGCATGTGTGAAGCTGGCCGAAGCCAGTGTGGAATGGGTGGTAATGGTAATGAGTATAGTGAGAGTTGGAGCTGAAAGATGCTAAATGTTGCATAATAGCTGTGCAAGTCACCAAGAGAGCCCACAGCTAATGGCTCACACCAGGATGGATGGACCGATGGATGGATTAGGACTAAATGAAAAATTTAAAAATCCCAATTTCTCTGTTTCAAGTCTTGGTTTATAAAACCAAAACGTTATGCTACATCATTCCTTTCTGAAAAGTGAAATTTTGCTAATTATAATTTATAGAAAACTTACTTTCGTGTTCTAACAACTCTCTGTCAAAGGAATTGGTTATTGTACAGCTTTATTTACTCCATGACTCAAAATTATTAAAGAAATTGGAATGTTTAATTCCAACACTTGATTTAGGCCTGAAGGAGCTGAAAATTAAATTAATCTTATTGTCTGATTTATATTCTTATCACTAGTGAACTAGCTGCAAATCTATTTAATTTGAAGAATGTTAGTAATTATATTTATTAACTTATGTCTATTTTAGAGCTTGCATATTACCTTTTAAATGCTTCATATAGGCCAACAGTTTTACCCAAGGCAGACAAAATTGGGACAATATTTTTCAGAGGTAAATAGCAATTCAAAATTAAATTCAAGGTCCATAACATAACTAGGCTTAATTATCAAGGCCAATTCCAGCATTCAGCTTTACTGCTCACAAGAAGCAGTGTAGTAACACAACAGCAGGTTTTTAAGACTAGATTTTCCTTACAAATTATATATTACCCTGCAAGAAACCAGCATGTAAATTACAAAGCTCATGCCCTGAGTCCAAATTGCTTTGTGTATATGGTGAGTTTTATATATTTTCCTCAAATATTAGAAGACATGAGGCAACAATTGTTTCGATCATTCCTCTATAGGAAGGACAGGCAAGTGACACTACAGGCCTGTGGATGTAATGAAGACAAAGGCAGATAAAGTCATTAATTCATTTATCAGAGAGACCCACTAGGGACCTATCATTCATGCCAGGCTAGGTGCTAACAGGGATATGGAAAGTGGGGAAGAACTAGCTGTCTAGCAGAGTCAACCATAAAACACACAGACAGGTGTAATACGAGTATGATGGATGCCACAGTGGAGTGCAAAGTGACTCCTGGCTCAAAGAGTGAAAAGACAATATGAACAGGTACAGGTGTGACTTTGGGAATGGATTTACAGACAGCCTAGAGTCCAAACTGAACCCTGAAGGGATAGGTTGGATTTTGAAAGATGAAAATAGAGGTGGAAAGGCAACAGGTGGAGAGCACAACTCTGCTATCCTTCAAGTTTCAACCCAAATGCAGCTTCTTTCACAAAAGACTTTCCTTACTCCTCTCAAGTTACAGGACCCCACCCCTCTTAAAACTTTTTGTGCCTCTTCTCTAGCACATACAGCTTACTCTCATAGGTTATTGTTGCATGCATATCATAGTGCACATTTTGCAAATTCATATTCTCTTCACCTTGTGAGATTTTTTTCACCAGTGAAGTCCTTCTTTCCACCTCTTACCAAAGTGCCCTTCTGTGTTTGCATACCAACACAAGAGAGAAAGAAGGAGAGAGAGGGGGAGAGACCGAGAGAGAGAGAGAGAGAGAGAGAGAGAGAGAGAGAGAGAGAGATGGAGCCACCATGATGCACAGAAACCACAGTGCTCCCACCCCAGTGCTCCACATGGTAAATGGAGTGACCCACGCAAACACAAGGCTGCCTTTCAAAGGTGCGTTTGTGAAAAAGCAGGTTAGCAGTGCAGAAGCAGTGCATTTAGTTTCCTTTTCTCTATTGAAAAAAATTTAAACACATTAAAGTGAGGACCAGATAAACTAAAAGTATTTGTTACTTGAATAATAAACACAGGATAGCTCATATTTGTAGAATGTGTCATTTTCTTAGAAACACAGTTCCAGGGGGACTGTGCAGGATCCCCACTGAAGTACTCCAAAGGTTAATTTTTTTCTAAATGACCATTTATTAAAATATGTTCAGAGAATACTGGGAACTTATGAACAGAGAGATAGGACGTAGTAACTGAGACATGAATATTTCACAATTTATAAGTTCTTAGGAAGGTGACACTTGGTATGAAAATGGGCAGATAAAATTGCACTTTCCTGTGTATTAAGCACAGTTGGAAGCTGAGGGCGAAGTGGGCCATATGAAATGGGAGTCTGTGTTCAACTCTGTTCCATGTGTCTAGTAAAATGTTCTGTTTTTAAAGGTAAAACTCATTTCCCTTTCTCTGGGAACGAGTGTGTACCAGGAAATGAGGTACAGCACTATCTAAGGTACAATATATCCTGATGATTTGAGTTTATTCATCAAAGTCTACCCTCTTTTGCTGCCTCTTGATAGTTTCCTGCCTCATACAAGCCTAGAAACAGGGGCACTTTCTGGTGGAAGAATCTGGTTTTCTGCAAATTTGGGCAGTGACTTGGTGAGATAAGCTTATATTAACGTGAAACCTAAGTGAACTTTGTTTAAGCTGACCTTGTGTCTCTTTGCATCAAGCATATATATTTTTTAATATTAGGTGTTGGTAAATTTCCTCCTAAAAAGACAGTGGTACTGGCTCAAAGTGACTTAGTCCAGACATATTTTTCGTACTTGAAGAAAGAGTAAAAAATGTAAATAAAATAGCCCTTCATTTACTGTCTCATTTGTGTTTGATGAAGCTACTCTTTAGATTCTGGAAATTAAAGTGATTCTACTAGCAATGACTACTTTATAAAATAAGAAGCTCAGCAGTTTAATAGCCATGACCATGAATGTGGAACCTATCCAGCGAACGGCTGCATTTGGCTACTGCCCCTTGGCAGAGTCTTTTTCCTTTATAGTTGGATGAAATTATAATTTTCCTTTTAAAAAGGTTCATTTTCATTGTTTTTGGCAGGCTCCCTCTCTCTCAGAAAATTATTCTCATGTTATCTCTTTCTACTTTGTGCCTTGCATTGATCTGAAGATTTCTCTTTTCTGTTGCTTTGGTTTTATCAAGCTTTTTTGTTCAGGCTACCTAGCACAGAGCTAGGTGCCATTTACCTAGCCATTTACTAGACGCTCAGTTTATTGTTGTTGTAACTAATAAGGTCTTTCTGCATGGATTAGAGATGAACTTTTGGTTTCATTTTCAGTACATTCAATTTGGGTTTTCGAGTTCTTGCTTTGCCACTTACTGTATTTGAAAGGTTGGACCAGTTACAATTTCTCTGAGCCTGAGTTCCTCATCTATAAATGAGAAAACTCACGCTATCTCATGTGGCGTCATGAGGCTTAATAAAATGATGAATGCAGTAATACTTTGGATTCTGAAAGTGCAGTACACACAGTAGCTATTAGTATGGAAAGAAAATCCAAACCTCAGTATGAATTATTTACGTGTGTTATCCACTTCTTTACATATCAGTGAATCAGGGATCTACCTCTAATGGGTGGATAGAATGAATGGAAAGGAAGCTCTTAGAAGACTTGGTAAGAGAAATCTCTCTGGCTTTCAGAGCCTCCTGGTGAGTAGGGCCATTGTAATGCTAATTCACAAGAGGGGTGCTGCCCCAGCTCTCTTCTTGGCATGAGTTTTTGGAACAATCTCTTTTCTTCCTGGTGCTGGCTTTTTGAACAGGCTGTCCAGGCATTTTCAATTTGGCAACCAATGCAATAAATTACTTCTCTTAAAATAACTCAAATCACTTGATTTGGCTTGCCCCTAAGCCTCTTCTCCTTTGATTCATCCTGTCAAATAAAAAAGGAGATACACACACACACATACACACATATATATGTGGATCCAGCCTAGTCCATCTTCTCTTGTACAAACCCCCATATGGTCAAGAACCCAAGTGTTGCCTTTTTCCAGAACAGCTTACTCTGCCCAAAATTCTTAGCAGTAATGTCTAAGCCCTTCTAAGGATTGAATGCAACCCCTGGAAAAGTTTTATTTGCAGAGGTATGTAAGCTATCCTTGTGTAAATTCCTCTAGGGGTTAAGCCCTAATGATTGTGGAAGAAATAAAATGGAAAAATCAGACATAACTGGAGAAGATTGCACTTGACATAATTTCCTAGCAACCTCCCAGTTTTCAAGGCAATGTTTATTTTATGTGCTGCTTTTCAAAGTGATGTCTTTAATGTTATTGCTATGTAACATGGCTAATTTTCTCAGTAACATATGTAGCCCAAGGAAGATCTATGATAAGTCTGGAAAACACAAGTTGTCAGTAATTGCATAGTGCCTAGTTAATTACATTTTAAGCTAGAAACATGTTTTTCTCATTTGCTGTATTGCTATTATATTTATAAGCTACCCTGCCTCTCTGGAATCTTGTTTTGATCTCTTTAGAAAAGGAATATTAGTCTGAGTCTCTGTTATGTTTTCCCTTTGTTTTTGTTCATTTGGCTCCCACTTACATGGCTCCTGTACATTTAGCTTCATCATTCAAACATTTATTCTGAAAGCCATAGATTTTTCATTTTCCTGTTTCCTTCTGCTGGAACATTGAAGATTGTCACCTCCTTCAAATTAAAGTAGACCTTTTCATTCACAAGGGAATCTTCCCAAGGTCTTCAAGAATCCTCAGTTGATTAACTTCAAGGAACATTTAATTCCCCCCTCCACACAACAGTTAACTATAGCTGAAAATTTTAATTGAACTCTTCAGACCTTTAATAATTCTAGATATACAAGCTCAAGTCATTTGTATGTATATAGCTGTAGAAACAAAGCCAGGAACTAAAATAAGCTCAATCCTGTATTACATTATATTCTTTTGCTAGTAACTTAAATCAGCAAAACTGCTACAGTGATGATAAAAATGTGCTGACGTGTGAACAAAGATGAAGATGAAGATAAAATGTACTCACAGAAGCATGAACTTCGGTCACAGCAGCTCACTCGGGAAGGTGACCCTGAGATCTGGGCCAATCTACAAGATATCCAAGGAGATGTTCTGCCTTCAGCCTCTTTAGACTATAAATCATCTTTTTCCTTCTTGGATAAGCACATTTGCAAAACGCATCTTCCCTTTAATATATGTCTGTTTCCTCTCTTTAACTCTGAAGACAGGCTTTGCAGCTAAGTGGTTTTCTTCTATTAATTTCATAGTATGGAATACCTCCTAAAGTTTACTCATGGAAAAGGTCAGTGTAATTCATAAGAATCAGTCTCAAAGTCTCACTGGTTGCTTCATGAAATGTTTTTACAGGCTTTTTGCTTCTTCTAAAATCACTTTTTAGTTAAAAAGTGTTTTTTTGTTGTTGACAAAACCAAATAACTGATCAACTTTGATGAACATTTCTTTTTCTGTTTGATCAACATCTTTGGCACAGGCAGTAGCACTCACTAAAATGATTTCATGGATCACTTTTCTTGTTTCTACAGTTTTTGTGTAGCTGTTCATGTTGTATCAGACATGAACAAAATGAGGTGGGAGTCACCTCCTAACAACTTTTTAATAAAATTAAGAGACTTTATTTTTGGAGCAATTTTAGGTCATTAAAAAATTGAGCAGAAAATACATACAGAGTTCCTATATACCACTCTGCCCCTGCATAGTTTCGCTATTAACATCTTGCATTGGCGTGGAACATTTGTTACAATTGATGATCTGATATTGATGCACTTTGGTTAGCTAAAATCCATATTGTGCGTGAGGGTTCTCTCTTTGTGTGGTACCGTTCTATGGCTTTTAACAGATACATAATGTCATATATCTACCATTGCAGTGTCATACAGTTTTACTACCCTAAAAATGTCCTATGTTTTACCTATTCCTCTTTTCCCCACCCTTAAACCCTGGCAACCACTGATCCTTTTAATCCTCTCTATAGTTTTGCCATTTCTTGCATAACTTTTCACTTTTAAAATTTTTTACTTTCTGGCTGAGAAGCATGCTTTTTACTTATGTTATTTTCACTTCATTTTCCTCACTGAACTAGCAGAAGATTTTCTTTTCAGAAAGAATATGAATTTTACCACCAAAAAGTTATTGTACAGGCAGCCAAAGTGTAGAACAATGATAGCCAGCCTGAAGTGTAGGTGTTAAAGAGACAACCCAGGCCCACTCACTTGCCAAGTGACTCCTTCTTGCACATTACACTCTGAAGCATAAGATTCAAACTAATTCCTTTACAAAACAATAAATTGCTACATGGCATGGACCTTCAGGTGCTCTTGAGGACCCTCTAAACCATGAGGGTTAAATCCACAAATGCCAAAATGAACTAAAACCAGTATATTTGAGCATGCCACTGAGGCTAGTTCCTCTAACAAGATCACAGAGGTCTGATTACTGCCTTCTCACCCACAGCTGAGCTTGATTCATAGGCTACTAAATCAACAGCATCTGATGGTAATGGTGACTCCAACCTAGGTTTCTTATATTGGGAGCAAACAGGAACCAGAATCTATGCTTCACTGCTCTCAACCATCCTTGTCCCAGGAAGACTTGAGCACCTTCCATTCTTCTGTTCTTCTGTGGCCTTGTATGTTGTATTGTGGGTTATGTTTCTCATAAACTATTATACCTGGTGAATTCAATTAATTCAAGCAACATTCTCACTAGTTACAGGTACTTAATAGTTTGAGTTCTTTGGATATCTGGTCAAATATAGGGCTCATATTTATTTTATAGAGCTATCAAAGAGACAAGTTTAATGCATAGCATGAAAACACACTAAAATAAACAGCCTTAGAGTGTACCACTCATGGAAGGCAGAAACTATATATATATATTATATATATGTAACTTTTGTTTTAAAAGTGGGCTGTTCTTATTATTTGTGATTCATGTTCATATTTTATTACTTATTTTAGTGGTTTTAAAATAAATTTACTATATTTTCCCATTTCACAAAATCAGTAACATTAATTAAATATAGGCATAGTTGTCATCTCCCATTACAGAAAATTCAGAGAACTATCCAGATTTCTTTATTTTGTTGGATTTGTTGGATTTGAGCTAATCAAATAATTTGCTTATTGAAATGATGGGTTTATTGAAATAGACTAACCCTGTTAACATACTTTTTAAAGGTTGTATCAAGGAAGATGTAATAGAAAAAGATAAAAAACACTTTGGAGTTCTCTGGGTCCTTGATAGAGAAGACTTTCTGTGGAGTGACCTTATTGGAACATTCAAATCCTAGCAGCAGAGTTACCTAAGTTATGCTGATATTTAGAGCAGGGAAGCTGTCAGGAATCAGGTATTGTCCTGAGGATGGGAGTTGGAAGGAGGCAAAAAAACCATTTGGCCTGGGCCTTATATTTACCAAGGAACCTCAAATAGAGAGACTATCTTGAAATAAGTTTACTCATGCAGCAATAAGAAACATGGCACTGAAAGATATTCATCACACACGTATATAGTATGTGTTTTGTAACCTGTTTTGGCATATCTTCCATCTATCAGGAGCCCCAAAATTGAATGGCCAGGAGCTCTTCTGAGTTATAGGAGATGCAGCATGCTACCTTATAAAATTAATAGGTATGGATTGTTATAAATTTATTTTTAGTAATAATTTTTCCCATGACATTCTGTACAGAGTCCCAAAATATAAGACAGATAGAAGCAGAACTATTCTGTTAGAATCAAAGGTCATTGGAGCCCCCTCCTGGCCCCTGAGGTTGTATCTAAGATAATCTGAGGAAACTTAGGACTTCAGAAAACAAGATTTCGAAACCACTAGACTGACTTAACCCCCTTGATTTACAGATACCAACATGTACGCTCAAAGAAGTTAGGTATTGTACTCAACATTGCCCAGCTGGGGAGAAGCAGACCTGCAGATACATAATTGTTGGGTACTTTTCCAGCAGTAGGAATTGCTGAATAATAGTTTCACTTTGATCCTGTGTTATTCTGGATTCAGAAACCCAGAGTCCTCAGGGATAATGATATATGAAAAGCAGTTATGATGGGCCCCAAAATAAATCCATATGAAAAATGTAACCCAACCACTCATATTACAAAACCATATCTCTAAATAGTTAATACATATCACTATCTAGTTCAGCCATCATTTAAAACATGCTCTAATGCAATTATAATGTTAAAACATATATGTGTGTGTACGGACTCAGGTCTGGTCATCTATACTCATCTGTGAATATAAGTATAGGTAGTCACACCTGAGTCCACATGCACAAGAAAAAGGCAAGGAAAGGAACAGTCCAGGGTGTTCTTTGAAAACTGCAGTCATTTGGTAAATGTTTATGGAATAAATTCCAAATCCTGAGTTCATGCTAAGGCTCTTTGAGATAATCTAATGCTTTCCAGAAGGGGCTTTTCAGCAAAGTGACATCCTTGCAGCTTTTTCCCAGATTTTTTTTTCATTTCCTTCAATTCCTTCATCTCTCTTCCTAGTCAACTTCTACTGGCCCTATGCTATTACTATAACTTTCTGCTTTTGAGTCATGGGCCCTTGAGATCTTGGAAAAAGAAAAAGAAAATAGAGGCTTCTCTGGACTATAGAAATTTAGAAGCTTATTGATCTGATTTTTTTTCCCCCCCTCAGGAAGCCAGCTGTGTAATGTCTCAAGCCTAGCTTAAGGAAATACACTTTTTTACAAAGCTTATATCATCAGACCTGCAGTGTCTTGTTAACTTGCCTTTTAGTTTAGGCAACCCCTCACAAGTTAACTTTGACGTCAGAGATCCCAGCTTCTTAATCGAAATAGCTGAAATAGCTCATGCGGATTACATTATTCATTGTTTAAAGTGTGCAATGATAGCAAAAATCATCCATTCTCCCTTAGACTATAATTACTGATCTCAAATCTGTTTTACCTGGAAATTAACCTCTTTCTGACTTACATTTTTGGGGGGATTTTCTGATCCCATTCCCTCTTCTATTTTTGGCTTTAGCTTTCCCATGGTGGTGTTGACCATTCTGACGAGTCCCGCCTCTCCGTGAGTTATGTGCTACAGAAAGTCTTAGAGTGAGTGGGAATTTTGGAAGTAGGTCCTATGTCACAGGAGAACTCAGGTGACGATTCAGAGCAAAGAGGTGAAATACCAGTAGAAATACAAGTAGCTTATACATTAGCCATTATACTAAATTCTACAATACTCACATATTTAGCAAAGTGGGCACGATATGTTTCTTAGCAACTGCCTGCCGCAGGCAATGTGCCTGCCCATCTTCACGGCAGCACAAGTATGACTATGAAATGAGTTGTAAAGCACTGAAGAGAGAAGAGATAAGGGACTAGGAGGGGGCAGGGATAATGAGCAAACAAAAGCAACAGACCAACAGTACATGTGGATGTTTATTATGGTGTACTAGAAGGATAAGTCCATGCGCACTCCCTGTGTTTTTTGTTCCATCTCTGCACTATACTGATTGTCTGCTCTTCACCTGACAATGTCCTGCTCATTTCCTGTCTGCTCCTCAGTTGGACTCTTTGTATTTCTACTTTCTGGAGATGCTTATTAGTTTAGTCTCCTTTTTGCCTAGGCAGGATAATGCTGTGTTTTAAGGAAAAGGTAATACAGTTTAAAGACAGGTTCTCTAAGTGCCCTACCTTCAGATTTTACCCATAATGTATTTTGGAATATTATCAAATCCTTATTACCACTGTCAAATCCTTATTACCACTCATTGTTGTTTGTTTGATGTTCTCATCAAAAATATTTTATTTCTTAGTAAAATCTGAAGGATGGTCACTTACATATGTATTGATAGAGTATGTATCTTGTTTAAGGTATGTATTTATAACCCCAGATCTGAAAAAGTTGAAACTTCTGATAATGTATAAACTGTAGCTATATTGTACTATATTATAATACCACTATATATAATTATACACTTATAACAATGAATATCATAATGTAATTTTGCATATATAAGAATACATAGTTATGTATAATTCATATATAATTATTATGTATAATTTATTATACTATATTATCGTTCACAAGCTGGCAGGCACTGTAATTACATTCTTTCTGTAATCTAGATTTACTCAGGGTTCACTGACTAAATTTATACACCGTGAGTATAAATCATGGTTATAGTTTAGATTATCTTCCTTTATAAATGTTCTTCCTTAATCCTTGGATTATGCTTCTGGGAAAGTCTTGTTTCCTATATAAGCATGTATTATGTTCATGTTTTGATTGTGTTCCTTTTAATTATTCTCACTGAACTATTTAAGTATTACAGCTGAAAAAGACATTGGACAGTGGTGATTGAACTGTGGGTAAACTGAGGCTCAAAGATACTGAGTGAGACATCAGCCATGCCACTCTGTGATTTTATCATTTCATTTTTCTTTCCTCTGTGCCTCCAACATACATAGACCTCTGTATAAATCCTGAGGCTAAGGGGTATATTCAGGAATATCCTCATTCCCGCCCAGAGAATGAGTAATTGCCAAGAATAGGGGAGACAAAATAGATTAAGGATGACCTTCATATTCTGAGCGGGAAAGCAGCTAAGCCCACTGGCCCCTTCTTCCAGTCAGTCTCCCGCCTCTGGTCTTCTCTGCACACTGAGGACTTCCAGCCCTCTCCATTGTTGTGTCTACCCTGAATCTCCCTGCAGAGAGGCTTCTTAAGGGGATGTGCTATTTCCCTGAAGAGCCCTGTGAAGACAGAGAAAGCAGAAGCTACACTGGTATATCTCCGTGCAGTTCAGACCCAGCCTTTGGTACTGCCTTTCTGTCATCAGTTGGCTGTTTGCCTCAGCACAGTGGAAATTCATCGTAGAAATGAACTCTGTCATACATAGCAATTTAGAACACAGCCTGAAGCTCCGAGTGATAAAGGAGGATGGTTTTATGCCCATAAATATATTTAAAGCTGAGGTGAGTTGCTACTAGAAAATCATTGTTTTATATGTAAATCTCTACTCTTTTATCATGATTATTATAAATAAATCTTTATATATTCAGGCAAAAATCTGACTTAAGTTGCACATCCAGGTAAATCTGAATGTAGTATAACACAATTGCTCCTCGCTTCTAAATCAAACACTGTAAGATATAATGCTTGATAATGTTTCATTATTATGTCAAAATGTCCATTTTTTTCTTTTATTAAGGTAAATTTAAACCAAAGATGCTTTGTCCCATCACACACTGTCTCATTCTATAATATTTTTATGTGCTAATTGTGACTCATATAGTCTGCTTACAGAAACTCTCCATTTTCTTCCTGGTTGTTAGTCAAAGGAAGGAATCCAGTGTTTCTTTGATACAGAGCTCTGAGAAAGACTTCTGTTTTCAGTTGTGTATTTCCCTTCCTTGAAGCTCATGGGAATTGTGGAGAAAATGTTTACCCATTGTTACTCCACCATCTTTTTTTTAAATGGAAGTTTTAACACGTAAATAGAAACAGATCCCCTTCTTCATACCCCAAAACATGAATGAGTAACCATAAAACAGGAAAAGATTCAAGGACGGTCATATAACTGATGTATTAAATGGGTGAATTTCATAGAGTAAAATCAGCATACCCTGTCCTTCTTTCTTCCTTGGATCTGGATGTTATCACAGCCATGTCCCAGATCTTTTTTGGTTCTATAGGGTATTAGATTAGTGAAGGTTAAAACAAAATTCAGTCCAATTTAAATAAAATATTCATCCAGGCTGGGTACATTGGCTCACGCCTGTAATCCCAGCACTTTGGGAGGCTGAGGCAGCTGGATCACGAGGTCAGGAGATCGAGACCATCCTGGCTAACATAGTGAAACCCTGTCTACTAAAAATACAAAAAATTAGCTGGGCGTGGTGGCGGGCTCCTGTAGTCCCAGCTACTGGGGAGGCTGAGGCAGGAGAATGGCATGAACCTGGGAGGCAGAGCTTGCAGTGAGCTGAGATTGTACCACTGCACTCTAGCCTGGACAACACAGCAAAACTGTATTTAAAAAAAAAAAAGTTCATCCAGTCCCAAGCGCCTCCCTCTACACCAGATCTGGCCCCAACTAGTTATCCCACAAGCAGGTTTGGAAGGGTAGGGTACATGGTTTGTTCCTCTCTATCCTTCATGTATCTCCTTCTCCATTCATTCCAGAGAAAGCATAAGGATAGAGATAGTGACAGGTAAAAGAATAGTGTTGTTTGTTTGTTTGTTTTTAGTTGATGCTATCTTTTTCAGTTCATTTAGCTGTCAAGTATCTTCTGTCATGGAAATCATTGAAATGTTAGCTTTTTCATGAGGTTCAAGAGGAAATACCCCATCCACAGATCTCTGATGTCCCCACATTGCACAGATCTCTGATGGAGTGCAAAAGGCTCCAGCTGAGCCCTTTAGAATCCTCCCATGCTCCTGCTGTCCCTGTGGGTAGAAATAAAAGTAGCTTACACATTAGCCATTTCACTCAATTCTACAATTGTTTCCCACATCTTTGCATAGAGCGATCCTTTTAGGATGCCTTTGAATCTAGATACCTTCTTTAGCATTGAGTTTATTGCTGGGAAAGTCTTGCTTTTCCAAACCATAGAAGTGCAATTTACCCTCATTGTTCTTCTTTCTCCTCACCTTATATTGAAGGTTTGTTCTACTCAATTTTTCACCTTAATCTTCTCTATATAAGGAGTCTTGTGTTCATGTGTGCCCCCAAATTCCAAGACTCCCAAGTGATGCTAAGAACTCTTTTGTGCCCTTCATCTTCTGGTAGTAGCATGGGCAGGTCGCAGGTCTACATGTTTCTAAAAGCTTAGGAACTGTGGTACAGGTTGGGGGTTAAAGGATATACAGATCTCCTTATCTGGAATACAGCTCTACTGTCTATGAGTAGCTCTCTTGGAGTCTCCTCACTTGACTTGGTGGCAGGGAATGAAAGCACAGGGAAGGAAGGGTAAATTCCAGTGTTCTCAGCCATGAAAAATCCTTCATTGTTCTCACTGTAATGGACCTCTTGCCCTCTCTTACATCAGTTCTCAGGTATAATGGTCACTGGATTTGTTTTTTTGTTTGTTTGTTTTAAGAGGGAGTCTTGCTCTGTTCCCCAGGCTGGAGTGCAATGGCGTGATCTCGGCTCACTGCATCCTTTGCCTCCTGTGTTCAAGTGATTCTCCCATCTCAACCTCCTGAGTAGCTGGGATTACAGGTGTGTGCCACCATGCCCGGCTAATTTTTATATTTTTAGTAGAGATGGGGTTTCACCATGTTGGTGACCTCAGGTGATCCGCCCGCCTCGGCCTCCCAAAGTGCTAGGATTATAAGTGTGAGCTACCGCGCCCGGTCATTACTGGATATTTTACAGAAGCTGTGAAGATGTATTTAGCTTCTGTCTTCAGAATGTGGTAGAAATTATTACCCAGTTTCCTCAGCTTAGAAGTTTTCAATAACATTCTAAGACAGCTGGAAGTTCTCTCCCATATTCTGTTACAGTAAAACTCACAAGCTGCAAATAACATTAAGACATCAGTTTAAATTTTCAATTTCTTGGCTGTATTTCAAAATTAGTTCATTTGTAGAATCTACTGTAGTAAGAGTTCCTCAACCAGAAAATGACAGAATGTTGGGGCTTAAAGAGACATTAAAATTCTTCTAGACCAACCATTTCACTTATCGGAAGACAAATAATGTCTAGTAAGTAGAAAAATAAAGGCTTGGAATTGTTTGTAATGATCTTCGACTAAAAACTAGGATTTTTCTTAATGTATTATCTGAAGTCTATTTAGAAGGTAAATTTTCAGAACCTGACGGAGACCCAAATCTCATGTAGTCATATCTATTTATTTTATAAGTGAAAACACTAAGTACAGTTCAGAGATTATAAATAAAATATTTTCATACCCAGTACTCTTTTCGTTGAACTTCAGGACATATTGCATGCATACACATGCACATATGCATACACTCCCCTGTACACACACACACACATACACACACACACACACACACACACACACACAATTTGATTCCAGGACAGCTGAGTAACAGAGTATTTTAATTGATGCTGCAGCTAAGCGTGTGAAAGGTTTGAAAGTGACAGAAACTGATCTCAATGAACTTTTGTGGTCTTGTACAGTCTCTCCCTTGTTATTTATTTGAAAGGTTAAGTATAACTTTATGTTTTGACAGTAATATATTCTAAAACATAAAATGCTTCTTTTTTAACTTTTATTATAGGTTTGAGGGTACATGTAAAGGTGTGTTACATAGGTAAGCTCATGTCACAGGAGGTATTGAACAAATTATTTCATCACCCAGGTATTAAGCCCAATACCCAGTAGTTATCTTTTCTGCTCCTCTTCTCTTCCCACCCTCCCCCTCAAGTAGACTCCAGTGTCTTTTTTCCCTCTTTGTGTTCATAAGTTCTTATCATTTAGCTCCCGCTAATGAGTGAGAACATGTGGTATTTGGTTTTCTGTTTCTGCATTAGTTTGCTAAAAATAAAATGCCTATGCTTAAGTGAGTCCATGCTCCTAGTGGAAAATGAGGAACCCCAGTTTACCTTAGAGTTACCTAATTTTAAAGCTACCATAAACCGTAAAGCTCCTCAGTAGGAAACTGCAAAGCACAGTGGTTAAGAGCATTGTCCCTGGAGTCACATTTCCTGAGTTTAAACCTGTGTTTGTTACTACCCAGCTGTGAAACTTCAATAAAGTTGCTTGATGTCTCTGTGCCAGTGTTTTCTCATCTATAAATTAGAAATAATAAGAGTGTACTCATTTCATTTTGGTACCATCATAAGCACCAAACACTGCACTTATCATGAGTTCACATTTCAAGTTCAGCCACTTAAGCTCTTAAATTTTCAAAGGTAATAAAACTTAAAAAGTAATGAGAAAAAATGTTTATTTTGTTATGTATAGTATAAATTGCATTAATTTAATAAAAATTCACATCTACTGTAAGATACGGTATGATTTGTTCTTTCCTGTTTGGAAAACATGACAGAAACCATGTTTAGTATAGAGAATAAGTATCATGATATAAACAATCAATTTTTTTATTTTTTATTTTCCTTTTCTTTTTTTTTTTTTTTTTTTTTTTTTTTTTTTTGCTTGGGAGATGGAATCTCGCTCTGTCGCCAGGCTGGAGTGCAGTGGCCCGATCTCGGCTCACTGCAACCTCCACCTCCCCGGTTCAAGCGATTCTTCTGCCTCAGCCTCCCGAGTAGCTGGGACTACAGGCACGTGCCACCAGCTAATTTTTGTAGTTTTAGTAGAGATGGGGTTTCACCATGTTGGCCAGGATGGTCTTAATCTCTTGACCTCGTGATCTGCCCGCCTTGGCTTCCCAAAGTGCTGGGATTACAGGTATGAGCCACTGCACCCAGCCTATCAAATATTTTAATATGTGAAACAGTGATATCTGAAAGCACATTGTGTTCTATAAGGTCTTATAAAATGTTAAATGTTATCACTATTATTATAAACCCAATCTTCCTAGAATCTAATAGATTAACTAACAGGTATTCACAGAGTATGAGCTAAAAAGCAATACATCAAAATAATTGTTAATTTGACCATCTTTTTGTCATCTTCATTAAAGAACAACTCTTATTATAATGTATTCTTCATATGTTGTACCAACACCTATGAAATATAAAGTAAATAGTATTGTGGTAAGCAGAATAATGCCCCCCTCCCCGTCCTAATCATGAGAACATGTGGGTATGTTACTTTATATGAAAAAAAAAGGTCTTTGCAGATATGATTAAAATTAAGAACCCTGAGATATTGGGCTTATCCTAAATTACATGGGTAGGCCTAATTTAATCATACACATCCTTAAAAATAGAGAACCTTATTGGCCATGGTCAGAGTCAAAAGCATATGTGACTATGGAAGAAGGAAAAAATAATGTCATCTTGCAGGCTTTGAAGATGAAAGAGGGGAATTAGAGCCAAGGATTATAGATGGCCTCTAGAAGGGTGGAAAAAGGCAAGGAAACAGATTCTCCATGTCAGCCCTGCTAACATCTCGATTTTAGCCCAGTGAAACCCATTTTGGACTTCTAATCTACAGACTTTTACTATAAGAAAGTAACGTCGTTTTAAGCCACTAAGTTTGTGATAATTTGGTACAGTAGCAGTAGACAAGAATCCAGATTTTGGTACCCAGAAGTAGGATGCTTCTATAACAAATCCTTGAAATGTGGAAGTGGCTCTGGAATTGGGCAGTAGGAAGAAGCTGGAAGAATTTTCATGAGTGTTACAGAAAAAGCCTAGATTGCTTTTAACAGGCTGTTAGCAGAAATATGAATGTTAATGGCTCTGCTAGTGAGAACCTAGAAATAAGTGAAGTACAGGGTAAAGAAAACATAAATGGCCTTAGAGAATACCTAAGTCATCATGAACAGACTGTTAGTAAAAATATGGATGTTAAAAGCACTGTTGGTGATAGCTCAAAAAGAAATAAGGAACTTGTTATTGCAAGCTGAAGGAAAGAGGATTGTTCATATAGAGTGTCATAAAACTAAGCAGAATTGTGTCCTACAGTTACATGGAAGGCAGATTTTTTAAATGACGAGATTTCTAAATAAAATGTTGAAGGTACAGCTTTTTTGTTACTTATAGTAAAATACAAGAAAGATAAATGAAGAAAGGAAAAGGAGTCAGGATGTGATGATTTGGGAAATTCACAGTGTTGAATGTATAGCCTGGGTTCTTTTTGCTGCTTACAGTAACATGTAAGAAAAGAGATATAAATTGAGGGAATAAAAAAGAACCAGGATGTGATGATTTGGAAAATTCTCAACCTATCCAGATTGCAAAAGATGATAAAATTAAATTATTTACTGTCAGAAAAGCATCCATTAGAGAAAAAGCTGAGAGTGTGGCTGCACAGCCTTCTGCTAATAGTTCAGAAACTATTCAGACTAAGAGTATTCAGTCACACAAAAGGCACTTGAAAGGGTTTAAGAGTGTGAATTACAGATACCCTCAATTAAACCAGGAGTGTCTAGGAAGCTTAAAAGCCTTAATCATCAGCCATCTCAGCAAAAGCCAAAAACAGAGATGGAATTATCTTGGAAAGACCTGTGGACAAGCTTCTTATCTAATGGAGTAAATTCCTATGACATACACCGACATAGTCACCATCTGGTGATTCTACAGTGCTTCAAAGGAGAGAAACAGGAAGCAGAGTTCATGTGAGTCTGGATCTGTGCCCGGGTCTGGCATGCACCTGAATTCCCCACTGGAATTGCATGCCATCTGGTTCTGTGAACTCAAGGGAGGAGGAATAGAGTAAATTTACAGGAGTACTTCTGGTTCCTGGAGTCCACGTGGGTCTTATGGCAGTACTATATACATCAAATGTTGTCTAATACTTCCAGTGAGGTCTGGGTCTGTGGTCAAACACTTCAGGTTTTTGGTTTTTGCAGTTAAATGCATGAATTCTCATATTAGTGACATAAATCAAAATTACAAAGTAACTTCAGTTTGGGGTTTTCTGCCAAATGAATTATGAAAAATATTAACACTTTCAGCTTTCAGAATTTGGAAGATTTTGAAATTTGGGGATTGCAGACAGGTGTGTGTGGTGTTTGTTGGAAGGAGTGGGAGTTTGATACAGACTGAGGAAGAGGGTGAGAATATTTTAGAGGGATGGATTAATTCTGCCTAGGTACATGTGAGGTTAAACCTAAAGTAGTGGGTACATTTTCACAGAGGCCATGGGGATAGGGAACATTCCAGATTGAGGAAACATCATGGACAACGGGGCAGAAGGCTGAAAGTGGAAGGTGCGATCTGAGGGCAGTAAGAAGGATAAAGTGGCTGGACCTTGGGTGCTCAGGCGTGAGTAGTAAGTGATGGAGCTTCTGCTGGATTGGGAAGGCAAAAGAGTGTGGCTTTTGTTCTATACCAACATGAGCCCTCAGAGGCTTCCAGATAGGGAGTACCATGGCCAGATCTGCCTATGGGCCCATGTTCAAGGGTGAGTGCCTCTAGAAAACTGCTTCTCCACAATCCCTCTGAAAGCCTGTGAAAGACCAAACCTTGCCACACTATGGTTAGAATTTCCTTTATGGACCCTGATTTCAATTCAGCTTTCTCCATACATCAGGTTGCCTTCATAGACTTCTGGACACACTGAAGCATTCCAATAAAGGATTTTTATGAGAAAGTTCCGTTTTAAAAGAAATTTTAGGTTTTTTTCAATCTATTGTATATTCCAAATCCTTGGTCCTGTTTTTGCTTTTCCATTTACTATAAGAGAATATGGCTATAGCAGCCATTTTTCAGGGATACACCACATTCTGTTCTGTTGCTAATAGTGGATTCTGACTTGGAATAGAGAAGATGCTTTTTAAAGGCTAAAGGAAAACAGCCAAAAATGAGGTACTTTTCTACCTCCTCCACCTGGCTCCTCCTATCAAATATTGTTCAAAAAGCAGACAGATTAAAGGTGCTATGAACAATCACTGTCTCTAACACACAGACGTAAATGAGAGGTGAAGTGTGATGAAAACAGGAAACAAAAACAATGTTTTACATCAATAAAATGCCACATTTTCCCTGATCCCAAATGAAAACACTTCTTAGTTTTGATGCTGTGAGAAGTAGAGAAATGATCCCAGGACTTACCCTGCAAGACAAATTGTGAGCATTCAATTGAAACAAAGTCTTAGTGTGTACTAGAGTATCACTGGTTTTAATTTTCTCATCTGCCTCACTCAAAATCAATATTTAGAAATTGGTCTTCTTCAGATCAACCTATGCGGGAGCAGAGTGCCACCCACAGATTCCCTGAACCAAGCTGCCCTTCTGGAATGTCCTTCACTAGACAATGGGATTTGGATAAACACTTTTGGTGCATTGCTTTTTGATCTGTTAACACAGATATCATAATTACATCACTTCAAAGCACAGACAAAAGTCAAATGTCTTTTCTGAAAAGAAAAAAAATGCTGAGTTAATTTTAACTATATCATAAGAGCTGAGAAATAACTGGCCAGAAAAAAATTGTGTAGGACACAGAAGGTTAGAATTAGATAAATTATTTAAATCCATATCAAACTAAATTTGTAAAATGAAAGGCAATTTTCTGATATTGGCAGTGAGTCAGTCATCATTGCATTCTAAGTGTTTCAGTCTGTGCTTTCTCCTTCTGTGTTATGTCCTCTTTGGGACCAAAGATGAGACATAACTTGGGCAAAGGCATTTTTGATATTCACTTTTAAATAGAGTGTTCAGGTAGTCCGATTTAGTAAATCAAACAGATATATGTAAATATACAATGAGGACATGACAAGCAGTTAGTACTCTTTTAATTCTCTTCTAGAAATACTACTATCTAAATCAGCTAGTCTATTAGTATGTGCTTGACATATTTATGCTCACTCTGCTTTCACCAGAAAACCTGTGGTTATTACTAATTGAAGAGGCAAGTGGTCTTTTATATAGAGGTCGATCCTGAGGTCTTTGGGCACATTAATAAATGTTATGTACTTTATTAAGGCTCATATTGGTTTCTGTGGGAACTCTTAGAACCTTTTATTCTACATCACTGTCATGTAAAAGTCAATTTATGAGTGGGTGGCTTTTGTTTTTTTGGTGAGTCTGTGGTATAACCAGAATCCTAATTGTGTGGAGTGTTATGACTACAATTTATAACTCCAGGTATGCTAGCTGCTGCTGAATCATTCTTAAGGCTCTACCCTAGATCACGCTAGGTGGGTTCCTTAATGGGTCTGAGGTAGATCTACAGCAGCACACATACCATGGGTTAAGGAATAGATTTAACTGAGGACAGAAGAAACTGATAAAGCCATGAAGTAGCAGGAGAAGAGAAGGCAGAGCCTTTGCCCTACCACCCACCCCCACCCCCACTCATCTTCCTACTTTCCTGAGATGCTTTGCTAAATGTACAGGAAAGCTCATATTTCCATCTCTCCACTCTCATTCTCCTTAGTTACAGTACACACGTGAGTGCAACATTGTCAGTGGAGGGGATAAAGATCTTGGTACCAAGCAGTCTGTTTGAGTGATGGTTGTTTATAGGTATGGTCCGGGAAACCAGCTGCCCACTGCCTGGTCACCTTGAGGCCCATGGGAAACTGCTTCCCCCTTCTTCAGGGAAGAAGCCACCTTTCCTGTGGGAAGCTGAACTTTGGGGCAGCCCTTCCTTAGGGAACACCTTCCTCAACCCCACAACTCATCCCAGCTAGATTATTGTTTAGGCAACCCTGAATGAGAACCAGGGGTCACTTTCAGATCCTTCTGATCATTGCTCCTCATACTGCCAGCCCTAGAATAGCGAATGCCAAAAGACAGTTATGAAAGGTCCCTTTAGCTGGCCAAAAAAGTGCATATTTCTGCTTTCTACAATCCTTAATTATGTTATCACAGCCCTGTTCTCTGTTCATGCCTGCCCTCCTTACTTATTGCCTTCCTTATTCCTTACATTGAATGTTCCAACAGCCTTGTAACCAATGTGTCTGTGTCTCCTTCTTTATATTCCTAGGTACATGTTCTTTCTATAGCCTACATTTCCTGATAACTCTCTTCTTCATAAATACAAATGGTATTTATCCTTGAATGGCCTTGGTACCTTATACTCATCAGCTGATGATGCGCAGCTCCCAGTCCCTTGCCAAGTCCAGCGTGATTGATGGTTAATATTGAGTGTGAATTTGATTGGATTGAAGGATGCAAAGCATTGTTCCTGGGTGTGTCTGTGAGGGTGTTGCCAAAGAAGATTCACATTTGAGTCAGTGGAGTGGGAGAGGCCGACCCACCCTCAATCTGGGTGGGCACCATCTAATCAGCTGCCAGTGTGGCTAGAATAAAGCAGGCAGGAGAAGGTAGAAGGACTTGACTTGCCGAGTCTTACAGTCTTCATCTTTCTACTGTGCTGATTGCTTTCTGCCCTCAAACATCAGACTCCAAATTCTTCAGCTTTTGGACTGTTGGACTTACACCAGTGGTTGGTCATGGGCTTTCGGGCCTTCAGCCACAGACTGAAGGCTGCACTGTTGGCTTCCTTACTTTTGAGGTTTGGGGACTCAGACTGGCTTCTCCACTCCTCAGCTTGCAGACGGCGTATTATGGGACTTTACCTTGTGACCGTGTGAGTCAATACTCCTTAATAAATCTCCTTTATATATACATATATCCTGTTAGTTCTGTACCTTTGGAGAACCCTGACTAATACACCCAGCTCCCTCAAGAACTTGGAATTCCCAGAAGTTCTCTTCCATCTGTTCTTCTTCCTCTGCCCCTACTTACTACTGCTTCTTTGCTGGGCCTGGTGGCCCTGATGCTGCTGTGTCCTGCACTTAGGGTGACATTATTCCTCCTGTTGCTCTGTTGTGCAGAATCTTTCTCAGCAGGCCACAACCCTGAGCCCCCAGGAGAGCACCACCCTCTAATCTAGGTTTGCAACAGTGAAGGGGAAACTCCCTTTCTTTCCCCTTTGAGCCTGGCTCTCTTAGACACCAAGGCCCCTGTGTGTTATAGAATGTGTTGAAATAGCCCATTCAACTGCTTTGTACCACTCATTCTCCTGTTACAACCTTGACCTTTTTCTAGTTGCCTGAAATAGAGGCGAGTTCCAGTATGAGATATAATGCTGATGCCGCACTCAGATTCCCCTCCAGCTAAGAAGTGGGCATTGTGTCAAGCTTACTGAGCTTAGTTCAGGAAGTTCCTGGGATGAGATCTGTCCTCAGGTACTTCCTGCCAACAACCTCCATAATTCACATGCACACACTCACTCCTAACGGAGTGCTCCACGTGTTTTTCATTTATGCCCCAGACCATTTTTGAACCCCTAGCAATGCCCAGACTTAATTTAGATATTCATTACATTTCTGAAAGTTAGACTGTGTAACTTTTCATTTTAAAGACATTCAGTTGTATACAACATATCACTCAGAGCTTTTAAAATGGCTCCTATGATCATACAACTTTTTTTTTTTTTTGGTCTCATTTCCTGCCACCTTTAAACACTCCACCCACCCTCTAGGTAAGAGTCCAATGTGTGCCATTCTCTACATGTTACACTTCTCATACCTCCAAGCCTCCACAAGGGTGTCCTCTTCCTGGAGCACACTGCTCTCAATCTATTTGACAAATTCCCACTCAACCTTTGGAGTGTAGTTCAAAAGCCAATTTTTGCAAAGAATTCTTCCACACCTGTAGTTCCGTTCTCCTCTGGCTCCTGTGGGCACATACCACACTGAAGGACTTGCTACTCATGTGGTAATTGCCTGTGAGCAGAATCTTTCTCATTAAACATAGCTCCCTGCCAGATGGGATGACCTTGACTTACTCAATTCTATATCTCAACTGAATGCAAAGAAAATTAGCAGGGGTTCAATGTTTATTAAGTAGATGGAAAAGTGTGAAGAGAACAACTATACATGCATCTTTAGTTACAAAGCAGATCCACCTTATCACTGTGAATGAACTTCTCACTACATTTTCAGGTACTCTAGTGGACCGTTTGTTCTCCATCACTGATTGAAGCGCTGCAAAGCCAAGAGGAAGTCTGACAGCTCTGTTGCAACGGTTGAAGGAATAGTCAAGTTTCTGAGTATAAGCAGATCATAAGGCAGAATTTTGAGCCATAGATAAGAACAAAAGGTAGAGTTGGAAGGAAGAAAATGAAAAATGAATGAAGAAGTTTGAGAGGAAAAAAGAGCCAGTAGAGCTCACAGTTTGGAGACGTGAGAAGAGAGAACTGAAAGTAGAAGATGTGGTGGCCACAGGAAGGGGCTGCTGCTCTATGAAAGTTCTGTTTTCCCCTCTTAGTGTGAAGAAGGCAATGTGGCTTGGGGTAAGCTTCACATAGCAGTGAATCAGCCACATGCAGGCCATGGGGACATGTTGGCATTTTCTTACTATTAACATCAGGAAACAAAGAAGCCTCATTAATTTGGATTTTGCTAACATAGAATTTGTAGTGTTAAGGGGATGTGATAAAATGTAGCTTTATACTCTATGCAGAATGCGCTATGCAAATTCATAGTATAAATAATCTACTTAAGAAAATCAACTGCTTTCAAGTACCCTCAAGTACTTTTGAAGCACTGATTATTACATAAAAACAGTGATTAATTTTCCTCATTAACAAGTGACCAAGTATGTTCTCTATAAACATATGATCAGTCTATTGTTGGTTAACTTATTTTAAATTATAAATATATCTGTAAGTAACAGAACTGATTTTCTTGAAAAATATTCATTTTTTTCTCAACTGCAACATGATCTTCTACTCAGATAATGCCCTTTGATGGATTTACCCTGTTCATTTTTAAATATGTATTGAGCATCTGCACCTGAAAGACTTGTGCAACCAGCTGGGGCTGTAAGAGAACCAAGCTCAGACCTTCCCTCAAGATGTGCAGAGTTTAGCTGGAAATTCCTGTGTATCCAAAATATCTATAATATAAAAGATAAAAACCAAAAGGTTCCATGAAGGAGACACAGATGTGAATTATTTGGGACTTCAGAAAAGACAAAGATTACAGTAATTTATTCATTTCATTTGTTTATTCTTTTAAGTCTAGAATTTTTAATTTCAAATGCCATGTAGATTAAAAGTATAGAATGTTCTCTGTCCTCAAGGAGTTTACAGTTAGTATCAGGGTTGAGTAGAAAAGGATGTGTGACAGACACAGACTGATAATTAATTAGTGCAGAAAGCGGATGGCCCACGGCCTGCATGGGAGGTGCCAATGCCCACACTAGCAACAAGCTGTGTCTTGAGAGATAGTTAGGAGTTTATTAGACAAAAGAGAACTCCCCTCCACTAACCTCAACCCTTGCAAGGTATTAGAACCAAGTGAAAGGAAGTAGCATTAAAGATTCTGGGAAAATTTAGTAACTGGCAAGGTTAAATGATAGAGAAATGCATAGAGCAGTGATTTGGCCAACAAAGCTGGGAATAGATTATGAACTGACTTAACTATCACAGTAGAGCTTTGGTAGTTCATTTAGGGTTGATATTTAACCAAATCTGAAGAAATTAAGATCTTGAGGTGGTCCTGGGCTTCTGTCTGGCCACCCTGCAATTACAGAACTATCTGTATATGGACCCAGCAAGCCACGAGCACAAGCTGTTTGTTACCACACTTGCTGAAGTAACTACTCACACACTTTTTGTTGGTTATGGGGTGAGGACATCAGCTGAAAGCCAGGGAGGGGAACTAATACTTGTTTTAACTGCTTTAATATATTGAATTAAACATTCCCAGAGTTCAAAGAACCATTCTTTCCTACCTCTCCACCTGCTTATTCAAATGCTACTCTTTTTTGCCTACTTTCGCTAGTGTTTAACCCAAAATATAACCTGGGAAGGAGCCCTCTCGGTATCAGTTCACCTAATTGCTCCTTGGGGAAATTCCATTTCTTCCTGCCTGGATTTACACAATACCTGGTTTCACCTCACAATAGTCTAGGCATTGTTAACCTTAGTGGATACATTTTTACCAATAAAAATCATGTTTATTTGGCAACATACAGTGATTCATGCCCTCTAAAAGTTTACAATCAGAAAGAATAAATGCCGATATAGAGCACATGAAAGAAGTGGAATAATTGTTTGTTTTAAACTGAGTAACAAAAAAGGAAGAATGGAATGTGAAGATAAAACACGGGAGTTGGGAGGGCGGAAACATGGCAAACCTGCCACCAAATGAAAATAGGACAGGCTAAAACCTTACAAGACGATAAGGTTGATGTGAACACAAATGAGTTTTCTTTATCCTTTTGTTTGTTTATATATGACTTATGTTCTGCATTTCATTCTGCCATTTTCTCTCTTGTTGTTTATATTGAAGGTCATTTTAAAAATAATGTTTCTTGTAAAACTTACAAACAGACATCCTTTGTTGTTTTGGGCAATTTATTACGTACAAGCAAAGTCTATTTGATTTGTCTGGGGTGTCATAGGGACTGGCTTCCAATATTTTCTATGTAGGTGACTTTATGAAGAGTCACCAGCTAATGTAGTTCTACGTTTCTGTAGATGGCAGTTACTGTTGTTATAATGTTAGTAAAAAAAAAAATTGAATTTACCAAAAATCATTCAAAGAATTTCTTGAAATGTTCTTATTTTAAATGGTTTTCTAGATTTATAAATAAAATAAGAAATAAAATGTTTATAAGTTTAAGGGGTTAAGGAAAACTACATTTTAAAAGTTCTAATTAATAAATTCAACATGAATTTCAAATTCGAGGAACGAAAAAGTTTTTTAATAGACAAAAGTTCGCCTTACACATAAAAATGCCATTATGCTTAACTTTAGTTATCTACTCATAACTGTCAACTATACTCAACTGAAACTGAGCCCATTGTTTTTTTCTTCACCTTCTTTAAATTACCTTAATTTTATCCCAGTCATTTAGGGTGGATAACTTGGAATCCTAATTGATATCACTCTTCTTATCCAGTAATGCAGTAATCAAGATTTCTTCACATGTTTTGTGGGTTCAATTCTATTTCCAAAATTTCTGCTATATTTAAAGCACTTATTATTTCATACCTTAATCAGGGAATAATCTGTGGATTCTGGGCCAGTCTTTTTACCAACTCTTAACGGGTTAGTTATTATTTTATTATTTCCCTTCTCAAATGAAGAAACTTACCTCCTAGAGACCTCCCCAGACAACTCTGACCCACTGTATGGTATCTACTCCATACGCCTGATATATATGCGTGTGTGTGTGTATGTGTGTATATATAGGTATATATACACACACATATATACACACATGCATATATATAATGCCCTTTATTACATGTTCATAATTTTAATAAATTTAGTCATTTTATGACTTTCAACTTAAAGTCAGAAGTATAAAATCACTTTTACATTTTGTACTCTATTTTATGGTTAAACTTAAATTTTCTAACATTACTGAAGTTTCTCATACATTCCAAACACTTAAAAAATCAAATATAAAAATGTTCTTGTCCTGAACACTAAAGTACTAATACTATACATTTAATTGTTTTCATTTCTGTGTTTCTAAACTATCCCATGAGTAAAAACTACCTACCGATTAAGAAACAAAATTGACCCATGTGAATTATGTAAGGTTGATTATTAACCAGTGATGTTTGAAGAGGACAAATGCCCTGAAATTCATATGTTTCAAGGGTGATTCCACTTGTGCCACTTATGGGCACATTGCATATTTTTTATGCCCAATATGACCACTGGGGACTCAGATTTCCTCCCCTTCAGCTGTCTGTTTTCTCCCAGATTCCAGTTCCCCTTATGCACAGCTGTATTCCTACAAAGGCTGTAACAAACATCCTTTACTACTAGATAGGATTCTGCCTCTCTTTAGCTTTCAGGACACTTAAAGGCCGTAAAATACTACCTACTCCTTCGCAGAGGGAAGCCTGCATTTCTTGCATGATGACAGCTAACTGCCTCACAAAACTAAATGCTTTCTGAATTCCCTATTTTTATCTTACTTTCTTACATCGTTTCTGTTGTGTTAGGCCCTAATTCTGAGAATATTAATGTCATCCATTGGGTTGTACATACTCCACGTGCCATCATTTGACTCAGCAATCTAAAAAATACAGACCGACTACTGACAAATCTAGAGAGAGATTTGGGCTGGTCTTCATAAAATGTGCAGTTTTTGTCTATTAGAATGAATGCATGTGGAAATAAGCAGAACAAACAGTAGAGTCTGAGTGTTGCCAAAGTTCAGGGCTCAAGAGAAATAGAGAGAAAAAGATATAGAAAGAGTGGTTAGAAATATGGGAAGAGGTACAGAATCACATGGAGCCCTAAGAAGCAAGAATGAAAAGAGTTTAAAGAAATAGAGTATGATGGATAGTTTCAAAAACTATGAGGTCACGTGAGATTAAGAATGAGAAAAAATCTTCAAGATTGACTGGAAGAAACCTAGTTGAACCTGGTTTTGATTCAAGTTATGTTCCTAGTATTACTGTCAATCTACTACCTCAAAAACTAAATGATGAAAGTGATTGAAAATTGATCCCTTGAAGACATTCTAAAGCAACTAATTGATGTGGTTCAAAGCTGAAAGATGGTCATAACTGCCTTTTACATGAATAAGGAAGATTAGTTGTTTACCTTGTTTTGCAAAGTGCTTAATGGAAACAAACATGTTTAAAACATAGGACTACAAGAAATAATCATTAAACAAAAAAAAACATGTTGGGATCTGACAGAGTATCTGGCCTTGGACATCTTCAAGAAGAACATAGGAAATTATTATAAACATATGTATGTATGATTTATTCAGGAAAGCAGAAAAGTGAAATGATATCTAGGTTTTTGAAAAAGCTTTGTTATGAATTCTCTTGTAAAGGAATTGAGTATTATATTTGAAATGCCTACTAGAATAGCTAGAACATGAACAGTGCTCAAATAATAGTCATCTTGTCGCCAGTTTTACTTATTCATTCATTCATTTCTAAGTTTATGTGCATCACTGTACTAGGAATGCAACATTGAACAAGATACTATACCAACACTCACAAACCTTGCATTCTAGTAGAAGAGGCAAATGGAAAAGATAAACACGTATGAATACAATAATTAAAATTTGTTTATCGTTATGAAGAACCCAAATAAGGGACAGTAGTGCAGAACACCTAAATGGGGTGCTGGGTATGGCTATTGCAGAAACAAATACCTCTTTGAGAATGTAATATTAAGCTCAGGGCTGAATGATGAGGATGTGGCAACCATTCAGAGTAACAGAAAGCACTTTCCATGAAAAGGAAATAGCTTGTCCAGTGATCCTGATACTAGAATGAAGTTTGAGTTTTTAAGGGGCTTGTGTAATAAAGGTACACAGAGCCAGGGGAAGAGAGGCACAAGAAAAGACTCAGAACCCAGACCATAGAGAACTTTCTGGGCCATGGTAAGAACTTTTGGATTTATTCTAAGTTTGATAGGAAGCCGTGGAAAGATTTTAAACAATGGAGTAATATGGTCTGATTTTTGACATTTTTTTAAAAACACCTCATCTTCTGTGTAGTGAATATATTGGAGGATGGCAGGAGTGGAAGCAAGAAAACTACAAAGCTGATGCAGTTGTAAGAGCAAGAGGGGATGATCACTGGAACAAAGGTGGAGATATCTGAGATAGATTTTGTGGGCAGTGTTGATAGGACCTGTTGAAATATTGGATATGATGGGTGAGGAAATGTATCCCATAGTAAGTGGGGGTTATAAATAGACATAGAAAATTTAGGAGGTAGGTCAGGTCTAAGAGGGGTATGGGATGAACAGCTGAGACAGTATTTGAACTTATTGAGGTTGAGGTTCCTAGAAGACATTCAAGTGGTGATACCAAAATAAAAGAAAGGTGTCCCATGTAGCTGGTGAAAAGAACATTTACACGCAACTTGCAGTTATTTACAGTACAACCTGTTGACATATAAAAAACTGAATCCAACCTATTTAAATATCAAGAGCACAAAGTTTCTTTACTGGGCTTAATCAGGAAAGGTTTCTTATCTTGCATTGTCTATGGCAGTATAGCTAATGGTTACTTTGAATGAATATTCAAAGTTCAAGAATGTAGCCAAAGTTGTTCTTATTCTTCGTCTTGCCACAGGCTGGCTGAGTTGTGATAATTTCAGGTTGGTCTTGGTGAATGACCACAGTCAATAGTGTTTTCATCCAAGAAAAAATTCCCACTCTTGGCTTGTATTGAATTTTACCCTGTAGAACTCAGTATGAACTCATAACTTCAGTCCAACTAGATTTGTCTTTCTGGGACAAATAATCTCACATATTAAAAGTTTTCAACGTTTTTGCCTGCTGTTAGTCATTAGGCAAAAAAACATAATGCTATATGTCTGGATTGTACCTTTAATAAAGCTAGTCATTGGGAATAAAATACTAAATGCACTGAATTTGTCTCAGCTAGAGAGGCTGGTTATATTTTCATTTTTTGTCAGAAGCTTTGAAGTCATTTCCTTGAGCAAAATCAACCAGCTATGCACTTTGAGTACCTTTTGCAGGACATTTTATGAGTAGGGATTTTTAAGGTGCATTAAGCCAACATTGTGCTTTAACGACTATATTTTAAGTCATGCTTTCCTTTTTATTTTTCAAGCCCAATTTGGTAGGTGAATACAAATTATTCAATGCTATTTCTGTCTTAAATCTTAATACTGAAAACTGGTTGGAGCTAAGAGGACTTGAATTAGTAATAAGCACAGGGAGATGAGGATAAAGATCTAAGCTGCCACTGATTTCTTCTAAATATGTACACATATGTAGGGACAAATAAATAGAGTATTCTTATTGCACATGTAAAAAATTTTGAATATCTGGGGGCATGTCAAACTTCTGTTCCAAAAGTCCTTTCAATATCCTTTAGTAAGTGCCAAATATAGGTCATTCTCATGACACTACAGAGAGGTATGCACCATCCTCACTTTATAGATAAAAATGTTGAAACTTAGAAAACATAGGTAATATGCCAAGAAAATGGATGGATCAAGATTTAAATTCAGGTCTTCCTTCCTACGTAGCTCTTCCTATTATTCTACATCACCATATGGGGAGGTTTGGTACCAGAATCAGGCCACAGAAGTGGATATAATCCATGAGCAGGGTAAAGAATAGCACTGCAATGATAGCTTTGGAAAACTCAGCATTATTCTTGGGTTTAGGGTTTCCCTATGGGAGTGGAAGCCTGTATTGCCCTGTCCCCAGGCCCTGCAGCCCGATCTTAGCAGCCTGGGATAGCACCTATACTAGGCTGAAGATGGGGTGGCTAATGAGGTAAGAAGTAGATATCTGTTGATTTTCAGTGCACCCTGTCTTAGAAGTTACTGAAGGATGTGTTCCAGCAAAATGAGGGAGAAAACCCAGAAAAAGAAAAATGTGAATTCCTGGAATCAAGGAGGGTCTCTTTGACCTTGGGCCATTAAAGAACCCTGGGAATTATGTGGTCAGTCATTGGTGGCAGCCTTCGCTGTTGCTCTGTGCTTAAGACCGTTGGCCTACTAAGAGGTAGACAACTCCTTTGGTGGTTTTTCTCTTTCTTTGCCAAATGCACATAAGAGGAATCATCACAAAGGTTCCCTAAACAACAATACTTGATGTGGTTCCTCAGGGTCACCTCGACAGCCATCTCAAGCTGGGGAGTTGCGGCCCCCTAGTACCATGTTTGTGAAGGCCAAGGTCTTGTCCACACAGAAAACCCTGGCCCCCTTTCCAGGCTTCATTTCTGGTTACTGTCAACCTCTACACCCTTGCTAGATAATGCAGTTTCAGTTCCTCATGGTCCTGGCCAGAAGATGCAAACTGGTGTTATTAGATGAGCTCTGAACAGCAGACATGCCCTACCCACACTTCCTTGTATTAAAAATGAAAAAAACTACAAATATTTAACAACTGGGAGAGTTTAACATAAAATATTGGATTTCATGATTCTCTTTAAAATGCAGGAGATGTGCTGGGTGGTGTGGCTCACATTTGCAATCCCAGCACTTTGGGAGGCTGAGGTGGGCGGATTGCTTTGGCTCTAGAGTTCGAGACCACCTTGGGCACCATGGAGACACCCCGTCTCTACAAAGAATACAAAAATTAGCCAGGCATGGAGGTGTATGCCTATAGTCCCAGCTACTTGGAAGGCTGAGGTGGGAGGATGGCTTGAGCCCAGGAGGTGGAGGTTGCTGTGAGCCAAGATCATGCTACTGCACTTCAGCCTCGGCAATAAAGCCAGACCTTGTCTCAAACAAACAAACAAATAAATAAAATGCATGATATATGGCAATACTGGGCCCATAGACCTCCATGACAACAGAAGGATGGTGCTGAATTGGGCCAGTTTCCTTTAGGAAGAGTGAAAACAACAGGCAAGTTAATTTCTCACTCATCCTGCCACATATAGCAGAACTTTAGCTTGGAAAAATGAAAAACTTGCCTATAGATATATGACTTAAGTCGGGATTTGAATTCGGAACTTTCTGTCTCTAAAGTCCAAAGGCTTTCTATTGCACAATGAAAGACTATTTAAAAATAAAGTAGAAGCCAATTTTTTTTTTTACCAAAAAGGTTTAAAATGTTAATTAAGTCTATCAATTTTGTTGATTCCATCTCCCAACATTTTTCACCTATGAAAAGAGAACTCCAAATGATGACTTGCATAAATATGAAGCAGATTGTCATTGTTTAATTGTGTTCTATTTAAGTTGCCCCAATCTTCCCCTTGACAACCAAATTACAATGTACTGTACAAATATTTTCATAATTCGTAGCCCACTGACTATGTGCCAAATGTCTGTGATCTAAAAATTGTTATAAAATATGTGTGTATATATTATAGATTATATATATACATTCACACACACATAGACGTGCACATTTCCCTTGCCTAATTTTCTGTTTTAAGTAGCTGTCTTCCATTAAAATTATCAATAACCAGAATATAATCTAGATTTCTAGAAGTAAAAATGGTATATATTTAAGGTATAGAACATGATATTTTGACATATGTATACATTATGAAATAGTTACAGCAGTAAAGCGAATTAACGTATCCATCACCTCAAACCACTATGATGTGTGTGTGTGCGTGTGTGATAGGAACACTTAATATCCACTCTCTTAGCAAACTTCAAGTACACTATACAATATTAATATCAGTAGTCACTGTGCTGTAGTCTCCAGAAGTTATTCATCCTGCATAACTGAACCTTTGCACCGTTTGACCAATATCTCCCCATTTTCCCTTGCTTCAGCCCCTAGCAACTGCCATTCTACTTTCTGTTTATGAGTTTGACATTTTTGATTCCACATATAAATAAGGTCATGCATTGTTTGTTTTTCTGTGTCTGGATTATTTCACTTGGCATAATGTTCCCCAGAGTCATTCTTGTCAAAAAGGGCAATATTTCCTTCTTTTTAAAGGATGAATATGATATTTCATCATCTATATGTATATACCACATTTTCTTTATCTGGTCATCCATTGGCAGACACTTAGGTTGTTTCTGTATTGTGGCTGTTATGAGTAATGCCTTCATAAAGCTGGAAAAATATTTACTATTAAAAAGACTGACTCTACGTGTTAGTATAATCAAATACAGCTTACTGTAAATCTCCAGCATTTGAAGTGCTATCCATAGGAATGTAAAAGTTGTTCAGTGTGCTGTCAAGAAGGGAAATTGGTACATAGACACTAAATTCATGGAAGATGAATCTCATGCAAGCCATATGGTGTGTACGTATTAGAGGTAGGGTTGATGATTATTTGTGGAATGTAGAGGAAAGATTCCCTCCAGAAAGATTTCATAGACTTTGTCACTAACATTTGTGACCTGAAAGTAGGCTTCCCACAGTAAGCCTTAACAAAATCAATTACAATAAATTCTTAGACATCTAGAATTGTTCATAGAAAACCAACATTCTAACATAAAGGTTATGGCCCAATAATTTTTTTAAAATAATTTTGAAGGTAAATTCTTCTTGAATATCATATTATAAGTATGTTCTTTCTTAATAGACTATGGTATACATAATTTAGTTTTCTTGATCACTTAGGATCACCATTGAAACATATATTAGCCTCATCTTGAATTCAAGGATGGCACTGGGGCTTATTCAAGTATAAATGACCACTTGCCCCGATGTGTTTTTTTCCCCCAAACTTTTAAGTTTAGGGGTACATGTGCAGGATGTGTAGGTTTGTTACATAGGTAAATGCATGCCATTGTGGTTTGTGGTACAGATCATCCCATCACCCAGGTCTTAAGCCCCAGCATCCATTAGCTATTCTTCCTGATCCTCTCCCAATGTGGGTTTTTTTTTTTTTTTTTTTTTTTTGAGCTCTTATGCTGTGTTAAGTTCTGTTTATAAATACACCGTTAGTTTCTCAAGGAATCAATTGTCACATCTTCATTTCTTGCTACCTTTAATTTATCAAATTCAATAAGCCTTTCTGCTTAGTCTTAAAGTTTTGATATGTAGTGGGTCAGGAAATCAGTCAGGATTACTGGAAGTCTGAAGGCTTGCTTATGAATAGCCAACACAGGCTTCTTGACATTGATTTTGTCTCCAAAGGGCTGTGGTTTGTTCTGTCTTTGGCTAAATTTATGGAATGATGGGATGCTTGGTGAGAGAGTGCTATATAACTGAGTTCTTGTCTATATCTGATTATTTAGATATACTATTTTCCAAGTTCTAATAAATATGAAAGCATAAATGAACATAGGTAGAAATGAATGAAAGGTAGCTTGTGGCCTGAATACATCTTTCAACTGTGACTTAATTAAAATAAGAGGTAGGATTTAGAGGGAATTTTAGGTGCATGTAAGACCCTCAAGTTTTCCATAAAAAATAATGCATATAGAGTTTTACGGTCTACTTTACTGGGGGTTGGATACAGAAAGGAGAGAGGGGCAAAAGAATGAAGTCAGAGTGGCAGAAAGAATGCTCATCTCTCCAAGTGGGCTTTGGACAAAGACTCAAATACCATGGCTACTAGGGGACAAAGATGCATGGTGTGGGGGAACAGCAGGGTGTGGCGAGGGAATGAGTGGTACAATCCTAAAGACAGCAGTGAATCCCTGTGGTGGGTAGAGTATTTATAACCATCTGCTTTTTGTATAAAGTGCTTTGAGAAGCTGTCTGATCCCTCTGATGTCTGATGGGCAGGGATGCCTGATAGTCTGAGTTTCTTCTATTTATGTGATCCTAGGGGAGTTTCTCTTCCTCACCTATACCTGGACATCTGAGAACAGAGCACCTTTCTCTTCACCCTTTGGTAAAGGATTCTAGTTTATATTTAGTTCTTTAAACATCCACTGGAACTGAAACTAACATTATCTTCCAGTTCTCTCTCTGTTAACCCAGAGATCTCGAGTTTAGCCTGCAGAAGTGCTGAACCACCCAGAGTTGTTAGCCAAAGTGTGAGGTTGAGGGCATGGTCTTCAAGACTGCCAGGTTGGCCCAAACTTCTGACAGCAACTGCAAGGAGTTTGGGTCTAACTACAAAGTAGGGAGCCCAGTCACCAAGACTTCCCTCACTTCTGACATCAACTGCAAGTATGAGGGGTTCCCAAAACCATCCTCAGGTTCAATAATTTGCTAGAAGGACTGACGGAACTCCCTGTAGACTGTATACTCACAGAAAAGAATGCAGATGGAAAGGAAGAGTGGAGGGCAAGGTCTGGGAGGGCAGCAAGTGTCTTCTGTGTCCTCTGGATGTGTTACCTTTTACAGCATCCATGTGTGACCATATGCATGGAGTATCAACAACCTGGGAAGCTCTTCCAAGCTTCAGTGTCCAGAGTTATTAGGGCATCATTACATAGACATGATTGATGGATTTATTTTCCATGTGGCTGAACTCAGTCTCAGCTGCCCCCTTCCCAGGAGTCAGCTGATATGTGACCCAAGGGACTGACCGTGAGTCATCTCTTTAGCCCAGACAATAAGGTATGGTCTGAGGAGTCCATCATGAATAACAAAAACACTCCTATCACTTGGGAGAGTCTACGGGTTTAGAGGTTACCTCCCTGGAGCCAAGGACAAAGGTCAGACCTTTCTTGGCCAAGGCTAAATTCTTTACTACACATGAAAAAACCCAGATTGTAAATTGCCACAGAAAAATTACAGCCCATTTAATTTTGATTAATTGAAAAGGAAAGTCAGGGTAATCTATTAGATTAGGTGCTGCTTATTTAGGCAGAACTTAATCAAGAGACAATACATATACACTTACATTTTGACCTAGAAATATCCCTGCTAGGATTTTACCCTGAAGATACACTTTCATCAATTTGAAAACACATATGCACAAAGTTACTCATTTCAGCATTTTTTGTTCTGCAAAACATTGGAAACAACTTGAATGTCCCAAAATAAGAGAGTGTTTGAATAAACAATGCTACATCCACACAGTGATGTACTGTGTAACTGTAAGAGTGAGAAAGATCTCTATGGATTCATATAGATACATTTCCAAAACATCTTGTTAAGTGAAAAAAATAAAGGGTAAAAGAATACACTACTCTTTGTGGAAAAAAATATACATGTGTCAACTTCCTGGTACAAAAGAAATACAAGCAGGATGAAACAGAAACTAATAAAATTGGTTTTCTACAAGGCATGGATGGGAAAAGGGCAAAAAGAATAACAGAATGGCAATGGAGTAGGGACCTTCCTGAATTCAGATTTCTCTGAGTATACCTGTTTGCATAACTCTGACACTTAGAATCATTGCACTATTTCACAAACCCCAAAAGACAAATGAATGCTAATTAAAATCAACCAGGATGTAGGTGAAATAAAAATAGAATACAAATAGCAGTGAATGAAGCTAGCCGTATTACAGATAAGAACAACACTGAAGGAGTTGGGGGGCAGAAAGAACCTACCTACCTAACTTTGAAAAACATTAATTATGACGTGTGTTAGTCTGTTCTTGCATTGTTATAAAGAAATAACTGAGACTGCATAATTTCTAAAGAAAAGAGGTTTAATGGGCTTACAGTTCTGCAGGCTATACAAGCATGGAGGTAGCATCTGCTTGGCTTCTGGCAAGGCCTCAGGGAGCTTTTATTTTTTATTTTTCTTGAGATGGAGTTTCGCTTTGTCACCCAGGTTGGACTGCAGTGGTGCAATCTCAGCTCACTGCAACCTCCACCTCCCGCGTTCAAGCGTCTCTCCTGCCTCAGCATCCTGAGTAGCAGCTGAGACTACAGGCATGTGCCACCGCACCTGGCTAATTTTTGTATTTTTTTTAGTAGAGACAGGGTTTCACCATGTTGGCCAGGCTTGTCTCCAATTCCTGACCTCAAGTGATACCCTACTACAGCCTCCCAAAGTGTTGGGATTACAGGAATGAGCCACCGTGCTCAGCCCTCAGGGAGCTTTTAATCATTGCAGAAGGCAAAGACAGAGCAGGCACATCACATGGCCAAAGCAGGAGTTGGGGGCAGGGCGCATAAACTTAAATAAACACAGATCTCTTTAACACTCACTCACTATTGTGAGGACAGAACCAAGCCATGCAATGACAACACCAAGCCATGAGAAATTTGCCCTCATGATGCAAACACCTCCCACCAGGCCCCACCTCCAACACTGGGGATTACATCTCAGTATAAGATTTGGCAGGGACATAGATCCAAACTCTGTCAACATGTACTATAAGGTTAAGGACAAACAGAACTGGACAGAAACATCATTTGCTAGTGAGTAAATTTGTTTTCTGTCTGGGAATGTACTAACTATTCCGTAACTAAGATTGAGCAAATAAATAAATATATTGTGAGAAATGAGGGCCAGATTTTTCGTTGTTAAAGAGTAACAAGGAAAAGAAAAAAGCAAAACTGAACTCTGTGGTATTACATTAGAATTGGGTGTATGAATATGAATTTACTTCTAAATATATATACACATAGATAGGCATAGATATTAAATATAGCTGTGTGTGTATGGGTTCATATACATGAATATATTTGTACCTCTGATAGCTGAAAGGGCCTATAAAAATGACATGGCAGTAACAATGAGTATACCTTTGTACGCATATCTTGGTTTTTAAATTCATTCTCCAAAAAAAAAAAAAAGAAAGAAACTAGGCATACCTGGAAAAATAGTTGACTCCAGGACTGGGACAGAAAAAATACTAAGTTAAGCCTCGAACATTTTGTGATGCCAGAGGACGATGAACTGCTCAAAAAATAATGGGGCCATGCCAAAAGGACACAGGGGCCAACCTGAAGGAGCTCTTAATGACCAAGGCTGGAATCATTTGAGAAAAAAATAAATAATGATAATGGATTATCACTCATAGAATAAAACACCCATTACCTTTACACTGTTATAATAATATTTCATTGAATAAATAAGTACATTAGGAAGTAGGGACATGTCTTTCTTTAAATATAATTTAGCTAATCAACATAGAAGATACTATTAAAGGAGGACATCACCATTAGGTAAACACCACAGTTATAATTGTTACAGAAAATAATCATTGATTGGTGCTAAAATTACTGGGTGAAATTATGATGAGTACTGGTATGTTTGCATAATCTCAAAGAATCTAATAAGATATTTATTAACTGTGGAGGGAGAAACAATAACTTTACAGTGGAGAAATCTGGAAGACACCATCATCACCAAGTGATCAAAGTTAACATCACCAGTATTAGGAAAACCCTAGAATGGTACTCATCAATTGCATCAGATTCCACCACTTATGGGGAAAGCCCACGTGCTAGGCTGCCTGCTTTATGTGTTCTCCAAAGTCCAGATCCTGGGATAATCAAAATACTGAAATCTAGACAAGGAAATATGAGTTCTTCATCATGGAACTATGTTTAATAACCTAGACAAAACTTTCATTCATCTTATTTCAATGGTTTGGTATACTTCACATAATTTATCTTTGGGAACAAAGTATTTTGTTTTCTATGTCTTTTTCCATTGTCTATGTGACCACTAAAAACAGTGTGTTTTTAATTCTTAATAAAATATGTAATATATTTAAATAAAAACATTACCTTTACCTTGGCTAAAAACACAAACCAAAAGAAAAACCCCATGAGTAAATTAGTTCTTCATAATAATGGGAAATAGTCAGGGATTATATGTACTGCTTCAAAGCTAACCTCACCTCTAAGTGACCCTAGATAACCATCTATGAGACAGTGTTGAACTATTGGCTCAGCTTTCCCAAGAGAGTGGGAAGCCTCCCACTCCCTTAGCTTCTCTTTTGAAGTGAGCACTCAAGTAAGTCTGATCCTAGTATTACAACCACCTGTTAATATCAAGTGAGACCCTTGCTAACTACACAGTGCCTGCCCATGTATGTCTTCTTGACCACTGAGTCCTTTCAGATGTGTGCTTCAAACAAGCCAAACCGCATGCAGCAGACTGGGTATTGAGTGCACTTTTGCTGCTGACTCTCAAAACTGAGACCATATATTTTCTAAATTACCACCGACAACCTCTACAAAAGGCTCGGTCTCATGATGCTGTATGTATATGTCTGAGATACCAAAGGGTGTTAGGAGAGCTAAGAGGTTACAAAGAAAATTAATGAATGGCCACAAGTAGCCAGTACCAGTCATCTTCAGAGAATGCTTTAGTCCCACTTTTTTCTCACTGTTAGGATCATTTCATGACAGTGATTTTTAACTGTAGAATTCAGTACAAACTATACTTGATCCTCTACTTACATATCATTAAGAGAAATCTAAATTCCACTATTAAAATGCCACAGCTTATTCATATACTAAAATTCTTATTAGGACATTCATTGAACCATGATACTATTTGGATTTACAAACTCTCTGGATAGAGACTGACAAGAAAAAATCTTGAATCCTCAATTATCTTAAAATACATAGATGATAGTCACTTACGCCACCTCGAAAAACTTTTTCTTGTTCTTCCTAATCTTATAGATCAAAGGTTGCCTAACCAATATTCATTTTAAATTGATACTTTCATTTTAGCATTCAGTTTTATTTGGGCATTGCTTGCATCAGTTTTTAACAATTTTCTTAAGATATAATTTATATACACCATACAATCTACCTATTTAAAGTGTATAAATCAGTAGTTTTTAGTATGTTCCCAGAGTTACATAACCATTATCACACTCCAATTTTAAAATATTTTTGATCACACCAGGAAGAAACACTGTACCTATTATTACTTACTCCAATTTGCTGCTTTCCTTCCCCCCCAGCCCAAGACAACCAATTTTGTAGCTGCTTTCCTTCCCCCGCAGCCCAAGACGACCAATTTTGTAACTTTTGTCTTTAGCTTTGCCTGTTCTGGACATGTCCTATATATGGAATCATGTAACGTGTGTTTTGTGACTGGCTTTCCTTTATGTGTTTTCAAGGTTCATCCATGTTGTATCATGTGTCAAGACTTCATTGGTTTTACTGATGAATAATATTCCATTTTAAGGGTACACAGGTTGAGTATCCCTAATCTGAAAATACAACATTTGGAATGCGCCACAATTTGAGACTTTTTGAGCACCAACATGACACCATAAGGAAAATTCCACACCTGATACCTTTGCTTTCTGATGGTTCAGTGTACACAAACTTTGTTCCATGCACAAAATTACTTATTGTATAAAATTACCTTCAGGCTGTGTATATAAGGTGTATATGAAACAAAAATGAATTATGTGTTTACACTTGGGTCTCATCCCCAAGATCTCTCATTGTGTATATGAAAATATTCCAAAATTCAAGAAAATAAAAAATCAGAAACATTTCTGATCCCAAGCATTCTGGATAAAGGATACTCAACCTATACCACATTTTATTTACATACTTATCAGTTGATGGATTTTGAACTGTTTCTACTTTTTGATTATTACGGATTATGCTGCAGGGAACATTCATGTAAAAGTTTTTGTATGGATGTACATTTTCCTTTCTCTTGAGTACTGATCTAGAAGTAAAATGCTGAGTAAAATGATATGTTTACATTTAATATTTTGAGGAGTTGCTAAACCGTTTTCCAAAGCACCTGTCCTATTTTATATTCCCACTAGCAGTGTATGAACGTTCAAATTTCATCACATCCTTGACAACACTTGTTATTGTCTATCTTTTTAAATGTAGGCATCCTAGTGGGTGTGAAGTATCTAATTGTGGTTTCAATTTGCATTTCTTTAGTGGCCAATGATGTTGTGCCTATGCTTTTCATGTGCCCATTGACCATTTTTATGTCTTCTTTGGAGAAATGTCTACTCAGAGATTTTGCCTTTGGCTTATTTATTCTTTAAGAATAATTTTAAAATTATTTTTATTTGTGTTTGACACAGAATTGTACATATTTATAGGGTACAGTGTGATGTTTCGATGCATGTGTACACTATATTATGATCACATCAGGATAATTACCATATCCCTCACTTTAACATTTATTGTTTCTTTGTGGTGGTAACACTCAAAATATTTTAGTTATCTTGAAATACATATTACATATTTATTAGTTTTATAATTGAGTTATAAGAGTTCTTTATATACTATGGATACCAGTCCTTTTTCACATCTGTGATTTGCAAATACGTTCTCCCATTCTGTAGGTGGTCTTTTCACTTTCCTGATGGTATCCTTTGAAGCACAAGTTTTTATTTTGATTAAGCCCAATTTGTCTATGTTTTTCTATTGTAGCTTATGCTTTTAGTGTTATATCTAAAATACCATTGCTGAGGTCACAGGTTCACAGTGATTCACTCGAATGCTTTAAGAGTTTTACAGATTGTTCCTTACGTTTAAGCCTTTGATCTATTTTGAGTTAATTTTTTTGCATGGTGTAAGGAAAGTGTCCAGGTTCATGTATTGGCATGTGAATATTCAGTTTTCCTGGCACTTTTTGTGGAAAAGATTGTTCTATCCCCCAGTGAATTATCTAGGCACCCTTATTAAAGGTCAATCAATCATAAATGTAAAGGTTTATTTCTGAACTCTCAATTCTGTTTCATTGGTCCTACATATCTATATTATGCCATTACCACACTATCTTGATTACTATCCCTTTGTAGTAGCTTTCTACTCAACAAGTGTGCATCCTCCAACTTTGTTCTATTTAAAGATTACTTTGTCTATTCTTGGCTACTTGCATTTCTATGTGAATATTAGGGTCAGTTTGCCAATTTCTCCCAAACCCTATTGGCTAGGATTTTGATAGGGATTTGATTGTATCTGTGGGCCAATTTAGAGACTACTGCCATTTTAACAATGTTAAGTATTTTGCCTTGGGAACGTAGATTGTATCTTCATTAATTGGTGCATTCTTTATTTAATTTTTTTCTTTTTTAGTTTCAGAGTATCAGTTTTGTACTTTTATTGTTACGTTTCTAATTACTGTATTCTTTTTGATACCTTTACAAATGCAGTCATTTTTACATTTCATTTTTAGATTGTTCATTACTGGTGTATAGAAATACAGTTGGTTTGTATTGATGTTGACCTTATATCTAGAAACCTGCTGACCCTGTTTATTAGTTCTAAGAGCATTTTAGTGAATTCCTTTTGATTTTCTAGATCCACAGTCATGTCTTGTATAAAGAGATAGTTCAATTATTGCTTATCTATCTGAATACCTTTTGTTTCTTTTTCTTACCTAACTGTACGGACTAGAATTTCTAATACAATGTTTAACAAAAGTGGGAAGAACAGATATTGTTCTCTCATTTCAATCTTAAGGGAAAAGCCATTTAGTCTCTCACCAGTAAGTATGATAGTAGTAGTAGATTTCTTCATGGATGTCTTCTATCAGGCTAGGGAAGTCCTATTCAACCTCTTCCTGGTATTCCTACTTTGTTGAGTGTGCTTATCATGAAAGAGTTTTGGATTTTGTCAAATATTTTTTCTGTGTCCATTGAGATGATTATATGGTTATTTTGCTTTATTGTATTGATAGTTTGTATTACACTAATTGATTTTATGACACTAAACTATGTGTTGTTATGATAATTCCAACTTGGTCATGGTATATAATAACTTTTTATGTTGCTATATATGGATTGGTTGTATTTTGTTGAAAATTTTTGCATCTATATACATAAATGTAGTTTTCTTGTGATGTCTTTCTTTTCTTTTTTTTTTTTTTTTTGAGACGGAGTCTCGCTCTGTCACCCAGGCTGGAGTGCAGTGGCGGGATCTCAGCTCTGCCTCCCGGGTTCACGCCATTCTCCCGCCTCAGCCTCCTGTAGCTGGGACTACAGGCGCCCACCACCTCGCCCAGCTAGTTTTTTGTATTTTTTTAGTAGAGATGGGGTTTCACCTTGTTAGCCAGGATGGTCTCGATCTCCTGACCTCGTGATCCACCCGTCTCGGCCTCCCAAAGTGCTGGAATTACAGGCTTGAGCCACCGCGCCCGGCCTGTAATGTCTTTCATTTTGATATTAGGTTAATACTAGCCTTTTAAAATGGGTTGGGAAGTGTTTTTCCTCCTCTATATTTTGGGAAATGTTTGTTAAAAATTACTATTAATTATGTGTTAAGTATACTATAGATTCACCAGTGAAGCCAACAGGGCCTGGCCATTTCTTCATAGAAAGTTAAAAAATTTCTAATACAATTACTTTACTTTGTACAGGCCTCTTCAAATTTTCTACTTAATCATGGGTCAGTTTTGGTATTTTCTAGGAATTTTCTCATTTTATTTAAGTCATCAATTTGTTGGCATATACTGGTTTACCTCATTCTCTTATAATCCTTTTCATTTCTGTAAGGTCAGTAGTGATGCCCTCTATTTATTTCCAGATTTTAGTAATATGCTCTTCTCTCTCTTTCTTTCTTTCTTTCTTTTTTTTTTTTTCCTGGTCAGTCTACTAAAGGTTCATCAATTTTATTGATCTTTTCAAAAACTAATTTTTATTTTCAATGATATGTTCTGTTTTTTATTGTCATTGTTAACTTCTAGTCTTTATGATTCTTTCTGCCTTGTTCTCTTCTTTTTTCAGTTTCTTAAAGTAATACGTTAGCTTATTGATTTGAAATATTTTATCTTTTTCCAATTTACATATTTCTGGCTAAGAATTTCCCTTTATGCATGGCTTTAGGTGCATCTTGTAGGTTTTTGCATGTTGTGATTTTGTTTTCATTTATCTTTAAATATTTTCTAATTCCCATTGTGATTTTTTCTTTGATTCTTATTTAGGAGTGTGCTGTTTAATATTTACATATTTCTGAATTTCCCAAGATTTTGAAAAATTTGTATAAATATATGAGGTACAAGTGCAATTTTGTTACATGCATAGATTGCATAATGGTCAAGTCAGTCTATTTTGGAGACTGTTCCTTGTGTATGTGAGAAAAATGTGTGTTCTGCTGTTGCTGAGGAGAGTGTTCTGTAAATGTCTGTGAGGTACAGTTGGTTTATACTGCTGTTAACATTTTCTGTATTCTTGTTAATCTTCTGCACAGCTGTTCTAACCATTATTAAAAGTAGAGTATTAAAGTCTCTAACTATTATTATTGAATTGACTAATTGTGCTTTCAATTCTGTCAGTTTGCTTAATGTATCTTGAGATTCTGTTTTTATGCACATATGTATTTAAAACTGTTGTATTTTACTGATGGACTGGCATTTTGTCCTTATAAAATTGTCTTCTTTGTCTCCAGTTACATTTTTTTTTTTTCTTAAAGTCCATTTTGGCTGATGCTAATGTAGCCATTCCAGTACTTGTATGGTTGTTGTTTGCATGGTATAACAGACAGTAGATATGTATTTATAGAACTTATTATACTAACCTATTTACCTTTTCTGGTCCTCTTCATTTCTTCCTGTGAATTCAAATTACCATCTGGTGTCATTTCTGTACTTCAATATGTCTTTCTCCTACCTCAATCCTTTGTGCTGTTATTGTCAAATATGTTAAATTTCTATATTATAGACCAAACAGTATAATTATACATTCATTATTTTAAGGTATTTCATTTAATCAGTTAGGAGAAATTCAAAAATGTGAAATTATATTGTTTTTTGTAGTTACCCACATAATTACCACTGGCATTCTTTTTCTGTGTGTGTATAGATTCAAATTACTATCCGATGTTATCTGCTTTCAGCCTGAAAGTTTTCTTTAGCATTTCTGGAAAGGCAAGTCTGTTAGCATTACATTCTCTCAGTTTTTATTTCTCTGGGAAAATACGTATGTTGTCTTCATGTTTGTTAATGTTATTAAATATTTTCTTAATTGACAGATTTTTTTTTTCTTTCAATGCTTTGAGTATACCATCCCACTGGCTTCTGGTCACTATCGTTTAATGAAGAAAAGTCAGTGGTGGATCTTATTGGGGTTCTCTTGTACTTGGCATGTTATTTTTCTTTACCTATTCCAAAATTTTCCCTTTTTGACTATGATGTTTCTGGGTATGGATTGCTTTATGCTTATCCTAAAGTTTGTTGAATTTCTTGGAGGTGTAGATGAATGTTTTTTTATCAAATTTGGAAAGTTTTCAGCTATTTTTTCTTTGAATATTTTTTCTGTCTTTTTTCTCTTTTTTCTTTTGGTCTTCCATTTCATGTCTCTTGGTGCATTTAGAGGTGTCTCACATTTCTCTGAGGTGCTGGGGGTTTTCTTATTATTATGCTTTCTTTTCTTGTTCTTCAGATTGCATAATCTTCATCAGTGTATTTTTCAGTTCATTGATTCTTTTTCTGATGGCTCAAATCTATCATGGAATTTTTCATATGGTTATTCTACTTTTCAACTCCAAAATTTCAATTAGATTCTTTTCAATAATTTCAGTTTATTTATCAATATTCTCTGTTTGATGAGTCATTCCCATCATACCTCCCTTTAACCATTCTTTATAGTTCAAAGTTGGGTATGGAGGCTGGTTCAATTAGATATACTAGAAAATTGTTTGAAAAGTTGGGGCAGAGGATGACCTTCTACCCTCTGAATGATTTGGGTATGGATATGAGGCCTAAAACTGCTACAGCTCTTTTTGCTACCATGAGGTAAGTTAACCTGAGGATTAAGCCAATATATATGAAGGAGGAGAATAATAAAATATCTAAGGAAACTGAAACACTGGTTGAAACACTGATGATGTCTTAACCTCTGAATCAAATAGCATTGAAGTTTTACCTAATAATACTTTCAGTTATATGAGCTAGGAAATATTTCTTGTTAAGATAATTTAACTTGTGAAAGTATCCAGTAGTTTCAACTAATTAAACAGGTTTTAGGAAGGACTCATCCTAAGTAGTGAGAGAAACACATTGTATTAAATAGTAAGTTTTGTCATTAAATTTGTCTAGCATATATCTGTTGTGCTTTTCCCCTGATATTTTACTTAATGTATATTGTTTTGTATGACCTAATTATTGTACATTAATAATTAAAACAGTAGAACAAAAGTGTTAATGGATTTACAGCCATAAGACAAAAGAGCAGTAATCTGGAATTAAACTCATTTTTAAGACAACCCTGGCTTAGAAGATAAATATGAATATGCAAACCTTGATAATTTATTTATCAAGTTATCTAGAGTGTTTGGTTGCTGGTGACATTGTTATGTTTAATTTAACTTAGCAAATTGTGGTTCTTTCCCTTTGTATGAGTAGGCACCAACTCCTGGCACTAAAACAATTATTAGGGGACTGGGATTTACAAATATTCCCAGAAAGAGAGAGAATAATATAAAGTTAGATGAAGAGTAGTAGATTTTTTGAGCCTGTTTGGCAAGAGGTAGATACGAATAAGGCAAATATAGGAAGAGGGAGTTCATGAGTAACACATGGAAAGAGAATTTACAGGGCTGTGATCAGGAAACGAAAAAAATGAGTCAATGTATCTTGTGCCCTAACCCTGTATGGAAGAAGAAAATAATTATGAAAATATACACTGGATTTCAAAGAGAAAATAAACCTTCAGTTTTTAGCCTCCCTATGTTTTAGCACTGAGCAACCAGAGAACTTTTGAGATTACCAAGTGTAAACTTTGACCTCAATATTTAGGGCTAGTTTTAATATCTTTGGTTCCACTTTTGCTAACTCTTTAAGCCAGCTGTGGGGCACACTGATTTTTCTCTCCTTGTGGCGTGCAGCCTGGCTTCCTTTCTCTGGTTCTCTCACTCTTTGGCATAAAAGGAGAAGCAATGAGAGGACCAGTCTGCCAGAGTAGGAGCCAAGGAACCAAGCTGGATGCCTGCAAGACTGCAGACAAGTTCCTCTGAGCTGCAGGGTGAAGAATTTGAGCCTGCTCCTTATCCCTTATTATTTGAAACAACTAAATGGCATTTGACAGTGTCAATATTACCAAAAATTAAGAAACTACAGGCTGACAGCAAAGTAGATAGAAGAGTGTGTCTGAATACATCAGTATCTCTGTTTTTTTTTTTGCTTTTTGTTTTTTGTTTTTTTTTTTAACACATTTTAATTAGGTACCTTGGACCTGCAGGCATACAGCACTGCTATTTTATCTACATTTGGATTATATCTTCACAAATTATTCTGTTGATTAAGTGAAGTCAACAAGAGGACAATAGTTAAGAATCACAGAAACCAAAAAGCCAGTGAGGAGATGTCTGTGAGGCCCTTCACAGGTAGTTTCTAGTAATGAGAGGTTACTATATTCTTTGGCTGTGAAGAAGAGCTAGCAGCGTGTAAAACAGACTCACAGAAAAATTCAGAAGATTGTATTTGAAGTCTGGCCTCTCTTTGCTACTCACTAGCTGTATCACCTTGGGTAGGGCAGGCACTGAATTTTAGGTATTATCTTTACTTGTAAAATGGAGATGATGATAAAACCTTTTCCTGCCTTCCATGTGGTTTGTTGTGAGATGCAAATAAAATAAACACCTGAGAAACTACTTTATAAAGTAGAATGTGCAGTCTGCTAAGTTTTATGACTTTCTAGATGTGAGCGATGTGTTTCTAGCTGCCAAAGGATATTTGTTCATGAAATCCACAGATTATTTTAATAAGACTTAGCATACACAGTGATTTCTACCTGTTCACCCATTTAATTAACACAAGTTAAGTTCTAGCAAACTCAGTGTGAGTTTTACCTTTGTCTTTTTTTGCTGGCATTGCAGAGACTTTTATAGATATGCTAACTATCTAAGAAACTGTAGGAGACAAGGGTGAGAATAGGAAAAATTGAAAATTTAGGAAGTGAATGGATAGGCCCTAAGACAATAATTAGCCCCTAAAAAATAGAGGTATTGCTAAAAATTTATAAGACCCTCACCAATACGCTCATTCATATCTTGATACTTTATAATCATAATGCGGAAATATGAAGAACCACATATAATAATTATGATGTTTATGTTTTCTTCAAATTAGTAGATTTCTTATGAAGTGGGGCAATGTGTGATTTAAAAATAATAGTGTTTTTAGGGCCTTTTAATTGTTATGTTTCCAGAAACATGGAATTGTTATTGTGCTAAGGAAATAATTGATACTATCCTGATTCCCCACTTGCATTTATTGCTAAGGACAGTAAGTTCAGAGTGGCAGTGTCTCGTCACAACCTCTCTGTTTGGCACCACCAAATATTGTAGTTGACTTACCCAGGCAAAGAAAAAAATAATTATCAGAAAAACATTTACTTTGTAGGTCAACATTTTCCTTCAGACCACACAATGTGGGAAACAGACGCCAGGGACCCCTGGTCTGATTGCCTTTGGAAATATACCAAAAACACCCAAAGTCAAGAGAACCCTGCTTTTTAAGGTACAACGAAAAGACATAGCATAGACAGTCCTATAAAGAAGAGAATTATAAACAATGGCCTAATATAAATTTGAGTAAAATAAGGGATTGGAGTGCAAACAACATGAAGTTTTTTCCCAAGCTCCTGTGGTCTGAAAAAAGACATTCTTCTAAGAAAATGTGTGTGTTTGTGGATGGGTGTTTGTGTGTGTGTTCACAAGCTTGAAATTCAACAAATATGGGAAAGCAATTGTTGTAGGCCATAAGAAAAAAATAGGCAATTTTTATTAAAAGGTGATGCTGGAAATAGATTTAATTGATTAGATTTGAAATACATTTTGTGGATAAGTATGACCTCTGGTGTTAATCTAGGGAAATTCTCTCACTTATATGCCTTAATGGAGCAAAAAGAAGCAAATTTAATTTTCTGAAAGCTTATCACTGGAAGTCATGGCCCTTGATCTGCGTCTTTTTGTACCCCCAATATTTCTTCATTTCCTTCCTCTCTTCTCTCTATAGTCACAAGTATAAATAAGTATCTCCTATGTGCAAAGGACTATCCATGTGGAAGAATATTGCCTTTGTTGCTTCATTTAACTTTACATGTTACATGTATCTCTACAATCCTGTATAGGAAAAAAAAAAGAAAAAATTATGTCATATACATTTTAAATGTCTACATATAAACATAAAATTTGTTGACTTTATTAAAAGAGGAATGATGAAAATAAGAACTTCTTAAATGTGCCTGTTATAACCTAATAGTGTAAAATGTCTTAAACAATGAAGTTATGATTCAGACTAAAAATGAAACACAAAATTATCTTGTGTTTTTTCATCATAGGAATACAGGTTTATCACACTCTCAATATACAGATATTTATTAGCAAGATGGCTTTTCGAGTGTGTGTAATCAGTTGATTTCTTAACAGAAAGCCGATAAATGTCTAACTGATTTGCTGTCTGTCCAATCACAGTGAGTTTTACATTATTAATTTATTTTATGAGCTTTTTCAAAAAAGTGGCTAGCCGGAAGTACTATTAGTCTGAGTTTTGGTGTTCCGACAGTCCCTCATGTTGTGGATCAAATTTCCACTTTCTTCTGAATTTTGTGCCTTCTGTCCTCCTGTGTACCCCCTTGGAGAGAAGGGAGAACTCCATGCAACATTGCCATAAATCTCAGTAGGCAATTTCTGAGATGATTATTTCTACATGATTTCTACATGATTAATGGCACTGCAACTAATCCCATGCTAGAGCATAGAGATATACATGGCAAAAGATATATTTTTGCCTATTATTTTGTTTTTGGAGCCTCTGTTGAAGCACTGAATTTGCTATTTGACAAAGTCAGTTTGACACAAGGGATGCAGCCATTATTTTTCTTATGACAGTTCCGAAACTGTAGAACTTTATATCCAATTTAATGCTGGCAACAACTATTGTGGTATTTCGGGGGTGGAGGCTATGTAATCTTTTTTCTAAATTTATGAATCACTAATAAAAATATTTATTAATTTATCATAATGTTCCTTTGAAGTATTTAGATTTCTAAGGATGAATCAAACATTTTCACTCAATTGCTACCCGTAGCAACTGGAAAGCTATATAATTTGTTGAAAAGGGTCCTAATACATGTTTGATGGATTTTCTGCATGAGTTGAATTTCTTTTTCAGACCAGAAGGTTAGTAACTTTTCATAGGGAAACTTCTATTTTAATTCAAATTACTTCTCAGAATTGTTTTTAATAGTTATGCTTTCCACACAATTCATGCAGTATCTACTCAGCTGCCCCGAAGACTCAGTTAGCTTCGTGATCCTAAACAAGTTTTACTGAATTGTCATTTTGAAGATACAGAACAAAAATAACAATAGATGATAAAAACAAAATGCTGTCTCTGATTGTTAGCCACTAAATTATATTCTTGACGAAGACCATTGAGAAATTCAAGTCCGGACAGTATTCATTATCTCAAGTCCAGGGCGATGGGACTAACAGCAGCTCTGCGCCCCCCACCCCTTTTTTTCTGCTGAATGTTTATTTGCACGTACAAAAAAATTAAAATTGTTTAACATGTGTCCAAATAATATCATAAAATGAATTATTCACTCCGTGACACTGAAAGCACACGCACGCACACTCTTAAAAGCAGATACCAGGTAAGCAACTTTAGGGCAGCTGCCGAGTAGAATATCAAGACATCGGATCCAGCTGAGAATTCCAATTACCTAATGACCTAATGAGGGTGATCCGCTTTCACTCTAATTTCTAGGTCTAATTCGTTGTAATAGTCTCTATCATAAAAATCAGGCTTTAAAATAATTTAAAATGGAAAGAAATATTCAACGGGCCAATTTCTTTCATCTTCTTTAGGGGGAGACGGGAATTTGAATTCACAAAGAAATGCCAATGTAAAGACTTAAGATGGAGCAGAAACAAAGAACCTTCAAAAGGATCACCATGGTGTTGCTGCATCTCCTAGAAGAACACAGCGCAGGGAGTTTGTGAGACACCAAGTGCAATTTGTGTTAGTTTATTAGGGAGTAAATAAAAAATGATACCGAACTCCAACAAACCTCCAGCACTGTCCGTGGGCAGCGATTATTCAGCCCAAGCTATCATTCTTAATAATTTCTCTGCCAGGCTGCGACTACCGGGGTGAATCAGCCCGTCCCAGGCCCCTCTCCCACCCGCCGCTGCAGTTAGGACTTGGCAAAGATGCTCGATGTTTGCGTTATTTGTGACCGGTCTTTGCTTTGTGTCTGCGCTGCAGGTAAGGAGGAGGAAGAGGAGCAGAAGAGGAGCTGGAGGCCGGCGGTGACTGAGCAGCCCCCACACCTTTGAGCGAGCCGCCTGCCTCTCCACCGCTTGGAAAGCCCTCGGACCTCCGGATTCGGGCTGCCGGAGAGCCTGAGCGCCAGAGCCCAGCAGCCGGCGGCCGGGGGCGCCAGCCCCTCATGTTCCGGAGAAGGCGCAAATGTGAGCTGGCGGTAGCGGGGAAAGCCCTCCGCCCCCGCCAGGGGGACCCGGGAAGCCCTGCCGGCTCTGCTGGCGGACTGCGGGGATCCCCTCCTCCGGCCCCGCCCCCACCCTCCCCCAGCCCGGGTGCCGAGGCTGTTAACCCTACCCGCGCCGCAGCGCACTCGGGCTAGAGCGCCGCGCACCCAATCCAGACTCCAGAGCCCGCCGGCGGGGAAAGATCCGGGCGCCTGGTCGGCTGTGATCCCGCAGCGGCCAAGGCAGGGCTCAGGCCCCGGGATTCTCCCCACACGCTACCGCACTGGCGTAGCCGGCCGCCAAACTTTTTCTCCCCAAAGCCAGTGCCCCCGCAGTTACTTGGCGGGCAGCCGGCAGCCCACTCTCGGCGGGATGATCTGGGAGAAGCGGGCGTGGGACGAGGGGGCTGCTGTTTTGCAGCCCTACGAGGCATGCAGGCGGAGAAGTGGTCGGGGTTCAACACCGTCCCTGCGCCTGCCCCCTGGCCAGGATGGCCCGACGTGCTGCAGTGGCTGGCGCAGGTGATCCGGGCAGCGCATCCGGCACTAGTCAGGGGGGCAGCGGCATGGGAGGGAGGGGCGCCTTTCTCTTTTCTCCTCCTCCTGCAGCCCAGCTGCACTGCGTGGGGGCTCGCCATCTCCGGCAGGGCTGAGGGGCGCACGCAAACAGCAGGTGGAATCCCTGCCCTGGAGCGCCCTGGCTCTGGACTGCACCCCCCAGGGTTTCTGTCCTGCAGATTCCCATCCCCATCTTTCTCTGCCACACACGCTTCCCTAAGCCGCGCGCGCCGCAAACTCAGTCTCGGTCCCCGCAGGTGATGTCATGCCCATTGTTTTGGTGCGCCCAACCAATCGGACTCGCCGCCTGGATTCTACCGGAGCCGGCATGGGCCCTTCCTCGCACCAGCAGCAGGAGTCCCCGCTCCCGACCATAACGCATTGCGCAGGGTGCACCACCGCTTGGTCTCCCTGCAGCTTTAACAGCCCTGACATGGAAACCCCATTGCAGTTCCAGCGCGGCTTCTTCCCAGAGCAGCCGCCGCCGCCGCCGCGCTCCTCACACCTGCATTGCCAGCAGCAGCAGCAGAGCCAGGACAAGCCGTGCCCGCCCTTCGCGCCCCTCCCGCACCCTCACCACCACCCGCACCTCGCGCACCAGCAGCCGGCCAGCGGCGGCAGCAGCCCATGCCTCCGGTGCAACAGCTGCTCCTCCTCCGGTGCCCCGGCGGCGGGGGCGGGGGATAACCTGTCCCTGCTGCTCCGCACCTCCTCTCCCGGCGGCGCCTTCCGGACCCGCACCTCCTCGCCGCTGTCGGGCTCGTCGTGCTGCTGCTGCTGCTGCTCGTCGCGCCGGGGCAGCCAGCTCAATGTGAGCGAGCTGACGCCGTCCAGCCATGCCAGTGCGCTCCGGCAGCAGTACGCGCAGCAGCCCGCGTCCGCCTCCCAGTACCACCAGTGCCACAGCCTGCAGCCCGCCGCCAGCCCCACGGGCAGCCTTGGCAGCCTGGGCTCCGGGCCCCCGCTCTCGCACCACCACCACCACCCGCACCCGGCGCACCACCAGCACCACCAGCCCCAGGCGCGCCGCGAGAGCAACCCCTTCACCGAAATAGCCATGAGCAGCTGCAGGTACAACGGGGGCGTCATGCGGCCGCTCAGCAACTTGAGCGCGTCCCGCCGGAACCTGCACGAGATGGACTCAGAGGCACAGCCCCTGCAGCCCCCTGCGTCTGTCGGAGGAGGTGGCGGCGCGTCCTCCCCGTCTGCAGCCGCTGCTGCCGCCGCCGCCGCCGCCGCTTCGTCCTCAGCCCCCGAGATCGTGGTGTCTAAGCCCGAGCACAACAACTCCAACAACCTGGCGCTCTATGGAACCGGCGGCGGAGGCAGCACCGGAGGAGGCGGCGGCGGTGGCGGGAGCGGGCACGGCAGCAGCAGTGGCACCAAGTCCAGCAAAAAGAAAAACCAGAACATCGGCTACAAGCTGGGCCACCGGCGCGCCCTGTTCGAAAAGCGCAAGCGGCTCAGCGACTACGCGCTCATCTTCGGCATGTTCGGCATCGTGGTCATGGTCATCGAGACCGAGCTGTCGTGGGGCGCCTACGACAAGGTACCGGCTTGAACCCTTGCCCACGCTACTGGAGTCAGGGCACTGGGTGGTTGGGATGGGCACTGGCGGGGACCCTTTGCCTGCGGGTCCCAGCCTCCCCAGAACTATCAAGTGAGCCAGCCAGGACAGCGGGCGCGTCTAGTACGCGCATCCCTAGTCAGCTAAACAACTCAGAGATGAACCCTTTCCGCGTGCAGCCAAAGTTCTCGAGGCAGTTAAGAGTGCCCAGCGCATTCGCGCACCTTTAGTAAGTGGTTCTGGGAGTCGGTGGAAACCACCTGTGTTCATCCCCTGGTGAATTATGTTTAGAAGGGCCCTTTCAACCCACTCTCTTGAACTCAGGAGGAAGTTCCTCTCTGGTTTTGCTAGCCTGGAGCAGCAGCGCTTCGTTCCTCTATGGCGTGGACCCGGCAGCCCAGCCACGCGTCTTTCCAGTCTTTCCAGGTCTACTCTCATCTCTTGGTTTTGAGGCTGAATGATCTGACAGATCACAGAGCCAAGACAGGTGCACCCCTCTCCCCTTATCTTCCTTCTGTGAGTTCAGGTCCACCTGCGGGGGACTGACTGACTCTGGGGGCCTGGAAGGTGGTTAAAAGTGCTTCTTTCTTAAAAGTGCTTCTGTCTGTGTTGCAGGCGTCGCTGTATTCCTTAGCTCTGAAATGCCTTATCAGTCTCTCCACGATCATCCTGCTCGGTCTGATCATCGTGTACCACGCCAGGGAAATACAGGTAACTTAGGTCCTGCTGTTTATGAATGACCCAAAGCCCTGCAGTCAGCCTAGAGAAACGCGAGGCAGCAGAGGCTTTTTCCAAGCCGTCATGTCCTTGCTTGAGGTTACAGAAGACACACGCTGTATTGTTATGTTAGCACCTGACCTGTTCTTTCAGGAAGTGGAAAACAACACAAGGCAGGGTAGCAAATAAGCATGCACCATTTTCGGAGATGTATTTGTTGGACTCAAGATTTTTACTTCCCCTCAATAGGCGGATCCTTTTCTCCAGATCAGTCACATTTTGTTCCTTAAGGCCAGTTATGCTCTAGTTTTAATCTAGAATGAACTTTTGTTCTTGTCTGAGATACCTCTTCCTAGTGGGTGCGTCATTATGGGAGATTGTATCTATATAATCTTCTATAATTTAGGATAGAGAAGAAAATTGAGTGATGAGTTGCTGGCTAATTTATTAAATGAGATATGGGAAAAGATCTAACCATTTCCTAAATCCCCCACCATTAAAAAAAAACTGTTGTAAGTTTAGAATGCAAATTGTGTATATCCAATCATTAAGTATTTTTAAAAATGTAATTTAACAGTTAAGGCCACTGTCCTTGTGAGTTTTTTTTTTTTTTTTCCTAATATTTATTTTGTTTAAATGCAGCCAGGAGCTCTATATTTGGCTGTTAGTATCCATATCAGAATGCTCTATGAAACTTATGGGTCATCTTGTCAGTTGTTAGCCTACAAAGGAATATTAAGGCTTTTAAATTAAATTAAGTATAGAGTTTTCGAAAATTAGATTGGGATTTTTTTCAGCTTAGAATTTGCACTGTGTGGGAGGTGTGGTGGCTCAGGCCTGTGGTCCTGGTGCGTGAGAATTTGCACTATGTATTTTCTGATTTTTTTTTTTTCTTTTTTGAGCAGTTGTTAGACATTTGGTGGTACTATGAGACCCTTAATTTAGGCCATCTTCCTTTAGACTGCCTCAGTTTTAAGCTGCCTTTCAATTTAAAACCTTTTATAGGATTTGCCATTGAAGTCATTTAGTATTAATTTAAATTAAATTAATTTTAAATTAGTAACTAGCAAACACAAAATATGGGAGAAATCATTTTTAATGATTGCCCAGACAAAATAATGATGCACATTACTCCAAGTGCGGAGGGAGAAATTATTTCACCTTGCCTTTATATTTGTAAAACTTTGAAAAATGTGTTTTTGAAGGGATGAGGTTGGAGAATAATTAGAAAGAGTGAGACTACTCGGGAAATAAATAACAAAACTGCACTGCCAAAATGAGATGAACACATTTAAATTTTTTAAAGTTTTAACAGTTTACATAGATTCATCTTTAATTCAATACTAGGGATGGTGGGCTTTTGAGATTCTTTTTGAAGATTTTAAAGATATACTAAAATATAACTTAAACATTAGAAATTTGTCTTTTCATTTTGACTTGAAGAGTAGACAATTAGAGCTGGAAGGAACAAAATAGGTTTAATGGTCCTTTGACTCAGTTTACAGATAAGGAATCTGAAATCAGCAGAGGTAGCTTGCCGGGCCACACAGCTAGACAGTGCACAGTGAGAACCAGCCCTGTCCTAGCTTCCAGGCCATAATGCTTCCCTCTGCGATCTGCTGCTACATGCCAAAAACCTTGAAACATGGATATTTCTTTTTCTGCAGTTTCCCTCTAAATCCAAAAGTTTGGTATATAAATTCACTTAAACTTAAAAGATTATTCCAAAACGTTCTTACATATTTTTAAAAATCAAGTTAACTTGAAAAATGTTTTGCTTAGTGATTCTGAAATGAGAGACCTTGCTGGGTTTTATTAAATATCACCTTTGTGTTATTGCCTGTTCCTTGTGAAAATCACACAGCTAAACAAACATTCATGGGGGAGGACATTTGCTGGTATTAACATCAAGAACAAAGTGTCTTGAAAACACTGACTCTTTAAGAATCACTGGGAGATTTTTTGAAGTAATTCATAGGAGTCTAAAAAGAGCTAACAAATGTTAACTATTTATTTAAAGAAATTGGTATCATATTAGAATGCTTGAAATTTACAGAAATTAATAAAAAAGCATCATATTTTTATAGATTAATGCTTGAAAGCATTCCACTCATTGGGTAATTTAGAGGATGATTTCAGTTATGCATGTGCACATGTATTTTGATTAGGGTATGTATTGCATGGGTGAGAAAAATGACATGGAATGACTCTCCACGGCAAATATGCACAATGAACTTCCTTACTGTTGGGCAACATAAACGTTATAGAATGTTATATGTTTTAAAATTGGGTTTATTTTATATGATATGTGGCTTCTGTTAAACTCACTACACTTAAGATAATTTCAAAATAGATGTTTGGGTCATATCATTTAATTATTTTGGATGTAGGTTTTTCACTCGGTATATTATGTAGAGGGATTTCTCCTTTAAGCTGAAACTCCAAATTCTTATATGAGATACGTTTATTTAAAAAATAAAATAAAATGGAGAAGGGTCAAATAAATGTGAAGACCCTGAAATAGAAGTCAAGAACCAGAAAAAAGTAGCGATGTTCTAATTCGTCCAGAGAAGAGCGTCAACAGGGCTGTCAAATACCTTACTCTGAAACGCAATGAAACCAACTGCCCAGGCTTATGTATATGCGTGGAAAATGACGAATTACGCCCCCCTCCTTGTTTATTTATTGATGTCACTGCTGTACGTGTATTTTTTTCATAAAAAGTTTTAAGCTAATGAGCACTTCCCAACTCATGCTAAATGATTCCAAATATATCAATTAACTTTGAGTTAGGAAACTAAATGCAAGGTTATGCTGCCATTCATAGCATGTCCTTGGATGTAGCATATAATCTAAAAGAACAGTTTTGCTTTTTCTTTTTAGCATATCAGTATGATAATCAGATAGTTAAAGCTAGCCAGTGTAGATTTCTGGTGCATGATATGATTTCTCACTGCATTCAGGAAAAGTAAGTGTTATAACTGACTTTCTGGCTCTATGTCCTCTGGAATTGCTTAATGAAGCAAGAGGAGGCCCTGACATTTTCATGGAGAACCTTGGAAAGCAAGTCTGTGTGACCTTTTATAAAATGTTTATACACACTCTGGCAAAATAAGATGGTTCAGGTGAGTCATGGACGGAAGTACTTGAATTAAAACAGTATGATGGGGAGGCTTTGTAAGATACCAGCTCAGTAAATTTCAGCTTTGGTGTCATTTTTCAGTACCATAGACAGCTCAGTGCACCAGGCAACAATTTTGTTCATTTTACTAATTACTTTTATTCCTCACTACCGAAAGTGAAATCACATTTTTGGTCGTAATACTTATAAAATATCAGATTGAGTAGTAATAGTTTTTAGCTAAGGAGATATTAGACTTTTTCAGGTGATAATGAACTTGTTTTCTCTATCAGTAAAGCTAAAAAATAAATGAATGAACGCATAAAGAAATTGTAATAAATGCCTATGTATCATGACCTTCTGACAAAAGAAAACATAGTAGGGATTATTTTTATACAGTTTGGAAAGGTCCCTTGATATTAAGTAAGTAGCCTCCCTACCTCAAGTCTCAAGGTCAAATTATAGGTAAAGCAGAAACATGCTTTTTAGTGACTTTTTTTTCCCCCCCACCCCGCAGCGGGGTTGGAGATATGTCTCTGACAGAATAAGTACAAAACAAAGTTCAACTATTCTTTGAGATCTTCAACATCAGAAATTTTCAGTGTAGCTTCCATGTCATCTTTTCAGCTTTAGTATACTATTATTTTTCTTATAGAGGTAATTTTAGATGAAAGAGTTGTTTAGTATTTTGAGGTAGGCAAACATAAGATTCTAGCGGGGACAGAAAACCCGTTAGACTAGTGCCTGATCGGTCTGGATCTCATGGGTCTTGGAAGAATGGCAGATGATATACTTTGAATTGGAAAACATTTTCATTTCATTTGTTTGTTTTTGTAATATACAGCTGACTTTTGAACAACATGGGTGAACTGTATGGATCCACTTATACACAGATTTTTTTTCAGTAAATATAGTGGGCCCTCCATATCCATGGGTTCTGTATCAGCAGAAGTACAATATTCACTGGCTGTAAAACCCTCATACGGAGGATTGACTTTTCATTTATGTGGGTTGCAAAGTGCTGAAAGATTTAAGTACACCTGGATTTTGGTGTCTGTGGGGTTCCTGGAACTAATCCCCTGTGGTTACCAAGCGACAACTGTAATTATGTAATAAATAGCGTTAGGGAAAGCAGTGATTTTATTTGTTATGTTTTATGATGGAATCATGCTTTTCATCATCTTTCAAGTTAGCTTTTCAGAGATGGACTCTATAGCTCTATAATCGGAAGAACAGAAATAAAAATTTCCCTTCATTCATGCACCAAGGCCACAGAAAAGAGGAAACAGTGAGTGAGGGTGGGGGCCTCACCTGGACTGGTTGGGGAGGGGTGGTCCCTGTCTACTAGTAGGCTCTGTGGTTTGCTATATGAAGGCTCAAGTCTGAAGAAGAAGGAAAGAATGTTCTCTTTTCTACTTCTACAGAGAGCAAACAGGTGTTTGCAGACCATGCAGGAAATACTGCATATAGTTACTATTTTTATTAATGAAATAACCAATACACATAATAAAAGTAATTCAAACAGTACAGCAGAGTTTAGAATAAAAAGTGAAAGTCATATTCTCTCAGTCATGTTTCTCAGAGGTAACCACTTTTAAGTTATATATATAAATGCCTTCAGAACTTCAATACAGAATATTTAGGTATACACCCATACCTTGCTGATATTCTGTAGTGTATCTTGGAGGTTTATCCTCAGCAGCAGTAGGGACCTATTTCTTTTTTTTTAGCAGGTACATAAGATCCTATTCTATGGATGTACTGTGGTTTACTATCTGAGAGCTGATAGGCAATTTGGAGTTTTCTAAGTTTTTGCTGTTACAAGTAATATTACAGTGAACATCCTTATATATTTATTTTAATCTATTTAGAGTATGTACATATGGTAAATTTTCAGCAGTGAGACTGCTGAATCAAAGGGAGTTTGCATTTTAAATGGAAAGGTATGGCCCACTAGTCTTCTAGAAAGGCCGTCAGAGTTTATGTCTCTGCTTTCTCACACATTATTCCTCCACAGCATTGTCAACACTGGATGCTATAAAAAGATTTATTAAAGAAATCTTAAAAGTTTACCATTTTCTTGTGAAACATTTTTTGGTGACAAATTGTTTAAGGACAAAGCTCAAGGTCTCAGGCTTCTTTGCATCTATTTTGTAGTATCTAGCAGTGCGTTATCTAATCTGCTGGCAAATGGAGTTATCAGAAGCAAATGTTTGCCAAAGTTTTATTATTTCCGTTAAAAAAATTTGCATCCTGGCTAACATGGTGAAACCTCGTCTCCACTAAAAATACCAAAAAAATCAGCCAGGCATGGTGGTGGCATGCACCTGTAATCCCAGCTACTCAGGAGGCTGAGGCAGAGAATGGCCTGAACCTGGGAGGCGGAGCTTGCAGTGAGCCAAGATCGTGTCACCGCACTCCAGCCTGGGTGACAGAGCAAGACTCTGTCTCAAAATAAATAAATAATAAAATAAGATTTGGAGGAGGTTGTTGAAGGAAGCTAAAAAAGTAGAAGAAATTATCTTGGATTGGTCTTAAGTTTTCTGCTATGGTAGTTTCATGTACCTATGAGGTAGATAAAAATTATAGCAACAGGTTGAAGGTAAGACTCTAAAAGATAGTGAGGTAGAAAACTTGCCTGAATTCCTTTGTTGAGTGGTTTTCAGCTCAGTGACTGATGTCTATATTGCCAGCAACCTCTACATCAGAAGTAATGAGATGCTCAGTCCCTTTGACTTTGTGTATACACTGTAGTAACGAAATCACTCAGGACTAATTTTCTCTGCCTGCCTGTGTAAAGATCTCTGCATTATTAATGGGTGTAACACTAAATAAAGCGATCCTGGTGTGTTTACAGAGCAGCATCACAAATGAATGAAGAGTGGAACTTTAGGTTTACCACAAATGGGTTTTCTAGAGCATCCATCCTGTTTCTGGGCCATGTTTTGTACAGTTCAGAGATAAAGGCACTGTGGACTGTCATCATCCCAAACCACACTTGGCAGGGAGCACCATAGCAGCCTGCACTGATTTAACTTCAGAGAAGTTATATTCGGTTAGGATAGGAAGTGGTTTTGTGGGGTTGTTTTAGAGAGAGTTTCTACTCATTAAGAAATAATGTAATATTTGCTACTTTGGGAGTATATTTTCAACCTGAAAGTCCTTAAGAATTCTATTTATAAAACCAGAAAACACACAGAGGGATCTTTATTATTATTGAACCCAGTATCCCACCCAGCACGAGAATGTCCTTTATGTCATTTTTAATAAAAGTGAGTCACCCAGTTCCTGCTTAAACTCTTTTCCTGAGATTGTGAGTTCATACACGTACAAGGCTGTTTCATTCTTAGCTCTTATTTTTAGTAAGATTTTATGTTCAGGTGAAGTCTCATTTTTATATATTCCGTATTCAACATTTTAAAAGTTTTTGAGGTCTGCAAATGCAATGAGGAATAAGACAGGAGGGGCCCTTTCCTCTTGGAGCTGATATTCCAAGGAGGAGGGGTTAAAGAGAGACAAAAATCAATAATAAAATTTTTGGAAGTTGTGATAAATTCCCTAGAGGAGAGACAAAGGGCTGAGATAGAAAGTTGGGAGACAAGGGTTGCATACATCAGACAGGACAATCAAGGGAGGACTGTCTGAGGAAGTGACATTTAAACTGAGACATAAAAGGAAAGGAGTAGCCAGTATTGCCAGAGTCTGGGAACTACCTGTGTGAAGGTCTCATGACCAGGAATTTACTGTGCTTAAGCAAATGAGAGCAAACCAGCATAGCACAGCCCAAGCAGGAGCAGAATGGTACCAAATAGAGTAGGAGGAGATAAAGGGACCTGGTTTTCAAGGATCTTGAGGCAATGGTAAGGATTTATGGATTTTTTTCTTTTTCCCTGACGTGCAGGAGGGAAGTCGGTTAAGAGTTTAAAGCAGGCAAGGGTCATGATCCAGCTTAATGTTTAAGCAGGCCTTGTTTTGATGCTGTCAGAATTGGCCTGGATACTATTAGGAAGTTGTTGGCAAGCTGTTTCATAGAGAGAGATGATGCTCACCTGGCTTAATAGCATTCTTGCTTGTAGCAGCCATAAAGATGAGAAGTGGGCTGATTGGAGGCCTGTGTTAGAGGTAGAACTTACTTACCATTGGACAGAATGTGGCAGGTAAGGGCAAGGGTCAATACAAAGATGATTGATGGGGTTCTGGCTGGAGCAGCTGAGTGTATTGTGCTGAGAAGGGAAGACTCAAATTGAGAAGCAGGGTGTAGAATCAGGAATTTCTTTTGGCATAATAGATTTGAAATTCTGCTGATTGTATATGAGAGTCTGGAGTGCAGAGGAAGTCTGTACCGGATATTTAAATTTGGGAGTTATCAGCACAGAGACTATTTAAACCCACAGGAATTGATGAAATCACTGAGAGAGAATAGAAAAATGAGAAGGTTGAGAGTTGATCATTCTCTGACATCTAGAGGTTGAGTAAAGAACTAGAAAGAGGAGACAAGAATGAATTGTCCCTGAGGTGAAGGAGTCTAAGAGATAGGAGTGTTTTAAGGAGGGCATAGCACTCTATATTGAATGCTACCAAGGTCTGTTAATTTGGGGTAGAGAAGTGGTTTTTGGATTTGGAAAATTGAAGGTCATTGCTGACCTTCATGAGCCATTTCTGTGGAGTAGTAGAGACAGAAATAGACTGTAAGTTCTAGCATAAAAGAATAAGTTGATTTCCCTTTTCACAGGATCACAGAGCAAACATTTTAACATTAGATCCATTTAAATGCCCTCCTAGTTAAATAGTCCCAATTTCTTTGAATATTCCTTCTCAGACATTGAATGTACCTGATGACAACCTTCTGGACTTACTCAGTTATGTTGAATTTCCTCTTCAAATGAGAAGGTCAGAAATATACTCAACACTTTCAGATAGGATCTTCCAGTGGGGTTAACGCTCTTCATCAAAAATGCTATATTATACTGACTCTTATTAGTCTAAAATGGTCATTGCTTCACAGAAATTTGCCCAGTGACACTTGTAAAATTGTTATTGAGCTAAATGCTCAGCTTTACGTTTACTAACCCTTTTAAATAGCGTCTTGATTTCAGACCAGCATGTCAGCCTGTCAGAATTGTTTGAATCAATGCTAATGTTTATTTGAAAATCCTGTGTATGGATGATCTATAGAATTGGAAGACTCCAGAGTTTACATTGGTGCTAGATTCTGTTCCAGAAACGTGGTCAATATTGGTGGCTCTTACTTGGTTTGGATACCTGTCATTGACATATTTGACTCTTCTTTCCTACTTTTGTGCTAGCTATGAGTCTGAAAAGTGAACCTTTGGACAAGACAAGGTCAGAGTTTAGAAGTAGGCCCTTTTTGTTGTTGTGAGTCATCTGCTCATCCATGATGTTTGAACTCTGTGAACTCTGTCAGCCACTTCACATTTCTCTAGTTTGTGTACAAGAATTTTATGAGGACTGTCTGATCCCTTGTTAGAATTCACATTTTCTGTGTATACTGCAGTGTCAGGATCTTTCAGTCTATTAGTGATATCCAAGAAGGAAGTAAGACTGATTTGCTTGTAATTTTAGTGTATAATATAGGCTTCATGGCCTAATCCCTTTACTCATAAAAATTTTATTTTTTCCCTTCAGATTATAAAATTAATAACTATTCATGTTAGGAAATTTGTGAAACATAGGAAAATATGAAAAGTAATATAAATTAGTCTAATCTTGCCACCCAGTGATGACTATTATTTATGATATTGTGTATTTATATAAAGCATATGGACATGCTATTTGATATGTTGCTGTATAAGGAGATTTTATATTCTCTTCATATAACTTTTTATTGTTTTTTCCTCATGTTTAAACATTCTTAATATTGTAGGTGCAAGTTTTCTTTCATTATGTAAATATAATCAATTTAATTATTTTCCCTATTTTGGACACTTAAAATTAGAAATAACATATTTTAAACATTTTTATAACAAATACCCTTGCAGATTAACTTTTGTGAGCATCTCTGGTGATTTCCTAAGGATAAACTGCCAAGAGAGAAATTACTGAATTAAAGGGTATTTAAGACAACTGATAGCTTGTAAAATTATTCTCCCAAAAGTTTTTATCAGTCCTTTTATTTTTAAAGTGCTTTCAAACCACTTTATGAAATGTGGTTTATTGAACTGATCTAGCAATTTCTGCAGTATCTAGGCTTAAGAGTGCCAGGTAGCATTGAGTACTGTGATGTGTAAATCTGGCAATTTGCTTCCCTGTGGTCTCCTATACCTTCCTAATTCTCCGTGATCTTGGTTTTGAAATATTGGCTAAAAAGGCTTCTAAAAGGGTATCACTTTTGAATAGTTAAAAACAATTATATAGAAACAATGGGAAAGCAATATTGGAAGATAACTTTGTCTCCAAATATTCTCAATTGTTTTCATTATGGGAAGCTTTAAAACCCGTGATTTCTGACAATTTTTCTCTCTAAACTTTCCTGCTGAGCAGAGCAATAGGACTCTCCTTTGTGTTGACTGTTTTTACAACACAGTCTTGTGGCTTTGTGCATTCATTCTCAGCTCTGCCACTAATCAGCTGTGTGACCATGGACAAGTTACTTAATCTCTCTGAACTTCAACTTCCTTCTCTGTAAAATGGGGAATACAGAGTACCTCTCTCATGGGGTTGTTATGAAGATTAAGTAAGGTTTTTTATATATATATATATATATATATATATATATATATATATATCTTAGAAGACTGCCTGGCATGTGGTAAGGGCTATTTACATGTCAACGGTTGGTTATTGTTCACTATTTTGGAGTTTGTTGGAGTGGAAGGGGTGGAATTGGAGCCCAGCTTCTCTGGGCTTTAGAAAACAGTGATTTTTTTTTTTTCCATACGAAACTTATGAGAGAGAACAGGAAAAAAAAAAAAGGGGGCCATTCAAGCAGTGTTTATTAGTTTATTAACACTTAATCTAGGGTGTGTGTGTGCAAGCACGTGCATATTTTTAAATGAAAGCTTTTGCTGTCTATTAAGGACAGCCATTTGTTTTTTTAAACAGATTTAGTTCTGAATCTTCCTGTGAGGAGGTTGACTATCTTAGGTGAGAAGTAATAATTTTGTCTGTTAGGTTTCAGATCTGTAATGAGTGTTCAGGTACTGTGATGTTAGGCTAACAGTTTTTACTAAAATGGCCATTTTCCACGTAAACTTGCCATGGGTGTGGCTTCATCTTGGAATCAAGGCCCTTTCTGTGCTACATTAACTTCTTCAGGCATCACAGCTGACTGCCTCTCCTCACCACTAATTAGGACCCTGGTGACTTAAAAGAATTAAGTGAAGCACTCCGGAAAGTAAGCAAAGGGAATCATTTGGATGATGGAAAATTCTGGTATTAAACTCCTGCTGAAAGGGGATAAGAGGTAGTAAACAGCCTAAGGCATACATGCAAATGACTGTAGTTGGCAGTATTTCTGTCTGTATTCTTTGTAGGTCTACAGGATATTTAAATAAAAAGTGTTTTTTTCTTTTTCTGGACTGGGTTTATTTCTGGTGAGAGTTTTGTTTTCTTTGCTACCCTCAACCACAGTGCTTGGAGTACAGTGGTCTGAAAGAACTGGGAAGAATTTCTTTGTGTAAATATGACAAATAACATCTCGAAATATTCTGGGTACAGTGATTGTTTTACTTTTTATCAGGGAGCTTGTATCTTTTCTGTTTTATTTCAAATAATCATCAATTGAATCTACATTCTGTCCATTCTTTGTTTAGAATAATGTGTTATCGTTGAGTGAGTTTTGGACTTTGCTTTTCGAATTTATAGGACACATTGGGATTTATACATTGTAAACTTGGAATGAATTATGTAGACCATTCTAACAACTGATATTCTGTATCAATAATGTGTCCTTTGCTTCCTTTAATATTCTGGGCATTTTTGCCTGATTATGTAACTATCTGTAGTGATTATCTGGTTTTAAGATGGGATTGTTTTCAGGTAATTTGGCCGCTGAGACTTTATTGTCTGGTTGCTGAGTTAGTTGTCTTCTGTCAGGAAGCTTTCGTGTTCCAGGGGAAATTCTATGCGATATTTGCATATTAGTTTTGACAAAGACATACTGATTTTTCAGGAGAAAGCATAAAACACTATAGTATGCTTATCAAGCTTTTCACCTTGGATAGTACTTTTCTTAGAATAGTGTCTCCCGTCACAGGGTTAAAAATTGCATGGGTGCTAATTCATGAACTGTTTAATTTTTTACTGTGTGGCTAAGGGAAACTATACCCTAGCTTTGGATAGTAGAGTATTTAAGAAATTGATAGTAGAGTGTTTAAGAAATTAAAAAGTGCTAATGAGACTGAGTGTTGAGGTTGTATGCATATAATGTGACATAAAAGTGATGGCTGTGGGATGTATAATAGTAATCTCATGCTTTTTCAGAGATACATCTAATACTTTTAGGTATGTACCCAAGCAAAAGTATTGACTGAAAACTTTGTTTTATTTATGTGGAATTAGCTATGAAGTTTTTAAGACTTAAAAGTCTTAGCTTTTAGAAACTTGCTGTAAGTCAATTTTCATAAAGGTAAATCTAATCTCTCACTTGGAAAAAGTCATATCAGTTTGTCTCTTGAGGTAAAAATACCTGAAGATATGTTTATTTAGGTTTACATGTCATTGGTTTAAAGCCTTGAGCTTACTGCTTGAAACTCTTGGTAATGTCGCAAATGTATTAGTGTTGTTGAAAAATATTTTGAGTTATAATTTTACTTCATCAGTAGTATTTTAGTCAAGATTTTACTAGTTGTTCTTATTTGTCAACATCAAAGAGAATATTTGATGAAAATGTGTTGGAGCAGGTGTCTACAATTTAAGCATGGGTGATACAAAGAGAAATCTCCAGTATGCTTATTATTATTATTTTGCAAAAAGAAAGCAACAACAACACAATTCGGGGATGAAAACTATTTTTTAAAACTGTTTTTGATTTTGTATTCACTGGTTCTTGTGGAGTTTTTATATCATTTAAAAAAAAGACTCACAGTGTATATATGTATCTTTCCTTTAGCATGTCTATTTCACACAGTCTCTTTTATCTTTCTTGACAACTGTACCTATTTTTCAGTTGTTCAGTTTTGACCAAATTCTGCTTCACGTCTGAAACGTGTCCTTTGGGTGTTTCTTACACTGGGGAATGAAGATCCAGCCCACTCACTGTCATGTTCACTGTCTCAGTCTGATGCTGTGTGTACAGATCGCTTCAGTGGCAGCTATTTAGAAGTAATGTATCCATCAAATGTGTCTCACACAAGTAGCCACAGAAGGAAAGGGGCCATGTGTTTAGGACTTAGTCCCTCAAGCCCATGTCAGAACATCCTTCCTGCACAGAGACTGCACAGAGCACTCAGTGGGCGAGCATCTGCGCTGCAGCATTTACCCAGCAGCAAGAGGTCTCCTCTGCACTAGTGTGCAAGAATGCAGGTGGCCACAGCAAGGTGATCAGTGTGATGGAAGGTGAGCAGAAGCCTCATCTTCAAAACCCCAGTTATGACCTGCTGCCATATGGGAACACAATTCAGCAAATGAAAAGCAATAGGATGGGGAGGCTGATGGTGAGAAACGATAGGCTCAGATGCCCTTGCGACATATGCTGTAGCTACATTTCCAGGCTGAATGCAAATTTTCATGAATTTGCTCACATTTCCTCTCTCCTCTGTTGTGGGAATGATGACTTGTACATTCAATGGGGTCCAAGTCGTTGATGATTTTTAACCTTTTTCTTAAACACAATGGGGGAAATTACAATGAAGTGTTACAAGGTACAAGTGTACTTTCCCTTACTGAGGAGATAAAGAGAACAGGTTTTAAAATCATCTCATTGGCCAGCCATGGTGACTCATAGCTGTAATCTCAATGCTTTGGGAGGCTGAGGGGAGACGATTGCTTGAAGGAAGCCAGGAATTGGAGACCAGCCTGGGCAACATAGCAAGACCCCATCTGTGCAAAAATAAATAAATGAAACACTTAGCTGGGCGTGGTAGTGCATGCCTGTAGTCCCGGCTACTTGGGAAGATGGCTTGAGCCCAGGAGTTCAGGGCTGCAGTGAATCATGATTGTACCACCACCCTCGAGTCTGGGCAGAAGAGTGAGCCCCTGTCTCCTAAAAAAATTTTTTAAAAATTATCTCATTGACTTTATTTTAAATTTGCCTATTGGATCCTTTTGAGGAGCAACTCTCCCTACCCAGTGCTCACTGAGACCACCACTGGCTGTGTGTACATAATCTCTCCCTTTTTCGGCTTCCCCAGCCTTGTTTTCATTTAGGAATATTCCTGGGAACATCTGCTGTGTTTTGAGAATACCAGCCATGTCAGGATTCCCACTCTGATCCTGAGGGACATACTGAGGATCCCTGATGCTCTCTAATCCCCCTATGTGCATCATTATGATGGGAGGGTGGAAAAATAAGCCTAAGTGTAACATTTTCCAGTCATGCTGGATGGTATCTGTTGCTTGTACTCGTGTTTATGTTGAATGTTAAAAGCTTGCAAAAAGCAGAAGAGCTGCTGCTTGAAGGTGATAGATGCCACCTGGCTGGGCCTGTCACTGTCCAGCAGGGTGTGGGTGGCAGCACAGAGTGTAGATCCCAAGAGGACAGTGTAAGGGGAGAAGCCCGAGGGATGCCTTCTATCTAGACAGACATTTGTGCCTCTGGAAGCAGCCCAGACACCAGTTAAGAACTTTGGCTCTGGATCCAGACAGATTTGAGTTAGAACTCAGTTTTACTCTGTGTGACCATAAGAAGACAGTATTACCCCTCCCAGGCTCATTGTTTCATCTGTAAAATGGAAATAATCATTGTACCTATCTCATTAGATTGTTTTTGGGATTCAGTGAGACAGTGTTGATGAAGAATCTAGCGTGATACCTGCCACATCATAAATGCTGAATAAGTCTTAACTTCTGTTATTATTCTTCTGTCATTGTTACTGCTCTTCTGTCATTATTATTATTAAGTAAATACTGTAGCCTTCACAAGGAAGCAGAGCCTAGAGTCTAGAAGGATCTCAAGATGGGAGGAGGGAAAGGCAATAATGACCCTATTTCAAGGTACCTGAAAGTTCTGGTAAGAGGGACATTGGGCAGAGAAGGCAAATATTTGCTTAGTTAGAACAGGGATTGGCAAACTGCAGCCCATGGACCAAATCCGCCCCCTGAACAAATCTGGCCTACATGTTTGTATATGAAAAAAGCTTTTATTGGAACACAGCCGTGCTCACTTGTTCAGGTATTGATTATTGCCGCTTTTGTGCTACAGTGGCAGGGTTGAGTAGTTGCAACAGAGGCCATATGGCTGGCAAAATGAAAAATATTTGCTTTCTGGGCCTTTTACAGAAAAAGTTTGCCAACTTCTGAGTTAGAGAAGAGGATGATCAGCAAAGGCAAGAAGAAACATGCCTGAAAGTGTTTGTTCTGCCTTTGCATCAAAAGCTATTCTTGGTTCTGATTTTTACTAAGGAAAGTGTGTGGTGGGCAGAGGTTCAGGTAGATGCTGATTGGGAAGTGCAGATTTTTGTAGGTAATAGACTTTCTGTTATGGCCCATATCTCAGTCTTCTGTGTAGGAGTTTGTACCCCTGGAATTGAGGTGGAATCATGTGTTGAATTAGATTTACATCATCACATGCAAGTGGAATGGCTGTAGTTGAAACTTCTCGTGCCTCCGGGTTGGGAGTCATTTTTGGGAGGGGCTGTAAGGAGAGAATGGCCTTGTTTGACCTTTGGTGCTGCATAACTTAGTCTCAGAAAAGCGAGGCATCTCACTGTGGCTTATGATGTTCCATGACACTGTCGGTGTGGCTTGCCTCAATCATGAAGTGAGACTCATTTGTTTTATGTTGTGAAGAAAGTATTTTATAGCTGACTGTTCTCTAACTCTGTATTTTGCCTAAGAAAGCCACAAATTAAGGTGGGAAGCAGTAAAGAGTGTTTGTTATTTTCTTTTGGTCTGAAGTTCTGGCAGCATGTATAATTTATTAATTTCCTTATTGCTGTTTCTAGTGATTAAAGTTATATTTCATGCAAATAATCTCCATTCTGAGCTGCCTATGGGCAACTCCTCTTGGAAGTCCCTCAGGGCTGCAGCTCAGCACCTCCCAGCCTTGTCATTCCTCTTAGGCGTCCTAGTGGTAGCTGACATTTGCTGTCTTAGAGAAGGGAACCACGGTCCACCTGGGGCCCCAGGGAGGACCCTCGCCATCCCTTTTCTTCTGCCCATCTCCCCACACACTTGCAAGAGTCATCAGGATACTATGGCCGTTCCCTCCTTAGTGTCCTTGGCATTACCTTTGCTCTCTGCTGACAGTCTTGTGCCTTCGTTCTGATTTCCAAACTCACTGACTCTTCCCAGGTCCTCCTGCAATCTCTTTTATGAATATACTTACTGAATATTTTATAAATATTATATAGCATATTATATATTTATAGCATATATTATATAGCTTATATATTATATAGCATATTAATATTTTATAACTGTTATATAGCATAATTATATTGTGACAGTATAATGAATAACAATATATACCATCTATATTATATGTAAAGTGTAAAAATATATAAGTATAGAAAAGTAATGTGTTATACATGTCATTTACATAATTTATTTTTCTTTTTTTTTATAATTTATTTATTATTATTATACTTTAAGTTGTAGGGTACATGTGCATAACGTGCAGGTTTGTTACATATGTATACTTCTGCCATGTTGCTGTGCTGCACCCATCAACTCGTCATTTACATCAGGTATAACTCCCAATGCAATCCCTCCCCCCTCCCCCCTCCCCATGATAGGCCCCGGTGTGTGATGTTCCCCTTCCTGAGTCCGAGTGATCTCATTGTTCAGTTCCCACCTATGAGTGAGAACATGCGGTGTTTGGTTTTCTGTTCTTGTGATAGTTTGCTAAGAATGATGGATTCCAGCTGCATCCAAGTCCCTACAAAGGACTCAAACTCATCCTTTTTTATGGCTGCATAGTATTCCATGGTGTATATGTGCCACATTTTCTTAATCTAGTCTGTCACTGATGGACATTTGGGTTGATTCCAAGTCTTTGCTATTGTGAATAGTGCTGCAATAAACATACGTGTGCATGTGTCTTTATAGCAGCATGATTTATAATCCTTTGGGTATATACCCAGTAATGGGATGGCTGGGTCATATGGTACATCTAGTTCTAGATCCTTGAGGAATCGCCATACTGTTTTCCATAATGGTTGAACTAGTTTACAATCCCACCAACAGTGTAAAAGTGTTCCTATTTCTCCACATCCTCTCCAGCACCTGTTGTTTCCTGACTTTTTAATGATTGCCATTCTAACTGGTGTGAGATGGTATCTCATTGTGGTTTTGATTTGCATTTTTCTGATGGCCAGTGATGATGAGCATTTTTTCATGTGTCTGTTGGCTGTATGAATGTCTTCTTTTGAGAAATGTCTGTTCATATCCTTTGCCCACTTTTTGATGGGGTTGTTTGTTTTTTTCTTGTAAATTTGTTTGAGTTCTTTGTAGGTTCTGGATATTAGCCCTTTGTCAGATGAGTAGATTGCAAAAATGTTCTCCCATTCTGTAGGTTGCCTGTTCACTCTGATGGTAGTTTCTTTTGCTGTGCAAAAGCTCTTTAGTTTAATGAGATCCCATTTGTCAATTTTGGCTTTTGCTGCCGTTGCTTTTGGTGTTTTAGACATGAAGTCTTTGCCCATGCCTATGTCCTGAATGGTACTACCTAGGTTTTCCTCTAGGATTTTTATGGTATTAGGTCTAACATTTAAGTCTCTAATCCATCTTGAATTAATTTTCGTATAAGGAGTAAGGAAAGGATCCAGTTTCAGCTTTCTACTTATGGCTAGCCAATTTTCCCAGCACCATTTATTAAATAGGGAATCCTTTCCCCATTTCTTGTTTCTCTCAGGTTTGTCAAAGATCAAATGGCTGTAGATGTGTGGTATTATTTCTGAGGACTCTGTTCTGTTCCATTGGTCTATATCTCTGTTTTGGTACCAGTACCATGCTGTTTTGGTTACTGTAGCCTTGTAGTATAGTTTGAAGTCAGGTAGCATGATGCCTCCAGCTTTGTTCTTTTGACTTAGGATTGTCTTGGAGATGCGGGCTCTTTTTTGGTTCCATATGAACTTTAAAGCAGTTTTTTCCAATTCTGTGAAGAAACTCATTGGTAGCTTGATGGGGATGGCATTGAATCTATAAATTACCTTGGGCAGTATGGCCATTTTCACGATATTGATTGTTCCTATCCATGAGCATGGTATGTTCTTCCATTTGTTTGTGTCCTCTTTTATTTCACTGAGCAGTGGTTTGTAGTTCTCCTTGAAGAGGTCCTTTACATCCTTTGTAAGTTGGATTCCTAGGTATTTGATTCTCTTTGAAGCAATTGTGAATGGAAGTTCATTCCTGATTTGGCTCTCTGTTTGTCTGTTACTGGTGTATAAGAATGCTTGTGATTTTTGCACATTAATTTTGTATCCTGAGACTTTGCTGAAGTTGCTTATCAGCTTAAGGAGATTTTGGGCTGAGACAATGGGGTTTTCTAAATATACAATCATGTCATCTGCAAACAGGGACAATTTGACTTCTTCTTTTCCTAACTGAATACCCTTGATTTCTTTCTCTTGCCTGATTGCCCTAGCCAGAACTTCCAACACTATGTTGAATAGGAGTGGTGAGAGAGGGCATCCCTGTCTTGTGCCAGTTTTCAAAGGGAATTTTTCCAGTTTTTGCCCATTCAGTATGATATTGGCTGTGGGTTTGTCATAAATAGCTCTTAATATTTTGAGGTACGTTCCATCAATACCGAATTTATTGAGCGTTTTTAGCATGAAGGGCTGTTGAATTTTGTCAAAAGCCTTTTCTGCATCAATTGAGATAATCATGTGGTTCTTGTCTTTGGTTCTGTTTATATGCTGGATTATGTTTATTGATTTGCGAATGTTGAACCAGCCTTGCATCCCAGGGATGAAGCCCACTTGATCATGGTGGATAAGCTTTTTGATGTGTTGCTGAATCCGGTTTGCCAGTATTTTATTGAGGATTTTTGCATCGATGTTCATCAGGGATATTGGTCTAAAATTCTCTTTTTTGGTTGTGTCTCTGCCAGGCTTTGGTATCAGGATGATGTTGGCCTCATAAAATGAGTTAGGGAGGATTCCCTCTTTTTCTATTGATTGGAATAGTTTCAGAAGGAATGGTACCAACTCCTCCTTGTACCTCTGGTAGAATTCAGCTGTGAATCCATCTGGTCCTGGACTTTTTTTGGTTGGTAAGCTATTAATTGTTGCCTCAATTTCAGAGCCTGCTATTGGTCTATTCAGGGATTCAACTTCTTCCTGGTTTAGTCTTGGAAGAGTGTAAGTGTCCAGGAAATTATCCATTTCTTCTAGATTTTCCAGTTGATTTGCGTAGAGGTGTTTATAGTATTCTCTGATGGTAGTTTGTATTTCTGTGGGGTCGGTGGTGATATCCCCTTTATCATTTTTAATTGCGTCGATTTGATTCTTCTCTCTTTTCTTCTTTATTAGTCTGGCTAGTGGTCTGTCAATTTTGTTGATCTTTTCAAAAAACCAACTCCTGGATTCATTGATTTTTTGGAGGGTTTTTTGTGTCTCTATCTCCTTCAGTTTTGCTCTGATCTTAGTTATTTCTTGCCTTCTGCTAGCTTTCGAATGTGTTTGCTCTTGCTTCTCTAGTTCTTTTAATTGCGATGTTAGAGTGTCAATTTTAGATCTTTCCTGCTTTCTCTTGTGGGCATTTAGTGCTATAAATTTCCCTCTACACACTGCTTTAAATGTGTCCCAGAGATTCTGGTATGTTGTATCTTTGTTCTCATTGGTTTCAAAGAACATCTTTATTTCTGCCTTCATTTCGTTATGTACCCAGTAGTCATTCAGGAGCAGGTTGTTCAGTTTCCATGTAGTTGAGCGGTTTTGATTGAGTTTCTTAGTCCTGAGTTCTAGTTTGATTGCACTGTGGTCTGAGAGACAGTTTGTTATAATTTCTGTTTTTGTACATTTGCTGAGGAGTGCTTTCCTTCCAATTACGTGGTCGATTATGGAGTAAGTACGATGTGGTGCTGAGAAGAATGTATATTCTGTTGATTTGGGGTGGAGAGTTCTATAGATGTCTATTAGGTCTGCTTGCTGCAGAGATGAGTTCAATTCCTGGATATCCTTGTTAACTTTCTGTCTCGTTGATCTGTCTAATGTTGACAGTGGAGTGTTGAAGTCTCCCATTATTATTGTGTGGGAGTCTAAGTCTCTTTGTAAGTCTCTAAGGACTTGCTTTATGAATCTGGGTGCTCCTGTATTGGGTGCATATATATTTAGGATAGTTAGCTCTTCCTGTTGAATTGATCCCTTTACCATTATGTAATGGCCTTCTTTGTCTCTTTTGATCTTTGATGGTTTAAAGTCTGTTTTATCAGAGACTAGTATTGCAACCCCTGCTTTTTTTTGTTCTCCATTTGCTTGGTAAATCTTCCTCCATCCCTTTATTTTGAGCCTATGTATGTCTCTGCGTGTGAGATGGGTCTCCTGAATACAGCAGACTGATGGGTCTTGACTCTTTATCCAGTTTGCCAGTCTGTGTCTTTTAATTGGAGCATTTAGTCCATTTACATTTAAGGTTAAGATTGTTATGTGTGAACTTGATCCTCCCATTATGATATTAACTGGTTATTTTGCTCGTTAGTTGATGCAGTTTCTTCCTAGCCTCGATGGTCTTTACATTTTGATGTGTTTTTGCAATGGCTGGTACCGGTTGTTCCTTTCCATGTTGAGTGCTTCCTTCAGGGTCTCTTGTAAGGCAGGCCTAGTGGTGACAAAATCTCTAAGCATTTGCTTATCTGTAAAGGATTTTATTTCTCCTTCACTTATGAAACTTAGTTTGGCTGGATATGAAATTCTGGGTTTAAAATTCTTTTCTTTAAGAATGTTGAATATTGGCCCCCACTCTCTTCTGGCTTGGAGAGTTTCTGCCGAGAGATCTGCTGTTAGTCTGATGGGCTTCCCTTTGTGGGTAACCCGACCTTTCTCTCTGGCTGCCCTTAAGATTTTTTCCTTCATTTCAACTTTGGTGAATCTGGCAATTATATGTCTTGGAGTTGCTCTTCTCGAGGAGTATCTTTGTGGCGTTCTCTGTATTTCCTGGATTTGAATGTTGGCCTGCCCTACTAGGTTGGGGAAGTTCTCCTGGATGATATCCTGAAGAGTGTTTTCCAACTTGGTTCCATTTTCCCCCTCACTTTCAGGCACCCCAATCAGACGTAGATTTGGTCTTTTTACATAATCCCATACTTCTTGCAGGCTTTGTTCATTTCTTTTTCTTCTTTTTTCTTTTGGTTTCTCTTCTCGCTTCATTTCATTCATTTGATCCTCAATCGCAGATACTCTTTCTTCCAGTTGATCGAGTCGGTTACTGAAGCTTGTGCATTTGTCACGTATTTCTCGTGTCATGGTTTTCATCTCTTTCATTTCGTTTAGGACCTTCTCTGCATTAATTACTCTAGCCATCAATTCTAACACTTTTTTTTTCAAGATTTTTAGTTTCTTTGCGCTGGGTACGTAATTCCTCCTTTAGCTCTGAGAAATTTGATGGACTGAAGCCTTCTTCTCTCATCTCGTCAAAGTCATTCTCCGTCCAGCTTTGATCCGTTGCTGGCGATGAGCTGCGCTCCTTTGCCGGGGGAGATGCGCTCTTACTTTTTGAATTTCCAGCTTTTCTGCCCTGCTTTTTCCCCATCTTTGTGGTTTTATCTGCCTCTCGTCTTTGATGATGGTGATGTACTGATGGGGTTTTGGTGTAGGTGTCCTTCCTGTTTGATAGTTTTCCTTCTAACAGTCAGGACCCTCAGCTGTAAGTCTGTTGGAGATTGCTTGAGGTCCACTCCAGACCCTGTTTGCCTGGGTATCAGCAGCAGAGGCTGCAGAAGATAGAATATTTCTGAACAGCGAGTGTACCTGTCTGATTCTTGCTTTGGAAGCTTCCTCTCAGGGGTGTACTCCACCTTGTGAGGTGTGGGGTGTCAGACTGCCCCTAGTGGGGGATGTCTCCCAGTTAGGCTACTCAGGGGTCAGGGACCCACTTGAGCAGGGACTCTGTCCCTTCTCAGATCTCAACCTCCGTGTTGGGAGATCCACTGCTCTCTTCAAAGCTGTCAGACAGAGTCGTTTGCGTCTGCAGAGGTGTCTGCTGCGTTTGTTTAGTTTACTGTGCCCTGTCCCCAGAGGTGGAGTCTACAGAGACAGGCAGGTTTCCTTGAGCTGCTGTGAGCTCCACCCAGGTCGAGCTTCCCAGCAGCTTTGTTCACCTACTTAAGCCTCAGCAATGGCGGGCGCCCCTCCCCCAGCCTCGCTGCTGCCTTGCTGGTAGATCACAGACTGCTGCGCTAGCAATGAGGGAGGCTCCGTGGGTGTGGGACCCTCCCGGCCAGGTGTGGGATATGATCTCCTGGTGTGCCTGTTTGCTTAAAGCGCAGTATTGGGGTGGGAGTTACCCGATTTTCCAGGTGTTGTGTGTCTCAGTTCCCCTGGCTAGGAAAAGGGACTCCCTTCCCCCTTGCGCTTCCCAGGTGAGGCAATGCCTCGCCCTGCTTCAGCTCTCGCTGGTCGGGCTGCAGCAGCTGACCAGCACAGATCATCCGGCACTCCCCAGTGAGATGAACCCAGTACCTCAGTTGAAAATGCAGAAATCACCGGTCTTCTGTGTCGCTGGCGCTGGGAGTTGGAGACTGGAGCTGCTCCTATTCGGCCATCTTGCTCCTCCCCCCCTAATTTATTTTTCAATTTATATCATTTTATTTTTAGCTTAGACTTAGTATATTTTTTAACTCACTTATTTTAGTCCCATCTTAAGTAACAGTTTCCATGAGATTTTGAGTTATAGTATAAATACCTGTGTTTTCTAATATACAATACAGTAAAACTGTAAATAAACAACATGCAGCCTGGATTCATCCCAAGGATTCCTTTTGGGAATTTCTGTCAGTTGTTGCTGTATTCTTCTAACGTGGATTAATATAGTCTCCTGCTTCTCTCCCCCTGCTTCTTTCTGCTGGTCCATCTCTGCTGTTGCAGAAATTTCTGCCACAGACACAAACATGGTGCTGTCACAACAATTCTAAAATGATGCCCTGGCTCACTCTCTTGTTTCATGGCGATGGTCTATAATGTAGATTCCTGCAGTTCAATACAGAGCTACAGAGCATCAAAGAGAAAGGGATTGTGATTCAGTCCCAGGTTTTCCTAACTTCTCACCAGTGATTTCCCATGACCTGTTAATAGGTGTGAGCTTCAGTTTGTCATCTGGAAAATGGGGTAATAGGGCCCATCTCATGAGCTACTGTGAGAATTCTACTATACTTAGCCCAGTACTAGACACATAATAATCACACACACTGTAACATTAGTATTTTCATTGTTGTGTTCACCATCATGACCTCTGTAATCCTTAGTTTCTCATATGTAACTGGGGATGAGGCATCATGGGGTTTTTGTTAGGATTGCATGACTGGTTTGGGGGGCAGTTAGGGTGGGAGAGAGTAGTGAAGTGCCTGGTATGACATGTGGCCTTTGGGGTGCACTAATGCAGGCCATTATTACCATAGCACTTATCAGACTCGGTCTCTCAGTTGAGAGGGCAGCTCCCTGGGGGCAGGCATCATGTTCAATTCTGCTAGACATTCTCAGGGCTGAGCAGCCTAGTGAACACCCCTGAAGTGGATAAATCCAAGGTTTTCACATCTTGTGTGTCACGCCATTTAAATTGCCACTATGTTTTCATGTGTGGTGTGGGGGCAGCCCTCCTTGTTCCTTCTTCTTGGTTTACCAAAAGCTAATTAAGAATGCGGATAAAATAACCTATCTTAGAGGAGGTGGTATGGCAATCTAATAAGCTAATAATAGTCTAATTAATGTCCTTTTTCTTAGCATAAAATTTGCTCTTTTTCTGCCATAATATTCTGTATCACTAAAGAAATTTAGCTTTTAACACTAGTTGTATTGTCTGACTTTAAATTATTAAAATAGATAATGAAATGACTGGCAGTACAGTCAGAGATCATTGATTGAAATCACTGCAGTGAATTCGTTTCTATTTTTTATAACTGTATTGAAAGAGACAGATTTCATAGTTTGGTTGTAAGACTTGGCTGAAAGAAATACAAAAACAAATGTGTCTAGATGCAGTGGTGCTGTGCTTACAATGCAGTGGTAATTTTAGGAGAGCCATGAGAATCTAAGGGCTCTAATAGTGGCAGATTAGCTTTAGGTATCTCACTGGTATAATAAGACACAGAGACACTTCTTTGGGCTCGCTTGTGTCCCTCCAAGAGGATCACAGCATGTCCTACTGTGATCGTCCTCTTCTAATTCTTGATTTTACAAAATACCCTCTCATTTTTCAGCTCATCTCTAACGTCACCTCCTTTGTGAAGCCTTCTCATTGTTTCAGATGTTTCATTCTCTTCCTTTCCTGAGCAACATTTGTGTTTAGTACTGGTTTTTAAGCCTCCTCGAGTGGTTTTCTGTGGCTATGCTTTACCTTCTCAAGGGCAGTTACACATCTTTTTGCTCAGAAGCAACATAAGCTATGCCAGTGTGTGCTGCCATCCAGTGTTGCTGTGGAACTGAGCGAGGAGAGGGGCAGGACAGGAGCCAGTCCTCATCATAGTGCTGGGTGATGCAGGGATGGGGAGTTGGATACCTGTCTGTTGATGGTTCAGATTCTTTTTTAACCTGGAATAATACGACAGTATTCATGGATCTGGACAATTGTACTTGCAAGAGAATGACAGACTGTTATCCTGTTAATGGATTAACCATGAGGTTAGTGTTCTCTCCTGTATATGTTTCCTATATTTTAATCATGGATCAGAAATAGGCTTTAAAATGGTTGCACAGAGGGTAGCAACATAGAAGACCTGGCATATGTTTTCTTTTTGTTTACCATTACTATTCTGCAGTGCAATCTATGCCTTCAAGAGCTGTTAAAATGGGATTTCCAGCTTTATCAGTTAGTCTTAAAAGTGACCATCCCTGGCATCCATCGTCTCTAACTCCCTTCAGTGTCACCTCTGTTCCTTTCTGTGATATACAGCCATTGGAGAGGCTTACTAAATAAAAGTAAATTTTTGTCTGTAGTGGATATTCTCCAGCCTGAACTTGAGTCCTAATTGTTCGATGTGTAGATATCTATGTGAGGTTATTGCTTCTCTTGGGAAAATAGTTAATCTCTAATCTCATGTTTACTCATATATTGGCATTTATATTCTGTGTGCCATGTGATTCCATTAGGAGATGCAAGTAACTCTGCTTTGAAGCATTAGACGTAGATGGTCTCTTTCTGTGGGTGCCGGAGACAGAGAAAGAATGTTAATGGAGAAAAGCCACCCAAGACAATACTACTTTTCCTCTCAGGAGTCAGTAGTTCTCTTGCCTTAGAGGAGACTTTTATTCCATTTTTCCATTTGTGCCACAAAATAAACTTTCTACTGCAAAATAAATGGATGGATGGCATTTGCTCTCACAACTCCAGTCATATGCCCAACTCTGGAAATTGGCCGCTCCAAGGATTAGCAGCTTGCTTCAGTTAAATCCGGGTGATTGGGACTGTCTGCCCATGATCAGAATTTCTGTCTGGGTTGTTGGTGTTTAATGTCACACCTAGTTTACAAAATTGTTTCAGTGAACTTTTTATCAATGTGTGAACCGTCTTGAGTATAGCAGATGAGGTTAATAGAACAAATTAGTATCTTAGTTAATATGTGTCAATTAAGAATCAATCACTCTAAAGACTCAAGGGAGGGGGATGCAAATGAGTAGCTAAGAAAAGTGTTTTCTAGTTTGCCCAGGTACTAAGCTATGATAACTTAACCACTCTGTGACTTTTAGTGGAAGAACTGTTTAGCTGGGTTTTGTGAAGTTATCTGATGGGTTTGCATAAGTGTTTCTAAGTTTAAGTCCCCTGTTTCCAAATTTGACCCTCCTCCTGACAGTGTACTCTGTGTGTGTAGACCCCATACTTTCTTATTGCTCTCTCATTCATATAGTATTTGGTGATTCTCTCAAATATTAGATGTGGCTGTAAAGCTAACAAGAGGAAAGTGATATTCCTCAAGGAATATGCTAAAAGATTGACTGCCTGGGAATATGGGAATATGGTCTTAGAGGGGAAGGTGAGGCAAAGGGAAGATACTCGAAGACATACTAAGCCCCAATTAATGACTTTTTTTTTTTTTTTTTTGGAGACGGAGTCTTGCTCTGTCACCAGGCTGGAGTACAGTGGTATGGTCTCGGCTCAGTGCAACTTCCACCTCCTGGGTTTAAGCGATTCTCCTGCCTCAGCTTCCCAAGTAGCTGGGATTACAGGCATGCGCAGCCACTCTGGCTAAGTTTTGTATTTTTAGTAGGGACAGGGTTTCACCATGTTGGCCAGGCTGGTCTTAAATTCCTGACGTCAAGTGATCTGCCCACCTCTCCCCAAAGTGCTGGGATTACAGGCGTGAGCACTACGCCTGGCCCACTTAATGCTTTTAAATGCATGTGGCACAGGAACAAAGGCCACCAACATGACTAATGAGGAAAATTGTGGTGCAGTATAAAAGAAGTCAGGACGTGTTTGCTTCATGCTTTATGGCTATTTTTTAGAAGGCTAAAATAGCTAACTAATATGTATCATGTGCCTACTGGGAACAAGCACTGTGCTGGGTACATTACACACATTGTCTCATTTCATCTACATTGTAATTCTTATTCAGCCAGTGAGTAGCAAAGTTGAGAATCAAATTCAGATCTGTGACTTTAAAGGTTCTTTTCTTTTCTTTGTGCAGTAGGGCCTTTACTGTTAGGTGTGATTTTATCTGGAATGTATGAGAAAAGTTGTACCACTTTTTCTGTCAGTTGTAATCATAAAACAAACTAAATACCTCTTAAAAACTTATGGTATTCAAACACTTGATTTACTTTAATACAGATGAGGAAGATAGTTTCCTCTGAATTTTACATTATGCTACCTTCAATTCACCACAGTTGATTTAAGGAGACTTGTAGAACAATCTTTATCCATAATTAGTTGTTCCATGAAATATGTATTATTTATTCTTTTTCATTTGACTCTAGGGGTTGTTCAGAAAGAGCCACAGTGATAGAATAGAAGCCAATACTCAATTACCCATGAAAGTGAAGTGGAAGATGGGAAAGAATGCTGATGACTGTAATAAAATCTTGATGTTATCTGAGTCTGTGCCGTAAGTGTGCTTCACTCTGGGATTCCCATCTTAACCTCCTGATTCAAGACTGACAGCATTTTCTTTGACATACTTCTCTAGAGTAGACACATATTCGACCAAATTAAGTGGCATGGTACTCCAGGGAAAGATCTCTGGTACTCTTTATAAGAATATGAGGTACATTCTTCTAATTGCATACGACCAGTAGGTTTTTTCTCAGATGCCAGCCCCTATCAATTGGTTGTAAATGGCTGGAGCATACATAGTGCTAAGAGTGATTCTTTAGGCCATAGAAGGGCTGCACGGGAAAGGACTGGATTGATTCATCCTGTCTGCCATGACTGGAGAGGGAAGGGAGGGGGAGCCTACGTGACACACATTTGCTATCACTTTCTGCCACTTCTCTATGCAAATACGTTGTGAATCCTTAAGTAAAAAAGTTACTCAGTTTCGGCGGGGCGCGATAACTTAGGCCTGTAATCCCAGCACTTTGGGAGGCCGAGGCGGGCGGATCACGAGGTCAGGAGATCGAGACCATCCTGGCTAACACGGTGAAACCCTGTCTCTACTAAAAATGCAAAACAATTAGCTGGGCGTGGTGGCAGGCACCCATTGTCCCAGCTACTAGGAAGGCTGAGGCAGGAGAATGGCATGAACCCAGGAGGCGGAGCTTGCAGTGAGCTGAGATCCTGCCGCTGCCTCCAGCCTGGGCGACAAAGCGAGACTCCGTCTCAATTAAAAAAAATTAAAAAAAAAAAGAAAAAAAATTAAAAAAAGTTATTCAGTTTCAAAAATAATCATTAAGGAATTGGTCTTAATTATGTTTTTTCTACATGTACAGATCCGTCCCTGTCTAAGAAAGTTTATTTTAATAAATGTGAGATGAATGTGGTGAGTTGAAATGCTCTATCTTATAACATTAAAGGTATGCAAATGTGTTGCCCTATTTTGTTTCTGTTAAAATTAGTGAGTCTGAAGTGTTAATAAACTGTCAGGTCACCAATTTCTCTCTTTTCTGCCTGTATTTACTTCCTTCCTTCATTTCCTTCCATCTTCCTCTTTTTTCTCTTGCTTTCTTCCTTCCCTCCCTTTTGCTCTTTCTCTCCCTTTCTCCCTTCCTTCATAACATCACAGAAGTTAGTCCCCAGCCACCAAACCTTAAATTTTTGTTGTACTGTTGTATGTATGAAATTTACAAATACTTGATTTACGTAACTGACATCAACCGTAGGCATCATCATCAATGCCTATAGTGTTGCATACAGTGAAAGAAAAGCCAAATTCTTTCTTGTGGCATATAATGTTCTTTGTGATCTTACCTCTCCCATTCCTTCAGCCTCATTGTTTATTTACAGCATGCACACACACACACACATTATTGGAATCATGTTGACTTGTTTGGAGAGCTAGAGCCAAAACTGTGCCATTCTTTCTGCTTTCTGTGCCTTTTACCTAGAATATACTGCTTTCACCCAGGTGCCTTTGGGCTCAGCTCAGGTCTCCCTCTTCTGGCAAGCTTTTCATGACCCCAAAGGCTGACTTAGTTGTCCTTCTTCTGTATTAGTATCCTGTAATAATAATGTAATGTATGATAAATAATAATGATGATACATATGAGTAATTGTTCAGCCTTTTTTTTTGCTAAGAGCCATACCTGGATTATCTTGTAATTATACAACAGTTTCATAAAGTAGTTATTATTATCTTATTGAGAAAAGTGAAGCTTAGAGTGGTTAAGTGACTTGCTCACATTGCTTGAGAGCACTGGAATCTTTTCAAATGAAATAGTGATTGTGTATTTACACAGATTTTGCTTCCCTTGTATTTTGAGTTCTTAGACATCATGGACCATTTCATTGATTACTGTGTGTCCAACAGGGGCTGGCATATGATATAGGCAGAAAAAAAAAATTGTTCTATCACATTTGATTGAATTCTTATTTATAATGGATATAACCAGTCTTTCTATCACTTCCCCAAAATTTGGTATGTAGAAATATATAGTAAAATGGCTTTCTTTTTAAAAATTTGCTTCATATTTTTTTATCTTGTTTGCCATTTAAAAATCATGCAGCCTCAAATCCCAACTTTTTAGTAGTATCCTTAGTTTTGAATTTAATGTGATACAAAAATACAGAATTTAAAAATTCCCGCCATCTGAAAGGTTGAGCCAGGATTTATTTCTCTCGTTCTTATTGTATGTGTTTGTAATATAAGCACCTATGGAGGAATTTAAGGAGGGGCAAGGGTTGCTGTAAGTTAAGGGAGTAGTTGACCAACATGTCAGCAAATACTCTGTCTGCCTCTCAGAATTCTGAGAGATTTCAGTCTCTGTTTGCTACCCGCCCCCCATTCATCAACAGGTTGGTTATTCTTCTTTTTGATGGAGAACCCTCGTTAAGACGTGTGTAGATTTTTGCTCTCTACTGTCCTTACTTTCTTCATCCTACCTTTAGGATGCTGTACTTTTATGTTAGGCCAGTTCGCAATCTTGAAATACTTCCCGGATATGTGTCACTCCCCGTAGCATTTAGGGTAGAAAAAAATGAGCCTAACTTGTGTTCTAGAGAAAACCTAACTTCATTGTGGCCACTTCATTATTTTTTCTTTAATCAAGATATGGCATTGAGAAAGAATATTTGTCTGATTCTGAAGCCAAGTAATACAAATGGATAATCTTTATTAAAAATCATCAAAACCAGCCCTGATCAACAGGTCTTACCATGTGGGTATTCGGAGCTAGTCCCATGATTTGTGCTTAATCATTGGCATGGCTGCTTGTGACAGACTTGCCACTTAATGTCTATTTTGTCATGTTATTTTAAAATCAGGGAAGTAACTATTAATGTAACAACATATGGCAGCCATTACATGGTAAAGTAGAATGTTTTAAAAAGGAAGTTTTTGGAATTAAACAGTGAGCTACAGCTTAGTGCATTTTTGCTTAACCTTGACTGTTATCAAACTGAGTTTAATGTGTTTCATAATACTCTATTCTAACTAAGTTTGAGAGCTTCAGTTAGGAAAAAAAATAAAAACTGCTAAAAAAAAATATTCTCTGTGGTTTTTGTTCTTAGACTTTGGGCTCATGTATCACATGCTTCTGGCATGTGTTCCCAGTTGCTAAGGCTCTGAGCCGTTGAGCCTGAAGAATCATTCTGGTGACTTTCTTCTTTGGTAGCTTCTTCATTGGTTTCAGCTCCAATAGAGCCTCTTTGTTGTACATTAGAAAGGATGGAAGAAAGGCCCTCCATCCTGTAGCTCTGAGGAGACTCAGAGACTAGACTTCCTGACATTTCAGAGATGTTCATTCTCAGAGGCTCTCTAGCTTTTTGCCAGTTGGCAGTAGAGGGCTTTGCTCTCCCGCGCTGTTCCCACCCAGATAATATTTATCATAGGAGGAAAAGAATATTACAGTTGAAATAGCCTTCATTTTCTTCCTAGTCTCTTTACCCTCCTTCTGTCTGTAGAGGCAACTGCCATTCAGAAACTCATGTGTATCCTTCCAGTCCATGCTCTTATGTGTTCACTAAATAGAATCGTATTTATAAACAATATAGTATTTGCATTCTTTCAATTTCATAGATGCTATGCTGTACCTGTTATTTTACAACTTGCTTTTTTCTACTCAACATTATATTTTGGATGTATAGTTTAGTTCATTTGCATTTTTATGGCAACTGTTATTTTTGTACCTATTTCTGACATTATTTTGGGTTCGTAATGTTTTCACTGCTTCTATCTTTCGCCTTTCTTTCCTTATTTTGGGTGATGTGAAGTATTTAAACATTCATTTCTTTCTCTGGCAGTTTAGATGTTATGCAATTTATATCCCCTCTTCTAGTGGTTACTCTTAAATTTTTAGCAAATATGTATATTTAACAATGTTTAAGGTTGATCAGAATTTCTGTTCTTCTGTACAGTGTAACAACCCTTGGAGGCCTTCATTCTTGTCTCCCTTCCTCCTTCCATCATACTATTGATGTCCAGCATTTTATTCATTACCTTGCTTTTTTGACTTCCTCCAAATTAATCATATGGTTATGTTGACAATTATAATTATGTATGGTCAATTTGTGTTTAGACTTACTAGCATGGTTATTTGTTTCTTTCTTTAGCTCCTTCTTTCTGGTTTCTGTTTACTTCTTGCTGCGCGCAGAGCACTCCTTAGCAGTCACTTCTGTTCTCATTCTGTGTGTGTCTCAAAATGTCTTTCACCCTTTCCCCTGAGAGATAGTTAATTCTGTATAGACTTCTAGACTGACCATCATTTTGTTTTAGTACTTTCAAGTTTACAGTGACTTACTCTATATCAATTTTTTTTTTTATTTTAACAATCTGGATAGGAATAGTTCTAAAATTTAGACATAATTTAAATAATGATTTTACACCCCACCCCCCTACCCCGCATTCAAAAAGAGAATCAGTTAGGTCCCAGAGAGTCTTTGTTGAGGTCAACACTGTTATTTGGAATATGAGGCTTTGCATTGTGTTGTAATACAGTGATGTTCTCTGGTAATTGAGGTATGTAAGAATGTTTGATTTTTCATTAGATGAGTTAAGACTGTTGGATTTTTTGAGACCTTGTATCTGCTTTTTGGTGGTGTGGGGTGTGTGTGCGCGCACGTGCATGTGTCTTTCCTCTCTGTCAGTGCTTACTGCTATACCTCATTTACTTAATGTAATAATTGTTTTCCTTTAAGCACCTGATTTTTTTTTCCCCATTGTATATGTTTGTTTCTCCTTTGCTGAAAGCAAGGGCCTTAGATAACCAAACTGGTTAAGAATATATGGGTTCATTTGATGTTGTCATTGGCATTGTCTCTGTGTTCTTCCTAAAAATATTTTATACTGGCTAAGTATGTGACAAGTCGCAGTGTGCTTATTATGGACACAGGCTCTGAAGCCAGATTGCTTGGGTTCATATGCTAGCCCTGTACCATGTAACCCTGGCAAGTTCCTTAACCTCTGAGCCTCAGTTTTCTCTTCTCCAAGATGGAGATAATTACAGTATACACCTTCTGGAATTGCTTCGTGTTTTATATGAGTTAATACACACAACAGGCTAGAACAGTATCTGGTCCTGTTAACATGTGATGAGTTAAGCATACTTTAAAACAGCCTTACAAGTTTCATCCCAAATACCACGTGGACTCTGAGGTTCTATACAACTGAAGTTAAAAAAGTTTTCAGAATGAAAAATATCTAACTTGGAAAAAGACTAAACTAGGACGTAGTCTATTTCTGTTACCATGGGGCATTGAATGTAATGTGCAAGTTTATTTAAATATTTGCTTTTGCCGGAAAGCAGGAGGTCATCTAAGACCAGCGATGAAGATGTGACATTGGAGAAATCATAATGTAAATTAGTGGGTAAGCATTTTTTTGCTTTATAAATATTGATTTGCTTCCAACTTTTCAGTACAGCCTGATGCCCCCATCAAATGATGTGAATGCTGGAAGACCTGAACTTTAGCTTCAGGTTTTTCAATAACTCACACTGTGACCGTGACCAAATTCTTTCAATTGCCTGGGCTTTAATTGGACTCTTCTAAGGGCAAATGAGATAATAATGGTGACCTAGCTTTTAGCCAGCTTTTTAGGTGCTTAAAATAACTAAGGTGATGCTAATACATTTTAGCAATGTAGCAATATTACTGTAATGCTTCAAATGAAAATGTAGAGTTTTTGTCATTTCAGATTAAACTTTTAGAATCAAACACATTGGCTTATATTTAATTATTTCATGGTTTGAGGCCTTGCCAGGCTTATTTTATTTATGATTGGTTCCCCATCTTCTTGCAGAAATGATTTGATGATACATACCAAATTTTATAAACCATTAAAATAAGTAAAAAACTGACCTTGGAGGAGCTTTGAATTTCTCATTTCATCTAACCTTGATTTTCATCCTTTCCAGTAGCTACAATCAGTGATGTTTTTCTTTGTGTTCATCCCTCCTTATTCTACCTGTAGATAGTTAAGGTTACATTGATTGGAGGCCAGATTTTGACACAGTGCTGAAGTGAACTATTATGAAAGAAAATAACATTTGTTGAGCACTATCCTAGTAGTCCTATGACAAGGCATCCTTAACAGATGATGAAACTGGAGCTCAGAAAGTTTGAGTAACTTTCTGCAGTTACAGAGCTCATCAATTGTGGCATGTCAAAATCAACTCTAGATCTGCTTAACTCAATTAGAGTGCAGGCACATAATCCATACACCACAGTGCTTTCTGTGATGTCAGTTCTGTTGAGAGAACCAAAAAGGGGAAAATGATTATCTTAACAGATAAGTTCAAAAGTAATTTTAGAGGCAACTTGCATAAATTCCAAAGTAATGTGAATGTGAACATAATTGCATGATAATATGTCAACATGCATGCAGTGCCTTTTGTGGGACCACAGAAGGTGTGGGCCTGGTGGTAAGAAACATGTGAAAGGGGAGTAAGTTTCTGATTAAGTCTTAAGAGCAGCAGAACATGGATTTGTTATACATAACCTTAACTATCACTGCATCCTGGTGGATGATTCTAGGATTTTTGACCTGTAGATAAAGCTCTTGCCTAAGTCAGGAGAAGACAATTTCAGAAACTCATTATTTTAGCAAATGACAAGAGTACTTCTTTCAAAAATAGGTGCAGCTGGAGTTTCTAGAGCTTTTCCCAATACTGATGTTGGTCTAGATCTGTCTTTCCTTGCCAATTTCCCTTCTTCCTCTTCCATGGCTAATTTTCCTGTCTTTATATCACAAGTTATTTAATTCATCTACTTGTCCCTCTTTGAAGGTCCATGGGATGCTAATAGTTATTCATTTGGTCACTTTTACTAGGGACAGCAGAGCTGGTGTTAACGCATACTAATCATGTAAGGTTGATATTATTTTTATTTTTATTTTTTTTGTAGCGGAAGAAACTGAAGTTTTAGAGAGATTAAATATATTGCCCCAAACCACTCAGCTAGTAAGTGGTCAAGCCAGAAATTAAATCCAAACTTCTCTGGCTCCAAAATGTGTGTGTGTGTGTGTGTGTGTGTGTGTGTGTGTGTGTGTGTTTCCTGTGAGTCACACTACCAGATATTCAGAGCAGTTGGTTGATATTTAAAAGGCATGAACAAAAGCCACCCACCCCAGAAATAACTCTACCGCTCAATGGTTATTGTACTTTAAATTTCAGTATTTGAGATGCATTTCTTTTGCATTGTTGGCTGCTCTCTCCATAAAGTGTTTTAAGTTAATAAATGTTATTTTTCTTTTATAAATCTTTACATAGCACTTTAATGACTATTAAATTAAATGCAGGCATACTTTCAGCTGCTCAAGTAACAGAAAATCCACCTGATGGTAACTTTAACAAATGGGGTAGGTGGCTGCTGGTTCAGTGGCTTAAGATATCAGGGCTGGAATTACTGTGACTCTTTTGTCTCTTTTTCACGGTCACAGGGTGGCTACTGCAGATCCAAGTATCACCTCTATTTAAGGCTGGAGGAAGGGAAGGAAGAGTTCTATGTCAGCCATGTCTGTCTTTTTTTAATCCAGAAAAGCAAATATATTCTACTAAGTTCTCGAGCAACCTTTTGCTTATGATTTCAGATTGGAACTGCATCACATGGCTCACATAACTGCAAAGGAGTCTGGGGAAACTGATATTTCTGTAGTGTAGATAGGCAAGAGAGAAGGATGGGAATACTTTTGGGTTAGCCACTTCATAGTGTTGCCTACAACATATGATATATGTTCATTTTGTTATTAAAATGACTTTCTGAAACAGCAAATAACATCTCCATTTTTACAGATAGCAGAAATAAGGTCAGCAAAGTTTGAATGACTTCCCAAGGTCATATAACAAGTTAGTAGCATATCTAGGATCTGAGCCTTAGTTTTCTGCATTCCAACAAGTTTTTTCTTCATACTTTTCTCCCAGAGAGGAGTTCACAATTCAGTGATGAATACCTAATTAGTTTCACATTCCTCCTCCTTGGATGCAGAGAAGTTTCAGGGTGGCAAGAGTGAACAGGGTTGCTGGAATGGGCATGAGGCTTCAAGAGAGGGGAAGGTTCCAGGATGGATGGTAAGGGAATGATAAGCATCAGCTTTGCTCGTTGCTTCTGAGTTTTGCTCAGAATTGGTGATTTCTGAACATAGCTCTTCTGTTTCTTTCCCTCCTGCAGTTCTGGGCTGAGGATCTTGGATGAAATCTCAGTGAGACCATTGAAAAGTCATCTCTCCCTTTCTGTTTGTCTTTTGACATGGTCTGTGATGGGCAACTGTAGTCTCACTTCTTTGTTGACTGAATCCTAGTAACACATTAATAAAGAAAACCTCATTATTTGGCTTTCTTCTGTAGTGTTTTTTTCTTTTGTGTATGTGTGTGTGTGTTTTTTTTTCACTTTGTTACATCCAAATGCTAGTTTCTAAGGAAGGAGGTTTTTTTGCTTTTTTGAATGAATACATTTCTGTGCATTTTTGTTTGGGGTCATGATCCCAAAAATGTCCTAAAAATGATATTGAAAGTTCCTTGTCATGGGTTATGTGAAGATTCTGGTGGGAAAAGCACCATATACTGTTCCATGATGGAGCCTCCTCTGACCTCCTCTGTATTTCCTCAGCATTTTCTTTGTTTCTCTGTTGTAGTACTTACCACAAGGAAACATTTGAATGTAAATTTAAATATAAATCTTTCATGTATATTGCTCTTCTGCATCAAAAACTGAGAGGCTTTTTAATCCTTGTATCCACAGAACCTTACAAATAGAAGCATTCAGTAAGTGAATGAAAAAAAGAGAGCTTGGTTTTATTGAATATTTGGCTTAAAGGTTAACCAAGAAATCTTACTTATTTTTGTTCATGCTGTTGAAAACAGTTATGTAACATAATGGCTCAAGGTTTTGTCTTAGTAAGCAGAATATTTTAGATGTAAGTTTGATTCAGTGTGTTTGGCTGTGTACACTGTCATTTAGAAAGTCAGTGATTACTTTCTAGTTTTGAAGTTGTGTACATGTATACTGTTAGGATTTATTTGGATGTCTGACAACCTCGTTATTCTCATTCTTCCCTCCTCTGTTTTTTAACCATAAAAACTGATTTTATTATTAACTAACTTATATTCATTTACTCACATCTGCAAAGTTAAAAAAAAAAGCATTAAATATTACATAATTTAAAGTCTCCCATCCATTTCTAGTGCCCAACCACTCAGTTCACCTCCCCTAAGTGACTTTTATCATTAATTTCTGGAGTATTCTTTCAGAGATACTTTTTGCACATACAAATACAGATATACCATCTCCCCTTTAACAGATCTTCACAAATAATAGCATATACTTTGCTTAAAAAAAAAACTCAGTACTTACCTGATATCTCTTTTTAATACCATATAACACCTTTCTTCATCTTTTGTTTCATGGCATACTATTCATTTTGTGGCCATTCATAATTCATTTAACCCATTTCCCTGCTAGATTATTCATATTATTTCCAGTTTTTTTGCTAATATACAAGCAATGCTGCAACAAATAATCATATACATTCACTATTTTTCACTCTTGCAAATATATTGATATGACAGAATTTATTCTAAGGAAATTGAATTACATTATCAAAGAGAATGTATGCTTATAGCCTGATAAATTGCTCTCCTCAGATTGTACCAATTTACACTTCTGCCTGAGATATATGCGAGTACTGTTTCCTCATACATTCAATGGTATAACATGTTATAAAACTTTTACTGCCTATTCAGTCTGACAGGTCAAAAAATGGTATCTCATTTTCTTCTTATGATTGAGGTTGGGCATCTGTTTCTATAAGTTTAAGAGCCCTTTTTATCTCATTTTCCATGACCTAAGGCTTGTATCCTGCATTCATTTTTCTACTGTGCTGCTTGTCTCTTCCTTAATGTTTAGGAACTTCTGCATATTAGAGAGATTAGTCCTTTGTGATAGGTGTTGTGAACGTTTTCCCCATGGTTTGGTGTTTGTCTTTTTACTCTCTTTATTGTAGCTTTAGTTAGTTGCAGAAAACAAAAGTTTAATGCAGTCAAATGCATTAAATACATTAAAAGATAAAATGCAGTATTTTATCTTGTCTCTGAAGTTTGTGTAAAAAGACCTTCCTTTCTCCAAGGTTACAGCATAATTCTTACCTGATTTCTTTTAATATGTTAGTATTTTCATTTTCATATCTAGATCTTTCAAACACTTAGAATTTTTTTTGGTATGGGTATGAGGCATGGGTTTAACTCTGCCTTTCTCTAGGTGGTTACTTAGTTGTCTCTGAATCATTTTTCCATAAGCTATATTTTCCCCACTGATTGAGAGTCTACCTTTGTATTATTATGAAATTCCCAGTATATTGGGTCTATTTTAGACTTTCTGTTCTGTTCCATCAGGCTTTCAGTTATATGAAGTGCCAGTACCACCTGGTTTTAATTATTAATTTGTTTTAAAATTTATGTGGCTGCTTCTCCCTTGTTACTCTTCCTTTTCAGAATTTTCCTGGCTATTCTACTTACTTTCCTAACAAATACATGACTAAAATTATTTTTTTCAGTGTGTAATTTTTAAGCCCCAGTTTTATGCTGAGCAATACCCTGGATTATTTTTTAGAAAGTAAACCCAAGATGTTTAATGAGTTGTCCCAGACTGCAAGAGCTTGCAGTTACATTGCAGAGGAAAAGCACGTGCAGAAGGTAGATAGGAGAGGGGTTCTGCAGCCGAGCTCCTTCTGGTGCACACAGGTTACCTCTTTGTGGACAGGCCCCTCCTGCTAAACTCCAGCCCCTCTTCACTGATGGCTGGTCAGTGCTCACTAATCTGTGATGATGAGCTTGAAGTATATTATATTTGGTTATCTGAGCAAATACAAAACAGTTGCACTGGAAAGTTCGTGCTTGTGATGGGACATATTCTGAGGGCATATTCAGCATTATGCTTTCAAGTTACTTTAGACCTCTGGCCAAGACTGTTAACCATCCCCTAGAATTAAGGTAGATTAAACTGTTCTTTTGACCTAAAATCTTTCTTCTCTTAACAGCCTCAGAATTGAAAATGACTATAGAAGAACTAAATAATATTAGTCCTTCTCATTACTTTAACTCCCCTAGAAGTGAACTTAGATCATATATATTCCAAAGATTATACGGAATATAATGAGAATATTTCTAGATTTTCATACTTGACATTGTATGAGTGTTGAACACCTGTGATGTTGAGAATGCTTTCATTTTCTTTATAGAATTGAGTGCATTAACGTATCTCTCAACCTGGTAAATACCACTGTACAGTTTTTAATTGACAGCACTTACCCTTGTCTCCTAGGACAGTTCTTTCCTTCCTGCTTCACTGCCTGCTGCTTTTCAGATCCTGTTATGTCCTGACCTTCCAAATATCCTCCACATTTGGGCTTCCTCAGGACTTGGCCTTGAGTACGGTTTTGTTCTTTTCACTTTGTCTGATTTTTCCTTTGATCTCATAAAATTACCCAAATAACAATTTTCTGAAATTTACTTCAATAGTCCAGACTTCTCTTCTGAGTGACCTGCACTTGGCGTATATACTCGGATGTAAGTGGCCAAAATGAAACCTTTTGTTTATTACATTCCTGGTCTCCCTCCGGCCCTGGGCCCATTGTACCTAGGAAATGGCACTACCATCCACTGTGTTTCTCAGGGTAGAAACACAATAGCCATGTTTGCATCTTCTCTTTTATTGCTCCCACATTCAGTCCATCAGCAAGTTCTGACAAGATTTCTACTTTTGTTGTTGTTTAGATGGTAGTCAGTATTTTATTATTTGGTGAATCAGGAGAAAGGGCTTTTGTTTTCTTAAGGGAGACTAGGAAAACTAATTAAGAGGGAGAAACTGAGAACATTACTTAGGTGTTTTTCTATGCCATACAGCAGTTTTCTTTGTGGAAGAATTGAAAACTTTATGTATGCCTCTATTAAATGGATTTTTTAAAACTTTTATTTTAGGTTGAAGGGTACATGTGCATCTTTGTTATATAGATAAATTGTGTCTCCGGGGGTTTGGGTTATATCATGTAGGTAATAAGCATATAAACATAGTATCCAATAGGTAGTCTTTTCTTTTTTTTCTTTTTCTTTTTTTGAGATGGAGTCTTGCTCTGTTGCCCAGGGTGGAGTGCATTGGCGCAATCTCGACTCACTGCAACCTGTGTCTCCCAGGTTCAGGCGATTCTCCTGCCTCAGCCTCCAGAGTAGCTGGGACTACAGGCATGCATCCCCACACCCGGCTAATTTTTGTATTTTTAGTAAAGACGGGGTTTCATCATGTTGGCCAGGCTGGTCTCGAACTCCTGACCTCGTGATCCACCCACCTTGGCCTCCCAAAGTGCTGGGATTTCAGGCATGAGCCACCGTGCCCAGCCTAGGTAGTCTTTTGATCCTCACCTTCCTCCCACCCTCTACCCTCAGGTAGGCCGTGGTGTCTATCATTTCCTTCTTTGTGTCCAAGCGTACTCACTGTTAAGCTCCCACTTAGAAGTAGGAATATGTGGTATTTGATTTTCTATTCCTGCATTGGTTCATTTAAGATAATGGCCTCCAGTCCCATCCACGCTGCTGCAAATGATATGATCTTATTCTTTTTATAGCTGTGCAGTATTCCATGGTGTATACATACCATATGTTCTTTATCCACTCTACCAATGAAGGGCATTTAGGTTGATTTCATGTCTTTGCTGTTGTGAATACTGCTGCAGTTAATATATGCATGCGTGTGTTTTTATGGTGGAATGATTTATAATCCTTTGGGTATGTACTCAATAATGGGATTGCTGGGTCTACTGGTAATTCTGTTTTAAGTTCTTTGAGAAATCCATCAAATTGCTTTCCACAGTGGCTGAATTCATTTACATTCCTACCAGAAGTGTGTAAGTATTCTCTTTTCTCTGCAACTTCACCAGCATCTGTTAGTTTTTTATTTTTTTGAAACAGAGTTTTGCTCTTGTGCCCAGGCTGGAGCGCAGTGGTGCAATCTTGGCTCACTGCAGCCTCCGCTTCCTGGGTTCAAGTGATTCTTCTGATTCAGCCTCCTGAGTAGCTGGGATTACAGGCACACACCATAACACCTGGCTAATTTTTATATTTTTAGTAGAGATGGGGTTTCACCATGTTGGCCAGGCTGGTCTCAAACTCATGACCTCAGGTGATCTGCCCACCTCGGCCACACAAAGTGCTGGGATTACAGGCGTGAGCCACCATGCCTGGCCACATCTGTTATTTTTTGACTTTGTAATAATGGCCATTCTAACTGGTGTGAAATAGTATCTCATTGTGGTTTTGATTTGCCTTTCTCTGATGATTAGGGATGATGAGCATTTTTTTCATATGCTTGTTGGCTGCATATATGTCTTATTTTTGAATAGAGTCTGTTCATGTCTTAGCCTACTTTTTAATGGGGTTGTTGTTTCTTGTAAATTTGTTTAAGTTTATTATAGATGCTGGATATTAGACCTTCGTCAGAGGCATAGTTTGTATATATTTTCTTCCTTTTTATAGGTTGTCTGTTTACTGTGTTCAGTTTCTTTTGCTGTGCAGAAACTCTTTAGTTTAATTACGTCCCATTTGTCAATTTTTGTTTTTGTTGCAGTTGCTTTTGGTGTCTTCATCATGAAATATTTTCCAGGTCCTATGTCCAGAATTGTATTTCTTAGGTTATAGTTCAGGGTTTTTATTGTTTGGGGTTTTACATTTAAGTCTATAGTTGGACTTAAACTATAAAAAATCAACACGTCTAGAGTTGATTTTTGTATATTGTATAAAGAAGGGATCCAGTTTCAGTCTTCTGCAGGTGGCTAGCCAGTTTTCCCAGTACCATGTATCAAATAGGGCATTCTTTCTTCATTGCTAGGTTTTGTCAATTTTGTTGAAGGTTGTAGATGTGTAGCATTATGTCTGCACTGTGTAGAACTCTGTATTTCTGCTCCATTGAACTTTATATCTGTTTTTGTACCAGTGCCGTGTTGTGTGGTTTCTGTAGCCTTGTAGCATAGTTCGAAATTGGGTAATGTGATGCCTCTAGTATTGGTTGGGTTTTTTTTTTTTTTTGCTTAGGATTGCTTTGGCTATTCAACTTTTTTTTTTTTTTTTTTTTTTTTTTTGGTTACATGTGAATTTTAAAATAGTTTTTTCTATTTCTGTGAAGAATGTCATTGACAGTTTGATACGAATAGCACTGATTCTGTAAATTGCTTTGGGCAATGTGGCTGTTTTAACAATACTGATTCTTCCTATCCATGAGCATGGAATGCTTTTCCATTTGTTTATGTAATCTCTGATTTCTTTGGGCAGTGTTTTGTAATTTTCATCACAGAGATCTTTCACTTTCTTGTTTGGTTGTATTCCTAGCTATTTTATTCTTTTTGTGGTTATTATGAATGGGATTGTGTTCTTGATTTGCCTCTCACCTTGAATGCTGTTGGTGTATAGGAATGCTACTGATTTTTATAGAGTAATTTTGTTTCCTGAAACTTTGCTGAAGTTGTTTATTAAATCATTGAACTTTTGTGCAGAGATTATGGAGTTTTCTAAGTATAAAATCCTATCACCTGCAAACAGGGATAGTTTGACTTCCTCTCTTCCTGTTGGGATTCCTTTTATTTCTTTCTCTTTCATGAATGCTCTGGCTAAGACTTCCTGTACTATGTTGAATAGGAGTGGGAAGAGAGGACATCTTTGTTTTGTACCAGTTTTCTAGGGGAATACTTCCAGCTTTAGCCTATTCAGCATGATGTTGGCTAGGGGTTTGTCATAGATTGCTCCTATTATTTTAAAGTATGTTTCCTCAATGTCTAGTTTGTTGAAGATTTTTAACATTATGGCCTGTTGAGTTTTACCAAAAGCTTTTTCTGCATGTATTGATGAGATTGTGTGTGTTCGGGGTGGTATGGCCATAGACCTTTTCTGCATCTATTGAGATGATCATGTGATTTTTGTTTTTACCTCTGTTTATGTGATAAATCATGTTGAATGATTCACGTATGTTGAACCAACCTTGCATCCGAGAGATAAAGCATATTTGATTGTGTTGGATTAGCTTTTTGATGTGCTGCTGGATTCTGGTTGCTAGTATTTTGTTGAGAATTTTTGCATCAACGTTCACCAAGGATATTTACCTGAAGTTTTATGTTTTTGTTGTGTCTCTGCCGGGTTTTGGTATCAGGTTGATGCTAGCCTCCTAAAATGAGATAGGGAGAAGTCCCTCCGTCTCAATTTTTTGAAATAGTTTCAGTAGGAATGGTATCAGCTCTTACTTACATTAATACATCTGATAGAATTTGGCTGTGAATTCCTCTGGTCCTGTACTTTTTCTAGTTGATAGGCTTTTTATTACTGATTTCATTTTGGAACTTGTTATTGGTCTGTTCAGGCATTTCATTTCTTCCTGGTTCAATCTTGGGAGATTGTATATTTCCAGGAATTTTTCTATTTCCTCTGAGTTTTGTAGCTTTTGTGCGTAGAGATATACATAGTAGCCTTTGAGGGTTTGCATTTTTTTATTTATTTCTGTGTGGTTGGTGGTAATATCCCCTTTGTCATTTCTGATTGTGTTTATTTGGATCTTCTCTATTTTCTTTATTAGCCTAGCTAGTGGTCTATCTTATTTATTCTTGAAAATAGCCAACTCCTTGACTTGTTGATCTTTTATATAGTTTTTTGCTTCTCAGTTTCCTTCGGTTCAGCTCTGATTTTGGTTATTTCTTGTCTTCTATTAGCTTTCAGGTCGGTTTCCTCTTGTTTCTCTAGTTTCTGTAGGTGTGATGTTATGTTTTAAATTTGAGATCTTTCTAACTTTTTCACATGGGCATTTAGTGCTATAAACTTTTCTCTTAACACTGCTTTAGCTGTGACCTAGAGAATTTGGGATGTTGTAAGATCTCCAAACTTTATGTCCAATGCACTCATTGTCTGCATTTCCATGACAGTCCCCCATTTTAGGTGATAAGGTACCACAACCAATCAAATGCAGTAGAGCTTCCTAACTTTTATCCTTCCTTCCACACTTGCCCCTCTTCACCCTATTTTCCCCAGAGCAGTATGGATGAGCTCTTCAGGCTACAAATCAGATGACATCATTCCTCTGCCTAATACCCTTCAGTGGGTTCCCGCTGGGCTTAGATTGAAATCCTGTCTGGATACTATGGTCAACAAAGGCCTGCTTATATGGTCCCAGTTGGTCTCTTCAAACTTATTTGCAAACTGATCTTTCATGCTGCCCCTTGATCATTAAGTTTCAGCCAGTCTGATGTTCCTTCATTTCTTTATGCATGCTAGGGCTTTTATAAAGCCCAGGGTATTTACATGTGCTGTTTCCTGTGGCTAGAATATTATTCCCCTGGTTGTTTACACGGCTGGCTTTTCTCTTAGTCCAGATCTTACATCAAATGGTACTTATCCAGAGGTTTTCCCTGATGACCACATCTACTGTCATCTCTAATATATTATTCTCTGTTTCATCTCTTGTTTCTTTCCTTCATAACAGTGTCCAAAAGCATAATTACTTTATTCGATTTCTTTAAGTCTGCTTTCTTGACTATGTTGTTTTTCTTTCGTTCTTTTTTTTTTTCCTAGCAAAAGTTAGTTTCAATGGGCAGATTCTCTGTTTGTCATAAATGCTGCTGTATGGCTGGTATGTAGACTAATACCTGCCACATAGTATTTAGTATACTGGATAAATAAATGAATAAACAAGCAACATTGAGGGTCAGGATTATGTAGAAAATACAAGTAAATATTTTTCCTCAATTTCAGCGTTAAAATATGTGCTATGATAAAATAAAAAAAAAAAATCATTTCAGGTGTTAAGACCTTTGATAGTAGAAAACAACTATGTAATAGAACATTTTTCTGCAGAAGTTACCAAAGAGGAAAGTTATCTGGACTCTATGGAACTGCAAAATTATGCTGCTGCAATGACTTATTATTTAGGTGACTGTCGTACATTCACTTGCATTATGCTTTGGTATTCTCAGCTTCCACAAGCACATTTAATTGATATTATGACCTATCTAGTGATTAGGATAGTCACTGTTAACTAAGAAATAACAAGGAAATTTATTTATCCAGCATTTCTTATCCTCCACTAGGTAGACATGGAGTCTCACTAACACGTAGGGGAGACAATCTTATGAAGAAGTGTTTTATTGTCCTTTATGTGACAGCATCAATAAGAGGCACATATGAGGATCATGGTTTAACAAAGGAGGGAGTTTCCGGATTTTTATAGGGCATCTACTGCATGCTAGAGGAGGTGATGTGGAGTTTGATCTTGAAGGAATGCAAATTTGCTAGATGGAGGCTTTCCAGGCCATGGGACAGAATGTACAAAGACCCAGAAGCGTGATTAGGTGTTGTGTTCTGGAATCTCCAACCATAGGGAGATGTAAATAGAATAATAGGCAATGAAGTTGGAGAGAGAGGCAAAACCAGATTGCAGAATGGCTTGTATGCTATGGGTATAGATTAGATTTTACCCATCAGGCCATGGTGGGCCTTTGAATGGTGTTAATCTTGAATTACATTTTAAAAAGATTATTAGAAAATGGAAGATGTTCTCCAATAGGAGGATTCTGGTAATGGAGAGTGAAGGATCAGACCACCCAGGGAAGTAGAGAGTGAGAGAAGAGTCAGAGAGGGACTCCAGTAGTGTGATGGTTAATATTGTGGGGACACATCCAAACCATACCAAGGAGGGACACAGAATGGAGAGAAAGACAGTGAGATCCTTAAGAGTTGCAGCAGATGGAAAAAGCAACATGTCACAGGAGCCAAGGAAAGAGATCATTTGTAGGGAAGCAGGAATGACAGGACAAATAAGATAATAATTAAGATGGAAGGATCGTATTTCATAATGAAGGTGTCTTTAGTGACCTTAGCAAGAGTAGTCTTGATAGGCTAATGGGAGCAAGATCTGCCTGGAAGTTGTTTGAGAATGAAGTGAGAAAACAAACACAACCTAGACTAGGCATGGAGCCAGCGCTGGTTCTCTTTGTTTGGGTGTTTTGTTTTTAGTAAACAGTAGAAGTTTGACTTTGTAGACTCTGCTGAGAGAAAAGAGGTATAGGAACTAGACTATAGGCTATTGATGCAGGAGAACTGGATTTTAGTGAAACATTGCTTTAGACACATGAAGCAAAAGAGAATGGAAATAAGGAGGAAAGAGTGTGGCTGTAGGTAAGATTGTGGCTAAAATATCAAATAGAGGGTATTTCCTCTGATACTGTGGGGAATGTGTGTGCTGAGAGAAAGGGGAACAGTGGTGGCCCTCAAGGAAAACAACCCATGGTGGATGTGGGAATGATCACAAGGTGATTCTAAGGGTTCAACTGAGCTTGAAGACACAGGTGGGTGGTGGCCATAGGCCACCTGCAGCAGCCTGGATATCAGGTTCCAGACTGGGAGTTACCTGGACAGGATCACCTAAAGGTAAAGGGTGATGCTGCTGAGAATGGCAGTAGGATTATGGTTGAAGGAGTGAGACTCAACAGAGAGAACCAGCCTGGTTAGGGAAGTGAGCAGAGGGGTAATGAAAAGGGGGCTGAGAAAAAGAGAGTAGAGTGAGGTGAGAGGAGCAAGTGCATTGGGGAGAATGGAAGGAGGGCCAGTCCTAGAAGGAGGAGGCTATTTGTAAGCAGTATATCAGAGTGATACATCCAGATTGACATTTCTTTATCAGATAAATACCTTGAAAGGTATTTATCCTGAGTTTGCAGTGTTGTCCAGAACATTATGGGGAATACCTTTATTGGAACTCAGCTGAGACTTTGCCACACAGCTTTTGACTATTTGGAGTCTTGGTGATTCTTAGCCCATTTGGAAGTGGATTTGATTTTTGCACACTGCCGGGTCATTCAGGGCCAAGTTTGGTGAAGAAAGTAGACAATGAAGCTGGATAATAACATTTTTGGTAAGAATGGAAATGTGGATTTAAAGAACAGTACTATTTTATTTATGTGACTTGTAATAGTCCCTGATAGTAATTTCCAAAGACAGCAATGACAGTATCTTTGGAATATGTATAGCTTCTCAAAACAAAGGTCTTCCTAATACATGGGACTCTCAGCATTGCAGCATGGTTGGCACCCCTGGCTTCTGGGCCCTAAATGTCAGTATCCCTTGCAAGTCCTCGTGGCAGTCAGAAAAGCCACGACACATTTCCAAATGCTTCTGGTTGTCTCTAGACTGCCAGGGCCTGGAGGACTTGTTTACAGAGAGCCAGGGAAGAGAGGAAGATACTCTTTTCTGTCCCTTTTACTCTTTATCTATATATCTATTTATTTACTTTGCTTTCTCTCTGGTTTTTTCTTCTTAAAAATTTTTGTTTGTTTTCATTGATGGTGGTGTGAGGAATGACAGAAACAGGAGGAAAAGGGGATCTTTATTAAATGAAGATTGGAAATAAATGAATAATTCAAGGGAAGGCTATGGACGAATAGAAGAAAAGAGACAGAAAATAGAGTAGTCGTGGGGAAACTGGAAGAAATGTTTCTGCCACATTTGTCTGTGGTCTCTTGTGATTTTCTCTGAAGCCAAGAATAAGATTTCCTGTAAGAACGCTCATGTGTTGTTGCATTATAGGGTATAACTGATTGCAGAGGCACCCTAAATAGATTTCACTGAGAATATAGTTAGAGTTGTGTAAGGCTTTAAATCCAGACTGAAAGAGGAAAACAACTTGTTATAAGGCGAGTCCATTTCAACTTCATCTGAGGGGGTTTTCAATAGGTCCAAGCGCCTGTTTTAAAATGATGTTATTTGTATGATTGTCCAGGAATGTGAACTTCAAAACAGTTTTAGCTCCTGAGTACCAAGTTTTTAATTTAATTTGTACAAAATGAATACCAATACCCTTTACTGAAAATAGTGTACCTGGCTAGCATTTAAAAGTTATAACCTTTAGCTTGCCATGATTGCTAAAAGTCATCTGTTGTGTGTTTTAAAAATCTGCACTAACACTTGTGGACCATTCATGCCATACTGAAGCTGATTTTCTACTTTATTTTTTCAGTTGTTCATGGTGGACAATGGAGCAGATGACTGGAGAATAGCCATGACTTATGAGCGTATTTTCTTCATCTGCTTGGAAATACTGGTGTGTGCTATTCATCCCATACCTGGGAATTATACGTTCACATGGACGGCCCGGCTTGCCTTCTCCTATGCCCCATCCACAACCACCGCTGATGTGGATATTATTTTATCTATACCAATGTTCTTAAGACTCTATCTGATTGCCAGAGTCATGCTTTTACATAGCAAACTTTTCACTGATGCCTCCTCTAGAAGCATTGGAGCACTTAATAAGATAAACTTCAATACACGTTTTGTTATGAAGACTTTAATGACTATATGCCCAGGAACTGTACTCTTGGTTTTTAGTATCTCATTATGGATAATTGCCGCATGGACTGTCCGAGCTTGTGAAAGGTAAGTTTGTTTCTTTTCCTGAGAACATAATTTACCATATGGTATCTTCACAAGTAAGAAAAAAAAAAAAAAACATTTTAGACTTGAGATGCGTAGTGTCTTACTCTTGAAAATTTTGGATTCTCTGACAGGCTTCTTTGAAATGACTATGACAAAAGTTTTCTGTAGATTTTTTTCATAGAGCAAATGCTTTCATGCTTGTGTGTTTTCTTTCTAATTTGTTCAGTTTTCAGTAGAGGGCTGCCTTTATAATTTTGTGCCAAAATTTGGAGACCTAGAAATTGTATAGGACACTTTTATTGGAAATATGAGTTTAATGGTAATATTGATTCATTTTCGTGCCTGATTGCTTATGAGCGTTGTTTGTTGTTGAGACAGAAATCCTGTGAAACAGTGTTGATGCAAGATGCCTGGGCTTTAGGGAATATCTTAAAGTGGTTTGTTTGTTTTAGTGCCTGTTTATAATAGTGTTCAAATGATTACTTCATAAGGAGGTTATGGGTATACATATTAGTTTTTATTGAACTTTCAACAATTAGTAAGAAGAGGCAATGTGTATTCGTGTTAATGTCTGAAGCGCTCTGGTGGTCTAGATCTAGGCATATATTCTCAGATTTCAGGAGTGGCTCAGTGATCTTAATCAGTTATACACTAAAATTGTTAACTTTGCCATTTAAGAAAAATAGACTTATGACATAAACAGGAAGAGTTGTATCATTATGGGTTATGGCATACCCTCACATGATCTTGGTTAAGAAAATTCAAGTTGAAATTAACAATAGAGATACAGGAATGATTTAGAAATTTCTAGGAGTGTTGAAAGTTCAGATGTTAGTCTTTGTAGAAATTTTTCTTTTTTTTTTTTTTTTTTTTTGAGATGGAGTCTCGCTCTGTCTCCCAGGCTGGAGTGCTCACTGCAAGCTGCGCCTCCCAGGTTCACACCGTTCTCCTGCCTCAGCTTCCCAAGTAACTGGGACTACAGGCACCCGCCACAATGCCCAACTAATTTTTTGTATTTTTAGTAGAGACAGGGTTTCACCGTGTTAGCCAGGATGGTCTCGATCTCCTGACCTCGTGATCAACCCACCTCAGCCTCCCAAAGTGCTAGGATTACAGGCGCAAGCCACCGTGCCCAGCCAAATTTTTTTTTTTTTAATTTGGCTTTTGAAAGTCAAGGTTATACACTCAGATAGTTTAAGGAAGAAAAACTTCTGTATGAGAGTTGCTGCAAAAAAAAAAAAAATCTATATATTTATACATAGTGAACCCTGAACACCCCCCAGCCCATTCCAGCTTTCCAGAAGCATTCACTTTAAATCTTTTTAGCCATTCTCTTGGTAACTGCTTTTCATATTTTTAAATAAAATTGCTTAAGTTGCTGCATCTAGATTTTTTGTTGTTGTTTTGGGGCTATTAACTTCCTTCTGGGGAAGTCAGAGATTTTGCTTTTTTCGCGTATATAAACACCCTCTTTTCACAACTTCACCCCTCCCCGGAAAAGTGATTTTTGTCTCCCTATCTCACAGTAAGATATGTAAACCCTAAAATCTATATTCTATATTTACATTGTTGTTACTGTATAAACTGCATTTGTAGCTGAACAAGATAATATATCATAATCATTTTTCCTTACCTGCACATTTTTTTTATTTTTTCTGGAAGAAATAGTTGCCTCATTTTTTATTTGCTTAGTTTTCTGTATACTTATCACTAAATCATCTCTAAATTCTCTGACATTATATAAACACCTTTTACTCTTTTCAAATATATTCAGCAATTTGTCAATTTCACCTTGAAGAAATGACTCTCAGAACATTCTGACTTGCACCTCTATCATGTTGGGGACTTTCTTTGCCTTTTTTGTATGCTGAGTAGCCCCTTTCTTCAACCCCATTTCACCTTCTTTCTTCATTCTTTATTTTGGTAGAATCTGTCTTCCAGTAGTTTTGAAGCAAAGGTAGTGTATAAGAGAGATATTTTTGAGATCTTGCAGATATGGGAGTCTTTAGTCTTCTCTCATGCTTAATTGATAATCAGCTGGATATAAAACTCTAGATTGGAAATCACTTTCCTTCAGAATATTGAAGGCTCCATTTTCTTCTGTATTCAGGGTCTGGCAGTCTGATGCCATGCTCCTTTTTTATTTATTTATTTTTTCTGGAGGCTTTTAGTATTGGTATTCTAAAATTACACAAGGATGTATCTTGGCATGTGTCTATTTTAATTGATGGTACTGGGAACTTGGTGGACCTGTTCAATCTCAAACTTTCATGTCTTTCAGTTTTTGGAGATTTTTCTAAATTATTTAATGGTTTTTGTTCCTATTTTCTGTTGTGTGGATAATGGCCCTCCTATATTATTCCCTAATTTTCTTATTCTTTGTTTATAGTTTTCCGTTTGTTTTTGCTCTATTTATATATGGAAGATAACTCAAATTTATCTTTCAGACTTTCAATTGGAATTTTATTTCTTCTATATTGAGTATTAGTTTCCAGTGTCTAATTTTTGATCCCTGAATGCCTTTTTTTAAATAGCATCATGCTTTTCTTTCACAGAAACTTTTCTCTGGAGATGTTAATCATAACTTTTTGAAGTTTTTTTCTCTTTGCATTTTGTTTCCTCAAAGGTGCATTTTTCTTTAGTTTTGGCTTCTGTTTTAGGAGCTTTTCGTACACATTTCAAATTTGTCAACTGCAGGCTTCATTAAAGGGTGATTTGGTTGGGGGACATAGAACACCAATTTCAATACCTTTACATATTTTGTGTCTTCTCTGACCATCTGACCAGTGCATCAGAAGTCTTTTCTGCTCTCCTGCCATGAAAGCAGAAGTCTGAGGTGACAGTGTCTTGGGAATTGAAACACAGGGCAAAGAAGAGGTCTCAACAGTTACCGTGCAAGCATTTGCTTGTTCTCCTGATATCAGTACAGTAGCTTGCTATCTGCAGTGTCTGATGTCCTGCAGTAGGTCCACAGACCTTGTGTTTTACTGTCTCCAGATAATAGATTTTCAGACTTCTGCCAGATTGCCAAAGAACAGTTAGTGTTTCTACAAAGCAGAAGAGGACATCTATGTGTCTAACTGCTTCTGTGCCTTTTTTGAAGCTATCATCCCATTCGAAGCTCTATGGTTATCCCCACCTGCAGAGGTACTGGTGCCAACAGTGCCTGAGTCATGGGTGAGGGGGTTGGTTCTCAGTGCATGTGCGGTTGCCTCTTGGTTTTTCACCACTATTGCCATAGAATTCTGCATTCTCATGTCAGGTAAGTCAGTGGCCATCTGTGGATTGGCTGTCTAGCTTGTTTTTTTTTTTTTTTTTTTCTTACTACTCTTTTGTCATTCATTCTTGTTGTCCTTATGGGTTTATGCTTCTTTGCTGTCTGCTTGTTTTAGTATTATTTATAATCATTTTGAGGTTGTTAAGGGAAGGAGCTGAGGCCAGCATGTTTGTTGAGCCCACCTGCTTATACCAGAAATTTTGTAGTGACTAGTTTTTAATATCATGTCTCTAAACTTTTTTTAGAACTCCTCCGGGTAACTATGCCATTTGAGGGATTAACGTTTTCTTTTTAAAGAAAGGTAGACTCCTTATGGTAATGCTTTGTTTCCTAGCAATCATGGTATTTAGAGGCTTATGATATTTTCTGGAGCAGATGTACCTTATGATGGTTGAAGAATAAATATGCAAAACTCTAGTTGACATACCTATTTATTTTATAAAGATAAGCCCTAATTAAAAATTATGCATAACAATGTAACAATGAGGGAAACAGCCAGGTCTAACAATATAGACATCTCCATGGGTGGTCTCTAGTGCATCTGCTTCCAAAGGCCAGTTAAGAGAGCCTCAAAATTGTGCACATGCCATACATTTTCTTTTCAAAAACAGTTCATCTTAGCTGTTTTAACCCATTATCACTAAATACAGAATGCCAAAGGCAAGCTGTGACACATTTGCGTAGCAGCCCCAAGTCTCTGTGTTTTTTAATATGCTCAGATTGTGAGGTGATGACCATTCCTGTTTCCATGTAAAGAGGCAATCAAAGGTGAAAACTGTTCATTTCATATCAAGAATGAGAGTGTGTAGCCAGCAGTTACATAAAGGAAACAAAACTGTGACAGCGTGGTGGGGAAGAGACAGAGGCCAAAACTCTGGATTGGGACACTGGGATTTAGTCCCAGTTGTGTAATTTAGGGGCTGAATGACCTCAGGCCAAACATCTCGGGTCTTTTTGCCTTAGTTTATTCATTTGCCAACTAAATGGTTTGTTAAGACCATTCTTCCCAAGGTAATGTTTTGTTAATGGTTTGTTAACCAACTAAATGGTTTGTTAAGACCTTCTTCCCAAGGTAATTAATGTTTTATCATTACACAAATGTGTAAAAGAAAAAAAAATTATTAACCAGCATTGTGTTAATAGGAGATTTTCCACATTTGGTTTTTATTAAACTTCCCATTTTACTGCACAAATTCTCCAGATTGTGATTTGTAAGATACAAAGATTAAAAAAAAAATTTTGTTTTTCCATAAATTTGCAATTTGGAACATGATGTCATCAGCATCTTACACTTCCTTGATGATTGTTTTCTGGCCCCTTTTTTCGCCTGTTATGTGAAGTTTGCAATACTAAATATAACACACAACTTTTCTATTTATTTGGTTTAGGATTTGGATTTGAATGAATCTTACCAGTTCCATCTTTGGTCCATCCAAGCATCCTCTCCATGTAAAAAGGGGAGATTCACATCTGATAGAAATTTATATTTTTAGTTAATTAGAATCTAAAAAGAGACTTAGAGTTTTGGACTTTTTTAAAAGGAAAGAGCTAGAGAAAAAGAGAAACAGCTTTCTAGAGAAGTTTGCTTTAAAAACCTATTCCTGTCCTTCTAGGAGCACAAGATTCAGGATTTCTAGAAGTTTCTAGAAATTGTTCTGTACTAATGGGGACAGCATCCTATGGGAGGCATTTATTCCTTGTAGTATTATATTCCCTGGCATATCAGACATCTCTGAAATTTTTTACCTGTAGGTAATAAAAATTCTTTTTTTTTTTTTGGTGAATGATAGGAGGAAGCAGAGAATCAAGAATCTAGCATTATTTCTGTAGCCTATATTTGTTAATAAGCAGCTTCCCCACACCAGACCACAGTAATCTACTCTTTCTCTGGTTATGATTTGGCTTTGTGTTAAGGTAGGCATTAGTCCTAGGGAAAACGCTGCCCTCTGAAGCAGCCCGAGAAGTGTGGCCTGGTGCTGCTAAGCGATCTCATGTTCATGGGGTCCCAGGCCAAGGCATTTAATCAGAATGTATTAGCAGAAATTTCAGGAACATTTAAGTTTTAGAAGAAACCTGAAACACAGAGCTTGGGGTCCTGAAAATTGGGAATTATCCAATCCTGACTTCTACCTTTTGAGACTTCTCTAAGATAGCATAAATAGGCAGCTATTCACCCCAAAGTGTGTTTTACTGGGCACAGTTTCTGAGCAAGAATAGTAGCTATTTTGCAAGAGGTAGAACTGGATATTGTGGGTCAGTGCTGTGTTACACAAAGGAGTTTGGTTTCTTTTTCACTGTAAAAGTTCTCAGAGCATTTAATGTATGTATATGCATTAGAAATACCCAAGAGGGGAAAGAAGTATTTATTTGGCCATGCTCTCTGGGAAACATACTTGACATATGACAATACTGAAGTTTTGGAGATAGAAAGGAATTGAACTTTCTGATGACAGTTTGGAAATTCAAAATAATGTTTCTGTGTTCAATGGAATCTTTTCCTTTTTGACATAGTTTTGTAATGCTGTGGTAGGGGGCCAAATTGGGGATGGAAAGGACAAGAGCAAAGGTGAGTTAGGAATTTAGGTGGTAGTGTTCCCAAGCAGAAAGGCAAACATTGTGATAATACGTAATAAATTGGAGATTCCAGGTAATGTTTGGAATGGAAAAGGGTCATTTGGTTAAAAAAGTGGCCAATAATTGTCCTTTCTTTTCCCATTATTTTATCTCTCAGGGCACTTAAATATTTATTAACCAGGTATCATTTGTTAAGAGGGAACGTTTTCTAAAAATGACAACAGTAGATTGCTCTTTTTGAAAGTAGACAAACTGAAGAAGCATAACGCAACTTTTGAATAGCTCTGGCTAATCTAAACTGCATTTTAGATTAATAAAGAATAAATTCTCATCATCACTGAAAACTAATAGATGAAGATAAATTTTCATAGAGAACCTGAGGAATAGAGACTTCAATTTCAGTTGTGTTTAGAATCTACTCTTCAGTGTCTTAAAAGTATATTTTGTTCTTTCATTAGAATAATCCAGGTAGATTTCACTCTGTTTTTTTGTCACCCTGTCACTAATACTCTCCTATGTTGTATTATTTTGTTTTCGTTTTTAATTTCCTGGAAGATGATTCCTGAAATGCAGTTGAAACATACTTTATTATTATATGGTCTGTTAGAGAAGCAGAACCGAGAGGATATAGATATAAATATATGAGAGGGGATTTATTAGGGGAATTGGCTCACAGGATTGTGGAGACTGAGAAGTCCCAAGGAGAGGCCATCTGCAAGCTGGAGACAGGGGATACTGGTATTGTGGCTCAGTCCAAGTCCAAAAGCCTCAGATCCAAGGAAGGCAGTGGTGCGACTCTCAGTCCAAAGCTGAAGGCCTGTGAATCCAAAGAGATGCAGGTCCAAGTTCTGGAGTCCAAAGGCTGGAATGCCTGAAGTTCTGATGTCCAAGGACAAGAGAGGAAGAATGTCCCAGCTCCAGGAGAGAAAGAGAGAGGAACTCACCTTTTCTCTGCCTTTTTTGTTCTCTCCTAGCCCCCAGCCAGGATGGTGCTCACCCACATTGAGGGTGGATCTTCCCCACTCAGTTCACTGACTCACACACCCGTCTCCTTTGGAAACACCCTCACAGACACTCAGAAATAATGCTTTACCAGTTCTCTAGGTATTCCTTAATCTAGTTAAGTTGACACCTAAAATTAACCATCACATATGGTATATTGTGGAATATTACAGTCAAATCATGCCCCATAATAAAACTACATACAACATAAGTTTTATATAAAATAACTGCTTTTAGCACAAGGGTTGGTTATGTCTTCTGACATCAGTAGTATGAAGGAGTTGCTAAGGGGAAGCTCCTGTGGGATGAGAGAATATCTCGTTTTGTAACTAGACAGATTTCTAGTCTCTTAGCACTATTTTATAGAGGATATGAGATATGGGGTCCCAGTTTCTCTATATCCCTATAGAGAATATGTAATTTGGGGTCCCTCTTGCATATGGAATGTGGACATTGAATATAATTTTGTACATACTAAGTTAAAATGAATACCCTTGTCTCTGAGCACCAATAAAACAAAAAATTGGATGGTAGTTGTTTACATCTGGTAAATTAATTTAGCATTGCAGTGGATGTCTTTTAGTAACTCAATATTAGTCTGTTGCTCTAACACCATGTGTGTTCATTACTTCTCTTTGTAGAACATGCTTTTAAATGAACTAAGTTTCAATATGTGATCAACTCTGTATAGAGTTCTTAAATGATCTGTGTTCTAATTTTCAAGTTTTCCATTTCAAAACAGTTTCAGTTGGTTTTTATCTGTTTATATAACATAAGCCAGTTGTCATGGAGGAAGGGATGAATGGCATCTGAAAGTTTCACTTGTTCTATTTGTGGTTTTTTATTATTTACATAGGATGAATGTGAAATAGGGAGCTACATATTAAAGTGCTAGCTCATTTTCCTGGTCTGCCAGCCATGATTTTATTTTGTATTTTCAGGAGAATCACCCAGAGGCCTACTCTTTTTCTAGCACTGGCCATTAGAGGTGCCAATTTCCTGATGATTTACTTGAATTTGAAACATGTTACTTGGGATCAAGTTTCTTTAATAGTTGTTAAAGTAGTCATAAAATATGCATTGCAATGTTGGGAAAACATACCCACCTTGATTTATTACGGAATATTGGATAATTATTGGATAATGAGATTATTTCTTACCACTTGAAGACTCAGCTGTTGCCAAGTAAACTCTAAGCATTTCATCAATGGATTTGTAATTTGTGGTTGATGGCAATGTAATACTTTGTAAACTTATACTTCCAAGTGGGTCTGATTCATACATACAGATATAGCATTTTCAGGCTCATAAATGAGTCATAACTTTAAAATGGGCCCTTTCAAGTTATAAAAGTCGGCAGTTTGAAAGCATTCATCCTGCATCTGTGACTTGCAAAACATCAGTGCTAAGTATAATGTTTGCCAAATAAATTGGTCATTAAAGTCTTATGGAAAGAAAATCCAGTACTCTCTCAAATTCAATTTTCTCTTCTTTCTTATGTAGATGTGCTTTTTGTTTTGTTTTGTTTTTTGTAGTTTTATTTTTTGAGTTAAAGTCTTGCTCTTGTGACTCAGACCGGAGTGCAGTGGCGCAATCTCGGCCCACTGTAACCTCTGCCTCCTGGATTCAAGCGATTCTCCTGCCTCAGCCTCCCAATAGATGGGACTACAGGTGCCCACCACCATGCCTGGCTAATTTTTAATGTATTTGAAGTAGAGATGGAGTTTCACCATGTTTGCCAGGCTGGTCTTGAACTCTTGACCTCGGGTGATCCGCCCACCTCCGCCTCTCAAAGTGCTGGAATTACAGGCGTGAGCCACCACGCCCGGCCTTGTTTTTATTTTTTAACTTTTTTTGGTCTACCTCCTGAGAGAATAATGAGGAGTAATATTTGTTGGCAAGGGGCTTTGAGATCCTGGTTTAAAGCATGCAGATTGAAAATACCAGCAGTGTTAAATTCACGTAGAAAGAAACATGAAAAGCTCTGCAGCTCAGGAATTCAACCTCAGTGATCTCATAGTCAGTTCATTATGGTCCTCCTCATCCTGTCACCCATGCTGATGTACAGATTTCGTGGAATAGAGATCCTAAGTGTCTTCTGACTTTGAAAATTCCTGTAATTATCCATATAGTACATTAGACAGCATGCATGTGTGCACTTCTGGGCAGCATTCTAATGTAACTCAGCTTCAGAACGACTGGGCCAGATAAAAAGAAGGAACATAAAGTCTAAATGAAAACATGCTGACATTCAAGCCATTTTGTCTTTAAGAAATTTAATACATTTCTTGGACATAAATTGGGCTTGGTTGGAGAAAATGCAAGTGTTTCCTACTTCCTGCTGGATTTTCTGCATTGTATTTTTTTAAATTTTATACCCTTTATTTTAAAATGTTTCCTTAATTGTATTAAAATAACCATAGAAATGCAAGACAAAAGTGTCTTTACATGCCATAAAATGTACAAGTTTTAAACATTTGCTGAGCTTGGACAGATCTGCCTTCTAGTATAATGTTAAGCTTTTATAACCTTAGGCCATGTTAATGGACTCACTTACTATTATGAGAATTGAATGGAGAATGAGGTAGATTTTAGTACTGTATCCCCAAGCTGGTGTCAGGTAATAAAGCACCTACTGTCTTTCAAGGGAGCCTCTTGGCTTGAGTCTCTTAGGAGGGACTATGTGAACTGTTTCTCCACTGCTTGCTGACTAGTAGAGCGATGTCTAGTCTATGGATGGTTCCTGAGGCACTGCGGAAGGGGCATCAGTCTGTCCCACCCTGCTAGTTCCAGTGCTGTTTTGTCTCTCATTCAGAATCCCATGGGTCAATAAATAGTCTGATCACTGTCAAATAATTAGGGATACTGAAAAAGGCCCAGTCATCAGATATTTAAACCATAGTGTGGTGGTAAAGTCAAAGCCATTTTGAGTTTGTGGCCATTATTCAGTGATTGATTGGTGAATAAATATTAGAATTTAAAAACTTTATGTAGAATTTTATCATGATTTTTGGCTACAGTGTAAAAAGAAAAAAAGGATCTTTGTCATTTTTTGAAACAACTTTATTGAGGTATAATTTATGCACCATAAACTCCACCTATTTAAAGTGTACAAGCCAATAATTTTAGGGGCTATGCAGCCATCACTACAATTCAGTTTTAGAACAGTTCTATCACCCTCCAAAACTTTCATCATCCCTGTGCCCAATTGCAATAAATGCCTGCTCCCTCCTGCAGTCTTCCAGGTGACCACTAATATGCTATCTGTCTCCATAGATTTGCCTTTCTGAGACTGTTATATAAATTGAATCAAGTAATATATAGTCTTTTACATCTGGTCTTTTTTACTTAAAGATTTTGATGTTTGCCTATGTTGTAGTATATATTGAAGTTTGTTCCTTTTTATTGATGAATACTATTCTGTTGTAAGAATATGCTACAATTTGGTCACTCATTCACCAGTTGATCTACATTTAGTTTGTGATTTGTTTTTGGCTACTAAGAATAGGCTTGCTGTGAACTTGTGCACACAATTCTCTGGGTGAACATGTTTTTTTTTTTTTTTCTCTTAGGTAGCCATCTAAGAATATTTAATTTTACAAACCCACCAGCAATCAGCAATGTATGAAGGTTCCAGTTTTATCACATCCTTGACAACATTGTCAGTTGTGTGTGTGTGTGTGTGTGTATATTAGATCATATATATGTCATATCTGGATATGGATATATAGAATGCCAGTGTGTCTGTTTATACCCATATGCATATGTCTTGATGTGTATATATAAACATACAGAAATATGTGGTCTTAATATACATTTATTTATAGTCTTATAACCATTCTAGTGAGTATAAAGTGGTATCTTATTGTGGTTGTACTTTGCAATCCTCTAATGACTAATGATAATGGTGAATATCTTTTATGTGATCATTAGTTCTTTGTGTATCTTCTTTGGCAAAATGGCAATTCAAATTGCCCGTTTTTAAACTGGGGCATTTGTCTTATTAAATTTTAAGAGTTCTTTGTATATTCTGATTACTAATATTTTATCAAATATATGATTTGCAAATATTTTCCATGGCTTGTGTTTTAATTTTCATTCTCATTGTTTTTGAATGTGCTGAGGCTGTGTACACTTGGCTTTCTCTTAAGTCAGTCTTGCCTTGCCTCCCCTCCCAAAGCCATGCAGGAAAAAAGCCAGCTACACACACACAGCTGTCTGTGAGCTCTTTGAAGAGGCTTAACTCCCTTGTTCAGTTCTGTGCTTCACATGCCTCTCCTTGCTGCCCTTTTCCTACCCTGAACTCTTTCTTTTCTAGTAACCACTATTTTCTAGTAACAGCAAAGAGAGGAAAGAGCAAAAAAAGACTGTTTTTTAATCCTGCTTTAAAAGTCTTTCCAGTTCTTGCATTGCTTTGATGGTTGTGGTAGCTATGAAAAATGAAGCCCAGAGAATGTCTGTCATTTTTTCGCTTAGGATTAAGTGTTCCTGAATTGCCTCCAATGGGAATTTTATAATTCTTTTTATTTTCTCTCCTAGTTGAGGTAGAAATTTGTTTTGATTGATCCACAGCTTTCTTGATGACCCAAAGCAAACATTTGTAATGTGTCTGACCCTGTTTTAGGGATGTAGCTAGACATTGTGAAAAACCAAGCTCCTCCCTCCCTTTTAGGTGACCTTGCTGGGTTTTGTGACCGTCCACAGTCAGGACTTTGGAAGGACGATGCTCTAGCCACAGGCTGCTTGACCAAATGATCACTCTGTGACCATGACCATTCTTTGTACTGTGCTTTGTATCACAGTGACAGGATATTATAGTACAGCTCATAGGGATGTGGCAATTGATTTTGACATACGATATTCTCAATACCGCAGGAGCAAAAGATGTTTGAGTGACTACTGTCTAATATCTTAGCCTTCACATCTCTGCTCATGATTTAGTCTTCTAAAAGCTTTCTGTGTCATATAAAATATACTGTTTCAGTTTATTAAATTGTATTTAATATTCTAACAGAAGATATAATTTAAAAATAAGATTTTGCAGACTTTTGGTATTTAATGTTGTGGTTTTAGAACTCCACATAAAACCTCATGTAAGAATAATGGTTTGTAAATATGAAAGCCACAAAATAAGGCGCATATTATTTAGAACCAATTTATTAGCAGAAAATATCTTTTATATCAGTGATCATGGGGAAAATTAAATTTAGTGACTTTCTTGCTTTAAAGAAATGGTTGTGATTGAGCATATTAGTAATTATAAGCTCCTGTTTTTGAACAAAACTGGATTATACTAGGCATATGTGGAGAATCATCCTAAATGCCCACTTGGTATTATTTGGAATAACAACTTTTATACCAGAGGGCATCTTACAAAATGAAACATCCAGTAGAGAAAGATCGGTAATTTTAATCTGGTTTCAATATTAATCTGCTTTTGTCCTAGAGGACATAATGTTATCAAATGAAATACCCAATATAAAAAGATCAGCTTTGGTCATTAGTTTTAATCTAATTTAATGGTGATCAGCCTTAGAATTTCCGGCTTACTACATGACTAGAAGGGAATGAGTATTCTTATATTTATTGTCATTATGATAATCTGCCTACTGTGCTTTCTACTATTTAGTAAGGTGTTTTTGTTGTTTTGTTTTATTTTGTTTTGCTTTTAAGATGGGTTCTGAGAAGTTTGGAGGTGTCAGTGTGAAGTGAAAAGCCACTCTGCTAGGTTTTTTTAATCCCTGTTTAAAGATTCCATTTTTGAAATATCACACTGATACCTTTTGTTCCTCCTCTTATCCATCATTCACCTACTGTATCATCTAGATCTCTGTTCTTTCAGCCCTAGCAAGGTCACTGGCATTTATTGTGATGTAGGTGCCTGATAGAGAGTTGGGTGGTAAAAGGGATGAAGGTGCCACAGTAGGCAGGTTTGATGTGGTCAGAAAAAGAACCAGGGAGACTGTAGTCAGTAGTCAGTGGTGTAGTTGCTTGAAACTTTTGTCTGGCTCTGATTAGGTTAGGAGATGAGTTCTCTCTGCAGGTCAGAGGTGTTCATTAAGTGCTTATGGTATTCTATACCATGTAAAAATGGGGTACAAAAGCCTTATCTGAACCAAGCTCCTCAATGGTAGAAGGGGTATTTGATACCATCTGAATAGCCACAGAGCCCAGAGCCTTTTAATATCTGGGTCAGATAAAACCTTACAAGTCATCTAATCCTATCAGGCCAAGAGGAACACCAACTGCTGTCATTCCATGAGGACTTGTTGGGTAAATGTTTCTGCACAGATGTGTACCTATCAGTTATAGCAATAGAAGAATGCTAATTAACACTTAATGAGGGACTTAAAGTGTTGAAATTTAACCCTACAAAGGGTCGTTATGAAGAGGATTACTAATGGGAATATTATCTATTAAATGTGAAAATAATTCTTACATCTTTATTTTATCTGGTTCATTTGCAAGTACTTAGGGTTTTACCATTTAATAAGTTAACAAAGGTTAATAAGGAAATCTGCGTTAATTTAAAATTTCTGTGATTCAGGAGCAAAAATAGCACTTACTGCATATCTGAAAGACTGCAGACAAATTGGTCTTGGAAATCTAAAGTCTGCCTTATGTGCTGGACTGACAAGAGGAGGACTTCACAGAAACGTGACAGGCATGGTTCAGCACTGCTTGAAACCCTTCTCTGTTCAGCCTGGAAGTATTTCCATTTACTCTGCTGGAGCACACAGACTTCAGACAGAGTTCTCTTCGTCTTTTATCTTGGATGTTGCCTTACGAGCTTTCAGCAACTATGCAGCTGCCATCATTGTCTGAGATTTGCAATGGGGCAAGTGGGGCTGGTGGGGAGTGGGGGGGCCTTGGCAAGCAAGGGAACCCTGTTCTGAGGCAACAGTAGTGACAGAGCTCCAAGTTTTCGTGACTGTTGTGAGTAACCCTTAAAGCAGCATTTCAACTTTCCTTTCATGAAACTGTCCATGTGCTAAGATCACTGCCACTCAACTTAGGTCTGCTGTGCATTTAATTTCTTGGGTATTTCCTAAAAGCCCCACTAATAGGAATAGCAATCTAGCATTTCTCCTTCTGGAAATGCACTCTGCAAATGCTGCTCACTAAGGTCTGCAGAACTTCTGCTAATCCCCACCACTGCCTCTGGGGAAAAAAAGATCATGAGTTTTAAACCCCCATGTTTCACTTCCTCATACAAGCATATCTTCAAGTAACCACATAACTGAATGTGTCTGAGTAGACTAAATTTGAAAGTCAAGAACATAAGAATTTTTTTTCATAGCTCTTTATCCAGTTTAACTTTTTATTAGAGATTTTATCTGGTTTAGACTTTGTCTTAATTTGTGCTTCTTATTGATAATGTTTTGTAGGGAAAAATAGCAGCAAGAATTAAGAAAATGAAAATATTCTTTTTAGTGTGGTACGCTAGTTAAAGCAGGGGTTGGTAAACCATGGCTCTTGGGCCAAATCTGGCCCACCACTTGTTTTTGTAAAGCCTAAGAGCTAAGAATAGTTTTTACATTGTTTTTATTGTTTTGGGGAAAAAGAGAATATGCGATAAAGACTATATGTAGTCTACAAAACCTAAAATATTTATTACCTAGCCTTATGCTGAACACGTTTGCCAACCTGTTATCTAAAGTAGCATCATTTTGTCAAATTTGTTTTAAGTACAGTGTGATATTTTAAATTACAAGGCATTTTAAAATTTTTACTTTGGGGTCAGACAATGGATTTCTATTTGTTATAGCTTAAATCTGGAGGTACCACCCCCTGCCAAATAATCACTATAATATCTTTAGGACTAAATATAAACTACTTTTGGTACCAATGATCAAACATTGACATTAGTTCCAGTGATGATAGGTGCAAGTAGCATACTCAGTAACTTAAGTCTTTCTGACTAGTACTAGCTAGATGCATGAGTAGTTTATTTTTACATATACTAAATAAAAACTACCTTATTGGCCTGTGCAGTGGCTCATGCCTGTTATCCCAGCAATTGGGAGGCCAAGGTGGGAGGATTGCTTTAGGCAAGGAATTCAAGAACAGACTCCCATCTCTGCAAAAGTTAAAAAATAAAAAATTAGCTGGGTGTGGTGGCATGTGCCTACAGGCCCAAGTACTTAAGAGGCCGAGGCAGCAGGATCTTTTGAGCCTAGGAGTTTGAGACTGCAATGAGCTATGATCGTGAGTCTATACTCCAGCCTGGGAGACAGAGTGAGACCTTGTCTCAAAACAAAGCTACCTTCTCCATTCATCTACAGAGAATGCAGTTCGATATGAAAGAATTGCTCTGATCTCTTGAGGAATCTGTTCTCCTAGATTTTAACTTCATTGACCTTGGGTAACATCAGTACAACACTGAGTCATTAAGAAATCTAATCTGAAAGCTGTGGAGGAGCAGGTCTTGGGATGGACTTGGAACAGAAGCCTCCAAAACGTAGTCATTGGGCATTGGTAGAATGCCTTTCCTTTGACTAGGGAAATAACGTAAAATCTTTTTGCAGTGTCTCTCCCTGCAGCATGTAAACTGAGCTATGCAAAAAGCAGTGGCTCCAGGCTAGTTATTCTTAGGGCAGTTTTAAGGATAAAATAACCTTTATTGCTACTGTTTAGTGGAGTACTATAATAAAATACCCTGGTTGCCTTTGTCCCCTGGTCTCTGCTTCCAAATGCAGGACTGCTTCTACCAAGTAAAGCTTATGTTACTTAACATGGGAGAAATTGACCAGCAAAAGATTAAAATAATTCCTGTTTGATTTTGTAATAGAAATCTCTACTAAGACCTCTTATGAAGTTTGCCTGTTATCTGTCTTAAGCAATACTACCTTTTCCATAAACGACGTTCATTCCTTAGAAGAGTATAAAAGAAGAAGCTATAATTTGTCTAAGATAGCAGATATCAGAGACAATGTCATGTTTGTGATAACATGTTTACTTTAAATTAAGAAAGCATTCACAGAACATGTTTTATAGGCAATCCAGAACTTTAATAGCATGATAAGAATTCTATATTATGTTCAGATTGTAGCTTGCCTCTCCCCACTTCTTCATTCTATTTGATCCTTCAGACAGGCTATAGGTCTGGCTCATTTTGGCTGGGCCTGCTGTGGGCCAAAAGACTATCATTTTATGGCAATTTTCAAGCTAGGTAAAAATAATATTCCCCTTCCACATTATTTTTGATGGCCATATTTTTCGTATTTAAGACAGTTTGGGATATGACTAAAAATTGTAGTGGTGATTCTTTCTCAAAACAAGTTGATTTCTTGAATGCTGCAGATTTTTGTATCTTTCCAATACAGTCTAATTTGTCTTAGCTACTTTTTGATCTGTTTTGCACATAGCCTTGGATATTCTTGATTTTAGTATATGTTTCCTTTTTATAGAATGGTCTTTGCTAGGAAGGAATAAATCCTGATGTATGGTTTTTAGTGAACCAACATACATGAAATTTTACAAAAACAAAAAAAGCCAACATGTTGGTTAGGTGTTCTTAAGATAAATTTAATTAATTAATTTTATTTTTAAAATTTTTTGAGACAGTCTCGCTCTGTTGCCCAAGCTGGAATGCAGTGGCACGATCTCAGCTCACTGTAACCTCCACCTCTTGGGTTCAAGTTATTCTCCTGCCTCAGCCTCCCGAGTAGCTGGGATTATAGGTGCCTGCCACCATGCCAGGCTAATTTTTGTATTTTTAGTAGAGATGGTGTTTCACCATGTTGGTCACACTGGTTTTGAACTCCTGACCTTGGGTGATTTGCCTGCCTAATTTACATTCCTACCAGAAGTGTGTAAGTATTCCCTTTTTTCTGCAACCTCCCCAGCATCTGTTTTTTGTTTGTTTGTTTTTTTCAAGATGGAGTTTTGCTCTTGTTACTCAGGCTAGAGTGCAATGGCATGATCTCGGCTCTCTGCAACCTCTGCTTCCCAGGTTCAAGTGATTCTGTTGCCTCAGCCTCCTGAGTAGCTGGGATTACAGGCACCCGCCACCATGCCCGGCTAATTTTTGTATTTTTAGTAGAGACAGAGTTTCACCATGTTGTCCAGGCTGGTCTCGAACTCCTGACCTCAGCCTCCCAAAGTGTTTACAGGCGTGGTTACAGGCGTGAGCCACCGCACCTGGCCATAAATTAAAAAGATTGTATCTGTAGTTTGGCCACCTTGATTCAAAGTCAAATTAATCTTTTTGGTCTTTCTTCTAAGAAGCCAAGGCATTTGAACCACCCTTATGTTTACCAGTTTTTTATTGTCAGTAGTCACTGGTATTCTACTAAAACCATTCTGCTAATTAGTTTTTTCCAACATCACTGCTAGGCACAAAGAGAGAATGTGAGTCAATCAGAAAGAGAACTTGTGCTGCTACAGGAGGTGTCTCCAAATCAAGGGGGCTATTTTAGACATGTCTTACTGCTATAGAATAAATTTTTATGTTCCCCCAAAATTCATGTTGAAACCTAATTTCCAGTGTGATGATGTTTTTGCAACTGGGGGCTTCCATAGATGATTGGGTCATGAGGGTGGAGCCCTCATGAATGGGATTAGTGTCCTTATAAAAAGAGACCCCAGAGAGCTCCCTAGCCCCTTGCTCTTTGAGGACACAGAGAGAAGGTGATTGTTTAGGAACCATGAAATGGGCCCTCACCCAACACTGAATCTTCCTGTGAATTGATCTTGGACTTCTCAGCCTTCAGAACTGTGAGAAAAAAAATGTCTGTTTTATATAAGCCAGTCAGCTCATGGTATTCTGATATATCAGCTCAAACAGACTAAGACAATTACTCTTCCCTAAAAAGAGAAGAAAGACTGAATGTACAAGTCTGTTATGTATTAGAAATGGCTAGGCATTCCAAAATAAAACCAATAAAAAAAAAAAAAAAAAAAAAAAAAAAAAAAACAGGATCATATATTATTTAAGTGTCATCTTTTAAATACCCTTCAGTACGTCTGACCATGTGGTCTCCTGGATTTGCTTTGTGTACAGCTGTGGGCTATTTTCTTTGGGCAAATGTGGGCAGACCATCGTCAGAGACTTATAGATGACTGGCACTAATCTGACTGTAATTTCTCAGAAAGCACATTCTGTTAAAGTTGGTTGTCCTATTGCCAGACAAATGATTAGCACTTTTATAATAAGTTTTATCAGTCTGGTGGCTATTCTTTGGCCAGATACAGTCTTAGAAGGTAAAAGTTCCAATTCATGTTATGTGGCAAGTAAAGTTAAAACATAGAAGTATCCACATCTCCCAGCACATAAGCTGGCACAGAGCTGGTATTCAATTAATGCATTGTCTCTTAAGCATTACCTGAAGTAAAACAAGGGATATTTTCCCAAATTTTCATGGAGTACTATACCGCTGATTCACAGCTTGACTCCTTTAGGGCAGTGATGATAGCTCTTATTTTCTCTGTGCCTGGCACCAAGCACTAAACTTGGAACAGAACCAGTGATCAGAAAATAGTTGTTGGATAAGAGAATCAGGGGCTAATTGAGGATATTTTGCTGATTTTTAAGGTTCATTCCTCATCATGTCCTCAGATTTAATTAAATTGGAATATAGGTTCCCATTCACCCCCATATCCCCCAAAAAAGACACAAGAAGAAAAGCAGGATGGTATGATATGAGCCTAAATAAAGAGGCTAATCAAAAGCTTACTTCCCCAGGGACTTAGGAAGTGTTTCATAAGTTGCATTCCAATCAGTAAGTTAGATTTGCCCTTATTTATATTAAGACCTATTTCTAAAGGTATTCATTTATTAGGAGAGGAAAAAAACCCTGCAAACAGGTCCAGAGGCAGGCAATGAAAAGAGATATAAAATTTCTTACCATTATCTTATTTACAAATATATATATTGGCATTTCTACTTGGTTGTGGGGAGCATAAATATAAAAAATGGCGTAGTGTTTGCCCTGTAGGAGCTTACAATATAATAGGTATATGCATGTGTAAACAAATTGTCATTTGAGAGAGAAGCAGTCACTATAATCAAGGGACAAGCAAACAGGTCATTAAATCATAATTTCAAAACTCAGGGGAAGACTTTCTAGAAAGAAAACTTGATTTGAGGCTTCAGAATAAATCCAATTTCAAAAGGCCAAAAAGTCAGGCGGGATATCCCAGACAGAAGGAACAGCATAAATACAGGCATGGAGAAAAGGAAGGTGCAGGGCAATTTCAAGGGTCACAGAAGTATCTGTGTCCAAGTGAAGAATTTATGAAGAAGGGTTGCAGTTGGAAATTAAGCTAAATTGGAACTGATGCATGGGAAAATATGGAGTCTGGATTTTAGTCCATAGGTATGTTCCCAAATTCTTTCTTAGTGATGTTTATGCCAATGGCATTGTTATTTATTGGAACTTTTATTACATTGACATTTTTCTTGAATACTTTGACTTACCGTAACTACGGATAATAATAAACCTGTATTACTTGCTCTGAATAAATTCAGAAAACCAAAACTTACAACATTTTAATTTGACACTGTTCCTTCAGTAATGCTCTGAGCTGAACCTTGCAGGCTGGTTACAAAGGGAGATGAGCACATATCAGAAGCATGATCCTGACCTGTGAGCACTGAACTGACACCTGTTCTTAGCTATACTGAAAGAATAAAAGGAGGATCAAAATGAAAATAAATTCCTAAGAGATATTATATTTTTAAATATTGAGGCTCTGTGCTACTGAAATTCATCTCAAATATTTCCTAAAAATTTGGCCTGTGCCACTGCCTACATCTTATGCCTTCAGAAACTCGGCTAGAGGCACTAGAGCAGGCCTAAAGTGTTTTAGCTATCTGAGGAATATAAATGCTGCTCATATTTTAGAAGGAAAACCCTGGCAGCATTGTGAAAGGCAGTTGGGAGAGGCTAAGCACTGGAAAAAGGAAAGCCAGCTGAGAGGCTATCATGTAGCCTAGGCTAGTGGGAAGAGGTCTCCATTAAAGGGTGGATCGTGACCCAGACAGAGGCCAGAGAGAAAGTTTGAAGAGGAATCTAAGATTTCTAACGTATGTTAAGTAGCAAATGTAGTAGGTACTTACAATATATACTGAACACAGGAGGAGAGAGTTGAAGAAGGGGCAGTGATGGATTTTATCTTGTAGATGCCCAGTTGTTGAAAGGTAGAAGAGAAGAAGGTGGGCAAGACAAGCTTGAGTATACCTCCATCTAAAGACACTGTTTATATAATGGGAGAGGAAGAAAGGATAAATACGTCAAGGCTCAAGTCACAGGAAGGGAAGTTAGGAGAATTCACATCAGATGGCCCTGGGCGTCTGTGAAATGAAAGATAAAGTTATGTATGGAAGGCAAGCCTGGTGAAGAAATGATGAAAATTCTAAATTCAGTAAATGAAAGATAACTACAATTTGTTCTACCCAAGGCCATGGTGTGAATAAGGGGCGTAACTGTCATGCTTTTAAATATTACAGATTCTGCATAAATCCCAAAATACTGCAACTTCCAATTCACATGGCAATTACTAGGGAAATTCAGCTAGGGGCTAATATAGTATGATTCTTGTGCATGTCTGAAGGGTCCTACATTGCTAATTCCACAGGACCTACACCAGCAGTCACAAAATGCACACATTCTCTGCGTCAGAGTCACAGGATTTTGGAAGTTATGGATGGGAGGGATTTTCAGGGTTACCTTGTTCAACTATTAATTTAATTCTTGAATCCTATCAACCACACAAAGGGTCATTCCCGCTTGAAATCTTAAAGAATGCACTTACCAACTCCTGAAAAAACCTGTTATATTCTTGGGTCAATTTATTTTATTTTTAAATATATACAAATTCCCTCAGAGGAAGTAATAATAATAGTTGTGCCTTTACTGTCTGGTTAAACCTGAATTTCTTGGCTTACCCATGACCCTGCAGCCCCCAGTCTTACCAGAACAAGAAGTAAGAATCAGGCTGATGCCTTGTTTCATGGCACCAGAATTTACTTGATGCAAATGTGGGGCTCCTTCTGTTTAAGATATTTGGAACAGTTTAATTTGTAAATGCATTGTGTTTCCTCTCCAGAGCTTCAAAATGCTCACTAACCTACTTAAGAATCTCTCCTTGCTGTCGTTCTGGAATTATGTTACTATGGCCATTCACGTTGGATCCACCTGACCATAAGCTCCCTAATGCAGAGTCCACTTCTCATTCATGCATTGCTTCGTTTAACCATCTGTCAGCTGCATATTGAGTGCTTACTTGATGCCAGGCTCTATTCTAGGTCCAGGGAGAGAACACTGGCGGGTTATTTACATTCCACTGAATTCCACTGACTCCTGTGTAGATAAGTCATAGGGCCTCACCCAATGCTCTGCACACTGTAACTGATCCATGAAGAGCTGATAAGTCAATGAAATACATTAGATAGTGGGCTTGAGGATAACTCCTGCTGCTGTCTGAGAGGGGTGAGGCTGAAGCTACATGCAGCCCCAGCTCAGATCTCAAACCTCACAGGATTTGGGGGTTTTGACATGCATTCAAAAACAAGTATACAAAAAAAGGTGCCCTGTATCTAGTCTAGGGGAAATTTGAGCTCAACAGAGATGAGGAGGTGGACAGGGGAGCAGGATTAAAGGAACAAACACTGATTGCCTCTCTCTTCTCCATCCCCCCCAAGAGTTACCTGCCCTTTCTGGTTTAGCCCATTATCTGCCTGATGAGTGCATGCTTTCTGCTAGAAGTAGCCTTGACTGGCAGCACAGTTGATGTTACGAAAAAGAAACACTAGTGGTAAGACATTTATTTTCTAAAAACATTTGACTCACAGCTGAACTTGAGGTGCATGTGTGAATGTGGGCCGTGTTTGAACTTTCTCCCCACCTCCCTCATGTGAAGTTACAGAAGCTGATACACCAAGTGACCTGTCGCAGCCCCTTGTCATTTCTCTCTGCTGCTGCTGCTTACATACCGTTGGCAGCTCCAAGAGACACGTTCTTGGGCTGGATTGTATGTTCTGTCTAACAATAGCATCTGTTCAGCCCTGAAAGATAGGTCCCCTTTCCTGCTCTGTGCTGCCTTCCCTCTTCATTGTCCTAGCAGCAATCTGTTCTGTCCTTTCGCTCCTCGGGGCAGGGTTTTGTGTTCTTTCACATAGGCAGGAAATGACTTGCGGTGCTATGAGAATGAGTCTTCTATGAACTCATTCAGCCTCTGTAAAAATTAGGAAATGAGGTTTTTTCCTAAAAGCAACTGGAAAACAATGATTTAATTATTTTTCATTTAAGGACGACTAACCCTGAACTTTGATTTGCAGGGGAAAAAAGAGAGGGTAACATTCCCTTTAGTTATGTCCATGAAATGACTATATGACTATATATGCTAGCTTTCATTTCTTTAGTGTCTGTAGCTCCATACTTCATTGAAAAGTTCAGAAATAAGGAACTGTGTGAAAATGAATAAGGCTCGTTTCCTCAATATTTCTACATGTGTAAGTCTCTTATACTAGAATTTTAAAAAATTATTTTTGAATTATATATCATCAAGGTAAAGCACGGTTTAATTTTTATGATTTGTCTTTCATTATAGTTTAACATTTTAAAAAGGACATAAACATGTTTATAAAGAGTTTATCTGGAGATTCTGCCTGTCAGCATCCTAAATAATGCTTATAGCTTTATTGTAGGCTTCCTTCCTGAGAACTGAAGTGAAAAAACACACACACTCAAATTGAAAAGTGGACCTGGTTTACTAATTAATTTGCAAAATGAAAGAGGTAGACTAGCTAGTTGGCTTTTTTCCAGCCTGAACTTCGATGCCTTTGTGATGTTGCAATGATTTGGCAGTTGTCAGGAGGCACTCTGGAGATGTATCTTCAGTAGGTGATCACGTTTTGTTGATCCATGTACATTATTTTGCACAATCAAGTAATGTGTAGTGCAGCGATGCATGATAATAAAGGATAACTGTTCTCATGTTCTCAGGGATGCATGAATATATTTCTGTAAACCACTCAGATATCAGCTCCAAGACAGAAAAGATCCAGACTACGTCTGGTGCCTCCTAGTGCTCACTAACTCTTTGCTGAGCTACTTTGAAAAACAGACATCATTATCTCATTCATTCTAGGGTGATATTGCCCATAAGAGGGCAGACGTTGGTTCTGGCTGGGGAGTGGTGAACAAATTTTACTTTTTACATCTAAAATATAAATAGTCATAAAGTACCAAATCAGACCTGTTAGTATCCTGTGGTGTTAGAATATCTTGGAGGGCAATTAGGGAAACAGGTGTCTAAAAAGTCTTCTTAGAGGAGTAATAATGAAAAAAAAAAGTCGAGAAATACAGATTATCCTAATGTCTCTGCTAGAGGGTCTGAGATTTAGAGAGTTAAGGTAGCCTATCAGGTTGCCTGGCAGGTAAGTGATGGGGCCGGCTGGGCTCTTCAGGCTTGGCTGACCGTAAAGACCCAATGCAGCATTAACCTGTTAGCTGACGTTGTTGGCTGGCCTGGTAGGAGTCAGCTGTGCAGGCTTTAGTGAGTTTGAGGTTATATAATAAGTGCATAAAGTTTAGCCAAACATTAATGGAGGCACTGGGGAAGTAGACAGGGTTATGCTCACCATGTTTCTAAGCAGTCCATTGTGTTATGCAGATGAGTGTCTTGGAATAGTGCTGTGCTAAATTCATTTTACTTATTTATTTGATAGCCAAGGTGGATATTCAGATATTTTAAAGGAATTTCAGGTACTCCAAAAGATATTACATTGTAAATTTAAGACCCTGGCATAGGCTATAATCCACATGGGCAGGTCATTGCACACACTTGCTTATAATTGCACACACTGCTGGTAATTCGTAAGTTCTCAGCTCCTGAGACACTCAGTGTACCCAGACATAGGAGCTGCTGAATTCTTATTATATTACCATGATTGCTGCATGGGTTCTGGTCATTGCTAGTGTAATGACACAGGTGGAGGTGACTGTGCCACTGGCAAAGAGTCTGCGGCCTAAGGCACCATTCTCCATGTGTACATAGTTAGCCAGGATCTCTGGGTTGTGTTTACTGAGAATGAGGCCCAAGAACAGCACATCTCCTTGGAGTTTGTCCTCAAAGCCTCACCATGGAGGTTTATTTTTCCATTCAAGTCACATAATGATGCTCCCACCATACCTTGTGATGTTCCTGACTGCTGATCCTCCAAGTTAAGAAAAGATTAGGAGGGAAATCACAGTTAGTGAGTTTTAGACATAGTCTAATGAATATAATGATTCAGCCACAGGAAATTTCTAGGATGTGAAAGGGGGGAAAAAAAAGGAAGGAGGAAAGTGTTGCTGAAATGAAATAGATTTAAAATTTCAGGGTCTCACAGGCTGGCCTTCAGAGAACTGCAAAAGGAAAACGGGCTTAAATTGCGACAGCAATGTTTCATTAAGGTTAAGCATTAAGAAGGAATATCTTGGTAGTTGGAAGTCTTTGACACTCGAACCAGTTATTAAGGGAAGAAATGACGTGGACTTTTCTAAGGCTCTTTAAAAATAAGATTGATTTCCTGTCTGTCTGGAATGAAGTTGAGATAGGTCTACCTTGGAAGTAAACGTAATTTGTTTAAGGTTTCTTGTGCCCAAAAAGCCTCTGAGTGATACAAAAAAAGTAATTTTAAAAAGTTGTGTGTGTGTTTTTTTTTCCGAAGCAACTTTTCTATATGCAGTAGAAGAGAGGCAGCCAGTGGCAAAGAGCGTAGCCCCTGTCCTGGAGCTGGACAGCCTGACTTTGATCCCAGCCCCACTGCCTACCAGCTTTGGGATTTTGTAGAACTTTCCCTGACTCCTGTCCCTCTATGTACTCTCTCTGCAAAGCAGGGCTACCATAGTACCTACCTCATATGGGTACTACAAGGATTCAAATAAGTTAATATTTTTTAAATTCTATATAAGGGTTTATTTAAAGTCTTAAAAGTCATTATGTAAAGACTTTGTATCATTTTTATTTTACAAGACTTTTATACATCTTTGCGGTTGCATGCATATATTGCTGTCTCATATCCACGCGGACATTATGTAAATAAACTTTTGCCTGCATTTAAAGCATTTCCTGTTTAGAGCTTCAGATATTTGTAAAGCGTATTGGAACTGTTAGAGAACCCAAAGCAACAAAACCTGCCCGCTATGATGCTTTTGGCGCCTTGACAGTAGTGGGTCAGATGGTGTGTTACTGTTACAGTCTGTAACCCAAACTGGCTGCCTCTGAGGACACCGCTTTTCCAGAAGCTTTCTCAGGTGATGGTTGTTTTCACCAGAACACCTTGATTACCTCCTCACTGGAGGTGCTGCTAGCGTCTTTCTTGCTCCTGGTTTCTGCTTCCAGACCAATGACCCTCTCTCCTTGCTCCTTAAAAGACCACCTGCTCATGCTCCTTAAAAGGACAGCACTTTTGCAACACATGCTTTAGATGCTCTTTCTTGTTGCAGTTCTCTACGTATTTTCCTCCTGGCTGCTCCACCTGAAGATTTACCAACTTTCTTCACCACCTCAGCAGTCATCGTTCTTGATGCCGTCAGTACCCACAGCGACAGCATGTCCTAGGTTCTTGGCTTTCTTGCTCTTGGCCTCTATTCCACCTCAGCCACCCATTCCTATAGTGCTACCCTAGACTAGTGATTCACAACCTTTACTGTGCGTTGAAGTCACTTGGAAGTCCTGTTAAAATGCAGTTAGATTCAGTAGTAGGCCTGGTATAGGGGCTTAGTTCCACATTTCTTATAGGCTCCCAGGTGAAGCTGATGCTCCTGGTCCAAGAACCATTTTTTGAGTAATAAAACTCTACATTTTCAAAATCTTCATCTCAAGCATCCTAATTTTTGGACACCTCCTGTTACTTAAAAAATATTTACACCCCTGTGTCAAACGCCAGTCTGTTGACCTTACCAGTTTACATGGTCCATAGTGATTGACAATCCCTCCTTTGCACACATCCTCAATAACCTTTCATCCTCTCCGTTCACTGTACCTACCTGGAAAAACCAGCCTTGGTTAAATCAGATGCTCCACCTGCTCTGCCTGGACCCAACCTCAGATCATAGCTGCTGGAAAAACACACAAACAGGCTGACAGACTCACTTTAAATTTTTGTCTATCTGCAAATCCTGCTGGCTCTCCCTTAAAAATTACGTCCTGAATTCAACAACCTCTTAGTACCTCCTCAGCTGCCATTGTAGTCCAAGTCACCACCATTCTCATTATTAAGGGAAAATAGGTTGTCAAGCATTTCTCCTGTAATTGCCTTCCCTGTGGCCACCCCTCCACCCATGCTCAGGTCCCCACCAGCAGCCAAAGATCCTTTTAAAACATGTGAAAAAAGGTCAGGTGCAGTGTGGCTCATACCTGTAATCCTGGCACTTTGGGAGGCCGAGGCGGGTGAATGACTTGAGCTCAGGAGTTTGGGACCAGCCTGGGCAACATGACAAAACCCCATCTCTACCAAAAAAAAAAAAAAAAAAAAAAATTAGCTGGGCATGGTGGCACATACCTGTAGTCCCAGCTACTTGGGGAGCGGAGGCAGGAGGGTTGCTTGGCCCAGGACATTGAGATTGCAGTAAGCCGAGATCATGCCACTGCCCTCCATCCTGTCTCAGAAACAAAACAAAACAAAAAAATGAAAATGATCATATAACCTTCCTAATCACAAGCCTCCAGTGGCTTCCCAATTATAGTTTGAACAAATCCAAAGGGTGGTAGATTTTGTCAAATACTTTTCTTGTGTCTATCAAGATGCTTATATATTTTTTCAGATGTTAATCCAAGCTTGCATTCCTGTCATAAATCCCACTTGCTCATTTTGTATAATTCTTTTTACCTGTATGTGTTGCTGAATTTGGTTTGCTAGTATTTTGTTGAGTTTTTTTAAATCTATATTCATAAAAGATATTGTTGTATAGTTTTTTTTTTTTTTTTGGTGATGTCTTTGATTTAATCTCAGGTTAATATTGACTCACATAATTAATTAAATGAAGTGTTCCTTCCATTTTTTGCAAGTATTTGTGAAGTGTGAGTATTAATTCTTCTTTAAACGTATGGTAGAATTCATTGATGATTTTACAGGCCTCGCCTCATTTTTAAAATTTGTGCTGAATGTGAATATGTAGAACATTTGTGGTCATTTGAACTAAGTTTTGAAACTGTAGTCATTTTTACTGCTGTTAGAGAATGAAGAATAACAGCCAACTGAGAGTTCTTTTTAGACATTTGTATTGGTATCATAGGGAAGGGGAAAGGATCACCTGGACTGCTCATAGTATATCACGTCTTACAGGATTCCCTTTGTGATTGTAGTTTTATCTTTCCAATCATTTCCCTCAGCTTTTAGTTAGATTCTCTAATGGAAGCATATAAAATTAACTTTCTGAATTGTTCGATAGGATGAAGCATTACACACTCATAGAGGAAAGGAAAGTTTCACATTTTGTAGACTACAAGAAAAGTTTGCTTATTGTGGAATGGGGAACTTTTTAATGATCCCATTTAAACTGAAGCAAGTGGGAACATGCCTATCGCCAACCACCCACCTGCACCCGGAGTCATCTCCGTCCTGCCACAGCACTCACCATATTTCCTTTATTTGTTCTCTTCTCCCCCTGTACCTTCTCCTCTTCCGAGAGCAAACTTGTCCTGGAACTTCCCTGACTTCTAGCTCACCAAGTTCTCTATTTTCTGCTCACCTGGTATTTTAAGAATCTTGACATTTCTTTGAAATATGTTCCAATTAACAATAACAAAAAATTCGTGACATGTGGCTTTGATGGGAGTATTCAGACTGCAGGGGAGAAAGAAGACAAAGGGGGAACATTCACTAGGACCTTGGACCAACTGAGCGGAGTGGGACTGGCCACTGTGGGGACAATCCCATAGGTGAAGCTAATGGGTGATAGATGTCGCAGACAGCCCAAGTGGCTGTTTTGGTATTTGGTTGGCTTCTAAATTCCCATCAAACCAATCCCACTCTTGTTTATTATAGAGTCCTATTATGTTAATATTGGTCCCAGTGTTTATAGAATTTGTACCCTGGAGCAGTTTACTCCATTTGGTGATAGAAGCACTATACAGGAATATTCTTCACATATGTGCTGATTTTTCCTGGAACATTTCCTTGCAGCTGTCAGTAAATGGGGCCTTCCCCAGATAAAGGAAATTTCTTTCTTGGAAAATCTTTGAAAATAAGTTTGGAATGCTAAGGGATAGCCTTATTAATAAGGTGGGGAATAAATGAAATGACCCATAGGCCTTTGGAAACTAAGTGTTTTATTCTGCTTAATATTTTAATGATGGCTTTGGGCCTTCTTAGCACTGCATTATAACAAAGTCAACCCATTATAGATAAATTGGTACCATTAATCTAAAAGTGCTAATTCAGACTTACATTTACTGTGCCTCTATCTCTTGTGAGATAAAAACACATCATAATGGGCATTTACTCCTAGGAAAGGGTGTTATATGTATGAGAAGGTAAAGGAGAAAAACCATAATACCTCGGGCCTGTTCTGTCTCAAGTTAAGGGTAGAGCTGTACTCATTTCAGTTCATTTAAGAGCTGGTCAAGGATTCTTCTCTCTTCCTCTGTTTCTTTATATCTTTCATATTTATTCAATGAAAAGTTGATAGCTCTTTAATCCGTATTAGGTTTCAATTTTACAAAGTAATTTTGTTAGACTGTAGTTTTTCATTTCACTCTCTGTTTTATGAGGAGTTTCTCTTTAGAATAATGAATGTATGTGTTTTAATAACAAATAGAATAAATAAAAATCCCTTAAAGGGACAAGTATTAAATGAATCTGTTCTATCATTTAATGGGAATTGCTAGTTACTCAGATATATTTGCAGTACCTTATTATGCTAATGGAATAGTTGATACCTCCTAAAGTATAATCCTATTCCTTATATCTAGAAAATACTAGTTTTGAACTCTTTAGAAAAACGTGTTTTAAGCCTAACTTAGTTTTTTGCATATTTGCATAAAAAGTATGCATATTTATTATAAAAGCATTTTGAAAACACAGGTAAAGATCAAATAAACTGATTTCATTGAGATATATTCTATTTTAATACTACTGTCTGTGAAAATTTTGTAAAAATGTATTTATTTGTTGGTTTTTAATTTCTCAAGAAATAATCTTTTAATAAGGTGAATATATCTACTGCCCTAAAAAATCTCATCAGTCTACCTGTTAATCCCTTTTTTCTCTACTCTGTCCCCATAATCCCCTGGCAATCACTGATCTTTTCATTGTCTTCACAGTTTTATCTATTTTAACATGTCATGTAGTTGAATTCATAGAGTATGTGCCCCTTTCAGATTGGCTTCTTTCACTTAGCAATATGCATTTAAGATTCTTCCATATCTTTTTGTGGCTTGATAGCTCATTTCTTTTTAATGCTAAATAATCCATTGCCTGAATGCACTACAGTTTATTCATTTACCCATTAGAAGGCATCTTGGTGGCTTCCCAGTTTGGGCAATTATAAATATAACGGTTACAAACATTTCATGTGTAGGTTTTTGAGTGGACATAAGTTTTCAAGTCATTTGGGTTAATACCTGGGAGCATGATTGATGGATCATATGGAAAGAATATGTTTAGTTTTGTAAGGAACTGAAAACCTATCTTCCAAAGTGACATACCATTTTGTAGTTCCACCAGCAATGAATGAGAGTTCCTTTTCTCCATATCTTTATCAACATTTGTTTTTGCAACAACAAATGCTGGTAAATACCAATCAAAACAACAATGAGATACCACTATGTATCTATTAGAATGGCCAAAATCTAAAAAGAATAGAAAGAATCAATTTCGGCTATTCTAGTATGTATGTAGTGGTATCTCATTGTTGTTTTGAATTGTATTTCCCTAATGACAGATGATGTAGCACATCTTTTCATTTGCTCATTTGCCATCTGTATATCTTGTTTGATGTGGTGTCTTTCAGATCTTTTGCCCATTTTCTAAATCGGGTTGTTCATTTTCTCATTGTAGAGTTTTAAGTGTTCTTTGTATCTCTTGGATATTCCTAGTCTGTGGCTAGTACTTTGTGTCCTTAGCAGAGAAGCTTTTAATTTTAATGAAGTCCAGTACAATCAATGTTTTCTTCCATGGATTGTGCCTTTGGAGTTGTATCTAAAAAGTTCTTGGCAAACCTAGATTTTCTCCTAATATATTTTCTAGGATTTTTATAGTTTTCCTTTTTACATTTGAGTCTATGATCCATTTTGAGGGTTTTGGGGTTTTCTTTGTGAGTAGAAAGGTGTAAGGTCTGTATCTAGCTGGTTTTTTAATATATATATGTATATATATATTTTTAACATGTCGATGCCCTGTTGTTCTAGCATCATTTGTGGAAAAGAGTGTCCTTTCTCTGTTGATTTGCTGATATCAATGATCAGTTGATTATACTTGTATAAGTGTATTTTCTACCCCACCTATTCTGTTACATTGGTCTATTTGTATATTCTTTCACTATTACCACACTGTCTTGATTAATGTCACACTATACTAGGCCTTGAAGTCAAATAGTATTATTCCTCTAAACTTACTCTTCTCCTTCAAATTATGTTAGTTATTCTGGGTTCTTTGTTTCTCCATATAAACTTTAGAATCAATTTTTTGATATCCACAAAATAAGTTGCTGTAATTTTGGTTGAGATTGCATTGAATCTTTAGATCAAGTTAGAAGAACTGAAATCTCAACAATTGTTCGTTTTTCTATCTATGAACATGGAATATTTGTTTAGCTCTTCTTGGATTTCTTAGTGTTTTGAAGTGTTCGTCATAGAGCTTGTACATATTTTGTTAGATGTATAACTATTATTCATTTATTTGGTGCTAGTGTAAGTGGTATTGTGTTTTTTAAGTTCTATTTCATTGCTGATACATAGAAAAGTAATAGACTTGGATATTATATTTGTATGCTTCAACCTTGCAATACTTACTTATTAGTTCCAGTGTTCTTGTCCCTTCCTTGGGATTTACAGAGAAAATTGTTTATCTGTGAAAAAGATGGTTTTATTTCTTCCTTCTCAATCTGTGTACTATTGTTTCTTGTCTTTATTAGCTAGAACTTTCAGTACAAAGTTGAATAGGAATGATGAGAACAGACATCCTTGCCTTGTTCCTGATCTTAGCAGGAAAGCATCTAGTTTCTTAAGTGTGATATTAACTAATTATAGCTGTAGGTTTTTTGTAGATGTTTTTTACCAAGTTGAGGAAATTCCCCTCTATTCTTAGTTTCCTGGTAGATTTTACCATGAATGGGTGTTAGATTTTTGTCAAGTGCCTTTTCTACATCTATTGATATGATTATGTAATTTTTCTTTTTTAACCTGGTGATGTGATTAATGGATTACATTGATTTTCAAATGTTGAACCAGCCTTGTATGCACAGAATAAATTCCATTTAGCTGTGGTATAAAAATGTTTTGTACTTTATCTAAGTAAACTTGCTAACATTTTTTGAGGATTTTTGCATCTACATTTATGAGATATAGTCTTATGTCCTTATCATGTCTTTATCATCCCAAGGAAGGGACAAGAACACTGGAACTAATAAGTAAGTATTGCAAGGTTGAAGCATACAAATATAATATCCAAGTCTATTACTTTTCTATGTATCAGCAATGAAATAGAACTTAAAAAACACAATACCACTTACACTAGCACCAAATAAATGAATAATAGTTATACATCTAACAAAATATGTACAAGCTCTATGACGAACACTTCAAAACACTAAGAAATCCAAGAAGAGCTAAACAAATATTCCATGTTCATAGATAGAAAAACGAACAATTGTTGAGATTTCAGTTCTTCTAACTTGATCTAAAGATTCAATGCAATCTCAACCAAAATTACAGCAACTTATTTTGTGGATATCAAAAGGTCAATAGTCTTACGTCCTTATCATGTCTTTGGTTTTGGTATTAGGGTAATCCTGGCTTTATACAATGAGTTTGAAACTTAACCTCCCACCCCCGCTTCTGTCTCTAGAAGACATTGTAGAGAATTAGTATGATTTCCTCTTTAAATGCTTGGGAGAATTCACCAGTGAACCCATCTTGTCCTGGGGCTTTCTGTTTTGGAAGGTTATTAGTAGTTTTTTGGATTTCTTTCATAGATACGGGCCTCTTCAGGTTTTTTTTTTTTTTTTTTTTTTCTTGTGTGGTTTTTGGCAGATTGTGTCGTTCAAGGAATTGTTCCATTTTATCTAGGTTGTCAAATGTGTGGGCAGAATGTTGTTCATAATATTACTTTGCTAACCTTTAAACCTTATGGAATCAGCAGTGATGCCCCCTCTTTCATTTCTGATGTTTGTAATTTTGTCTTTTTTCCTTCATTTGCTTGTCGTGAAATTTATCAATTTTATTAATCTTTTCAAAAAACTAGCTTTTGATTTTTCTGATTTTCTCCATTGACTTCCAGTTTTCCACTTCATTGATATCTGCTCTATTTTTTTTTTTTTTAATTTTTTTCCTTTTGCTTACTTTGAGGTTAACTTCTCTTTTTCTCATTTTCTAAGGTGGAAGCTTGAATGATTTTAAAACTTTTTTCTTTTCTAATATATGTATTCAGTGCTATAAATTTCCTTCCAAGTACTGCTTTTGGTGTATCTCACAAATTTTGATACATTGTATTTTCAATTTCATTTACTTTAAAATATTTTTAAATTTCTCTTCAGAGTTGTTCTGGGACCCATGTACTATTTCAGAGTTTATTGTTTAGTGTCCAGGTATTTGGGGTTTTCCAGTTATCTTTGTGTTTTTGATTTATAGTTTAATTCCATTTTGGTCTGAGAGCACATATTGTATGATTTCTATTCTTTAAAAATTTTTAAGTTATCTTTCATGGCCCAGAATATGTCTATTTTAGTGAATATGTGGGCTTAAGCAAGTGTATTCTGCTGTTGTTGTGTAAAGTATTCTATAAATGTCAGCTAGATCCAATTGATTGATGGTGGTCCTCAATTCAACTACGTCGTTACTGATTTTCTGCCTGTTGGATCTGTGAATTACTAATAGAGAGATGTTGAAATCTCTAACTAAAATAGTGGATTTGTTCCTTTCTCCTTGCAGTTGCATCAGCTTTTGCTTTATATATTTTGATGCTCCATTGTTAGGCCCACACCCAATCAGGATTGTTATGTCTCCTTGGAAGACTGACCTTTTAACATTATGTAATGCCCCTCTTTATCTCTGAAAGGCTTTTTTGCTCTGAAGTTTGCTTTCTCTGAAATTAATATAGCTACTCCAACTTTCTTTTGATTAGTATTACCATGGTAAATCATTCTCTGTTGCCTTACTTTTAATTCATATGTGTCTTTATTATTAAAGTGGATTTCTTGCAGACAACACATGGTTGGGTCTTGTTTTTATTCACTCTGACAGCCTCTTTTGACTGATGTATTCAGATCATTGGTGTTTAATGTGATTATTAGTATAGTTGTATTATTATTTATCATATTTTTCTTTATTTTCTATTCATTGCCCTTGTTCTGTTATTTTTTGTCTTCTGCTCTTTTTCTGCTTTCTGTAGTATTAATTGAGCACTATACATGATTTCACTTTCTGTCCTTGTTAGTAAATCAATTATACTTTTATTTTTTTTTTTCTGTTTGGGAGGTTTCTATTGAAATATCTTCAAGCTCAGAGATTTTTTTTTTTCCTTAGCTATGTCCAGTCTACTAATAAGCCCATCAAGACATTCTTTATTTTTGATACAGTGTTTTGATCTCTAGCATTTCTTTTTGTTTTTTTCTTACAATTTCTATCTCTCTGTTTACATTACCCATTTATTCTTGTGTGCTGCCTCTTTCTCCTTTAGATCCTTTAGCATACTAATCATAGTTATTTTAAATCCCAGTCTGATAACCCCAACATTCCTACCATATCTGAGTCTTGCTCTGTCTTCAAACTTTTTTATTTGGAATGCCTTGTAATTTTGTGTTGAAAGCCATACATAAGATACTGGGTAAAAGGAGCTGGGATAAACCGGTTTGTTGTAATCCCCTGGTATTATACAAGAGCCCTATTGATGTAGTGGTTAGCTGTGAGAAGAAAGGAGCCGTTCTGTAGTCCGGTGATTAGTTCTCAGTCGTTTAGTAAGTACAGGTCCGTGGGCTGTGACTTGCATCAATGCTTCTCAGGTTTTTTTCCCTCTCCCATTTAGATGCAACAGGAAGGCTAGAAGGGGCTGCAGTGGGGTGTTTTCCTTCCCTCAAATGCCAGATCACTCCGGTGGGGAGATGGGGAATGAGGTGTCTGTAATTGAGTATTTCCCTTTTCCCAAGTGTTTAGGCTCTGGTGAAACCCAAGGTGGTTAGAGTCTGGTAAAATAATTTCCTATGAGGGCAAGCTATTGTTAAGAACAAAATGTTGTGGGCTTATAAAATGGTTACTTTTCCCTTTTCTCCGCTGGAAGCAGGAGGGGGTTCTTCTGTGATCTTTATCCTAAGATCCTATTGGAACTCCTGCAAATTAAACTTAGAAAAGTGTGATGCCACTCTCTACCCATCACTCCCCACTCCTCACCCCTCACCCCAGGATCAGGCCTTCCTGAGTTCGTTTTCTCTCTCAAGCTGGTGAGAGCACAGTCTCTAGCAATTATAGTCAATTACCTTTTAAGTATCATTACCTGAGGCTGGCTTCAGAGGTGGTTTCTGGGTGGTTTTTGTTCCAGGTAAGCTGCGGGTTTTCTTTACTTACCTGTGTCCCTAGGTTTGAGGGTGGTGGCTTGTCTTGTGACCTTAATTCTCTGCTAGATCTAAGAAAATGTTGGTTTTTAGTTTTTCACTTTTTTTTTTTTCTTGTGAGTATAGGAGCGATGACTCTCAAACTCCTTTGGGCCAGAAACTGCTAGTCTAGAAACATTATTTTTCCTTACTTCATAGTATTCTATCAGGTGGATGGTGTCTCACTCTAAACAAAACTCCTTTGGAAAGCAGGAGAAAATCTTTTAGTTCGATCAAAGAGCCAAGTATAGGCATCACAGAATTTGCTTTATTTTTACTCTAAAAAAATTAGATGATTTAGATATTAAGATCGTTATGTTATTTGGATGATTATAATTTTATATATTAAGTTATACATTTTACATTCTTTTCATGTAAGCATTCTACATCATGAGTAAATGTGAACTGTTAAGTGATAATCATTTTAAAGTATTTTTTATGTTTTTACATGAATATGAAAACAGTTTAGTCGCTGCTTCTACAGTGAAATCATATTTTGGGTTATCTTCAAGAAGGCACAATTCCTTAAGTAGATAAGTTAATGAGCATTTGGACTTTTACTTTTGGTCATTACGCTTCTTTGTAAGGATGCCTTAAATTTGGCTAGTTTCTGTTTTCTCTCAAGTAGGGGTTTTTATCTCTGACCACCTGGAACTGGTTTGCATTGTAACTTGTTTGTCTTAATCTTTTTGCATTTGCTCTACAAAGCTGCATTTCACACCTCCTACTGTAATGGATCAGTCACGGTCATCTCATTTTACTTGAAATATGAAATGACACCCTGTAGGTCATCATCACCCTGCATGTCTACCAGAAATGAGAAATTGTCCTTAAGAATATACTCTGTCAGCTTGGAGTTACAAGTACCAAAGTGGTTACAATATTTTACATTGGGTTTTGTAGTACTTTTTAGGTTTTAGGTGTTTAATCACTGTAACAGATTTAGGAATGGTTTCCTATCAACTATGAGATAGTCTGTAACACAGTATTTTGTATTTTAATGTATAATCAGTTCAGGTGATTCTTTTTGTTCCCCTTACGGAATCATTAAACGAAAGTAAAATTAGGAGGGCAACAAATGCCTCAACTTAAACAATCTTGGTTTACTTGTATGCCATTTGATCAGATGAATAAGGCCTTAGAAAATCAACTAAATAAAGTCAACATTCAGAGTCCTGACTTTGGCCTTGCTGTTTATTATGAAATTCCACGTAGACATACATGCTGGAGGGTTGTTTGGTTTTTTTCCTCATGATACTTTGTTTCTTCATCTTTTGTACTATGTGTAACATTGACATTTAATGAAACATATCTGTACATTTTTAATTTGGCTAAATAAAGGCATACAAGTATGAAAGGGAAAAAAATCAATGAATGAATCATGCAGTTCAGCTTCCTAGCATTTTTTCTAAAATCTACAGAAACTTTGAAACAGTGCTATCCAATAGAACTTTCTGCAGTGATGGCAGTGCTCTTTTACACTATCCAATGTGATAGCCACTAGCCAAATGAGGTTATTGAGCCTTTGAAATGTGGCTGTCATTCTTGAGGAATTGAATTTTTTATTTTATTTAATTTTACTTAAGTGGCATTTTGAGCTAGTGGCTACCATATTGGACAGCACAGATTTAGGTTTTTATTTGTGGGGTTTTTTTTTCTTATTTATAAAATGGGTGTGTGTGTGTATGTGTGTGTGTATGCATGCATGTGTTGCAAGAAAAGCTGAGCTTTAATTACAAGTCTTTCATTCAAGGAAAGGTATCAAGAAGAGAAATTGGCACCAAAACAGTATAATTGGATAGATGTATATAGAATCTGTCCAAGAAATCATTTAAAACATAGTAAATTTGGTACACAGAATTAAATGGACTTCTTCCCAGAACAATGGAACAACAGTTGAGGAATTGAAAACAGTGCCTGCTAGAGAAAGAGACAGTGGGAACAGAGAGAAGTGGAGGAAGAGAGGATGTGAATGAATGCAGGGGTTATTTATTGACATTTTAGCAATTTTAATTGAGGTGATATTACTGTACTGGCTTTGTAATATAGTAGGAGGAAAAGCTAATTTAGTCTAGCTTCTTTTTGTAGTGAAGACTCAGTAGTTAAATAAACAGTGCTCTGCAGAATCTGTTTATTCCTTCAAAACAGTTAATCTTCTTTCAGATTAAATATGGCAAGAGCTAAAAGTAGAAAATAAAAATGTTAAATTGACAAGTTTGGGGACTATTGAAAGTGTTACATAATTCAAATCCTTCTGATTAACTTGAGTGTTCCAACTACATGTGATCCCATAATATACAATAGTTTAAAATTACAGAACCAACATTTTTGTAGGACTCGTTGGTGTAAGAGGATCTTCATTCTGCTGGGAAGGTAGCAAATCAGGAGTCTGGGGAAGAGGACATTGAGAAGCAGTCATGTATCTATTTGCCTGGGTGATATTTGAGTAAGATTTTTTCTGGGTCGTCAGTAAATTTGTTTTTGGCTTTTCTAAACTTTCTTTCTTAGTTCTTTTTCTTAAATATTTCTTTTTCTCTTGGTTTTTACCTATTCCAGAAGATTATCATCCAGTTCTAGGAGCATAATAACATGTTTAAATGTTGTGACCAGTTAAAACAAAACACAAAGCCCCACCTTATCTATACCAATCTGTTAATATAATTCCTTTCACCTTTATCTCCTTCTCAGTCTTTCTAAAGCAACTGTACAGCTTTTACTTCCTTGGAGAAAGAAAACAGATTGCCAGCAATCTGCCACATTTGAGTGTTGTGGTCTGGGTGTGACATTTCTGAGCATAGTGATTCCAGTAAAACACGCTTACTATATTTACAGTTTAAAATGTAGGAGTGCCAGATAGTAACATAAAGGGAGGTTGAAAGTTTTACATAATGGGATGCTTAGCATCAGCTCGGTTTGGATGAACTGCTGTATGGACACTAATTCCCATCACTCTGTGTGACTAGATGGAATTTTGGCTGGGTCATTGGCATTTGGGAGGATTATAATAGAGGAAAGTGTAGAATTCCAGAGATGGGACATAGTGGTATTAGAGAAAAAATATTTCTGTTGCATCTTTTGATCTTTTGAGGACAGGATAGAAAAGGGGCTTAGCAGCTAGAATATCTAATCTCACGCTTCTCTTAAAAAAAAAAAATTATCTAGAAGATCTTTGGGAAGGTGCCTTAATGCTCCCAGGGGTAGTTTAGCCATGCCAACAACAGTAACAACAACAAACAGTCTCTATGATGCTTCCTCCTGTCCCCATTTGTTGGGGAAAATGGTGATGTCACCATGCTTCAGACATTCCCCTAGCATGTTGTCACTATGCCTACCAGCCATCTTACCTTAGCACTTGGTCAAAAATAAATGCTGCCCTGGCGCCTCTTTAAGTTCTATTTTCTCTTATTTGCCTGTCTGAAAACTCCTGTTGCTCTTATGAACTGAACAACTAAAGCTGCAAAACCCTAATGTTAGAGAATCTCTTTCTACAGATAAATGTGACAGCCTTGGTACAGCAACAAGTGCATTGGAAAGCACATTTAATAACTTTCTGTAGTGTCATTATAAAATATGTTAATATTAATAGAGTGTAATTACAATATATTTTAACTGTAAATTTAACTTAGACATTATAGTGCATGCATTCAAATAAAATTCAAAGGAAAAAAGTACGGTATATGAAGAAATCTGAAATTTCATATTCCGTAAAATGATAGACTTGATATTCTAATAACCTTTTACGTAACATCTAGAGAAGCTGGACAAATGGACGCCCAGAGCTAAATGTCCAAGAAAGGAAGGGAAATCTCCACATGCCTACACATATGTATGTAAACATATCAGCAGAAATGCAAGTACTAAGCTGGCTCCCACGCTTCAGCTACTCTGAGGACCACTTCTAATCTTGGTAGTCAAGAGCCTTAACCTTTTTAGGTTCTTTTTTTAAAGAGAAAACCACAGCAAGAATATAATTTATATTAGAAGATGGTATATAGTCTCTCTCTCACACCACACTGAATAGCAGATTTTGTAGCAATGTGCACAGTTCTTACTAAGGATCAATGTTAACTACTCTTTTTTCTATTGTACTCCGTTCTGTTTTATTACGAAATGCTAGTCGTAATGGTGGTTCTCAGTCTTGACACCTAGAAGCCATAAGAATATATATGCCGAGGTCCCACCCTCAGTGATTCTGATTTCATTGGTCTTGGGTTGTGGCCCAGGAGTCAGGGTTTTAAAAGTTCCCTGGGTGATTCTAATGCACCACCAAGATTAAGAACCACAACATAAAAGAACTTGACAGCATATTTCAAAACCACTGCTCTAAAGGGATATACCTATAATGAAAGAATAGACTAAATATAAAATCTCCCACCACAGAAAGAAAGCTAAACAACAAACATAAAAACACCCTTGATTCCCAGGCTGGGTGGTGTGTGTGCTTGGTGAGGTTATAGGGGTAAAAAGTGGTCTACCCTAAAGAATATATAACCAAAGGCCTACTCACACATGCTTTTGAAATTATATTGCGACAAGTTCAGAAATCAGCATTTAAATCCTTGGTGGGTAACACCTTGAATTGCATGGCAGAAGCAAACACAAATCTCTCTGAAGGGACACACCTTGACTCAGGTTCAACTGGGTGTTTTTTCTGACATAAGACGTCAGCCTCCCTCCACCCAACCACCCAAGGCTGCAAGCTGCAACCACCATGAGAGTGAGCGAGCAGAAACACCAAACAGAAAAATGGAATACTGTGTCCCCCAGAACTTCAGATATGTAGAGGAGGAAACAAGTTCTGTCTAAACTGATTAAAGAAAGATAAAATGAAAAGTGTAAGACAGAGGTATGCTATCAAGAAAAAAAAAAAAAAAAAACTGGGACAAAAATTAAAAGAACCAAAGAGGAATCTCAGCGGATAGGCAAAGTATTAATAACAGATTGGACACAGCTAATTTATAGAGACGTAGTAAACTCGACGATGGAACTGAACAAATATTTGTCAAATTTTGCATATTCCTTATCTCTGTAGAAGTAGATAGAAAACATGAAAGAGATGAAGAAACACATGGGCACAATGAGATGTTTTAAGTACCTCAAATTGGATTTCCAGAAGAAGAAAATAACAAAAAAGGAAGCATGGCCTGGAATTTTTTAAAAGAATAAGATACAAATTCTCTGTTTCTGGAAGCCTAACAGATCCAAAGCCAAGTAAAGAAAAAAGAAATATACATGTAGACACACGAACTTAAAAGGAGTCAGTAAAAGAAAAGAAAAAACTTGCCACAATGATTGCTGATCCTAGAACATCCTAACATAAAAAACTAGAGCTGGAATATACTGCCATATTTCTAAACTGCTGAAATAAGTTAACTACTAACCAAGACTTCTATGCCTTCGTAAATTTAATTTAAAAACAAAGGCAAAATAAACGTGTTAGATAATTAAAAAGAGAGTATTTACCACCAGATCCTCACTAAAATGACTTCTAAACTATTTCCCTCAAAAAAAGGGATGAGATCCCAGAAAGGATTTTTGACATCTGAAATGTGAGAACGAATAGGGAGAAAAGAAAAAATAGCCCTCTGGATAAATGTAAACAAACAGGGTCTACAAATAACAAAACAACACTAAAAATGAGTACTTAGGAGGGTGAAGAATGTTGAACTGAGGAGTTGAGTGACATGGTACAGACGTGATTAGATTTAAAGCCTTCTAAGGGCCATGTACCTGCACTACTCAGGGGAAGCTGGGGTGGGGGGCGCGGGGGGCTTTGAATTTTAAGTCAACAATCAAGTATGTCTTGTTAAAAGTTGTAAGTATAACCTGTAAAGTAATAAAAATAGAATGTACAACATCTAAGCAAATAGAGAATAGACAAATGTGTGGTATGAAGGGAGCATATAACAAACAGGGAATTTTTAATAGAAATTTGAACAGAATGTGATGGCTAAAACTCACAGATGTTAGTGACCACAACAAATGATATTATTCATTTTTTAAATTCTAACTGTATAAAGCTTACAAGAGTTATATCTAAAACAAGTATGTCAATGGGTTGAAAATAAAAGACTGGAAAAGATACAACAGGTAAATACTTACCAAAACGAGTTTGGTGTCACTATGTTAATATCTGATAAAAATAGTGTTAAAAGCAAAAACTAGTAGGAATAAAAAAGATCATTACATAATGTAAGCTACAATTACCTGCAAAGTTGTAATAATTCTAAACTTGTTTGTATATATTTAATTATACAGCCTCAAATATATAAAATAAAACAGCAAACTAGAGAAATTAACACATTTACTATTATAGTGCAGGGTTAATACAACTCAGTATTTAATGAGTCGTGCAGATGAAAAAGATTATAGTTGATTTGAATAACACAGTTTTAACAAGCTTGATCTAGCATACATATATTAAACCCTGTAGCCAACAACTAGTAGATACATTCCTTTCCAGCACGCATAGACTGTTTCAGTAATTGACCATATGTGATGCCATAAAATACGTCTCAATAGATTTCATAGAATTAGCATCAATGTGTAATTCATGTTCTCAGAGAATAATGCAGAAAAATTAGAAATCAAAACTCCAGAAGTAACTAAACTAAAAACATACCGTTATGTCTTCCCTCCTCCCTAGCAATAAATACTTTTTTCCTAGGAAAAATGTCAAGATACTATGAGGGTGGCATCCTTTCAAACTGTATATAAGTGTAGAAATTTTTTTTCAAAACAGGGACTATTCGTATGATAATATAATTCTGTTTCTGTTTGTTTTTAATTCAGCAGGCTATTACAGATATGCTGCCATGACATACATAGATCGCTGATATATGTATCTAAAAGAAGAGCTTAGTAAACGAGGCACTTGACTTCGGGTCACCTCAGTTTGCTCCTAGAGATCTATTATCCCACATCCTGTCCCTCCAGAATTCAAACTGAGAAAGAAACAAGACTGCCACTGAGTAGCCAAAAATGCATGTTTTAAAGCTTATCTACTTTATTCATAGAAGAAATAATTGGTGGACTCAGGGATAGCTTTCTGCCTTTCATTGGATACTATTTTAGTGTAGCTCAGAATCCCATTTCTCAAAGAAATGCAAATTAAAAAGAGAAGCCACTGGAGTGAGGATAACAGAAATTAGGGACAACCTGGTTAGGAACAGAATAAACAAAACAGTACAAAAGTGACATTATTAGAAACCACAATCTAGAGTGATTTCACATGGAGGACAGACATCCCTCTCAGTGTGTCTCTATTACAGCAGAACAAATTATATATATACACATATATATATAAAATTTTCATATATTGACTGTATAGATAGAGAAGAGAGTCAATATTTGTCAATATAAGAAAAGAATGACTTCTGTTCATTCAAGTTTGGAGGACACGGACATTTATGGAGTGATTTTAAGGAAAAACGATGCATTTAAAAATGGAGTTGATGCAGAAAGTTACCTGATTATAGGGGCTGAAATCATAAGGAATTTACCTACATGGGCTGAACTTTGGCAAGTCCCTTCACCAGGCTGAACCTGTTTCCTCAATGATATGACAAACTGCTCCCATGGTTCTGTCCTGGGATACAGTTGTCTCCTTCCTGCCCTCATGCAGTAAATCTCTATGAACACCTCCTCTTTGAAGTATGCCTCGCCAGATACTATTGGGGCTTATGATTGGCAAACCACAGAAGACTCAGACCATAAATCCTGCCCCTAGGGTTTACAGTCTAGGAGGAAAGATGAGAGATGTGCACCAGTAATAGCAGTGCAAGGCCTAAAGGATATGTGCCCGAGAGAGGGATGGAAAACACTGTGGCATATAAGATAAGTGTCATCGGAACAGGACCTTCTGAATATGAAACACTTGTGAACTGAAGGAGAGATGTGGGCAAGGGGAAGGAGAGGACACACAGTAGTTCTGTTTAAGAACATAGTGCATGAGCATGGTCAGAAGGGTAAATTGGAACGTCATTTAGAGGGACCTCATGCCAGCACAAGAGATTTTAAAGGTGTTTTTTTTTACAAAGGAGTGACTAGTTATTTAAATGCTTAAGGCCGAGTGCGGTGGCTCACGCCTGTAATCCCAGCACTTTGGGAGGCTGAGACGGGCAGATCACAAAGGTCAGGAATTCGAGACCACCCTGACCAACATGGTGAAACCCTGTCTCTGCTAAAAATACAAAAATTAACCAGGCGTGGTAGCACACGCCTGTAATCCCAGCTACTCAGGAGGCTACGGCAGGAGAATTGCGAACCCGGGAGGCGAGGCGGAGGTTGCAGTAAGCCGAAATCATGCCGCTGCACTGCAGCCTGGCGACAGAGAGAGACTCTGTCTCAAAAAAAAAAAAAAAAAAAAAAAAAGGCTTAAGAACATGGGGTTCATTAATATAGTACTAACAGTTGATTTAAATTTTTCTGCTTCAGTGGAAGACTTGTAGGTTATTTTCAGCATTTGGTCACATAATGTTCATTGTTCTTATGTAGAAAGAACTTTAGAATCATTAGGCACTGCTTCATTGGGATTATGTAAGGAATGTCTTGCTTCCGGAGTCTAAATCAGATTGAAGAGTTAAAAGGGAACAAGAACACAAGGATCTCAAGTTATCCATTGCATGAAATATTTAATTTCCTATGAATAAGTGGATTTTACTAAAATTATTTTTCTGCCCTCAGGGGCTTTCAGGAAAGCAGTTTAATGAAGGGTACTGATTTTAGAAGCTCTTAAAATTTTTATAGTAGAAATAATCTGTGAAGGCAAATGAAATAGATCCATGGGTGGCAAGTATTGAAATCTGTATTCCAGTGCGTGAACCTCAGCTTTACTAAAAAGAAGCCTGAACGTGTGTTTGGAAGAGATCTGGGTTATCACTCTTCTCTGCTCATAATTAGCCTTGTGATCTTGGACAAGTTTCACATTTCTGGGCCTCAGTATCTTAGGCTATTACATGAGAAAGTTGAACTGGATGGCTTCTGAGATCCACTTGTCATTCATAAATGTAGATAAATAGACAATGAATATGCAGAGAAAGGACTCAGGGAGAAGGAATGTAGGTTTAAGTACTTTACAGTTTTCTTTCTCTAAACTGAAAGTGATAGAGTGATACTGAGTTTTGTATTGTTTTTTTCCGCAGTATGTGCTATTTTTCTATTGTGCGTACATTTTATTGTATTTAATGAGTTATTCTGTTGAGTTCCATTAAAATCAGGCAAATATATTACCTCCCAGCCTTATCAACTTATTTATTCAGAGTTCTGTGTTACCTTTTGTCTTGTGGGTATTGTAATCATTAGAACCTTTGGAATTGAGGCATGTTCCTCTTTATCTGTGATTACACATGCATGGTAATAACTTGGAGTGTTCAGTACAGTAACAGCAGTTTAAAAATTTGTTTTTTGCTTCAGGATGTATGTCTGGGAGGCAGTTTCCAGCATTTTGTCATATAGTCTTCATTGTTCACATGGGGAAAGAACTTTAGAATCATTAAGTGAATCGTTAAGTGCTGCTACATTGGGATAATATAAGGAATATCTTTCTTCTAGAGTCAAAATTCCAACTGAAGAGGTAAAAAAATAAAAGCAAAAACACAAGGATCACAAATTAGCAAATGCTTAAAACACAGAGTATCCTACATATTGAGGAGCTTGTTCTTTTATCTTGGGGAGAAAGGTTAATAATTTTAAGCTAATTTAATAGCTTTAGAATTAATGAATCAAAATTAATATAAAGTCCAGGTTTTCTCTGAATTTGTTAAATTTTGTTAATTTGTTCAAGTTGAGACTTACATGAGCAATCATCAAATTGCAACAGATGACAATACAAAACTATAAAAACCTGTAAGTATGAGCATAACTATTCTATGTAATATATTCTGTTGGCTCCAAGATAAAAACAGCTGTATTAATTTTGATTTATTCTGCTTTTATGTTCCTAGTTAAAGCAATTAACTTTCACATTTGAAGTTTCTGTAGTGATTAGGCTTATAGAATTTTGGCTTCTTGTAATTGATTATAAAAAACATTTATTGGGCTCCTACTGGGAGCCAAATATTGAGCTAGTAAATGGGATTTCAGACATAGCCCACCTTTGGATGCTCAGTGACCACTGGAAAAGACAGACAAATAGCAAAATAAAATTATAATTCAGGCCAGGTGCAGTGGCTTATACCTGTAATCCCAGCACTTTGGGAGGCCGAGGCAGGCGGATCACTTGAGGTTGGGAGTTTGAGACCAGCCTGTCCAACATGGTGACACCCCCTCTCTACTAAAAATACAAAACTTAGCCAGGCATGGTGGCACATGCCTGTAATCCCAGCTAGCCAGGAGGCTGAGGCAGGTGAATCACTTGAGCCTGGGAGGCAGAGGTTGCAGTGAGCCGAGATCATGCCACTGCACTCCACCCTGGGCAACAGAATGAGACTTTGTCTCAAAAACAAACAAAAAACAGAACACAAAAATTACAATTTAACACAAGTGTTGTAATGTACATATAGACTTGAGTCTAAGAGAAGTAGGATATTACTTTTTAGACGGGATGGGTGTTGAAAATGGAGAAGTGAGGCAGACATTTAGAAGCCAAGGGACAAAGGCAGCAGAATTTGGCATGTGGCTGGTGATAAGAAGAAATGTCAGGAAATGTGGGTTGCAACTCAATTATTAATGACTTGGGGTGTATGCTAAAGCAATTTGACTTTTCATTCTAAGCAGTGGGGAACCATCTTGTTTTAGAAAGATAACTCACATAACAATGAGAAGAATGATACAGAGAGAGAGGCTGGAGTCAAGGAAAGAGGTAGACTGGTTAAGATGCCTGTTACAATGGACTAAGCCTTTGTCTTCTCATCACTAGAATAAGGCAGTGGAAATGGGAATTCTCCCACTTACTCATTCACTAAGACTCTCTTTTTTGAATATCTACCATGTAACAGGCATGGTTCTAACCAGCACTGGGCTTATTGCCTTGAGCAAGACACAGAGACCACTCCTCAGGACAAGTAGTGGTAATTCCAGGTGCCATGGACCATACAGCAAGGGATATGTAACCCCTTCTTAGGAGGAGGAGGGGTTAGAGTATTAAGAAATGACTGACTTTGGAATGTGAAGGACCAAAATACAGGCCAAAGTGGGGATTAAGATATAAGAAAAAAAGACAGCATATGAGAATCCTGGAGGGGTTAGAGCAGTATATGCCCCATGAATTGAAATTACTTCAGCTGGAGCTTAGGGTGCAAGTTCAGGACAAGCAAAAATTAAGATTGGAGTGGCAAGCAGAGGCCAGGCCAAAAAAAAAAAAAAACGCTCAATTTGAGAATGTTTTAAAGTGGATGCCCTAGAACATCAGGGTTCCTTGATTTGAGGGATGAGACATAGGTAAAGATGACTCCAACTTGTCTGATTTGATTTCAGGCACCTTGGTATTTGAAGATACCATCTTAACAGATGAAAGAAATACGGAGCGAGGACAGCTGTGTGCTATATAAATGGCACTGATGAGAGCACCATCTGGGTGTCTGGGTACTGTGCTGACCTGAAGCTTCACAAAAACACCTTCTTGTCTCAGCAAATGAGTCTGGGGATTGGACACAGCTGAAGAAAGCCTGCTGCTCTTCCTAGAACCTCCCCTCACCCAAATAGCCTCTGAAAAAGTTTTTCTCCTTGCACCCCACATTGCATCAAGTCTACAGTGTGGGTCTTCACTGTATTATTTTTCTAAACCAGCATGTTGTTTATTTAGAACACAAAGTTTAGATCGTTCATGATTTGTGTATGATGGGAAGTCACAATTCTGAATACAGTAGTAACATAATGTATGTGCTTGCATGTATATGTGTGTGTCTATAGATGTATATGTATATATGCAATGTGGGGAGCAAAGAGAAAAACTATTTCAGGGACTATTTGGGGGATTTCTAGGAAGAGCAGCAGGCCTTCTTCAGCTGTGCCCAAGTGGTTTCAGGATAAGCACCTTTTATGATAATGTGTATGTAAATTGGATCAGATAAATCTTTAATATGATAAAAGCAAAAATGCCCTACAACATACCTTATCTCCATTTACTAAGAAAAAAATGGGTGGCAGTTATTATGAGACCCCTTTTCAATTGTAGATGTCAACATTTTAATAAAGTGTTCAGATGCCTTTGTATCCATGAGACACTACAGAAATGCTACTTATAAGTAAAATACACAAGTTAAGAAACAAACATGTCAATTAAATTGCACAGAGCAAAAGAAAGCTTTAGTTGGCTGCATTACTCTCCACACTGTGTTTTAAAACTATTTCTATGTAAGCTAAGTAGCTACACAAATAGTCACACCATTGGAAGCATCTGTTTTAAAATGTTTGACATGCATCAAAAGACACAAAGTAATAAAAAAGATCATCTCTGTACCGATTCCATGACCTTTTCCCTGTCGTTTGCTATCAATATACATATCACTAAACAATATATAAAATTATCTTGTAAATGTGTAAATTAAGACTTGCTTCTGTTATTTCTTCAGTGCCTGTCAGGTGAGCAGAATCTCAATACTGGGTAATGAGAGACACACTCTTTTATTCTAGTTGTTTGATTTGGAAATCAATGAATCCCAAAAGCATCTAACCTGCAATAACCTTTTTGTGGATTCCAACTTGGCACCAGCTGTTTCCCACAGTATGGGCAGGATCACGGGAAGTGACCAACATGGGCTTAATAGAAAGAACAGGGGTGCTTTGCAAGCCTGTGAAGACTAGGATAATTCTTCACTTCTTGTGGATGTCAGAATTATTGGATAGAGGTTCCTGGCCTCCTCCCCTGGCCCCAGTATTTGTGTACAGTCTTCTATGAACTAGGGGAGTACTACATGTCTGAATAAACTAATATATAAAAATGAGTCTAAATTCATTTCTTAAGAAGCATCACAACAAAATAAGTAACTGAATGACAGAAAAGCATAAAATATTGTGTCAAGTATGTATATATAAAGTCTTAGAAGTTGGGGCAAGTATTATATCTTCTGTGTCCTATTTTACTTTGGCAAAGAGGAAGTTCGGGGTGAATCTTAATGGCTAAATTGCAATAGCCATGTTATCAAAGCATTTATATATGTGTTCTGTGGATCTCACAGCTTGGCTCTCTGGTCCTTGCTGTCCAACATGGCAGCCAGTAACATCATATGGCTATTTAAATTTAATTTATTTTTATTTTTTGAGACAGAGTCTCGTCTTGTCACCCAGGCCGGAGTGCAGTGGCGTGATCTCAGCTCACTGCAACCTCCGTCTCCCAGGTTCAAGCTATTTTCCTGCCTCAGCCTCCCAAGTAGCTGGAATTACAGGCATGCAACTCTGCACCTGACTAATTTTTGTAATTTTTTTGGTAGAGACAGGGTTTTGTCATGTTGGCTAGGCTGGTCTCGAACTCCTGACCTCAAGTGATCTGCCTGCCTCAGCCTCCCAAATTTCTGAGATTATAGGTGTGAGTCACCACACCTGGCCTTTAAATTTAATTTTAATTGCCTGTAATCTTCTTGGGAGGCTGAAGCGGGAGAATCGCTTGAACCTGGGAGGTAGAAGTTGAAGGGAGCCGAGATCACACCACTGCGCTCCAGACTGGGTGACAGAGCAAGACTCTATCTCAATCAATCAATCAATAAAAATTTAAATTTATTAAAATGACATAACAATTTAGTTCCTCATTTGACACTATTCATCTTCAGGTTCTCAATAGACAACATGTGGCTAGTGGCCACTGTGTTGCACAGCACAGATATTGAATAATTTCATTATTTTTGCAGACAGTTATTTTGAACAATGCTACAGTGCATCTGCTATTTCCTATTCTAATATGCTTCCAGGTCAGATATTTCCTATAAGCTTCCTCAAAGCCTATGTAGAACACATACAAATACTTATTTATATCCTCTAGAGCACCCCTGTGGTTACCAAGCTGGGCACATAGTAATTCTTAGCCTGATTGGTAGAATGGAGGAGAAAGCTGGTTTTGATCCTTTTGGCTTTTACCTGTCTAGTAGCCCTTTATCATTTAAGTTCACTGCACTGAGAACTGAATGCTTTTAGATCCAGCTATCGTATTTGGCTAAGAGTTTGACTATCAGTCTAATTTTGTTATTCTAATAGAAGGAAGTGTCTGTGGGTTTGATAGGTTCATGTTTGGGAAGTATAGTTTAATGGAAGTGGAAATTAAGAAGATGCCCTGTGCTTGTTTTGCAGAGAGATAACTGACACACATTGCACAACTGAGCTCAAACTCATGGGTTTGTTTGATTTAATTCTGATCCTTGATGGCCTTTGGTTAACTGCAAAACAGTCAAAGTGCAGAGGCTATTCTCTCTCCAAGCTTCCCTTTGCAGTATTCCATTCTGTTGATTCCTGCATTACCTATGGGGAAAAAAAAGCTCATCACACCAATTTGGTGAGCCAAAATTGTGATTCTGTTTGGGAACATGTCTGCTGTATTTGTCATTGCTAGTCATTTTACAAAAGTGTATTTTGATGAGCCAAGTATGTAGCACACTTTATGAAGGCACACTTTTTCCTCTTTGCTTCGACAGGTGAAAACCTTCAACCAGGAAGCATTTTTATCACTTTAAATTCCAAGAATATTAATATTTAAGAATAATGAAAGAATTCTGAATTGCCTTTTTATTTTCACCTTTTTTTTCTGGATTAGTTGGAAACTTTATAGGAACTAGTGAAAGCTACATGATCTATTTGTGGATAGTGCTGGAAAACAAGGCTGACTTTTAAAGTAATTAGTAGGCTGGCTAGCATTGAAAGTTTTGGGGTTTTCATGATTTATGTAATGATTTTTCTCCAACCATTTATATGTTTACAAAACTTTATTTGCAGTTATTTTCACTCTTTCATTTACTTTCTCACTTTCAGCTCCCCATCTCTTCCTTTCTTGTTACCCAACTCTTCTTTTCTTCCCTTCATTTTTTCTTTTATTTTCTGCCTGTATAAAAATATTTTTCTGGCTTTAACACAACATATTATGTCAGTTGCAGATCTCTACAAGGGTGTGCTGAAGCGTTTATGTAGTAGGGGACTGGTGGGTCTTAGTGGTGATGGTTTGAGTTTGAGACGGCTTCGTTCACTACACTGTGCTCCTCCTGCATGAACCTAGACCTGTGTTTTAACTCAGTTCCTGACATTTTGGCATTGAAGTCTATATTTTAGCTACCCATGCTGAATCAAGCAAGGTGCAATTAGGAGGCATTCTAAGACTAATTTTTAGAATTGAAGTGGGAAAATTTAACGGGTAAACCTTGAAAATGACCTTCCCAGAAAATCTGTGCTCATTCCCCTCAGCCTCTCTGGAATCATCTTCATCTGAGAACTCTCTCGGCTCGCTGGGTTTGGTGGTTCAGTTTTCTGACTCCCTGCTTCTTATCTCTCTCTGAGGAATAATGCAATGACATTCAGGAATGTTCTGCTTCCCCAGAAGCATAGCTTGAAACTATGAAGTGCTGGAGGCTACGACTTCTTGTCATTGTTTGTTCTATGTAGGAATTTTCATTTGCTGTATTTTGAAAATTAAAAATTTCTAATCAATTTGTGGTCACTGCCTACTGTAGATGGGCCACGTTAAGCCGGTTGATTTGGATCAGTGGTGCATATTTTTTTCTCAGTTGACTGAGAGCCCTAAACAGAAGCCTTGTCAAAAAATTCTCAGGAATACGTGACTGATACTAGACACAGAGATGTACGTCCTCCCTCGGCCTGCCACCCTGGGGATTGAAGTGCTAGCGTTGGTAGGAGGAGAGGCAGCTGAGGGGGCCCAAGAATGAAATGGCACAGAACGATCATGAGCTTTCTTTTTGCATTTAGACTTCTTGTCGCTGAACTTCCCACTTTCTTCCTGCCTTCATTTTGTGGCCTGCTGTACCCTCACCCCATGTTGCTTCTGCCTTTTCAAGGGACCTTTGGACTAACTTCTTCCTCTCCCTCGTCTCCTTCTGCAGTCCTCTTTTCGCTCTTTGTGATACTAGTCACTGTGCTCATTGGCAGTGGCAGCAACATAGTGTAGGGTAGAAGGGAGCAAAACCAAAGCTGCACATGCTCTGAGCAGCCCTCAGGTATGTTACCTCGCCTCTGTGCAAAAAGGCCCGCTTCCAAAAGTAATGACTTTTCTTTGTATCTACTTTTTCGTAAATAGAGAACTTGCTGAATGTGGAGCACACAGTCTGTACACTGATGAGGATTTGGATAGTGCTTTGTTATCTCTGGGCTCACAGCCACCTGATGAGGTAGACGGTCTGTTCTTAGAGAAAAGTGAGGCTCAGACGTTAGGATGCACTGCTGTGGGTCACACAGAACAAGAGGTGGGACAGCACCTCTGAACTCAGCTCACTCCCTCCTTGCCTCTATCTCAGAGCAAGTGAACAAGACCCTGACTTTTATATCTTCAAATGCAGGTTCATTTCCAACATTGCCTAGTTAAAAATATCCACAGGGATTTTTTTTTTCCCCCTACAGATTTAGGAGATAAGATCTGGTCTTTGATCTTGAGAATCTGAGGGGTGAAATGTACAGATGCTGCCTCCTCAGATCTGCTACCTTAGATTGGATTTAGAATAGACTAAGCATCCATCCAGAGAGAGACACACACACACACACACACACACACACACACACACACACACACACACACTTCCCTTAGGAGAGCCCTTAACCCTTAAAATTCTTGGTTAACACCCCAGGGCTGCTGGGCATAGGAATGGCCTGAGACTTGTTTGCTTCAGCCATGACTTTTGTTTCCCATGTTGAACACCATCTCCAGGTGCCCAGGATGGGGGCTTTGCCTGCAGGGTATTCCCACAACATCCCCTCACAGCCTCCTCTGGCACCGATCTGGCTGAACTCTACAGAGCAGCCGTGGGGATAAACTGGTGTGGCACTGCCACCTAGTGACTGCCCGCCATGCTGTTCTTTGACTCTGAGGTGCTGTGCATCAACTGGCTGCTACCCATCATGGAAAATCATGGTGGGGGCTTCTAAAAATAGAATCCGCCAGGCCAATGTCGACATGCTTTCTCTGCTATCAGCAGAGCCTGGCACGCATCAGACATGGATTAGATTAAGTGTTTTTGAAAAAGTGGTTTTTTGGGTAAGGGAATCTTTGGGCCTGGTCGAGCGTGGCTCCATCTGTCTGCCGGGGTTCCAGTTTCCTCTTGGAGGAGCTCACAGTGTGCACAGGATGCCTGGCATGCAGCAGGAACTGAGTGAATAGAGGTTGCCCCGCAAGATTTAAATACCCACTGGTCTGGAAGTTAGAAAAGGAACAGGAGGAAAGAGAAACTTGGTCAGAAATGCTAGTCCTGGTTAAAACATTGTTCTGGATTTTGATATTTTTTTATTTCCCGGAAAGTATCAGGGGCTTGAGAATATAATTCTCTTCAGACTTTTTTGCCAAATTCCAAGATTTTCTAGAAGTGAATACTTTCCAGATGTGTTGATATGAAGCCAGCTCCAGATTTTCTGATGGCCGTTACTAGAGTCCCAGCTGCCCCGAAGCTCTAGGCCAGTGGTTCAGAACAGGAGTAATTAGCACCCCCAGGGGAGTTATGGAAATTAGTGGAGAATTTTTTTTCTTGTTGCTGCCTTGGGGTTAGGGACGCTGTGTATGTGTTACGCATTTAACAAAACACTGTTCTGTATCGCACTTGACTTCAGATTGACCTACTGGATATTATATGTATCAAAAAACTGTTTATAATTTTCTTAGCTTAGACCTAAATTCATTTTAAATAAGGACATATTTTTGCTCAGTAGTAATCAACATTTAATTTTCAAATGTAATTTTCTAATAATATATAAATTGGAGGAAATTATTGATACCATCTGTGTTCTTATAGGTTTTTAACATAGTAGAGAAAGTTAGATAGGTATGAGATTTGAGACTTTTATTGACAGATGAGTCATTGCTGAAGTCATTTCTTCCAATATGAAATGTAAATGTATAGTGAATAATAGAGTTAGAAAACAAAACCTCTTTGTCATCTTAGGGAACATATCAGGGAAACATGATAAATGTAATTCTTCAAGTTTGAAAATTTGTGTATGTTCTATTATTCCCTTCTTTTTCATTGGGACTTTGAACTTTATTTTAAAGTAAGCTTATGCTCTTAGAACATAGCCACTGATGGTCTGGAGACAAAAAAGTAAGTTGTCTATATCCCAAGTGTGAATGAAACGCTCATTAGCCAAGGTTAATGCATGAAAAGAAACCAGACCTTTTACAGAACCATGCCCCTCCAAACATACGCGCGCGCGCACACACACACACACACACACACACACACACACACACACAGTGAGAGAGAAAAGTGGTTAGTTTTTACATTTTTCTCAATGAAAAGAAGAGAGGAAAACATTCCAAAAGTGTAAAGTTAAAGGAGCAAAATAAAATCAAGTAAAAATACTCACTTTGGCATTTTAGAGTCAATAAAGAATTACATAATTTATAAAAATTCAAGGCCAGGCGCGGTGGCTCAAGCCTGTAATCCCAGCACTTTGGGAGGCTGAGGCAGGCGGATCATGAGGTCAGGAGATTGAGACCATCCTGGCTAACACAGTGAAACCCCGTCTCTACTAAAAAATACAAAAAAATAGCCGGGCGTGGTGGCCTGTAGTCTCAGCTACTTGGGAGGCTGAGGCAGGAGAATGGCGTGAACCCGGGTGGCGGAGCTTGCAGTGAGCCGAGATCGCGCCACTGCACTCCAGCCTGGGTGACAGAGCAAGATTCTGTCTCAAAAAAAAAAAAAAAAAAAAAAAAAAATCAAATGGAATCCTGCCTAAAGTAAAGCTGGGCTTTAGATGTATCAGCATTATACTGCCTGTTGCCGCTGCTGCTTCTGTTTACTTACTGATATTAAAGGAAGTCTATATTGAAATCCTCAAGATCCTAAATCCATGTTTAGGTTTTCATAACTCAGTTATAGGGAAAGCATAGGAGTGCGAGGAGAGGACTATGAGAACGTCAGATAGATTGGGGGCAGTTTACATTCTCATATGTTCTATAAATTAGTTCCAGAGAGAGTAGTTTCATACATAAAACTATAGCATTTATACTTCAGAGCACCCTCACTTAGGGAGGGTTTTATTAAAGTGTTTGGGCTTATTGGATTTTACATTTTATTTGAATTTAGAACTGTAATTTTAGGTGTCAGTGTTGGAACATGATTAGACACTCATGTCATCATTTTCAATCTGTTACATATATTTTTTCTTGATAGGTATTTACATCTGGTGTTCGCATTTATTACAGCTTGCATATTACCTTATTCCTTTGCAACCATTTTTCTCCCTTACTAAATTTTAAGCTTCTCATGAACACTTACTATTTTTACTCATTTACATATTCTCAGTACCTCCAAAAGTTTCTTTACGTGTAGATAGATGTTCACCATGTTATTGAATGAGAAACTCCTCCTGAAATAAAGCTACTTGATGGTTCTCAGACTAGATAACACATTAAAATCATCTGGGGAGCTTTTAAAAAATCCCTGTGCCATGGCTTCACCCCCGGTGACCTCGGCTTCATTGTTTATGGATGGGGCTTTGCACAGGATTCCTTTTAACCCTTCCCAGGTGACTTCAATATGCAGCCATGGGTGAATATGCAGCTACAGTGAATAGCTATGCATGAATATCAGCAACAAGTAAGAGATACATGTTAGCTCTTCTTTCTGAGCCATTGGCATTCAGCTCTTTTCCTTTTGCACTTAGATATGTGCCTTCTTTGAATTCCTTTTTATGCTTATATGTTCTAATTAATTGAAGCGCTTACTTTATTTGCCCTTACTTTAAATCAAAACTACCTGCACATAGTTGCAATTTGGAAGGAGACCGTTTATCATACTCCTTTCACTTCTCTGAGCCAGCAGCCGGTGGACATGGAAATATCAGCTTTGTTACTGAAATTAAACAGATTTGGACACCACCACTTGCCCTACAGCAACATGGGCTTTCTAATGTTCTGCTGACTTACCACTGAATTTGAAAAAAGTCATAGGTATACCCTCACATTGAGGGAGTCACTCTGTGTCCGCAGTGAGCTTACCACATGGAAAACCCCATACACCTGCTTTGCAGGCAAGCCAAAGACAGAGGGGGCCTGATCTATGCCTGCTCAGTTCCTACTCCCAGATTTTTCATCACTCCCCTCTACAAAACAAGGAGAGATGCATTGCCTACCTCTTTTCCTCCCAACACGCATACACACTACTTGAAACAAATAATGTTAGAGGCAAGCATTTGAATGTTTAGCTCAGTCTATTTTTCTCCTCTTAGAAACTTTTTAAGATCTTCTCTTTATTCCTGGTATTTTAAAATTTACAGTGATCTGCTTTGACTTAGGTCATTTCTTATTTCATATACATATTCTCAGTAGAATCTTCCCTTTAGAGATAGATGCGTACCTTCCAGTTTTCCTGTCAAAGAAATAGAAGAACATTTTTATTTCTTTTCTTCCACTGTCCATATTATCCTTCTGGAAAGACAGTTGTTGGAACCTCTATTTTAATTCTCTAAGAATGTATCCTTTTTGTTCTCCTCTTTCCTTCTCTTTTTGTCTTTTTATTCTACTTTCCGGGAAATTTCTGTCAACTTACATCTAACTGTATTATGGTTACTTTTTCATTATAACTTGAATTTGTATAGTTGTATTCCTCTTTTCCTTTTCCTATCAATGCAATTTTTTTTAAACTTTCAGTTCCTGTGATACATGTGCTGAACGTGTAGGTTTGTTACGTAGGTATACATGTGCCATGGTGGTTTGCTGCACCTGTCAACCCATCATCTAGGTTTTAAGCCCCACATGCATTAGGTATTTGTCCTAATGCCCTCCCCCTCCTTTCTCACCAGCCCCCAACCCATGTCCATGTGTTCTTATTGTTCAACTCCCACTTATAAGTAAGAACATGTGGTGTTTGGTTTTCTGTTCCTGTGTTAGTTTGCTGAGAACGATGGTTTCCAGCTTCATGTCCCTGCAAAGGACATGAACTCGTTCTATTTTATGGCTGCATAGTAAGGTTTTTATTTAGCTTTTTTGTAGTATAATTTACATAGTTCAGGAGTCCTGTCCCCTCATCACTCGACATCATCTCAGGTTTGTTCTGTTTCTTCCCTTCCCTTTGTTTTTCTTTCTTCCTCCCTCCTTTTTGTATCTTTTCTATAGAAACCAGATTCAAGTGTGTGCTGATCATTTGCCATTCTTTTGTATTAAGAGTGGGCAGTTGGAAGCCAGTTGGAAGCTCGGTAAGGGCTGTTTGATGACAATCACTGTGGGGTGACAGCTAAGTTTTTCATTAAGGAATTCTTGATATTAATACATTAATGTCTTTTCTGAGAAGTCCTGTTTCTCCAGGGAAAAATATTCTTTCTCTGTAGTATCACATCCTAATATTAGGGTCAGCTATGGGAAGTGAAGGAGAGAGACTAGAAATGCTATTGTTCAGCTTAGAGACTTGAACTTAAGGCCCCAAACACTTCTTCTGCCCTTGGCTAGGCCCTGAGTCTCTGAGTATCCAGTCTGTCCCCAGAGAATGAACCTATCTCCTGTGAGGTGCCTGTTGGTACCAGACAGGGCAGGCACATGAGTGTTCATCATTCTCTATACTTAGGCTTAATCAGTTCCCCTCTTTTTAGCTTCAGACTTTATCCACGCATTTTGTGATACTTGGTTTCTCCAAGTTGTGACACTTCCATGGGTTCTGTGACAATTTGTGCCTTCAAATTGGGGGTACACAGACCATTTATATTTAATGTGGTTACAGATAGGCTTATGTAAATCTCTCCTCTTGCTATTTGTTTCCTATTTTCTCCATCTCTGTCCTTTTTTTCCCCTTTATTTCTGGCTCTCTTGGGATTTTTTTAATATTCAATTTTCTATCCTTTATTGAGTTTTCAGCTGTTCTTTTTCAGTGTGTTATTTCAGTGGTTCCTTTGGGGTTTATAGCACACAGTCTTACCTCATTTTATTGTGCTTCACTTTATTGTGTTTCACAGATATTGCATTTTTTACAAACTGAAGGACAGTGTTAATGCTGCATCGAGCAAGTCGATCAGCATCATTTTTTCCATAGCACCTGCTCACTTGGTGTCTTTGTGTCACATTTTGGTAATTCTTGTAGTTTTTCAAACTTTTTCATTATTATTATACCTCTTATGGTGATTTATGATCAGGGATCTTTGATATTACAATTGTAATTATCTTGGGGTTCCATGAACCAAGCCCATAAGGGAAGGCAAACCTAATTGATAAATGTTGTGTGTGTTGACTGCTTCACCAACTAGCTGTTCCCCCATCTCTCTCACCTTTCTCTGGCTTTTCTATTCCCTGAAACACAATGATACTGAAATGAGGTCAACTAGACCTACAATGGCATCCAAGTGTTCACGTGATGGGAAGGATTGCATCTCTCTCACTTTCAATCAAAAGCTAGACATAATTAAGCTTAATGAGGAAGGCTTTTCAAAAGCTGGGATAAGCTGAACGCTAGGCTTCTTATACCAAACGTTTATCCAGGTTGTGAATGCAAAGGAAAATAAAAGTGCTACTCCAGTGAACACATGAATAATAGCAAACGAAACAGCTTTAATGCGGTTATGGAGAAAGTTTGAGTAGTCTGGATAGAAGATCAAACCAGTTGCAACATTTCCTCACATCAAAGCCTAATCCAGACAAGGTCCTAACTCTCTTCAATTCTTTAAAGGCTGAGAGAGGTGAAGAAGCTGCAGAAGAAAAGCTTGAAGCTAGCAGAGGTTGGTTCATTAGGTTTAAGGAAAGAAACCATCTTTATAACAAAAGCAAGGTGAAACAGGAAGTGCCGATGTGGCGACAGCAAGGTGTCCAGAAGATCTAGCTAAGATCATTGTTGAAGGTGGCTACAATAAACAATAGATTTTCAGTGTAGATGAAACAGGCTTCTATTGGAAAAATATGTCATCTAGGAATTCCACAGCTAGAGTGGAGAAGTTAATGCCTGGCTTCAAAGGACACATGAACTGTCTTGTTAGGTACTAATGCTACTAGTGACTCTTAAGTTGAAGCCACTGCTTATTTACCATGCTGAAAATCCTAGAGCCCTTAAGAATTATACTAAATCTACTTTGCCTGTGCCCTGTAAATGGAACAACAAAGCCTGGATGACAGCACATCTGTTTATAGCATCATTTACTGAATATTTTAAGCCACTTTTGAGACCTGTTGCTCAAAAAAAAAAAAAAAAAAAAAAAAAAAAAAAAAAAAAAGACTTCTCTCAAATTATTACTGATCACTGACAATGCACCTGGTCACCCAAGAACTCTGATGGAGATGTACAAGATGAGTGTTGTTTTCATGCCTGCTAACACAACATCTATTCTGCAGCGCACAGATCAAAGAGTAATTATGACTTTCAAGTCATATTTCAAAAATACATTTTGTAAGGCTATAGCTGATGGAGCAAGGCAAAGTAAATTGAAAACCTTCTGGAAAGGATTCACTTATTCTACATGCCATTAAGAACATCTGTGATTCAGGGACGGAGGTCAAAATAGTAACATTAACAGGGGTTTGGAAGAAGTTGATTCTAAACCTCATGGATAACTTGAAAGGAGTCACATTTCAACAGAAATAATGGAAACAGAATAATGGAAATAGCAAGAGAACTAGAAATATTAATAGAAGTAGAGCCTGAAGAAGTGATTGAATTACTGCAATCTCATGATCAACTCAAATGTATGGGGAGTTTCCTTTGCTTCTTATGGATCAGCAAATAAACTGTTTCTTGAGATGAAATCTACTACTGGAGAAGATGTTGTGAACATTGTTGAAATGACAACAAAGGCTTTAGAAAATAATATAAACTTAGTTGATAAAGCTGTGTCAGGGTTTGGGAGGATTGATTCCAATTTTGAAGGAAGTTCTACTGTGGGTAAAATGCTATTTGATAGCATTATATGCTATAGATAAATCTTTCCTGAAAGAAAGAGTCTATTGATGTGGCAAAGATCATTGCTGTGTTATTTTAAGAAATTGCCACAGCCATCTCAACCTTCAGCAAGCACCACCCTGATCAGTCAGCAGCCATCAACGTCGAGGCAAGACCCTCCACCAGCACAAAGATTATGACTCATTGAAAACTTCAATCCTTAGAATTTTTGAGCAATACAGTACTCTTCAATTAAGGTATATACATTGTTTTTTAAAACATCATGCTATAATACACTTAACAGAACTACAGTATAGACATAACATTTTTAGAAACGGAAACAAATTTGTGTGACTTGCTTTATTGAAATATTTGCATGATTGCAGTGATCTGCATCTGAACCTGCAATATCCCCCCAGGTATGACTGCACTTACACACTTAGGCATACTATACCTATGTTAGCACAATCTTTCTTCACCTGATAGTGTATCTTTTACCGCAGTCTATCTTGAAGCGATACTGCATCACTTCACATAGATGAGTTTTCAGCTGAATAACCAAGCAGAACCCTTTGAAGTTCTCTGCATGTGTCTCTGTACAGGTCTCTCCTTCTTGATTTTTGCCTTTTGAATTCTTGACCTCCCTGGATTTCCAGCTCTGTCCTTCAACAGAGGGAGAGCTCCAGGCAGTGCCAGGTTTCCTTCCCTGAGCTGCACCTAGGAGATTCTCTTTAGTCATTAAAGTGGGGGCAATTGTATTTTTCAGTTTAGTTGTTTTCCATCTCAAGAATCACTGTCCTTTGTTGCTAGCTAACCAATGTCTTGACAACCATTGTACCAAATATTTATCTGCTTTTTTAGTTGTTGCAGGAGAGAGTATGAATAATCTAGTTCTCTATTGCTCCATCTTGGCTGAAAGCAGGATACACACTAATTCATATAAGAATGTGTTTCTTCTTCTCTGATGTCTCCTTTCATTTCCCTTTGTTCTTGTTGGTTTACACCTTTAAAAAAAATGCATTGCTGTCACTTTAATGGTATTTCAGGAGACAGGTGGATTCCAGAAAGAGAACTGATGGTGGATTGATCACATGCATTTACATCTCCATAATACTTCTCACTAACTAAGGTTGACATTTGAGACCAGAGCTGACATTTGAGATGAGATATTTTTGCCATTTTTAGTATTACTTGTAAGTTTAATAGAAAAGGATTAATGAACACAGTTTGTTAGCTGTTAACCTCCATGACTGAATTATTTTTACAGGTATAAAAATACCTTATAAGTTGCACACAGATCTTGGTGGAACGTAATATGACAAATCCAATTTATGTTCACTGATGAGCAAGAATTATTTTTATCCACTTTTTGAATGTCTATGTATATGATCCTAAAAATCAAGCCTGTGGCCTAGGGCAAGTCAAGTTGAGGACATGTTTCCCTTTGTCACACTAATTACTTCGAATATTAATTCCCTGCTATATTTTTGTAAGCATCTGTGACTATACCACGATGAATAAGGCATAGTCTTTGTCTTCCAATTCTTCATAATTTCTATTCTAAGGGCATGTTAGATGAGCAAATTCCACATTACCTGTCTTATGACCCAAAGTAACATCGAATGGTGCTAGAGGTATCTACAAGATGTTCCTGGGATACAGTGAGGGAACCAGGCTTAGAGTATCATGCTGACCAAAAGCTACAGGGAGTCTGGAGAAGGGGACCCACAGACAGATCATCAAAGTACAAACGAGGGTTAGAGAGAAGGGGGAACGTGTTTCCCAGCAGAAGGAAACACACCTGCAGAGAAAGAGAGCTGTAAAAGAGAACAGCATAACTGCCGGCCATTAGTGTGTGGGTGCTGAGGCTAGGCAGGAGCGCAGGCCAGAGGCCGCCACTCTCCTGGGGAAGAAGGCACTGATTCCCTGGGAAAGATAACTCCTGTGAACTCTCACAAACGTTATAGAAAGCTGTCATATTTGTAATCTAAGACAGAGTGTGAGACCCTCAGTCAGCAATGAACGAAGAAATGAATTGGAATAGAAACTAAGAAAAGGAACATTTTGCTTCTTTTAAAACATTAAAGCTGATCTTACAATCTTTGTCTCTGAAGCATGCAGTTCATGCCAAAACTCCAAAGTCCTGATTTTAAAAGCTTGGGATTATCGGGCATTCCTTGCACTAATTTTAATCTTATTGAATGTGTTTTTATTAAATCAGCATTCATGTTGATCAAAACTTGAAATTTGTACAAGTCATTTCTTCATGCCTTTCTCAGAATAGTTCTTGTAGAGAAGAAGTTTGGAATTGTCTAAGTCTGTGAAGTGAACTTCTGTAAAAAATCTTTTGAATATTTTTAAACATTGTATATATTAATCATTCACAATGGTGTGAATCTGTCATAGATTAAAAACCTGGGAATGTTCTAAATTATAATATCATCCTGTGAAAAGTCTAATATTTGTTTCTGAGTTGCTGAAAAACAAAATAGGAGATGATTCTTATAGTATCTAATTTGGTTCCTGATTACCTCATCTTGAATATTCATAATCATGTATGTCTGAGTGTAACATAAACATTAGTATGAGATGTTATTTTTCTATTCTGAGCTATTTTTTAGGGCAGGTTTATTATTTTGTAAGCAAAAAGGATGACTTATCATTGAATCCCAAACCCTAAAATGCCAACTCCTGGAAAGATGCTTGTTTCTATGTAAAGCCCTTCAGTGCAGGATGACAGTCTCTGATGCAGTGTAATGCACACAGCATATAGTAAATATTCACTGAGTGATTTAATGATATATTTCTTGAGAGTATTTGGCCAATAAGGATGGAAGAAATTTGTATATATAAGATTTGAGCATTTATTAAAGGTGTCTAAAGAGTTAGCTTGCCTAAATGTTCCAGTGGATGCTTTACATTGTAGTTTTTAGTCATTTACTGCCCCCAACTCTGAAAAACATTTTTAATAAAAAGGGCTACAGGAGGAAGAAATTAGAAAGACTTTCACACCCGTGCCAAAGTTGAAATTTCCCTGCAGCAACGGCCATGAAGGTACCCCCTAGAAAGCTTTGTTTGTCATATGAAAGCTCCTACTTCTCTTCATAGTTAGCTGCTCTATGAAAACCACGCCTAGGTAGGTTTTTGTTTGTTTTTGTTTTCTGACAAGGAGTCTCGCTCTGTCACCCAGGCTACAGTGCGGTGGCAGTGCAATCTTGGCTCACTGCAACCTCTGCGTCCCAGGTTCAAGTGATTCCCCTGCCTCAGCCTCCCAAGTAGCTGGGACTACAGGCGCACACTACCACACCTGGCTAATTTTTGTATTTTTATTAGAGATGGGATTTACCTATGTTGGCCCAAGCTGGTCCTGAACTCCTGACCTTAGGAGATCCACCCACCTTGGCCTCCGAAAGTGGTGTGATTCCAGGCATGAGCCACCGTGCCTGGCCAGCCTAGCTAGATATTAATAACAGTGTTCTGGTCACTCACTGTAGCAGTGAAAAAATAACTTGAGGATTTCACTGGGACCCAGGCACATTTTCTAAGTGTCTAGAAACTAAGTATCTAAGGACACTTTGCTGATACAGAGAAGGTCAAGAATATAACTGTTTCGCCAAAGATTGTCCATGCATTAAAACATATGTCAAATGAGAAAATGCAAGTTAAGCTCTGAGCACATAGTGAACACTCAGTAAGTATGGTATATACATACATATGCGTCAGGGAACCAGAGCCATTAACTCTTAAGTGTATCACATCTGTGTATGAATCATGCTAAGAAGAAGCTTTATCTCACTATTAAAAATTGAATAGGAAGTGAACTATTTTGCCTCCACTCTCTTTACAGCCCATACTTATGACAGGGTAATATATTTCCTGTTTTAGGAAATTGCTTGGTGAGGAATACTTACTAGAGAGCCCCAATATTATTAATAGGTTATAATCCAGAGCTGATTTCTCGGGTTTTATTTTGAAAGGCAAACCCCGTCCTCCCATTGAAGCTCTGTTACATATGCTTAGCAGGCTCCCAGAGCAGTCCATAGAATCCTGCTTAGCTCATCTTGTGGCTGAGCATAGCACTGATCACATAGCATCTTCCTAGGTATGTAACAAAGATAACAAAGATTCTAGGGGAAATGCACTCAGCCGTCTTCCTGGAATGCTAGGAATACATTTTACTTTCCTTTTGACAATGACAGTCTCTACACCAAGACCTTCTGGGGAAAGGGGACTCTACAGCTAGGTCATGGAGGCTGTTTGGGGGTGAGAAACAGTGGTGATTTCTGCACCTCTGCCACCAGAAACTTGCAGGATGCTCCTAACCAGGCTGGCTGCCTGTTCACATGCCCTTTCGTTTGATTCCAGGAGATCAGTGATTGCCCTTTCTCTGGGGTTCCACTCACTCTAGCCCGGAGCCTCTTTCCTTAGTCCACAGTAGCAGGAAACAGAATTTCTCAGCTTCTCTCTTCTCTCTTCTTTGGAAGAGGGCAAAGGGACAGACGTGATAAGAATAGGTCTCTTGTATGTCCAAAGATAGAGTGTAAGATCTACTGATATTGTGCCGAAAAGCTTATACCCTGTGATATAAGATAAATCTGCATTTTTTAAATTTTTGAAGCAGGAAGCTTGGCATGGGATGAGGGACAGGAAAAAAAAAAAAAAAGAAAGAAAAGAAAAAAGCATAGATAATGTCATGGCCCAGTGTAGGTTGCATATAGGGTTAATCCTGGGGCTCTGGTAATCCCGGGACTGTGGCTAGGAGCAGCCTCCTTGCCACCACAGCCCTGGCAGCACAGACACAGATGGGGAATTGAGTTGAAAGGCAGGACTGAGTGAGCGAAGCAGGAGTTGATGAGTACAGCACAATTACCAGTATATTTTGCAGAACAAGAAATGAGGAAAGGAAAGTCCTCCGAGTGTTACCTGAGAGATGGGAAGGAGTGGTGGTCTTTTCCAGTGGTGGATGAAAAGCAAGGAAGTCCTCTAGTGACCAGAGTCTGGAGCCTGACTGTCATAGAAATCAGAGCAGGGCCTCTCTGCCCCATGACCACACAGAATGTGCGTCCAGAGCAAATTCTTCTAGGGTGACAACTCTCATGGCCTTGCTGTCGTATGCATACATGCTGTTGTATGAAACCAGTATCCAGATCATGGGCACAGAGGGTTACTGTTTAGTACTGTTAATTCAGCCAAAATGTGATAGGATACCTGTTTTCTGATATAAAAGCTTTCTTCCTTACCAGTAAAATTTGACACCTCAAAGAATGATTAGGATACTTTGTATCCCTCTCCCTCTTTTCCACTATAAGTTCTTTGTGTGTAACTGGTAAGACAGCTTCTATTAAGCTCTGGTTATGGGCAGGAACTCTGGGATCAGAAGTACAGTTTGTGTGTTCAAGGATGAAGGACATCCAGGTAGATTGACCTATTATAATATGGTCCCGTGATCTAGGGATGTGCACGATACTCAGGGAGCACAGGGGAGGCACTGAGGGGAAGAGAAGACAGAAAAGGCTTCCACTTGAACTTACTTTGAAAGATGAAGAGGAGTTAGCCCATCTTCAGGAAATCAAGGTAGCAAAGGACAGTCCAAGCAAAGGGAACAGCATGATTCATTTTGCTTACAAAGAAGTGGAGTGAGATTGGGCAGCTGCATATTGTCTCCTAAGTCTGGCCCATCAGCTGGGCAAAGAGTGACGAGACATGGGCAGAGGCCGGAGGAGTCTACAAGATAAATGTGCCTGTATCGTCTTACACCAGTGAGGAAATCTGTTTCGTATTTTCCAGTCTCTTTCAGATGATTTACAAAGTTGAGGCAGTTTCTGATGTTGTGGATTGCTTAGATAGAAGCTCAATTTTATTTATATTCACAAGCTTTGAAAACTTCTAAATATAGCAGTTTGTAGAAGATACAGTAAATTCATTGAATTGAACCAAACCACTCTTAACTATCATATTAGAGATTCATTATAAAGGACTGGCTTTGTTTGCTGTTTTTCAGGTACCATGATCAACAGGATGTTACTAGCAACTTCCTTGGAGCGATGTGGTTGATATCAATAACTTTTCTCTCCATTGGTTATGGTGACATGGTACCTAACACATACTGTGGAAAAGGAGTCTGCTTGCTTACTGGAATTATGGTAAGTGTCTTTATACTTCACATCTCTTTTATTTACACTCAAGAAGGCACTTAAACCACTCAGTCCACGTGCATAAGTAATTGTGAGCTACTTTTTTTCCCCATCAGCAGGAAATCAGTATAAATAAATCAATTTTGTGTTGAGAGAGAATGTCAATAGTTTTCATCTTAATTCTTCTCATCATGAAATTCTGTTGAAGAGGTAGAGCTGTTCGTTTGCCCCTTGGGGGGGGCATGCGCTAATTTGATGAACTAATTTGATGTTGGAGCTTTGGCTTCAGAGTCTGAAAGTCCTTTAAGTCTATGTCCTCCCGTCTCCTACTAGCTGTGCAAATTTGAGTAAATTATAGAATATGACCCATAATAACTATCTTGAAATGTGTTGAAGGGTTAAAGATATATTAATTATAATATTTCATTTTCTTTTAACAAATGTTCGTTGAGTGCCAGGCACTGACCTAGGTTCTAGGAATACACCAAAAGAAGATAGAAACTTACTGCCCTGTCTTCATGGAGCTTACGAGGGAAGACTTACATTTTAAAAATAATGGTTCATTACATTTGTGAACTAGTAAAGCTTCTAACCTGTTTTGTGCCTGGGGGAGAGGGATGGGATCTACTCAGAGAAGTCATCACTAGAAAATTGACTTTTACGCTGAAGTGAGAAGGGTGCATACCCAGGAAGGGAGGTAGGAAGAGCTTTCCAGGAAGAGGAAATGGTTTATTTGAAGGCAGTGAGGCAAGAAGGAGCTCAGTACATTGGAGCCAGGTTATTGGGCCAGGAGTACACAGAGCAAAAGGGGAAAGCGGCCTGGCATGAGGCAGGGACAGGAGGCCAGGTCTTGTAGAGCACTTGGGAAAGGTCTGCTGCTGACATGCCATCATTCTTCTGGCCGGCATGCCTAACAGGCTCAGACATCTTTTTTGCCCCTCCACACATGACTAGCCAGGACCGCTTCTTTGCTCCATTTGTTTTAGGTAGAGGAAGTCGTACGCTAGCAAGCTGTGATTATAATGTGGTATGAACTTCTAAATATTTAAGCCAGAGGTGTACAGTTTTCAATGACCTACGCTTGTCTGCATTCTTTACCTACTTTGTAATGTTTGCTTACAGCAAAGAGTGTCATCTTGATCCTTGTGTGGTTTCTGTCTACAAGAGGATGTGAACGAGTACTCCAAGTTCCAAAATCTCAGAATTTCTGAAATCAGGCACCCTGTTCAACACCTCTAACTGTATTCACTCACAGGCTGGCAGGAGAGTGCAGAGGCTTGCCATTTGAGGGCCTCTGAGTGGTGGCCAGTGGAGGGTGCACACCCTTGTAGAAGCCGCCCGGGAAGACTGCTCCAGGAGTCACAGCTAAATGGGAAGGAAAGAGTGCCCTTGGCGTAGACAGGGAGGCAGCACCCTTCTCCGCCTCAGTAGTGTTCAACTGGGATAAGGCAGCTAACTTTGAACATAAAAATCTAGGGTCAATTTTAATGTCCCAGTAGTAACAAGATGGCCATTTCAAGTCCCAATTGTAGAAAATATAATTTGGGGGCATGTTTTAACATTATTTGCTTTTAAAAGAAAAATGATAGTTTTAATTATAGTGAACTTTTAAAAAAATATAATACTTGGTATGCTGCATTATCTGTTTACTATTGGATCACTTCCCCTTTTTTCCTCAAATAATAGCATTTTATTATGTGGTATAATGCTTTGGGAAACGTAATTTGCATAGATGTATTTTTAGAAGGCCCATAACAATCCCACAAGGGATATAAATGATGCTGTTTATAAAAACTGGTAATTGCAGAGTCTTTCCCCTAGTGCTTCTTAGAAACAACTTCCTTAGTGTTACTTTTTGTCAAGATGGTAACATCTTTTATTCTCAAATCAGGTGTGACTCAAGGGTCATGTGTACAGGCTTATTCGCCATGGAATCTGAGCCAAATTTGAGGTTAACCTTGCCTGGGTTTTACAAAATGTTTATCATTCCTTGATATTTTCTTGTTCCTCGTGTCTCAAAAATTGTTCCTTCAGAGTCTCATCTGATAGTACAAATCTTTTATTTACCTTCTTGAACTGCCTCTTGCTTAGGTTTCACTATTGATCTTACTTTGCTTAAAAAAGAGAGGTTATGGCCTGGCACCGTGGCTCATGTCTGTAATCCCAACACTTTGGGAGGCCGAGGCAGGTGAATCACCTGAGGTTGGGAGTTCGAGACCAGCCTGACCAACATGGAGAAACCCCGTCTCTACTAAAAAATTAGCCGGGTGTGGTGGCACATGCCTGTAATCCCAGCTACTCGGGAGGCTGAGGCGGGAGAATCGTTTGAACCCAGGAGGCAGAGGTTGTGGTGAGCTGAGATTGCACCATTGCTCTCTAGCCTGGGCAACAAGAGCAAAACTCCGTCTCAAAAAAAAAAAAAAAAAAAAAAAGAAAGAGAGAGAGGTTACAGTACCATTAAATATATGTGGATACAAAAATGTTATATGTAATGGAATTTATGGTGACTTCCTTCCAGCCCTGTAAGCTCATGGTAAAAAGAATCCCTCTATTCTGAGGCTGAGGAGCTCCATTTCCTCTCCTTCATAAGGATCAGACTTATTTCCTAATTGACTTGATCAAAATTGATTTACTTGCATACAGAGAAATTCACTAATATTTGAGTAACCTATTTGAGATGCTTTGTAGAGTTGGATTATCTCTTCTTCTAGACTAAGCGGATTCCCATGGAGTCAGGCTACAGGGCAGTCTTCCTGGGATTCACTTCTGGTAGTTGATTACATCTCACATCAGCTCCTTAGGGATCAAGAGCATATGGATGGAAGTGACCTAGACACTCCTATGGAGAATGTAGAAATCCAAGACCAATATGGGAATTAAACCTTAAGAGACCAAGATCTCTTTATTTTTATAAAAATAAGTCATGGGATTGCCTAATAGAAGAAAATCACTCAGTACTCTTCAAGAGAAAACCATTATGGTTGTAATTACTTATTTTCTCTTTATTCTTCTACCCTTCTGCTGTTTGAGGAAGTACTGAGGACCTGACTGTTTATTATTGAAAAGGTCATGATAAACAATGGGATGATTTCTAAGTAGCTTTGTACTTTTGGTTGATGGTGGTAGACAGCTATCTTAGCTTTTGGACAGCACCAGTTAGTTTCTCAGTGTCTCTAATTTTTCCAATAAAGTAATTGTTTTACTTAGTGTTTACAAAGTTATCTTCCTAGACATACATATATATATATATATATATGTATATATAAAAACCACATCCTGAAAGCTATGAATTCTCCCATTACTAAGAATATATATGATTGTTGCAAGAGTGAAAAATAGCCTTGTGGATAAGGGTATCTTTCATCTTATACTAGAATTAAGGTTGCTCAATTTGTTCTTTTTGCTTCTCTATTTCTGTAAAATTATGGTGACTCTTGGTAGCCTTTTGACTACAGTATGGATGACTGGATTTTTTGGCTTAATTATCTTTAAATATCAAGTAATATCTGTTCATTCCTAGGGATGCAGGTGGTTATTCAATAAATGGTTCTCTAATAGTGATTTATAAACCACTAGACTTTGACAACATCTAGCATGACTCCCTCAACAAAACTAAGAACACTTCAGACATGAGTGATTGAGGTTTCTTCCATCCCACTAGTAGTTCTATGCAAACAAAAGCACTGCGTAAAGCTTTTGCAGTTCATAGCAATTTGAAAATCACTATGCTAATTAAATTTTAAAATTTTATTCAAGGAGCAAAAAAACAAGTCAGTTCAGGACAGAAGTCTTTACACAGCCTTGCCTTTTCCTTAAGATTTGATAATAATCCTTTCCACATTAAATTTGCCCTGTGCCGAAGAAATCTTAATTTAACATCACGTGGTGACTCCATCAGTTGTCAGTTAAACAGTTTGCATCCTGAAGAACAATAACACTACCCTGTTAAGTCGGTAAGAGGGTGTTCCGAAACAGCACGAATTAGCTACAGCTCATAAAAAAGAAATGACTGGTATGAAAGAATGCGAAACCTAAGGTCCCATTATACTCCTCTTCCTGTAACTTTCTCTCTTTCCATTTGAGGATTTGTTTTCCCCTTCCAGTGTACATAGAAATAATGCGAAACTGATCTGAAGCCATTCCTTGGTGTTGAATGTTTGAGAGTGTGCAAAACACTCACATTTTTTAAAATGTCTTATACAATTTGACATTGGGTGTTTAGTATCAAATAATTTTGAAGAGGTTTTAACTTTCGATTTGCTTGCTTTTTGGTTCTTTCTAGTGTGTTCACTGAATCTCATCAAATAAAGCCCCAGTGAGAAGAATGTATCTTTAAATTCTTACAATAGTTTCTGTTTTGTGCAGAGCAGCTGGAGGGGATGATGGGCCTTTTCAGTCATAAGGCTAAATTCCTCACCAATGTCCTTTCTTGGGGATCTTCACTTCCCCCCAAGAAATTTCATAAGTGGATTGCAAAAAAAAAATTTCTTAAGAAATACGACAGCTGCTTTCTTCCGGGTACAGGAAAGTATAGCTGGAAGTTGCGATCTTTTAGTACACAGCTCATGGACTCCACAATTTCACCTAATTTTTCTAAACTATCAGCACTTTTCATTGGCAGAGCTGCCTTTCCTATCTCTGAAGTACCTGCAGTCACACTGGCACTGTTGCGATCAGGAGATTTAAACCGAGGGATGACTCATTGTTGATGACCAGTTTTATGAGGTACTTCCTTCTTTCTGACCCTAAAAGTAGAAGAATGAGCTGAGCAAGCAAATCACTATAAAGGAGGCTTGGGTTGTGCAGGCCCAGGCTTAATCACTGGGCTCAAACACCACACACTCTCCCCGCTTTCCTTGCAATGAGGACATTTGAAATTGACCTCCACCCTCTAGTAGCAAATATCAACTTGTATTTTAAGACACTCAGAGGGCATTTTTGATAGAATTTGTCTTCAGAACTTCCTTATTTATTTTCATGACCTGAGGAAACCTTGCAAAACTCCAATGGGATATAATATTAAAGCAGAGTGGTTTATAACATGTTATTTGCCAGAATTGATTGTTTCACATATTTTTATGAAAGAATAATTATTTATGTCAGTCAAGTATAGTAAAAATGTTTTTATGGTTCTAGGACATTGAGTCAGTCAGCCCCAGGGACAGAAAAACAGGCAATGTGTTGAGGTATTTGTTTTACCTTACTTTTGGAGGGCAAGCTGATTTGTGAAAGATCTTAAAGCTGTTTTATTTTTACATAAAAGCGTGATTTTTTTCAAATTAACTATTTTGATAAATTTTAATTATAGGCTCATAAACTATCAAACTGAATTTTGAACTTTTAGGAGCTATTATAAATCCCACAGGAGGATACTTTAAGACTAGAATATTTTGAATATTAGTGTTTTTTTATCAGAGCCATTCTCTGTAGTGGTAAAGATTCTGGAATTTCTTTAAAAGGTATAAATTTCATTATTATGTTGAATCTTTTGAAGATGTCTTTTTCAAAATTGCAATAATCAAAACCTTTACCCAGTGTGCTATATGAAGGAATTTCTCTTTTTCATAGGCTTGTATCCTTGTGATTAAAGCTTGATCCCAAAATGGTTTTTCAAAATGATTCTTGCAAGTATTTGCAGGATCAACATAAGTAGATGATTTAGGGTAAAAATATGTCACTTATTTTAATTTTTCAAATATTATGTGATACATGATTTTGAGGGAAATGGGATACCTGAACTTCTTTTACATCCAAGGGCTTACAGTTTCTGTGCTGTAATGGAGAAGAATACAGTGGAGAAAAGCACTACATTTTAATTTTAACTTGGCAGCATCTAAGACTATCCCCACATGTTGGGATTTCCCTAGAGGTATATAGGTAATAGTAACTAATTGTCATTTGTCTTTTCAGTTTGATCTGGCTTGGCTTAGGGTAGTAAACATTAACAACACTTGTCATTACTTAACTTTTCTAAAGCAAAGTCCCTCCCCCTCTGCCCCTCTTAACTTACCCCTTTTTGTCTCTTTCAACATCTTCTCTGTTAGAAGGAAAGATGGTAAACACTCCAAGGGAAACCTAAACCTTTGCTTTTAATATATTGCTTTCCGAAATACACTGCATTTTCTTCATTTTGTTTTTAGATGCCCAAGCATCTTGAAGTGGCAGTTAGTGATTTTGCTTAAGTTTTTTCTAAGAAGATAAATGAAATGAGAGAAAAGTAACCAGGATACATTTTCTGACTTTGGTGAAAGGAATATGACTCATCTTGTTAAATGCATACAGGGATTTTAATTTCAGAGAGTAACATATGTTAGTCCCAACTGTTTCTACATCGATTGTGGTGGTGACAAGCTTTGGAGAAAATGTTGTAAAATCATACTTATTTCCATTCTTATTCATTTTATGAAACAGAATCGTCCTCGAAATAGACACTGGGTGGACAATAATATTATGCCATTACTTAAATTACTATAACCATGAATGTGTTGGCAGGAATTTACCTTGAACCTAGAAAGCTTTCGGAAGTGAGCCAGCTTCATCTTGCATAACTCTAAAAATTAAAAAATAAAGGTTACTTTTTTGAAATGTGATTCTATACATATCACATTATCTTATGACTTAATAATCTAGGGAGGTATAAGTTTATGGTTTTCTTCACTAAAATAAAACTTAAAGAGTTAAGGAGTTTGTATTTGAACAAGAAGTTTTCTAAGTGGTTCTGGAGGTATAACTTAAAGGGGCAGAGTTAATTACTAAATTAGTGGATTAATGTCTTTTCCAATTTGCAACAGAGATACTCATTTTTAATGCCCATGTCTTAGACGACACCCGGTGAGAAACGGGCCAGTAGCAGAAAAGAATGGCGCCTAAGAATAAACACAAATAAAAATCCACTGTCCAAGGCTCTTGATTCCAGTGATTTTCCATTCCTGTTAGGATTTTGATTTCTTTCCAGAAAGATCTCAGCAGAGGCCACCTGCCAGGGGAGAACAATATTCAACTTCTTATGCCAACTACCCTCTCATGGCTGTCTCTCTAGTAGTTAGGAGCCCCTCAGGTTTTTATGACCTCTGCTTATTAAAGAACCATTGCTGCCCTGAACCGCCAAGTTCCAATAGAACTTAGCGATTGAGGAGTAGTAACTAGGAGCATATCTGCAAAAGGCTAGCCTGTGTTTGTCCAGCATATGCTATCATGGGTGGTCACTGATTTGGTCTCATCAGCCTGCTAGAACTCTTTAGACTTCACGGTAGATGTTTGAAAGTCAATAAAATGGGTAGAGATGCTTCCAAAGGCCATTCTTTTGTTTCATTAGTACCCATATCTAAAATACCTTGCTTTCATTGTCTGCATATGGCACAAAACATCAAAATAACATCACACCATCTGCCTTTACTTACCTTGTTTATCACTTCTTGAATGTCTTCATAAGTCAGTCAAATGACTCTTACAAGAATTCTGACCCTCTTGTTTTAATAGGAGGTTAATGGAGCTTGTCGTAGTCACTCCATATCCTCCTTTATCTAAAGCAATGACTGTACCTTGGGATCACCTGGAGAACTTTAATGAAATATTCAGACACGTGGATTTTATCCCTGGAGATGAAGATTTGCTGTGAGGCACACAGTCTCAGCACTAGGAATTTTACAAACTCTCCAAGTGATTCTAGTTTATAGTCAAGGTTAAAAACTACCAATTTAAAAGTTATGCCAATTACAAAATAGGAACAATGTTGATTATTTTGATAATTAACCATATTGCTTGATTTTTAGATGTTCATACTTTATCATATAAAATAGGTGAATTTGAATTTCCTGTCTTGCTTTGAAATACAGTGCTTCATAATGCATCATGACTGTGGAATAATCACAAATAAGAATATACAGTCATCCCTTAGTATTAAAGGGGGTTCAGTTCCAGAACCCCACTTCCTGCCATGAATACCAAAATTCACGGATGCTCAAGTCCTTTATAAAATAGTGTATTACTTGCATGTAACCTAGGTACATCCTCCTGTGTATTTTAATCTCTAGATTACTTATAATACTTCACACAATGTAAATGCTGTGCAAATAGTTGCTAAACACTATTGTTATTGTTTAAGGAATAATTACAAAAGAAAACACTCTATAATGTTCAGTACAGATGCAACCATCCATTTTTTTATCCAAATATTTTCAATCCAGTTGAATCCATGGATACGGAGATTCAACTGTATGTGATCCTAAATATAGATATAGATATTAAGAGATGAAGTAAAGAGTAGGAAATATGTCAATGCTAATCAAGGTTTATAACTGAATAATAATTTACTCTGCTTTAGTTGTCTCATCTCTAAAATCAGAGGGCTAAATCAGAATGTCTAAATACTTGGCAACCTCTTTCTCTGATCATGTGATCAGTAGCACTTGCTTTCTGAGGATACTGATTTCTTCATAGAACAAGATGGAACAGGTTATTGAAGCCCTCTGGAAATATATTAAAGCAGTATTGGCTCATCATTGTGGCCATGTTTCCATGATCATAATGATGAGGTAGTGTATTTATTTTTCTCCTTTTCTCCTCAATCTTGTCCCTCCTGCCAGATTTGTTGCAGCAACTCATGCAGTAAGCCCAAAGATGCATTCTGTGGTCTATAACTGAATAGCTAAATCACATCTACTTTCTGTGCTTCTCTCCAGTGGGCTCTGCCTGTGTCCTGCTATTTACATTGTTATCTGTTTGTTGAGACTAGCTGGGCAATGTCTATGGCTCTGTGGTCCTCTCAGGGTTGAGATTCTATCTGGAGGTGTGATTTCCCTTTCACAGACCCCTGAGGTAGTTCCTCACATGCCCCTTTCCCTGCTGGGAGGTTCCCCGTGCCGAAGACTGATGAAGTGGCTGCAGTACCTTGACCTTGCCTGGGCCCTCCAGTTGGTGGCCCCAGCAAGTAGTTGCTGGTCTTTCAGCAAAGAAAACTCTCACAACTTGGAATGAGCACAACTTGATCACAGAGCGGGAGTACCACACAGACTCTCTTTTTCAAGAGATCAGAACAATGGTGTGTAATTCAAAAAGGAACACTGTTGGTTTTTTCAAAATGAAGATGACCCGTGCCTTTCCTCATGTCATGTTAGTAAACTTATAAAATAGTATAATGGTTACCCCTTACCTTCAGCACTTCATATATCTCTATTGCCCAAGTTAAGATCACTGTGCTCTTCCTGTTATCCTTCCTCTTGTATGTGTGGAACACTCTGAAGCTGTGTATATGCTGAGATAATTTATTGCTTTTATTCCCAGTGCATTGCAGTTGATCACCTTGAAGGCCTGCTGATCTCTTCTTAAGATTAGAGGTTTATTCTTTACAGAAAAATCCTTGTTTCTACTCCATATACATTTATGCTAATCTACTCATTTGTTATTTGTTTCTATTATAATTATAGGTATATAACTGATTTGCTCTGTTTTTTAAAAAGTCACCAAGTTGCTTTTAGGCCATTTATTTCTTGTAATGGAAATGTTTTTTCCAAATATGCTTTTGTTCTTAAAATATGTAAACTAAATTTTTAATCCCAGTTTAAGGCACATTGCTTACATTTGTTGGTCACACATTTTCTGTAATACTTATTGAAGACTATTTTTTTAATCCTGAGAAACTTTTGCATTTGATGCAAAACATTTTCTAATGTGTCTGAGACACAAAGTAGTAACGCTTTGGATTTCTCTTCTCTCCTTATTTTCAGGGTGCTGGTTGCACAGCCCTGGTGGTAGCTGTAGTGGCAAGGAAGCTAGAACTTACCAAAGCAGAAAAACACGTGCACAATTTCATGATGGATACTCAGCTGACTAAAAGAGTAAGTTACTACCCATATATATTCAAAGAAAGAATATTATTGTGTTTTTTTCACTGTTAGGAAATATGGTTTTTATTTTGACATCTGAAGCTGAAATGACATGGTTTGAAAGTATAGGCATTCTTGGAATCAATTCCATTTTATCACATTTTGAGAATAGACTATTTCTAACTTTAGGTCAGTTAGGAAGTAATTGGGCAGTCTTGGTATTTGGATGAAGGTGAGTCACATAAATGTTAGGTATGCTTACTTCTTTAGATTAATTATGGTATACAAGAAGAGACCAACTATTGAATTGAGTAGGAAGGAACATACTATTAATGTAAAATAGTAATTTGATGGGAAGGTAATTGAAAATGTTTACTGAACTTCTAAGATCAAGTCACTGTTCTCAAGAGAGGGTCACAAAGACAAATAAGAAACCACCACTAACTTTTAGAAGGCCAAGGCAGGGCCAGAAACAGGCTCTTTTCTTGACTTACAGGCCATAGAAGAGATGTTAAAAATAGTATATCATCCAGTTGGGCAACCACTGTCCAATTATTAGCAGAAGAACACAGTAATCACAGTGTTTAAGAGCACTTTCTGTGCCAGGAACTGCTCCAAGTGTGCCATGTGTATAAACTCACTTCATCCTCATAACAGCTTTATGAGGGAAGTGCTATTATTCTGGCCATTTTATAAATGTGGAAACTAAGACACAAAGGAGTTAGGTAACTTGCTCAAAGTCACCAGATCAAGGTAGAAAACTGTGCAAGAAGAGAAAGGTTTTTATTAGACTCAATTTTTAGCCTTTCTTGATAGTCACTTGAGACAAATGCCAAAGTCAAAAATAACTAAAAATTATTTTATAGTAGAGTCATCTTGCTGTGTAATAACTGCCCAATGTGGAATGCAATCAGGCTGTTGCTGAAATACCAAAATACATTGTCAACTTGGTAACTTTACCCATAAATGAATCAATAGATATTTAAAGCATAGTTCCAACTTTCAGTGGTTTCACTCACTCTTGATTTTGGTTGTATATTTAAAAGTAATCTTGTTTAATTTGGTTAATACTTCCTAATAGGCCAGTCATTTTAATGCAAATATATATTTATGAAGATTATACTTAGGAAATGAAAACATGAATTGCAATTGACTGCTCATCCTAAGTCTTACCTATCAGACACTACTGTGATACTTCATTGCAGTTAGTAGGTCCACATCTATAGTAGACAATCAGAGCCTCCCAGGTTCAGATGCTACATTTTCAGCCTACAGTTACCACTTTGGAATGTCTTCTACTCTCCATGATTTACTCTCGTTTTCTTCAAACTCCTAAATTTGTTCTCAAAACTTTTGAACATCCCTGTATGAGAGTGTGTAGGGAAAAAGGTCAATGAGGAGCTAAATAAAGGCCTGGGTTCCTTTTACTTTTTAAAGATCTACTAGAGATAAAAATATGTGCCTATGAGATTAGTCTACATCTAATCCATAAATTGGAGCAGATGTTTTGTGTATTACATCATGTATGTGTTTGGTCCTTTCAGGGCTCTATGCTGGCACAGTTTGTGTTTAAAAGTCACAAGTTTTATCATATTCAAAAGAACACTTGCATTAAGACCCTTGTAATCCATATTATTTTACCATGAAGATTATGCATTTTCTCAGGAATTAAGTTAATGCTACACTTAAGATATTAGGCAGAAAAATACCTTAAAATACCATGTCACCCATATGTTTGCCTGTAAATCTGAACAGAAAAAAAAAAAAAAGTGACAGAATCACAAATAAGAAAGCCAAATTAACATGTTTGGGCAGACTTCTCCATGTTTCATAAGCAGATTTTAATTTCCTCTTAAGAAGGAAGCATATAGTTTCTCTAAATATTATGTTGGAATATTGATATTCCATATCTTAATTATTAAAACATTTTAAGAGTTAAAAAGACAAAAAGACTTTGAGTACAAGATTTGCAGTATCACACTGCCATCTGCCACCGTTGATAAAAAATATTTTGTGAAGTTCACTGAGGCCAACCAGTTTCATTTGGGAGACATTCCAGGTTGGTTTTATAGTGTAGTTGCTGTATTCCAGGGCCTCTCAACCTTGGCACTCGTGACCTTTTTGGCTGAATAATTCTTTCTCGTGTGGGGCTGTCCTGTGTGCTCTGGATGTTTATCACCATACTTGACTTCTACATACTAGATGCCAGTAGCACTGCCCCCAACTTGTGACAACCAAAAATCCCTCGAGACAAAATCATCTGGAGGAAAGAACCACCTTTTCATGTGCTGTTCCGCAAGGATTTGACATCTTAGAAAGGATAATCTCTCTTAAAAGATGTGGAGTCTACTGAATATATTGTAATTTCTTTTTTGGAATAACATATAAAAAATATACTGTATACTAAATATGGTTGGCAAGCTGTGTCAACTGTTGAGGATCAACAGCTAAAGTATCATATTCGAGTATTCCAAAGATTTTAAGCTTTTCCAGTACTGACCACTCAGCAAATCAGGTGAAATCTTAGATGCTTCCTGCTTGGCAGAAAAATGCACTTGTGCTCTTGCTCATGGATCCCCTAAAGTCCAGTCAGAGGCCCCTTTAGAGAACTATGGATCCAGAATCTAGGTCTATGGATTTAGGTGATCTTCCTTCAGTTATTATGAATGAAAAGCATCTTCCCAGGCCAGGCGCGGTGGCTCAAGCCTGTAATCCCAGCACTTCGGGAGGCCGAGGCAGGCAGATCACAAGGTCAGGAGATCGAGACTATCCCGGCCAACACGGTGAAACCCCGTCTCTACTAAAAATACAAAAAATACAAAAAATTATCCAGGCATGGTGGCGGGCACCTGTAGTCCCAGCTACTCAGGAGGCTGAGGCAGGAGAATGGTGTGAACCTGGGAGGTGGAGCTTGCAATAAACCGAGATTGCACCACTGCACCACAACCTGGGTGACAGAGCAAGACTCTGTCTCAAAAAAAAAGAAAAAAAAGCATCTTCCCAAACTGACAAAGTTTTCTGATGATGCTACAGCTTTTTTGTTATAAGTTCTTGTATACTTTAAACTTCCGTTGGATAATATTGCCTGAATTGTCAGGTTATTACCTGTTGAAAGCTTTTCCATTAAGTACTGTTCTGGTTTCAAATTTTACATTTTTTATAATACTTATTATGCTTTAATAATTCTGTTATTTCATTACTACTTTTTAAAAGTATAACTACTTTGCAGTATTTCTTGAGACTGGAGTCTCTTATAGGTCTGAGAAAAATACTGTAGTAGACTTGCTGACAGATCCATTTTTATAGGCAAGATGTCACTAAATAAAGATATAAATGTTAAAATGACATTAGAAGAAAACAAATTGCTTTCTTATGATACCCATTCCTTTATTATATATACTCAACATGGTTTATATATACTCAACATGGTATATGCAAATAATAGCCATTTTACAGTCCTTTCAAATGTAATGAGTATCATTTACTTGGAACTTGATTCCATTTGCTTATTTATGGAAATTCCAAATGGACTCATTTATAATTTTAACTTTTAAAATAATTCTAAAATGCTGAATGAATTCTAAAAACCATACCTCATAACTTATTAGAGAAAAATACAACTATTCCCTGAAACACTATCTAGAAAGAAATCGTATTTTCTGATGCTTAACAGGAGTAATAGTCACAGATGTTCTGAAATCTGAATATGACTCTAAAGGAAAAAGCAATATGAATGCTAAAAGATAGGCTATTCTCCCAGGGAAAAATGTAACATTCCAAGTCTTCCAGTTTGTATCTTTAGTGAACTGAACAATTTCTATGAAAAATTATTCATGTACAGATTTTCAGGGGAATAATTTTATATAAAAGTCGTTTCTCTGTATGACTACATTAACCAAGTAAAATACTGTATTTGAAAGTAGAACACTATTTATTGTACATCAGCACTGAGAAGATTATTTTGTGTAATGCTAAAAATTTACATGACTTTCTGCAATTCAAAAATGGCCAACAGGTACATGTATCTAGAATAAACTAATGATTTTGAAGTGAAAACATAATACCATTATATTGTCTCCTAGTTTAGTAAGACAGGACCAGCTATTTAATAGATTTGCAGTTTATCACCTTACAGGGGCAATATATTTACCACGCTGTATCTTTTGGAAATATATTATTATTACTATTCATTCCATTCTGAGCAAACAGGAAATCTTGTAGTTTGATCCCCAGAATACCTTTTTGGAAAAGAAACTTGAAAACAAGCAATTCCAAAACCCAGACATAATTTTTAAAGTTGCTAGATACCCCACAAAGGATAATTATACATATTAATGTCCACTGTGGGTGTTGTTAATCTGTTAAGAATTCTCAATCAGATCCATAATAAGAACACTATTATGCAGTTATATAATTTTGTTTCCTGCATGTCTCTTAACAAGGAACAGAAATTCTAAAGGATTTATTCTGTGTAGCTTTCACATTGTCCTTGGCTCACAGCCCAGGGGGTTAACACATGAAATGAATGAATCACTTGGCTATGTCCTGTTCCACAGCCACAACATTCACCCAGGCCTCATACACCTGACCTAAAGGAAAACTGGAGAGAGAGGGTGAGGCATGAACAAATCTATCCCTGCTGCTGCAAGGGTGGCTGAGAGCATATGGCGCCCTGGTGCATTCCCCTTGAATTGGCGAGGAGTGGAAGTGTTATGCTAAAAAAGCCTCTGAGAAAGCAGCAGGAGATAAAAACAACAACAAAGAAATGGAAGTTGAAAATGAAGATCCAAAATAGCCTTTTAAACAATGTTGTCATTACCTATATGCTATAGGTTTGAACAAAGCAAAGTTTTAATAAAAAGAATGAATGAAAAAGAATGAACAAAACCTCCGAGAATATGGGATTGTGTAAAGAGATCAAACCTACAACTGATTGGGGTACCTGAAAGAGATGAGGAGTATGGGACCAAGTTGGAAAACATACTTCCGGGTATCATCCAGGAGAATTTCCTCAGCCTAGCAAGACAGGCCAACTTTCAAATTCAGGAAATGCAGAGAATCCCCAGTAAGGTACTCCACAAGAAGGTTTACCCCAAGACAGAAAATCATCAGATTCTCCAAGGTCAAAATGAAAGAAAAAATCATAAGGGAAGCCAGAGAGAAAGGCCAGATCACTTATGGAAAAAAAAAAAAAGAAAAGAAAAACCCATCTGACTAACAGTAGACCCCTCAGCAGAAATCCTACAAGCCAGAAGAGATTGGGGGCCCATATTCAACATTCTTGAAGAATTTCCAACCTACAATTTCGTATCTGGCCAAACTAAGCTTCATAAGTGAAGGAGAAATATAAGCAAATGCTTGTCCTTTTCAGACAAGCAAATGCTAAGGGAATTCATCATTACCAGGCCTGCCTTGCAAGAGCTCCTGAAGGAAGCACTAAATATGGAAAGGAAAAGCCGTTACCAGCCACTACAAAAACATACCGAAGTACAGAGACCACTGACACTATGAAGCAACCAAATAAGCAAGTCTGCAAAGTAACCAGCTAGCATCATGATGGCAGGATCAAATTCACACAAAGCACTAGTAAACTTCAATGTAAACAGGCTAAATGCCCCAATTAAAAGACAGAGAATGGCAAACTGGATAGAGCCAAGACCCATCAGTATGCCGTCTTCAAGAGACTCTCTCATGTGCAGACACACACGTAGGCTCAAAATAAAGGGATGGAGGAAAATTTACCAACCAAATGGAAACTATAAGAAAAAAAGAAAAAAAACAAAACAAAACAAAAAAAACAGTGGTTGAAATCCTAGTTCCTGGAAAAACAGATTTTAAACCAACAAAGATCAAAAAAGATGAAGAGCATTACATAATGGTAAAGGGTTCAATTCAACAAAAGAGCTAACTATTCTAAATATATATGTACCCAATACAGGAACACCCAGATTCATAAAGCAAGTACTTAGAGACCTACAAAGAGACATCGACTTCCACACAATAATAGTAGGAGACTTTAATACCTCACTGTCAGTGTTAGTCAGATAATTGAGACGGAAAATTAACAGAGATATTCAGGACCTGAACTCAGCTTTGAATCAAGTGGACCTGATAGCAACAGAATACACATTGTTCTCATCACCATGTGGCATTTACTGTAAAACTGATTACATAATCAGAAGTACAACACTCCTCACCAAATGCAAAAGAACTGAAATCATAACAAGCAGTTTCAGACTACAATGCAATCAAATTAGAACACAAGATTAAGAATTTAACTCAAGGCCGGGCACGGTGGCTCAAGCCTGTAATCCCAGCACTTTGGGAGGCCGAGACGGGCGGATCACAAGGTCAGGAGATCGAGACCATCCTGGCTAACACAGTGAAACCCCGTCTCTACTAAAAAATACAAAAAACTAGCCCGGCGAGGTGGCGGGCACCTGTAGTCCCAGCTACTCGGGAGGCTGAGGCAGGAGAATGGCTAAACCCGGGAGGCGGAGCTTGTAGTGAGCTGAGATCCGGCCACTGCACTCCAGGCGACAGAGCAAGACTCCATCTCAAAAAAAAAAAAAAAGAATTTAACTCAAAACCACACAACTACATGCAAATTGAACAGCCTTCTCCTGAATGACTCTTGAGTAAATAATGAAATTAAGGCAGAAATCAAGAAGTTCTTTGAAACTAATGAGAACAAAGAGACAATGTAGCAGAATCTCTGGGATGCAGCTAAAGCAGCGTTAAGAGGGAAATTTATAGCACTCAATCCCCACACCAAAAAGCCAGAAAGATCTCAAGTTAACAACCTAACATCTCAACTAAAAGAACTGGAGAACCAAGAACAAACAAATCCCAAAGATAGCAGAAGACAAGAAATAACCAAGATCAGAGCTGATCTGAAGGAGACCGAGACACAAATAACCCTTCAAAAAAACAAATCAACAAATCCAGGAGCTGGCTCTTTGAAAAAATTAAAATAGACCACTAGATAGACAAGAAAAAAGCGAAGAGTAAAACACTATCAGAAATGATAAGGAGATATCACCACTGACCCCACAGAAACACAGACAATCATCAGAGAATGCTATTAAACACCTCTGTGCACATAAACTAGAAAATCTAGAAGAAATGGATAAATTCCTGGACACCTATACCCTCCCAAGACCGAACCAAGAAGAAATTGAATTCCTGAATTGACCAATAATGAGTTCTGAAATTGAGGCAGGAATAAATTGCCTACCAACCAAAAAAAAAAAAAAAAAGCCCAGGACCAGATGCATTCACAACTGAATTCTACCAGAGGTACAAAGAAGAGCTGGTGCCATTTCTACAGAAACTATCCCAAAAAATCACAAAGGAGGGACTGCTCCCTAACTGATTCTATGCGGCTAGCATCATCCTGATACCAAAACCTGGCAGAGATAAAACAAAAAGAGAAAACTTCTAGTCAATATCCTTGATGAAAATTGATGAAAAAATCCTCAATAAAATACTGGCAAACCAAATTCAGCAGCACATCAAAAGGCTTATCCACCATGATCAAGTTGGCTTCATCCCTGGGATCCAAGATTGGTTCAGCATATGCAAATCAATAAATGTGATTCATCACAATAACAGAACTAAACATAAAACCCACATAATTATCTCAATAGATGCAGAAAAGACCATCGAAAAAATTCAACATCCCTGCATGTTAAACGCTCTCAATAAACTAGGTATTGAAGGAACATACCTCAAAATAATAAGAGCCATCTATGACAAATCCACTGCCAGTATCATAATGGGCAAAAGCCAGAAGCATTCCCCTTGAAAACCAGCACAAGACAAGGATGCCCTCTCTCACCACTCCTATTCAACATAATATGGGAAGTTCTGGCCAGGGTAATCAGGTAAGAGAAAGAAAGAAAGGGTATTCAAATAGGAAGAGAGGAAGTCAAATTACCTTTGCAGATGACATGATCCTGTATCTAGAAAACCCCATCATCTCAACCCAAAAACTTCTTAAACTGATAAGCAACTTCAGCAAAGTCTCAGGATACAAAATCAGTGTGCCAAAATTGCTAGCATTCCTATATACCACCAACAGGCAAGCAGAGAGCCAAATCATGAATGAACTGCCATTCACAATTGCTACAAAAAGAATAAAATATCTAGGAATACAGTTAACGAGGGAAGTGAAGGACCTCTTCAAGGAGAACTACAAACCAGTGCTCAAAGAAATCAGAAAGGACACAAACAAATTGAGAAACATTCCATGCTCATCGATAAGAATCAATATCATGAAAATAGCCATACTGCCCAAAGTAATTTAATAGTTTCAATGTTATTCCCATTAAACTACCATTGCCATTCTTCGCAGATTTAGAAAAAAACTATTTTTAATTTACATGGAACCAAACAAGAGTTGGAATTGCCAAGACAATCCTAAGCAAAAAGAACAAAGCTGGAGGCATCATGCTACCCAACTTCAAACTATATTATAGGGCTACAGTAACTAAAACACCATGGTAAACTGGTACAAAAACAGACGCATAAACCAGTGGAACAGAAATGAAGGCCACACACGTACAACCATCTGATCTTCAGCAAACCTGACAAAAACAAGCAATGCAGGAGTCCCTATTTAATAAATGATGCTGGGAGATCTGGCTGGCTATATGCAGAAAATTGAAACTGGATCCCTTCCTTACAGCTTATACAAAAATTAACCAAGGTGCATTAAATACTTAAATGTAAAACCCAAAACTATAAAAACCCTAGGAGAAAATCTAGGCAGTACCATTCAGGACATAGTCACAGGGAAAGATTTTATGACAGAAATGCCAAAAGCAATTGCAACAGGCAAAAATTGACCACTGGGATCTAATTAAACTAAAGAGTTTCTGCACAGCAAAAGAAGCTATTGACAAAGTGAACAGACAACCTACAGAATGGGAGAAAATTTTTGCAATCTATCCATCTGACAAAGGTCTAATACCCAAAGTCTACATTGCACACTGCTGTGTTCCATTGCTGTTTTTCTGACCCATTGGTTTTTACCCAGGGTTCTTACCTGGTTTTCCAGCTTCCTCACCAGGCAGGGATCTAGGCTTCTCCTCTATGCCTTGGACTGGTAAAATCAGAGAGAGAGCCTCCGTCAGGGCCCCTTGCCAATCTTCCAGATATCTATAGTTGCTTAGAGATCTGAGATTGTCTCTTTCCTCACAGGGAAAGGCTATTCCAACCCCAGAGACTGCGGGCCAGTCACTTCCCACTCCTCTCTCCGTAAAAGCAAAGTCCTCAAATAACGACTACTCATGCTGCACCCATTTCCTTACCTTTGAAAGGACATGAGGATCAGATGCAAAAAGCTTCTAAAGGTGGCTCTCCCTGCTGTCTGAGGAAGTGGAAGTATGAAGATGGATCAAAGAATTGACTTGAACTCCTTTTAGCTTCACTGTGGATGGTGGTGGTGTTACTTATACGCATTGCTGGCACTTGGCTTCTGTGTTGATCATTTTTCTGTTGGTCTGAGGATTCTCTCCATGCCCAGAGTCTAATGGATATCCAGAGGCAGTGCATTACAAACCAGTCACTCCTAAAAGAAGCTTTAGTGTAAAAAGACCACTCATTTTCTTAAAATGAGTTCCAGCAATATAATTTTGCTCAAGAAGAAAACTTTTTAGTTCCATGAAAAAGAATTCACCATCAGTTACCAAACCTGATGTTTTCTTTGCTAAAGTCAATAATATAAATACAAACTTGGGCCCACAGTTTAGTGTAATTCTAAAGCTCATTCTTATTGTAAATCTAATGATTGAGGGAACTTTAATATTCATTATCTCTAACTTTCTGATGTTCAAGAAAACGGAAGTCCTACAATGTTAGCTAATCGCTTCAACCTGACGTGGTTAGTGCAAAGTCAAGTACTTAGAACGCAGTTATCAATCTCAGCTCATTGTTTTGTCTTCCCCACTACATTGCCTTTCTTAAAAAGTTATCTTCCTCCACCTAGCACCCCAGTAACCTGTGACTCTCTTTGTGAAATATCCTTTATCCATCACTGAAAAGAATTAAATGGAATAACTTCTTAAAGTAATCCAAAAGCCCAAGTGAAAGCTGTGGGTCATCAGATCCCATAGAGTGAGCAAGGAAGAAGACAGAATCTGCCCTTGCTGGCCCTTTATCAGCTCCCAGGACTTGTTGAAGACTTTCATCAAGAAAGCAAGTGATTGGATTAAGTATCCATGCCTTTCATCAGCTGCTGTAGGTCTTGGCAGTGTTACTGCAATGCTTTCACCCTTTTCATTTTTCCCATCCATTTGAAATGCAGTGTACCTAAATTTCCAACAAAATCATAACACAGACTCTGTCAGTTAATTAAAGTGTGCTAACAAGCATACAAATTGCTAAGTCACTCTGGGAGGCTATCAGTTCTGGGTGTACTTATACATTCAGCACTGGAAACATGCCTTTCCAGTAGTACACAGCCAGAAATCCCAAGCGGGTTTGCAAAGGACAGGATTAACCTTGGCCTCATGGCATTTTGTCTTTCTCCAGGGAAAGGAAGAACATGGAGACAACAATTGCAATACACAGTGGAGAACTCAATACCTCTTGATTAAAAAAAAAAAAAAAAAAAAAAAAAAAAAAGATGAATAAAAAAGAAGTTTCCTGAAGGAGTAGGATAGAATTTACTGCAGAAAGAAAGTGGTAGTATCTCTCTATTTCAATTTAAGTGTTGTTCCCAGGCAGATACAGGTACTTCTAAAAAGACATAGATTCAAGAAAAATAGTATTTTGAGTCATAGTTACTAAATGAAGCTACAGCTCACAATGATCCTTGGGATGAAGACTATGACCCTCAGCAAAGTTACAAAGGATTCTGCTCTGGAATTTATCAACTGCTTTGTTTGTTCTCTTAACAGGTAAAAAATGCAGCTGCCAATGTACTCAGGGAAACATGGCTAATTTACAAAAATACAAAGCTAGTAAAAAAGATAGATCATGCAAAAGTAAGAAAACATCAACGAAAATTCTTGCAAGCTATTCATCAGTAAGTATCATTTTTCATTTTTATCCTGCTTTTGTGTCCTTGGCTTTCAATTTTTGCACTTGGTTGTTCTTGTTTCATAAGGAAAGAAAAAAGAAAACATTGTCATGTTTGCTTCCAGAAGATGTTATATGGCAATTTAATCATTCCACAGTAAGATCCTGAGAATAACCTCAGTTCCTTTAATGGTTAAAAATCACTTATTAGTACTAGAATATTAGTTAAAATGTCTTCTCAGTTTCTCTTTAGAATAACTTCTGCTAAGATGGTATTTCTTAATTTAACCTATTTATTCAGATAGTTTGCTCTAGGATATTTTTAGCTTTATTTTCTAAACATAGCTTCAAACATATTTATATGAATGTAGTGCATATAACTGATTTAATACTTGAATTTTAAATTAGTTTTTAATCAGAAATTTGGCTGTGTTCATTTTAAATGTTCTAGTTTGTGTAGACCTTTTACTCTCTTATCATTATTTTAACTTTATCCAAACCACTATCGTTTAAGTCCTTTGTGCTGTTCCATTTTAAACATAGACTTTTAAAGTAACAATCTACATCTAGTAAGATGCATTGATAATTTTAAAGCACAGGGTCTTTCTCCTCCAGGCTGGCAGCATCCTTACTGTAAGTATTATTCATGTGGGTATCGATTGTCATGCCATGCAGACTTGCTCGTAATACCATTTCTGTATGGAGAAGAGCAGATACGGTCACATTTGTGGCTCAGAACAGTGGCTTTCCTTATGAAACCTACCAGGGTAATAATGGAAAGGTGGGTAAATACAAGATGCTTTGGCTATCCAATGAGATTTGTCTCTCAGAGCCAACTAGTATAACAGACAAGAAAACTCAGAGGCTGCAATTTTTATTTCGCATGTTCAGGTAATTCATATGTAATACGGTACCACTAACATTTTGTAGGAAATTACTAAGCATTCATCTTCTACCCTAGAATACAAAACCTGTCCATTGAACTGCCCTGCTTAAATAGGTATCACTGAAAATGTAGAATATGTAATTATGGACAGATTCATACTTCCACAGAAATTAAAACTCAAGTATCCTGAGATTTATAGTAGAGGCAGGCTCTGCACATATGGTAGAGTATCTGGCCTTCATTGCTACTCCCTCATGCTCTTTCCCCAGCTTTACTAACACACTTTCCTAAGATAGTGATGCTCTTTCCTCTGTAGCTCAGTGACTTGACACACCACCATGGTTTTTCTCCCTTTGTAAGGAAAACACAAGGCTGTAGTTTTCAAATAATACTCTTAAAATAAGGAAAAACACAGAAAGGAACATTATATTCCATCCGACTCACAAGAGGGAACTTGCTCTAGACCTTACAGTTACAGTTATAATCCAGAACCACCACCCAGGAGCACTTGCCTAGACATCTTGATTCCTTGAAGTTTAGATTGAAGAGAATGAGAACGCTTCCTGCCTCCCCACCCAGAGATGCTGAGCTTTCGCCTCCATGTTCCTCAACCTATTTTCCTGTCAAACAGGCATCTTCCTCAAGGGACTCATCTCGCACAACTCTCCTATTACAGTGATCTTCCCCTGCTAAAACCATACTACATAGTAACCCCAACATTCATACAGGAGGTCCACAGGCCATACCATGGCAAAATCATTTTTGTACCTTTAATATTCTGATATTAACCTATATTTAGTATGTTAAAAAGAAACCTTACCTTAGTGCATGTGAGAAGATATGTATGTCCAGGGCGGAAGGGTGTGAGATGACACGGCAGTAAGCAAGTGTGGTCGGTCTGTGTGTTGAGCAGCCACACATTCCATTGCCTCCAGGATCTTATCTGGGTCCTTTCCTGTCAGTCTGACCTATCAAATAGAAAATTACATGTGATTTACCTTTAATAATTTTTCATATAACAACAAATCCAAAAAAATGCTGTGATAGTTTTTGTAATACGGTTTTGTAGCCATGTGCAGTGGGAATTTGTATTACATCTTATAAGACTGTTCTGGACTATTATGTTCAGAATACACTCACATTCAAAAGCCTGGGGGAGAATTTAGGGGTTTTTACTGTAAAATGCTTTCAACTTTGCTGTAGGTTATTACATTTTTACATTAAAATATTACAAAAAAAAGTATTTGGGGAAGCTTAAAAACTGTCACTAAGCAAGTTGCAAATGCACCCTACAAGGCATGTCAGCCCTTTCTTAAGGGTGGGTACTGTGGAGTCGCTTGCACGGGGTCTCTTAGCATACTGTATTTGGACAGAGTGACAGAGGAAGCTACTTGTGATTTTTCTGCTTCTGTCAGACATTTCTTATTCTGTTTCTTCTGTAGCAATGTGTACTTCTAAAGCAGATAAGCTTCAGGCAACTCAGAAATGCTCTGAATTGCTTTATAAATTTTTCTAGGGGTTACCGGGTTTCCGTTGAGGTGGGGGACATTTATACTTTGTAAAAGTGTAACTATGTTTATTCATACAAGCTTTGTTTGGCTAGATCATTCTAATCATGCATACTTACCTTTCATTTTAGCTTAGTGTTGGAAGTTAGGGAGTGAAGTCATAGGGAAAGCACATAGGGCTCGATTCCTACGGGCAAGGCTTCCATTGCCCACTGTGCAGATCCACTGAGACCCTCAGCCTTATCTGTCGGCACTGGGTACAATCAGACCTTACTAGCTGAAGAAAAACGTTAAAATTCATTCGATAGATCACTCCTGGCCTCTCCTACTCTCTGATTTGTCCTGGGTGCTTTTTCAGCAGCTCTCTGCTTCTACCAGTCCCTGCTGTCTCAACTCTGTTTCTCTTTTCCAAACTTCGTAGCCTCTCTATCCTCTGTTGGATGCTGAACTGTCCAGGCCTGTGCCCTCTTTTCAGTAATTTTCTTTTTAGATTGTCACTTAGTGCCATGAAGTGTTCTCTTTCTCTTAACTTTTAACCCTTTTTCTGGTAGCAACCTTACCTTTAAAGTTTATCATTCTTTTATTTCAACTATGGACCAACATGAATTTGTTTCGGAGCCAAGAAATCCAATCTACTTGATTTGTATATCATGAGAGTTGGATTACCTGCCTTTCAGAAACCCGAGGCTTCTGAGTTGTCCTAATTTAGAAAAGATGTGCCCCCCGACAAAAAAACAATTATAATGCCTTTGTTTCAAATATTGTTCTTTTAACCATATCACATTCATATTAGGCAAAAATATTTCTTGTTGTTGACTTGAACATCAAATATCAAGAGGCCATGATGACTTTATGCATGCTCTTCCTTCTGAACTCTTATTCAGAAGGAAGCTGAGTGCTTTCAGATGGGAAAGTATAGTAGCAATGAAGAAGGATAATGGAATAGTGTTTCTCTTTGGCCAATATGTCAAAATCCTGCAGAACCATAACAGGATCTTCCAGCTAATGAATCGAGCCCCCTGTGCACAACTGAACACCACATTGTGTTATTTTGTTCCAGAATATTTTACAGTTTCTTTTCTTTTGTTTTGTCTTTTTATTTCAACAAAATGAAAATAGAGCTCGGAAGTAAGTTGTGTGAGCCGCTCCTTTCAACATTTGCAGAATTTTCTACTGGCTGCATGCACCCAGCGGATCCTTTATTTGTGAATTTTGGTAGTCTGATTGCTGCTATGGAAATGTTATCCAAAATCATGATATTTTCCTGTGATAAGTGAAGTTCACAAGGAAGAAATCAACATATGTTTCTTATTCTTCTTTTTTGGGGGGGAAAGAAGTGTAATACACATCTGCATGTTACCTTTTATTCTGGCAGCTGCAGCTTAAGCAGGTTTTTTCTATCAGCTCTCCTACATTACAGGCAGTGTAAGAAACAAACAACAAGACAAGATGATTTCTGGAAGCTAAAGGAATTCCAATCGAATAGGGCTACTCTATGTCAGCTTTCCAGATTCGTAGAAAATAAAATGGGCAAAATTCTACTGTCAGACATAGTATAGTAATCCAAGAGAAGTAAATTCGGCCCCGTTGTTTCCAAGATGAAGTACCCACTTAAGCTAAGAAACTGCCACTGGCTGTTCTAATCTGACTTGTAGAATTCAGGACTTTCTCTGTACTCATTACTTGCTGGAGGCATCTGGTCCAGAGCCCAAACTTCCGTCATTTCTGTGCCACCAATACTACAACTTAAATTTGAAAATGAAACTTTATACAAATTCCTTTATAGAAATTTTAATCCATTTTTATACAAATGGATTAAAAATATTACGAAGAAAGGTAAAGGTAATTGTCAATTGATAGTTGGAATACTGGTATTGAATTCTAGCCATAGGCTGTTGCCTGCAGAAAGCTCTGAGCTGAGATTCTGCTCTTTTTTAAAAAAAAAAAAAAAAAAAAAAGCAGGTGTTAGGAGACAAAGACAGAGTGGGACCAGCCTGTGACGTTTTTCTTGCAGTAATGAAGAATTAGAAGAGAACTGAAAGGAATAACTGTTTTCCATCTTAAGTATCACTTAAAGTCATCTAGGATACCTCTGTTGGTATGAATCCAGCAGTGCAGAAACATTGTTCTAATCTAACACACTTCATTCCATATGTGAGGAAACTAAAGGTCCAGTTAGAGTCAGTGAGGATGGAATCCACTGTTGTACATTGCTCTTTCTTCAGTACACTTCTGTGTAATGACCCATAGATGTCTAAGTGTTCTTTTTAGGAGGTATAGGGTGGGGGTAGTTGCCTGTTTTTCAAAGGCACACATCAAAAATTGTAACTCTATTAATTACTGAGGAAAATTTTTCTCAACAATTATATTGGATCTAAATACATGCTTGTAAATTTATTTTAGACTAGGACATATTCCATCTCTATAATAGCATAAAAAGGAGCCAGTTAACTTCGTTCCAGTGTTCTAATAAACAGTCGCAATGAGAAGTTATAACCTTCAACTGTTGTAGATTGGTAAAGATCGTGTTGTAGGTAGGTGTCAGCTAAACTTACTGGCAGAAGGCACTGCATCTTCACTGCAGAGCAGATTTGGTGACATATTGGATATCCTAGTTTCAGAACAAAATCACTGAACATTATGAACATATTACAGAAATCTCCCTGGCAGTAAAATCTTGCCCTGTGAGTTTTTATTCCTTCTACATAATTACCTTTCATTTCAATTGAAAAATAATACAAAATACTCTCTCTAGCATTAAAACTATACTTTGTAAAATGACTTGTCATCAAAGTAAAATAAGATTGGCATGACTGTTTGTTTGTTTGTTTTCATTAAATAGTTTAGAAGAACCTACTTCTCTTTTGGGAAAAAGCTTTTAGTTGTTAGCTTAAGGAACAATAAACCACATTTGTCTTATTGGAAAATCTTTCTTGGTACACAGTCAACACTGAATAAATATTTGTTGAAAAATAATATAGTAAATAAAGAATAGCAGAGTTCTTACCTAAAAATGTTTCCTAATACCATTTTTTGACTCTTAATTGACTCCTCATCAGGTACATACAATGATATTTAACAGTAGCTAAACATAATCTTACGAGTAGAGACTCCATCTGCCAGATACTATAATTGTCCTCTGACTTTTATCTACACTGAAAATTAAGGGAAATTTTTCCTAGGAAATGGTCTGGCCTCCCTTCAAATTTAATGGCAGTTCAAGATAAAAGTTAAACGAAATACAGTGAAGAAAAAGATAATAATTATGTGTTTTGTGTTATATTGCTGCTGGTTGAATAAAAGTTTTTTTTTTTGTTAATAAGAATCTCACTTATCACTGTGTTTTCATCAGGTTCAAATACCTAACCCAATCCATTTCAGACTAAACAGGGCTAATACCTGTATCTAGTCATGTAGGCATAGGAAGGTGCTCATTGCTCCAACATCGATGAAATTCCAGTTGCTTTGCATATTTCTTCCTATGTCTATTTGTCATGATACTGGGGCTTTAAGGAATGTTTTGGCTTTTTCTCATATGGTTAAATCCTTATGAGTCTTTCTGAATCCAACTTTACCTGGTAAATAGTTGTCCTAAGGACATCTCATCTATTGCTGTCTCTCTCCTTTCTTTTTTGCGGTGTTGGGGAAGCATGCTTCTCATTGAACCAGACACATAACCAGTTTGGACTTACCCCAGATATTCAAGGCATTATCCATGCAGTTATTTGCTCTTGTCAATTTTGTGCATGCTCTTTGGAAGGCATAAGATTGCTGTAGAGAGAAGGGAACCTTTCTGATATCAGATTCTGTCTTTTAGATTAAGAAGTGTAAAAATGGAGCAGAGGAAACTGAATGACCAAGCAAACACCTTGGTGGACTTGGCAAAGGTAAGTCTGAGGTGCTTAGCCCTCATAGTTGCATCTGTTGAAATCAGCCACTGCACAGTCACTAATCATTCATGTTTCAAGAGGATCCCAACCCAAATTTAATTAGTAAATCAAACCAACCAAGCACCCTAAAATGATGGTCCAAGTTAAAAGAATGTTTCTATAACTCTCATTTAATGTACTCTTTCCCTGTTACGTTATTCAACCCCATTCTGAAAACATTCCTAGTTACAGTGATTTGGAAGTACCATAAGAAGCTTAAGTGGAATAGGAGACAATACCTGTGAGATTTTTATTTGCATGTAAATCTCATCCCAGTAAGAGCAGAACTGCATCCGAGGTCTGAGTGTGATATTCAGGAATGAATAGGACTCATCAATTAAATTTTGTTCTATGTATTTTAAGCAAACTCAAAAGAATGCAAAGTTGAAATAAAAATGAAAGATACCACCTGTAATCCCAGCACGTTGGGAGGCCGAGACGGGCGGATCACAAGGTCAGGAGATCGAGACCATCCTGGCTAACCCAGTGAAACCCTGTCTCTACTAAAAAATACAAAAAACTAGCCGGGTGAGGTAGCGGGCGCCTGTAGTCCCAGCTACTCGGGAGGCTGAGGCAGGAGAATGGCGTCAACCTGGGAGGCGGAGCTTGCAGTGAGCTGAGATCTGGCCACTGCACTCCAGCCTGGGCGACGGAGCGAGACTCCGTCTCAAAAAAAATAATAATAATAAAAAATAAAAAAATAAAAGATACCAGAAATTACATCCTAAAATGAAAGTTATCACCCCAAAGTGATCATTTTTTATGATTCTTTCTCCATTTCATTATTTCAAAATCATACCACTTTTTAAAAAGTATATTAACGGTCTCCAAATTTTTCTACCTTATTTGCAACATTTATCTGATCAATTTCTGGTTGTTTCTCCCCACATAAAACCCATCCTTAAAACATAAATATTTGTCAGCAATCAAAACATTGCATTTTCCTGGTTGAGTTCTAAAGGTGGTATTAGAATAGCATTTATATAATTGTTCAGCCTTTTACCCAAATGCTTTGAAAGAGACAACTCTCAGTTGCATCTTACAAACTGTTTTTTTTGTTTGAGAAATCAGCCATGATTTTACTAAAGCCTCAAGTATAATCCATAAAAATTACAAGTATTTGTTCTAGTCTCATTAAATAATGCATCTAAATTACATTCATTTCAATGTATATCAGTACCACATACTAGATGAAGATGCTAAGTATTTAATGATTTACCCTAGGAGAGCATATATCATGCATATAAACTGGACAGCACACATATATAAGGTATGAAGACATCCTCGATTAATGTGTGTAAATGTGGCTGTTACTTGGACGTATGAAAAAAAGATGGGCAAGCTCCATCACTCCTAGGTTAAATGATTTTTAATGGATATTTTTATGGAAAAATGAACAGACCACATTGGAATATGATGCAGAGATGTAATTTTACTTCAAGAGTACCACTGTGAGGCAAGATGCTATTTCTTTATTAATGTACTTATTATGACCACAGGACTGTACGTACCATAAAGGCTCAGTATTTTTGTAAATGAATGGATGCTGTTCACATATTCTCAAGACTGTGTAGTAAAATTAAGTGTCTGCACTATGTCTCTGATCAAACTGAAACAAGGTGCCTATAATCTGAATGATAACTCCCTTATCAGTTCATTTACCATCTTTAAAAGATTGTTAAGCAGAAGAAGAGCATATGATAGAAGAGAAACGAAGTAGAAGGAAGGACAGCTTAAATGAAGGGATCTCAGACTTGGGAAAGTCTGCACTAAACTAAGATTAAAACCTTTTCTTCCCCTTCACTAGCCTTTCCCCTTTCTAGCTCTGAGCTGATCAGTCCTTTCTCTTTGTCTTTTGGCTACTCAGGAAATATACCTAGAAATCCGAGTTATGGATATCCTGTGATCAAGACAGTCAATTTCAAGGTTCACTAGGAATCCAGAAACATTTTCCTATTTTAACCACTTAGCTTTGATTAAGCCTTAGCCAGTAGGTCAGAACCACAGCCAACAAGGTAGACTGGTAAGTTTAGTATCTCCCTCAACTAATATTCTCTCAATTATCTGTAAAATTTCCATTTGACCCAATGGAGAGAGGCCTATAATTTGAAACAAAGGATAACAAACAATATTTAGGAATTTATTGCTTTAAATTACAAAATTGTAAAACCAGTTAATGCTAAACTTCATTTATATTTTACCCTCAACATTTCTGCTAAATCCCAATACTGATTCTGCCCATTTTTAAAAAATTACCCCTGCCCTAATGTTATGTGTTGCAAAATGAATTTGATGTGTACTAACCTTTGTGACAACCTTTAACATACATATATAAATATTAAATTGAAATGTTTTTGTCTTTCCTGATACCACCTGCAATCATTGGGCATACCACCAGTAGCAGTACCTGCTCCACATTTTCTACAACTGAACCAAAGATCTTATATTTCTGTTATAAATCCTAGCATTGAACAGATACAATGAATTGACTTTGCAAGATGAGCTGTTCAGTTTGCTGACACCCCTGTTATACTGAATGCCACCAGCAAGAGACTGGAGCTAAACCTCTGAGAGGTGGACAGTTTGTGTTCAGGGCAAGTATAATTAACCTTCTCAATCCTGTTTTTCAGACCCAGAATATCATGTATGATATGATTTCTGATTTAAACGAAAGGAGTGAAGACTTCGAGAAGAGGATTGTTACCCTGGAAACAAAATTAGAGACTTTGATTGGTAGCATCCACGCCCTCCCTGGGCTCATAAGCCAGACCATCAGGCAGCAGCAGAGAGATTTCATTGAGGCTCAGATGGAGAGCTACGACAAGCATGTCACTTACAATGCTGAGCGGTCCCGGTCCTCATCCAGGAGGCGGCGGTCCTCTTCCACAGCGCCACCAACTTCATCAGAGAGTAGCTAGAAGAGAATAAGTTAACCACAAAATAAGACTTTTTGCCATCATATGGTCAATATTTTAGCTTTTATTGTAAAGCCCCTATGGTTCTAATCAGCGTTATCCGGGTTCTGATGTCAGAATCCTGGGAACCTGAACACTAAGTTTTAGGCCAAAATGAGTGAAAACTCTTTTTTTTTCTTTCAGATGCACAGGGAATGCACCTATTATTGCTATATAGATTGTTCCTCCTGTAATTTCACTAACTTTTTATTCATGCACTTCAAACAAACTTTACTACTACATTATATGATATATAATAAAAAAAAGTTAATTTCTGCACATACTTGTTTGGTCACTTGACATTTCTAAAGCTTCACTTCTCACATTATTTTCAAGGTAAAATAGCCGATTATCATCTGATGCACACTGATAATTTTGATAGCCAAAAGTTTGGCTGGTTGGAAAAAAAGACTTTCAATTCCTCTATACCCTAAGATTTTTCTCTTGTTATGAATCATTTGCATCAATCATTTCAACCAGGATAGCTTACCAGTTTTTAGGTTGCATTGTCTCATTTTTAATTCAATTTTTTTTCAAAATGTAGAAAGTCAGTCTTTTATCAGAACATATACAAATAAGGAGTAGAGATGCTTTCAAGAATTTTTTAATTCCCAGTTTACTAGCAGATTTATAGGAACAAAGTATCAGGGTACATCACTGTCTGTAAACAGATGGTGCAGAATTTTAGTTCTAAACTAGTTATTTCGTATCTTTCCATTTATTTATTATGAAAGGCCAAGCATGCACTTTAAGTGTTTGGGGCCTACATGTGTATATTCATAGATACATGTTTGCATACAACAGCATAATGAGCATACATAAGCCTAACTCCTAACATATCCTCTAGTAAGTGATCTCATCTTTGTCTGTACTTACATATTTAACACAAGTGAATAGCATCTAGTAAATTTCACGTGTTTTAGGACACTTGTTTCCTGGATGGTTAAGGTCAGTTTGTGTGAAAGAGAACTGAGTGGTTATTGCTACAAACCTACCTGTTTGCAGATTTGCTCTAAGAATCCACTGGGTTTAGAAGAACCATGTGTGAGATGATAGCAATATGGAATTTCCTCATGTGGTGTTATTCCCTGGAGTTTACAAGAAGGCTGATGGTGGTAGGGATAATGTGTCATAAAAATAAGGCTTCGTTTGGACATCTCTGAAAGCAACCTGCTTGTATCAGCCTAAACCTAAAAATATTCAATTTTCAGGGCAATCTGCTTCAGAAGCTTTTGTCCCCCCTCTACTTCATTTTATACCATACCCTTTGGTGTCAACCTTACAACATTCAAGTTGCTAGTATGTTTTTCCTTCTTTAGCACAAACTAGAGTGATATATTTGATCCACCCTACATAGTCCAATGGATAAAATAACATTTGTAACATTCTGCATAAATAATTTAAAAACCAAACAGTTCCTTTCAATATCAAGGATATAAAACTATGATTGCTTTAGATTGCATGAGAACCACTTGCTATTTACTGTCTATCCAAAATGGCTGAAACTAAAGTCCATTCATATAGCTTATATAGGCCTCTGTTGGATGAGAATGAGGCTTGGAATTTTTTTTTTTTTTTTTTTTAATAATAAGTGAAAGGAAACAAGAACACTGGTTATAGAAACATATTGCCAAGTTAAATGAACATCAAGATCCTACTTCATCAAGATTTCTATTTCATGGATGAAATCAAATCTCATTTTATGTATTTTGGGTTACATACAAGAATATATCAAGCATTTGGTATAAACACCGGATGTAAGAAGGAGAAATTTTGGAAAAACATTAATTTGTTCTTACAATGTATATAGTTAATTCTTGTATCTTCTACCTTTGTTGTGACTAAAAGGCACAGTAGCAGCTGAAGTTTATCATCTTACAGATCAATGAACACTATCACCCCAGAACATTAGGGGACTAGGGAAAGAATAATGTATTGCTTCTCTTGTCAAAGATGAGAGAAGACAAAGATTTTAATTTATATTTCTTTACCTTGCATTTATTCTCTTCTTTTTAACTGTAGCTCTTCTAGAATAAGTCACTCTCTTATCCTTCAAAATCAATTTTTCGTTTCCTATTCTATGTAGAGTATATGAAAACTGGTAAATATTAAATTTTTTATTTCTATTTTTTTAAATGCCAAATAACCACAGTTTTAAAAGGAGGAGGGGACCCATCGGTTACATAGACATTCTGGCCTGTGATTTGCTGAATCAACCCCACTTTAGGCAGAGCTACCAAGTCTCCTCCCAAATGGCTTTGAATTAGGCAGAGTCCTCTGAGGGCTGCTTAGAGGACTGCTCTTGTGGTGATAAATGCCCTGACTTGCATTTTGCTTTTCAGAATTCCCAATAATAATTAAGTTCTGTTTGTCTCATCTCAGCCTGCCACACCCTGGTCTGTTTCTCTACAGCCAGCACAAGCCATTTGGCTTCTGCAAATCATTTTAAATTACAATGGCACCACCTTCCTCAGTAATTTTCATTTCCTCCACTTACACTCAATGTCAAGGTTAGTCACTAGAAAGAAGACCCTGTGCTCTTACAGAAATGAGGATGAGCCAAATGCATAACAGATACTACATTTTGGAAATTTCATGTGTTTCTCTCTAGTTTCTCCTCCCTTTCTATTTGTTTTCCAAGAGTCTCTCCATCAAAACATCTATAGTAATCGAGTAATTATGCTCCAAAACAGAATTTGGGAATTCAGATAAAAAGCTAGGGGTTAGGGTTAATATGAACATCAAGCGATGGATTAAATAATACAGTCCTCCTATTTTTGAGCTTTGCTCAGTTTTGAGAAATAGCATGGCAAAGTGGAAGGAGTCAGACTTGAGTGTAGAACTTAGCCCTGCCACTCACTAGCGCTGTGTACTTGAACATCATTGATTCTCAGAGACTTTTGTTTTCCCATTTGTAAAATGAGCCTAAAAAGAGACAGCTATGGGGGGGCAGGGCGGGGGAAATCTGCAAAGCCTGGCATCTATTTCATCAAACGATGGTAGTTACTTATATTACTACTTACAGCAAAAGGCAGCAAATATTAAACACCTCCATTATCTGTTTCTAACTGTTAGCACATGACTCTATATATATATGTACACACACACACAAAATCTGTTCATAAATATGATCCAGAAAAGTAGAGGGTGTTTGGTTAGGGAGTGCTGGGAAGGTCACCTGAGAGTTGGACCAAAGGGTTCATTTACTTTTCCAGACCCATCCCTGTAGGTCCTGAGCCTCCACCCACTTCTCCTAGTCTGTGTAACACACCCTGATGCCATTTATGTGTTTTAACTTGGGGTCCCCAACCCTGGGGGCCTGGCCAGTTAGGAACTGAGCTGCACAGCAGGAGGTGAGCGATGGTACAGCAAGTAAAGCTTCATCTGTATTTACAGCTGCTCCTCATGGCTCACATTACCACCTGAGCTCTGCCTCCTGTCAGATCAGTAGCAGCATTAGATTCTCATAGAAGCACGAACTCCATTGTGATTGCACATGTCAAGGATCTAGGTTGCGAGCCCCTTATGAGAATTTAATGCCTGATGATCTGTCACTGTCTTCCATCAGCCTCAGATGGGCCCTTCTCATTGCAGGAAAACAAGCTCAGGGCTCCTACTGATTCTACATTATGGTGAGTTCTATAGTTATTTCATTATATATTACAATGTAATAATAGAAATAAAGTGCACAATAAATGTAATGCACTTGAATCATCCTGAAACTATTGCCCCACAACCCCCAGTCCAAGGAAAAACTGCCAGGACCACGAAACTGGTCCCTGGTGCCAAAGAGGTTGGAGACCACTTTTTAACTGACTTTTCAAGCAATCCATTAAGAAAAAAATTATCAAACGGGTTGTTTGATAAATAAAAACCTAGGAGATGTTGAGAGTCCTGGAAGACCCTGCAACAAGCAGTATAATATAAAGGACTTCTCTCCATCTCACTGTCACTACTGCTAGAGCCCTGATGAACGTGATCTTTTTCAGTTTGTTAGACTAGGAAGCAAAAACATGCCCTGTCAATGCTGCTTTCTAGTTCTTCTGTTAAATATGTCACGAGTCAATGAACCCAGAAATAGAAAACATATAGTTTTCCAGGTATTTTTAGAAATACTTAGAATTTGTTCCCCCCAGAAAAAGCCTTTTTCTCCAGTTATGGTTTCCTCTACCCCAAGTGGGCTCATGCTCCCTAGGTGGTAGTATGGAATGAAAGATGCTACTCAAGTGATTAGAAATTACTATGGCTGAGCTCATTGGTATATACCCTATAGTCCCAGCTACTCAGGAGGGTAAGGCAAGAGGATAGCTTGAGGCCACAAGTTCGAGACCAGCCTAAGAAATATAGCACCCCATTGCAGAGAGCAAAAGAGTGAGTGAGAGAGAAGAAAGAGAGAAGGAGGAAAAGAAAAGGAGGATGAGAGGAGGAAGGAAAGGACTGAAGGAAGGAAGGGAGGGAGGAAGAAGACTTACTAGGGCTACAGTGTCAGGAGTACTATATTAACCTTCGGTTAGTAACTTACTTAACCTTAGGTCCAGCTAAAAGTTGCGTCTAAGAGTGGCCGTGGTCAGCAGATTGTGGCCAAGCAGAGTAGAACAGAGAGACACTTTGTTTGAGTTTCTCTACTCTGTTAATAACTTGCCTTTCCTGCCCCCTCTTATAGTAGGAAAGCAGTCGCTCTCCATAACCCAACTCTTTTAATCTCTGTTGGAGACAGGTCTCATTTAATCCTTTAATTCCTTCATCAACCCTACATTTATTTCCATTTTACAGATGCAAATACTAAAGGGAGTATCTGTTTCTAAAACGAGTTCAAGGAAATAAGTTCCTTTCTCAAAAACTTAAATTATCAATTTCCCTGGGGTTTCCTTCCCTGCCCCCCACTCCCAAATAAAGAAGCCTATAAACCAGATAATATTTCTCGTTTGTCCATCCTGTCACTAATAAAAATATTTGAGGGCAGTGAAAATGCAGTGTCCTCTCCTAAGGTAAAAAATATATATATATTTGCAGACTCTGAACTGGTTCAGCTCAAAGGAAAAGTACACCTGCACAGTGGGAGATTATGTGGGTCTGAGTCATAAAAGAATCCAACAGATCACAGAACGTACTCGGTATTGCACCCACATTTTGAGGTGATGCCACGTGTTTCCTCTGCTGAACCTGGGTCAGGCAATGAACCCTCAGCCATCCAGGCCCATCACCTCACCTGCTGAAGAGACTGTGGCCACCAGACCTCCTTAGGTGGTCGATGACGGATGATATGAGATACTAAGAAGAAGTCTAAACTATATCTTCACTGTAAAGGAAAAATCAAAATGGCTTCAGTAAGAAAACATTTGGCATCATGTGTACCAAAATCCTTCTGGCCATAATATTCTAAGTCTACATTATTCTGCCTAATGATTCCCATACCATCCACCATCCCTTCAGAGTGGGTTGGAGTGCACCCACCTGCTCAAGCACATTTTATATGTAGAACCTGAAGGCCTACCTAGAATAGGCCCCTCTCCAATTCCATGTTGTACATGAACCCGATTCTTCCTCTATCTCATTTCCTCCCACTTTTGTCTTACTGCTTAAGTGGAATTGTTGGGTTGAACATTCATATTTTTGTGGGCTTTGGGAATGCAAGGCTAAAATTAACCTGTCTTTCTGTTGGATAAGATCACACAGCCTCAGAGAGGAAACTAACAATGAATAGATAAAAGGACTTTAAATTAACCAACAGTTTTATTTTTGAGTTTATAGGAGGAAGTGATATGCTATGAAGAAATACTGGCATCACTTAAATATGATTGCGTAAGGAGCTTTTCCCTTTATTTTTCTAAAAACCTATTTATATGTGTTCTGAAACATATTTTAAGGGAGTTTGAAAATCATAAGTGTCTTTGACAGCGATCACTGATAGCAAGGGTCTTAAAACAAGTTGCTGTGGGGAATAAAAATATTAGGTGGACATTTCCTCGTAAATGTGAAGCAGCCCAAGTGGAGAACCCCTTTGTATCTTCATGAGATTCCTATCCCCTCTCTCTTTTAGAAAAAGCCACAGCAAGAGAATATTTCTTCTGTATAAATAATAGAGAGGACTTGAAAATTAGCAAAAAGCAGAATATTGCATAAATAATTTAAATGATTAAATATTTAGGGGAAAAAAACCCTTTGCAAAGGCATTTAATGAAAACTTATTTACATATAAAGGAGAATAAAGGTAATGACACATTCTTATTCTTGACTTTGATAATTTAAAAACTGTAAGTAGAAACTATTTTGGAAAGACAAAAAAGGCAAGAAAGCTTAAAAAATAAAAAAGTGAGAAAGCACAAAGCAAGAAGATGAAGCCTAATAGTCTAACAACAAGTACCAATAGTTTAACTCACCTGTTTAAAGGATAGAAAATACAAGCTTATGTTAAAAATAAAATAACATATATATGCTTTTTATGAAATAAAATAAAATGACAGGTCAAGCTAAAATCCAAGTTACAGGGGAGAATTCAGGCTGGTCCAAACAAAAACGTGGTAGCAATGTTCATTCAGACTGAAGCAAATCAAATGAAAAGTATAAAATCACAAAAAGATGCCACGTTAGACTGATAAACATTCAATTGATACTGAAGAGAAAGCTGCATGAAGTGTATGCACTAAATAATAACACATATAAATTAAAACTCTCAGAAATAAAAGGAAAAGCATAATTGTGTGGGAGACTTTAAGATCTCTGCAGCCTATACACATCAAAATGTAATAGACCAAAAATACAGTTTTTCAAAAAAATTTATCAAAATTGGCCTAAGAACTAGTAGAAATATGAATAGAAAAATAACTATATAAGAAATAGAAATGTAGTAAAAAATATAACAAGTCAAAAAGCACTCATACCAGTTGCTTTGAAAGAATACTTTGTGTTTTATATAAAGTCTCCCTGAGAATTAAATAACATAAAGTTAGGCAACTTATTTTACTAAGTATATGACCCTAAAGTCATAACTAGGCAAGGAAAACAGAAGATAAAGCTACAAACCAATCAACATGGAAAGTTGCATGTAAAAATCCTCAATATGATATTAGAAAACCATATCCAGGGCTATATTAAGACAATAATACAGCATGACCAAGAAAGTTTAATCAGCCTTTCAAAAATATGAAACCCTAATAATATAATCACAGCATGTAACAAAGACAATCACATAATTACTTCAATGCTAAAGCTACATCTGATAAAATTCAACACTCATTCAAAAAATATTTATAGTAAACTAATAAGATAGAGGAACTTATTTAATTTGATAAAGCGTATCTGCAAGATACTAAGTAACAGCAAAACTCTAGACATATCCTCCTTAATGACAGGAAGGAGGATGCCCAGCATCATCACTGTTGTTCAACACTGTGCCAGAGCCCCAGCCAGTGCCGCTTCACACTGCTAAACTTCACACTGTTACTCTACCCCCAGATGATAACGACCCAAGCCTGACACACACATGCGTACACACACACAGTTCAGGAGGATTTTTTTATGACTTAACAGTGTGTGAGACCTTCTCACACAAGATAGAAAAAGCAAAAGTCACAAAGGAAAAAAAAATTGCTTTTGGCAAAATTAGAAAGTTTCTGAAATATAAGGTAAAATTACAGGAGAAAAAATATTTACAATACTATATGACAAAAAGGCATTTTTATTCAGAATATATACATGTAGATAGATATGGATGTAATAGTATTTTATAGTTATCTGTATCTAGATAAAAATATAAAGATAGATCTATATCTCTCTACATGGACTATCCATAAGTAAAAGATAAAAATCTGGTAGGAAAACAGCAAAGTAAAGGATTTCCACAGGCTACTCACAAAAGTGGCAATAAACATGTGAAGAATACCAAACCGACTAATAATAAGAGAACTGTGCAGTAAGACACCAAGAAGGTGTTATTTTTTCCCAGTAGACAAAGTGTTAACAGTATAACACATGTTAGTATGGAATAGGTAAGGGGAAATAGGTCCCTCATATACTACTAGTCTGAATATTCGTAAACTGGTTCAAAGCTATTTAAGACAACCTATTAAAATTTAAAATGCATATACCTGCTTTGGAAAATTCTCAAATTTCCTTTTTAAGACTGAAAAATAAATAAGTAATAGTGTTTCCCTTTCCTGAGAGAAAGACAAAACTCACAAACTTTGTTAGCAAGTGAGACAAGGTCTGTGTCTACTGCTCCCAGAAGATCAGTCTCTATTTGCCAACGAGTGAAGCTACCAGGACCCTCATTATGGGGAGAGAGAGAAACATCAAAACGCTTCTCTATTTGGTGTCACTTGCATAGAGAGAAGAGTGCACGAGAGAGAGAGAGAGAGCGCGCGCGAAAGAGAGAGAGATAGCGTGCGCTTCCAGACACTTGGACCAAGTGCAAAGTGTTTTTCTATTGCCATATTACTTCATAATCAGAATACTATTAAATAGCATTCTCATATTTCCCACAGTCTTTTCAGACGTCTGGTGAAGATTCCTCTCAAGACTCCATGCAAGAGGAACCTGTGCTTTCAGCCTAGTGTTTGCATGGTTCTTGCATATCACACACAGTGAAACTTAGGAACATACCTCTTGATGTTATTCTCTTGAAACATTTTAAATAAAGTGTAGTAAAAATTCCATCAAATGGTAATTTCAGTAGAGGAATTATTGTGCCAAATTATCCCTATAATCCCAGGCCAGACTATAAAGACCTGGGGGCATAAACATGTATTTTGAGTTGGGAGGAGGGTGGAAGTGGACAGTTTTTTGTCCCTGGTAAACATCCACACAATCCCACCACTCCGTCTCTTCTTTAGAGTTACACCAGCACCTATAGCCATGCTGGAAAGTCTTTGAGCTTTTACTGCGACTGCACTTTTAATATCTTTTTAATTCCAAATGTCTTTAAATAGAGAAACTGCTGAATAAATTGTTACAAATACACAAATTAACAACTTTAAAGTATTTGGAAGATCTAAAGTTACTCACCTAGAAAGATCCTTAAGATATATTAATATTTGTTAGCAATAAATACAAACTTCAGAACATTACTAAGAGCAGAAATAAGGCACTATGCTGGAAGACTTAGATAATGTATTTAGGCAAATGTCATTAGAGCTATAAGAAAACTGTCAAAGCTTTATTTTCAAATATTATAGAACAATTTGACAACTCCACAGAATCAATAACAATAATTCAAATGAGACAAAAATTCAGCAAGTTAATGGGTATAAAAACGGTATGCAGAGATTGAAACCCCTTTCCTTACACTATATACAAAAATTAACTCAAAATGGATTAAAGATTTAAATGTAAAACCAAAAACTATAAAAAACTCTGGAAGGCAACCTAAGCAGTACCATTCTGGACACAGAAATCAGCAAATATTTCAAGAAGACACCAGAAGCAACTGAAACAAAAGCAAAAACTGATAAATGGGATCTAATTAAACCAAAGAGCTTCTGCACAGCAAAGGAAACTATCAACAGAGTAAACAGACAACCTATAGAATGGGGGAAATTTTCTGCAAGCTATGTATCTGAGGTCTGCTGTCCAGCATCTATAAGGTCTGCTGTCCAGCATCTATAAAGAACTTAAACAAATTTACAAGAAAAAAAAAATCCCATTAAAAATTGGACAAAGTTCATGAACAGACACTTTACCAAAAGAAGACATACATGCAGTCAACAATCATATGGTAAAAAGCTCAACATCACTGATCATTAGAGAAATGCAAATTAAAACCACAATGAGATGCCACCTCTTACCAGTCAGAATGGCTATTAATAAAAAGTCAAAAAATAACAGATGCTGGTGAGGTTGTGGAGGAAAAGGAACACTTATACACTGTCAGTGGGAGTGTAAATTAGTTCAACCATTGTGGAATACAGTGTGACAATTCCTCAAAGACCTAAAGATGGAAATACCATTCACCCCAGCAATCTCATTACTGGGTATATACCCAAATAAACATACATCATTCCACTATAAAGACACACGCACATGTATGTTCATTGCAGCACCATTTGCAATAGCAAAGACATGGAATCAACCTAAATGCCCGTCAATGGTAGACTAGATAAAGAAAATGGGGTACATATATACTATGGACTACTATGTAGTCATAATAAAGAACAAGATCATGTCCTTTGCAAGAATAAAAATGGAGCTGGAGGTCATTATCCTTATCAAACTAGCACAGGAACAGAAAACCAAATACTGCATGTTTCACCTATGAGTGGGAGCTAAACTATGAGAACACATGGACACAAAGGGTAGAACACCACATGCTGGGGCCTATTTGAGGGTGGAAGGTGGGAGGGAGGCAGAAGATCAGGAAAAGTAGCTAATGAGTTTCTAGGCTTAATACGTAAATGACAAAATCGTCTGTACAACAAACCCCTATGACACAAGTTTACCTATATGATACAAGTTTACCTATATATATACCTGCACGTGTATCCCTGAACTTAATAGTTAAATTTAAAAAATAGCATGCCGAGGCCGGGCGTGGTGGCTCCCACCTGTAATCCCAACACATTGGGAGGCCGAGGCAGGCGGATCACCTGAGGTCGGGAGTTCGAGCCCAGTCTGACCAATATGGAGAAACCCTGTCTCTACTAAAAATACAAAATTAGCTGGGCATGGTGGCGCATGCCTGTAATCCTAGCTACTTGGGAGGCTGAGACAGGACAATCGCTTGAACCCGAGAGGCGGAGAGGTTGCAGTGAGCCAAGATCGTGCCGTTGCACTCCAGCCTCGGCAACGTGAGTGAAAGCCCATGTCAAAAAAGAAAAAAAAAGAAAAGAAAATAGCATGCAGAAATCAATAGCTTTGATGCACACAACAGTAATCAATTGGTATATATAATGGTAGTGAGAAACACCCAATTTATAATTACGAAAAAAAAAAAAGGGAATAAACTTAACAAGAAATGAGCAAAATTCTCATGACAAAACTTTAAAACATCCCTGAATGACATAAAAGTAGACTTGAACAGATTAGAAAACATCTCTTTTACTTGTATTGAATAGCTCAACATCAGAAAGACATAAGTTCTCCTCAGTTTTACAACGTAATGCAATCCCAATTTAAAATATATTAACAAGCTTTTTAAAATGGAGCTACACAGATCGATACTGAAGTTCACATAGACAGAATAAGAATCAAAATACTTATTTTTTAAAAGCTATAGCTGGTGGTCTTTTTGCCAGAAAAAAATATAGCATGGTATAAAACAGCTATATTTAAAATATCTTGGAACTAGCACAATAATACACAGAAAGATCAGTGAAATAGAACAGAAATTCTGGAAATAGAGCCAAGTATGTCTGGAAAGTTATTATATAATAAAGGTGGTATTTCAAATAATTGAGACAAAGATGTACTTTATAATAAATGGGCTGAAACAATTGGATAGCAATGTGGGAAAAAAATGGTAAAACCAGAGCCATACTTCACATCATATGAAGATTAAACTCCAGTTGGATCCAAGAGTTACACATAAAAACTGAAACCACACAAGTAATAGAAGACAATATGGGTGAATTTTTCTAAAACCCAGGTAGAGTGAAGGGCTTTCTGGAATGCAGAGGCAATAAAATACATGACTGATAAATTTAACTACATAAAAACAAAAGAACTTTGAATAACAAAGGAGAACACCTCAACTAACCTCCTCGGACAAAGCCAAAAGCAGATGATACACTGGGGAAAATATTTGTAACACAACACAGATAAAGAACTGAAATCCCTAATATTATAAAAAATTATAATTGAGAGGAAAAAATTATAAAACCAGATAGAAAATAGGACAATGGACAAAAGACAGATGATTTACAAAATATATATATAATTCTAAACATTTAAAATATGTTCATTTTATTCATAATATGAGAAATGCAAATTAAAACTATACAAATATATTAATATCACTTTTCTCAGATTGGTAACAACTAAAAGCTTGACAACATTTTGTTGTTAACAAAAGGAACAAACACTTTCATACTTTTCTTATGAGAATGTAAAAGGGCACATTCCTCTGGAGGGAAATTTGACAGCATCTAACAACTTATTTTTTCACCCAGAAACCTGTCTTCTAGGTTTATACCCTGAAGACACAACTTCAACAAAGGTATATACCCATGAGATTCTTAGTTACATTACCGTAATTGCAAAACACTGGATGCAAAATGAATGCCTTCATTTTTAAAATTTGTTCAAAATGAAGAACTTTGCAGCTGCACAAAAAAATGGGGAAGATATCTATGACCAGATACGGAATGACTTCCAGGATTTATTAATAAATGTAAAGAAAGCAAAAGTACAGAAAAGTGCAAAAGTGTATAAATAGTGTATTTGTGTAAAAAAACTATTTTTGCCAAAAAGAGACACACTGGAAGGATGAGGCAGAAAGGAATGAAATGGTATCTACAGAAGGTAGGTGGGAAGAGGATGGAAGGGAAGGGGGAGTAACTGACACTTGTCTAAGTATATTTTTAAGAATAATTTTTACTTTCTGAACTATGTTAATATTTTATATACTCAAAGCATTCTATCAGTGAGAATAGGGGGAAAACCCTAAAACAAAATACAAACAAAACTAAATGAACCAAATTGTATTCCAAATGAAAAAATAACCATATCAAGTGAGTGCACTGTGGGAGAAACAACATTAGTAATTCCTTTTTTATAGACCAGTTTCAGAAAACAATATAGAGCATTTCCTTATATCCCCTGTTCACTTTTCTTAATGTTAACATCATCAAGAATAAGAAATTAACATTGGTACAATATGAATTAATTAACCCTACTTAAACTAAATAACCTCAATCTAAATAACCTCAGTTGTCACTAAATAACCTAAGCCTAATAAATGCCAAGATATTTTTTAGGCTTATTTTTCGCAGTAGTGTTGGTTAGCAATTCTGAAATGACTTTCTGCATACTGAGCAAATGAATATATATACTGACAGTGGGAACAAGTTTCTCTCTCTTGAAGAAGGGACTTAGAATGTGGAATGCTGGCAGATAGGCTAGGAAGAATCCTGTGGTATTGGATGGGAATTAGAGGCATCAGTATGAATTTATGGACATATAAATAGTTATAGAAATATGTTTGTGTAATACTGCATGTTCTCACTTATAAGTGGGAGCTAAATGATGAGAACACATGGACACATAGAGAGGAGCAACACACACAGGGGCCTTTTAGGGGGTGGAAAGTGGGAAGAGGAAGATGATCAGGAAAAATAACTCATGAGTACTAGGCTTAATACCTGGGTGATGAAATAATCTGTACAACAAACCCCCATGACACAAGTTTACCTGTAAAACAAACCTGCACATGTACCTCTGAACTGAAAAGTTAAGAGAGAGTGAGAGAAAGGAAATAAAGGGAAGAAAGGAAGAGAGAAAGAAGAGAGAGAGAGAGCAAGAGAGAAGGACAGAAACAAAAGAAAGGAAGGAAGGAAGGAAGGAAGGAAGGAAGGAAGGAAGGAAGGAAGGAAGGAAGGAAGGAAGGAAGGAAAAAGAAGAGAGAGAGAAGGCAAGAAAGCTAGATAGATTGATTTTGAGGAGGAAGCTCTGATTTTTTATCTTGCCCAAATTCCTATCTGAGGTGTCTGGGGAGTCATGCCCTCTAAACCATAATTTCTCATCAGATGGGTTTTTATTTGACCATGTATATTACAACTTACTTTCCAATATGACTCTGGCGTAACAAGGAAGAAAATAAAAATGTTTTACCCCAAAATGTATTTTGTTGCCATACCTTGAAATTGCCCTGCAAAGTCTCTTGTGGGAAAAATCCACATTCTATAGGAATCCCCTTCCGCCTTTGCTTTCCTTCATTCCTTCCCAGATCCAGGAGATAATCAGCTAAGAGCCAGGCATCCCTTTAGGTCTGACAAGGAACATTTTACAACCTGCTCTCTCTCTCTCTCTCTCTCTCTCTCTCTCTGAAGTCTGCTGTCTGAGAGATTCCTCTGTACAATAAAACTTGACCTCCACAATCCTTTACCTTAACCTGAACATTGCTTTTCATTTCATTCAGGTCTTCAGATAAACTCAACCAATTGTCAACCAGAAAATGTTTACAATTACCTATAGCCTGGAAACCCCTCTGTATTTGTTTGATGTCTCATGCCTCCCTAAAATATATAAAACCAAGCGGTACCCAAACCATCTTAGGCACATGTTCTTAGGATCTCCTAATGGCTGTGTGACAGCCCATGGTCACTTATATTTGGCTCAGAATAAATCTTTTCAAATATTTTACAGAATTTGACTCTTTTCATCAACAATTTGTATGAACATATATTGGGTGTTCATTTCCTAATTCTGTCTGCTAAAAAGCCCTGGGAGCAATAAAATCTCAAATCTAGTGAGCAGATCTTGGATTCTTCAGACCATTATTCTTAGAGAAATAGCTCAGTCCAGGACAAGAACCAGAAAGTTCAACATAAGCATGGAACATCTTCCTACACCAGAAGATATGAAATGTTCAAAAATAGTGAGGACATATCAAAAGGAAATGAAGGTCAGCCTGAAGAAGTTTTCACTGGCCAAATCTGGCACAGTTTGGGCATCAAAAAATAGTAATATTAGTAGTTGTTATCCACTGAATAAAATAAGAATCTATACTTCCATGTTTACATAAAAAAGGAAAACTCTTCTTACAGTGGGTGAAAGATTATAGGGAAGAGGATGGATATTTACATCATCTTGAAAGATCTTGCAATACATTTTTCACTAATTGTACAGGGTTAATGGTAATTTTATTGTTAAGAAAAATAAAAGAAAAACCTAGTGAAAACTACCTTAACCAAAGAAATGAAGTAATACCGCCTATAATGGTACTGGCCAATATCATATGCCTCCTCATACTATGCAACAAGGAGGCTCATCACTGAGGTGTTATTCCTGCCAAAAAGCATAATATGAATCTAATAATGAAAAAATATTGGACAATCCAATTGATAGAGCAAAACAACTAAAATGATGAAAAATAAATAAACTAGCCTATGTTCTTAAAAAATGTTACAAAAGAAAGTCTGAAGAAATATTCTACATTACAGGAGACAAAGTAACAACTAAATGCAAGTCATCTTTCTAGATTAGACTCTGGACCAGGAGAAAAACAACTCTAGGCGACATTACAGGGACAACTGGCAAAATTTGAATTTGTAGATTAGGTAATAGTTTTGTATCAATCTTAAATTTTCTTATTCCGCTAACTACACTGCGATTATAAAAGACAAGTCTTTGTTCTTATGAAATACAGTTTCAAGAATTTGTCATAAAGGAGCATAATGCCTTCAACTTACCCTCAAATGGTTCAGGAAATGGAGGGGTGGGAGAGAGAGAGAGGGAACAAGAGAAACTGATAAAGGAATATGGAAAAATGTTAACCATCAGTGAATTTAGGTGAAAGGCATACAGAAATTCTTTATATTTTTCCTACAACTTTTCTGCAAGTTTGAAATTATATCAAAAATTACAAAGAACCTAAAGGACCATCAATAGGGGACAGATTTAAAAAGAGTAGTTCTTATCAAAAGTACAAAGAATGAAACAGATCTACACACACTCATGGAAAGCTCTCCAAGAAATACTATTAAAGTTTTGTTTTATAAATAGTTGGAAAATAAATAATTAGCCCACATATCTAAAGCATAAACCTGTATATGTCTTTGCATTCATATTCACATGCACAAATTCATAGAAAACTTATGACAGGATATTCAAAAATACAATGTCGGTTACCTCTGCAAAGAAGTGAAAATGTCAGAATGGTCAAAGAAGATCTCTACTTTCATTTGAGTTTTCAGATAACATATGTTCAGATATTACTGACATTAATGAAAACAAAGGAAATAGAAAAACTTTTTAAAGCATACTAGAAGGTAAATAACTTATGAAATGGTAGAAAATGGGAAGGAAGGGATTGAAATGGTAGAAAATGGGAAGGAAGGGATTCAAAAACACTAAGGAAAGAATTAGCCTCGAGTAAAGAGATTATGTTTTTTTCTAACATCCAGGAAAGGAAGGTTGTGAAGCTAGACGCAGGTATAGATTTACTTGGAGGTGCCGGTGGGAGAAGATGTTTCACATCTAATGGCCTGTTTTTCCATGAGATAGGATGCAAGGTTAACTACTAAGTTAAAGAGGAAGTTTTCAGAGTGAGTTTAGCCTGAGGAATGAAAACTAATAGGAGACATGATAGTTGTCTTCATATACTTGGAAGACTAGAATGGATTCGTTCTATGTAGACAAGAACCATCAAGAGTAAGACCTAAAAAGGTAGATTTTTGATTCAAAATCATGGTTTTCCAACATGGAATGGGCTGCCTTTACACATAATGAGTCTGCTGACATTAGAACTGTTTAGAATGAGGTTGAAAATATTGGCTGAGCACGTTGGCTCACACCTGCAATCCCAGCACTTTGGGGGACCGAGGCAGGTGAATCACGAGGTCAGGATATCGAGACCATCTTGGCTAACACGGTGAAACCCCGTCTCTGCTAAAAAATTAAAAAATTAGCCGGGTGTGGTGGCGGGCACCTGTAGTCCCAGCTACTGGGGAGGCTGAGGCAGGAGAATCACTTGAACCTGGGAGATGGAGGTTGCAGTGAGCCAAGATCACACCACTGCACTCCAGCCTGGGCAGCAGAGTGAGACTCCGTCTCAAAAAAAAAAAAAAGAAAAAAATATTAACAATTGTATTCTTTGCATATCAACACATCTCAGGCCAGGCACAGTGGCTCACACCTGTGATTCCAGCACTTTGGGAGGCTGAGGCAGGTGGATCACTTGAGGCCAGGAGTTCGAGACCAGCCTGGCCAACATGGCGAGACCCCGTGACTACTAAAAATACAAAAATTAGCTAGGCATGGTGGTGCACAAGGTTGAGACGTGAGAATCACTTGAACCCAGGAGAGGGAGGTTGCAGTGAGCCAACTTTATGCCACTGCACTCCAGCCTGAGCCATAGAGCAACACTGTGCCTTGAAAAAAAAAAAAAAAAAGAAAAGAAAAGAAAAAAAGACATCTCAAGTCTCTGCCTCTTGGCTAGGCTCCAACCACTCTGAATCATTTCTGTGACGGAGCTTTCTGTAGAACTCTCCTGTTGCCAAATTGGTTGGCTCTACAACTTCTCTTACAAATTATTATAAATTATTTCTCATAATACTGAAATATCTAAACACAATACACTCACCTACCACCCAGCTTGATAAATAAAACTTAATGACTAATAAGAAATCCCTTATACTCTAGGATATCGTTTTTCCTTTTCACTTCCTTCCCTCTCCTCCCTATCATTATCCTGAACTTAGTATTTCTCTTCCTCATGCTTTTCTTTATACTTTTTATAACATGTATCCTCTATTTTTACATATGTCTAAATTTTATGTAATGCTTCACTGTATGAATTTTCTGATAATTCCCTTTTGGGCTCAAAATTATGAGATTCATTTGTGTGTGTGTGTGTGTGTGTGTGTGTGTGTGTGTGTGCGCGCGCGCGCGTGCGTGCACATAGCTGGATAGTTTAGTGTAATATATTCACTTTGCTGATGGGCATTTAAGTCAGTTTTGATATTTCCATGGTTATTCACAGTACTGATATGAAAGTTCTTGCACACATCTTCTTGTGCATCTTCTTGTGTTGAGTGTTGCTAGGGCAGAGCTCACCAAACAACATTATGCAGGTTCCTTTTTGCCATGACTGGCTTATTGGTGAGCTGAGGTGGTAACACCTCTTAGGCTTAAAGTTGGCCAACTGGAGTCTAGGAGTCCATGGAGTTATCTACAGACAAAAAGAGTACCATCCATTAACTCTAGTATGTCATAAACTATTAACATTGCCTCTCTCTCTCAAGTCACATGAGAATGTTCAGAACAGTTCTAGAACAATGCTGCTAAAACTATCAGGAGAGACCAGATTTTTATTTCCAATTGATCCTAGACTGATAAGTTTGTATAACACAAAATAGGTGACATAGCAATATCAAATTATTATCAAAGTTTTAGCCTACTCTCAATATTTAGGCTCATTTCCTCATGGACTGGTCACAACAGTTCATAGAATGAAGCTTGCCTGAGGACCACACTTTGAGTAGCACTATTCTACATACCTAGGAGTGGAGTTGCTGTACAATTTGCACATCTTGAAATTTACTAAATTGGTCAAATTGTTCTTCAAAACAATAGAACCTATTTACAACCTACCAACTGGGGAAAATTGTTTATACTGTATCATATAGTCGTCAACTATTAGTGTCAATACAGTTTTTAACTTTCGCTGTCTCATAGCTGTGAAGTTGTATCACCTAATGATTTTGAGTTGTAAAAACTTTTCATGTTTATTGGACATGTGGGTTTCTTCTTCCGTTAATTATCTTTTCATTTCTTTGCCCATTTTGTTCCTACTGGGTGGCATTTTATTGACCAATTCTTCAAGCTTTCTTCACATGTTATGAAACATTCTTTGTCTAAATTTGGTAATGATATTGTCAATATTTATTGATAATTTTAATTTGCTAGTAGTTTATTTAGGAGTTTTGCTTTGGTGTTCATACATAACAATGGCCTAAAATTTTAATTTGCTATATTGTACTAGCAGTATAAAAGTACCTATTGTAGTGCTACAGTGGCCCTTTTTATCAAAATTTAGGATTTTCTCTTTCTAGATTTATAAAATTGGAATTATCACCTGAGAGTTTGCTTGAACTTGTCTGGAAAATCACCTGGCCTGTAGTTTTCCAAGGAAAGATATTTAACCACTCACTCACTGACTGATTTAAAACAGTTATGAGTTTATTGAAGAGGCCATTTTGCTGAGTCACTTAAAATCTTTTGTTTTCTAAGAACAATTCTATTGTTTTCAGTTCTATTGGAGTAAAATTACTCATGGTATCTTTTATCATAGTTTTAAAAACATACTACACCCATTGTTATGACTTTCATTTAAATTTCTACAATTACTTATTTGTACTTTCTCTGCAATTTTTACCTTGATGACATTTCCCAAAAGTTTATCTGTATTATTAGTCTTTCCAAGATTCAACGTTTTGCCTTACTCATCTTCTTTGTTCCTGTTTAAAATTTTACTAAATACTCCTCTTAGGTATTTCATTTTTTCCCTTAAAATTTATTTGGGCTTATTCTTTTCTAATATATATACTTCTTCTTTAATTCATATTTCCTTTCATTCTCAGTTTTCGGTGTTAAACAGTATTCTTTTTCGAACTTTTTAAGTTGGACACTTAGTTCAATTTTTAACTTACACTTTCCTTATTGTGAACTAAGTAAATACCTGTAAGCATTTTAAACATGTTTTCTGAAGTTCCATATGTTTGTGTATGGACAATATATATATGCATATATGTACACAAGTTACACAGCCCAACACTTTACCAGGACCCCAGATGCTCCTATCATGACCTCTTCAGACATTTACCTCTGCTCCCCAAAGGTAACCATTGTTCTGACTGCTAACAACAAATACAGAGATTACTTCAGCTTATTTCGAACTTTATATATGTAAGATTATATAGTATGTGTTTGCATATTGCATTTTTCATAGCACATTATGTCCGTGAGATTCATCTATGTTAAACTAGTTACAGTGACTTTTTTCATTTCTATTACTGTATTTTCATTGTAGACTTACATCACATTACTTATATTTTCTACCATTAATATTCATTTTTATTGCTTTAAATTTTGATTAACAAGAATAATATTACCATGAATATGCTTATACATATATTTTAGGAGATATATTCATGCCTTTCTATTACATATATACACAGGAGTGAAACTGATGAGGCATAGGGCATGTGAGTATATTCAACTTTAGTAGTTAATTATTGCCAATTTTCCAAAGTGGCTGTACTTATTTGTATTCTTACATCTAATATCTGAGAGTTTCAATTGCTCTACATCATCAGCAATACTTAATACTGTTGGTCTTTTTAATATTAGCCATCCTGGTCAATGTCTAGTAGTAACTCTATGTAATTTTAATTTACATTTATCTGATCAATAGTGAAGTGAAACACCTTTTCATATACATATTGCTCATTTTCTTTATGATTTGTAAGAGTCCTTTTATGCATACTGGGTAAGAGTCTGTGCCTTTTGGCTTATATTGTTATAATTGGAATGGAAGTTTTTATTGGTTTTTCTTAAAATAGACACATTTTTTCCTTTCTTATTAATTTTGAATTCTAATTGTATGATGATCTGTAGGTTCATTATGATTTGTCTAGATATTTATCTTTCTTGAGACTTACTATGCTTCCTGAATTTAGGAAATTATACATTTCATCAATTGTGAAAAATTATGTTTTATTTTTGAATATAGTTTCTCCTGCATCTCTCCAGTCTCTTTTACTGTAATTAGAATTATTTTTACATTAGACATCCTCATTCTATACTCCATGTCTCCTAACCTCAATTTATTACTGTGCATAGCATTCTGGGCATTCTCTTTTGGATGTATATTCTAGTTCATTAATTTTCTCAGCTTCTACTCTATGCTTTAGACAACATCCTTCTCTTTTCTTCATTAATATTAATCTTCCTCCACTTCTTGAACCTCACTGACCCTTTTTGGACCTCAGAGTATTTACATAGGCTGTTGTTTTTTGCTTGAAAGCTCTGTCTACTGGACACAGAACACAGGTCTGGGTACAGCTAACTCCTTATCATTTAGGCCTCAATTTAAGTGCAACCTCCTTAGAATTGACCAGCAATGAAAATACAACATCAAAACTGTGGTATGCAGTGAACGCCATACTTAGAGGGAAACATATAACTTTAAATACATATATAAGAAAGGCTGCATATCATAAAAAATGAAAAAAAAAAAAACAAAGTATAGAGGATCATCAGGGAGAAAAGTTGGTCCTTTGAACAGATTTATAAAATTAATAAACATTTGGCAAGTGTGCTCAAGATCAAAACCAAACCATACCAAACAGACAATGTGATGAATGATAAAAGAGACATCACACATGATACCATAGACATTAAAAGATACTAAGAGACTTTGGGAGGCCGAGACGGGCAGATCACGAGGTCAGCAGATCGAGACCATCCTGGCTAACACGGTGAAACCCCGTCTCTACTAAAAAAATACAAAAAACTAGCTGGGCGAGGTGGCGGGCGCCTATAGTCCCAGCCACTCGGGAAGCTGAGGCAGGAGAATGGTGTAAACCGGGAGGCGGAGCTTGCAGTGAGCTGAGATCCGGCCACTGCACTCCAGCCTGGGCAACAGAGCGAGACTCCATCTCAAAAAAAAAACACAAAACAAAAAAAAGATACTAAGAGAATATTATGAACAATTTACGAGCAATCAATTTGAAAATTTAGATAAAATGGATAATTTCCTAGAAAAATATAGCTTATGAAGACTGACAAAAGTAGAAATAGAAAAGATGAAGAGTTCTGTATTACTAAATGGATTTATAATCTGAAACCTCATCACAGAAACTTCCTACATCAGATATACTTATCAATAAATTCCACCAAACATTTAAATAAATAATAACAAAAACAGAAATAGAGAAAAACTTCTTAATTCATTCTATGAGGATGCCAAAATCTCCATACAAAAACCTGAAAAGCATTATCACAAGGAAAAAATATTATCAGCCATTCTTCCTACATTTTGCAAATGTAAAATTAAGGAATATATTGGTACAAAAAAATCTGTATATATATGTATGTACATATGTATACATGTATGTATCCATTCATTTATATGGTTTTATTCAAGAACTTCAAGACTGGTTTATCATTCAACATTCAATCAAAATAATTTGAAATTCAGTCAAAGCAATTGATCACATTAATGGAATAAAGAAAAAATATATAACTTCAACAGACTCATGAAAAACATTTGATAAAATTAAATACCAATTTATTAGAGTAACTTTGGCAAACTAGAAAGAAAAAGGTACCTTCTTAATCTAATTTACAAAATGTACAGAAAACCTACAGTAGAAATCTTACTTAACAGTAAAATATTGAAAGTTCACACTCTAAGATCTTGAGGAGAACAACATTTTTCCAGAAGTTCTAGATAGAACAATAAAGAAAAATGGAATTAATTATAGGGACTTAAAAGGAATAATATTGTCAATACAGTATTATTGTAATAACATAATTGTAAGACAATTTGATGATATACATAGATATTTCAAAACAATTTACAAATCAATTATAAAATTAATAAGAGAGGTGGAAGTTTGAGGGGTAAAAGATTACAGAAAAATCAACTGTATTCTATATATCAGCAAAAAATAATTATAAATTAAAAATGTTTAAAAGATATAATTTGCAATAGCATAAAAAATCAAATATCTAGGAGTAAATTTAGTGGAAGATATAAAAGACTCTTACACAGAAAATTATTTATTATAAAGATATTTTAAAAGACCAAAACAAACGGATATATTATATTCATAGATTACATGATTCCATAATGTAAAGATGTTATTTCTCATCTATTTGATCTATAGAGTCAATATAATTCCTTCCAATATTCCAGCAGATCTTTTGGGGACATTGAAAAGATAGCTTAAACATTTTTAAAGAACTGCAAAAGGCCAAGAATGCCAGGACAATTTTTTAAAAAAATGTTAAGATCTTTCACTTTCTGATCTCAAAACTTACTGTAAAGGTAGAATGAGTAACAACAGTGTAACACTGACAAAGGTATAGAGATGAAAGGAACGGAAGAGAAAGGCCTGAAGCAGACACTTATTTGTGAACATTTGATTTATAACACATGTAGCCTTCAGGAGAAGTAGGGAAAATCAAGGCTTTTTCAATAGATGGTATTGTATCAATGGTCAGCTGGACTTCCATAAGAAGTGGGGAAAAGGCAAAAAGGAAAAAAATATTGGTCCTAGTTTTATTGAACTCTATTTATGTCCTCTGCTGTGCACATTTACTTGGACCAATTAGAATAAGATTTTGTTAAAGTCCCCTGTAAGATTTGTGGGAGAAAAACTAGATGGAAACCAAGAAAGGTTAGACATAAAGGTTACTACAGAGGGCTACAGAGGGACTTGTAATCGGCATTACTGCAGACCAAGATGCAGGGAGGTCATGGTACCCTTAGGTAGACTTAGAGTTAGAATAGAATACACTTGTGTCCCAATCCTCAGGAAGAACTCAGGGAGATAGTACATCCCCAGAATGGCTCACATCTGTGGTAGTGTAGAAGCAGACACAATGTTTGCATGTTATGTCTAAGCAGATAGAAAGACACAACCTCACAGTGTTCTTCACACCATCATTTGGCAATGAAATTGCAATATGATCTATGTGCCAGACACAAGCAAAACTTTCCAAAGCCATTCATGAAGGAGCAATAGAATGTTTCCCATGTGAAGGAGACAATGACACAGTACGGAAAGTTTGAAGGCCTGATATCCTGAGGCTATAAACTATGGAGGATGCAAGTACCCGATATGGAACAATGAAAAGCCAGACAGGCCAGGCTCAGTGGCTCATGCCTGTAATCCCAGCACTTTGGGAGGCCGAGGTGGGTGAATCACCTGAGGTCAGGAGTTCAAGACCTGCCAAGTCTGTCCTGCAGACTCTGGCCGAGCGACAGATGAAAGAAGTATGCAGACACAGGTATCTTATCTGACAGCATGGCTTGGGAACTGCACCACTTAGCACCACCACCGAGAGTGCAGCCCCGATAAGCCAGAGACACTCATATTTATTTTGGTACCAATTTAATGGCAAAGGCTCAGAGCAAACACAATTTGTGGGTAATTAACACTGTCAACCCCCCAGTAGAGAGCAATCCTGCACACAAATGAGTGAAGGTTGGTTTCTGGAGACATAAGTAAACAAATTTATCTCGATAAATTCCTTTACATTCCCTTGTTATCTACCCTTTATTCTTAAGCTTTTACAAAACCTCCTGGCCTTCCAAGAAGGTTTGTGTCTTTACCTATAAATTTTCCCACCACCCTGACGATCTCCTATAGAGACCAGCCTGGCCAACCTGGAGAAACCCCATTTCTACTAAAAATAGAAAAAATTAGCCAGGAGTGGTGGCAGATGCCTGTAATCATAGCTACTCAGAAGGCTGAGGCAGGAGAATTGTTTGATCCCGGGAGGAGTAGGTTGCAGTAGGTCGAGATCGTGCCATTGCACTCCAGCCTGGGCAACAAGAACGAAACTCCATCTCAAAAAAAAAAAAAAAGAAAAGAAAAGAAAACCAAGACAAAAATGTGGCCAATTCAACAGGTACCAGTTTGGATCATTCCTCCAAGAATCAAATGCACGTGCCAGAGGCCTTATCCCTGAAGAAAGACCCCTGAAACTAAAACATGACTCTGGTTAAATCCTAAGATACTTCAAACCAACTGAGATTATACTTCTGCAGGCTGAATTTTGTACTCACCACATGAGTTTGTCTGAATCTGGAAAACAACACTAAAAATGGGAACTGCCAAATAATTTCAGGGCCCACATTTACATTTGAGTTTGCAACTATATTCTGTCCAAAAAGTTCAAAAGATGCTATATAAAAGAATGTTTGTAATAGAGCAGAATACAATTTATCTACCACATGGCCAGCAAAAGCATAAATAAAGCAAAAACAATTTTTAAAAGATATTATGTGCAGTTATTGTTTGTAAATTATCTTTCCTGAGTACTAGTTCATTAGTAGTAATAATAGTAAATTAGCAATGAAGAATTTTGTTGTTTTTCTTATTCCAGCAATGATTGGATTAGAAATAAATATCAATTTCAATGTCACTGCAATGTTAATCTGATGTTCAATGAACAAAATAGTTCTGCAGTTATTCAGAACAGTAATAAAATTGGTACATCATGTTTGCTTATTGCCAGAGTATGTTATAGTGTGAGTTATAATTTTCCTCAACTGCCAACTAGTTGAAAATTTTAATGTCTTAGTAACATAATTTTATGTATAGGCCAAAGTATAACTGAATTATTACATCTGTGTGAGTTTGTCCAAAGTAAAAACAAAAAGCCAAATAAACAGACACAAATGTGTGACCCCAAAATTTTACTATTAAATCTAACACCATTGTTGCAATTTCAGTATCATTTGTTATGTTTCCCTAATGTTTATAATTTGAGTTTTCCTGGCTTTATAGTTTTATTTATTTTGAAAATTTGTCCTAGATTTATATTTGTAAAAGAACTATAAACAGCTTATCTCTAGTTTTATGTTTATGTACATTTAGGTAACAATAAAAGGAGAATAATTAATTCAATACTAATGGTAATTTAAAAATTCAGTCCTTACTCAAATTTGAGAAATATTGCAGTAAACCATTAGCATTTCACAAATCTTATCCTAGAGCACTCCTGGCTTGGATCATAAAGAGAAATCACTACTGCAACACAAAAATATTTTATTTTTATTATTTAAAACAAATGCTTCAGTTTTATTTAAACTGGTCCATCTTCATGACAAATATTCATTTAACTATGTGACATAACATATATCATTTAATCCAAGAGCTAAGCCTAAGATATAGACGCTATTGTCTCCCTCTTACAGATTAGAAAAGACCGTTAGGAGGGCTAATGCCCATGGTCCTTTTTTGATAAGTGACCCAGGAAGGATCAAATCCAGTTGATTCTAAAGCCCATTCATCCAATAGCCATGCTGTATTTTCTTGACTCTTAAACTTCCATAGAAATTCTTTACTCATTCTTGCTTCTTCTCTGACCCATGCCGAATCAACCAACCAAACAAGCAACTGGTCTCTAACTTTGATATTTCTTTAGTGAGATGGTTCCTGTTAGTACCTTCTTCACTTTCCCATAGCATCCAACCTGCCTAATCAGGCCATAACATTTTCCCAGCCTACTGTAAGTCTCCTCAATATTCTGCATATCCCAGTATCTTCTCATCTCAGACACCTTGGTTCAAGCCCCAGACTCCACACGGTGAGTGTGTTGCAGGATGCACCTTGAAAAGCTGCCCATAGAATCAACCACAAAGTTTTGGCATAGCTCAAAATGTTCTTGGTACTTCACCAGTTTGTGCGTCCTAGTGTTAAACCTATAATTCTCCAGTTTGATGCATTTTCCCATTGGATAACTTCAGGTCCTAAACCATTTCCTTTCAGGGATCCTTCCCCAGCTTCCTAGTCCTCTCTGGAGGATCTGTATATATGAGAGTCTTGTACCAACTGCTGTTTGCCTTGATGCTACCACTACTTTGCTTTCCTCTTCAACCACATAAAGTATCACTGATCTTTTTCTTAGATTATTGTGGATTGTCTTGTAACAATTCCCCTCTTTACCACTAACAGAAGCTATTGAAGTGACTAGGAAATACAAACCTCTACACTATTATTCTCTTAAAGGAGTCACTTTGTCGGGTTTTATAGGTTACAAGCTGTAAAAGTTTGGCAATCCTCTCCTTTCCACAGATACAAAGCTTTGAGGTCTCAGGTCTGTCACTCCTCTCTGACTCCTAGGCCCTTATTCTGAGTCTAATGCATTATGTGTAATTTCTTCTTTTTTGGAAGTTTCTCTTCCAGAGGCTCTGCAGTTTATTTTTACAATTTAGTTTATGGTCTCTCCAAACCCTTTACTAGGCACATTTATACAGATCAACTCTCAGTATACACAATAGACTTTCCCACAAAATTCCTTTCCCACAAAGCTCTCAAATTCTCAAGCAAATCAGCAGATTCTGGGGTGTGGATACTGGCTAACAAAACACACCCTAAATGCATCTAAGACTCCACTCCAGTCCAGATAGGACCATGACTTCACCCCAAATATTGCCCTTCATGTTCTTTCCTTTGCTTTCATTTAATGTATTTCCTGGGATTCCCTTTTTGTTCCCTAATCATGCTGTTAGAATCCTATCTGTCCTCTGGGGCTCAGCTCAAATGCAACTTCCGATGTAGCCTTCCCTGCTAATCTCAACTGAAAATGAAGGCTTCTTTCTCTGGGCTCTTGGACTGCTTCCATGGCTCTCACCTTGGGGCTTAACATACCTTGCCTTCTGCTTCAGCTGAGAATGGACAAGACCTCTTCTTCATAAACAGAGAAGAGGGTTGCATTTTTCTGGGCATTGCTAAAAAATTCAAAGCATATTGAATTATGCATGTTATATGCCCATGAGTATTTATTAATTGAACAGAAATTTATTGGCCTTGAAGTTAGTATCCTAGCAAGGATCCTTGGTCCCAATTAGAAGAAAAATTTCATTGTCTCCTGGCAGTCTCTTGAGTTCTTAGTGTTCTCCTGGTGGCATCTTGAGCAGTCAGTTGATCCTCACTTAGAAAACTTGATCCGGAGCTCCTGCTGCTTGGAGCCTACCAGTAGGCTGAACCACACTGTGGCTGAGCTCCAGAGATATTTGCTTTCAAACACTTAACATTTGCTTTGTGTTACCCTTTTATTAGGAAGATTAAAATTGAAAGGGAAGCAAGTGAGGCAGGGCTTTCTTCTTTTCTTTCTGCAAGAACAGCTTGTTTCCATGACATTTATACAGTGAGCTTTTTCTAAATGACAAGCAGATTGTCAGAAGATGTTATTTTCTATTTCTTTGCTTTGGGTCTTCACTTTGTGGGTGTAATGTAAGAGAGACAGCCTCACTAGGAGGGTGACTGTCAGGTATTCAGATTCCAGGGGGGATTAGGTAGGGGTTTGTTGAATACTTTCTTTTAGGGTTGCTATAGCAGCAGCCTAACATATTCTGGCTAGAAGTTGTAAGATGTATTAGTGTTATTTTTTTACATGGAGTAACATTTCTACAGATATAAGTGTCTGCTCTTTTTAGTTCTCATAGTGAAGAAAGCTGAATGCTCACAGAAGCCATCCATGGTGGCAGAAGGAAGTTGTGAGTACCAAGACTGAGATGAAATGGCTGAGTTTAGGCTTGCATCAGGGCTTGTTGTCTGCAGAAGAGAAGTCAGCCGCCGAGGGATCTAATCATAAATCTACTTACCCAGGTTGCTGATCATGAGGCTGTGACTAATGAAAGAAGAAAGCATCAGGCCCTCCAACACTGAACCCAGCCGTGCTCCATCTAAAAAGTCAGTATCACCTCATATCTGCTCACCTTGTACAGGATACAAATTGCTTTAACCCATATTATCTCTCAAAAAGAACTCCAAGGAGACAGGCTTAATTCTGTATCAGAAGTCTTTCCTTTAACCGGGTCTCACCCTTTACCATGCTCTCTTCATCCTCAGGTTATTTTCTTGATTTAGGATTCATGGGTGCCCACATGGATTTTTGCAACATGTCTCTGAGCTCTTGGCATCAAATCTCTCCTTGCTCTCCAAAGGGTAATAAATTACCCTAAGAACCACACCTTAATATGTCACTCCATCTAATGGAAGAACTCATTTCTTCCCTACTGTCTACAAGATAAATACCAAACTTGTAAGATCAATATAGAACGCTCTTCACATTTAATTCCAAAAGTGCTCTCTCCCTTTGCTTCCCACTAACTCTGCTAGCTGCCTCTGCGCTACACCCCCAAGCATCCTAGCCTGGATTTCTCTCTTTTCCTCAAATACACTAAGCATGAAATTATCACTGTCAGAGGTTGAGAGGCAGAAAAGGCTTTTGATAAAATCCAACATCCACTCATGTTAAAAACTCTCAAAAACTAGGTATTGAAGGAACATACCTCAAAATAACAAGAGCCACCTATGACAAAGCCACAGCCAACATCATACTGAATGGTCAAAGCTGAAAGCATTCCCTTTGAAAACCAGTACAAGACAAAGATTCCCTCTCTCACCACTCCTATTCAACATAGAGTTGGAAGTTCTGGCCAGGGTAATCAGGCAAGAGGAAGAAATAAAGAGAATTTAAATAGACAGGAAGTCAAATTATCCCTACTTGTAGATAACATGTTCCTAGAAAACCCCATAGGCTCAACCCAAAAGCTTCTTAAGCTAATAAACAACTTCAGTGAAGTCTCAGCATACAAAATCTATGTACAAAAATCAGTAGCATTCCTATACACCAATGATAATCAAGCTGAGAGCCAAATCACAAACAAACTCCCATTCACAATTGCCACAAAAAAATAAATAAATAAATAAAATGTTTAGGAATACAGCTAACTAGGGAGGTGAAAAATCTCTCCAAGGAGAATTACAAAACAGTGTTCAAATAAATCAGAGATGGCACAAACAAATGGAAAAACATTCCATGCTCATGGATAAGAAGAATCAATATAGTTAAAATAGCCATACTGCCCAAAGCAATTTATAGATTCAATGTTATTCCTATTTAAACTACCACTGACATTTCTTAAAGAACTAGAGAAAACTATTTTAAAATTCATGTGGAACCAAAAATGGGCCCCAATAGCCAAGGCAATCCTAAGAAACAAGGACAAAGCTGGAGGCATCATGCTACCTGACTTCAAAATATACTACAGGGCTCTATTAATCAAAACAGCATGGTACTTGTACAAAAAGAGACACAGAGACTAGTGCAACAGAATAGAGAACCCGGAAATAAGACTGCATACCTACAACCATCAGATTTCTGACAAACCTGATGAAAACAAGCAAGGGGGAAAGAATTCCCTATTTATTATTATTAATAATAAATGGTACTGGAATAACTGATTATAGGCAAAAGATTGAAACTGGACACCTTCCTTATACTATATACAAAAAATAACTCAAGAGGGATTAAAGACTTAAATGTAAAACCCCAAACTATAAAAACCCTGGAACACAACCTAGACAATACCATCCTGGACAGAGGAACAGGAAAAGATTTCATGATTAAGATGCCAAAAGCAATTGCAACGAAAGCAAGAAGTGACAAATGGGATATAATTAAAGTAAAGAGCTTCTGCAACGCAAAGAAAGTATCAACAGAGTGAACAGACAACCTACAGAATGAGTGAAAATTTTTGCAAATTATGCATCTGACAAAGATCTAATATCCAGATCATGTCCTATGCAAGAATGGAGCTGGAGGCCATTATCCTTAGCAAACTAAAATAGGAACAGAAAACCAAATACTGCATGTTCTCACTTATACGTGGGAGCTAAATAATGAGAACACATGGACGCATAGAGATGAACAACATACACTGGGACCTTTTCGAGGGTGGAGGGTGGGAGGAGGGAGAGGATCAGGACAAATAACTAATGGGTACTAGGCTTAATACCTGGGTGATGAAATAAATTGTACAACGAACCCCCATGGTATAAGTTTACCTATATAGCAAACCTGTACATGTATCCCTGAACTTAAAAGTCAAGAAAAAGGCAGTAGAATCTTATTTTACCTCAAGATACTTGTTTGTTTAATCAGAATAGTTTTAAATAATTTAAATAGCTTTAAACAGGCACATGTTCTCCAATTTCCCCCAGGGTCCTTTAATATTCCACCTACCTCCCCCCCGCTTCACTTTGCATATTTACATCACTTGTCTACTCCTAAAGGCATTGGAATTTATGCTTCTTGAACAAAAACTACACTTCCTTTCTGGTAATAACATCTGAATCTTGCGTTATCTAGAACAAATATCACTACTAATTCAAAACACATTATGGTTTACCCAGAAAGAGTGTTGCTCCATTTGCTCTCCCACACTCTGTTCTTTCATCTACAATAACATTAAAGAGACTCTTATAATTACGTTTATAATATGTATCTCTACCCAACCATACTGCCAGATTCCTCAGGAGAAGTCGTCTACAAATTTCTATAAGCATACTATCTATCAGGGAGCTGAGCTGGGTAAAAATTTGTTGCAAAAATGATCACTGTTTTGCAGGTGACACAGCAGTTTCAAGTTGGTTAAGCATATTCAATGGCATAGATTTTGTAAGGAACAACACCACAAGTAGAGTCCTGGTGTTGTAAGACTAGTATTTTCACAGATCCCCACACTACCAGGGTTTCAGAAGCAAAAGACCCATCATTCCTTTGTTCTAGTAACCTTATTCACTGCATGTAGCTGAGTCCTCATATCACAGAGCTACTGGAGCTGAACATCAGTTCACTCCAGATGACCTTTGTGGTGGAGACCACAGCAATGAAATATAAACATACTCTCCCTCACCTTCTAAGTAGGATCCTGTGAACAATTTGGCCTGAGTTCATTGTTGTACTTCCAAGGGCAATGGAGAGAAATGAAGAGGTAAGCCCCAAGAATGGGTAGATGGTTCTAAGGAAAGAACTAGGGGTACCTGGAGAATAAAATATTTGGGAGTAAAGAAGTCAAAGGTTAGGAGGGCAAAAGGGGAAACAGAATCCACTGTGTCACATGGGACTTGGTGAGGAGCATGGCTCAAGAGAATTTTTAAGAAATTTTACTGTATGTGGAGCTGTTTAATTTTCTGCCTCACTCGTCCCCTGGAGAAGGCCTTTTGGTAGAAAACTCCATGAATCTTTCAAGCTTTAGGAGTCAGGTCTGTGTTTGTTTACGTTGTGTTTACATGTTGCAGTGTTATGTAAAGGAACAGCAGAAAGGCTCAGGGCCATTTGGTAGCGTATTTACTTATTTTCATGTTCAATCAAACTTAAGAATTATTGTATCAGGTATTAAAGCAGAGGCCCAGAGAAACTACTTGATTTGTTGAGTTGCTTTCAAACGAGAGAAGTCACTTTTTTTTCAGGTGTTAAACTAGAGCCCCATGAAAATAAAGAGAAAGAAGTAAGATCCTCCAAGATGTAAGAAATATGTTATAAACAAGGTAATTTAAGGAAAAAAAATCTTTGAGTGGAAGTTGAAAATTTCAGCCATGAAGAAGAAAGTTGCTCTTCTGTATTGTGGAATTTATAATCCATGTTTCATCATCCCCTTACATCCATTCCCCTCAATCAAAAGGAAAAGCAAATTATATAGATAATAAAACTCTTCATGATACACTGAACTATTTGTTTTACTACTTTTCTCCAGTCCATCCATTTTTGAATCAAGTTAAGCTCATAGCGGAGACATACTGATACCAATATTTTTTGAAATCTTTCATTTGGTAAGTGATTTTCTTCTTCTTTTTTTTTTGGAGACAGAATCTCACTCTGTTGCCTAGGCTGGAGTGCAGTGGCAGAACATTGGCTCACTGCAACCTCTACCTCCTGGGTTCAAGCGATTCTCCTGCCTCAGCCTCCCGAGTAGCTGGGATTACAGGCATGCCCTACCATGCCCAGCTAATTTTTGTGTTTCTAGTAGAGACGGGGTTTCACCGTGTTCGTGGGGCTGGTCTCTAACTCCTGACCTCAAGTGATCTGCCCACCTAGTCCTCCCAAAATATTGGGGTTACATGCATGAGCCACCACACCCGACTGATTTTCTTCTTTTAAACATTAGAGACCATAGCGTGGCTGTGTAAAGAAGAAATATTTTTCCACTGTAACTGATTTTTTTTTTTTTTTTTTTTTTTTTTTTTTTGAGAGATGGAGCCTCCTTCTGTGGCCTAGGCTGGAGTGCAGTGGTGCAATCTCAGCTCACTGCAAGCTCCGCCTCCTGAGTTCACACCATTTTCCTGCCTCAGCCTCCCGAGTAGCTGGGACTACAGGCGCTCGCCACCACGCCTGGCTAATTTTTTGTTTTTTAGTAGAGACGGGGTGTTAGCCAGGATGGTCTCAATCTCCTGACCTCGTGATCCACCCACCTTAGCCTCCCAAAGTTCTGGGATTACAGGGGTGAGCCACCGCGCCCGGCCAATAATGTGCTTTTATAAGTGGTTCAAAGAGGTAAGGAGAAATACTCTAAGGAAGACAAGTACCCTCTGAAAGGCAGGAAGTGACCAAACATTTGAATCAGTCATGAACTAGTTGAAGGTATATTATGGTATGTATACATTTAAGGATAGTGGTCTGAAGTATTCATCAGTGTGTTGATTGTTATGTGTCTGACTTCCTCCATCTCTGCCATCAACTGTGTGACTGCTCAGGGCATTCAATCTTTTTGAGTCCCTAACTTTGCAACTATACTATGTTCATGCCTTGGAAGAGTCAATATTGAGATATTAATTCTTCCTAAACTGTACTATAGATGTAATGCTATCCTATTAATATCCCAGCAAGTATTCCTATAGAAACTGACCCGTTGAATAAAAAATGTGAGTGGAAATGCAAAGGACCTAGTATAACCAAAACAACCTTGAAAACAAAGAACAGAGCTAGAGGAATCAAACTACCTGATTTCAAGGCTTAATTGTAATCGGGATAATACTGGTATAATTATATATTAAACAAAGAACAGAACATAGCTTATAAATATATATCCATAAAATATATAAATAGCAAGAACATTTGTACTGTATATGTGTATATGTACATCCATGAACATGCACCATGATAAATAAGAAAAGGATAATTTCTCAAAAACTGGGGCTGAACAATTAAATATCTATATTTAAAAAGTAAAACTGACCCTTACCTAATGCCATATGTAATAATTAACTAGATATTGATCATATGCCAAAACATCTATTTCTAGAAGAAAATATAGTATAAAATCTTTCTGATCTTGTGGGAGGCAAAGATTTCACAGACAGGACACGAAAGACATGAACCACACAATTAAAAAATGGATAGAGTGGGTTTCATCAGTTTCTGGCACTCCAAAGGCACTATTAATAAAATGAAAAGACAAGTCACAGATTAGGTGGGATTATATAACATATATATACACATATATAATACTAAATAAAATATATAAAATAATACGATTATTTTAAAAACATATTGACACTTGATTAAAAAGTTAGACATGGACTTATCAAATAACCCAGAAGTTCCATTGTTAAATGTTTACCCAAGAAAGCTGAAAGCAATATATTGATATTTGGTGTATTCATTAACAAGATATTAGCAAGAAAAAGAAATGAACTATACACACGTGGATGAATCTAAAAAATATTAGGCTTAGCAACAGAACCTAGCCACAAGAGAGTTCATATTGTGGCTCCATTTATATAAGGCAAAATTAATCCATACTGATAAAATTAAACAGTGGTTGCCTGGGGCGAGGGGAAAGGAGAGGTACTGGCTGCAAAGGGGTATAAAAGAAACTTCTTGGGTGACAGAAATTTTCTATGTTTTAACTGAGATGGTGGTTACATGGGTATATCTATGTGTCAACTTATAGACCTATACACTTAAATTGGTATATTTTGCTGCATACAAATTTTAATTTATTAAATTTTATGTTTAAAAATGTAGCCACACTGCATTTCAATCCAGTGAAACACAGGAAATAAACTTATCACTACTAGACTTTCAGTCTTAAAGGTGAGTTGACTATGTCTTACACATTCTTGAACTCACTGTTAGTACTACTCAATGGATATTTGAGCCAGACTCATGCTTAACTCAAGGTATTTCAGAGCAGTTGCCCTTTACTTTTATGGTGTTAAATGATGCTAGAGGAACTAGGATACTAGTTTTTAGTTTTCCAAAATGCCATGGGTTTTTGTAGGTCAAAGATTTTTTTTTCATCATATGTTATGCACATTCTCTGATGGAGTCTCCAGGCTAGACTGTTCTGTTCAAGGTAAACTAACACCATCGTGAGTCTACTGTAATTCTATTACAGTAGACTATTACTAGCTATTTTCACTAGAAGTGTCAGTGGAGGTTTTACCTTTTATGCTACATACTGTTTACCCTTAAGGATAAGGGAAAAATGTCACTTTTATTTAGAAAATATCCTTCGCAATTTCACAGACTCTGATTATTAAATTCACATTTGCTATCTATATATTCCTTCATTGTATTTTTAGCAAGAGTGAGGAGCCTTAGAGGTGTTTCATTACTTTTGTTACCTTCATATAACTAACAATTTAGGACACTTTCCCACCCAAACAAACTGACAGCTGCTGGCATTGTGGACTTGATTTAAGAAATGTTGTACTTGGTGTAGTTAAAAATTATCCAAACAAGTTATTTTTGCTGAATGGCCATTCCTAATGTTGTGATGAACTATTCAAGCCATCAGCTTCTCTATTGCTATAGTCTATCTGGAGAAAAAAAACTCTTCATTTATCCCTAGGGAAGCTTAACTGACTTGCTAATTTTTATGTAAGGTAGTAAGATGTACCCTATAAATATATATACCTACTATGTATGCACAAAATTTAAAAAATTACAAAAAGAAAGAAAATATCGACAAAAGTTAACAACTTTTTATTGGGAACCCCTTCTATGTCTGATATTCTACTGGATGGCTGATCAAAAAATGGGTACAACATGGCCCCATGTGTAGAAACCAGATCTGGGTCTCTGCAGAGTTTAGGTAAAATAGATTTGGATAATGTTGGATATACCCACATGACTTGAAGTCTGTATAGGAAATCTTACAATTAGATTAATTCTGTAATTACTCCTATTTTCTATTCAGGCTATCACAATGATACTGATCTGATATACAAATAACTGAACTGGGAAAGAGATATTCCAAACAGCAGTTTGTATCACTTACTTGTCACATCACATACCTATCCCCCAAGCTAGAATGTGGGGTCTGTCATGGCGGAAACTGCATCATTTATTTCTATATCCACAGCCTTTAACAAAGTATCTGGCAAGGAAATAGCATTAAACTAACATTGCTGAATCAATGAGTGCTTGATTTTAATTCTAAGCCATAAAGTTATATATTGAAGTTCTTAATCTTTTCTAATTCATGGACTCCTTTGAGAACTGGAAGAAAACTGTATCTTTACCAGAGACAAATGCACAGAATATAGTATTATTAAGGTTATTTTAGGGGGTACCCTGAATTCCATTTTTCATCTATATGCTTACAATTTTATACAGAAATTTTAAAAGTCAGTATATTCCTGTCTGAGAACTAATAATCTAACTTTCTAATTTATATATTCATAGTTACCCTTCACCTGTTAAATCTTCAAAAATTTCTTTTGGAATAAAAAAATGCTCTTGAAGACTACTGTCCTAATTATACTAGTTCCATTGCCAGTTCTGCCACTAGCCACCTGTATGACTTTGGATACGTCCCAGAAGTAATCTGGGCTTTAGTTTCAAACCTGTAAATTTAGGAAGCTGAACTAAAATGATTTCTAATGTTCCTTATGGCTCTGATATTCTCAGTTCCAAAGCATCGGAGCTCCTCTGATGAAGAAAGGAGTATGTGTAATGTAAATAATGACTTGACAATCTGCTATGAGGGGGAGGCATGAAGCATTAGATTTAATGATTCAAAATGACTTAAATCAACTCTTTGCAGATATCTGCAGGAGTCTAAGAATCAGATCTACAGCTTAGACATATACCAATTTTGAGGGCCCCCTAGATTTTCAGTTCTTAAGGAAGCAAACGGTCTTTCTCCCCATAGACCACTGGCTTTTAACATAATATAACTACTCAGAATATCCCATCACCCAAAATTACTTCTGATATCCAAGTGTAAAATAAATTAGCTGTTCCCAGGCAAGAACAGTTGAGCTGAGCTTTTGACATTCACAGCAAAAGAGAATTATGAATTTGAGTTTGGGGCAAGGCATGCAACAGAGAGAGGGAGACACCATTCCAAAAAGGGAGACTAGAAATCAACCCTGTTTTCGAGTTTCTAGAAAATAAAACTTGGGCAAGAACAGACACCAGAACCAAGGATGATATATTCTTTCCGTGAGACTAAATTCTCTTCTTGACCTCAGATATAATATCCTATGACATCAGTGCATGTAGAGAAGTATTCTGTTAATCTTTTAAAAATGCCTCTTAAATCATTTCATTCCTCACTCCAAAATCCCAAGTGTTTTACCACTCACCAAAAGAATAAAGTCTAAGCTTCTGTCTGTGTACATAAGGCCAACCCACCATCTGATCTCAACGGACATTAATTTTTCCTGTTATCCCCATACTGAGTGACCTGTTTTAGACAAGTTAGTCATCCATGTTCTGCCAACATATCCAAACTTGACTTCTTCCATGTCATGTTCAGATCACTGTCCTTTCCTTCAATATCCTCTTAAATGCAGAGTTCCAGTTCCAGTAATGGGAGACAAGGAACCTTCCAGTAATGGGAGACAAGAAACCTAGGTTAAAATGTAGCTAGATAAAAGTATACGGGGACATCCATTTGAAGGTATCACTGAGTTTTTTAAAAAAGAGTGAAGAATTACAGGCCAATATCTGGGAGACAAAGAAAAACCAGGTAACTGAACTTGCTTTTACCCAGGTTATCTGCCAGTTCTGCAAGACTGCTGAGACACTGAGCAGCTCTTCAGAGCTTTTGACAGTCAAAGCAAAAAAGAAATATGAATTTGAGTTCAGAGCATACAACAGAAGGAGAAGAGGGAGACTTACCAAAAGGGGTGGACTAGAAATCAACCCTGAAATCGACCACCTTACAAAAAGGGGTGGACTAGAAATCATGCCCGTTTATGAGCCTAAAGTCCAGGCATATCAATTCCAGTCCTAATTGGGTAAGATGATTTGACGACTGTGGGAAACAAAAATGAATCTTCTGCAAAGAAAGGTAAGACAGAAAACAAAATTTTACGTTCACATCATCTCTAAGTCTTTCATATACTATACCCTGAACCCAATTTAAAAAATTACCAGCTACTGAGGAGCGAGAACATTTTACAAAGCCAAGAAAAACAACATATGATAGAAATAAACCCATAAGAGACCTTCATAATAGACTCATAAGACATAGATTTTAAGTTAACTATCTAAGTTAAAAAGATAGATTGGGATTTTCTCCAAAAATAGGAAAGGAGTATTCATTAAAATCCTAAAAATGAAAAATAAAGCAACTGGTATTAAAGAGATAAAATTAAAAGCAGATTAGACAGAATAAAAGGGCGATTTAATGAATTTCAAGAAAGGTCAGAGAAAATATCAAGAATGAAGGATCAATATTTAAAAAGGCAAAAAAAAACACAGAAAAAGATGGACAAAAGGAATAGGAGGCAAAGGAGTATAAGAAGAATGCAGTGGGAAAAAAATATAATGTATCTGTAATTACAACCCCAGAGAGACACAAGAAAATGTAATGGAAGCAGTATTTTAAAAATCAAATGAGGCCGGGCGCGGTGGCTCAAGCCTGTAATCCCAGCACTTTGGGAGGCCGAGACGGGTGGATCACCAGGTCAGAAGATCGAGACCATCCTGGTTAACACGGTGAAACCTCGTCTCTACTAAAAAAAAAATACAAAAAACTAGCCGGGCGAGGTGGCGGGCGCCTGTAGTCCCAGCTACTGGGGAGGCTGAGGCAGGAGAATGGCGTAAACCCGGGAGGCGGAGCTTGCAGTGAGCTGAGATCCGGCCACTACACTCCAGCCTGGGCGACAGAGCGAGACTCCGTCTCAAAAAAAAAAAAAAAAAAAAAAATCAAATGGCTGAGAATTCTACAAAACTGAGGAAATGTATCATTACAAATTTACGAAAAGTATGAACTCTGAACATGATTAACACTATGAAAACCCACTAAAACACATGTAAAAAGTTATCAAAAGAAAAAAACTTAATGATTTTTTTTTTTTTTGCTTTCAGTTTATGGGTACATGTGCAGGATGTGCATGTTTGTTACATAGGTAAACTTGTGTCATGGGGGTTTATTGTACAATTATTTCATCACTCAGGTACTAGGCCCCATACCCAATAGCTATTTTTTCTAATCCTTTCCCTCCTCCTATCCTCCACCCTCCAATAGGCCCCAGTGTCTGTTGTTCCCCTCTTTGAATCCATGTGTTCTAATCATTAGCTTCCACTTATAAGAACATGTGGCATTTGGTTTTCTGTTCCTGCATTCGTTTGCTAAGGATAATGGCCTCCAGGTGCATCCACATCCCTGCAAAGGACATGTTCTCATTCTTTTTTATGGCGGCATAGCATTCCATGGTGTATATGTACTACATTTTCTTTATCCAATCTGCCATTGATGAGCATTTAGGTTGATTCTATGTCTTTGCTATTGTGAATAGTGCTGCAATGAATGTACATGTGCATGTGTCTTTATGGTAGAAAGATTTATCCTTCTTTGGGTATATACCCAGTAATGGTGAGATTGATAGGCCTGAGAGTAGTCCTGTTTGTTGCTCTTTGAGGAATCACCACACTGCATCCACAATGGTTGAATTGATTTATACTCCCATCAACAGTATATAAGCATTTGCTTTCTCTGCAACCTTCACAGCATTTATTTATTTATTTATTTATTTTTTAATAATAGCCATTCTGACTGGTGTGACATGGTATTTCATTGTGGTTTTGTTTTGCATTTCTCTAATGATTAGGGATGCTGAGCTTTTCTTTATATATGCCTTTTGACTGACTGTATGTCTTCTTTTGAAAAGTGTCTGTTCATGTTCAAAGTGATTATTTTTAAAAGCTGAAGGAATAAAAGACAACTCAATTTCAAATAATCAAAAATAGAATTGAAGCTAAGTTAAACAGAATTAATCACAGACACTATAATTGCCAATCTAATATTCTACAATCAGCAAATATTTTCCCTGAAAAAAAATAAATGTAAAAGAAAATATTTTTACACTCTATATGTTGAGAGGGAAATGTATGTATAGCACTAAATGCCCACATCAAAGTTAGAAAAATAAAAACAGAAATGTTATTATCAAAGAAATAGTACAGGAATTTCCTTAGGCAGAAGAAAAAAATTATCCCAGGGAGAAGCTCAGAGATACAATAAATGAAGAGCAACCTAAAGAATAAGTGTATGGGAAATTGAAATAAATATTCACAGTCACAAATATCAGCAGTAATGGATTGTGAGGCTTAAATATATTTTTAATTAATATACACCCCTAAACAATAGTGTAAGTCAGAAAGGAGGTAAAAAGACTTAAAGAATTTTAGGATTCTTAGTCTCAGGGAAGAGAGAAAAACAGAAACTTATAACAAACATTAAGGCAAGGACACATACTATGACAGCTATTTAAAAAAGTAAAATTATGTACAAATAATAAGCTAATAGAGGATGAAAGCATGTAATGAAAAATTAATCCAGGCAAAGAAAAGAGAGAAAATGCTGAACATCATCAAATATAGATTGAGGATGTGAAATTAAAACCACACATATCAGTATTTAGGTTAAATTTCAAGATGTTAAATTTCCAAATGTTAACACAATCACAATGTTTAAAATATTAAATTCAACTATATGCAGTTTCAAGAGACACCTCAAAGATATAAAGATACAGAACATGAAGGTAGAAGGGTTAAAAAATATCTTGAAGAAAACTAAACAAAAGGAAACAAAAGGAAGCTTGTATAGTTATAGTAAACAGGCAGACTGTTAGATAAAAAGCATTAATAGAGATAAAGAAGATCATGTTATACAAGAAGACCTAACTATTCTAAATATATATTCACCTAATGCAAGAACACCCAGATTTAGAAAGCAAGTTCTTAGAGACCTTCAAAGAGATTTAGACTCCCATGCAATAATAGTGGAAGACTGTAACATTCCATTGACAATATTAGACAAATAATCAAGACGGTAAATTAACAAATATAATCAGGTCCTGAACTCAACACTGGGTCAAATGGACCTGACAGACATCTACAGAACTCTCCACCCAGAAACAACAGAATATACAATTTTTCTCATCGCCATATGGCACATATTCTAAAATCAATCACATAATCAGAAATAAAACTCTCTTCAGCTAAATGGAAAAAATTGAAATCCTATCAATCTATCTCTTAGACCACAGCATAATCAAATTAGAAATTAAGACTAAGAAATTCACTCAAAACCATACAATTACATGGAAACAAAATAATCTCCTCCTGAATTACTTTCGGGCAAATAATGAAATTAAGGCAAAATCAAGATGTTATTTGAAACTAATGATAACAAAGATAGAACATACCAGAATCTCTGGGACACAGTTAAGGCAATGTTGAGAAATTTATAGCACTAAATGCCCACATCAAAGTTGGAGAATCTCAATTTAACAACCTAAGGTCATAATGAAAAGAAATAGAGAACCAAGAGCAAACCAACCCCAAGGCTAGAAGAAGACAAGAAATAACCAAAATCAGAGGTGAACTGAAGGAGACTGAGACATGTAAAATCATTCAAAAGATCAATGAATCCAGGAGCTAGTTTTTTTTTTTTTAATTAAGAAAATAGACCACTAGCTAGACTAATAAGAAAAAAAAGAAGATTCAAATGAACGCAATCAGAAATGACAATGGGGGTAATACCACTGACCACATAGAAATACAAACACCAGAGAACATTATGAACACCTTTATGCACATAAACTAGAAAATCTAGAAGCAGTGGATTAATTCCTAGACACATACACCCTCTGACAACTGAAGAAGGAAGAAACTGAATCACGGAACAGACCAATGACAAGTTCTGAAATTGAAGCACTAATAAATAGCCTACTAACCAAAAAAACTTCAGAACCAGACGACCTCACAACTGTGTTCTACCTGATGTACAATGAAGACATGATACCATTCCTGCTGAAACTATTCCAAAAATGCTAAGGAGAAGGGGCAGGGCCAAGATGGCCTACTAGAAACAGTGGTGATCAGAGGCTCCTATGGAAAAGAACCATAATTAGCATGTGAATCCTTCACTAGCAACCAAGGTGTCCAGGTTCTCTCATCAGAACTGACTAGGTGGTTGGCATGATCCATGGAGAGGAAGGAAAGGCAGTGTGATACAGTGGCCCACCTGAGAGCCACACAGAGCAGGGGAGATCCCACCCCACGGCCCCCAGCCAAGGGAGGTGGTGCGGGATCATGCTACCCAGCCAGGGAAACCGTGCTTTTTCCACAGAACTTTACAACCCACTCACAAACCCATGCCAGCAGGTCCTAGGATCCCGAACTTGGAGCCCTGCAGCCTCTCAGCTGGAACCTGCCTAAGCCTCCTGAGCTCCTGAGGGTAGAGAAGACCAGCACCACAGCTGCAGCTGCCTGCTAAGTCCTTTGAGCTCCCTGGGGGAGGGGCAGCAGCCAGAACTTGGACTCATAAATGCCTAACATACTAAGCTCCCTGGGTGGGGGAAGGGCAGCGTCCATCTCTATAGCTCCAGGCCACGCATTTACCCTGCTGGAGCCAGGAAGGCTGGATGGCTTGGTCCCAAGAGGTGTCTCCCACAGTCCAAAACACTGGTTGTGGCAGACTGCGGCCAGACTGCCTCTACAGGCCTGACCCTGACCCATCTTTCCTCACTGGGTGGGGTTTCCCTGCAGGAACTCCAACTCCAGCCACAGGCTTATGGACAGAACCTTGATCTCCAAGGCCCTGAGCCCCTAGAGGGAGGGGTGACCACAGACTCTGTAGACCAGCAGACTTACCCTTCCTCCTGGGAGTTCCAGACAAGTGGGTTTCACCCCCAGTGAAGCACACCCCCCTCCACCAAGAGATAGCCAAGTACTTAATTAAATGGGTCCTGTTCCCCATACCACCCAGCTGAGTGAGACTCTCTGATAGGGGTTGTCAGACAGCCTGTACAGGAATGATCCTACTAGCATCAGGTTGGTGCCACTTGAGGTCAGAGATCCCAGAAGGAGGAGGCACCCATCTTTGCTGTTCTCCAACGTCCTTGAGTGACATCTCCAGGCATGGCAGTGAACCAGATGAATAGGGCCTGAAATGAATCCTCAGAAAACCTTAGCAGTCCTACAGAACAGAGACCTGACCCTTCAAAGAGAAACAAACAAAGCAACAACAACAAAAAAAAAGTCCACACAAAAAGCCTGTCCAAAGCAGCAGCCTCAAAGATCAAAACTAGACAAACTCATGAAGCTGAGAAAGAATCAATGATTAAATGCTGAAAACCCAAAAGGTCAGCCTGCCTCTTCTCCAAATAATTGCAGTGCCTCTCTAGCAAGGATGCAGAACTGGAGGGAGTATGAGATGGATGAATTGATAGAAGTAAGTTTCAGCAGTTGGGTAATAAAAAACTCTGCTGAGGTAAAGGATCATGTTCTAACCCTATGCAAAGAAGCAAAGAACCTTAATAAAAGGTTAGCGGAGCTACTAACTAGAATAATCAGTTTAGAGAGGAACATAAATAATCTGATATAGCTGAAAAACACAGCATGAGAACTTCATGAAGCATACACAAGTATCAAGAGCTGAATTGATTAAGCAGAAGAAAGTATATCAGAGATTGAAGATCAACTTACTGAAATAAGACATGCAGACAAGAATAGAGAAAAAAGAATAAAAAGAAATGAATAAAGCCTTCATTAAATATGGGACTTCATAAAAAGAACAAATCTCTGATTGGTTAGAGTGCATGGAGGAGATGGGGATATTGGATAGATGGTAGAAAACACACTTCAGGATATTATCCAGGAGAACCTCCCCAACCTAGCAAGACAGGTCAACATGCAAATTCAGAAAATACAAAGAATACCACTAAGATACTCCACAAGAAGATCAACCCATAATCATCACATAATCAACACATAATCCTCAGATTCTCCAATGTCAAAATGAAGAGAAAACTGTTAAAGGCAGCCAGAGAGAAAGGTCAGGTAACCTACAAAGGGAAACCCATCAGGCTAACAGCAGACCTCCCAGCAGAAACTCTACAAGCCAGAAGAGACTGGGGGCCAGAATTGAAATATCTTAAAGAAAATATTTTTCAACCCAGAATTTCACATCCAGCCAAACTAAGTTTCATTCACAAGCAAAAGAGAAACAAATTCCTTTCCAGACAAACAAATGTTGAGGGATTTTTTTTTTTTTTTACCACAAGGTCTGCCTTGCAAGAGCTCCTGAATGAAGCACTAATATGGAAAGGAAAAACCAGTACCAACCACTGCAAAAACACACCCAAATATAAAGACCAATGACACTCTGAAGAAACTGCATCAACTAGTATGCAAAATAACCAGACAGCATCATGATGACAGGACCAAATTCAAACATAACAATACTAACATTAAGTATAAATGGGCTAAATATTCCAATTAAGAGACACAGACTGGCAAATTGGAAAGAGTCAAGACACATCAATGTACCGTATTCAGGAGACCCATCTCATGTGCACAGATGTGCATGGGCTCAAAATAAAGGGATGGAGGAAAATTTACCAATCAAACAGAAACCAAAAGAAAACAGGAGCTTCAATACTAATCTCTGAAAAAACACACTTTAAACCAACAAAAATCAAAAAAGACAAAGACAGGCATTATATAATGGTAAAGGAACAATTCAACAGGAAAAGCTAATTATTCTAAACATATATGCACCCAATACAGGAGCACCCAGACTCATAAAACAAGTTCTTAGAAACATACATAGACACTTAGACACACAATAATAGTGAGAGACTTTAACACCCCACTATCAATACTAGACAGATCAGAGAAAAAGAAAAGTAAAAAGGATATTCAGAAATTGAACTCAACTCTTGATCAAGTGGACCTAATAGATATCTACAGAACTCTCCACCCCAAATCAACAGTCTATACATTCTTCTCAGTGCCACATGGCACTTATTTTAAAATTGACCACATAACGGGAAGTAAAACACTTCTTAGCAAATACAAAAGAAGTGAAATCATAACAGACTCTCACACCACAATGCAAACAAATTAGAACCCAGGATTAAGAAACTCACTCAAAATCACACAGTTACATGGAAATTGAACAACCTGCCCTTCAATGACTCCTGGGTAAATAATGAATTTAAGGTAGAATCAAGAATTTCTTTGAAACCAATGAGAACAAAGATACAATGTATCAGAATCTCTAGGACAGCACTAAAGCAGTGTTAAGTGGGAAATTTACACCACTAAATGCCCACATTAGAAAGCTAAAAGATTACAAATATACACCATAACATTACCAATTAAAAGAGCTAGAGAGTCAAGAGCAAACTAATCCAAAAACACCAGAAATAACTAAGATCAAAGCTAAACTGAAGGAGATAGAGACATGAAAAACTCTTCAAAGAAATCAATGAATCCAGGAGCAGTTTTTTTGAAAAAATTAATAAAATCAATGGCTAGCTAGGCTAATAAAGAAGAAAAGAGAGAAGAATCAAATAGACACAACAAATAAAAGATGACAAAGGGGATGTCATCACTGATCCCACAAAAATACAAGCTACCATCAGAGAATACTATAAACGCCTCTGCACAAATAAACTAGAAAATCTAGAAGAAATGGATAAATTCCTAGACACATACACCCTCCCAAGACTAAACCAGGAAGAAGTTGAATTCCTGAATAGATCAATAACAAGTTCTGAAACTGAAGCAGTATTTAATAGCCTACCAATCAAAAAGAGCACAGATTCAGATGGATTCACAGCCTAATTTTACCAGAAATACAAAGAGTAGCTGGTATCATTTCTTCTAAAACTATTCCAAACAACTGAAAAAGAGGGACTCATTTTATGAAGCCATCATCATCCTGATACCAAAACTGGGAAAAGACAGCAACAACAACAAAAGGAAAACTCCAGGCCAATATCACTGATGAACATTGATGCCAAAACCCTCAATAAAGTACTGGCAGACTGAATCCAACAGCACAACAAAAACTTCTCCACTACGATCAAGTCAACTTCATCCCTGGGATGCAAAGCTGATTCAACATATGCAAATCAATAAACGTTGTCCGTCACATAAACAGAACCAAAGACAAGAACCACACGATTGTCTCAATAGATGCAGAAAAGGCCTCTGACAAGATTCAACATCCCTTCGTGTTAAAAACTCTCAATAAACTAGGTATTGATGGAACATATCTCACAATAATGAGAGCTATTTATGAAAAACCCACAGCCAATATAATATTGAATGGGCAAAAGCACTCCCTTTGAAAACCAGCACATCACAAGGATACCCTCTCTCACCACTCTTATTCAACATATTATTGGAAGTTCTGCTTAGGGCAATCAGGCAAGAGAAAGAAATAAAGGGTATTCAAGTAGGAAGAGAGGAATTCAAATTGTCTCTGTTTGCAGATGACATGATTTTATATTTAGAAAATCCCATCATCTCAGCCTAAAATGCCTTAAACTTATAAGCAACTTCAGCAAAGTCTCAGGATACAAAATTAATATGCAAAAATCACAAGCATTGTTTTACACCAACAACAGACATGCAGAGAGCCAAATCATGCATGAACTCCCATTCACAATCACTACAAAGAGAATAAAATATATAGGAACACAGCTAACAAGGGATATGAAGGACCTCTTCAAGGAGAACTACAAACCACTGCTCAAGGAAACAAGAGAAGACACAAACAAATGGAAAAACACTCCATCCTCATGGATAGGAAGAATCAATATTGTGAAAGTGGCCATACTGCCCAAAGTAATTTATAGATTCAATACTATTTCCATCACACTACCATTCACATTCTTCAAATAATTACAAAAACTACTTTAAATTTCATTCAGAATCAAAGACCCCGTATAGCCAAGACAATCCTAAGCAAAAAGAACAAAACTGGAAGTATCACACTATCTGACTTCAAACTATATTACAAGGCACCAGTAAAAAAAACAGCATGCTACTGGCACCAAAACAGACATATAGACCAATGAAACAGAACAGAGACCTCAGAAATAACACCATACATCTACAACCATCTGATCTTCGACAAACCTGACAAAAGCAATGCGGAAAGAATCTCCTTTTCAACAAATGATGCTGGGAAAACTGGTTAGCCATATGCAGAAAACTGAAACTGGATCCCCTTCCTTACACTTTATACAAAAATTAACTGAAGATGGAATAAAGACTTAAATGTAAAACCCAAAACTATAAAAACCCTAGAAGAAAACCCAGGCAATGCCATTCAGGACATGGGCATGGGCAAAGACTTCATGATGAAAATGCCCAAAGCAATTGCAACAAATGTCAAAACTGACAAATGAGATCTAATTACACTAAAGAGCTTCAGCACAGCAATAGAAACTACCATCAGAGTGAACAGGCAGCATACAGAATGGGAGAAAATTTTTGCAATCTACCCCATCTAACAAAGGGCTAATATCCAGAATCTACAAGGAACTTAAACAAATTTACAAGAAAAAAACTAACAATCCCATCAAAAAGTGAGCAAAAGATATCAACAGACCCTTCTCAAAAGAAGACATTTATGCAGCGAACAAACATATGAAAAAAAAGCTCAATATCACTGATTATTAGAGAAATGCAAATCAAAACCATAATGAGATACCATCTCATTCCAGTCAGAATGGCTATTTAAAAGTCAGTAAATAACAGATGCTGGCGATGCTGTAGAGAAATAGGAATGCTTTTACGCTGTTGATGGGAATGTAAATTAGTTCAACCACTGTGGAAGACAGTATAGGATTCCTCAAGGATCTAGAAACAGAAATACCATTCGACCTAGCAATCTCATTACTGGGTATATGTCCAAAGGAATATAAATCATTCTACTATAAAGGCACATGCACATGTTTGTTTATTCCAACACTGTTAACAGTAGCAAAGTCATGAAAGCAACACAAATGCCCATCAATGATAGACTGGATAAAGAAAATGTGGTACACATACATCATGGAATACTACAAAGCCATAAAAAGGCCTGAGATCATGTCTTTTGCAGGGACATGGATGAAGCTGGAAGCCGTCCTCAGCAAACTAACACAGGAACAGAAAACCAACCACCAGATGTTCTCATTCATAAGTGGGAGTTGAAAAATGAGAACACATGGACACAGGAAGGGGAACGACACACCAGGACCTGTTGGGGGTTGGGGAGCAAGGGAAGGGAAGCTGGAGGATGGGTCAATAGGTGCAGCAAACCACTATGGCACACGCATACCTATGTAACAAACCTGCATGTTCTGCACATGTATCCCAGAACTTAAAGTTAAAAAAAAAAAAAAAACAAACAAACTAGGAAGCCCTCCCTAACTCATTCTGTGTGGCCAGAATCATCCTGATACCAAAGCCTGGCAAACACACACACACGCGCATGCACGTATACACACACAAACACACACAACTTCAGGTCAATATCCTCAATGAACATCAATGCAAAAATCATCAACAAAATACTGGCAAACCAAACCTAACAGCATATCAAAAGCTTATCTACCACGATCAAATAGGCTTTATCCCTGGGATGAAATGTTGGTTAAACATACACAAAGCAATAAATGTGATTTATCACATAAACAAAACTAAAGACAGAAAGCACATAATTATCTTAATAGTTGCAGAAAAGACTTTACATTAAATTGAACTCTTCTTCATGTTAAAAACTATTTAAAACTCATGATAAACTAGGTATTGAAGGAACGTGCCTCAAAATAATAAGAGCCATATATGGCAAACCCACAGCCAATATCACACTAAATGGGCAAAACCTGGAAGCATTCCCCTTGAAAACTGACGCAAGACAAGAATGCACTCTCTCACTCCTACTATTCACATAGTATTAGAACCTAGAGAGAGCCATCAGACAAGAGAAAAAAATAATGGGCATCCAAACAGGAAGAGAGGAAGTCAAACTATTCCTGTTTGTAGTTGACACGATCCTATATCTAGAAAATCCCATAGTCTTGGCTCAAAAGATTCTTAAGCTAATAAACAACTTCTCCAAAGTCTCAGGATATAAAATCAATGCAAAAATCACTAGCACTCTTATACCCCCAAAACAGTAAAGCCAAGAGCCAATTCAGAAATGCAATCCCATTTGCAATTGCCAACAATAAAACAAGAAGAACAACAGCAACAACAACAACAAACACAAAAACCTTATGAACACGTCCAAGTAGGGAAATGAAATATCTCCACAAGGAGAGCTACGAAACACTGCTAAAAGAAATCAGAGATGATCCAAACAAACGGAAAAACATTCCATGCTCATGGATAGGAAGAATCAATATTGTAAAAATGGCTATACTGCCCAAAACTATTTATAGATTTAATGATATGCCTATTAAACTACCAATGACATTTTTAAAGGACTAGACAAAACTATTTTAAAATTCATGTGGAACCAAAAAAGAGCCCAAGGTAACCAAGACAATCCTAAGCAAAAAGAACAAAGTTGGAGGCATCATGCTACCCAACTTAAAACTGTAATACAGGGATATAGTAACCAAAAAAGCATGGTACTGGTACAAGAACAGACACATAGACTAATGGAACAGAATAGAAAACCCAGACATAAGATCACACACCTAAAACCATAAGATATCTGACACATGAGACAAAAACAAGCAATGGGGAAAGGATAACCTATTTAATAAATGGTGCTTGGAAAACTGGCTAGCCATACGTAGGAAACTGAAACTGGACCCCTTCTTTTAGACCTTATAAAAAATTTACTCAAGAGGGATTAAAGACTTCACAGAACTAGGAAAAACTCTTCTAAAATTCTGATGGAACCAAAAAAGAGCCCAAATATCCAAGGCAATCCTACACAGAAAGAACAAAGCTAGAGGCAGCATGCTACTCAACAACAAACTATACTACAGGGCTACAGTAATCAAAACAGCATGGTACTACTACCAGAACAGACACATAGACCAATGTAATGGAATTGATAACCCAGGAAAAGACCACACATTGACAACTACCTGATTTTTGACAAGCCTTACAAAAAGAAGCAGTGAAAAAACGATTCCCCATTCAATACATGGTGCTGGGATAACTGGCTAGCCATACACAGAAGATTGAAACACTAGACCCCTTCCTTACACAACATACAAAAATTAAGTCAAGATAGATTAAAGGCTTAAATGCAAAACCCAAAACTATAAAAACCCTGGAAGACAACCTAGGCAATACCATTAGGGACATAGGCATGAGCAAATATTCCATGATAAAGATGCCAAGAGCAATTGTAACAATCAAAAATTGACAAATGGGATCTAATTAAACTAAAGAGCTTCTGTAAAACTATGAACTATGAACAGCAAAAGAAACTATGAACAGAGTGAACAGACAACCTACAGAATGAGAGAAATATATTTCAAATTATGCATCAGACAAAGTCCTAATATCCAGCATCTCTAAGTAGCTTAAACAAATATACAAGAAAAAAAAACCCATTAAAAATTAGGCAGAAGACATGAAGAGCCACTTTTCAAAAAATGACACACATGCAGGCAACAATCATATAAAAGCAAACTCAGCATCACTGATCATCAGCGAAATGCAAATCAAAAAGACAGTGAGATACCATCAGTCAGAATGGCTACTATTAAGTCTAAAAATAACAGATCCTGGTAAGGCTGTGGAGAAAAAGAAATGCTTATACACTGTTGGTGGGAGTGTAAATTAGTTCAGCCATTATTTAAGATAGTGTGGTGATTACCTAAAGGCTCAAAAAGAGAAATACCATTCGACCCACAATCTTATTACTGGATATACACCCAAAGGAATATAAACTGTTTTACCATAAAGACACATGCATACATATGTTCACTGCAGCACTATTCACAATAGCAATGACATGGAATCAACCTAAATGCCCATTAATGATAGACTGGATAAAGAAAATGTGGTACATATACATCATGGAATACTATGCAGCTATAAAAAAGAAAGAGATCATGTCCATTGTAGGAAGATGGATGGAGCTGGAGTCCACTATCCTTAGCAAACCAACACGAGAACAGAAAATGAAATACTGCATGTTCTCACTTACAAATGGGAGCTAAATGATGAGAACACATGAACATAGAGGTTAACAACACATGCTGTGGCCAATTTGAGGGTTGGTGGTGGGTAGGAAGAGGGAGATGATCAGGAAAAATAACAAATGGGTACTATGCTTAATACCTGGGTGACAAAATAATCTGTACAACAAACCCCCATGATTCAAGTTTAACTACATAACAAACCCGCTGTAATAGTCTGTTTTCACACTCTTATAGAGATACTACACAAGACTGGATAATTTATAAAGGAAAAATGTTTAATTGACTCCCAGTTACACATAACTGGGGAGGCCTCAGAAAACTTACAATCATGGCAGAAAGGAAAGCAGGTACCTTCTTCATAAGGCAGCAAGAGAGAGAAGTGCCAGCAGGAGAAATGCCAGACACTTATAAAACCATCAGATCTTGTGAGAACTCACTCACTATCATGACAACAGTAGGGGGTAAAGTGCCCCTATGATCTAATCACCTCCCTCCATCAACACGTGGGGGCATTACAGATCCCTCCCTTACACACGTGGATTAAAATTCAAGATGAGATTTGGGTGGGCTCACAGAGCCAAATCATATCATTCTGCACCCGGCCTCTCCTGAATCTCATGTCTTTTATACATTTCAAAACCAATCATGCCTTCTCAACAGTCCTCCAAAGTCTTAACTCATTCCAACATTAACTAAAAAGTCCAAGGCAAAGTCTCATCCAAGACAAGGGAAGTTTCAAAACCAATCACTCCTTCCCAACAATTCCTCAAGTCTTAACTCATTCCAGCATTAACTCAAAAGTCCAAGTTCAAAGTCTCAGCTGAGACAAGGCAGCCCCTTCCACCTATGACCCTTTAAATAGAAAACAAGTTAGTTACTTCCAAGATACAATGGGAGTACAGGCATTGGATAAGTGTTCCCATTCCAAAAGGGAGAAAGTGGCCCAAAACAGGGGACAGGCCCCATGCAAGTCTGAAATCCAGTGGAAAAGTTATTAAATATTAAAGGTCCAAAATGACCTCCTTTGCCTCGATGTCTCACATCCAGGACATGCTGATGTAAAGGGGTGGGCTCCCACAGCCTTGGGCAGCTCTTTCAAGGGCTGGCATTGAGTTCTTGCACCTTTTCCAGGGGCACAATGCAAGCTGTTCACGAATCTACCATTCTGGGGTCTGGAGGATGGTGGCCCTCTTCTCACAACTCCACTAGGCAGTACCCCAGGGGTATTCTGTGTTGGGGTTCCAACCCCACACTTCCCTTCTGCACTGCCCTACCAGAGGTGCTCCATGGGGGCTCCACTTCTGCAGCAAACTTCTGCCTGGATATCCAAGTGTTTCCATACATCCTCTTAAATCTAGGTGGAGGTTCCCAGACCTCAATTTTTCACTTCTGTGCAACCACAGGCTCAACACCACATGGAAACCACCAAAGCTTGGGGCTTGCACTCTCTGAAGCAATGGTCTGAGCTGTACCTTGGCCCCTTTTAACCACAGCTGGAGTTGAAACCGCTGGGACACAGGGCACCACGTTCTAAGGCTACACAGAGCAGGGGGCTGGGCCCTAGGCCAGTGATAGGAGGGGTTACTACCAAGATCTCTGACATGCCCTGGAGACATTTTCCCCCTTTGACTTGGCTATTAACATTCAGGTCATTACTTATGCAAATTTCTGTAGCAGTTTTCAATTTCTCCCTAGAAAATGGGTTTTCTTTTCTATTACATCGTCAGGCTGCAAATTTTCCACAATGTTTTGCTCTACGTCTCTTTTGAACATAAGCTCCAATTTCAGATCATCTCTCTGAAGTTCAAAGTTCCACAGATCTCTAGGGCAAAGGCAAAATCCTTCCAGTCTCTTTGCTAAAGCATAGCAACAGTGACCTTTACTCCAGTTCCCAAGAAGTTCCTCATCTCCATCTGAGACCTCCTCAGCCTAGACTTCATTGTTTATACCACTATCAGAATTTTGGTCAAAACCATTCAATAAGTCTTTACCAGAGATTCTAACACACTTCTCTCAGTAGTTTCTAAGATCAAGCAGACCAAAAAATAATAATTCAACAATATTATAAAAGATTTAACCAACAAAATGAATAAGCTAGACACAATTGAGTATATTAATCACTGAAAAATATGTATTATTTGTAAGTACAAACAGAACATTTACAAAAAATGACCTTATGCTATCTACAAAGAGGGTCTCTAAAATTGGTAAATGATACAAATCAGACAGACTCTGCTCTGACCACAGCGGAATAAAACTAGAAATAGCTCTTTAAAATGTAACTGGAAAAAAATATCTAAATCTTTGGAGGTTAACCAGAACCCTGTTAAACAAACCAGGATTCAAAAAAGAAATGATGATAGAAACCAAACATATGTGAAATGAATTAAGATTAGAAAAAGAGCAAAATTTGTGGGATGCAGCTAAAGTTTCTTAGAAATGGAATCATAACTTATTTAGTGCCTTACATTGTTTTCATATATTAATAGCTATTATTCAAAAAGAAAAAAGTCCATAAAATGAACACTACTAGCAGCTATCCTATTAAGTTAGACAAAGGAATGCAAATCATACTTAAGGATTAAGGATAAAAAAAGGCAAGAATATAGATAGGAATAGAGAGAAATAGGAACCAAAATTACAATGATGAGAATCAGTTAAAGATTTTTTTAAAAACTAATCAAATTGATAAACCCATGGTAAAAATGATTTAAGGAATATGAGCAAAAGAAAAGATAAGCAATATCCAGAATGATAAGGGAGGTTCTAGGTCAGATATTACAAACATCAAAAAGATAATAAAGATAATATTATGAGGATTTTCCTGTGAAAAATACACATCAGTGTTCAGTTGAAAGAAGAAATTACTTGAAAAAATACTTTATCAAAACTGATATAAGATGTAAAAACACTAAATGCCCTATAACTATTAGAAAATTAGAGTTAAATTTAACAGCATATCAATGAAAAAAAATCCAGATCAAGATGGCTTTATCAGTTAGTTCACCAAATAAGAAAAAAATTATCACCAGGTTTAAATTTTTCTGCACACTAGAATAAAAGGAAAAACATCCATGTTCATTTTATGAGATTTGCATAACTTTGATACCAAAACCTGTCAAACATATTAAAGGGAAAGAAAATCATAGGATGATATAATAATCATAGGTGGAAAACATTTTAATGTTGAATTCAGCTATATATAAAAAAGATAATGTATCATGAAGAGTCTGGGCTTATTCTAGGAAAAAGAATGGTTCAAGGTTTGAAAACAGTCACTGAAATTCACGCCTCATTAACAGAATAAAGGAGAAAAACCATGATCATCTCAACTGATACAGACAAAGCATTTAATAAAATTCAATATTCATTCACATTAATTTTTAAAATAACTAATAGAAAGCTGGGAACAAAGGTAGATTTCTTGATTTGTCAAAGGAGAAAGCATGCACACACAGAAACCTATAGCAAAATTATACTTGATAGAAAATGTTAAAATTTTTCCTTGAAACATCAGGAATGCTATAGGAATGCCCACTAATGCTATTTGTATTAAATACTACACTGGAGGTTATGCTCAGTGTAATAAGGGAAGAAACAACCCATAAAAGGAACGTTGGCTAAATTAAACCATACTAGAAAAATTCTATTCATTAAAACATACCATTGAAATGAAATGAAAAGACAAGAGAGGGTGGAGAATGAACATTTTTTGTAACTATAAACAACAAAGAATGTTTTGAATTTTTGGATTTTTTACCAATGAATAACAAAGACTAACATTGCAATACAAAAAATAAAGAAGACCTACACATAGACACTCCACAAAAGAGAATATTCAAATGAACAATATATATTTGGAAAGCTCCTAAACCTTATGATTCAACATGCAATAATATTACCACTACACACCAACAATAGTGGCAATAGTAAAAATTATTGACAACACCCAATGTTTTAGAACATGTACATCAATAGAACATTTATTCTTGGGAATATAAACTGGTACAACCACCTCAGAAAATACACCATTATCTACGTAAGTTAAACATGATTGTTGCTTCAGGACCAAGTTATTTCTTTCCTAAGCATATGCGCAACAGAAATACACGCACATATGTACCAAAAAACGTTTGCAAGAATATGCATAGCAAAATTATTTATTCTAGTTTTAAGTTAGAAACAATCCAAATATCAACAGTAGAATGAATAAATTGTGCTATACCCATGCAATGAAATACTATTAAAAAAAACCCCATAGCTACATGCAATGACATCGATAAAGCTCTAAAATTTGAGCAAAAGATGGCAACCAAAACATAGTATGCAGTATATTACTGTTTTACATAAACTTTAAAAATAATCTATGGAAGTCACGATACTGCTTACCAGGAGGAGCTGTGTTTTAATGAGAAAGGGCATGAGGAGGGCTTCTGGGGTCAATATTCTATTCTTTATAACATCAACTGCGAAGACAGAAAAGGTTTCTCAGGGCCTGCTACATATTGAACACTGGTGTATGAATGGCCATTAGAATTGCTCACTGTATAACTCACAATTTAAAGGCAAAAGAATAGGGATACACAGCAAGGTATTTAAGTTGAAAGTCCCAGGTTTGGTTGCTTTCCTGTGCTGATATGATCCATTTGTGTCACCCTTTCATCAAATTTGTAACCAAAATGCCATGATGTGTGGTGATTTGAGTCATCAGAAGCTGCATCCGAGCACCTGAAGTCTCTGTGATGATGCTGCAGTTAGTCCTTGATCTGCATCTTTTTTTTAAAGCTAAATACATTTGGTGCTGCATAAGCCTAATTGCGTTTTGAGAGTTTGATCGGGGATTCAAACCTGCACGCCCCCTCCAGAAGCCTTGTAGATTGGGAAGTTGCATGCTTATGTCTCCTTTGTGGTAATTAACTGATTTGTGTACTTTTCTATGTGTGTTTTCACTTCAATGTAAAAGTGTATGAAAATTAAGTAGTCTGCAGGTCCCAGGCTGAACCTTTCCATTTCCATCTAGTGCTGTCTGATTACCACAAGAAAATCGGGGGTAGAGGAGTAAGAGTTTATGATGCAAGGTACATAGATATATATACACCCACTCAATATATACAGACATATATGTCTGTGTATCGCCACTGCTTAGAACAGTAGTTAGTCCCAAGAGATTAACCTCAAAATGTGTAACTAAAGATTTCTACAGTTTCTGCCTTTTTCTTTTCAGAGTTTTATATCTCCTTTGTCTATAACCACACTACAAGTTAGCCACTTTTTCAGATTTTCATTATGGACCTTTTGTCACTTGATGGACACTGTTTTATTGCAGTGAAGCATTTTCCCAATTCACAGGAGTTAGAAATTAAAAAAGAAAAGATAATGGAGGCCGAGTTAAGTAGGAGATGCAAGACAGTTGGCAAATCCCCCTCACTAAGTTATTAATTAAGGCAGACCAGACTTAAAACATAAGAAAGTCCAAGTCATGCCCCTACAGAATTTTAAATTTCTACCTGAAACAGACATGGTTGCCATAACAAGTTATAACACCGATTATAAAATCTACAAATGTCAATAGTCTAGACAATGATGACAGTTTTATCCATTTCTTGTCTTGCCTAAGCAAGTGCAAGTCACCTAAGGTCAGCTTTGTTCCTAGCAAGCATTGAATAAATTGCAACAAAATAAGTAAACTGAATGAAAATGGGCTGTTTATTTATTTTTAACTTATTTAATTCTGGAACATCAAGAATTCTGCCAGGATGAACAGATGCTTAAGATAACACTTGTAAACTGGGACTGTCCTGTCTAAGCCAGAATGTATGGTCACTCTATACCCGACCCATGTAATTTTTAATAGTATCTCTTTTCCTTCCAAAATGTTCCAGATTGAACAGAAGTTTAGCTGGTTATTCTATTCAAAGAAATGCTTTCCCATCAGTTAGCTATAACTATAATAACATCACACGTAACAAGCAACCATAATTTGTCAGTGGCGTACAGTGAGTATTTGTTTAGCTCACAAGCATGTATATTGATTTGTAGGTAGCTAATTTAAGCTGGAGTGACTCAACTGCATCTCATTCTCATCCTCCTTAGACTCAGTGGTCTAAAATGGGCTGTTTCTTCTTATGGTGATGGCAGAGAGCAAGACCAAATGCACAACACTTCCCAAGCTTTTGATCACGTCTCACCCACTAATGTTCTGTTGACTAAAGCAAACCACATGGGACTTTCAAATTAAGAGACAGAAAAATACACCACACCTCTTTTGTGGAAGGAATTGCAGTCATACAGAAAAGAAACTACACCCAGGGAAGATGCAATCTACCATTGCACTTCTTAATTGCAAACAATTACCAACGTGTCTGAGAAGTCTATGAATGACACCACCCTCACTGCAAGCTGGTAAGATGATTTCACTTGTCACTTCATACTCCAGTGTCTTTCACAGATCCACGTGAGAGGAAGTTTATCACCAGCTGAGGCTATCTGACTCTTAAAAAGCAGTTAAGCCCAATAGATAACAAGTGGAATCCCAATAGATAATGGTGGGAGGTTGTGTGATGTTTTCTGCTGAGAACCCTGTCTCAAATGCTGTCCACTGACTACTCACGAGTGCACCTGAGAAGTCTTTGAACTAAGTGCAGGACAATTTTTCTTCTGATGTCTGTTACAGGACATTCACTCTCCACCCTGCCCCTCAGTGGACAGAAACAACAGAAATAAAGGCAGAAGCCACAGAGCACAGCCTGGGGTACACAAAGAAACTCCCTGTCTTATAAACTCAACTAAACAGAACTGGACAGTTAGCAAATTTCTCCAAAGCTTTATGAATCATGCTCCTTTGATAACTGAGCAAAACCCAATGTTCACCTAACTGACATATACCAGAGATCAGCAACATGCCATCAGGACCCTGTACTCTTCATTCCCGATGTAAGGAGCTGGATTTACATGGTATTCCTATGCTCATAGGCTGTATGATTCTTCCTTGGCCTTTCAAGGTAGAAACTGCCTGGCAGAGAGGAGCCTCTCTAGAAATGACTATCATCTTTTGCTCTTCTTATTTCTTATCCATGGGAAAGGTGAAAGGATGTATGTTTACATCTAAGAAGGTATCACTTTTCAAGGCTCCGGTACATTAGACAAGTACATACCGAGCCTCATAGCTGATCACTGTACTTTAATAGGCATAAATAACTAACCAGAAATTGCCAGGTCAAATCAGATGGGATAATTGGAGCAAACAGATGAGTAATCAAGTTAGGTTCTACCATCGGGTTGAGTGAGACATGAGCCCACTGGGTTGTGTGTCTGTTTTCTCATCTGTATTAGATTATATTAGAGTCTTCATGACTCCTTTCAATAATTTCTGTATTTATGAAGTCAATAATAATAAACTCGCAATGTACTGCCAAATGTGAATGCCCTAGTTTCACTGGGAAACAAATATTCAGTTGCCATACAATCCTGGACAAGGAGAATGGTACTAATATTTCTTAGAATATTTTCTTCCTTCTTACCATCTTCCTATTAATGTCCTAAAGCCTGCTTACAACTCCCTGATTATGAACTTGTTTTCTGTCACCAAGGTGAAAATAGTAGCTCATCTTACATAAGCCCTTTTTGGAGCATGGAGAATGTAACAGAATGAATAAATGAGCAACATTATCTCAGTGCCATGGCAGAAACAAGAATATTGCACCAGACATCCTCCATCCTCTACTTTAACATTAATATATTCAAACATTTATGGAGCTAGGCATTCAAGTACAAGTTTCAGAGAATGCCAAGATGAATACAGAAAAAGAAATACTTGTTTCAAACAGTTCTGAATCTAATAGGCAGATACAGTCACACAAAAGACCATTCAGCTATAGTAGTGTCATACATGTTGTAGTAAAGATTCATTCAAAGGTCACAAAGACCCAAAGAATGGGAGACCTAACTGTAAATAACTTTTTGAACAATAATTAACACTCCTATATTGGGTAATGCTTTACAAAATCATTGATGTTAATTATTTGATTTTCCAAAGTCTTGTGATGAAGATATGCATTGTTTCATTACCATCCTCCTTTTGTAGAAAAACAAAGGCTGAGAGATATTTAATACCCCACTTTCAGATGTTATTGGGATTATACAGATGATATACTATAAAAAACCCATAGAGACCTTCTTAACCTTTAACCCAGCAATTCCACTCCTAGGAATTCAGCTTACCTGGCCTCCTGAGTATATAGTATAACATCCTGGGTCAAGTGTATCAAACATTGGAGTGAAATTTCTAATGATCAGACTAATGACATATAAAACATGGAAATATCCTTGATTGCTTAAAAACTACAATCAGTTATCTCAATTCTGTTAACATATTAAACTCCCTGTAGACCAAAAAAAAGGTATATTATGTATAATACAAATATTTTCCAACAAAGATAAACATAGGAATGGCTCCTTGTCAGTAAGAAATGATTGCTGGGTGCAGTGGCTCACGCCTGAAATCCCAGCACTTTGGGAGGCCGATGTGGGTGGACCACGAGGTCAGGAGATCGAGACCACGGTGAAACTCTGTCTCTACTAAAAATACAAAAACTTAACCGGGCGCGGTGTCGGGCGCCTGTAGTCCCAGCTACTCAGGAGCCTGAGGCAGGAGAATGGCCTGAACCCGGGAGGCGGAGCTTGCAGTGAGCCGAGATCGCGCCACTGCACTCCAGCCTGGGCGACCAAAAAAAAAAAAAAATAAATGAATAAATAAATAAAAGAAATGATTGTGCTACTAAAAATAATGAACATAAAATGTCCTTATAAAAATGTATATTCCCTAACAGCCATTTTAATCACTTACTATACTCAATTACAAACAAAAATTAATATTTTAGATAACACTGTTTCCCACCTGTATATATATTTTTCCCAACTTGTGTTTATGTTTTTTTTCAGATTCTTAGAAACTCATCTTCCACATATTTCACATGAGGAGCAATCACTTTATTGATCGTTTCCCATAAAATCATATTTAATTCCTTCCAGTTTATACTCCTCACTTTCCTACTCCAGGTTTTAATAATAATTTTTAAAATCTTTGAGAGAAAATTCACAACATTTGAAGGGAAGAAAGAAAAATATTATCTCCCTCACCTAAATGATATCATGCTAAGAAAACTATAAAAATTATTTTAAACACATTCATGTTAAATGCCACTGCTTTAATCATAACCTACAATAAAAGAAACATTACTTTGTGACATGCAGTGCTGTGCTCTAGTAAATCTGGCAGATATAAAATAATAGTTTGCATTACAATAAAATTCTCTACTCTCAGTGAAAACTTCCTTATTTCACTGAAATGTTGGTACTCTGGATAATTAAGCACCAGACCAAAAAGGGGAGAAATGAGAAGATAAAAGCCACATTTTAATTAGTAAAAAAGATAAATATTCTTTAAAATTACACCATAAGTCAGTAATACCAAATTTACACATGCACACAGAAAAAACTTGCTTTACCTCAAATTTTCAAATCTTTACTATATGAAATAAATTATAATTTTGTAAATGTTAGTATTATTGTGTATTTTTCAGTAATTTCACAGAAATATTAATTTTAATTGAGTACTTATTTTATGCCATCTATAGTACCAAATGTTTTATGTATCATCTGATTTAATTTTCACAATTCTTACTATAACAGAAGAGGAAATAACCACAAGTTAGTTGATATGTCCAAGATTATATAGCCAATAAGAAAAGGAGTGAGGATTTCAAGTCAGTCTTAACTAATTCTAAGTAGTGTGTCATTTTCACCACACCGAACAACTCCTATGTATGGAGGTACCGTATACAAGTGTCTGTGTGTGTTTTATGTATTTTTCCTTCATTTCTTTTATCAGAGGCTACAATTTTAGACTTGTGATTATTTAATTAATTTGTTATATTTCTAGAAGATTACAGGGGCAGGAATATTTTGCTTACTATTGTACTATTGTTTCCACCATCTAGGAAATGAGCACATAGCACATAGTAAGTGCTCAATAAGTATTCTTTCATGATTTGTCCAAAAGATGCAGATGCAGGCCGGTATTCTTTTTCTTTCTTCCTTTTCTTTTTTTTTTAAACACAGTCTCACTCTGTCTTCCAGGCTAGAGTGCAGTGGTTTGATCAGGTCTTGTTGCAGCTTCAGCCTCGACTTCCAAGACGCAGGTGATCCTCTCACCTGAGCACCCCCGCCCCCTTGGTGAGCCACCTCGCCTAGCCACAGGCCAGTATTCTATCACCTATATTATGATCCTGCTGTTGGAATACCACTAAGGATTTAAGACCTTACAAAACTGCTAATTTACCTTCCGAAGGACCCAAAAGTTGCAAGAACAATGACAAAATAAATTACCACCATCATGCATTAGAGAGATAATTTGACTGGTTTCAGAGGAACCACATGGGAAAACACAGTTCCAGTACTTCTGCCATTTTAAGAAATAACATACTGACTTCTGAGTAAGCAAATTACTCCCCAAATTTCTAGACTGGAGAATTAACATTCACTAGACATATTAAAACCTGAAAAATTAGAGTTTACAAGTTCAATGTGGCAGTTTCCCTGATGCATGTCCCCCTTTGGCATAACACAGCATTAGCTTCATGCTTTTCTCTTTTCTAGTCAGATTGGAAAGAAAAACGATCTTTTATTTAGCCATTAAATATAATGTCCACTGTCAGAGCAAGGGAAGCAACAAATGAGCACATGATTAAGTACTGGCAGCCTTTTAACTCTGAAAGCCTCTTTCCAGGGGCTCATGTGGCCATAACTCTCCCAGTCTGGAACCACTTTGGCAATGATGATTTTTAAAGAGGGTTATTAATAATTCCTCAACTTTTGATGGTTTACCTCTTTGAAAAACCAAATGTAAACTTACTGGCCCTGACATAGTGAATAGCATGTTGGAAACTATCTGGCAATGCTCTCTGCAAGCACAAATGAACATCTCTAGGAAAATGATTTGCATTCTGCTTACAGAGGTACTGGGTGATGGTGATAATTCTGTACAAAACTTATTTTCACTATGATATGACCATATTATATTCAATAATACTGTATTTATTACTTTAATTCCTCCAACCATCCTGGCAGGCAAATAGAATAGGATCCTCTTTTATAGGTGAGGAAATGATGATTCAGAGAAGTGAAATAAATTTTCCAGGACACAGAGCTATGTATCAGGAGAGCCCATATTCAAACAAATCATGGTTCTTTCCATGATTCTGCCTACTCACTCTTCTGAATTGGGTTTGCAAACAGTATGATCCTCCCATCACATGGAACCCTTTGCTGTTGTCACTTTCATAGAAAGTTGTATTTTCTCAGACTCCATTCAGCCAGGCTGGAAGAATGTAAACTGCTTTTACAGGGCACATGGCAGGGTTTTTTTTCCATAAAAATCTTTATAGGGAGCATGAAACTCGGCAAACACGTTTACCACATTCTGTAGACACACGTAGTCAAATTGTGATGCTTTGGGAAGCTCTAACAGGATGTATTAGTCTGTTTTCACATTGCTCTAAAGAAATACCAGAGATTGGGTAATTTATAAGGGAAAGAAGCTTAACTTACTCATAGTTCCATATGGCTGAGAAGGCCTCAGGAAACTTACAATCATGGTGGAAAATGAAGCAGGCACATCTTACATGGTGGCAGGTGAGAGAGAGCATGTGAAAGTGCAGGAAAAACTCTTTATGAAACCATCAGATCTGGTGAGAATTCACCATCACGAGAACAGCATGGAGACCACCCCCACGTTCCAATCACTTCCCTCCCTCCACACGTGGGGATTACAATTCAAGATGAGATTTGGGTGGGGACACAGAGCCAAAACATATCACAGGAATAACTGCAGTCTTAATTAGAAAAGAGGATCAGTTTGGGTCAGTTGCGACAGTATTGTTCATAATTGTAAAAAAATAAATAAATAAAACCAAACAGATATCCATCAATAGTAGAATGAATAAATTGTTTGAAGTGCATTCATTTAATATAATAGAGGAATTTACGTGAAATTGCATTAAAATATTGCATTAAATTTATATGAAATTGCGTTAAAATATTCCAACGGCCTGAATATGTGATAATGCTAAGAAATAGTCCAAAATGCCACTGGGGTACCCAGATATTATTTTGTATCTGTCTGTGAGGGTGTTTTTGGATGAAATTAACATTTGAATAGTGTCTGTGTTGCCATGAAGAAATACCCAAGGGGCTGGGTATTTTATAAAGAAAAGGAAGTTTATTTGGGTCACAGTTCTGCAGGCTGTACAAGAAGCATAGTGCCAGCATCTGCATCTGGTGAGAGCCTGGGAAGATTACACTCATGGCAGAAGGAGAAGGGGAGCATTACAAGGGGAGAGAAATAGCACAACATGAGGGAGGAGGTGCCAGCCTTCTCTAAACAACCAGATCTCACGTAAACTCACAGAGTGAGAATTCACTCATTACCACAAGGAGAGCACCAAGCCATTCATGAGGGATCTGCCCCATGACCCAAACACCTCCTATTAGGCACACTTCCAACAGTGGAAGTCACATTTCAACATGAAATTTGGAGGGTACAAAACATCCAAACCACAGGTATACTGACTAAAGCAGATTGCCCTCCCTAGTGTGGGGTGGGCCTTGTCCAATCCATTGAAAGCCTAAATAAAACAAAAAGGTAAGTGCAAGAGAATTCATTTTTTTCTATTCCTCTGACTGACTGTCTTTGAGCCAGGACATTAGTCTTCTCCTGCCTTTGGACTCGTACTATAACTTACAACATTGGCTCTTCTGCTTCTCAGGCCTTCGAACATGAACTGGAACTATATCATCTGCACTTGATCTTAGCCAAAAGGACGAGAGGCGATGAACTTATATCATCTGCTTTCCTGAGTGTCTCGCCTGCCAGCTGCAGATCTTGGGGTATCTCAGTCTCTATAATCACATTAGCCCATTTCTTATGATAAATCATACACACACACACACACACACACACACACATTTATGATTTATGTCTGTATGTATGTGTGTGTCTCCTATTGTCCTCACATAGAAATTCTCTGGACAACTGTCAAAAGCACTAACTAGAGAAGGAAGTAGGTTTTGAGCCCTGAGTCGGGGGAAATCACAGAGCTTTGAAGCACCTAATATCTAATCCCAGAAACAAAAAAAAAAAAAGAGGTCCAGAGGGAAAGCTTTCAGAAACAAGTGAAACAATCTCCAACAAGTAAGCTAAAATGAAATCAGCAAACATACTAAATCAGTGACCACAAAAAAGGTAATATAGAAAGAGTCAACCCCAGGAAATCAATCAAGCAAAAGTAGACTAACTGCAAAATCTTATTTCCTTCACTATAATGTTCAGTTTGAATGAACCATGAGCATGTTGCTATATTAGCAGATAAATGGAAGTTATGAGGGCCTTAATAAAGCATTCATTTGTCCACTCAACACACATTGAGTGTACATTAAGCAGAAGACTTCACTGATCCTGGAAATGTACCGGTGAACGAGAACAAACTGGAATTTGCTCTTAGACTTTGAACAAGATGGTCAGTGTGGTTTGAGATATATTTAATTTAAGATCAATAATAGCATTCAGGGTAAAGTGTCCAGTATGTAGTTTGTAATTGTGATTGACATCTGGGAGAAAGGGAAAGTATACACATTTAGTTTAGAGTCTCAAAGAGATGAAAGTTGAAACTGAAACAGAAAAGATGAAGGATTCTGTGAAACAGGAGAATAAGTTAGAAATGAGAACTAAACATTAGGAACAGAAACAGAAAGAAGAAAAGGAGTCAAGAAGAAAAGAATCTACCAAAGACACAGAAGACCAGGGTGGGGAGGGCGGAATGGCAAATGAAGCAAAACAAGGAAAACTTTCAAAGGTCAGGGGAGGAAGACAGAGAGCTTCCTAAGAGGTAGATAAGGAGAGGAGATGGAAACAACAAGCAATAGATGCCACAGGGTCTTTGAAAGGCAGTGTTGCCCTCGTCATGATCTAAGTGGTGAGAAAGCCAACAAGCTAGCAGTTAAGTTTAGAAAATCCAGAGTGAAGGGAAACCTGTGCAGCAGTTCCTCTGAGGGGTCTGGAAGATAGCCAGCCCAGCAGAGTTGTCCAAGGTCTGCGCAGTGCAGAACAATAAAATGGAGGTGGGTATGAGAGGATTACACAGACTTAGACCCCTGAGCCTCAGCAGCAGACTGCTCCAAGGATGAGACACTGACAAGTGGCAGCCCGGAGTGACAGGATGCGGTGTAGATAGCAGTGTAGAGGGATAATAATGACTACAAACGTTCAGGATAATGTCCAGCACGGGCATTAATTAGTGAAAATGAGAACCAGATGCTCACATTTCCCTTTGTGCCTTATTTAATGTAGGATCCCATGGAACTTACTTGAAACCTAGAAGAGAAAGAGAAGATGGGGGAAAAGGTGTGTCTTGATTAAGAAATTATGAATTAACTTATCATAACTTACCTTTGATTCAATTTCCTTGACTGAGCAGAATTTGACACAAAATAGAAATGAAGAAAAGAATCAGCGTAATATAGAGGATGAGAACACAGAATGTAAATAGTGACTGCACCAGTTCAAAGATCAGTCATGCTGTATGACGTTTTTCTGCTTTTTTTTTTTTTTTTATTTTCCCATAAGTTATTGGGGAACAAGAGGTATTTGGTTACATGAGTAAGTCCATTAGTGGTGATTTGTGAGATTTTGGTGCACCCATCACCCAAACAGTATACACTACACCATATTTGTAGTCTTTTATCCCTCACCCCACTCCCACTCTTTCCCCCAAGTCCCCAAAGTCCATTGTATCATGCTTACGCGTTTGTGCCCTCATAACTTAGATCCCACGTATCAGTGAGAACATATGATGTCTGGTTTTCCATTCCTGAATTACTTCACTTAGAATAATAGTCTCCAATCTCATCCAGGTCACTGCAAATGGGGTTCATTTATTTTATGGCTGCATGGTATTTCATTGTGTATATATACCATGGTTTCTTTATCCATTCATTGACTGATGGGCATTTGAGTTGGTTCCATGATGTTGCAATTGTGAATGGTGCTGCTATAAAAATGCGTGTGCAAGTATCTTTTTCAAATGGTGACTTATTTTCCTCTGAGTAGATACCCAGTAGTGGGATTTCTGGATCAAGTGGTAGTTCTACTTTTGGTTCTTTAAGGAATCTCCACACTGTTTTTCATAGTGGCTGTACTAGTTTGCATTCCCACCAGCAGTGTAGAAGTCTTCCCTGTTCACTGTATCCATGCCAACATCTACTGTTTTACAATTTCTTAATTTTGGACTTTTTAAATATTATATTTTAAGTTCTATGATACATGTGCAGAATGTGAAGGTTTGTTACATAGGTATACACACGCCATGGTGGTTTGCTGCACCCACCAACCCGTCATCTACATTAGGTATTTCTCCTAATGCTATCCCTTCCCTAGCTCCCCAACAAGCCCCAGTGTGTGATGTTCCCTCCCTGTGTCCATATGTTCTCATTGTTCAACTCCCACTTATGAGTGAGAACATGTGATGTTTGGTTTTCTATTCTTGTGTTAGTTTGCTGAGAATGATGGTTTCCAGCTTCATCCATATCCTTGCAAAGGATATGAACTCATGCTTCTTTATGGCTGCATAGTATTTATGCCTGCAGAGTATATATGCCACATTTTCTTTATCCAGTCTATCATTGATGGGCACTTGGGTTGGTTCCAAGTCTTTGCTATTGTAAATAGTGCCACAATAAACATACATGCGCATGTGTCTTTATAGTAGAAAGATTTCTAATCCTTTGGGTATATACCCTGTAATGGGATTGCTGGGTCAAATGGTATTTTTGGCTCTAGATCCTTGAGGAATCACCACACTGTCTTCCACAATGGCTGAACTAATTTATATTCCTGCCAACAGTGTAAAAGCGTTCCTATTTCTCCACATCCTCTCTAGCATCTGTTGTTTCTGGACTTTTTAATGATTGCCATTCTAACTGGCATGAGATGGTATCTCATTGGGGTTTTGATTTGCATTTCTCTAATGACCAGTGATTTATGAGTTTTTTTCATGTTTGTTGGTTGCATAAATGTCTTCTTTTGAGAAATGTCTGCTCATATCATTCACCCACTTTTTGATGTTTTTTTTTTTTTTCTTGTAAATTTGTTTAAGTTCTTCATAGATTCTGGATATTAGCCCTTTCTCAGGTGGATAGAATGCAAAAATATTCTCCTACTCTCTAGGTTGCCTGCCCCGGACCAGATGGATTCACAGCTGAATTCTATCAGAGGTACAAGGAGGAGCTGATGCCATTCCTTCTGAAACTATTCCAAACAATAGAAAAAGAGGGTCTGTTCCCTAACTCATTTTATGAGGCCAGCATCATACTGATATCAAAACTTGGCAGAGACACAACGAAAAAGAAAATTTCAGGCCAATATCCCTGATGAACATCAATGTGAAAATTCTAAATAAAATACTGGCAAACCGAATCTAGCAGCACAGCAAAAAGCTTATCCACCATGATCAAGTCAGCTTCATCCCTGGGATGCAAGGCTGGTTCAATATATGCAAATCAATAAACATAATCCATCACATAAACAGAACCGGTGACAATTGGTTATCAATACATGATTATCTCAATAGATGCAGAAAAGGAATTCAATAAAATTCAACACCCCTTCATGCTAAAAATTCTCAATAAACTAGGTATTGATGGAACGTATATCAAAATAATAAGTTATTTATGACAAACCCAAAGCCAATATCATACTGAATGGGCAAAAGCTGGAAGCATTCACTTTGAAAACAGGCATAAGACAAGGATGCCCTCTCCCACCACTCCTATTCAACATAGTATTGGAAGTTCTGGCCAGGGCAATCAGGCAAGAGAAAGCAATAAAGGTTATTCAAATAGGAAGAGAGGAAGTCAAATTATCTCTGTTGCAGATGACATGATTGTATATTTAGAAAACTCCATCATCTCAGAGCAAAATCTCCTTAAGCTGATAAGCAACTTCAGCAAAGTCTCAGGATACAAAATCAATGTGCAAAAATCACAAGCATTCCCATACACCAATAATAGACAAACAGTCAAATCATAAGTGAACTCCCATTCACAACTGCTACAAAGAAAATAAAATACCTAGGAATCCAACTTACAAGGACCTCTTCAAGGAGAACTACAAACCACTGCTCAAGGAAATAAGAGGACACAACAAATGGAAAAACATTCCATGCTCATGAATAGGAAAAATCAGTGTCATGAAAATGGCCATACTGCCCAAAGTAATGTATAGATTCAATGGTATCCCCATCAGGCTACCATTATCTTTCTTCACAAATTAGAAAAAAACTACTTTAAATTTCATATGGAACCAAAAAAGAGCCTGTATAGCCAAGATAATCCTAAACAAAAAGAACAAAGCTGAGTGCATGACACTACCTGACTTCAAACTATACTACAAGGCTACAGTAAACAAAACAACATGGTACTGGTACCAAAACAGATTATATATACCAATGGAATAGAACAGAGGCCTCAGAAATAACACCACACATGTACAACTATCTAATCTTTGACAAACCTGACGAAAGTGAGTAATGGAGAAAGGATTCCCTAGTTAATAAATGGTGTTGGGAAAACTGGCTAGCCACATGCAGAAAACTGAAACTGGACCCCTTCCTTACACCTCACACAAAAATTAACCCAAGATGGATTCAAGACTTAAACGTAATACCTAAACCCATAAAAACCCTAGAAGAAAACCTAGGCGATACCATTCAGACATAGGCATGGGCAAAGACTTCATGACAAAAACACCAAAAGCAATGGTAATAAAAGCCAAAATTGACAAATGGGATCTAATTAAAGAGGTTCTGCACAGCAAAAGATTATGGCTATTCTTACAGGAATGAGGGAGTATTGCATTGTGGTTTTGATTTGCATTTCCCTGATCATTAGTGATGTTGAACATTTTTTCATATGTTTGTTGGCCATTTGTATATCTTCTTCGGAAAATTGTCTATTCATGTCCTTAGCCCACTTTTTGAAGGGATTGTTTTTTTCTTGCTGCCTTGTTTGAGTTCCTTGTAGTTTCTGGATATTAGTCCTTTGTCATGTGTTTTGATTGTGAAGATTTCTCCTACTCTTCTGGGTTGTCTGTTTACTCTGCTGAGTCTGTTCCTTTTTCCATGCAAAAGCTCTTTAGATTAACTAAGTCCCAACTAGTTATCTTTGTTTTTATTGCATTTGCTTTCACACAACAAAATTGTCCAATGATGCATTTATCTGAATATATCCCTGTCACTAAGCAGTGCATGACTGAATATATAAAATGGCTTTGATACTGTTTTTCTCTAATTCATATGAAAATGAAATTCTAGTACAATTAAAACTAAGAATTTCTTCACACACAATGTGGTGATAGAGTTCACTCCCAGAGAATTAACTACCAGAAATATACCCAGTGAATTCCTTAGCATGACACCACCTACTTGCTAATAATGTATTTAGGTGTCCTACATAGTATTTTGGAATCAGGTGCAACATTTACTATTTTGTAATTAGTTTACTAAATTTTATGAAGCTGAATCTTATTTTTGTATAAATTTATGGAGTAGAAGTATAATTTTATTACATGCATAGATTTCCTAGTGGTGAAGTCAGGGCTTTTAGTGTATCCATCACCTAAATAATGTACATTGTACTCTTTAAGTAAATTCTCATCATCCAGCCCCCTCCCACACTTTCACCCTTCCGAGTCTCCATAGTCTATCTTTCCACACTCTGTGTATTTGCATACACATTATTTAGCTTCCACTTATGAGTGAGAACATACAATATTTGTCTTTCTGTATCTGGTTTGTTTCACTGAAGATAATAGCCTCCAGTTCCATCCATGCTGCTGTGAAAGATATAATTTCATTCTTTTTTATGGCTGAATAGTATCCCGTTGTGTATATATACCACATTTTCGTTATTCAAGCGTCCAATGATAGACACATGTTGATTTCATATCTTTGTTATTGTGAAAAGTGCTGTGATAACACAGAAGTGCAGATATCTATGGAATATAATAATTTATTTTACTCTGAGTAGATACCCAGTAGTGAGATTGCTGGATCAAATGGTAGTTCTATTTTTAGTTCTTTGAGAAATCTCCATACTGTGTTCCACAGCAGTTGGACTAATTTACATTCTCACCAACACTGTATGAGTTCCCTTATCTCTGCATCCTCGCCAACATCTGTTACTTACTTTTTTATAATAGCCATTCTGACTGGGATGATATCTCACTGTGGTTTTAATTTGCCTCAGAGGATTAGTGATGTTAAGTATTATTTTTTTCATATAACTATTAGTCATTTGTATGTCTTCTTTTGAAAACTGTCTATTCATATATTTTGTCCAATTTTTAATGGTGTTATTTGAGGTTATTTTGTTGAGTTCTTTGAATTACTTGTATATTCTGGATATTAGATCCTTGCCAGGTACATAGTTTGCAAATATTTTCTCCCATTCTGCAGGTTGTCTGTTCGCTCTGGTATTTCCTTTGCTGTACAGAAGTTTTTTAGTTTAATTAAGTCCCATTTGTCTATTTTTGTTTTTGTTACTTGTGCTTTTGAGGTCTTAGCCATGAATTATTTGCCTAGACCAATGTCCAGAAGAGTTCTTTCCCTAGGTTTTCTCCCAGTAATTTTATAGTTTCAAGTCTTATATTTAAGTCTTTAATCCATCTTGAGATGATTTTCATATATGATGAAGGATGGTGGTTCAATTTTATTCTTCTATATGTGGCAATCCAATTTTCCCAGCACCATCATTTATTAAAGAAACTGTACTTTCCCCAGTGTATGTTCTTGTCAACTTTGTCAAAGATCAGTTTGCTGTAGATAGGTGGATTTATTTTTGGAGTCGCTATTCTTCCATTGTTCTATGTGTCTATTTTTATATCAGTACCATGCTGTTTTGATTATTACAACTTTGTAGTATAATTTGTCATCAGCTAATGTGATGCCTCTGGTTTTGTTCTTTTTGCTTAGGAATGCTTTGACTAATCAGGTTCTTTTATGGTTCCATATGAATTTTAGAATAGTTATTTCTAGTTCTGTGAAAAATGACATTAGTATTTTAATAGAGATAGCTCTCAATCTTTAGATTGCTTTGGGCAGTATGGTCCTTTTTACAATATTAATTCTTGTAATCCACGAGCACAGGATGTTTTTACATTTGTGCCCTGTTCAATTTCTTTCATCAGCATTATGTAGTTTTCCTTGTATGCAATGTTCACCTTGTTGGTTAAATATATTCCCAGATATTTTTTGTAGCTATTGTAAGTAAGATTGCCTCCTTGATTTTGTTCTCAGATAGACTGTTATTGGTCTATGGAAATGCTACTGATTTTTATACATTGATTTGTATCCTGAAACTTTACTGAATTCATTTATCAAATTTAAGAGTTTTTTGGTGCAGTCTTTAGGTTTTATAGATATAAGATCATATCCTCAGGGAACAGAGATTTATTTTTCTCAGATATTCCACTTCAGAGCTTCTTACAGGCTAAAAACAGTGTCAACATATAAAGAAAGAGTATTTATTGAATCACTGTTCACAGTGGTGAACAATCTGAATAGTCAATAACAAGTAAATGGTTACATAAATTATGATATATTTTTTCTGCAGAATATAATACAGACATAGAAAAAGAACAAATTAGATGTATGTTCACTCTCTAGATGGCTCTCTATTTTATATGAATAAATGAAGAATGCAAGCTTGAGAAAAACATACACTAAATATCATTTTTTATAAACAATCCTATATCAGAATTTAAGCTTAAATGAGTCAAATTAACAGTACAAAGTGCACACTGGATTATCTTGAGGAGGTCAAACAGAAGTTTATGTAATTCTTCATACTTTTTTTTATCATTTTACAATATAAATAACCATGTGTCTTTTGTACTTAAAAAATTGCCATGAAACATAATTATATTTTGAAGAACAAGAAATAGCATAGTTATTACTTTAGGGTATGCCGTTTTACCTTTTTACTTGCTTTAAAATTTTTTTAATGAATACAATTTTTATGCTAATCATATGCACACACCTATTTAGTATTTAATGTGTAATTTTTAAACACACTGATTTTTTAAATGCCACCATTTATAGGTGTACAACAAAAGGTGATAGACCTTTTGAACAAATGTAGATTTATACTCAAACTCATAACCCAGTTTAGAAAGACAGCCAACATACTGCCCATGAGTTCACTTCATCAAAGCTTCTCTTGTTGACTCCTAATCAATCTTGTTGAAACTAATTAAAACAACACTAGCTTTAATTGGTCTAAGGGGACCATAATTGGTGTTCTAGCAACCTAGCATTTTAAGACAGAAACTCGAGGCCAACTTGGATCAGTTTTTAACAATGCCAGAAGCCAGTTCAAGTTACGGCGTTTGTTGTAGATGGGTTGTTGCCCTGGGAATGTGATAAACATGAAAAAAACAAACAAACAAACAAACAAAAGGCAACGTTTGAGATGAGGTAACTCTATTAGCCACACTCAGAAGTGCAGAAAACTATAAATGGGTCTGTGCACTTATAGCCACTTGGAGAAATAAGTATTCAGAAGGAGGACACGTTTGATAGATTTGGAATGCTATAGAAAAAAGCATACCTTCATTTGATTTGAACATCACATATCGAGAGCACGATATGTTCATTCATCTATTTATCCTACAAACATTTTTTTTCAAATTTCATTTTCATTGCCAAGCTCTGTACTGTCTCTAAGGACCAAGCAATAAAGAAGATTAACCCTGTCAGCAGCCCTAATGCTGACATTTTAAGAAACAAAGTGCTTCCTCTCCCTCAAGCTGTTTTACTGCCATCCACCTGAAAAGTGTTGTGAGACATACACAAATTTAAGGTAACTACAAATGTGAATGGTTACCCTGGAGTTTTGCAGTGCCTGAAGATCACAAAATCCTAGGGACTGTGATATAATTTTGCTGTGTCTCTACCCAAATCTCATCTCAAATTGTAGTTCCGCTTATCCCAATGTGTTGTGTGAGGGACCTGGTGGGAGGTAATTGAATCATGGGGCCGGTTACCTACATGCTGTTCCCACGATAATGAGTGAGTGCTCACAAGATCTGATGGTTTTATAAGCGGCTTTTCACCCAACCTCGCTCTGCACTTCTCCTTGCTGTCACCATGTGTAGAAGGACACGTTTGCTTCCCCTTCCACCATGATTATAAGTTTCCTGAGGCCTCCCCTGCCCTGTGGAACTGTGAGTCAATTAAAGCTCTTTCCTTTACAGATTACTCAGTCTTGGGAATGTCCTTATAGCAGCATGAGAACGAACTAATACAGACTGGGAATACAGAGATTGTAAACATATCAGATCATTTCAATAACACTATATCATCTAAGGCAGAGGTGTGTATCAGGGACTAGGGTGCCCAAAGAAGGGCCTGGCTAGAAAGTTTGACAAATGTTTTCTCAAAGAGATGACGGCCAAACTGTGTCTGGGCCACATTTTTCAGGTGTGATAATGCTTTTATCTGAATGTGAAGAAAAGGTGGATCTTGGATAGATCCTCACCAAGGCAGTGAAAGATCCTTGTAGAGGGCCTTTAGGTAGATAAATGAGAGAGGGAGTTACCATCACATCACCAAGATGTTATTTTCTCCAGTATAAAGAAAAAGACTCAATTACTTCTTCCTCTCTGTTCTCTTTCATAGCTATTCTCAGCTCTTTGGAGGCTACCTCATGAAGACTCCCCTGATCTAAATTATTAAGACCATCTTCTTTGGGAATGACAGAGAGAAGAGGAAGAGGAAAGCAGTGTACAAAGAATGAGAATTCTATGTGCCTCCAAAAAGAAAAAACTGCAACTACACATCAGCATTATGCAAATGACCTCTATTCTTAAAAGTTGGCTGAGAATGAGGAAATCCATTGCATTCACAGAGATATTCTGTGTGAGCAAAAAGGGAGAGAACAACAGTACTACTTTAAAAAGAAATGTACTATGTAATTTTCCCTAGCATTATCCAAATGAAACATTTTTGAAGCACCAAGCCTCTATCCACAGATCAGAAACTGAAAAAATATATATTACATTTTTCTTATACAGGCATACCTTGGATATATTGGAAGGTCAGTTTCAGATTATGGCAGTAATGCAAAATACCCTATTAAGCAAGTCACACCATAATTTTTGGTTTACCAGTGCATATAAAGTTATGTTTATACTGTAGTCTTTTCAGTGTGCAATAGAATTATGTCTCCAAAAATGCACATACCTTAATTAAAAATTTTTTGTTGCTAAAAAAATTCTAACAATCATCTGAACCTTCAAAGAGTCATGATCTTTTTGCTGGTGGACGGCCTTGCCTCACTGTTGATGGCTGCTGCCTAATCAGGTTGGTGTTTCCTGAGGTTTGGGCTGGCTGTGGCAATTTATTAAAAGTAAGACAATCAAGTCTGCATCTTCAATTAACTCTTCCTTTTACAAAAAAAAAAACTCTGTAGCATTTTTTATAGTATTTACTTACCATAAAACTTCTTTCAAAATTGGAGTCCTTTCAAAAATTGTCCTTGCTTTATTAACTAAACTTATGTAATACTCTAAATCCTTTGTTGACATTTTGACAATGTTCACAGTATCTTCAGCAGGAGTGCAGTCCAGCTCGTGAAACTTTTTCCTATTTTCATCTATGAGAAACAACTGTTCATCAGTTCAAGTTTTACCATGAGATTGCAGCAATTCAATCGCATCTTCAGAACCCAATTTTAATTCTAGTTCTCTTGCTATTTCTACCACATCTGCAGTTGCTTCCTTAACTCAAGTTTCTAGGAACTAATGCAGCTGGTGACTTTACATTGAACCCTTCAAAGTAAGGGGTTGGAATCCATTTCTTCCACACTCCTGTTAAGGTTGCTATTTTGACCTCCTGCCATAAATTATGAATATTCTTTATGTCATCTAGAATGGTGAATCATTTCCAGGAGGTTTTTAATTGCCATTAAAGGAATTGTTGTCTCTATATATGGGAACTATAGTCTTACAAAGTATATTTTTCAAATAATAAGACTTGAAAATCAAAATTACTCCTTGATCCATGGGCTGCTGAATGGATATTGTGTTAACAGCCATGAAAACAACATTAATCTCCTTGTACACCTCCATCAGAGCTCTTGGGTGAACAGGTGCATTGTCAATGCACAGTAATATTTTGAAAGGAATCTCTTTTTCTGAGCAGGTCTTAACAGTAGACTTAAAATGTTCAATAACTGTACTATAAACAGATGAGTTGTCATCTAGGCTTTGTAGTTCCACTTATAAAGCACAGGCAGAGTCCATATAGCATTATTCTTAAGGGTTATAGGATTTTTGGTCCATGAGCATTGGCATCAACTTAGTGTCTAATGCAGTTGATGACTTTAACAAGAGTCAGCCTGTCCTTTGAAGCTTCTAAGTCAGTTATCGACTTCCCCTCTCTAGCTATGAAAGCCTTAGATGATCATCTTACAATATAAGGCTGTTTCTTCTCCAGTGAAAGCCTACTATTTAGCAAAGCCACCTTCATCAATCATTTTAGCTAGATCTTCTACATAACTTGCTGCAGCTTCTATATTAGAACTTCCTGCATCACCTTGAACTTTTATTTTATGGAGATGACTTCTTTCCTTAAGTCTCATGAACACATCTTTGCTAGATTCCCACTTTTCTTCCTCAGCTTCCCCACCTGTCTCAGCCTTCATAGAATTAAACAGAGTTAGGGCTTTCTCTGGATTTAACTTTGGCTTAAGGAAACATTGTGGCTGGCTTGATCTTCTATCCAGACCACTAAAAATTTTTCTGCTTTAGCAATAAAGCTGCTGTTTTCTTATCACTTGGGTGTTCAGTGTGGTAGAAATTTAATTTTTTTTCAAGAATTTTCCTTTGCTTTTACACATTGGTTAACTGGCACAATACATCTAGGTTTTCTACATGCCTTCCTTGCTAAACAATCATTTCTAGCTTTTGATTTAAAGTGAGAGACATATGACTCTTCCTTTCACTTAAATGCTTAGAGGCCATTGTAGGATTATTATGTTACCTACTTTCAATATTATTCTGTTTCATGTAATAGCCAGGCTTGAGGAGAGAGAGAGAGAGAGAGGGAGAGAGAGAGAGAAAGAGAGATAGAGAGAGGGAGAGAGATAGAGAGAAAGAGAGATAGAGAGAGGGAGAGAGATAGAGAGAAAGAGAGAGAGAGAGGGAGGGGGGAGAGAGAGAGAGAGAGAGAGAGAGAGAGAGAGAGAGAGAGAGAGAGAGACAGTCAGGGAATAGCCAGTTGGTAGAGTAGTCAGAACACATGCCTTTGTCCTTTAAACACTGTCATCTTATAAGGGCAAAGCTGGTGGCATCCCCCCAAAATTACAATCATTAGATCAAAGATCATTGATCACAGATCACCATAGCAAACATAATAATGATGGAAACATTGTAAATATTGTGAGAATTACCAAAATGTGACCCAGAGACGTGAAGTGAGCACATGCTGTTGGAAAAATGGCTCCAATAGACTTGTTCAACATAGGGCTGCTACCATTCTTGATCCATAAAAATACAGTATATATGAAGTCCAATGAAGCCACACATAATGAAATGATATATGATATATACTTTCTAACTCAGGAGCATTTAAAATAATATGGTCCTCATTTTAATTACATCATTTATTTCTGCTACTCAGCAGCACACATATAAATAAGGGGAAGAAAGGGGAGCAACTGCCTTGAGTGGGCTCAACCATACATAAATTGGTCAATGGCAAACACATTTAAGCAGAATGTTGGGTTAGGGGGTATTTCCTTGGATTTTAGGCACTTAGGGCAAGAGTCTAACCAGGAACCAAGATAAAAATATTAAGAGTTGGGAAAGGAGCTAAGATTTTGTTTCTACATCACTTTTCAAGTTACTCAAAGTGTTTGATTCAAAATACAGGATGATTCGGTGACATGCATGAAAGGATACTTCAGATGCTAAAAATGAAATACTCGAAAATAATTTAGTTTATTCACAGAGTGAAGAACTAACAAAAATATGTCTTTTTTCACCATAAAACCCCTTACATTCCTCCTCCCTCTTCTAGTCCCTGGATGATTCTATTTAAACATTTTTAAATTTTAAACACTTTATAAACAGTTTTAAATATTGGTGCAGGACTGAGTTGCTAGGAAAATGGGAGTCCTAATATGCTTTGTAGCTAGTAAACGTTTGGCCACCTTTTCCTCTTGTGAGCTAGGTAAACATTTCCATGTATTTTTCCAGCTCTTATCTATTCCATGGATGATCGTCAGCAACTGTATATATCAAGTCATAGATGAACAAAGATACTCAACATAGTAAGGAAGTCATTTATCCAAGATTTTCTGTAGTTATTTTGATAAGCAGATTTTGGCTATAACACTACCAATTGTAAAATCTTGTACCATTCCAGGGAGAGGCCAAAAAACTCTCATGAAAGCACCAGTATCTGAGTGCTGACCACTGCAGGCTTCTGCGCTTACAGAGGAGCTGCCTCACAGATGAGAGAAATACAACCAAGACTTCAACTACGATTGAGCAGAAAGCCTCCCATAAACATGAAGACAATTCGTAACCAGAGTTTAAGTTTTCTAAAGTTTGAAACTTTAGAAACCATGCAACTTTGAACCATGCAAAAGTGATCCAATATGGAAGCATTGTAAAAATAGTGCTTCCTTCCCAGTCTGGGTACAGTTTGTAAAACCCTAGAGGCTAGAATTTTCCCAAGCCTGTTTTATCCTCTTTATTCTGGAGAAGAAAACACATCAAGACATCAAAACATTTGACCTTGGAATGGATCTCATCCTTTGTTACAGACTGGCTGACTCTGAATATATCAGGAATGTACTTCCCAGACCCCAGGACTCAAATATAACCAGAGTGACAGATAGGGCAGGTCTGAGAGAAGTAGCAAACATACTTCATCCTAGAGTCAGAAAGAAACACGCTGGTATAATTCTAACTTAGAAAATAATGAGGTAAGGGGTCGTGTAAACTTCATACAACGCTGCTGCCTCTGAGTTATTAAAAAAATTACTAACAGGCTTCTGATCAACTAAAGGAATGAAATTAGGCGTTCAAAGGAGATTTTTTAATGTCCTCATCTAGAATTACTTTCCCATTGTGATAGCACTGAATATAACCTGAAGCTGGACATATTTTTAAAAACCTTTTAGATAGGCAGGTCTAAACCTTGAAAACATCAGTGATATAGAGAACCCACCATTGAGTGTGAGGTTTGAGAAATTGATCCTAAAGATTTAATTAATTGTCCCACATCAGTCTACCAATAGATTAATGCTTTTGTTCTTGGCTCCACTACCTTTATAAAAAATACATGGATGGAAAATGTGAAGAAATAAAAGAGAATGATGAATGCACTCACATTTAAAGATGGAAAGAAGAGGAACCTTTTCAAATACCACATGGGAGAAGAACTTTGTGTCTTTAGCATTCAGAATATGCTCATAATTCCTGCCCATTTGCTCGACTATGTTTACTATTTTAGTTTTCACTGAACCTTAACACAAATCAATTTGGAACAAAGATACAAACAAGTTTTTTGATAATTTTTGCAATCTTGATAATTTCCTTTAAAAAATTTAACATAACAACATGGCCTTGTGCTACACATCAAGCTATTTTTTTTAAATAGGCTTTTTAGAGCAGTTTTAAGTCCACAGCACAATTGAGCAGAAAGTACAGTTTCCATATACCTCCGACCTATCCCCTTCCCAAAGCCTCCCCACTATCCCACTATCAATGTCCCCCACCAGAATGGTACATTCGTTATAGCTGATGAGCCTATACTGACATCATTATCACCCAAAGTTCATTGTTTACATTAGGGTTCACTCTCAGTGATGTACATTGTATGGATTTAAACAAATTTATAATGACATGTATCTACAATAGTAACATACGCACTAGTTTCACTGCCCTAAAAATCTTCTGTGCTCTGCCTATTCATTCCACCCTCCCTTTAAACCCTAGATCTTTTTAATGTCTCCATAGTTTGCCTTTTCTAGAAGTCATACAGTTGGAATTATACAATATGCAGTTGTTTTGAATTGGCTTCTTTCACTTAGTAATATACATTTAAGATTACTCTATGCCTTTCCATGCCTTGACAGCTCATTTCTTTTTAATACTGAATGATATTCAATTGCCTGGATGTACCACAGTTTATTTATCAATTCACCTACTAAGAGACATCTTGGTTGCTTCTAAGTTTTGGCAAATATGAACAAGTCTGCTATACACAATCATGTGCAAAGTTTTAGTAAGAATTTTCAACTTCTGTGGATATATATCAAGAAGTACAATGGCTGAATTGTGTGTTCAACTGCCAATCTTCCGAAGTACCACTTTACATTCCTACCAGCAATGAATGAGCTTTCCTGTTGGGTACTTCCAAGGCATCATTTTGCATTCCTAGCAGCACTGAATGAGAGTTCCTGTTATTCCACATTCTTGTCAGCGTTGGGTAATGTGAGTTCCAGATTTGGGCCATCCTAATAGGTATGTAGTGGTATCTCACTGTTGTTTTAATTTGCAATTCCCTCATGATATAGGATGTTGTGCATATTTTAATAAACTTATATACCATCTGTATATTTTCTTTGGTGAGTTTTCTGTTTAGGTTTTTGTGCAGTTTAAAATAAGGTTGTTCATGTTTTTATTGTTGAGTTTTAAGAGTTCTCTGTATATTTTGGATAACAATTCTTTATCAAATGTGCCATTTGCAAATATTTTCTCCCAGTCTGTGGCTTGTCTTCACACTCACTTGACACATTGAGTTACTCACTTGACACATTGAGTTTTCTCATAGAAAATGGTGCTTATTTGGGAGAATAAGATATTTCTTTGTTAGCCTGTCTCTTTCAGATATCCAATTTATAATTCTAGAAGTTAGAAAATTTTCTGGCTCCTCTCACATTCAGAAAGGCAGATATTTTATCTAACCTATAATTATCCCGTTCACAAATTAAATAGATATTTTTGTTCCTCAAACTCACTCTTTTATTCCTCGAACATTTCATTTTCTCTTTTCCTACCAATTTCAAAATCAATAGATATTAACATCCAACTGATCTTTGCCAGTGAGTACTAGGAGAGAACTAAGTTGAAAAATAAATTTCTCTCTGCTCTTTCAGAATGGGTGCATATGTGCTGCACTGCCAAGCTATATTTGACTTTCTGGCAATATATTTTCTTAGGGCTTAATTCTGGGCCAGCCAGAGAGAAATGTTACTTTAGCATTAAAGCTATACATTCTGGAGAGAAAAGCATAAGTTTCTGATGAAGAAAATAACTGGGAGTAATTTCCATTTTATAATGCCTTATTAGAGCATTAGAGAAGATTTGACAAAGAACAATGGTACAGACCACAGGAAGGAAAAACACAATTAAAAAAGATTTATGCACAAGGATTCCCTACCCTAGGCAAGGTAGGCTAAACACAACCTCATGTTAAGTTTGCCCAGAATGTAAAAAAAAAAAAAAAAAAAAAGATACTTATCTTTACAGAACACTTACAAAGTTTCAGGGCAAATTGCCATTTTTGAGTTAGGCAAACAAAGCACAAAGTTTCTCATACTCTACAACGAGCAACTGAGAGGGGCCCAGAAAACATTTCTGTCAGGTTTAAGATGGTTTAAATGTTTGAAGATGAAAAAAAATTCTGATCCTCCCTGCTAATTGTATTGTACTTTGCAACAGACATGGGCCTTTGTTATGTCTGCAGTTGAAAACTGAATATTTCCAAAAGGAGACCTTTGCCTGAAAATGGCAGAGAACTACAAAAACCTCATACTCAAGACCTCTTCAGAATCAGATCAACTTCTTCCATTTGCTAACCTCTTGCAGATTTATATCCTGTAAAATTTTGGTTGATGAAGACACACAGAATCTTGCCCAAGACCACACATCCAAATAGTATTGAGAGACCTGGAGATAGAAGTTGGGAAGAGGAAGTTATCTAGAAGCAATTCATGCCTCCTGTCAGAAAGCTCCAGAAGGATAGATTGCTTCTTATTCAAAATGAGCTAGAAACAAAAATATTATGAGGTTTATAACAAAGCTTCCTCACATTACAAAAGAAGGCAGTTATGAAGAAAATCATGTGACTATTTTCTACAGAAAACAAACAAAAAAATCAGAGACAATGTCTAGTATGTATTATCACCAAATTTTAATAAGGAACACAATACCAAGGACCCGCTGGTGAAGTCCGGCCCACAGGAGTGTGCTATTTTGCTTCATCAATGCAGAAAAATTGCCCACATTTTCTTTTTATAAAAATCGAGATTTCTTTTGATAAACTGTAATATCTGGCAGTATTTGGTTCCTGTTTCCAAACGGAGACTAGTGGGCTAGACCTGAAGAGGAGGCGTTCCCCAAAATGGACCCATGGTACCCACAAGCACATCCTAGATCCTTACCAAAGGCCCAGTTTTCTTGTCTGTGTCACACACTTGACTCTCATTGAAATTTAGATTCATAATCCCTGATATATAAGTAATATGAATGCAGTGAAGTCACAGACATCTTGAGGAGTGATTTACATGGGTTAGATAAAAATGCAACAGCTGGGACTTCTGGAATGGTGGAATGAAGGCTTTCATAAACCCTGCCTCAATAATAAGTAATAATAATATAACAGTATGATTTAGGGAATGAGCTGTCCACAGATGGCTTTCAGAAGCTTTGACATATTCCTAAGGATCTTGAAGACCACAGAAATGTGCAGAGACATGCACATGACCAGAAAAGAACTGAGAGATTGCTCATTGCTCAGCTCTCTCTTTTGGCTGACCCTGAGGACCTGTGCAAGCAGGAAGTAAAGGCTAAGGCCAACATGCAGGCTGCCTTAATGTTGAAGATATGCCCCAGCAAACACACAAAACCCTACACCACAAAGACTAAAATACTTCATCCATTCATCTATTGATAGACACTTAGGTTGACTGTGCTACAATAATCATGGGACTGCATATATCTCTATGATATACTGATTTCCTTTCTTTTGGATATATACCCAGCAGTGGGATTACTGAATCGTCTCGTAGCTGTATTTTCACTTTTTTTGAGGAACCTCCATACTGTTTTCCTTGAGGGCTGTACTCATCTACATTTCCACCAACAGTGTATGAGTGTTCTCATTTTCTGGCATCCTTGCTAACTTTTGCTGCTACTTTGCCTTTTTGACAACAGCCATTCTAACTTGGGTGAGATGGTATCTCCATGGGATTTTGATTTGCATTTCCTTGATGATTAACGATGCCTGACATTTTTTAAATATACCTGTTGGCCATTTGTATGCCTTATTTTGAGAAATGTATATTCAGGTCTTCCATTTTTAATTAGATTGCTGCTATTATTTGCTATTGTTTGAGTTCCTTATATATTCTGGGTATTAGTCCTTTGTAAGATGGACAGTTTACAAATATTCTCCCACATTCTGTACATTCTCTCTTCACTTTGATTTTTTTCTTTCCTGCAAAGAAGAGCAAAAAAGGATGGTTTCTTTTGCTGTGCAGAAGAGTAAGCAAACAATTTCATTCTTTCACAATATTGGTTATGTTCTTGTTTTGAGTTTGATGTAATCCTATGTGCCTACTTTTGATTTTGTTGCCTGTGCTTTTGAGGTGTTACCCAAAACAACTTTTTGTCCAGACAAATGTCCTGTAGTACTTCCCCAATGCTTTTTTCTAGTATTTTAACAGTTTAGGGCTTAAATTTAAGTCTTTCATCTATTTTGAATTGATTTTTTAATATGGTGAAAGATGGGGATCTACTTTCATTCATGGGCATATGGATATCCAGGTTCCCAGCACCATTTATTAAAGAGACTGCCTTTTCTTTCATACATGATCTTGAAACTTTGTCATAAATGAGTTAGGTATAAGCATGTAGATATATTTCTGGATTCTCTATTCTGATCCATTGGTCTATATGTCTGTTTTTATGCCAGCACCATGATGTTTTGATTACTATACTTTCGTAGTATAATTTGAAGTCAATTAATGTGATTCCTCCAGATTTGTTCTTTTTGCTCAGGACTGCTTTAGTTATTTAGGTCTTTTGTGGTTCCATATACATTTTAGAATCTTTTTCTATTTCTGTAAAGAACGTTATTGGTATTTTAATAGAGAATGCATTGACTCTTTAGGTTACTTTGAGTAGTATAGACATTCTAACAATAATTCTTTTAACCCATGAACATGGGATATCTTTGTTTCTGTGTGTAGGTCCTCTTTGATATCTTTCTTCACTGTTATATAGTTTTGTTCATAAAGATCTTTAACTATTTTGGCCAAATTTATTCCTAGGTATTCTATTTTTTTCATGCTATTGTAAATGGGATTCCTTTCTTGATTTCTTTTTCAGATTGATTACTATTAATTTATAGAGATGCTACTAATTTTTGTTTGATTTTATATCCTGCAACTTTACTGAATTTATCAGTTCTACAGTTTTGTTGTTGTTGTTGTTGTTGTTTGTTTTTTTTTTTTTTTTGGTGGGGTCTGTAGGTTTTTCTAAACGTAAGATTATGTTGTCTTCAAACACAGATAATTTGACTTCTTCCTTTCTAATTTAGATGCTCTTTCTTTCTTTCTCTTGCCCAATTGCTCTGGCAGGGACTTACAACACAATGTTGAATAGAAGTGGTGAAATTAGGTATTTTTGTCTTATTTCAGATCTTAGCGGAACGGCTGTCAATTTTTTTCCTATTCAGTATATTAGCTGTGAGTTTGTCATATATGGCCTTTGAGGTATTTTCCTTCTATACTCAATTTGTTGAGAGTTTTTAGCATGAAGGGGTGTTAAATTTTATGGAACGTTTTTTAGCATCTTTTAAAAATGATCATATGGATTTTGTCCATAATTCTGTAATATATCATATTTGTTGATTTACATAAGTTGAACCATCCTTGCATCTATGGGATGAATCCCATTTCATCACAGTGAATGATCTTTTTAATATGCTGTTGAACTTGGTTTGCTAGTATGTTGTTGAAGACTTTTGCTTCCATGTACATAAATGATATTAGCCTGTAGTTTTCTTTTTTTCATTTTGTTTGTATCTGGTTTCGACATCAGGGCAATGCAAGCCTTGTGGAACGAATTCAGAAGCATTCTCTCCTCTTCAATTTTAATAGTTTGAGTCAGATTGCTATTAATTATTTACATGTTTGGTAGAATTCAGCAATGAATCCATTGGTTCCTGGGCTTTTCCTTGCTGAGAGTCTTAAAAAATTTTTTTGAGACAGGGTCTTGCTCTGACACCCATGCTAGAGTGCAGTGGTGCAATCTCACTGCAACTTTTGTCTACTGGGCTCAAGTAAATCTCCCAACTCAGCCTTCCAAGTACCTGGGGCCACAGACATGCACTACCTTACCCAGCTATTGTTTTGCAATTTTAGTAGAGACAGAGTCTCACCACATTGCCCAGGCTGGTCTCGAACTCCTGAGCTCAAGTGATCCACCTGCCTCAGCCTACCAAAGTTCTGGGATTACAGGTATGAGGCACCTTGCCCAACTGATCCTTTATATTACAGCTTCAATCTTGTTGCTCATTATCGGTCCATTTGGGTTTTCTATTTCTTCCTGACTCTATCTTGGTAGGTTCCATGTGTCCAGAAATTTACCCACTTTTTCTAGGAATTCCAACTATTAAGTTAGAGGCACAGCAGAACTATCTTTCAAAGAGTAATAGGTTCAGTAAATTAAAATGAAGTTAGTAGGTTAGGCTGGAAATAGCAGACAAGCTAAGCTGGGGTCTAGGAGAAGGGAAATATTTAATAAATAGAAAATTTAGACTTATGTAGTCTCCACAGACTACAGATAAAAGAAAAGGTCAAGATTTGAGAATCTTCAGAAGTGGTTGATTAGAGTGGACAATTTGGGCCACAGTACAGATTGCTAACTATAAGTCATACAGAATAAACCAACCACCTTGGTACAGAGTAGATTAAAGCCGATAAAAAGCAAAACAAGAAGCACTTTGTAAGTACACATTAGGTACTGAGCATCACTGTAACTTATGTTTTCCAAAAGTCAGAGCTTAGTTTGATATTTTCTCACAACTATATATAGATGTTTTATCCTTGAGGAAGACTTTATTTCTTTGTAGTTAGCAAAATTACCACAGCCTACTAACAGTTCCATGCATATATTAGATACTCAGTTGGTACTGTTTCAGTTCTGGAATAAATTTATTACATTTTACTAAATTAAAATTTCTCAGCTAAATACTGAATACATTCCCTAGGCCAAGGCCTCTTTAAACATCATAAGAGTGGACCCAGTTACTCTTTATATCTCTAAACCATCATCAGAGACTTTTTAGAGCAGCAGAAACAGAAAGTATTTCTGACACAAAAATAGAAATTCCAAATTCTATGTTTGTTTTATGCCCATTCCTTATTCTGCCTAGATATTTTACAGTTGCATCACCAAGCTACAGCATGCATCCTAATCTGATGTCTGTTGGTGAGTATAAATCCATTTCTGAATAATGCTATTATTTTAGAAAATAGCTGCTCAATACATTTGTGAGATGAAGCAATTATGCTCTCTGAACTAATTAAAAATATATACATGTTACATATGTATATGTACATGTGTGTATATACACACATGCTCACACATACATAAAGAGACAGAGAGAAAAATTGTATGCACCTATTCTAGGTGTAACCATGAGCTTAATGAAATAAACCCTAAAAAAGAAACTTGCAATATCTACATTTAGACCTTGAATAAAATGAGAAGTATGAGCATGGGCAACACTCAACCATACTAAGAGGCAAGTTTGTCTAGTTGGGTATCATTAAGGTGACAGGAATAGCCTTTATTTCACAAGTTGTGGCAATGATGTGGAAGGGTGGACATAAGGAAAGAAAGAAATAAGAAAGGAAGCTACTTCTGTGAAAATAGCCTACCTCATCCACAGTAAAAGCAATTCTAAATCATCTTCCTACTGCCAGCTGTTTTCTTGGTTCTCTGTCATATACTACTTATGCTAGTTTAACTTAAATTATATTAGCTTATAAAAGAGACAAAAGATAGTAGAGTAGAAAGCACAGACAGAGAAACGTGGTTCTAATCTTTGCTTTATATAAGAGACCCAGGTCACTTTGTCTTTTGGGGTCTCAGTTTCTTCATCTGTGAAGTGAAGCAGTTATCCTGGATAATAATCTCTCAAGTTCACTGTGGCTCCAAAATTCTTTGTTTTAGTTAACAGAAATTCTGGGATGATGAGAAAATTCTTAAAAAGTATTTCATTAGAATTTCTGGAATTGATTTTATAGATGTCAGTGAATATTGATGGTAGAAAAAAACGACAGTAAAACAAATTCCTGTACACACAGATTAAATGCATTCATAGTGGTTTGGTCTGAATAAGAGAAAAACAAATAAAAAATTCCTTTAAAAACACAAGTAGGAGGAGGAGAACAAGTTGTTCTTAGACAATCAGGATATTGAAGTCTAGCGTCTTGTGTATTTCTCATTTAAGTCAATTTATTTTTCTCAAAAACAAACTTCTAGGCTTCTAAGCAAAGATATGAAGACTTCCCTGATGGCTTCCACTTGAAGAGTCCTTTCCATCCTCCCACACTTCTGTTGGCCTTCACACCTCTTCCATGGCCCATATCACATTCCACACAACATTGTACTTACAAATACAAATGTTATTTTTCTAAGTAGACCATGGGCTTCTTGAGTTTATTTATCTTTGATGGCACAGATCCTGGTACCTTACAAATAGGAGACACTCGATAAAAATGAATGAGGAGTGAAGGAATGGGAAGGAAGGAAGAAAAGGGAAGGATAAAGGGAGAGAAGGAGGGAGGAACTAAAAACACACTTATGTAGCAATATATTCAATGGCATCTAGTTCCTTAAAAGATTTAATGAACCCTAACTAAAGGAATTGTATACAAAGTAAAGAGAAATGCATCCAACAGGATACTCGGCATGATCAAGCTAAGGCTTGATTCTCTTTCAAGAAGAGATGATCAGGCACATTATCAAAGAGAATAAAAAATCTGTTAAGCCCAACCAAGTTCACTTAAGGTGCTAGAGATGCCATGACACTCCCCACAGACCCTAGTTATGAATATCAAAGATAAATATTTCCTATTCTTCTTTTCTCAACTCACAATCATTTTCCATAAATCTTCTTTAAAGATAGTGTTTAATTAGAACAGGACAAGATGTGGACTAGAGACAAGCTGAACATTTCCCCTCCCACCATATCGCCTGGTATCAGAAGCTGCAAAAGGAAACTGACTAAAATACAAAGCAATTTTTTTTTTAAATTTGTATTTTATATTTCTCTAAATAAGTATTAGCACAACTATAGAAAATCAGTAGCTTAACATTCACAAGAAATAAAAAAAAAGTAAGATTTAATTCTTAAAGACAAACCATTCAACTCATTCTCATTTATAGCTAGAACCAAATAATTGCAACCTTCATCTCAGGGAAAAGGAAAGAAACAATACAATGTGGAACTTTCTTGTCTTCCTCTGTCCTACCAATGTCTTTACCACATAACTACGAAAGAAAGAGGAAAACACTATTAGCCATCAAAGTCAAAGGGCATTTTTTTAACCTTACATCAAAATAAACTCAAATTATTAAGGTCTACTTTGACCAAATAACACATGGTGATGTGGTTCATTACAAATTATTGAAAGATTATTTTGTGGAGGAAAATTGCCGTTCTAGACAATAAACATTTCAAACGGGGTTACATCTCAGAGGCCAGAACCACTACTTCGTACTCCAACTCCCCCTCCAATACTCCACATTCATTAGTTTTGGTCATCAAGCTGTCACAACAGTTGCCAAGATGGGATTCAACACAGACATCTCTAGATAACGAAATTGAACCTCTGGTGAAATTCAAAGAACCTCTTGAAACTTAATGAACATCCTATCCGTTCGAACAAATGAAAGCTTAAATTAGGTTGCTCTAGGATCTCAATGTTAAATATGTGTACGATTTAATTAACTGATACTCACATTGTCCCCCATAACCTTTTTTTTCACCTCACTCCTTTTAAAGAAAACTGAACCCTAGGCAAATGAGGTAATGATGGAATGTTACGTGGGTTTTTAGATGGAGTAATTAATCAGTAGATCAGAGGAAGAGATCATAGAAGGTCAGAAGTAAACCTCTTTCTTTTCTGAGTGCAGCAGCTGCTTCTAAGGGCTGACTGGGACCTCCATGAAACCTGAACTGGTGGAGAATCAAACTGAAACTGAATAGCCCAGGCTCAAGAGTTGTGCCTGGAGCTCAGCAATCACATTGCTGGACCCTGTTTCCTGTGCCATACACTAACCCTAACCTGGCTAATGTCCTCAGACTTTTGCTCAATTTCAAAAGGACCCCAAAAATGGTTCTTCCAGGAAGATTTGAGCACACCCCTAAATCCAGGACTACATTAACACATGACACTGAAGGTGAAAACAAAAACTCTAGGTCTCTGATATCAAAAAACATGAAACTCAGATATATTTTTTGGCTTAAATTTATCTGGATAAATGCTTAGGTTTGCTACTTCACTTATAAGCATAAACTAGGCAAAACTAAATGCAGCAATCTTCTTTCACTCTGTGGTGCTAGTACTTGGCCTTCACTCAGAGTAATTCAGCTGTCACTTTTCAAAAATACAAAAGGCTTTGCATGAGGTCAAACACATTTACATGTCTGCATTCTTAGTGTCATGGAAACTGACACTGGCCATCTGCAAGTACTTAAGGAAAAGCAGAATGAGTGGACCCTTTCTGATTTAAAACACAGTTACCCATAGGATGACTCAATATTTAAAGGAATGAGTGAAACAAATTGGACATAAAAGTAGAGAATGAAGAAGAAATTTGGGTGTTTGACCCTAGGTTTGCTACTGTGGTGAGATCCTTAGCAAGTCACTTATACAGGGCTCTCTGGGACCTATTTCTTAATGTGCAAAAATAAAGAAGTTGACCTGTTGGTAATGTGTTGGAGAAGAGTTCCTCTCAACTCACAATCATTTTCCATAAATCTTCTTTAAAGATAGTGTTTAATCAGAACAGGACAAGATTTGGACTAGATACAAGCTGAACATTTCCCCACCCACCATATCGCCTGGTATCAGAAGCTGCAAAAGGAAACTAACTAAAATACAAAGCAATTTTTTTTTAATTTGCAATTTATATTTCTCTAAATAAGTATTAGCCCAACTATAGAAAACCAGTAGCTTAACATTCACAAGAAATGAAAAAAAAAATTAACATTTAATTCTTAAAGACAAACCACGCAACTCATTCTCATTTATAGCTAGAACCACACAATTTCTGGGGGAAAAAAAAAGTTGACATTGTTAGAGATAGGACATCTACATTTAGTTTTAGCGCCTACATTCTCTATGATTTTTAAACTTTAAAAAAATCAAACAAAATGAGAAGAATAATTGTTGACAAAGTCTTCTATGATGAGAAGTAAGAGTCTCAGTCACGGAGAAAATGTCACAATAGCAAAGTGTCTTGGGATATTAGTTAATATGAGTTTTTCCTCAAGAAAAATGCTCAACTCAACTGAATTAAATAAGAGGGAATTTCTGTGTGTGTGTGTGTGTGTTTGTGTGTGTGTGTGTGTGTGTGTGTGTATGTCTCTGTCTCTTTCTCATTACACGATTTTCAGAAGTTAAGCAACTAAAAATGTTATCCAAGACCCAGGTTTTTAATATTTTTTCAACGCTGTTACTTCTAGAAAATGTGCCTTTTCTTATAACCAGCTCTTCTCATGCTTACAAGATAGCTGCAGCAGCTCCAGGAATCATATCTTCATAACAGTGTCCAGCAGATAAACAAGAGCTATGTCACCCCGTTTCTGTGTGTCTCATTGTATCAAAAAAAAAAAAAAAGAAAAGAAAATTTCCTGAAACTTCCTAGCATATTTCTAGTCATGTCTCAGAACATTTTGACTTATGTGTGTTTCTGTATCAATCTTTGAAAATGAAAAAGATGACCAGAATTGGATTAGCTCAATTGTAGATTCATGCCCTGACCCTGGCAACATGGATAACTTTTCCTGAAGTATGTGGCTGTGTGGAAAATGAATGCTATTAGGAAAGTACCCACTTATGGGAATATCCTTTGAGAGGAAACCAGATTTACTACACCGGCAAAACCGTCATAATATACTATTGTAAAGGAATTAGCCAGATCAATAATCACAGCAAAATTGGACACTGCTCAAATTTTCCACTTAAGGGCATACTGAGCAAATTAAATACAATACCAAGGGAAATTGCTACGTCTTTACAGTTTCTGATGGATTTGTAGGAAAAGTTTAAAAAAATCATATAGTAGATGTCAAGCTGACCTTTCCTGTATAACCCTCTTGCATCTTACTGGAAGAGTAGTGTGAGGAGAACAAGAGAAGGTCTAAAGTCCCAAACCCCTCACAGTCATCTATGAGGATTAGAATAAACTTTTTCCAAACTCCTGTTAAGGCTACTATTTTGGCCTCCTTCCATGAATAATGAATGTTCTTAATGATATCTAGAATGGCAAATCCTTTCCAGAAGGTTTTCAATTTACTTTGTTCAGATGTATCAGAAGAATCATTATTTATAGTAGCTATTGCCTTAGAAAATGTATATCTTAAATATTAAAATTTGAACATAAAAGTTACTTCTTGATCCACGGGCTATAAAAACAATGTGATGTTAGCAGGCATGAAAACTACATCAATATCCTTGAGCACATCCATCAGAATTCTTGGGTTAACAGGTACATTGTCAACGAACAGTAATATTTTGAAAAGAATCTTTTTTCCTGAGAAGTAGGTCTCAACCGTAGGCTTAAAATATTTACTAAACCGTGCTGTAAACATATGTGCTGTCCTCCAGGCTTTGTTGTCTCATATATAGAGTAGAGTTAGTGTTGATTTAGCATAACTTTTAATGTGCTAAGGTTTTCAGAATGGTCAATGAGCACTGGCTTCAACGTAGAGTCTTCACTTGCATTAGCCCCTAAGAAGAGGGTCAGCCTGTCCTTTGAAGTCAGGTATTGACTTCTCTCTAGTTACAAATGTTCTCAATGGCATCTTTTCCAAATAGAAAGTTGTTTTATTTCCACTGAAAATCTACTGCTTAGCATAGCCATCTTCATCAATAATCTTATCTCAATCTTCTGGATAACGTGCTACAGTTTCTACATCATTACTTCCGGCATGACTTTGAACTTTTATGCTATAGAGGCAGCTTTTTTTTTATTATTATACTTCAAGTTCTAGGGTACATGTGCACAATGTGCAGGTTTGTTACATATGTATACATGTGCCATGTTGGTGTGCTGTACCCATTAACTCGTCATTTACATTAGGTATAGCTCCTAACGCTATCACTCCCCCCACCCCCTCCCCACAATAGGACCCAGTGTGTGATGCTCCGCTTCCTGTGTCCAAGTGATCTCATTGTTCGGTTCCCACCTATGAGTGAGAACATGCGGTATTTGGTTTTCTGTTCTTGCGATAGTTTGCTGAGAATGATGGTTTCAAGTTGTATCCATATTCCTACAAAGGACACGAACTCATCCTTTTTTATGGCTGCATAGTATTCCATGGTGTATATGTGCCACATTTTCTTAATCTAGTCTGTCAATGATGGACATTTGGGTTGATTCCAAGTCATTGCTATTGTGAATAGTGCCACAATAAACATAAGTATGCATGTGTCTTTATAGCAGCATGACTTACAATCCCTTGGGTATATGGGATGGCTGGGTCAAATAGTATTTCTAGTTCTAGATCCTTGAGGAATCGCCATACTGTTATCCACAATGGTTGAACTAGTTTACAGTCCCACCAACAGTGTAAAAGTGTTCCTATTTCTCCACATCCTCTCCAGCACCTGTTGTTTCCTGACTTTTTAATGATTGCCATTCTAACTGGTGTGAGATGGTATCTCATTGTGGTTTTGATTTGCATTTCTCTGATGGCCAGTGATGATGAGCATTTTTTCATGTGTCTGTTGGCTGTATGAATGTCTTCTTTTGAGAAGTGTCTGTTCATATCCTTTGCCCACTTTTTTGATAGGGTTGTTTGTTTTTTTCTTGTAAATTTCATTGAGTTCTTTATAAGTTCTGAATATTAGCCCTTTGTCAGATGAATAGATTGCAAAAATGTTCTCCCATTCTGTAGGTTGCGTGTTCACTCTGATGGTAGTTTCTTTTGCTGTGCAGAAACTCTTTAGTTTAGTCAGATCCCATTTGTCAATTTTGGCTTTTGTTGCCATTGCTTTTGGTGTTTTAGACATGAAGTCCTTGCCCATGCCTATGTCCTGAATGGTATTACCTAGGTTTTCTTCTAGAGTTTTTATGGTTTTAGGTCTAACATTTAAGACTCTAATCCATCTTGAATTAGTTTTTGTATAAGGAGTAAAGAAAGGATCCAGTTTCAGCTTTCTACTTATGGCTAGCCAATTTTCCCAGCACCATTTATTAAATAGAGAATCCTTTCCCCATTTCTTGTTTCTCTCAGGTTTGTCAAAGATCAGATGGCTGTAGATGTGTGGTATTATTTCTGAGGACTCTGTTCTGTTCCATTGGTCTATATCTCTGTTTTGGTACCAGTACCATGCTGTTTTGGTTACTGTAGCCTTGTAGTATAGTTTGAAGTCAGGTAGCGTGATGCCTCCAGCTTTGTTCTTTTGGCTTAGGATAGTCTTGGCAATGTGAGGTCTTTTTTGGTTCCATATGAACTTTAAAGCAGTTTTTTCCAATTCTGTGAAGAAAGTCATTGATAGCTTAATGGGGATGGCATTGAATCTATAAATTACCTTGGGCAGTATGGCAATTTTCACAATATTGATTCTTCCTATCCATGAACATGGTATGTTCTTCCATTTGTTTGTGTCCTCTTTTATTTCACTGAGCAGTGGTTTGTAGTACTCTTTCAAGAGATCTTTTACACCCCTTGTAAGTTGGATTCCTAGGTATTTTGTTCTCTTTGAAGCTATTGTGAATGGGAGTTCATTCATGTTTTGACTCTCTGTTTGTCTGTTACTGGTGTATAAGAATGCTTGTGATTTTTGCATATTGATTTTGTATCCTGAGACTTTGCTGAAGTTGCTTATCAGCTTAACGAGATTTTAGACTGAGACTATGGGGTATTCTAAATATACAATCATGTCATCTGCAAACAGGGACAATTTGACTTCTTTTCCTAACTGAATACCCTTGATTTCTTTCTCTTGCCTGATTGCCCTGGCCAGAACTTCCAACACTATGTTGAATAGGAGTGGTGAGAAGGGCTCCCTGTCTTGTGCCAGTTTTCAAAGGGAATGTTTCCAGTTTTTGCCCATTCAGTATATCAGCTGTGGGTTTGTCATAAATAGCTCTTAGTATTTTGTGATATGTTCCATCAGTACTGAATTTATTGAGAGTTTTTAGCATGAAGGGCTGTTGAATTTTGTCAAAGGCCTTTTCTGCATCTATTGAGATAATCATGTGGTTTTTGTCTTTGGTTCTGTTTATATGCTGGATTACGGTTATTGATTTGCGAATGTTGAACCAGCCTTGCATCCCAGGGATGAAGCCCACTTGATCGTGGTGGATAAACTTTTTGATGTGCTGCTGGATTTGGTTTGCCAGTATTTTATTGAGGATTTTTGCATCAATGTTCATCAGGGATATTGGTCTAAAATTCTCTTTCTGTGTTGTATCTCTATCAGGCTTTGGTATCAGGATGATGTTGGCCTCGTAAAATGAGTTAGGGAGGATTCCCTCTTTTTCTATTGATTGGAATAGTTTCAGAAGGAATAGTACCAACTCCTCCTTGAACCTCTGGTAGAATTCGGCTGTGAATCCATCTGGTCCTGGACTTTTTTTGGTTGGTAGGCTATTAATTATTGCCTCAATTTCAGAGCCTGCTATTGGTCTATTCAGGGTTTCAACTTCTTTCTGGTTTAGTCCTGGGAGAATGTAAGTGTCCAGGAAATTATGCATTTCTTCTAGGTTTTCTAGTTTATTTGCATAGAGGTGTTTATAGTATTCCCTGGTGATAGTTTGTATTTCTGTGGGGTCGGTGGTGATATCCCCTTTATCATTTTTTATTGTGTCTATTTGATTCTTTTCTCTTTTCTTCTTTATTAGTCTTGGTAGCAGTCTATCAATTTTGTTGATCTTTTCAAAAACCAGCTCCTGGATTCATTGATTTTTTTTTTTTTTTTTTTTTTTGAGATGGAGTCTCACTCTGTTGCACAGACTCCTGTGTCTCTGTTACTCTCCCCCACTTTTAAATGCAGACTTTATAGTCTTTTATTTTAACTCTGTTTGTGGAGACACAGGTAAAGAATATTTCTCTATGCAAGATAAACAACACTGCAGTGATAAATAAAAGTGACCCTAAGTGTTAGTGTTAGGAGTTAGTGGGGAGTGATAGAGACTACTCAGAAATGGGAGTGCCCTTTCTAAATGAGAGGAAGCCACCACATAGAAAACAACTCTGGCACTACCATACCTCTTCATTTCCTAAAAGAATATGAATATTAATTTTTATGTGAGATTTCCCAACATTTAAATTTTGATTTACATTTAATAAGGGAAACAGAAAAAAATAAGAAAGAGAAGGGAAAAAAGAAAACAAAGAAGGCCAGGTGCAATGGCTCATGTCTATAATCCTAGCAACTTTGGGAGGCTGAGGCAGGAGGACTGCTTGAGCCCAGGAATTTGAGACTAGCCTGGGCAACATAATGAGACCCCTGCCTCTAAAAAAAGTTTTTATAAAATAATTAGCAAGGCATGGTGACACATACCTGTGGTCCCAGCTACTTGGGAGGCTGAGAGGGGAGGATTGCTTGAGCTCCAGAGTTTGAGGCTGCATTGAGCTGTAATCATGCCATTGAACTCCGGCATAGGTGACATAGGTAGACCTTGTCTTAAAAAAAAGAAAAGAAAGGGAAGGGAAGAAAGCAGCACTGTGAAAGCCAACAAAATGTGTCCGAGGACAACCAATTTCCACACTTGCTCTATTCTACATACCACTTGCACCGATGTAGAAATTTACATCAAGAGAGGAAATGTGACTGGTCAGGATCAAGGAACTAGATAGAATCCAAGTGGTTTCATTGCTATGGCTCTCCTCTTCTTAGTACATCTTCATTGCCTTGCTAGTCATATAACCATAATCTCATCCACACAAGCATTTTCTCATGGCTCTTTAAAATCTGTCTCCTGGAAATGTAGTGCATTGACAGAGTAACAACACTCTCATTGCTTAAGGAAAGAAGAGCACGAGGGAGAACACACTTCTCTTCACCAGAAAGTACTCAGTGAGCCTTTGGCTTCTAGGAGGCCCACTTCCTGAATCCTTTACAACATGGCCCAAGGGGCCAGAGAGTGCTCAAAGGAAGTAATTTTTATTATTACATCTTGCCATCAAGCTTAGTTTGGTACAGTAATTTTCTTCTCAGGCTCTTAAAGCATTTTAGAAATATCCATATCATCTCATAAGCTCACTAAATAAGGTTGCACAGGAAAACATTAGTCATACTGATGAGGATGAGGTATGGATAGCAGAAAACTTTAGACCTGGTAAATAGAAATAAAAGCTAAGAGAGAAACAACAACAAGAGCAAATCCTGGTGTCTTAGGCCCTCTCTCCTTTTATTTCCTAAAAAAATTATTATTCATAAAGCTACTTCTGAGACCTATTTACTGAGCTGTCTTTAAACAGAGTGAGTTAAAAGAATCTTAAGAAAGGCTGTGATTTCTTTGGTTCCAAGATGGCCAAATAGGAACAGCTCCAGACTGCAGCTCCCAGTGTGATTGATGCAGAAGACGGGTGATTTCTGCATTTCCAACTGGTTTATCTCACTGGGACAGATTGGACAGTGGGTGCAGCCCATGGAGTATGAACCAAAGCAGGGTGGGGCATTGCCTTACCCAGGAAGCGCAAGGGTTCAGGAAATTTCCCTTTCCTAGCCAAGGGAAGCCGTGACAGACTACCTGGAAAAACAGGGCACTCCCACCCAAATACTGCGTTTCCCAAGGTCTTAGCAACTGGCAGACAAGGTGAATCTCTCTGTGCCTGGCTCCACAGGTCCCATGCCCACGGACCCTTGCTCACTGCTAGTGCAGCAGTCTGAGATCGATCTGTGAGGTGACAACCTGGCTTGGGGAGGGGTGTCTGCCATTGCTGAGGCTTGAGTAGGTAAACAAAGTGGCCATGAAGCTGAAACTCAGCTCAACAAGGCCTGCTGCCTCTAGACTCCCAGATTCCACCTCTGTGGGCAAGACATAGCTGAACAAAAGGCAGCAGACAACTTCTGCAGACTTAAACATCCCTGTCTGACAGTTCTGAAGAGAGTAGTAGTTTTCCCCACATGGCGTTTGAACTCTGAGAATGGACAGACTGCCTTCTAAAGTAGGTCCCTGACCCCTGTGTAGCTGAACTGGGAGATACCTCCCAGTAGGGGCCAACTGACATCTCATACAGGCAGCTGCCCCTCTGGGACAAAGCTTCCAGAGGAAGGATCAGGCAGCAATATTTGCTGTTCTGCAATACTTGCCGTTCTACAGCCTCCATTGGTGATACCCAGGCAAACAGGGTCTAGAGTGGAACTCCAGCAAACTCCAACAGACCTGCAGCTGAGGGGCCTGTTAGAAGGAAAACTAACAAACAGAAAGGAATAGCATCAACATCAACAAAAAGGTCATCTACAACAAAACCCCATCTGTAGGTCACCAACATCAAAGACCAAAGGTAGATAAAACCACAAAGACAAGGAGAAAGCAGAGCAGAAAAGCTGAAAATTCTAAAAAATCAGAGTGCCTCTTTTCCTCCAAAAAAATCGCAGCTCCTCACCAGCAATGGAACAAAGCTGGATGGAGAATGACTTTGAGGAGTTGACAGAAGCAGGCTTCAGAAGGTCGGCAATAACAAATTTCTCCAAGCTAAAGAAGCATGTTCTAACCCATCACAAGGAAGCTAAAAACCTTGAAAAAACATTAGACAAATGGCTAGGTAGGATAAACAGTGTAGAGAAGAACTTAAATGACCTGATGGAGCTGAAAACCATGGCATGAGAACTTTGTGACATGTGCCCAAGCTTCAATAGCCAATTCAGTCAAGTGGAAGACAGGGTATTTGTGATTGAAGATCAAATTAATGAAATAAAGCAAGAAGACAAGGTTAGAGAAAAAAGAGTAAAAAGAAATGAACAAAGCCTCCAAGAAGTATGGGACTATGTGAAAAGATCAAATCTACATTTGATTGGTGTACCTGAAAGTGACAAGGAGAATGAAACCAAGTTGGAAAACACTCTGCAGGATATTATCCAGGATAACTTCCCCAACCTAGCAAGGCAGGCCAACATTCAAATTCAGGAAACACAGAGACCACGACAAAGATACTCCTTGAGAAGAGCAACCCCAAGACTCATAATTGCCAGAGTCACCAAAGTTGAAATGAAGGAAAAAGTGTTAAGGGCAGCTAGAGAGAAAGGTCAGGTTACCCACAAAGAGAAGCCCATCAGACTAACAGCCATTCTCTTGGCAGAAACCCTACAAGCCAGAAGAGAGTGGGGGCCAATATTCAACATTCTTAAAGAAAAGAATTTTCAAACCAGAATTTCATACCCAGCCAAACTAAGCTTCATAAGTGAAGGAGAAATAAAATCCTTTACAGGCAAGCAAATGCTTAGAGATTTTGTCACCACCAGGCCTGCCTTACAAGAGCTCCTGAAGGAAGCATTAAAGATGGAAAGAAACCACTGGTACCAACAACTGCAAAAACATGCCAAATTCTAAAGACCATTGATGCTATGAAGAAACTGCATCAATTAATGGGCAAAATAACCAGTTAACATCATAATGACAGGATCAAATTAACACATTACAATATTAACCTTAAATGTAAATGGCCTAATGCCCAAATAAAAAGACACAGCCTGGCAAACTGGATAAAGAGTTAAGACCCATCAGTGTGCTGTATTCAGGAGACCCATCTCATGTGCAAAGACACACATAGGCTCAAAATAAAGGGATGAAGGAAGATCTACCAAGCAAATGGGAAGAAAAGAAAGAAAGAAAGAAAAAGCAGGCATTGCAACCCTAGTCTCTGATAAAAGAGACTTTAAACCAAGAAAGATCAAAAGAGACAAAGAAGGCCATTACATAATGGTAAAGGGATCAATTCAACATGAACAGCTAACTATCCTAAATATATATGCACCCAATACAGGAGCACCCAGATTCATAAAGCAAGTCCTTAGAGACCTACAAAGAGACTTAGACTCCCACACAATAATAATAGGAGACTTTAACACCCCACTGTCAATATCAGACAGATCAATGAGACAGAAGGTTAACAAGGATATCCAGGACTTGAACTCTGCAACAAACAGACCTAATGGTTTCAGTTAACGGTTTCCTTCTGAAACTACTCCAATTAACAGAAAAAGAAGGAATCCTCCCTAACTCATTTTATGAGGCCAACATTATTCACTGATGGGTCTTAACTCTTTATCCAATGTGCCAGTCTGTGTCTTTTAATTCAGGCATTAGGCCATTTATATTTAAGGTTAATATTGTTATGTGTGAATTTCATCCTGTCATTATGATGTTAGCTGGTTATTTGGCCCATTAATTGATGCAGTTTCTTCATAGCATCAATGGTCTTTACAATTTGGCATGTTTTTGCAGTGGCTGGTACCGGTCAGTTCTGCAACAAACAGACCTAATAGACATCTACAGAACTCTCCAACCCAAATCAACAAAATATACATTCTCCTCAGCACCATATCACACTTATTCTAAAATTGACCCCATAATTGTAAGTAAAGCACTCCTCAGAAAATGTAAAAGAACACAAATTATAACAAACTGTCTCTCAGACCAGAGTGCAATCAAATTAGAACTCAGAATTAAGAAAGTCTCTCAAAACCACCCAACTACATGGAAACTGAACAACTTACTCCTAAATGATGACTGGGTAAACAATGAAATGAAGGCAGAAATAAAGATATTCTTTGAAACCAATGAGAACAAAGACATAACGTACCAGAATCTCTGAGACACATTTAAAGCAATGTGTACAGGGAAATTTATAGCACTAAATGTACACAAGAGAAAGCAGGAAGGTCTAAAACTGACACTCTAACATCACAATTAAAAGAACTAGGGAAGCAAGAGCAAACAAATTCAAAAGCTAGCAGAAGGCAGGAAATAAGTAAGATCAGAGCAGAACTGAAAGAGATAGAGACATAAAAAAACCTTCAAAAAATCAGTGAATCCAGGAGCTGGTTTTTTGAAAAGATCAACAAAATTAATACACCTCTAGCAAGACAAATAAAGAAGAAAAGAGAGAAGAATCAAACAGACACAATAAAAAACGATAAAGGGGCTATTATCACTGATCCCACAGAAATACAAACTACCATCAGAGAATATTATAAACACCTCTATGCAAATAAACTAGAAAATCTAGAAGAAATGGGTAAATTTCTGGACATAAACACCCTCCCAAGACTAAACCAGGGAAGAAGTTGAATCTCTAAATAGACCAATAGCAGGCTCTGAAATTGAGGCAATAAGAGCCTACCAACCAAAAAAAGTCCAGGATCAGAGGGATTCACAGCCGAATTCTACCAGAGGTACAAAGAGGAGCTGGTACCATTCCGTCTGAAACTATTCCAATCAACAGAAAAAGAAGGAATCCTCCCTAACTCATTTTATGAGGCCAACGTCATCCTGATACCAAAGACTGGCAGAGACAAAACAACAAAAAAGATAATTTTAGACCAATATCCTTGATGAACATTGATGCAAAAATCCTCAATAAAATACTAGCAAACCAAATCCAGCAGCACATCAAAAAGCTTATCCACCACGATCAAGTTGGTTTCATCCTAGGATGCAAGGCTGGTTCACATATGCAAATCAATAAATGTAATTCATCATATAAACAGATCTAACAACAAAAACCACATTATTATCTCAATATATGCAAAAGACCTTTGACAAAATTCAACAGCCCTTCATGCTAAAAACTCTCAATAAATTTGGTATTGATGGAATGTATCTCAAAATACTAAGAGCTATTTATGATAAACCCATAGTCAATATCATACTGCATGGACAAAAACTGGAACCATTCCCTCTGAAAACCAGCACAAGGCAAGGATGCCCTCTCTTACCACTCCTATTCAACATAGTGTTGGAAGTTCTGGCCAGGGCAATCAGGCAAGAGAAAGAAATAAAGGGTATTCAATTAGAAAAAGAGAAAATCAAATTGTCCCTGTTTGCAGATAATATGATTGTATATTTAGAAAACCCTATAGTCTCAGCCCAAAATCTCCTTAAGGTGATAAGCATCTTCACCAAAGTCTCAGGATACAATATCAATGTGCAAAAATCATAAGCATTCTTATACACCATTAACAGACAAACAGAGAGCCAAGTCATGAGTGAACTCCCATTCACAATTGCTTCAAAGAGAAAAAATAACTAGGAATACAACTTACAAGGGATGTGAAGGACCTTTTCAAGGAGAACTACAAACCACTGATCAACGAAATAGAAGAGGACACAAACAAATGGAAGAACATACCATGCTCATGGATACAAGAATCAATATCGTGAAAATGGCCATACTGCCCAAAGTAATTTATAGATTCAATGCCATCCCCATCAAGCTATCAATGACTTTCTTCACAGAATTGGAAAAAAACTACTTTAAAGTTCATATGGAACCAAAAAAGAGCCTGTATTGCCAAGTCAATGCTAAGCAAAAAGAATAAAGCTGGAGGCATCACACTACCTGACTTCAAACTATACTACAAGGCTACAGTAACCAAAACAGCATGGTACTGGTACCAAAACAGATATAGAGACCAATAGAACGGAACAGAGCCCTCAGAAATAACAACATACATTTACAACTATCTGATCTTTGACAAACTTGAGAAAAACAAGAAATGGGGAAAGGATTCCCTATTTAATAAATGGTGCTGGGAAAACAGGTTAGCCAAATGTAGAAAGCTGAAGCTGGATCCCTTCCTTATACCTTATACAAAAATAAATTCAAGATGGATCAAAGACTTAAATGTTAGACATAAAACCGTAAAAACCTTAGAAGAAAACCTAGGTAATACCATTCAGAACATAGGCATGGGCAAGGACTTCATGACTAAAACACCAAAAGCAATGACAACAAAAGCCAAAATAGACAAATGGGATCTAATTAAACTAAAGAGCTTCTGCACAGCAAAAGAAACTACCATCAGAGTGAACAGGCAACCTACAGAATGGGAGAAAATTTTTGCAATCTACTCATCTGACAAAGGGCTAATATCCAGAATCTACAAAGAACTCAAACAAATGTACAAGAAAAAATTAAACAATCCCATCAAAAAGTGAGCAAAGAATATGAACAGACACTTCTCAAAAGAAGACATCTATGCAGCCAACAGACACATGAAAGAATGTTCATCATCACTGGTCATCAGAGAAAGGCAAATGAAAACCACAATGAGATACCATCTCACGTCAGTTAAAATGGCAATCATTAAAAAGTCAGGAAACAATAGATGCTGGAGAGGATGTGGAGAAATAGGAATGCTTTTACACTGTTGGTGGGAGTGTAAATTAGTTCAACCATTGTGGAAGATAGGGTGGCGATTCCTCAAGGATCTAGAAGTAGAATTAGCATTTGACCCAGCAATCCTATTACTGGGTATATACCCAAAGGATTATAAATCATGCTGTTATAAAGACACATGCACACGTATGTTTATTATGGCACTATTCACAATAGCAAAGACTTGGAACCAACCCAAATGTCCATCAGTGATGACTGGATTAAGAAAATGTGGCACGTATACACCATGGAATACTATGTAGCCATAAAAAAGGATGAGTTCATGTCCTTTGCAGTGACATGGATGAAGCTGGAAACCATAATTCACAGCAAACTATCACAAGGACATCACATGTTCTCACTCATAGGTGGAATTGAACAATGAGATCAGTTGGACACAGGGTGTGGAACATCACACACTGGGGCCTGTCAGGGGTAGGGGCCTGTGGTAGGGATAGCATTAGGAGAAATACGTAACGTAAATGATGAGTTGATGGCTGCAGCAAACCAACATGACATATGTATACGAATGTATCACACGTGCACGTTGTGCACATGTACCCTAGAACTTAAATATAATTTTAAAAAATTGAACAAATTTAAAAAGTAAAACTTTGAACAACAAAAAGCCCTGTCATCTCCGATTCAAGGTACTTAAGATAATAATCTACATGAAATACACTATTGTTGGTTAAAAAAAGAAGAGGTTGTGATTGTATGGCTCACATGAAAACAGGTGAGTTAGAACACAGCAGGTACCGATCTGGAGCCAAAATGTTCTCAACAGGACTTATATAAATAAAAAGATAAATTTATATTTCCAATACATTTCTTATTTCTCTCTTATTAGGTTAGACAACCATCAGTGGATTGTAATTAACACCTAAATATTTCTCAATATTATAAAAATCATCTGGGGGTATGTTAAGAATATAAATTTGTGGATCTTACTTCAGATGTTGTGAATTGGAATTCTCCCTATATGATTCTGATATATGTAGACATTGAAAACAATGAAACTGGGGGTAAAAAAAGCTTCATATGCTAAGAAAAAATTAGGGTCAGTGTTCTTACAGGGTGACTCTGTTTAATAGATCAGAAAGTGCTGCACTCTGAGGGATAGGGAAATACATTAACAACAGCAACTTGGACTCCAGCTCCTAATTATCAAGAGTAGAACCCCAAATACTTCATGAATTTCAACTGAAGCCACACAAACAGGGTGACCACCCATGGATCTGCCTTTCAGGTCTGCTGCATGACTCTGAGCAAGTCATGTAACCTCTCTGCACACTTCTAGAGTGATCATGAAGAAAGGTATTGCCTCTATGCAAAAGCATGGGGTCAGGCCAAGCATGAATGCCACAGTGCTACTTATGTATCAATATGCAAAATTATATTTACATGTGGCACTGAAAATGCCTTTCCATAGTTTCCATTTGAGCAATAAACTTTGATAACCACAAGATTATCAAGATAGATCAAATCTAATATTGTAGATCACTTGATTAATTATGCAGAGTTCAAAACAAGAACTGGAAAATAGTTGACTGAAGACAAGTAAATTAAAGTCAGAAAAAATATTGTTGCTTATAATTTAAAAGCCCAATTATATGACAAAACTATATTTAATTTTAAGGGTAGACTTACCTTGAGTGATGTATGAGCAGAGACAAAACGATATTTACCCTATCTTCAAATTTCTATCTTGCCTTACCTAGGCTTTCTTTAGCATAACAATGTCTCATCATAACCAAAAATTGATAGCCTGAACCAAGTTCTATTGTCCAGCCTTAAACATATTGTAGTTTTATGGATTTCCCACTAGAGGTTTCTTCTGTATCACAAAGTTACTTGTTTTGGGAGATCATTATGTTGCCGTTTCTCGATAATATTAAATCTGGTATATCTATTTCAAGCATTAAAGGAAACTATCATTAAAAGATAAAATGGTACTTGAGAAGAATTTGGGATGTGATATCCATGGATTACATCTATCAGCTCATTCATTTGGTAACACATATGTGTTAATTACCTACTGTGCTTTGGTCATTACCCTGGGAAATAAAATATAGTCAAGAACAAGAATACCAAGTTCTCTACTCACATAGAGCTTCCGTTTTACTGGAGGTGGATGATATATGAACAAATTGAGTGTCAACTAGTAAAAGGCACTTTGCAGAGAATTAGAATTTTAAAAAGTAAGAGTAATTGGATGCTTCTATCAGGCGATCAGGGGAGATCCCTCTAAAGAGGTAATATGTAAACCAAGACTAAAATCACTGTAAGGAGACAACTCCATTACATTGAGAAAAATAAGACTTCAGGTAGAAAAGCCAGCCAGTGCAAAGCCCCTAAGGCCAGAATGAGCATGGCACGCTAGAAAGAAGGCAAGTGTGGCTAGAGCAAGATATGGTCAAAGTAGGCTGCTTTGGAAATCAGAGTAAAGATTTTGGATATAAAGAGCAATTGTGTGACAATTCATGGAATCTCAATAGTGTGTATAGATAACAATACTGTATAAATGTTAATGCTTTGAGTTATCATCACTATACTATGGTTATGTAAAAGAAAGTCTTTGTTTTTAGGAAATAAACACTGATATATATGTATAAATTTATATAAGCATATATAAATATATATATATGTAAAGTGACAAATAATAATTGTATATATTCATGGGATACATAGTGATGTTTTGAGATATGTCATGTACAGTGATCCAGTCAGGATTAGCATATCCATCATGTCAAATATTTATCATTTCTCAGTCTTGGGAACATTCAATACCCTCCTTCTAGCTATTTGAAACAATATATTAGTGTGAATTATAGTCGCCTTATAGTGCAGTACAACACTAGAACTAATTCCTCCCATCTAGCTGTAATTTTGTATCCTTTAACAAATCTGTCCCTATCCTTCCCCTCCCCTATCCTTTACAGATTCTAGTATCCTCTGTTCTACTTTTTACTTCCATGAGATCAACTTAGCTTCCACATGTAAGAACATGTGGGGTTTAACTTCATTTTCTTGGCTTATTGCACTTAACATAATGTCTTCTAGTTACATTTATGCTACTGTGAATTACAGGATTTCATTTTTTGTGGCTAAATAGTATTCCTTGGTGTAGATAAAAATCACATTTTCTTTATCCTTTTATCTGCTGTTGGACACCTAGATTGGTTCCATATCTTGGCTACTGTGAATAGTGCTGCAATAAACATGTGGGTGCAGATTTCTCTTCAACATAACGATTTCCTTTCCTTTGGATAAATTCTCAGTAGTGAGATTGCTGGATCATATGGCAGTTCTATTTTTAATTTTTTGAGGAACCTCCAGTCTGTTTTCTATAATGGCTCTCCTACTCTACATTCCTACCAATAGTGTACAAGCATTCCTCTTTCTCTGCATCCTCACCAGAATTTATTTTCTGTCTTTTTAACCATAGGCATCCTAACTGGGGTGAGATGATACTACATGGTGGTTTTGGTTTGTATTTCTCTGATGATTAGTGATGTTAGCATTTTTCATATACATTTTGGCCATTTGTATGTCTTTTTTATACATTTCTATTCAGGTCTTTTATTTTTAAATTGGATTTGTTTTCTTGCTCTTGAGTTCCTTATATATTCTAGATATTAATCACTTGTCATATGAACAGGATGCAAACATTTTCTCCCTTTCCATAGGTTGTCTCTTTGCTCTGTTGATTGTTTTGCTTGCCATGGAGAGGCTTCTTCATTTCATGTAACACTATTTGTCTGTTTTTGCTTTTGTTACCTGTGCTTTTGAGGTCTTATCCAAAAAACTCTTTGCACAGACCAAAGTTATGATGTAATTCTCCTATTTTTTTCTGGTAGTTTCATAGTTTCAGGTTTTAGATTTAAGTCCTTAATTCATTTTGAGTTGATGTTTGTACATGGTGAGAGGTAGGGGTCTAATCTCATTCTTCTTCCTGTGGATATCTAATTTTTCCAGCACCATTTATTAAAGAAACTGTCCTTTCTCAATGTATGCTCTTGGCAGTTTTGTCAAAAATGAGTTGACTTTAGATATGTGAATTTATTTTTGTGTTCTCTATTCTGATTCTGTTCCACTGGTCTATGTGTCTGTTTTTATGTCAATACCATGCTGCTTTGATTGCTATGACTTTGTGGTATAATATGACGTTAGGTAGTGTGATGCCTCTAATTTTGTTCTTTTTACTCAAAATTGCCTTGAATCTTCAGGATCTTTCATGGTTCCATATGAACTGTGGGATTTTTTTTTCTATTTCTGTGAAAAATATTACTGGTATTTTGATAGCAATTGCATTTAATTTATAAATCACTTGATTAAGATGGATATTTTAACAATATTAATCCTTCCAATCCATGAACACAGGCTATATTTCCATTAATTTGTGTTTTTTAAATTTTTTTCATAAATCTTAAAGTATCGGTATGGAGATCTTCTATTTCCTTCGTTAAATTTATTCCTGGGTCTCTCATTTTTTGTACCATCATAAATGTCATTGTTTTCTTGATATCTTCTTCAGATATTCTATTAGTATATAGAAACACTACTGATTTTTGAATGTTGGTTTTGTATCCTACAAGTTTACTAACTTTATCATTTCTAACAGTTTTTTGTGGAATCTGTAGGATTATCTATACAGAAGATCATATTATCTCTTAACAGAGGCAGTTTTACTTCCTTCTTTCTGAGTTGGATGCTTTTATTTCTTTCTCTTGCCTAACTGCCCAGGGTAAGACTTCTAGTATTATCTTGAATAGAAGTAGTGAAAGTGGGAATTCTTGTCTTGTTCCAGATCTAGGGGAAAAGCTCAAAGCTTTTACTGTGGATTTCTCATGCACTGCTGTTATTATACTGAGGTACTCATCTTCTATGCCTTATTTGTTCAGAGTTTTTTTTATCATGTGGGATGTTGAATTTTGTCAAATGCTTCTTCTGTACCTACTAAAATGATCATATAGGTTTTGTCCTTTATTTTATTAATGTGATAAAAGAATGTTATTGATTTGTGTATGTTGAATCACACTTTCATCCTGGGATGAATGGCACTTAATTATGGTCAATTATCTTTTTAATGTTCTGTTAAACTGGGTTTGATAGTATTTTGTTAATGATTTCTGCATCTCCACTTATTAGGGATACTGACCTGTAGTTTTCTTTTGTTGTGACCTTGTCTGTTTAGGGTATCAGGATAATGCCAGCCTAGCAAATAAGTTTGGAAGAATTCATTGTTTTCCTGATTTTCTTTAATTGTCCATCTTTATTCTTTTGTATCTCACTGAAGTTCACTAAAATTTTTTATTTTGAATTCATTTTCAATTTAAAGAGTTTATTTTCTTTGGGGTCAGCTACTGAAGAGTAATTATTTTCCCCTGGTGGTGTAGTATTTCCCTGCTCTTTCATGTTTCCTGTATCCCTGCATTAATGTCTGCACATCTATTGGAACAATCACCTATTCAAAGCTTTATAGAGTGGCTTTTGTAGAGAAAAACTTTCACTTGCAGATGGATCTTAGTGTCCTGGTTGTGAAAAATATGGTAGTTCTAAGTCTGAGTGATGTAATGATGCAACTTATCCACAGCTTCTTCAGCTGCTGTGATCAATATTAGCAATGGCTGTGGGTGCCACAGTGTCCTAGGCTGTAGGCGTTTTTGGCAGCAGGAGTGGCAGAATCCATTGTTAGGATTCTCAGAAGCAAGGGTTTTTAAGGTCCTCTTGTTCTTGTTTTCTTCACAATGGGGAGACTTAGCTGAGGGGATCCCTCTTGGTGTTGGATGTGACATGCCCTCCAAGCAGTTGCAACAGTGCTGGGTTCCAGAGTACAGTTGCCTAGAGCAGCTGTGAAGCCAGGGTCCTAGGCTCAAGGTCTCAATAATGTATTATGGCATCTGGGCCTTGAAATGTAGGTTTACTCTCTGAGGACGGTTGGATGCAGATTGCCCACAGAGCCAGGTTATCTAAGGCACTCTGTAGTAGCTTAAACCCCGAGGGCCAGATTAGAGCTATCACTCTTACCATGGGGAGCAGGGTAAAGCACTGGCCTGGTTCTGGGGAAGAAAGGGAACTCTGGAGGTTTGGGCTTCGGGAGCCAAGTACAGCTGCAATTTTGGAACCAGAGCCAGTTAGGCTCAGTGGCAATTCAGGTCCCAGGGGATGAGGCACTGTGTAATGTTGACCCTGGACCCTGTGATGATGGGACTTAGCAGTATCCCAGACTCTTTGAGGTCAGGCATAGCAGAAGCAAGAACCCTGGAGTGGCAGGGTACAGCTGTTGTTTGGGCCCTGAGGACAGGGAGCAGCAAAATCGTAATTCTACTGCCTAGGCAGAGGGATGTCTCAGCAGCTCAGACTGTAGGGGCTAGTCCAGTTCCAGAAAAGTAGAGTATTAGAGGTTGTTTGGCTTTTAGTTCAGATGTCTCAGCTTGATCAATGGTCTGTTTCTCTAGGACATGGGGTACCATGTCAACTCAGCCCTGGGATATTTGGCTGCTTGTTCCCAGGAGGTAGGTAGTTACATTAGCTCAGATGCAAGCCATATAACTGCTCTGGGTGGCCAAGGTGGTATTTTCCCAATAGACAGGATACCACTTTAGCTTTAGTACTGGGGGGCATGACTGCTCTGGGCAGCCAAGGCACCATTTCCCCAGAATGCAGGGTGCCACTTCAGCTGTGGCATAGGGGTGCAGGGTGGAACAGTAACTGTGAAGGGTAAATGCAATGGCTCCCCCAAGGCACCATTTCCTTGAGAAGGAGCTTGTAGCTTTAGCTTGGGCCCTCTGGGGCATCAGATTTCTTTCTAATAGGTGAATGCTTAAACAAATGGTGGTATATCCATACCATGGACTACTACTTAAAAACAAATAAATTAGTGACATACACAACGACTTGGATGGCTCTCAAGGGAATTATGCTGAGTGAATGGAAAAAAGGTAATCTTAAAAATGTACATACTATATGATTCAATTTATATAGCATTCTTAAAATGAAAAAATAATAGAGATGGAAAACAAATTAGTGGTTACCAATGGTTAAAGAAAAACCCTAAAGCTTACAGTGTAGTTTTTAAAAAAACTCTCTTTTGAAAAAAAATTCCAAAACAGATTAACAGAATCCCCATAAGTTACACTGAAAGTATTTGTCTAGTTCTGAAGAATAATGATTTTTGTCCCAAAATACCACACCTATAAAGAATTATTCAGTAGTGAGGGAAAAATAGACTTTCAAATATACAAAGAAGCAAAAGAAAAATTACTAGCAGAATCTTCTCAAGGACTAAGATTTTAGACTTTTGTATGTATGACAAAGATTTTATCAACACAGTTAATTTGTGCTCTGGTAATTGTCTAGTCACTAGTACAATCAGTAGAAGAGAAAAATACAATGAGTTTAAAAGGTTAAACTTAGTTTTAAAAAAGATAGTATTATAGTATAAAGAGTTTATTTGTAAACAAGAATAACCATACTCTGAAACAAAAATTCCAAAGTATATTAACATAAAAGATGACTTGGAGGTGAGGGGAGAAGATGAAGAGGAAGCTGGAGGAAAGGGGACAAGAAGAAGAGGAAGGGGAGGCACGTTAAAAATGCTCAAGTATTGACTTAAAGAAGATAAATATCGAGGTGTTGTTAAAAACGTTTATTAATGTGTACTTTAATAACAATAGGATGTACATTTCATGAGAGTACAATCATGTCTATCTTATTTTATATAGAGTCTCATGGTCCAGAATAACTAGTACTTAATATTTTTTGAATAAGTGAATGAGTATATGAATGAATTAATGAATGAGTGAATTAGCTAATTAATTTTATAGTAATTCTTAATTGATTAAAAATTTCCCAAACATTAGTAACCAGAATAAATGTCAATGGGTTAAAATGCCTACTATGTTGCTATATCTAACATTCATATGAATTGTGAATGTATTACTGCTTTATAAGTACATTCTCTAATTCTCATATCAACCTTATGGAGTACACTACAATATAGTACTCTATAAGCATATTATAAGAATACTTTATAATATATAGTACTTTACACACGAAGAAACTGAGGTTCAAATAATTAATTTCAACAATATCTTAAGAGTGAAAATACAAATCTGGGAAATCTAACACTAAGGCACGTTGTATTAGTCTGTTTTCATGCTGCTTATAAAGACATACCTGAGACTGGGCTATATATAAAAGAAAGAGTTTATTAAACTTACAGTTCCACATGGCTGGGGAGGCCTAACAATCATGGTGAAAGGCAAGGAAAAGCAAGTCACATTTTATGTGGATGGCAGCAGGCAAAGAGAGCTTGTGCAGGGGAACTCTGTCTTATAAAGCCATCAGATCTCATGAGACTTATTCACTATCATAAGAAGAGCATGAGAAAGACTTGCTCCCATGATTTCAATTACCTGCCACTGGGTTCCTCCCCCAACATGTGGGAATTCAAGATGAGATTTTGGTGGGGACACAGCCAAACCATCTCACATATTCTATAAAAAGAGATATTTTGATTAATGAGATTGGATTTAAAATATTAAAAGATATAACAATTATGAATCTTCCATGCCTAACAACTGATGTGAAATAGATGAAAACTGCATTAAAAGACTAAACAGTGTAATATACACATGCTGGCAGAAATCTATCATCATAAAGAAAAGACAAAAGAGGATTTCAGTGAGATAATTTAAAAGCCTGACGCTTTAAAGATTTGGCAAAATGTGTCCTTGAAACTATCTATAGCTGTTTATTTTCAAGGGGTTAAAAAGTTTACTATCTTTTTCACTTATTTTATGGTTGTAGGTTGTGTGATTCATAAGAAGTACAATATTCAGTGATTCACTAGTAGGACTCAGCACGCAGCTGTTTTCACAGCTAAGACTTACTACAGCAAAAGGGTATCAGCAGGGAAAATGGCACGGTTGGAGTCTGGAGAAATTCATACACAGACTTCCTTAAGCTCTCTTCTTCCTGTGAAGGTACTCATGGGAATTTAGCATGTTATTTTCTCAGCAATGAAAAATGCAGTAACAAACGTGCAATGTGTCTGCCCAGTGAAGCCCATTAGAGACTCAACATCCAAAGTTTTAACTGGGGTCTCATCACATTGACAACCTTTCCCTTGCCCAAAATTCCAGATTCCATGAAGGAAAGCAAGTGTTTAGCATAAATCAAAGTGATTCCACAAACAATCTAAAGCACAGTGAACAACCCTGATCAGTAGGGAAAGTCTCATGTCAGTTCATGGAATGGGTCAAGTGCTAAGATTTCAGATATGTGCCAAGAAGCAGTCTGTAAGCAGGTACTTATAAAAAGAAAAGCTTCAGGCCTGCTATGTTAACTGTTTTCTGCACATTGATTTATTTAGTTTTCTACTTTTTGATCTGGTTTTTATATACGTAGAAAACACTCACTTGCTTAGGATTTCAAATTAAATGTTATATTGTTGACCATCGAATTGTATCTTTGTTCCCAATGTTGTGTGTCATTAAAAAAAAAAAAAAAATTGGTCCTGTGTACAATTTACTTTACTATTAGTTTATCCAAAAATCAAGATCTAACTTTTATTGATCAATTTAATTTTTCCTTTCTTTTTAAAGAATTATGCTTTTGTTTATACGGATTTCTTTGAAATTTTTTTGCTCTTTTTAATCTACTACAGTTAAGAACTTCATTCAAATGAATATGAAAATATAAATCTGATTAACAACTTTTACAACAAAACTAAATAAGTAGCAGTGTATTCCCAGGAATCCCCAAATACAAATGGTTGGGAACAAATTACCAACAGACACAGACTGCCATGAAATCACCAACTATGTGAGAGAAGATAGAGGGGGAAAAACAGATATAAATGAAGACAAGCCCCAAATAAATTTCAGGATAGGAAACAGAAAAAAGACATAAGAAACACAATAGCATACTTATAACTAAAGTACATCCAAAAGACACACTTGCAAAAATAAAACTGTGGCACACTATTTTGAAATGAGATTTAAAAAATGAAGAAAATGAATCAAGATTTGAAACAGAATGTGAATCTTAATTAGTAACATTTAGAAATGAGACGACAGAATATGGAAAAAAAAATACATATAAGCAAAAATCATTTTAGAAATGTATAAACTAGAAGGAACAGAAGAGCAAATAAAGACAATAGATAAGTTTAAGATATGTAAGAGGAAGAAAATTTTTTAAATCAAAATAAAGAAATAGAGATATTAAGGAATTTGAAAGAAAGTGAAAATATCAAAGATAGGTAAAGAAGATCCAATATATGGGTAACAGGAATCCCTAAAGAAAAAAAAAATGCATTGGAAGAGAATACTAAAAAGTATAATTCAAGAAAATCTTGGAACATGTATATTTATACACACACACACATACAAACATACACATTTTCATACTCAGAAGAGCACACTATATAGTAGAAAACAGACTCAAAATAATTAATAACATTTCATCTTGGTAAAACTAAAGAAAAAATTTAAAAATCCTTTTGTTAACTGGGCTAAAAAACCAAGATACTTATAGGTAAATAAAAATGATAGTTCACAATCAGACATTGATAGCAATTCTTTATCAACATTATAAACACAGGTAACATTATAACCATGAAGATGATTTTATTCCCACAAACCATTCCTGAGTAATCAACCAGAGAAAGAGTTTCCGACAGCCAATCTAGCGACACACTAACATAAAGACTTGTGATGAGCATTAAATGTATTACTAATTCTAAATTAAAGTTAATAATGAAAGTACAGTATATATCTAATAAAATATGTACATAATTGACATGAAGAAAACTACAAAACTTTGATGAACAAAATCAAAGAACTAAATAAATGGAGCAATAGTCCATGTTCATGGATATGAAGATTCAATATTGTCAGGATGTCAGTTCTTCCCAACATGATCTATAGATTCTGTTCAATCTCAGTCAAAATCCCAGCAAGTTACTTTGTGGACATCAACAAACTGATTCTGAAGTTTATATGGAGAGGCACAAAACCAAGAAGAGCCAACACAATACTGAATTTTAAAAAGTTGGAGGATTGACACTATTCAATGTCAAGACTTACTATGAAACTGTAATAATCAGGACAACATGGTATTGGTGACAGAATAAATAAGTAGATCAATGGAACAAAATAGAAAGCCAGAAATAGGTCCTCCATAAATTTGGTCAACTAATCTATGAGAAAAGAACAAATACAATACATGGGAGAAAATATTGTCTTTTCAACAAATGGTGCCAAAACAGTGGGACAACCATTCAAAAATAAATCTAGATACAGACCCCATATCTATTACACAAATCAACTCAAAACAGATTATAGATCTAAATGTAAAGTGCTAGAATATTAAACTCCTAGAAGATAACGTAAGAGAAAACGGGTGGCGGAGGGCAAGATGACTGACAAGAAGGAGCAAGGTAGAACAGCTCCCACTGAGGGACTGAGCGGCATGTTTCTACTAAATCTTCAGAGGGAAGGCACTGAGAGTGGACAGAGGGAAGACCCAGAAGCTGGAGTGATGGGGGAGAAAGCTGGGAATCCTATACAGGGCTATAGTACACCCAGACTTGTTTCTGGCCCTCAGTGACTCTTGGGAAACAGATGAGCTGAATCATATAATTATGTTGGTTTAGACCAACAAAGATAAAAAACACAAAGAAGGGCTTTACACAATGGTAAAACATTCAATTCAACAAGATTTGACTATCCTAGATGCACATGCAACCAACAAAGAGCACATGCAAGGAACACCCAGATTCATAAAGCAAGTTCTTAGAGACCTTCATAAAGATAGACTCCTACATAATAATACCGGGAGGCTTTAACACCTAACTGACAATATTAGATAATTAAAACAGAAATTTAACAAAGGTATTCAGGACCCAAACCCAGAACTGCATCAAATGGACCTGATAGACATCTACAGACATCTACAGAACTCTCCACCCCAAAACGGAATATACATTCTTCTCATTGCCACATGGAACATACTCTAAAATTGATTACATAATTGCAAGTAAAAATCTCCTCAGAAAATGTAAAGAAACTGAAATCATAACAATCTGTCAGACCACAGGACAATCAAATTAGAAATCAAGACTAAGAAATTCACTCAAAACTGTACAATTACATGGAAATTGAATAACCTGCTCCTGAATGACTTTTGAGTAAATAATGAAATTAAAGTAGAAATCAAGAAATTATTTGAAACAAATGAGAATAAAGATACAAAATACAAGAATCTCTGGGACCCAGCTAAGGCAGTGGTAAGAGGGAAATTTATAGCACTAAATGGCCACATTAAAAGGTTAGAAAGGGGGGACGGAGCAAGATGGGCGAATAGGAGCAGCTCCAGTCTCCAACTCCCAGCCCGAGCAACAGAGAGGACCGGTGATTTCTGCATTTTCAACTGAGGTACTGGGTTCATCTCACTGGGGAGTGCCGGACGATCGGTGCTGGTCAGCTGCTGCAGACCTACCAGCGAGAGCTGAAGCAGGGCGAGGCATTGCCTCACCTGGGAAGCGCAAGGGGGAAGGGAGTCCCTTTTCCTACCAAGGGAACTGAGACACAACACCTGGAAAATCGGGTAACTCCCACCCCAATACTGCGCTTTAAGCAAACAGGCACACCAGGAGATCATATCCCACACCTGGCCGGGAGGGTCCCACACCCACGGAGCCTCCCTCATTGCTAGCACAGCAGTCTGTGATCTACCGGCAAGGCAGCAGCGAGGCTGGGGGAGGGGCGCCTGCCATTGCTGAGGCTTAAGTAGGTAAACAAAGCTGCTGGGAAGCTCGAACTGGGTGGAGCTCACAGCAGCTCAAGGAAACCTGCCTGTCTCTGTAGACTCCACCTCTGGGGACAGGGCACAGTAAACAAAACAAACGCAGCAGACACCTCTGCAGAAGCAAACGACTCTGTCTGACAGCTTTGAAGAGAGCAGTGGATCTCCCAACACGGAGGTTGAGATCTGAGAAGGGACAGACTCCCTGCTCAAGTGGGTCCCTGACCCCTGAGTAGCCTAACTGGGAGACATCCCCCACTAGGGGCAGTCTGACACCCCACACCTCACAGGGAGGAGTACACCCCTGAGAGGAAGCTTCCAAAGCAAGAATCAGACAGGTACACTTGCTGTTCAGAAATATTCTATCTTCTGCAGCCTCTGCTGCTGATACCCAGGCAAACAGGGTCTGGAGTGGACCTCAAGCAATCTCCAACAGACCTACAGCTGAGGGTCCTGACTGTTAGAAGGAAAACTATCAAACAGGAAGGACACCTACACCAAAACCCCATCAGTACATCACCATCATCAAAGACCAGAGGCAGATAAAACCACAAAGATGGGGAAAAAGCAGGGCAGAAAAGCTGGAAATTCAAAAAATAAGAGCGCATCTCCCCCGGCAAAGGAGCGCAGCTCATCGCCAGCAACGGATCAAAGCTGGACGGAGAATGACTTTGACGAGATGAGAGAAGAAGGCTTCAGTCCATCAAATTTCTCAGAGCTAAAGGAGGAATTACGTACCCAGCGCAAAGAAACTAAAAATCTTGAAAAAAAAGTGGAAGAATTGATGGCTAGAGTAATTAATGCAGAGAAGGTCCTAAACGAAATGAAAGAGATGAAAACCATGACACAAGAAATACGTGACAAATGCACAAGCTTCAGTAACCTACTCGATCAACTGGAAGAAAGAGTATCAGCGATTGAGGATCAAATGAATGAAATGAAGTGAGAAGAGAAACCAAAAGAAAAAAGAAGAAAAAGAAATGAACAAAGCCTGCAAGAAGTATGGGATTATGTAAAAAGACCAAATCTACGTCTGATTGGGGTGCCTGAAAGTGAGGGGGAAAATGGAACCAAGTTGGAAAACACTCTTCAGGATATCATCCAGGAGAACTTCCCCAACCTAGTAGGGCAGGCCAACATTCAAATCCAGGAAATACAGAGAACGCCACAAAGATACTCCTCGAGAAGAGCAACTCCAAGACACATAATTGCCAGATTTACCAAAGTTGAAATGAAGGAAAAAATCTTAAGGGCAGCCAGAGAGAAAGGTCGGGTTACCCACAAAGGGAAGCCCATCAGACTAACAGCAGATCTCTCAGCAGAAACTCTACAAGCCAGAAGAGAGAGGGGGCCAATATTCAACATTCTTAAAGAAAAGAATTTTAAACCCAGAATTTCATATCCAGCCAAACTAAGTTTCATAAGTGAAGGAGAAATAAAATCCTTTACAGATAAGCAAATGCTTAGAGATTTTGTCACCACTAGGCCTGTCTTACAAGAGACCCTGAAGGAAGCACTAAACATGGAAAGGAACAACCGGTACCAGCCATTGCAAAAACATGCCAAAATGTAAAGACCATCGAGGCTAGGAAGAAACTGCATCAACTAACGAGCAAAATAACCAGTTAATATCATAATGGCAGGATCAAGTTCACACATAACAATATTAACCTTAAATGTAAATGGACTAAATGCTCCAGTTAAAAGACACAGACTGGCAAACTGGATCAAGAGTCAAGACCCATCAGTCTGCTGTATTCAGGAGACGCATCTCACACGCAGAGACATACATAGGCTCAAAATAAAGGGATGGAGGAAGATTTACCAAGCAAATGGAGAACAAAAAAAAGGAGGGGTTGCAATACTAGTCTCTGATAAAACAGACTTTAAACCATCAAAGATCAAAAGAGACAAAGAAGGCCATTACATAATGGTAAAGGGATCAATTCAACAGGAAGAGCTAACTATCCTAAATATATATGCACCCAATACAGGAGCACCCAGATTCATCAAGCAAGTCCTTAGAGACTTACAAAGAGACTTAGACTCCCATACAATAATAATGGGAGACTTCAACACTCCACTGTCAACATTAGACAGATCAACGAGACAGAAAGTTAACAAGGATATCCAGGAATTGAACTCATCTCTGTAGCAAGCAGACCTAATAGACATCTATAGAACTCTCCACCCCAAATCAACAGAATATACATTCTTCTCAGCACCACATCATACTTACTCCAAAATTGACCATGTAATTGGAAGTAAAGCACTCCTCAGCAAATGTACAAGAACAGAAATTATAACAAACTGTCTCTCAGACCACAGTGCAATCAAACTAGAACTCAGGACTAAGAAACTCAATCAAAACCGCTCAACTACGGTTTAGTCTTGGAAGAGTGTAAGTGTCCAGGAAATTATCCATTTCTTCTAGATTTTCAGTTGGAAACTGAACAACCTGCTCCTGAATGACTACTGGGTACATAACGAAATGAAGGCAGAAATAAAGATGTTCTTTGAAACCAATGAGAACAAAGATACAACATACCAGAATCTCTGGGACACATTTAAAGCAGTGTGTAGAGGGAAATTTATAGCACTAACTGCCCACAAGAGAAAGCAGGAAAGATCTAAATTTGACACTCTAACATCGCAATTAAAAGAACTAGAGAAGCAAGAGCAAACACATTCGAAAGCTAGCAGAAGGCAAGAAGTAACTAAGATCAGAGCAGAACTGAAGGAGATAGAGACACAAAAAACCCTCCAAAAAATCAATGAATCCAGGAGTTGGTTTTTTGAAAAGATCAACAAAATTGACAGCCCACTAGCCAGACTAATAAAGAAGAAAAGAGAGAAGAATCAAATCGACGCAATTAAATATGATAAAGGGGATATCACCACTGACCCCACAGAAATACAAACTACCATCAGAGAATACTATAAACACCTCTACGCAAATAAACTGGAAAATCTAGAAGAAATGGATAATTTCCTGGACACTTACACTCTTCCAAGACTAAACCAGGAAGAAGTTGAATCCCTGAATAGACCAATAGCAGGCTCTGAAATTGAGGCAACAATTAATAGCCTACCAACCAAAAAAAGTCCAGGACCAGATGGATTCACAGCTGAATTCTACCAGAGGTACAAGGAGGAGTTGGTACCATTCCTTCTGAAACTATTCCAATCAATAGAAAAAGAGGGAATCCTCCCTAACTCATTTTATGAGGCCAACATCATCCTGATACCAAAGCCTGGCAGAGACACAACCAAAAAAGAGAATTTTAGACCAATATCCCTGATGAACATCGATGCAAAAATCCTCAATAAAATACTGGCAAACTGGATTCAGCAACACATCAAAAAGCTTATCCACCATGATCAAGTGGGCTTCATCCCTGGGATGCAAGGCTGGTTCAACATTCGCAAAACAATAAACATAATCCAGCATATAAACAGAACGAAAGACAAGAACCACATGATTATCTCAATTGATGCAGAAAAGGCTTTTGACAAAATTCAACAGCCCTTCATGCTAAAAACGCTCAATAAATTCGGTATTGATGGAACGTACCTCAAAATAATAATATTTATGACAAACCCACAGCCAATATCATACTGAATGGGCAAAAACTGGAAAAATTCCCTTTGAAAACTGGCACAAGACAGGGATGCCCTCTCTCACCACTCCTATTCAACATAGTGTTGGAAGTTCTGGCTAGGGCAATCAGGCAAGAGAAAGAAATCAAGGGTATTCAGTTAGGAAAAGAAGAAGTCAAATTGTCCCTGTTTGCAGATGACATGATTGTATATTTAGAAAACCCCATTGTCTCAGCCCAAAATCTCCTTAAGCTGATAAGCAACTTCAGCAAAGTCTCAGGATACAAAATCAATGTGCAAAAATCACAAGCCTTCTTATACACCAGTAACAGACAAACAGAGAGCCAAATCACGAATGAACTTCCATTCACAATTGCTTCAAAGAGAATCAAATACCTAGGAATCCAACTTACAAGGGATGTAAAGGACCTCTTCAAGGACAACTACAAACCACTGCTCAGTGAAATAAAAGAGGACACAAACAAATGGAAGAACATACCATGCTCATGGATAGGAAGAATCAATATCGTGAAAATGGCCATACTGCCCAAGGTAATTTATAGATTCAATGCCATCCCCATCAAGCTACCAATGAGTTTCTTCACAGAATTGGAAAAAACTGCTTTAAAGTTCATATGGAACCAAAAAAGAGCCCGCGTCTCCAAGACAATCCTAAGTCAAAAGAACAAAGCTGGAGGCATCACGCTACCTGACTTCAAACTATACTACAAGGCTACAGTAACCAAAACAGCATGGTACTGGTACCAAAACAGAGATATAGACCAATGGAACAGAACAGAGTCCTCAGAAATAATACCACACATCTACAGCCATTTGATCTTTGACAAACCTGAGAGAAACAAGAAATGGGGAAAGGATTCCCTATTTAATAAATGGTGCTGGGAAAATTGGCTAGCCATAAGTAGAAAGCTGAAACTGGATCCTTTCCTTACTCCTTATACGAAAATTAATTCAAGATGGATTAGAGACTTAAATGTTAGACCTAATACCATAAAAATCCTAGAGGAAAACCTAGGTAGTACCATTCAGGACATAGGCATGGGCAAAGACTTCATGTCTAAAACACCAAAAGCAAAGGCAGCAAAAGCCAAAATTGACAAATGGGATCTCATTAAACTAAAGAGCTTCTGCACAGCAAAAGAAACTACCATCAGAGTGAACAGGCAACCTACAGAATGGGAGAAAATTTTTGCAATCTACTCATCTGACAAAGGGCTAATATCCAGAACCTACAAAGAACTCAAACAAATTTACAAGAAAAAAACAAACAACCCCATCAAAAAGTGGGCAAAGGATATGAACAGACATTTCTCAAAAGAAGACATTCATACAGCCAACAGACACATGAAAAAATGCTCATCATCACTGGCCATCAGAGAAATGCAAATCAAAACCACAATGAGATAACATCTCACACCAGTTAGAATGGCAATCATTCAAAAGTCAGCAAACAACAGGTGCTGGAGAGGATGTGGAGAAATAGGAACACTTTTACACTGTTGGTGGGATTGTAAACTAGTTCAACCATTATGGAAAACAGTATGGCGATTCATCAAGGATCTAGAACTAGATGTACCATATGACCCAGCCATCCCATTACTGGGTATATACCCAAAGGATTATAAATTATGCTGCTATAAAGACACATGCACACGTATGTTTATTGCAGCACTATTCACAATAGCAAAGACTTGGAATCAACCCAAATGTCCATCAGTGACAGATTGGATTAAGAAAATGTGGCACATATACACCATGGAATACTATGCAGCCATAAAAAAGGATGAGTTTGAGTCCTTTGTAGGGACTTGGATGCAGCTGGAATCCATCATTCTTAGCAAACTATCACAAGAACAGAAAACCAAACACCGCATGTTCTCACTCATAGGTGGGAACTGAACAATGAGATCTCTCGGACTCAGGAAGGGGAACATCACACACTGGGACCTATCATGGGGAGGGGGTAGGGGGGAGGGATTGCATTGGGAGTTATACCTGATGTAAATGACGAGTTGATGGGTGCAGCACAGCAACATGGCACAAGTATACATATGTAACAAACCTGCACGTTATGCACATGTACCCTACAACTTAAAGTATAATAATAATAAATAAATTAAAAAAAAAAAAGGTTAGAAAGACAGCAATTTAAGAAACTAACATCACAAATAAAAGAACTAGAGAACCAAGAGCAAAACAATCCCAAAACTAGCAGAAGACAAGAAATAACCAAAACCAGAGCAGAACTGAAGGATACTGAGATATGTAAAACCATTCAAAAGATCAAGGAATACAGGAGCTGGCTTTTTGAAAAAAAAAATTAATAAAAATAGACCACTAGCTAGAATAAAAAAAGAAAAAAGTGAAGCTGCAAATAAACACAATCAGAAACAAGGAGGATATTACCACTGACCCCACGGAAACACAAATAACTATCAGATAATATTACAAATACATCTATGCACATAAACTAGAACATCTAGAAGAAATGGATACATTCCTGGACACATACACTCAAGAGTGAACCAGGAAGAAACTGAATCCTTGAACAGACCAATAATGAGCTCTATAAATGAGTAATAAATAGCCTACCAATCAAAAAAACAAACAAACAAACAAAACCCCAAGACCAAGCAGATTCACAGATGAATTCTACCAGATGTACAAAAAAGAGCTGCTACTATTCCTACGGAAAGTATTCCAAAAAATTGAGGAGAAAGGAATCCTCCCTAAATCATTCTATGAGACCAGCATTTTACCAAAACCTGGCAAGAAAACAACAGAGAAAGAAAACCTCAGACCAATATCTTTGACAAACATCATGACAAAAATCCTCAACCAAATACCAAACCTTAACCAAATACTTCAAGCCAAATCCAGCAGTACATAAAAAAAGTGAATCCACCACAATCAAGTAGGCCTCATCCTCAGGATGCATGGTTGTTTCAACATGTGCATTCCTTTGGGTATATACTCAAAGAAATATAAATCATTCTATCATAAAGACACATTAATGCCTATGTTCATCACAACAGTAGTCACAATAGCTTGGCCAAGACATGGAATCAACCTAAATGCCCATCAATGGTAGACTGCATAAAGAAAATGTGGTATATATACACCATGGAATACTATGCAGCCATAAAAAAGAATGAGATCATGTCCTTTGCAGGAACATGGATGAAAAAGTCATTATCTTCAGCAAACTAATGCAGGAACAGAAAACCAAATACTGCATGTTCTTACTTATAAGTGGTAGGTAAACAAAGAGAACACACGGACATGTACAGGGGAACAACACAACTGGGGCCTATTGGAGGGCAGAGGATGGTAGGAAGGAGAGGATCAGGAAAAATAACCAATGGGTACTAGGTTTAATACCTGAGTGATAAAATAAGCTGTAGAGCAATCCCCCATGACACAAGTTAACTAGATAACAAAAGAGAAAACCTAGATGATCTTGAGTATGATGATGACCATTGGATTATAACACCAAAGGCATGATCCATGACAAAAATAATTGATAAACTAGACTTCATCAAAATGAAAAACTTCTATTCTGTGGAAGACAATCTCAGGAGAATGACAAGACAAGCCAAAGACGAGCCACAGTCTGGGAAAAAATATTTACAAAAACCACATCTGATAAAGATTGCTACCCAAAATACACAAAGAACTCTTAAAAATCAACAACAAATAACTCAATTAAAAAATTAGCCATAGTCCCTAACAGATACCTCACCTGAGAAGCACAGGTAGAAAATAAGTATATAGAAAGATTCTTCATGTCGTGTGTCATCAGGGAATTGCAGATTAAAACAATGAGATATTACTGCGTATCTATTAGAATAGTTAAAATCTGGAACACTGATAACACCAAACCTTGGCAAAGATTTAAAGAAAGAGAAATTCTCATTTATTGCTGATGTGAATGCAAATGGGATAGGTACTTTGGAAGGCAGTTTGGTAATTTGTTACAAAATCTAAATATACTGTTACCCTATAGTCCAGTGATTGCTATTCTTGGTATTTACCCTATTTACCCAAAGGAAATGAAAACTTCTACTATCCACATAAAAACCTGCACGCAGATGTTTATAGCAGTTTTAATCATATTTGCCAAAACTTGGAAGCAACCAAGATGTCCTTCAGTAGGTAAATTAATAAAGTGTAGTATATTCAGAAAACAAACGATCATTTAGTACTAAAAAGGAATGAGTTATTCAGTCATGACAAGACATAGAGGAACATTAAATAAATATTATTAAAAGCAAGAAGCCAATAATAAAAGGCTACATACTGTATGCTTATATATATATGACATTCCAAAATATAACAGATGCTGGCGAGGTTGTGGAGAAAAACAAATACTTATACACTGTTGCTGCAAGTGTAAATTAGTTCAACCATTGTAGAAAGCAATGTAGCAATTCCTCAAAGAGCTGAAAACAGAACTACCATTTGACCCAGCAATCCATTACTGGATATGTACCCAAAGGAATATAAATTGTTCTACCATAAAGACACAGGCACTCATATGTTTATTGCAACAATATTCACAAAAGCAAAGATATGGCATAAATTTAAATGCCCATCAATGGTAGACAAGATAAAGGAAATATGTACATATATATACCATGGAATACAATGCAGCCATAAAAAAGAATGACATCATGTCATTTGCAGGAACATGGACGGAGCTGGATTTCATTATCCTTAGCAAACTAACGCAAGAACAGAAAACCAAATACTGCATGTTCTCACTTATAAGTGGGAGCTAAATGATGAAAACACATGGACACAAAGAGGAAAACAACAGACACTGGGGCCTATATGAGGATGGAGGGTAGGAGGACAGAGAGGATCAGAAAAAAATAACTATTGGGTATTAAGCTTAGTACCTGGGTGATGAAATAATCTGTACAACTAACCCCTGTGACATAAGTTTACCTATGTGACGAACCTGCACGTGTACTTCTGAACCTAAAAGTTATAAAAATACAGAAACCAAATATATGGCATTCTAGCAAAGGCAAAACTATGGAGACAGTAAAAAGATCAGTGGTTGTCAAGGGATCGGGGTTGTGGAAGGGGTGAATAGGCAGAGGATAAATTTTTTTTTAGGGCAGTGAAAATACTCTGTGTGATACTCTAATGATGGATACACTTTATTATATATTTGTTCAAACTTATAGAATATGCAACATTAAGAGTGAACCCTAAAGTAAACTATGGAATTTGGGTGATTGTGATGTGTCAATATAGGTTCATCAGTTGCAATGATTGTACCACTCTGGTGGAGGATACTGATAATCAGGAGATACTAGGCATGTGTGGGACTAGGGAATAAATGGGAAATATCTTTACCTTTCTCTCATTTTACTGTGAGCCTAAAACTGCTCTAAAAAATAGTCTTAAAAATTTGAAAGTATAATATGTAATGGTTATATTCTCAGAGAGTGTATATATAGTACAACTATATAAAACAGAGGGTGAATAAGGAGAACATATGCATATGTTTTTATTAATCATATTGATTTTTGTAACATTTGTATTGTTATTCTGAGACTATAGTGCATGTAACAAGAAATAAAACAACTGAGTATTTCTGGAATATTTTAAGACATACATCTGTAACATAGAAAAGAAGAGATAAAAATCCTGTAGTCTAAAATTTGAGTTAGAAGAATCAGTATGATTTCATGAGCTGTTTTATACAGGTAGACACATACACTGGTCAGAAATACACTGTAGTTCTAACCACTGGAAAAGCCTAGACAAAAAGGACCAACTCAGTAGCATTGAACATCTCTAGTGCACATATTAATATTCATATCCTAGTTTCTAAGAAACCAGAGCTTCTTGGATAATTGCTGACTCCAGGTCAAAGGCAGAAAATGAACAAGATGATCCTGTAACACCTTGCCATTTCAGATAGTCACAAAGCTCTCAAGAACAATTTGAGCCATGTCAGAAGACTCAAGAACCAACTTGAAAAAGTTACTATGGGCCAAATATAGGGAAATTTGAATTTCAATAAGGATAATAAATGTGATGAGTTAAAACCCGTGAAATATGTTTAAATCTATGAGTTCAAAATAGCATTAAAATAAACTAATTTGTCACTTTCAGGTGATGCTAAAAAAAATCAGTTCATTATTTTAAACATCAGTAAATAGAAGGAGAGGATCAAATATTTATCTTGGTTAACCAGCCAATAGTGAGCACCACTTACTGATTCATTCTTCACCTCTATCCACCCTGATAATTATTCCATGTATCCATGTATTGCGCTCTTTATTTCAGTGATCACGCATCCCATACCAAATATTTCCAATTGTTTTAAAATATAACTCATTGTTCTTATCCATATTTATTATAGCTTACCCAGTGTCTTAAACATGTTTATTACAGTTATTTTTAAGTTTGGGTTCTATATGTTCCAATAATTCTGCTTCAGGTTGTATGTGTTTTTCCATTAATTGTCTTTCTCTTAGAGCTAAGATCAGTAGACTTATTTTCAGTAAAAGGTCAGATAGTATTTTTGGTTCTGTGAACCAGATAGTCTCAATCACAATCATTCAACTCTGCCACTGTAGTGTGAAAGCAGCCATGAACGATGGGTCAATGAAAGTGTGGGTATGTTTCAATAAATCTTTATTTGTGGGCATAAAATTTGAATTTCATATAACTTTAATGTGTCACAAAATAGTATACTTAGTATACTTCTATTTCCTTCACCTACTTAAAATGTAAAAATTCCTCTTATTCAGGAGCCATATAGCAGCAACAAAGGGCTGGATTTTGTCCGCAGGCTACAGTTCGCTAACCACTGTATCTAGCAGTTGCACTCCTCAGGTATCTGGCTATTTAGACCTGTGAGCTTATGTTTCCCTGAGGATTTTGTCTGCTCCAAATCCCTCTATTTCCTGTACATAGGGAATGCTAGTACATATTTAAATAAATACTTGTTTGGTTAGGAATTAAAAATGGGTTTAGAGTCTAACTTGCTGTTAATCCTTCTGTAGAGATCCTAAAAGGACCCAAAGCACTGAGATGGGAACAATTTGCTCATTGTCCCTCAGACTATTATAGCAAATACCAAGGACCTGGTTTTTTCTGTTCAACCTATATCTCTGATAATTATTTGATCTCCAAGGCCAGCATCCTCAACTCTCTCTCTGCTCCATCTTCACATTGCCTTTGCCTCTGTACATTTTCAATCTCCCTCTGCCTGTCACTCTTAAGGACATTTGCAACAGCATTCAGTTCTCCTACAGATAATCCAGGAACATCTGCCCGTTTTAATATTCTTAGCTTAATCACATCTGCAAAATCCTTTTCCAAATAAAGTAACATTTACAGATTCCATGGAGTAGGACCTGACATCATTAGGGTGTTCTTTTTCAGTCTACCTCATGGGCTGTCCACAGGTTTCTATTTAAGGTCATATAGACAGACATCAAGCTTGCCTAGTTTTTGAACCAAACTAGTTTTGGTTTTACCAAAGGTAAAACTCACACATAAGGAGAGAAAGCAGAGCCAATACCCAGGTGTCTCTAAAGAATATGTGCCTTCACTTTCTAACAAGCCAATGGCCCACTTCCCTGAACCTTCCTGACAGATTTTCAGTGCATTAGAATAAATTTTAAAAGCCTTACCATGACCTGCAAACCCAGCAAGACCTGGCTGCTCCTTGCTTCTGTGGCTTCATCTCATGCTGCACTCCCCCGTGCCCAGGAGCTCTTTTGAAACAAGAACTTAGGAAGTACTTAGCACTCAACGGGGCTCTATACTTGCTGTCCCCTCTGCCCGGAAGTCTCTTGTCCCAGATTTGCCCTGTCATCTCCTCCTTTTCATTCATGTCTCAGTGTCAATGTTATCTCCTCAGAGACACTGCTCCGTATTATTTTCTTCTATGTCTTACAAGCATCTAAAATTATTTTATTAATTTGCTTGCTTATTTTTCATGAATCTTAATAGAATATAAGCTCTCTGGCAGTAGGAACCATACTTGTCTTTGTTTCCTAACATAGCCCAATGCTTAGCACAGAATTCATTCTCTCTCATACTAGACTCTTAATAGAAGTATGATGAATATATACTAGACAAAGGAAATAATTTGAAATTTTACTATAGAAAACCTCACAAAAACATCTCTACATGAAACCCTAAGAGAGGGAATGCCATTTGTATAAAAGCGCAGAGGTGGCCTTAGGTGGTGTCGGCATTAGGTGTGATTGTTATCTCAGAGAAATTGAAAGCTAGGAGTGAAAACGTATTTCTAGTTTATAGTCACATTTCGACATTGGTAGACTTTTTACAGAAAACAAATATCCTTAATATAGATATGAGCTAATGTTCTGAAGAGAAAAATCTTAATTCATTCTAAAGATAATGTAATTACTTTATCCATAAGTGTATTTGACTTAGGACAAAAGGATAGGAGAATAGTGCTGATCATGCTTTATTATTTTAAAATGCTATCTATAAAAAGGAAATCTCTTCCAAATTACTTTCTAAAAAGTTCCCTTAAGATGCACATTGCAAAACTGGGACAGGTGCTACTTTCGAACATACAACCACAAAATCATTATGTTGCTGGTAATATTCCAAGGGATAAAGTTCTTCAAAGACAAAATCATTAGCTACTTGATAGCTCTTCTTGCTTGATAGATGATAGTATAATCAGTCAAAAATACCATTTCAGACCAGCCTTAAATTCCAATCCTGTATCCTTCCTTAAATTAATAACAAATAATCTTCTTTTTATAAACCAATTACAGGTAGAAAGTGACATTAAATAGGTTAAGATTTATGTAGGATGAAATGGCAAAGAAGTCTATAAATACCTAGCCCAAGTTACCAATTTATCACTTACTATTACGTGACTTTGAACATGTCATGTTCCCTCCCTGGCTCTCAAATCTCTCATCCTCACAAAGAGGGCAATATTACAAACTATTCCTAAGGATATGTCCAGCTCTTGGATTTGGTAATTTGCTTACATTAAATATCCAAGACCATGCTGTGATGTATAATGTCTCAAGCAAAATCTGTGAGAAAGAATCTTGAGCCATGTCATGGTTTCAGAAAGGCTTCTCTACTGACATAGGAATAAATTTGGGTGAGGAGTGATTATCAGAAAGCACTATGATGGTTTTCCAAAGAAAGACATGGAATCACAAAAGTTGACCCCTCAGTCCTATCGGCCTTGTTCTTGTTAAAATTGAGCATTGTTACCCCAGTTTGAACTCTGGTTAGTGACATACAAATTGTGATGGCCACACATGTAGCTATTTGCTCAAATGTTATCATGTACAACTAAAATGCATTCCAATCCATTTCTGTATGACTCTTCAGAAGTAGAGGCCAGGAAATTCTGATTTGACTGCTCACTAGACTACCACCTAAATGGACTGAATCATTCCTGCAGAATGAATCTGCAGAAGGCTCTCGAAAACCATCAATAATGAGTAAATGACAAAACATATCCTTTTATCTAAAAATCCCCGCTTTTGATCACAGAAGTCCTAATGGTACCTGGTATTCTCATACATATCATAAAAGTAATCACGTTTTCTGCTTCTTCAAAAACCTTCCATTTGGGGAGATGCTTGGGCTTATTTCTTGGAAGGGCTCTATAAAATGTTCGTGACTGTATCTTTAAGTACAAACCTGTTCTCTTTTTTATAAGAATGTTTCCACTGAGCATAATGCAGTCTTTATGAATTTTTAAACTGGCATTCTTCTTCTTTTCTCACTAAAATGGAAAATGGGCTTCTCAGGAGCTTTTCTGAACCTTAAAAATTTTAAAGAATATGTTTCCTTTTTCCGCTTCTAAGTTTAGCACCAGTCTAATCATTTCACGTTTTAATCACAGTAAGATGTAAGTTTCCGAAAACCACCACTAAAACACTGGTCGCCCTTTGTAGACTTTATAAAAGAAATGTAACCCTTTTTTGGCCCATTATTCTTATGCAAGGATAATGATTTAAAAAAAGGAAGAAGAAGAAGAAGAAAGAAGAAAGAAGAAGAAGAAAGAAGAAGAAGAAGAAGAAGAAGAAAGAAAAAAGAAGAAAGAAGAAAGAAGAAAGAAGAAAGAAGGAAGAAGAAGAAGGAGGAGGAGGAGGAGGAGAAGAAGTTTCACAGGATTGATTCTCTCAGCAGAGCCTCTGGACCTTCCTGGACAGAGCCACCATGTTCCCTTACCTCCAGATGCTCAGGGACCTCACACTGCCGTTACATGCTCCAGATTCCAAAAATCCTGATCTCTGAGTCCTAATCCATGATGCCTGATTCTCAGAGATCCATGAAGAATAACAACCTGACAAACATTCACAGTGAAATTTAATGTTGATGAGAGCTGCCATGTCTCCTTTGATGTATTGGTGTCCTTGGAGCTCCCCAGGAGACCTGAAGACAGAGAGTCTGAAGCCCAGAGCACTGAAGGCACAGTGTTAGGCCTATATGGGTGGCTGGTCCTGCGTGTATGCATATAAATAAAAATAAAATATTCCTAAGACCAAATTAAAGTTATGATAAGATAGAAGCCTGCTTATAATTTCAGTAGCATGCCATCTCCTGCACAGAGTAACAGGGTAACAAGAGAATTCTCCCTACTCCAACCTCTCCCAGTGATTCTTCCTCCTAACCACTTTTATCTTAGTGGAGAGAAGAATGCACAGTAAGAAGTGCATCCCAAATTAAACTAGTCTTACCTGCCCCCACCTTAAGGTTCATCCTAGTAGAGAAAACTTTCAAAAGAAAAATAAACCTCATTCCTCAAACCCTGAAAAGCAAGGACTTCTTTATTGAAAGCTTCTTAAGAAGGTAATACAGGGCAAGTCATGAAGTCAGTCTGTAAAAACTTCTTAGACATACACCTCTCTCCCAGTGTCCCACTTGACTTCTTGTACTCTTTCTCTCCCTCTCTCTCCTCCTGCCCTTGGTTTTCTTGTCTCCTTTTTCTCTCTCTTTTCATTCCTTTTATGTGGTGTAACTTGGCCTAATCTAAGCTTACCCTCCTGTCAGTTTTGTGAAGACACATTTCCCCCATCTCTCTCTCTCTCTCTCTCTCTCTCTCTCATGTGAGAGAGGTGAGGCTTGGTGATAAAAGGATGAGAGACTGGGAGGAAGGAAAGGCCAAAGGACAAGGGGCAGAATGAACATGGATTTATCACCTCAGAGCCAGAGAGTACGTGCAGAGAAGCCCTGTGTGTTCCAGTTATGGAGTCTAGTAGATATGCTTAGCTGTGGTTTAAGTAGGAAAGAACAATGCAGGGGATGGGGAGGCAGGCTTTCCACTCGGCAAAAGTGAACACGTGTTAAGTTCATATAAAAAGTACAAAGTCAGTTGAATAGATCTGTTGTTGGGAAAAGCGGGAAATGGAAAGAAGCTGAATCCAGCCCCTGGGGAAAAGGGCTGCCACAAACCAGAGAAGCTACCCGGACTCCAGGCAAGAGACCATCTTGATCAAAAAGGGAGTTTACTCAGAGGTTACAGAATAGTTTGCAGAAACGAAGAAAAGCTCCTACGAAGGACAGAAACCAGATCAGCTCCATGGAACTGTCAGGCAGGAATGGTCGGTGCATTTAGGATGCCACCATCAGGATGAATTTGTCTCCATACTTTTTTCTGTTTTAATATAATTTCACTCATGTAGGAATTAGGATTGACATGATAGTGAAGACAGTAATAAGAACAAGCAGGAGATGTAGGAAACACCATGACTTGGAGGCTTCAGGGGCACCCAGGACCCAGCCCTGGAACCAGGATAAGTCCCCTGGGACAAAACTTACTGCTCCTATAATGAATCACTGAATTCATGGAAGGAGGCTAGCAGTTCTTGATATCTCCAACTTTATACTCTCTGAAACCCAGGGGAGCAGGTGCTGATACTTCTAGAGTGAGTCCCTCTAGTGTTTGAGTGCTGGGTGGAAGCACCAAGGAACAGAGAGCAGACTGCTTCTTTTCTTTTTAACAAACAGGACTGTAATACAAGAGCCTAAAGACTAACTGTGGTCATGATTTCCAGGAGGCACCTACGAAAATGCTGGCCAGTCATATGACCTGATTCAAACTAGAGCTTTACATTTCTTCCCATTTGACAGTGCTACTGGCATTAACTAGAATTGTAATATGACAAAGACTACCAGACAAAGATCACATGTGCATGTAGCATGGTCTGCTTCTTAGCAAATTTTAAACATTTTCAGAGTTTCTTTTTTTTGCTCCTAGTCTTCTCTACCTAGAAAACTTATGTTTTCTAATTTTCTGTGATCCCACCACCAGAGGCAGATAGCAACATAAAATCCTTTGTACTGTGATACTATGGCTAAATACCTTGTCTTCTTCCATAGGCATTTGCATTGAAAATACAATATACCAGGCTTGAGAAGGTGGATTTAACAGAAAATTTTCTGAGCCTGTAGGGCAATGGGAAGGAGAGTTATTTGGGGGTAGAAGTAATTCTAATACTCTTCAAAACTAAAAATAGACGAAGGAGTCTTCTCACCCACCTCTAAGTAAAGCTGATACTAACTTTCAATTCACAAAAATCTATTGTACCTAGGGCTATAGTAATATATCTGTAGAAAATTTCTGACTTTTCAGTATCACTGTCAAATGAGAGACTATAAGCCCTTTGCAACAATTAATCAAGCAAACATTGTTTTCCTCATGGGGGAACAAACTGTGCAGCAGTGCTGGATCCTAAGCTGATCTGTAATAAGTTGTTTGAAAGTTGTCAGGGAACAAACAAAATTCCCACAACAGAACTACTGTCAAAGGTTCATTTTGACAATCAAGGTGGCACAAGTAAAGGATAGTGAGCCCACACCAAGCCATACTAAAGAGAGGTCATGACAGTTCTGAAAGAAAAGTAAATGACCAGGAAATTGAGTCCTCATCAAGCAAGCAATCGCATGCAGAACTCAAAAGGAACTCACCTCTAACATTCAATATGAGTAGTATTAACTCATACTACTAAAGAGACAGAACACATGGGTCTTATCTTTGTTCCTACAACTACTGTCACAGTTCATTGTCAGAAAATAAAGTGGTACAGATATAATGAATGGAAAATATTCTGCAAAGGGTACTTTTTGGGAGGAACTCTGTAATTGATTGCCATTTCAAAACAATGCATCAATGGCTAATGATAAGTTTAACAATTTAGAAGAAAAATACCAATAATAGTGAGAATGATGTATCATACCAAGATATTAAAAAGTACCCTTGATCACAAATGAAACATAATGCAGAAAAATGTATTGTTCTGCTATTAGCCATAGTATTGACAACATTGCCTCAAACAATGTTCTCTAGCATTAAGCTAATATTGTTCATTTGAATTTTACTGGTTTTAGAGTTGTTTTAAAAATTTATTTTGTATTCAGTTTTATAACTAAAAATACTGCAAGTCAGAGTTCTAGTTTTACGTTTGTACATGTTTTATCATAGTCTGAAAATAATTTAAGCCCACCTTGGGAGTTTAGGATATTTTTTTCTTTTAAAAGGCATCCATGAATAACTTAAGTTGGGAAAACACTACATTTTACTAGAATGAGAGGCAACAAAACATGCTTGGTAAGGTCTAGGGCAATGGGGTCAGACTAAGTCTACAATCCTGGCTCCAATTCTTTTCAGCTATGTCATTTTCAGCAAATGCCTTTATCTTCCTTAGCCTCAGTTTCTATTGGCCAGGAGACTGTAATTATAGCATCTCCTTCATAGGGTTGTGGTGAAATGAGATAAAACATAGTGTACTTAAAAAAATAATGCCTAGCTGGTGGTAATTGGTCAAAAAAATGCTATCAATTAAAAGTAACAATTTTGAGTTCTAACAGCTAATCTAACAGACATCAAGAAAAAGCAGAGAGGAGCTGGGTTTTCCATGTGGTCTTTGATGTATGACAAACCATGTGGGAGTAGTATTATGGCCTGTGAACCACTGAACTATGAGACCTAGATGGATCTCATTGCCTAGAAAAGATGCAATAAATAACGAAAGAGCAAGGACATAAAAAAATTGTGTTTACAGATTCAAGCCCTATCACCTCTCAAGTTAATACAAAATCTTCTTAGCTCAACACCCACATGCCAAAGTAAGATGAGAAAGTTAGATAACTTCGTTAATTTCAAGACTGGCCAACTAATTCTGCAGGCCACAAGTCACAGTTTTATAGGAAATACCCATAATGTGAAGATGTTCTGAGAATATACAGCATATATAGGTTTTTTTTATTTGTTTGATTTTCTTAATCTTGTCAATGCATTTCTGTGGCATTGTGGAGCATCTTTTGTATGACCCTTGATTCAGACTTAGCATGCTACTAGCTGTATTCTCCATATCGTCTTTTTAACAAGGATAAATGATTTCTCATATAGCAGTGATCCTCAAGTATAGTCTATTTTCCTTCTGATGGGCTCAAAATTGGGAAAAAGTCACTCTCTTAAGTAAACAGCGATGGGAAAATTGGATATCCACATGAAAAGAAAAGAAACTAGATTCCTACCTCTTACTTTATACAAAATTAATTCAAAGAGGATCAAAGACTTAAATCTAAGACCTCAAGCTACGAAACTACTAGAAGAAAACAAAGGAAATGCATCACAACACTGGGCTGAGCAAGGATTTTTTAAATGAGACCTCAAAAGCACAGGTAACAAAAACAAAAATAGACAAATGCAATTCCATTAAATTTAAAAGTTTATGCACAACAAAGGAAACAACAGAGTAAAAAGACAACCTGCAAACTATACATCTGGCAAAAGGTTAATACTCAGAACACAGAGTACTTAGCAAAAAACCAAATTTTAAAAATTAATTTAAGAAATGGGCAGAAGACCTGAATAAACATTTCTCAATAGAGGAAACACAAATGGCAAACAGGCATATGAAAAAATGCTCAACATCACTAAACATTAGAGAACTGCAAATCAAAATCACAGTGAGACACCTCTGACTCTAGTTAGAATGGCTATTATCAAAAGGACAAAACAAGTCTTGGTAAAGATGTGGAGAAAAGGAAACACTTGCACAATGTTTGTGCGATTGTGAAGTAGCATAGCCATTATGAAAGACAGTATGAAATTTCCTCAAAAAATTAAAAATTGAACTACCCTATGATCTAATAATTCTACTCTTTGATATACATCTAAAGGAAATGAAATCAATATGTTGAAAAGATATCTGCACCCCCATGTTTCCGCAGCACTATTTTCAATAGCCAAGATATGGAAGCAAACTAAGTGTCCAACAATGGATGAATAAAGAAAATGTGGTACATATACAGCATGGAGTACGATTCGCCCATAAGAAGAACAGAATCCTGTCACTTGTGACAACATGGATGGACCTGAAGTATATCACGTTAAGTGAAATAAGCAAGACACAGAAAGAAAAATATCACATGATCTCATTCATATTTAGAATCCTAAAAGAAAAAACAAGTTGATACCATAGAAGTAAAAAATAGAACAGTGTGCACCAGAGGCAGGAGAGGGAGGGAGAAGAGTAAGATAGGGAGAGGTTGGTCAATGGGTACAAATTTACAATTAGATAGGAGGAATAAATTCCAGTATTACTGCATAGTACAGGGACTATGGTTAACAGTAAGGTATTGTGTATTACAAAACATAAGAGAGGCTTTTGAAAGTTCTTACCACAAAGAAATGATAAATGCATCAGGTGATGCTAACTGCAGTGATTTGGTCGTTATATAACGTATATGTATTAAAGCATCACATTGAATCCCATAAATATGTACAATTAAATGTGCCAATTAAAAATTAAAAGTAAAATAAATAAATTGAACAAAAAATGAATGCAAAACCTTTTAGCCATCTGCATAGATCACATATAGCATGACACAACCATAAAGGAATTAGCCAGAAATAGATAATTATTAGAACAAATATATGTCTTAAAAATCAAAATATATATAAATGACTTATATAGAATATTTATAATTTCAGAATATAACTGACAAAATTGAAAAATAAATTCAATGATGAAAGTGCAAGTTTTTCACACTGTTCTTAACAATAGCTTTTCCTAAAAGTTTATTTTTAGAATGCCCAAAATGAAAAGTGAACTGAACATCTGGTTCTTTCAGTGTCCATTTTGTGCCATAATTTATGGCAAACAATTCATATCCAGTTCAGAAATCTGTGCCCTTGCCTTACTCCAAGAATATTCCTGCACCAAAATACACAGAAATAAATCGTTATTGGAATGTACAGCATCCTCATCATTTAGAACTGTTTCCAACAGTTTTCTAGAATTAAATTTTATTATGTCTCCCTGAAAAGGAGATATGCTTGCTATAGTTAATAGGAACTGATTGGTAAATATTACAGTCAATGGGAACTGATTTGTAAATATTACACAACACATTTAAGTGTCCAAAGAGCTAAAGTAATGTACTTTGGAGTGAACATCTAATTCAGTTAACTCTCAGTCATTTAGTGTCTCAATATCTTGGTTGAGAAAACATATTCCCCAGATCAGCTGAGAGAGGGAGAGGTGGAAGCTAAGTGCATGTGAGGGCCTATCTGTGCCTAGTGCACCAGCAGGGCCCTGGGTCTTCCTTCTGAATTTGGAGAATGTGCAATCTAGCCATAATTGGAAATTATTTTACTCTGTATCCATTTAGTTGTGAAATTTTTATTTTGATAAGACAAACAAATCCTTATTCTCTAACAATGCCACGTTTCAGACCGAGTGGGGAAGGATGAGGAGCCATAGTTAAGTTCCTTGTATAACAACAACAACAACAACAACAACAACAACAGCAACAACAGCAGCAACAACAACAGCAACAACAACAACAACAAATCCTGGATAGGTTTCTTTGGCTTCTGCTTCCTAGATTCAGAGGGACAATTATTTATAGAGACTGACAAAAATGTTTTCCTGTTTATTTTCTTTCTCTTAAAACATATCTTGGTATTATTTCTAAATTTTCAATGTGAGTTTCACAATGGGACCCATCACATTAGTTTCACTAATTAGTGAATCAGCTTTGGAGACCAAGCTCTAAGATATGCCCACTTAATAAAATAGAATATGCAGCAGCTGAATGTGTAAAACAATTATGCCACCAAACACATAAAAAATTATCCTCATCTACTTTACAGATAAATATTTGATAGAAATGCTGAATGGGGTCATGAAAAGAGAAATTAAATCTAGTATGTTAGGAGTTACTGTCAACTGGAGATCAATCTCATGAAATGTATTAAGAGGTTATAATGTGTGATAAGAAAAGGAGATTCAATGCAAAATTCAAGTTCACACATACGTTTTTCCTTAATAATGAAGAAATCTTTTATCAGAATATAAACAAGCAAAAAAAGTATCTAAATTGCAATTTAGGTCAGCTAACATCTTCTAGCAATATAGAATACTCACATACTGTACTTTATTTATCTAAAAAACAAACATATCATAATTGTTAACCAAAATACCTTGCAAATGTTTGCTTTCTCCAAGATTCCTGATCATTCCTAAAACTTACGTCACACTTACACGATCGGATCATAGATTTCACTGAGAAAACAGAGCTTATTCACCTTTTTCTCCTGCTTCTCACTACTGACCTGCAATTATTTGCTTTTGAAACAAATGCACTATTATTTGGCCCCTCAAATCTCACCAGAGCAGATACCTGTACTCATATACCAGCTCATATCCCAGCTTGCCTTTTCCTGGGTACTATTTTAAAAATTATCTGCCCTAAGGTTGTTTTTTTTTTTTTTTTTTTTTTAACAGGGAAGTGCATATTAAAATGGCTCTCTGAGCAAATATAAAAGCAAATGGAATTTTAGAAAGCACTATTCTGCAAGTACTATGAGATTTGTAATATATCCAACAGTAGGCAAAAGCAAATGACAAAAATCAAAAATCAAAAAGCAGAAAACCATTAAAATGATGCTGACTCCAGTGACCGTTGGATAGGAATAGAAAAGCAAAAAGACACAGAAGTCCATCTCCAGCACACTTCTGTCTTATATAGGACCTGAGTACTTGGTTTTATCTTTTTCCATTTTGAGAGATTTTTCTAGCAACCTGAGAGGTGCTGAGAGCTAGAACATCCAAAAGGCTAGAACACTTCAAAGGCAGAGCAAGCAGGTTCCTTTATCTATTTTGAGGGGTTTTAGAAGTGCTCCTTCAAATCCAAGTAGGAGTCTACCATATTGCTAGGCAACCATATTGCTAGGCCCAACATTTTAGTGTTTTCCAGTTGGTTCATTGGTCTCTCTCGACATAATTGTTTGGCTTGAACAAATACATGAAGGTGAGGTCAGTGTCTCTTCTCCAGTGCAAAGTTTTAATCCATGTTCTATTTCAAAAAATTGTAAATTCTTAAAATAAGGATCAGAGCCTAACCTGTTGTGTTGAAACAAACATTTCTGTGTTTGAAAACCAATAGAAATGGTATGGTGTGAGTTTCAGAATAAATGACTACCCCAAAAGCCTATTTTGAAAAGACATCTCGTCCCTGGCTGTTTAAGGTGAATACTTCACCATGCCAGGAAGCATATTAGGAATCTGTCAGGTCACTTTCTTATGAGAAGCTAGTGTCAGGCCAAGGCTGTATCGACCAAAGTCATCAACTGCTAGTTTGTTTTACCCAAGGGAGTCCCTATCTCACCCTCAGCAAAAAGTAACCTTAAAAGTCAACAACACTAACAAACAACATGTCTTGGAAAATAATGCAGAATTAAAACCTTTTATTTTCTAACTTTAGTGAAGCAAAGCCCATGATTACTTCAAATAATAGTTTCCATGGCTACACCAAACATACCCCTTCCCTGAGCACAACCAGCTCCCGAAAGTCTCTATTGGCTATTACTAATATTCATAGTGATACGTCTAATGACATAGACATGACTTGACCCTGAAAATCCTCCCAAATCATCTTGTGTCGCCCTCTTTCCCTTACCCCATCATACACATACTGTTGTCTTTCAGCTTCTTCAATATTCCAAGCCTATTTCTACCCTTTGTCCTTCCCTCATGCTGTTTTGGCCTGAAACACTTCTGTCTTTTTCAATAAAACTAACTCTTTAAAATTTTTTTTTTTTTTTTACTTTTGTGGGTACATAGTAGGTATGTATATTAATGGGGTACCTGAGATATTTTGATTCAGGGATGCAATGTGAAATAATCACATCACGGGGAATGGGGTATCCATTCCCTCAAGAATTTATCCTTTGAGTTACAAAAATCCAATTATACTATTTATTTTTAAATGTACAGTTATTATTGACTATAATCACCCTGTTGTACTATCAAACACTAGGACTTATTCATTCTAACTACTTTTTGTACCCATTAACCATCCCTACCTCCCCCTGATTCCCCCACTCCCCTTCACAGCCTCTGGTAACCATCCATATATTCTCTATGAGTATGAGTTGAACTGTTTTGATTTTTAGATCCCACAGATAAGTGGGAACATGGAATGTCACCAAACTAACTTGCAATATCCTTCAGTCATTGAGTAATCTTCTTTTCCCAAATGAGACAGAGGAATTTGTTTCATGCTTTCAAAGTTTCCTATGTTCTTTTGAAATCTTATCAAAATTATAATTAAAGATAGAATTCTTTGTGTGATGTCTCTATCCCCTATACACTGGAAACTTCATGAATTCTCAGATTATTATGGTCTTGTTTACCACTCTGCACTCAACTTGACCCATTGTCAGGCACATAGTAGATGTTATTGATACAGCTAGATTCATAATTGCTGAGAATTTCTTGGGCAGAAAGTCTCAGCAAATCTCTCGCTGGAAAAAAATATTAGGTCTATTTAGGCACTTGCTATTTCCTAATGTTATAGTCTCCTTTGGACATAAAAGACACAGTCTTAGTCACAGTAGCTAACTGAGTTATCATTTTTGTTGTTACTGCTCAACGACTCACTCCTACCCAAATCAGTGATACTTATAGACTTGAAAAAGAATATTTGTTGAATAAGAATTTTGTCTGGGTAATCTCAGAAGTCTACAGCTCTGTAACAATGCTGTGGCATTTTCTGCTGGAGAATTAATTGATGTAATTAGCAACAACTCTTGGATTACTCAAGGGGCTCTTAGGCTGTACTTTAGCCATAGATCTTACTGATTAGGCTTTGGATGAGACCACAAAAAAGAAATACTGGTAAAAGGTTGATAGTATAAACAAAATTGGGTTTTGTATTAAAGTTACACCATAAAAGTGGAAACGCAGGATCCTTGAACTAATTGAAGGGTCAGTACACTTACAAGAATAAAGGAGAAATAACTTATCCTTCAAAGTTCAAAGGAACTTTTTGCAGAACTTTAATGAAAGGAAAAATCACACTGAAAAGGGTCATGGCTTCACGGCTGCTGGGTCCACAAGTGAGGGTAGTCGGTGTTACTTTTACTGCCAAATCCTTTATTTCATATAGATGCACACATAAATACACAACCATGAGAGGTATTAGAATGGTTTCTTTGTGAAATATGGGTTAAAAGTACAGAAGAACACAAGCCAGACCTAGATAAGAGTGGTGACAGAAAAGAAGAGACTATGAAGCCAGGACAGGCATTGCGTAATAATCAGAGGGGTCAAGTTCAGGTCAGCAAAGTCAGACAGAACAGGTAGTTATCACAGGCCATGTGGAAGGGATGTCCCAAGCTAGAAAGGCCACAAAGCCAACAAAAATAGCTACACTGAGCAGGAGTAGAAAACCCCTACTTAGGAAGGGTTTTCTTCTCTCTGGTAATTTTTCCCTTGTTCTGAGTATCCACAGACACCTGAGCCTCTGACACATATTGATCATGGCTAGAAAAGACATGGAAGCCTGCACTGCTGAAAACATCTAACTTGGAAAATGTTTTGGGTAGTAACATTTGGCCTTTTGGCTTCATTGGTGGACTGGCTGACTTACTGATACAGGGTCAGAAATTTACTCTCAGTATCTGGCTTTATCATGATGACCCACCAATGACTCTACAAGCAAACCTTCCATGACTAACATCAACTCCCACCAAGCTAATGTAGTGGCCCTCCCCTGTGATCTCCTACAATATTACACATTCCTCTGTTATTTTCTATGATTTCTGAGTAACCTGCCAAAATCAGTAGATTTGTGAGATTGGTTTCAGATGGCACAAAACACTTTCCCTGATTTGCCATTCACACTAAATTCTTCCAAGAGTGGAATTTCCACATTCAGGACAAGAATATTGTGTGCGTTTTATGTCCAGGATGACAGATTTGGCTCTGGAGGAGGAGAGAATTACAGTATTATACTTTCCAAGTAATATCTCATGTTAACTTTTTTATGGACTGAGAAAAGAGAGGCCTGAGGAAGAAGCCACATCTGAGCAAAGGACTCTTAATAAGAGCAACTACTTTGTATTACTTAGACATTATATTAGCATTAAGAGGATGCTGGGCCAATAACTCTGAGAAAAGATGTGATTAGAATTTTTATCCCAAGAGTAATATGCATTTGGCAATTTGCATCATGCACCAATAATGTGTATCCAGCAAAATGTTCTGCTCAGATCCCACAGAAAAGGGCCAGGCCTTTGCCAAAGTGCTTTTCCAATAATGGCATATATATGTTTACTTTATCGGGAATTTGCATAGCAGACTAAACCAATAACCACAATAAGTCACAGAAGAAAGAAAACAGAACATCTCCCTTAGATTTTAAACTTTTGCTGTCATTAGAAAAACACTAGATACTTTTAAGAAAAACAATAGACACTTTTAAGAAAAAAAACAATAGACACTTTTAAGCTTTCACATACATTGACCCCAATAACCCACAGCAATAATTTTAAAGTAGAAATTATTACCCTTCTTTTACTGATGAGAAAACTGAGGATCAGAGAGGTTAAGGAACATGCCCAAGCACACACCACAGGTAAGTAATGGAGGTGATATTTGAAGTCATGTCCATATGACTCCAAATTTTATATATTTCATATGTCATTAGGCTGATCACCATTCAGAGCCTCATATTTGGTCTGGAGAATAATAAAGTTCAATGAGAAGATGAAAAGCTGAAGCAGAAGGCAGAGAATAACCCAGCATAAATAAAGCCTAAAGACTTAAGGGCCAGGAAAGAATGATGGCACTCGTCACCAGAACACCAGCTGAGGGAGATTTCAGTCTTAATATTATAAGATTTGGTTCATTTGGAAAACAATTTGGAAATCAAGAGCCATACAAAATTCATATCTTGTGTATTAGTCCATTCTCACACTGCTACAAAGAACTGCCTGACACTGGATAACTTATGAAGAAAAGAGGCTTAATTGACTCACAGTTCCACAGGCATAACAGGAAGCATGACTGGAAGGCCTCAGGAAACTTACAATCATAGTGGAAAGCAAATGGGAAGTAAGCACCTTCCTCACATGGTGGTGAGAGAGAGAGAAGAGGGAAGGGGGAAGTGCCACACACTTTTAAACCATCAGGTCTTGTGAGAACTCACTGTCACAAGAAAAGCAAAGGGGAAATCCACCCCCACAAGTTAATCACCTCCCAACAGGCCCCTTACCCAATACTGGGGGTTATAATTCAACATGAGATTTGGGTGGGGACACAGAGTCAAAGCATATCATCTTTTAACTCAGATATTATACTTCTGGAAATCTATCCTAAGAATATAAACCAAAATATGAAAAAGTCATATGCAAAACATGATCATCCAGTTGATGTTTAGAATAACAGAGAAAGGTGGTGGGGGGAAAACATAGAACATAAATGCCAAAAATGGGTAAATTATATTCTAATCAAACAATTACATGTTGTACAGCCAGTATATCTATAAAATATTTATATGTATTTGAGATATCATGAAAAATTCATATGCTTTAAGTATAACAAATCAAAATATATAATTACATGTATAACTATAATAATATAAAAGGCAAGTATCAGTTTATTCATACTTTGCCTTAGTCTATCAAGGAAGTGAGATGGTAGACACATTTACAAGAGTTAATTAGGTTACTGGGCACAAGATCAAATAAGACAAAAATATATAAATAAACTTATTGAAAAATTGCAATTAGAAAAAAATGATATACAAGAAAATAACACATTGATAACCCTACCAAAAGATTCCAAGTATCTAAGATTTAGATGAATAAAGAACATGCAAGATTATGGAGAAAATTGTAAAAATATTAGAGAAGTACATAAAACCCCCATGAATGATGGAGTTCAATATCTTCTAAATGTCAATGCTTTCAAAATTATCTATAAATTCAACACAAGTTCAGTCCAAATCCCAGAAATATTTTTTTCAAGAAACTTCAACTTTCACTAAGACTATTCTCCAGAAAAAAAATTTGCAAGTTTTTACAAGATGCTCATTGTAACAGTGTTTGTAACTGAATGATAAAACATCTAGAAATGAGGTTTAAAGATGAATAATAAAAACAGAATAACTTAATGGCATAGCGGATTCTTAAAAAAGTATTTCTTAGTAATACAAAAGAACTAATGCAACAAATAGAAAAAACTAAGATAAGTAAATCCAAATACATGTAATTACATTAATTATAGACAAATTAAATGTTCCAATTAACAGATAAAAATTGTCAGCTTATATAAAAAACCAAACCAACTATGTGTTGCTTCCAAGGACACACCTTAAAGGTAAGGACAATCAAAAATAAAAAACTTTGAAAAGATGTAAAAGACTGAAAAGCTATATAATGAAAACAGTAACAAAAAGAAGGCCAATGGAGTGATGCACATGCCAAAGTAAGCTTAAAAGCAAGAAATTTTAGTTGAGATTGAAAGGGACATTTCATAATTATAAAAGGATCACTCCGAAAGGAAGGAATAATTCTAGTTATAGAGATTTTAACACATTTAACACATTTCTCCCATAACATGTAAAATTTTAACACATTTCTCCCATAACATGTAAAAATAAATAAAATCAGTGGATATATAGAAGACTTTTAAAATATAAATAGCAAATGTGGCCTAATTGAAGCACATAAAATTTGATGCCTAACTGCTATATGATGTATACACATTGCTTTAAGGGATATGCAGCACCTTTACTACAATAGACCATATGGGGGGCCATAAAGCAATTCTCAGCAAATTTCAAAGCACTGAAATTATCTCGAGCATGTTCTCTGACAACTAAGCTAGCAATCAGTAACAAAGATAACTGAAAAATTCTAAATATTTGAAGTCATTCATTACACTTCTAAATAACCAATTAAAAATTAAATGACAATAAAATAATAAAATAAACTGAATTATAGTAAAAACAAAACACCAAAATTTGTGGGTCTGCTTGAGGGAAATATGAAGCCTCAAATGCATATATCAGAGAAGAAAGACTGAGAATCAGTAATATCAAGAATCTAGAAAAGAACAGCAAATTAAACCCAAGCATAATAGAAAAGAAATAATAAATACTGGAAATCAATTAATTGAAAACAAAATTGAAAAGTTTAACAAAGTTAAAAGTTGGGTTTTTGAAAGTAAGATTACTACTTCTTCCAATAAAATTGAGAAAACTCTACAGAGTAATTTAGAAAAAAGAGAAATAACACGAATTACTAACATGAGAAGCATAAAGTGAAGCATCACTACAGATCCTGCACAGATATTATAAACGTAATGCAAAACTATAATAAGCAACTTTAGCCTAAAACCAGAACATTCAGGTAAAATAGGAAAACCCTAAGGAAAAATTACCCACAACTGAGATAAGAAAAAACACCAGAAAATCTGAATACTTCTAATATATTACATATTAAAACCTGTAATAAAAACTTTTCCACAGAGAAACTTCAAGCCCAGTTGGCTTCAAGCATGACCTCCTCAAAATATTTATTACCCTGCGTTGAATAGTGTCCCTTGAAAATTCATGTCCACCTAGTACTTCAGAATGTGACCTTATTTGGAAATAGGGTCTTTACAGATGTAATAATTTAAGATGAAATCACATTGGATTATGGTAGGCTCTAAATTAAATATGAATGATGTGTTCATAAGAACAGGAGAGGAGACCTGGACACACAGGGAGAATGTCTTGTGACAATCGAGGCAGAGACTGAAGTGATGTGTACATGAGGCAAGGAAAGCCAAGGATGGCCAGTATTCATCAGAAGACAGGAAGAAGTTAAAAAAGGTCCTTTCCTAGAGCCCTCAGAGAGAACACAGTTCCGTCAACATCTTGATTTTGGACTTTTAGCCTCCAGCATTGTTAGAGAATAAATTTATGTTTTTTTAAGCCACTCAGTTTGTGCTAATTTGTCATGGTAGCCCTAGCAAACTAACACACTTGACCTTTGTACAACATGGGAGTTAGGAGTACTGACCACTTGTGCAGTCAGAAAAACATGTATTGTTTTTGACTCGTCTAAAATTTAACTGCTAATAGCCTACTTCTGACCAAAAGCTTTACCAATAACATAAACAGTTAACACATATTTTTTATGTTCTAGATATTATATACTGTATTCTTACAATAAAGTAAGCTAGAGGAAATAAAATGTTCTTAAGAAAATCACAAAGAGGGAAAAAGATATTTAAAATTCATTAAGCGGAAGTAGATCATCATAAGATCTTCACCCCATCGTTTTCACATTGAATAGTCTGAGGAGGAGTGGTCTTGCTATCTCGGGATGGCAAAGATAGAAGAAAATCTACATGTAAGTGGAACCAAGCAGTTCAAACCCAAGTAGTTCAAGGGTCAACTGTGTATTTCTGAAAGAGTAACAATCTTACTCAAACTCAGGGTACAGAAAAAAAAGAAACCTTTTTCAATTCATCCTATCAGGCTATTGTAAATGTGATACAAAGCCTAGCAAAGACACTTAAAGAAAGGACAGTTAAAAGCCAGTATTGCTTATAAACATAGGCACAAAAATCCTAAGCAAAATATTAAAAAATGAAATACATAAGCAATAATCAATATGTTACAATAACAAAATAAGAAAAAAACACCGGATCTTTTAAAAAATGCTTAAAAGTCATTTGATGAAATTCACCAGCCATTCATGAAAAGTTTTACCAAGATAGAAATAGAAGGGAATTTTCTTAGTTGAAAGGAAGGAAGGAAAAAAACACGATAGACAAGCATGCAGAGAGACTTGGAGGCTGGCTTACAGCAAACATTATATTTACATTGAAGGAATGAAAGCTTTCTCCCTGAAATTAGAAAAGTTCTGCGATGACAAGTGAATATTACATCTAAGTTTCTGACAAATACAACAAGGGGAAAAAATGTAAAAGGATTGAAGTGGAAGAAATAAAGTCATTATTTTCAGATAACATGATTATATTCATAGAAAATCCAAAAGAATCTATACATGAGTTATTGGACAACAAGTATAATTAACATTATGCTTAAAAAATCTAAATCAACAGACCATTTTATTTTCACAAACTAGGAGCAATTAGAAAATAAAATTTATAAAATAAAATTTACATAATAGAGAAAAATTATAAAATATTCTAGGTATAAGTCTAATGAAATAGAACTACAAAACATTACTGAAGCTTTCATTATGTTTAGGAAGCAGAAAATAAACAGAGAAATTAAATTGGATCCTGGAGTATCTGCAGGGTTTCTTTCAGGTCAAAAATAGCTCAACAAGCCTTAGTTGCTCAAACTTGCATATTTCCAAGAGGGGTTTGTTTCCATGATTGGCTCTTCGCTGGCTACTGGAAATTGAGATCTTGGAATGTTCTAAGTGATAAAAGTATTTTGCATGCTCAGGGCTTTAACTAATTTGAGTATTTTGAACAATGTGATTTATAGTAAACACCTGCTTTCCTTGTGTGGGGACTTGGAGCATCAGTAACTGTAATTAGTCATGAAGATACTATGTGCCTATATGACTGACATCTGATTTTTTAAAATCCTGGACTTCTACACTTAGGTAAACTTTCCTGGTAGACAACATTTTGCATGTATTGTCACTATTTGTTGCTAGAGGAATTAAGTATGTCCTGAGCTGTTCCTCTGGGCGAAGACTCTTGGACGCTAACATCTGCTTTCTCCAGATTTCTTCCCATTTTCCCTTTGCTGATTTTGCTTTGCATCCATTTGCTGTGGTTAACTGTAATCATTACTGTAACAACTTCTCTCTATTGAATCAGCAAACCTGGGGTGGCTGTCGGGACCTCTGATGCAGACCCAAACAATGAGAATAAGCTATGCAACCTATAAAATCAGTTTTTAAAAAATTCATTAAAAAGGTGAGGCCACAAAGAAATCTAATGACTTAAAATTTAAGAAACATTGTCTTTTTGGAAGGAATAGACTAATAGCTTCTTTTATCTTTGCCAGAGAGCAACACAAAAATAGAAGAAAGCTATCATTGGCATGATTCTTTTTTAAAGGCAGCCAAAATTTTAGCACACTTGAAAAAAAATTATGGCTTGGCATGATAGTTTAATCTGTATCTATTTGCCAACCCTTGTCCATAGTTCTTCATCAAGTGCATACAATAATAATCTGGGGCACATAAGGAACACTGAGATATACTTTTCCTGAGGCACAGGCATGAGGTACTTACCGACATGTGAGGGTAGAGGAGAAGTGAGAGAAACCTCATAGGCACTCCAGGCTTTATCTAATAATGAGTACCAAACATGAATAGTATATGACTGGGAGAAAGGCAGGAAGATAAACCTCAAGGCACTCAGATCCCAAGTACTGCTAAAAGGAAGGATCTGATGACACACTCGATTAATTTAAATGACCTGGTTGATTTGAATCCAATTAAAACAAAAAACCTAGCAAACTGAGTCAACTAGACCCAGTTTAACTACAGACTAAGTTGGCTTAATACTATACAACAGACTCAAAGAGGAGGCATGCCCTTTTATGGTCATATATTAGTTTTCTAGGGCTGCTATTAAAAATTACCACAAACTGGGTAGTTTAATCAGTGGAAATGTATTCTCTCAGAGTTCTAGAGGCTAAAAGTATGAAATCAAAGTGTCAAGAGGGCCATAAGACCCTTGAAGTCTCCAGTAAAGAATCCTGCCTTGCCTCTTTTTGATTGTGGTGGTTGCCAGTAATCCTTGGCATTCCTTTGCTTGTGACCATGTAACTGCATTCTCTGCCTCTGTCTTCACAGAGCCTTCCTCCATGTGAGTGTCTGTCTCTGAATCACTTTCTCTCCTTATAAGCACACCAGTCATTAGAAATAAAGCCTGCCTTAATTCAGTGTGACCACATCTTAATTTGAATATATATGCAAAATACTTATTTTCAATTAAGGTCACTTTTACAGGCACCAGAAGTTAGGACTTCAACATATCTCTTTTTTGTGTGTGGAGGTGGGGTTGGGGTGAGAGCAGGGACAAATGACACAACTCAACCACCAACAGAATACAGATGTTATTCATTTAAGTCTTCACTGTTCCTTTACTAACAACGTTTTGCATTCATTCAAAAATTAGGAGACATGAGAAACCAGGAAAACGTAGTCAGTCATCAAGAGTGAAGATATTCAATAAAACTAGATCTAGAATGGCCCATGTGCTAGAATTATTGAGCAGACTTTAAAATAACTGTAAATAAGTTAACAAATCTAATGAACAATGTAGATAACATGCATAAATATATAGGCAATTTCAGCAGAAACATCAAAAGTCCAAAAAAGAGCCAAGTAGAAATTCCAAAATAAAGAATTATTTTGATGGGCTTATATGCAGAGTTGATATAACACAGGGAAGAATCAATAAACTTGAAGATAACAAGAATAAACTTTTCAATCTGAAAAATAGAAAAAGGTTTTTTCTTAAAAAAGAATGGAGTCAAACATGAGAAAAAGTTGAAAATATTACTCTCCTGCAGATCTGTACTACAAGAAACACTAAAAGATCTTTAGTCCGAGAGGAAGTGATGCCAGAGAGAAACTTACATTGTACGAGAATGAATAAAGAACACCAGAAAAAGTTAGAATATTCAGAAATACATATGACCTTGCATGTAAAAGTGATTCTTACTGTATGCTTTTGGGTATATATAAACATGTATTATGTAGACACCCATATATTTAAACTCCATTAAAAGGTTGCTTAAAAAATAAGAAAGAACATGATGTATAACATATGTAGGAAGTAAAATATATGGGAACAAGAACACAAAGAACAAAAAACTGTTAATTATAGCGCACTGTTCAAAGACCCTTATGTTGTCCATGAAGCCAGAAAATATTTGTTGAAGACAGTTTATGATAAAGTAGAGGCGCATTTGAGATCTCAAGCCCTATACAATCCAAAATGAGAGCTGACATACAGGTATGGAGCACTTGAAATGCGCCTAGGCAGAAATGATGTGCTATAAGTGTAAAACACAAGCAGATTTCAAAGACTTGGTAGAAAAAAATATAAATTATCTCATTAAAATATTTCTATTTATTACATTTGAAATGATAATATTGTGGGCATATTAAGTTCCATTAAACAGTAAGATTTTACCTGTTTATTGTTGCCTTTTTAGCAGGGCTATTAGAATTTTTATAATTATATATGACCCACATTTATGACTCTCTGTATTTTGATTGGACAGTACAACTCTGGCAACAACTAAGAATAACATAGTATAGACAAAGATAAAAATTAATAATAATGGGGGACTTCAACACCCCATTGATAGTGTCAGACATATCATCAAGGCAGAAAATTAAGAAAGGAATTCTAAACTTAAATTTGACACTTGACCAATTGTTCCTAATAGACATCTACAGAATACTTCGTGCAATAACCACAAAATATACATTCTTCTTATCTGCACACAGAACATACTCTACAATCGACCACATGCTCATCCATAAAGTAGTCTCAATAAATTTTAAAAAACAGAAATCATACCAACCATAATTTCAGACCACAGTGCAATAAAAATAGAAATTAATACCAAGAAAGTAGATCTCTCTCAAAACCACACAATTACATAGACATTAAACAACTTACTCCTGAATCACTTTTGGGTCAAAAATGAAATAAAGGCAGAAATCAAAAAATTCTTTAAACTTAATGCAAACACAGACAAAACACACCAAAATTCTCTGGGATACAGTCAAACTAGTGAAAAGAGTAAAGTTTATAATGCTAAATGCCCGTAACAGGAAGTTAGACCTCAAATTATTAATATAATATTACACCACAAGTAACTAGAAAAACAAGAACCAACCCCAAAGCTATCAGAAGACAAGAAATAACTAAAATCAAAGCTGAACTAAATGAAACTGAGATGCAAAAATCCACACAAAAGATCAACGAAATCAAAATTGCTTTTTTGAAAGGATAGACAAGATCAATAGACTTCTAGCTAGATTAACAAATAAAAAAGGAAAGACGATTCAAATAAGCACAATCGGAATGGCAAAGAGGACATTAAAAGTCAGTTCCTAGAAATACAAAAGATCCCCAGAAACTATTATGAATACCTTTACCACCTAAACTAGAAAATCTAGAGGAAATGTGTAAATTCCTGGAAAGACACAACCTCTCGTGATTGAACCAGGAAGAAGCTGAAACCGTGAGCATACCAATAATGAGTTCCAAAATTGAATCAGTAATGAAAACCCTACCAAACACAAAAAGCCCTGGACCAGATGCACTCATAGCCAAATTCTACCAGATGTACGAAGAAGAGCTGGTACAAATTCTATTTAAAATATTAAAAAAAAAAAAAAAAAAAAAAGGATTCCTCCCCAAATCATTCTGCAGAGCCAGCATCCTCTTGGTATCAAAATGTGGCAGACACACAAAAAAAGAAAGCTACAAGTCAATATCCCTGATAAACATCTACACAAAAATCCTCAACAAAACACTAGCAAACTGAATTCGGCAGCACATCAAAATGTCAATTCACCACGATCAAGTAGGCTTCATTCCTGGGATGCAAGATTGGTTCAACACACACAAATCAATAAATGTGATTTACCACATAAACAGAATTAAAAACAAAAACCATATGATTATATCCCTAAGTGCAGAAAAAGATTGTGATGAAATCAACCATTCCTTAATGATAAAAAAAAAAAAACCTCAACAGACTAGGCATCAAAGGAAAATAACTCAAAATATTAAGAGCCATGTATGACAAACCAACAGCCAATATCATAATGAACAGGCAAAAGCTTGAACCATTCCTCTTCAGTGCTGGAACAAGTTAAGGATGCTCACTCTAACCACTCCTATTCAACATAGTATTGGAAGGCCTGGCCAGAGCAATCAGGTAAGAGAAAGAATAGGTGAGGCCAAGATGGTTGACTAGAAGTAATATCTAAGGAGGTACTACTCACTCTCAGGGTCCTACACGTGCTGTTATCATCCTGAGAGTGAGCGCTTTCTTATGTTGCATCTCAGGCACCTCTCTTGGCTCACCATAGTTTCAGTCCTGCTCCTGGCAGCAATATTCTTATAATAGCCATAACACCCAAATATCTATCATTTGTAGAATAGATATGTAAACTACATAATATTTACAAAGTTCACTGTACAGCAATAAAAAGAATAAACTGGTAATAAGCAACTACATGCATCAATCTCATAAATAGAATGCTGAATGTAAGAAGCTTGCCACAAAATAGTATAACTCCATTCATATAAAGTTCAAAAACAGGTAAAACTAATCAATTGTGGCAGAGATCAGAATGGAATACTCACTAGTATTAGAAGGGATAATGATTATTAGGGTGCCCAAGGGAGGCTTCTGGAGTCCTGGCAAAAGTGTATATTGATCAGGGTAGCAGTTACATGCATCAAAGTGACAGTATATATACTTGGTAAACATCCATTGAGAGAAATATGATCATTATATATAAAATATGACTTATGACTTGCTCAATTCTCTATGTGTGATTCTAATAATAAATATATATTTTAAAAAACAAGCACAGGGACACAAACACCAAATTCTGGATACTGATAAGTGGAGGAAAAGGAAGGTGGAGACCATAATGGGTGAGGGGTAACAGAGAAATTTCTCTGTATCTGTAATGTTTCTTGTATTTTAAATAATACTGAAACAAATATGGCAAAATTATAGAATTTGATAGAGGTAGTTAATGGGTACTGAGTTCACTGTTTTTCTCTGTATATTTCTTTTTCAGTGTTTCATATCTTTAGAAAACCAACCTGAGTTATCTGGAACTGGGATGTGATCCACCAAGAGGACAGTACAACCCACAAAATTATTAAAACCTGTTGCAAAATACTATAAAACGTTGCTTTCTCAAGTAGGCTTCTCATTGTGCTCAACACCAAAATATTGTATTTGCAGTAAGGGTTCCTATATCATTGGAGAAAATCATGCAAATAGAGGAGAGCTCATTTTCACTTTCCTTTAACATTACAAGATTTGAAAGTGAAGCTTCAGAAAGAATATTCTGCCCACTGTGTCTGTCAAAGTCTGATGTTCCTTGAAATACAAATGACAAGTGGTTGTGTTCCAAACAAAAGTGATTCGGGATCAGTGAGAAAAGATAAAATTGTTAACTTTACCCTGGGAGGACTTCTGTGTGACAAACCTACAACCACACATACCTGCACATTTCCTTTTACCTTTTAAGCACAAATTTATAAGAAACTACTAGAAACTGAACTTTTCACTGTTTTTCAGTTAGCCTTCTGCTTACCTCCATTTCAAAAATGGCTTCCTTGGATGTATTAGAAATAAACTAGCTAAAAATAGTTCACCACCCCATATGTATGCCACTGTTGAGAGTATAAGACCCTCTGTGTCATTCTTGTGGTCAAGACAGAACCAACTTGACAGCTTTCATATGTATGCAAATTAACCTGAGGTTCTGCATCCAATCTGTGACAGGCTCACTATAAACTGGTTTCTGACCTCAATTGACTTCAATTCTCTCCTCGTTCTGAGCTCAGTTAAAAGGGGAAACAGCAGCAAGGACATCAGGGATGAATACAAGGGCACATGGTAACAAATCAACCACATAGAAAGACCAAGGTAGGTCTGATCTAGTGGAAAAAGCAATGGGCTTAAAAGTCAGAAGCTCTACATTAGAATTTTGAGTTGCTGGGCTGATCAATCATGAACAAGTCATTTTAACCTCTCAGAGTTTCCTTTCTGCAAAATGAACAAGGTAATACCTCTCTCTGGAGTTCTGTGTGGTTTCTACGCTTAGAAAGGTTGAAAATATTATATGGGCATAAGGCATTAAGAGAAAATGCCTATCATTGGCTCACCTACCATTAAAAGCCTTGAAAATACTATCCAATCTATCTTTGTCAAGTTTTATTCTTTTCCCCACACACCCATGAGTTATTATATATTGGTTTCATTTCTTCCACCTCCTCTACAACTTCTCAACAGGCCATTAGTTATCCTCATAACACAATATGAGGTGACAAGGTATTTGAGCTTTTGCACTTCTTGGCTTCTCTTTTCAGTTTTGATATGTCTGAAATGCTATCTTTTGGTTAAAGTGAATAATGTGCCATTCACAAGCAGATCACTAGATGATAGGCACTCCTCCAAAGACAAGTTAACCAGACTTGTTAACTAACTCATGCTGTTTATCGGGATGGGGTCAAGAAGGGTCAACGTTTTGAATAGAAGTGATGATGAGCCATGACTAAGGAAATCTTTCCTAGCTCGAAGCAGCCCTATAGATTTGTCAGACTGCATGCTTTGGAACAAATTGCAATAAAATTGCTAAACTTTGTATTAGTTTTACCTTATGTGGCAAAAGCATTTGCAAGTAACTTTTATACTTCATCCAGTTTGAAGGAATTTTTAAAAATTTTTATGTTTTCAGTTATTATAGATACATATTAGTTGTGCAAATTTATAGGGTGCACATGATATTTTGATACAAGCATGCAATATGTAAAAATCAAATCCGAGTAATTGCGATGTATATCACCACAAGCATTTATCTTTTTTGTATTAAAACCATTCCAATTCCACTCTTTTAGTTATTTTGAAATACACAGTAAATTATTGTTAACTATAGTCGCCCTATTGTGCTAAGGAACACCAGAACTTATTTCTTCTATTTAACTGTATTTTTGTACTCATTAAAAATGTATTTGTGCTAAAAATGAGATTTTTATTTTCCCCCAGCTCATATTTCTACTGACTTTCAGCTCAAGCTTCCTCTCTTCACAAAGTAGGAATTATGAGGTACTCACTCTTCTTCTCTTATTCAATCTTTACAAAGGGAAGAGGAGTCACTAATCTGATTTTTCACATTTCACTGGTGGGCATGATCACTAATTTGGTTACTTCATCTCCCATCCTCCTTTAAGAAACGGGGTCATGGTCAATGCAGTTGGAGGAATAATTCACTTTAGACCAACATTGCAGGCCTGGTTTACTTCAATTCAGAGGAGAAGGAAACAGGATGCTCCAATTCAGCCTCAGTCCTTAGCCTTGTCTCCCAATCAGTTTTACCAAACATCGTTGCATTTGAGTTACAGGGCCATTCTTTTCTTTTCCTTTTTTTTTCTTTTTTTTTTTTGGAAACAGTTTCACTCTTGTTGCCTGGCTGGAGTGCAGTGGTACAATCTCGGCTCACTGCAACCTCTGCCTCCTGGGTTCAAGCGGTTCTCCTGCTTCAGCCTCCTGAGTAGTTGCGATTATAGGCACCCCGCAACCATACCCAGCTAATTTTTGTATTTTTAGTAGAGATGGGGTTTCACCATGTTGGCCAGGCTGGTCTTGAACTCCTGGCCTCAGGTGATCCACCCACCTCGTTCTCCCAAAGTGCTGGGATTACAGGCATGAGCCACCCCACCTGGCTGGGGCAATTCTTTGCTATTAGTTTAGAAATCTTGCATATGTGCTCATCAGAGAGACCTCTAAGAGGAGAGTGGCTAGAAGAGTCAGATTCTGCTTCCTTGAAACCCTAACGATGTTCACATCTTACAGCCTCAAGTTAGGATAATGAGTTTGAACCCATGCCTTATAATTCTGAAAAAAAGAGGAAGGTTCATGCATCCCAAACTGTCAGATCAATCCTACTTTGTACCGGGAAATGTCCTTGGATAATGCAGTATTACCATTTCATCAAGTTTAACTATCCTCAAGAAGTACCTCTTACTGAAAAGGTTAATGCCAGCTTTCAGTTAGCATGAATACACTCTTCTGCCAGGTGCTATAGCCTGTAACTGGGTATAATCAGTCTTCCCTAGCAGCCCAATATCCCATTCTGATGAAATTGGGGAATGTAACGAGATTGCTATTAGTTTGGGCCAGAGCCCAGAGTTTCAAACAAAATTCAGTGTCAGGTTTCAGTTGAGGGTCAGAAATGAGGCAACAGCCACAATCAACCAGCTGGGGAATAACCTCTGACCCACCATCAGAAAGTCATAAGGGTTTGGTCAATGTAAAACATTTCAGGGTAAAAGGAACCTGCACTCAGTGAGCATTGGGATAAAAATGGAGACTGTTGGAAATTTATCTTCCTCTTGCACTGGAAAGATATCTGAAAGGAGAATCTGGGGCCTGAGGTCAGTGTGATTACCATTGTCAAGTTATACTCAAATATTCTAGTTGGGAAGACAGACTGTGAAGACATTTTCTTGACATTTTGTTATACAGCAGGATATTCAAAAAAGAGAATGAGGAATAATCATGTGTTTAAGGATCCTTTACTCTCCCCCTCTCCATATGGAAAAAAGAACTGATTTCCATAAAAGGTGTTCCTCTGATATTCTGGCAAGATGTCAATTATACTGTTGTCTTAGTTCAAGAGATAGTTGATCATAACATCTGCACTTCCTTCACGCAGATTTTTGAGTTTCCAACAGTGTCTTAACACTCCGTCAACATTCTCTTGCTACAAATGGGTAGTGCCTGAAGAATCTCCTGTGAAATTCTAGTTGCTGGAGATGTTTTTTCTCTTTTACAGAAGGTGAGAATTTGAAATAGTCAAACATAATTTTTAAAAGTAAAATAACAACCCTCTCCTGGAGATTCACAAGGCATATTAATATATCAAAGCCTTAAAAATCTCAAGCAAAAAAAAAAAACAATTCACAGAACGCCTCTGATTAACATTTTCATAAATGTAGTATTTTCTGAAACACGAGTGCCTATAAATCTTTCTTGTCCATTTAACAGCTGTTAGCATCCTGCATCCATCACAGAACTCACATTCAGAGGGGCATATTTTGAAAAACTCTGTACTGTAACTTTATGCGCACACAGAGATCAGAAGTATGTAAAGATGACTTGACTCTCATTTCCTATTCAAATCCTAATGACAGGGGAAACTGAAAAAGAAAAAAGAAGTGTCTCTTCTACAGGCACACCTGAATAGTTCAATTTATTGCCAACATATATGAATTACTATATTTATAAGTGAGTTACCAGAACATACCAGAAATTAGTAGGCTGCAGCACTATTATATCTAGCTGAAGCAGACTGCACTGATTATAGTCAAACCATTTGTTGTCTGAATCCCACACATGCAGGAAAACAAATCCCTTTTTGCATCACTCAGGCGGACTAGAAAGACCCCACTGTGTCTTGCTTGAAGGTTATCTCAGTGGTAGCCCTTCCTGAAGGTTCACTGGCCTACCTTTTCACTACCTTTTCAAGTTATCTTTCAGCCGGGCCCTTCCAGCCCCTGGGCCTGATGTCCCTGGAACTAACCACAAGCAAAGTGAAAACTGCATGGACTCAGGGAAAAGCAAGACCTGCTGAAGTTAGACATTACTGTATTAAAAATCAACCCAGCACTTAAAGGTGTACAAAAATGATTTTGTATTGCCCATGGTCTTAGGGTTGTTGGATTCAGCTCTGTGATTCTTCTGCTTCATGTTGTGTAGCAGAAGTCATTCGTGTGGATGTATTCAACTAGAGGCTCAACTGGGACTGGAACACTTAAGGTAACCACTTATCATTATCCATATAATATCCATTAACCACTTACCATTAACCATATCACGTGGCCTCTCATCATTCTACAGTCTAGTCTGGACTTCATCACAGAATTGCAGCTGGGCACCAACAGAACGTAAGTGGGAGCTTCTGGCTATTGTAAGGCCTCTGTTCAGAAATCTCAGAATATCACTTGTGATGTATTCCATTGGTCAAGACAAGTTACCAGGCCAGCCCAGATTTCACTCTTGATGGGAGAAGCCGCACGCACCTAGAGGCAGGAGGGTTATGGGTAGCTGTATTTGGAGATCAACTACCACAACACCCAATGCTTCATATTCTACAGCTTTGGCTGCTGGGAAACAGTCAAAACTCAACACCATTCCTGGCAAAGAGACACATTCAAACTTGACCCTTTTTAATCTAGACCAATGTGATCCTTTACACAGATGAAGGAAAATCATTACAAACCTCTCGTGGGTCCAGTTGAAACAAGCAAAATGAGCACCTAAATCATTCTAAACTCACTTTTTTAGGAGGTAACTGCTATAATTTACCCTAGATTAATATTAAGTTCCTTTATGGAAAAATTGGGCTCCCTGGCTACTCAATAAATTATAAATTAAACTTTTAATTCTGTTCATGTTTTAATTCCTCACTAATACTCTTCACAGGGTGTAAGCAAGCATCCTCCTTACCAACAGTCCAACTGACCTCTGAGGCTGGATTTACCATATCCAAAGAAGAAAACCTAAATATGTATTTAACAGTGTTATCACTTTCTCTTAAAGGAGCCAGCTCATCTTTTTTGCGCCGTCACCATTTGAAGCATGAGAGAGAGATGAGTGGGCTAGGCAGCTGCCTACGTAGTACACTCTGTGGGATGCTAAAAGGAGACCCTGTCCAAAAATAATCTTCACAGCTGCCATGACATGATGCCTGAAATTCCACCACTCTTTTTATTCACTTATGATCCTGACTGTTCTGGGATTTAAGGACAGAATGCAAAGATCCCAAGATATGGGAACACATGGGGTTGTCATCATCGATTAGCTTCCTGGCCCAGGGTGAAAAGCGAAGTCAGGGATTTTGGACAATAAGGCACAATCAGGCAGGGTTGGGGCCTGTGGCTTGGTATATTCCTGAAGGCCAGAAAGGCAGATGTGTGTCCCATAGTCTTCTGTATATGTCTGGAGATGGGAGCATTCCAAGAGAGGGACACAGAAACAAGGCATGACCGTCCAATTTCACAATGCCCTGAAGGGTTTTTGTTGGGGTGGAGGAAAAAGAAAGGGCACTACAGGAGAGGGAGTGAGAGAAGGGCCGAAGGATACATTCTGAGTACATCCTCCAAAACTTGGGATTTAAAAACGCTTCAAAAGCCAACACTGTGTCATCACGATAGTTAAGACCAGGATGAAAAGGCATAAAAGCAGCAGGTGCGTAAAGAGAGTTAAAAGGGGAATTTTCAAATTAAGCTTTACCCACCCATTACACTTCCTACGAGTTATGTAAAAAGTTCTCAAAACATAACCTATTAGTTTATCACACAGCCTGTGATTCAGGTGCTCTTACTCCCATTTCAGAGATAGGGAAACTGGGGCCAGGAAGATTGACTGAGTTGTTTATGGTCCTACAGCAGAAATGCGGTAAAGCCAGGACTTGAACTCAGGCAATCTGACAGCTGGAATTCAGAGCCTTTTACTCTTTATCATTACACTGTGATGCTTTCCAGGGACCATTGCTTACACAAACGCTTATGAATGCAGAGAACACGCTAAAAGAATAAGAAACTGCTTTGCAGTACTGGCTTCTTGGAAGGGAAATGTTGAGTCCAGAGTTAGTTATTGTTTATTGAATACTACTGGTATTGTTAGAATTTTTCTTGTGTGTGCCTTGCATTTATAAAACAAGAAGTAGGATTTAAATAATATATTTCCTTCAAAAACAACATATGGAAACTATTTTTCTAATGTTTATTCAAAGTGACCAAAAATATACGGTTAATCAGGCAGTAATGAGAAACTTCTCCCAAAACAGATCTCCATCTCTAAGAAGCACTGCTTCTTCTCTCATTTTCTGAAACCAAAGGCTATGTTACAAAGTCAAGCTGCCTGAAACCTGGACATACTTACGGCACCCCAGAGCACCTCAGGAGGTGGGGTTCTGACCACTCTTACCATAACCACAAGATCAGCTGGCCTTGCTGCAAAAGCTAGAATGATATACCACTACAGAATGCAAGAGCCAGCTCTGAAAATACCTCTATTTCTCTTTTAGATATTTGCTTAATGTCAGAGATAATTATTAATGACAGATAATGATAAATGCCAGAGATAATGATTAATCTTCATCTATCTATGCTCTCTATTACTCCTTTCCCTTTCCTCCCCCAGCCAACCTCATCAGCATACATATTTTCCTCCTTGAACGTCTAGGAGTTGAGGGCAGCATTTTACTCAGGTTAAAGAATTCAACACTGCAAGTAAAATCACTTTCACAGATTTCCACCATTCGATCTTTCCACTTAGACTAATTTAATACAAATTGGAGCTAGGTTGTAACCAGAAAGCCAAGTAGGACAAATATGCTATCATAAATCTCTATCAGTAAATGGTTAATACTTGCAAGCACTAAGTTAGAAGATTAGGAGGCTTGTTTACTGAGAGGAAACTGATATCCAGTATTTAAATCCAGTGAGAGAACTTCCTGCCCTATATTATGGCTTTGAGTAAATGCAAGTGAGTCATAGATTAGGGATGAGAACAGTTTTCAAAAGGTAACACTAAAGATGTAATTTATAAAGAGGAAGTAAAAGCATCATCTCCTGTGTATTCTATTCCCCCTAGTTGTTCTCAACCCGGCACACTACCATGCTTCTCCCACTAACAGGCAATTGGAAATACATGAGAAAATTTCTTTAATGGTCATGATGACTGAGAGGCACTACTGGCATTTAATGAACCAGTGATTTTAAATGTCCTGTAATGTGCCATAGAAGGGTCCTGCACAATGGAGAATTTTCCTGATATATCACGAAGACCATCCCTATCGCATAACATATTAGGCAGCCGTAACACCTTAACTCAGAGCCTCTAGTCTCCAAAACTGCAGATCTATTTACCTAGAATGAGCAAATTAATTCTCTTTGTTGGAAAGTCATGGTTTCCTCCTCATTTTTTAGTTAAGAAGAAAGACTATTATTCAACTATATTTTGTCCGATTGAAAGGGATGAAAGAGATTACTTAAGTGATATGCATATCTTATGGACAGAGAATAATAGAAGAAAAATTCTCGTTAGACACCAGTAAGTCCCTGTGAAATTCTGTGACACAAGAGGACATCAAGTGACTGGGATTTGGAAAAGAGGCAGTGGATGAATGGAAACAAAGACATCAACCAAAGTAGCTATCATATGTCCTTTCTTCCTTTCTTGATTTTCTCTGCCAATAGTTATTCCGTGACCACTATCTGCAGCCATTGTGTGAGGCACTGTGAAACAAAGATGAACAATAAGTGACATAGTTTCTACTCTCATGGTGTATGTATCCCACTGAGGGAGACTAAGAATAAAATCACACAAATTTTAAGCAGATGGATGAGGACCATTAATTCATCCATGGTTGCCAGTCACATTACCCCTAGATACAAGCAGCACCAAGTAATTATTACTCGTACCATATAATTCCTGAGTGTCATTATCAACAAGTTAGTTAGACCAGTTACAAAACTTCTACAGACTCATTTTTCCCCAGGCATGCAAATGAACATCGCTTTGGATAGCAATGTAGACTCTAAGTGGCTGGGGCAAAACCTTGCAGATTTTTCAGAACAGTAGGGGCACTTAAACATGACTTGTTGCAGCTCAGTATGAGTCACCAGGGATGAGTAACCCTATTTCCAAATACAGTCTGAAGGACCCTCTCCTACAAGAAGTCACAGAGCTGTTAACAACACAGGTGGTCTTGAGATTCCTTGTGGGGCTTTTAAGAGCACTCCTTGTCATTAATTCCTCAAGTGCTTAGAGAATGCAAATTCTAGCACTTGTTCCATTAAAAGCCCAAGATTATAAAGATGAATAAGAAACAGCCCTTTCCTTCAGGGGGCTCAGGCTGGAGAAGAAAGTATAATCATACAATGTGATAAGTGCATAGGAATGTGATGGCCAGGTCTTATGGAACCCGAGAGGAAGGGATTATTTACTCCTGCATCATGTTCTGAGATAACTGTCTGGTTCTGAAGGAGAATGACTGGAGATGGTGAGCTTCATTTTCAGCCTTTACTGATACACACGTTTTACGTGATTTGCTTTGGATGGCTATGACTACACCAAAAGGTCCGGCTTTTTGTTGAGTCTGGATTCTCCAGAATGTTTCTTGTCCAAGCCTGAGGATGAAGTGCTATTTTAATAGTAAGATTTAACTCAATTCACTCAATGAGGAGTCTGGAGAATTCTGTGCACATACATGAAGATGACCGTGACCTCTCTCCATACTTTATGAACACTGCCTCCACTCCCAGAATCCTCCGCCTCAGTTAACACACACTCATCCATTGCCCAGTGTAGCTGCTGCTACACAAAAGTGAGAAGGGAAGTAAGAGCACAGTCCACTCCCTCCGCCGCCGACTTTGCCCAGGAACAACTTAGTATATATACCCCAGGCAATCAGTATTCAATCTATCAGTTCTCTTGAGGTCAAACTAAAGAATGCTTACTGTCTCCCAAGCCTAGAGAAGCTGCTTTGATTACTTTTCAGAATTAGTCTGTATCTGGAAGCAGTACGAAGTCATAGCAAAGGCCTCATTCGGTTGCAGGAGGAAAAATCTGAAGAACTACAGGTTTCATTGGGGATAGAGCAGGAAGAATCCAAAAGAGTAAGCTCCATCCCCAGAAAACATATATCTAAGTGGTGAAAACAAGAAACAGTAAGAGATCTGACTTCTCTTTTTTTTTTTTTTTTTTTTTTTTTTTTTTTTTTTTTGAGACGGAGTCTCGCTCTGTCACCCAGGCTGGAGTGCAGTGGCGCGATCTCGGCTCCTGCAAGCTCCGCCTCCCGGGTTTACGCCATTCTCCTGCCTCAGCCTCCCAAGGAGCTGGGACTACAGGCGCCCGCCACCAAGCCCGGCTAATTTTTTTTTATTTTTAGTAGAGCAGGGGTTTCACTGTGTTAACCAGGATAGTCTCCATCTCCCGACCTCGTGATCCGCCCACCTTGGCCTCCCAAAGTGCTGGGATTACAGGCGTGAGCCACCGCACCCCGCCGAGATCTGACTTTTCTTTAGAGACTCAGGCTTTGTTCCTCACTTCTCCCACTGTTAGCTCCTTGTTTTAATATCTGACAGTTCCTGTTTGGGGAGGCAAATGTAGGTTTGGTTCCACCTGGAATAAGAACCACATAAGGTAGCAGTGGGCATCACTTAGGCAAAGTGCAGTATCTCACTACCACCCCATGCTGAAACAGCTCATCTGTTTCTGCCAGTTTGTTCCAAAATAATTTCCTCTGAAGCTGAAAATGCCTCTGTCTTATTTCAGCCCATTTATCCCAACTCTTAAGAAAGGCGTCAAGCATGGGAGTTAGAACGAGTGTTTTCTTTAAAAAAAATTAGTGCTTTTTCTTTATCCAGTCTATCATTGATGGGCATTTGGGTTGATTCCAAGTCTTTGCTATCGTGAACAGTGAGCAATAAACACACATGTGCATGTGTCTTTATAGTAGCATGATTTATAACCCTTTGGGTATATACCCAGTAATGGGATGGCTGGGTCAAATGGTATTTCTGGTTCTAGATCCTTGAGGAATCGCCACACTGTCTTCTACAATGGTTGAACTAATTTATACTCCCACCAACAGTGTAAAAGCATTCCTATTTTTCCACATCCTCTCCAGGATCTGTTGTTTCCTGACTTTTTAATGATCACCATTCTAACTGGCGTGAGATGGTATCTCATTACACACGGATACAGGGAGGGGAACATCACATACCAGGACCTATCGGGGGCTGGGGAGCTCTGAGGGGGATAGCACTAGGAGAAATATCTAATGTAGATGATGGGTTGATGGATGCAGCAAACCACCATGGCACATGTATATCTATGTAACAAACCTGCATGTTCTGCACATGTATCCCAGAATGTAAAGTATAATAAAAATTTAATACAGTGTGTTATCCCAAAAGGATTTAGTGACATTAACACACAACATACATGAAGATTATGATGAGGAAGATATTTATATATAAAGTACACCCCCACAAACTTCTGAACAGAGCATGATGCAACTTTTAACAAAGGGTACCTACAAAATAAGGCAACCGAAGCAGGGAATCAAAAGGTGGTGATAATGTATCTTGGAAAGTTGGGCTCTAGGTGGCATTATTAGAAATCAAGAATGAAGCATTCAGTATTGAATGATTTCCTTTCTGTCCTGGCGTCCTCCCAGTCCGCCTTTCTGCGTGATATCCTGGCTTTTATCTTCTTGCTCAATGTCAGCACAGCCGCTACTGGTTGGTGAAAGTCATCCCCAGCTCTCATGGAGCAGCAAAGAAAAACTGACTGAGCAGAAGTGAGATTTGTGGGGAAAAGGACAACCTCCCACTAATCGGGGAGGTATAAGGTTAGTATTAATGGTGTTAGTATTATGACTTAGGGGGCTTAAGAAAGGTATACATTCAGAACTCACTCTATACTCTGGTGGGGCTAACGTTACCATGGTCAGAGACCTGGAGCAATAAAGCAGAAGCTAACCCTGCTGCCATCCCAGGGGACAGGAATTCAGTGTGGCCCTTCCTCATGCTCAGATCAAAGACTTGGGAACTTCATCCCAGAGTTTCTGCCTTCTAAACTCCATCCAGCTGCCTCCATCCATTCCATGGCCTCTCAGACACTCATGAAATAGACTGTTCCAAGAACCTCCTCCCACCTTGACCCCTTTAATCTCATCTCCACATCTCCACCAGTGGCCTTTGACAAAATCAAATCTAATCTTGTCATTCTGTTGCTAAAACTTATTTAATGACTTGCTATCACTAGAAAGAAAATAATGACTTTCTATCTAGAGATGGTAAAATCTAAACTCATTTGTTTGGCATCGAAGGACTCTGACAACTCACACAGTCTACTTTTCATCATTATCTCCATACTCCAGTATCATAGCCCTTTCCCCATCCCAGCAAACTTCATGCTGCAAGCACTCCAAACTACTCACCCTTGCCCAGAGAAGTTCTGAGCTTCTGCACTTTCATGTACACCCATGCCTTCCCCTAAAACACTCTTGCAGCATCTGCATCTAGAACTCTTTTTCAAATGTCAATGTGTCTGAAATCCTTGGGCAGAAATTTTAATTCCCTTTGTGGTTGCCTGATTCTTTGTACATGACTGTCTTCTTTACACCATGAATAGGGAATTTTGAGCATTCCTCATATCCCAGTACTGTACTAGATGCTGAGAGCACAATAATGAGTAGAAAAATAAGAATCGCAGCTCCCACTCTCATGGAGCCTACATGGAAGATGCAAAGGTCTTGAGTGTAAGCATTAAAAGTACTACAGTGGACAGGCACATGGGATTTGAGAAAAAACAGTAGTTGTAATTGAATTAGGGAGGTCAGCAAAGGCTTTTCTAAATTAGAGATTTTTAAGTTGAGATCTGATGAGAAAACTAGGCAAAAGGGAACAGGAGTTCTATTCTGGGGTCTTTATACCTATTTCAATCCTTGGACTATGTGTTATTCTTCAGCAACAGACATACGATAATTCAGAGTAAGCATTTAGAAGTTTCAAAAGTAATTTGACAGAGTAATTTTATATCTCTTGAATCTAATAAAAAGTAAGGCTTTTATTTTGTGTGTCTTTTCCTCATTTTACTTTTCTAGTATTTCATTTTTATTGTACTTATAAAAGTATCACTCTGTGATAGATTAGGTATTTTAAAAACCAACTGGTCTTTTATTTTATTTTATTTATTTCGAGACAGAGTTTCACTCTGTCGCCCAGGCTAGAGAACAGTGGCACGTTCTCGGCTCACTGCAACTTTCGCCTCCCAAGTTCAAGAAATTCTCCTGCCTCAGCCTCCTGAGTAGTTGGGATTACAGGCACACACCACCACGTCCAGCTAATATTTTGTATTTTTAGTAGAGATGGGGTTTTGCCATGTTGGCCAGGCTGGTCTCGAACTCCTGACCTCAGATGATCCACACGCCTTGGCCTCCCAAAATACTGGGATTACAGGCATGAGCCACCACACCTGGGATTACAAATGGTCTTTTTTCACAGATAGTCTGAAAAGCAATGGCCCAGTCAGGAAGAAAACATGTAAAGAGCTTGCATTGGGACAAGCCACAGTGGCACCAGAAGGAGACACAGTGAAAATGAGCTAAGGCAGGCACGTGGATTCTGAGAATATTTGCTTACAGATAATGACCAAGGTGGTGATTATTTTTGCAACCAAGTAGGGAGACAGGATGTAACCTGAGCAGAAAATAAGATCAACAAGGACCCAGCACTGATGACCATCAATATGTATTGGCCTTTAGAGTGAGATGAGCCTCTAAAGATGAGCAACAAAGGAGTAGAAGCCAGAGGTTGGGTGACAAGAGGAAGTGTTGAGCCTGAGAAGCCAAAAGAAGAAAGGGTGTCAAGTGGGTGGAGTGGCCTGCAGCGATGCATGAAAGCACGGGGACAAGCTAATTGGAAATGTCACCTGGATAAAGTGACATAGAGGTCATTGCTTTGGTAGAAGCAATTTGGCGGAGAGGTGGTGGCAATCTGGAAAGAGTTACTGAGTGAGGAAGTTGAGACAAAGAAGACAATAGCAGTAAAAAGAGATGTGTTCACTGGAGGGGTGTGTGTGGACACAAGAGTTTTTTGGTGACAATCATTGTATTGTATTTTTATTTTAATGAGAGAAATTTGAGCATTTAAAAAAAAAAACACAATATAACCTGTTGAGAAGGAAAGGCTGAATACAGAAGACAGACAAAAATACAATATTTTTTTTCTGAGAAAATGAGTGAGGTTGTTATCCAAAGTACAAATAAGTAAAATGAGCTTAATCCCCAATGGTTTTCTTGAAATACTGGACTATAAAATCTAAGTCAGCTAAGGAGGAAGGAAAGAAGGGAGAGATGGATGGGAAGACTAGACATGTCAACAGACTGAGATTTTTGTGAGTCTGAAGAATAGTCACTGTGAAAAAGGATGAACGAGTTAGCTAAGAGGAGAGGGCATTACAGTCAGAGAGGCAAATCTTTGGTTTAATGATTTTTTTAAAGAATATATACCACTTTATCTTTCCTTTTTTGTTTTTTTGTTTTTAGATATTCTATATTTCTTCTTCAATCTTCATTTTGAAGACTTTCAACAAGATTAGAGACAGGAATTTCTCTGAATTCTTTCTTACGCTCTAGGAGGATTCCCAGTCTAAGCTATGCCAGTCTTTTCCTTTGCTTCTATTCCTTTATTGACATAGTTGTAAAGTGTGGCGTGGTTCACTTGCTCTTATTTGCTATGTCTGTGCATAGACTCTGTGCTGCTTCCCTCTGGATAGCTCCCTCCAGCCAGCTACTGCTCAAGAAGAGAGAGAGGAAGAGTGAGGAGGATGACCTGGAGCCATTGCAGCTTCAGTTTGAGTTTGTTTCCAACACTCAGCTAAACTGGATGTGTCTTGTACCAGAAGCCACACACCACCCTCAGTGTTCAGACTTTGTAAAGTCAGGAAGACTCACATTGAAGCCCTTTAAGGCCCAGAACTGTCAATCAGTGCTGCTGCACCTTCTCACCCTGCTCACCTAACCTAATCCCCTTGCCTAGAAGGCCAGCCATAAACAATTCTACCTACCCCTCCTTGTTGTAATGTGAAATGAAGCATCTCTGCGGACACTTCCCTTTGACTCCTAGATCTCATCCATCTAATCAAAGCATCATTAGATGGGCCTTTAAGAATTACGACACTTATGGCTGGGGGCGGTGGCTCACGCCTGTGATCCCAGCACTTTGCAGGCCGAGGCGGATGGATCACGAGGTCAGGGCATTGAGACCATCCTGGCTAATATGGTGAACTCCGTCTCTACTAAAAATACAAAAATTAGCTAGGCATGGTGGCGCACACCTGTAGTCCCAGCTGCTCATGAGGCTGACGCAGGAGAATCGCTTGAACCCAGGAAGCAGAGGTTGCAGTGAGCCGAGATGGTGCCACTGCACTCCAGCCTGGTGACAGAGCCAGATTCCATCTCTTAAAAAAAAAAAAAAAAGAATTATTACATTTTTTGAGCAGGGATCATAAACCAGCAATCCACAGATAGAATCCAGCTGGCAGATATTATTTTGTTTGGCCCACACAGTTTTTGAAAGATAGCAACACTTCATATAAAAATCCATCTTTTCAGGCTAGACGTGATGGTTCATACCTGTAATCCCAGCACTTTGGGAGGCCAAGGCGGGCGGATCACCTGAGGTTAGGAGTTTGAGACCAGCCTGACCAACATGGAGAAACCCCGTAACTACTAAAAATGCAAAATTAGCCAGGTGTGGTGGCACGTGCCTGTAATCTCAGCCACTCGGGAGGCTAAGGCAGAAGAATTGCTTGAACCTGGGAGGCAGAGGTTGCCCCGAGCCAAGATTGCGCCATTGCACTCCAGCTTGGGCAATAAGAGCGAAACCCTGTCTCCAAAAAAAAAAAAAAAAAAAAAAAAGTTTCAACTTCTTTTTAAAAAATCAGATGATCTGACAGTCCTCAGTGGCAATTTTTCTGCATGGCAAAAATTACCTGGATGTGAGCTATGACTGTCCTCTTTAGATGGGCTTACCATTTACTTGCCGCTCCCTATTCCATATTGCCTTAAGTTCTGACCCTGTGAGCATGTCCTGGTCGCCTGGCCACAGTGTTAGAGAAGCTATGTAGCATAGCCCTGATAACATTACCCAGAGTTCATGTTTCCCTCTGTTTGAGAGACAATTTTTACAGTTTTTGGTTTGGGTTTGTGACTGTGCTTTACATTTTACTTTCCTATTTAGGTGGATTTTTTTCTCTATTTTTTTTGTTATTTTAATTTTTAGGGTTACCATTTTTCTTTTTTTACTTTTTTTTTTTTTTTTTTTTGATACAGAGTCTTGCTCTATCACCCAGGCTGAAGTTAAGTGGTTCCATCTTGGCTCACTGCAACCTTCACCTTAGGGTCACCTTTTCTATTTGTTATTCCTCTTATTTAGTGTATTTACACAGAGAGTAATATAATATAGTATATATAATAACAATTACATATAAAAATTATAATTCCTTATAAAAGCCTGAAGTCTGTATCTTTTTGCTATTTTCTATTTCAAAAACAGAATTATCAAACCAGATAGCAAGATGTTTGCATATCAAAAATAATGAAATTGTTGATAAAGTCTATAAGCTCCCCAAATGATGTTAGCATAATACCACACACAAGAAATAAGTAGTGATCTACGTATTAACAGAAGAATCAAGTAACAGACCAAAAGGAACTTTCAACAAACTTTTCTTTTGTTTCATTTTTCTTTGATTTCCATGGAAATCTAGATACGCAAAGAAAATGTAAATAGCTTCCTTTCAGAAAACATTTAAACATAGCATCAAAGGTGAAGGAATTTATAGAGAGTCCACTCTGAGCTGCAGATAATCCATGGATAGACTTCGAGATGTGTGACAATCCCCTGAGCATCTGTAATGCTATGCAAGTGGATTTAGATCTTTTGGGTGGGAGAGAATCTGTATCTTTAACATAGAAAAGAATACTGCTCAGAGTTCAACTCCATCACTTTCCCCTAGCATCAGGGTGCAAGTCTCCTCAGCAGTGGCCCTGCCTCCATTTTGTCTCCTTTACAGACTCTTTGTTAAATAGAATCAGCTAATGTGCATCAATTACAAAACCTTCCAATGGCTTCCCATTGCACTTAGAATCAAAACCAAACCCCTACCATTACCTTCAAGGTCCTACAGAGGCAGCCACTGCCCTTTCTCCTTTTTCTGAGTCTTTTCCCATTTTTGCTCCCTTCCTCACTATGCACCATCCACACTGACCTCTCCTTTCTGTTCTTGAACAAGCCTTGTTTGCTCGGGCCCTAAGGCCTTCTCACTTGCTGTTTGTAATGCCTCTCCCCCAGCTCTTCATAGGCTGGCTCCTCCTATTATTTGGGTCTCAGCTCAAGTGTCACTGTGCCACAGAAGCCTTTCCTGTTCACCTGATATAAAGTGCCCTCTGCATTATCCAGTGCAGTATTCTTTATGTTTTTTATGTCACTCATTACCATCTGATACCTTCCTGCTCATTTACTTGTCTGAATCACTCTCTAGTAATATTGTTTCCTTGAAAACAGAGACCATGTGTTTCATCTTCACTATTACGTCCCCAGATAATTGGCTGAAGGACTGAATTTTATAGGTGATTTAGGTGGGACTTAGAGAAAATGTTCCATGGAAAGTCCCAAACTACCTTGTCAGAGGCAGATATTATCATGTAATCCACACCTCCTGAAATCAGTTTAGAAACTTCTTCATAATCCTTTAGTTCAGTAAAAGAGAAATTCTAAGAATAGTTAGACTGTAATGGAAAGGTAAAGATAGATACTGTGGGTCAAATTTAATGTTGCTGATCTTAATGAGATTTTTATTTTGTAAGACCATACCGCATCATAATATATGTTTATATTTGGCAATGATGCCTTGTCAAAGCAAATGCACCTGGATTTTAAAGGCTGCCCACTGATTGAATTAAATTTAATAAGATTTAGAAGTAGTCTAATCAACAGATAGTCATTCAATTTTAGTACATTTACCACTGTAACTAAGTGCAGTATTTGTTAGCTGCATTTGTAGCAGTATTTTTATTAAAGAAATGGCATGCAGTCCTGTTATTTAGCATTCCACATGGTTCTTCAACTACTTATTTTAAGTAAATTCATAATATAGCAATATGAATGCTATTAAAGTTAAATATATATGATTTATTCGTCTTCCTAAGAAGTTAAATTGCTAGAGAGTTCAAATTTTCTTTCTCAGACTCCGACAAATAAGCAATTAACTACCAGGGTTGCTAATTGAGAAAATTACTCCTGAATGACTCCAAGGCCAGATGAATCCCTGTGAGCTGCTGATACGAATCTTCCCTTAGACAAAAACTCAGAGCAGTCTTCAAAGCTGAGAACTATGGTGTGGTAACTCACGCAAGTGTACAGGGGGAAACACAACCAAAGAAAGTAAATGTTTGAAATAAACATTCTCTCCAAATCCTTTACTTTTCATGGTAATCCCAGCCTTACTGATGCTTCTGTAACAGAATCCCTTTCAGATTAGGTACTACATTATTTGGCTTACACTTCACATCTTCTCCACAACTAAAATGAAAACTCTGCGAACACAGAATCCAATATCCTCTATTTTTTCATAAAGGAAAAGTCTAGGCATAATAGTGAGCGCTTACTATGTTGCTAATTCTGGCAATTTACTGTCTTGGTTCCTAATCATTATTGCATAGGCCGCATCTCATATCAAGATAAAATTTCAATGCAAATGTTTTTGACAAACTTGCCAAAGCTTGATTAATGATTGCTTACTCATAATATTTAGGGAAAATGTTAAAAAATGCTAGTTTGTGAACTATATTTATAACAACTATCATTCTTACAATTATTCTTATACTCCTTTACTCCCATGGAATTTGAATTTAAACCCTTCTGCTTGCCATGATGTTAGTTAACATATCATATATAAGTACAAGAAAGCCTGGGAAGTCACATAAGAAAAGCCTAAAAGAAATCTCTTCTGCAAATTACAAGTCAGCCAGCAGGATTCCCCAGCCAGAAAGCAAGAACGGAAGTGTATTTTATATATATCTCAGAACCTGAGAGTCTGTTCTTTTTCTTCTTTTACTCTCTAGTTTCAAAATTCAACATTTCAAAGCACTTGGGTATAACAAAGAGAATCCAAAAGAACTGCGTATCCACTTCCCTACCTCTTTCTTCAGTGAGTCCAGTGTGGAGGAGAGTGAAATGAGAATTTCTTTGTTAAAAAAAAAAAAAAAGTCTTTTCAGAACTCCTAGCAGGTGCAGTTAACTGACTGTGGCTGGTACCTGCTGCTGGTTGATCACTTTCCCTGCAACAAAAGAGAGGGAGCAGAGAAGGGGATACCTGATCAGATAGTTTTCCTCTGACTTCTGAAGTATCTGTCCTGGGAAGGCAGAGGTTCAAGGTCACACCATTTGAGGCAACCCAGGAAGAGGCTGTCTCAGCAGGTTTCTTGAAAAGTATAGAGATAATATTACCAAAAGACACAAAATCCCCCAGGAGCAAAGTTAACCTGAAGGAGCAGTTCAAGTATTTTGCTTTGGGTTGGACTTAATGTATGGAAATGTTCAGGCTGCTGATGTAAGCCACATTTTGAACTGAAGAGTTTTGAAAGGCCCGGTTGCTTCCCTCCCCCAACACATCTCCTTAGACAATAAACTTAAATTGTCTATGCTATAGTTATCCTTTTGTTTGATATGTTACTTCCTAGGAAGTCCATGTTAACATGCAACTGCAACCCAGATGTTAGATGAGAATCCTCTCCATTCCAGCTCTCCTTAAACCTGGGTGGGACTGGCTTTAAAGCAGCTGGAAGAAAGGTAATATTTTATTAAAGATTTCTGCTAATACTCAAAGAGTTTGGGAGTTCTTCTGGGCTCATCGGCTCTATGGTGACTGACTGAACCCTCTCCCCTCTAACCTTGGCTTTTGTATGACCCTCGATCTTGTAAAGATTTACTCACATGCCCATACACAATCCATTCACCAAGCACTTTGGGGGTTCAGCCAACTTTCATGTGAAGATGTGGGTGACATCATAGAGCATAGAGCCTTGCATTAGATCTCTCCAATCTTGTTCTTCCCTCCCACCACCTCCACTTCTTTCTCTGTCTTTCAGAACAAAAAAAAAAGTGGTTTCTCTTTGCTTAGTCATAGCTATCTTCTGAGTATTCCATGTTTCAGCACACCCTAGTGGCTATATTCCCTTTTTCCAAGCAGGTTATAAAAATATTTCTCCTAAGTCGGAGCTTTCTCTAGCAGGAATTCTGTTCAATATTTTGTTCACCTCTTCGGTTTTGCACCCTAATGTGATAAAGGTAACCGTTAATAGTAATACACTGGTTGATAAAAATCAGTAAAGAGAGTTTAAAGGAATGGGAATGTGAGCTTTCATGAAAGATACAGACAAGTGAAGCCACCCACCCAGAGCCTCAGAAAGATAGAATAAGATACTGAGTATACTGGTGGGAAGCCAAATCTCACCTGCTTCTCAGATTTACCACTGGGTGATTCATACCATGATTCTTGAACTTTCTACATGACATCATTTCTGCATCCTGGCTTTTTAGAAGAGAAAACTCTAACATGCAATAGCAAGCCAATACATCTAAAGTCATCTAAATACAAAAATCCAATACATCTGAAGTCATCCTTATCATCTGCATGAAACAAAAGGAAAGAGTTTTTTTCTAATTTTTTTTCTGATTTTCTAATGAAGATTAGGGCAAGCCACAAAGCCATTTACAACCTATCCCCTACTGCAGCTTCCAGCTACAAATGTTATAGTGCTTCATGACTGGCAGCCCTGTGCTAACATTGGTCCCCCAAACACCGTGTGCTGCCTTGTGTCTTCCTGCTTTCTCTGGGCTGCTGCTCTGCCTGGACTGTCCTTTTCTACTGCCCAGACCCCAAAACTGAAATCAATTGTCTCTTTTCCTGAGAAGGTTTTTCTGGCCCAACCTCCCCTCTATAATGCTTATGGTTCCTCTAACTACCTACATAAGTTTTTTTCTAGCTTTGCACTTTCAAATTATGGTATGGTAATTCTTTGCTCACATGTCTGCTCCTGTGCTACAGGGTGATGTTTTTGAAAGTATAGGTAGCATCTTATTCATTGCCACATGCCCAATTCCTAACACAGGTTCATCCACAGAAAGCGTCTGATAAATGTTAACTGAATATATTTCTCCCATCTTCATAAACTGTTTAAGGAAGAACAGCATTTTCAATCTTTTGCAGCTCCTTACCCATCCAGTTGTAACATCTGGAAATCACTTTTAAATTACGATAGTGTTATATAAGATGTATGAGAGTTAAAGCCACACTCCAGGGACACACAGTTGCCCTAGTCACAAATGCATACTTCTACAAGGACAGCTACGTTTAATCTGAGAGGCCTTATTCTAGAGGAAGAACAAGTCATGCAGCTTTCCATTCATAGTTTGGTCAACAACAGAGGTTTTCCTAATTAGCATAACCAGTCTCAAAATTACACTTATATAGTGGAAAGGAGTGATATTAGGACTTGTGGATTTGGTATATATTTTAGAGACACTCCTTAACCGTGAAAAATAGACTATAAGAATCTAGTTTATCTCTAACCTGTATCCTTAGGAATGGAGAGTACCCAAATTCTGATTCCAAAATTGTTTGGTGTGCAGCCACTGATATTGAAAAAAAAAAATCTGTTTCCTAAAACTTACCTACAAGAGAAATAGATTGTTGTCTCTAGAATATTATGACTTCTTCATCTAGTGAAACTTTTACGGTGGTGGTCAAATACCTTACAGGACAGAGACTTCGAACATTATCAAGTATACAAAATATTGTTGAGAATATTTTGTCTGCTTGCTTGTAAATGCTTATTAAACAAATGTTTATACGTAATATAATTTGATCTGACATTTTCCTGCTTTCTAACCTGGTAGCCAAGTCATCGGTAAATAATTAGCCCTTATTCACCTCAACTTTGTCTTCATTGGGAGACCATCAAACTTTTGGGAGACTATGATTATCTGCCAAAAATAATATATTTTTATTTCATTGCATGTGCTTTAGGTGCCATATATAAGAAGCCATTGTCTAACCCTAGATTATGAAGATTTATACCTATGTTTTACTCTAAGAGTTTTAGAGTTTTACCTCTTATATTTAGGTAGTCAATTTTTATGCATGGTGTCCAAATTCATTCTTTTGCATGTGAATATTGAAGTTGTCTCAGCACCAGTTGTTGAAAATATTTTTTTCTTCACTAAAATATCTTGGCACTTTGTCGAAAATCAGTTGACTATAACAAGTGTGAAGATTCATTTCTGGACTCAATTCTATTCCTCTATCTGTATGTCTACCCTTGTGCCTATACCACACTGTCACGATTACTATAGCTTTGTAGTATGTTTTGAAATCAGGAAGTATAAGTCCTCCAACTTTGTCATTTTCAAGATTGTTTTGGCTATCCTGGGCCCTTTGAATTTCTATCTGAATTTTAGGTTCAGCTTGTCAATTTCTGAATAAAGGCCAAACTGGGATTTTGGTAGGGATGGCACTGAGGTTGTAGATAAATCAATTCCAGGAGTATTGCCATCTTAACATTAAGTCTTCCAATCCATGAATGAAAGTCTTCCAACCCATGTCTTTCCATTTGTTTAGTTGTTCTTTAATTTCTTTCAACAATTTTTTTTTTTGCTTTTCAAAGTATAAGTTTTACATTTCTTGTGTTAAGTTTACTTCTGAGTATTTAATTCTTGTTGATGCTATTGGTAAATTGAATGTTGTTAATTTTACTTTTGAGTTATTCATTGCTAGTGTCTAGAAATACAGTTGTTATTTGTATATTCATCTTGTACTCTGTGAATGTACTGAGCTTTTCTATTGGTTCTAATAATTTTTAGTAGCTTCCTTAGGATTTTTATACGTAAGTTCATGTCATCTGCAAATAGACATACTTTATTTTTCAAATATGGATGACTTTAATTTCATTTTGTGCCTAATTGGTTTGGTGGGAACCTCTAGTGCATCTTGCTCTTTTCTTGACATTTTAAATCCTGTATCGATGGTCAGTCTATCTCCCTTTCAATCTACCTGCTTTGGATACTCTTAACCAGATTGCCACTTGGGAATTATGAAAACAACTACTGGAGGATCCAGCTAGATAATCTCTAATGTGACAAATGAGTGTCAAGCCTAGCTTGGTAGGAAGCCCTGCAGTGTGCTTACAAAGGGCAGCTAGAGAAGGCTATAGGAAGAGAATGTTCTAGGGCTTCTACTTGTTGAAGATACTGGTATGGCCTCTACTGTGTTCATTTTGTGGTGCTCAGCACACTTAACATATTTAATACTTGTTAACATTCATAACAGCTCTCCTATAAATGACACCTGGAGGAGAATGAAGATCAAGGAAATCAGGATGTCACCCCAGGAATGCATTGATTTTAATCAATTATTTAGGGAGTAACTTCATCTCATATACCTCTTATGCTTACAAAAAAACAAAACAACTTTGACTCATTGGACTCATTTGAAAACTTCTGTTGTGATTTGTTCAAGCCAAGGAACTTTTGATTAACGAGAAGGCTGGGTTACCTAGGACCTTTTTAGGTTAAACCTTAGGTTGTCATTGGTATTTTATTTCTTTCAGTTTTTGCTCATCTGCATATGCAGAAAGGACTGTGGGAGTTTGTGCAGAGAATACAGCAATGTGGTCTATATAATTACTATGAATATTACTTAGTGACTTGGTGGCAACCTAGAAAGTAATCTGGAAGTTCTGAATTTTCATTTCCTTTTAAAATCATATCGTTGATTTCATCTGGATCCCATTTCAATTTATCCTGTTTGTTAAGCCTCTATCCCATGGTTCAAATACACATTTCAATGACCTTAGGAAATTTGATCAATCATAACTTTTAGACTATTTTTGGCAAATAATGGTAACTTCTCAGAAGGTTGAGGTGGGTGAGAGTTAGCTATTCCCCAATAACTTTACTATCAGGTTGTAAAAAAATTATAGGACTAAATCTTCATGATCTTGGGTTAGTTAAGCCTTCTTAGATATAAAACCAAAAGCACAAGCAACAACAAGAAAAAAGATAATGCTTCATCAAATTAGAAATGTTTGTGCTTCAGAAGATGCCATTAAGAAAGTAAAAAGACAGAATAGGAGAAAATATTTGGAAATCATGTATCCGACAGGAGATTTGTATCTAGAATATACAAAGAACCCTCAAAATTCAATAATAAAAAGACAAGTAATCTAGATTTTTTTAATGGAACAATGATCTGAATAGACATTTCTCCAGAGAAATTGTATGAATGGCCAATAAGCTTATGAAAAGATGCTCACATCATTAGCCATCAGGGAAATGCAAAGCAATATGCAATGAAATACCACTTCACATCCACTAGGAGCCAGTAACAGTGTTGAGAAAACATTTTTATTTAGAAGGAATTACACCTGATAGATGTAGCTCCTTTATCCAATGGGAAGCATTGAAAATTCTCTGGCCATTGTCTCTTAGAGTATTACATGTTTTAAAGTCCTTAGATGCAACAGAAATGTTTGTACTTGAGTGTTTTTGAAAACATTCTTAAATCAACAAGTGTTACATTATGTGTAGAGGGATTTTAAAATTATATAAATGTTCACTGTCAATCACATTTCTTCCTAATAATGAAAGTAAAATATTAAGGGCTAACTGGTCACCCCTTTACTTTGGCTGGACTTCTCCTCTCTGATAGCAATTGATGCAGCTGCCGCTTGTTATCTCAGTGTGATACTTGCTGTCACTTTATGGCCTTGTTGGCATAGCTGGTCCCTCTCAGAACTTGGTTTGCAGTTAGGATAAACTGACAGTAGTTACATCGGTGGATCTTTAACTGTCACAGCCTGACGGTCTAACATCTAGGTTTCCTGTCATATTATCTAAAGGCAGGGAATATGTTGTATTTTCTTCTAAATTAGAACTGATTTTCTATAAAATGTAAAGATTCATATGAACATGATTTAAATAAATATAAACTTGTGGGCTCTTTAGGATGGCTTTCTGCTAATCTTTAACTACAGATATTTACCTCAAAGTATACTCCCAAATTTCAAAACCAGAACTGAACTACATGTGACATTCAACATACCCTAAACTATTATGCTTTTCATTATGTATCCTTTACTGGATAATACCCATGGTTCATTTATGACTTGACCTCTGACAATTCAGACTTACAAGAGTTTGTATCAAAAGTTGGTACACTTTCTCATTCTGACAATGGCTTTAATTATGCAATGACTTTAATAAAATGTTACCTATTAACATACACACAGATAACCTTTTATATTTGGCCTTTCTTGCTTTCCTACTATATTTATTTTATTCACCTTGCACCTAGATTTTCCTTCATCTCATCATTTAAAAGCAATACATAAGCCATGTCTCACCTGTATTTTTTTCTAGAACATATTTTCCTATTGTTTTCTTGCTAATAATTTCCTTATAGCTTGTTTCTAAATTTTTAAAAATTCTTTTCACCTTGACATGCAAAGTCTTTCATCCCCACATCACCTATTAGTCTGTGCCTTACATCTATTTATAATTGAGTCTTGTTTGCTATTTTGTAACTCTTAACATTAGACTTAATCACTTTTATGTTAAGAGGCTAAATATTATAAATAAATGTAAGCTTTACTAAAATATACATTTTGAAAATACATTTAGTCTAAACATGATAAAGTTTTAAGAAAAACTAGAAGTTATGGGAGACCATGTTATTAGCTAAGGGAATACTATACTTTCAAATACAGAAGCAAGGAATAAATCTAATTGTCTTGGGATGAGAGAGAATTACACAGAGGCCATAAGTGCCCAATAAAGAACAACTAGAAACTGTTCAAGTTCTAACTTTTAAAAATAGCACAAATAAATAATACCACAAACAACAAAAGACAACAACAAAATATTTGGAACATATAACAGAAATAAAGTTAGTATCCTTGTTACATAAAGAATTCTTATAAAACCAAAACGAAAAAAGTCTATTAAAAATAGAAAAGGATACTGATGAGCTAAAAGACATATAATTGGTTAATATTCACATAATGGTTTAGCTTTATTAATAATCAAATACAAGTTAAAATGATAGACTTTTATTCTCAGACTGGGAAAAGTAAGAAAAATTGAAAATCAGAATGTTGACTTTTTTTTTTTCAGTTCTTATCACTGCATAACAAATTACCCCAAAATTTGGCAACCTAAAATAACAATTGCATTCTGCTAACAGTTTCTGTGGGTCAAGAATTCTGAAAAAGCACAGGGAAATAGCATGTTTCTGCTCCACAGTATCTGGAGCTTCCTCTGGCAAGACTCAAAAGATGGAAGTGACTCAGCAACTGGGGCAGGAATCACCTGGAGGTGTCACCACTCACAGGATCGGTGGTTGCCGCTCCTGGCTGGGAGCTCATCCCAAACACCCTCCCGTGTCCTTTCCCTGTGGCCTGGCATGGAGGCCTCCCCCTTTTCACATGGTGGTTCAGGACTCCAAAACTATCCTTTTCTTATTTTTAATATATTTTTTTTTCCTTTTGGTTTTGTAAGAATTATTTATGTATCAAGGATAGCAAACTTTTATTTTCTGCTACATGTTCTAATGAAAGTAGATAGAAATTGTATCACCTTTTATAGCCTAACCTTGGGAGTCACATAACATGAAGTCCGAAGGCACAAATCTGCCCAGACTCAGGGAGAGGGAACAGACCCTGTCTCTGGATGGGAGGAATGCTAGAGTCACATTGTGTGAAGACCATGGGGGATGGGAAATATTTTTGTGGCCATACTTAGATTAACTTGGAGGAAGATTCCTGGTAGCCTCAATTCACTTCCCGAATCTTCTACATCATCCAGAATTCCCTGATGGAGCCTGGCAGAATATTTGGAAAGGCAAAGACAAACAACCCCATCAAAAAGTAGGCAAAAGACATGAACAGCTACTTCTCAAAAGAAAACATTTATGAGGCCAACAAACATATGAAAAAAAAGCTCATCATCACTGATTAGAGAAATGCAAATCAATACTACAATGAGATACCATCTCATGCCGGTTAGAATGGCAGTCATTAAAAAGCCAGGAAATGGCCAGGTGTGGTGGCTCATGCCTGTAATCCCAGCACTTTGGGAGGCTGAGGCAGGCGGATCAGAAGGTCAGGAGATCAAGACCATCCTGGCTAACACGATGAAACCCTGTTGTCTACTAAAAAAAAAAAAAATACAAAAAATTAGGCGGGCATGGTGGCGGGCGCCTGTAGTCCCAGGTACTCAGGAGGCTGAGGCAGGAGAATGGTGTGAACCCGGGAAGTGCAGCTTGCAGTGAGCTGAGATCGCGCCACTGCACTCCAGGCTGAGTGACAGAGCAAGACTCCGTCTCAAAAAAAAAAAAAAAAAAAAAAAGCCAGAAAACAGCAGATGCTGGAAAGGATGCAGAGAAATAGAAACACTTTTACTCTGTGGTGGGAGTGTAAATTAGTTCAACCATTGTTTGTGGAAGACAGTGTGGCGATTCCTCAAGGATCTAGAACTAGAAATACCATTTGACCCAGCAATCCCATTACTGGGTATATACCCAAAGGATTATAAATCATTCTACTATAAAGACACATGCACATGTATGTTTATTGTGGCACTATTTACAATAGCAAAGACTTGGAAAAAACCCAAATGTCCATCAATGATAGACTGGATAAAGAAAATATGGCATATATACTGTGCAGGCATAAATACTATGCAGCCATAAGTAAGGATGAGTTCATGTCCTTCCAGGGACATGGATGAAGCTGGAAACCATCATTCTCAGCAAACTAACACAGGAACAGAAAAGCAAACACTACATGTTCTCACTCGTAAGTGGGAGTTGAACAATGAGAAGACAAGGACACAGGTAGGGGAACATCACACACTGGGACCTGTTGGGGATTGGGGGGCAAGGGGAGGGACAGCATTAGGAGAAATACCTAATGTAGGTGACAGGTTGATGGGTGCAGCAAACCACCATGGCATGTGTGTACCTATGTAACAAACCTGCATGTTCTGCACATGTACCCCAGAACTTAAAGTACACAAGAAAAAAAAATCCTTCTTCCTCTAAACTTTACACCACCAAATCCATCATGGTCTAACTCCTTTTATTCCCCAGTGAATCTGAGTTAATAGACCAAAGTTTATATAAGATGAACATTTAAAATACTGATTTCTATGGGATTGAAACCATTAGACTAGGTAGTTTTCACTATAATTCACTTAGATACACAGTAACTAACAGGATATTAAAGCTGTTAGAAGATGCCATGAAATGAGAAAAGTCTTACAAATTAAGAAATATTAGTAACAAAAAAGTAGGACAGAGGATTGTTATTTTTAGTTGAGCAGTACAGCAGCAGGGTTTTGGCGAGAGGACCTAGACATAAAGCAAACGTGCTACCTCCCTGGGGCTGTGTGGGATTTTCTCAGGTACTCTCTTTTATTTGATTCCAGCTCTACCTTTCTACACACTTCAGAAGGTGGTCTCATCTCTGGGTTAGATTATAGCCTTGCTGACATTTAATTTATCTTTTAAAATATAAAATAGGACTAGAAATCTTGAAGAATTTTTCCATACTCTAAAGAGTATTTTTATTTATTTTTTCAAAGTCTTTCTAAAAAATTCACCTATGAACCTGCACTAAGAGGAGGAGGAAGAGAAGAGAGTTCAAAGCACATATATACTGAGGGGCAAACCAAGTATCATTATGTCAAAAAGTATGTAACAACCACAGACTCCACAGTTTGTTGCTTAAACATTGTTTCTCATTGTTGTTCGTTGTGCACTGAGGCATCATCTACCCTAACTCTTGTCATCATCACAAACTCATCTCTCTCCCCACACCTCTTAGTATATTTGGACATAACATAGCCCACCTCTACCCTCACTCTTGATTCTGTAAGTTTTAACCTGACCCTTCAGGTCACCTTTCTCTGAAGGGATATCTCTTAACAAGAGAACTGGTAACATTTCGGGTTGACATGGTGAAAGTACTTAAACATGTATGAGCCTTGACACCAATGATCAGATTCTACCATCATGCTTGATACCTGATCCATTTACTCACACAGAAGTAAAGTGTCCATAGAATACAGATTCAACTTTTAACACTGCCAAACATAGCTGCAGAAAGACAAAATTCCTGAGTGTATTTGCTCCTAGATACTAACACCTTATCTATGAAAACAGTGCATTCAATTGTTAACTAGAGCTGTGTGTGCACTGAGATATGTTGGTTTTTTTCCATTTGGTAGAAATTTGAAAAACTCAAACTGTGGGGTGGGATTCCAAGCATATTGGGTCCTCTCTATACTTTAGTTCCAAGATACTTCACATTGCTGAAAAGTTCAATTTTGAAATTTTCCAAACTCCCCCAAAATAAGAATTGTGCAGGTAATAAGGGCTGGTATAACTGCAGGCATGATGGTGACCAATTATTGGAGAAAAAAATTTCATTACCCCAAGTATTTACCAACTAACTTTCATCATGGCACATGCTTTTTCCATCTCCTGGGTCTGAGATCCCCAATTGTAATTACTTCTTTGAGTTGGGTCTTAAAGAAATCACAAAAAAAAGACATAGCATAGAATTTTAGAAATGGCAGATATACTAGAGAGTATCTAGCCCGTTATTTTGACGGATACAGAAGCTGAAGTCCAGAGAGGCCATGTGACCTATGCAAGGTCACTCAGAGAAGCAGCAGAAAGTGTCATCCTTAGACCCTGATGTAGAGCTTCTGAGTTCAAGTATTCTTGATGTATGTGCAAGGGCCAAACAGAGCTCCAGGCACAAAGGGGCCTCAACCCAGATTGCTCACATCACTACGTTAGTGGTTCTCAGGTGTGTTTCACCCTTCCAAACACGAGGATCAGCATCACCCAGAAACTTAGAAATGGAAATTATCTGTCTCCATCCAGACCTAGTAAACCAGAAATTCTAAGGGTGGAGCCAAAAAATCTATGTTTTAATAAGCTTTCCAGATGATGTTCATGCACACCGAATTTGGAGAGTGATTGTTCCAAGTGGGACTTTTTATACCATTCCCTATGTCAGGGTGCTTTATCCCTATTCTCACCAGAAGCCTGACACAGTAAAGAATTAACTTTTGCCGAAACTTTGTATGAAATGTGTTAACATCTCTCAAACTTTACTAAGAATAATAACTATTTAGGAGTCAGTTAAAAAGCAGATTCGGACTCAGTAGGTTTGGGTAGGACCTGAGATTCTGCATTTCTAATACACTCAGGTGTAATGTTAATACTACTGGTATGGACCCTACTTAGAGCAGGAAGGGGCTATAGTTCATTCGCCTCAACTGATGTCAAAATTTGGGGCTAAATATCTTGGATTGAGGATGAGCAAATACTGTTATCCCACCATTTATGTGACCTTTCATTGTGTCAGTATCACTGACGTCCATAAAGAAACCTTATCGTGAACACATTAGTAGTTATGAGGTAGCTGTGTAGTCACAGTTGTGCTTTTAAAACAAGGAATAGGACTGAGGAGGACCTGGGAGAGTTTAGGGCTTCAGTCAAAGCAGCAGCCTGAAAGAACAATGTTCTCTGGAGTCTCTGAGTTCCTGTGAGTTCAGGAGAAGAGGCATGGTGCCAAAAAAGGAAAGCTGGGAGGCACCTAAAACAAGCACAACTGACTTCAACATTTTGACAAGGGCCAGCTCAGGGCAGTGGTGACAAAGAATGTCATTTAACTCTACATAATTTGATTTGAGGCAGGGACAAAACCACGCATGACAGAATGCCTTCATCCAAGCTGTTTCAACTCTTATCTTAAAACCACCCCGTGTTGTGATACACAGTAACCTCAGCTCTGCCTTATTTTCCTTTTTCTTATTTATATTGGTAACTTTCATGAGAAAAATATTTTCTCCACAGTTCTTAATAAAGAAGTAGCCCAAGTGCCCAAAGTCCAAAAATGCTGTTGGATTATATGCAAGGCAGCATATGACACCGTGAATGATTGATGTCCCAGTGATGGATAAATGTGTACTGTGGTAGAGGGCTCAGCACCAGCATGACAGCAGGGCAAGAGAGGCTTCCACTGTCTAAGAGCTGTTGGCACTAACCAAGGGACTTTTCCTCTCTGGTTCACAGGCCTGCATTTTATCATTAGTTTGCACAGTGCCTCTCGCTCCTGACTTGCACAACTGGACATTTCCTGGCATTTGTACAGCACAAAGGTCAGATGGATATGATGACTAAAACCTCATTCATGGGAGAGAATGGGAGGGCAGGTCCCTGACTCCCATTCATGGACAAACTGAAAGCCAGACATACTGTGGTTCACTCAGAAAGATTCAGTGTCACAGGCCAAATTACCACTGCTCCCCTGGCTGACCCCATGTAATAGGTCTCAATACAATGATATCCCAGGGCATATTAATGAGGATAGCCCCCACCTTCTCACAGAATAAGACTTCTAATGTCAGATGGTCTCTGTGTCAAGAATAAAGTGGGGAAAAAATCACCTGTCTTATCTTCCAAGTGACTTGGATAACAATGAATTTGTTGGCACATTAAATTTCTTTGAACTTCACTATTTCTGTTGCTACAAAATAAATAAATGAGATGATCAAGACTAGAATATTCACTTGTTAGTTGCTGCTTCTCTCTCTATTTTTTTCTATTAAGACGGAGTCTCACTCTGTCACCTAGGCTGGAGTGCAGTGCTGCGATCTCGGTTCACTGCAACCTCTGCCTCCCAGGTTCAAGTGATTCTCCTGCCTCAGCCTCCAAAGTAGCTGGGATTAAAGGTGCACACCACCATGTCCAGCTAATTTTTTGTAACTTTAGTAGATACAGGGATTCACCATACTGGCCAGGCTGGTCTCGAACTCCTGACCTCATAATACACCTGCCTCAGCCTTGCAAAGTGCTGGGATTACAGGCGTGAGCCACTGTGCCCAGCCTGGTTGCTCTGTATTATAGTTAGCTGGTGACTTGAATTTCTTATGAGCCTAGAACCCTGAATTTATTCTCTTTGGTTGTGGTTCAGCAGCTGACATTTATGTCAATTCTTTCCCAGGCCAAAAGAGTCTCTTTGCCTTTCCAAATATTCTGCCAGGCTCCATCAGGGAATTCTGGATGATGTAGAAGATTCAGGAAGTGAATTGAGGCTGCCAGGAATCTTCCTCCAGGTTAATCATCCCTGTAGACTAGAGGAAAGAAGCAGGCTGGCTGGCTGAGTAATGCAGATAAGCAGATGGCATGGGCACAAGTTAAATGAGCTGCATATTGGCTTCCAAGTTCTCTTGCAACCAATGCCATCAAAACAACGTGATATTGCTGCAGATTTCATTATCAACTTTATGAACACCATCATGAGAGAGAAGGGGAGGATGAATTCAACACTTCATTACCTTTTAAATGTGAAATTTCCTTTGACAACACACATCAAAAATAGTTAAGAAAACAAAATTTTAAAGATATTTTCTAGTATGTTCTTAAATTTCATAATTTAAAAAATATTTTTATAGAGATGATTAGGATTCCAAGTAACATCTTAAAATTGAAGAACAGTTATTCAAGGCAAATAGGCCCCAAACTCTATATAAAATTTTATATGATGCATTTACTAATAGACAAAAAAAGATTTTATCTGGTTGTAGATAGATGAGCTTAGGAAATGAAAGAAAAAAAATTGCACATTTCAGCATAATGGAAAACACTGTTTCTTCCTAGGGAGTCCCATGATTTTAGCCTAACTAAATAAATTCACAAATACAAAATAACTTTAGGGGCTGGGCTTTGTGGCTCACACCTGTAATTCCAGCACTTTGGGAGGTTTAGGCAGGTGGATCACCTGAGGTCAGGAATTCGAGACAAGCCTGACCAATATGATGAAACCCTGTCTCTATTAAAAACACAAACAGTAGCTAGGCCCGAGGCCAGCTACTTGGGAGACTCAGACAGGAGAATTGCTCGAACCTGGGAGGTGGAGGTTGCAGTGAGCCAAGATCTCACCACTGCACTCCAGCCTGGGTAACAGAGCGAGACTCCCACTAAAAAACAAACAAGCAAACAAAAACAAAATAACTTTAGGATCATCGTTTATCATTAACCTGAAGCAGGGAGTTACAATTATCAGTCTATACTGAGCTATATATAGGCTCAGAAAACAATGATGATGGAAACTTTGAGTAGCAGTCAGTGTATCACCCCAGAAAAAAAAAGTCTATTAGTTTGAGTTTTTTTAAATCACTTTATGAAAACAGTTGAAAAGAAAAATGTTTTGTTTGTCTTCATGTATGTTGTTTCTCACTCTGATGCACCAAAAGTGGCCAAGTACCATAACCAATAGGAAAGGATCCAGCCCTTGAATACACAAGGAGATACACTGAGATTTATAGGTACTGATGACTCACCAGTCTTACTTAGTACTAGAGAAATTATTTATGTCATTACAAAGGTTTTACTATTACCTTGAAAATCTGTAAAGTCTAGAGCAAAGGGAATTTTTGCAGAAAAACAAAACAAAACAAAACAAAAACACAGCAATTGTAAGTAGGATGTTTCAACAACTAGGGAATCCATATAGCAAGCAAAAGTAGGCATGACTTTAGGGAGTATGTTCTGCCAAAATACAATCTTTCTACAAACCAAATGTATTACATAAAAGCAAGCAGTATTCATTGATTCCATTGATTTGTCCACAAAATTCTGTCAAGCATCTGCTATATGTGAATATTTTGTTGGATGCTGTAGACACAAATGTATACAAATGATACATCTATTATTTTTGCCTATGCAGCAAACATGTTTCTTTCTTTGGATAACAGCACTCTGTTTCCATGAGGAATTACTTCATACCTATGCTTATCAGAACAATGAAGGCACATCACCATCCTCCCCCATCATCACAGAAGTGGACACTTGGCCCATGGTAGGACAGCCAGAGCACCCACTTTCCCTGGAGACAGTAATAATTGGCCTACAGATGAGCATATGTCTTAGGCCGGGCCAATTAGAGCCTTGATGTTGAAAGGACACAATCCCTAAACTGCTGTTTACCATAGCTGCCAAAACATGAAAGTGTTTATGAGAAAACTGTCAGTGAGAGGTGAGAAAGAGAGAGACAGAGGGTGCTGATGACATTCAAGTCCAGCTGAAATCATCAGTATTTCTAGAGCAGCTGAATGTTCTGTAACTTTTCCTTCAGTTCTGTGAGCTACACCTGTGGCTTTGCAAATAATTTTCCTTTGTGTTACATTTAGTTTGATTTGGGTTTCTGTCTCTTAAAACCAGAAAAGCTCTAGTTACTAAAACCGGGATGCCAAACAGTTTATTTTCTTCTGATATTTTAATCTAGTGGGAAAAAATAACAAATAACAAGTAAACTTGTAGTTCAAGCTGTGGTAGTACAGGCATACCTCTGAGATAGTGCAGGTTTAGTTGTAGACCGCCACAATAAGGCAAGTATTACAATAAAGTAAGTCCACAACATTTTTGGTTTCCCAGTGGATACAAAAGTTTTGTTTACACTAGACTGGAGTCTATTAAGCATGTAACAGCATTTTGTCTAGAAAAACAATTTACATATATTAATTTAAAAGTACCATATTGCTAAAAATAAAAAAGCTAACAATCCAAGTCTTCAGCAAGTCATAATATTTTTGCTGGTGGAGGGTCTTGCCTTAATGTTGATGGCTGCTGGCTGGTCAGTGTGGCTGTTGGCAATTTCTGAAAATAAGACAATGATGAAGTTTGCCACACTGACAGACTCTTTGATTCATGAAAGATTTCTCTGTAGCATACATTGCTATTTGATAGCATTGTACCCACATTAGAACTTCTTTCAAAACTGGAGTCAATCCCCTGAAACCCTAATGCTGCTCTATCAAGTTTATGTAATATTCCTAATCCTTTGTTGTCATTTCAACAATGTTCAGAGCATCTTGACCAGGAATGGATTCCATCTCAAGAAACCACTTTCTTTGCTCATCCATAAGAAGCAACTCTTCATCCATTCAAGTTTCATCAAAGATTGTAGCAATTCAGTCACATCTTCAGGCTCCACTTCTAATTCTAGTTCTCTTGCTATTTCCACCACATCTGCAGTGACTTCCTCCACTGATATCTTGAATATCCGTGAGGTTTAGAATCAACTTCTTCCAAACTCCTGTTAATGTTGCTTTTTTGACCTCATCCCTTGAATCATGAATGTTCTGAATGGCATCCAGAATGGTGATTCCTTTCCAGGACGTTTTCAATTTATTTTACTCTGACTCATTAGAGGAATCACTATGTCAGCTATAGCCTCACAAAATGTATTCCTTACATAATATGACTTAAAAGTCAAAATTACTCCTTGATTCATGGGTTCCAGAATGAATATTGTGCTAGCAGGTATGAAAAATACATTAATCTCCTGGTATATTTGCATAAGAGGTCTTGAGTGACCAGGTGCTTTGTCAATTAGTAGTAATATTCTGAGAGTTTTTTTTTTTTTTTTTTTTTCCCCGAGCAGGTCTCAACAATAGGCTTGAAATATTCAGTAAATCATGCTGTAAATGGATGCGCTATCAACCAGGCTTCGTTGTTCCATTTATAAAGCACAGGCAGAGTGGATTTGGCATAATTCTTAAGGGTTCTAGGATTCTAGGAATAACAAAAGAGCATTAGCTTCAACTTAAAGTCACCAGCTGTATTAGAGGGGTGGCCTCTAACAAGAGGGGTGGCCCATCCTTTGAAGCTTTCAGGTCAGGGACTGACTTCTCTCTAGCTAAAAATGCCCTAAATAGTATATTCTTCCAATAGAAGGCTGTTTTGTTACATTGAAAATCTGCTGATTAGTGCAACCACCTTCAACAATTATCTTAGTTAGGTCTTTCAGATAGTATGCTGCAAATTCCACAACAGAACTTGGCACTTCAACCTTGGACTTTTATGTTGTGGTGATGGTTTATTTCCTTAAACCTCATGATCCAACCTGTGCTAGCTTCCTATTTTTCTTCTGTAGCACCCTCATCTTTCTCAGCCTTCATAGAACTAAAGAGAATTAGGGCCGTGCTCTGGATTAGCCTTTGACTGCAGGGTATATCATGGCTGGTTTGGTCTTCTTTCTAGACCACATGACCTTTTTCCATATCAGCAATAAGGTTGTTTTGCTTACTTCTTATTTGTGCCTTCACTGTCATTGCACTTTTAATTTCCTTCAATTTCCCTCTACATTCATAACTTGGCTAATTGATTAGTGCAAAGACATCTAACTTTCGGTTTTGACATGCCTTCCTCATAAGTGTAATCATTTTTAGCTTTTGATTTAAAGTGAGAAATGTGTAACCCTTCTTTTCCCTTGAACACTTTGAGGCCATTGTGGAGTTATTAATTGGCCTAATTTCAATATCATTTTGTCTCAGGAAATAGGGAGGCCTGAGAAGGGAGAGATAGGGAAATTTCCAGTCTGTGGAGCAGTCAATTAAGTTTGCGGTCTCACATGGGTATGGTTTATGGCGCTTCAAAGCAATTGCAATTGTAACATCAAAGATCACTGATTACACCAATCAGTATAACAGATACCATAATAATGAAAATGTTGGAAATGTTTCAACAATTACCAAAATGTGACACAGAGGCATAAAGTGAGCCCATGCTGTTGGAAAAATGGTGCCAATAGATTTGCTCAACACAGGGTTGCCACAAACCTCAATTTGTAAAAAGCACAACATATGCCTGTACTGTGAAGCGCCGTGACACAGTTTCTAACACTCCACATAGCATAGTCATTAGAAACCTAGAAAAAAGGCCGGGCGCGGTGGCTCAAGCCTGTAATCCCAGCACTTTGGGAGGCCGAGATGGGCGGATCACAAGGTCAGGAGATCGAGACCATCCTGGCTAACCCGGTGAAACCCCGTCTCTACTAAAAAATACAAAAAACTAGCCGGGCGAGGTGGCGGGCGCCTGTAGTCCCAGCTACTCGGGAGGCTGAGGCAGGAGAATGGCGTGAACCCGGAGGCGGAGCTTGCAGTGAGCTGAGATCCGGCCACTGCACTCCAGCCTGGGCGACAGAGCGAGACTCCGTCTCAAAAAAAAAAAAAAAAAAAGAAACCTAGAAAAAAAACTTGAAATTAGTGCTAAGTGACCCACAAACTCTACCAGTCTTACAACATGACCTGAAGTTTAATTTCAGAAGTCTTTTTAGAGAGGACTGGTTTCAATCTGTTAGGCTCAGGAACCCCATGATAACTCCGGCAGACAAGGGGTAATGGTCAGTTAATTTGCCTGACAGGCAACTGTGCTTTCTGCAGGGAATGTGTTAGTGGCAAACTGGCCATCAAGCTGAATGAGTTATTGTTGCCAATTAAAATAAAGAATTAAGCATTTATTCCACCTTCCCTTGAAGAAATATATTTGGGGGTAACCATATAGTCTAATTAACCAGAGGAAAAATTTTCCTTACAGAATAATTCAAGCTAATTGTTGCGGGGAAAAAAAAAAAGCAGTATTAGAAAAGTACCTAGTTTACAACCCCTGCAACAGTAGCCAATGAATAGAGGTATTAGATAAAAGGAGGATGGATGATTGCAACAGATAGACCAGCTGTTACCACCTGAACCAATGATCTATTTTAGCATGCTTAAAAATGAGAAAACCAGACAGTGTGCATCAGGATGGGATGCAGCATGAAGCACAGACCCACCTGGGAGGTGGTCTTCCCTAAACAGGTGAACCAACATCTAACCAAGCCTGTAGGCACCTTCCATTCACTGAAAGGGAGGGTATAGAGGGTCAAGTTAAACATCAAAAAGCAGCAGACAGACAAGTCCAGAGGGAAAACATTCTAGAGAACTAAATCAGTTTAAGTCACTTGTAGAAGGTAAACAGGAGGGAGGAGGAAGAGTAAGATCACTTCCAATTATAGAAATTTAAGGGAAAGAACCACCAAATTAATGTGTCAACCTTGTTTTTGTCCTTATTCAACAAAACCAACATAAAATGACCTTTAGTGACAACTGGAGGAATCTGACTGGGAAATAGGTATTCTGTGAAACCAAGGAACTTTGACAGGTATAGTAATAAGGCTGTGGTTATGCTGTGGTCCATATTTTTCAGAGAGGGATACTGATGTAGGAGTTAAATGACATGATGTGTGAGGTCTGCTTTAAAATACTTCAGCAAAGAAAAACAAAGGAGAGATAAGTATTGCAAATTGGGCAAAATCTTGGTAAATGATGAAGCCGAGTGACTGAGAAATTCCTTGTACTATTCTCTTTTTTCGAGATGGAGTCTTGCTCTGTTGCCCAGGCTGGAGTGTAGTGGTGCGATCTCGGCTCACTGCAAGCTCCGCTTCCCGGGTTCATGCCATTCTCCTGCCTCAGCCTCCTGGGTAGCTGGGACTACAGGTGCCTGCCACCACGCCCGGCTAATTTTTGTATTTTTAGTAGAGACGGGTTTTCGTGTGAGCCAGGATGATCTCCATCTCCTGACCTCGTGATCCACCCGCCTCGGCTTCCCAAAGTGCTGGGATTACAGGCGTGAGCCACCGCGCCCAGCCTGTACTGTTCCCTTTAATGTACATTTGAAATTTCCAAACACATTTTTAAAATTTTGCTTTGTAAAGAAGAAGCATCTCTAATTTAACAAGCCTACTATTGAGAATCACTGTGAGATAAAACACGTATTGCAATTAAGCAACTTAAAAGTCAGTCAAGAGAAAACAAGAGAAGCTAGCTTTCCAAAATATCTTACTCAATAACAAAATGTGTCTAAGAGCAGAGCACTGCACCAAGATACTGCACTGTGTGAGAGTTATTAGCTTTTGAAATTTCATCCAGGAAAAAAACCCTTTAGTCACACATAAATAATAAAAGAATTATTTAAAACACATGCAGATAACATCTTTCCCAATTAAAAAATATTTTTTATAAAAAGAAAACTAACTTTATAAACTGATCTTTACAATCTTATTCACAAAAAGCAATGAATATAAACAAAGTCATTATCAGTGAAGACATATAGAGCAATTTGATCAAGAAAGAAACCATAATCTTTGTACATCAAAAAAATTCAGGTTTGCAGTAAGAGATGTGGCAATTTTAAAGGAACCTGAGATAAGCTTCTTGTTAGCAATGTCATAGTTACAAAAAGCAAAGACAACAGCCAGCAGATCTGCCCAGCATTTTTCCTTGAAATGAAATTTGAAATTCATAAGGAGATATTTATTTAGCCCATCAGAAGAATGTTATTTCTACAATGTTACATAAGACATTACGAAAACATTTAACACTGCTCTCTTCTTCAAAGAAAAGGTGGATGACTGTTCTCCATGACTTAAACACCACCTCCCTACTGGTCAAACGGTGACCTAAAACTCTCCGGGCATCGTACCCATCCTGCATTCTGTAACCTCTACCTTGGAACAGTGAGTATCACACACACAGCTGTCCAACACTCAAAAATAATAAAAAAGCCTCTTCTTAAATTCCTCTCTTCTTTGAGGTAGACAATAAATACTCAAAAAGGTTTCAACTATTCGGGCAGTATTTCATTAAATGACACCAAAACAGACTGAAAACAAATTTGGCCAGTATTTTATCACTGTTACAAAAACAAACAAACAAAAAAATAATGTTACAGGCAGACATCTAAAGAAAATGGAATCAATTCTACAATTTGGCCCCAAATATTCTCTTCTCCTAAGAGAAGTGCTTTTGGTTTGGCACCAAATGGCTGACCCAATGAAAATAAATTATTCCACAAGTCTAATGTGTGACAATGTTTGTTCCAATGGATAATGTACTTGAGAAAGAAAAAAGGCTTGTCTTGAAAAAGTAGAAAACAAAACAAAACCCCAATCATTTACTAAAGCTAAGCATTAGAATAAGAACATCTGTCATGTTTTTTCTAGTCTGCTATGACTACAACTATTAGAAATATTGAATTTCACTGGGACAAGGATTTTTCACAGACTTTAATGTTTCCTATCTCCAGGAGTGTGTCGAATTGGAAAATCTCCTAACCCTCCTTTCCTCCTCTTCTCATTTATTTTGCTCCATGGGAAGAAGAGACACTAATTTTTGAGACTATGATAACAAGATCCCCATAACAAGGAGAAGGAGTGAATTATGTCAAACATTTGGGGAAGATATAACGCCAATTTTAAACAAACTATTTAAGAACATTGACAAGGATGAAATTATTTATAAATATTTCTATGAGGCCAGTTTTAGCCTGACACCAAAACAAAAATAAATAAAAAGATAGAATAAAACTAAAGACCAAACATGCCTCATAAACTTAGATGTAAAAAAAATGAACAGTTTAATCAAATCCAAAATCATATTTTAAAAGAACATATTATAACCAGTGGAATTTATTCTAAAGCCTCAAGTCTGGTTATACATTCAAAATCAATATAATTCACCATATTAACAGACTGAAAAAAATAATTAAATGATCATCTCAAGAGATGCAGAGAAAGCATTCAACAAAATACAAAATCTTTTTTGATAAAAACTTTCAGCAAACTAAGAATAAAAGGGAACCTCCTCAACCAGTAAAAAGAATCTATGAAAAGCCTATAGCTAACATCCCAGTTATTATTTAAAGACTGAATGCTTTTTATTTAAGATCAGGAAAAAGAGAACAATGCCTACTCTTACCACTTCTCTTCAAAATCATATTGGGGGTTCTAGCCAACGCAATAAGAGAAAAATACATGAAACTTATCCAGACTGGAAAATAATATATAAAATAGTATTTTTCAAAGATAAACTGAATGGATCCTGTAAAATATTCCAAGAAATCTATTTTTTAATCTCTTAGAACTGACGAGTTTAACAAGGTGGGAGTATACAAGATCAATATACAAAAATCAGCAATCAGGAATTGAAATTTTAAAATACTATTTACGATAGCATTCAAAACTATGAAATCATTAAAGATACATATGACAAGAGATGTGCCAGATTCATACACTGACAACTGCAAAACATTGCTGAAAGAAGTGATTTAGGTCTTCAATTTCTAATCTACCATGAAAACTTCGGAACCTTTCCACTTTGATCCACACTCACTCTATATACAAATTAGCTAAAAATTAATTTAACCTATTATAAACCAAAAGCCAATAAAAACTGTGGAGGGAAACCTAGCAGAAAATCCTTCTAAATGTGAGTTAGAGAAAGATTTCTTAGATACAAAACGAAAAGCATGATGCATAAAAGAAAATGTGGATAAATTTGTCTTTATCAAAATGAAAAATTTCTGGTCTCTGAAAAATGCTCTTGAGAGAGGGAAAAGACAAGCCATGAACTGGAAGGAAATATTTGCAAATCACGTATTTGGTGGAAGTCTTGTAAACAGAGATAAAGAACTTTCAAAACACAAGAAAATGAATAACCCAGGTTATAAAAAGGCGAACAAGTAAGCTCAATGTCATCAGTCATTAAAGAAATGCAACTTAAACTCATGAAACACCACTGCACACCTATTTAGAATGCCTCAAACCCAAAACATTGACCAAAGTTTTGGAGAGAATGAGGAACCACTGGAACCTGCCTACACTGTTGGTGGAAATGTAAAATGGAGCAACCACCTTGGAAAATAAGTTGCCAGTTCCTTATAAAGTGAAGCATATACGTATTATCTGACACTGCCATTTTACTCTTTCAGGGTGTGTTTTAAGCAAGGTTCCTGCCAATAATAAAGAGACATACTGGAATATGTGTTTTTCCTCCACTGTGGAGATTGTCATCTGACACATGAACCTTGAAATTGTTGCAGATGTGATATGACCATGAGTGGTGATGTAACTAACCACCAAGCCAAGGATGGCAGAACTGAGAGATGGAAAGCTTCAGGGGCTCGATGACTTAGCTGAGCCCTCAACTCACAAAGGTTGGTTTCTTGTTTTGTTCTTCCAGATTTCTTTCTTGTCACATATGAAAACAATCCCTTTTTAAAATGATCTCCCTATTACTTTGGTTAGGCCTCTGATTATTTGCAGTTTAACACTTTTGTTGTTGTTGTTGTTTTTGAGACTGTTGCCCAAGATGGAGTGCAGTGGCACAATCAGGGCTCACTGCCGCCTTGACCTCCCAGGCCCAGGTGATCCTTCAACTTCAGCCTTCTGTGTAGCTGGATTACAGGCATATGCCACCACATTTGGCTATTTTTTTTTTTTAACTTTTTTGTAGAAATGAGGCCTCACTATGTTGTCCAGGCTGGTCTGAAACTCCTGGGCTCAAGTGATCCTGCTGCCTAGGACTCCCAAAGTACTGAGATTACAGGTGCAAGCCACCACACCTGGCCAACTAACCAACATTTAATAGACACCCAGTTACTATACAAATGAGCTAGAAAGAAGCCTCTATCCAATATATAACACTATAGGGAATTATTATTTCCCACATTTTTCCCTTTCCTTCGCCACTTGACTACTCACCTATCTTTTGTTTTTAAGTACACACTCACACAACTACAGACAGCAATGCTGGGGCTATTTTTTTTTTTCTTTTGTTTTAACCTTCCCTTGTACTCTCATCTGAAGGTAATTTGGGAGCTCTTTTTCCTCACAGTATTCAAAAAGTTTCTACGTCATTTCTAAGAAAATCATTTCTCCAAATATGTTAACTTGATCCTCACTACTAGGTAGGCAGAATGATCAGGTGTGCTTTCTGGAAATAGTAAAACAATGATTAAGGTTAAAACACTTTGGAGTCAGTTTGCTAGATTCAAATCCTGCTTGGCCATAAACTAGCTGCATGGCCTTGGGAATAAGCAGCCGCCATCTATCCATGCCTTAGTTTCCTCATCTGTGACACAGAGTTAATGATAATAATAATACCCATCTCACAGAGTTGTGAGAATAAATGGATTAATACATATAAGGTGCTAAGTCTACCTATTATTAGCATTATCGTTATATTCCCACTCTAGAGATGAGAAACTACACCTCAAGAAATTAAGTAACTTACAAGCATATGTGAGAACTAAGGCAAAATTCAGATCCCTCATTTCTAATTCAGTATTCTTTCCCATACAACCCAGATTTCCTGAAGACTAAATATACTGGTAATCATCAGGATTTCAAAGCAGATGAGACTATTCACTTACCAAGTTGGCAAACCAAAACCCAGATAATTTAATCTCTGTGCTTGTGTGGGAAGATCCTGCACCCAGCTAATGGAGACCTTGTCTAAGAATGATTGGAAACCCTAAGTAGATTGAAAGGGAGAGTTGGGAATTGGTGATTACTGAAGTGAACCCCAAGTGAGGCACAGCTCATCCTTGACAGGTCATAAAAAGGCAGAGAGAGGTCACAAGTTAATTTAAGTGTTTTGTCTTTCCTGGAAAGCAGAAGAGCCTTCACTTCAGTTTAGTTCCTGTTTCAGGTAATAAAACTCACAGGCCACCTCCCTCCATGCAAGCCTTCCCATACTCTATTTCACCAGACTACACAATGTGACCCACCCCAATCATTGCTGGAAAAATCAATTAAATTCAACCTGCTGTTACCTCTCAAGTTTATTTTGTCTTCACATATTTAAGAACTCCAAACTGAAACAATCCCAAGTATCTTACCTGAATTCTAACTTCTTGTATGTCTATCAGCTTTTCTACAGAAGCTCAACCTGCCATTGGAGTACTAATGCTCTTCCAGGTGCAAAAGAGGAGACTGAAAATGTATAAAAGATATAAGATGTAACTCATTTCTCTCACTGTATTTTCTTTGAGGGGATGAGAGATCTCACATCACCTTATTTGGCTTTCATGGATCAAGTCCTACAGAGAAAAATCAAAAGCTCTGAAATACCTAGATTTGGAAGAACACTTCCTGGCCTCCTCTGCACACTGAGGCCAAAAGTCAATTTCTTTATTCTTGCCTCGGGAAACCAGTGTGTGCCATCCCTGCCCAGCAAATCTCCCACTGGGCATTCACAAACATCACCTCTCCTGCATCCTCTGTCTGTGCTCTCAATCTCCTTCTCTTGAATTCCTCTGTATTAGTTTGTTTTCACACTGCTGATAAAGACATACCCGAGACTGGGTAATTTATAAAGAAAACGAGGTTTAATGTACTCACAGATCCACATGACTGGGGAAGCTTCACAATCATGGTGGAAGGTGAAAGGCACGTCTTACATGGAGGCAGGCAAGAGAGAAATAAGAGAGAGTCAAGTGAAAAGGGAAATCCCTTATAAAACCATCAGATCTCATGAGACTTAATCACTACCACAAGAACAGCATGGTAGAAACCACCCCCATGATTCAATTATCTCCAACCGGGTCCCTCTCACAACATGTAGGAATTATGGGAACTACAATTCAAGACGAGACGTGGGTGGGGACACAGTCTAACCATATCATCATCTCAAAGAAAAAAAAAAATCATCATCAAAAGGGGTTTGCCTGGGTAATCCTGGGCCCACCTCCCCATATGCACTCTCACAATAATGCTAATTAAAGCAAAGGTCCCCAACCCCTGGGCCATGGACCAGTACCTGTCCATTACCTGCATTACCACCTGAGCTTTACCTCCTGTAAGATCAGCAACATTACATTCTCATAGGATCTCAAACTCTATTGCACATATGAGGGATCTAGGTTGCATGCTCCTTATGAGAATCTAATGCCTGATGATCTGTCACTGTCTCCCATCACCCTCAAATAGGACCATCTAGTTGCGGGAAATAAAGCTCAGGGTTCTCACTGATTCTACATTATGGTGAGTTGTTTAATTATTTCATTATATATTACAGTGTAATAAAAATAGAAATAAAGTGCACAATAAATGTCATGCACCTGAATCATCCTAAAACCACTACTCCACCCCCATCTGTGGAAAAATTGTCTTCCTTGAAACAGGTCCTTGCTTTCAAAAAGGCTGGGGACCACTGAATTAAAGAATTCCCACACACGTCAGGAAAAATGATGGAGAGTACCAAATACTTCTGATAACTTCTTTTTTTTATTATTATACTTTAAATTCTAGGGAACATGTGCATAACGTGCAGGTTTGTTACATATGTATACTTGTGCCATGTTGGTGTGAAGCACCCATCAACTTGTCAGCACCCATCAACCCGTCATTTACTTTTTTTTTTTTCTAATACCTTCTTAACGAAAAACCTCTAGAATCCAGAATGTAATCCTTTGGCCAAGGGCTTGTATCTAATTTGAATAAGGACAACCATTCACTGGAAATATTCAAGACTTCTTGAATGTTGAGTTTGAGAATATACCCTGTTTTTTCCCTCCAAATTTTGAGGTAGTTTCATAATTCATTTGATAGTAAGTTCAGAACTCTGCTTTGCAGGTTTATTAGCCATGTCCAATTAGCAAATACTATAAAACATGCATCTAAAAATAAAAGGATCACAAATGTGCACAGAAAGGAGATGGAGAAGTCAGCCCACCAGGTATGATTCCCATGAAAAGAGAAGTCAGCTCCTCTTGACAAAGAAATGACACTCTAGAGCATGAATTCGTACAGAACACCACTTCATAGTGGCAAAGATCTTTGTACTTTTTTCAAAGATTGTCAAATACCTTACTTCTCCTCATAAAGCATATAGAACAACACTGTTAACTCATTTGTCAGATGAAAAACAAAGGACCAGAGAGGTTCATTAATCTGCCGGAGCTCACAAAGAAACAAAACTGAAACCCAGGGTCTCAGCTCACAGGACAATGACCTAAACTCAGACATTTTCCTCTTACATTCTCATTAGATACTACAGTTCGAAAGGCTGAAATTTTGCCTGTCTCTGGCTTGAATTTTATCCCCACATGAGTCTCTAGCCTGTGCTCTTCCAAGGGTCATTTAGTCTAAGGGTCAAAGGCTTAGACTCCAGAGTCCTTTATGGGCGAAGAAAAAATCCTTGGGGTAGGGGAGGGGGAACCATCTTCATTTGGAATTCTTCTCAAAGTTTCTTCTCATTTAAATTATAGAACTGATTAATACAAAAGTATATTAATGACCAATATTAAAACATATTAAAATCCATATAATGAACTTTTGGTAAGTACATTAGCAGAAGCCAACACTTCTTTCTCTTTCATTCATAAGTGGTTAGAACAAACACTTCATTTTTTCCTTATCATATAAACTAAGACAAATTCCATCTTCCCTCTACTACCCCATTAGCTTTTTTAAAAAATTAAGAAATTAATATTTAAAGACATTTATATCAGGATTAGAGGCTTTAACATCTGTCCTAATGAAGCCAAGAGTCTATGAGGATTTTTCAATCCAAAAATGAAAATAATAATCTTAGAGAAATCCAAATAATGAAATAGGAGCTTTAAATCAGTACATGTATTTATTTTCTGTCAACTTCCAAAGATAATTTAAACAATATTTACAAAATATTTATAATAGGCTAAGATAAGAGGTGGAAGATCCAATTAATGGCTAAAACTACTGGATTGCTTAAAACAAAAATTGTTTTTTTCTTGTTCTTTGTAGGTTCTGGATATTAGCCCTTTGTCAGATGAGTAGATTGCAAAAATTTTCTCCCATTCTGTAGGTTGCCTGTTCACTCTGATGGTAGTTTCTTTTGCTGTGCAGAAGCTCTTTAGTTTAATGAGATCCCATTTGTCAATTTTGGCTTTTGCTGCCTTTGCTTTTGGTGTTTTAGACATGAAGTCTTTGCCCATGCCTATGTCCTGAATGGTACTACCTAGGTTTTCCTCTAGGATTTTTATGGTATTAGGTCTAACATTTAAGTCTCTAATCCATCTTGAATTAATTTTCGTATAAGGAGTAAGGAAAGGATCCAGTTTCAGCTTTCTACTTATGGCTAGCCAATTTTCCCAGCACCATTTATTAAATAGGGAATCCTTTCCCCATTTCTTGTTTCTCTCAGGTTTGTCAAAGATCAGACGGCTGTAGATATGTGGTATTATTTCTGAGGACTCTGTTCTGTTCCATATCTATATCTCTGTTTTGGTACCAGTACCATGCTGTTTTGGTTACTGTAGCCTTGTAGTATAGTTTGAAGTCAGGTAGCATGATGCCTCCAGCTTTGTTCTTTTGACTTAGGATTGTCTTGGAGATGCGGGCTCTTTTTTGGTTCTATATGAACTTTAAAGCACTTTTTTCCAATTCTGTGAAGAAAGTCATTGGTAGCTTGACGGGGATGGCATTGAATCTATAAATAACCTTAGGCAGTATGGCCATTTTCAAAAAACAAACAACCCCATCAAAAAGTGGACAAAAGATATGAACAGACATTTCTCAAAAGAAGACATTCATACAGCCAACAGACACATGAAAAAATGCTCATCATCACTGGCCATCAGAGAAATGCAAATCAAAACCACAATGAGATACCATCTCACACCAGTTAGAATGGCAATCATTCAAAAGTCAGGAAACAACAGGTGCTGGAGAGGATGTGGAGAAATAGGAACACTTTTACACTGTTGGTGGGATTGTAAACTAGTTCAACCATTATGGAAAACAGTATGGTGATTCCTCAAGGATCTAGAACTAGATGTACCATATGACCCAGCCATCCCATTACTGGGTATATACCCAAAGGATTCTAAATCATGCTGCTATAAAGACATATGCACACGTATGTTTATTGCTGCACTATTCACAATAGCAAAGACTTGGAATCAACCCAAATGTCCATCAGTGACAGACTGGATTAAGAAAATGTGGCACATATACACCATGGAATACTCTGCAACCATAAAAAAGGATGAGTTTGTGTCCTTTGTAGGGACATGGATGCAGCCGGAAACCATCATTCTTAGCAAACTATCACAAGAACAGAAAACCAAACACCACATGTTCTCACTCATAGGTGGGAACTGAACAATGATCACTTGGACTCGGGAAGGGGAACATCACACACCGGGGCATATCATGGGGAGGGGGGAGGGGGGAGGGGGCAGGGATTGCATTGGGAGTTATACCTGATGTAAATGACGAGTTGATGGGTGCAGCACAGCAACATGGCACAAGTATACATATGTAACAAACCTGCACGTTATGCACATGTACCCTAGAACTTAAAGTATAATAATAATAAATAAATAAATAAATAAAATTTTACTTAAGTCACATGAAAAAAAAATTGACATTTGCCATGTCAAGAACTAGATGATTGTTCTCTTAAACAATAAAGGTGCTACAAGAAGGTTAGGGTTAAATTATGCTTTAACAAATCCTCTAGACACTTAATCAGAAATAAGAAAGAGACTTTAAAACCCAAGATGAGAACAAAGATTCTTCTTCTTGCCTTTCATTTTTGCTCCTAAAATCTCCATGGAAGAAATTCTTTCTCTTAACTTTCTGCTCAGTTATTTTCCCCCCCAAAAATGTGGCACCTTTTAACATTCAAGACAATTTTTATTACCTTTCCTCATATGGATTTCCCAGCAAAAACAAAGTATGGTAAAATGGAAGGGCACTGGACTAGAACAAGGAGTGTGGATTTGGCCCAGAATGTACCATTAAGCTCACATTTGATCTCGGGGAGGACACTTCACCTGCCAGGGTTCCAGTTTCCTCATTTGTAAAATAATGGAAAAGAACCAGATGAACTGTCAGAACCTTTCCAGCACCAGCCTTCTATATTTACTGAAGCAAATGTCTGCCGCTGTTATTTTCTGGATGGCTACTGCCAGTGTTTGCTAAGTGTAACCAGGAAAAAGTCTAGTCAATAATCTGGGATTTGCAACAACATTTCTGAGGGCCACACACAGCTTAGGTTACTACTTACATATATGACCATTACACTGAGAAAACCACTCGGGTAATTAAGTAGTCTCAATATTATTGGATTACCATCTTTCCTAGCAACTATTATAGACTCTGATTCCAGACAAAGCAGGAATACAGAAGCAGCACACACATCATTGTGGAAATAGGTAACAGAAGGGGCAGGGAAAACACAGGTGGTGGAGTGAGCAGAAAGATAGTAAGAGTCACTCAAGATCTTTGCAAGGCAACTAACTGTCTCTACATCATACTTTCTAGAAAGGTGTCACATAGTATCTGGCAATGCTAACAGTTTTCCAAATTTACAGCATCTCCTGATTATGTCCTATGTGGTATACTTATATAGATTAACAATACATATCACCATTTATTTCTTCAGACAACAGCAGTAAAAGTTTTTTTTACAAACTAAATTCTCATTACATGCCATTAAGGTCCATTTCTGATCCATGAAGATAATTTTTACAGCCCTTGTTCTTTTCGGCAAGAAAAAAAATTATCTAATGAGTCTATTTATCTCCAAAACAAACAATCTAAACTTAATTGCTTTGAATCATTGCCTACTAGAGAGTTTCATGGATTTTTGTTTGATATTCCACATGTGACATGTGTAATGGTGTAATGGTGTATTATGGGACAAATTCTTGAATAAGATGTCTGCTGCCTTTATATGCTTCCAAAGACTTCACTTGGCTGTGGTTGTGAGAGGTGAAGCCAGTTGGGCTTCTGGGTCAGGTGGGGACTTGGAGAACTTTTCTGTCTAGCTAAATGATTGTAAACACACCAATCACTGCTCTGTGTCTAGCTAAAGGTTTGTAAACGCACCAGTCAGCACTCTGTAAAAACACACCAATCAGTGCTCTGTGTCTAGCTAAAGGTTTTTAAACACACCAATCAGAACTCTGTAAAAATGCATGAATCAGCACTCTGTGTCTAGCTAAAGACTTGTAAATACACCAATCAGCACTCTGTAAAAACGCACCAATTAGCGCTCTGTGGCTAAAGGTTTGTAAACGCACCAATCAGCATTCTGTAAAAACAGACCAATCAGCACTCTGTAAAATGGACCAATCAGTGCTTGGTAAAATGGACGAATCAGCAATATGTGGGTGGGGCCATATAAGGGAATAGAAGCTGGACAGGAACCAGCAGCTGCAACAGGCTCTGGTTCCCTTCCATGGTGTGGAAGCTTTGTTCTTTTGCTCTTCACAATAAATCTTGCTGATGCTCACTCTGGGTCTGCACTACCTTTATGAGCTGTAACAATCACTGGGAAGGGCTGTGGCTTCACTGCTGAAGTCAGCAAGACCACGAACCCACTGGGAGAAACAAACAACTCTGGACACAGCCATCCTTAAGAGCTGTAACATCCCAGCACTTTGGGAGGCGGAGAGGGGCGGATCACGAGGTCAGGAGATCGAGACCATCCTGGCTAACACGGTGAAACCCCGTCTCTACTAAAAATACATTTAAAAAAATGAGGCGGGCGTGGTGGCAGCGCCTGTAGTCCCAGCTACACAGGAGGCTGAGGCAGGAGAATGGTGTGAACCCCGGGAAGCGGAGCTTGCAGTGAGTGGAGATTGTGCCACTGCACTCCAGGCTGGGTGACAAAGCAAGACTCCGTCTCAAAAAAAAAAAAAAAAGAGCTGTAACACTCACTGCTAAAGTCTGCAGCTTCACTCCTGAAGTCAAGCAAGACCATGAACCCACTGGAAGGAACAAAGGCGGGACACACCATCTTTGAGAACTGTAACACTAAGAGGGTCCATGGCTTCTTTCTTGAAGTAGCAAGACCAAGAACTCACCAGAAGGAACCAATTCCAGACACAACATGAGTAGCCTAATGGGAACAGATGACAAGGGTGCAGGAGTAAGAGAGGATCCCTTTGCAGTCTCCAGAATCACACTAAGAAAAATACCACAAGCTTGGCATGGGAGAGTAAACATCTCTCTGTCCTGTAGGAAAGGAGGCCTGCATTAATTCACAGATGAAAAGGCAGGAGGGGACAAGTTAAAACTAACAATCTAGTCTATTAACAAATACTATCTCTGGGCCGGCTGCCGCGGTTCATGCCTGTAATCCCAGCACTTTGGAGGCTAAGGCGGGTGGCATGAGGTCAGGAGATCGAGATCATCCTGACTTACACGGTGAAACTCTGTCTCTACTAAAAATACAAAAAATTAGCTGGGCATAGTGGTGGGCATATGGTCCCAGCTACTCCGAGGGTGAGGCAGGAGAATGGCGTGAACCTGGGAGGCGGAGCTTGCAGTGAGCCGATATAGCGCCACTGCACTCCAGCCTGGGCGAAAGAGCCAGACTCCATTAAAAAACAAAAAACAATACTACCGCTGTATATAGGTCTATCCTGTTTTTTTAGAAATGACCATCATGGATTATATAAAGATTCTATGATGTAAAAAGAGAACATAGCACTCAATAAAGAGAATAAAAACTTTCATAAGAAAATATACACTATAAAAAATGAAAAATTTCAAGAGAAGTCATGTTACAAAAAAACTAGAACCAGGATAGAAGCAGAAATGAAAATTAAGCTGAATAGGATTAGAAGTGACTGTAACAGGTAAAGGCAACATTAGAATTGGCAGTGAATCGGGGGATGATATGTAGGATAAACTTTTAAACTCTCAGAATGTAGACAAAATGAAATTGTGAAAAAATATATAAATGAAGAGACATAATGAGTCAGCCTAGACATTACCAGTATTTCTGAAAATGTGTAAGTACAAAGCATGACATGTCCCATATTCTGTTTTGTAATACTCTTATTTTGACCTGTTATTTATTGTAAGTTTTTAGCTCCTTGGATATCTCTTTTCCTCCCAGTGTTAATGGAATTTCAGCACTTAGTGTTAAAATCCGTAGGTTCAACTAACTATGCCGAAAAAGATATCTGCATAAGTAGAAAATTTATCCCTCTCTTTTGCAGCTGCAGGAAAAATGTTATTCCAGATCATAAACCCTCCTTGCAAGATAAAAGTCTTTTGCAACATCTAGAATTTAGATACAAATGCCATCTAGAGTGAGCAACTTCAAACTCTGAAATGTCTATCATTTTGATCGACTGTATTATTTACCAATGTGTTGTGCCCAAGTAATAACATCTCTGCTTTGTCAGATGAAAGCTAGAAAGATACTACACAAAAGGTAAAATATAATAAATCAACTCTACTAGATGTCTTAAGGTGATTTTTTTTTTTTTCATTTCCAACGGCAGATGAGATCAAGGGAAGAAACTAAAGTAATGATTACTCAAAAGTAAGAACGCTTGCTTGCTGAACACTTGCTGAAGACACACTTAATTTGAAATTGTTCAATCAGCATCATACAATATTATTAAAATTAACTAACATATCCACATATCCACATGTACTATCTAAATGTCAAACACCAAAAAAAAAAAAAAAAAAAGGCAGCAAAGCATGAAATACAATTTTTACATTGGAAACATTTCTCAGCAGTTTCTTATGTACAATGAAAGAAGACAATAAAGAGACACCCCTTTAAAGGTAAGTCTGAAACCTAATAATTCTATGCATAGGTAAGCTATAATTAATGTGTGAAAGCAATAAAATGTCTCTTACAGATAATCAAATATGCAAAGTATTACCTCAATATATACTTCCTTAAACACCCACATGCACACACACAGATATCAAAGTACATTAAATGAGAATAAACACTTAACCTTAAATAAATGTTGCAAAAACAATTTTGTGAACAGCACTTAACACAAATGGTTATTAGTCTATCAGATTAGTAAAATGTGTGGAAGATAATAAATTATAGGTATTGAGAGATACCTAGAATAAAATAACTTGGTAACAATAATCTAAATGTGAAAGTATGGATTATAAGAAAAAAAGGCATTAACTCACAATGAAGAAAAGTTGCTTCACCCTATAATAGAAAAGAGATTCATGGTTTTAATAGCTAGTATTCCATTCTCAATATTTTAAAAAATTGAGACATTAGATTATAGTGTATTTTTTAAAACAAAAGTCTAGATTTTAGGATGTCTCTCAAACCAGTAGAGAAAGAAGGACAAAAGAATATTGATTCAACAAAATTTTTAGATGATTACATAAAAAAAGAGCCAGTATTAATCATGACAATAAGTGTAATGATTTAAACTACTATGGGAAGGCAAATATTTTTATACTGTGTTAAAAAATAAGATTCAATTTTATAGAGTTTCTAAAATATATAAAGGCTGAGTGTTAAAAACAATGCCAATCAAACAGTAGAAACTGAGTATTTGTTATAAGAATAGTAAAATGACAGCAACAGGGTTTTCTTATGCTAATAAAGGTATGGTTCACAGTTGAGATATGAGATTCATAAACATGAATCATAAACATTTTATGTTTACATGGTGTGTAAATATAAAAAGCAAAAATATAAATATGAGATGAAAAGGTAAGTCACAGAATAGGAGAAAATATTCACAATTCATATATCTAACAACGATCTTGTGTCTTATACACATAAGTTTTATGACAACCATAAGAAGCAAAAAACAAACATGGGCAAAAGATCTGAGCAGATATGTCCTAACACACACAAACACGCTCAACAAAAAGATGCCCAACATCATTTGTCAGAGAAATTAAAACCACAATGAGATATTATTATACACCTAGAGAACGGCTAAAATTGTAAACATAGTATCAATTGCTGGTGAGAATAGGGAGCATGTGCGACTCTCATATGCTGTTATGAGAATGTAACAGCATACAACCACTTTGAATAATTGTCAGTTTCTGAAAACGTTAAACATATACCTACAATAAAGCCCAGCCGTTCTACTCCTAGGTTGTTACCCAAAAGAAATGAAACCAGATGTTCACACGAAAGCTTGTACATGAATGTTCATAACTTTATTTGTAGTATCTTTTAAAATGGGAATAATATCCTATAACTGGCGATAAAATCATTTTTACATGTCCAAGAAATGGAATAATTCTCAGTGATAAAAATAAAAGCATTATTGATACAAGAAAAAAAAAATGTGGCTGGATCTCAAAATCAGTATCTTGCATGAAAAAAAGCTAGGCCCAAAAAGAGTGCATCATATACAATCTCATTTATTTGAAATTTTTTAAACTGAAAATTAATCTATAGTGACAAAAAATAGGTAGGTGATTGTCTGGGGTGAAGGAAGAGGAAGAAGAGACAGACTGCAGAAAGGCACCAGGAAACCTTGGGTAATATTGAAAATGTTCTGTATCTTGAATGAGATCTTATTTTCACAGATTTATACAGCACAGGTGGTTTTAGGTATGTCTACCAGCAAATTGTACACTTTACATGGATCCATTTACTTATACTTCAATAAAGTGGATTTAAAATATAAGAAATTGACAGATATTGTTACAGGAATTACAAATTTATTTTCTTACGGTGGCCAAACATATAATGTAAATGAATAAAGAATGATTAATTCAAGATTTTAAATGTTTTCCCTTAAATGCAATGTCTTTTCAGCCTATCTTTTGACTTAATACTCCCAGGGGTTAATTATTTTTTCAGTTTCCTCTGTTCTATCGAAAGTAGTACAAGAGAACAAGAACAAAGGTAAATGGCAACTCACATTCAAGGCCAGAGTCCTCAGTCTCAGACAATAAGATAAGTCCGTGTCAAATGGGGAGTGAATGTACCATCACAAGAGGCCAAACACTTAGCTGTACTCAAACATTTCTGTGTGGCAATAAAGACACAGATTTAGCAGATTTTCTAATTTTTCAAAGGAAGTTAGAAATCAGAATGTTATATAAAATCCCCTGGCTTTTAAATGCTGGTGATTAATTTTAAAAATAACATTGCATGCATGGGTAACTGCACGGGAAAACAAGAAACTTCTATATGTGGCTGATTATTTGAAACTTGTGTTTTACTATTTCATCTTTAGTCCTTCAGAGAACAAGTGAACAAAATACAAATAAGGATGGAGAGCATCTGAATAATGTAATTTTGATTCAACATATATGATATTTGCATTCTGCCAGAGAATAAACATTTTAAACATTCATGAAACATTTATAGCAGTTATTAATTAAAAACCTCAAACTCTAGGAGGTAGAATTATACAAGTTGCAATTGCTGGCCAAAATGCAATTAAACTAGAAATTAGTACGAAACATGTCTTAAAACAAACAAAACATTGGAAAATGAAAACACTAACCTACACAATGCTTAAAACAAATAGGATATAAAGTGATAATCCTGTTTTATATGTGTGAAATGCTAGTTTATTTTAATTGAAATTAGACTAGAAAGGCCAATATATTATATAAAACAGACAAAATTGGTGATGTTCTCCAAACCAGTCCTACGCCCATCACCAGCAGGGAACAAACTTTCAAAACCACTATTTTAGAGTTATTTTTGTAAACTAAACATTTTAAAGTTTTCATTTACTAAAGTGTGTGTATAATTCAGATGTCACCAAACAGACTGTATTTCTCCTCAGTGAGTTGAAGTTATGCTATTTAAATTATGCTGAAAATGTTAAAATACAACTGCCATTTCTTCATACTAGTTTGATGTCTGATGAAAAAGAAAATCAAACATTTTGATTCTTTAAGTCTCCCGAATTGTTCTATTGCTGGAGAATATTTGGAGATGTAAAAATTATGTGTTTTTTTCTTCTGAAGTGCCACAACTAATATCAAATTACTAATATATATTAGGCTGGTGCAAAAGTAACTGTGGTTTTTGAAACTACTTTTCATTAATAGCTGTTAAATATAGTGGATGAAATACTGACATTTGATTGTTTATTGATGATAAAGTACCTCTGAGCCCCAGATAAGTATCTTCAGAAATGTACATCATGCAGTGCTTATATTTTCCCCAGGAAATGGAAGCTATAAACAGATTTTATTTAACCTCCCCAATTAGCTATGAGAAGGTTACTGTAATTCCCCTCTTATAGTTGAAAATACTGTGGCTTCTGTAGGTTGCCTGTTCACTCTGATGATAGTTTCTTTTGCTGTGCAGAAGCTCTTTAGTTTAATTAGATCCCATTTGTCAATTTTGGCTTTTGTTGCCATTGCTTTTGGTGTTTTAGACATGAGTCCTTGCCCATGCTTATGTCCTGAATGGTATTACCTAGCTTTTCTTCTAGGGTTTTTATGGGATTAGGTCTAACATTTAAGTCTCTAATCCATTTTGAATTAATTTTCGTATAAGGAGTAAGGAAAGGATCCAGTTTCAGCTTTCTACTTATGGCTAGCCAATTTTCCCAGCACCATTTATTAAATAGGGAATCCTTTCCCCATTTCTTGTTTTTCGCAGGTTTGTCAAAGATCAGATGACTGTAGATGTGTGGTATTATTTCTGAGGACTCTGTTCTGTTCCATTGGTCTATATCTCTGTTTTGGTACCAGTACCATGCTGTTTTGGTTACTGTAGCCTTGTAGTACAGTTTGAAGTCAGGTAGCGTGATGCCTCCCAGCGTTGTTCTTTTGACTTAGGATTGTCTTGGCAATGCAGGCTCTTTTTTGGTTCCATATGAACTTTAAAGCAGTTTTTTTCCAATTCTGTGAAGAAAGTCATTGGTAGCTTGACGGGGATGGCATTGAATCTATAAATAACCTTGGGCAGTATGGCCATTTTCACGATATTGATTCTTCCTATCCATGAGCATGGTATGTTCTTCCATTTGTTTGTGTCCTCTTTTATTTCACTGAGCAGTGGTTTATAGTTCTCCTTGAAGAGGTCCTTTACATCCCTTGTAAGTTTAATTCCTAGGTATTTTATTCTCTTTGAAGCAATTGTGAATGGAAGTTCATTCATGATTTGGCTCTCTGTTTGTTACTGGTGTATAAGAATGCTTGTGATATTTGCACATTGATTTTGTATCCTGAGACTTTGCTGAAGTTGCTTATCAGCTTAAGGAGATTTTGGGCCTAGATGATGGGGTTTTCTAAATATACAATCATGTCATCTGCAAACAGGGACAATTTGACTTCTTCTTTTCCTAAGTGAATACCCTTGATTTCTTTCTCTTGCCTGATTGCCCTAGCCAGAACTTCCAACACTATGTTGAATAGGAGTGGTGAGAGAGGGCATCCCTGTCTTGCGCCAGTTTTCAAAGGGAATTTTTCCAGTTTTTGCCCATTCAGTATGATATTGGCTGTGTGTTTTTCATAAATAGCTCTTACTTTTTTGAGATAAGTTCCATCAATACCTAGTTTATTGAGAGTTTTTAGCATGAAGGGCTGTTGAATTTTGTCAAAGGCCTTTTCTGCATCTATTGAGATAATCATGTGGTTTTTGTCCTTGGTTCTGTTTATATGCTGGATTACATTTATTGATTTGCGTATGTTGAACCAGCCTTGCATCCCAGGGATGAAGCCCACTTGATCATGGTGGATAAGCTTTTTGATGTGCTGCTGGATTTGGTTTGCCAGTATTTTGTTGAGGATTTTTGCATCGATGTTCATCAGGGATATTATCCTAAAATTCTCTTTTTTTGTTGTGTCTCTGCCAGGCTTTGGTATCAGGATGATGTTGGCCTCATAAAATGAGTTAGGGAGGATTCCCTCTTTTTCTATTGATTGGAATAGTTTCAGAAGGAATGGTATCAGCTCCTCCTTGTACCTCCGGTAGAATTTGGCTGTGAATCTGTCTGGTCCTGGACTTTCTGTGGTTGGTAGGCTATTAATTATTGCCTCAATTTCAAAGTCTGCTATTGGTCTATTCAGGGATTCAACTTCTTCTTGGTTTAGTCTTGGGGAGTGTAAGTGTCCAGGAAATTATCCATTTCTTCTAGATTTTCTAGTTTATTTGCATAGAGGTGTTTGTAGTATTCTCTGATGGTAGATTGTATTTCTGTGGGGTCGGTGGTGATATCCCCTTTATCATTTTTTATTGCAATTTGATTCTTCTCTCTTTTCTTCTTTATTAGTCTTGCTAGCAGTCTATCAATTTTGTTGATCTTTTCAAAAAACCAACTCCTGGATTCACTGATTTTTTTGGGTTTTTTTTTTTTGCAATCTACTCATCTGAAAAAGGGCTAATATCCAGAATCTACGAGGAATTCAAACAAATTTACAAGAAAAAAACAAACAACCCCATCAAAAAGTGGGCAAAGGATATGAACAGACATTTCTCAAAAGAAGACATGCATACAGCCAACAGACACATGAAAACATGCTCATCATCACTGGTCATCAGAGAAATACAAATCAAAACTACAATGAGATACCATCTCACACCAGTTAGAATGGCGATCATTAAAAAGTCAGGAAACAACAGGTGCTGGAGAGGATGTGGAGAAATAGGAACACTTTTTCACTGTTGGTGGGATTGTAAACTAGTTCAACCATTATGGAAAACAGTATGGCAATTCCTCAAGGATCTAGAACTGGAAGTACCATATGACCCAGCCATCCCATTACTGGGTATATCACCAAAAGATTATAAATCATGCTGCTATAAAGACACATGCACACGTATGTTCATTGTGGCACTATTCACAATAGCAAAGACTTGGAATCAACCCAAATATCCATCAGTGACAGACTGGATTAAGAAAATGTGGCACATATACACCATGGAATACTATGCAGCCATCAAAAAGGATGAGTTTGTGTCCTTTGTAGGGACATGGATGCAGCTGGAAACCATCATTCTCAGCAAACTATCACAAGAACAGAAAACCAAACACCACATGTTCTCACTCATAGGTGGGAACTGAACAATGAGATCACTTGGACTCAGGAAGGGGAACATCACACACCAGGGCCTATTATGGGGAGGGGGAGGGGGGATGGATTGCATTGGGAGTTATACCTGATGTAAATGACGAGTTGATGGGTGCTGACGAGTTGATGGGTGCAGCACACCAACGTGGCACAGGTATACATATGTAACAAACCTGCACGCCGTGCACATGTACCCTAGAACTTAAAGTATAATAATAAAAAAATTAAAAAAATTTTTTAAAAAAGAAAATACTGTGGCTTAGAGATACTAAGTATATTTTCCCTTATCATGAAGACAATAATTAATAGAGCAATCCCAGCCCTGTCTGACTAAAAATCTCATTCTTTTCAACCACAGTTACTTCATTGTCAAATTCCCCAAACAGTATTTACAAGGAACCTAAATAACTACCACATATTTCATCAGAAAAGCAAACTCTATCTAGTGAATTAAAAAGTAAAATAGCACACATATAAAATGCTACAAGGCAGGCCACATGTTTTATTAACGTTACTGCCATTTCTAGTATAGAACCAAGAAACTGTGCTTGAGAATTTTAAACTTAAAGAGGGCAATTTATTTCAACTAAAGTTTTCAACTGCTGTTGAGTTAATTGCTCTAAGGTTCTTAAAATGTGCAGGATCCTGTGATGATCAGTAGTGCTGACCCACCCTATTAGAATTGGCAAAATTCCGGCTTCCAGTGGTAATATCTCCTTGGGTCTAAACAGTAAAGCATGTCATGCTTTTGCTTTTCATATAGAAATAATGATGTTTTCATAATTGTGTACCTAAACAAGGATGAGGCACAAAATATGTCAGAAATAACCAGCACAAGGTCATGAAAGTAAAATTAACATACCTGTTAATTTAACTATAATGTGAACTCTTACAATATTGCTCTAATTTGATAATATTTACATGAATACAATATATATGTTCTTCAAAAGAGATGTCTCAGTGTAAATTTGGCATAGAATCCCTCTTTATTCTCACAAATTTTATTTAAGAATATGCTGTTTTTAATGAATACTAAACAAATGTAATCTAGGCAAATAAAATTAAGCTTCTATGTCTCATACCACACCTAGAAAAAGAACTGGATAGATTTTGCAACAAGTTTGGAGTTAGTGTTTTATCTACATTAAAACCTAGATTATGTGACATATAAAACTCCACTTCAAGGACCCTAGCAGATGCCTCAATCCATGAGACAGCTATCAGCAAGAGCTAGGAGAAAGTGTACCACCTAGTTAGGTGAGGCTTTTTCTACCTCTGTCTTTCCCACCAGCTTCTCTTTTTGTCCTTTCTGTAAACAGTGTTGCCCAGTACTTAGTTCTCAGATTTCTACTGGCCACTCTCCGTCCTTTCATACTAAAGATTAGCCATCTAGACAGTTTTACTTCACTTCCATTCAAAGAACACCCAAGTGCATCTACAGGTCTGACCTTTCATCCTAGTTAGAGACACTATTTCCAAATAAGTGCTGAACATTTCCACAACTGCTCAAAATATAACTGTGGCAAAATTAAGTTCATCTCCATCCTCTTCTCCCTCCTCTCTCTCCAAGGAAAGAGCTCCATTTCCAATAACCAATTACGATCAATGCTACCACTATTTTTCAAGCCATTATTTTAAAAACCTTGGGATAGTTTATGATTCACCCCTGTATCTGATAAAGTACAAAAGCATATGAACTTTTCCTGAGAAACAGCTTTTGAATACACCTTTATCATTCTTATTGCTCCACCTATGATCAATATTACTACATTTATCCTGTTTGATTCTAAACTTCCATTTCATTGTACATAATATTGCATAACTCTGTAAATTTCTGCTTCAATCAGATTACATCCCTGCTAAAGAACTCATAATGTCAAACACATTCTACCTCATCAGAACAAACTGCCTTACTGGCCCTGAATGTCACTTAAAGAAAATAGTATCCATCCAACTCGTATATGCTATTTATTTTGCCAAGCATGCCTCCTCACCTACTCCTTCCAATGACCACGCTTATCGTTTGCCATGACTTACTCAGATACCCCTTCACGAATTCTCCTCCATTCAATCTAGTACATGTCTTTGAATTTATATAGGACTTACACCATCTCCAGAGGTTACTGACATTTTTAGTGTAGTGTCTTGAATGGGTTTTACCTCTTAAAGCACTTGCATCTCTATTTACTTACAAGCAGGATTAGAAAGTCCTTGCTAGGTAGAATATGGAGACATATTTCTATTTTCTAGTGTTTTCACATAGGAATTTCTCAGCAAATGGTGTTGAACTGATATAATAATACAGAATGAAAACACTGAGTTTACTGCATTATGCTTATTTTTCCAAGGCATGGGGATTCTCAATATAGTGTGAACTCTTGAAATTTTTACTTTGACATGCAATTTGGAATTTAATATAGGATTTATGTGTCTAGAGTTGTGGTTCCCAACTAGTATGATTTTCTGATTGCTTTGAAAATTAAAACCCAACTAACCATAGCCTAGATAAGGAAGGGGATTATTACTATGCAAAACATCCAGAAATTGTCCATCGGGGCTAATATAATGACTCAGTGACCTCACCAGGATGCGTGCTCTTTATGAGACTCTGCCCCTTCATCTTCAGCTTGAGGCTTTCCTTGCAGGTACAATGTGGATCCCTGAAATTTTCCCAGAAAACTTACTTGGAAATTTCTACTTTATCTTGTGGGGAACACAATTGGGCAATGACAAAGGTATTTTATTATACACTTTTCTAAGATAAATTATTTTTGGAAGAAAGGGGAGAAACTGATGTTGGGTAGACAGCTTAGAGTATCTGATCAAGATACAGGCATAAGTGCTGATACAGAAAACAGGCATTAGTAATCTCATCCTCCATATTTCTAAGTATATATTTTGATATTATCTTAGACTTAGAGAAAACTTACAAGACTTGTAAAAAGAATACACAGATACCTTCACCCAGATTCCCTATGTATTAGTCCGTTTTTATGCTGCTGATAAAGACATACCCGAGGCTGCGAAGAAAAGGAGGATTAATTTGACTTAGAGTTCCACATGGCTGGGCAGGTCTCATAATCATGGCGGAGGGCAAAAGGCACTTCTTACATGGTGGCAGCAAGAGAGAATGAGGAAGAAGCAAAAGTGGAAACCTCTGATAAACCCATTAGATCTTGTGAGACTTACTATCATGAGAATAACACAGGAAAGACCGGCCCCCATGATTCAATTACCTCCCCTTGGGTCCCTACCACAACACGTGGGAATTTTGGGAGATACAACTCAAGTTGAGATTTTGATGGAGACACAGTCAAACCGTATCACCTTACTACAGTTGTCTTTCTCTGATATTAATAGGAATGCCTCTATTGTTTCCCCATTAAAGAAGATGCTAGCTTTAGGAATACAGCGTATATATTTTATCATGGAAAAAATATTCATCAATTCCTATTTGCTTGAGTGTGTTTTTTTCAGGAATGCAGTGAATTATGTTGAAAGCTTTTTCAGTTTCTATAGAGACAATTCTTTGATTTTTTTCCTTATTTATATTAATGGATTTTTAAATATTGAACCATCCACACATTCCTAAAATAAATCTCATGAGGTCTTTATGCATTATTTTCTTAGAGTAATGCTAGATTTTATCAATATTTTATTTGGAACTTTTGCATCAATATTCATTGGTGATACTGTGGCGAAATTTCTTTTTGAGGTACTGTCTTATTAACTTTATAATATCAATGTTATACACACTTCATAAAAGCATCAGCTAATTTGCCTGTTTTCAGTGCTCCAGGATAATTTATGGAGAACCAGGATCATCTGCTCTTTGAAGTTTGCTAAAATTTCCCCGTGAATTTCCACCTGTACATGTTATGTTTTGTACAGTAGTTCTTAGATAACTTTCTCAGTTTCTGCTCTAATTGAATCAATTTGGTAAATTATATCTTCCCAGGAAAATATCCATTTCATCTACATTTTCAAATTCATTTTCTTAAACTTTCCAAAATGGTCTCATGACATTTTAAAATTGTGTCTGACTCAATTATTTTCCTTGTTATTTATTATTTTGTATATTTGTGATTTTTTTCCTTTTGTTTCTTGATTATGTTATCTACAGGTTTGTCTATATTGTTGTTTCAAATAAGTTTTATGAGTTAGATCTACTCTTAATTTCTGCTTTCATCATTTTAATTTCTTTGAGCTTTCTCCTGATTTACATTGGGGTTTTCTCTTTTTATGTTTTGAATTTATTTTCATTCTTTCATTTTTATCAATTAGAGTGCTTTGTGCTACAAATTTCACTCTAATCACACTCTAAATGCATTTTGCTAGTTTAAATATGTTGTGTTTTCAACAGCATTGTTAGAAATTTTATAATTTTATATTGTGCTTGCTCTTTTAATCAAGAGTGGATAATAAAAGGTTATGAAGTAAGTGTCCAGGTACAAGAACCATGATTTTTTTTTTTTTTTTTTTTTTTTTTTTTTTTTTTTTTGAGACAGAGTCTCTCAGGCTGGAGTGCAGTGGCATGATCATGGCTCACTGCAGCCTAGATCTCCTGGGCTCAAGTGATCCTCCCACCTAAGCACCCTTACCCTTCCCAAGTAGCTGGGACTACAGGTGCATGCCACCATGTCTGGCTAATTTTTGTATTTTTTATAGAAGTGGGGTTTCACCATGTTGCCCAGGTTGGTCTCCAACTCCTGGACTCAAGCAATCCACCTGCCTCAGCCTCCAAAAGTGCCGGGATTAGAGGCGTGAGCCACCGTACTGGGCCTATGATTATTTTTTAATTTCATAATAATTTGTAGTTTTATTCTATTGGAATCCAACAGTGTTGTTTGTAATATTTCTACTGACATTTTATCTGTTTTTTAAGTCTTTCACATGTACTTGAGAGAAATGTGTGTCATCTGGATCAGGGTACAAAGTTTAACATACCCAAACATTTATCTTGTTGGTTATGAGGTCAAAATTTTCTATAGTCTTTTTTTTTTTTCTGGTCAACATAATCTGTCTTGTGTCTTAACATTTCAAATTACTAACATGTTTTCTGTGTCTCCATGCCTTATATGTGGTTTTTGTTTTATAAAGGTAGTTGCTGTGTTATTTTGTTGCATATTCATAATTGTTATGTATTAATTATAAATTGTAGTTAACATTAAAAGGCATCTTTCAGTTTTTATGCTTAGTACTTTTTGTATTGAAATATACTTTGCATGATATCAGTTTGCTAACCTTGCTTTCTTGTTTTCATTTGCCGAATTTACTTATGCCTACCTCTTTCTTATTAATCTTTTTGAACTATTTTGTTGTGTCTCCTGTATACAGAACATAGGAGGGCCTTCATTTATAAAACAAATTGAGAATCTTTTTTTTCTCTTAATAGGTAAATTAAGTCCATCAACATTTTTTGGTAAGACTGCTACTTTTGATCTTGACTATGTAATACAACTTTTTAAAGAACTTTTTAATTTTAAAGTTTTTTAGTGACAGAGTCTTGCCTTGTCACAAAAGCTGGAGTACAGTGGTGTGATCTTAGCTTATGGTAGCCTTTAAATCTTGGGCTCAAGCAGTACCCACATCTCAGCCTCCTGAGAAGCTAGGACTAACAGGCATATGCCATCACACCCAGCTAATTTTTTAAAGTTTTTTTTTTTTTTTTTTTTTAATAGATGGTGTCTTGCTATGTTGTCCAAGCTGGTCTCAAACTCCTGTGACCTGAAGCAATCCTCCCACCTCGGCCTCTGACAGTTCTGGGATTACAGGCGTGAGCCACTGTACCCAGTCTATGTAACTTTCTACAGTGTTTTTCTCTGTATGTTTTTTTCATTGTTCCTTTTGTTTTCAGTGTTTAAGAAGGTTTGTATTTTTGTTCCAGTGGTTACTTTTTTATTCATATTGTTTTCAATGCCCTTATTTTCCTATTTTCAGGAACTAATACTATCCATTTGAGTTTTTAATGTTATCTTTTAATCCTCATTTTGTCTATACAATAATTAATGAACTTATTCTACTCTCCTCTAGTCATATTTTTTCTTCTTTATCAGAACATGGAACACATAACATTGATACATGTCATACAACATTTTATTCTGCACTTTTCCTTCTATCTTTGTTTTAGTCTTAGATCTATAATCAAGTTATTAAATGCTAACCATCACTCCTTTGCTAAAGTTCCCTAGTCATTTCATGGTGATTGAAGTACATTTTCTAGTAGATGCCTCAAAAAGGGTTCATGGATACAGAATTTCCTGAGCTGTTCTGAGTTTAAAATCATTTTTCTAGAGTCTTAACACTTGAAAGACAGTTTGACAGGATGTAAAATCTTTGGTTCACACTTTCATTTTTGAGTTTCCTAAAAATGCTGCTCCCATGTTGGCTTGATTTGTCTTTGGTTTTTGAGAAGTCTCATGACAGTCTAGTCATCTTCCCATATAAATTATTTAATCTTTTTCCTGAAGGTTCTAAAGATTCTTTGTCTACTAGTCTTATGAGGATATAATATTAAGGTGATCATTAAGGATTTTCAATCATACCAGCGAGCACTTTTAATATGTAGATTTAAGTATTTTACACCCGGAAAGGTTTTTTTCATAGTTATAACTGTTAGTTCTATTCTGGGGTTCTGCTGTTTTTCTTTAGACCTCCAATTATATACATGTTATTCCTTCTTTGGTTATCTTCCAAATCAATTACTATCTCTGATTGGTTTTTTTTTTTTTTTTTTTTTTTTTTTTTTTTTTTTTTTACATTTTCCTTTATCATATTTCCCTTCCTTCGGTTTTTTTCCTACCTTTTTCCAGCGTTTCTTATTATGTTGTTAACTTTTTGTCTTTGTAGACAACTTATTTTGATTTTTTTTCTATTCTTCCCCTGATTTTAATTATTATTTCATTTCTTCCAGTTACTCATCCACTATGTTCTGAGTTTTTGAACTTTTGTTTCAAGGTATTCTCCAATATCCTCAAATGCTTGTTTGAGAATACTCAGCCTAGTTTGAGTGTTGCATGACAGTATCATTCTCTTTTGTCAATGGCTTCTTATGAGAGTGAATTTTCATCAGTGGAATGTTTGGATTATTTTGATTTTCTTTCTTTTTTGTAGGTTTTAAAAAGTAGATTAAATGAAAACTTTGCTTCTGCATTTCTGTGGACATGATCCACAGTTTTAGGTGAGATTTCCAGTTCAAGAGCACCCTCTTCTGTCAGTGTATCGAGAAGTAATTTGCTTACCAGGTGTGTGTAGGTGTGTAGGGGTGTGTGTGTGGGTGTGTGTGTGTGTTTAAGGGAAAGTGGAAGATGGGAGAAGGTTTGTGCGTCCTTTGATATTTTGATTTTCTTCTATCTAAATTTCCCCATCTTGTTTCTTGTTCCCCTCACTAGACACTTCCCAAAGGATGGCTGCCCATTGCTTTAACTCTAATCTTTGCCTGGGTGTTACCTTTCCAAGACTGTTCACTTGTGTCCCACACATACTTTTAATTCCCTTCCCTATAGTCAGTGCTCTGGCATACCATTACACTTTTTCTGTATTTTCATATAGAATATTTCTTTTCTGTTTATAGCTTCTGTTAGATTTTTTTCCCCTAGTGCTGTCTCCCCATTTCTCTCTGCCATGCAGTTTTTTGTTTTCCTTTGTTTCTGAACTGCCCATGCAATTCCCAAAGGATTATATCCAGAACATGGGAGATAGCATGGTGGGATTTGGTGTCTATTTTTCCACTGTTAGTTTGAAGTTTGGACAATTTTTTTTTTTTTTTTTTTTTTTTTTTTTTTTTTTTTTTTTTTTTTTTGAGACAGGGTCTTGCTCTGTCACCCAGGCTGGAGTGCAATGGCACAATCTCAGCTCACTGCAACCTCTGATTCCCAGGTTCAAGCAATTCTCCTACCTCAGTCTCCTTAGTAGCTGGGACTATAGGCATGTGCCATCACGCCTGGCTAATTTTTGTATTTTTAGTAGAGATGGGGTTTCCCCAACTTGGCCAGGCTGGTCTCGAACTCCTGACCTTGTGATACACCCACCCTGGCCTCCCACAATGCTGGGATTTCAAGAGTGAGCCACCACGCCCGGCTGACAATTTCTTAGTTCTAGTTATGCTGACAGAATGGGGTTTGTACAGTTTTGTTCTCCTTTTTTACCATTTCTCCAAGAAGTTGGGAAAGTCAAATTTACGTACTTACCTTCACCTCATCTATCTCTCCATTTTTTGAGATACACAAATTGAAAAACCTTTATGATGAACATGACCATGCAAAACATCTAATTAGAGCACCCATAGAAAACTAAGTATGATAAAATATCTTTTATGGAGCTGAGCCTCACAGAATCTACCACTGCCACATTTGAGCAACTTTCCCTTGACTTCCAGGGCATAGGCCTAGGAATGGGCAGAGTGAGGAGGTATTAAAAGATAGTGATAAACTAATCTAAAGGATATCATTTAAGACATTAGATATTTAAAGGTGCTGTCCACCTGTGGCACTGTATCAGTATCATACGGACAATAACAAATATAGATGAGGTATATTTAGAGTCTTCAGAATCACCTTTGGTTTCCACCACAGACAGGAACACTACACAACAGTTATGCTTCACAAACAGTTACCAACTGCCACATTCAAGATGGATGGCTTATTTTACTTTCATGGCAAATTATGCCATTTCATCACATTATGTTACAATAGAATATCCTGAACCACCTCCTCAGTGTGAAAAATTGAACATCTGCTCATGTCAGACACTGTTTAATGATGTGTGCCAAACTTAATGTAATTTCCACCTGACACTTCATCGTTTATGCTTAAAGCACCATCTTATATCAGCAGCATTCCTTCGTGTTCCAACATTGTTTTCATCAACTGAACACTGAAAAAATTAATTCACTCATTAAATGTTATCATATGTTCTCCATTCTGTGATATATGTGAAAAAGTAATTAGAAACACTTCATTTCCATTTTTGTGTGAATCAAGATAACAGAATATTGTTTTCATGATTTACAACTACCTTAATCTTTCCTTCTTTTTTTCACGGATCAAATATTACCAAAGAAGGGAAAATGCTTCTTTCTGCAAAATTTTTTTATAATGAGTTAGTGGTGTGCTTTGGAAAATCAAATATCTTGCAATAGGCAGTAAATAATTTCATTGTTAAATCTTTATGAGAACTTCGAGGGTCTCCGCAAACAGCAAAAAAAAAAAAAAAAAAAAAAAGGCTTATTTTACTTTTTCTCAAGAATTTCTAAAAAAGTTACAAAAAAGAGCATATTTTACTTCCCCTTTCATAATACTCATTATGTTTATAATTTCGTGATTAGTCTCCCCTCATATTTTTTGGTCTACAAAAACAAAAATTATTTTTAGAAGGTTATATATATTTTATTGGTATTTTTACTTTTATGCTTATTGCTCTATTCAGATATTTTGCTTTTTTGTGTCTATATTAGAACTTTTTGCTTTATAAATCTAACCATTTCTTCTAGATCCTCTAGTTTATTAGTAAGATGCTATACTTGCTGTTTTGTTTAAATTTTTCTAAAATCGGTAATTCTATTCCCTTTATAATTCTTGAAAGGTTCTGGCTATTTGTCATATTTATCAGGTTTGCTCAGAATTTTTCTATTTTCTAGTTAAAGTAAAAGATGTTATATTTTACTTTATAAAGCTTACACTTTATTTTTTACTAACTTATGGTATTATCTTTATATATTTCTTCTACTTTTAAAAATTATTTGTTTTCTAAATTGAGTTTTTGTAGTTGTTTAATAAATGCATTAAAAAGTATAAATTTCCATCAGAGTTCTTCTAATGCAAATTTATTAATAACTTCACATTTTAGATTTTTTTCCCTAACTTTGCTGTGAATATGACATGTGTATCTGAGAATACTCTGTAGGTTACAAGTTTGTATATCTAGCTATTAGACTAAATTTGTGGACATTACTGTACATTCTAATTCACTTTATCTACTAGAGGTATATATTTCTGAGTGAAATTTTTGGGTTTTTTAATGTCTTCCATGTTGGAAGAAACTGGATTATGAATTTGTCCCTTGCTCCTTTCTTTTCGCTTAAATTTGCTTTATACAACATACATTTATGTTACTAGGTTTATAAACATTCATCATTCATCTTTTCTTAATAAATTTATCTGATCAGTATGTCTCTTTCAATGCCTCTCACCTTGATTTCTATTTTTGCTTGTTATTTTTCTCTACCTGCTAGGCAGAGAAATATAATCCTAGATAGAATGCTAGGCTGTTTCATAGGATAAACCTAAATAAAATGCTAGGTTATTTGTTTTCATTACTTGATTCCCAAACTCCTAGTTTTCTTTTGTTTTAGAAGTTTCCCAAAATAGCCTGGAGTTTGATTTCTTTAACTCAATATCAGAATGTCTATCCAGAATTTGAGAATTTTATCTATTCACATTTACAGGGACAACAGGTATGTTTAAAATTATGCTAGCTCCCTTTTTTTATTCACTATATTTTCTTGTTTCTTTTCATCTCTTGTATTTTGTTTGAGTGATCTGGTTTGGAGTTTTTCCCCATTTCAATAGTCTGAAATCAAAACATCCTATTTGAAAACAAATATTTGTATTTATTTTCCTACCACATAGTTAATATTACATCATCTCATTGAGAAAGGAATGAACGATAGTTCATACTTCTAATTTTACATGAAGAATGGTAGTTCATACCTCTAATTCTACATGAAGTTAATACACATTTTTTCTAATAACAAACATTTAGGTCTAACTGCAATATTTTTTCTTGGATTCTTCCTCTCTCAATTTCTTATAATTCATGGCATTTTCTTTAAACTTATTATTTTTTTTAACTTTTCTACAATACATAGTGTTTGCTTCTTCACCGGGATTTGTAGTTAGTAGAATTTAGTTTTCTTTTTTTATATATATACTTTATGTTCTAGGGTACATGTGCACAACATGCAGGTTTGTTACATATGTATACATGTGCCATGTTGGTGTGCTGCACCCATTAACTCTTCATTTACATTAGGTATATCTCCTAATGCTATCCCTTCCCCCTCCCCCCACACAACAATAGGCCCCAGTGTGTGATGTTCCCCTTCCTGTGTCCAAGTGATCTCATTGCTCAATTCCCGCCTATGAGTGAGAACATGTGGTGCTTGGTTTTCTGTTCTTGCAATAGTTTGCTGAGAATGATGGTTTCCAGCTGCATACATGTCCCTACAAAGGACACGAACTCATCCTTTTTTATGGTTGCAGAATATTCCATGGTGTATATGTGCCACATTTTCTTAATCTAGTCTGTCACTGATGGACATTTGGGTTGGTTCCAAGTCTTTACTATTGTGAATAGTCTTGCAATAAACATATGTGTGCATGTGTCTTTATAGTAGCATGATTTGTAATCTTTTGGGGATATACCCAGTAATGGGATAGCTGAGTCAAATGGTGTTTCTAGTTCTAGATCCTTGAGGAATCGCCACACTGTTTTCCATAATGGTTGAACTAGTTTACAATCCCAGCAACAGTATAAAAGTGTTCCTATTTCTCCACATCCTCTCCAGCACCTGTTGTTTCCTGATTCTTTAATGATTGCCATTCTAACTGGTATGAAATGGTATTTCATTGAGGTTTTCATTTGCATTTCTCTGATGGCCAGTGATGATGAGCATTTTTTCATGTGTCTGTTGGCTGCATAAATGAGTTCCTTTGAAAAGTGGCTGTTCATATCCTTTGCCCACTATTTGATGGGGTTGTTTTTTTCTTGTAAATTTGTTTAAGTTCTTTGTAGGTTCTGGATATTAGCCCTTTGTCTGATGAGTAGATTGCAAAATTTTTCTCCCAGTCTGTAGGTTGCCGGTTCACTCTGATGGTAGTTTCTTTTGCTGTGCAGAACTCTTTAGTTTAATTAGATTCCATTTGTCCATTTTGGCTTTTGTTGCCATTGCTTTTGGTGTTTTAGACATGAATTCCTTGTGCATGCCTATGTCCTGAATGGTATTGCCTAGGTTTTCTTCTATGGTTTTTATGGTTTTAGTTCTAACATTTAAGTTTCTAATTCATCTTGAATTAATTTTTGTATAACGAGTAAGGAAGGGATCTAGTTTCAGCTTTCTACTTATGGCTAGCCAGTTTTCCCAGCACCATTTGTTAAATAGGGAATCCTGTCCCCATTTCTTGCTTTTGTCAGGTTTGTCAAAGATCAGATGGTTGTAGATGTGTAGTATTATTTCTGAGGGCTCTGTTCTGTTCCATTGGTCTATATTTCTGTTTTGGTACCAGTACCATGCTGTTTTGGTTACTGTAGTCTTGTAGTACAGTTTGAAGTCAGGTAAGCGTGAAGACTCCAGCTTCGTTCTTTTGACTTAGGATTGTCTTGGCAATGAGGGGTCCTTTTTGGTTCCATATGAACTTTCAAGTAGTTTTTTCTGATTCTGTGAAGAAAGTCATTGGCAGCTTAATGGGGGTGGCACTGAATCTATAAATTACCATGGGCAATATGGCCATTTTCACGATATTGATTCTTCCTATCCATGAGCATGGAATGTTCTTCCATTTGTTTGTGTCCTCTTTTATTTCATTGAACAGTGATTTGTAGCTCTCCCTGAAGAGGTCCTTCACATCCCTTGTAAGTTGGATTCCTAGGTATTTTATGCTCTTTGAAGCAATTATGAATGGGAATTCATTCATGATTTGACTCTCTGTTTGTCTGTTACTAGTATATAAGAATACTTGTGATTTTTGCAAATTAATTTTGTATCCTGAGACTTTGCTGAAGTTGCTTATCAGCTTAAGGAGATTTTGGGCTGAGACAATGGGGTTTTCTAAATATACAATCATGTCATCTGCAAACAGGGACAATTTGACTTCTTCTTTTCCTAAGTGAATACCCTTGATTTCTTTTTCTTGCCTGATTGCCCTAGCCAGAACTTCCAACACTGTTGAATAGGAGTGGTAAGAGAGGGCATCCCTGTCTTGTGCCAGTTTTCAAAGGGAATGCTTCCAGGTTTTGCCCATTCAGTTTGATATTGGCTGTGGGTTTGTCATAAATAGCTCTTATTTTTTTTGAGATACTTTCCATCGGTACCTAATTTATTGAGAGTTTTTAGCATGAAGAGCTGTAGAATTTTGTCAAAGGCCTTTTCTGCATCTATTGAGATATCATGTGGCTTTTGTCTTTGGTTCTGTTTATATGCTGGATGTTTATTGATTGGCATATGTTGAACCAGTCTTGCATACCAGGGATGAAGCCCACTTGATCATGGTGGATAAGCTTTTTGATGTGCTGCTGGATTCGGTTTGCCAGTATTTTATTGAGGATTTTTGCAACGATGCTCATCAGGGATATTAGTCTAAAATTCTCTTTTTTTGTTGTGTCTCTGCCAGGCTTTGGTATCAGGATGATGCTGGCCTCATAAAATGAGTAGGGAAGATTCCCTCTTTTTCTGTTGATTGGAATAGTTTCAGAAGGAATGGTACCAGCTCCTCCTTGTACCTCCAGTAGAATTAGGCTGTGAATCTGTCTGGTCCTGGACTTTTTTTTGTTGGTAGGCTATTAATTATTGCTTCAATTTCAGAGTCTGCTATTGGTCTATTCAGGGTTTAGTCTTGGAGAGTGCATGTGTCCAGGAATTTATCCATTTCTTCTAGGTTTTCTAGTTTGTTTGTGTAGAGGTGTTTATGGTATTCTCTGATGGTAGTTTGTATTTCTGTGGGATTGGTGGTGATACCCCCTTTATCATTTTTTATTGCATCTATTTGATTCTTCTCTCTTTTCTTCTTTATTAGTCTTGCTAGTGGTCTATGAATTTTGTTGATCTTTTCAAAAAACCAGCTCCTGGATTTATTGATTTTGTGAAGGGTTTTTTGTGTCTCTATCTCCTTCATTTCTGCTCTGATCTTAGTTATTTCTTGCCTACTGCTAGCTTTTGAATATGTTTGGTCTTGCTTCTCTAGTTATTTTAATTGTGATGTTAGGGTGTCAATTTTAGATCTTTCCTGCTTTCTCTTGTGGGCATTTAGTGCTATAAATTTCCCTCTACACACTGCTTTAAGTGTGTCCCACAGATTTTGTCATGTTGTATCTTTGTTCTTATTGGTTTCAAAGAACATCTTTATTTCTGCCTATATTTCATTATGTACCCAGTAGTCATTCAGGAGCAGGGTGTTCAGTTTACATGTAGTTGAGTGGTTTTGATTGAGTTACTTAGTCCTGAGTTGTAGTTTGATTGCACTGTGGTCTGAGAGACAGTTTGTTATAATTTGTTATTTTACATTTGTTGAGGAATGCTTTACTTCCAACTATAGGGTCAGTTTTGGAAGAAGTGTGATGTGGTGCTGAGAAGAATGTATATTCTGTTGATTTGGGGTGGAGAGTTCTGTAGATGTCTATTAGATCTATAACCAATGCAGAGAAGTCCATATTCGACCTGATAGAGATGAAAACCGTGACACGAGAACTACATGACAAATGCTCAAGCTTCAGTAACCGACTTGATCAACTGGAAGAAAAGGTATCAGTGATTGAAGATCAAATGAATGAAATGAAATGAGAAGAGAAGTTTAGAAAAAAAAGAGTAAAAAGAAATGAACAAAGCCTCCAAGAAATATGGGACTATGTGAAAAGACCAAATCTACGTCTGATTGGTGTACCTGAAAGTGATGGGGAGAATGGAACCAAGTTGGAAAACACTCTGCAGGATATTATCCAGGAGAACTTCCCCAACCTAGCAAGGCAGACCAACATTCAAATTCAGGAAATACAGAGAACACCACAAAGATGCTCCTGAAGAAGAGCAACTCCAAGACACGTAATTATCAGAGTCACCAAAGTTGAAATGAAGGAAAAAATGTTAAGGGCAGCCAGAGAGAATGGTCGGGTTACCCACAAAGGGAGGCCCATCAGACTAACAGCAGATCTCTTGGCAGAAGCTCTACAAGCCACAAGAGAGTGGGGGCCTATATTCAACATTCTTAAAGAAAAGAATTTTCAACCCAGAATTCCCTATCCAGCCAAACTAAGTTTCATCAGTGAAGGAGAAATAAAATCCTTTACAGACAAGCAAATGCTGAGTGATTTTGTCACCGCCAGGTCTGCCCTACAAGAGATCCTGAAGGCAGCACTCAACATGGAAAGGAACAAATGGTACCAGCCATTGCAAAAATATGCCGAAATGTAAAGACTATCGATGCTAGGAAGAAATTGCATCAACTAATGAGCAAAATAACCAGCTAACATCTCAATGACAGGATCAAATTTATGCATAACAATATTAACCTTAAATGTAAATGGGCTAAATGCTCCAATTAAAAGACACAGACTGGCAAATTGGATAAAGATTCAAGACCCATCAATTTGCTATATTCAGGAGACCCATCACACGTGCAGACACACACAAAGGCTCAAAATCAAGGGAATGAGGCAGATCTACCAAGCAAATGGGAAACAAATAAAGGCAGGGGTTGCAATCCTAATCTCTGATAAAACAGACTTTAAACAATCAAAGATCAAAAGAGACAAAGAAGACCATTACATAATGGTAAAGGGATCAATTTGATAAGAACAGCTAACTATCCTAAGTATATATGCACCCAATACAGGAGCACTCAGATTCATAAAGCAAGTCCTTAGAGACCTACAAAGAGACTTAGACTCCCACACAATAATAATGGGAGACTTTAACATCCCACTGTCAACATTAGACAGATCAATGAAACGGAAAGTTAACAACGATATCCAGGAATTGAACTCAGCTCTGCACCAAACAGACTTAATAGAATTTAGTTTTTAAAATATATCTGAAAAATTTTAATTTTGTCCTCCCAAATGTATGAGAGTTTGGCTAAGCACAGACATATGGGTTCAAAATTTTAGTCTTCCTGTATCTAATGTTGCTGAGAGGTTGGATGTCAATCCAATTCTTTTTCCTATGTACACATTTGTCTGTTTCTCTCTTTGGAAGTATCTGTTTATATTCTTGGTGCTCTGAAAGCTCTCTCTGGTGTGTCTGGGGGAGGATCCTTTACCTCTTCCATCTGGCAGGCCTCAGTGTACCCATTCAACTGCAAAATCTGTATTTCTAAGTTGTGAGAGATTATCTTTTACTATTCCCTTAAGTATCTTCTCTTTTCCATTTTTTTTCTTTGGGAGTTCCTATTTGATAGATTTTGAAACTTTGGGATTACTTTTTGTTTCACTGCTTCCATATTTTTTGTTTCTGCACCTTTTCGTGCTAATTCTGTGAAAATTTTTCTGCTCAGTACTTTTGGTGCCTACTGACAGAGTAGGAGCATCAACGTCTTGGACAAACCATTTTAAAGTTCCTCTTGATCAAAAACCACCTAAATCCAATCTAATGGCTAACATCAGCCTGATCATAAACCACAAATGACATCTCCAACCAGAAACACTCCAACCCTAAGATAAACCCCTCCCCAACCAGAGACATGCCAGCCCTGAGATAACCTCCCCTCTGGTCAGAGGGATGTCTGCCCCAAGATAACCTCCAGAGACATTCCATCCCCACAATAAACTACTCATCCACACAGAAACATTCCAAGCCTGTAATAAGCTCCCTCCCCTTGAAGCCCTTAGATAGTCTTAGTCCATAAGAGAGGACACTCCTGACCTAAATCATTCAGAAGCCCCTCTCAGGTTTATTCTCCAAAATAAATCTGTCTTTGATTGTTGAGCCTCTTTTCATGTTTCTTTTCACTTTCTTTAACTCTTACATTTGGTGCCAAAACCCAGGAGGGGTGTTGGGGGTAGGGGCTCTCTTACAACCCAGGAAGCAGTGGGCAGCAGCAGCTCATCCTGCTGAATCCCAAGAGCCTCTGGTCACCCACCCCATCTTGTCTCTCACTTAACTTTTCAAGCAATTTGCATGAGAGGGACCTTTCAGTTCACGTGACTTTAATCTTTAAAACCTACTGGTACTGTAAAATTAGAAATGTCTTAAGAGTTGCCAGCATACATTTTTGTTCACATTTATTGATTGAGCAATTTCATACTTATCTCTGTCAAATACTATAAGGTGTCAAAATTTGGCACAGAGGCTACAAAACTGTAACTCAGCCCAAACAGAATAATCTTTGTGTAATTTTTAAACAAATGAAACATTAAATAAAGATAGCTACATCTTGAACTATTTAGTGAAATACCCTAACTTCTAATCTTGTGGGCTTAAGCAGTCTAGTATGCAGACATGAAGGAAGTTCATTTTGGGAAAGGACTTTTATCTTTGATACTAAAGAAAAAAGAATTTACATAGAAAAGAATCTTACATGGTAAATTCTTGTCCTAAAGTAAATTAACCTGTTGTTTAGAGAGAGGGACGTTTAGAAGAAGTCAGAAAGTCGAGTCATGTCAGAGATTGTCTGTGTAAGTCACAAAAAATTTTATAAAAGGGAATTTATGCAAGAAATATTGTACAATTTAAAAGTGATTAGGCTTCCTGAATGCTTTATAAAATGCCACTAAAACTCTTAGCTTGCTTTGCAGCTAGGTAAGACCTAGGATACATGGAGTTAGATGCTGGAATCAGTGAGACCTTATCTGCACTTCTGTGTAGGTCCCTAGGCTGTACACCTAGTACATATTTAAAATCCCAAACTTACCAACAAAAGTAAAGGTAGCTAAAAGTTAACAGTGTAACATGTATTTAAGACTATTGAAAAAAAAATAATTTACATATATTTTTGGTAATGAGATTATAAGGAGGCATGAGAATATGGATTTTTACCTAGATTGAAAGGTTAAAGAATTCTTTTAAGTTAAATAAAGTAAAAATGAAACTTTAAGCAAGTTTTAGAAGGTTAATTATAAGGAAATTCTGTGTGTAAACATATTGGCTAAAGTTGAAGGGGTATCATCTAGTTTTTCTGTAACTTGAGCATTAAAATAAAAGCACAACAGGTTTCTCTTAAAGCACTAACCTGCTCTTTAACAAAAATTATAAAGGGTTAAAAGGGTCTATAAAAATCTTACCTTACCGTCAAATATTAAAATTGGGTAAATGTGTCTACAAGGTTTTATTAAAAATTGAGTTTAACATTAAAAGCACACTAATATAAAGGTAAAATTTGGCTTATTTGGTATAAAATCATACAGGAAGTATTGTCAAATATAAAATGGTGTTTAGCTTTCTTTGGGCTATATTTGTATAAATATGTTATTGATATGTGTTCCAAAGTTATGGGAGACTCCTATAATTCTGATATATCTTGTTGTACATTATCAGTAATAATTATGTTAAAACTATTGCGTGCCACAAAGGTAACAGATATCCTTGTCATTTGTGTCTTTAACTGTGGCTACCCTAAGACTTTTTGTCATCCATAAACTATCGTATTGTTTTGGTCCTCTTTAGAAGGTGGTTTTATAATCACCTATAAAGCTCTAGCAGAATGCAGGTTTCTGATAACTTTGGAGATTGTGACATCAGAATAGAGGAAAAATGTTCAGGACTCTTGAAGAGCTAAAAATATTCATTAATATTAAGCAGGACAGGAACTAACGTCATGAACTGAATTAATAGGAGACTGGAGTGATCTTTTTGATGTTTTTCTTTTTAAGCTATGGACTGCTTTTAGCAATTTAGTATACTCCCGTGAACAAAATTTGAAGCATACTTGTTTCTCTCTACCTGATTTTCTCCAGAATTTGGAAACTATCTGTGAGTATTCTTAGATTATTTCAATGTAGTTATTTGCGTAAGTGCAATTAGAATCTGTTTTCTTTTGTAACAGGACACAATTGGAAAAACTGGTTATTTTTACCAAGGCTTTGACTGGAATGGCGTTCTCTCCTTTAAGGAATCAAACCTGACTTATGACACCAATAAAGCCCTTGGAAAACTGGCCTCATATTTTGTTTTCACAGTCCCTGTCCCTGTACAGGGTTTCTGATCTGTTGTAGGTACAGAATGTCACTTTCTGACAGGCTGGGAACCCCAAGTTATCTTAGAACCTCAAGAGGAGAGGAATTCACCCAACTCATAGGTATTTGATGGTACAAATTCATGGCTGGGCTTGGCTTTATAAAGGTCTTATCTCAGATTCCTTCTCTGGAACAAAGTTCCATCAAAGCCAATTTAAAAGTCCTACGTAACAATTATTCTTGCTGCACTATATGCAAATAATTAAACCAAGTGTAATAAAACAAACCAGTCCTACCATGATTTGTCTTTTAATAACAGTTACTAACAGAAAATAACACATGGGCCTTTCCAAACATGCACCTCTGCCTGTCATTAGGTAAGGAATGTTGCTTCAACCAATCGGGCCTAGTAAGAAGCATTGCTAAATAAGTTAAAGGGCTAAAAAGCTAAGGGAATACCAAAACAACCAAATACATTATTGGTTTGCGAACAAAATCATAGCATGGGTCATCTCATTCCTGGGCCCTCTTCTGATAATATACCTAAGACTAATGTTCTTACTCTAACATTTTTCAAAGAGTTTTAACTGACAGAATCATGGCCATTTCACAGACAACTATCCAAAAACATCTACAGACAGCGTTACCCCTACAGTCAATCCAAGACCAGAAAACTCTCTATTCCCCCATAAGCAGGAAGTAGCCAGAAAGAACACGCCACCCCTCATCCTTCTTATAACTATAGGGTCTTGATTGACAGAGCAGAAACATCACCATCTTGGACAAGTACTACCATTTTAAAGTTCCCCTTTATCAAAAACCACCTAAATCCAACCCAAAGGACATCAGTCTAATGGCTAATGTTAGCATGACCATAAATCACAAATGATATCTCTGACCAGAAACATTCCAACCCTAAGATAAACCCCTCCCTGACCAGAGACATGCCAGCCCTGAGACAACCTCCCTTCTGGCCAGAGAGATGTCAGCCCCAAGATAACTTCCCCTTCCATCAGAGACATTCCAACCCTGCAATAAACTTCTCCTCCGCACGGAAACATTCCAAGCCTGTGATGAGTTCTCTCACCCTAAAACCCTTAAATATTCTTAGTCTGGAAGAGAGTGTGTTCCCGACCAAAATCAGCCAGAAGTCCCTCTCAGGTTTATTCTCCAAAATTTCAGCTTTTCGTGTTTCTTTCCTCTTTAACTTTTATAATTTTGACCAGAGCCTTTCTCAGTTACTGGGGAAAGTGTGCAGTGTACCAGTAGCTAATCTTCTGGATGAAATAGCCCCCTTCTGCCCCACTGGCTAAGGTGATAGGAAGATGTCGTTCCACCTACTGGCACAAAAACTAGTCTTCTGAATATTCTTTTAGGACCTCCTTCTGTATATGATACCCAAAACTGATTTTAGAGAACCTCCAAATCTGCCTCCACATGCAGTGGCCATCTTCTCCTATATGTATTTTGAGCTTAGTTTTCCTATTAAATTTCATCTGCCCTTTTTCAAGTATTCTGCAAATTCTGTCCCATTAACAATCTTTTTCTTAGTGTTGTTACACTTTTATTCATTTTCTTTTATGTATGTGACTTGACTCATAACCTGAGAATTCAACAAAATGAAGAAACCCCCTGACTAGAAAAGCTCATATGCACTGAGGATTTTAGGGCCCCTTGACTGTTCCCAAACCTCCTGGGGAAAATGGGTGCAAGGTGATGTCACTGATTGTCTTCTTTCACTCCAGCTTTTCCAAAAAAAATTTTAAATCCCCACCACTTCACCTTGACCTTCTACTCACCTTTTAAGATCCTTCCTAGACTCTCCTTTAGAGACTCATTCCTTACCTGGTTAAACCGCCAAGACCTCTACATGGCTATGTTTGATGCTAACATAAATGTACTTTGCATTGCTTTGCTTCTACAGCCACAGGACTGTACTGGAAAAGAAGAAAATGTTTGGAATAAAGATCAATAAGACAACAAAGCAGACATGATATGACTGAGAACAGAGAAGCTGGGTGGGGAGGACCCCCAGGCAATAGCCTCAGCTGCAAACAATCACAGGCAGTGATGAATTGTGTTACAAAGGGTCATCATTACCCTCAGGGATGGGGACAGCATGAGATGATAATGAATATGTTTGAGGAAGAATAATATAACCTCATCTGGTATGGATGGGTGGCATCAGCATTTAGGCTGCTGGATAGGAGAATGTGTTGACATTATTTATAGCTACAATGCAGAGCTGTGACAGAGATCCATTGTAAACAATGCCTTCCAAGGCAGCTGCTTTCCATTGAAAACATAACAGAGAAGAGTTTGTAAAGGGTGGCTTAGGATGGCAGCATTAAAGAGGGCTGTCATCTTCACTAAATCTGGGACTCATTTTCGTTCCTATTTTTATTTCCATTTACATTTTTTTTTATATCTCAGCAAGCTTTCTAACTTTTTTTAAACCAGTAAGTTTTTTTTAAGTGTCATTCTATTTAAAGTTCTCATTACTTGAAAATGGGCCAAATTATAAATTTTTCCAAATAAAAGGGAATTTTGTATAATTTCTTCCTAACCCTGTCCCCACAATGTTTTTCTCCATAAACAGCTTTAGTGCATAAGTCTTTTCAGGAATTGCCTTTCCCAGAGGAGAGGTTTTACTTTATATGAAAATAGGTTAAAAGGTCATTAACAGTAATATAAAAAATGAGATAAGTGAAAAGAAGCTACTAATGTCCTGAGGGTAGAATACGTTAATCATGAAACATGACCTAGATAAGTCCCCATGTATCTAGGGCCAATCTTTAGTTGTAAAACCACAGGATCTTGACATTAGAGGAAATTCAAGCCCTTGAAATGAATAATATTGAAAAGTTCTGGCAGAGAAAGAAGTTCAGGACTACAATTCTACTTCAAAATGTTTTTTACATGAATGACTTTAGAAGTCAAAGAAATACACATTTTATAACAAAATACGTAAAAATCTCTTCCACAATCTCCCTTTCTTACACATTTTCAACTCTTTTTCTGGTGGCTCCCTCGTGTGTGCTGGGACAAACCAGTCCTGTTGAGGGAAGGTCACAAGTCACTACAGGGACCCATTTGTGCTAATCTCATGTCCCAGGAATTCTCAATCTCCCTGAATTCAGTTACAGCCTTTTCTAATTTCTATACCACTCAGCCAGACAATTTGTCCTTTGACAACTATTCCTTGTCTCCCTTTGCTTTTCCTCTGGTTTGGATTTCTAATCCCTTCCCCATCACAAGTCAGTTAATGACATCACCTTGCATCCATTCTGCCCAAGAGGTTTGGGGAGAGTTAGGGGTTCTAAAGCCTCGATGCATGTGGGTTCATCTCTGTTGTCCTCCTTGATACAGAACACTGGGTGGGATGATGGCTCCAGGATCACTGCTGTGCATAGTTTCATTCTAGTCTTCTACCTGCCAACATTCCAGTTTTCACTCTTATCCAAAATAGCCAAAGGCCTGGATTCCCACGACCTGCCACTTCCCTGTCTCAATGGCATCGTCTGTTTCTGAGCCAAGTTCAGCAAGAGCTCATTTTTGTTCACCTTACCTCTCAGATCAGATCAGGCAATCCTTAAGCATAGGCTCAAGTTGCAGTGTTAGAATAGCAAAAAATGCAGGTTCTGAAGTGAAGCTTCCACAGTCAATGCTGAGCTCTGACACCTACTGTCTAGATGACTTGCACAGCCACTACTCCTCTCTCAGCCTCAGTGTATTTGCCAATGAAATGGAGATAAGAATGTGGCCTACTTCACAGGGTGAGAAGCATCTTCACAGTGTGAGATAAATGAGTTAATCCACATGGTATTGTTAGATGATAAATTCTTAATCACTGTTGGGGTATTACTCCTTCTAAATGAGTTTCCTTTTCACTTAATGGCAAAATCAAAGGACAAAGACAAAGAGAAAATACATTTATGCCTGCTCAAGAAGGCCTAACAAAACCAATTGAGGAACTCTTCTTTAACTTCTTACACAGAACTTTCCATAGTAATTTGGCCTCCCTTCTTCTCAGATAACACTGTGTAATGTATAGTCATTCTCTTGCTCAGGTGTCTCTTCACAGGGGCTTTTGGTTTTCCTTGTTGATTTTAGTTTTCCTTCATAGGGGCCTGGTTTTCCTTATTGAGCCATTGGTAATCATGACCATTAACATTACATATACCCTGGTAAGTACCGGCGAAGCCCCATTGCCTCTTGGGATTCATCTCATAGCAACAGGTCTTAATTTTATTTCCAAGCCATATCCTTAGAACACTCTCCAAAGAGTTTTCAACAGGATAAATGGGTTGATACTGTTTGGGTAATTATCATTATCTCAGAAACTTCTGGAACCATACCAGCTGAAAATGATATGTCATCATTTACCCTCTCGCAGAAAAGATATATTTTTGAGATATCCCAAACTAACTGATTCTCTCAAAGACACAAAATCGTTATCCCTATTTTTGTTTTATGTGTATCCATGACTAATTATGATAGAAAATGGGAGTTTGAGAAAAAAAACACAATCATTAAAATTGCTTATGTCAATTTTCCCCTCACAATAGGACTAGACCAGGATCCACCAGGGATCTAGTTATTTGGCAAGGCAGCTATTCAGGTTTAGGAGGGGAAGAGTTTCTGCCTGAGACAAAGGAAGAGAACAAGTAGCATGAGGCATTGCAGAGCCAATCAGAAAATGAAAAGTTTCAAACTGAGCGGGATTAAGAGCAAATTCTAAGTCACCGGGGCTGAGGTGGGACTGTAGTTGAGATGTGATACCATGTGATATGAAATTTAGAGAAGAGAGAATTGGAGCAAGAGTTTAAGGCCAAGTGAGTGAGTTGATACAGAGTGGCACTAGAGTCTGGTTGTTAAAGCTCACCTTTGGCCCAGCAGATGGGTATATCTGGGTGTTTTCTATATCCCAGGGATAGGTAGATACATTATGACCCAAAATATCTCATCTGCTTGTGTCACCTTTCACTTCCACTGACTATTCAACCTGAAATTCTCACCAAATGCCATTCTGATTAGAGGGTCACCCATTCATTTATCCAACATTCCACCCAATATACAGCAGGACCCATGCAAGAACCAGAGGCATGGAAGTGACTTTCTACCTGTAGAGGCTGTTCTTTGGTACATTTAATAAGAAAACAGATTTCTGATGAGTGAACACACTATGAGTCAACAAAGAAGAGCACTGTTAACCCTGCATGGGAGGCTCTGGAGAATTCCTCAGAGGAGGCAGCATTTAGGCTGGTCTGGAAGGAAGGATGAGCCTGATACTACAAATATGGGGTAAGTGGTACTGCAAGCAGAGGGGCAATATACAATAACCAATGTGTGAAACTTGATTGAGTCATGAGACAAAGTGTTCAGAGAATAAAATAGCTCAGTGTGACTGGCCCTGGGATATATATTTATGGTTCAGGGCAAAGATAGTGGTGTGAAAATTAAACATTAAAAGAGGAAGTAGGAATAGATAACTATGAAGAACCCTACCAGTCAGGCCAAAAGTTTGAAGGACTTTTTTCTGGATTTGGCTGGACACATTCCACTGGCAGAAAGGAAAACTAGAGCTATTGCAATAATTACTTAGGAAACTAAGTATTGACATCTGAAATAAGACAAAGGCTGTGGTAGACAAAGAAGAAAGTATTTGGCATACTTAAACCCAAAATTATTAGGATTTGGTGATCAACTGGCGAGGTGGGCCAGGAGCAAGCAGGAATCTTGATATTTTCATTTGTTTCTAGGTGAGGAAGCTGGATAAACAAAAGGACCATTAAGCAACACAGAAGAACATGAGAAGAGAGATTTGGTTGGAAAGGTAACAAGTTCCATTCTGGATATGTAGAGTGTGCAAAGCCTATAAGACATCCAGTGTGAAATATTCAGTGTGGATTTCAACACGTGAAGCAGGGCTCAGGGGAGAGTGAGCAGGTATGTGTCGCTCAGAGCACCAGGAATGGAGGAGGCCACGAGGGAGGATGTGGAGAGAGAAGAAGGCAGATGAAAGCTTTCAGCTTGAAGCACACTAGTACTAAGGGGTGAAAGATAAGAAGTGCTGGTGTGGGGCGTGAAACAGGTGAGGAAGGTCAGAGAGCAACAAAGAGAGAAGTGGTAGACAAGTGTCAAAGAAAATAGGACAAAGTTTCAAGAACAGAATGGTGAAAACACAGTTTCTAACAGAGGCTAAATAAGGACTGGAAAACAGTTCCTGGATATGGGAAACTAGAAAATCATTGGTAACCTTGGTGAGGACAATTCCAACAAAGTGGTTTTTATTTCCCTGGCTTTGGTGAGCCTTGGAGGGGCTGGGGAGTACTGATAGTGGAAGACATGTCTGGAAGAAGAGGTGACAGTGCCGGAGATGCCAAGTCCAGCCAGCAAGGGTGATCTACTCTGTGAAATGCTAGGCTGTGGGGGAACAGGAGGAGGATGCTAAAAAGGACAAGACATTTGAGGAAGGGGTTTTGTTTTAAAGAAGAGACATCCAAGCATATGTACAGCTTGGGAAGCAGAGACATCAAAAATACAAGAGGAAGTGGCTTGATGCTGCCAGGCTCCCTTGAAGTGGGAAGGGACTACTGGAGTTCAGGTGGAGAATTTTCTTCCACTTTTGCAGCCCTCCTCTCCTGGAGAGACCAGGGCCAAAGGCATATAACTGCAAGCAGGAACAGCCAGGGAAACTTTCAGGATGTTAAAAGGAGGAGGTCAAACTTCTGGACTTTTTTCCCACCTCTGCCCTTAAACTTTTAATGTGGTACCCAGTTATCAGAACAACCTGAGAAACAGTGACCCCAGCATCTATGGTTTTTAAATCTCCCCTAAAATGACTTCAGTGTCCTGTGATGCTTGGGAATGACCACTTTTTCAACTTTTTGCCACTTTCTGCACATAGCCATCCTCTGACAATTTGGTAAAATGTGCCTTTTATCTTTGAAACAAGTATTTATTGATTACCTCAGATGGTGGCCTTTAAATACCTCTTCCTGATACCGATAGTTGAGACATTCGTTGCCTTTTGATTTAAATTCAAAACCTTCTAATGAAATGGGTTGTTTTCCACAAGGATTTAAAAAGGTAGCTGTCTTTAAATTATATTCATATACCTCAATTCTTCAAATTTCCCCCCAAATAATAAATCTAATGATTTTTTTTTAAAGTTTGTATCTTAGAAATTCAAGTTCATAATTACCTACGGGGTAAACATAAGCTTCATTGATTACAAAAAACATACCACATATATTATAATTAATGACATATATGAAATTATAGCTAATGACCACAAAAATAAAGTACCCAGTAGAGACACTTAGAAATCAGAGACATGTTTCTGATTTCCTCCGTTGGCAACACCTAAAGCAATGTATTATACTTTACTATTTTTCCTATTTGTTTTTATTTTGTGAGTTTTTTCTCTCTTCTGGTAGTATAGTATGAAGTGGAAAAGTAGAAGTCTCAGTGATTTGCTAATCAAAGGGTAAGCAGGGGTCAAAACGAAAAAACCCATAATATGCCTTATTCTCAAGAAAACTCTATGCAAATTCTTCCATCATTTATAGACTTCATTCAAATACTTAGTGTTTCCCTATTATGTGCCAGGCAATGGAGACAAATGGATGATACCAAAAGGCATGTAGATACCCATAAGGTTCCTGGCCCTGGAATTCCTCACCATGACCCACAAAGCTCTGAATGTGGCTGCTTCCTGATCTATCCAGTGCTGCTCTTGTTCCTGCTCCATGCACTCCGGCAACACTGGCCTTTGAAAATTTTGTAGTCATAGAACCATTACTTCCCTTCCCTTTTTAGTTACTGTTCTATATGCCTCGAGTGCTATACGCACCCTGAATTTGGCATGGCCGCTAAATATTTCCCCAACATGGTTGTGTCAGTCACATTTCCCCATTTAATTCCTTGATAGAAATTATCACACACTATTACTGTTTTTAATTCGTTGGTTTATTATCTGTTTTTCCTACTAGAATATAAATTCCCTGAAGACAGATTGTCTTGTTGATTATTGATTAGTATATTCTCTGCTAAGTGGTAATCTGGAAGATGATTATCTGTAGAAGTGGCCTTCTCTCTTTTCCCCTATCAGTAAAAATTTTGAGTATGTATATATATATATATGCGCATTATATGCACACACACATTTATAAACCAATATACTATATAAAATATTTACATTTATGAAAATACTTAAGGTGGGAGTACAAATTGAGGTGCCAATATTTTTTTCCTGACCTCCATTACATTATCTTGGATGCACCTGTCTGTCTGGGGAGACCTCTGATCTTTAGCAGGTCTTTAGAGGTCCACCTATATCCCAATTATGTAAGTTTCTTTCTGAAAGTCCTGAACCCTTGCATAAGTGCTTGCACCAATTAGAACCAGCCTCTAGGTCTCACTAGCTAATACCAATTTAGTTGACATGCATGTGCTCAGGAATCAGTTAATAGGTACCAGGAACAAAATGGGAAACACGGCTCTTCCCTCCACTTTCAGGAGCATCCAGGAGTTGAACTGTATTTTTTAAGAAAATGACTGCCTCTTAATTGATGGCTCTGCTGGGTGGTTCCTCAGCCCCAAGCAGCAGGCTCCCTGGTGCTCTCAATCGGGCAGGCCATGAAGCCAGCATTTCCTCTGCCCAATGTGTTTGCCCATATCTACCACACAAAGTCATTAACCAGCATTTATGTCACTGTCCTAAGCTTGGCTGAGGGATGAGGCAGGTAAAGTGGGAAATAAAAGTAAAAATTGCTGAAAATGAACATGGAATGAAGAGTGCTCTATGCCCTTTTATGTCTGTGAAGTCCAGCTTGCTAAGAGAGATCGACTCACCACTAAAGCCTAAAAGCCTCTGGTTATGAGAAAGGTGGTAGCTCTTTAAAACCAAATCTATTTCCCCTGCTAACTGCATTCATTGCTCCTAAACTGCATTGTGAGGCTGATGATCTTACCTTACTTTTCTATTCTCTCCCTCATCTAGAAAACAAAGCTGTTTTAAAAATCATGAATCTCTGACAACAAAGTCAGCATTTTGGAAAAATAGTGATTTTTTTTTAAAAGTCTGTTTTGAAAAAATATTAAAATGTACAAATAAAAAGCTGTATGGTAATGTTTCTCCAATGAGTAGACTTTTGAGATTAAATCTAAGGCTAAAATTGGTATGAGATTGAGGAGGGCAATAGAACAAATAAATTTAGAAGCATGGGAAAAGGAGACGTAAAGCTCAGAGAAAAGTACATATATGCCAACATGAAGTAGAAAAAAAAATCGAAATGCAATGCTTTGTAAAAACCTATGCATAAAAGTGAAAATCAAGAAGAAATGGAGAGAAAATTATACATCACTTAAAACTGACCCTAGAAATGAAAAGCAATAGAAAAAAAATGTTACCAAAACACTTCCTCACAAAAACCACATGCACTAATGATATTACAGGTGAGTTCTATAAAACCTTCAAGGAATAAACTCAATTGTTTAAAATTTTCCATGAGACAGAGGGAACAAAAACTGCCAGTTTTTAAAGAAGCCTGCATGATAGTGATACAGAAATTTGATAAATATAGCAATAAAATTATAGTCTAATCTGACTTATAAATATTAATGTAAAATTTCTATATAAAAATATAGCAAATAGAAGCCAGAATCACAGTAAAAGAATGATATATCACATACTACACCAGGATGATTCAACTATAAGACATTTATTAATGTAATTCACTCTGTCAACAAGTCTAAAGAGAAAAGCACTCCATATGTTCAGCTATACAGATGCTGAAATGGCATTTGATTTTAGAAATCTGGAAAGAATAATGAATTTTAATTTTTAATAAAGTATTTGGAATCTCCAGTGTGTGGTAAACTAAATATACTAAATATATTTCAGGTCAAATGTCAGCCACTCTTTTTTAAGTTCAGGGATACATGTGCAGGTTTGTTACATAGGGAAACTTGAATCATGGGGGTTTATTGTACAGTTTATTTTATCACCTAGATATTAAGTCTAGTGTCCATTTGTAATTTTTCTTGATCCTCCCCGTGCTTTTACCCTCCGCCCTCTGACAGGCCCCAGTGTATGCTGTTCCCCTCTATGTGTCCATGTGTTATCATAATTTAGCTCCCACTTGTGAGAACATGCGGTATTTGGTTTTCTGTTCCTGCATTAATTTGCTAAGAATAATGCCCTCCAGCTTCATCCATGTCCCTGCAAAGAACATGATCCTGTTCTTTTTATAGCTGTACAGTATTCCATGGTATGTATGTACCACATTTTCTTTATCCAGTCTATCATTGATGGGCATTTAGGTTGCTTCCATGTCTTTGCTATTGTGAATGCTGCTGCAGTGAACATATACATGCATGTGTCTCAATAACAGAATGATTTCTATTTCTTTGTGGACATACCCTGTAATGGGATTGCTGGGTTGAATGATGGTTGTTTATAGGTCTTTGAGAAACTGCCACACTCTCTTCCACAATAGTTGAAGTAATTTACACTCCCACCAACAGTGTAAAAGCTTCCCTTTTTCTCCACAACTTTGCAAGAATTTCTTATTTTTTGGCTTTTTAATAATAATCATTCTAACTTGTGTGAGATGGTATCACTGTGGTTTTGATTTGCATTTCTCAGAGATGTTAAGCTTTTTTCATACGATTATTGGCCTCATGTATGTCTCCTTAAGTGTCTGTTCATGTCCTTTGCCCATTTTTCATGAGGTTTTTTTCCTTGTAAATGTATTAAAGTTTCTTATAGATGCTGGATATTAGACCTTTGTGAGGTGCATAGTGTTGAAAAATTTTTCTCCCATTCTGTAGGTTGTCTGTTCACCCTGTTGATAGTTTCTTTTGCTGTGCAGAAGCTTTTTAGTTTAATGAGATTTCATTTGTCAGTTTTTGCTTCTGTTGTAATTGCTTTTGGCATCTTCATCATTAAATCTTTGCCCATACCTCTATATCCTGAATGGTATTGCCTAGGTTGTCTCCCAGAGTTTTTACAGTTTTGGGTTTTACATTTATGTCTTTAATCCATATTGAGTTAATTTTTGTATATGGTGTAAGGAAGGGGTCCAGTTTCAATCTTCTGCATATGGCTAGCCAATTACCCCAGCACCATTTATTTAAAAGGGAATCCTTTTCCAATTGTTTGTTTTTGTCAGTTTTGCTGAAGATCAGAGTTGCAGGTGTGTGGCCTTATTTCTGGGTTGTCTATTCTGTTCCATTGGTCTAAGTGTCTGTTTTTGTACTAGTAGCATACTGTTTTGGTTACTATTGCCATGTAGTGTAGTCTGAAGTTGGGTAATTTGATGCCTCCAGCTTTGTCCTTTTTGCCTAGAATTGTCTTGGCTATTCAAGTCAGCCACTCTTAATAAGTTAATAAGTAAAACACTTAAGAGTTTTGAACATAATTAGTACTACATGCCTATTCAGTTTTATCATCATAATTATTAGAAATATTTCCATAGTATTATTTTTAAAAGGATTCACATTATCATAATAGTTGCACTGTTTTAGAAGTTCCCATTAAGTTACCCAAGAGAAAGATATGAGACATAAAAACTGGAATAAAGTTAATCATTTTAGAATATATGACTTCACATCTGCAAGCTCCAAGAAAATCAGGTGAAAATCAATAGGAAATGGTAACAGAATTTAGTAATATAACTGGTTATTATATTAATGTATTAATACCAATGGGTTCCTTATATAAAGGTAATAAGCAATTTCAAAATACAAGAAAAAAGCTCGCTTACAACACCTACAAAAAGATAAAATACATTTATATAAAATTTTCAAGAGATGTCCTGGTTCTAGACGAAGAAACCTTTGAAACACAGAAAATACATAGGGTGGTGGAAAAATAGAGCTACCTTATTCTTGAATAAGAGGACTCAAAGATATAAACAAATCAATTTTCTCATTAGTTTTTCAGCTGGACAAGTTGACTCTTAAAATCATGTATAATAATCAAAAACTGCCATAAAAAAATAGAAAAAGAAGAGCACTGAAAGGTAACTAACCCCACCAGGTAATAAAACATTATAAATGCATTACAAATGGAATGATTGGTACTAGTGCCTGCATAAAAGAGACTAATAGAACAGAGTAGAAACAGGCCCAAATACATAAGGAACCTAGGATATGACAAATCTGGCATTTTGAATAAATGAATAATGTTGTGATAACCACACACCAATCAGGAAAAAAAATACCTCACTCCTTACACTAGGGAAAATCTCAAATGGATCAAAGATTTAAATCTGTATATTTTAACTAAAATTTCAGTAAAAGTTCAAAACATTAGAGCCATTGTATCATATGGAAGCAAGAAATTTGTGTCCAATGTAGTGACCCAAGGTCTCAGTAACTAGCTGCTCCTGAGTGATTTCTACCCTAGACATTTATTCTGATTGATTTGAAATGGCCTAACTCTGCTTCTGCTACTCAGAACTATGAGTTCAAATACCATTTGCTTAATTTTTTTTTCTGAGTTATATTTCACTCAAAAGAAAGAGGAAATCATAAACAATAGAATAAGTTTCCTAAGAGCAGAGGCAGTGACTCACGTAGCTCTTAAAGCATCATTGATGTTCACTTTTGGTGGGGCTGAACCTGAAATCTCACCCTCATGGAAGGGTATCTGAGGCTTCAGGACCCGCTCTAGACCTTTGCCCATCCCATCTCCCTTCCACCTTCCCGTGCACTACCCTCATCTTACATCTATTAGAAAAGTTGGCTTTACAGATTCCGATCTGTATTCTCTTCCTAAGACACCCCCTGGAAGTACGTCTGAACCGACAATGTTCTATGTAATTGGCTCTTTCTTTAAAAACTAAATTGCAGGCTGGATGTGGTGGCTCATGCCTATAATCCCAGCACTTTGGGAGGCTGAGGCGGGCAGATCACGAGGTCAGGAGTTCGAGACCAACCTGGCCAACATGGCGAAACTTCGTTTCTACTAAAAATACAAAAATTAGCCAGGCATGGTGGTGAGCACCTGTAATCCCAGCTACTCGGGAGGCTGAGGCAGGAGAACTGCTTGAACCTGGGAAGCTAGGTTATTGTGCCATTGCACTCCAGCCTGGGCGACAAGAGCAAGACTCTGTCTCAAAAAATAAATAAATAAATTTCAGAGTACTAAATGTTCTGCAGCTATTCTAACTATACCAAGAAATTTGCAACCCTTAAACATCAGTTTGAGAAAGAAAATGCTAGTAATACAGTTTCCAGTCTCCTTGTTTGGGGGCCTTTATAAATGCTAAAATTTGATCAACCCAATCATATTTTAAAATGCATACATATGAACTAAAACCAGAAGAAAATAAATATAGTTGTTATCACTGTAGAATGGTTACATTTTTCCTTTCAATTTTTTAGCATAAATATGTTATATTCTGATTTTAAAATCTTGATTGTAAACAAATGAAAAATTCAAAGAAAAGTTATGGAAATCAGCAGTCTATTGCATCATCCAAGAAAGGAGTTATGATGATGATGTGTTTCCTGTCTCTTTTCTATTTACACATGTGTGTAAATAAAATGGCATAGAAAAGTTGGTCTTGTGAACTGCCTTGTTCAGTTAGCTTTAGATAAACATTCCATGTCACCTCAAATTACTTAGAATTGTATTGCCTACATAATAATCCAAAGAATGGCTATAGCATAATTTTGTTTACTTATATCACTATAGTTGAACATTTAGAGATTATAATTGCAAAAGATTTAAGGCAAATGCTGTAACAGCAATAATAGCATTTCTGGCCACTTATTATACTCTATGCAAGTAGTATCACTAGTTCAAAAAAACCATTTTCATGTCTGGATATTATAAAGTTGGTTTCAACAATTTCATAGCTCAACAGTAAGCACTATAAAATGCAATTCTCACCTTTAGAATTTCTTTCTTCAGAGAAATGACAGGACGGTCCAATCGTATCAGTTAAGTCTTCAAAGACTGACAGATGAGGATTTCAAGAGCCTACCTCACTGGCTTATTTCTATAACTTGTATTCTCATTTTCTCTAACCCACTCTATAAAGCCTTCGATGAAAAAGCTAAATGAGAAGATCCATATTTGAGAAGAGCATACAAAAATCCCCCAGAACACCCTCAACTCTCCTAACTTAAGGACTCATTAAACCCATGCTTCTCAAACATTAACATGTATCCCAATCACCTGGAGGGCTTGTTAAACCCCAGACAGCTAGACGTCACGCCAGGTTTCCAATTCAGTAGGTCAGGTTGGGGCTCAGAATGGGTATTACTAAAAAGTCTGCCGTGCTACTAACAAGGCTAACATTGCAGATCCGGAGACCCTAGTCTGAGGATCCCTGTACTCCGCAATCACATCGTATACTTAATGTATGTCCCAAGTACTGTTCCAAGTGATGGCAGTAAACAAAACAGGCAAGGTTTCTGCACTCATGGAGCTTACAGTCTAATAATAGAACATCTAATATCAGACATCAGACAATAAGCAAATAACGAATGAGCAGAATTAGGGAGTAGTGACAACTGTTAAATTCTCTCAGAACTTCCCTAGGATGGGAGATGATTTGGAACTGGCATCTCCAACTAGACTGCTGATACCCGTTTTCTGGTCCTTTCCCAGGCTAGTATAGGGTTGGAGCCAGCAAGGCAGAACAAAATACATGTTAAGTTTTAGCAATTCCCGTCTCAAACTGGACAAAAAGGCCAACTAAAAGCAGAAAACCCAGCAGTTAGCGAAGGAAATGAAGACTTTCTCCCATTTAGAAAGCACATTGTTATACTTTTTAGAACCAGGAGGGAAATAGGTCTTTGATCAGAAAATTAAATTCTCACTGCCACTCTTATAGAAGGCCTAATTATACATAAGTAGAACGTATTGATCAATACAATGCAATTACATATACAAGTTATATATACATATAAATAAGTTTTATATGTATATATAACTTGTATATGTAATTTTATTGTGTATGTGTGTATATATATACCATGTGACTTAGCAAAAATCAACGGAAATGGGACAAGTATCTCTTGTGCTAAAAGTGCATCAAACAAAATGGAAATAAGGTACTCAGATGTAACTGAATACCATGTACCTCTTTCACATTTAAAAGATGCCTTCTTCACAAATGCATTTGCCATTAGGTACTAAGGAACGTTAGATGACAGCAATTATCCTGATTATCCCACCCCACCTATTCTGCCCTTGTACACTGCTACATGATTTCCTTAAAGATGTTCCTCTTCATAAAGCAAAATGCCGTTTCCTTTTGTTTCTATAAGCGGCTTTCAGGTGAGACCTAATAAATGGTCTTTGGCATTAATAACTAAAAGTGCTTCTAAGCTTTCACTTGCTGCATGCTATTTGCTGCAGGATTCAAGATACTTCATTTCAGTTTTTCAACTTCAGAGTTAGCTTTCAAATATGTTTTAAACATGATTCAGATACACAATTTACACACTGAACCAATATATCCAAACATATACATACCTGAAACAAAATCTTACAAAATATTATTTACTCTCACTACACAAGAAGCATGCTGATATTTTTCACTCTATTTCTTTTGTTTTAATGCCTGTACAATCCACTAACTTATAACCTAATGGGTCACAATTCACAGCTGAAATATCTCTTTATAATATAAAATCCTACCAATCCACGCAGAACCACTCTACACATACACACAAGTTACCCTTCCCCTAAGGTTTCAGAGATAGAATGAAAAACAAAGGAAAAAATCCTGTGCACTCACTTGGTTATGCTGCTCAGACTCCAACAACCCTCCAGAGCCAGGAAGTGCATGTAAGTGTATAAACCGTGTCCCATGTTGTAATTTCCACCTGTGTCTGTCCTTTCCTTAGTGGAAACAGAAAAAGCTGTGTCCAGCTTCATTATCTAGATCAGCTGTGACCAATATAACTTTTTTGTGATGAGGGAAATGTTTTAGATCTATGCTGTCCAATACAATAGCCATTGACCTTGTGTGGCTATTGATCATTTGAAATGTGGCTAGTGTGGCTAAGAAACTGAATTTTTTATTTTAATTCATTTAACTTAGATTTAAGTAGACACAGGAGTCTATTTCTGTCAAATAGGACAGAGCAGACCCAGGTTATCCCTAAAAAACTTCTCTACAGTGAAGCCTCATCTCTATTGTGAACATTTTAGCCAAACTAACATTTTGTAAGACCTTTCATATCAAATATTGTATCCTCTTCATCACCCAAAATGTTGATTTCCTAGGATTTTAATTCATTCAATTTAGGACTGCCCAAGCAAGTAGGAATTTTAGAGATTTCTTCAGAGACCAGATGAATCTACTATCCCTACCATCACCAATTAGCTTTACACTGAGAGGATTTAGCTAAAGGGTAGGATGGACTCGTTCCTCCCTCTCATGTGTGTCTACTCCAGTCCAAGGAGGTTTCCATTCTTTCCCTGGTTCTCACACTAGCTGACTGCTCTGGGATATTCTTAACTTCTCTTCGCCTGTGTTCCTTCTCCCTGCAAGAGAACTAACATCACACACATGCCCAAGACTGCTGTGAAGACTGGTCCACAAGCAGTTACTATTCACCTTGTTTGCTCCTTTTAGCAATTTGGTAAATAGCATACACAAGCTAGAGAATGATAATGTTAAACAGAAACATCTTCTTCCCTGGATTTTTTACCAAGGAAATTTGATCACTTAGTAGGGCAAATGCTTCTGTGGTGGTTTTTATAAACGAACAGCTGGAGCCCTCATCTCAAGGTGATCAGGCATGTCTATTCCCTAACTTACCTCCCTCCCAGCTGGCTGAGGATTACATGCCATGTGCACCTTTGCAATTCATTGCAAAATCCAGAAACTATATTTTGCTATTGAATGTCCCAACCTGTTCTATTCCCTAGGTTTTCACTGGCCACCATAATCTGAAAGGACTAGCCAAGGTATTGTTTTCTTCTAAGGCAAGCCATGTTTGTTGGTCAAGGCTGCTTTAAAGCAAACATTAAGCAAATGAAGCTCATCCTCCACTGTATTCATTTCATCTGTTGGAACCCCCGGTCCCATTAACTACCAATCTCCCAGACCCCAGATGCTTCCTACTGTCCAATCTCATTCTGAGACACACCTGCCCAGACACACCACCCAAGCTCACCATTTAGAAACCCTCACCAGTCTCTTGTTATCAAAATTGAGCATTTCAGCTGGTAAGACCTCGCTAGATCAAGTAATCTAATAAAATATCACGCCCTGAGTTGTAAATCTAATATAATAGGAATGCACTCATGTATAGTAACCGTACACAAATGATGACTCAACTCATTTTATGGCTTAAATTTCCCAACTTATATCAGAAAAGCAAATACAGAATTATCCAATTCACCTTTTCAGAAGTTGTTGACAGTCCATTTAAAAGTGGATAGCGTAGGGCAGCCCTGATGGTGACAAAATCTCTCTGCATTTACTGGTCTGTAAAGGATTTTATTTCTCCTTCAGTTATGAAGCTTAGTTTGGCTGCATATGAAATTCTGTGTTGAAAATTATATTCTTTAAGAATGTTGAATATTGGCCCCCACTCACTTCTGGCTTATAGAGTTTCTGCCTAGAGAACCACTGTTCGTCGGACAGGCTTCCCTTTGGGGGTAATCCGACTTTTCTCTCTGACTGCCCTTAACATTTTTTCCTTCATTTCAACCTTGGTGAATCTGACTATTTGTGTCTTTGAGTTGCTCTTCTCGAGGAGTATCCTTGTGGCGTTCTCTGTATTTCCTGAATTTGAATGCTGACCTGCTTTGCTAGGTTGGGGAAGTTCTCCTGGATAATATCCTGAAGTGTGTTTTCCAACTTGGTTCCATTCTCCTCGTCACTTTCAGGTACACCAATCAGATGTATATTTGGTCTTTTCACATAGTCTCATATTTTTTGGAGGGTTTGTTGTTTCTTTTTACTCTTTTTTCTCTAAACTTCTCTTCTCACTTCATTTCTTCCATTTGATCTTCAATCACTGATAACCTTTCTTCCAGCTGACCAAATCAGCTACTGAAGCTTATGCATTTATCACACATTTCTTGTGCCATGGTTTCAGCTCCATCAGGTCATTTAAGGACTTCTCTACACTGTTTATTCTAGTTAACCATTCATCCAATTAAAAGACACAGACTGGCAAATTGGATACAGTCAAGATCCATTAGTGTGCTGCATTCAGAAGACCCATCTCATGTGCAGAGACACACATAGCTCAAAATCAAGGGATGGAGGAAGATCTACCAAGCAAACGGAAAACAAAAAAGGCAGGGGTTGCAATCCTAGCCTCTGATAAAACTGACTTTAAACCTACAAAGATCAAAAGAGACAAAGAAGACCATTACATAATGGTAAAGGGATCAATTCAACAAGAAGAGCAAACTATCCTGAAATATATGCACCCAATACAGGAGCACCCAGATTCATAAAGCAAGTCCTTAGAGACCTACAAAGAGACTTAGACTCCCACATAATAATAATGGGAGACGTTAACACCCCACTGTCAACATTAGACAGATCAACGAGACTGAAAGTTAACAAGGATATCCAGGAAATGAACTCAGCTCTGCACCAAGTGGACCTAAAGAATATCTACAGAACTCTCCACCTAAATCAACAGAATATACATTCTTCTCAATACCACATCTCACTTATTCAAAAATTGACCACATAGTTCAAAGAAAAACACTCCTCAGCAAATGTAAAAGAACAAAAATTATAACAAACTGTCTCTCAGACCACACTGCAATCAAACTAGCACTCAGGATTAAGAAACCCACTCAAAACTGCTCAACTACATGGAAATTGAACACCCTGCTCCTGAATGACTACTGGGTACATAATGAAATGAAAGCAGAAACAAAGATGTTCTTTGAAACCAATGAGAACAAAGACACAACATGCCAGTATCTCTGGGACACATTTAAAGCAGTGTGTAGAGGGAAATTTATAGCCCTAAATGTCCACAAGAGAAAGCAGGAAAGATCTAAAATTGGCATCCTAACATCACAATTAAAAGAACTAGAGAAGCAAGGCAAATACATTCAAAAGCTAGCAGTAGGCAAGAAATAACTAAGATCAGAGCAGAACTGAAAGAGACAGAGACATAAAATCTCTTCAAGAAATCAATGAATCCAGGAGCTTGTTTTTTGAAAAGATCAACAAAATTGATAGACCACTAGCAAGACTAATAAAGAAGAAAAGAGAGAAGAATTAAATAGACCCAATAAAAAATGATAAAGGGGATATCACCACCAATCCCACAGAAATACAAACTACCATTAGAGAATATTATAAACACCTCTACACAAATAAACTAGAAAATCTAGAAGAAATGGATACATTCCTGGACACATACACCCTCCCAAGACTAAACCAGGAAGAAGCTGAATCCCTGAATAGACCAATAGTAGGCTCTGAAATTGAGGCAATCATTAATAGCCTACCAACCAAAAAAAGTCCAGGACCAGATGGATTCACAGCCAAATTCTACTGGAGGTACAAAGAGGAGTTGGTACCATTCCTTCTGAAACTATTCCAATCAATAGAAAAAGAGGGAATCCTCCCTAACTCATTTTATGAGGCCAACATCATCCTGATACCAAAGCCTGGCAGAAACACAACAAAAAAAAGAGAATTTTAGACCAATATCCCTGATGAACATCGATGCAAAAATCCTCAAAAAAAATACTGGTAAACCGAAACCAGCAGCACATTAAAAAGCTTATCCACCACAATCAACTTGGCTTCATCTCTGTGATGCAAGGTTGGTTCAACATACCCAAATCAATAAACGTAATCCATCATATAAACAGAACTAAAGACAAAAACCACCTGATTATCTCAATAGATGCAGAAAAGGCCTTTGAAAAATTCAACAGCTCTTCATGCTAAAAACTCAATACATTAGGTATTGATGGGACATATCTCAAAATAAAATAATAAGAGCTATTTCTGACAAACCCACAGCCAATAGCCTACTGAATGGGCAAAACCTGGAAGCATTCCCTTTGAAAACTGGCACCAGACAGCGATGCCCTCTCTCACCACTCCTATTCAACATAGTGTTGAAAGTTCTGGCCAGGGCAATCAGGCAGGAGAAAGAAATAAAGAGTATTCAATTAGGAAAAGAGGAAGTCAAATTGTCCCTGTTTGCAGATGACATGATTGTATATTTAGAAAACCCCATCATCTCAGCCCAAAATCTTCTTAAGCTGATAAGCAACTTCAGCAAAGTCTCAGGATACAAAATCAATGTGCAAAAATCACAAGCATTCCTATACACCAATAACAGATAAACAGAGAGCCAAATCATGAGTGAACCCCCATTCACAATTGCTTCAAAGAGAATAAAATACCCAGGAATCCAACTTACAAGGGATGTGAAGGACCTGTTCAAGGAGAACTACAAACCCCTGCTCAACAAAATAAAAGAGGATACAAACAAATGGAAGAACATTCCATGCTCATGGATAGGAAGAATCAATATCATGAAAATGGCCATACTGCCCAAGGTAATTTATAGATTCAATGCCATTTCCATCAAGCTACCAATGACTTTCTTCACAGAATTGGAAACACCTACTTTAAAGTTCATATGGAACCAAAACAGAGCCTGCATTGCCAAGACAATCCTAAGCAAAAAAGAACAAAGCTGTGGGCATCATGCTACCTGACTTCAAACTGTACTACAAGGCTGCAGTAACCAAAACAGCATGGTACTGATACCAAAATAGAGATATAGACCAATGGAATAGAACAGAGCCCTCAGAAATAACACCACACATCTACAACCATCTGATCTTTGACAGACCTGACAAAAAACAAAAAATGAGGAAAGGATTCTCTATTTAATAAATGGTGCTGGGAAAACTGGTTAGCTGTATGTGGAAAGCTGAAACTGGATGCCTTCCTTACATCTTACACAAAAATTAATTCAAGATGGACTAAAGACTTAAATGTTAGACCGAAATCCATAAAAACTCTAGAAGAAAACCTAGGCAATACCATTCAGGACATAGGCATGGGCAAAGACTTCATGTCTAAAACACCAAAAGCAAAGGCAACCAAAGCCAAAATGGACAAATGGAATTTAATTAAACTAAAGAGTTCTGCACAGCAAAAGAAACTACCATGAGAGTGAACAGGCAACCTACAGAATGGGAGAAAATTTTTTCAATCTACTCATCTGACAAAGGGCTAATATCCAGAATCTACAAAGAACTCAAACAAACTTACAAGAAAAAACAAGCAACCCCATCAAAAAGTGGGTGAAGGATATGAACAGACACTGCTCAAAATAATACACTTATGCAGCCAACAAACACATGAAAAAATGTTCATCACTCGCCATCAGAGAAATGCAAATGAAAACCACAATGAGATACCATCTCACACCAGTTAGACTGGTGATCATTAAAAAGTCAGGAAACAACAGGTGCTGGAGAGGATGTGGAGAAACAGGAACACTTTTACACTGTTGGTGAGACTGTAAACTAGTTCAACCATTGTGGGAGACAATGTGGTGACTCCTCAAGAATCTAGAACTAGAAATACCATTTGACCCAGCCATCCCATTACTGGGTATACGCCCAAAGGATTATAAATCATGCTGCTATAAAGACACAACCAGAAGTATGTTTATTGTGGCACTATTCACAATAGCAAAGACTTGGAACCAACCCAAATGTCCATCAATGATAGATTGGATTAAGAAATGTGGCACATATACACCATGGAATACTATGCAGCCATAAAAAGGATGAGTTCATGTCCTTTGTAGGGTTGTGGATGCAGCTAGAAACCATCATTCTAAGCAAACTATCGCAAGGGCAAAAAACCAAACACCACATGTTCTCACTCGTAGGTGGGAACTGAACAATGAGAACACTAGGACACAGGAAGGGGAACATCACACACTGGGGCCTATCATGGGATGGGGGGAGGAGGGAGGGATAGCATTAGAAGATATACCTAATGTAAATGACGAGTTAATGGGTACAGCACACCAACATCGCACATGTATACATATGTAACAAACCTGCACATTGTGCATATGTACCCTAGAACTTAAAGTATAATAAAAAAAATAAAAAAATAAAAGTAGAGAGAGTAAACAGTAACACCAGATAGAAACCAAAGACCTATGCAATAGAAATAATAGAATATGACTGATTTGAACTTTCAAATTATGAAAATCAAAAAGGTTTGCTTAAGTATATTAACTAATTGCAAGTTCCAGAAGGGTTTACTGATATCATAGAAAAAAGAGAAGAAAGTCTATCCAAGCATATCATACTGACATTTTCTTTCGGAGAGCTATGAGCTCTAGACATTGCTTTTCGAAAGCATTTTTCTCCAGGGACACCATGCTTGCCACTCTGCTTAAGGATTTACCCTGCCAAGGGAGTTACCATGCCAAGGGTCTTCCCCTCTATAAATTCATTTAACCAAAATGTGTGGACAACATCCGTGACATGAATTTGCTTTGACTCTCTGTCACCTCTAAGAATTTTCAATTTGTTTTTTTACTTTATTTGATTCAATTAATTCAAAGAGTATTCTTCAGTCTCAGCAAGTATTGGACACAAATGAGCATACATGAACATTTGGATATTCAATAGACGTCCCAAATCAACATATGCAAGCCTGAGCTTGTGATCCTATATACCACAAATCTAATCTTCCTAGTCTTTTCCATTGCAGAAATATGTCAAGTCCATTCTTTCATATGCTCATATGAAAAACACAGGAGTCTTCCTGGACTTCTCTCATACTCTACATCCAAGCCATAAGCAAAACCAGATTATTTGCAGAATCTGACTCCTGCCACTAATTCCACTGCTGTCAACCTAGTCTAAGCCACCGTCACATCTCACCTGGATTATTGTATAGCCCCCAAACTAACCTACCTGCTTTCTCCCTTGACCCTATTTTCAAAGAAAAAGCCAGAGTGATCATGTTTAAATGCTGACCAGCTGATATTGCCTCAAGGTCTTTCATCAGCTTTCCATCTCAGAACAAAAGTAAAGGTTTCCATAGTAACCTGCCTTCTGCCCCAACTTCTCCAACCTCATCCCCTAGTACCCTGCCCCTCGTTCACTCTGATTGAGACACCAAAATGGTCCACTTGCCATTCCTTGAACAAGCCAGGAATTCTCTGGCCTCTGAGCCTTTGAACTTGCTTTCGTCATTGTTCTATCATTCTCTCCCCCCGTATGTGTGATTCATCTTTTATCTCCTTCACCTTAGAATTTCATTAACTATTACATTCATAGTGAAGACTTCCCTGTATTTCCAACCTAAAATTGCAAGTCCCTCACCCCAGCCCCACACTTCCTATCCCTTTCCCTGCTTTATCTGTAGCATTTATCACTACGTGTCAAGCCACGTGTCACATTTTACATACATTCTTTGTTGTATTTCTTCTCTGATTAAGCTCTATGAATGCAGGGGGTTTTGTCTGCTCTAGAACAATGCTTGACATGTAGGTGCTTAATAAATATCAATTGAACTAGAAAAACATTAAAGTATATGCAAATTTTGTGAGCTTGCAGTTTCCTCCTGCATTATTTTAGGACCTCAGCTTGTAGTTTAAGGTTCCCTCTTCCCTCTCTAGCAGTTCCTACAGACATCTGACATGAACAGGTACATTCTTGCCACAGCTGCCCTGTCTCCCCTGCTCTGCTGTAGCTTCTCCTCCATTACCATGATTGGACCTACCCTGTGCATCCACTGCTCATCTTGATGTTCTTGATGCTCCCACTCCCATGGACCCTCCTGACAGTCCACACCATCTCTGGTCACCACCACAGGCCTAGGCTGCTGTTGCTAAGGCCACCCTTGTGTTAAGGCCCTTCTCTACCCTTAACACTTCTGGCCCCAGTATGGCCACAGCATTTTCCTTAATTTCTTGGGCAACTTCTTCACTGATATGGTTGAGATTTGTGTCCCCATCAAATCTCATGTTGAATTTTAATCCCTAATGTTGGAGGTAGGGCCTGGTGGGAAGTGACTGGATCATAGGGGTAAATTTCTCATGAACAGTTTAGCACCAAAACCTTGGTACTGTCCTCATGATCATGAGTGAGTTCTCATGAAATCTGGTAATTTAAAAGTGTGTGGCATCTCCCCCACCTCTTGCTCCTGATCTTATCATGTAAACTTTCTTCTCCCACTTTGCCTTCTGCCATGGATAAAATCCCCCTAAGGCCTCCCTAGAAGCAGATGCCACCATACTATCTGTACAGCCTGCATAACCATGAGCCAATTAAACTGCTTTTCTTTATAAATGACACAATCTGCAGTGTTTTTAATAGTTATGCAAGAGTGACCTAATACGGAATATTTAGTGAGGTATATAGTGATACCAGGAGTGGGGTATCGCTATAAAGACACCTGAAAATGTAGAAGCAGCTTTGAAATTGGGTAACAGGCAGAGGTTGGAAGAGTGTGGAAGACTCAGAAGAACACAGGACGATGAGGGAAAGTTTGGAATTTCCTCTTGACTGGTTAAATGATTGTGACCAAAATGCTAATAGTAATATCAACAGTGAAGTCCAAGCTGAGGAGGTCTCACATGGAAATGAGGAACTTATTAGAAACTGTAACAAAAGTCACTTTTGTTATGCCTTAGCAAAGAATTTGGTTGCATTGTGCCCTTGCCCAAGAGATATGTGAACTTTGAACTTGAGAGTGATGATTTAGGGTATCTGGCAGGAGAAATTTCTAAGCAGCAAAGCTTTCAAGATGTGGCCCTGGCAGCTTCTAACAACCTATGCTCATATGTGTGAGCAAAGACATGACTTAAAATTGCAACTTATTTAAAGGGGAAGCAGAGCATTTTAAAGTTTGAAAAATTCGCAGCCTGGCAATGTAGAGGAAAAGAAAACCCCATTTGCAGGGGAAGAATTCAAGCAAGCTTCAGAAATTTGCATAATTAAAAAGGAGCCAGTTGCTGATAGCCAAGATACTGGGAAAAAGGCCTTGAAGGCATTTCAGAAACCTTTGCAGGAGCCCCTCCCATCACAGGCCCCAATGCCTAGAAGGGCTGAATGGTTTCATGGGCCAGAGCCAGTGCATGGGCCTCTGCCCTGCATAGCATCAAGACAGTTCTCCCTATATCCTGGTGACTCTAGCTCTACCCCTGACTCAAAGGGGCCTAGGTACAACTTCAGCTGCTGCTTCATAATGGGAAAGCTGTAAGCCTTGGCAGTTTCCACATGGTTTTAAGTCTGCAGGTGTACAGAGTGAAGAGTTGAAATTTGGGAGCCTCCACATAGATTTCAGGGGATTATGGAAAAGACCAGAGGTCCAGGAAGAAGCCTACTGCAGGAGTAGGGCCATCAGCAGAACCTGTACTAGGGTGGTGTAAAGAGTAAGTGTGGGGTTGGACCCCCACACAGAATCACCACAGGGGCACTGTTTAGTGGAGTTGTGAGAAAGGGGCCACCATACTCCAGACCCCAGAATGGTAGATCCACTGACAGCTTTTACTGTGCACCTGAAAAAGCTGCAAGAACTTAATACCAGCCTGTGAGAGCAGCTTCAGGGGCTGAACCCTGAAAAGCCACAGGGCAGAGCTGCCCAAGGCCTTGGGAGCCCACCCCTTGCACCAGTGTGCCCTGGATGTGGGACATGGAGTCAAAGGAAATTGTTCTGAAGATGTAAGATTTAATGACTACCCTGTTGAGTTTGACTTGAATGGGGTCTGTAGCCCCTTTCTTTTGGCCAATTTCTGACTTTTAGAATGAGAATGTTTACGCAATGCCTGTACTCCTGTTGTATCTTGGACATAACTAACTTGTTTTTTATTTTACAGGCTCATGGTGGGAAGGGACTAACCTTGTCTCAGATGAGACTTTGGACTTTGAATTAATATTGGAATGAGTTAAGACTGGAGATTGTTGGGAAGGCATGACTGTATTTTGCAATATGAGGTGGACATGAGATTTGTGGGTGCCAGGGGTAAAATGATATGCTTTGGATCTGTGTCCCCACAAAGTCACATGTCGAATTGTAATCCTTAGTGTTGGAGGTGAGGACTGGTAGGAGGTGATTGGATCATGGGGGCAGATTTCTCATGAATGGTTTAGCATTATCCCCCTGGTGCTGCCCTCATGAGTGAGCTCTCATGAGATCTGGTTGTTTAAAAGTATGTGGTACCTCTCCCACTCCCTTGCTCCTGCTTTTAACATGTCAGCTTTCTGCTCTTACTTTGCCTTTGGCCATGAGTATAAGCTGCCTAAGGCCTCCCAGAAGCAGATGCCACTATGCCTCCTGTACAGCCTGCAGAACTGTAAGCCAATTAAACCTCTTTTCACTATAAATTACCCAGTCTCATGTATTTCTTTATAGCAATGTGAGAATGGCCTAATACATTCACTTACTAGTATAATCAGAAACAAATTATTTAAACTCTCTATTCTTCATTAGTCTCATCAGTTAAATGCATATAGTATATATCTCATTGCATTGTTAGACAATTGTAACTAATATATTCAAAGCACTGAATAATGTCTGCTAGAGAAGTGCTCGATAAATATCAACTATACTCACAATCATCATTATTACTATTATTATCCCTCATAAAAACTCTCCTGGGAACCCACAGTCTCAGGCTGTCCTGTGACAAAGGAACATAGCATATCTACAATGCAGGAGCACCCTGAGTCATATCTGGGCACTTATGAGTCCAAGCTCAGAAGAGTGAGGCTCATGGGAATGCAAGATCTTCCAGATCTAAGGTCCACCTTCCTCCCCAGGCCCTGACTTCTCCCCAGAGGAGAAGTGTACATAACCACTCCCTTTAAGGGCAGCCCTGTGCCTAAACCACACAATGGAGTCATCTGTCTAATCACAACACACTTACCAACACCAGCAGCAGAAAGTCATTTCCTTCAACTGGCCTTTCCTTACAAGAAAAAGAAAAAAAGCATCAGCTCTGTGACAATGGGCATGTTTCTTAAACACTCAGTGCCTAATTTTCTCAACTATAAAAGTAGATAATATGTATCTACCTCATAAGGTTATGTGGATTTAATGGGTTAATACATTCCACATGCTTAGAATAGTGCCTGGCACACAAGTAACAATTTTTTGTTACTTGTATTTAAAAAATAGCTATTTAAAAAAAAAAAATAGTTATCACTACTCTCCCATAGCAACAGTACTGAGATAGTCCTTCCTTCAAATATATAATTCATTGTAAGCACTGCCTGGTTTATCTGATCATGGATCTCCAAGACTGGAAATCCTGAGGGCTAGAATGAATTTATATTCACATTTCTATTTTCAGTGCATTATAGTGGTACTAGCACAAAGTGACTCTCAATGCATTTTTATTGACTAAATGAATGAATGGATAAATGAATCCACAAACAAATGATTTTCTTATTCAGTCATGTAAAGCCCAGATTACTGAAGAAAAATAATCCACACGAATAAGAAACAGTAATGAAAATAAGGAGAGAATTAAGCATCTCAACGAACCAGGTGCTTCCTTGGTGAGGTGGCAGCATATTCATCTGATGATGGATCAGGGTCCCTGGAAAGCATCCATCATTTCCAATCCTAGGCTTTGCTGGAGGAAATGAACCCCACATGGATAAATTAGTAATAGGCATGATAGTCAGTAACTCATGTTCCTTTTGCAATTTCCTGTTCTACACAGCAGCTTATGCAGATTGAACAAAATGCCACTGATACATCAGAAGCAAACTAAGACATGGAAATGTATAAAAATAAAGCCCTATTTTGGATTTGGTCAACTTTTAACTAAAGATATTCCTTCAAGAAAAATAGTCTGTGAAACAGGCGACCTGCTATTTTAATTCTAATATTTAATGATATTGCAAAAGCCATCCTGATGTTCTGATTATAAGAAAGCAAAAAAATAAATAAATAAATTACAATTGTAAAACCAGATAAAGAAAGGAGAGCACAGAGACAGAGAGAATCTGACTAAGAACAATTACTAAACTTTAAATTAGTATCTGAGCATTGACTGCGAAATTAGAGTCCACAGTCTTGGGGGCAGAAAATCCAAGTCCATAGGAAAACATTGCTTTTTCTACATTGTAAGATTAAGTAATAGATGCTTTGAGTTTCTATGTAGCTTACTAGGAATGATGACTAGGACATTGAGGCCAATGTAGCTAGACAAATACTAACAAGAAGTATTACATAAAAATTTTAAGTTGATCCTCTTAACCTCTTAACTAATTTGCCATCTGCGTGTCAAAATTGTTCTCATTTTACAAACAAACCTGAGAGTCACAAAGTGACTGTCTCAAGATTAGATCATCAGTAAACAGTGGGGTTTGGCTTTAACAATCAGGCATTTTACCCTAAAGATTCATTCTCACCTCTCTGTCAGGTTTCCTGCATGTCACTCTCCTATTAAAGCTGTGTGTACAGTGATAGACATTCATATATGAAATTTACTTCAATATTCAATCAGTAACCATAAAAGTAAAGGAACTAGAGGTAACTTATGGAATATGACATGGAGAATATCTGTTGGCATGAATGGTTTAGCATTATCGCCCTGGTGCTGCCCTCATGAACTACACTAACTTCCTTAGTTAATATTCTTTTCTTTTTTTTTCTTTTTTTTTTTTATCTGAGACATATTTATTTATTTATTTATTTATTTTTTTAATTTATTTTTTATTATTATACTTTAAGTTCTAGGGTACATGTGCATAACGTGCAGGTTTGTTACATATATATACTTGTGCCATGTTGCTGTGCTGCACCCATCAACTCATCATTTACATCAGGTATAACTCCCAATGCAATCCCTCCCCCCTCCCCCCTCCCCATGATAGGCCCCGGTGTGTGATGTTCCCCTTCCTGAGTCCAAGTGATCTCATTGTTCAGTTCCCACCTATGAGTGAGAACATGCGGTGTTTGGTTTTCTGTTCTTGTGATAGTTTGCTAAGAATGATGGTTTCCAGCTGCATCCATGTCCCTACAAAGGACACAAACTCATCCTTTTTTATGGCTGCATAGTATTCCATGGTGTATATGTGCCACATTTTCTTAATCCAATCTGTCACTGATGGACATTTGGGTTGATTCCAAGTCTTTGCTATTGTGAATAGTGCCGCAATAAACATACGTGTGCATGTGTCTTTATAGCAGCATAATTTATAATCCTTTGGGTATATCCCCAGTAATGGGATGGCTGGGTCATATGGTACATCTAGTTCTAGATCCTTGAGGAATCGAAATCAAAGAGGACACAAACAAATGGAAGAACATATCATGCTCATGGATAGGAAAAATCAATATCGTGAAAATGGCCATACTGCCCAAGGTAATTTATAGATTCAATGCCATCCCCATCAAGCTACCAATGTGTTTCTTCACAGAATTGGAAAAAACTACTTTAAAGTTCATATGGAACCAAAAAAGAGCCCGCATCTCCAAGACAATCCTAAGTCAAAAGAACAAAGCTGGAGGCATCACGCTACCTGACTTCAAACTATACTACGAGGCTACAGTAACCAAAACAGCATGGTACTGGTACCAAAACAGAGATATAGACCAATGGAACAGAACAGAGTCCTCAGAAATAATACCACACATCTACAGCCATCTGATCTTTGACAAACCTGAGAGAAACAAGAAATGGGGAAAGGATTCCCTATTTAATAAATGGTGCTGGGAAAATTGGCTAGCCATAAGTAGAAAGCTGAAACTGGATCCTTTCCTTACTCCTTATACGAAAATTAATTCAAGATGGATTAGAGACTTAAATGTTAGACCTAATACCATAAAAATCCTAGAGGAAAACCTAGGTAGTACCATTCAGGACATAGGCATGGGCAAAGACTTCATGTCTAAAACACCAAAAGCAACAGCAGCAAAAGCCAAAATTGACAAATGGGATCTAATTAAACTAAAGAGCTTCTGCACTGCAAAAGACACTACCATCAGAGTGAACAGGCAACCTACAGAATGGGAGAAAATTTTTGCAATCTACTCATCTGACAAAGGGCTAATATCCAGAACCTACAAAGAACTCAAACAAATTTACAAGAAAAAAACAAACAACCCCATCAAAAAGTGGGCAAAGGATATGAACAAACATTTCTCAAAAGAAGACATTCATACAGCCAACAGACACATGAAAAAATGCTCATCATCACTGGCCATCAGATAAATGCAAATCAAAACCACAATGAGATACCATCTCACACCAGTTAGAATGGCGATCATTAAAAAGTCAGGAAACAACAGGTGTTGGAGAGGATGTGGAGAAATAGGAACACTTTTACACTGTTGGTGGGATTGTAAACTAGTTCAACCATTATGGAAAACAGTTAATATTCTTTTCTAGAAGGACAGATGTTATGGTTTAAATATAAGTGTCCCCCCAAAATTCATATGTTGGAACTTCACAATCCATGTGATAATATTAAGACATAGGGTCTTTTAGGAAGTGATTAAGTCATGAACACTCCACCATCATGAACGGGAAGCACTTCCCCATCATGAATGTGATTAGTGCTTTTATAAAAGAGGTGGAAGGGAGTGCCCTAACCCCCTTTTGCCCTTCCACATTTCACTATGTGAGGATGTAGCAACAAGATATAATCTTGGAAGAAGACACCTATTCCTCACCAGACATTGAATCTGCCAATGCCTTGATCTTGGACTTCCCAGCAACCAGAACAGTGAGAAATAAATTTCTATTATTTATACATTACCCAGTTGTGGAATCTTGTTATAACAGCAGGAAGGAACTCAGATAAGATAACAAAGAACAACAATATCTCAGCAGCTTTGGTAACAGTGAATCCACCCACTGTTGCTACTCTGTACTGAAGAAGCTGTGAGGGCAAAATTTTAGAAAGAAAACCATGTGTGCCTTATAGCATAGATTATGATAAATACTAATATATCAATCTAATATAGGGAAAAGTAACCAAAATAGTCACAATGGCCTGAAGAAAATCATGTAATGTAGAAAGCTAACTAGATATTTATGTAACTATCTGAGTAGATATGTTAGAATTAAAAGACAGTAAAGTAGAATACGAATACTTATTATTTATCATATTCATAGGTTTTAATGTTCTACAAAATATTTCACAATCGTGTTTTTACTATTCTTCTGAATTGCTCCCAGAGTGGCTCATATTTTCTATCATTGTCTGAGAAAAAAACAATATTTACACCAGGTTAAAACAGATTCAGGAATATCTGCTTTTCCTGAGCTGATGCAACTTTGAGAAGAGAGAATGGAAAAATAAACGAAATTTTTTACAGCCTAACACAAAGAGCCTCAGCTGAGATGGCCAGAAGTAGGACCCTACCTTTGCTATCCTTGGAATCCTAGTTCAATTGACCTCATCAAGAAGTGGACCAAATAGAGGCAAGTGGCTCACACCACTGTTTATTTTCTGAGCTAGGCTTCCCAGGAAAAACTCTCCTGTGTTTTTTTCTCTGTAGAGAGAATGCCATGTCCCCTGGAAGCCAACTAAGAGTCGGGGTGGGGTGGGTGCAGAACAAGAAGAAGATATAACCACTAGAGCACCATTTCCAGCTCTCCACACCCCTATTACAAAAGAATGAGCGTCCCATATCTCTTTCTAGCATTTCAATCACTGCCCCATCCTTTGCAATGATGAATGAACTGTTTTAAGCATTTACACAGAATTTTTTTTTTAATCCTAGCAATTCGAAGAGGATATTATCATACCCATTTTAAAAACAAACAGAGACTTAGAGAGTTTAACCAACCCGACCAAGGTGACTCAGCTAGTCAATAAAGAGTCAAGATTTGAACCCCGAGATGATCTGAGCCCAGGGGACACTGTGTTCCCCACTTCTTGACTGCATCTTGCTACAAATATCTTTACATTGAGGGTAAAGTGGCATAGAGCTGGACTCTGCATCTTCGACATTTGAAATTTCTCATTCTCTGTTTCTGCTCAAAGTAAAGGCAACACTCCTAAAAAGCCTTACTTGTACAACAATTTTTACAATCAACCCTGAGGTTTCCTTTCCTAGAATTCATCCTAGTAAAATTATTTGAAAACTGACTAATGATTTGTCATTTCTTGAGAAAGGTGTCCTTCTGCCTCAGGATTTCCTAGGATCCCGGCTGGTTGAACAACAAAGGGGTCATGAATATGATAACTCCTGGCTCACTGCATTAAGGGGTGCCCCAAACCTGTAATGTGGTGATATGATTCCCCCAATTGCTGGATATTTTCAGAAAATGAATCATCCTAGCTGGTGTACCTACATATTTCCACAGCATGTACACACAGTTCAGAAAGCAGCCATTTGCAGAAATAACAGAACTGTATTCACTAACCAAGGGAAGAAGAAATATAACTCAAAGATTAAAAAGGGAGGGGGCACTTCCCCTTCTCTTTCTTCCTAACATCATAATTCAGCCTTTCAGCCATGTACTTCCATGCTTGATCTTTTCTCTTTTAATGTATTATTTGTGTTGCAGCTGCCGCTGGGAAACTTTGATGTAAGGGACCTGAGGGGGGTAAGGATGTCATCCTGGGGAAGCAGGGATGTCCCTTTGGCACTGTGAGCTCTCTCCCTCACTTACTTCCTTTCAAGCTTACCCATATTGTATCCTGCAAGAACTTGGAGAATAAATCTTATCTCAAGGGTTTGCAAGGCCCTAAGGCGAAAAGTCAACAACTTGTGAAAACAATTCCCTGAGCTTCAAACTACCAAAGCTTAGGACTGTCTTGCAAAAGTGCTAGTTCACCATATTACTACATATGTCATTCACCATAGCTTCAACCAATATTTAATAACTGCTAGGTACTGTGGGGGATATAGAGAAACAGTATGTGACAGATACTACTGGTTGCTTACCCAACAGCCATTCCTTCCAACCTTCTTGGTTAGAGCATTCAAATTTTGTTGAAGTGTCTGTACAACCCTCAGGGAAGGTGGCCCTGTCTCCTCTTCATCTGATAAGTCTGAGTCATGGGTCAGCAAACTATGGTTCACACACCAAATCCAGTCCATGCCTATTTTTGTAAATAAAAAAATTCATTTATGTACTCTCTATGTATGTTTTGTGCCACAATACCAAAATTGAGTATAGTACATACTCACTAAAGACTGCTGTTGACTTTAAGCAAAACAACATACTGCAGGCCATAGCAACTTACCTCTTTTTTATATCAATTAGCTCAAGGTAAAATTGGCTTCTTTATACTTTGGTTTAAAGTTGCAGTTTCCAAGATCCGATCAATGACATGAAGTGAGGACTTACTGTGATTACAACAGAGACCATCTGGACCTTCACAGAAAATGTTTGATGACCGCTGATCTATGCCAGTCATAACAATACAATTCCCGTTGCCAGTGTTTGATTTCTTTACAGGTGGACAAGTAACCCACAATTAATAAATGATATTTAAAGAAAAGTCTGCCGGGGAACGACTGGGGAACAAAAAAGATTCCTTTTCTTCCACTGTAGATGTGGATGTGATTCCATCTTGTGTTCATGAGGGAGGCCAGTCTGAAAACCAAGTTGACATCCTGGCTGTGGCATAGCAGAAATAGGGAAATAACCTGTGTCCTTGATGACATCTTTGAGCTGTTGAGCCAGCTAACCCTGGCGCCAGAGACTCCTGCATTTTCTGTCATGTAAAATAATGTGTCCTCATTGTTTAAACCAGGTAAGGTAGGATAATTCTCTCTTCTTGATAAATTGACCTCTTTATCCTTACAAAAGGACCTTTTTTTTAACCTTGGTATTAGTCTTTAAATAATATCATATTGATCTTAAAGAAATAACCTTATTTTACCATGGCAATATGCTTTGCTCTAAAATCTACTTTGTCTGATATTAGTATAACCACTCCAGTTTTCTTTTAATTAGTGTTACCATGAAAAGCTTTCTCCATCCTTTACTTTTAAACTGTTGGTTTCTTTTCATTTCAAATTTTTTTTTCAAACTTTTATTAATTTATTCAAACAAGCAAACAATTAACTATTGAATACATATTATGTGCCAGGCATATTCTCTGCACAGTCACTAAAAGGGTTAGAAAAACAGAAAAAAAACTCAATGACTTCAAAAAGCTTACATGGTAAATTTTAAAATAACCACATTTAAAATGTTAAATATATAGAATGTTTTTGGTGGAGTTTGCAGAGAAAAATAAAATATAATAGATGATAAACATGAGGTGTTATAATTTTAGGTAGGGTGAATAAGGAGGTATTTATTGGAGAGGTAACATTTGAATAAACACTTGAAAGATGTGAGCAAACAAGTCATAGAGACACCAGGTAGAAAAGCCTTACAGGAAGAATGAGATGAAATATATTTGTCTTCAGATGGAAGTGTGCCTGGCAATATTCAAGGAATTTTTTTTATTATTATACTTTAAGTTCTAGGGTACATGTGCAGGTTTGTTACATATGTATACATGTGCCAGGTTGGTGTGCTGCATCCATTACCTCATCATTTACATTAGGTATATCTCCTAATGCTATCCTTTCCCCTTCCCCCAACCTCACGACAGGCCCCAGTGTGTGATGTTCCCCACCCTGTGTCCAAGTGTTCTCCTTGTTCGGTTCCACCTATGAGTGAGAACATGTGGTATTTGGTTTTCTGGCCTTGCAATAGTTTGCTCAGAATGGTGGTTTCCAGCTTCATCCATATCCCTACAAAGGACATGAACTCATCCTTTTTATGGCTGCAAAGTATTCCATGGTGTATATGTGCCACATTTTCTTAATTCAGTTGATCATTGATGGACATTTGCGTTGGTTCCAAGTCTTTGTTATTGTGAATAGTGCCACAATAAACACACCTGTGCATGTGTCTTTATAGCAGCATGATTTATAATCCTTTGGGTGTATGCCCAGTAATGGGATGGCTGGGTCAAATGGTATTTCTAGTTCTAGATCCTTGAGGAATCACCACACTGTCTTCTACAATGGTTGAACTAGAGTTTACAGTCTCACCAACAGTGTAAAAGTGTTCCTATTTCTCCACGTCCTCTCCAGCATCTGTTGTTTCCTGACTTTTTAATGATCACCACTCTAACTGGTGTGAGAGGGTATCTCATTGTGGTTTTGATTTGCATTTGTCTGATGCCCAGTGATGATGAGCATTTTTTCATGTGTCTGTTGGCTGCATACATGTCTTCTTTTGAGAAGTGTCTGTTCATATCCCTTGCCCACTTTTTGGTGCGGTTGTTTGTTTCTTATAAATGTGTTCAGTTCTTTGTAGCTTCTGGATATTAGCCCTTTATCAGATGGGTAGATTGTAACAATTTCCTCCCATTCTGTAGGTTGCCTGTTCTCTCTGATGGTGGTTTCTTTTGCTGTGCTGAAGCTCTTTAGTTTAATTAGATCCAATTTGTCTATTTTGGCTTTTGTTTCCATTTCTTTTGGCGTTTTAGTCAAGAAGTCCTTGCCCATGCCTATGGCCTGAATGGTATTGCCTAGGTTTTCTTCTAGGGTTTTCATGGTTTTAGGTCTAACATTTAAGTCTGCAATCCATCTTGAATTAATTTTGGTGTAAGGTGTAAGGAAGGCATCCAGTTTCAGCTTTCTACACATGGCTAGCCAGCTTTCCCAGCACCATTTATTAAATAGGGAATGCTTTCCCCATTTCTTGTTTTTGTCAGGTTTGTCAAAGATCAGATGGTTGTAGGTGTGTGGTATTATTTCCGAGGGCTCTATTCTGTTCCATTGGTCTATATCTCTGTTTTGGTACCAGTACCATGCTGTTTTGATTACTGTAGCCTTGTAGAACAGTTTGAAGTCAGGTAGCGTGAAGCCTCCAGCTTTGTTCTTTTGGCTTAGGATTGTCTTGGCAATGCAGGCTCTTTTTTGATTCCATATGAACTTTAAAGTAGTTTTTTCCAATTCTATGAAGAAAGTAATCAGTAGCTTGATGGGGATGGCATTGAATCTATAAATTACCTTGGGCAGTATGGCCATTTTCATGATATTGATTCCTCCTATCCATGACCACGTAATGTCTTTCCATTTGTTTGTGTCCTCTCTTATTTCCTTGAGCAGCAGTTTGTAGTTCTCCCTGAAGAGGTCCTTCGCATCACTTGAAAGTTGGATTCCTAGGTATTTTATTCTCTTTGAAGCAATTGTGAATGGGAGTTCACTCCTGATTTAGCTCTCTGTTTGTCTGTTATTGGGGTATACGAATGCTGGTGATTTTTGCACATTGATTTTGTATCCTGAAATTTTGCCAAAGTTGCTTATCAGCTTAAGGAGATTTTGGACTGAGACGATGGGGTTTACTCAATATATAATCATGTAATCTGCAAACAGGGACAATTTGACTTCTTCTTTTCCTAATTGAATACCCTTTATTTCTTTCTCCTGTGTCATTGCCCTGGCTAGAACTTCCAACACTATGTTGAAAAGGAGTGGTGAGAGAGGGCATCCCTGTCTTGTGCCGGTTTTAAAAGGGAATGCTTCCATGTTTCCACATTCAGTATGATATTGGATGTGGGTTTGTCATAATAGCTCCTACTATTTTAAGATATGTCCCATCAATACCGAATTTACTGAGAGTTTTTAGCATGAAGGGCTGTTGAATTTTGTCAAAGGCCTTTTCTGCATCTATTGAGATAATCATGTGGTTTTTGTCTTTGGTTCTGGTAATATGATGGATTATGTTTATTGATTTGCATATGTTGAACCAGTCTTGCATCTCAGGGATGAAGCCCACTTGATCGTGGTGGATAAGCTTTTTGATGTGCTGCTGGATTTGGTTTGCCAGTATTTTATTGAGGATTTTTGCATCAATGTTCATCAGAGATATTAGTCTAAAATTCTCTTTTTTTGTTGTGTCTCTGCCAGGCTTTGGTATCAGGATGATGCTGGCCTCATAAAATGAGTAGGGAGGATTCCCTCTTTTTCTATTGATTGGAATAGTTTCAGAAGGAATGGTACCAGCTCCTCCTTGTACCTCTGGTAGAATTCAGCTGTGAATCTGTCTGGTCCTGGACTTTTTTTGTTGTTGGTAGGCTATTAATTATTGCATCAATTTCAGAGTCTGCTATTGGTCTATTCAGGGATGCAACTTCTTCCAGGTTTAGTCTTGGGAGAGTGCATGGGTCCAGGAATTTATCCATTTCTTCTAGGTTTTCTAGTTTATTTGTGTAGAGGTGCTTATAGTATTCTCTGATGGTAGTTTGTATTTCTGTGGGATTGATGGTGATACCCCCTTTATCATTTTTTATTGCATCTATTTGATTCTTCTCTCTTTTCTTCTTTATTAGTCTTGCTAGTGGTCTATCAATTTTGTTGATCTTTTCAAAAACCAGCTCCTGGATTTATTGATTTTGTGAAGGGGTTTCTGTGACTCTACCTCTTTTATTTCTGCTCTGATCTTAGTTATTTCTTGCCTACTGCTAGCTTTTGAATGTATTTGCTCTTGCTTCTCTAGTTCTTTCAATTGTGATGTTAGGGTGCCAATTTTAGATCTTTCCTGCTTTCTCTTGTGGGCATTTAGTGCTATAAATTTCCCTCTACACACTGCTTTAAGTGTGTCCCACAGATTCTGTTATGTTGTATCTTTGTTCTTATTGATTTCAAAGAACATCTTTATTTCTGCCTACATTTTGTTATGTACCCAGTAGTCATTCAGGAGCAGGTTGTTCAGTTTCCATGTAGTTGAGTGGTTTTGAGTGAGTTTCTTAATCCTGAGTTCTGGTTTGATTGCACTGTGGTCTGAGAGACAGTTTGTTATAATTTCTGTTCTTTTCCATTTGCTGAGGAGTGCTTTACTTCCAATTATGTGGTCAATTTTAGAATAAGTGTGATGTGGTGCTGAGAAGAATGTGTATTCTGTTGATTTGGGGTGGAGAGTTCTGTAGATGTCTATTAGGTCTGCTTGCTGCAGAGATGAGTTGAAGTCCTGGATATCCTTGTTTACTATCTGTCTCATTAATCTGTCTAATATTGACAGTGGGGTGTTAAAGTCTCCCATTATTATTGTGTGGGAGTCTCAGTCTCTTTGTAGGTCTCTAAGAACTTGCTCTACGTATCTGGGTGCTCCTGTATTGGGTGCATATATATTTAGGATATTTAGGTCTTCTTTTGAATTGATCCCTTTACCATTATGTAATGGCCTTCTTTGTCTCTTTTGATCTTTGTTGGGTTAATGTCTGTTTTATCAGAGACTAAGATTGCAACCCCTGCTCTTTTTTGTTTTTCATTTGCTTGGTAGATCTTCCTTCATCCCTTGATTTTGAGCCTATGTGTGTCTCTGTACATGAGATGGGTCTCCTGAATATAGCACACTGATGGGTCTTGACTCTTTGTCCAATTTTCCAGTCTGTGTCTTTTAATAGGAGCATTTAGCTCATTTACATTTAAGGTTAATATTGATATGTGTAAATTTGATCCTGTCATTATGATGTTAGCTGGTTATTTTGCTCATTAGTTGATGCAGTTTCTTCCTAGCATTGATATTCTTTACACTTTGGTATGTTTTTGCAGTGGCTGGTACTGGTTGTTCCTCTTCATGTTTAGTGCTTCCTTCAGGAGCTCTTGTGAGGCAGGCCTAGTGGTGACAAAATCTCTCAGCATTTGTTTGTCTGTAAAGGATTTTATTCCTCCTTCAGTTATGAAGCTTAGTTTGGCTGGATATGAAATTCTGGGTTTAAAATTCTTTTCTTTAAGAATGTTGAATATTGGCCCTACTCTCTTCTGGCTTGTAGAGTTTCTGCCAAGAGATCCACTGTTAGTCTGATGGGCTTCCCTTTGTGGGAAACCCGACCTTTCTCTCTATCTGCCCTTAACATTTTTTCCTTCATTTCAACCTTGGTGAATCTAACTATTATGTTCCTTGGAGTTGCTCTTCTCGAGGAGTATCTTTGTGGCATTCTCTGTATTTCCTGAATTTGAATGTTGGCCTGCCTCGTCAGGTTGGGGAAGTTCTCCTGGATAATATCCTGAAGTGTGTTTTCCAACTTGGTTCCATTCTCCCCGTCACTTTCAGGTCCACCAATCAGACTTAGATTTGGTCTTTTCACATCATCCCATATATCTTGGAAGCTTTGTTCTTTTCTTTTTGCTATTTTTTTCCTAAACTTCTCTTCTCACTTCATTTCATTCATTTGATCTTCAATCACTGATACCCTTTCTTTCACTTGATCAAATCAGCTACTGAAGCTTGTGCATGCATCACGCAGTTCTCGTGCTATGGTTTTCAGCTCCATCAGGCCATTTAAGGACTTCTCTACACTGTTTATTCTAGTTAGCCATTCATCTAATCTTTTTTCAATGTTTTTAGCTTCTTTGCAATGGGTTCAAACATCCTTCTTCAACTCAGAGAAGTTTGTTATTACTGATCATCTGAAATCTTCTTCTCTCAACTCATCAGTCATTTTCTGTCCAGCTTTGTTCCACTGCTGGTGAGGAGCTGCATTCCTTTGGAGGAGAGGAGGTGCTCTGATTTTTAGAATATTCAGCTTTTCTGCTCTGGTTTCTCCCTATCTTTATGGTTTTATCTACCTTTGGTCTTTGACGATGGTGACGTACAGATGGGGTTTTGGTGTGGGTGTTCTTTCTGTTTGTTAGTTTTCCTTCTAACAGTCAGGACCCTCAGCCGCAGGTCTGTTGGAGTTTGTTGGAGGTCCACTCCAGACGCTGTTTGCCTGGGTATCACCAGTGGAGGCTGCAGAACAGCAAATATTGCAGAATGGCAGATGTTGCTGCCTGATCCCATCTCTGGAAGTTTCATCTCACAGGGTCACTGCCTGTATAAGGTGTCAGTCATTCCACTACTGGGAGATGTCTCCCAGGTAGGCTACTCGGGGGGTCAGGGACCATTTGAGGAGGCAGTGTGTCCATTCTCAGATCTCAAACTCCATGCTGGGAGAACCAGTACTCTTTTGAAAGCTGTCAGACAGGGCTGTTTAAGTCTGCAGAAGTTTCTGCTGCCTTTTGTTCAGCTATGCCCTGCCCCCAGAGGTGGAGTCTACAGAGGCAGGCAGGTCTCCTTGAGGTGCGGTGTGCTCCACCCAGTTCAAGCTTCCCAGCCACTTTGTTTACTTACTCAAGCCTCAGCAACGGGGGATGCCCCTCCCCCAGCCTCACTGCCACCTTGCAGTGGATCTCAGACTGCTGTGTTAGCCATAAGTGAGGCTCTGTGGGTGCAGGACCCTCTGAGCCAGGCAAGGGATATAATCTCCTGGTGTGCTGTTTGCTAAGGCCATTGAAAAGTGCAGTATTAGGGTGGGAGTGTCCCAATTTTCCAGGTACCATCTGTCATGGCTTCCCTTTGCTAGGAAAGGGAATTTCCTGACCCCTTGAACTTCCCAGGTGAGGCGATGCCCTGCCCCACTCTGTGGGGTGCACCCACTGCCTGACAAGCCCCAGTGAGATGAATCCAGTACCTAGTTGGAAATGCAGAAATCATCTGTCTTCTGCGTCATCTCACGCTGGGAGCTGCAGACTGGAGCTGTTCCTATTCAACCATCTTGGAACCCCCCTCCTCAAATGTGCTTCTTATAGGCAAGATATAGCTTGGGTCATGATTTTTGTCCAGTGTGGCAACATTTGGTTATTTATGTCATTTACAGGTTATTTATATCATTTACACTTAATGTGATTATTGATATAGTTTAAATCCATCATTTTGCTATTTTTCATTTGTTCCATTATTGCTTTGTTTCATTTTTCCACTTTTCTGTTTCTTTTAAATTAATTGAGTAGTTTTATAATCCTATAGTTATTCCTTTCTTGGCTAAGTTTAGGGTTGTTTTAGGGTTTATAGAATAAAACTACAAGTTATACTACTTCCTATTTAGTATAGGAAGTTTACATCAGCATACTTTTATTTTTCCCCTCACATTTTGCTATTTTTGCTATAAATTTTACTTTACATATGTTAACAATTCCATATCTACTATCATTTTTAAAGATTTAAGTAGTTAAAAAAAAGATCTTATATATTTACCATGTGGTCGCCATTTCTGGGCTCTTTATTTCTTTGTGTAGAGTCTTATTTCCAAGTAGTGTTATTTTCCTTCTGTTTAAAGACTGCATTCACATTACAGTTCTGCTGGATAAATTCTATGAGCTTCTGCATATTTTAAAAACCGTTTTGCCTTCAGTTTTGAAAGATATTTTCACTGGATATAGAATTCTTCATCACCAGCTTTCCCTGTTAACTTTAAAAAAAAAAATGCTTCATGTCTTCTCACTTGCATTACTTCCTATAAGAAATCTGCTGTAATCTTATCTTTGTCCCTCTGTATGTAATGTCTTTTTTCTTCTGGATAGTATTAAGATTTTCTCTTTATCACTGGTTTTGAGCAATTTGTATAATATGATAATTCTCTCTTCTTGATAAATTGACCTCTTTAAGAATGGTAAAGGTAAAATAAGGTTTTATTTTACTCTGGTATTACTCTTTAAGAAATATAATCTTAAAGCTTGTGCTTTCTTTTGTTTTTTCTTTATGTTTATTGGCTTGAGTTTTATTGAGCTTCTTAGTACTTAGTTGTCATGAAATTTGGGAAAATGTTGGCCAATAATTCTTCAAATATTTTTTATATAGCCATCCCATTCTTCTCTCCTTTGGAGACGTTATCTATATTAAGCAGCTTGAAGTTGTCATTATCTCACTATTTATTGACATTCTGTTAATTTTTATTTATTCTCTTTTCCCTTTGTGTTCCATTTTAGATCGTTTCTATTTTCATATCTTCAAGTTCATTAATCTTTTCTTCTGCAATGTCTATTCTGAAATTATTCCCAAGAAAAGTATTTTTTATTCCTCATTGTAGTTTTCACCTTTGGAAGTTCAGTTTGAGTATTTGCCTTCCATGTGTCTACCTAATGTTTTAAGCAAAAACTATTTTAATTTCTTTGTCTGATAATTCTAACATCTGTATCAGTTTGGGGACAATTTCAATTATGAGTTCATCTCCTCATTATGGGTTGTATTTCCTACTTCTTTGCATGACTCAACTTTTATTTGATTCTAGGCATTGTAAATTTTACCTTATTAGATGCTGGATACTTTTGTATTTTTATACATGTGCTTGAACTGAAAGCAACTAAGCTACAAGAATACAGTTTGATGCTTTCAGATTTTGCTTTTAAGATTTATTAGGCAGAAACAGAGCAATGCTAACTACAAGGGCTAATTCATTCCTACAGTGTGGCAAGACCCTTCTCTATAATTTATCCAATGTTACTATCCCCATCACCATGTGAACACTGTACACTGATAGATCTAATGGGTAGTTTTCCCCCTCAACCTCTGGAAATTTCTTTACATTTATTTAATAATACTACTGAGCTGAATACTCTTTGTTACCTTCACTTCCTCAGATCTTAACAATCTAACAGCCTCAAAAATAACAAAACCTCTAAGAAGATTATGCCTATTTATTTCTCTGATTTGGAACTTTCTCCTGAGTTACAGTCCAGTATTTTCCAGTGGTCTGCTGGATATCTCTACCTAGATTGACTACCAACATGCTAAATACAATATATCCAAAACAGAAATTATCATCTTTTTCTTCCTCCAGCAACTTTTTATTCTACTCTTTATAACCCAGTGGCTCCTTCTAATGCATTTAATGTTAGTATAATTTCAATCAGGTTCCAAAACCCATGGTGATCTTTCACACTACCTCCTTTCTCAAACTGCAAATGTCTCACATAGCCATCATTTATTTTCTATTCTTAGAAAATGTTCTATTTTCTGCCAAACTTAAGTTTGACCTCCCAAATGGTCTTTCTGATAGTATCACTTTACATGTTTAAAGAATAATGTCTTGAAACCTTTTTCTGTCACTATCTTCTTCTAAAACTTCAGTGATTATCAATTGCCTGCTGAAAAAAGTTTTAAAAAGTCCAACTTTGACAGTCTAGCTTTCAGCAAACTTCCCTTTTATGTCCCCTGCCACTGTGCGGAATGTGCTCCAGCCAAACTTCCTGGACTCTTTTTTCAATCCATTTCTCATACCACTCTCTGGGGCTGGAATGTCTTCCCTCCCCACTGTCAAAATTATATGCATCCTTAATGAAAATGTAACTGGGACACTTTTTTAGAAAGTGATAATCAACAAGCACTAAAATTTTACATGCCCTTTTATTCTAATATTTTACATTTAGAATTTTACACTAAGGAAATAATAATGGATGTGCACAAAAAGTTGGCTTAAAAGATGTTTATATTACCACATTCTATAATGGGAAACTGAAAATAGTCTGAATGTTCAGTAATGGGATATTCAATAATAAAATATGCAATCACTAAAATGTGTTATAGAGGGATATTTAGTAAAGGAAAAATATATTCTTTACATTAAAAACTAATAGAATGTGTCTTATGTGATCCCCATTTTATTTTTTAAATGTGATTGATAATATCTAGATAACTAGACAGATAAAGACTAAAAGATATACACTAATCTTTTAACACTGGTTATTTCTGTGTGGTGAAATAACAAATTTTCTTCTATGTATGCACTTGTATTGGTTTAATTTTCTATAGTAAATGTGTATTATATTCACAACTCGGAAAACTTTTAGCTATTATTTAAAAACAGCTCTTAAGCAGTCTCTTCTTTGGCTACTTAAGTGTTCATTTGTCACTTACATCACCTAGGAGCTTGTATCACAGATATTTGTGTGCCTTTATTTCTTCTACAAACCCCTCAGCTACTTGATAGCAGAGTGTGTTTCAAAGGGCTTCGGGCCCTCCAGTATCTCGCAGAGCTGAATACTCACTATTTTATCACTAAAGGAGTGAAATTTAGGCTGTAGATTGGAGCACAAAGGCTGCAGATTAAAAAGAAGACAATGGCCATTGGTCAATGCAAGAGGTATGTTTGGTCTACTCTTGAGTTTTCAGTCCCACTTCTTCAGTTCTCCCATTACCTCTAGAAAAACTTTTTATGTTTATTCCACAAGTCTACCATAGGAAAATATAATACCCAACATTTCAGTTTTCCTTTTCCAAGGAAAAAAATCATAGAATATTTAAGGATTGTTTGATATTTTAAAATCTTGGTAACTTACAATATCAACAATATATTCCTTGGTTGATATCACTATAAACTCTCTCACTGGAGGATTGCTTCTATTCTTTCAAAAACACACTTAGAACCCTGCTGCCTGGCAGATTGTAGGGACATAAAGAGCTGAGTCAGCCTGGTAGACTTTCTACCATGAGAACAATTACTAACTGGCAGAAAAAAAATATATGAGGGTGGAAACTATCATTTACAAGGGAATCTAATCTCAGGAGTAACGGAGTTAAACATGGTGTTCTATAGTTCTATTACTGAAGGGACCCAGGGCTAACACCTGCCAAGGTCTTAAAATGTTATAAAAAGATATTTAGTAACGGAGAAATATGCTCTTTGATTTAAAAAATAATAGAATATGTATAATGTCCTCCCCATTTTATTTTTTAAATGTGATATTGATAATATCTAGATAACTAGACAGACTAAAGGCTAAAAGAAGCATACAAACTCAAATGCCAAGAAGCATGCAAACGTAAATCAAAATCTGAGGATAAACTCACCCCTTGTGGAGTTTTCTTCCTGAAAGACCGGGGATCCAGAGTTGTTTTTTCCACACACCACTTAAAAATGTGGCTAAAGCTTCCCTATTTATTTCTGGGGTAAAGCTCCATCCTGTCACATGCTATATCTCAAAAATGAGAAGCAGAATCCATACTTCCTATGTTTGGTGGTCACAGTTCACCTCTAACAAGATTGTTTATAATGATGAAAGGTGTTCCACCAATAAGGCTCTTTTGTACTTCCTTGCCCTGCTTGGAACTCTATCTACATAACTAATAAAATGAGAATTACTGTATGAATGTCTTCTTTTGAGAAATGTCTGTTCATATCCTTTGCCCACTTTTTGATGGGGTTGTTTGTTTTTTTCTTGTAAATTTGTTTGAGTTCTTTGTAGGTTCTGGATATTAGCCCTTTGTCAGATGAGTAGATTGCAAAAATTTTCTCCCATTCTGTAGGTTGCCTGTTCACTCTGATGGTAGTTTATTTTGCAGTGCAGAAGCTCTTTAGTTTAATTAGATCCCATTTGTCAATTTTGGCTTTTGCTGCCGTTGCTTTTTGTGTTTTAGACATGAAGTCTTTGCCCATGCCTATGTCCTGAATGGAACAGACACATGAAAAAATGCTCATCATCCCTGGCCATCAGAGAAATGCAAATCAAAACCACAATGAGATACCATCTCACACCAGTTAGAATGGCGATCATTAAAAAGTCAGGAAACAACAGGTGCTGGAGAGGATGTGGAGAAATAGGAACACTTTTACACTGTTGGTGGGATTGTAAACTAGTTCAACCATTATGGAAAACAGTATGGCGATTCCTCAAGGATCTAGAACTAGATGTACCATATGACCCAGCCATCCCATTACTGGGGATATACCCAAAGGATTATAAATTATGCTGCTATAAAGACACATGCACACGTATGTTTATTGCGGCACTATTCACAATAGCAAAGACTTGGAATCAACCCAAATGTCCATCAGTGACAGATTGGATTAAGAAAATGTGGCACATATACACCATGGAATACTATGCAGCCATAAAAAAGGATGAGTTTGTGTCCTTTGTAGGGACATGGATGCAGCTGGAAACCATCATTCTTAGCAAACTATCACAAGAACAGAAAACCAAACACCGCATGTTCTCACTCATAGGTGGGAACTGAACAATGAGATCACTTGGACTCAGGAAGGGGAACATCACACACCGGGGCCTATCATGGGGAGGGGGGAGGGGGGAGGGATTGCATTGGGAGTTATACCTGATGTAAATGACGAGTTGATGAGTGCTGACGAGTTGATGGGTGCAGCACACCAACATGGCACAAGTATACATATGTAACAAACCTGCACGTTATGCACATGTACCCTAGAACTTAAAGTATAATAATAATAAATAAATTTAAAAAATAAATAAAATAAAATAAAATGAGAATTACCTGGAGAGCTATATATTAGTTGTGTAATGATATGAAATAAGTCATCTTAAAATTTAGTGACTTCAGGGAAAATAGTTCAGAACAGACATATCTGGCAGGTCTGGCTCAGTTTCTCAAGGAGTTGTAGTGAGACATCCACTGGGGCTATAGTCGTTAGAAGACCAGTTCTGGGGTAGAGGACCTACTTCCAATGTGGCTCATTCATATGGCTGGTAAGGTAGTGCTGACTGCCGTCAGGAAGACACAGTTCCTGTCCATGTAGGCCTCTCCTCAGAGCCGTTGTGTATCCTCATGATGTGGTAGCTAGCTTCCCCCAGAGCAAGCAACAAGAGACCTAGCAGACGTTGCAATGCCTTCTACGGCCTGCCATTAGAAGTCACACACTGGCAGTTCTGCTGTGCTCTTTTGGTCACATGGGTCAGCCCGGATTTAATGTGAGACACGACACAAAGGCAAAAACACCAGGAAGTGAAGCTCATTAGGGAAGGCAATCTTGAGTCTGGCTACCACCGTCCACCCTCTAGCCCCCAGTTCTGAGCCTGCTGTTGTAATGGGATGAGACTTGAGGGCCCAGAGGATGGGATTAGTATATTCTACATGTGGAAGGAATGTGAATTGTTGTGGCCATAGAGTGGACTGAGACATTATTTTCCACAGACAGCCACGTGTTTATCCCACATACTGTTCTTGCAATGTGACTGACACTCATCCCACCAATAGGTGGGATCCATGTTTTCTTTGCTTAAATTGGGGAGAGGGTGAGAGACTACCCCAACCAATGGAGTATGGCAGAAGTGATGTTCTGTAAAGCCTCTGAGGCTAGAACATAATTTGAAGTAATGTGAAGTAACGGATAACTAACACAATAACTTTAAATATACTTGTTACAACTACAGATCTCCAGGCCACACTTCAGACTCATTCAGTGAGACTCCCTAGACAGGGAAAAGCCTAGGAAACTTAATTTCCCGAGTACCCCAAATGATTCTTATCATCAATGATGTTTGGGAAATTTTGATGCAGTAACCTGCTATTTCACAAGTCTCAATGGAATAAATCCAGTTGGTTTTTATCTTTGATCGCCTATGCATCTCATCTACTTTGTGAAAACTACAACTGAACTGGAAATTGAACCTAAAATGGTTCTAAGTGAGATGAACTTGTATGTTTAACTCTTAAATTTTATATTGGATCATCAAAAGGCAGTACTTGAAAAATAAATTTTAAAAATGGAATATCAAAGTTTCATAGGTTTTTTCAAGACAGATTGTGGAATCTTATTTTTTATATCTTCACATACAGGTCAGCTTTGAACTATCAGGAGAAGTAGAGAACAGAAGGCAAAAAATATCATTCTCTATAAATACTCTAAATATACTGATACAGTATGGAAAAACCTCCAAGTAATACTAAGTTTAAAATTAAAGGATATAACAATGCTATATATTCTTTAAGTGGTGAATACATAAAACTGTCTCTGTACAGACACACAAAACTGGAATGGCGGTTGTCTCTAGAAATGAGAATTGTATAGCTGGGGTAAGAGTTATTTTTAAATGAGTAAATTTTCTTATTTTAAAATAAGAAAAGATGACTTATTTTTCACTGAGCACCCGCATTAGTCCATTCTCGCACCGTTACAGAAACATACCCAAGACTGGGTAATTATAAAGGAAACAGATTTAATTGACTCACAGTTCCACATGGCTAGGGAAGCCTCAGGAAACTTACAATCATGGTGACAGGCGAGAGAGAGCATGTGTGTTGGTGCAGGAAAAATTACCATTTAGAACACCATCAGATCTTATGAGAAGTCACTCAGTATCATAAGAACAGCATGAGGAAATCTTCCCCCATAATCCAATCACTTTCCACCAGGTCTCTACCTACACATCTGGGGATTACAATTCAAGATGAGATTTGGCCTAACCATATCAGCATCTTTTATATCCTTTGAATTTTATAGTGGGATCACATAATACTTCAAAAAGGTGACAAATAAAATGTTTTTAAAATATCTTTCACTTTAAAGACCTCTTGGAAATCATTCTAAAACATGAATTCTATCATTATTGGTTGCAGTTAATTATTTTTTCTTCTTAGGTTTAGCAGTAAAATGAAACTTGATGTTCTTCAGGACTAGTGATCCTGACAGATTAAAATTTAACCAATATAGAGTTAATAACTCCATCCTCATTTCTTATTTGATCTCTCAGTTGTCTCCGTCCATCCTCCATCTCTGACAGAGCACAACCCTTAAACTGTGTACAACTGGGACTCTTGCTGGGGGCCCATGCTTAGAGATTCCTGCTTTGACCCTTCTCTGGCCCTGCCTATCACACTCACTAAGGAACCTACAGCCAAGGAGATGTGTCCACTCGGAACCCACAGGCCCTTTCTAGATCACACTCAGGATATACCTGGGGGAGAATTTCCTACCCCATGACTTCAACCCACTTGTGCATAGGCCACCATCTTAGGTCTATCCTCTTGAGAGGTGGCCAAGGGGCAGCTGTTTGATGGGAAAGGAAATGGACAGAGCCTGACAAGTAGTCTGAGCAGTCCACACACATACACGTGAAACCCTTAGCAGTGCAGAAAGGAGAGGAAGATGGAAAGAAAAGGATGTGGGTTGCAGCCTCCACTTGTGCTCTTGTCCCAGTGTTTATGGGAGAAGCCCCCAAAATATTAGGAACAGGCCTGTTCAACACCCGTCACTTCTGACACCCATCCTCCGTCTTCTGTCTACCCCAAATAGACCAGACAGTCGTTAAGATGAAGGTCTGCCTTGACTTTTTGTCTTTGGCAGAGCAAAGAAGCAGTTACACACAGCATTTGAGAGCAATTTTAGAAAATCCCTGAATCTTAATGTATTATTACTCTGTCTTTATTGACTTAGAATAAATGCATTTCCAATGATGTGGCACATTCAACAATGTGAGAATTTTTAAAGAGCTGGAACCATTATATTTCAGCTCTTAAACAAAGTTAAGTCTTTACTTCACAAAACACCACAGACTTTGGATTTAAAAGCTCCATGACCTGTTTTTTTCACTCTAGGCTCTCCATAACCCTGGGGAAGTTACTCCCTTGCCTGTATCCCAGTCCCCTCTTTACCGTGTTCTATTTTTAACACCCTCTCCTTTTAAGCACAATATAAATATACATTTATCATGTTTATTCTTTGCTGTTCTCTCACTACCCCCTCCACTACACATACACACTAAAACATAAGTCTCATGAGAGTAAGAATTGTAGTGTATTTTCTTCACTGATGTATCCCAAGTACCTAGAATAGTGTCTGTCGCAAGTTAATTACTCAATGAATATTTATTGCATAAATGAAACCCATAAACCTAACATAACTTACAATAACAATCTAATGACAAGAAGAAACTTACTCTAAACTCTAAGCATCACATTGTTGACAAAAGATCAGGTGCCAGCATTATCCATTTCCTCATTACAGAAGATACCTAAATCACAATGTAAATATGTATCTACCTTTCAAGTTTAGAAGGATTTAATTCCTGTTTTTGTATAAAAATATTCTAGGAGATATATACATATTTTTTAAAGACACAACAGAAATAATGACTTTTGTATTGTTCTCCTGCATTTCAGCTTAAACCTAGAAAAAAGTTAATATTTGTATTTTAAGATTTGTTTTAAGATTTTAATAACTTTTCCAAAATTATATGAACATATTATATGAGAAGCAAATTAAAAATATTTTTTACTTTCTATGTCATTTATTGTCACAGTCATTGTGAAACTCTCTAATATTATTTGATATTGATGAGATAATAAGTTTTTTTTTTATTTATTCTAAAAAAAAAAGGGATACATGTGCAGAATGTGCAGGTTTGTTACAGAGGTATATATGTGCCATGTGGTTTGCTGCACCTATTGACCCATCCTGTAAGTTCCCTCCCCTCACTCCCACCCCAAACAGGCCCTGATGTGGGTTGTCCCTCTTTCTGTGACCATGAGTTCTGATTGTTCAACTCTCATTTATGAGTGAGAACATGTGGTATTTGGCTGTTGGTTTCTGTGTTGATTTGCTGAGGATGATGGCTTCCAGCTTCATCCATGTCCCTGCAAAGGACATGATCTCATTTTTTATGGCTGCATAGTAGTCCATGGTGTATATATACACCACATTTTCTTTATCCAGTCTATCATTGATGGGCATTTGGGTTGGTTCTATGTCTTTGCTATTGTAAATAGTGCTTCAGTAAACATAGTGTGCACGTGTCTTTTTAGTAGAATGATTTATATTCTTTTTGTGTATGCCCAGTAATGGGATTGCTAGGTCAAATGGTATTTCTAGTTCTAGATCCTTGAGGAATTTCCATGCTATCTTCCACAATGGTTGAACTAATTTACATTCCCACCAACAGTGTAAAGCCATTCCCATTTCTCCACAGCCTAGTCAACATCATTACCTGACTTTTTAATAATCGTGATTCTGCCGGCCATGAGATGGTATCTCATTGTGGTTTTGCTTTGTGGATTTGCATTTCTCTGATGATTAGTGATGTTGAGCTATTTTTCATATGTTTGTTGACCACATAAATGTCTTTTTTTGAGAAGTGTCTGTTCATATACTTTACCCAATTTTTGATGGGGTTGTTTTCTTTTTTTCTTGTAAACTTGTTTAAGTTCCTTGTAAATTCTGGATATTAGACCTTTGTCAGGTGGGTAGATTGCAAACATTTTCTTCCATTCTGTAGGTTGCCTGTTCATTCTGATAATAGTTTCTTTTTCTATGCAGAAGCTCTTTAATTAGATTCCTTTTGTCAACTTTGGCTTTTGCTGCAATTACTTTTGGCATTTTGTCATGAAGTCTTTGCCCATGACTATCCTGAATGGTACTGCCTAGGTTTTCTTCTAGAGTTTATATGGTTTTGGGTTTTACATTTAAGTCTTTAATCCATCTTGAGTTAATTTTCATAGAAGGTACAAGGAAGGTGTCCAGTTTCTGTTTCCTGTATATGACTAGCCAGTTTTCCCAGCAGCATTTACTGAATAGGAGATCCTTTCCTCATTGCTTGTTTTCATCAGGTTTGTTGAAGATCAGATAGTTGTATATGTGTGGTGTATTTCTGAGGTCTCTGTTCTGCTCCATTGGTCTATATGTCTGTTTTGGTACCAATACCATGCTGTTTTGGTTACTGTAGCTTTACAGTATAGTTTGAAGTCAGGTAATGTGATGCCTCCAGCTTTGTTCTTTTTGCTTAGGATTGTCTTGGTTATATGAGGTCTTCTTTGATTCCATATGAAATTTAAAATAGTTTTTCTAAATCTGTGAAGAATGTCAATGGTAGTGTGATGGGAATAGCATTGAATCTATAAATTACTTTGGGCAGTATGGCCATTTTCATGATATTGATTCTTCCTATCCATGAGGATGGAATGTTTTTCCATTTCTTTGTGTCCTCTATTTTCTTGAGCAGTGGTTTGTAGTTCTCCTTGAAGAGCTCCTTCACATCCCCTGTTAGTCAGAGTGCTAGGTATTTTATTCTCTTTGTAGCATTTGTGAATGGGAGTTCATTCATGATTTGGATCTCTGCTGGACTATTGTTGGTGTAAAGGAATGTTTGTGATTTTTGCACATTGATTTTGTACCCTGAGACTTGGCTGAGGTTGCTTATCATTTTAAGGAGTTGTGGAGCTGAGACCATGAGGTTTTCTAACTATAAAATCATGTTGTTGGCAAACAGAGACAACTTGACTTCCTCTCTTCCTACGTGAATACATTTTCCTTCTTTCTCTTGCCTGATTGCCCTGGCCAGACCTTCCTATACTGTGAATAGGAGTGGTGAGAGAGGGGGGCATCCTTATCTTGTACCAGTTTTCAAAGGGAATGCTTTCAGCTTTTGCTTATTCACTATGATATTGACTGTAGGTTTGTCATAAATATCTCTCATTATTTTGAGATATGTTTCATCAATACCTAGTTTATTGTGAGTTTTTAACATGAAGTGATGTTGAATTTTATGAAAGGCCTTTTCTGCATCTATTGAGATAGGCATGTGGTTGTCTTTGGTTCTGTTTATCTGATGGATTACAGTTATTGATTTGTATATGTTGAACCAGCTTTGCATCCAGGGATGCAGCCGACTTGATCATGGTGGATACGTTTTTTGTTGCGCTGCTGGATTCAGTTTCCCAGTATTTTATTGAGGATGTTTGCATTGGTGTTCATCAGGGATATTGGCATGAAGTTTTCTTTTTTGGTGTGTCTCTTCCCGGTTTGGGTATCAAGATGTTGCTGGCTTCATAAAATGAGTTAGGGAGGAGTCCCTCCTTTTCAATTGTTTGAAATAGTTTCAGAAGGAATGGTACCAGCTCCTCTTTGTATTGCTGGTCAAATTCAGCTGTTAATCCGTCTGGTCCTGTGATCTTTTGGTTGGTAGGCTACTTATTACTGCCTCAATTTCAGAACTTGTTATTGGTCTATTCAGGGATTTGACTTCTTCCTGGTTTAGTCTTGGGAGGGCGTATGTGTCCAGGAATTTATGCATTTCTTCTAGATTTTCTAGTTTATTTGTGTAGAGGTGTTTATAGTATTCTCTGATGGTGGTTTGTATTTCTGTGGGATCAGTGATGATATCTCCATTATCATTTATATTGTGTCTATTTGATTCCTCTCTTTTCTTCTTTATGAGTCTAGCTTGCCATCTATCTATTTTGTTAATTTTTTTCAGAAAACCAGCTCCTGGATTCATTGATTTTTTTGGAGAGTTTCTGGTATCTCCATCTCCTTCAATTCTGCTCTGATCTTAGTTATTTCTTGTTTTCTGCTAGCTTTTGGATTAGTTCTTTCCTGCCTCTCTAGCTCTTTTAATTGTGATGTTAGCATTTGCATTTGAGATCTTTCAAGGTTTCTGATGTGGGCATTTCGTGCTATAAATTTCCCTCTTAACGTTGCTTTAGCTGTGTCCTAGAGATTCTGCTATATTGTCTCTTTGTTCTCATTGGTTTTGAAGAACTTCTTGATTTTTTGTCTTAATTTCATTATTTACCCCAGAGTCATTCAGAAGCAGCTTGTTCCATTTCCATGTAATTGTGCTGTTTTGAGTGAGTTTCTTAATCTTGAGTTCTAACTTGATTGCACTGTGTTCTGAAAGATGGTTTGTTATTATTTCCGTTGTTTTGCATTTGCTGTGCAGTGTTTTACTTCCCATTATGTGGTTGATTTTAGAATAAGTACCATGTGGCACTGAGAAGAATGCATATTCTGTTTATTTGGGGTGCAGAGTTCTATAGATGTCTTCAAGGTCCATTTGATCCAGAGCTGAGTTTAAGTCCTAAATATCCTGGTTAATTTTCTGTCTCAATGATCTGTCTAATACTGACAGTGGGGTGTTAAAGTCTCCCACTATTATTGTGTGGGAGTCTAAGTCTCCTTGTAGGTCTCTAAGAACTTGTTTTATGAATCTGGGTGCTCCTGTATTGGGTACACATATATTTAGAATAGTGAGCTCTTCTGTTGAATTGTTTCCTTTACCAGTATGTAATGCCATTCTTTGTCTCTTTTGACCTTTGTTGGTTTAAACTCTGTTTTGTCTGAGACTAGAATTGCAACCCCTGCTTTTTTCTGCTTTCCCTTTGCTTGATAAAATTTCCTTCATCCCTTTATTTTCAGCCTGTGTGTGTCTTCACACGTGAGGTGGGTCTACTGAATACAGCACACCGATGGGTCTTGACTCCTTATCCAATTTGCCAATCTGTGTCTTTTAATTGGGGCAGTTTAGCCCATTTATATTTAAAGTTAGTATTGTTTTGTGTGAATTTGATTCTGTCATTATGATCCTATTTGGTTATTTTGCACACTAGTTGATGCAGTATCTTCATAATGCCATTGGTCTGTATATTTTGGTGTGTTTTTGCAGTGGCCGGTACTGGTTTTTCCTTTCCATATTTAGTGCTTCTTTCAGGAGCTCTGGCAGCACAGGCCTGGTGGTAATGAAATCCCTCATCATTTGCTTGTCTGGAAAGGATTTTATTTCCTCTTTGCTTATGAAGCTTAGTTTGGCTGGATATGAAATTCTGGGTTTAAAATTCTTTTCTTTAAGAATGTTGAATATTAGCCCCCAATCTCATATAGCTTGTAGAGTTTCTGCTGAGAGGTCCACTCTTAGTCTGATGGGCTTCCCTTTGTAGGTGACCTGGCCTCTCTCTCTGGCTGACGTTAACGGTTTTTCCTTCATTTCAAATTTGGAGAATCCGATGCTTATGTGTCTTTGGGTTGATCTTCTCATGGAATATCTTAATGGTGTTCTCTGAATTTCCTGAATTTGTATGTTGGCCTGTCTTGCTAGGTTGGGGAAATTCTCCTGGATAATATCCTCAAGTGTGTTTTCCAGGTTGTTTCCATTCTCCCTGTCTCCTTCTGGTACTCCAATCAATCGTAGGCTCAGTCTTTTTATGAAGTCCCATATTTCTTGGAGGTTTTGTTCATTTCTTTTCACTCTTTTCTCTCTATTCTTGTCTGCATGTCTTATTTCAGTAAGGTTGTCTTCAAACTCTGATATCCTTTCTTCCACTTGGTCCATTTGGCTATTAATACTTGTGTATGCTTCATGAAGTTCTCGTGCTGTTTTTCAGTTCCATCAGGTCATTTATGTTCTGCTCTAAACTGGTTATTCTAGTTAGCAATTGCTCTAACCTTTTATCAAAGTTCTTAGCTTCTTTGCATTGGTTAGAACTTGCTCCTTTAGCTCAGCATAGTTTTCTACTACCCATCTTCTGAAGCCTACTTCTATTAATTCATCCATCTGATCATCCATCCAGTTCTGTGTCCTTGATGGAGAGCCGCTGTGATCATTTGGAAGAGAAAAGGCACTCTGACCTTTTCGGTATTCAGCATTTTTTCATGGATTCTTTCTCATCTTTGTGAGTTTGTCTAGTTTTGGTCTTTGAGGCTGCTGACCCTTGGATGGGGTTTTGTGGGGCTTTTTTTGTTGTTATTGATGCTGTGGTTGTTGCTTTCTGCTTGTCTGCTTTTCTTTCAATGGTCAAGTCCCTCTTCTGTAGGGCTGCTGCAGTTTTCTGAGGGTTTACTTCAGGCTTCCACAGCTGGTGTGTTGGGCCATGGAGGACAAGTCTTGGGACCAAGCCTCGTCCTACTTTCCTGACTCCAGCAAGGGAAAAGCAAAGGCTGTAGCTTTAGAGATGAGTGCTGCCCTCCCCTAACCCAGGGAGCTTAGCGTGTTAGGCAGTCCCAGTGCTGGCTGCTGCCCTTCCTCCAAGGAGCTCAAACAACTTAGACAGCAGGCCACAGCTGCTGTGGTGCTGGTTCCCCCTCCCCTCGGGAGTTTGGTGGGCTTAAGCAGATTCCAGCTGAGTGGCTGTTAAGAGTCTGCACATTCCAGGGTTGGGAGGATAGGCCCTGGTGGCATGAGTTTACAAGTGGGATCTTCCAATCCATGGGTTGCACCATTCCGTGGAGAAAGCACAGTTTCCCTGGCTAGATAGCATACTCACTCACCACCTCCCTTGACTGGGGGGAGGGGGCACCCCTTCCCTGTGTGGCTCTCGGATAGGTCACCACACCACACTGTTCTTCCTTCTCTCTGTGGGTCCTGTCAGCCTCCTAGTCAGTTTTGATGACAGAACCTGGATACCTTGGTTGCCAGTGAAGGATTCACATGCTTATTATGCTTTTTTCCAATTGGAGCCTACAGACAACGCTGTTTCTAGTCAGCTATCTTGGCTTTGCTCCAGAAATATTTTTAAGGAAGCAAATGTATCAGTGAGAGTTGCTTTGAATGTCTCTTATATTCAAAGATCATTCATATTAAAAGCCAAATAGTCTGACATCACTGAAAATTGCCAGAATTTTAATGAAAACAAAATTAGAACAAGGAGATCTAAAGAAAGGGAAACCTAATAATTTATAGGCACATTGTTCTTTAAGCATTGTATTTGGAATTTGGTGTTTAAGAAATAAAAGTATAAGTAGCCAGTAAAAGAAAAATGTGTTATAGCTATAAATAAAAGAAGATTAAAAATGAAATTGTATGTTAAAACTTTATATAGTTTAGATTTTTAAGGTAAATTTGTCTGCTAGCATGAAAAGCTTTTTTAACTGGAAAAATATATATAAGGATGCATGAGCTGATATGGAAACTCTCACTATTTTTCATAGCAGCAGTGGTGTAAATATCATTAACAATCTCATTAAAGTGAAAACAGCAGTAGATCACAAATGGACTACAAATGAGGAGGAGGGGAAGGCCTTGTTTGACCACACAGAGATTTGGAAAGGCTGGCATTTGAAAATGGTACCTGGAACCCAAGGAAGGTTAAGACAATATGCATTGGAAGATATAACAAAATGATTAATGTGGAATACCAAGCTCCCCCTACCCCTGCAAAAAAAAAAAAAAAAAGTAAAAAGATCTGAAACCGTTTTACTGATGATTTGGTACCACTTTGTATAACAATCCCTGGGGAATTAAAGATGTAAAATAATTTGCTTCTGGACTATATAAATGATAATAGCATGTGGGTAATTGTGCTCTCTGGGCAGAGGCTGTTAATGAGTTCTAAGATCCCCAACAGTAGGCACAGATGTCAGCCTATCCCATCTATTGACAGTGATTGCTGAAGGCCTCCTTCAATTGAGTTTCTGTTTTATAATAGGAAAACATAATTAAGTATAGTATCTGAGAAAACTGGCTATTGTAAAATACTCTGTAAAAATAAATTTTTATTGAAGGAAATGTTAAACATTTTAAAAATACTTCTTTTTCTACCTTAGCTTGGTGAACAAATGAAATATCTAAGAGACAAACCATTATGAGCTCCTTTTCTCTTCCCCCTACTCATTCTCCAGACAGTACACAAAGCTGGTTGAAAGGGTTTTGTCACCACATAACCTAGCCACATGACTCAGATCATGCCCCCCACCAACTTGCACATACACTCGGTCACATTCACCAAGGCCATTTAGTGATTAGCAAACGTTATTAAAAGTTTAAATAAAATAATAGATATTACAACACACACACAAAAATTTAAGGCTGAATATTAGGTATCACAATTTAACATTTTCTGGGCCATATTTACCAAGGCAGACATTAGGCTCCAACAATATGGCGTTTAACCTTATTGCTGTCCTCTCTCCCCAGTACTGCTAGCTCATCGTTGATCTTTCCCACCACCCAAAATCTATGTCTGTTGATATAAAACAGCTCAGTTTTTTGTTGTCTCTTTAAAACTAATACACTTGAGGCCATTAGTAAAGCATTTAATACACTACAATTCCTTTTAGGGAGAAAAAAAACCAACTCTGCTGCTCTAAGGTAAAATAATCATATATTTTTCATCCTCAAAATAAAGCACTTTGCAAAGTTCCAGGCAAATGGAAGACACTGTTATTGATCACTGTTCTTATTGCTTTTTTAAAAAAAGTTTTAATTTTGTGGGTACATAGTAGGTGTATATATTTAAGGAGTACATGAGATACTTTGATACAGGCATGCAGTGCGTAATAATCACTTCATGGAAAATGGGGTATCCATCCCCTCAAGCATTTATCTTGTGTTATAAAAAATCCAATTATACTACTTTAGTAAATGTTAAATGTACAGTTAAATTATTATAGATTACAGTGACCCTGTTGTGCTATGAAATACTAAGTTTTACTCATTTTTTCTATTTTTGTAACCACTAACCACCCCCTCTTCTCCCTACCAACACTCACACACATTACCCTTCCCAGCCTCTGGTAACCACCTTTCTACTTTCCATCTCCATGAGTTCTATCGTTTTAATTTTTAGCTCCCACAAATAAGTGAGAACATGTGGAGTTTGTCTTTCCATGTCTGCCTTATTTCACTTATGAAGTGAACTGAAGTCATAATGACCTCCAGTTCCATCTGTGTTGTAGCAAATGACAGGATCTCATTCTTTTTATGGCTGAATAGTACTTCACTGTGCATATGTACCACATTTTCTTTATGCATTCATCTGTTGATGAACACTTAGGTTGCTTCCAAATCTCATCTCTTGTGAATAGTGCTGCAATAAACATGGGAGTGCAGATATCTCTTCAACAACCTGACTTCTTTTCTTTTGGGTATATATCTAGAAGTGCGATTGCTGAATCACATGGTAGCTCAATTTTCTTTTTTTGAGGAATCTCCAAACTGTTCTCCATAGTGGTTGTACTAGTTTATATTCCCTCCAATGGTGTATGAGGATTCCCTTTTCTCCATACCCTTGCCAGCGTATTTTATTGCCTGTCTTTTGGATATAAGCCATTTTAGCTGGGGTGAGATGATATCTCCTTGAAGTTTTGATTTCCATTTCTCTGATGAGAAATGCAAATTCTCATCAGAGAAATTTGCTCAGTGACGCTGAGCACCTTTCATTATGCCTGTTTGCCATTTGTATTTCTTTTGAGAAATGTCTATTCAGATACTTTGCTAATGTTTAATTAGCAATCTAATCAGATTATTAGATATTTTGCTATAGATTTGTTTGAGCTCCTTATATATTCTGGTTATTAATCCCTTGTCAGATGGGTAGTATGCAAATATTTTCTCCCATTCTGTATGTTCTCTCTTCATTTTGTTGATTTTTAAAATTTTTTAAATTATTTTTTATTTTTCATTTTTAATTTTTGTGCAGAAGCTTTTTAACTTGATGTGATCCTGTTTGTCCACATTTGGTTTGGTTACCTGTGCTTGTGTGGTATTACTCCAGAAATCTGCCCAGGCAAAAGTCCTGCAGATTTTCCTCAATATTCTCTTTTAGAACTTTCATAGTTTGAGGTTTCAGATGTATGTCTTTAATCCACTTTGATTTTTCTAGATGGTAAGAAATAGGGGTCTAGTTTCTTCTGCATAAGAATATCCATTTTTCCCAGCACACTTTATTGAAGAGACTGTCTTTTTCCCAATGTATGTTCTTGTCACCTTTGTTGAAAATGAGTTCACTGTTGATGTATGCATTTGTTTGTGGGTTCTCTACTCCATTCCATTGGTCTATGTGTCTTTTTTTATGCCAGTGCCATGCTGCTTTGGCTACTATAGCTCTGTAGTATAATTTGAAGTCAGGTAACAAGATTCCTCCGGGATTGTTCTTTTTGCTCAGGATAGTTTTGGCCATTCTGGATATTTCTGTGGTTCCATATAAATTTTGAATTGCTTTTCTATTTCTGTTAAGAATGGCATTGGTATTTTGGTAGGGATGACACTGATTCTGTAGATTGATTTGGGTGGTATAGACATTTTAAAAATAGATATTATAACAATATTGATTCTTCCAAACCATGAACATGGAATATGTTTCCATTTTTTGTATCCTCTTGAATTTCTTTCATCAGTGTTTTACAGTTTTCATTGTAGAGATCTTTGACTTCTTTGATTAAGTTAAATCCTAGGTGTTTATTTGTGGCTATTGTAAATGGGACTTTTAAATTTCTTTTTCACATTGTTTGGTGGTGGCATATAGAAATCCTACTGATTTTTGTATGTTGATTTTGTATCCTGCAACTTTCCTGAATGTGTTGATCAGTACTAATAGCTTTTTGGTGGAGTCTTTAGGTTTTCCCAAATATAAGATTACATCATCTGAAAGCCAGGATAATTTGATTTCTTTCTTTCCAATTTGGATGCCCTTTATACCTTTCTCTTGTCTGATTGCTCTAGCTAGGATTTGCAGTGCTATTTTGATTAGTAAGGTTAAAATGGGCATCCTTATCTTGTTCTAGGTTTTAGAGAAAAGGATTTCAGGTTTTCCCAATTTGGTATGGCACTAGCTGTGAGTCTGTTGTATATACCTTTTATTATGGGGAGGTTTGTTCCTTCTGTACTCAGTTCTTTAAGGGTTTTTATCATGAACCAATGTTGAATTTCATTAAATGTTTTTTCAATTAAAAGGATCATATGATTTTTATCTTTCATTCTGTTGATATGATGTATCACATTGATTGATTTGTATATGTTGAGCCACACTTGCATCCTTGGGATAAATCTTACTTGGTCATGATGAATGATCTTTTAATGTATTTTTGAATTCAGTTTGCTAGTATTTTGTTGAGGACACTGTTGTGTTCTTTATTATATCTTAAGTTCTAGGGTACATGTAAACAACGTGCAGGTTTGTTATATATGTATACATGTGCCATGTTGGTGTGCTGCACCCATTAACTCGTCATTTACATTAGGTATATCTCCTAATGCTACCCCTCCCCCATCCCCCCACCCCACGACAGGCTCTGGTGTGTGATGTTCCCCTTCCTGTGTCCAAGTGTAATCATTGTTCAATTCCCACCTATGAGTAAGAACATGCAGTGTTTCGTTTTTTGTACTTGCGATAGTTTGCTGAGAATGATGGTTTCCAGCTTCATCCATGTCCCTACAAAGGACATGAACTCATCCTTTTTATGGCTGCATAGTGTTCCATGGTGTATATGTGCCACATTTTCTTAATCTAGTCTATCGTTGATGGACATTTGGGTTGATTCCAAGTCTTTGCTATTGTGAATAGTGCTGCAATAAATGTACGTGTGCATGTGTCTTTATAGCAGCATGATTTATAATCCTTTGGGTATATACCCAGTAATGGGATGGCTGGGTCAAATGGTATTTCTAGTTCTAGATCCTTTAGGAAACACCACACAGTCTTACACAATGGTCGAACTAGTTTCAGTCCCACCAACAGTGTAAAAGCCTTCTTATTTCTTCACATCCTCTCCAGCACCTGTTGTTTCCTGACTTTTTAATAATCACCATTCTAACAGGTATGAGATGGTATCTCATTGTGGTTTTGATTTGTATTTGTCTGATGGCCAGTTATGATGAGCATTTTTTCATGTGTTTGTTGGTTGCATAAATGTCTTCTTTTGAGAAGTGTCTGTTCATATGACTTTGCCCACCTTTTGATGGGGATGTTTGTTTTTTCCTTGTAAATTTGTTTGAGATCTTTGTAGATTTTGGATATTAGCCCTTTGTCAGATGAGTAGATTGCAAAATTTTTCTCCCATTCTGTAGGTTGCCTGTTCACTCTGACAGTAGTTTCTTTTGCTATGCAGAAGTTCTTTAGTTTAATTAGATCCCATTTGTCAATTTTGGCTTTTGTTGCCATTGCTTTTGGTGTTTTAGACATGAAGTCCTTGCCCATGCCTATGGCCTGAATGGTATCGCCTAGGTTTTCTTCTACAGTTTTTATGGCTTTAGTTCTAACATTTAAGTATCTAATTCATCTTGAATTAATTTTGGTATAAGGTGTAAGAAAGGGATGTAGTTTCAGCTTTCTACATATGACTAGTGGGTTTTCCCAGCACCATTTATTAAACAGGGAATCCTTTCCCCATTTCTTGTTTTTCTCAGGTTTGTCAAAGATCAGAGGGGTGTAGATGTGTGGTATTATTTCTGAGGACTCTGTTCTGTTCCATTGGTCTATATCTCTGTTTTGGTACCAGTACTATGCTGTTTTGGTTCCTGTAGCCTTGTATATAATTTGAAGTTAGGTAGCCTGATGCCTCCAGCTTTGTTCTTTTTGTTTAGGATTGTCTTGGCAATGCGGGCTCTTTTTTGGTTCCATACGAACTTTAAAGCAGTTTTTTTCCAATTCTTTGAAGAAAGTCATTGGTAGCTTGATGGGGATGGCATTGAATCTATAGATTACCTTGGGCAGTATGGCCATTTTCACGATACTGATTCTTCCTATCCATGACCACAGAATGTTCTTCCATTTGTTTGTGTCCTCTTTTATTTCATTGAACAGTGGTTTGTAGGTCTCCTTGGAGAGGTCCTTCACATCCCCTGTAAGTTGGATTCTTAGGTATTTTATTCCCTTTGAAGCAACTGTGAATGGGAGTTCACTCATGATTTGGCTATTAGTCTGTTATTGGTGTATAAGAATGCTTGTGATTTTTGCACATTGATTTTTGTATTCTGAGACTTTGCTGAAGTTGCTTATCAGCTTAAGGAGATTTTGGGCTGAGACAATGGGGTTTTCTAAATATACAATCATGTCATCTGCAAACAGGGACAATTTGACTTCCTCTTTTCCTAATTGAATACCCTTCATGTCTTTCTCCTGCCTGATTGCCCTGGCCAAAACTTCCAACACCATGTTGAATAGGAGTGGTGAGGGAGGGCATCCCCATCTTGTGCCAGTTTTTAAAAGGAATTCTTCCATTTTTGCCCATTCAATATGATATTGGCTGTGGGTTTGTCATAAATAGTTCTTATTATTTTGAGATATGTCCCATCAATACCTAATTTATTGAGAGTTTTTAGCATGAAGAGCTGTTCAATTTTGTCGAAGGCCTTTTCTGCATCTATTGAGATAATCATATGATTTTTGTCTTTGGTTTGTTTATATGCTGGATTATGTTTATTGATTTGCATATGTTGAACCAGCCTTGCATCCCAGGGATGAAGCCCACTTGATCATGCTGGATAAGCTTTTTGATGTGCTGCTGGATTCGGATTGCCAGTGTTTTATTGAGGATATTTGCATTGATGTTCATGAGGGATATTGGTCTAAAATTCTCTTTTTTTGTTTGTTGTGTCTCTGCCAGGCTTTGGTATCAGGATGATGTTGGCCTCATAAAATGAGTTAGGGTGGATTCGCTCTTTTTCTATTGATTGGAATAGTTTCAGAAGGAATGATACCAGCTCCTCCTTGTACCTCTGTTAGAATTCAGCTATGAATCCGTCTGGTCCTGGACTTTTTTTCATTGGTAGGCTATTAATTATTGCCTCAACATCAGTAATTGGATTTCAGTGATTTCTTACAATGTGAGGGCCCTGGATCCTGGGTTTCCCCAATATGCAAAGCTTCTTCTTCCTATCCTGTATCGAAGCCCACTATCTTCACTGCCTAAGAACACTTGGCATAGTCCCTTTCTCTTATCTCTGGGCCACTTAAGTTTGACCATTTGCTAAACTTCTCTCTCCACTAGACATCCAAATACTTTTGTTCCTAAAAGCGCCCAGACCCAAAGATCTCGTCCTTGGGATTCCTGGTAGTACAGTGTTTGGGACCAGTTAAATCCAGCATTTAGAGCCTCACAGCGACTCACAGACCCTATTTCTCTGGAAGTGGTGCTAAGTTCGCCTCTTGCTTTCCTGTTCTTTCTTCCTTCTGAATTCATGGAGACTTGAATCAGTGGGTTTCCTTTAGGCCTGGGGACATTTTTCCCGTTACATTTTGAGAGCCTCATCTCAGGCCTCATCTGTGGTCTCATGACATTTTAACCAGGTTGCTGATTGAAGATACACAGCACTCCAGGACTGAAAATTTTGAGGGATTCTTCAGATACAGCCCAGGCCCTTTACTTACCAGAAGTTAGAAAAATAATAACATTTAATTTAGTGAATTCTTAATAAGTTATTTTCAGTGAGTGTCTCCAGTGTTAAGCATTTCACATGTATGATCACAATTATCCTCAAATCTCAATCAAATAAGTGTTTTTATTATGTCCATTTTACAGATGAAGAAATTGAGATTCAAAAGGGCTAAACAATTTGCCCAAGTTCACAAAACTAGTAGATGCCAAAGTCAAGTCTGAATGCACTTGACTACTAGGCATACTGCCACTAAAATAATTTCTTTAACAAGCCCTCTGAAACCAAACCTAATATGTTACTAATCTGTGCATTTATAAGCCAGTTTCAGATGCCTTCTCTAGTTAAGAGGCTGGCAGATGACATGATGGTCCAGCCCAGAAAAGCTTGTTGAGAACTGCTAAGCAGAGCTGGAATCTCCCCTTCAAACATAGCTCACAAAGAAAGTTTTCTATGAGGCCCTAGGAGATTGTATTAGTCCATTTTCCCACTGCTGATAAAGACACACTCAAGACTGGGCAATTTACAAAAGAAAGAGGTTTAATGTACTTACAGTTCCACATGGCTGGGGAGGGCCTTACAATCATGGCAGTAGGTGAAAAGCACATCTTACATGGTCGCAGACAAGAGAATAATGACAGCCAAGTGAAAGGGGTTTCCCCTTATTAAACCATCAGATCTTGTGAGGCTTATTCACTGCTACAAGAACAGCATGGGGGAAACCGTCCCCATGATTCAATTATCTCCCACTGGATCCCTCCCACAACAAAAGAGAATTATAGGAGCTACAATTTGAGGTGAGATTTGCATGGAGACATAGCTGAACCAAATCAGAGGTGCTCTGAAACTCAAAATAGGGAAACTCAGAATAGGGAAAGATTGTCCAACATAGTCTTAAAGAGTCAAGATCAACCCTTGGAGTCATTGACTATTAATGACAGTCATATCCCTACTTCTTCTCCCTGAGAGGCCATTGAACTCTAAAAATATGCAAGCTTGGCTTCTGACTAGCTCACAGAACTAAGGCCCCAGAGTCTTCTCTACTATTATGTGAGGGTTCACTGGAAGTTGCCAAGTTAACCAAGCTAATTTCTAAATTTCTAGCCAAGAAGACAAACATCTGGCCCAATCATAAGTACAGCCCATATTAGCCATACTTGGGCTTCCCAGAGAAACACTTTAAAATTTTTAGGTATATTACAACTACATGAAACATCCTCAAGATTAGCCCCAGAACTTGTGGACCCCACCTCTGGCTTGAGCTCCCCAGGAACTCCCTCACATCTAAGATCCTGCAGTTGCACAATACTGCTGTTGGTGGTTTTGGCTAAGTGCTCTTTCCTGAATGCCCTTTCCATTATGTCTCCACAGTTATACACCAGGTTACAAAGGAGCAGTTCCAGAACTCCGCTTCATACTCAAACCTTGGTTCTCCACCCTGTAAGTATAATCCTGAATCCTGACTTCTAGCTCCATGGGTACCCACAACACTAGTATATCCCTTCTGTTTCATTCATCGTCTATAAGGCATTGACAAGGCAACTTGGTATAAAACACAACTCAAGAGATATAGATAGTAGTCCCAGAAGTGTCACTGACTAGGCAATTCATTGAAATGTATGTGCTCCAGTCTCCTCATCTCTGGGATGAGCAGTCTGAATGATTACGAGGCTTCTTGCCAGCTCCAGCTGTCCAGGTTTTCCGCTCCAATGTTTTGCTGCCATTTAAAGTGAGAAATCGCTTATTCCCTAATTATTCTTTTTCTTTTCTTCCCTATAGTGGCTGGTATTTCCACTTTGTTCCCTAATGTCTTAACCTTGGAGACATCTTTGATTTTGTTTTTGTTTTGCCTGCATAACTAGCCTCACAATGCCAAGTTCTGCTGAATGACAGTACTTACACATATCCCTCTACCTCCTTTGTTTAAGCCTCCATCCATGTCATTTTTACGTGTATACAAACTTTTCCAATTTTCTTGCTAATTTAGCCCTCTTACTTTTTTTCTTCCCAACACTTTATATAGTTATATAACAACAATCAACTCCTTCATGTCTTATTTGATGTTTTCCTTCTGATGACAGGCTCCCAGATACCTCTTGCATTGGTTAAACTTTTAATAAAGGGTTTCAACCAGTATCCCAACGATATTCATCTCAGGCTACCTGTGGTCTCATGACATTTTAAGTTTGTAGAGAGAACCCAATAGTAAGGAACTCTTGAAATAACATCTGTGGTTTCTTTCAGACTCCTAAACTTAGAAAAGGTTATAGAAAGTTAGTTGCTGCTTATTAATATCTAATAGCTTGTGTTATTCCCATAGGCAGAAATAAAAAAAAAATTAGCAATTGCAATTTGACAGTGACATAAACACCTGTCTGGCTAATGAATTCATTGCCAAGTGCATGTTCCAAAAGAGAAAGCAATGTCACCTTTAACGTAAGTGACTTTTCTTAGAATGCTGGAGATACACCAAGGGAAAGTAAAATCTGTGAATAGTACAAAATAAAAATTATTGGAGTTATATCTCTGTCAACATTAAAATGGCAGCACTATGTCATTTGAGTTCACTATACTTTATTTCCCTTCTTTTTCAGGAACAATCATGGTGCCAACCCCCACTAAATTTTCACAAGAAACTTCAGATTCACTAATTCATGTAATTTTGTAAAAGTAAAATAAAATGTTCTTTTTTCTAATCCTAGGGGGAAAACTACCCAAATTATACAAAGGAAATTCTCAAAACTAAAATCACCAGGCTCTCAAAGTTGCTAAATATAACCGCTAAGAAAACAGACTTCCCAAAAGCCGATATATGCCAAGTGTCTTGTAGGTTGAGACTCTTCTGTGCTATAACACATAATGAATCACAGGAAACCTTTTAAAACGCAATATTCAACTGAAACCCCACTCTTCATTAATTGGAGTTCTGGCATTAGGATGCAATACCCTTGGTTTATTTTTTTCCAGTTGTATTGAAGTATAATTGACAAATAAAAATTGTATACATACATTTTTAAATTGTATACATTTAAAGAATACAATGTAATATTTTGATATATATTATATATGTACATTGTAAAATAATTACCCCTATCAAGCTAATTAAGATATCTATCATCTCACATAGTTACTATGTTTTTTGTGGAGAGGATGAGAGCATTTAATGTCTACTCCTTTTGCAAATTTCAAATATACAATGTACTATCATTAACTATAGTCACCACACTATACATTAGATCTCCAGAACTTATTCATCTTCTACAACTGAAACATGATATATTTTGGTCAGCACTTTTCCATTTCCTCCAGTCCTCAGGCCCTGGTAGCCACCATCCTACTTTCTGCTTCTATGAGTTTAACTTTTCTAGATTCCTCATGTTAAGTATTTAATGTTTCTAGGTCTGGCTTATTTCACTTAGCATAATGTCCTTTGGTCCATCCACACTGTAGCATCTGTCAGAATTCCCTTGCTTTTTAAGACAGAATAATATTCTATTGTATGTCAGTGGGTGTGTGTATTTCACATTTTCTTTACACATTTGTCCATCAGTGGAAACTTAACTTGACTCCATATCTTAGCTATTGTGAATAATGCTGCAGTGAACATGGGAATTCAGATATCTCTTAGAGATACTGATTTCTCTTGGGATATATACCCTTGGGATATATACTCTGAAGTGGGATTGATGAATTATATGATAACTCTATTTTTAACTTTTTTTGGAACCTCCGTACTGTTTTCCATAACAGCTATACCAATTCATATCCCCACCAACAGTGTACAAGGATTCCCTTTTCTTTACATCCTCCCCTAAATATTTATCTTTTGTCTTTTTAATAATGACCATTGTATAAGGTGATATTTCATTGTGGTTTTAATTTGCTGACTAGTGACGTTTAACATTAATTATATAAGATCATGCCATCTGAAAACAGACAATTTTATTTCTTCTTTTTTAACTTAGATTCCTTTTTGCTACTTTTCTTGCCTAACTGCCAAATTTCTGTGGCTAGGACTTCCAGCACTATATCAAATAGTAGTAGCAAGAGGAGGCATCCTCATTTTGTTTTTAATCTTAGATGAAAAGCTTTTCTACCAATGGTGACATTTAGTGTGATGTTAGCTGTGGGCTTGTCATATGTGGCCTTTATCACATTGAGGCCCTATTCTCAGAGTTCCGCTAGGTACTGCCCTAGTAGAGGCAATCTGAGATGGCTCCACCCTGCACCAGACCTCTGCCTGGGCACTCAGGCTTTCTGATACATTCTCTAAAATACTAGGTGAAAGCTGCCAAACTTCCATTACTCTTGCATTCTAAGAGTCTGTGGACTTAACAGCATGCGGAAGCCTGTAATACGTATGGCTTGTGCCCTCCAAAGTGGTGGCAAGAGCAGTACCTGTGGACCATTGAGCTGTGTCTGGAGGCAGAGCAGTGAGGATACAAGAAGTAGCATCGTAAGTTGGCACAGGGTAGCAGCATCCTGGCCCCTGAAACCATTCTATTTTCTCAGGTCTCTGGGCCTGTGATGGGACAGGCAGCATTAAATATTTCTAAAATGCCTCGGGGCCTTTGTCTTGACTATTAGCACCTGGCTCCCCTTTGCCATGCTAATCTCCCTAGCAAGTGGTTGCTCTTCCTTTGTCTACCACATGGTCAGGCTGCAAATTTTCCAAATTGTTATGCTCTGCTTCCTTTTTAATTAAAAAGTCTACCTTTAGGTAATTCCCTTGCTGCCATATCTGATCATAAGCTATTAAAAGCAGTCATGTCACGTCTTGAAAGCTATGCTGCTACGAAATATCTTCTGGCAGATACCCTAGGTCATCACTCTTAAGTTGAGCCTTCCACAAAGCCCTGGGGCATGAGCATAATGCAGACAAGTCTTGCTAGAGCATAAGAAGGGTGACTTTTGCTCCAGTTCCCCATAACTTCCTCACTTTTATGTGAGACCTTGTCAGCATGGCCTTCACTGTCTATATTTTTATCAGCATTCTAATCATAACCACTTAACCAATACATAATACATTTTAAACTTTCCCTCATCTTCCTGTCTTCTTCTGAACCCTCTAAATTCTTCCTCTGCTCATTACCCCCAGTTCCAAAGCCACTTCCACATTTTCAGGTATTTTTATAACAACACTCAACTCCTTGGTACCAATTTTTTGTCTTAGTTCAGTCAGTGTTGCTTTAAAGGAATACCTGAGACTGGGTAATTAATAAGGAAAACAGTTTATTTGGCTCACAGTTCTGCAGGCTGTACAATGTGCCAAGTGCCAGCATCTGCTTCTGGTCAGCGCCTCAGGTTGCTTCCACTCATAGCAGAAAGTGAAATGGAGGTGGCATGTGCAGAGATCACATAGCAAGAGAAGAAGCAACTTGGGAGAGGTGGCAGGCTCCTTTTAACAACCAGCTGTCTCATGGGAACTTAGAGCAAGAACTCACTCATTACCACAAGGACAACACCAAGCCATTCATGATGGATCCACCTCCATGACCCATACACCTCTCATTCGGCTCCACCTCCAACATGGAAATCAAATTTCAACATGAGGTTTGTGGGGACAAACATCCAAATTATAGCAATCAAAAACTACTAGGTTAGAACAAAGAGCAACTCCAATGCTTCCACCCTCTTCAATTACCAAAACCTAATGTGTGAATGAAATTTAATTGGTTCTATATTTGTCTCAGCTTCACTAAAGAAGGAGCTAGGAATTTGGGCAGAGAGTTTATGTGTGCGGTATCCTTCTGCTTTCTACTTTCCCTTACCATAATCTTTCCCAAATACACACAGATGAATAGACATGTACACACACACACAACGTATGACTTAAGAAAATAATGATTGTCTGCCCTTTTCCCTCTTCCAAACTTTCTACCTGGAAAAAATTTGCAGATATAGGTAGCTGCTGGAGGTTTCAGTCAGAACCTTGACTCTTACCAAACAACTGAATTCTGAATGACCTTTGGCCATGCAAAAACAGCCTTCATGTCAGATTCAACTCTGAAAGGAATGCTATGTAACAGCAGAGACTATACATAGACTATCTATCTATCTATCTATCTATCTATCTATCTATCTATCTAAATAACAGTAGGGTCTATGTATAGACTCACTCTGAATATAGGGTCTCTACTGTTATATATAATATATAATGTTATATATAACATACATGAATATATGATATAAATATATTTATATATATTTACATTATATGTATATATTCCTTCTGAAAATAAAATCTCTGTAGGTAAAGCCAAAATGGTACCACTCTAATGTCAGATTCTGCCCTCTAGAAGCCTATTTTAGAGCAAAGCTTCAGAAATTTGAGATGTCTGACCTCCCTCTAGGTTGTTGCATTTTGAAGAGCTGCTATTTTCTCAAACATGCAGATGGACAAGCCATTACAATGTTGTGGCATATTTATACAGATGTAATTGCTGATAATCTCTGGAGAAGATTTCAATTTCTTTTCACTTTGTAAAAATGTTATGACCTAACTCTAAATGTTCTTCTGCTCAGTAAGCAGCACATCACCTTCATACTCCCTGTGAATGTGTTATTAATGGGAAAGAATAGAGCCACTGAAAGATCTCTCTAATCATCCAGCCTAATTACAAGAGGAGTAAATTACTAAACATTGTGCCTTAAATATAATAAAAAGAGTAATTTAGTAAACCAACAGGAGGCTGCTCTCTCAGTCAGATAATAACATATTACGTTGGGTCCAGGAAATGTACCTCAGTGCTTATTATTATCATCACAATCTCATTATTTATTATTTATAGATCACGTTACTTACTGGTGGGGAGTTGCACAGGACACACACACTCTTCAACCGCTTGTATGGTCATTACTCAGGTAGTACTGGCCAAAGAAACATGGGACTTAAGAAAAATGACTATTGAATTCAGTCAGTCATGATACGTTTGTCATTTTCAAAATTAGGATGCTGTTCAGAACCCAAAATTCCTTTTCAACAATACTGACTTCTTCCCTTCAGAAATTCAAAAGTAGTTTTGTGGCTTCACATTTCTATTACTTCCAAACAAAGCTCTGCTATTTACACAATGCTGATCAACGGCCCCTTCCACACCCTGCACTCGATTCCCTTTCTAAGCAATCCCCTTCCCCAATTATGATAGAACTCCTGTGCACACTGTTTCTGCCTCCTCAAAGCATCAGCAGCTGTTAAAACTACCTCCCACCAAGGGGAGAGAGTTAGGGTCAACTGATTGATGGCTGAAGTTAATGAGGTTAAGGTCAAAAGTCCCATTTGAACCCATTAGCTTTTCTATGTGCTGTGTTAAGTGACTACCCTTGAGTCCATTCACCTACTTAGCAAACCCATGAAAATGATCACGAGTGGGTTGGGTGAAAAGGTAAAGTGCTCTCAGAGCCAATCCATATCCCCTCTTCATCTAAGGCAGTGTTAAAAGTATAAGAGATGATTCCAAAGAGGAAACTTCCTCTGCTGTATAACTCTGTCCTTGAATACCAGCAAATAATATTTTAGGGAGTCCTATTATCCACAAAGCTCAGTCTCTGTCTTCTCCAAGTCCCTGTAGGGGCATCTCTCTCTCTCTCTCTCTCTCTTTGTTTCTTACTTTTTCTTTTTCTTTTTCTGAGATGGAATTCCACTCTTGTTGCCCAGGCTGGACTGTAATGGTATGATCTCTGCTGATCACAACCTCCACCTCCTGGGTTCAAGCCATTCTCCCGCCTCAGCTGCCCAAGTAGCTGGGAATACAGGCGCCTGCCACCATGCCCGACTAATTTTTGTATTTTTAATAGAGACTAAGTTTCACCGTGTTGGCCAGGCTGGTCTCAAACTCCCAATCTCAGGTGATCCACCTGCCTTGGCCTCCCAAAGTGCTGGGATTACAGGCACGAGCCCCCTCACCCGGCCAAAGAAGCATCTCTTAAAGTCACCATCCTTCGGATTCGGGTGGCCCCAATTCCTAATCCCATCAGTAAATAGTCAGGGCCAGCCAATAGGGTTTTGAATTATTACTAGTAGCCCCAGCAAGACAGCTGATATTTGTTCCGCCTACAAATGGACCCCACTCCCCCAATGCCAGTCTAGTCTCAGTAGTGTCAGTAGGGCCAAGCCAAAGCTTGTATGTGGCCCCTAAGCCAAGTGCTGCTTTAGTGTCTGGATTCTGGAAGGCCACATGCACCAGTTGTCTTTTCTTTGTGCAGCCTGGTGCCCTAATACCCAAGTCCAATCCAGGACCCAGTCCTTTTGATTGGGTCTAGATACTCTGCCTCTGTATTGTCTTCCAGAATCCTCTTCTAGGATAAAATCCTACCTTCCAAATTGAAGACAGGGTGATCCCCCTGTGAGGGACAGTAATCACAGCCAGCCTAGTCTGCATATTTTCAAGGATTTCCCTATATTCTCACTGTTATGCCCATTCCCCATTGAGAATCTGGTATTTATGGTTCCCAGATTCTGTAACTGGCTTCTCCTTCCCCTCTTCCTCCTATGTACCCTCTCAAGTCTTGAGTTGTCAAAGATCCAGTATGCCTTGCACCTGAACTAGGACATAGGGGCTAATACTATCAACTTTATTTTCCAAGTTGCAGAAACAGAGAGCAGCTGAGTAAGTGCATATTTAAAAATGGAAATGAGGGGACGTTTGAAAGAAAAGTATATGGGAACAGTTGGCAGAGTATGTCTTTCCATGAGGGTAAACCGTTGTCATCCTAATGCCTGATTTTACTTTCTAATCCAATCCACTTTTCTGTACTGTGTGTTCTAGGACCTAATTATTTCTTTTCAAGTTATCTTAAAACAAATGGCACTGTGAACCACTTAATGTAGAGCTGATGAAACACATACCCATGAGAAACCTTCCTTGGAAGATATAGGTTGAAAAGCAGTCCTGACAACTCCTGATTGGTTAAATGGAAATCAGGATCTATGAAATGATGTTCTGCCACCCCGAGCCTGGGTCACGTCATGACCCTACAGCTGGTTGGAAGCCACCTCTTGCCACAGATTCTCTGTGTGTCTTCTTTACATTTCTTCAGCCTGGACCTTTCCCTCTGTTCTCATTGGGACCACTGGGTAGGTCAGCAAATGTCCCATTTCCCGCTTTCCATTCTGGATGCAGGCAAGATAACCAAACACTTATTTAATAGCACTTCTTCAGTAAGCCCTGAATTTGCTTACTTGTGCCTTGGAGATGGTCATAAGGGGCTTTTTGTCCCAAAGAATATCTTTTGGTCTCAGCAGGCTTTGCCTATGGTATGCCAGAGCTAATCCAGATTTCTTTCAGGAAAAAATTTAATAGATAATCAATAAAGATAAGTTTTCACAGGCAAGAAAAAAATGGCTCTATTCATGCCCAAATAATAACCACTCCACTTTTGCATGACACTTTAACACCATAAAAGCACTTTGGCAGATATTGTTTTCTCATTTTGCTTTTACGAAGCCTCAACGATGTAACTGGATCAATATGGTGCCATCTACTCAACAGATAAGGAAATTGAGTCACAGGAATGGTAAATAGTTTGATCATGTTCACACAGCTGATGAATGGTACAGCCATGTATAGAAACCAGGTTTCCACTCAAGGAGAGAAAGAGAGAAGTCTCAGAAGCAAAACATAAGACATCAAAGAAGCAAGGTTGATGCTTACATGGACATCTGAAGATAGCCCCAGGCAGGGATGCTAGGAGGTCTAGCGAGGCCTCAGCATATATATATATACATACTTGTATTTTAATGGTCTGGTTGCTTTACACACACACACACACACACATTTTAATACACTTACAAAATACAAATGAACCTAAAATCTCATTGGGTCATACATTCAAAGGGTACATGAAAGTTGAAAGTGACAGCGGCAAGTTGCCCACCTCCCCACTCTATCACCATGCCACTCCTCCTGCTTCCTGACGAGTCCTGACCTTGGGAATTTCCTTAAGCCATTTTCATTAAGGATAATACAACAAGTTCTGTCCACTCGCTCTTTTAAAAGGTGGTCAATTTTAGTCTTTCCCATTAGTGAAAGAAGAAGAGCTGCTTTACCTTAATCATTAGCTTCACTGCTCAAGGAGAGCAGGCACATGGAGTCTACAGGGCCTTGTGCAGACTCTGAGCTCAGGCAGGATCATCAATCATGGAGCTGCCTGGCCTGGGATGCTCCCTCACTGGGACATGTGACTTGGGCACAGCTGGACCCTTCGAAACTGGCCGGGCACTGCTGGGCCCAAGCCCGGAGATGCCCGCCCACCCACAGGCTCCTGGCCGGCTCTTGCAACTGTTTCATTTACTGCTTGGGACAATTCTCCACAGGGCTCAGGAAAGCGCATGCTGCTGCCACACTCGGCTCCGCTTCCCCTTCCAAGCCCTAATGAGGTGAGATAATGGATGCAGGAAAGTGTGCAAATGCAAATCAATACGGAACATATGCTCCAGGTTCCTCTGTTACCTCAGAGCCAGGCAGAGGGAGAAGAGGAAAGACTTTGAAACTATTTCAAGACCAGGACTTTTTACTCTCCCCTAAAGAATATCAAAAACTGCGAAACTGTAACTTCCTTGCTCTTTTGCAGCCCTGGACCGGGAGACAAATTGTCGATTTTGATCGTGTCTCAGGAATGGCTTTACTGCTCTCCTGTCTTTATACTACAACACAAAATTAAATCATCCAGGAAGAATGAGGAACAAATATTTGGCACCAATTCTCCTATTTTACTTCTGCAAAAGTCTCAGTATCCCTTTAAACGTGGAGAGGGAGGCCCTGGACTGAAGAGGGGTGCCGGCCATAGGCCTCTGGACCTCCCCAGCCAGGTCTCCCGCCCCCTGCATTTTGGCTCAAGTAGCCCAGGCAAAGGGCCAGGCAGAGCTGGGCCTTCTGCCCGAGCCATTGCGTCAGTGTGCTCAGCAGGCCACACTGCTGGCCAGGGAGGTCTCTGCCTTCCGGAGTCCAGGGGATGCAGAAGCTGGCATGGCCCTCCCCGCACTAGCCAAATAACCTGCAGAGGGAGTTTTTGATGGTACCTTTCAGGGCTTACATTAGACGCTGAACAAGAAAGGGAAAGGAAACTAGCATTTGTCTGGGCTGCCTGCTCTGTGCCCCAACCTCTGCATCCCAGTGTGGTCAGTGTTCTCATCTCTGTTGACAACATGAGGAAACAGCAAGACTCCAGGTATTCAAGTAAACAGTGAAGATGGAAAGAAAACCCAGGTCTGCCAGTCTCCAAACATGTACTTTTTCTGCTTTACAAGAAGGCATTTCCTTTGTTTCCTATAGCCTGGTTATGGTCATGACATACGCCAGCTGAGCACTGAAGAATCAGAAGTCCCCAAGATCATTAGGCAGCAAGGATGAATCAGTTCCCTGCAAAGGCCCATCTTTTCTCCTCACAGATCTCATGTGTTTTGATAATGGATCACAGAGCCTCTCTCATTCCATCTGTAGGCCCTTACCTTACCCCAAATCAATCTTTAGCAAGAACAGAAATGACAAAAATGACAAGACTGACCTCACAAGTGTCAAAGTCTTTCAACATGTAGCAAACTCCTATTTATCCAGAGCTCTCAGAAAATGGGTAGAGGGGGCTCTGCAGACCAGCTGATTTGGTAGACAGGCTTCAAGCCCTAATACCTCTTACTGGTTGTCTGACCTTAACCAAGTTACTTTCCTAGAGGAGCTGGAGAACCTAGAGGACTTGGCTTCACATCCTCCATGAAAATGGGATAATAGTGACTTCCCTAAAGGTTTATCAGGAAGATTAACAAAATATGAGCTGGACCCTGAAGACAGACCATCTCAGTTCCCACCCCTAACCCACTGCCTAGTAGTCGTACAACCTTGGGCACAACACTTAACCATTCCGTGCCTCAGTTTCCTCAAGTATAAGATTGCTTAGAACAGTGCTGGTTCAGGGTAGTGCTGTGTGAATTTAAATTAAAATAAGTAAACAATAGACATGAAGTACTTAGTGGTACATAGGAAGTAATCTGCAATGGCAACCATATTCATGAGTGACTTGCAAAGATTTAGAATATCCTATCTTTACCTCTCAACAGTAGCCACTGTTTTGATTTTTAATCAAGCCATCTGCCTTTAGGATAGTGAGTCAACAGGCATTTCTCCAATGCATGCCACGTGCCTAGACAATATGATGATGGAGGAGCTCTGGTTCCCTGTGCTGCTCCTTTGGGTCTGATACTGAATTAGCAGGTCTTGCTTTCCCACAAGCTGCAGATTAAGTCAGGGACCCTGTCCTGGGGCAACCATCTCTCTTGATTGATCTATGGGGAAGATTCCAGCAATGCAAGCAGGCAAGCACTCTAGATACCCGAGAGGATGTCCACTGTGTGCCCACTGGCTCTGAACACAGTCCCCTGGCTCTGTTTAAAGCCAAGTTGATGCCCCGTCAGGGAGAAGCTAACGGACCCCCGAACAACTTTAATGACTTATAAAATTCTCTGACATAATGCCTCCACACAAGCATGTTTATTTTGCTAAGAATTCGCAATGCATGAATAGGTCATAATCCTGCAGTTTGAGCTTCTGGATAAGAAATGATTAGGGATAGAGGCCATGGCTCACCCAAAACATTCCAGTGCTAAAGGTCAGCCAGGGTGTCTGCAAACAAGGTTTAGAACAGATTTGCCCCTAACATTTCTGCAACCCCAGACGAGAGTACAGATTCCAGCACAGTGGAGTCCCACTGTGAAATAAAATGTTCTGTCCTCCTACCCTGACAAAATGAGGTCATAAACTAGATAAGGTCAGATTCATATAAAGAATTTGTAGTCACCTCAGAGTTTTATGCAGGCATAAGGTGGCGTGAGGAGAGCTACTCTGTGATCTGTGGCTCATCTGTAGCACCAGGGACCTCATGAGTTTGAGCATAGACACCACAGACCATGTGTCCGGCTCCATCCACACTCCCTTCAGATAGCCACCCCTCAGACTTCGAGGCCACACTTCAGTGCCTGGACCATCCTCAGAGGATGGACCCAGCCTTGATAGAGGATGTAGAGAATTCCAGGAACCCTGAACCTAGAGTATGGTCTAGAAGTGGGCAGTGTGAGCTGGAGTGAGGGAGAATACTTTCAGCCCTGCGGACTCTGCTGTGACGAGGATACGTGGCTGCCAGAAACTAGATTGAGTGTTTCTCAGGTGCAAGACCCCTTTTGCGCAGGTCTGTGCCTAAGACCTCAATCATTGTCACTTAAAATGTTCAGTGGCTCTGGGTGAAGAGTATACTGCACAATCATACTGTCTACCAGAAACCTACCTCGCTCTCTTCTATACCACTTCCTCAGACCCTGAGCTTTTCTGCCATAACCCCAATACTTCATTACTTGAAATTCAGCATCACAGGTCCTTGACAGATTTTTATTGGCTGAGCCTCCTTCTGTCTCCGACACTGATGTGGCCTGAAGGGAAGACATTTCAATGCATGCTGTGTCCCCCACTGACACATCTCTCCCAGCGGAATATTGTTGCAGAAGGTCTCATCTCTATCCTGTTTCCTGTAGTCACTTGGGCTGAGAACCACGACCCTGGACTTCCATCCCCAGGTTAGAAACTCACCAGCTCTAATTAGCATAAGTTGCCCATTTTTTATGGCTACTGCTCCTTTTTGTTTGTTTGTTTTTTGTATTGTACTTTTCCTAAAAGATAAGTTATTGAAATCCATACCGAAGGTTTTAAAATTTAGAAAAATAAAGTAAATCACTTTTTTTGGTAAGTGACACCATGCAATATATCATTCAAGCTTAGAATCTCCACTGATGGCATCTGAATTTACAGGTCATAAAAACACTCAACAGAGACACTTCTAGTAAGGAGTTGTTATCTGTCTGAAAATGCTTTCTTCTGTGAAAGAAACAATATCACTTCTATTTTGACAACTTATTCCACTGGTGTTTAATACCTCACCTCTTTAGTATGTACTTCTGTTTCCCCATCAGAACAATGAGGTAATGAACCAGAGCAATTGTTCTCAGGGTTTTGTTTTGTTGTTGTGTTTTTTTGTTTGTTTTTTTTGTTTTGTTTTGTTTTTTAATCTCAGGACCCCTCTACACTCTTCAGAATCATCGAGGAGACTAAAAAGCTTTTGTTTATGTGGACTGAATCTATCTTAATATGGATACGTGTTTTCCAAAATTCTAATTTCTGCTTGAAAGCTCAAATTTTATCATTACCAACAAATACTTTCAGATGTTTTTCAGTTAGCAGGCTTACTTCTTTAATTCTCAAAAAAGTATGCCTGCTTCCCAAGTCTGAATAACTATAGTTTTTCAATTATTCGGTCAAGTAAGAATACTATACTCTGAAAAAAGTAGGTAGTTCAGTTAGCAACTCAAATAACCACAGAAGTGCTTGTCCTAGAGACTACCATCACACTTCACTATGCAGCAGATACAGAACAGCAAATGCCATGTACTCAGTGGTCAATATTTAATAAAATTAACAATTTGCACCATTTTATGAAGAATATTCTTAAGTAAACTGGCTTTTTTTCCCCTGTGAATGCGTGGCCGTTAAGAGCATGATCAATGGCTACTGGTACAGTTTAGTGCCACTGCCTTGACACAGGCTCAAGTAGCAGCAGTTTTACCCATCATTGCTTTCCTGCCATTGATGCCAATGTCAACCCAACTAAAATGGTAAATAATACGTTGTATTATTATGAAAACAGTTTTGACCTCAGAGACTCCCTGAAAGAGTCTGAAGGATTCCCAGAGGTCCACAGACAACACTTTGGGAACCACTGGACTAGATCACTATTTGAGTCCCTTTCAATTCTAATGTAAGATTTGGATATTTGTCTACTATTATGTCATTCAGGATTCTAATGATGTTGTGGGTTTTACTTTTCTCCCCTGTACATTCTTTTCCTTCAAGACAAATTTACCAGAAGCTGCCTTGCTTTTCTTCCTTTGAATTTGCTGTTTTTTCATTTCTCCTGAACCTAGTTCTCCTCTCTGGAAAACATGCTCTGCGTCATAGTTTCTATATAATCTCTGCAATGATGAGTTCATTCACTGGTTCATTCACCAGTAGTATGAATTATACACTTGAATTAGTACAAGCTTACCACATGTCTACCCCTGTTGCAGTCAGCGGGTCACAAGGACAGGACGCAGAGCTCTTCTTCTCAGAATGGATCTTTGTCTCCTGGCAGAAACACATATGTAAATAGAGAATAGATAGAGAGTTTGAAGATTGTCTGCCAGTGTGGCCCAGAAAGAAATGAATCCCATTAAAGGTGTTCTGTAATGGCAGCTGGAGGGTGAGAGGCTGTATACTAGATTTTACCACACACCAGAATCTTGACTGATAACTAGCTAGCCTTTTCCTGCCTAGTACCTGTACAGGACAAATGAAACACTCTCTACAGAGGTTTTTCAGCTCAGCACTTTAGGAAAATGAAAAAAGGAGCCCCTAAGAAGAATTGAACTCACGGTTGATTACAGTAATTCTCAACCCTGCCAACATGTTAGAATTACATGTTGTGCTCTATTTAAATACCACCACGTTTAAATGCTCTGAACCCTTCCCAGTGGTTCTGATTTAATTGGTCCAAGGAAAAGCCCAGGCATCAGTCTATTTTAAAACATCTCATGATATTTGTAAGTGTAGCCAGGGTTGAGAGTCAGTGCTCTATAATGAACTTACAGAAAATTGTATTTAAGGAAATGCTAGTGGATGCTACAAATAAACCAAAAATTTCAGTAACAAAGCAGAAGGTGCTCTGGAGCGGCTAGGAGCTGCCTCCTAAGTGCTGATACAGGAATGCAGGATGCTTGCATCTTGTGGCTCCACCATGTTTAATACGTGGTTTCCAAGTTTAACTAGGAAAGAGGAACAATAATGAGAATGTCACATGGGAGGTGTTTATGGGCCAGGCATGAGTGACACCCATCTCTTCCACCCATATTCCATTGGCCAAACCTCAGTCACTTGGCCACACTCAACTAGAAAGAAGGTTGGGAAATTTGGTTTAGTTGTGTGTCTAGGAGGAAAAGGAAATAGGCTTGGTGAATGTCTAGACAGTTTCTGCCACAGAGATGCTTACATCCAGATAACTTAGAGAATATAATTGTCTTCTCCAAGTTCACTGCAAGGAATAAACAAAAAATATATATAGTGTAGGGATCTATAGACTTTAAGACATGTAAACCAATAATAATGGATGCATCTTATTTAGATCCTGGTTTAAATGAAACAAAATTTTAAGAAATATGACATTTATGACACATTTAGAAGACTGAATGCTAACTAGATGTTTCATAGATATGTATTAAAATATTTACAGATAAAACAATATGATACCTGAGATAGGCTTTAGAAATACTGTAGGAACAAAGGAGGATGGATGAAATAAATTGGCCAGAAGGTGACAGCTGTTGAATTGTGGGTATACTATACTAATCTGTTTATTTTTATAGTGGATTGGAATTTTCCTTACTATGTCTTTCTAAAAAAATCAGATAATTTTGAGTTCTAGTTATAGTGTTCAGCCCCCTTTTCCTGTGGAATTGTTGCCAGGCCTACCTTTGACCTAAGGGAATAGTCCCTCTGCCAGTTTGTCTGGATGTTTTCTGTGAAGAAATATAATATCTCTGTCTTGGACTTTACTTGTATTTGCCCAACACACAGTCACTAAGTCACTGATTTCTCCTGCGGTGTTTTTGATCCCACACTGTCTGCAAAATACCAGCTGTGGCCAGGGGTTGCTGCAGCCCTCTGCCTCTCCTGTGAGCCCCCACAGGCAAGCATTCCTCAAGGAAGGACGTTTACCAAAAGCCCCCTTTGGTAAAAAGAATGATTTCCTGCTTGAAAAGAGAAACAGAAAGCTGAACACACCAGCGTTTTCTTTGTGCTGTGCATAAACACACCTCAAGAAGCAGAGCTTGAAAGAGATTCTGTGCCTTACCTATAAATAATGTTGGAGAGAAGAGTATAAGGCTTTCTGTGTGCCGTGATAAAATCTGAGAACTGGTTTTCCTTATTCATGTTTCTCTTTCCCTTCTTACCAAAAATCACTCAATAGTCAATACGTTCTTCAGCACCAGATTCCCTCAGTTCTCCTGATTCCCAGGATGCCCCTTTAACAACTTTTATAGGGGGCTCTTTCCCAAAAAAGTCTTCCTCTGCCTGGGCATATTCACCTCTACCCATCTCCTACCTCCTCCTCTGTATGTACGGTCAGACTCAAAACTGGAAATAATGCTTAGTTCTTCACATCCATTTATTCTGTGAAACTGGATTCTCATGGAACCCCAGCTTTCTTCTCTATCCCAGCATCTTTCCCTTCTACATGTTCACAGCCACATCTTTCTGATCCCAGCCTTTGCTTGTTTCTATTGCAAGTAGCTCCCACTTAGTCATCTGCCACCTATCACCTATCGTTGCCCTTTCTTTAATTCTCTGAGGTTTATTATTTTAAATAATGAATTTGCTTTATTGCCTTTTAGTTCCCCATATACCCCACACTCTAAACATGATTCCTTCTGGATGCCTTCAACATACGCATGTCTTCTCTACTTTTATCCAAAGGGATAGATATAGTTCACCATCTCTGTTTCTCTACTTTAGCAATCCCAGGTTCTGGAGCCCCTTGACCTGTGGCAACTGGACAAAAACCAGGGTAGATTGGGTATGTCGGTTGCAGATAACAAGCCAGTATCATAGCTTAGAAAATACATAACTAAATTATACAGTCTATATAATAGATTTTCCTTGTTATTATTACGCTAGCTTTGAGTGAAGATTTATGTACAATTTTCACTTACCTCCATTGTACTATGAGGTATTACAATAAAAGTGTGTATGCTTACTCAAAGCAGTGTTAGAGAGGAAACAGTGCCACCTAGAGATAGTGGCAGAAATAATTAACTTAAGCTCTTTAGGAGGATACAAACCTTAGGAGATAGGGTTTCTATGAGTCCCTGTGCTCATTGCTAAATCTGGAGGATTTCTGATTATTTTTAAATGAATGACTGTCTACAGTCATTACCTCCTTTACAAACTTCTCACACTGAATTATCATGAAGAGAGCACCTTTTCAAGGCAGAGGGAGGTGACAAACAAATTCCAAGAAAGAAAGAAAATTACTGGTGGCCTAGAATGGTGAAATGCAGTTCCAGTGCTACCTCTGTGACTAATGGGTTATGTAGTATCACCTGACCCTTTGAAATTGTTTCCTCTAAAAATATGGTCTCTGCACTCCTTACACACATATACACACAAAAAAATAGAATGCCTTCCTAGTTTTTTTGCCATATTTCTCTGGAGAATATGCATAACACCATATATTAATATCATAACCCAGAGAAACAGAGATTAACCAATGATTACATCTGAAGAAATTCAGTATAGTGTTATTAAAGCTACTTTTAAGCATTCACATGAAAAGACCATCTTAATTCTATCATATTTTCCTTCATGCTGCTTAACATAACAATTGAAAACACTGATTCTGAAACCAGTCTGCTAGAGTTCAAGCCTCTTAACTTTTCCACTTACTACTGCATGATCTTAGAAGAGTAGTTAGTTTCCTAATATCACAGCTTCCCTGTTTGTAAAATAGGAAAAGCAAAAGAACTTATGTGATGTGGTTGCTGCAAGGATTAAATAGGTAATAGGACAGTGATTGGCATATAGTGAGCACTACATGAATGTTAGCTGTAATTCTTATCATGACAATTATTAAGTAGAAAATTCCATGGGGTATAAGACTTTATAATACACCTCTTTCACTTTTTCATGGCTTTCTTTTGTGCCTGAATGGAATCACATATGTTTTAGGAGATAAAAATCTTTGAGAATCTAACCCACATATTCAACCAGGAGGGCTCTGCAAAAGATAATGCACATTTAAGTAACTGAGTTATTTTCCCCTAATTACTAAGAGAAAACTACAGACAAATTTTTAAATGGTGGTTCCAGAATTTTTTATTTCCCTATATACATAAATACAAACTTTCCCCCTGCCCAGTACACCTCTATTCCTGTTTCCCTGGTTCAATATGTGCTGAAGTTAGAACGCAGAAGCCAGCCTTGATTATTCCCTTTTCCTCATCCTCCCCATCCAGTCATTCAATAACTACAGTCATTTCAACTTCCAGAGTATACTTGGACCCTGTCCTCGTCTCTCCATCTCCACAGCCTGATCTAAGCCACCCCCATCAATCACCTTCCAGTGATTGATTCACTCTCCAACACCCTCTGCCAGGCCCTCAATTTCTCTTGTTCTTCTACAATTCATTCAACATAGTAGTCATAGACCCTCAAGAAATGCAAATCAGATCATCAGCTGCTTTACATCTGTCATCTTCTATAATTCTCACAATGGTGTAAAGAGTCTGGTATTTGGCCAATATTAATTTTTTGCCCTTCCCTGTTCTGATTCTATTTCTGATGAGGCCTCATTTTCTCCATGTTCAGATGTCGAAGTCACATATCCTTCTCTAACTCCTTTCTTTGCTCCAGAATTTACCGGCTTGTGTGGGCTGGGGGAGTAAGGTGAAGTGAGTGTTGGCCAAAGTTAGTTTGCTAGAAAAAGTTTGCTACACTTTGAAGGACTACTTGACAGGTATCAGAGAATAATTAATATCAGCAGGAGATTCAGGTAGAGGATGGCTGTGTTTCCTTCCCTGAAAAATTCTGAACCAGAGTTCCTTGCAGGGTACCTGGCAATGCACTTTTTTTTTCTTAATAAAAATGAGCTGGATTAATGCATGAACCAATGAATGACTGAACAAATGATTGAACAAACCTACCTGCTGCGTGTCCTACTTAGAGGTAGAGACAAAAAAATAGACTGCTTATCTCTTATGAGTCTATGGATCCTCCTTAGTTTTAGCCACACACACACACACACACACACACAAATGTGTTAGAGATATTGCATGTCCCCAAGTAGAGACAAAGTCATGTAGCAGGTTTACATCTTCCAGGAGTGTCACCAGTGACAAATGTCTTCCCCAAATTCTGTAGACCCCAGAGAACTGAGATATCACAAAAGTTCACCATAGCTACATGAACTACCCCTGCATGTAAGTCTCAAAATAAGAAGCAGCCTATTTAAAAACTAACAAAACTATAACTCAGTTCTTTGGAGAACTGGATTCATCTGAGAAGAGAATTACAATATAATAATTTATTTCATACAGAGTAATTAATAGTCTGAAAGTATTATACACGTGGCAAAATGCCCATCTCAAAGGGAGAAGAGCATATGGTAACACTAAACACATTCATAACAAAGAAGCAAAGAATAGTTAAACAGAAGGCTTTGGTTCCTAAAGCTTGTATATTTGGACTGTCCCCTATGGTAGTGTAATTATAAATTAGAACAGGTTTTGTAAGGTGGGTCCATATTTGAGCAAGGTCAACCACGGCCAATGACTATTGTTAGCCACAAACTCTCCCTTCTTCCGTCTGTTCCTTCCTTCCTTCCTTTCTTCATTCCTCTAACCTTCCCTCCTATCCTGCCCTTGCCCAGAATGTGACCAATAAACTCAGTATTCTCTGAATTCATATTTACTAACATAAAGTAACATTTTAAAATGATACAAATAGCAAATAAATGTATTTAAAACATATAACCTTAGCAGTTGTGAAAGAAATGCAAATTTAAAATAATTGGCATCATTTTATATCTATTAAAGTTGTAAATAAATTAAATAGTAACATCAAATTCTGGCAGCATCACAGGTGAAATTGGACTCACTCACTGGCATATGTTTGACAAACTATCTCAAGAGCTGTAAAAGTATACATGCCCTTTGACCCAATAATCTCACTCCTGGGACTGTCTCCTGATAAAATAATGCAGAAATAGGGAAAAGCATCACCTACATAAAGAAAGATTTTAAATATTTAGCTCTGAGAAATGGTTAAAAGGAGTGTGATACATCAGTTAGACGGACTTTGCATAGCTGTTAAAAACTTGGAAAGTATTTTTACACAGAAAAGATTACAAAATAGTAAAGTGTCAAAAAAAACTTAATCATTTAATGGTCACTTATGTTCAGGCATTATAACTCCATGGCACTTAACCATAACTAGATAGCCTAGAGTCACTACATTAAAAGAATAATCTGTTAGAAGCAGGGGTAAAAAATTCTTTCTCGGCAGCCTTAACAATAAATATATCCACAGTTAACTATATCTACAGTTCTCAGATATAAAAGAGAATTAGATTCAAGACTACCAGGGCATCTGGGAAGCCAGGGTTCTTCTGAGTTATACTAGGACCTACTTTTGTTTCCATTCTGTGAAAGGGCACTGCAAAGAAGTGACCAAAATGATGTAGAGAAAACACATTCGCATGAAAAAAACAATTTAAATAAAATAAGTTTCAAAGGCAGCCACACATACCTCCCAAAGTAGCAGACGATAAAAGAAGATGCATTGATTAACCCTTTTTTCTCCTTTTGGAGAGAGAAAAGTGAGATCAGAAACAGAGTGGAATAACTCAAGAGAAAGGAAGAAGGAAGGGGCTAAAGTGGGGTGGGAGACAGGGAGATGGAAAGCCAGGGAAGAGCATGGCCTCCTCACACCTTTCTCAAGCATCATCTCCTACTCCAAAGCACCGTGGGATGGGCTGCTTGAAAAATCAGATCTCTTCTGTGCTCCAAGTGAGCTTTTTTTTATAGTAAATTTTGCAAGTAAACTTTCTAAAATTCACCAAACTGTTCATCAAGTTTAACCATGAAAGCCGTCAAGAGGCCTTTTTACAAGAATTATTTCATTTCTATAATTAAAAAAACATGTTTTTGGTTCTCCTTTTTCTGTTTCACTGAATGCATTCCTTCCCTTTAAGTTTTCAGTGAAAGAAATAAATCACGAATCAGCATGGACAATTATCTCTGGAGGTGTAGGGAAAACAACATACTGCTTCCTTCCCCTCAATGATTTTTGTGCTGTAAATATTTGGCGGTGCTCCTGCAAATTAAATCAAGGAGAGGCTGCAGATTAAAAGGTGATTCCTCACTTCAGTGTTTGGTTCCTTCAACCAATTAGTCATTCTTTTATGGGATTTTTCTTAGTTATGCTGCCAGGATTGTACACCTTCTAGTCACTGAACAATCACTGAAAAGGGGAATGAATCCATGCAAAAATAATTCTGCTTGTGACTTTTAGTTCTCCTAGAACTAAGGCAGAGAAGGAGATCAAGGAGACGGAGACTACTAGTGAGGAGTCACGCTTATAACTGAACCTACTATGAAGGACACAGCAGTCCACGAAAAACAATGGGAAGGTTGTAGCTGCTCATGTTTTGGTAAAAACAGTAACATCCACTGCATAAAATAATGATGTTATTGTTAAATATTACTCTTCTGTGCAAGTGCCATATTTCAGAAGACTTGATTTCACCATCATATATCTAAATTATGCTTAATAACAAATTGTAGAGTCTACATTTGTCGTTTACAATGAAAAATAAATTGGCAAGAGATGGACTAACTGGTAGACATCCTTAATATCTTCTTGATAATTACGTTCTGCTAATCCTCAGATTGCTTTCGGTGAGCACATTAATGCATGCTCACTCCCTGAGTTCTGATTTGCAAACAGGCATCATCAGCAACTCCCAAGGGCTTATGAAAAATGGGGATTCTCAGCCCAGATCTTCTGAATCAGAATCTTTGGAGGTGGGGCCCAGGAATCTCAGTACTGACAGGCCCTCCAGGTTGAAGAGCACCAGCACACAAAGCATTATTCACAAACAAAACTTCACTCTCACAAAAGTGGAATTCTATCCAGGTTTGCAAAACATCTCAATCTCTGCAAATGCAGCCTAAGCTTCTTCCTTAGGGCGTATGTATCCACAGCTTTCGAAGTCATCTTAGCTCTGCACTTGAGGTTAGGGAAGAACCACATTTTGCCTAGATTTTGGAGGCACATTCCTAAGCCCCAGAATGATACAGGAGTTCCTAGGGACTTTAAATCTCCATCACTTATTCCCTTGCCATTTTTAGAGAAAATGGAAGCTCCAGGCATCAGCCTGTTCAGCACAAGTGATCATCCAGAAATGGGTTCTCAAAGGTGAGATGTAGACGAGCAGGAGAAGGAAAGTTGTCTGAGCTCTGGCACTAGAGCCCAAGGCTTAGGGGCAAGTACTGGCTTCACCACTTCTCAGCCAGTGGGCCTTAAGCCCAGCCCAGCTTCTTTGAACCTCTATTTCTTCACTCATAAAATAAGCAAGCTGAGCTTCATGCCCTTAAATGTCTTTTTCAGATCTCAAATTCCGTAACTGAGCCTTGGGTAAGTGACTTTCTGGGTCTCAGGTTCTTCCCACATGAGAGAAGAAGGGTAATTGATATGCCAGGATGGTGAGCGTGGTTACCAAGCCAAGGAGATCTGGGTTCAATTCATTTCCACACCTCCTATAAGGTCTGAAAATTTGAGAAAAATTATTTAATTTCTCTGAGCATTGTTAATTCATCTATAATACAAATCAAAATAAAATACCTCTTAAGTAGGGCTACTGGACAGGTTAAATGAAGTCATATCCATCATCTTCCTAGACTGGGTCTAGTGGCTAAAAAAATAAATGTTAGGGCCAACCCATCACAAGAGATGCACACAAAGCATTACATAAACATAGTGTGAAGTCCTCTCAACAGGAAAATGAGCCAGATGGCCTCTGAGGCTTCCTCCGTCCTCTAATTCTATGATCAGGACACCTCAGCAGCTTTTTGACTTGATGCTTTAATTGCAACCTGTGTTAGTACTTGCTTTTACATCTGCATGCATTGTAATTAAATAGATTGCAATTAACAGCGGGCAAAATTACCTTCACACTGTTTAAAAGAAGAAAACAAAACTGAGAAACTGATCTCTGTAAGCTACCAATTTGATTCTCATTTCCAGGTGGCATTCCTTAAAATCATAATGTTAAATTTTGACGTAGGGAGGAAAGAACTGAAAATCCCCAGGGTGAGTGAGGAGACAGTCTTTCAAGGAAAATGTATGGAAATGGTAAAGAATCTTCCTGCTGATAGGAAGAAGATAGTTCAGGTGTGTCCTGAGGAGCCCCAGATCTGCACAGGGTTCTGATAGACATTTAATAAATATTGGTCGATGTGGCTTAGTTCTTAGTACTTTGCCATGACCTCTGACTGACGTACCCAGAAGTAGGCTGCTGCTTTTTGGTACTACTACCAGGTAGAGTGGTTCTCCTTTAGAAAAATCAAGAAATTCAGATTTTATTTGTTTTACTCTAGAATCAATGTACGTGGAAAGCAGCAGTCCTAACCTGAGTCTATGCTGTATGTACCGCTGGTGCTCAGAAACTGCTCAAACTGCTCAATTTGCTCTTACTAAGCCCTCAAATCTCTAGGAAACCCATCGGGAGGGAACTCAGTCTAAGAGAGCTGTTAGGATTATCAACTGTCCTGATTTGCCTGGGACTGCCCAGCTTTTAGCACTACGTTTCTCATTCTTGGGCTCTTCTCAGTCCCAGGACATGGGAGAAAGTTGATCATCACTGTGGGTACAACTTGCTTGATGCAGAACAAAGTCTCAACATGGTCTGAGTATATCGAGGTGTTTTTCACTCAGCTTTGCCATCTCCTGGCCCAGCCACCTCACTCTCTCCCCAACCCACAGAGTCAGAATCTATTTGGGAACAAGAAAAACAATGAAGAAAAATTAAGTGCACTGTTTCATTGTCAAGGTACAAGCAGCACCATTTAGGGGTTCTCTGTAAGTGTAACATTAGAGAGAGAGAAAGAATTCTGCCGTATATTGTCAGAGGGCAGGGAATGGTGTTGGGACCAGAGACTGTAGAACCACAGCAGCAATGCCCACAAGGGCTGTGGCGCCTCTCAACAGAGGAACACCCATCTAAGAGGGAACAGTGCCCAGCAGACAGTGCCTGCCCAGTAAAAGTGGCAGTGCCCAGCAGCAGGCGGATGGAGTAAAAGGAGACACAAACCGTGACCCACAAGAAACTGCCTACAGAGGCTTTGCAGGCACCTGCAACTCTGAATTAATATTTCAAGCAAGAACCAATATGTTTATTTTTAAAAAACTATTTTAGTTAACTTCTAGTTATAAATACCACACAATGAAATATAGAGCAAGAAAAGGAGGAGGAGAAATTGCCTCTTAAGTACAAAGGTTATGTTATCATTTTTCAGCTCAGAGTGATGAAATCCTGGTTTCAGCCAGTTGTTTTGTTTAATCCTTGGGCGGGTTATATAATGCCTCAGGCTTTTTCACAATTTTGACGATGTCTGCCCAAGGTTACTTTTCAGTAATAAGATCAAACTTAGAGCATAAAGCCCAGAGGAGCCTCAAAGATCCAGTCTCCTTGCCTTAAGGCAGATTCTATACTATTATTACTATTATTATTGTTATTATTGATATTTAACAGATCATTATTTTATAAGCAACTTGGGCCAAAAAAAGCTTGGTGAAGTCATTTGCTCAAAGTCACCCAGCTAGTGTTTGGAGGAGAGATTGAAATGTAGGTTTGGGTGATAGAGGTGGCTGCTGTTTCTTAGTAAAGGTGGTTACCTTTACTTATTAAATTCTGGCTATTAAAACACTTCACTCACACTCCTATATCTTATGGGAGCAGATGTTTCTAGCATGCTCTTAAGTTGCTCAAGCCTGATCCTTCCCTGTTTCCCAGGGTGAAGAGCCTACAGCCCAATTCTCATGGTCAATCCCTCCCCTGCCCCCTTCCTAGGTCCATAATAAAAGTACAGTCTGATGTACTTAATTTGTGCTTAACTTTTGTTTTGGAGGGCTTCGACCATTTAGAAAAGAATCCCAGGACAAAGCAAGGGAGAATTTATGAACACATGCTGTGACAGAGCACAATTCTAAACACACATTTGCTCTAAGCCACTAACTTTGCAACCTTAGGAAAATCACTTAATGCTCTGATCCTCTCTCCTTACTGTAAAATAATGGTCCCAAAGAAGTAGAGAAATATAATAAAGGTAAAGGTGGATGCCCGCAGAAAAGGAAGAAAAGGAGGAAAAGAGGGAGGAGGAGGGATAGAAGGAAGAGACAGAAGAAAGAAAGAAAACTGGCTGAAATTAGGAAATCCAAGAAGATCCATTTCAACCAATACAAAGAATGACTTCAGATTTCAGTAACGCGGGCCTCCATCACAACTGTTTCAGTACTGAGTGGTTAAGTTAAATATTAAAAGCTAAAAAAGCCAATGCCCTTATACAAAGCATGGAATGTAACAAAAGCTCATCAAGAGTTTTTCCTAGGCTTTCCCTGGGCCTTAAAGCATGACAAAATAACGAAGGAATTCTTAATAGGACCAATTTAGAATTAAACAAGTTTTATTGGGGGGTCTGAAGAAACTCCCCAAGCCTCCACAAACAAGTTTATTGGAGGTTTGAAGGAGTTTCCCAAACCTCTGTGATGTAGCAGGAGACAAGACAAGGCTATTTACCCCAGCACCTAGACCCATTAAGATTAAGTCAACTTACTGAGTCTCCAAAAGAAGGTCTTCAGGACTCAAACCTTAGTTATAGATTAAAAGAAATCACTTATGTCTTTAAATGAATGAACACTTACACCTAGATATATAGCTTAGAAAGTATATAGGCTCTGAAAACATTTGTAATTTTGAGTTGGTCTGGTGATAATTTCCAGGCTTCCAGGCTTTTACAACAATAAAAACTCTCTTCCTCCCTAGTTATCTGCATCTCCTTATTGGGTGGCGAGAAATAGCAGCCCAATCCTCAGATTCGTCTGGGAACGTCAGGAATGGGAGAGAAAACAGAGTTTCTTTAAATCCAGGGTTCTCATGTCCTAGGTCAGAAAGCTCAGGCCCAGAGGGGCCATGTGAACTGTCTGAGGCTCACACAGTGGACAGAAGGACAGCTGAGAACCACAGAAGGACAGCTGAGAACCAGCCCCTTCTCCAGGCTCCCAGCCCAGGATGATTTCTACTGCACAGCTCTTCTTTCTTCCACTGAAGACTTGGTGTTTGAACTGATTTTGAGCAATATCCAATACAAATAATATTTCCTCAAAAAGTAGTCCTTTCTGCTAGGCTAGGAATTTGTACTTAAGGAATGTATTGTCATAAAAAATGTTGACCTATAATACATAAACTTTAAATAGCCAGTTGGTGTTTCTTCCTATATGAAAAAAGAAACAACAGAAAAGAAGGGAGGGAGGGAGAGAGGGAGAGAAGGAGGGAGGGAGGAAAGAAGAAAGGAAAGAAAAAAAGGAAGGAAGGAAAGAAGGAAGGGAGGGAGGGAGGGGGGAGGGAGGGAAAAAGGGACGATGAAAGTCCTAACACTTAAATGATTATATTCACCACCTTTTCAGCTGCAAAGAATGGGCCAGGGGACAAGCCCTGAAGGATCCAATGACTTACAGAATATAGATGTTGACTGTTGTAGTGATTGAAGAGTCTCACTTCAGCTCAGAGTATAAGGAGCAGAGGAGAAACATACAGAAGCAGAGCCATAGACCAGAGTTGCCAAATTCATTAAGTAATGGGAAAACACTGTCTTTTATGGTTAAAAGAGACAGAGATGGAATTTTATGCCTGGGATTGACCTGACTCAAAGACAATCTTTCAGTCGTCTAGGAATGCATGAAGGTGGCCTATACTGGTTAAAACAAAGTAACAGTGAACAATATCTGTATTAGTCCATTCTCACACTGCTATAAAGGACTATCTGAAACTGGGTAATTTATGAAGAAAAGAGGTTGAATTGACTCACAGTTCTGAGGACTGTACAGGGGGCATGGCTGAAGAGGCCTCAGGAAACTCACAATCTGGTGGAAGAGTAAAGGGAAAGCAAGCACCTTCTTCACATGGCATAGTGGACTGGTTGGCGGGGGGAGGGAGACAGAGAGAGAGAGAGAGAGAGAGAGAGAGAGAGAGAGAGCACTCAGGTGGAAGTGCTACATACTTTTAAACAACCAGATCTTGTGAGAACTCGCTCACTATCATGAGACCAGCAAGGGGGAAATCCACCTCCATAATCCAATCACCTCCCACCAGGTCCCTCTCTGATCATCGGGAATTACAATTCGACATGAGATTTGGGTGGGGACACAGAGCCAAATCATATCAATATCTAAAGCCTTATGTAGTGCAGCAAAGTCATTTATGTCCCAGATTTTTAGAATGATCCCTTAGTGTCTTGGTATTTATGTGAAAATGTTTTTTTAATCAGAACTTCTTACAGGACTATTTCCTGTAATACTTGCTAATGGAAAGTATTTTCATTGAGCATTCATGAACTTTTTTGCACAAAATAGAAAATCAAGAAATATTAATTCAATTCAGCTTGACAGAATAAAGGGTACAATTACATAGTTCTCAACCCCCTGAATATGAAGAGATTAGACGTAGTAGCCTCTTAAAAGTCAAATAATGTGTCCATAATGAAACCAGAAAAATTACTTTCCTACTAGCCTTTAAATAACTCTCAAGAGTTACATAATATTTTTCAACTTAAAAAAATTAGAAAGCATAATGAGTAAATCATCTATCAGATTTCTTATGTCCCAGCTGATACCTCTATCTTCCAAGGGGCTAGTTTCTCATTCCTATATAATTCTTTACTCATAATTCTATCTTTTGTCTTTCCTTGAAAGATTTTTTTTTTTGAAACAATCCCACCATCGTTAACAGATGCCATTCTGTACGCAAACATATCAGTCCTCAAAGTTATAGGAAGATCAATATTCTGTCTTCTTGAGAAATGCTTTCCCCCCAGCCCAACAGTATATTACTGTAGTCATACACAATCCAGTCTAATCAACCTAAGACACACATATAGAAAAATAGATCATAGATTTCCAGATGAATTCTTGCATTTTATCTGGAATCCATCTACGTCACAAATATAAGTGTTGATATTTTTATAAAGACTATATTCACCGTGAACTACAAAGAAAAAGGAGTTCTAGAAAGGCATGAATCCATACAATCATATCCAGGAATTATTTCCACATTTAGCAACTACTTCTCTCATACAAAGATTTTACCAAATCATTGTCTAAAACTGTCTCTTTTGTTCTACAAAGAAAAGTGGATTCCCACCTTAAAGTTGCTTGGTGAGAATTTGCCTCAATTCAGTTCCTATTCTCCATTTCCTTTAATATTCTCTTCACCTCTCTAACAGGACACTGGAAAAAGAAAACAATACTGTTTGGGCCAAGAACATTGAAAAAAATAGTTGTAAAATGATTACTTAATATGGACAGTTCAAGTGAAAGAAGTGGAGACTCTTGCATTTTTGAACTGCTTTTTCATTTCTCATTATACATGATCTACTTCGATCAGCTTCGACCTTTGAAATTTTGTTCCCTAACACAGCTAAAATAAGGTCTCTTCCTTTTTCTCTCTCTTTCTCTGCAGCCCTGTTAGATAAAGTCTCACTTTGGGTTGCTGTCCAAGAAGTTCTTAATTTTGCATGTAATTATGCTGTAACCTACTTTCAAATGCTAGAGCAATTTCTTGCATCTTTGTAATACAATATGACTAAAAGCTCCAATTGTCGTAGCATCCCTGTTTGTGGCTCCCCTCCCTTCTGAGGGTTTTATAATACCAGAGGACTTTGCTGAGTGGCAGTGATCTTTAAATATAAGGCAAGACATCGAGATAAATTAGTAATAGCAGCTACTGACAGTGTTCCCTTGGGCCCTGCTCAGCTCTTTGCCAAGGGGCCACATCACTAAGCCAGTGACACTTCTCCTTCAGACATTAAAGATAAATAAATGATCAGGTCAGTTAACTGGCAGCTGGCATGTTCATCCTATCTGGTAGGAAGATTTTTATTGTAATGCAAACTTCAAAATTAAAAAAAACAAAACGTCATCTGGGGCCAGAGTCTATTTTTTGGAATTTCTTGCGTTCATAGTGTTATGCTGCCTTTAAAGTAGTCTACTTTTATTTTAAGAGGTATAGTGCCTTCTAGCGGACTGGAAATTCTCTTCAGCTAGTTCAAACCTTACGTAGCTGAACACTTGAGCATATCCTGATACTCATTACACCAAGCAAAAGCAATCTCGGGTCATTTATAAGAATTTTGATTTGTATCTGTATTTTTGACTGAGAGGCAAAGGGAAATCTATTGATGTTTGGGCACTTAAATTTTTTTTTTTTTTTTTTTTTTTTTTTTTTTGAGACCGGGTCTCGCTCTGTCGCCCAGGCTGGAGTGCAGTGGCCGGATCTCAGCTCACTGCAAGCTCCGCCTCCCGGGTTTAAGCCATTCTCCTGCCTCAGCCTCCCGAGTAGCTGGGACTACAGGCGCCCGCCACCTCGCTCGGCTAGGTTTTTTTGTATTTTTTAAGCAGAGACGGGGTTTATCCGTGTTAGCCAGGATGGTCTCGATCTCCTGACCTCGTGATCCACCCGTCTCGGCCTCCCAAAGCGCTGGCATTACAGGGTTGAGCCACCGCGCCCAGGCTGCAGTTTAATTTTTTAAAACACCTAAACAATAACTTAATAATCAAAAATCATTATGTCTGGCTTGTAGAATCCTGAGTTCAGGAAAGAGACATATCATGCTCATCCCCAAAACTCAGTAGTTGGTTGCTGAGACATTGTCGTCCCTTTGGAAGTCAGGATTGCCAGTTCAGCGCTTGGGAAGTCATTTAATTCCTCCATGTAACTTGCTCTAGCCTGCAATTAGAAGACACTGCCAGTAGGTGGAGTTTATTTATTTATTTTTTTTTGGTGTTTTGTTTTGTTTTGTTTTGTTTTGTTTTGTTTTGTTTTGTTTTGTTTGAGACGGAGTCTTGCTCTGTCGCCCAGGCTGGAGTGCAGTGGCGCGATCTCCGCTCACTGCAACCTCCGCCTCCCACGTTCAAGCGATTCTCCTGCCTCAGACTCCTGAGTGGCTGGCATTACAGGCGCCCGCCACCACTCCCGGGTAATTATTGTATTTTTAGTAGAGAGGGGGTTTCACCATGTTGGTCAGGCTGATATCAAACTCTTAACCTCGTGATCCGCCTGCCTCGGCTTCCCAAAGTGCTGGGATTACAGGCGTGAGCCACAGCACCCGGTCGGTAGTGATTTTTTTAACCTCTTAAAGTATAGTCCACAGGTATCAGAATCAACTGGGGGAAATCTTGTTAACAATGCAGAGTCCTGGGCCTCGGTACTTACCAAATCTGAATCTCTGGAGAAGAAAATGAGAACAGCACTTTTGACATGGCTCCAAATGATTTTGTTTGCACTTTAAAGTTTGGGAACCACTTATTAAAACATTTATATTCCATCACTGATATGGTTATCTGAGGCTCATATTAGTTTGCTTTCCTTTTTGATTATCCTTTTAAAAATCTATCTTATAATTTAAAAAAAAAAAAAGAAAAGAAAAGAAAAATAAAACAGAGTCCCAGAGAACATATCAAGATGTGGAAAAAAAAAATCCTCTGGATTCACTTTCAATCTCCTGCACAATCCAGCTTCTAGTCCCATCCCCTAAGGGGCCTGCTTCTTTATGATGTAGCTATCCAAATGCTAGACAGGCCCACTTCAAGTCCTGGCTTCACGATTATTGCTATGTGACTCTGGGTAAGTGATATAACACGTATAGTTCTCAGTTTTCCCACATACAGAGTTAACAACAGCACCTCGTTGATAGAATTAAATGAGACATTGTTTCGAAAGTTCTTAGCACTCAATGGTTATAGGTACTCTTGTCATCATTCATTAATAGCCCTCTCAACTTTCAGCTCAAAAGTCCTTTTTTCCAAAGGTCAACAGTCATCCTGCTGTCAACAGTCATTTAATAGTCAGTCCTTGTGTTGCCACAGCCAGCACCTTTAACTCCTTGACGGAAGGAAGCTTAACTCTCATTTACAACCCAGTCAAGGAGCAGGGAATAACTCACCCCTTCTGCAGCTTCTCTGCTATAATGTTGCTTTTGACGAGGGGTTTGTCTTTTCTACTTGCTGCTGACTCATGCAGGGTTGGTTACAGCAGTCAAATTAAATGCACCTCCACATCAGATCTACCTGCCTCTAAAGGTACTTCTCCAGAAGCTTATGTATAATCATGGTACCAGAAGGCTGTATGAGGAGCTTTATCATCTCTCCCCATTATCTCCATCAGCACCTCCAAAGCCTCCCCAAATAAATACACAATACGAGCAAAAACAACGTGCTTACTTTCCCAGGAGAGTTTTAAGATCTGTCCTGAACTCTCCCTTTCTTTTTTTTTTCTTTTTCCTTTCGTTTTTGTTTTGTTTTGTTTGTTTGTTTGAGGCAGAGTCTTGCTCTGTCACCCAGGCTGGAGTGCAGTGGAGTGATCTTGGCTCACTGCAACCTCAACCTCTGCCTCCCGTGTTCAAGCAATTCTCTTGACTCAGCCTCCCGGGTAGCTGGGATTACAGGTGCCCACCACCACACCCAGCTAATTTTCATATTTTTAGTAGAGACAGGGTTTCATCATATTGGCCAGGCTGGTCTGGAACTCCTAACCTCGTGATCCACCCGCCTCAGTCTCCCAAAGTGCTGGGATTACAGAAGTGAGCCACCGCGACTGGCCAAAATCCTCCCTTTCAATTGGAATCCCTCCTCCAAATTCCTCCTATGTAGACATTCTGGAGCCTCTTACAAAACATCTGCATTTTCTGTTGATTGATATTTTATTAATAGAGATATTCCCTAGTATTAGATAAAATATTTCTCCTCACAGAGTCTTATTTTGCTAATTTGTAAAACAGGAATAATTCATTCATGTATTCATCAAATTAATGGAGTACAACCACATGCTAGGTACCAGGCAAGACACTGAGGAATGAAAGACAAGTCATATGTAGTAAGAGTTTTCCTAGGAACTTGCATTTGGGGATGACAATATCAGCCTTATAGAAGTGTCTTAAAGGCCAGGCGCGGTGGCTCAAGCCTGTAATCCCAGCACTTTGGGAGGCCGAGGCGGGTGGATCACGAGGTCAGGAGATCGAGACTATCCTGGCTAACACGGTGAAACCCCGTCTCTACTAAAAATACAAAAAAATTAGCCGGGCGTGGTAGCGGGCGCCTGTAGTCCCAGCTACTTGGGAGGCTGAGTCGGGAGAATGGCGTGAACCCAGGGGGCGGAGCTTGCAGTGAGCCGAGATCACGCCACTGCACTCCAGCCTGGGAGACACAGCGAGACTCCGTCTCAAAAAAAAAAAAAAAAAAAAGAAGTGTCTTAAAAACTAAATAGAGCAAACTGTGTAAAAATGTTACACACTCAGCCCATAGTAGCAGCTTTTAAACAACAAACATGTATTTTGTTTTACTTTTTGAAAACCAAATCTCTTTCAGAAGAACCTGTTTCACTGTTATATAGACCACAAACTCAGTGTTTTTTCAAACAGATATTTGAAATGGTTTTCACCAAAACTATAACATAAATTTCAAATCTCCAAACCCTGGCCACACATTTCTAAAACTTCTGCCTCAGTATTTTAAGATTCAAACACCCCTACAAAAGCCCAGTGACTCTTGCAAAACCTAGAAAACAAAATTCTGAAATGAAGAAAGTGACAAAAGTACATTCTCGAGGTATTTATTTCTAAAGGGAAGTCAGCGTCTACACAGATCAGTACCGACACCTGGCTTTCAAAGACTCTGAGAATGTTCTATGTCATTCTCATTTCCCTTCTGCCCCACTGTCATAGGGCCATTGGAGAAATCAGGCTTCATGAGGTGAGTCATTGGCTCCAAATCATCCTGAACAATCACAGGCCTGGTATAGGACTGCAGTACAGGTGAAGAAGGGAAGAACAAGATTCCTTCTCCTCTTTGCAGAGTTGCTGGGGCTTGGCAGTCAGCTGTGTGACATTGAGTAAGCTACTTAACTTTCTAATCATCACTTTCCTCATCTCTGATGTGAAAGCAGTCATTGTATCTTCCTCATGGCATTGACAGGAGGACAGAATGGGACTCAACACCTATCTATCTGCCATACACCTGCTTATTTAGGCCTCTCATAAAGACCTCGCAGGCATATTTGTCTTCTTTGCGGGGTTGTTCCCTATAACAGTCCCCTAACAACAACAACATCACCATCACCATCACTGTCATTTACATGCTGCATAATGGAGATTCATTGAGCATCTTCTGAGCAGAGAGGAGACCCAAGCCAAAAAAGAACGAGAACGAAACCTGAGACACTCTGAAGCTTATTGAAAAGTAGAATGAAAAAAATAACCAAAGTGATCATTAGTAGGGCATTTATTATGTGACAGTCAAGGAACTAAATACTTTTTATCCACTGTGTCTTCTTCAGTTCTCCCACCAGCCATCCTATGAGGAAGATGCTATTACTACCTCACGTTTTAGACATCAGATAACTAAGGATTAGAAAATAAAGTTACCTGTTTAATGTGACACTGCTAGAAGTGGCAGAGCCCTCAGTGCCAAGCCTGCGACCTCCACAAAAAGAAGAAATAGTGTACCTCTTTCATTCACCCAAATCCCAGCCCTCAGGTGCAAGAGAGGCCAGAAAACGTGCCAAGTCTGAGAACTCAAGGAAGTCTCATTTTCTGATTGTTTGTAATATAGAGTCTATACTTCTTTCCTTTCCCTCACAAAGCATCCTCAAGATCTACACAGAAGGTAAAGACAGTTAACTACTAAGCAAAACAGAAGTCAGGTAAATACATTTTTTAAGATGATATGGCCTTATTTTTATTAAGTATTTTTCTTTAGGTTAATGGGCACAACTTGGTCTGGGAATAAAGCCACATAATTAAAAGATTCCCTTGCCTCTTTAATTTTTTTTCTTTTTTCGTTGTATCAAAGACAGTAGATACAAAAGAAAGACACTTAGAAGGAGCCAGCTGTGTGTCTGTCATCAGCCTGAAAGCTGGGATTGTAGAACCCAAGTTGCAGACACAATACAGCATGTGATCAAGGGAATGTCCTGCCTCTTTGATGTGAGTCCAAGGCAGAGGAGTTCCACCAGAGGAAAAGGTGGGAGCTCAGGGGCTTGCCTTGAATAGGCAACAAAATCAGATGAATAGCTGAAAGCAGCTAACTTTGGCAGAAGACATGGTACAAAGAGGCCTTCATCACAGTATGGCAAAATACACCACATAGAAGGCCGCCTCTTTATAAAGAGACAAGCTCGGCTGATATGCATGATTCTGGCAACTGACGCAGGAAGAATGTTTGTCCTTCAGCTGAAATTTGAAACAAATGCTCACTCTTTTCTCCAAGGCACACTCAGGAAAGATATTGTGATCTTTCTTTCCATGTATAAGGAAAAGGAAGCATACCAACAGTATGATGTTTGTCCCAAGCCCACATAACAGTGTCACGAACACAATAAAAATGTACGTGCCTCTGGCTCCCAGAATATTGGAATGTTTGGAAAATAACAAGGTGAAGCTTGCCACCTATTTCATTTCTGTGAATTAAAAATAGAAAACGCAAAATTGTGACATAGACTCCATTCTGATAATACAAACACCAACTCTATATTTTATGCTTATATAAAAATTAAACATTAAATTTAAATATTTAAATTCCCTCTATGGATTGCCATGTGAATAATATATTTAAAGGTGCTAATGTATGATGTAAGCATAATAATTACCTAATAATTAATATCACAAATTCTTGTTTATTTTATGATGAGATCCTTCTAGTGGCCATCTTGGCTATTGTGTGAATATCTTTAATATAATATAACAAATAATTTTAATAAGCCATTTATTGTCATATAATTATTCATAATAAAGAATCACTGAGTGTTTAAGTATGTATCAGAAAATGCAATGAATACAAATCTACCCTCACTTGGCTCTGAAATTTCTTGAAATTGAAATGTCTTCAAAGTTACTCTTAAATTGTACAATAGAAGAATATAAAAATTTTACAATTTCTATGGAGCGCCAAATGGTTAGTCACTGAATTCCAAAGGTGATGTAGCTTGGCTTCGAGATGAGAAAGAATCTCACAGTCATAGCCATTAGAGAGAGTGAAAAACCTAAAGCACTCTTCAAAGGTTTGGAATTTTGAATGCAGCAACTGGTAGCATCAAGCATTGCAAAGGGAGATCAAGTGGCAGTGTCTTCAACTAACAAAACACAGAAGAGGAGAATTCCAACATTTTAACAATTATCCAACAGCTGATTTAATCCTAAAGGAAAACACATGTCCTCTCTTTGGCTCGAAATCAATGTACTTGCCATATCTTCATCATCCCTGATGACAACCAAGAAGTTCCAAAGGATGATTCCACACAACCATAAAGTCAATGCATCAAAGAGGCACTTTCCTTCTTAGGCACTGAGTCTACTCAAAGACATCGTGAAGTTGTTTTTTTTTTTTTTTAGGAAAAAGGTTTAAAGATCATAAAAATAGAAAATAGAATGGTTGTCTCCAGAGGTTGGGCAGAGGGAGAAATGGGGAGTTTAAGGGATATAGATTTTCAGTTTTGCAAGATGAAGAAGTTCTAGAGTTGGTTAATTGCTTGACAATGTGAATATATTTAACACTGTTGAACTGTACACTTAAAAATGGTTACAATGGTAAATTTTATGTTCTATGTATTATGAATCTTTTTAATCGGCTAAATGAGAAAGTCTTAATTCAGTGTGAAGTTCAGGAACTACATTCAAAAGTTTGTTTATGTCTTTTTCAAAAAAAGATTTAGAGATGTTCAATTGGGCAAAAGTTTTTAGTATTTTTCTAGAAACAAATTCTCTAAGCTTGCGGGCAAATATTTGTTATAATACCTTGAACCTTCATACTATTGAGTATATTATGCTAGAATAACACAAGATCTATCTTTAATTTGGTGGACCAGAACATTCGTAAATATTTTCCTGCTAACCAGTTTCTCCTCTATCATTCTTATTTCCTCCAGTCAAAGTCACCTGGCCTAGAGAATTACCCTCAAATCTTTTTTAAGATTGCATCTCCTTTTACAATGCAAGTCTGTGTAAAATTTCTCATCTTTATTTTCATAACTCCTCTGTGACAAGAAGACAGAGGATGAATTGTTTTAAGCTCTCTACACATATTATTCTCATAAGAAGCCTATGAAATAGATATTAGTAAAGGTGAGTAAAACTGAGGCACATTGGGGTTAAAAAAACTTACTGAAGTATTAAAGTTAGAAAGATGTGGCACCAGAATTCAAACCCACAAGTCTGACCCACATATACTCTATGTGTGTTACACTATACCTCTGCTGATGAAAGTAAATGGGAAAGATACGTAGAAAATAATTTCACAGATGTCACGATTATACTAGTCCATAGTTTTCAGAAAATAAAACAGAAAATGAAAAGCAACCTTAACTTCTGGTAGTGATTAAAAATAGAACTGATGAAACTCTCAACCTAAAAGCAGGAAAGACATCTCTTACATTCTCTTGCTGCTTTCATGTGCTTACATATTGTCTCACACCATAGTTTAATTTCAGGAATCTTTTAAATCTATATATCCATTTTGTGGGGGTTAACTTAGACCAGATACTATAAACCATAAGTGTATATAACTGCATGCACATAAGCCTCCATGCTCCACAATACACCAAAAGCAAGAAAATAAATGGTAACACCATTGTCAAATCCCCCGACACCCATGTAGTTAAACTCCCACTTATCCCTTGCAATATTTTATGATTATATGACATCCGGCCATCTGATATATGAACCGGGTAAGCATTCCAGTGTCAATTGGGATACTATTAGGAAAAAAACTAATTTCTTTTTAATTTAATACATAACATATGCTGAATACCATAAAAAGTGACAAAAAACAACCCAAAATCAAAATGCACAGTAATGCTGAATAAAATATAACTGGCATCAATTGAAATGCAGAGTGAGCTTGAAAGAAAATAAGAAAATTTCAGGAGCAAAAGGGAAGGGAATGCTGGAAACCAGGAATGGCAGCTACAGTTGACTTGGGGGTATTTGCCAGTCTTGGTAAAACAAGAGCCTTGCCTACTGACAGCTACGCAGGAGCTAGGAGGCATTTTAGGAGTTAAAACCAAGGCTCCTGTATAAAGCCCAAGTGGTATAAAGCCTACAAACTCAGTGGTAGAATAGAATCCAAGAAATAATTGAAAATCTGCCTGTTGAAAATGAAGGTGTCTATCTTAGTCTGGGTTCAGGAAGGAAACGAAAATTCCCCTAAGCATTCTTAATCCCATGCCCACTCTTGCATGGGTTTAGAATTTAAATTGCTACAGTCAAAGTGGTTGAAACAAAAACCAAAAACAAACACAAAACAGGCAAGGTATTAACTGAAAATACTCTCAGACTAGTAGTCCCCCAGAGCTCCACTTACAAGTAAACCCAAGTCAACTACAGAGAGAAATGTCATCAATCCAGGCTCGAAAGGTTCGCAAAGACAAAGCACCATAAAACACAGGTTCAAAATCCAAAAGTATAAAATTACTCAAGCTATTAAGAGTGACAACCAACAGAAACAACTGCCAACAGAATTAGATCCCCAGGAATTATCATATATGTAATACAAAAAATAGTAAAAATATTTAAATATATTTAAGTGGAATAAACAATGTGAGCAAGGAAAAGTAACCATCAAAAGTTTCTAGGAAAAAACTAAAGAAGCATTAAGAAGAAATTCAGTGGGGGGGGGGGGGTTAAACCACATAATACACACAGCTAAGATGAGCATTATTGAGCTAAAAATTACACCTGAAGAAATTACCTATCATGCAGCATAGCAAGACAAGGTGAAAAAATATATGAGAGAGATTAAGAAATTCAGAATTGAACTAGGCAACACCACACACAACATATTTCTGGGAATGGATGAGACTGATTATTTAGCCTTGTTTCAAGGTTACTTTAATATCAGTTTTCTCCTGAAGCAGTAAATAAAGAAATAAAACTGATGTGGTAAAAGGGAAATGAAGATTATTCCCATTGCTGCCCCTTTTGCAACATTCAGAAGCATATCCAGGATGATTTGCTCCTGAGAGTAATGTGGCACGAGACATCGTGGTCACAGAGCCTAGACTTGATCTTTAGAGATCAAACTATTGGCCAGGAACAGTGGCTCACACCTGTAATCCCAGCACTTTGAGAGGCTGAGGCAGGTACATCGCTTGAGCCCAGGAGTTCAAGACCAGCCTGGAAAACATGGCAAAACCCTGTCTCTACAAAAAATACAAAGATTAGCAGAGCATGGTGGTGTATGCCTATAGTACCAGCTACTCAGGAGGCTGAGGTCAGACGATCACTTGAGCCCAGGAGGCAGAAGTTACAGTGAGCTGAGATCACACTACTGCACTCCAGCCTGGGCAATAGAGTAAGACTTTGTCTCAAAAACCAAACCAAAAAAAAAAAAAACCTATTATCAAGTAACTTAACTGTCCCAGAACAAACCTCAAGAACAGTTGATAAGGATATAAATATGCAGGACTCAACAATGTAATATTCAAAATGTCTAACATCATATTAAAAATTTACCAGACATACAAAAAAGCAGAAAAATATGACCCATAATAAGAAAAACATCACTCCATCAAAACCAACCCAGAAGAGAAAATAGAATTATGAGTACATTAAAAGTTATATTCACATGTTCAACAAGCTAGGGGAAAAAATAAACATATTAAATACATGAAACAAGCAAAAAATACCTAAATCAAACTTTTAGAGAAGAAAACTACAATGGCGGAGATTTAAATACACAATGGATGATATTAACAGCAAATTAGACATTGCAGAAGGAAAGATTACTAAATTAGAAAATATAGCAATTGAAACTATCCAAAATAAAACATAAAGAGAAAAAAAGACTGAGAAAAAATAAAGAAAGCATTTGTGAGTTTTGAAACAGCTTTAAGCAGTATATGTACAAACATATATTCTCTCAAGTATATATATGTATGTGTGTGTGTGTATATATATACTCTCAGGAGAAAGAGAGAGATCCTAAAGAAGGCAAGTTGCATAGGAAAACCACAGAAAAATAATGGCTTCATATTTCCAAAATTTGACAAAAATCATAAATACAAAAAATCAATAAACTCAAAGAATGTCAAGAACAAGAAATATCAATAAAACTCAGCAAAGCACACTATAATAAAATTGCTTTAAACGAATAATAAAAAACTTAAAAGCGTCCAGGAACTAAAACACATTACACACAGAGGAAAAAATGATAAAGATGATGGCAGACATCAAAAACAGTGTAAGTGATAAGAGAGTAGGTTAACCTTTATAAAGTATTGAATGATTTTTAAAAAACTGTCAATCTATAATTCTTAACCTAGTGAAAATATACTTTGAAACAATGGCAAAATAATAACTTTTTCAGAAGTACCAAAGCTGAAAAAAATCATCACACATCTGTACTAGAATATATGTTAAAGGAAGTTTTTAAAGCAGAAGGGAAATACTTTTCAAGTGGAAAATCTATTTTTATGTTTATAACAGAAGGGAAATGGTTATCAAGTGGAAATCTTGATCTATACAAAGAAATGAAAAGCACCAAAAGTGGTAACTACATTGGTAAATATAAAAGCTTTTAATAAAATTATTTAAATCTCTTTAAAAGACAATCAGCTATCTAAAGCAAAAAATAAAAACACTATATTTTCAGGGCTTATTACATGTAGAGATGTAAAAATGGGTAATGACAGTAGCATAAAGACAGGGAGGGGACATCTATGAAATGATTCTGTTGTAAAATTTATATACTATGCATAAAGTGCAAGAATAACATTTGAAGATAGACTATGATAAGTTAAAGAAATACTACTCACTGAGAATAATGGAAAATGAAAATCACTCACAAAAATAAAAACACAATAAATACTTCAATAAATATATTTTATTTATATTTTTTAATTTTTGAGACAGAGTCTCACTCTGTTGTCCAGACTGGAGTGCAGTGGCATGATCTCAGCTCACTGTAACCTCGGCCTCCTGGGTTCAAGCGATTCTCCTGCCTCAGCCACCCAAGTAGCTGGGATTATAGGCATGCACAACCACACCCGGCTAATTTTTGTATTTTTAGTAGAGATGGGTTTCCCTGTGTTGGCCAGGCTGGTCTTGAACCCCTGACCTCAGGTGATCTACCCACCTTGGCCTCCCAAAGTGTTGGGATTATAGGTGTGAGCCACCATGCCTGGTCAGGTCTATAAATTTAAAGCAACTTCTGAAATAAGAAAACACAATTTTAGTTATTAAGCCAACAAAACAGATAAAATAGATGAAAAAATAATATTAAAATAATCCTAGAGAAGGCAGAAAAAGAGGGAAAAGGGAATAACAAACGCCTGGGTAAAATAGAAAACAAATATGACAATAGTAGATCTAAAATTAACCATAGCAAACACTACATTAAATGTAAATGTCTAATTACAATCAAAAGGTAAAGATTTTCATATTTGATTTTTAAAAAGCAAGGCCCAGTTATATGTTGCCTACAAGAAACCTACTTAAAATATGACAACACAGATAGGTTAAAAGCAGAAGGCCAAAAGAACAAAGCTGGAGACATCATGCTACCTGACTTCAAACTATACTACAAGGCTATAGTAACCAAAACAGCATGGTGCTGGTACCAAAACAGCATGGTACTAGAACCAAAACAGAGATATAGACCAATGGAACAGAACAGAGCCCTCAGAAATAATATCACACATCTACACCCCTGTGATCTTTGACAAACCTGACAAAAACAAGAAATGGGGAAACGATTCCCTATTTAATAAATGATGAAAAAATACATCTTGCTAACACTCAAAAAGAAAGCTGTATGCAATTACCACCCTGAGGTGATTATTACACATTGTACACCTGCATAAAAATATCTCATATACCTCGTAAATATATCTACCTACTATGTACCCAAAAAAATTAAAATAAAAAAATTTTAAATGAAACAGAAAAGCTGCAATGGCTTTTTTAAATTTTATTTTTATTTTATTTTTTAATATACTTTAAGTTCTAGGGTACAGGTGCACAATGTGCAGGTTCGTTCCATATGTATACATGTGCCATGATGGTATGCTGCACCCATTAACTTGTCATTTACATTAGGCATGTCTCCTAATGCTATCCCTCCCTCATTCCCCCACCCCATAACAGGTCCCAGTGTGAGATGTTCCCCAATCTGTGTCCACGTGCTTTCATTGTTCAGTTCCCACCTATGATTGAGAACATATGGTGCTTGGTTTTCTATCCTTGTGAAAGGTTGCTCAGAATGATGGTTTCCAGCTTCATCCATGACCCTACAAAGGACATGAACTCATCTATTTTTATGGTTACATAGTATTCCATGGTGTATATGTGCCACATTTATTTAATCCAGTCTATCATTGATGGACATTTGGGTTGGTCCCAAGTCTTTGTTATTGTGAATAGTGCCACAATAAACATACATATGCATGTGTCTTTATAGTAGCATGATTTATAATCCTTTGGGTATATACCCAGTAATGGGATGGCTGGGTCAAATGGTAATTCAAGTTCTAGATCCTTGAGGAATCACCATGCTGTCTTCCACAATGCTGGAACTAGTTTACAGTCACACCAACAGGGTAAAAGTGTTCCTGTTTCTCCACATCCTCTCCAGCACCTGTTGTTTCCTGACTTTTTAATGATCGCCATTCTAACTGGTATGAGATGGTATGCCATTGTGGTTTTGATTTGCATTTGTCTGATGGCCAGTGATGATGAGCGTTTTTTCATGTGTCTGTTGGCTGTATAAATGTCTTCTTTTGAGAAGGGTCTGTTCATACCCTTTGCCCACTTTTGATGGGGTTATTGTTCCTTGTAGATTTGTCTAAGTGCTTTGTAGATTCTGGATATTAGCCCTTTGTCAAATGGGTAGATTGTAAAAATTTTCTCCCATTCTACAGGTTGCCTGTTCACTCTTATGATACTTTCTCTTGCTGTGCAGAAGCTCTTTAGTTTAATTAGATCCCATTTGTCAATTTTGGCTTTTGTTGCCATTGCTTTTGGTGTTTTAGTCATTAAGTCCTTGCACATGCCTATGTCCTGAATGGTATTGCCTAGGTTTTCTTCTAGGGTTTTTATGGTTTTAGGTCTAACATTTAAGTCCTTAATCCATCTTGAATTAATTTTTGTATAAGGTGTAAGGAAGGGATGTAGTTTCAGCTTTGTACACATGGCTAGCCAGTTTTCCCAGCATCATTTATTAAATAGGGAATCGTTTCCCCATTTCTTGTTTTTGTCAGGTTTGTCAAAGATCACAGGGTGTAGATGTGTAATATTATTTCTGAGGGCTCTGTTCTGTTCCATTGGTCTATATCTCTGTTTTGATTCTAGTACCATGCTGTTTTGGTATCAGCACCATGCTGTTTTGGTTACTATAGCCTTGTAGTATAGTTTGAAGTCAGGTAGCGTGATGCCTCCAACTTTGTTCTTTTGGACTAGGATAGACTTGGCAATGTGGGCTCTTTTTGGATTCCATGTGAACTTTAAAGTAGTTTTTTCCAATTCTGTGAAGAAAGTCATTGGTAGCTTAATGGGGATGGCATTGAATCTATAAATTACCTTGGGAAGTATGGCAATTTTCACGATATTGATTCTTCCTATTCATGAGCATGGAATGTTCTTCCATTTGTTTGTGTCTTCTTTTATTTCACTGAGCAGTGGTTTGTAGTTCTCCTTAAAGAGATCCTTCACATCCCTTGTAAGTTGTGTTCCTAGTTATTTTATTCTCTTTATAGCAATTGTGAATGGGAGTTCACTCATGATTTGGCTCCCTGTTTGTCTGTTTTTGGTGTATAACAATGCTTGTGATTTTTGAAATTGATTTGTACCCTGAGACTTTGCTGATGTTGCTTATCAGTTTAAGGAGAATTTGGGTTGAGATGATGGGGTTTTCTAAATATACAATCATGTTGTCTGTGAACAGGGACAATTTGACTTCTCCTTTTTCTAACTGAATGCCCTTTATTTCTTTCTCTTGCCTGATTGTCCTGGCCAGAGCTTCCAACATTACGTTGAATAGGAGTGGTGAGAGAGGGCATCCCTGTCTTGTGCCAGTTTTCACAGGAAACGCTTCTAGTTTTTGCCCATTCAGTGTGATATTGGCTGTGGGTTTGTCATAAATAGCTCTTATTATTTTGAGATACGTCCCATCAATACTTAATTTTTTGAGAGTTTTTAGCATGAAGGACTGTTGAATTTTGTCGAAGGCCTTTTCTGCGTCTATTGAGATAATCATGTGTTTTTGTCTTTGATTCTGTTTATATGATGGATTATGTTTATTGATTGTGTATGTTGAACCATGCTTGCATCCCAGGGATGAAGCCAACTTGATTGTGGTGGATAAGCTGTTGATGTGCTGCTGGATTTGGGTTGCCAGTATTTTACTGACGATTTTTGCACCAATTTTCATCAGGGATATTGGTCTAAAATTCTATTTGTGTGTGTGTGTGTTTGTGCCAGGCTATGGTATCAGAATGATGCTGGCCTAATAAAATTAGTTAGGGAGGATTCCCTCTTTTTCTACTGATTGGAATAGTTTCAGAAGGATTGGTATCAGCTCCTCTTTTTACCTCTGGTAGAATTCGGCTGTGAATCTGACTGGTCCTGTACTTCTTTTGGTTGGTAGGCTATTAATTATTGCCTCAATTTCAGAGCCTGCTATTGGTCTATTCAGGAATTCAACTTCTTCCTGGTTTAGACTTGGGAGGGTGTATGTGTCCAGGAATTTATCCATTTCCTCTAGATTTTCTAGTTTATTTGTGTAGAGGTGATTATAGTATTCTCTGATGGTAGTTTGTATTTCTGTAGGATTGATGGTGATATCCCCTTTATCATTGTTATTGCGTCTATTTGATTCTTCTCTCTTTTCTTCATCAGTCTTGGTAGCTGTCTATCAATTTTGTTGATCTTTTGAAAAGGCAGCTCCTGGATTCATTGATTTTTTGAAATTGTTTTTGTGTCTCTATCTCCTTCAGTTCTGCTCTGATCTTAGTTATTTCTTGCCTTCTGCTGGATTTTGAATGTGTTTGCTCTTGCTTCTCTAGTTCTTTTAATTGTGATGTTAGGGTATCCATTTTAGAACTTTCCTCCTTTCTCTTGTGGGCATTTAGTGCTATAAATTTCCCTCTACACACTGCTTTAAATGTGTACTAGAGATTCTGGTATGTTGTATCTTTGTTTTCATTGGTTTCAAAGAACATCTTTATTTCTGCCTTCTTTTCCTTATGTTCCTGGTAGTCATTCAGGAGCAGGTTGTTCAGTTTCCATGTAGTTGAACGGTTTGAGTGAGTTTCTTAATCCTGAGATCTAGTTTGATTGCACTGTGGTCTGAGAGGCAGTTTGTTATAATTTCTGCTCTTTTCCATTTGCTGAGGAGTGCTTTACTTCCAACTATGTGGTCAATTTTGGAATAAGTGCAATATGGTGCTGAGAACAATGTATATTCTGTTTATTTGGGGTGGAGAGTTCTGTAGATGTCTATTGGGTACACTTGGTGCAGAGATGAGTTCAATTCCTGGATATCATTGTTAACTTTCTGTCTCGTTGATCTCTCTAATGTTGACAGTGGAGTGTAAAAGTCTCCCATTATTATAGTGTGGGAGTCTAAGTCTCTTTGTAAGTCTCTAAGGACTTGCTTTATGAATCTGGGTGCTCCTGTATTGGGTGCATATATATTTAGGATAGTTAGCTCTTCTTGTTGAATTGATCCCTTTACCATTATGTAATGGCCTTATTTGTCTCTTTTGATCTTTGTTGGTTTAAAATCTGTTTTATCAGAAACTAGGATTGCCTCCCCTGCTTTTTTTGTTTGTATGTTTGTTTTCCATTTGCTTGGTAGATATTCCTCCATCCTTTTACTTTGAGCCTATGTGTGTCTCTGCACGTGAGATGGGTCTCCTGAATACAGCACACTGATGGGTTTCAGTTCTTTATCCAATTTGCCAATCTGTGTCTTTTAATTGGAGCATTTAGCCCATTTACATTTAAGATTAGTACTTTTTTTTTTTTTTTTTTGAGATGTAGTCTTGCTCTGTCGCCTGGGCTGGAGTGCAGTGGCTGGATCTCAGCTCACTGCAAGCTCCGCCTCCTGGGTTTACACCATTCTCCTGCCTCAGCCTCCCGAGTAGCTGGGACTACAGGCGCCCGCCACCTCACCCGGCTAGTTTTTTGTATTTTTTTAGTAGAGACGGGGGGTTTCACCGTGTTAGCCAGGATGATCTCGATCTCCTGACCTCGTGATCCACCCGTCTCAGCCTCCCAAAGTGCTGGGATTACAGGCTTGAGCCACCGTGCCTGGCCAAGATTAGTACTGTTATGTGTGAATCTGATCCTGTCATTATGATGTTAGCTGATTATTTTGATCATTAGTTGATACACTTTCTTCCTAGAATCAACGGTCTTTACAATTTGGCATGTTTTTGCAGTGGCTGGTACTGGTTGTTCCTTTCTATGTTTAGTGCTTCCTTCAGGAGCTCTTGTAAGACAGGCCTGGTGGTGACAAAATCTCTCAGCATTTGTTTGTCTGTAAAAGATTTTATTTCTCCATCACTTATGAAGCTTAGTTTGGCTGGATATGAAATTCTGGGTTGAAAATTCTTTTCTTTAAGAATGTTGAATATTGGCCCTACTCTCTTCTGGCTTGTAGAGTTTCTGCCGAGAGATCCGCTGTTAGTCTGATTGGCTTCCCTTTGTGGGTAACCCGACTCTCTGGCCACCTTAACATTTTTTCCTTCATTTCAACTTTGATGAATCTGACTCTTATGTGTCTTGGAGTTGCTCTTATCGAAGAGTATCTTTGTGGCATTCTCTGTATTTCCTGAATTTGAATGTTGGCCTGCATTGCTAGGTTGGGGAAGTTCTCCTGGATAATATCCTGAAGACGGTTTCCCAATTTGGTTCCATTCTCCCTGTCACCTTCAGGTACACCAATCAGATGTACATTTAGTCTATTCTCATAGTCCCATATTTCTTGGAGGCTTTGTTCATTTCTTTCTACTCTTTTTTTTCTCCAAACTTCTCTTCTTGCTTCATTTCATTCATTTGATCTTCAGTCACTGATGCCCTTTGTTCCACTTGATCAAATGGGCTACTGAAGCTTGTTCCTGTGTCACATAGTTCTAGTGCCATGGTTTTCAGCTCCATCAGGTCAATTGAGGACTTCTTTACACTGTTTATTCTACTTAGCCATTCATCTAATCTTTTTTCAAGGTTTTTAGCTTCTTTGCGATGGGTTCGAACATCCTTCTTTAGCTTGGAGAAGTTTTTTATTACCAATCGTCTGAAGACTTCTCTCAACTCATCAAAGTCATTCTCTGTCCAGCTTTGTTCCATTGCTGATGAAGAGCTGTGCTCCTTTGGAGGAGAAGAGGCTCTCAGATTTTTAGAATTTTCAGCTTTTCTCCTCTGGTTTCTCCCCATCTTTGTGGTTTTATCTACCTTTGGTCTTTGATGATGGGGTTTTGGTGGAGATGTCGTTTCTGTTTGTTAGTTTTCCTTCTGACAGTCAGGACCCTCAGCTGCAGGTCTGTTGGAGTTCGCTGGAGGTCCACTCCAGACCCTGTTTGCCTGGGTGTCATCAGCGGAGTCCACAGAACAGCAAATATTGCAGAATGACAGATGTTGTTGCCTGATCCTTCCTCTGGAAGCTTCATCTCAGAGGGGTACCTGGCTGTATTAGGTGTCAATCAGTCACAACTGGGAGGTGTCTCCCAGTTAGGCTACTCAGGGTCAGGGACACACTTGAGGAGGCAGTCTGTACATTCTCAGATCTCAAACTCCATGCTGGGAGTACCACTACTCTCTTCAAAGCTGTCAGACAGGGCCGTTTAAGTCTGCAGAAGTTTCTGCTGCCTTTTGTTCAGCTATGCCATGCCCCCAGAGGTGGAGTCTACAGAGGCAGGCAGGCCTCCTTGAGCTGTGGTGGGCTCCACCCAGTTCAAGCTTCCCGGCCACTTTGTTTACCTACTCAACCCTCAGCAATGGCAGACGCCCCTCCCTCAGCCTCGTTGCCACCTTGCAGTTTTATCTCAGACTGCTGTGCTAGCAGTGAGTGAGGCTTTTTGGGTGTGGAACCCTCCGATCCAGGCACAGGATATAATCTCCTGGTGTGCCATTTGCTAAGACCATTGGAAAAGTGCAGTATTAGGGTGGGAGTGTCCTGATTTTCCAGGTACCGTCTGTCACGGCTTCCCTTGGCTAGGAAAGGGAATTTCTTGACCCCTTGCACTTCCCGGGTGAGGAGGTGTCCCGCTCTGCTCCGTGGGCTGCACCCACTGTCTGACAAGCCCCAGTGAGATGAAGCCAGTATCTCAGGTGGAAATGCAGAAATCACCGTCTTCTGTGTTGCTCATGCTGGGAGCTGTAGACTGGAGCTCTTCCTATTCAGCCATCTGGGAACCTCAACAATGCAATGGCTTTGTTAATATCAGACAAAGTAGATATAAGAGCAAAGAATACTCACAAGTGTAGAGGATCATTTCATAATGATAAAGAAGTTAATTCATAAAGACAACAATCTTTAATGTTTATGCACTTAATAATATAGCTTCAAAATACATGAAGCAAAATCTGATAGAACTGCAAGGAGAAATAGAGAAATTCACAATTATAGGTTAATATTTCAACAACACTCCTTCAATTATTGATAGAACCAATAGACAGAAAATCAGTAAGGATCCAGGGAATTTGAACAACTCTCTAATCACCTTCACCTAAATGGCATGTAGAGAACACTCAATCGAACAACATTATATACATTCTTTTCAAGTGCCCATGAAACATTTTTCCACACAGCTAAGCCAAAAGAAAGTCTCCATAAATTGTAAAGGATTAAGATCATATAAAGTATGTTAACCAATTACAATGAAATTAAATTGGTAATAAATAACAGAAAACAGTTGAAAGATCCCCAGATATTTGGGAACTGAATAATCCACTTCCAAAACAATCCATAATCCAAAGAAGAAATCAAAAGAAAAAGGCTTAAAATTGAAAACACAACATCTACAATGAAAAGGAAGAAGTAAAATTGTCTTTATTCACAAAACATGATTGCTTATACAAAGAATCTAATGACATCTATAAAATAATCTAGTAGAACTAGTGAGTTTAGCATGGTTCAAAGATACAAAGTTAATATACAAAAATCAGATGTATTCCAAAATACTATCAATGAACAATTGGAAATTGAAATTTTAGAAAATGTCATTTAAAATAATATCAAACATATAAAATTCTTAGGAAATAATCTAATAAAATATGTACAAGACCTATACATTGCCAACTACAAAACATTGCCAAGGAAAATTAAAGAAATCCTAAGTAAATGGAGAAGTATAATGTGTTCGTGATCCAAAGACTCAGTAATGTTAAGATGTTAATTTTACCCCAAATTAATTTATAAATTCAACACAATCCCAAATGAAAAACCCAGAAGGCATTTTTTGAAATTGAAAAGTGGATTTTAAAATTTATCCAGAAATTAAAAGGAATTATAATAAAACATCTTTTAAAAAGGACCAAAATGGAGGACTTACCCTACATATTTCAAGACTTCTTATAAGACAACAGAAACCAAAAAAGTATAGTATTGTTGCCAAGATAAACAAATAATCTATGGAACAGAATAGGGATTTCAGAAATAGAATCATATATAAATGGCCAATTGATTTTAGACAGTGATGCAAAAGTAATTCAATGGGTATAGGATACTCTTTTTAGAAAATGGTGCTTGAATAATTTTATATCCATATGCAAAAATATTGAACTTTAATCCATACTCTCTACCATATACAAAAATTAAGTTCAAATAGATGAAAAACCCCAATGTAAATGAGAAAATAATAACACTTATAGAAGAAAACATAGAAGAAAATCATTGTGACCTTGAATTGGTAAAGACTTCTTAGAAACAATACCAAAAGCACATTCTATTTGGGGAAAAAAAAAAAGGCAAACAGGACTCCATCAAATTAAGAACTTTCCTTTTTGAATAACACTATTAAGAGAACAAAAAGACAAGTATAAACTGAAAAAATATTGGAAAATTATATATCTGATAAAGCATTTATATTCAAAATACAAAAAAAGCCCACAAAACTCAATAAGAAAACAAATAACCTAATTTCTAAATGAGCAAAGAATTTGAACAAATATATCACCAAATAAAATATACAGATGACAAATAATCACCTGAGAATAGGCTTAACATCATTAGTAATTAGAAAAATGTGAATTAAAGCTACAATTTGGTGTCACAATATACATATTAGAATTTCTAAAACTAAAAAGACTGACCATACCAAGTGCTGCTGATGATGAGGAGCAACTGAACTCTCACACACTGCTAGTGGGGATATTAAATGATGCAATTACTTTCAACAACAGTTTGACAGTTTCTTAAAAAGTTAAACATACAACTATCATATGATCTTCTCATTCTACCACTAGGTATTTACCCACGAGAAATGAAAGTAGTGAATGTCCATATGAAGACTTGTACATAAATGTTTATAGTTATAGTTTAATTTGTAATAGCCAAAAATGGCAAATACACAAAAGTCTGTCAAGAGGTGAATGCACAAGAAAACTGCAATATAACCATACAAGAAAATGAATGAACTATTGACATACACAACAGGGATAAATCTCAGAATAATTATGCTGATGAAAGAATTCAGACAAAAAGAGTTCATACTGCAGCATTCCATGTACATAAAAATCTATATGCAATTAATGCAAATTAATCTATAGTGACAAATGAATCAGTGATGGTCTTGTGCAGTGAGAGGATTGAAGAAAGGATAACAACGAGGAAACTTTTGGGGGTGAATATTATCTTTATAAATGGATTTTTTAACATGATAGCAAGACTCCACATTCTCTTGCCTTAAACACTTGCTACTTTTTTTTGTTGTTGTTCTCTTTTTCTCCCTCTTTCCTTTCTACTTTTTTCTACTTCTCTCCCTTCCTTCCAAATATTGACTTACCAACAAACCACAAGGATTTCAAAAGTAGCTTTCATGAGAACTGTGCTAACAGTTATCTGGATAAAACAAAACCAATCATCCTGAGCATGAAGGATAAAACACAGAACAATCTTCAATCATTCCAACTGTGAGATTCATGCAGTTAAAGACTAAAACATTACTCTGAGCCATAGCACAAGAATATGCATTCCTCTTATCCTCACCCTATAAAACTGAAATTCTGCTTCAACTGGGTTACCTGGTCCTCAGATTAATAGGTCGATGATATAAACATATGTCAAAACCTACCAAATTATATAGATTACATATGTGTAATTCATTGTATGTCAAATATACTTTAATAAAGCTTAAAAAAGAAGTAGCCCTACCTAAAAGGAGGAAAACTAGACAGAAGCATCCAAATCTGAGACTGGCAAGCTGACAAATGCTGGAAACCACCAGAAAATTCCACCAAACTTTTTCTGGGTTCACAGCCTGTTCTTTCCTCCAGATTATCAGCTCTATAACAGAAACATTTGCATTCCTTTTTGAATAGTTTTTACCAAAGTGAAAACACACCTACAAGTGTGACTTAGAGCAGGAGTGTTTGTCATTTTTGGCTTCATTAGCCTTTATTTAGTCAGATTTGTTTAGCCTCTTCAAGGCTTGTAAGAACTGCCATCTTGTCACCAGACTGACAAAACAAGACTTTATTATCAGAATTTCTATATAAAATCATGCTGTTATTTTTTTAAAAGCAAATTTACCACAGACATAAAAATAAGGTAAGCAAAGACATGGGCATATACTCTTAACCTTGTCTTGATGGTTTGAGCTATAGTTTCTCATTTAACAAATACAAACACCAGAGTGCACTGCTTCGCCTTTGGGGAAAAACAAAACAAACAAATCTCTAGTTGTCTGTAACACAAGAGTTCTTATGTAACATTGAGACCGAGAGAAAGAAAAAAAAAAAAAAGGCAGGGGCAGGATTTGCTTTCCTTCGCCTGATTCAATGCTTTCGTATACTTTTCCATGATAAGCAGAGTAATTAACTTGCAACCAGCCAAGTGTCCCATAGTTAAAGTAGGTTAACACTGTTTTCTGTGGGATAGAGGGATGTCCCAACAGTGTACGTTCAAGATACCTTATTGAATTACCAGGAAAAAATGATCAAATAGAGAGGGGGTCCTAGTCTTCTCTTTTAGACTCGCCACTTGTGTTTGTTCCCAGCTGTGTTAGTCAGTTTTTGCACTGCTATAAAGGAGAATCTGAGGCTGGATAATTTATAAAGGAAAAAGGTTTAACTGGTTCACAGCTCTGTAGGCTGTAAAGGAAGCATGTTCCCAGCATCTGCTTGGCTTCTGGTGGAACCTCAAGGAGCTTTTACTCATGGCAAAAGGGGAACATACATGTCACATGGCAAGAACAAGCAAGAAAAAGAGAGAGGGGAGATGCCACACATTTTTAAACAACCAAATCTTAAATAAGCTCAGAGTAAGAACTCACTCATTACCATGAGAATGGCACTAAGCAATTCAGGAGGAATCCCCACCTTCATGATCCAATACTTCCCACTAGGCCCCACCTGTGACCATTGGAGGTCACATTTCAACATGAGATTTGGAGGGGACAAACATTCAAATCATATCACCAGCCATAACACTGGAAAAGTTTGAGTGGTACATGATACCTCTGCTGACTTGGAGAAATAAGTGGATGGAACCCAGAGGAAGGAATTGCCATTTAAAATAGGGCTAGGCCAGGCATGGTGGCTCACGCCTGTAATCCCAGCACTTTGGGAGGCCAAGGCAGGTGGATCACGAGGTCAGGAGATCGAGACTATCCTGACTAACATGGTGAAACCCTGTCTCTACTAAAAATACAAAAAAAAAAAAAAAAATTTGCCAGGCGTGGTGGCAGGCCCCTGTGGTCTCAGCCACTTGGGAGGCTGAGGCAGGAGAATGGTGTGAACCTGGGAGGCGGAGCTTGCAGTGAGCAGACATCATGCCACTGCACTCCGGCCTGGGCAACTGAACAAGACTCTGTCTCAAAAATAAATTTAAAAATAGATAAATAAATAAATAAATAAATAAATAGGGCTAACTCACACAGGAGTCACCAATATATGTTTGTAGAATGACTCAGGCCTTAATATCCACCTAAACAATCTACCTGTTCTTTGATGTGTTTGCCATATCCTGGTCTTATGAGGATGGTATAATCATAACATTAGCCTGTGGAAATTGCATTTACAATAAGACTAACTAAAGTTCAGAGGCTTCAATGCTGCAAAACCCAACCAGCCATCCTATTCTCTACAATGCCCTCTGGTCACTTCCATCCTTGGGCCATGAGCTCTAAGTCTTCCCAGGAAATAAAAAAGATTAAATAGAACATAACCACCAATTGAATTTACTGCTACTAAAATAAGCCACCTGATTTCATAATATTAAGGGTCAAATGCAAGTTGCAACACAAGCTTTCTGAAAACCCCTGGAGACAACATCAGGCTAATTATAATTATAATTGGTCCCTCTGTCCTTTCATCCACCTGAGGGATGAGAATACTGTTTTATTCCATTCTCACACTGCTATAAAGAACTGTTTGAGACTGGGTAATTTAAAAAGGAAAAAGGGTTAATTGACTCACAGTCCCACGTGGCTAGGGAGGCCTCAGGAAACTTACAATTATGGCAGAAGGGGAAGCAAACATGTCCTTCTTCAGATGATGTCAGGAAGGAGAAGCACTGAGCAAAGAGGGAAAAGCCCCTTATAAAACCATCAGATCTCATGAGCACTCACTTACTATCATAAGAACAACACATGGGGGTAACTGCCCCCATGATTCAATTACCTCCCACTGGGTCCCTACCAAAACATGTGGGGATTATGGGAACTATAATTTGAGATTTGGCTGAGGACATAGCCAAATCATATCATTCTGCCCATGGCCCCTCCCAAATCTTATGTCCTCACATTTCAAAACACAATCATGCCTTCCCAACAGTCCCCCAAAGTCTTAACTCATTCCAGCATTAACCCAAAAGTCCAAGTCCAAAGTCTCATATGAGACAAGGCAACTTTCCTCCACCTATGAGCCTATAAAATCAAAAGCAAGTTAGTTACTTCCAAAATACAATGAAGGTAAAGGCATTGGATAAATACAACCATTCCAAATGGGAGAAATTGGTCAAAACAAAGGGGCTACAGGCCCCAAGCACCTCCCAAATCCAGCAAGGTAGTCAAATTTAAAGCCCCAAAATGAACTCCTTTTATTCCATGTCTCACATCCAGGACACATTGATGCAAGAGGTGGGCTCCCATTGTGTTGGGCAGCTCCATCCCTGTGGCTTCTCAGGGTACAGCCCCCTCCTGGCTGCTTTCCTGGGCTGATGTTCAATGTCTGTGGTTTTTCCAGGTGCACAATACAAACTGTCATTGGATCTTCCATTCTGGGGTCTGGAGGATGGTGGTCCTCTTCTCACAGCTCCACTAGGCAGTGCCCCAGTGAAGACTCTGTGTGGGACTCTGACCCTACATTTCCCTTCCACAATGCCCTAACAGAGGTTATCTGAGGGCTTCACCCCTGCAGCAAACTTCTGCCTGGAAATTCAGGCATTTCCATATATCCTCTGAAATCTAGGTGGAGGTTCCCAACCTCCATTCTTGACTTCTGTTCACCCACAGGACCAATACCATGTGTTAGCCACCAAGGCTTTGGGTTTGCATCCTCTGAAGCAATGCCTCAAGCTCTACTTTGGCCAGAGCTGAAGCATCTGGGACTCAGGGCACCATGACCTGAGGCCACATAGATCAGGGTGTACCTGGGTCCAACTCATAAAACCACTTTTCCCTCCTAGGCCTTTGGGCCTGTGATTGGAGGGGCTGCTGTGAAAGTCTCTAACAAGCCCTGGAGACATTTTCTCCATTGTCTTGGTGATTAACATTTGGCTTCTCATTACTTATGCAAATTTCTGCAGCAGGCTTGAATTTCTCCCCAGAAAAATGAGTTTTTTTCTTTTCCATCACATCCTCAGACTGCAAATTTTCTGAATTTTTATGCTCTGCTTACCTTTTAAACATAAGTTCCAATTCCAAACCATATATTTGTGAATACATAAAGCTGAATGCTTTGAACAGCACCCAAGTTACATCTTGAATGCTTTGCTGTTTAGCAATTTCTTCCACCAGATACTCTAAATCACTTCTCTCAAGTTCAAAGTTTTACAAATCTCTAGGGCGGGAGCAAAATGCTACCAGTCTCTTTGCTAAAACATAGGATGAGTCACCTTTATTCCAGTTCCCAACAAGTTCCTCATCTCCATCTGAGATCACCTCAGCCAGAACTTCATTGTCCATATCACTATCAGCATTTTGGTCAAAGCCATTCAACAAGTCTCTAGGAAGTTTCAAACTTTCCCACATCTTCCTGTCTTCTTCTGATCCCTCCAAACTGTTCCAACCTCTGCCAGTTACTCAGATTCAAAGTCAGTTCTACATTTTTGGGCACCTTTACAGGAGTGCACCCACCCCACTCCTGTTACCAATTTACTGTACTATTCCATTCTCTTGCTGCTATAAAGAACTGCCCAAGACTGGGTAATTTATAAAGGAAAGAGGTTTACTTGACTTGCACTTCTGCATGACTAGGGAGGTCTCAGGAAACTTACAATCACAGCAGAAAGGGAAGAAAACACATCCTTCTTCACATGATGGCAGGAAGAAATGCCAAGCAAAGAGGGAAAAGCTCTTTATAAAACCAGATCTCATGATAACTCACTCATTATCATGAGAGCAGCAGCATGAGGGTAACCCCTTCCACGATTCAACCTCCTCCCACTGGGTTCTTCCCATGACATGTGAGGATTATGGAACTACAATTCAAGATGAGATTTTGGTGCAGACACAGCCAAACCATATCAGATACTAACTGTTAGATGTAAGTTCTGGTCTGGAGGTCTGTCATATGTGAACACACTGAAGTTAGTTTACTTGTGAGAAATAAAATCTCACAGACACACTACTTTCTGTTCATACCTTTTAGTTTGTATACAAGATGTTAAGGTCTGAATTTATGTTTGAGATGTTAATAAAATGTTCCTTGTAATTGCTAAAAATGATTTTTATACAGTAAGCTGCTTTTGATTTCAGAAAGAAATCAGAATAAGGCAGTAGTAAATTCAGAAGAAATCAGTATTTTCAATATCATTTTATACTCAATTTTGTCAAAACTCACAAAACACTCGAGTGATTAAAAGAAAGTATAATTCAGAAGGATTTTAAAAACATTCCTCAGAGTCCCATATTTAATTAAATACTTTAGTCAAAGTCTATGGAGCACCATACAGAGAATATACAAAGGGAATATACAAAGGTCAAGTCTTGCCATCCTTAAGGATCCTGTAAGTTCTGATGGTTTAAGAAATTTTAGGCCTCCTTTACACTGATAATTACCTACCAAAAAGGAAACCAAGAAAATAATCCCATTTATAATAGCATTTAAAATAATAAAATACCTAGGAATAAATTTAACAAAGGAAGTAAAAGATCTACACATGATAAAAATTGATGGAAAAAACTGAAGGCACAAATAAAAAATAGCCTGTGTTTATAGATTAAAAGAATTAATACTATTAAAATGTCCACAATACTCAAAGCGATATACAGATTCAAGGCAATCTCTATTAAAATTAAAGATCTTTTTCACAGAAATAAATAAATACATATATATATGTATGTGTATATATATATATATATATATATATATATATATATATATAGTGTTTAGAACTGTGACAAAACTCTAAATAGCTAAGGCATTCCTAAGGGGGGAATAAAACAAAGTTGGAGGAATCACACTGCTTGATTTCAGATTATACCACAAAGCTGTAGTAATCAAAACAGTGTCATACTGGCATTAAAATTAGACACACAGACCAATGGAACAGAATAGAGAGTCCAGAAATAAATCCACACATGTGGAGTAAACTGATATCTGACAAAGGCATCAAAAACACACAATGAGGAAAAAATAGTCTCTTCAATGAATGATGTCAGAAAAAAAACTGTATATCCACATGCTAAGGACAACACTGGAGACTTATTTCACACCAAACACAAAAGTCAACACAGAATGGATAAAATGTTTAACATAAGATCTGAGATCATAAAACTCCTAAAGAAAACAAAGGAGAAAAGCTCCATTTCCTTGTTCTTGGCAATGATTTTTTGTTTAGGACTCCAAAAGCACAGGCAACAATAACAAAAATGAATAGGATTACATCAAACTAAAATCTTCAGCACATCAAAGGAAACAATCAACAAAATAAAAAGGCAACCTGTAGAATGGGAAAAATATTTGCAAACCATACATATGTTAAGGGGTTAATATCCAATATATATCAGGAACTCACAGAGCTCAATAGAAAAAAAAAACGGGGGGGAATAACCTAATTTAAAAATGGACAAAGGATCTGAATAGATACTTATCCAAAGAAAACATAAAAATGGCTAATGGGCATTTGGAAAGGCATTCAACGTTATTAATCATCAGAAAAAATCCAAATCAAAACCACAATGTGGTACCACCTCACTTCAGTTAGAATGGCTATATGCCATCGAAAACACAAGAAACAACAAGTGATGAGAGTATGAATAAAGGGGAACCATTGTACATTGTTGGTGGAAATATAGATTGGTGTAACCTTTATAGAAAACAGTGTGGAAGTTCCTCAAAAATAGAACTACCATATATAACCCAGCAATCCCTCCTTATATACCCAAAGGAAATGCAATCAGCACCTCATAGAGATATCTGTGTATCCATTCTCATTGCAGCATTACTCACAATAGCCAAGATATGAAAACAACCTAAGTGGCCATCATAGATGAATGGATAAAAAAATTGTGAGACAGATATAGATAGATAGATACATAGTGTGTGTGTGTGTGTGTGTGTATACACAACTTACATTTTCCCCTTCTATATCTATCTATCTATCTATCTATCTATCTATCTATCTATCTACATACACACACAATGAAATATTATTCAGCCTTTATAAAGAAGGATGTCTGGTCATTTGTAACAACATGGATAAACCTGAGGGACTTTATGCTAATTGAAATAAGCCAGACACAGAAAGAAAAATACTTCATGACCTCACTTATATGTGGCATCTTAAAAAAAAAAAAAAGTCCAAAACATAGAAACAGAAAGTAAGAACAGTGGTTATCAGAGGTTTTGTGCCCTTTCATCTATGTCTCCTGTTAACAGAAGAATGGCTGCAAAGTTGCAATTATGTAGGATAAATAAGTATAGAGATCCAATGTATATCATGAGAGCTATAGTTAGTTAATAATATAATATTTTATACCAAGAATGTGCTAAGAAAGGAGATGTTATGTGCTCTCACAATAAAAGACTAACTATGTGAGGTGATGGGTATGTTAATTGGCTGGACTGTGACACTTAACTATGTATATGTACATCAAAATATTTTGTACACCTTAATATATATAAAAAATAAAAATAAAATGTTAAAACTAATAAAAGGTCTGAGAGGGCAAGATGGCCAACTAGATAGAGACAAGTAGAATAGCTCTCATGGAGGGACTGAGATGACTGGCAGATTTTCAGAGTGAAGACGCTGAGAATGGGTGGAGGTAAGACACAGAAGCTAGCATAAAGGGGGAGAAAGCTAGGAACCCTGCACAGGCTACCACACACTGGGACTCATCTTCGAACTACAACAGCACTAGGGGCATGAGTGAGTTGAACTGGCAAGGAGCAACCCATTCTAGGATGGGCATCCGGAACCCCAGCAGAAGGGAATCCCTTGACCACTATGGAAACCTGAGGTGACAGGAAGAGCTGCTTAGAGAAGCAATGGGGCAGCAAGCCAGTTGATGTGGAGCCAGAAGGTTTGGTACAGGAGCGTCTGCTGTAGAGCATGGCTAGGGACAGACATGCCCCTAGGCTCGACTTGCTCCCAAAAGACAGTTTGTCCCTAGGGAAACTGACAAACCTGATCTCTGCATGGTGGTCTTGCACATCAAATGGGGTTGGCCTGACATAGCACCTCTTGGTCTACTGGCCTCTCCCGGGTATGTAGTCTGGCAATGCCTCCTTACAGGTCAGTCTTTGGTGTGCTGGGGGCCCACACCATAGTCTCTGTGCCAGAAGACTGTGCCTGACAGATGGAGAGCTCCAGCCAGCCTCTATGGTCATGCACTAGCCTGCATGCTTCTTCCCCATACTGAAGCCCCCCGCAAGCCCACAGAAACTCCTCACATCACTTAGCTGGTGCATGTCTGCATGGACACGTTTTGCTTTACTTGCCCCACCAGCATGTGGGAGTGCAGTTCACCTCCTTTTCCCCCCACCAACCACTATGGCAAATGGAGCATTAGACGGCACAAAGCCAGCCAGTCCTGGCCCCACCAGTGCCCCACCCTTGCACTAACCCTGCCAGAAAATAGTGGATCCTTCCACACCCTGAGTGATCACTCCTACTTGTGGGGCACAGAGAAGCCACCAAGAGTTGCGCTGACCAGCAAACTGCCCCAAACCAACACCAGCTCCAGTGCAACTGCTCGCACAGTCTCCCCTAACCCCCAACTGTGTTGCCTCTGTTACTGTGGTGAATGCCCACAGGAAGGCAGGCAACCCTGCATCTGCTAGCACTGTGCTGCAGCTGCTGCACCTTGCTCCCCGCCCCAGTGTAGTGGAATCTAAACCTCAAAGAGGCAGAGAAAAATGTTGGCACCCAATACAAGGTCTCTAGAGTTACAGCATGCAGTCCAGGAGTTGGGAGCTAAGCACTGGCCCCCTAAAGTCTCCCAGAAACAAATCTGGTCAGCCGAATCCATTTATACCACAATCAAACCCTCAAGATCATCAAATAGGATAAAAAAAATTCCGAAGATCAGCAATCTCAAAAATTGAAGGTAAATAAGCCCACAAAGATGAGAAAGAATCAGCACAAGAATGCTGAAAACTCAAAAATCCAGAGTGCCTTCTTTTCTGCAAATGACTACATCACCTCTCCAGCAAGGGTTCAGAACAAGACTTAGATGACTGTATTGACAGAAATAGAATTCAGAATTTGGATAGAAATTAAGATCATTGAGCCACAGGAGTTCATTAAAATCCAATGCAAGGAATCTAAAAATCGTGATAAAACTATGCAGGAGCTGACAGACAAAATAGCCAGTAGAGAGAAGACCATAACTGACCTGATAGAACTGAAAAACACACTACAAGAATTTCACAATGCAATCACAAATGTTAATAGCAGAATAAACCAACCAGTAAAGAATCTCAGAGCTTGAAAACTGGCTTTCTGAAATAAGACAGCAGACAAGAATAGAGAAAAAAGAATGAATTGAAAAGAATGAAAAAGGAATGAAAAAAACCTCCAAGAAATATGAGATTATGTAAAGAGACCACATCTATGACTCAGGGGTGTCCCTGAAGGACGTGAGGAGAATGAAACCAACATGAAAACATATTTCAGGATATCACCCATGGGAACTTCTCCAACCTAGCTAGACAGGCCAATATTCCATTTCAGGAAATGCAGAGAACCCCAGAAAATAATTCACAAGAAAGTCATCCCCAAGACACATATTCGTCAGATTCTCCAAGGTCGAAATAAAAGAAAAATGTTAAAGGCAGCTAGAGAGAAAGGTCAGGTCACCTATAAAGGGAAGCTCATCATACTAACAGATGACCTCTCAGCAGAAAGCCTACAAGCCAGAAGAAACTGGGGGCCAATATTTAACCTTCTTAAAGAGGAAATTCCAACCTAGAATGTAATATCTGGCAAAACTAAGTTTCATAGGCAAAGGAAAAATAGCATCCTTCTCAAACAAGCAAATACTGAGGGAATTTGTTACCACCAGACCTGCCTTACAAGAGCTCCTAAAGGGAGCACTAAATATGGAAAGGAAAAACCATTACCAGCCACAATCAAAACACACTGAAGTACACAGACCAGTGATAATATAAAGCAACCACATAAACAAATCTACAAAATAAACTAACATCATAATGACAGGAACAAATTCACATATATCAATATTAACCTTAAATATAAATGAACTAAATATTTCAATTAGAAGGCACAAAGTGACAAGTTGAATAAAATAAACAAGACCCGTTGGTATGCTGTCTTCAAGAGACCCATCTCACATGCAGTGACACACATAGGCTCAAAATAAAGGGATAGAGAAAAACCTACCAAGCAAATGGAAAACAGAATAAAAGCATGGGTTGCAATCTTAGTTTCTGATAAAACAGACTTTAAATTAACACAGATCAAAAAAAAGACAAATAAGGACATTATATAATGGTAAAGGGTTCATTTCAACAAAATGAACTTCTAACTATCTCAAATATATATGTACCCAACACAGGAGCACCCAGATTCATACAGCAAGTTCGTAGAGACCTTTGAAGACACTTATCTCCCACACAATAATAGTGGGAGACTTTAACATGCCACTGACAATATTGGACAGATCATCAAGACAGAAAATTAACAAAGATATTCAGGACCAGAATTCAGCTGGGGATCATATATCCACAGAACTCTCCACCAAAAAAACAACAGAATATACATTCTTCTCATTGTCACGTGGCATATACTCTAAAATCAATCACATGACAGAAGTGAAATAATCATCAGTAAATGCAAAAGACTGAAATCATAACAAACAATCTCTCAGACCACAGTGTAACCATATTAGAAATCAAAACTAAGAAATTCACTCAAAATCATACAATTACATGAAAATTGAATAACCCATTCCTGAATGACTCTTGGGTAAATCATAAATTAAAGCAGAAATCAAGAAGTTCTTTGAAACTAACGAGAACACAAATACAACATACCAAAATCTCTGCAACACAGCTAAGGCAGTGTTAAGTGGGAAATTTATAGCACTAAATGCCCATATCAAAAAGTTAGAAAGACCTCAAGTTAACAACCTAATATCACAACTAAAAAAGTTAAAGAACCAAAAGCAAACAAATCCCAAAGCTAGTGGAAGACAAGAGTCAACCAAAACCAGAGCTGAACTGAAGGAAATTGAGAAACAAAAAAAATGACTCAAAAGATCAACAAATCCAGGAGCTGATTTTTGGAGGAAAAAACAAATAAAATAGACTGCTTAACTGATAAAGAAGTAGAGAGAAGTTTCAAATAAACACAATCTGAAAGGGTAAGGGAGATATTACCACTGACCCCACAGAAATAAAAACTACCATCAAATAACATCATAAACACCTCTATGCAAATAAACTAGAAAATCTAGAAGAAACTGATAAATTCCTGGTCACAAACACCCTCTCAAGACTGAACCAGGAATAAATTGAATCCCTGAACAGACTAATAAGGAGCTCTGAAATTGAGGCAGCAAAAATCAGGCTACCAACAACAACAACAAAAAAGCCCAGGACCAGACAGATTCACAGCTGAATGCTACCAGAGGTACAAAGAAGAGTTAGTACTATTCTGACTGAAAGTATTACAAAAAATTGAGAGGAGGAACTCCTCCCTAAATCATTCTATGAAGCCAACATCATCCTAATACCAAAACCTGGCAGACATAATAACAACAAAAATTTTAAGTCAATATTCTCGATGAATATCAATGCAAAAATCCTCAAAATAGTGGCATAAAAGCCAGTGGCACATCAAAAATCTTAACCACCATGATAAATTAAGCTTTATTTTTGGGATGCAAGGTTTGTTCAACATTCAGATATCAATAAATGTGATTCAACACATAAACAGAACTAAAGACAAAAACTACATGATTATCCCCATAGATGCAGAAAAGGCTTTTGATAAATTCAACATTTCTTCAGGTTAAAAACTCTCAATAAACTAGATATTGAAGGAACATACCTGAAAATAATAAGAGCTATCTATCTATGATGAATTCACAGCCAACATAATACTGAATGGCCAAAAGCTGGAAACATTCCCCTTAAAAAACAGCACAAGATAAGGATGCCCTCTTTCACCTTTCCTATTGAACATAGTACTGGAAGTCCTGACCAGAGCAATCAGGGAAGAGAGAAAAATAAAGGGCATTCAGACAGGAAGAGAAGAAGTCAAAATATCCCTGTTTATAGATGACATAGTCCTATATCTACCAAACCCCATAATCCTACCTCGAAAGCTTCTTAAGCTGATAGACAACTTCAGCAAAGTCTCAGAATATAAAATCGACATGCAAAAATCACTAGTATCCCTGTACACCAACAAAAGTCAAGCCAAGAGCCAAATCAGGAATGTACTCACATTCACAACTGCCACAAAAAGAATACAATACCCAGGAATACAGCTAAGTAGGGAGATGAAAGATCTCTGCAAGGAGAACTACAAAATACTTCTAAAAGAATTCAGAGGAGACACACACAGAAAAACAGAAAAACACTTCATGCTCATGGATAGGAAGATGAATATCACTAAAATGGACAAACTGCTCAAAAAAAGTTATAGATTCACTGCTAACATTATTAAACCACCATTGAGATTTTTCACACAATTGGATAAACTATTTTAAAATTCATATGGAACAAAAGCAGAGCCTGAATAGCCAAGACAATCCCAAGCAAATGGAAAAAAAGTGGAGGCAACACATTACCTGATTTCAAATCATCATTCAGGGCTACAGTAACCAGAAAAACCATGATACTGATATAAAAACAAATACACAGGCCAATAGAACAGAACAGACAACTCAGAAATAAGGCCACACACTTACAACCATCAGATCTTTGACAAACCTGACAAAAACCAACAATGAGGAAACAGTTCACTATTCAATAAATGGTGTGGAATAACTGGCTAGTCATATGCAGAAGATTGAAAATGGACTGCTTCCTTATGCCATACACAAAATTTAACTCAAGATGGATTAAAGACTTAAATGCAAAACCCAAAGGTATAAAAATCATGGAAGACAACCTAGGCAATACCATTCAGGACAGAGGCATGGGCAAAGATTTAATGATGAAGACACCAAAAACAACTACAACAAAAGCAAAAATTGGCACAGGGGATATAATTAAACTAAAAAGCTTCTGCACAGCAAAACAAACTATCTTCAAACTGAACAGAGAGCCTACAGAATGGGAGAAAATTTTGCAAATTATGTATCTAACAAAGGTCTAATATCCGGCATATGTAAGAAACAAATAAAATTAACAAGAAAAATATCATTAAAAAGTGGGCAAAGGACATGAACATACACTTTTGAGAAGAAGGCATAAATATGGCCAAAAATTATATGAAAGAAAGCTCAACATCACTGAATATTAGAGAAATGCAAATCAAAACCCCCATGAGCTACCACCTCACACAAGTCAGAATGGCTACTATGAAAAAGTCAAAAAATAACAGATGCTAGTTAGGTTGTGGAGAAAAAGGAATGCTTATACACTGTTGGTGGAAATGTAAATTAGTTCAACCATTGTGGAAGACAGTGTGACAATTCCTCAAAGGCCTAAAAGCAGAACCACCATTCAACTCAGCAATCCCACTACTGGATATATACCCAAAGGAATATAAGACATTCTGTTATAAACACACATGCAAGCATATGTTCATGGTATCACTATTCACAATAGTAAAGAGATGGAATCAACCTAAATTCCCATCAATGATAGACTGGATAAAGAAAATGTGGTATATAGAATGCTATGCAGCCCCCCCAAAAATGAGATCTTGTCATTTGCAGGGATATGGATGAAGCTGGAGGCTATTATCCTTAGCAAGCTAATGCAGGAATGAAAAAAACAAATACCACATGTTCTCACTTAGAAGTGAGGGCTGAATGATAAGAACACATGGAGGGGAACAACACACACTGGGCCCTATTGGAGGGTGGAGGGTGGGAGGAAGGAAAACATCAGGAAAAATAACTAATGAGTACTAGGCTTAATACCTGGAGGATAAAATGATGTGTACAACAAACCCCCATGACACAAGTTTACCTATGTAACAAACCTGCATATGTACCCCTGGACTTAAAATAAAAGTTAAAAAAGAATAAACTATTCACAAAACAACAATAACAACAAAATAGTTTAACATATTTCTATCTTCATGATGTCTTTATTTGACATTGCATGCCTGTATCAAAATATCTCAGGTACCCAATAAATATATACACCTATTATGTATGCACAAATTTTTTTAAATAATTTTTAAAATTTTTTAAAAAGAAGTAAATTAAAAAAAAGACACATGTATAAAGAAGATAAAAGTAACAGGCTCATTCCAGTTAGTCTATTCAAATGACTATGATATGTTTGCATTTAACACCTAATATGAACACAGGTGTGAACTAGACCAACATGTAATGGATCACTTTTTCTTTTGTTTTCTTGTCCCTTAAATCACTAAAGAATATATACTACATAAGGATGGCCATTAAGAATGGGACTAGTGGATATGTGTTGAGCACAGAATTTTCCATTAAATACCCATTAAATACCTCAGCTATAGAGGAAGTTCTACCTTTTCTTCCATTACTTATAGCAGAATTTCTCTCTTTCTCTCTCTCTTTTATATCAAGAAGTACCCAAGGGGAACCATTTCTTTAAAGCATTTCATTCTCGAGTGGCCTCACAAATATTTTACTCCATTACTAGATTCCACCACATCATAATTTATAAATGCTTCAATCTTCCCCTTTCTACTTCAAAACTCCCTTGTTTTGTTAGTTTCATAATCATTTCAAAGAATGAGAAAACATTATTGGCATCCTTCTTTTCTGGATCTTCTAATCTTTCAGGAAATATATACAATGTGGATGTTGTGTTTAAAAAAAAAAACTCAAAAAGCTTCAGATTCATCTAAATCATTAAGTCATAAGAAGTTATGAAAGTACAGAAAATTAGTGGGGCTTCAAGACAGATGACTAGATGCACCCAGTACTTGCATCCTCCACAAAGAAGGACAAAAATAGCAAGTAAATAATCATACATCAAAAAGAGAACACTGATCAACAGAATGAAGGATAAAAACTATGTGATTATTTCAATTGGTGCTGAGAGAGAATTTGATAAAATTTAACATCTCTTCATGTTGGGAACAGGCCCCCCAAAATCTGGCCTTTAAACGGGCCACAGAACTGGCCATAAACAAAATCTCTGCAGCACTGTGACATGTTCATGATGGCCATAATGCCCACGCTGGAAGGTTGTGGGTTTACTGGAATGAGGGCAAGGAACACCTGGTCCACTCAGGGCAGAAAACCACTTAAAGGCATTCTTAAACCACAAACAATAGCATGTGTGATCTGTGCCTTAAGGACATGCTCTTGCTGCAGATAACCAGCCCAACCCATCCCTTTATTTCAGCCCATCCCTTGGTTTCCCATAAGGGATACTTTTAGCTAATCTAATATCTATAGAAACAATGCTAATGACTGGCTTGCTGTTAACAAATACATGGGTAAATCTCTGTTCAGGGCTCTCAGCTCTGAAGGCTGTGAGACCCTGATTTCCCACTTCCCACCTCTATATTTCTGTGTGTGTTTGTCTTTAATTCCTCTAGTGCCACTGGGTTAGGGTCTCCCAAACCAAGCTGGTCTTGGCAAGTGGCGTCCATCGTGGGGGCTCAAATCCGGTCAAAGGTTCACCGGAGAGATGGTTGGAGAATGTGGATCTAGCTGGAGGACACCCAATTACTCTTAAAGCAATCCCCATGGTGAGTAAGAAAGGGAGCTCGGAAGCATCAGGGTAACAAAGGGACAAGTGTGGGCTTTGGTTTGTTCCACCTTGGAACTTTTTCACACTGATAATGAGGAGGAAGGAGAGTATAATGAAGTAACAGAAGAGGTTACAGAGCATATTTATTTGCCAGCTAAAGCTAAAGTGGAAAAGGAGGGACAGGTTCATCCCTACCCTTCTGCACCCCCTCATTATTATTTTGAAGAAAAAACCCTCCAGATCTTTCTTTTCCAGAGCACAGTGGGCAAAAAGTAGTTGCCCCAGTGACTGTTTGAGCAGTGCCTCAAGTGACTGCTCTTAATTCTATTCAGGCAGGAATTCAGCAAGCTAGACAAGAGAGTGATTTAGAGGCTCGGCAGTTCCATTTTAGAATACACCCCCAGATCAACAGGGAAATATTACAGCTACATTTGATCCTTTTCCTTTTAAATTACTCAAAGAATTTAAACAAACTATTAATCAGTATGGACCAGTTCCTCCTTTTGTAATAGGACTGTTAAAGAATGCTGCTGTTTCCAGTCACATGATTCTGACTGACTGGGACACTCTTACTCGAGCTTGTCTAACTACTGCTCAGTTCTTACAATTGAAAATTTGGTGGGCAGATGAAGCTTCAATTCAGGCTGCTCACAACACCCAGACTCAACCTCAAGTTAATATAACTGCAGAACAAGTTTTGGGGGTTGGCAGCTGGGCTGGTTTAGATGCACAAGTGGTCATGCAGGATAATGCCATAGAACAGCTTAAAGGAGTGTGCATTAGAGCTTGAGGAAAAAAAATCACTTCATGTGGAGAACTATACCCTTCCCTTAGTGCTATAAAACAGGAACCAAAAGAACCACGCATGGATTTTATAGCTCGGTTACAGGAGTCTCTTAAAAAGGTAATTGCAGATTCAGCTGCTCAGGATATAGTGCTGCAGTTATCAGCTTTCGACAATGCTAATCCCGATTGCCAGGCTGCTCTGTGACCTATCAGAGGGAAAGTACATTTAGTTGATTATATCAAGGCCTGTGATGGTATTGGAGATAATCTGAATAAGGCTACTCTGCTAGCACAGGCAATGGCAGGACTGAGAGTGGATAAAGGATATACTCCATTTCCCTGGAGTTTGTTTTACCTGTGGGAAGCATGGTCATACTAAAAAAGAATGTAGACAAAAATCAGCGAGTCAGGCTGCTACATAGGGGTGAAGAGAAAACTGCTGAGCCTGAAATATATCCAAAATGTAAAAAAGGAAAACATTGGGCTAATCAGTGACACTCTAAGGTTGATAAAGATGCAAACCTGATTTCAAGAAATGTCATGAGAGGCCCATCCCGGGCCCCGTTCTAAATGGGCATTTCCGGCTCAGGCCATTCCTTCACCCCTGTACAATGCCTGTCCCCCGCCACAGCCAGTAGTGCCACAGGAGATTTATGCTGCACAAATGCTGTGAGTCTTCTGCCTGGGGAACCCCCACAAAAGGTCCCAACAGGAGTCTGTGGACCCTTGCCAGCAGGGATGATAGGATACTTCTAGGCAGGTCTAGTGTAAGTTTAAAAGGGGTACAAATACATACAGGAGTTATTGATTCAGATTATAATGGGGAAATTCAAATTATTATATCTACTTCTGTTCCCTGGAAAGCAGAGCCAGGAAAGCACAAACCACCACTCCTTATTGCGCCGAATGTGAGAATGGGAAAATGTGAAATTAAATGAACAAGAGGATTTGGAAGCACAAATAAACAAGGCAAAGCAGCTTATTGGGTAAATCAAATTACTGATAAACATACTACCTATGAAATAACTATTCAGGGAAAGAAATTTGAAGGTTTGGTAGATACAGGAGGGGACATTTCAATCATTTCTCTACAGCACTGGCCATCCACATCGCCAATTCAACCTGCTCAATTTAACATAGTTGGAGTTGGTAAAGTCCCTGAAGTATATCAAAGTAGTTATATTTTACATAGTTTCAGGCCCGATGGACAACCTGGGGCTATTCAACCAATTATAACTTCTGTACCTATAAATTTATAGGGGAGAGATTTATTAAACAATGGGGAACACAAGTTCTAATTCCAGAACAATTATACAGCCCTCAAAGTCAACATATGACACATGAAACGGGGTATGTCCCTGGTATGGGACTAGAAAAAAATTTGCAAAGCTTGAAAGAACCACTTCAAGTGGAAAGACAAAGTTCCCGCCAAAGATTAGGATATCATTTTTAACGGCAGCCATTGTTAAGCCTTCAGAATCTATACCTTTAAAATGGTTAACACATAAGTCAATTTGGATAGAACAATGGCCACTAAGTAAAGAGAAACTGGAGGCTTTAGAGAAATTAGTTTCTGAACAATTAGAAAATGGGCATATAGCTCCAACATTTTCCCCTTGGAATTCTCCATTTTTTGTCATTAAGAAAAAATCAGGTAAATGGAGAATGTTAACTGACTTAAGAGTCATCAATTCAGTTATACAACCTATGGGAACACTACAGCCAGGATTGCCTTCTTCTCCTATAATTCCAAAAATTGGCCTTTAATAGTCACAGATTTAAAAGACTGTTTGTTTACTACCCCCTTAGCTGAGCAAGACTGTGAATGGTTTGCATTTACAATTCCTGTGGTAAACAACCCGCAGCCTGCTAAGCATTTTAATTGCTTCACAGATGAGTATGCCTATTAATGTGATTTCTGATTCTTCATAGGTGGTTCATTCCACACAGTTAATTGAAAATGCTCAGGTATGATTTCATACAGATGAACAACTGATTAAAAAAAGCGGGGTGGGGGGGGAAACAAGGATTATGGGACAACCCATACTCAGTTGAATCTAGCATTATTAACTTTAAATTTTTTAAGCCTGCCGAAAGGCCAGATGTTATCAGCAGCTGAACAGCATCTACAGAAACCAGCTACAAAGACAGAACAGAACAACTGGTGGAGAGACCCGAAAACAAAAAGTTGGGAAATAGGTAAAATAACTTGGGGTAGAGGTTACGTTTGTATTTCTCAAGGTCAAAATCAACAGCCTATTTGGATACAATCAAGACACCTGAAACCTTATCCTGAGCCAGAGGCTGAGGAAGAGACTCCGGGAGGATATCAAGGAACCGCCAGTTGCAGCCATGTCGAGACTGACACTGAGGAGGACCCCAACTGTCGTGAGCAACACCTGCTGAACACAGCCACCTACATGGGGACAGATCAAGAAACTGTCACAGATGGCAGAAGAAAACCTGAGGAAAGCAGAATGACCAGTCACAATGAGTAATTTAATGGTAGCTATGATAGCGGTGATCAAACTGTTGTGAGTATTCCTTCAACAAGGGCTGACACAGAGAATAATTATACTTATGGGCATATTTATCAATCTTAGCTGGCAGTAATGCCTGGATATAATCACTCTATGACCCAGTTACACATGCATTCTTATCTCAGTATTTACCATAATAAATCTGCTCCTATAATTGAAGCATACCGCCCTCAAAAACTTATTTGTAAACAAAATAGAACCTGGCCAGAAATAGTGAACGTATTTGTTGAAGAAGGTTGCATTGCAGAACAGGCAGAGGTGCTAGACAGTGATTCCTATGGAATCATTATTGATTGGTCCCCTAAGGGGATGTTTAGCCTAAATTGCACCTCTCAGTCTGTGTGTCATGGCCACACTATGTTCAGCTGATCTGAAAGAAATGGTCAGACAGTAGAAATGATAAAACGTATGACAAGAGTTCCTGTTACCTGGAACCATGGTGGTATAGTGGTACATCAACTTCAAATGATATGGCTTGTTTTAGGAGTTAAACGTAAGGATTTGTGGAAACTATTAATAGCTCTTAATAAGATCCAATTTAGGACAGATTAAAAAAGCATCTAGAAGGACACTCTACAAACTTGTTTTTTGATATTGCAAAATTAAAAGAACAAATATTTAAAGCATCCCAGGCACACCTGACCTTAATGCCAGAAACTGAAGTGCTTGAAGGAGCTGCAGATATATTAGCAGCTAGCAATGCATTAAAATGGATAAAAACACGTGGAAGCTCTGTGATTTCAATGATCATTGTGCTTTTAATCTCTGTTGTTTGTCTTTGTATAGTCTGCAGATGGGGATACTGACTCCTGGGAGAAGTAGCTCACCATGACAAAGCTGCTCTTGCTTTTATCGCTTTGCAAATCAAAGAAGGGGGACATATTGGGAACACACCCTTCCAAAATCTGGCCTTTAAACTGGCCCCAAAACTGGCCATAAACAAAATCTCTGCAGCATTGTGACATGTTCATGATGGCCATAACGCCCACGCTGGAAGGATGTGGGTTTACCAGAATGAGGGCAAGGAATACTTTGCCCACCCAGGGAAGAAAACCACTTAAAGGCGTTCTTAAACCACAAACAACAGCATGAGCAGTCTGTGCCTTAAGGACATGCTCCTGCTGCAGATAACTAGCCCAACCCGTCCCTTTATTTCGGCCCATCCCTTGGTTTCCCATAAGGGATACTTTTAGTTAATCTAATATCTATAGAAACAATACTAATGACTGGCTTGCTGTTAATAAATACGTGGGTAAATCTCTGTTTGGGGCTCTCAGCTCTGAAGGCTGTGAGATCCCTGATTTTCCATTTCACACCTCTACATTTCTGTGTGTGTTTGTCTTTAATTCCTCTAGCACCACTGGGTTGGGGTCTCCCCAACTGAGCTGGTCTCAGCACCTTCATAATAAAAACCCTCAAAAAACTGGGAATAGAAGGAACATACCTCAACAACAACAACAACAAAAAAGCCACATATGGCAGACAAAGCTAGTATCATACTGAATAGGCAAAACCAAAACCCTTTCTTCTAAGATCTGGGACATGACGAGGATGCCCACTGTCACCACTGTTATTCAACACTCTAGAGCAATCAGACAGGAGAAAGATATAAAGGGGATCCAAGTTAGAAAGAAAGAAGTCAAATTATCCTTCTTTGCAGATGATATAATCTTGTATTTGGAAAAACCTTAAAGACTCCATAAATAAACTATTAAAACTAATAAACAAATTCAGGGGCAGTTCCAAGATGGCTGAATAGGAACAGCTCCAGTCTACAGCTCCCAGCATGAGTGACGCAGAAGATGGGTGATTTCTGCATTTCCAACTGAGGTACCGGATTCATCTCACTGGGGCTTTTCAGGCAATGGGTGCAAGACAGTGGGTGCAGTGCACCAAGCATGAGCCAAAGCAGGGCAAGACATTGCCTCACCCGGGAAGTACAAGGGGTCAGGGAATTCCATTTCCTAGCAAAGCAAAGCAGTGACAGACGGCACCTGGAAAATCAGGTAACTCCCACACTAACATTGCACTTTTCCAATGGTCTTAGCAAATGGCACACCAGGAGATTATATTCCAAGGCTGGCTCACAGGGTTCCATGCCCACAGAGCCTCGCTCACCTGCTAGTACAGCAGTCTGAGATTGAACTGCAAGGCAGCAGTGAGGCTGGGGGAGGGGCGCCTGCCATTGCTGAGGCTTGAGTAGGTAAAAAAAGCAGCCAGAAAGCTCGAACTGGATGGAGCCCACCACAGCTCAAGGAGGCCTGCCTGCCTCTGTAGACTCCACCTCTGGGGGCAGGGCATAGCCAAACAAAAGGCAGCAGAAACCTCTGCAGACTTAAAAGTCCCTCTCTGACAGTTTCGAAGAGAGTGGTGGTTCTCCCCGCACGGAGTTTGAGATCTGAGAATGGACAGACTGCTTCCTCAAGTGGGTCCCTGACCCCAAAGTAGCCTAACTGGGATGCACCCTCCAGTAGGGGCAGACTAACACTTTACACGGCTGGGTACCCCTCTGAGATGAAACTTCCAGAGGAACAATCAGTCAGCAACATTTTCTGTTCAGCAATATTCACTCTTCTGCAGTCTCTGCGCTGATACCCATGCAAACAGGGTCTGGAGTGGACCTCCAGCAAACTGCAACAGACCTGCAACTGAGGGTCCTGACTGTTAGAAGGAAAACTAACAAACAGAAAGGACATCCACACCAAAACCCCATTGGTATGTCACCATCATCAAAGACAAAAGGTGGATAAAATTACAAAGGTGGGGAAAAAACAGAGCAGAAAAACTGAAAATTCTAAAAATCAGAGTGCCTCTCCTCCTCCAAAGAAACACAGCTCCTCAGCAGCAATGGAACAAGGCTGGATGGAGAATGATTTTGATGAGTTGAGAGAAGAAGGTTTCAGACGATCAAACCTCTCTGAGTGGAAGGAGGAAGTTCGAACCCATGGCAAAGAAGTTAAACACCTTGAAAGAAGATTGGATGAAAGGTTAACTAGAATAACCAATGCAGAGAAGTCCTTAAAGGACCTGATGGAGCTGAAAATCATGGCACGAGAACAACGTGATGGGCGCACAAGCATCCGCACCTGATTCGATCAACTGGAAGAAAGGGTATCAGAGATGGAAGATCCAATGAATGAAATTAAGTGAAAAGAGAAGTTTGGAGAAAAAAGAGTAAAAAGAAAAGAACAAAGCCTCCAAGAAATATGGGACTATGTGAAAAGACCAAATCTACATCTGATTGGTGCACTGAAAGTGATAGGGAGAATGGAACCAAGTTGGAAAACACTCTTCAGGATATAATCCAGGAGAATTTCCCCAACCTAGCAACGCAGGCCAACATTCAAATTCAGGAAATACAGAGAACGCCACAAAGATACTACTCGAGAAGAGCAACTCCAAGACACATGATTGTCAGATTCACCAAAGTTGAAATGAAGGAAAAAATGTTAAGGGCAGCCAGAGAGAAAGGTCAGGTTTCCCACAAAGGGAAGCCCATCAGATTAACAGCAGATCTCTCGGCAGAAACTCTACAAGCCAGAAGAGAATGGGGGACAAGATTCAACATTCTTAAAGAAAAGAAATTTGAACCCAGATTTTCATATCCAGCCACACTAAGCTTCATAAGTGAAGGAGAAATAAAATCCTTTACAGACAAGCAAATGCTGAGAGATTCTGTCACCACCAGGCCTGTCCTACAAGAGCTCCAGAAGGAAACACTAAACATGAAAAGGAACAACCAGTACCAGCCACTGCAAAACCAAGCCAAAATGTAAAGATCATTGATGCTAGGAAGAAACTGCATCAACTAACAATCAAAATAACCAGCTAGTATCATAATGACAGGATCAAATTCACAAATAACAATATTAACCTTAAATATAAATGGGCGAAGTGCTCCAATTAAAAGACACAGATTGGCAAATTGGATACAGTCAAGACCCATCAATTTGCTGTATTCAGGAAACCCATCTCACGTGCAGAGACACACATAGGCTCAAAATAAAGGGATGGAGGAAGATCTACCAAGCAAATGGAAAACAACAACAAAAAAAAGACAGGTGTTGCAATTCTAGTCTCTGATAAAACAGACTTTAAACCAACAAAGATCAAAAGAGACAAAGAAGGCCATTACATAATGGTAAAGGGATCAATTCAACAAGAAGAGCTAACTATCCTAAATATATATGCACCCAATACAGGAACACCCAGATTCATAAAGCAAGTCCTTAGAGACCTACAAAGAGACTTAGACTCTCACACTATAATAATGGGAGACTTTAACACTCCACTGTCGACATTAGAGAGATCAACGAGACAGAAAGTTAACAAGGACATCCAGGAACTGAACCCATCTCTGCACCAAGTGGACCTAATAGGAACTCTCCACCCCAAATCAACAGATTATACATTCTTCTCAGCACCACATCACACTTATTACAAAACTGACCACATAGTTGGAAGTAAAGCACTCCTCAGCAAATGTAAAAGAACAGAAATTATAACAAACTGTCTCTCAGACAACAGTGCTATCAAACTAGAACTCAGGATTGAGAAACTCACTCAAAACCACTCAACTACACGGAAACTGAACAACCTGCTCCTGAATGACTACTGGGTACATAACAAAAAGAAGGCAGAAATAAAGATGTTCTTTGAAACCAAAGAGAACAAAGACACAAAACACCAGAATCACTTGAACACATTTAAAGCAGTGTGTCAAGAAAAAATTATAGCACTAAATGCCCATAAGAGAAAGCAGGTAAGATATAAAATTGACACCCTAACATCACAATTAAAAGAACTAGAGAAGCAAGAGCAAACACATTAAAAATCCAGCAGAAAGCAAGAAATAACTGAGATCAGAGCAGAACTGAAGGAGATAGAGACACAAAAATACCCTTCAAAAACTCAATGAATCCAGGAGCTGGTTTTTGAAAAGATCAACAAAATTGATAGACCACCAGCAAGAGGAATAAAGAAGAAAAGAGAGAAGAATCAAATAGATGCAATAAAAAATGATAAAGGGGATATCACCACCAATCCCACAGAAATACAAACTACCATCAGAGAATACTATAAACACCTCTATGCAAATAAACTAGAAAATGTAGAAGAAATGCATAAATTCCTGGACACATACACCCTCCCAAGACTAATCCAGGAAGAAGTTGAATCTCTGAATAGACCAATAACAGGTTCTGAAATTGAGGCAATAATTAATAGCCTACCAACCCAAAAAAGTCCAGGACCACACGGATTTACAGCCAAATTCTACCAGAGGTACAAGGAGGAGCTGATACCAATCCTTCTGTAACTATTCCAATCAATAGGAAAAGAGGGAATCCTCCCTAACTCATTTTATGAGGCCAACATCATCCTGATACCAAAGCCTGGTAGAGATACAACAAAAAGAATTTTAGACTAATATCCATGAGGAACGTCGATGCAAAATTCCTCAATAAAATACTGGTAAACTGAATGCAGCAGCACATCAAAAACTTACCCACCATGATCAAGTGGGCTTCATTCCTGGAATGCAAGACTGGTTCAACATACGCAAATCAATAACCGTAATCCAGCATGTAAACAGAACCAACGACAAAAACCACATGATTATCTCAATAGATGCAGAAAAGGCCTTTGACAAAATTCAACAGCTCTTCATGCTAAACTCTCTAAATAAACTAGGTATTGATGGGACGTATCTCAAAATAATAAGAACTATTTATGACACACCCATAGCCAATATCATACTAAGTGGGCAAAAACTGGAAGCATTCCCTTTGAAATCTGGCACAAGACAGGGATGCCCTCTTGCATCACCCTTATTCAACATAGTGTTGGAAGTTCTGGCCAGGGCAATCAGAAAGGAGAAGGAAATAAAGGGTATTCAATTAGGAAAAGAGGAAGTCAAATTGTCCCTGTTTGCAGATGACATGATTGTATATTTAGAAAACCCCATTGTCTCAGCCCAAAATCTCCTTAAGCTGATAAGCAACTTCAGCAAAGTCTCAGGATACAAAATCAATGTGCAAAAATCACAAGCACTCTTATACACCAATAACAGACAAACACAGAGCCAAATCATGAATGAATTCCCATTCACAATAGCTTCAAAGAGAATAAAATACTTTGGAATCCAACTTACAAGGGATGTGAAGGACCTCTTCAAGGAGAACTACAAACTACTGCTTGACAAAATAAAAGAGGACACAAACAAATGGAAGAACATTCCATGCTCATGGATAGAATGAATCAATATTGTAAAAATAGCCACACTGCCCAAGTTAATTTATAGATGCAATGCCATCCCCATCAAGCTACCAATGACTTTCTTCACAGAATTGGGAAAAAAAAACTACTTTAAAGTTCATATGGAACCAAAAAAGAGCCCACATTGACAAGTGAATCCTAAGCCAAAAGAACAAAGCTGGAGGCATCATGCTACCTGACTTCAGACTATACTACAAGGCTACAGTAACCAAAACATCATGGTACTAGTACCAAAACAGAGACATAGACCAATGGAACAGAACAATGCCCCCAGAAATAATACCACACATCTACAACTATCTGATCTTTGACAAACCTGAGAAAACCAAGAAATGGGGAAAGGATTCTCTATTTAACAAATGGTGCTGGGAAAACTGGCTAGTCATATGTAGAAAGCTGAAACTGGATCCTTTCCTTATACTTTATACAAAATTAATTCAAGATGGATTAAAGACTTAAATGTTAGACCTAAAACCATAAAAACCCTAGAAGAAAACCTAGGCAATACCATTCAGGGCATAGGCATGGTCAAGGACTTCATGACTAAAACACCAAAAGCCATGGTAACAAAAGCCAAAATGGACAAATGGGATCTAATTAAACTAAAGCGCTTCAGCACAGCAAGAGAAACTACCACCACAGTGAACAGGCAACCTACAGAATGGGAGAAAATTCTTATAGTCTATTCATTGGACAAACGGCTAATATTCAGAATCTACATAGAACTCAAAAGAATTTACAAGAAAAAAACAACCCCATCAAAAATTGGGCAAAGGATCTGAACAGACAGTTCTCAAAAGAAGACATTTATGCAGCCAACAGACACATGAAAAAATGCTCATCATCACTGGTCATCAGACAAATGCAAATCAAAATCACAATGAGATACCATCTCACACAAGTTACAATGGTGATCATTAAAAAGTCAGGAAACAACAGGTGCTGGAGAGGATGTAGAGAAATAGAAACACTTTTACACTGCTGGGTGGTCTGTAAACTAGTTCAACCATTGTGGAAGACAGTGTGGTGATTCCTCAGGGATCTAGAACTAGAAATACCATTTGAACTAGCCATCCCATTACTGGGTATATACCCAAAGGATTATAAATCATGCTGCTGTAAAGACACATGCACACGTATGTTTATTGCAGCAGTATTCACAATAGCAAAGATTCGGAAGCAACTTAAATGTCCAACATGCAGCCATAAAAAAGGATGAATTCATGTCCTTTGTAGGGACATGGATGAAGCTGGAAACCATCATTCTCGGCAAACTATCGCAAGGACAAAGAACCAAACACCACATGTTCTCACTCATAGGTAGGAATTGAACAATGAGAACACTAGGACACAGGAAGGGGAACATCACACTGAGGCCTGTTGTGGGCTGGGGTAGCAGGGAGGGATAGCATTAGGAGATATACATAATGTAAATCATGAGTTAATGGGTGCAGCACACCAACATGGAACATGTTTTTATATATATATATGTAACAAACCTGCACGTTGTGCACATGTATCCTAGAACTTAAAGTATAATAAAAAAAAGATTTTAAAAAAACAAATTCAGTAAAGTGGCAGGGTACAAAATCAACATTAACAATTAGTAGTATTTCTATATGCCAACAGTGAACAATGTGAAAAAGAAATTAAAAGGTAGTCCCATTTAAAATGGTCACATATATCAAATTAAATACCTTAGAATTAACCAAAGACATGAAAGACGAAAACTGTAAAACACTGATGAAAGAAATTGAAGAGGACAGCAAAAAATAAAACAATATTCAATGTTCATGGATTGGAAGAATCAGTACTGTTAAAATTGCCATACTTCCCAAAGCAATCTACAGATTCAGTGCAATCTTTGTCAAATTACCAATGACAATCTACACAGAAATAGAAAAAAAATACAAAAATTTATATGGAGCCAAAAAAGATCCAGGATAGTTATCCTAAGCAAAAAGAACAAAACCAGAAGATTTGCATTACCTAACTTCAAATTTTACTACAGAGCTATAGTAACCAAAACAGCATGTTACTGGTGTAAAAACAGATACATGGACCAATGGAACACAATAGATAACCCAGAAATAAATTCACACACCTACAGTTAACTCATTTTTGACAAAGGTGCCAAGAATATATATTGGGGAAAAGACAGTCTCTTCATTAAATGGTGCTTGGAGATTGGACATTCTTAGGCAGAAGACTGAAACTAGACCCCTATCTCTCATCAAATACAAAAATTAAATCATAATGGATTAACGACTTAAACCTAACTCTCAAACTATAAAACTACTACAAGAAAGCATTGAGGAAAATCTCCAAGACATTGGTCTGAGCAACAATTTTTTGAGCAGTATTCCACAAGGACAGGCAACCAAAGCAAACATGAGCAAATGAAATCACATTAAATTAAGAAGTTCTGCAAAGCAAAGGATAAAATCAACTGTGAAGAGACAACTCACAGAATGGGAGAAAATATTTGCAAACTACCAATCTGACAAGGGATTAATAACCAGAATATATAAGAAACTCAAACAACTTTTAGTAAAAAATTTAATAATCTGATTTTAAAATTGGCAAAATATTTGAATAGATATTTTTCAAAAGAAGACATACAAATGGCAAACAGGCATTTGAAAAGGTGCTCAACATCACTGACCATCAGAGAAATGCAAATAAAAACTACAATGAGATATCATCTCACCCCAGTTAAAATGGCTTACATCCAAAAAACAGGCAATAACAAATGCTGGCAAGGATGTAAAGAAAAGGTAACCCTTGCACACTGTTGGTGGGAATGTAAATTAGTATAACCACTATGGAGAACAGTTTGGAAGTTCCTCAAAAAGCTAAAAATTAAGCTACCATTGATTCAGCCATCCCTTTGTTAGGTATACAACCAACAAAAAGGAAATCACTATATCAAAGAGATATCTGCACTCCCATGTTTGTTGCAGCATTGCTTACAACAACTAAGATTTGGAAGCAACCTAAGTGTCCATCAACAGATTAATGGATCAAGAAAATGTGGTGTATATACACAGTGGAGTACTATTCAGCCATTAAAAGAATGAGATCCAGTCATTTGCAACAACATGGATAAAACTGGAGATCATTATGTTAAGTGAAATAAACCAGGCACAGAAAGACAAATGTCACATGTTCTCCCCTTATTTGTGGGATCTATAAGTAAACACAATTGAACTCATGGAGAGAGAGAGTAGAAGGATGGTTACCAGAGCCTAGGAGGGTAGTAGGAGGTTGGAGGGAGGTGGGGATGGTCAATGGGTACAAAAAAAAGAAAAGAAAAAAATGAGTAAGACCTACTATTTGATAGCACAACAGGGTGTCTATAGTCAATAATAACTATTTTTAAATAAACAGTGTAATTGGACTGTTTGTAACTTAAAGGATAAATGTTTGAGGGGATGGATACTCCATTCTCCATGGTGTGACTATTTCACATTGCATGCCTGTATAAAAACATCTAATGTAACTCATAAATATATAAACCTATTTACTCACAACAAATATAACAGATTGTAAAAGAACACTGGAATTCAGCAGGGAAGTGACAGAGAACCTCTGAAGCCCAGAAAGAGGTATAAGCAGAGCAACCCAGCCCAGCTGAAATTGGCTCAGAGCCAGAAAAAACTCTCCAGTGCAGAGAAAAGGTAAGCAAGAAACTCTTCGTGGTTTACATTCCCACTAAAGACTTCTGCAGTCCTGGCCATGGGAGAGCTGCCAGGACTTGCTGTCCCTGAAAATAGGACAGGGAGTTTGTGGAGTCTCGGCAAAAGCACTGTTCTACAAAGGGAGTTCATCCTGAGTCCCATACACCTTCCAAGACCCAAGCAGTTGCAGCATGGCATCATTTCAGAGCTCAGCCCCCACCAGGGTACATACTGCCCTGGGTTCTAACAGACCTCAAATCTCCATATCACTGGGGTTCCACTGACATTCCCCCTACATTCATCTAGAGAGCTTCAATGTTGCAATGTTAGCTTGACCCAGCAGTGCAGCCAGATCCCCAGCAACCTAGCCCGTGCAGTGTCCTACACCCTGGGGTAGCTGTCCTCAGGACAAAGGGAGCTAGCTGAAAAGCATGCTCTCCAGAGCCTGAGAGCCACCTGCCTGGGACTGATGCCACTGAAAGCAGCCCTACCCCCTAGCAGCAGACCTGCCATGCACTTGCATGTGTCTTCAGAGGTCTCATGGCCTGAGAACAGGCCTACAGTGCCCACTGCCAACAACAAAAATCAAATCAATATGGCAGGAATAAGACCTCGCATGTCAATAAATAGCCTTGAATGTAAACTAATTAAATCCTTCCCTTAAAAGAGATAGACTGGCTGAATGACTTTAATAAAAACATGACCCAACTGTATGCTGACTAAAAGAAACTCATTTCACCTGTAAAGACACATATTGACTGAAAATAAAGGGATAAAAAAAGATATGCCATGGAAACAGAAACCAAAAGTGAGCAGAAGTAGCTATACTTAGATAAAATAGGCTTTAAGTCAAACTGTAAAAAGAATCAAAGAAGGTCATTATATAATGACAAAGAGGTCAATTCAGAAAAAGGATATAACAATTCTAAATATATATGCACTTAACATTAGAGCACCCAGATATATAAAGCAAATATTATATCTAAAAGAGGAGACAGACTTAAATACAATAATAGTTGGGGGCTTCAACACCCTACCCAGCATTAGATATATCATCTAGACAGAACAACAAAAAACAAATATTTGATTTAAGTTGTAATTTAGACTAAATGGACCAAACAGACATTTGCAGAACATTTTATCTAAAAGCTACAGAATATAAATTCTTCTCATCAGCACATATAACATTCTCCAAGATATATCATATGTTAGACCACAAAACAAGTCTCAACAAATTTTTAAATGGTGAAGTCATATCAAGTATCACCTCAGGTCACAATGGAATAAAATTAGAAATCCAAAACAAAAGGAAAATTGGAATACACGGAAAGTAAAAATTATGCCCCCGAACAATCATAGGGTCAATGAGGAAATTAAGAAGAAAATCAGAAAGTTTCATTAAACAAATAAAAATAAAAGCAATCTGCTAAAACCTAAGGCATACAGCAAAAGCAATGAAAAGAGGGAAGTTTGTAGCAGTAAAAGCCTGCATGAAAAAAGTAGAAATATTTCTAATAAACAACTAAATGGTGTGCCTCAAGAAAAGCAAGAACAAACCAAACCCAAAATTAGCGGGGGAAAATAAATAATAAAGAAGAGAGTAGAACTAAACCAAACAGAGACTAAAAAAAGTAATACAGAGAATCAATGTAAGAAAAAGTTGGTTTTTTGAAAAGACAAACAAAGTCAACAAATTCCTAGCTAAGATTACTGATACAGGAAGAGAGAAGACCGAAATAAACAAATCAGAAATGAAAAAGGAGAGATTACTAACAGTTATCACAGAAATACAAAGACCATCAAAAACTATTGTGAACAACTATACGCTAACAAACTGGAAAACTTAAAGGAAAAGGATAAATTCCTGGAAACACATAACCTATCAAGATTAAATGAGAAAAAATATAGAAAATCTGAACAAACCAATTAGAAGTGGCAAGACTTAAGTAACAATAAAGCATTTCCTAAATAGATTTTTAAAAACCCAGGGCCAGATTGATTCACAGCAGAATTCTACCAAATGTATAAAAAAGAACTGGTGCCAATTTTCCTAAAACTGTTAGAAAACTTGAGGAGGGAACCCTCCCTAACTCATTCCACAAGGCCAGCATTACCCTGATACAAGACGAGTTCACAAGAGTCAAATAAAACTACAGGCCAATATCTTTGGTGAACATACACACAAAAACCCTCATCAAAATCTAGCCAGATTAATAGAACAGCACATCTTAACAATAATATCCTATAACTATGTGGGATTTATAACAGAGATGCAAGGAAGATGGTTCAACATATGCAAGACAATAAATGTGATAAATAACATCAACAGAATGAAGGATAAAAGCCATATTATCTCTGGCAGAGACATAACAAAAAAACCGAATTTTAGACCGATATCCCTCATGAACATCGATGTGAAAATCCTCAATAAAATACTGGCAAATCAAATCCAGCAGCCCATCAAAAAGCTTATCCACCACAATCAACTCGGCTTCATCCCTGGGATACAAGCCTGGTTCAACATACGCAAACCAATGGATGTAAACCATCACATAAACAGAACTAAAGACAAAAACCACATGATTAACAGATGCAGAAAAGGCCTTTGAAAAATTCAACAGCGCTTCATGCTAAAAACTCTCAATAAATTAGGTATTAATGGAACATATCTCAAAATAAAAAGAGCTATTTATGACAAACCCACAGCCAATATCATACTGAATGGGCAAAAACTGGAAGCATTCTCTTTGAAAACTGGCACAAGACAGGGATGCCCTCTCTCACCACTCCTATTCAACATAGTGTTGGAAGCTCTGGCCAGGACAATCAGGCGAGAGAAAGAAATAAAGGCATTCAATTAGAAAAAGAGGAAGTCAAATTGTCCCTGTTTGCACATGACTGTACATTCAGGAAACCCCATCATCTCAGCCCAAAATCTCCTTAAGCTGATAAGCAACTTCAGCAAAGTCTCAGCGTACAAAATGAATTGCAAAAATCGCAAGCATTCCTATACACCAATAACAGACAAACAGAGAGCCAAACTGTGAGTGAACTCCCATTCACAATTGCTACAAAGAGAATAAAATACCTAGGAATACAATTTACAAGAGATGTGAAGGACGTCTTCAAGGAGAACTACAAACCACTGCTCAATGAAATAAAAGAAGACACAAACAAATGGAAGAACATTCCATGCTCATGAATAGGAAGAATCAATATTGTGAAAATGGCCATACTGCCCAAGGTAATTTATAGATTCAATGTCATCCCCATTAAGCTACCAATGACGTTCTTCACAGAATTGGAAAAAACTACTTTAAAGTTTATGTGGAACCAAAAAAGAGCCCACATTGACAAGACAATCCTAAGCAAAAAGAACAAAGCTGGAGGCAACACGCTACCTGACTTCAAACTATACTACAAGCCTACAGTAACCAAAACAGCATGGTACTAGTACCAAAACAGAGATATAGACCAATGGAACAGAACAGAGGCCTCAGAAATAATACTGCACATCTACACCTCTCTGATCTTTGACAAACCTGACAAAAACAAGAAATGGGGAAAGGATTCCCTATTTAATAAATGGTGCTGGAAAAACTGGCTAGCCATATGTAGAAAGCTAAAACTATATTCCTTCCTTATGCCTTATACAAGAATTAATTCAAGATGGATTAAAGACTTCAATGTTAGACCTAAAACCATAAAAACCCTAGAAAACCTAGGCAGTACCATTTAGGACATAGGCCTGTGCAAGGACTTCATGAATAAAAGGAGCACCAAAAGCAATGGCAACAAAAGCCAAAATTGACAAATGGGATCTAATTAAACTAAAGAGCTTCAGCACAGCAAAGGAAACTACCAGCAGAGTGAACAGGCAACCAACAGAATAGGAGAAAATGTTTGCAATCTACCCATCTGACAAAGGGCTAATATCCAGAATCTACAAAGAACTTAAACAAATTTATAAGAAACAATCAAACAACCCTATCAAAAAGTGGGCAAAGGATATGAACAGATCCTTCTGAAAAGAAGACATTTATGCAGCCAACACATGAAAAAATGCTCATCATCACTGGCCATCAGAGAAATGCAAATCAAAACCACAATGAGATACCATCTCACGCCTGTTAGAATGGTGATCATTAAAAAGTCAGGGAACAACATGCTGGAGAGGATGTGGAGAAACAGGAATGATTTTACACTGTTGGTAGGACTGTAAACTAGTTCAACCATTGTGGAAGACAGTGTAGCAATTCCTCAAGGGTCTAGAACTTGAATTACCATTTGACCCAGCAATCCCATTACTGGGTATATACCCAAAGGATTATAAATCATGCTACTATAAGGACACACACACACACACATATTCATTGTGGCGATATTCACAATAGCAAAGACTTGGAACCAATGCAAATGTCCAAGAATGATGGACTGGATTAAGAAAATGTGGCACATATACACCAGGGAATACTATGCAGTCATAAAAAAGGATGAGTTTGTAGGGACATAGATGAAGCTGGAAACCATCATTCTGAGCAAACTCTCAAGGACAGAAAACTAAACACCGCATCTTCTCACTCATAGGTGGGAACTGAACAATGAGAACACAGGCGGGGAACATCACTCATAGTGCCTGTTGTGGGGTGGGGGACTGGGGGAGGGATAGCATTAGGAGAAATACCTAATATAAATTACGAGTTAATTGGTTCAGCAAACCAACGTGGCACATGTATACATATGTAACAAACTTGCATGTTGTGCACATTTACCCTAGAACTTAAAGTATAATAATAAAAAAGTATGATCATCTCAATAGATGCAGAAAAAGCATTTAATAAAATTCAACATCCTTTCATGATAAAAACTCTCAACAAACTAGACATAGGAGGAACATATCTCAAAATAATAAAGGCCATATATGATAAACCCACAGCTAACATGATGCAGAAAGCCCTTCCTCTAAGATCTGGAATAAGACAAGGATGCCCGTTTCCACCACTCCTATTCAACACAGTACTGGAAGTCCTAGCTAGAGCAATAAGATGAAAGAAAAGAAAAAAGAAAAGAAAAGAAAAGAAAAGAAAAGAAAAGAAAAGAAAAGAAAAGAGGAAGGAAGGAAGGAAGGAAGGAAGGAAGGAAGGAAGGAAGGAAGGAAGGAAGGAAGGAAGGAAGGAAAGAAAGAAAGAAAGAAAGAAAGAAAGAAAGAAAGAAAGAAAGAAAGAAAGAAAGAAAGAAAGAAGAAAGAAAGAAAGAAGAAAGAAAGAAAGAAAGAAAAAGAAAGAAAGAAAGAAAGAAAGAAAGAAAGAAAGAAAGAAAGAAAGAAAGAAAGAAGGAAGGAAGGAAGGAAGGAAGGAAGGAAGGAAGGAAGGAAGGAAGGAAGGAAGGAAGGAAGGAAAGAGAGAGAGAAAGAAAGAAAGAAAGAAAGAAAGAAAGAAAGAAAGAAAGAAAGAAAGAAAGAAAGAAAGGAAGGAAGGAAGGAAGGAAGGAAGGAAGGAAGGAAGGAAGGAAGGAAGGAAGGAAGGAAGGAGGCAGGCAGGCAAGCAAGCAAAGGCATCCAAATTAGAAAAGAGGAAGTCAAATTGTCCCTTTTTGCTGATAATTTGATCTTATGTCTAGAAAAACCTAAAGACTCCAGCAAAAACTCTTAGATTTAATAAATTCAGTAAAGTTGCAGGATAAAATATCAACATACAAAAATCACTGGTGTTTCTGTACATCAACAATGATCTAGCTGAGAAAGAAATAAAAAAATCCCATTTGCAATAGCTACCAAAATAAATAAATATATAAAATACCTAGGAATAAATTTAACCAAGGAGGTGAAGGATCTCTACAAGAAAAACTACAAAACATTGATGAAAGAAATTGAAGAGGACACAACCAAATGGAAAGACATCTCATCCTCATGAACCAAAAGGATTAATATCATTAAAATGACCATGCTGCCCAAAGCAATCTACACATTCAGTGTAATCCCTATCAAAATACCAACATCATTCTTCACAGAATTAGGAAAAAAAAAAAAAAAAAAGCTAAAAATTATACACAATCAAAAAAGATGCAGAATACCAAAAGAACCCTGATCAAAAAGAACAAGCTGGAGGCGTCACATTGCCTGACTTCAAAATATGTTACAAGGCTAGAGTAACCAAAACAGTATGGTATCAGTATAAAAGCAGACATACAAACCAATTGAACAGAAGAGAATTCAGAAATAAGTCCACGTATCTACAGCCAACTAATTTTTGGTAAAGGCACCAAGAACTTACACTAGGGAAAGGACATCCTCTTCAATAACTGGTACTGGGAAAATTGGATATCCACATGTAAAAGAATAAAACTGGCCCCTTATCTGTCCACATATACAAATACCAACTCAAAATGGATTCAAGAAAAATGTAAGACTCAAAACGATAAAACTGTCAGAAAAGATAGGAAAATCACTTCAAGACATCAGTCTAGGCAAAGATTACACAGCTAAGATCTCAATAGCACAGACAGCTACACACAAATAGACAAATGGGACTACATTAAACTAAAAAGCTTCTACACAGCAAAGGAAACAATCAACAGAATGAAAAGACAACCTGTTGAATGGGAGAAAATATGTGCAAACTACTTATCCAATAAGGGACTAATATCCCAAATGTATAAGAAACTCAAATAACTCAAGACTAAAAAAAAAATCGATTAAAAATTGGACTACTGATGTGAATAGATATTTCTCAAAAGGTGATGTAAAAATCGCCAACAGACATATTTTTAAAAGAAGCTCAACATCACTCATCATCATGGAAATGCAGATAAAAAACACAAGGAGATATCATCTTTTTCTTCCACAGGTTATTGGGGTACAGGTGATATTTCGTTACATGAGTAAGTTCTTTAGTGGTGATTTGTGAGATTTTGGTGTACCTGTCACCCGAGCAGTATACACTGCACACTATTTAGAGTCTTTTATCCCTCGCTCTCCTCCCATCCTTCCGTACATGTCCCCAAAGTCCATTGTATCATTCTTATGCCTTTGCGTCCTCATAGCTTAGTTCCCACATGTGAGTGAGAACATATGATGTTTGGTTTTCCATTCCCGAGTTACTTTGTTTAGAATAAGAGTCTCCAATTTCATTCAAGTTGCTGTAAATGCCATTAATTAATTGTTTTTTATGGCTGAGTAGTATTCCATCGTACATATATACCACAGTTTCTTTATCCACTCGTCGATTAATGGACATTTGGATTGGTTCCACAATTTTGTAATTGCGAATTGTGCTGCTATAAACATGTGTGTGCAAGAATATTTTTCATGTAATGACTACTTTTCCTCTGGGTACATACCCAGTAGTGGGATTGTTGGATCAAATGGTACTTCTACTTTTAGTTCTTTAAGGAATTTCCACACTGTTTTCCACAGTGGCTGTGCTAGTTTACATTCCCATCAGCAGCATAGAAATGTTCCCTGTTCAACACATCCACACCAACATCTACTGTTTTTGATTTTTTGATTATGGTCATTCTTGCAGGAGTAAAGTGGTGTCGATTGTGGTTCTGACTTGCATTTCCCTGATCATTAGTGATGTTGAGCATTTTTTCATATGTTTGTCAGCCATTTGTATATTTTCTTTTGAGAATTGTCTATTCATGTCCTTAGCCCACTTTTTGATGGGATTCTTTTTTTGTTCTTGTTAATTTGTTTGAGCTTGTTGTAGATTCTGGATATTAGTCGTTTGTCAGATGTATAGATTGTGAGCACTTTCACCCACTCTGTGGGTTGTCTGCTTACTCTTCTGACTGTTCCTTTGGCTGTGCAAAAGCTCTTTAGTTTAATGAAGTCCCAGCTATATATCTTTGTTTTTATTGCATTTGCTTTTGGGTTCTTGGTCATGAAATCCTTGCCTAAGCCAGTGTCTAGAGGGGTTTTTCAATGTTGTCTTCTAGAATTTTTATAGTGTCAGGTCTTAGATTTAAATCTTTAATCTATCTTGAGTTGATTTTTATATAAAGTGAGAGATGAGGATCCAGTTTCATTCCCCTACAGGTGGTTAGCCAATTATCCCATTACCATTTATTGAAAAGGATGTTTTTTCCCCATTATATGTTCTGGTTTGCTTTGTCAAAGTTGAGATCTCTGTATTTGGGTTGATTTCTGGGTTATCTATTCTGTTCCATTAGTCTATGTGCCTATTTTTATAGCAGTACCATGCTGTTTTGGTGACTATGGTCTTATAGCATAGTTTGAAATCAGGTAGTGTGATGCCTGCTGATTTGTTCTTTTTGCTTAGTCTCGCTTTGGCTATGTGGGCTCCTTTTTGGCTCCATATGAATTTTAGAATAGTTTTTTCTAATTCTGTGAAGAATGATGGTGGTATTTTGATGGGGATTGTGTTGAATTTGTAGATTGCTTGTAGCAGTATGGTCATTTTCACAATATGGATTCTACCCATTCATGAGCATGGGGTGTTTCCATTCGTTTGTGTCATCTATGATTTCTTTCAGCAGCGTTTTATAGTTTTCCTTGTAGATATGTTTTGCCTACATGGTTGGGTATATTTGTAAGTTTTTTTTTTTTTTTTTTTTTTTTTTTTTTTGCAGCTATTGTGAAAAGGACTGAGTTCTTGATTTGGTTCTCTTCTTGGTCACCATCCATGTACAGAAGAGCTACTGATTTGTGTACATTAATCTTGTATTTGGAAACTTTGCTGAATTCTTTTTTCAGTTCTAGGAGCTTATAGAGGAGTCTTTAGGCTTTTTGAGGGAAACAATCATATTGTCAGCAAATAGTGACAGTTTAACTTCCTCTTTACAATTTGGATGCCTTTTCTTTCTTTCTCTTCTCTGATTGCTCTGCCTAGGACTTCCAGTATTATGTTGAAGAAGAGTAGTGAGAGTGGGCATCCCACAGTGGAATAAAACTGGAAATCAACTACAAAAAGAACCTAAAAAACCATGCAAACACATATAAATTAAATAACCTACTCCTGATTGATCACTGGGTCAAAATGAAATCAAGATGGAAATTTAAAAATTATTCTAACTGAATGACCACAATGACACAACCTATCAAAACCTCTGAGATACAGCAAAGATGGTGCTAAGAGGAAAGTTCATAGCCCTAAACACCTACCTCAAAAAGACTGAAAGAGCACAAATGGACATTCTAAGGTCACACCTCGAGGAACTAGAGAAACAAGAACAAACCAAACCAAAACCCAGCAGAGAAAAGGAAATAATCAAGATCAGAGCAGAACAAAATGAAATTGAAACAAAAAAAAATACAAAAGATAAATGAAACAAAAGCTAGTTCTTTGAGAAGATAAATAAAATTGATAGACCATTAGTAAGATTAACCAAGAAAAAAAAAGAGACAATCCAAATAACCTCATTAAGAAAGGAAACAGGAGATATTACAACTGATACCACTGAAATACAAATGATTATTCAAGGCTACTAGGAACACCTTTACACACATAAATTAGAAAATCTAGAAGAGATGGATAAATTCCTGGAAAAATACAACCCTCCTAACTTAAATTAGAAAGCATAAGATACCCTGAACAGATCAATAAAAAGCAGAGATTGAAATGGAATTTAGAAAATTATCAACAACAACAAAAAAGTTCAGGACCAGATGGATTCGCAGCAGAATTCTATCAGACATTCAAAGAAGATTTGGTACCAATCTTTTTGACACTATTCCACAAGATAAAGAGGGAACCCTCCCTAATTCATTCTATGAAGCTAGCATCACCCTAATACCAAAACCAAAAAAGGACATAACCAAAAAGAAAACTACAGACTGATATTTTTGATGAACATAGACACTAAAATCCTTAACAAAATACTAGGTACTGGAATCCAACAGCATATCAAAATGATAATCCACCATGATCAAGTGCGTTTCATACCAGGGATGCAGGGATGGTTAACATATACAAGTCAATATATGTGATACACCATATAAACAGAATTAAAAATAAAAATCACATGATTATCTCAGTATGCGTGGAAACAGTATTCGACAAAATCCAGCATCCCTTTATGATTAAAACTCACAGCAAAATTAGCATATAAGGGACATACCATTAACATAATAAAAGTCATCTATGACAAACCCAAAGCCAACATAATAATGAATGTGGAAAAGCTGAAAGCATTCCTTCTGAGAACTGGAGATATCATCTTAACCCTGTTAAAATGACTGTTATCAAAAAGAAAAATAATAGACACTGGCAATGATGTGAAGAAAAGAACTCTTACACACTTTTTGTGGGAAGTTAAATTAGTACAGCCATTATGGAAAACACTATGGGGATTTCTAAACAAACCAAAAATGGAACTACCATATGATCCAGCAATCCTACTAACTGGGTATTTATCTAAAGGAAAGGAAATCAATATAACAAAGGGATAACTGCACTTGCATGTTTATTACAGTACTATTCACAATAGCAAATATATGGAATCAACCTAAGTGTCCATCAGTAGATGAGTGTATTTTTAAAAGGTGGTATATAAACATAATAGAATACTATTCAGCCATAAAGAAAGAATGAAATCCTATAAATTGGAAATGGAGGACATTATGTTAAGTGAAATAAGACAGGAATATCAATAAATATTGCATGTTCTCATTCACATGTGAAAGCTAAAACTGTTAAGCTCATGGAGGTAGACAGTAGAATGATGGTTAGCAGAGGTTAAAAAGGGTCGGTGGTGTGGGGAGATGAAGATAGGTTGGTTAATGGGTATGAAAATATATTTATAAAAATAAGTTCTAGGGTTTAATAGCACAGGGGGTGACTATAGTTAACAATATATTGTATACTGCAAAATGGCTAGAGGAGAAAATTGGAAATGTTCCCAACACAAAGAAATGATAAATGTTCAAGGTTATGCATATTCTAAATACTCTGATATGATCATTATACATTGTATGTATACAGAATAGTAGACCATTCATAACCTGATCCCAAGTTATCTCAGTCTCTTGGTCTCTCTATAATTCTCTTTGACACTTTTCCTTCACCCAAAGTCCGTCCATACAACCTGTCTTGGGAATTCTGACATATCCTCCAAACTCTACCACCATACTATGTACTGTAAGGGATATGTGAATGGGACTTCCTCCAGTTGTGCAGTGTACAGCCTACCCAACTATATAATGACCCAGTACAGCACCCCACACATTCTACAGGAGAACTCCTCACTTTACATGTCAGTCACCTCCACTAGACTCTAGGTTACCTGATGACAAGGTCTAAGGAAGATTGCAGAACAAAGCAGTTAAGGGCAGACGTTCTGTAGACAAACTGCTCGATTTATATTGTGGTCATAACACATAATGCCTGTGATCTGAAAAAGGGGAAAATTGAACTATCCTCATAAGACAGAGTGTAAGGTCTAGCAGAGAAACAAGGGAAATGTTGAATGTTGTGCTGAAACAGAGTACAGGCTTGGTAAGAGTTTCCATTGTGTTTATCTGTGTATTCCCAGGATTTTAAAGCGTGACTAGAACCTAGTAGTTGCTCTGTCAATTTCTAATGAGTGAATTCATGTCTATTAATAAACGAATAAGCTTTGCCTCTAGGATAAAAGAGAAATATTGTTGTAGAAGGTTTATTTATTTTCCAATAGTTTGAAAGCCTGCAGCTCTAGAAATCATTTTTCTATATCCTGCTTACATTCAATGATAGCTAGAGAAGGTGGGAGAAAAGATAAAGCCTAGAAATTGATAATAAACTTAGTAAATAGAAATAACAGAAGAAATAGAGGACTATTGAGAAAGAAAACAGGAACCAAATATGGGAAATAAAAACCAAAGCAGGAAATGTTTAAGAAAAGAAAAAATGTGGGGATACACTGAAGAATAGAAAGACAAAAATACAGATAAGTAGTTGAGGAAAAAGGGAACTCAGTTACATATAAACCATTTTGGGACTTTTTCATAATCCCAGAAAACACTCCATTGCTCTCTCCTTTTATCATCTGAGCCTTGGAGTTGTTTTAGGCCTCATATTGCTCCTTCTCTTTCTCCTATTTTTCTTCCGTGTTTCTCCTGCTCACTTAGGACACTGTGAATTCAGCTCTGAAAGAACTGCTCCACCCTGAGATGAGGTTTATCCTTCTTGCTTAGCCAGTGGCCAATGAAGTGAATTGGGGAATTTTCCTTTTGCTCATGGGCTTACTTTGCAAAGGCCAATTCTAGGGTTTGATTTGTTTTCTTTTGCTAGAAAAAAATAGGGAGGAAAACAATCTCTGTTGTGAGAAGCCTGCACAGGAAGGGGTTACCTACACTGGGGAAGTTCTCTGTTTCAAAATGAAATTGGGTTAATTGAGAAGGGCATGGGGAAATACCGAAGCCCAATTAACAAGGTCTAAAGTCTCCCAATTAACAAGATAATTGTTAAATGGCTTTGGGGCAGCACTTAAGAGTTTTAGAAGCGAAACCACTTGTTCCAGGTGTTTAGTCAGAGAGTGATTTCAGGTCTTTTCCACTCTCAACCGCACATAAAAGGAGCCTAGAAGTGCAGAAAGAGATTTCAAGAAGAACAATGAGATCACTTGGACTCGGCAAGGGGAACATCACACACCGGGGCCTATCACAGGGAGGGGGGAGGGGGGAGGGATTGCATTGGGAGTTACACCTGATGTAAATGATGAGTTGATGGGTGCAGCACAGCAACATGGCACAAGTATACATATGTAACAAACCTGCACGTTATGCACATGTACCCTAGAACTTAAAGTATAATAAATAAAAAAAAAGAAGAAGTTTGAATAGAATACACGCGTGGGGAGCCCTGAATGGAAACGGTGTGTCCTAAGGAACAGATCAGAAATATTTCCTATATGTTGAACTTTATTTCAGTTATGACATCTAGTGTCAAAACCTAAACCTAAAAGTGGGCCTTGCATATGTAGAGGGCATTCTTGGGCACCCTTCCTGGATGGATTTTTGTCCATTCAATGTGATCCTTAGCTGCGCTCCAATTATTATCCCTTTATTATGAAGCTATTCTCTCTCGGCTCTCTACAGATTTGGTTGCATTTGCTACTGGTACTTCTCTGATGATTTAAAAATCAAGATATAATCTCCATCAAATACCAACAAAAGGAGAGAAGAGAAAAGAGAATGCTTCTCTAGCTTGATTTCCCAGTAGGAGGGAGGCCCAGTCTCCCACTGGACACCTGTGGCTCAGCCCCTGGAACCTCCATCTCTGAGATCTGGAGGCTCTGTGGGGAAAAACTACCAACAGCTGAGAGGAACAGCGCAGTCCCCGCGAGCATAACCCCCTCCGTCACGAAGTAGACACTTGCTCATAAGGAGGCTCAATCCTTTCCATAATGGAACAAACCGCCATCTGCCTTCTCCCAAATCCCCGCACAGTCTGTACTCTCTCTGCTTCCAGACGGCTGGCCGGGTGGGTGGGGGAGCCCAGCTGTTCTTGCTCTGTGAAGACGGCAGGCGATGGGGACTCCAGTGTGCGAAGCGGTGGGTCCTATCGGCCACAAGGGTGCACCGGGCTCTGTTCTGGGCACGGCTCTCCTGGACACCCAGGCCTGGCCAGTACGACCCACGCAACATAGCGCTTTTCCTGTAGTGCCTCATGTTCTGCCGTGAAATTTTCTTTTGCTTGCATGATGTTATTTGATCCTCATATCAGGTTTATGGTTTTGTTTTCAATGCTATTTTGCCAGGAGGGAAGTGAAGAAATAAGCTGTGGGTGCTGAGGCTTCCCATCAGCAACGTTAGGATCCACCCTTTACAGAAGAGCATTTTCTCACGCCTGCATTTAAAATACCGCTACCCACATCCGAAGTTTGTCCTTCTGGTGCATTTTAAATTTCTTCAACACAGAGTTGAGAGGTGATTGGGCATGAAACCAAGTCTGTCGTCATCCTCTTCCCTTTGAATTATAGGGAAAGTTTTTGGAATACAAATGACAATGTCGCCCATTTGGGCTGAAAAGCCCTTAACCAAATGTGAACCCTCCACTGTTAACTGTACTTTGTTTTTTACTCTGTTATGTGGTCCCAGACACTCTTCAAGAAAGAAACTAAGATTTCCTTTCTCAAACAAGTGAGAGAGTTGGTGATCAGCCAAGATCATGGACCAAAAACAACCACCACAGAAAAAAACAACAACAACAACAAAAAACAAACAACAACAACAAAAAAACGAAAAACAAAAAACAGAAAAAGTCCTAGTACTTTTGAACTTAGGACTATGTTTTTGTTTTCGTTTTATCCTCTTACTTGATGTTTTACTCCTATGGAACTGGAAATTAGAAACAGTTGCTGAGTATTCATATATTTGCTGTTAAAACCCAAGGGTAGTACTCTTAAGTTCCCATGCACAATAGGAAAAGCTCAGAGCTGAAATTCATCAAAATGCTGGTGGTTAATTTGCTTTGAAAATCATGCCTCCCTGGAAGATGACAGCGTGGTATTTTCTATAGATGTCTATATGAACACTTTAGTCTCTCTTTTAAGTAGGGAATTTCCTAGAGCTGAAGTTAGCAGAGCCAAAAGTCTGATCATGATCCTTGACTGTATTTGAATTGGTAGTTTTTTCCCACGAAATACAAAAGAAACTTGAACCAGGCTTTGGTCCTTGTGTCACCTCTATATCAAAGGCAGCCTGCAGCAAAGCGCAGCTCAGCTGCTCAAGTGCAGGGACTGGCATGGCTGATGGAAAGTAATAGGAGAAGTGTCAGGGAAGACTGTAGGTAGCAGAAGTGATAATGAGATGGAGTGTGATAGAGCCCCCGGCAAGATTAAATGTGCAAGTGTCTTTCTTCTCTAATTAGACATTTATATCATTCACTTTCCAACCTTAAACATTCAAGGAGAGTGCTATGCTTGCCAATTTTTCTATTGACCTTTCACAGCTTTGCAAAGCAAAAACTCCTCTGTTGGGGGAAAGGGGTACAGATTCAACATTCCTTCCCCAAATCAAGCACTAGTCAGCCAGTCCTTGAGCAAGGCCCACTGCTCATGTGCAGAGACCGGGACGGAAAGATGGTCTGTTGAATGTTTGCATCTTAAATGCAAAGAATGTGTTCCATATGCTACAGGCAGCTCCAGATCATGGAAGCATTTTTCTGTGGTTTCTGAATGAAACAGCTTGTATCTTCCTGCTGCTTTACAGCCATAAAGAAGAAATAAATGCTCAAGTTTTTGTGCTAGGTTATAGGCAAATGCTTAGTGTTTCCCGTCTTGTGACTGTAAACATTCATTCTGCCTTCCCTTTCTCTCTATCTGGCTTTTGTAAAATTTCAAATATTTCTGAAGACACAATGATTTTTAAGAATGTGTATATTTCTATTCAACCTGTTTCTAATCCTTGCTCTCCAAGAAATGCCAGTTGTTGTAATAAGATATGACATTGGAGAAGCAGCATCATATTGCAGAAGAGGCACAGGCCAAAGGAAACAGAGGCCTTTGTTCCAGGGCTGCCTCTACTACTCACTAGTTGTTCGGCATCAAACAAACCACCTCATGTCTCTGGGCTTTGGTTTTCTAGTATCTAAAATGAGGTGGGGAGAAAGGAGAGTGGGCCATCTCAGGTAGCAAACATGTCAAAACTAGGCTTCTCCTAGCAATTATTGGCATGACTTATTCACGCCCTCCAGCCATTTACATACATTCCATAGAACACACACACACACACACACACACTTTAAGAAATTTTAAAGTTGTGAGACAGTGTCTTGCTTTATCACCCAGACTGGAGTGCAATGGTGCGATCAGAGCTTACTTCAGCCTTGAACTCCTGGGCTCAAGTGATCCTCTTCCTTCAGCTTCCCTAATAGCTAGGACTATAGGTGTACATTCTAGCTAATATCCAGCTAATTTGTTTTAAATATTTTTATAGAGATGAGGTCTCACTATGTTTCCCATGCTGGTTTAAAACTCCTGGGCTCAAGTGATCCTCCCACCTCAGCTTCACAAAGTGCTGGGATTATAGGCATGAGCCACCATGCCCATCCTAAAATTAAGAATTATTTTTATTTTTTTCTAATTTTACTTATTTACATTTTATAATATTTATCACTTAAAAACACAAATTTTAAGAAAAAAGAAACAACATAAGCTGCTGTTAGATGCTTTAGTATCATGTATGCTGAAATATCTTCCTTCCCCAAAAGAGTTTTAAATATTTGAATTAGGTGCTATAATTTAAGAACTAGTCTAATTGAATCCCTAAAAAGCTAAAGAGTCTTCATAAAAGAAACCAGGGACCATAAGACAGCATAAGAAAAATGGATACAATAACCATCCGAGTAGGAGAAAATATGGAATTTATGTATTTTATGATACAGTTAACAAATAAATTATGCAAAGCCAAGTCTTTCTAAATAAAACTGTAAGATAATAAAATGTGCCCATGCTTTTCAAACTAGATTTTAAAAATTTTTTTAATTCCATAGGTCATTGGGGATCAGGTGTTGTTTGGTTACATGTGTAAGTTCTTTAGGGTGATTTGTGAGATTTTGGTGTACCCATCACCTGAGCAGTATACACTGCACCCAATTTGTGGTATTTTTATCCCTCGTCCTCTTTCCCCCTTAGTCGCCAAAGACCACCGTGTCTTTCTTATGTCTTTGCATCCTCATAGCTTAGCTCCCACATATGAGTGACAACATACAATGTCTAGTTTTCCATTCCTGAATTACTTCATTTAGAATAATAGCTTCCAATCTCATCCAGGACACTGAAATGCCATTAATTCATTCATTTTTATGGCTGAGTAGTATTCCATCATATATATCACAGTTTCCTCATCCACTGTGTTAATTGATGGGCACTTGGGTTGGTTCCACGTTAATTGATGGGCACTTGGGTTGGTTCCACGTTTATGCAATTGCAAATTATGCTGCTATAAGCATGTCTGTGCATGTATCTTTTTCATATAGTGACTTCTTTTTGTCTAGGTAGATACCCAGTAGTGGGATTGCTAGATCAAATCATAGTTCTACTTTTAGTTTTTTAAAGAATCTCCACACTATTTTCCATAGTGATTGTACTAGTTTACATTCCCAGCAGCAGTGTGGAAGGGTTCCCTGTTCAACGCATCCACACCAACATCTACTGTTTTTGAATTTTTTATTATGGTCATTCTTTTTATTATTATTATTATTATTATACTTTAAGTTCTAGGGTACATGTGCACAACATGCAGGTTTGTTACATATGTATACATGTGCCATGTTGGTGTGCTGCACCCATTAACTTATCATTTACATTAGGTATATCTCCTAATGCTATCCCTCCCCCCTCTCTCCTCCCCACAATAGGCCCCAGTGTGTGATGTTCCCCTACCCGTGTCCACGTGATCTCATTGTTCAATTTCCACCTATAAGTGAGAATATGTGGTGTTTGGTTTTCTGTTCTTGCGATAATTTGCTGAGAATGATGGTTTCCAGCTGCATCCATGTCCCTACAAAGGACACGAACTCATTCTTTTTTATGGCTGCATAGTATTCCATGGTGTATAGGTGCCACATTTTCTTAATCTAGTCTGTCACTGATGGACATTTGGGTTGATTCCAAGTCTTTGCTATTGTGAATAGTGCTGTAATAAACATACGTGTGCATGTGTCTTTATAGCAGCATGATTTATAATCCTTTAGGTATATACCCAGTAATGGGATGGCTGGGTCAAATGGTATTTCTAGTTCTAGACCCTTGAGGAATTGCCACACTGTTTTCCACAATGGTTGAACTAGTTTACAGTCCCACCAACAGTGTAAAAGTGTTCCTATTTCTCCACATCCTCTCCAGCACCTGTTGTTTCCTGATTTTTTAATGATTGCCATCCTAACTGGTGTGAGATGGTATCTCATCGTGGTTTTGATTTGCATTTCTCTTATGGCGAGTGATGCAGGAGTAAGGTGGTATCACATTGTGGTTTTGACTTGCATTTCCCTGATCATTATAGATGTTGAGCAATTTTTCATATGTTTGTTGCCATTTGTATATCTTCTTTTGAGAATTGTCTAGTCATGTCCTTAGCACACTTTTTGATGGGATTCTTTGTTTTTTCTTGCTAATTTGTTTGAGTTCGTTGTAAATTCTGGACATTAGTCCTTTGTCAGAGGTAAAGATTGTGAAGATGTTCTCCCACTCTGTAGGTTGTCTGTTTACTCTTCTGACTGCTCCTTTGGCTGTGCAAAAGCTCTTTAGTTTGATGAAGTCCAAGCTATTTATCTTTGTTATTATTGCATTTGCTTTTGGGTTCTTGGTCATGAAATTCCTGCCTAAGCCAGTGTCTAGAAGGGGTTTTTCAATGTTGTCTTCTAGAATTTTTATAGATTCAGGTCTTAGACTTAAGTCCTTGATACCAATTCTTCTTTGAACGTCTGGTAGAATTCTACTGTGAATCTATCTGGTCCCGGACTTTTTTGTTGCTGTTATTTTTTTTATTACCATTTCAATCTCGCTGCTTGTTGTTGATCTGATCAGAATATCTAATTCATCCTGATTTAAGCTAGGAAGCTTGTATCTTTCTAAGAATTTAACCATCTCCTCTAGGGTTTCTAGTTTATGTGCATAGAAGTGTTCATAGTAAACTTGAATAATCTTTGTATTCCTGTGGTGTCAGCTGTAATATCTCCCATTTCGTTTCTAATTGAGCTTAATTGGATTTTCTCTCTATTCTTGGTTAATCTTGCTAATAGTCTATCAATTTTATTTACCTTTTCAAAGAACTAGCTTTTTGTTTCATTTATCTTTTGTATTGTTTTTGTATCAGTTTCATTTAGTTCTGCTCTGATCTTGGTTATTACCTTTCTTCTGCTGAGTTTGGGTTTGGTTTGTTCTTGTTTCTCTAGTTCCTTGAGGTGTGACCTTAGATTGTTTGTGCTCCTTCAGACTTTTTGATGTAGGCATTTAGGGCCATGAACTTTACTCTTAAGAATTCCTTTTTAAGAATTCCTCTTGAAGAATTTTTAAATTTCCATTTTGATTTTGTTTTTGACCCAATGATCATTCAGGAGGAGGTTATTTAATTTCCATATATTTGCATAGTTGTCAATGCTCCATTTGGAGTTGATTTCCAGCTTTATTCCACTGTTGTTTAACAGAGTGCTTGATACAATTTCAATATTCTTGAATTTATTGAGGCTCGCTTTGTGGTCTATCATAGATTTATCTTGGACAAAGTTCTATGTGGTGTTTAATAGAATGTGCATTCTGCAGTTATTGGATAGAATGTTTTGTAAATATCTGTTAAGTCCATTTGTTCCAGGGTATACTTTAAATCCATTTTCTTTGTTGACTTTCCGTCTTGATTACCTGTCTAGCGCTTTCAGTGGAGTACTGAAGTTCCGCACTAGTATTGTGTTGCTCTCTATCTCATTTCTTAGGCCTATTAGTAATCGTTTGATAAATTCAAGGACTCCAGTGTTAAGTGCATGTATAGTTAGGATTGTGATATTTTGCTGTTGGACAAAGCCTTTTATCATTGTATAAAGACCCTCTTTGTCTTTGTTAACTGCTGTTGCTTTAAAGTTTGTTTTGTCTGATATAAGAATAACTACCCCTGCTCACTTTTGGTGTTCATTTGCATGGAATATCTTTTTCCATCCCTTTACCTTAAGTTTATGTGAGCCCTTATGTGTTAGGTGTGTCTTTGAAGGCAACAGATAGATGGTTGGTGAATTCTTATCCATTTAGTAATTAGGTATCTTTTATGTGAAGCAGTTGGCCCATTTACATTCAACGTTAGTATTGATATGTGAGGTACCATTTTATTCACAATGCTATTTGTTGCCTGTATACCTTGTTTGTTTGGTTTTTTTTATTTGTATTTGTGTTTTCTAGGTCCTGTGAGATATATGCTTTAAAGAGGTTCCGTTTTGATGTGTTTCCAGGATTTATTTCAAGATTTAGAGTTTCTTTTAGCAGTTCTTGTAGTGCTGGCTTGATAGTGGCAAATTCTTTCAGCGTTTGTTCGTCTGAAAAATACTACATTTCCTTCACTTCTGAAGCTTAGTTTTTCTGGGTACAAAATTTTTGGCTGATAATTGTTGTTTTTGAGGACGTTGAAGATAGGGCCCCAACCCTTCTAGCTTATCAGGATTCAATGAATATTCATTAAATATTTCTCCCTTCATTCTTGTATCATTTTCTAGATTTCTTTATATTGGGCTTCGCCTTTCCCTGGTGCCTCCCTAATTAGCTTAATAACTAACCTTCTGAATTCTTTTTCAGGTAGATCAGGGATTTCTTCTTGGTTTGGATCCACCGCTGGAGACCTAGCGTAATTTTGGGGAGCTGTCAAAGAACCTAGTTTTGTCATATTACTAGAGCTGGTTTTCTGGTTCCTTCTCATTTGGGTAGGCTTTGTCAGAGGAAAGGTCTGGGGCTCAAGGTTGCTGTTCAGTTCCTTCTGTCACATGGGGTGTTTCCTTGATGTTCTACTCTCCTCCTTTTCCTAGTCATGTGGCTTCCTGAGAGCCAAGCTGTAGCGACTGCTCTCTCTCTTGGTCTAGTCACCCAGCAAATCATCCAGGATCCAAGCTGGTACTGGGTTTGTCTGCACAGAGTCCTTTGATGTGAACCATCTATGGGTCCCTCAGCCATGGATACCAGTATCTGCTCCAGTGGAGGTGGCAGGTGAATGAAATGGACTCTGTGAGTGTCCTTAGCTGTGGTTGATTAATGCAGTATTTTTTGTGCTCTTTGGCCTCCTGCTGAGAGATGGCACTTTCAAGAAAGCATCAGCTGTAGTAGTATGGGGAAGAACAGGTGGTGGGTGGGGCCCTAGAACTCCTAAGAGTATATGCCCTTCGAAGTTACCAGGGTGAGTAGGGGAGGACCATTACGTGGGGACAGGGCTGGGCGTGTCTGAGCTTACACTCTACTTGGGCAGGTCTTGCTGTGGCTGCTACGGGGCATGGGGTATGGGTCTCAGATCAATGGAGTTATGTTCCTAGGAAGCTTATGGCTGCCTTTGCTGTGTCATGCAGGTTGTCAGGGAAATGGGGGAAAGCCAGCAGTCACCAGCCTCACTCAGCTTTCACACAACCCAAAGGGCCGGTCTTACTTCCACCATGCCCCGCTCAACAGCACCAAGTCTGTTTCCAGGCAGTGTGTGAACAGGGCTGAGAACTTGCCCCAGGCTACCTGCCTCCCAGCTTCAAAAATAAGTAGGGCTTTCCTTCTTCCTCCACCTGTGGAGTCTGCACACCAGATTCACGCTCTTTCCCAAGTTCTGCCCAGGAGACTTCTCAATCAGTTCAAATTGTTACAAATTTCAATTGGAGGTTTTATTCTCCCTGTGGCATTTTCTCAGTGCCTCCAGCAACCCTCCTCAAGGATGCCGGTGATGGGAGGCAGAAATGTCTTAGTAGGGAATCCAGTGAGCCCACAGGGATTTTCCTGCTGCTTCCTCTACCCCTGATTTTCACTTGGCTCTTTAAATTGACTCAGCTTCAGGTAAGGTCAGAATCTTCTCCTTTAATCTAGACTTTCAGGTTCCCCAGTGGAGGGTGTATGTTTGGGTGCAGATGATCTACCTTTCCCACTTCCACAGTTTGGACACTCACAGTATTTGGGGTATCTGCCGGGTCCCCCAGGAGCAATCTGCTTCCTTCAGAGAATGTGTGGGTTCTCTTCAAGAATAATTTTTTTTTTTTTTTTTTTGAGACGGAGTCTCACTGTGCACCCAGGCTGGAATGCAGTGGTGCCATCTCAGCTCACTGCAAGCTCCGCCTCCCGCGCTCACGCCATTCTCCTGCCTCAGCCTCCCGAGTAGCTGGGACTACAGGCGCCTGCCACCACACCTGGCTAATTTTTGTATTTTTAGTACAGACGGGGTTTCACCATGTTAGCCAGGATGGTCTCGATCTCCTGACCTCGTGATCCACCTGCCTCAACCTCCCAAAGTACAGGGATTACAGGCATGAGCCACCGTGCCCGAGCAAGAATAATTTTTAAATAAAGACAGGGAGATGCTCAATAAAAGGTCCTCCTAAAGGTCTAGAATTGATCATCTTGAAAATAATGATCAGTTATTAATTAAAGGCTACCAATTAAATAACCTTAAAATGATGTCATTAAAAAAAAAAAAAAAAAAAAAAAACTACTCTCCATCCATCCAAGGTGGCTGATTAGAAGCAACTGCATTTTGCAGCACTTATGGAGAGAAATGGAAAGGGGTAAGGGAATTTAACACCCTCAACTGAAATATGCAGGTTTTCACATTGGGACTGACTAGGCAAACAACTCAACTCATGGAGGATGAAGCAAAGCTAGCAGTGGTGATGGCCCACCTGGGAGTGACACAGAGCCAAGGAAACCCCCACCCACAACCAAGGGAAGCAGTGAGTGATAGTGCAACCCCCTCCCTGGGGAAACCACACTTCTCCCATGGATCTTTGCAACCTGTGGATCAGGAGATCCCATTGTGAGTCCACATCACCAGGGCCTTGGCTCCGATACATAGAACTGTGTGGAGTCTTGTCAAAGCAGCCACTCAGGCACACACAGAGACCCAGGAGGTTTACATACTCCGGCCCCATGATCTCTGGGAAGGCAGGAAAGCCATTCATTCATATCCTTAGGAAGGGACCTGAATCCAGGGAGCCAAGCAGCATCCTTCTGCGGCCCCCATTTTCATGGCATATCACAAGTTAAGATCCACTGGCTTGTAATTCCAGTCAGCAAATGGCTACAGGCTGGAATCTGTCTGAGATGGATCCAAGTTCCCAGGCAGAGGGGTAGCTGCCATCTCTGCAGCTCAGTAGACTCAGCTGTTCCAGTCTGCTGGCTTTAAATAATACAAACAATTCAGACGAGGAAGGGTCTCCCACAATGTAGAACAATTGCCTTGCCAGATCATGGCTAGACTGCTTCTTTAAGCAGGACCCTGATCCATTCCTCTTCACTGGGCAGGACCTCTGTGTGGGGGCCTTAGCCACTCCAACAAGGGTTCTATAGACAGAGCTCTGAACTATTCCTGGGACAGAGCTCCTGAAGGGAAGGTCAGCCACCATCTCTGTGGCTCAGTAGAATCAGCTGTTCCAGCCTTCTGGCTTTGGAGAATACAGTCTAGATGAAGAAAGGTCATTCCCCAACACAGCACACCTGCTCTACCAAAAGGCAACCAGACTACTTCTTTAAGCAGGTATCTGATCCCATTCCTCCTGACTGGGTAAGACCTCTGAATAGGGGTCTCCAGCCACCTTGTACAGGTATATTTAGGCCAGCAATAGGTCAGTACACCCCTGGGATGGAGCTTCCAGAGGAATAAGCTGGCTGCCATCTTTGCTGTTTCACAGTATTCACTGGGGATACCTCAAGGTATGGGAAAAACTGAGGCAGCTACTTTGGGGGTCTGGAGCAGACCCCCAACAATCACAGCAACCCTATAGTAGAATGTGTTGAAAGTTAAAAAGAAAAATGAACAAAAAGAAAACAACAACATCAACAAAACAAACCCCACAAAGACCTGATTCAAAAGACAGTAACCTCAAAGATGAAAGGTAGATAAGCCCACAAATATGAGAAAAAATCAACTCAAAAATGCTGAAAACTCAAAAAGTCAGAGTGCCTCTTCTCCTCCAAATGACCATAACACCTCTCCAGCAAGGGCACAGAACTGGGCTGAGGCTGAGATGGCTGAATTGATAGAAGTAGGCTTCAGAAGGTGGGCAATAAAGAACTTTGCTGAGTTAAAGGAACATGTTGTAACCCAGTGAAAATAAGAATTATGGTAAAACAATACAGGAGCTGATAGCCAGAAGAGCCAGGAACATAACTTTTAGAGAGGAACATAACTAACCCAATGGAGCTGAAAAACACAACATGAGAACTTCACAATGCAATCAGAAGTATCAATAGCAGAATATACCAAGCAGATGAAAGAATCTCAGAGCTTAAAGATTATCTTTCTGAAATAAGACAGGAAGACAAGAATGAATAAAAAGAATGAAAACGAATGAACAAAACCTCCAAGAAATATGGTATTATGTAAAGAGACCAAACTTACAAACTTACAACTAAGTGGAGTACCTGAAAAAGAAGGGGAGAATGGAACCAAGTTGGAAAAAATATCATCCAGGAGAACTTCCCCAACTTAGCAAGAGAGGCCAACATTCAAATTTAGGGAATGCAGAGGATGCCAGTAAGATACCCCATGAGAAGATCAACCCCAAGACACATAATCATCAGACTCTCCAAGGTAAAAATGGAAAAAAAATGTTAAGGGCAGCCAGAGAAAGGCCAGTTTACCTACAAAGGGAAATCCGTCAGACTAACAGCAGAACTCTCAGTGGAAAGTCTACAAGTCAGAAGAGATTGAGGGCCAATGTTAAGTATTCTTAATTTCCAATCCAGAATTTCATATCTGGCAAAACTAAGCTACGTGAGTAAAAGAGAAATAAGATCCTTTTCAGACAAGCAATTGCCAAGGGAATTCGTCATCACCAGGCCAGCCTTGCAAGAGCTCCTGCAGGAAGCATTAAATATGGAAAGGAAAAACAATTATCGGCCACTACAAAAACACACTGAAGTACACAGACCAGTGACACCATGAAGCAACCACATAAACAAGTCTGCAAAATAACCAGCTAGCATCATGATGACAGGATCAAATGTACACATAACAATACTAACCTTAAATGTAAGTGGGCTAAATGCCCCAAATAAAAGACACAGAATGGCAAACTGGATAAAGAGCCAAGACCCATCAGTATGCTGTCTTCAAAAAACCCATCTCACATGGACAGACACAAAAAGGCCCAAAATAAAGGGATGGATAAAAATTTACCAAGCAAATGGAAAACAAAAGAAAGCAGGGGTTACAACCCTAGTTACTAACAAAACAGACTTTAAACCAACAAGGATCAAAAATGAAAAAAAGGCATTACATAATGGTAAAGGGTTTAGTTCAATATGAAGAGTTAACTATCCTAAATGTATATGCACCCAATGCAGGAGCATCCAGATTCATAAAGCAAGTACTTAGAGACCTACAAAGATACATAGACTTCCACACAATAATAGTGGGAGATTTTAACACCCCACTGACAATATTAGACAGATTATTGGGACAGAAAATTAACAAAGATATTCAGGACCTGAAATCAACACTGGATCAAGCAGACCTGATAGACATTTACAGAACTCTCCACCCAAAAACAACAGAGTATACATTCTTCCTATTGCTACGCAGCATTTACTCCAAAACTCGTTACATAATTAAAAGTAAAACACTCAGCAAATACAAAAGAAAAAAAAACCTGAAATTATAACAGTCTTTCAGACCACAACATAATCAAATTAGAATTCAAGATTAAGAAATTTGCTCAAAACCACACAACTACATGGAAATTGAACAACCTTCTCCTGAATGATTCTTGGGTAAATAATGAAATTAATGCAGAAATCAAGAAGCTCTTTGAAACTAGTGAGAACAAAGAGACAATGTAGCAGAATATCTGGGATGCAGCTAAAGCAGTGTTAAGAGGGAAATTTATAGCACTAAAATGCCCACAACAAAAAGCTAAGAAGATGTTAAGTCAGCAAACCTAAATCCCAACTGAAAGAAGTAGAGGAGCAAGGGCAAACAAATCCCAAACCTAGAGGAAGACAAGAAATAAGTAAAATCAGAGTTGAACTCAGGGAAATTGAGATACAAAATACCACTTGCAAGTTCCATGAATCCAGAGTCTGGTTTTTTGAATGAAATAAAATAGACCACTAGTTAAACTAATGGTGAAGAAAAGGGAGAAGAATCAATAAACACAATCAGAAATGATAAGGGTGATACCACCACTGACCCCACAGAAATATAAACAATCATCAGAGAATACTATTAAACACCTATATGCACATAAACTAGAAAATCCAGCAGAAATTGATAGATCCCTGAACACATACACCCTTCCAAGACTGAACCAGGAAGAAATTGAATCACCACATTTAAAAACACCACATTTTATTTTAAATCTATGTGAAGCTATTGGAGGGATTTAAGCAGGAGTGTGATGGAGTCCAATTTATATTTTTAAGAGATTACTTGGACTTCTCCATGGAGAATAGACTTCTTGTGAGGCAAGAGTAGAACCAGTTAGGAGGTTGTCTTGCAGTTGTCTAGGGAGAGATGACTGTGCCTTAAAACAGAGAGAGTGATAAACTGTCGAGAAGCTGAAAATGAAAGCTTTTTTAGAAAATATTTATTTTCCTATTTTTGGGAAATAAAGGTGAAGTGAGCCAATGTGTCTATAGTCCAATTAGAAACACGGAGTGTAGAGATGAAAAGAAACCTTAGACTAATTTTTTGAATTTTCTCACCTCATACAGAAAGTCCCTCTGCTACATCTTTGACATATGGCCATCGAACCATGCTGAAAATCCTCAGTCATGAGCAACTGACCACACTCCACCACCTCTACCACTATGAGAAAGGAGGCTTATTGACAGGGATATGAGTTTCCATACATGAAAAGAATATGGGCATTATTATCCCAGTTTATAAAATAAGGAAACCCCTGCAGAAGTTAACATGGTTCTCAAGACAGCATTGTAAATGAGTAACAGAGGAAGGACTAGAACTAGTTCTTTCAATTCCCAGTCCAATAGTAGGCAAAGATGAGTGATAATCCATCTATTGAATTCATTTGTCCTAATAACTAAAAGTATTCCTTCCTAACAAAATGTCTTTTTGTTAGGAAGCTCCTGCTGAGCTTCAAAGCTTCTCTTCTCAGGAAAATCCAATGTAGATGAACCTGAAAGTGACAAGTAGGAGGTCACCAGTAGGTGTCCCTTTCTCCTGACCACATATGCCATTTGGGACTCAGCAGTCTGGTATGGCTAGTCCACCAAGAACTACTGGCAAAGGGAAAAACAATCAAAGTTGAACTGATAGAACCTGGTACACTCCCCTGAAAGGAATATGGCAGCCCAAGGACGGATGTCTGAGGAATCTCTAAAAATCAAATGAGGCTGAGAGACCTGCATGCAGTAAATTCAGTCAACAAGGAAGCACAATCATTTTGGTAGAAATGGTGCCCGCTAATAATCAGCACTATAAATTGACAATGACTAATAAAAGCTAAGAAGCCTCTTGAGGAGGAATGTTGTAAAACCGGAAAAAGCCTGTTAGTTACAGTCTGGAGATCCAGATTCTTTTCCAGGCTTGAATTCTACTAGGTTCTGCTGGGGCAGGAAGGGGTGAATGTGCAGGGGTGGGTGCTGGGGTGGGGGGGCAGTTCAGATTAATGGTTTACTCCCTGGGGTTTCTGGAAGAATTCTATAAAGATGGCTTCACCACTGACTTCCCTCTTTTAAAGAGTTAAGTAAAAACCACATATTTATCTGCAATTTGTATGACTAAAAGGGTAAATATACATCAACAATTCTGATGGAAGTTGTATATGTTTTTAGTTAAATGGAAAAAAGTAATTATTTCTTAATAAAACAAGAAGAAATCTTTCCAAAAGATATCAGACTGAATTAGGATGGCCCTCGCAAACAAAGCAAAGGGAAAAATAAAAATGTTTATGCTTAACCACATTCAATAATCAATGACTGGAGCAGCCTTTTTGAGGCAGTGCAGTAGAGAGTGACATTGGTTTCCATTGTTGCCTATTTGTGGTAAATATGTGATGTGAAAACTTAGGCCCTGGCTGGCAAGATGGTCAAATAGGAACAGCTCCTATCTGCATCTCCCAGCAAGATCAACACAAAAGGCAGACGATTTCTGCATTTCCAACTGAGGAACTCAGTTCATCTCATTGGGACTGGTTGGACAGTGGGTACAGCCCAGGGAGAGTGAGCCAAAGAAAGGTAGGGTACTGCCTCACCCAGGAAGCACAAGGGGTCGAGGAATTTCCCTCCCCTAGCTGAAGGAAGCCGTGAGAGACTGTACCACTGTACCGGGAGGAACAGTGCACTCCAGCCCAGATACTGCACTTTTTCCGTGGTCTTTGGAACCAGCAGACCAGGAGATTCCCTCTGGTGCCTATGCCACCAGGGCCTGGGATTTCAAGCACAAAACTGGGTGGCCATTTGGGCAGACACCAAACTAGCTCCAGGAGTTGCTGGGTTTTTTTTTTTTTTTTTTCTTACCCCAGTGGCACCTGAAATGTCAGCGAGACAGAACCATTCATGCCCCTGGAAATGGGGCTGAAGCCAGGGAGTCAAGTAGTCTGGCTTGGTAGGTCCCACCTCCATGGAACCCAGCAAGCTAAGATCACTGGCTTCAAATTCTCGCTGCCAGCACAGCAGTCTGAGCTCGGCCTGGGATGCTCAAGCTTGGTGGGGGAAGGGGCGTCCGCCATTGCTGAGGATTGAGTAGACAGTTTTCCCCTCACAGTGTAAACAAAGCCCCCAGGAAGTTTGAACTGAGCGAAGACCACTGCAGCTCAGCAAGGCCACTGCAGCCAGACTGCTCTCTAGAGCTCTCCTCTCTGGGCAGGGCATCTCTGAAAAAAAGGCAGCAACCCCAGTAAGGCACTTACAGACAAAACCCCCATCTCCCTGGGACAGAGCACCTGGGGGAAGGGGTGGCTGTGGGCACAGCATCAGCAGACTTAAATATCCCTGCCTGACAATTCTGAACAGAGCAGCGGATCTCCCAGCACAGCGTTCAAGCTCTGATAAGGGAGAGACTGCCTCTTCAAGTGTGTCTCTGACCCATATGTATCCTGACTGGGAGACACCTTCCAGTAGGGGCTGACAGACACTTCATATGTGTCTGTCAGCTCTGGTTGGCATCTGGCAGGTGCCCCTAAGGGATAAAGCTTCCAGAGAAAGAAACAGGCAGCAATCTTGGCTGTTCTGTAGCCTCTGCTGGTGATACCCAGGCAAACAGGGTCTAGAGTGGACCCCAGCAAACTCCAGAAGAACTGCAGCAGAGGGGCCTGACTGTTAGAAGGAAAACTAACAAACAGAAAGGAATGGTGTCAACATCAACAAAAAGGAGGTCCACTCAGAGACACCATCTGAAGGTCACCAACAGCAAAGACCAAAGGTAGATAAATCCACAAAGATCGGGAGAAACCAGCGCAAAAAGGTTGAAAATTGCAAAAACCAGAATGCCCCTTCTCCTCCAAAGGATTGCAACTCTTCACCAGCAAGGGAACAAAACTCGACAGAGAATGAGTTTGACGAATTGACAGAAGTAGGCTTCAGAAGGTGGATAATAACAAACTCCTCCAATCTAAAGGAGCATGTTCTAAGCCAATGCAAGCAAGCTAAGAATCTTGAAAAAAGGTTAGAGGAATTGCTAACTAGAATAACCAGTTGCGAGAACACAAATGACCTAATGGAGCTGAGAAACACAGCACAAGAACTTCATGAAGCATGCACAATTATCAATAGCTGTATCAATCAAGTTGAAGAAAGGATATCAGAGACTGAAGATCAACTCAATGAAATAAAGCAAGACGACAAGATTAGAGGAAAAAAAGGTGAAAAGAAATAAACAAAGCCTCTAAGAAACATGGGACTATATGAAAAAAAAACAAACTTACATTTGATTGGTGTACCTGAAAGTGATGGGGAGAATGGAACCAAGTTGGAAAACACCCTACAGGATGTTATCCAGGAGAACTTCCCCAACCTAGCAAGGCATCAACATTCAAATTCAGGAAATACAGAGAATACCACAAAGATACTCTTCAAGAAGTTTAACGCCAATACACATAATTGTCAGATTCACCAAGGTTGAAATTAAGAAAAAAATATTAAGGGCAGCCGGAGAGAAAGGTCAGGTTACCCACGAAGGGAAGTCCATCAGATTAACAGTGGGTCTCGGTCAAGATGGCAGTTACCATGTTCCGGGCTGCGCTGCGGGGATGGAGAACTGGTGTCCAGCGGGGCTGCGGGCTACGGCTGTTGAGTCAGACGCAGGGCCCTCCAGATTACCCCAGCTTTGTGGAGTCTGTGGATGAATATCAGTTTGTGGAGCACCTGTTACCAGCTACGAGGATCCCAGATCCCCCAAAACATGAACATTATCCTACCCCTAATGGCTGGCAGCCTCCCAGAGACCTCCCACCCAACCTGCCCTACTGTGTACGACGCTCTCGGATGCACAACATCCCTGTCTACAAGGACATCACGCATGGCGACCAGCAGATGACTATGATCTGGAAAGTGGAAGGGTACATTTGGGCCCTGCAGAAAGATGTGGAAGATCTTCTGGGCCCACTGCTGGGGAAGACACCCGTCACCCAGGTCAATGAGGTGACAGGTACCCTGTGAATCAAGGGCTACTTTGACCAGGAGCTTAAAGCCTGGCTTTTGGAGAAAGGCTTCTGAGGCCTAGCTGAGCAGCCTGCATGTCAGTGTGCCCTGCGGATCAAGTCTAGGGGGCCTCAGGAGGAGGGAGGTGGGTGTTGGAGCCCCTGAGACAGGGGATACAGAAACTAAGGCTAAAGGACTTTGGGGTCAGGCCTTGCTTGCATAAAGGAGAAAACTGGACCCTATGTACATGCTGGGGGAGAGTGCCTAATGTGGGAGACCAAATAGGAATAACCAGGCTAATGGGGGGTGTCAGCAGCTTTCTCTCCCTCCTATCTTGGCCTGTTGTTTTTTGTTTTTTGAGATGGAGTCTCACTCTGTTGCCCAGGATGGAGTGCAGTGGCATGATCTTGGTTCACTGCAACTTCCACCTCTGGGTTCAAGCAGTTCTCCTGCCTCAGCCTGCTGAGTAGCTGGGATTACAGGCACCCGCCACCACAACCTGCTAATTTTTGTATTTTTAGTAGAGATGAGGTTTCACCATGTTGGCCAAGCTGGTCTCAAACTCCTGACTCCAAGTGATCTGCCAACCTCGGCCTCCCAAAGTGCTGGGATTATAGGCGTGAGCCATGTGCCCTGCCCACCTTGGCCTGTTTTGTTTTCCTTTCCTTGGGCTCAACAATTCAAATTCTAGTTGTTATTTGGTGGAAGCAGTAGCCCAAACCAGTTTAGGGGAAGGTAGCACAGGGCAGAGCCACTGGGCACTTTGTTTCCTTGGCCCTCCAAAGCTCATTGTTGCAAACATCCCCAAGCCCTTGCTCTAGGCCAGATCTTGTTTGGTACAGGCTATGAACACAGATGACTCGGGCATGGGGCTTGGAGATCTTCTGTTAGAAGTACAGTGCTGGCACTGGGGCACAGAGTGCCCACGTTAGCCCTGGGCTCTTTCTCATAGAGAGGTAGGAGGCCCATTCTTGGTCACTCTTCCATTGCAGACCAGACTTGGCTGGCCCGACCACAAGGGAGTGGCTGGGAACTCCTCACAGCCAGCATAGGGCCATCCTCCCCAGCCTGCTGACCTGGAATCAAGGCTGGGGAGGGGTTTGCAGGCAGAAATACGCTGACCTTTCACCCTGCCATCCCATCCCAACCCCAGCTCACCAGCCTTCATTGGAGTCACAGGGGCTAAAGGCCTGAGACCCCACCCTACCCCCAAACTGGCTAAAACAGCTTCCAGTTCCTGGCTCTCCAACTTGGTCTCTGCCCTGAGGCAGGGCACTGAACTCTGGGCTGCTTCTCTATGTGTAAAATGGGCACATCTTCCTAATCTGTTAATGGTCAATGGTGTCCCCAAGGATAGTGCTGGCTTCCATGGAAACCCTAACTCCTGGAGATTCCATTCCATTCTCAAGTGTACAGCCACAGCAAGGAGCCCGACACTGATTTTATTGATTCCATGAGACAAACCCTCCAACTGTTAATGCAAGTTTTTATTTGGCTGTATATACAATTTAAGCTATTAAAATTTGTACAATATTTACAAATTAAATAATCATCTGAAAAAAAAAAAAAAAAAAAACAGTGGGTCTCTTCGCAGAAACCCTACAAGCCAGAAGAGAGTGGGGGCCAATATTCAACATTCTTCAAGAAAAGAATTTTCAACCCAGAATTTCATATCCAGCCTAGCAAAGCTTCGTAAGTGAAAGAGAAATAACATCCTTTACAGACAAGCAAATACTGACAGATTCTGTCACCACCAGGCCTGCCTTACAAGAGTTCCTGAAGAAAGCACAAAACATGGAAAGGAACAAGTACCAGTCACTGCAAAAACATACCAAATTGTAAAGACCATTGACACTATGAAGAAACTGCATCAACTAATGAGCAAAATAACCAGCTAGCATCATAATGACAGGATCAATTTCACATATAACAAAATTAACCTGAAATATAAACGGGCTAAATGCTCCAATTAAAAGACACAGACTGTCAACTGGATAAAGAGTCAAGACCCATTGGTGTGCCATATTCAGGAGACCCATCTCATGTGCAAAGACATGCATAGGCTCAAAATAAAGGGATGGAGGAAGATCTACCAATCAAATGGAAAACAAAAAAAAGTAGAGGTTGCAATCCTAGTCTCTGATAAAACAGATTTTAAGCCAACAAAGATCAAAGGAGACAAAGAAGGCCATTAAATAGTGGTAAAGGGATCAATGCAACAAGAGAGTTAACTATCCTAAATATGTATGCACCCAGTACAGGAGCACCCAGATTCATAAAGCAAGCTCTTAGAGACCTACAAAGAGACTTAGACTCCCACACAATAATAGTGGGAGACTTTAACACCCCACTGTACCCACTGTCAATATTAGACAGACCAACAACACAGAAAATTAACAAAGATATCCAGGACCTGAATTCAGCTCCGGACCAAGTGGGCCTATTAGACATCTACAGAACTGTCCACCCCCAAACAACAGAATATATATTCTTCTCAGTACCACAATGTACTTTTTCTAAAAGTGACCACATAATTGAAAGTAAAATACTCCTCAGCAAATGCAAAAGAATGGAAATCATAACAAACAGTCTCTCAGACCACAGTGCAAGCAAATTAAAACTCAGGACTAAGAAACTCACTCAAAACCACACAACTACATGGAAACTGAACAACCTACTCCTGAATGAACACTGGGTAGATAATAAAATTAAGGCAGAAATAAAGATGTTCTTTGACACCAATGAGAACAAAGACACAACGTACCAGAATCTCTGGGAAACATTTAAAGGAGTATGTAGAGGGAAATTTATAGCACTAAATGCCCACAAGAGAAAGCAGAAAATATCTAAAATCAACACCCTAACATCACACTTAAAAGAACTAGAGAAGCAAGAGCAAACAAACTCAAAAGCAAGCAGAAGACAAGAAATAACCAAGATCAGAGCAGAACTGAAGGAGACAGAGACACAAAATACCCTTCAAAAAATCAGTGAATTCAGGACTTGGTTTTTTGAAAAGAACAACAAAATAGATAGATGCTATCCAGACTAATAAAGAAAAAAAGAGAGAAGAATAAAATAGATGCAATAAAAAAATGATAAAGGGGATATCAACACTGATCCTGCAGAAATACAAACTACCATAAGAATGTGATAAACAGCTCTACACAAATAAACTAGAAAATCTAGAAGAAATGGATACATTTCTGGACACATACGGCCTCCCAAGTCTAAACAAGGAAGATCCCTGAATAGACCAACAACAAGTTCTTAAGTTGAGGCAGCAATTAATAGCCTACCAATCAAAAAAAGCCCAGGACCAGATGGATTCATAGCCACATTCTACCAGAGCTACAAAGAGGAACTGGTACCATTCCCTTCTGAAACTATCCCAAACGACAGAAAAAGAGAGAATCCTCTCTAACTCATTTTATGAGGCCAGCATCATCCTGATACCAAAATCTGGCAGAAACACAACAACAACAACAAATTTCATGCCAATATCCCTGATGAACAATGATGCAAAAATCCTCGATAAAATGCTGGCAAACTGAATCCTGCAGCACATCAAAAAGCTTATCCATCATGATCAAATGGGCTCCATCCCTGGGATGCAAGGCTGGTTCAACATACACAAATCAATAAATGTAATCCATCACATAAACAGAACCAGTGACAAAAACCATGTAATCATCTCAATAGATGCAAAAAAGGCCTTCGACAAAATTCAACAGCCCTTCATTCTAAAAACTCTCAATAAACTAGGTATTGATGGAATGTATCTCAAAATAACAAGAGCTATTTATGACAAACCCCAGCCAATATCATACTGAATGGGCAAAAACTGGAAGCATTCCCTTTGAAAACCAGCAAAAGACAAGTATGCTCGCTCTCACCAGTCCTATGCAACATACTAGTGGAAGTTCTGTCCAGGGCAATCAGGTAAGAGAAAGAAATAAAGGTATTCAAATAGGAAGAGAGGAAGTCAAATTGTCTCTGTTGACAGATGACATGATTGTATATTTAGAAAATGACATTGTCTCAGTCCAAAATCTCCTTAAGTTGATAAGCAAATTCAGCAAAGTCTCAGGATCAGTATGCAAAAATCAGAAGCATTCCAATACACCAATAACAGACAAAAAGAGACCCAAATCATGAGTGAATTCCCATTCACAATTGCTGCTAAGAGAAGAAAATAACTAGGAATACAACTTACAAAGGATGTGAAAGACCTCTTCAAGGAGAACTACAAACCACTGCTCAACAAAATAAAAGAGGACACAAACAAATGGAAAAACATTCCATGCTCATGGATGGGAAGAATCAACACCATGAAAATGGCCATACTGCCCATAGGAATTTATAGATTCAATGCTATCCCCATCAAGCTACCACTGACTTTCTTCACAGAAGTGGAAAAAACTATTTTAAAGTTCATACGGAACCAAAAAAGAGCTCACATAGCCAAGACAATCCTAAGCAAAAAGAACAAAGCTGGAGGCATCATGCTACCTGACTTCAAACTACACTACAAGACTACAGTAACCAAAACAGCATGGTATTGGTAGTAAAACACATATATAGGCCAATGGAACAAAATAAAGGCCTCAGAAATAGCACCACACATCTACACCCATCTGATTTTTGACAAACCTGACACAAACAAGAAATGGGGAAAGGATTCCCTACTTAATAAATGGTGTTGGGATGCACAGGCTAGCCATATGCATAAAGCTGAATCTGGATCCCTTCCTTACACCTTATACAAAAATTAACTCAAGATGGATTAAAGACTTAAACATAATACCTAAAACCATAAAAACCCTAGAAGAAAATCTAGGCAATACCATTCAGGACATAGGCACAGGCAAAGACTTCATGACCGAAACACCAAAAGCAATGGCAATGAAGGCCAGAATTGACAAATGGGATCTAATTAAACTAAACAGCTTCTGCACAGCAAAAGAAACTATGATCAGAGTGAAAAGGAAACCTACAGAATGGGAGAAAATTTTTGCAATCTACCCATCTGATAAAGGGCTAATATCCAGAATCTACAAAGAACTTAAACAGATTTACAAGAAGAAAATAACCCCATCAAAAAGTTCATGAAGGATATGAACAGACACTTCTTAAAATAATATATTTATGCAGCCAACAAGCATATGAAAAAAAAAAAAAAAAGCTCATCATCACTGGTCATTAGAAATGCAAATCAAAACCACATTAAGATACCATCTCATGCCAGTTATAATGGCAATCATTAAAAGGGAAGCAACAGATGCCGAAGAGGATACGGAGAAATAGCAACACTTTTATACTGTTGGTAGGAGTGTAAATTAGTTCAACCATTGTGGAAGACAGTGGGGCAATTCCTCAAGAATCTAAAACTAGAAATATCATTTGACCCAGCAATCCCATTACTGGGTAAATACCCAAAGGATTATAAATCATTCTACTATAAAGACTCATGCACACGTATGTTTATTGCAGCACTTTTCACAATAGCAAAGACTTGGAACCAACCCAAATGCCCATCAATGATAGACTGGATAAAGAAAATGTGGCACATATACACCATGGAATACTATGCAGCTGTAAGAAAGGATGAGTTCATGTCTTTTGCAGAAACACAGATGAAACTGGAAACCATCATTCTCAACAAACTAACACAAGAACAGAAAACTAAACACCATGTGTTCTCACTCACAAGTGGGAGTTGAACAATGAGAACACACGGACACAGGGAGGGGAATATCTCACTGGGGCCTGTAGTGGGGATTGGGGGCTAGGGAAGGGATAGCATTAGGAGAAATACCTAATGTAGATGACGGCTTTATGGGTGCAGCAAACCACCATGGCACATGTATACCTGTGTAACAAACCTGCACGTTCTGCACATGTACTCCAGAATTTAAAGTATAATAAAAAATATATGTGTGTGATGTGTAATTTTTAAAGGGTAGTGCTCATCTGACTCTTTGTGTTTCAGAACCTACTGTTTTCCTGGCATTGCTCAAGATGAAGGAAACACAGTGGCGGAGAGGTAGGAAACAATTTTCTTTTAAAGTTTGGCAGTAGAGATTAAGGGAAATTACAGAAAGAATCCTTAATGGTAAATAGGTTAGAAACCACAGGGTTGATAATCTTCCTGTTTCCTATCAGCTTTAACAGTCCAGAGGCTCTATACTGTTAAAAATTTCAGAGAAGGATTCATCTGGGGTGACATAAAAAGATCAAATTCTTTTGTATCCAGGATGTTCCCCAGCTCCTCTATGTTTCAGGTATAACCAACCCCATCACAGGGCTATCTTCTGGGTTACAGTCACTTTCAAGTGGTTTACTGCAGATAAGAAGTGACCGAGAAGGAAGAGCAGGGGACCAGGAGTCAGGAAGCCTATGCTTTGGGTCTGGACTGCTCATCGATAACTGAACCATTTTGAGTTTCAGTTTCCTGACCTATAAAAGGGGAAGGATTAGACTAGATGATTTTTAAGTCCCCTTTTAACTCCTAAAACTTGTAATTCTAGAGATCCCAACAAAGTCATTTGGTCTCATCCTGGGTTTTCTAAAAAACAGAGTGTAAGGAAAAAGGAACTGTATCAGTCAGGGTTCTCTAGAGAAATAGAACCAGTGGGAGGGAGAGAGATAGACAGATAGATAGATAGATAGATAGATAGATAGATAGATAGATAGATAGATAGATAGATAGATAGATGATAAACATAAAGATATATACTGGCTCACATGATTGTGGGAGCTATAAAGTCTAAAATTCATAGCATAGGAGGGAGGCCTCGAAACTCAGAGTTAAAGAATTCCTTCTTCTCCAGAAAACCTCTTTTCACTCTGTAGGCCTTCAACTGATTAGATAAGATCTACCTAATTATCTAGAGTAATATCCTTTTCTTAAAGGCAATTGATTGTAAATGTTAATTACATCTACAAAATATCCTCCTAGGAACATCTAAACTAGTGTTTGACCAAGCAGCTACCCAACACAGCCTAACCAAGTTGACACATAAAATTATCCATCACAGCTACCATGCTACCACTTTACTGGGAAAATAAATTATCAGAGAAAAAAGTGATGAGGGGAAAGGGAAATGAAATAGAGAAAGAGGCAGAGCACACACAAGGGGGTGTGCTACCAAGCCCACTACACTTTTGTAACAAATACAGCTCACTGCTCAGTTTCATGAACTGCATCTTAGAGCAATCCATAGAAGGCAGGAAAGGAGAGCAACTGCTCCACTTGTGCCCTCCCATCTGCCATCGTCTGTCAAAATCCTCTTCACAGAGTGTTAACTCCCCTGTGCCACCCAGACCCACTAGGCAGCCATGGGACAGCCAGAACCTGTAGTGGATGTGGGTGCACTGCCCAGCATCCCATCAGTACTGCCCAGTCAGCACTCATTGGCCAGCTGCTGGGAGTATGGTCATTTGACAGCTCTCAGCTGAGGCCTCCTATGGGAACTGCAGTCAGAGGGAGAGAGCCACCTCACTAAGGCCACACTCACCCTCCCCAATAGCAACCTGTGTCCAGAGACTGGTTGATGAGGGGATACAAAGGCCCGGTCCCATTGCCTCTATTTGGGACAACTCTGAAGGGCCATCCTAACACATGACCACATTCTGCCATCGGATGTGGCCTTTGCCACGAAGTCATCATGATTCGTCTCCTCCCTCTCTCCAACCCTGTTTTGCTACATGGAAATAGTCTGACTCTAAATCTCAGGGTTACAAAAAAGCAATTTAAAATAAAGGAAAGGAAGAAATCAAAAGGTTTACTATTCCTCTGTTCCCTACCATTGTTATTTGATGTGATCAAACATTTTATGTCATTCTGCTTTAAATTCAAATCACTCTATTAAGGACAAAGAGAATCATTGCTATTTCCTGAGTACTCACCCCCATAAAAAAAAAAAAAAAAAGACTATATATGAGTATGTATATCAAGTGGCTAAGTTAAACTTCTAAGTATTGAAATGAAATACAATAGTAGTCATTTAAAGAAAAAGTATTGATGTTCCAGAGCACCTCCACCTTATCAGACTTTTCTGACTCTCCCAGAATGAAAGGGCCTAACAAGAGTCCATAAGTAAATGTCTTATCTGCATTTAAGCAGAATCCCAGGAGAGCCTTTTGTTTTTTCTATTTTTCAAACTTCCAACACTCCCTGTGCATATGATGACAGTTATAAGTTCTTAATGTTCTGTCATTCCTTCCCCTTTACACAAAGCCAGCTCTGAGCACATGCTGTTCAAAAATACACTTGTGTTCTCTGCCTTCACAGGTCAATTTCCCTGCTTGCTTATCAGCAGATATATGAGATGCCTGATGTACCATTGAAAGTAATGGCAAAAACTGCACTTACTTTTGTACCAACCTAATATCCGGTCTATATAACACAAAAGAGAAATCACATCTAAATAATCGTTTAGTAGAAAAGATGAATGCATTAGGAGATATACCTAATGTAAATGACGAGTTAACGGGTGCAGCACACCAACATGGCACATGTATACGTATGTAAACAAACCTACATGTTGTGCACATGTACCCTAGAACTTAAAGTATAATAAAAAATAAAATAAAATTGCATTACACTAAAGTTTTCACAATAAAGAAAATGCTGAACTCAAAAGAAAAAAAAAGAAAAGATCCACTTTGAGACCTAGATTGCCTATATTCATCGTTGACACTAATCCAATAGACTATTATATAACTGTCTATTTTCCCTTTCTTGTATTGCTTTTTCCAATCTCCTTCTGCTTTTGGTGGCTGTCTACCCATAACAAGGTTGTTAAACCTCCTTCTTCTCTGCAATCTGGATCATGCTATACTGAATTGGTGAAGTATTGAATTTCCTTCTGGCCACCACACTTTAACTGGAATAGAGAAAACCAGTACATCACCAAAAGAGGACACAGTAATGTGAAGACTTTTTATAAAGTGCCCTAAAAAAAGAACAATGAAAGAACTAGGAGCATTTGATCTGGAGAAGAAGTGAGTCAAAGTTGTCTTTCGATATGTATGTTAGGTCAAGAGAGCAGGTATATTCTTTGTGGTTATGTATCCATTCAGGTTTTTGGTGGTAAAAAGTAGAAACCAATTGGTTAATATAAAAAGATGAGTAATAAAAGGAGGAGAAAAAAGAGAAGGAAAAACTGAAGTGGAAGAAAACCCATCTCTCATTGGAAGGGTATGAAGTAATTCAAAGAATGAAAGGAAAACTGACTATTAGCCTCCAAAACAATGGGAAACACGGTAGGTCCAGGAACCTAGGTCATAGCTGTGTTTAACAGGATTATGTAGCTACTATTTTTTTCCTCCCTTTGTTTCAAATTCTTTTTTTTTTTTTTTTTTTTTTTTTTTTTTGAGGCGGAGTCTCGCTCTGTCGCCCAGGCTGGAGTGCAGTGGCGCGATCTCAGCTCACTGCAAGCTCCGCCTCCCGGGTTCCCGCCATTCTCCTGCCTCAGCCTCCCGAGTAGCTGGGACTACAGGCGCCGCCACCACGCCCGGCTAATTTTTTTGTATTTTTAGTGGAGACGGGGTTTCATTGTGTTAGCCAGGATGGTCTCGATCTCCTGACCTCGTGATCCGCCCGTCTCGGCCTCCCAAAGTGCTGGGATTACAGGCTTGAGCCACCGCGCCCGGCCTTGTTTCAAATTCTTGATAACAAGCTTCCATTTGATCTACCTTGTGTCACTTGCCTACCACTGCAGTCGTAGATAGTGAAAAGGTTTGGTTGGCAGCTCCAACCACCCACCTCCAGTAGAAGACAAGTTAGTAATCCAAGGAAAAATCAGGTATTGTGCACAAAGGAACAGGGGAGGAATCTTGAGTAATCTAACTCAAAACTACTCAAAAGTAATCTGCAGACCAATAGCAGCAACGTCAGCAGCAGCAGCATCACCTGGAAGCTAGTTACAAATGAAAATTATCTGGCCGAACTTCAGACCTATTGATCAGAATGTTTGGGGATGGACCCCATGAATCTGCATTGTAACAAGTTCTCGAGCATGCTAAAGTTTGAGAAGCACTGATCCAACCATACCTATTCCAAGTTCCAAAGTATAAGATTAGAACAAACAGGTTAAAAGTTAAAAGATTCTGTCTTGATTTGACTCTCAGCTTGTTATTTGTGTTATTGGTTATAGAAACGTACTGATTTCTGTATAGAAAAGTACTGATTTTAGTGCATTGATTTTGTATCCTGAAATTTTACTAAAGTTGTTCAGCAATTCTAGGAGTCTTTTTGTGGAATCTTTAGGATTTTCTCAGTATAGAATCATACCATCAGTGAAATGTTATTTGAATAGAGATAGTTTGACTTCTTTATTTCCTATCTCAATGCTTTTTATCTCTTTTTCTTGTCTAATTGCCCTGGCTAGGATTTCCAGTACTATATTGAATAGCAGTGCTAAGAGTGGTCATCCTTATCTTGTTCTAGTTCTCAAGAGGAATGGTTCTATCCTCTTGGACCAGGAATGGTCCATTCAGTGTCATGTTAGCTGTGAGTTTGTCATAGATGATTCTTCTTATTTTGAGGTATGTTCCTTCAATGCCTAGTCTCCTGAGGGTATTTGTCATGAAAGGATGTTGGATTTTATTGAAATCTTTTTCTGCATCCATTGAGATGATCACATTGTTCTTAATTTTAATTCTGTTTATGTGGTGAATCACATGTATTGATTTCTATATGTTAAACCAACCTTGCATCCCAGAAATAATGCCTATTTTGTTGTTATGAATTAACTTTTTATATGCTACTGAATGTGGTTTGCCAGTATTTTGTCAAGGGTTTTTGTGTCTATATTCATCAGGAATATTGGCCTGAAGTTTTCCTGTTGTCTTGTGTCTTTGTCAGATTCTGGTATCAGGCTGTTGCTGGCTTCATAGAACAGGTTAGGGAGGAAGCTCTCCTCCTCTATTTTTTGGAAGAGTTTCAAAAAATAGCAGTTCTTGTACAGTTGGTAGAATTTGGCTGTGTATCCACATGATCCAGGGCTGGTTTTTTTTTTTTTTTTTTTTGGTTGGTAGGTTTTTTAAATTACTGATTCAATTTCAAAACTCAGTATTGGACTATTCAATATTTCAATCTCTTCCTGATTCAATCTTGGAAGATTCTGTGTTTCCAAGAATTTACCCATTTTCTGTAGATTTTCTAATTTGTTTACATAGAGCTGTTCATATTAGTCTCTGAGGATCTTTTGTATTTTTATGGGATCAGTTGTAATATCATTTTTATTATTTCGATTTAACAATCCCATTTACAAAAGCCACAAATAAAATGAAATACCTAGGAATACAGCTAACCAAAGAGGTGAAATATCTCTACAAGGAGAACTACAAAACATGGCTGAAAGGAATCAGATACGACACAAATAAATGGAAAAACATTCCATGCTTCTGGATTGGAAGAATCAATGTCATTAAAATGACCATACTGCTCACAACTATTTACAGATTCAATGCTATTTCCATCAAATTACAAATGTCATTTTTCATAGAATTAGAAAAAGTTATTATAAAAGTTATATTGAACCAAAAAAAACAGAGATATCACATTATTCAACTTCAAGCTATGCTACAAGGCTAGAGTAATCAAACCAGCATGATACTGGTATAAAAGCAGACACATAGATCAATGGAACAGAAAAGAAAACTGAAAAATAATGTTTTACACCTACAACCATCTGATATTCAACAAGGCTGACAAAAACAAGCAATGAAGAAAGGCCTTCCTATTTGATAAATGTGCTGGGATAACTGGCTATCCATATGCAGAAGAATGAAACTGGTCCCCTGCATTTTACCATATACAAAAATTAATTCAAAATGGATTACAGATTTAAATTTAAGACCTCACTTTTTCATATAAGCAAATCAACACATGAACAGAAAACCAAATACCACTTTTTCTCATTTATAAATTAGAATGTAAGACCTCGAACTATAAAAACCCTAGAAGAGAGCCTAGGAAATATCCTCATCAAGATGAGGCTTAGTGAAGAATCTTTGACAAAATCCTCAAAAGCAATTGCAACAAAAACAAAAATTGACAAGTGGAACATAATTAAACCAAAGAGCTTCTGCATACCAACAGAAACTATAAACAGAGTAAACAGACAACCTATATATATAATACGAGAAAATAGTCACAAACTATGTACCCAACAAAGGTCTAATATCCAACATCTATAAGAAACTTAAATCAACAAAGAAAAAATAAGTACCCCACTAAAAATGGGCAAAGTATGTGAACAGATGCTTCTTGAAAGATAACAAAAAAGCAGCCAAGGAACATGGAAAACAATGCTCATAATCACTAATCATCAGAATACTAATCAAACCATAATGGGATACCACCTCGCATCAGTGAGAGTAGCTACTATTAAAAAGGCAAAAAGCAATAGATGCCAGTGAGGCTGTAGAAAAAAAGAAAACACTTATACACTGTTGGTAAAAAAAAAAAAAAAAAAAGCAGTTTAGACATTTCTCAAACATAAAGCAGAGCTACCATTCAACCCAGCAATCCCAGTACTAGGTATGTACTCAAATGAAAATAAATCATTTTATCAAAAAGACACATGCACTCACATATTTATCACCATGCTTATTCATAATAGCAAAGACATGGAATCAACCTAGGTGCCCATCAGCAGTAGATTGGATAAAGAAAATGTGGTACATATACACCATGAAATACTATGCAGCCATAGAAAAGAATAAAATCTTGTCTTTTGCAGCTACATGGAAGGAACTGAAGATTTTCATATTTGTTTGCCATTTGTGTGTGTTCTTTTGAGAAATGCCTATTCAGATCTTTTGTCCACTTTAAAATCAGATTATTCCATTTTTTTTTCTATTAAGTTGTTTTAGCTGCTTATATGATCTGGTTATGTATTAGTCCGTTCTCACACTGCTATGAAGAAATACCTGAAACTGGGTAATTTATAAATGAAAGAAGTTTAATTGACTCACAGTTCTGCATTGCTGGGAAGGCCTCAGGAAACTTACAACCATGGTAAAAGGCAAAGGAAAGGCAAGCACTTTCTTCACAGGGCAGCAGGATGGAGTGAGTGCAAGCAAAGGAAATGGCAGGTGCTTAGAAAAACATCAGATCTCATGAGACTCACTGATTATCAAGAGAATAACATGGAGGAAACCACCCCCATGATTCAATTACCTCCACCTGGTCCCTCCCTTAATGTGTGGGGATTATGGGGATTACAATTCAAGGTGAGATTTGGGTGGGCACACAGAGACAAATCCTTATTAATCCCTTGTCAGATGGATAGTTTGCAAATATTCTCTTCCATTTCGTGGGTTATTTCATGTTTTTGTTTTGTTTTGTTTTGTTTTGTTTTTTGAGACAGAGTCTCGCTTGCTGCCCAGGCTGCAGTGCAGTGGTGCGATCTTGGTTCACTGCAAGCTCCGCCTCTCAGGTTCACGCCATTCTCCTGCCTCAGCCTCCCTAGTTGCTGGGACTACAGGTGCCCGCCACCATGTCTGGCTAATTTTTTGTATTTTTTAGTAGAGACGGGTTTTCACCCTGTTAGCCAGGATGGTCTCGATCTCCTGACCTGGTGATCCGCCCGCTCAGCCTCCCAAAGTGCTGGGATTACAGGTGTGAGCCACGGCACCCAACCTCTTCACGTTGTTAATTGTTTCATTTGCTGTGCAGAAGCTCTTTAATTTGATGTGATCCCATTTGTCTAATGTTTTCTTTGGTTGCCTGTGCTTACAGGGTATTACTCAATAAATTTTTTCCCAGACCGATGTTCTAGAGAGTTCCCCATAGTTTTCTTTTAAAAGTTTCATAGTTTGAGATATTAGATGTAAGTATTTAATCCATTTTGATTTGATGTTTGTATATTGTGAGAAATCTAGTTTCATTCTTCTGCATATGATATCCAGTTTTCCCAGCACCATTTATTAGAGAGACTGTTCTTTCCCTAATGGATATTTTTGGCACCTTTTTTTCAAAAATGGGTTCACTGTAGATGTGTAGACTTGTTTCTGGGTTCTCTATTATGTTGCATTGGTCTATGTGTCTGTTTTCATGCCAATGCCATGCTGCTTTGGTTACTATAGTTCTGTAGTAACCAAGTCAGTGTTAATGTAATTCCTTCAGTTTTGTTCTTTTTGCTCAGGAGATCTTCAACTATTCTAGGTCTTTTGTGGTTCCATATACATTTCAGGATTGCTTTTTCTATTTCTGTGAACAATGTCATTGGTATTTTGATAGGGATTGCATTGAATCTGTAGATTGCTTTGGGTAGTATGGACATTTTAATAATACTGATTCTTCCAATTCAAAAACATGGACTATCTTTACATTTTTATGTCCTCTTCAATTTCTTTCATCAGTGTTTTATAGTTTTCATTGTGGACATCTTTCACTTCTTTGGTTAAATTTATTCCTAGGCATATTATATTATTTGTAGCTATTGTAAATGGGATTATTTTATTAGTTTTTCATATTGTTCAGTGTTGACATAGAAACGCTACAGATTTTTGTGTGTTGATTTTCTATCCTATCATTTTACTGAATTTTTAAATAAGGTCTAATAGTCTTTAGGTTTTCCCAAATATAACGATTGTATCATTTTCAAACAAAGATTATCTGAGTTCTTCCTTTCCAATTGGAATGCTGTGTATTTCTTTCCAGTACTACACTGAATAAATGTGAAAAAGAGGGCATCCTTGTCTTGTTCTAGATCTTAGAGGAAAGGCTTTCAGTTTTTCCCCATTCAGTGTGATACTAGCTGTGAATTTGTTGTATCTCTTTTATTGTGTTGAGGTATGTTTCTTCTACAGCCAGTTTTTGAAGGATTTTATCATGAAGGGATGTTGAATGTTATCAAATGCATTTCCAGCATCAGTTGAAATTATTGGCCTGTAATTTGCTTCTTTTGATTTGACTTTTTCTGGTTTTGGTATCAGGGTAATACTGGCCTCATAGAATTAGTTGGAAGTATTTCCTTCTCTATTTTTTGGAATAGTTTGAGGATGATTGTTATTAGTTCTTTTTTAAGTGCTCAGCAAAATTCTCCAATGAAGCCATTTGGTGCTGGACTTTTCTTCACTGAGAGACTTTTTATTATGGCTCCAATCTTATTAGTATGTTGAGGTTTTACATTTCTTCATGTTTAAATTTTGCTGGGTTATATGTGTCTAGGAATTAATCTATTTATTCTAGGCTTTTCAATTTACTGGCATATAGTTGTTCATAGTAACCTTATTTTTTTAATGTCTTCAGTATCAATAGTAATGTTTTCTTTTCCATCTGTGATTTTATTTTCGTCTTCTCTTTTTTCTTAATTTAGCTAAGCATTTGCTAATTTTGTTGGTTTTCAAAACACAAAATTTTTGCTTTGTTGATTTTTGAATTTTTGTTTTAATTTTATGTATTTATGCTATCATCTTTTTTGCTTCTCTTCTTCTAAATTTGGTTTTGGTTTGCTCTTGCTTTTCTAGTTTTTAACTCATTTCCCATTTGTACTGAGACTACTGTTATCTGTAATCCTAATGTAACATCATACACCTTTCTGTTACGTTACAATTAGAGACAAGTTCTGTTGAGAAGTAACTCCAAGAATAAGCTTGTATATTTTATTTTCACATTGAAAATCAGTCAGATTTGCTTCAGCCCCAAAGAGCACATTTATGTACAATTAAATGAGCACTGGCAACAAGCTGCACTTTTTTTCCTAAATGGGAAATGGGTTAAGATGCATCACTAGGTTGTTTAAGTTTTTCAACATTTTTGATATACATGCTTATTGCTGTAAACTTTCTTCTTACTACTGCTTTCATTGTACGTCATAGGTATGTTGTATTTCCATTTTGTTTCAAGAATTTTTAAAATTTTCTTAATTTCTTCACCGACCCACTGGTCATTCAGGAGCATATTGTTTAATTTCCATTTGTCTGTACGGTTTTCAAAATTCCACTGGTTGTTCATTGATAGTTTTATAACTTTGCAGTCAGAGAAGATATTTGATAAAATTTAAATTTTTTTTGAATTTTTAATACTTGTTTTGTGGCCTAGCACATGGTTTATCCTTGAGAAAGTCCATATAACAAGAAGAAGAACATGTATTCTGCAGCCATTAGATGAAACGTTCTGCAAGTGCATATTAGATCTGTTTGGTATATAGTGCAGATTAAGTTCAGTGTTTCTTTGCTGATTTTCTGTCTGGAGATCTGTTCAATGCTGAAAGTAGGGTGTTGAAGTCTCCAACTTTTATTGTACTGAGGTCTATCTCTCTCTTTAGCTCTAATAATATTTACTTTGTATATCTGGGTGCTCCTGTGTTGGGTGCATATATATTTAATATTGTTATATCCTCTTGCTAAATTGATTTATCCTTATATAATGTCTTTCTTTTTATAACATAAAGCACTTAAATATGTTTCTCTTTAAATCTATTTTGTCTGATATAAGCGTAGCTACTCCTGCTCTTTTTGGTTTCAATTTACATGCACTCTCATTTTCCATTCTTTATATTCAGTGTATGTGTGTATTTATAGGTGTGTTAGCTGCAGGCAATAGATCATTTGGTATTCTTTTCTTATTCGTTCAGACTCTGTGTCTCAATTGGAGAATTTAGTCTATTTACATTCAATGTTATTATTAATAAGAACTTACTCCTGCCATTTTATGTTTTCTGGATTTTTCTCTTTTTGGTCTTCTCTTTCTTCTTTTCCTTCCTGTTTTTCTTTTAATAAAAAGTATTTGCTCTGGTGGTGTGTTTTAATTTCTCGCTTTTTACTTTTTGTGTATCTGATCTATTTTTTTATTTCAGGTTACCATGAGGCTTGCAAATAATAACTTATAACCCACTATTTTAAACTAAAAATAACATCAATTGCTTGAACAAACTAACAAGCAAAGAGAAAGCTAACAAAAACTCTAGACATTAACTTCATTATTCTGCCTTTTAACTTTTTGTTGTTTCTATTTGTATCTTATATCGTCTATGTCTTGAAGAGTTGTTGTGTTTATCTTTTAGTTTTTCTACTCAATGTATGAGTAGTTCACACAACAAAATCATGGTGTTATAATATTCTGTGTTTTTGTGTGTAGTATTGGCAGTGAGTTTTATATCTTCAGATGGTTTTTTTAATTTCTCATTGACATCCTTTGCTTTCAGACTGAAGAACTGCCTTTAGTATTTCTTGTAGGACTGGTCTGGTGTTGATGAAATCCCTCAGCTTTTATTTGTCTGAGAAAGTCTTTAGTTCTCTTTCATATTTGAAGGATATTGTTGCTGGATATACTATTCTGGGATAAGAGTGTTTTTTGCCTTCAGCACTTAAATATGTCATGCCACTCTCCTAGCCTATAAGATATCTACTAAGAAATCTGCTGCCAAATATTTTGGAGATCCTTTTAATGTTGTTACTTTTATCTGATTGCTTTTAGGATTGCTTTTAGTGTTGCTTTTAGGATTCCATCCTTCCTTCCTTCCTTCCTTTCTTCCTTCTTTCCTTTCTTCTTTTCTTCCTTCCTTTTCCCCTCCCTCCCTCCCTTCCTTCCTTCCCTTCTTCCCTTCCTCCTTCCCTCCCTCTTTCTTTCAGACACAGAATCTTGCTCTGTCACCCCAGCTGGATTGCAGTAATGCAATCATACCTCACTGACACCTGGGTTCAAGTGATCCTCCTACTTCATACTCCTGAGTAGATGGGGCCACAGGCATGAACCACTATGCCTAGCTAAATTTTTTACAGACAGGATCTCACTATGTTGCCCAGGCTTGTCTCAAACTCCTGAGCTCAAGCAATCATCTCACCTTAGCCTCCCAAGTTGCTTCGATTACAGGCATGAGCCACCTGGCTCCTTTATTTTTCACCTTGGAGTGTTTAATTATTAAATATGTTAAGGCAGTCTTATTTGGGTTAAATGTGCTTGGTGTTCTAAAATCTTTTTGTACTTGAATAGTGATATCTTTTTTCAGGTTTGGGGAGTTCTCTGTTATTATCTATTTGAATAAATTTTCTGCCCCTATCTCTCTCTACCTCCTCCTTAAGGCCAATAACACTTAGATCTGCCCTTTTGAGGCTACTCTATAGATCTTGAAGACATGTTTAAACTATTAAAATTGATATTTGTTTTGTTACTCTGTGTATTTTCAAATAGCCTGTCTTCAAGCTCACCAATTCTTTCTTCTGCTTGATCAATTCTGCTTTTAAGAGACTTTGGTGCATTCTTCAGCATGTCAATTGCATTTTTCACCTGCAAAATTTCTGCTTGATTCTTTCTAATTATTTCAATAGTTTTACTAAATTTCTCTCATAGAATTCTAAATTCCTTCTCTGCATATTCTTTAATTTCATTGAGTGTCCTCAAAACAGCTATTTTAAATTCTCTGTCTGAAAGGTCACATATCTCTGTCACTTCAGGATTGGTCCCTGGTGCCTTATTTAGTTCATTTGGTAAGGTCATATTTTCCTGGATGGTCTTGATGCTTGTGGATGTTTGTGAGTGTCTGGGTGTTGAAGTTACATATGTATTGTAGTCTTTATAGTCCAGGCTTCATTGTACCCGTCCTTCTTGGGAAGACTTTCCAAATGTTTCAAGAGACTTGGGTATTATGATTTAAGTCTTTGGTCACTGGAGCCATATATGCATTAGGGGGCACCCTAAGCCCAATAATGTCCTGGCTCTTGCAGACTCATAGATGGTACTGCCTTGGTGGTCTTGGGTAAGATCTGGGAAAATTCCCTGGATTATCAGTCAGAGACTCTTATTCTCTCATTTTCCCCCAAACAAACAAGAGTCTATCTCTCTGTGCTGAGCTGTCTGAAGCTGTCAGAGGGGTGATATAAGCACCCCTGTGTCCAGCACCACTAGGACTGTTCTGGGGTTAGACCTGAAGCCAACATAGCACTGGGTCTCACCCAAGCCCCACAGTGACAAATGGCTGGCTACTACCTATGTTCACTCAAGGCCCAAGAACTCTACAATCAGAATGTAGTGCATCCATTCAACCTTGTCTCCTTCCCTTCCCTTCAGGGTGGTGAGTTTCCCCCTGATCCCAGATAGGTCAGAAATGCTGTCTGTGAGCCAGGTCCTGGAGTCAGAAACATTAAGAATTTACCTGGTGCTGTATTCTACTGCAACTGAGCTGGCACCGAAGTCACATGACAAAGTCCTTCCCACTCTTCCCCACTTTCCTCAAGCAGAGGAGTTTCTTTCCATGACCACCACCATCCCGGACCTGAGGCAAGTACTACCTGGCTACTGTCAATGTTCACTCAAGGGCCAAAGGCCCAAAGGCTCTTCAGTCAGCTGGAGTGAATTCTGTCAGGTGTGAGTCTCTCCCTTCAGGGCAGTGGGCTTCCCTCTGGCCCAGGCAGGGCAAGTCTAGAAATGCCACACAAGAACCAAGGCCTGAAATCAGAGACGCCACAAGCCCACTTAGTGCTCTACCCCACTGTGGCTGAGTTGATACCTAAGTTGCAGGACAAAGTCCCCTTTAGTCTTCCCTCTCTTTCCTCAAGCAGAAGGAGTCTCTTCCCTTAGCCACTACAGCTTAGAACATGCTGGGTCACACCTGAAATCACAACGGCTCTGAGTCTTGTCCATGGCCCACAGCAAGTACTGCTTGGCTACCACTGCAGATTATTCAGGGCCCAAAAGCTCTTTAGTTAGCAGGTAATGGATCCTGCCAGGACTAATTCCTTCCCTTCAAGGCACTGGGTTACCTTCTGGCCCAAGGCATGTTCAGAAATGTCTTCCAAAAAGTAGGGCCTGAAATGGGGGCCTCTAGACTCTGCTTGATGCCCTGTTCTACTGTGGCTGAGCTGGTGTCTAAACCCCAACAAGAAGTCCTCTTTACTCTCTCTTCTCCTGAAGCAGAGGGAAGAAGTCTCTTCCAGAGCTGTGAGGTAGACTACTTGGGTTTAGGGGAGCAGTGATGCAAACACTCCTTTGGCCTCTGCAGCTGGTATCTCACTAGATTGTGTGCACCCCAAGTTCACTGGCTCTGAGCCCAGCACAGCACCAGGACTTTCCCAGGAATTGCCCAGGAATTGCAATTCCTGTGGCTTACATTGTCTTTCAATTTTGTTTAGAACCCCAGAGGTAAAGCCTGTGGTAACAGGACTTTCCAGAACTCAGGTTTCATTCACTGAATGAACAATTTACCTCTGGCTAGGTCTAGTAGAAATGTTCCCTTTTTGGGTGCTGGCTGAATTCTGTCCTGTGATGCTCTTTGCTGTGACAGGACAATAGTGAGTTCCAATGCAAAGTCCCACAATCACAACACTCTTCCTCCCCCAATCACACGAATTCTCTCCATGTCATATGGCCACTGCTGGGGGAAGGGAGATGGGTGATGTAGGCAATTTAAGACTGTCTTACCTTCTTCTGTACCTCTTTCCTTAATATAATATTAAAGTCAGGTACTGTGATCACACACTTAATTTTGGTTCTTATAAAGTGTTGAATAGTTGCTCAATTTAGTGTTCCTGCAGGGGGCATGATTGCTGCAGGCTTCTACTTGACTATTTTGCTCCACTTCTACATTCAGGCATAAAAATATTGTAATTTCAACTTTTATTTTAGATTAAGGGGGTACATATACAGGTTTGTTAGGTAGGCATATTGCATGATGCTAAGGAATGGAGTGTGTGTGATTTCATCACTTAGGAAGTGAGCATATTACACAGTAGGTAATTTTTCAGCCCTTTTCCCCTTCTGTGCCTCCTTGCCCTAGTAGTCCCCAGTGTCTATTGTTCCTGTCTTTGTTTCCATGTGTGCTCATTGTTTAGCTCCCACTTATAAGTGAGAAAATATGGTATTTGGTTTCCTGTTCTTGTGTCAATTCACTTAGGATAATGGCCTCCAGCTTCTTTGATGTTGTCCAAATGACAAGATTCTTTTGTATGGCTGCATAGTATTCCATGGTGTAGATGTACCATATTTTCTTTATCCAATCCACCACCAATAGACACCTAGGTTGATTCCGTGTCTTTCCTATTGAAAATAGTGTGCTGATGAACATGCAAGTGAATGTGTCTTTTTGATCGAATGATCTATTTTTTTGATACATACCTAGTAATGGGATCACTGGGTTGAATGGTCACTCTGTTTCAAGTTGTTTGAGATCTCATGAGATCCAATGGTTTTATAAGCATCTAGCATTTCCTCTGCTTGTACTCACTCCATCCTGCCACCCTGTGAAGCAGATGCCTGCTTCTCCTTTGCCTTCCACCATGAATGTAAGTTTCCTGAGGCCTCCTTGGCAATGCAGAACTGTGAGACAATTAAACTTCTTTCTTTTATAAATTACACACTCTTGGGTATTTCTTTATAGCAGCATGAGAACAGACTAATACATAGCCAGAGTACATAAGGAGTTCAAAGAACTTAATAGAAAAAAATGTAATAATCTGATTTTTAAATGGGCAAAAGATCTGAATGGAAATTTCTCAAATGGCAAATAGATTTATGAAAACCTCCAGTTTCACCCATATAGCTGCAAAGAACAAGATTTTATTCTTTTCTACAGCTGTATATTATTCCATGGTATATATGTACCACATTTTCTTTATCCAATCTACTGTTGATGGGCAGCTAGGTTGATTCCATGTCTTTGCTATTATGAATAAACATGGTGATAAATATGTGAGTGCATGTGTCTTTTTGACAGAATAATTTATTTTCCTTTCAGTACATACCTAGTACTGGGATTGCTGGGTTGAATGGCAGCTCTGTTCTATGTTCTTTGAGAAATGTCTAAACTGTTTTCCACAGTGGCTGAACTAATTTACACTCCCACCAGCAGTGTATAAGTGTTCCCTTTTCTCTACAGTCTCACCAGCATCTGTTACTTTTTGACTTTTCAAAATAGCCATTCTGACTGATTTGAGATTGTATCTCCTTGTGGTTTTGATTGGTATTTTTCTGATGGTTAGTGACCATGAGCATTCTGATATGTTTCTTGGCTGTTTATGTTATCTTTTGAGAAGTGTCTGTTCATGTTCTTTGTTCATTTTTAACGGGGTTATTTGTTTTTTGCTTGTTGATTTAAGTTTCTTATAGATTCTGGATATTAGACCTTTGTTGGATGCGTACTTTGTGAATATTTTCTCCCATCCTATAGGTTATCTGTTTACTCTGTTGATAGTTTCTTTTGATGTGCAGAAGCTTTTTATTTTAGTTAGGTCTCACTTGCAAATTTTTGTTTCTGTTGCAATTGTTTTTGAGAACTTAGCCATAGATTATTTTCCAAGGCCAATGTTGGGAAGGGTATTTCCTAGGTTTTCTTCTAGGATTTTTATAGTTTGAAGTCTTATATTTAAATATATAATCCATTTTGTGTTAATTTTGCATATGATGAAAGGTAGGGTTCCAATTTCATTATTCTGCATATAGCTAGTCAGTTATTCCAGCACCAGAAAAATAATCCTGGATAATTTAGAAAGCAATAGACTTTTCTCTTTCATCACTTTATCTTTGGCCCTGAGAATGATTTGCAGCATATTTTCCAAGCACTCGATTGAGAAATGCTCTTTCACAGAAATAAAATGTTACTTTAAAATAAATAAACTCTAAATATTTTAATGAGAGTGACCTTTTCTAAAAAGCAAAACCAATTCGAATGTTTCCCATTCTCTAAAAATGATTGACATTGCTTCCAAGTACCAATACAATTGGTTTCCCCTTGATTCTACTTAGATCACTTACACAGAAAAAGCAATAGACTGCTGCTGACATAACAGCTGTACAACTTCTGACTCTTATGGAAAGACAATTTTAACTCATGAAGTAGTTTCACTCTCCTTTAGACACATAAATGTACAAACTGAATGATAGGAGTGACTGTGAATCTCCCAAGTTTATCCATAAATGCTCTGAATGGAGACGTGTGAAGAGGGAGTGATGAAGCTTAACAGGTCTTTGCCAAAGCCCGTCTGCTTTAGCTTTTTTATTATTGACAGATGCATTATGTTGTAAACCCATAAGTGGTTACATCTATTTCTCCTCTGTCAGAAACAAGCCCTGAATCTTCGCAAATTTAAAATCTTTATGGTAAGCATATAATCAGTCAATGTCATAAGGAATATTTTAAAAGATCTACCAGATTTTTAGATCATTTAGTGTTATATGGAAAAGATTTTATAAATACCTATTAGCTAAGAAGACACCGTAAGTTTTATGGTAGAAGATAAAAAATATGCCTTAATGACATAAAACAATAATTCGATGAAGAGAAATCATTCCAGTTATTGTGCTTTGTTTGTTCAGAGGGGTTAATTGCCATGATTTTATGCTTTGGCTGTTTTATTGTCATTTAGCTTCCTTTTCCATAAAAAGGGGAAGATAAATATTTTTAGGTGACAACAAAAGATTGTATACATTCACCCCCTGAAAAAGTAAACAAAGTAATTTCAGAATTATGTCTCTAATCACAGGTTTAATTTGGCCACTGCCACTGACACTTTGTCAAGTCCGTGAGAAAATGCAAATGCAGTAGATCAGCATTTAAGAGACTGCTTTGCAATCTGGCCCTGTATTAGTCCATTTACACACTGCTGTAAGAAAATACCCAAGACTGGGTAATTTATTTAAAAAGAGGTTTAATGGATGCACAGTTCTGCATGGCTGGGGAGGCCTCAGGAAACCCACAATCATGGCAGAAAGGGAAGCAAACATGTCCTTCTTCACAAGGTGTCAAGGAAGAAAAGTGCAGAGCAAGACCCTTATAAAACCATCAGATCTCATGAGAGATCACTCACTATCATGAGAATAGCATGGGGGAAACCACCTCCATGATCCAATCACCTGCCATGAGGTCCCCCCAAGACATGGGATTACAAATCGAAATACAATTTAAGATGAGATCTGGATGGGAAAACAGAGCCAGATCATATCATTCCACCCCTGACCCCTCCCAAATCTCATCTTTCTCACATTTCAAAACACAACCATGTCTTCACAACAGTCCCCTAAAGTCTTAACTCATTCAGCATTAACTTAAAGTCCAAGTCCAAAGTCTCATCTGAGACAAGGCAAGGACCTTCTGCCTAGAAGCTTAATTAAAAGCAAATTAGTTACTTCTTAGATACAATGGGGGTACAGGTATTGGATAAATGCTCCCATTCCAAATGGGAGAAATTGGCCAAAACAAAGGGACTACAGGACCCATGCAAATCCAAAATCCAGCGGGGCAGTCATTCAATCTTAAACCTCCAACATAATCTCCTTTGACTCCATGTCTCACATCGGGGACACACTGATGCAAGAGGTGGGCTCCCATGATCTAGCGCAGCTCTGCCCCTGTTGCTTTGCAGGGTACAGCCCCCCTCCTGGCTGCTTTCACAGTCTGGGATTTAGTCTGTGGCTTTTCCAAGTGCATGGCATGAGCTGTCGGTATATATACCATTCTGGGGTCTGGAGAATAGCGGCCCTCTTCTCACAGATCCACTAGGCAATGCCCTAGTTGGGAATCTATGTGGGAGCTCCAATCCCACATTTCCCTTCCACACCACCCTAGCAGAACTTCTCCATGAGGGCTCCACCCTTGCAGAAAACGTCTGCCTGGGCATCTAGTTGTTTCAATACATCCTCTGAAATCTAGGTGGAGGCTCCCAAACCTCAATTCTTCACTTCTGGGCACACACAGGTCCAGCACCATGTGTAAGCCACCAAGGTTTGGGGATTGCACCCTGTGAAGCAACAGCCTGAGCTGTACATTGGCCCCTTTTAGCCACAGCTGGGAGGCAGAGCACCACGTCCCAAGACAGCCCAAAGCAGCAAGGCCCTGAACTCAGTCCAGGAAACAATTTTTTCCTCCTAGGCCTCTGGGCCTGTGATAGGAGGGGTTTCCATGAAGGTCTCTGACATGCCTGGAGACATTTTCCCCATTGTCTTGGTGATGAACATTTGATCTCCATTACTTATGCAAATTTCTGCAGCTGGCTTGAATTTCTCCGCAGAAAATGGGGTTTCTCTATTCTACGACATTGTCTGGCTGCAAATTTTCCTAACTTTTATGCCCTGCTTATCTTGTAAATAAAAGCCCCAATTTCAGATCATCTCTCTGAAGTTCAAAGCTCCACAGCTCTCCAGGGCAGGAACAAAATGCACTAGTTTCTTTCCTAAAGAATAGCAAGAGTCACCTTTGCTCTAGTTCCCAATAAGTTCCTCATCTCCACTCAAGACCACCTCAACCTGTACTTCATTTTCCATATCACTATCAGCATTTTAGTCAAAACCATTTAACAAGTCTCTGGAAACTTTCAAAGTTTCCACATCTTCCTGTCTTCTTCTGAGCCCTCCAACCTGTTCCAAACTCGTCTCATTACTCAGTTCCAAAGTCACTTCCACATTTTTGGGTATTATTTATTTATTTATTTATTTATTTACTTATTGAGATGGAGTCTCACTCTGACACCAGGCTGGAGTATAGTGGTGCGATCTCAGCCCACTGCAACCTCTGCCTTCTGGGTTCAAGCAATTCTCCTGCCTCAGCCTCCCCAGTAACTGGGATTACAGGTGCCTGCCACCATGCCCGGATAATTTTTGTATTTTTAGTAGAGACAGGGTTTCACCATGTTGGCCAGGATGGTCTCGATCTCTTGATCTTATGATCCACCCACCTCGGCCTCCCAAAGTGCTGGGATTACAGGTGTGAGCCACCCCGCCCAGCCCTCAGTTATTCTTATAGCCGCACTTCACTACCTCAGTACCAATTTACAGTATTAGTCCACCTTCACATTGCTATACAGAATTACTCAAGACTGGATAATTTATAAGAAAAGTGGTTTAATTGTCTCACAGTTCTGTATGGCTGGGGAGACCTCAGGAAACCTAGTCATGGCAGGAAGGGAAGCAAACACGTCCTTCCTCACAAGGCAGCAAGAGAGAGAAGTGCAGAAAAAGCTCCTTATAAAATCATCAGATCTCATGAGAACTCGCTTACTATTATGAGAACAGCATCAAGAAAACTGCCCCCATGATCCAATCACCCCCCCGCCCCATGAGGTCCTTCCCTCAACACATGGAGATTACAACTTGGATTACAATTCAAGATGAGATTGGGTGAGGACACAGAGCCAGACCATAACAGGCCCCATTGCATGTTCTTGCTTCATTCTTTGCCATTCTCCTTCCCATGTACAATTTACACTACAGTCACATTAAACCATTCTCAGTTCTTCATACATGCATATTATTTCTATATCCTTCTCCCCTGGTTCATACTACTAACTATGCCAGACCTGCACTTCTCCCTTGAGAAAAATTTTCAGAATTTATCTCTTTAGTGAAGCCTGATTAACATTCTTTCCTTGTTTTCATACTGAACACCACAATGTCTGCCACCAAAATGTAGGAGTCTCTTCAAAAATCTCACAAAAATCTTTTTCTCACCAAACTGAATTCTATAAACAGATCCAATGCTATTCTTCTTTGGAATTTTAACATCACCTGTCACGTCAAGATCTCAATAAATGTGTGTTTAATTAATGAGTAATTGAATGAATAAATGAATGAAGATGTCATGAATACATTGCTGGAAGTCAAAAAAATACAGAAATACAGTTGACTAGTCTAGAAATTAGACTACTTAATGGCAAACATTCTTTTAATGCAACAGAAATGCTTAGAAATCAACATATAGATATAGATATAGATATATAACCACCACAGTATTAATGGCAAATGCCTACAAATTATTGAAATAGTATTCATTGCCATGATAAACACACAAAAACTAAATAAAATCTCTTTTCTTCAAGTCTCTTCAAAACACTATCTGACATAGTTTACTTTCTGCAAGTATATCTTTCAAAACTGCAGTTAATGTCTACTTTCTGCCAGCAAGTTTTCCCTGGCAAATTATTAAGATTTATGTCTTCCTGTGACTCTGCAGAAAAATCATAAAAAGTAGACCAGAGTCTGAGCTAAAGAGTCTATACCTGTCAACTTTCTGTTTTGCCTCTTCCTCTAGAAGTAAATGTATGCTAAGCTGTACTGCAGATTATGTGCTTCAGACCTCAAGAATATAAATGGAGTTGAAGGAGGAGGTAGGAGAAGAGGAGAGGAAATAGCAGAAATGAAGTCCTTAAGATTGGAAAGAACTTAGCGTGCTTGAGGCCCAGGGGGAGCAGTGTAAGTGGTGTAGAGAAAGATAGGGTCCAATGGCCTTGAATAAGGTTGGAAAGACTAGGGGACCAAACATGGAAATCCCCTATAGGCCATGATTTCAGGACTTAGATTGTATTCCAACTATAATGAGAAACCACTAAAAGATTCTAATGAGAAAGTAGCACAATCTTCAGTTGTATTTTTATAAATATTTATTTTAATCATTATACTATCAACCAGTTGCAAGAAGTGAAGAGATGAGTTCTGTAACAGAGAAAATTACAGCTTTCCAAATTTTCCATTTGTTCCCCTACATTTCTCAGCCTGGTTAGCCAGTGGGCTCTTAGGGAAATAATGTGTATTTCCTCACCAAGGCAGTTAATTTATAGTGTGCTTCCTCTATCTCTCCTTCTCAAGTCATAGAGATCTGGAACACCATATCCTACAGATGATGCACCATCAGCATGGGTTCCTGGACAACTGTGTGGACCCTCTTGCCATTCCATGATGGGCATGTAACATGACCAGGAAATAAACTTTTAATATATAAATCTATTGAGATTCAGGAGTTTGTCTCTTATCATACAGTAAGGGCCAGAATAAATTCCAAATGGAATAGACTAAAATGCAAGAAAAATCAAGCATAATAATTTTTAAAAGGCCAGGCATGGTGGCTCACATGTGCAATCCCAGTGCTTTGGAGGCCAAGGTGAGCAGATCACCTGAGCTCAGGAGTTCAAGACCAGCCTGGCCAACATGGTGAAACCACAACTCAACTAAAAATACAAAAATATTCTCAGGTATGGTGGCAGGTGTCTGTAATCCCAGCTACTCAGGAGGCTGAGGCAGGAGAATCACTTGAGCCCAGGAAGCGAGGGTTGCAATGAGCGCTATTGTACTCCCGCCTAGGCAACGAGAGTGAAATTCTGTCTCAAACAAAAAAAAATTTAAATATTATGTTGACAAATCTGTAGATTGAAGTGCTTTCCAAACCAAAAATAATGTAAGAAATGAAAACAGGAAGACATTGATATTTGACTTGACAAAACTTTAAACAATAAAAAACTAAAAGGAAATATTAAGATTAAATGGAAATGAGCTAAACATAGTTAATTTATAATAAAATCTAAGAAGAAACATTAATCATGCTACTAATAAGGAAAATTTTTAAAATCAGAAACTTGTTTTTACATATCAACTTAACTGTATTTCTTTAAACAAGAACTCTGTTTAGTGAAGATGTAGTATGCTGTGCAATATAGGTAAGTAATTGATATAGCCTTTCTTGAAGGCAAGGTGGCAACAGTATAAAGACTCAAACATCTATTTACACCTTTGGATTCAGTTCCTCTTTCTCACAAAACAATGTGAAAAGCGGATAAATCTTTATTTTAAAAATAGAAATCAGACTTCCAGTTTCCAGTCTAGTATATAAGGATATTACAAGTCACCACTGCATCCAAAAAACAAGTACAAAGATACGGAAGCTGAAAAATCAACAACTCTTCTTAGCTCCATCACAAAAGTGAGGTCACAAGGAAAATCACTGCTGCAGAAATTAGAGAGAAAAACAAGCTGATACAGAGAAGTACAACCTACCTAAGTGGAAACTGCTACAGGGACCATTCCTAGGATAGGCAAACCTATATTATAATTGAAAAATCGCTGGAAGCTCAGTGTAGACAACTCTGAGAGTTAAAAACTCCAGGAATACTCAGTCATGGGTGGTCTCCAAACTTTTTTTTACTTCTGGGAACTGTATCAGGTTTTCACAGTGAATACTAGAAAAATATTCCCTAGTATTACTGACAGGGAGAAAAGAAAAGGAGCCATGCTATAACACATCAGAGCATTCTGATTTTCTTAAGAAGGCCTGCCCTCAGGAGAAACTATTCAACTAGTACCTAGTCTTCTGGGGCTTTATCAGAACCAAAATGAACTAGGGCAAGGGAAATACCTAACTCCAGCCCCTACTAACCATCCCGTGCCACCTAAGTGGGGAATAAACCTGAAAAGTAGTAGTGAAGCTCACAGTTCAAAAGCCCGGACTCACCAAAAGACTGAGACTAACCATACAACTATAAAATGTTTTCCCTGCTCCTCACCTGTCACACTACTAAAGGATTATTTTCAATAGTTCCTTTTACCCAATACATTGTGTCCACTTTTCAAGAAAAAAAAAATTACAAGATATGCTAAAAGGTAAAAAACGCAGTTGGAAGAGACTAAACAAACATCAGAACTAGTTACATATAGCAGAAATTTTGGAATTACGAGACTAGGAGTTTATAAAAAATTATGATTAACATGCCAAAAGCTTCAATGTAAAAAGTAAACAACATGAAAGAACAGAGAGATAGAAATTCTAAAAAAGAATCAAAAGAAATGCTAGACATCAGAAACACTGTAACAGAAATGAAAACACACCTTTGATAGGCTCCTCAGTAGACTGGACATGACTGAGGAAGGAATCCCTGAGAACATAAGAAAAAAAAAACAGAGCAGAACATCCAAGAACAGTGGGATAACTACAAAAGGTGTAAATACAAAAATGGGAATTTCAGGGGAGAAAAAGAGAACAGAAGCAATATTTGAAATAATGATGACTGAGAACTTTCCCAAATTCATTTCAGTCATCAAACTGCAGATGCAGAAATTTCAGACAATACCAATAAATGTCAGGATAAATGCCAAAAGAGACTATGTATTGTCATATTCAAATTTCAGAAAATGAAATATAAAGTAAAAATCTTCAAAAAGGGTAGAGGATAAAAACACTTTACCTATAGAGGAAAAAATATTAAGAATGACTTTGACTTTTCCTCAGACACCATGCAAGCAAGAAAAAAGTTAAGTGAAATCTTTAAAGTGTTGAGGGAAATAAAAACCCTACCAACCCAGAATTGTCCATCCTGCAAAGTCATTCCTTATAAATGAAGGAGAAATAAAGACAAACAAAATTGAGAATGTTGGTGTTGTAGACCTATCTTGCAAGAAACATTAAAATAATGTCTTCAGACAAGAAGAAAATGACATAAGCCAGAAACTCATATCTACAAAAGAAAGAGCATCAAAGAATGAATAAGTGAAGGTAAAAAAACACACTTATTTTTTATTCTCAGTTGAGTTAATGCATAAGTTTATTCAAGATAATAATGGCAATAATGTATGTGATTATGTATACACATGTGTATGTGTATGTGTGTGTGTATATATATATCCTTACATATAAGTAAAATGAATGACAGCAACAATACATGGGGTAAGGTGAAAGAATTAAGAATATTTTGTTATTATAAGGTACCTTTACCACAAATTAAGAGGTATAGTGTTATTTGAAAATGAACTTGGATTGGTTGTAAATACAGTTTTGCAAACTCTAAGGCACCCCTAAAAAAGGTTTAAAAATGTATAATCAATATGCTAAGAAAAGAGAGAAAATGGAATCACATAAAATGTTCAATTAAAACCACAAAAGCCAGAAAAAAATTGGAAGACAAAGACAGAAATAAAGAACAAGAGTGATAAATAGAAAGCATTAACAAATATGGTAGATATTAGTCAAAATATATAAATAAACACTTTAAATATTAATGGTCTAAATATACCAGCCATAAGATAGAGATTGCCAGAGTAAGTCAAAAAGTAAGACCCAACGGTGTGTTGTCTTCAAGAAACCAATTTTAAATTTAAGATATACACAGATCGATCGATAGATTAAAAGTAAAGAGGGGGAGAAAGATATACAATGGTAACACTAACCAAAAGAAAACAGAAGTAGCTTTATTAATTTCTGAAACAGAAGACTTCAGAGTAAAGAGAGTTATCAGATAATCTGGAGATAAATGGCAGATAAGAAGCAGAATTAACTTGCAGCTCCCACTTGCACAGACAGAGCAGCACGTGGAGACTCACATCATAAAATTTTGCTCCAAGAACTACCATAAGAACATACCAGGAAAGCTGAGAGAATCCAGAGACTATATGAAGGAAGCAGATTGCTGTTGCAGGCTCTCAGAGACAGCTGAAAAACTCAGCTGCAGGAAGCCCCACCCAAGGAGAGTCTGAGCTCAGACATGCCTAACCCGATCCCCACTGGATGATCTTTCTCTACCCACCTCAGTAGCCTAAGACAAATGACATAATCTCCTGGGAGCTCTATGGCCACACCCATTGCCTGATCTTCCCTAAACTACCATAGTTGATGTTCTCTTGAAAGCACCACCTCCTGGCTAGAGGCCAGCCAACACAACACTAGTTCAATAAAAAAACTAAAACCAAGGACCCTCACAAAGTCCACTTTGCTTTCCTGCCACCTCTCCACCAAAGCAGATGCTGGTATCCACAACTGAGAGACCTGAATACAGTTCACATCACAGGACTCTGTGCAGACACTCCCCAGTACAAGTTGGGAACCTGCTAGCTCCTCTGAGTGGCTAGATCCAGAAGAGAAATAACAATCACTGCAGTTTGGCTCTCAGGAAGTCATATCCCTAGGAGAAGAGGGAGAGTGCCACATCGAGGCAGTACACCATGGAACAAAAGAATCTGAACAGCAGTGTTTGATCCCCAGATCTTCTCTCAAAAATAGTCTACACAAATGAGAAAAAAATAGAAAAACAATTCTGGTGATATGACAAAACATGGTTCTTTAGCACCCCCAAAAGATCACACTAGCTCACCAGGAATGGATTGAAACCAAGAAGAAATCTCTGAATTGCCAGAAAAAGAATTCAGAAGGTCAATTATTAAGCTAATCAAGGAGGCACCAAAGAAAGGTAAAGTCCAAATTAATGAAAAAAAAAAAAAAAAAGAAAACAATACAAGATGTGAAGGGAAAAACCTTCAATGAAATAGATAGCATAAATAAAAAACAATCACAACTTCTGGAAATGAAGGACACAGAGAAATGCAAAATACACTGGAAACTCTCAGCAATAGAATAGAACAAGAAGAAGAAAGAACTTCAGAGCTAGAAGACAAGGCTTTTGAATTAACTCAATCCAACAAAGACAAAGAAACAAGAATTTTTAAAAATGACAAAGCCTCTAAGAAGTTTGGGATCATGTTAAATGACCAAACCTAAGAATAACTGGTGTTCCCAAAGAAAAAAAAAATCTAAAAGTTTGGAAAACATATTTGAAGGAATAATCGAGTAAAACTTCCCCTACCTTGCTAAAAAATGTACATACAAATATAGGAAGCTCAAAGAAAACCTGAGAAATTTATCAGAAAAAGATCATCACCTAAGCACATAGTCATCAGGTTATCTAAAGTCAATTTGAAGAAAAGGATCTTAAGAGCTGTGAGGTAAAAAGCATCAGGTAACCTATAAAGGAAAACCTCTCAGTTTAACAGCAGATTTCCTGGCAGGAGCCCTAAAAGCTACAAGGGACCAAGGCCCTTTCTTTAACCTCCTTAAACAAAATAATTATCAGCCAAGAATTTTTGCTTCATAAATGAAGGAAACTAACCTTCATAAATGAAGAAAAGATACAGTCTTTTTCAGACATACAAAGGATGAGAGCATTTGCTACTACCAAGCCAGCACTACAAGAACTGCTAAAAGGAGCTCTAAATATTAAAACAAATCCTCCAAATTCACCAAAATTTTGAACCTCCTTAAAGTATAAATAACACAGGACCTATAAAATAAAAACACAATGAAAAACAACAACAACAAGGTATTAAGGCAACAAATAGCACAATGAATAAAATAGTACCTCACATCTCAATACAAACATTGACTGTAAATGGCCTAAATGCTCCACTTAAAAGACAAAGAATGGTAGAATGGATAAGAATTCACCAACCAAGTATCTGCTGTCTTCAAGAAACTCACCTAACACATAAGGACTCATAAACTTAAGGTAAAGGGATAGAAAAAGATATTCTATGCAAATGGACATCAAAAGCAAGCAGAAGCTGCTATTCTTATATTAGACCATACAGACTTTAAAGCAACAGCAGTTAAAAAGGACAATGATGGACATTATAAAACGATAAAAAGGACTTGCCCAACAGGAAAATATCACAGTTCTAAATATATACGCACCTAACACTGGAGCTCTCAAATTTGTAAAAAAATTACAACTAGACCTAAGAAATGACAAAGATGGCAACATAATAATAGTGGGGGACTTTAATATTCCACTGACAGCACTAGACAGGTCATCAAGACAGAAAGTCAACAAAAAAAATGGATATAAACTACACGCTGGAATAAATGGACTTAACAGATATTACAGAACATTCTACCCAATGACTGCAGAATATACATTCTTTTATCAACACATGGAACATTCTTCAAAATAGACCATATGATAGGCCACAAAATAAATTTAAGAAAACTGAAATTATATCAAGTATTATCTCAGATCACAGTAGAATAAAACTGGAAATCAACTCCAAAAGGAACCCTCAAAACCATGCAAATATAGAGAAATTAAATAACCTGCTCCTGAATGAGAATTGGGTCAAAAATTAAATCAAGATGGAAATTTAAAAATTCCTTGAACTGAATGATAATGTTGACACAACCTATAAAAACCTCTGGGATACAGCATAGGCAGTGCTAATAGGAAAGTTCATAGCCCTAAATGCCTACACCAAAAAGTCTGAAAGAGCACAGATAGAAATCTAAGGTCACACCTTAAGGAACTAGAGAAACAAGAACAAACCAAACCCAAACTCAGCAGTAAAAAATGAAATAACAAATATCAGAGCAGAACTAAAGGAAATTGAAACAAAAAAACAAAATACAAAAATTAAGTGAAACAAAAAAGCTGGTTCTTTGAAAAGGTAAATAAAATTGATAGATCATTAGCAAGATTAACCAAGAAAAGAGAGAAGATACAAATAAGCTCAATTAGAAACAAAACAGGAGATATTACAACTTATATCACAGAAATACAAAAGATCACTCAAGGCTACTGTGAACATCTTTATTCACATAAAGTAGAAAACCTAGAGGAGGTGAATAAATTCTTGGAAATATACAAACCTCCTAGATTAAACCAGGAAGAAATAGAAACTCCGAACAGACCAATAACAAGCAGCGAGATTGAAATGGTTGTAAAATAATTGCCAACAAAAAATAGTTCAGGAACAGACTGATTCACACCTGAATTCTATCAGACATTCAAAGAAGAACTGGTACCAATCCTACTGACACTATCCCACAAGATAAACAGGGAATCCTCCCTGGATCATTCTAAGTCAGTATCACCCTAATACCAAAAGTGGTAAAGAGGATAACAATAAAAAAAGAAAATTACAGATTATTATCACTGATGAACATAGATAGAAAAGTCCTTAACAAAATACTAGCTAACCAAATCCAACAGCATAACAGAAAGATAATCCATCACGATCAAGTGGGTTTCACACCAGGGATGCAGGGATGGTTTCACATATGCAAGTAAATAAATGTGATACACCACATAAAGAGATTTAAAAACAAAAATCACATGATCATCTCAATAGACATAGAAAAAGCATTTGACAAAATCCAGCATCCCTGTATGATTGAAACCCTCAACAAAATCAGCATAGAAGGGACATATCTTAATGTAATAAAAGCCATCTATGACAAACTGACAACCTACATTATACTGAACAGGGAAAAGTTGAAAGCATTCCCCCTGAGAACTGGAACAAGACAAGGATGCCCTCTTCCACCACTTCTATTCAACATAGTACTGGAAGTCCTAGCCAGAGCAATCAGAAAAGAGAAAGAAATAAAGGGCATCCAAACTGGCAAAGATGAAGTCACACTGTTGCTGTTTGCTGATGATATGATGGTGTACCTAGGAAACCCTAAAGATTCCTCCTGAAAGCTCCTAGAACTGATAAATTAATTCAACAAAGTTTCAGTATACAAAATTAATGTACACAAATCAGTAGGTATGCTATACACTAACAGTGACCAAGCTGAGAATCAAATTAAGAACTCAACCCCTTTTATAATACCTCCAAAAAAATTAAATACTTAGCAATATGAGTAACCAAAGAGGTGAAAGACCTCTGCAAGAAAACCTTCAAAACACTGCTGAAAGAAATCATAGATGACACAAACAAATCAAATCACATCCCATGCTCATGGATGGGTAAAATCAATATTGTAAAAATTCTAGCTAATGTAATAAAAAAAAGGAAACAAAAGGTATATAGAATGGGGAAAAATAAAATTGTCTATGTTCACAGATGATCATCTATGTACAAAATCCAAAATAATTGACAAAAACAAATAACTGGAACTAATCAGTGTTTATAACAAGGTTGCAGTGTACCAGGCTAATATGTAGAAGTCAGTTGTTTTTCTATATATGAGCAAGGAACAAATGGAATTGAAAATTAAAAACACATTACCATTTACATTAGCACACCCAAAATTAAGAGTTAGGTATTAATTTAACAAAGTGTCTACAAGAGCTAAATGAGCAAAATTGCAAAATCTGATAAAGAAATTGCAGAACTAAATAAATGGAGAGATATTCCATGTTCATGAATAGGTAGACTCCATATGGTTGAGATGTCAGTTCTTTTCAGCTTCCTCTATAGATTCGATGCCATTCCAGTCAAAGTCCTATCTACTTATTTTATGGATATTGACAAGCTGATTCTAAAGTTTATATAGAGAGGCAAAAGATGTAAAATAGTCAAGTCAATATTGAAAGAGAGAACAAAATTGTAGGACTGACAAGACCTGACTTCAAGAATTACTGTAAAGTTACTGTAATCGCAGTGTGATATTGGTTAAAGAATAGACAAATAGATCAATGGAACAGAATAGAGAGCCCCAAAATAGATCAAGATAAATATAATCAGATGATCTTTAATAAAGGGGCAAAGGCAATGCCATGGAACAAAAACAATCTTTTAAACAAATGATGGTGGAAAAACTGGAGATTCACATGAAAGAAAAGAGAAGAGGAAAAGATAAACAAATCTAGACACAGGCCTTGCATCTTTCACAAAGATTAACTCAAAATAGATCACACCCCTACATGTAAAATGCAAAACTCTAAAACCCCTAGAAGATAACTTCAGAGAAATTTGAGATGATCTTGAGTTTGATAACTTTTTTGATACTACACCAAAAGTACAATTTATGAAAGATAAATTAATAAATTGGAATGCATTCAAATTTAAAGTTCCTGCTCTTTGAAAAACATTGCCAAGATAATGAGAAGACAAGCCACACACTGGGAGAAAATGTTTGCAAAAAATAGATCTGCTTAAGATTTATTATCCAAAATATACAGAGAACTCCTAATTCTTAGCAATATAAAAATGAACAACCAATGAACATATAAGCAAAAGACCTGAATATCCATCTCACCAAAGAAGACATAAAGATGGCAAGTAAGCATATGAAAGATGTTCAACATCTGCAGTAGTTGGAATATGTCCCCAGAATTTCATATATTGGAAACTTAATTCCCAAATTAATATGTTAATCATTTGGAGGTGAGGCCTTTGGGAGGCAATTAGGGTTAGAAAAGTTCATGAGGGTGGGGCCCTATCATTGGGCAGTGGCTTTATAAGTAGTAAAAAAGAGACCTGAGCTAGCACACTTGCTCTGTCTTGCCATGTGATGATATCCTCTGCCATGCTATGATGCAGCAAGAAGGACTTCACCAGATGCCAATACCATAATTCTGACTTCCCAACCTCCATAATCATGAGATAATTAAACCTTTATTTTTTTATAAATTACATACTCTGCAGTATTCAGTTGTATCAACAGAAAACAGACTAGGACAATAACATATATCATTAGAGAATTGCAAATTAAAACAATAGGCTATCACTACACATCTGTTAAAATGGCCAAAAATCAAAATGCTGACAACACTAAATGCTGATAAGAACGTGGAACAACAGAAATTCTCAATCACTGCTGTGAGAATGCAAATATAATACAGCCACTTTGGAAGACAATTTGGCAGTTTCCTACAAAACTAAATATACTCTTGCCATACAATCCAACAATAGTGCCCTTTGGTATTTGACCAAATGAACTGGAAATATATTCACACAAAAACCTGCACATTAACATTTACTGTATCTTTATTCATTACTGTCAAAGCTCGGAAGCAACAAAGATGTCCTTCAGTATGTGAATGTATAAACTGTGCTATATCCAGACAATGGAATATTATTCAGCACAGAGAAGAAATGAGCTATCAAGCCATGAAAGGACATCAAGGAAACTTAAATGCATATTACTAAGTGATGAAGCCATTCTTAATAGAGTACACACTGTTTGATTTCAACAATATGAAATTTTAGGAAAGTCAAACCATAGAGACAAAAAAATTAGTGGTCTCCAGGGGCTGGAGGGAGGAGGATGAATAGGCAGAGCACAGGTAAGTTTTAGGGCACTGAAATTATTGTGTACAATACTACAATGGTGGATACATGTCATTATACATTTTTCCAAACCCATGGAATAAACAGCAAGAATGAATCCTAATGCAGACTACGGACTTTGGGTGATAACATGTCATTGTAGATTCATCAGTTGTAGCAAATGTATCTGCACTCTGGTGGAGAATGTTAGTGGGCGAGCTTGTGCGGGTCGGGGAATGACAGTGAATGGGAACTCTGTACTTTGCTGTGAACCTAAAACTTCTCTAATGAATTTGTTAATTTGAAAAAATGGACATCATAGCATAATTTATTCTAAGAATGTTTTTAAGTCTTAGATTCCAAACATAGCTTTGTGGTTAAATCAATCATGATTCACCCTATTATAAAATGTTATGTAGTCATTAAAAATGATATGAAGTATCTCTGTTCATCGATAACATGAAGCTATATGTAGAAAACACTAACAATTACACACAAATGCAATAAATAATAAATAAGTAGAATTACAGGAGACAAATTTACTGAAATGATACAAAAGATACAAAATTCAATTGCATTTCTATACAATAACAATGAACAACCTGAAAGGAAAATTAAGAAAACTATTCAATTTACAATAGCATCAGAAAGAATAAAATACTTACAAATAAACTTAACCAAGGAGATAAAAGATTTGTACACTGAAAACTAAAAAAATGTTGCTGAAAGATATTAAAGAAAACACACATAAATTGAATGATATCTCATGTTCATGGATTAGAAGACTTAATATTGTTAAAATGTCAATACCCAATGTGACCTACAGATTCAATGCAATCTGTATCAAAATACCAATTGATAGATGCAGGAGGCAGATAAAGGAGAATCCCCAGAGAATCTCTGAGCCAACTCACAAGTATTTACATCAGATGCTTTTGTGCAGATGAGGAAACCTGCCTTGGGCCTCATCTGGGCATGCCCACAACTTACTGGGGGCCCACCTGTGCACTGCGGGAATGGGGTGGAGCTTCTGGGGATTTGTCTGCAGTGGGGAAGAGCCAGACCTCTAGGTGGTGTGTGCATGTGTGTATGCATGTGTGGTGGCCTGTATTTAACCTGTGAGGTGGGAGCCTGCTAAAGGACCCCCACCCTTTTATTGTCCACTGAAAGCTTTCCTTTAATAAATTCCACTCTCCTCACCTTTCAGTGTGTCCACATGCCTAATTAATCCTGGTTGTATGGCAAGAAGCCAGATTTTAGCTGAAATAAGGAGCAAAAACATCCTGCATCAAAATGACTATTTTTTTGAAGAAATAGAAAAGTCTATTCTAAAATTCTTATGGACTCTGAAGAGACCCTAAATTGCCAAAACAATCTTGAAAAAGAAGAACAAAGTTGGAAGTCTTACACTTCCTGATTTCAAAGCTTACTACAGTGTTAACAGTAATCAAAATAGTGTGGTACTGCTATAAAGACAGAAACATAGACCAATGGAATGAAATACAGAGCCCAAAAATAATTCCTTACAAGTATGGTCAAATGATTTTTAACGAATGTGTCAAGACCATTGTATGTGGAAAGAACAGTCTTTTCAACACATGGTGCTGAGAAAATTGGAATGTCCATATGCAAAATAATAAAGTTAGAATCTTACCATACATCATATGTAAAAATTAACTCAAAATGGGTTAAAGACCTAAATTTAAAATATAAAACTCTGAGAAGAAAACATAATAAAAAATCTTTATGACATTGGATTTGGCAATGATTTCCTGAATATGACACTAAAAGCACAAGCAACAACAACAAAAAAATAGATAAATTGGTCCACACCGTAATTTTTAAATTATTTGCATCAGATGACACAGTCAACAGAATAAAAAGGCAACCCATGGAATGGGAGAAAATATTTTCAAACTATTTATCTGATGGGGGTTAATATCGAGATAAATAAGATATATAAAGAAATTCTATAACACAACAACAAAAAACAAACAACAGAATAACAAAGAACCCAATTGAAAAATTAGCAAACATTTTGATTAGGCATTTCTCCAAAGAAGATATACAAATAATCAATAAGCACATAAAAAGAAGCTCAATATCCCTAAAATTAGGTAAAGGCAAATCAAAATCACAATGAGATATCACCTCAAATTCACTGGGATAGCTACTACAAAAATAAAAGAGAAACATATATGGGTAAAAATGTAGAGAAATTGAAACCTTATATACTGTTGCAAATATAAAATGATGCACCCTTTATGGAAAATAGTGTGGCAGTTCCTCAAAAATTTCAATATAGAATTACCATATAACCCAGCAATTCCACTTCTGGGTATATGCCCAAAATAATTAAAATGTGGGATTTAAAGGGATATTTGTACCTCATATTCACAAGTGCCAGAAAGTGGGAACAAACCAAATGTCCACTGACAGATGAATGGCTAAACAAAATGTGATATATATACATACAATGGAATATTTCTCAGCCTTAAAAAGGAAGGAAATTCTGACATATGTTACAATATGGATGAACCTTGATGACATTATGCTAAGTAAAATAAGTCAGGCACAAAATGAAAAATACTGTATTATTCCATTTATATGAAGTACTCTGAATAATCAAACTCATGGTGATAGTAAGCAGAATGTTAGTTGCCAGGTTCTGGGGGACAGGGAAATGGGAAATCATTGTTTTTAATAGGTACAGAGTTTCAGTTTTGCAAAATGAAAAAATTTCTGTGGCTAGATGGTAGTAATGGCTGCACAACAACATGAATATACATAATGCTACTGAACTGTACTTTTTAAAATACTGTGAAAGGTATATTTTATGTTATGTATATCTTACAATTAAAAGTATAAAAAAGAAGACGTGAACTAAATATATAAAGATAAAAATTGTATGCACATGACGATTTAAATTATATAGAATAAAAAAATAAAAATCCTAGGGAAAAAAATACACATATTAAGTCAATTTTTTTGAGGAGTAGAGTTGTGGTTAATTTTAAAAACTTTTCATTTATATACTTTCTAAGTAGTTTACAATAAAGGTACTTTTATAGTAATATAAACTTAAGGCCAGGCGTGATGGCTCACACCCTGTTATCCCAGCACTTTGGGAGGCCAAGGTGGATAGATAACGAGGTTAGGAGTTCAAGACCAGCCTGACCAACATGGTGAAACCCCATCTTTACTAAAAATACAAAAATTAGCTGAGTGTGGTGGTGCGTGCCTGTAAGCCCAGCTACTCAAGAGGCTGAGGCAGGAGAATTGCTTGAACCCAGAAGGCGGAGGTTGCAGTGAGCTGAGATCGCACCACTGCACTCCAGCCTGGGTGACAGAGCGAGACACCCAGTCTAAAAAAGAAAAAAAAAAACTTAAACAATTACACAACTAAAGGAATATACACTTAACAGAAAAATATTCAGTATAAGGCAGAAACCAAGGAATTAGTAACACAGGGAGCTAAAGGTTAGTGAGAAAAACAATACAGACATTAACGTGAAATTGATGAGGTAACTAAAAACCAGTTTCTGTGCTTCAGCTACATATATAGAATCAACACATCATTCTGGTTTTAACAAGAACGCCAGACCTGTTAAAATCAGGTCCAGAGGGAATAAACCAAGGTCACTGACTTCACTTGGGTAGTGGCAGATAAGAAAACCTAAAACAGGCTGCACGAAAAAAGTAACATTGTTTTCTTTCTCTTCATTTTATAAAAAGTCCATTCTTTCTTTTATCATCATGGAATTTCTAAGAAGTCACTAAAGCTGGTAAAAGTAGAACTGTAAATAGTAGTCTAGGAGTTCCAGCAATAAGTCAGCAAAGTCATACTTATTATAGAATATGAAAGAAGCAACAAGAGAAAAATGATTCAATAAAAAAGAGGGAGCTGCAGCTGACGAATAGGAAGATCAGATGAGACTCAGACAGTCTTCTTCAGGGATGTATAGATGACACCATTTAAATTGGGGTAGGAAAACAGATCAAATTACTTTTTTAATATTTGGGAAGCAATTTTACAACAGCTTGAATAATAATAAATTTAACATTCCCTTCTGGATTTAAATTTAAATTCAAAGTCTTGCACCAAGCAGCAGAACTGACTGGCTCTGGCAATTTACCCTCAGAAGCCCTACCCCTAGAACATGACTCTGGTCAATTACGATGAATACATTCCTTTTTGTGGGGAGAGAAGAGTCAAAGAAGCACTTCCACATCTCTCAAATTATATCCTTATTATGTAGCAACATTTTTTAAATGCTGAACATTTGACCCAGCAATTCTACTTCTAGGAATGCACACTAAAGAAATTCTGGCAAAAGTATGCAAAAGTAAAGGGGCAAGTAAAGTTCATTGCAGTATATTTTAGTAAAGACAAAAATTTGAAGTACCTGAATGTCCATTAACTTACTAGCAATATTATATAATCACTAAACAGAATCAATTATATATGTATAGGTCTAAAGTGTTGTCAAGAGAAAAAAAACAAAAATTTCAAAATATACAATGTAATCACCTGTGCTTAAAAATGTATGTATATGTGTTTGTAAAGGTATGTATAAACATCTACATATCTGTGTATGACTGTATAGAAAGATAGTAATAATAACAGCTAACACTTATACATTTATATAGTCTTAGTAATCATTAGCAATAACAAATTATTAGCAATAACACACAAGAATGTAGATAGGGGCAAGAATGGGTGAGGAGAGACTATCCTTTTTAAATTTATAATCTTATACATTGATTTAAAAACTCTTTACAATTCTAAATTTTAAGTTAAAATTTTTTTAACTTATTTTAAATTCTGCTTTTCTTCTAAAATGTCCTAATAATGTTCAGAAGTAAAGCTTAGAAGCCAAACCAATCACAAAATTAAGAAGCCACAAAGATCCATGTCATTCTAAAATACGCAATGTATAGGAACACAATAGACTCTCTTCTCCTCATGAAAAAAAATGTCTCCTGGTACGACAATGCTTATTTTTGTGAAACCTTATTTAAAACAATGCAGAATCTTCACCTAAAAGGCAAGCATAAATTAAACAGTATTTCCATGTTTCTGTAGCAGAGCCATCCTGAAAAGCAGATCCTGGCCTGAGCTTGCTCACTAGTGCTCTAAAGAAAGGATACAACATAACTTACATTGTCCTTATGCTGACTACAGCTATCATAAGCCAAGTATAATCTGCAAAGAACGCCAATTTTCCAGACTTTGCCTTTGACTGGACTTAACACCTTTCTTAGTATCTTTCTTCTATGTGCATGAATTTGGTATCTTACCTGACTTTCCTGAGGAATACATGTATTCCTCAGGCTGCTGTCACCCAGTATTTCATGTTATTACATCAATGTTTTTATCACTTTAATAAAAGTTGAGATCATCATTGAGGCTGGAGCAATAGGAAAGTGGATCAAACCCATTTTCCTGTTAGGCTACTGTGCTTGCAGTCAGCATTTCACCCAGTCTGTGCTCCTCTATTCCCTTCTAGGTAGACCCAGGATGAGAATATGGAAATAAACACAAGACAGGTTTCTGAGAAGTTGGTTGCACTATTCAAGTACTATTAAGTCTGTCCTATGCCTTAGCATCTCACAGAAGACATATGTGCCAATAACTTTTGATAATGGTGCATTAACACAAAGAAATATAAAGAATCATGAGAGGTCACCTCATCAGTCACCAAGAGTCTCAGCATTCCCATTCTGGGAATATCAGGTTCCAAGGAGAACAGAGAAAACCTTAAGCATCTCTGAGACAAAAACTGAACTAGAAAGATCATCTTCTCTTGTTTACCTAACAAAGAGCATTTATTCCTGTTCTTCCTTCTCTCTGTTGCCTAGTTAACATGATTCAGTCTTCATATTCAGATCAGGTTTGACATCTCCAGCCAAGCTTTCCCTGAACCAGTCAATGTCCCAATTACGGGCTCTCAGAATATTATGTACTACCTTATCACAGCATATGTCAACATTACAATTACTCCCTTGCTTATGTGATTATTTTATTATGATTATGCCTGCATCCTCACTACCCTCTAACTTCCACAAGGGCAAGAACTGTGCTTGTAACCTTGTGGGCCCTCAAAAATAAATGAGTGAATAGAACATGCCAGTTCATCTCAGAGGCTGCTGACCTCCCTCATGCTCAACCACAGCATGCTTAGCTTTGACTAGTTTGTCAGTACATGGTGCACTCATCACTACCAAGGTAGAAAGGTTGGTTTTATCAATAATTTATGAAGTACAAATCATTGCAGCTTATGCAAGAAAGAAGATAAGGTCTTACGGGTTCCTGCTTCAGCTTCTCTAGTTAATCAGATATTCAGAGGTATGAGTCTGAAGAACAAAACAGGAAATTTGCTTGTTGGATAAATAACAGGTGATAGAGAACACTACTTGATCAAAGCAGGAAAGGCCATTCTTGGTGACAGTCTAGTAGTAATCCTAGCAGTTCAGTCCCAGGAAGTGTGTTTTGGCTGAGCTTCAGTGCCAGGAAATTTGATTCTTTGAAGGCCTTGGTACTAGACATAAGCTCAACATGCAGGGAGTATATTCTTTCAAATGAGATGTCCTTCATTATTCATTGCCCCTAACATTGCCAGAAAAGTAAAGGTGATAAGGACCAATTTAACTTGTAATATCTTGGGAGATTTTATTGCCCCTATAAAGCAAATAGGCAATTCCATGAACCAAACCTATTTTTAAAAAGCATACATTAACAAATTATGTATCAGTTTAAAAAAAAAGCTTGGCCGGGCGCGGTGGCTCAAGCCTGTAATCCCAGCACTTTGGGAGGCCGAGGCGGGTGGATCACGAGGTCAGGAGATCGAGACTATCCTGGCTAACATGGTGAAACCCCGTCTCTACTAAAAATACAAAAAACTAGCCGGGCGTGGTGGCGGGCGCCTGTAGTTCCAGCTACTTGGGAGGCTGAGGCGGGAGAATGGCGTGAACCCGGGAGGCGGAGCTTGCAGTGAGCCGAGATCACGCCACTGCACTCCAGCCTGGGAGACACAGCGAGACTCCGTCTCAAAAAAAAAAAAAAAAGCTTATACATTATCAACATGTTACAACTCTTTCCAATTTCAGCCACCTTCCCTTCACTATAACAACTTGCATCCCATGAAAAGCAGAGAGCTACTAACAGCAGAAAGAGGAGTATCCCCAATTCAGACACTTCTACCTTCTTTTTGAAAGCTCTCTCAGCCTATGTACTTCTTTTAAAATAATTTTATCTTTTATTTTAGAAACAGGGGTACATGTGCAGGTTTTGTTACGTGGGTATATTATATGATGCTGAGGTTTGGAGTACAGATCCCAGCACCCAGGTAGTGAGCATAATACCCAATAGGGAGTTTTTCAACCCATGCTCCTCTCTTTCCCTCCCCCATCTAACAGTCCACAATGTCTATGAAATGCATTTTCAAAAAGTATGTGGCCCAGTTATCACTACCAAGGCAACATGGTTCCCATCTTTATGTCCATGAGTATCCAATGTTTAGCTCCCACTTACAAGTGAGAATGTGCAATATTTGGTTTTCTGTTCCTATGCAACATTTTAAACTCTTGTGCACTTAAACTAACCACAGATGGCTTTAAAATGGGAAAAATAAAGACTCCAAAGGAAATGTTTGCCAGCATGCAAATAAAAGTGGAATATATTTAAAAGTGATAAATATATCAGTTAATTCATGTGCCAGATAAAATAAATCAATAGTGAAAAGGAAAAGGCACTTTTAAATACAAAAAGAAAAAAAAAATCTTCTTTCTTAATTTTGCTATAATAACAGCTTTGGGCTTCTGTATTTCAACAATTTCAATTTATCAAAATCCACATATTTTGAATTTTAGATAGACTTTTTATTATAACTATTAATTACCTCTAATTACTATTTTCTTTCTTTCTTCTTTTTTTTGGCGGGGTGGGGGGGGACTGAGTCTCCTCTGTCACCCAGGCTGGAGTGCAGTGGCATGATCATGGCTCACTGCAACCTCCGACACCCGGGTTCAAGCAATTCTTCTGCCTCAGCCTTCCAAGTAGCTGGGACTACAGGCACCCACCACCAATGCCCAGCTAATTTTTGTATTTATAGTAGAGACGGGGTTTCACCATGTTGGCCAGGATGTTCTCCATCTCCTGACCTCGTGATCCACCCACCTGGGCCTCCCAAAGTGCTGGGATTACAGGTATGAACCACCACGCCTGACCTACTATTTAATTTTCTAACGAAGTTTTAAATTTATTTAATCTGATTCTGCCACCTTATTTCCCAAAGCAATCTTTCTGCTATGTTGTTTTCAATATACAGAAGCTGATTTTTTTTTCTAGAGTGCCCAAACATATTCCTATTCTTAAGCCTTCTCCCTTAGATAAATGCCTCTCAGTGGGCTTTAGACTTTAACAGTAGTATGGCTTTCTCTAGCTACAACTAACTGACTCCTTTTAGGTGAATGACTCAGAAACTCTTCTTACCTTGAGCTGTCTCCATTACAGGTATAATCATTGAACACAGCCATTTTAAAATAAAGCACACCCATATTTAAATAAGCAAAGCCCATGAGAATATTCTTGTGCACTGTTTATAAATCTAGAAATAAAGTAGCAGGGGCTATACTTCCGTTTAAAACAATGGCAGTGCACTGAAAGGAATGAGAGTGCCAGACGGTGGGTGGGAGGCTGCAGAGGAGATCAGATCAGTTTGCATCTGTCTTGAAGGACTTTAGCAGCTGATACCAAGGAACACGCTCTCCCTCCAGACAAATCTGTTTTGTTTTGTTTTAAATTTTGGGAGTTCCTGATTTGCAAAACAGATGGTATCAGGTTTTTTTCAAGTTCCTTCTTTTTATCTAGAGCAAACATTCTCTGCGTACATGTGTCAGGGAACACCTAAGGGTGGCGGTGTATGTTAGCAAGATGGGAAGAGGATAATGTGCAGCTTGAAAAAGTGTATGCTACACCTTCTTAAGGAGGAAAGAAGCTGGCACAGCTTTAGGGAATGACTCATAACTTAAGGTGCATTTGGTCTAAGGAACAGGCTTTTTCGTGCAGAGGAGCAAAAAAAGGTAAGGAACACTGCTGTTGATAATTACGATTGTCTAATCAAGATGTTCACATAGGGAAACATTGTAAACATGCTATCCCCAAGCAGACTCCTTTCTATGAGTTATCAGCACCATGAGATCATCCAGGCCAGAGCTCTGAGCACAATTGTAAAGAATGGCTTTGTTATAGTCACATCTCTTCTAATGGTGGTCATTTCAACCTACTGGGCATCTTTTCCTCTCCTGCTTGTATTTCCAAAGGCCCAGTGCTCCTGTATTGTACCCCTGAATGACTAGATTTTTAACCATATCTCCTACCTAGGCTTATCTTTCCCAACACAGCACCTCATGTGTTGACTTTATCTTACTCCTCCATCACAGAGACACTTACCTTCTCAATGTCTCGCACTCATTGGTTGCCTCAGGAGATAATAAATAATTCAGTGTAAATGTAAATGACTGGTTATGGCTTAAGGTTTTATAACTACACAGTAATAATTTTGTTTATGCCTATGTATTCTATGTGAGTGAGCTGAAATAGACTGATATTCTAAGATAAAATTGATTTGAACTATGATAGTTAACAATGATGAGGTGAGTGAATTCTTGAGCAGATATATGTTGACACAGGATGTAAAATTTTAAGTTGGAGTTATAGCAATAATATTTAGGGAAACAAAAAGGATGTAAAGAGGTTTTCTGAGGAAGAGAAGCATAGATGATTATCTGCTGCAGAGCTGAACGACATGTTTCATAGCCCATAGTGAGCCAAGTATTGACTTCTGGTACATTTGTTCCAACATTCACCCCTAGTAGCCACTTGTGGCAGTATCTATCCACCTAAGAGATCACAAACCAGTGTAGTATGTGTAATGCTTATTGTGTCAAGTCCTCTGGCCTCGTCTCTTTCTAGCTGCATGTCCTTGGGCAATTATTCATCATCATTCTGTTTTAGTTTCTTCATCTGTAAAATTAGAGTTGACACTATCTACCACAAATGTTTTTTTATTATGATTAAGTGTATTAGTAAAGATAAAACACTAAGTACCGTATCTAGCACATAGTAAGCACTCAATAAACGTTAGCCATTATTATTGTAGCACTGACAATTATTTTCAATATGTATATCTTTATCTCTCCTTAATCTTTTCAAATTCAATTATATTGTTACCTTAATTTTTATTCATATCCTAAGTATAAATGAACATTTTTCACATGCCATATTAGACATTTATTATTTTTATATTGGAAATTATTGTTTTCCCTTACTCATTTTTCCTATGTGATTTTTTTTTCTTGCTGACTTGTAGATATTTCCCCAAGGTTGATATTGCCTTTGAGATTTTTGAAATTATTTTTAAAAGGATATTCCCCTTTAAAAATTCAAATAACACATTTTTCAGACATGAAAGTTATATGAAGTATATTTCAAGACACCAAGATCTTACGGTTATTTTAAACATGAAGAAACTAAAGGCCAAAATCTTATAGACATAAAATAAAATCTGGAATAAATACATACATATAGATGCATACCTATACTTCATGAGGCTTTTGTTAGCAATGCTTCCAAATACTTTCTGTAGCTCTCCTATAAACAAAGTCTTTCAAGTACTTCTCAATTATGAGATGTTAGAAATGTATTAATATAACATCACACTGCCCTTTCTTTCCCAGCTCACTGCAGCTGGGTCTTCTTCAACAAGACTACTCTACACATAAAATGCACCACGTCCAGCTACATTTACAAAGCAAGAACATCCAGAGAAGTTACACGCTCTATAAAGAACAGAGCCAAGGCATTTCTGTTTGTTTCACAGGAGGTATTTATTTTTTAAAGTTAGAACAGAAATGTTGACAGCCTCAATGTATACAATGCTGAAAGGACTTTATCTTAAGTCAAAGAACATCCATTAAGCTAATGTACCCATCAAAGCTAAGTCTCAAGTAAAGTTTAAGTAAGGTTTTGAAGTTTCTGGTTAGATGTTCACTAAAGTCTTGTCATTATTTTTACTGTTTCTCAATAAAATGTAAGACATTTTGATATCACACACACAAAAAGCAAGCTCCAACAGAATCATTTATGTCCAACTGCTAGTAGTCATCTGTCAACATAAAGATACTTAAATGTCAATACTTTTTTATAATTTCATTCAATAACAGTCCTTGCTGTTGAATCAAGTATTTAATGATTGTCTACTATGTGCCAGGGCTGGAAACACACAAATGAACACAGTACTTCTATCTTATCAATCATGGAATTTAGGGACCAGTGGGAATGACACCACAGTAAGAGAAGTTATGGGGAGCTCCTCAAGAGCTTCCTGGAAGAAGTGATCTCCAAGCTAAGATCTTAAAAATAATGAACATACTTAAGAGAAATAAATTCCAAGCATAGAAAAATGCAATTGCAAACATGTAGAGAAGAAATAGTAAAGCTTTAGAGGGATGGAAAATACTATACCATTGGCGGGTAGCAACAGATAAGCAAGAAATTATATTAAAGGGCTCAGGTAAAAGATCTAGCTTTAGATGTTCATTGAAGCTGCAGGATAAATTGAGATCTACCAAAGAAGAAAAAAAGTATAATTAAGAACAGACGAGTGACCCTGCACCAAGATGCCCGAATAGGAACAGCTGCAGCCTACAGCTCCCAGTGTAAGCGACAGAGAAGACAGGTGATTTCTGCATTTCCAACTGAGGTACCGGGTTCATCTCACTGGGGTGTGTTGGACAGTGGGTGCAGGACAGTGGGTGCAACCCAACGAGTGAGAGTCTAAGCAGGGCGAGGCATCCCCTCACCCAGGAAGCACAAGGGGGAAGGGAATTCCCTTTCCTAGCCAAGGGAAACCATGACACACAACACCTGGAAAATCGGGTCACTCCCACCCTAATACCGCACTTTACCAAGGGTCTTAGCAAACGGCACACCAGGACACTATATCCCATGCCTGGCTCGGAGGGTCCCACACCCATGGAGCCTCCCTCATTGCTAGCACAGCAGTCTGAGATCTAACTGCAAGGCAGCAGTGAGGCTGGGGGAGTGGCGCCCGCCATTGCTGAGGCTTAAGTAGGTAAACAAAGCAGCCGGGAAGCTTGAATTGGGTGGAGCCCACCACAGCTCAAGGAGGCCTGCCTGCCTATGTAGACTCCACCTCTGGGGACAGGGCATAGCCAAACAAAAGGCAGCAGAAACCTCTGCAGATGTAAATGTCCCTATCTGACAGCTATAAAGAGAGTAGTCATTTTCCCAGCATGGAGTTTGAGATCTGAGAACAGACAGACTGTCTGCTCACGTGGTCCTTGACACCCAAGCAGCCTAACTGTGAGATATCCCCCACTAGGGGCAGACTGACACCTCACACCTCACACAGTCGGGTACCTCCTCTGAGACAAAGCTTACAGAGGAACGATCAGAGAGCAACATTTGTTGTTCAGCAATATTCACTCTTCTGCAGCCTCCACTGCTGATGCCCAGGCAAACAGGGTCTGGAGTGGACCTCGAGCAAACTCCAACAGACCTGAAGCTGCAGGTCCTGACTGTTAGAAGTAAAAATAACAAACAGAAAGGACATCCCCACCAAAAACCCATCTGTATGTCACCATCATCAAAGACCAAAGGTAGATAAAACCACAAAGATGGGGAAAAAGCAGTATAGAAATGCTGGAAATTCTAAAAATCAGAGTGCCTCTCCCATTCCAAAGGAATGCAGCTCCTCGCCAGCAATGGAACAAAGCTGGATGGAGAATAACCTTGATGAATTGAGAGAAGAAGACGTCAGACAACCAAACTTCTCTGAGCTAAAGGAGGAATTACGAACCTAGTGCAAAGAAATTAAAACCTTGAAAAAAGATTTGAAGAATGGCTAACTAGAATAATCAATGCAGAGAAGTCCTTAAACGACCTGCTAGAGATGAAAACCATGACACGAGAACAACGTGACAAACGCACAAGCTTCAGTAACCAACTTGGTCAACTGGAATAAAGGGTATCAGTGATTGAAGATCAAATGAATGAAATGAAGCAAGAAGAGAAGTTTAGAGAAAAAAACAGTAAAAAGAAATGAACAAAGCCTCCAAGACATACAGGACAATGTGAAAAGACCAAATATGTACATCTGATTGGTGTACCTGAAAATGACAGGGAGAATGGAACCAAGTTGGAAAACACTCTGCAGGATATTATCCAGGAGAATTTCCCCAACCTAGCAAGGCAGGCCAACATTCAAATTCAGGAAATACAGAGAACGCCACAAAGATACTCCTCAAGAAGAGCAATTCCAAGACACATAATTGTTAGATTCACTTTGAAATGAAGGCAAAAATATTAAGGGCAGCCAGAGAGAAAGGCCAGGTTATCCACAAAGGGAAACCCATCAGACTAACATCGGCTTTCTCGGCAGAAATTCTACAAGCCAGCAGAAAGTAGGCCCAATATTCAACATTCTTGAAGAAAAGAATTTTCAACCCAGAATTTCATATCCAGCCAAACTAAGTTTCATCAGTGAAGGAGAAATAAAATCCTTTACAGACAAGCAAATGCTTAGAGATTTAGTCACCACCAGGCCTGCCCTACAAGAGCTCCTGAATAAAGCACTAAACATGGGAAGGAACAACCAGTACCAGTCACTGCAAAAACATGCCAAAGTGTAAAGACCATCAATGCTAGGAAGAAACTGCATCAACTAACAAGCAAAATAACCAGCTAACATCACAATGACAGGATCAAGTTCATACATAACAATATTAACCTTAAATATGAAAGGACTAAATGGTCCAATTAAAAGACACAGATGGGCAAGTTGGATAAAGAGTCAAGACCCATCAGTTTGCTGTATCCAGGAGGCCCATCTCATGTACAGAGACACAGGTAGGCTCAAAATAAAGGGATGGAGGAAAATCTTCCAAGCAAATGGAAAACAAAAAAAGGCAGGGGTTGAAATCCTAGTCTCTGATAAAAATAGACTTAAACAAACAAAAATCAAAAGAGACAAAGAAGGCCATTACATAATGGTAAAGGGATCAATTCAACAAGAAGAGTTAACTATCCTAAATATATATGCACCCAATACAGGAGCACCTAGATTTATAAAGCAAGTCCTTAGAGACTTACAAAGAGACTTAGACTCCCACACAATAATAATGGGAGACTTTAACACCCCACTGTCAAAGAGACAGATCAACGAGACAGAAGGTTAACAAGGATATCGAGGAATGGAACTCAACTCTGCACCAAGCAGACCTAATAGACATCTACAGAACTCTCCATCCCAAATCAACAGAATATACATTCTTCTCAGCACCACATTGCACTTATTCCAAAACTGACCACATAGTTGGAAGTAAGGCGTTCCTCAGCAAATGTAAAAGAACAGAAATTATAACAAACTGTCTCTCAGATCACAGTGCAATCAAACTAGAACTCAGGATTAAGAAACTCATTCAAAACCAAGACAGTCCTAAGCCAAAAGAACAAAGCTGGAGGCATCATGCTACCAGGCTTCAAACTATACTACAAGGCTACAGTAACCAAAACTGCATGGTACTGGTACCAAAACAGAGATATACACCAATGGAACAGAACAGAGCCCTCAGAAATAATACCACACATCTACCACCATCCAATCTTTAACAAACCTAAAAAAAAAAAAAACAAGATATGGGGAAATGATTCCATATTTAATAAATGGTGCTGGGAATACTGAGTAGCCATAAGTAGAAAGCTGAAACTGGAGCCCTTCCTTACACCTTATGTAAAAATTAATTCAAGATGGATTAGAGACTTAAATGTTAGACGTAAAACCGTAAAAACCCTAGAAGAAAACCTAGGCAATACCATTCAGGACATAGGCATGGGCAAGGACTTCATGTCTAAAACACCAAAAGCAATGGCAACAAAAGCCAAAATTGGCAAATGGGATCTAATTAAACTAAAGAGCTTCTGCACAGCAAAAGAAACTACCATCAGAGTGAACAGGCAACCTACAGAATGGGAGAAAAATTTTGCAATCTACTTATCTGACAAAGAGCTAATATCCAGAACCTACAAAGAACTCAAACAAATTTACAAGAAAAACGCAAACAATCCCATCAAAAAGTGTGCAAAGGACATGAAAAAGACACTTCTCAAAAGAAGACATTTATGCAGCCAACAGACACATGAAAACATGCTCATCATCACTCGCCATCAGAGAAATGCAAATCAAAACCATAATGAGATACCATCTCACACCAGTTAGAGTGGCAATCATTAAAAAGTCAGGAAACAACAGGTGCTGGAGAGGATGTGGAGAAACAGGAGCACTTTTACACTGTTGGTGGGACTGTAAACTAGTTCAACCACTGTGGAAGACAGTGTGACGATTCCTCAAGGATCTAGAACTAGAAGCACCATTTGACTCAGCCATCCCATTACTGGGTATATACCCAGAGGATTATAAATCATGTTGCTATAAAGACACATGCACACGTATGTTTATTGCGGCACTATTCACAATAGCAAAGACTTGGAATCAATCTAAATGTCCATCAATGACAGACTGGATTAAGAAAATGTGGCACACATACACGATGGAATACTATGCAGCCATAAAAAAGGATAAGTTCATGTCATTTGTAGGGACATGGATGCAGCTGGAAACCATCATTCTCAGCAAACTATCACAAGAACAGAAAACCAAACACCGCATGTTCTCACTCAGAGGTGGGAACTGAACAATGAGAACACTTGGACACAGGAAGGGGAACATTACACACTGGGGCCTGTTGTGGGGTAGGGGGAGTGGGGAGGGATAGCATTAGGAGATATACCTAATGTAAATGACGAGTTAATGGGTGCAGCACATCAACATGGCACATGTGTACATATGTAACAAACCTGCACATTGTACACATGTACCCTAGAACTTAAAGTGTAATTTAAAAAAAGAAGAAGAAGAAGAAGAGACAAGGGCCCAGGACAGTACTCATGGAGAGCAGATTTTAAGTAACCAGCAGAGGAAAATATATTCACAAAGAAGGCTGAGAAAAGGGAAGAAGGCAGGGAGGAAGTGAGCCAGGGGAGGACAGAGACAGAGGAAAACTAGAAGACTATGATGTCCCCAAATACAAGGAAAGATGGGGAGCTATTCTTCAATGGGTTCGGATTTCATTTGGAATGATGAAAAACTTTGAAAATAGATAATGGTGATGGTTGAATAATACTGTGAACATAATTATTGACATGGAAATGTATATTAAAAATTGTTAAAATGGCTAATGTTATGTTATATATGTTACTTTTAATTGAAAATAGCAACATAAAATACAAGAATCAAGTACTTCAAGAAGGAGGATGTAGTCAAATACTGTTTGCTCTTCAAAGTTCTAGGATTTAATTGGTGGTACTAGTAAGTGTTTCTGAGAAGAGGAGAGGAAAGAAGAGGGGCCAGGATGCAGTGGGCTGAAAAATATTATACACAGGGAAGTGGGATTGGCAAATGTAGACACATCTTTAAAGAGCCTTGCCTGGTAAGAGCAGTGGACAGATAAGGTGGCAGCTGGAGGGAACCCTGGAGTAGAAAGACATATTACCTTTTTAAGATGGCAGTAATTGAGCATGTTAACATGCTAATGGTAAAAAGCCAATAGAAAAAGATAGGTTAAAGATACTGAGAAATAAAGTCTGACAAGGACAATAAAGGAATTTAAAGAGAAAATGGATGTCTGGAGAAAACATTTAGCGCAAGCAGCACTACTCAAACACAGCAGGGATCTAAGGAACAGAGTAGTCCGAGGCAAAGTGGTGAAAGGGTGGGGGTGGCACTGAGTGGAAAAGAATTAAGCCTGTTAACATCAGCCTCTTACATTGGAGGGATTAGTCAACTCAGTTTATGAGTCAGTTATGCAATCTTACACTATACACATTAATACAGTTTGGCTCTGTGTCCCCACCCAAATCTCATCTCAAATTGAAATCCCCATGTGTAAAGGGAGGGACCTGGCAGGAGGCGACTGGATCATGTAGTAGTTTCCCCCACACTGTTCTCATGATAGTGAGTGAGTTCTCATGAGACCCAATGGTTTAAAAGTATGTGGCAGTTCCCCTCACCTCCTGCTACCATGTAAGACATTCCTGCTTCCTCATTTGCCTTCCACCATGAATGTAAGTTTCTTGAGGCCTCCCCAGACATATGGAACTGTGAGTCAATTGAACTACTTTTCTTTATAAATTACCCAGTCACAGATAGTTTTTATAGCAGTGTGAAAGAGGACTAATACAGAAAATCAGTAATGCAGAGAGTGGGGTGTTGCTATAAAGATAACCTGAAAATGTTGAAGTGACTTTGGAATGGGTAATGAACAGAAGTTGGAACAGTTTGGAAGTCACAGAAGAAGACAGGAAGATTTGGGAAAGTTTGGAACTTTCTATAGATTTGTTAAATGGTTTTGACCAAAATGTTGATATGAACAATGAATTCAAGGCTCAAGTGGTCTTAGGTAGAAATGAGGAACTTATTGAAAACTAGAGCAAAAGTCACTCTTGCTATGCTTTAGCAAAGAGGCTCCTAGTTATACAAACAGTAAGCTAGTTGGCTGGCTGTGTTTTGCCCATTCCCTGGAGATCTGTGGAACTTTGAACACGAGAAAGATGATTTAGGGTATATGGCAGAAGAAACTTCTAAGCAGTAAAGCATTCTGAGTGATTTTTCTGAAAGTGTACAGTCATATGTATTCACAAAGAGATGTTCTGAAGTTGGAACTTCTGTTTGATAGGGAAGCAGAGCATAAAAGTTTGTAAAATTTGCAGCCTGACCATGTGGTAGAAAAGAAAAATCAATTTTCTGGAGAGAAATTCAAGCCAGATGCAGAAATTTGCATAAGTAACAAGGAGGCAAATGTTAGGGGGAAATGTCTCCAGGGCATTTCAGAGATCTTCAAGGCAGCCCCTCTCATCACAGGCCCAGAGGCCTAGGAGGGAAAAATGGTTTTGTGTGCCAGGCCTACAGCCCTGCTGTTTGGTGCAGCCTTGGAACACGGAGCCCTGCATCCCAGCTGCTCCAGTTCCAGCCATGGCTAAAAGGGGCCAAGGCACAGCTTGGGTCATTGCTTCAAACAGTGCAAGCCCCATGCCTTTGTGGCTTCCACGTGGTGTTGGGCCTGCAAGTTTGCAGAAGACAAGAGTTGAACTTTGGAAACCACCACCAAATTTCAGAGGATGTACGGAAATGCCTGGGTGTCCTGGCAGAAGTCTGCTGCAGGGGCGGAGTCCCCCTGGAGAACCTCTACTAGGGCAATGCAGAAGGAAAATGTGGAATTGGAGCCCCCACATGGAGTCCTAATGGGGAACTGCATAGTGGAGCTGTGAGAAAAGGGCCACCATCCTCCAGATCCCAGAATGGTAGATCCACCAACAGCTTGCACTGTGCACATGGAAAAGCCACAGGCACTCAACACCAGCCTGTGAAGGCAGCCATGGGGGCTATATCCTGAAGAGCCACAGGAATGGAACTTCTCAAGGCCCTGGGAGCCCACTCTTTGCATCACTGTGCCCTCGATATAAGACATAGAGTCAAAGGAGATTATTTTGGAACTTTAAGATTTAATGACTGCCTTGTTGGGTTTCAGATTTGCAGGGGGTCTGTAACCCCTTTGTTTTGGCCAATCTCCCATTTGGAACAGAAACATTTACTCATTGTATCTTGGAAGTAACTAACATATTTTTTATTTTACAGGCTCATAGACACAAGGGTCTTGCCTTGTCTCAGATGAGAATTTGAACTTGGACTTTTAAGCTAAGGCTGGAATGATTTAAGACTTTGGGGGACTTCTGGGAAGGCATGATTGGTTTGGAAACCTGAAAAGGACATGAGATTTGGGAAGGGCCAGGGTTGGAATGGTATGGTTTGACTCTGTGTCTCTAACAAAATCTCATCTCAAATTTTAATCCCCACATGTTGAGGGAAGGATCTGGTGGAAGGTAACTGGATCATGTGCATGATTTCTCCCATACTGTTTTTGTGATAGTGAGTAAGTTCTCACAAGATCTGATGGTTTAAAAGTACATGGTGCCCCCTGCTTTCCTGCTGTCAGATAAAAAGTGCCTGCTTCCGCTTCACCTTCCGTCATGATGGTAAGTTTCCTGAGGCCTCCCCAGCCATGTGGAACTGCAAGCCGATTAAACCACTTTTCTTTATAAGTTACCCAGTCTCAGGTAGTTCTTTATAGCAGTGTGAAAGTGGACAATACACACACTGATATGTCTCTGGAACTTTCCTTTACTATAGTATATTCTTAGATAAAACTCTTGCTTCTCTGACTTAGATTTGAGAAGGAATAGCAGAGAAAAATTCTTCAGAAAGAAAACCACTGATTCTAAAACATGAACTAGCTAACAGCCTAGTTTATCACCTACCTTTATCTCAGATAAATGGTTGCCTCATTCATTTTTAAAGGATCTTAAAATAAGATTCATCAGTCCTATTAGTCTATCCCATGGCTTAATCATCCATAAAGACAAGACCCTTCTTTATCAAACAGAACTCTCTAGGTGAAATTTTATTCTCTATTTTCTCTTACTCTAGTCTGTACAGTGGGATAGTGGGATATTGAGGGCAATTGCTAAATGCACCTCAGTCATTGATTTATTAGATGAAATAAACCCAAACTCTCAGCTCTTACTCCCAGACTTTACCTCTAACCTATTTTTCAACTCTTTTCCCAGGTTTGTTCCGATTTCTCAACATTACTCTTACTGATCAATATCTCTCTTTATTTCTGTTTTTCTTCCTATTTTCCTTAAACATCTGTCAAAGTCAATGTTTGATGCTGTTTTAATCAACCTTTAAAGAATTGCTAACTATTGTGAATAATGTTGCAGTAAACATAGGGGTACAGATACCACTTCAACATACTTATTTCATTTCCTTTGTATATGTACTTAGTAGTGAGATTGCTGGATGATATGATAGTTCTATTTTTAATTATTTGAGAAACTTCCATACTGTTGTCCATAACAGATGTATTAATTTACATGCCTACTAGCAGTATGTAAGGGTTCTCTTTACTTCACATCCTGACCAACACTTGTTATCTTTTGATATTTTTTACAGTAGCTACTCTGAATGGAATAAGGTGATGTTCCATTTTAGTTTCAATTTGCATTTCCCTGATGACTAATGATGTTGAGTATCTTTTATACATCTGTTTGTCATTTATATGTCTTGTTTTGAGAAACTTCTATTCAGATCATTTTGTCGTTGTTGAGTTGTTTGAGTTCGTTACATATTTGAATACTAACCCTTTATCAGATGTATAGTTTGCAAACATAATCTGCCATTCCGTAGATTGTCTCTTTACTCTGTTGTTTGCTTCCTTTGCTATGCAGAAGCTTTTGTAGTTTGATATAACTCTGTTTTTCTACATTTTGTCTATATGTAGCTCATGCTTTTGAGGTCTTATCCAAAAATTACTTGCCTAGACCAACATCATAAGTTTTTCCTTTATGTTTTCTTCTAGCAATATTCATAATAACTATGACATGGAATCAACCTAAATGTCCATCAGTGGTTATGGATAAAGAAAATGTAGTATTATGCACAATGGAATACTATTCAGCCATTAAAAACATGAAATCCTGTTGTTTGTAGCAACACAGATAAACCTGGAGGACACTATGTTAAGTGAACTTAACGTAAAATTGTTAAGTGAAATAGGTCAGGCACATAATGAGAAATGCCACATGATCTCACTCATACGTGGAATCTAAAATGTTGTCGCCAGAGAAACAGAGAGTAGAATAGTGGTTACCAGAGGATGGAAAAGGTGAGGGATGGGAGTATGGTGACAGGTCGGTCAACAGGTACAAAGCTACAGTTAGGAGGAATAAGTTTTGGTATTCTGTTGCATAGTAGAATGAAGAGAGTTAACAATAACGTATTGTATATTTCAAAAGAGCTAGAAGATAGGTTTTTGAATACTCTCATAACAAAGAAATGATCAACGTTCAAGGCAATGGATATGTTAATTACCTTGATTTGATCATTACATAATGTTTACATGTATCAAAACATCATAGTGTACCCCATAAATATGTACCATTTTTATATGTTAACCACACATTTTCAAAATAAAATATTTATCATAAAAAAAGAGCTGCTAAGGAAGATTCCCAACCAGTTCCTCACTTCTGTCATTTAAAACTGATTTCTCACTGAATTTCTTCTCTTGACTAGTCCTGTAGCCTGTGTCTGTTTCTCAGGTTCCAGCTTTATAACCTATTATGAATCTAACCGTTTATTCGAAAAATATTTACTGAGATCATTCTATGTTCCAGAAACCAAGACAGGCATTGGCTTTACAAAAGAAAGAAATACAGATATAGATTCTGCCCTACAGTTTAGGAAAGAAGTCAAACCAAATAATCGTATAAATACATGTAAAATTGTAACTTTAGTAAGTGGGGTGAAGTAGAGTGTTGATAGTATGAGAACAGAAAGTAAGTGAATTTGACCTAGTTATTGATGTAAAAAAAAAAAAAAAAAAAAAGAGGTAGTAACTGTGCTTAGGCCTAAAAGAGAAGTAGGAAGTAACCAGATAAACGAGTCCATAGGAGGGAGAAAGGGCTTGATGGGGCAGAAATCGGCATTTGAAGATGCCTTTGGAGAAACAGAGTGTGAGGCAAGAGGGACTGAGAGGGGCCAGTAGGTGGGAAAAGGAAGACTGAGTAACAGTGCTGTGTGGAATTAGGATAAAGGTGCAGAAGGGTTTTGTTAAGGCTCGTGATCTTTGAAATGAGCACTATGGTCACAGTGTTTAGTGCCAGTTGGAGGGTGACTGAAACATAAATATTGACTACTGGTCAGGAAGCAATTGTAGTGGCCTAGGATCACTTAGTGGGCTTAGTATTTTAAAGTAAGATGAGTTCAAGAGGTAAAAATACTTGTCCTTTTGTCACTGGCTTATTTCACTTAGCACACTTTTATGAGCTACCTAGAGTATTCAAATTCATAGAGACAGAAAGTGGAATGATGGTTTTCTAGGGCCAAGAGGAGGGGGAATGGAAAGTTAGTATTTAATAGGTACAGAGTTTTAGCTGGGGAAGATGAAAAAGTTCTGGAGATGGATGGTAGTGATATTTGCAAAACACTGTGAATGTACTTAATGCCATGCAACTGTAGACTTAAAAATATCTAAGTGGTAAATTTTATGTCATATATATTTGACTACACTTTAAAGAAAATATAACCAAATTTTGGGAAAAAGTTTTTTACACCAAAATAGAACATATTTAATTCAAATTCAAACATGACAATTTTGTGCCAACATCATTTAAAGAGGAAAGATTAGTTCACAATAGCCAAAAAGAGGAAACAACCCACGTGTTAATCAAACTTCTAAGTAATAAAGATAAAATAACATTTTAAAAGACACCAGAGTTGGCTTGGCACAGTGCTCATGCCTGTAATCCCAACACTTTGGGAGACTGAAGCAGAAGGATCACTAGAGCCCAAGAGTTCAAGACCAGCCTGGGCAATATAGTGAGACCTCGTCTCTACAAAAAAATGAAAAATTAGCCAGATGTGGTGGCATATGCCTGTGGTCCCAGCTACTCAGGAGGCTAAAATAAGGAGAATGCTTGAGCCTGGGAAGTTAAGGCTGCAGTAGTAACCTGTGAGCATACCACCGTATTCCAGCCTGGGCAACAGAGCAAGATCCTGTTTCCATTAAAAAAAAAAAAAAAGGAGAAGAAAAGAAGCTGCCAGATAAATAAAAGAAATATATAAGGTCTAAAATATAGTTACCATAAGAAATTAAGCTGACTTCTTGGCTGAAATTATAGAAGTCAGAAGACAATGGAATGAGGTATTTTTACCTTGTTCATATTAATATTTATTTGCTTTTGAATTTTAAAGATAATATACATACATGGTGGAAAATTTATTTTTTTTTATTTTTATTTTTTAGCAACCTCAGGATTTCATGGTAGTAACAATGAAGCGTGGATCCTGGACAGTGTTAATTGTATCTGTCACTATTAACCTCTCCTCTTCAGCTGTTGTTATCATTTTGTTATTATTAAAGTGCCTGTGTGATCTGACAAACTTGTTTACCAAACTCTGCAGAATGTGGGTAGAGGTAGAATTTTTTACTGCAATACTAAAAATAATGAATGTTTCACACTTATTAATACAAAATATTAACTTCCATAGAATTTTAGAGACTGGAAGGCCTTTAGCAATCATCTATTTCCCCCTTTCCTTTTATTTTATAAATTATTAAATCAACTTTAAACTCTGTAAAGTATATTTTGGACATTTTTAAACTATGAAAACTTACAACCTACTTTCATTTTCTGTTTGTTCTAGTCTTTTAGCACATTTTTAATCACAGTATATATATATATATTACAGTACATATATACACTGTGATTTTATATATATATATAAAATTTTTTTTGAGATGGAGCCTTGCTCTGTTACCCAGGCTGGAGATCAGTGGCACCGTCTTGGCTCACTGCAACCTCTGCCTCCTGGGTTCAAGCAATTCTCTGCCTCAGCCTCCTGAGTAGCTGGGATTACAGGAGCCCACTCCATGGCTGGCTAATTTTTTTGTATTTTTAGTAGAGACAGAGTTTCACCATTTTGGCAAGGCTGGTCTTGAACTCCTGACCTTGTGATCTGCCCACCTCAGCCTCCCAAAGTGCTGGGATTACAGGCGTGAGCCACCACACCCAGCTGCATATATATCTATTTGGGTACATGTGCACGTTTGTTACATAGGTAAATTACCTGTCATGGGGTTTTGGTACAGATTATTTTGTCACCCAGGTAACAAGCATAGTACCCAATATGTAGATTTTCAATTCTTTCCCTCCTCCTACTCTCTAACCTCAAGTAGGCCCCAGTGTCTCTTTTTCCTTTCTTTGTGTCTATGTGTACTCAATGATCAGCTCCCACTTACAAATGAGAACATGTGGTATTTGGTTTTCTGTTCCTGCATTAGTTTGCTAAGGATAATAGCCTCCAGCTCCATCCATGTTGCTGTAAAAGACATAATCTCATTCTTTTTAATGGATGCATAGTATTCCATGGTGTATAGGCACATAGTTTCTTATCCAGTCTACCACTGATGGCCATTTAGGTTGATTCCATGTCTTTGCTATTGTGAATATTGCTGTGATGAACATACACATACATGTGTCTCTATGGTAGTATGATTTACATAACTTTGGGTATATAGCTATGGAATTAGGTATTTAAGCTGCTAAAAGAAAATGTCTAACAATCTAGAATCCTATACCCAGAGAAAATTCCCCTCCCATAAAGATGCCACATAAAGATGGTAAAAATGTTTCAGACAGACAAAAACCAAAAGAAATTATTTTCCTCATATCCATTCTAAAAGGAATACAAAAAGAAATTATTTAGGCATAAGGAAGATAACCCCAGACAGAAACACTAAAATGCAGGAACAAATAAAGAGCACAGGAAAGGTAACTGGAAAAATACCAGTAACTTTACAATGCAATAACTGTGAGGTACTAAATATATGTAGACTAATATGTCTAAAAATAACACAAAAGCAGTCTTAAGGAAACCCCTATCTGAACCCCACAGTAAGTCATCCTTGATCACGTTACTTTTCGTATTTTTTAATTGCTTTTATCAATACCAGGAATCATGTTTAGTCTCTCTAAACTATATATAAACTCAGTAAAAGCAGACACAGTAATTTATCTGGGTTGGGGGAAATTATTTTAGGAAGTATGTTAATATGTCCTCTGGTTTTTTTCATATGCAAACTCTCCTCCATTAATTTTGAGGCATAGAATACTTGGGAAATTATTTGAATTACTATAGCAGAAATGCAATGAAAGGGAAAAAAAGATTCAGATTGTTTTCCTCCAAAATAAGTTTCTGAGGCTAGAGTGACACAATAATTTTAAAAGCCATGCTTTATTCAGGGTGAAAAAAGTTTTCTAATTTTCAGAAGCAAATTCTTATATACCAAGAATAAAGCTTTGAGATCTAACAGAATTTTATATCAAGCCATAGCTGAAGAGAATACAGGATATGACAAGAAGAAGGCTCCCATTTGTCATGGGAGAAGTAGAGAGCACTTCTTATTAGAGGAAGGAGCCAGTTTGACAGAGACAAATCTAGATGAAGACGATGTCTGGCACTCTCAGACAAAGGAAGTGGATCAAGAAGATAGAAATCTCAGATTGAGAAAGAATCCAAAACCAGAGGAAGTCTTAGCCCCACTTGTCATTGGTAACAACAGAAAGATAGCACAGTAGAGGAGAAAGGAAAATGGTGCCCTCAAGCCTCTATTGGCTTCCATGTTAAAGTAGAAGTAACTTAGATATTCCAGAATACTCCAAGGGGAAGAAACGGAGGAGCACAAAGAAAGTGGCTGAGACTGAAGGCGAGTGAGGGCTGAGAGCTTGCTAAGGTTGAAATGTCCACATAACAGGCGTGCAGAAGTCATAATTCAAAGGGGTCATGCTCTAAAAGAGTCATAATTAGGCCTCAGAGGATGCCAAGCCTCAGTGAGAACTGAGATAATGCCTCTTCAGCAAGAGGAGATACTTGAGTTCCTAAACCATGATCATCACACTCTCCCTACGCCAAGACAAAATACTACATATTGCATCCACAACATATGAAGTGAGGACAGAATTCAATTCCCAGAAACCAGGGAAGAAAAGCTGAGGTCAACAGGAGTCAACAAAGAACACCCGTTTAGACCAGACTCCCTCCGCACTCCATTTCAGGAGGTTAAATACACTTTTCCTGTGCCCAGATGCTTTGTGGCAAGAAATAAAAGAGAAGGGATGGGGATGGAGAAAAGCTTTGAAAAGCTGATCAAGTATCCAAAAGAGACTGAACTGAAAGCAGTGGCAACCTTTAAATGGCAAATTCATTCCCACCTTCCAATGCTGCCAGTAGAGAGCACGGTGTTTCAGAGCAAGAATAAACTTATTTTATAATTTAAACAAATCGCCTTTTTATATGTTTACTTGTTGACATATCTGGGTGGGCTGCACTATATCTGTTCTTGTTTATTGATATTTCCCCAGCAACGCATCAAAGGCCAGGTGTTTAATAGTGTTAAATAGATATTTGATGAATGAGTGAATAGTATGCTCCTGTCCCACTATTCATCAAAACTCACTTCATGTGTCACTCCCTCCAGAAAGTCACTCTGACCCTTTTGTCTCCTTTCCTGGCTGGGGTTAGCCCTCACTTCTCCAGGTCTTTATGGCATACTGTGCACACCATGAATATGCCATGTGTCTCCCTATAGGATAATTATGCTATTGCTCCCCTAGACTGTGAACTTTTTATTGTGACATTTGTCTTTGTCTCCCCCCTACATGTCAGAAAAATAATTTTTGTTGAATTAATTCATTAAATCATGAATGAACTTATTGTTCTTAAAGCAACAGGCTCAAGAGATGAACAAGCACAGCCAAAATAAAAGCAGAATGAAGAACTGAACAGTAATCAAGACTGGAGAGAGTACTATTCATTGTATGGTCCTAACACACAAAGTTTATCACAGCCTTATCTCAGCCCTGGGAAGTGGACCATCTCCAGAGCATTGTTAAGTCTTTTGGAATTCTGGGGAATTGGGAGTTTCACATTTCACAAAGTGGAAAAGAGGCCAAACATAGTCTCAGAACCCAGGAAACTAAATCACCTAAAAAACTGCATGATTCCTACCCATGTACACATATCTAAAGGGGCAAGGTCAGCTCACAAAATAATAATCATTCTACAGCCACCTCATACTTAGCAGCCTTCCTCCTTCCTTGGTAAGGGTGAAGTAAACAGACATTGCTTTGAAAAGGAAAAAAAATGTGTCAAAATCTACCTTCTCTTCTACATTTCTTGTCTTTCACTCATTATTTTAAAATCCTGACATTTATTGTTAATCAGTTTTATCCAGTATGAGATCCATATGACTAAGCTCTTATCCAAGCCAACTTGTATTAATTTGGCAAGTATTACTTCACCAAGCATGTGCTGAGCAAAATCTAAATATATCAGCCAAGAAGATAAGTATCCATGGCTCTTTAGCTATAAAAGACGTGCAACTATGATTTCATTTGGGAGTGAGGAGACTCTTAATAAAACTGTATTCAGGTTTCTATTGCTGTTTGAAGACTGAAACATTCTGAATTGTCATTTTTTTCCAAAGCCCAACACTGCCATGTTTTTCAGATGAGCGGTTCCCAAAAGCTCCTTCTTACTTGCTTATAAATGTAATACTGTCTTTGTTTTACCCTCGATCTGCTGCCTTCCTGAGTTTCTTTCTGCTGCATTCATTCTCTGTGAGTTCCTGAGAATAACATTCTTGATTTATATACTTACCATTCAGTGTCTGGACAAGGTATATGATGATGGATGTTCCTATGACTTCCTTAACTCTCCTTAATTTTTCTTACTTTGCACCAGATTTTATGCAGTCTTGTGGCATTTGCACTGTGGGGATGGTGAGAATATACATATTTGCTATGGAAAGCTCCTCCCACAGATGTCCTCTGTGAATCCACTAAGTAGAAGCTCATGTTCTCTCTCAGAAAAACCATCTCAGATGCCAGGGAGGCACTGTGAAATATTTGTCATTGCCTCCCAAGTTCTTCCTGTTCAACTAAGAAATGCATGCGTGTACAATGCTTTGCATTTGCTGGAGTGTCACAAAAGCTGGAGAACAGAAGGGAAGCTCTTAAACTACATATTCCCTTGGCTCATTTGCTAAGAAGGGAAACATAGACAGAAACAACGGCCCTTCGTGTTTCTCACACTCCCTTGTGCAGACTGATCTTATGAGTCTTCGGATTCTCCCTGCTGTTGCTTTGGCTCTCATCAAGCCCAACATTCTCCCTTGTGGAGGCATCTTTAATGACTCGTCAGCAGTACAAGCATGCTCTCCATTTCCTTATACTCTAGTGCATCTGAAATTTACAAGAAGTTTCTCAGCCTAGTGGTTTTATTGTGATATAAGTTTTAAAAAATAGAAGGTCAAATCTGTCCTACAGAACCTTATACGCCAGCAGTTAATTCCACTCTAAAAATGGGCCCAGTTATCAATCAGACCAGTTGATAATTAATCAACTGGTCTACCAGGCACTATCATAAATACAAAAAGAACATAAAACATAGCTCCACCTTCCAAGAATGTATAGTTTATCTGAAGAGGTAAATAAGAAATAAGAGAAGGTACGTCATCCAGTATTCAGCGATATGGACTGAAATTACAATGAGTGATAAGAGATTGGCAAAACCTGGGCCTGTGGGTATGTTGAAGCTGGGGCTGTTTTCACAGTCAGCTTCTTATACTGGGCCTTAAGGACATATGGGATTTTGCTGGGCACAGAAGAGAAAGAACATCTGAGGTGTGAGAACTATAGGAAAAGAGGCCAAGAAACAGGGATAAGCATCACTCTGACAAGATCAAGGGATCAGCTGCTCTAAACCCTGTAACATTTACATGCAGCCATGTGGTCTTCATTTAACAGCATCTTCCCTCATTTATGAACGCATGCCTTAGTTTGTGCATATTTGCCTTTTAGAGAAATTGAAAACTATGGGTTTTGAAGTCAGAAAAGCCCTGGTCTCAGATCCCAGCTCAATTATTTACTAACTGTGTGACCTTGGTCAAGTTTCCGTTTTCTAAACAGTTGGATGAAGATAATAATGGCTCATTTTTCTTGAGCTTATTGTGAAAATTAAACAACATTTATATAAATAACAGAGCCTACTGCATAGTAAACACTCAGAAATGTTAAGGAAAGTTAATTAATCAATTTTCACTAATGGCTGTTGCTGGTTTTCAGATTAAGAATCCCTACATTAGCTCATTTGCTGTTACTCCATCTTCTTGGATGAAAGACACTACTTTTATGACAGTTTCACTGATCCTCTGGGTGAAAATAATTTCCCTCTTCCAAATTTTCATAGCATACTTGCTATATGTTCAACATTATGATTATTATATTATGCCTTATATTTTTTATACTTATGTAGTAAATACTAGTAAGTATCCAAACTTTCTAACCAGAGGTGCCTTGTACGTCCTTATAGAACTTGCCAACATATGACCTAACAGGATTAGCAGCTGCTACTCCTTCCATGCACACAGGAGAAGGCTAGAGATGCTTTAAGAAGGGAAGAGAGGCCAGGTGCAGTGGCTCAAGCCTATAATCCCACCCCTTTGGGAGGCCGAGGTGTGCGGATCACGAGGTCAGGAGATTGAGACCATCCTGGCTAACACGGGAAAACCCTGTCTCTACTGAAAACACACAAAAAATTAGCTGGGCATGGTGGCAGGTGCCTGTAGTCCCAGCTACTCGTGAGGCTAAGGCAGGAGAATACGTGAACCCAGGAGGCGGAGCTTGCAGTGAGCCGAGATTGTGCCACTGCACGATAAAAAAGAGAAGAGATTGTTTTCACAGGAATTCCAAAGAACAAAGGATAATGTGCATTTTCTCCTCCTTTCACTTTTCCACTGCAATGAGGGGTTTTGCTGGCTTTGTTGTTGCCATGTAGCCATAGAGGGTGAGGTTACAAAGTTCCTGGGAAAACTTGACATCGGTTCCCTGGATTTGGAGAGGGGCATAATGAAAACTGGTGCCTGGCTATCACATGAGAAGTCTGCGGGCAAGCCTGGCTGTGTTGCAGCTCAAGGATGCCAGTGTAGTTCCCATACACTAAGTGAACCCCCTGGACTGGGAATGAGTCTTCTTGAGAGGAGTTTACCCATAACTGCATGCTGGGGAGTGCTGTCATCAGAACAAAAAAGGCTAGAAGTAGAGGTAATATTTAAAATACTTACAACTAGTAAGAAAGCAGAACCAAACAATCATTATATATTCCAGTAAACAATGAAATATCCACCATAGATCCATACTGACTGAATGTGAGTCTGTCCAAAGCGTTCCTTAGGGAGCAAGAGCCAGGAGTAGCAGATGGGGAGTTTTGGGAGTACAGGTTGTCATAAGAGGTTAGCTACTAGGAAAGGGCCCAGTGTGGAAGTCCACAATGGGAAAGTGTCAAAATAATCAACCAAAGTGTCTGTAAGAGACAGCACTGGCATTTGGATGATACAATTAAGACTTTGTATTATTCCTTCTAATCTGCTTTCCCTCTGCACCTACCAACCACAAGTGGGAGGAAAACGTGGAGAGTAAAGGAACAGACCACCTGTGCTCCTTCCCTTGTGCTGCTTGGTAAAAGCCTGAGTAGGGCCTGTGCTGGAGAGAGGGAAGAAGCTTTTAATTACATCAGGTGAAGCTGAAATGTACATTTAATATGACAACTCCAAAATTCAAAAGTGACTGAAAAACTACAGAATCCACCCAAGATCATATCTAGGAACAAGAAAGAGAGATGGACTTGAAGATGGGAATCAGAGAATAATTATTTCTTGAGGGCACTCTTCTGTGCCAACCTTTTCAAAAATCTGATTACAAAGCATGGAGACCTTCAGAAGTTGTCATGTAAGAATTCTGGCATTTAAAAAAAAAATCATCTATTTTTCCACCTCTGTTAATACTCCGGCCACAGTCAAACAGCACTTTAAAAGTATATCTCTAACATAGGCCATTTACTGCAGGACAGATGAAAGGAGTTTATTTACTGATTCTACAGAGACCAGGTTGTAATGTGCATGAAGTGGGAAGAATAATTATACTCTTCACAGTGATTGAGCTAGAGAAGCATATTGACATCAGTCCTTGGACAGAATTAACTACCCTTTCTGATGTATAGTCTTGTGTTGCAGATGGGGATACATTCTGTGAAAATACATCATTAGGAGATTTTGTATTTGTGTGAACATCACAGAATATACTTATACAAACCTAGATGGCATAGCTTACTACACACCTATATAGAGGGTAGAGCTTATTGCTCCTAGGCTACAGCATGGTACTATAATGAACACTGTAGGCAACTATAACACAATGCTAAGCATCTGTGTATCTAAAATAGAAGAGGTACAGTAAAAATGTGGCATCTTAATTTTAAGGGACCACAGTCATGTGCACCACCCATCATTGCCTGAAATGTCATTTTATGGCACATGACTGTATCTTTGACACTGTATCATGTGTCAAACAGAATACCGTTAGTGGATACTGAGGTAGAGACAGGAAGGCAAAGTCAAACAATATCCCAGAGTTTTAATAGAAGGAGCTGGCTTCCCTATAGCAGTCAGCCTGGGTTCTCCAGATGTATTAGTCTGTTTTCATGCTGCTGATAAAGACATATCCGAGACTGGGAAGAAAAATAGATTTAATGGACTCACAGTTCCACGTGGCTGGGAAGGCCTCACAATCATGGCAGAAGGCGAAAGGCACTTCTCACATGGTGGCAGCAAGAGAGAAGGAAAGTCCAAGGAAAAGGGTTTCCCCTCAGAAACCATCAACTCTCATGAGACTTATTCACCATCACAAGAACAGTATGGTGGAAATTGCCCCTATGGTTCAGTTATCTCCCACTGGGACTGTACCATAACACAAGGGAATTATGGGAGCCAAAATTCAAGGTGAGATTTGTCAGGGGCACAGAACCAAACCACAACACCAGGGTAGGGATGAATGTGATGTAGGAGAAGAAAATAGAAGCAGAGACAAATGGCAAGGTAATTTCTACTTACCTCATTATGCTTAGTATGACTAGGGCCAAAAAAATTAAAATTCCCAAGTAAATTCTGAACCAGAGACAATGTCAACAAAATCACTAATATTAACAGTTTTATGTGGAAGGATTAGGTTATATTCAAATGATAACAGTGAATTCTTTAACAATTTTTTTCTCTCAACAGAGTGACAAACACTGTACAATCAGGAGCTCAAAGTCAGAAAGTTAGATTAAATCTATCTTCTCATAATTGATATTCCCTCTTTCTGCCTCTGTCTAAACACAGAGAGAGGCTAACTCCAAAAATAATTATATAACAATCACTAAAAAACACTTAACAAAATAAGATATATATCATATTTACTATGCCTCAAGTAGACCAAAAATTTAATAACAATTTTTAAAAACATGTAGGGATTTTTGGCTGGGAGAAATGAATTCTCCACTTTTCTCAATCACTTTTAAGGCTGGAATGTCCTCATTCAATATACCTCATAGACAAATCCTTGTGGGCACAGATGTTCTGAGACCAAAAGGGGAAATTATCTAATTATTTTAAGAAAAGGGAAGTTGTGGTAGGCATAATAATGGCCTACCCAGAATAATGGCTCTGCTGAAAAGTCCACATCCTAATTCCTGGAACCTATGAATGTATTATGTTGCATGGCAATGAGAACTAAAGTTACAAAAGCAATTAATGCTGCTAACCAATTAATTGTTGGCTTTAAGATGGGGAGACTCACCCGGATTATTCAAGTAAACCCAATCTAATCACAACAGCCCTGAAAAGCAGAGGACCTCTCCTTGCCCTGGTAAGAGAGAGATGGGCCTATGAAAAACGGGTCAGAGGGATAAGATTCATATGGTTTGGCTGCATCTTCACCGAAATCTCATCATGAATTGTAGTCCTCATAATCCCTATGTATCATGGGAGGGACCCAGTGGGAGGTAATTGAATCATGGGGGTGGATAGCTCCATGCTGTTCTCATGACAGTGAGTGAGTTCTCAGGAGATCTGATGGTTTTACAAGGGGCTTCCACCCCTGCCTTTCCTCTGCACTTCTACTTGCAGCCACCATGTGAAGGAGGACATGTTTGCTTCCTGAGGCCTCCCCAGCCATGCTGAACTGTGAGTCAATTCAAACTCCTTTCTTTATAAATTACCCAGTTTCAGATATGTCTTTATTAGCAGCATGAGAACAGATTAACAGAAAATTGGTAATAGGTGGTGGGGTACTGCTGTAAAGAGTAAAAATGTGGAAACAACTTTGGAACTGGGTAACAGACAGAGGTTAGAACAGTTTGGAGGGCTCAAAAGAAGACAGAATAATGTGGAAAAGTTGGAAACTCCCAGAGATTTGGAGGGCTCAGAAGAAAACAGAGAGATGTAGGAAAGTTTGAAACTTCCTAGAGACTTGTTGAATAGCTTTGACCTAAATGTTGATAGTGATATGGACAATAAAGTCGAGGCAGAGGTGGTCTCAGATGGAGATGAGGAAATTGTTGGGAACTGTAGCAAAGATGACCCTTGTTATGCTTTAACAAAGAGACTGGCGGCATTTTGCCCATGCCCTAGAGATCTGTGGAACGTTGAACTTGAGAGAGATAATTTAGGGTATCTGGCAGAAAAAATTTCTAAGTGGCAAAGCATTTAAGAGGAAGCAGAGCATAAAAGTTTGGAAAATTTGCAGCCTAACAATATGATAGAAAAGAAAATCCCATTTTCTGGAGAGAAATTCAAGCGGATACTGAAATGTGCATAAATAATGAGGAGCCAAATGTTAATTACCAAGACAAGGGGGAAAATGTCTCCAGGGCATGTTAGAGACCTTCAGGACAGTCTCTCCTTTCACAGGCCCAGAGGCCTAGGGGGAAAAACAGTTTCATAGGCCAGGTCCAGGGTCCCCCTGCTGTGTGCAGCCTAGGGACTTTGTGTCCTGCATCCCAGCTACTCCAGCCATGGCTAAAAGGGGCCAAGGTGCAACTTAGGTCATGGCTTCAAAGGTTGCAAGCCCCAAACCTTGGCAGCTTTCATGTGGCATTGAGCCTGTGGGTGAACAGAAGTCAAGAAATGAGGTTTGGGAACCTCCACCTTGTTTCGAGAGTCACCTGGATATCCAGGCAGAAGTTTGCTGCAGGGGTGGAACCCTCATGGAGAACTACTGCTAAGGCAGTGTGGAAAAGAAATGTTGGGGGACAGAGCCCCCACAGCGTCCCCACTGGGGCACTCCCTAGTGAAGCTGTGAGAAGAGGATTACTGTCCTCCAGAGGCCAAAAGGATAGATCCACAGACAGCTTGCACTGTGCACCTGGAAAAGCCAGAGACACTCAATGCCAGCCCATGAAAGTAGCCTCAGGGGGACTGTACCCTGCAAAGCCACAGAAGCAGAGCTGTCCAAGGCCATGGGGACACACCTCTTGCATCAGCATGACATGGATGTCAGACATGGAGTCACAGGAGATCATTTTGGAGCTTTAAGGTTTAACGACTTCCCTATTGAACTTTAGACTTGTATGGGGCCTGTAACCCCTTTGTTTTGGCCAATTTCTCCCATTTCAAAAGGGTGTATTTACCCAGTGCCTGTACCCCCATTGTATCTGTGAAGTAACTAACTTGCTTTTGATTTTACAGACTCATAGGCAGAAGGGACTTGCCTGGTCTCAGATAAGACTTTGGACTGTGGACTTTTGAGTTAATTCTGGAATGAGTTAAGACTTTGGGGGACTGTTGAAAGGGCATGATTGTGTTTTGAAATGTGAGGACATGAGATTTGGAAGGGGCCAGGGGCAGTATGATATGGTTTGGCTATGTCTCCACCCAAATCTCATCTTGAACTGTAGTTACCATAATCTCCACGTGTCTGGGAGGGCCCTGATCGGAGGTAATTGAAACATGGGGGCAGTTACCTCCATGCTGTTCTCATGATAGTGAGTGAGTTCTCAGGAGATCTAATGGTTTTATAAGGGGCTTCCCCTAAATTTTTCTCTGCACTTATTTGCTGCCACCACGTAAATAAAGACATGTTTGCTTCCTGAGGCCTCCCCAGCCATGCTGAACTGTGAGTCAAATAAACCTCTTTCCTTTATAAATTACCCAGTGTCAGGTATATCTTTATTAGCAGTGTGAGAACAGACTAATACAGTGATGTTGCTGGTTTTGAAGGTGGAAGAAGGGGCCACAACCCAAGGAATGTGGGTCTCTAGAAATTTGAATAGGAAACAGATTTTCTCCTAAAGCCTTCAGAAAAAAACATAGACTTGGAACTGGCAACACCTTGATGTTAGCACAGATAATAGGATTTTAGCCTGAGAACTGAATTGAATTTCTGACCTTCAGAACTATAAGATAATAAATTTGTATCATTTAATCGACTTACTATGTAAGTTGTTATGGCAGCAATTGAAAACCATAACAGAGGGATATGATGGAGGATATAGCCCATTTCTGGAGAGATTCTGAGTAATTCTATAAATCAGGATACACCCTTAAAAATCACATAAATTTAAAATCAAATAATGTAGGAAAAGAAAGGTAACATTCCTTTTAATTCATACTACAAAAAAAATTGATTTGGTTCAGATTTAGGTCTCCAAGCTAACTAGTAAAAATGAGAATCAGCCAAAAAAAAAAAAAAGAGTCAAACAGCAAAGGAAGAAAAATGTAAATGAAATAATAATCCATAATATTATTTGATGGTAAGTGTAATTTATTGTTTTTTTCTTGCTTTCCCCCTCTCATTTGCTAGTCCTCTTTGATTCTCTTTTATTATAATACTTTCTCTCTATCCTCTCTTATTTAAATCACATACAGCAGAGAATTAAAGTACATTTTTGTTGTATGTTACATTGATCAGATAGGGTCCTACATTTCCTATTCTTAATTTTTAAAGTGAATGATCGAGCTTGTATTCCTTTTCATGTATGTACTTTATTCATTTTTTTCTGGGAGTCAAGGTTCCTCATGCTTATGTGGCTACTTCCTAAGTGAAATCGAGACAAAGTGCAAATAGGCATCAGGTGGAATAGCCACGGGCTCCTTCTACCCAAAACAATTTGAGTGTTAACTTATTTGTATTTTTCAGAGAACTGAAGGCTTCAGTTTTCCAAGATGAATCTGTTAACTAACTTGCCTGGAAATCTTTCAACTAAATGCTCTCAAAAAAGAAAATACTCTGAATGAAACAGGAGATACTGAAAACCTTTCCTTCCCACCATCAACCCCCACAAGCAGAAAGCTACCCAGGCTCAGCGAGTTGCCCATCAGCTGTGTTCCCAGGTCTCAGTTGCATTGCCATCTTTTCAGATCAGTTCTATCAATACCAGATGTACCATCCGGATACATGCTCATTAGTCATATGTTTTAAAACGAGCCCAGTTCTCACACCCACCCAATGGTGGGAACGGAAATGATTACTCTGGGCACCATGACGGTGTGACTGTGAAAGCAACTGTTTGGTGTTAACTGATTTGCATACTGGTGAAGAACTCCCAGAGTCCTGTTTTGGGGTAGTCTTTCCTGTTTCTGCAGTTCTACATGCAGTGCTGCCTCTCAGGGATGGAGGCTAGATATTGAAGCTGTTTCAACCCACCCTGTTTAAGGGAGAGTGCCTCTCATCATTTTGTCTCAATCTAATCACATGAACCCTCAAAAGCAAAGGGAGCAGCTACTCTGGAAGCTTCTATGCCACAGGTAATGCATTCAGAGCCCAGCACTAAATCTGAGGGTCCACTAAACTCTAAAAAACAGATGAAAATAATCTAATAGAAAAACATTCCTATAGCCTCATGGTGAAAAAATGTGAAGTCTTTATTCTCTACTTCTACCCAGTAGGCAAGCAGTAATTTTATCCTCCAGACATATCAAATCCCCTGGAAAGAAGGGAGTTATTTGTTTCTGAAGTCTGCAGTCATGGGAATAAGCAGTTAAAAATGAGTTTTTCCAATTTCAAGAAGAGAAGGCTTTTGTAAAGGCATGGAGGATTAAAATCAAAGTAGGTTCTCCCAGTGGCAGAGACCAGTGCCCCCTCCCCAACCCACTACTCCAGGAGATGCTAAGACTTTCTCATGAAGCTGGGAGGTGGATTTCTGGGGACTGAACCTGGAAACACAAGCCTAAGAGGTCCATGTTTAAACTTCACATGGCAGAACTGGCAGTGAAACAAATGGATTTTTAAGCAAATTAATTGCATGACTTAAAATGGAACATAGTTTGGACAATAAGCAGCTCAATAGCAACAGTAATGATACGGAGCCTAGAGGCCCTCAGGAACGTCCTGAACAGTATAAGAAGCCTCCCATTCTTCTATAACCCCAGTGGGTAGAAAGAAACCCCCAAACATGCTTTAAATATTATTTATCACCAGATAGCCCATTGAAGATTTAGAACCAAGTATAATTTAAAGAAGAGAAACAAGATAAACATTGTTTCTTGCACCCAAATACTGTAGATCAAATTCATGCTCCTTTAGAAAATGATCAGGACAAATCTTATATTTTAAATCCCTGAATGAGCCTCTCTGATTACTTTTACCAAAACTCTTACACCCATACTGCTTAGCATATCCTCATCTGAATCAATCCCCCTTTGGTCCCTTTCCACCCAAAGCTTTCCTTTTACCTCTGGAATTCATGGTGGGAATAAGCAAACTACCCTACATATACAACCTCTTCTTAGAATGGTTCCCCCACCTTTTCATTTAATCAAAATCTGGTCCTGCCATGAAAACAAAGCACCCATGGACAGCCTTCCCAGAAAAGGCTATTCTTGTCTCAAGTCTCATATTGTGGTGGGCAGGTGGCTCTCCTTGTTTCCCATTGGCATGTCCAATCCATTGTGTATTCACGCTTTTACAAACCTCCTATCCTGAGACTATGCCACCTGGATATACCACCTTACTCCTGACTCAGAACCTTCCTCTCCACCCCAACTCTTTTTATCATTTTATGTAATACCAGCCTATGAATGGAAACCCTCTGGAACACCCTAAGACACTCAAATTCTTGACTCCCTTCTTTTGTAACTTGACTTAACTTCAACCCACCACTCTCTTAGTTACACCATGGTGGGACCTTGTCATCACTAAAAATTGTACAGCCCCTCTACTGCTGGCACACTTGCTTAACTACTACCACTTTAAAATGTTTCAACCCCAACCTCATTTCTAATCTACTGGACTTGTCACTTTTTTTCTCTGTCTAGAGCTTTATCCTCAATTTACTTTTATCCTTATCCCGCTTAGATGACATGCTCCAACACTATATTTCTGCAAACACCATCAATTCCCTTGCCCCTTCTCTCCCTCCATTATAGCCACCTGGAAAAACTCCCACACTGGAGACAAAGCAACCATTTACCATATCTGTGCCTGCACCCAAGCACCTTAATATTTCTAGGAAAATTCAAATAAACAACCAGAAAAAAACAGTTTTCCTTTTAATTTATATGCACATATTGCAAATAGAATCTCAACTCCCTAGCAATTCTATTTGTTACTACAGTAAATTTGATTTCCAGTCTTCTAAGAAGACTTTTACATGTTCACTTTTCTCCTCAAATTTCCTACCCTCCTCTTGGTCTTAGTTGACCTTGTCTCATATTGCACAATACTTCCTTGCCTTTTTACCACCAGATCTGTAAATTTTGCCCATGTGCACACATATTCCACAGTTTCCCTCTGTTACAATTAAAGAAGTGACCTGTGCTTTGCTAAGGTTGCCCACAGTGCTTTCACAGGGACTTTGGCTGCCATAAATCTCCAGCAACATCAGTCTTTCTCCCTCTACTGTATTATTTCCAGCAGAATACAAAAATGCTGTAATATATCTTATCAAGAAGAAGACAAAGAGGAGGAAGAGCAGAAAAGAAACTACACCCTTTTACACATCCTGCCAGCCACTGCTCTTCTTTACATGCAAAATTTTCTAAAGAATTGCTTGCACACATAGTCTCTATAATCTGCTTCTCATCCACTCCTCAAATCCCTTCAACCTGGTATCTTCCCCCATCTTCCTCATATGTTATCTTTGTTGATAGTGCCTAGAAAAGCTCAGGACTTTTGTAAATTCATTCTGATTTACTCTCTTAAAAGCACTATTCATGTGTCACCAGATTCTGTTTTGATTTTTAAGTAGACAAACACAATATCTGCAAATATATGTGATTTTTTTCCAAAATTAATGACTATTATGTATTTTCTTCTCCTTATTGCACACTTTAGGACTTCTAGTACAAAATAGAATGGTAGCAGTGAAAACAGACAGTCTTGACATATTTCTGACTCCAAAAAGAATGCTTTGTGAGTGATTTTTTGTGTTTATTTTGAAATGATTTCAGGCTTTTAAAAGCTGCATAAGTAGTACAAGAAAGTCATATATATATATATAAAACATAAATGGTAAGAAACATTAACATGATTCTAAAGACACAGAGGCATACTCAGAGAAGTGTCACTCTCCCCATGCCTTCTAACCCATTCTCATCTCCTGTCCTTTCTATTATATTCCACCATTCCTATGTTTCTTTTTGTACGATAAGATACATTTTTATTTCTTCTTCTTCTCACACAAAATGAAATGTACTATATTATTTTACATTTTATATTTTTTTAATTAACAGTATACCCTGGAAATCATTCCATATTTTTATTCATGGAGATTCTCTTCATTGATCCTCCAGCTTGTGGTTATACCACAGTTTGTTCAATCACTCTCCTATACATGGGTATTTGTTTCCATTATTTCACAATTTTAACAATGCTGCCAAGAATAACCATGTGCATAAGTATTTGAAATTTTTGGAAGTATATTGTATTAGTCTGTTCTTACACTACTAATAAAGACATACCCGAGACTGGAGACTTTTTCTTTAATTTATAAAGAAAAAGAGGTTCGATGGACTCAGTTCCACATAGCTAGGGAGGCCTTACAATCATGGCAGAAGGAAAAGGAGGGAGCAAAGTCAAGTCTTACACGGCAGCAGGCAAGACAGACATCATGTGCCGGGGAACTCTCCTTAATAAAACCATCAGATGTCATGAGGCTTATTCATTATCATGAAAACAGTATGGGAAAGATCCATCCCATGATTCAATTACCTCCCACTGGGTCCCTCCCATGACACGCAGGAATTATAGAAGCTAAAATTCAAGATTTGGGTGTAGATGCAGGCACACCCTATCATTCTACCCCGATCCCTCCCAAATCTCATGTCCTCCATTTCAAAACCAATCATGCCTCCCCAACTATCTCCCAAAATCTTAACTCATGTCAGCATTAACTCAAAAGTCCACAGTCCAAAGTCTTATCTGAGACAAGGTAAGTCCCATCCGCGTATCAGCCTGTAAAATCAAAAGCAAGTTAGTCACTTCCTAGATACAATGGGGGTCCAGGTATTAGGTAAATACACTTATTCCAAATGGGAGAAATTGGCCAAAGGGGCTACAGGTCCCATGAAAGTCTGATATCCAATAAGGCAGTCAAATCTTAAAGCTCTGAAATGATCTCTTTTGACTTCATGCCTCACATTCACATCACATTGATGTAAGAGGTGGGCTCCCATGGCCTTGGGCAGCTAAACACCTGTGGCTTTGCAGGGTACAGCTCCCCTCCCAGTTGCTCTCACTGGCTGGCATTGAGGGTCTGCAGCTTTTCCAGGTGCACAATGCAAGCTGTATGTGAACCTACCATTCTGGGCTCTGGATTATAATAACCCTCTTCTCACAGCTCCACTAGGGAGTACTCCAGTGGGGATGCTGTGTGGGTGCTCTGACCCCACATTTCCCTTCTGCACTACCCTAGCAGAGGGTCTTCATGAGTGCTCCGCCCCTGCAGCACACCTCTGTCTGGACATCCAGGCATTTCCATACAGCCTCTGAAATCTAGGAGAAGGTTCCCAAACCTCAGCTGTTGACTTCTGTGTACCTGCAGGCTCAACAACACGTGGAAGCTGCCAAGGCTTGGGCCTTGCACCCTTTGAAGCCATGGCCCAAGCTGTGCCTTGGCCCCTTTTAGCCATGGCTAGAGCAGCTGGGATGCAGGGCATAAAATCCCTAGGCTGTACACAGCAGAGGGTCCCTGGGCCTAGCTCATAAAAATCATATTTTCCTCCTAGGCCTCTGGGCCTGTGATGGGAGGGGCTGCCACAAAGGTCTCTAACATACTCTGGAAACATTTTCCCCATTGTCTTGGTGACGCATATTTGGCTCCTCATTACTTATGTACATTTCTGCAGCCAGCTTGAATTTCTCCCCAGAAAATGGGTTTTACTTTTCTATAGCATCATCAGGCTGCAAATTTTCCAAACTTTTATGCTCTGCTTCTTCTTGAATGCTTTGCCACTTAGAAATTTCTTCTGCCAGGTACCCTACATCATCTTTCTCAAGTTCAAAGTTCCACCGAGCTCCAGGGCAGGGGCAAAATGCAGTCAGTCTCTTTGCTAAAGCATAACAAGGGTCACCTTTCCTCCTGTTCCCAACAATTTCCTCATCTCCATCTGAGACCACCTAGCCTAGACTTTATTGTCCACAATACTATTAACATTAAGGTCAAAGCCATTCAACAAGTCTCTAGGAAGTTGTAAACTTTCCCCCATCTTTCTGTCTTCTTCTGAGCCTTCCAAACTATTCCAATCTCTGCCTGTTACCCAGTTTCAAAGTCACTTTCACATTTCTGGGTATCTTTACAGCAGTACCCACTCCAGTACCAATTTACTGTATTTGTCTGTTGTCACACTGCTAATTAAGACATAGCTGAGACAGGGTAATTTATAAGGAAAATGTTTATGCACTTATACTTCCACATGGCTAGAGAGGTCTCACAATCATGGCAGAAGGCAAATGAGGAGCAAAGTCAAGTCTTGCATGGCAGTGGACAAGACAGAGTATGTGCAGGGGAGCTCCCCTTTATAAAACCATCAGAACTCATAAGACTTATTCGCTATCACAAGAACAACATGGAAAAGACCTACCTCCATAATTCAATTACCTGCCACTGGGTTCCTTCCACAGCAAGTGGGAATTATGGGAGCTAAAATTCAAGATTTGGGTGTGGAAACAGCCAAACCATATCATTTATCTTCAGGGTAAATTTCTAGAAGTGGAAGTGCTGAGTCAAAAAGTAAACATTTTTATGGTTAAAACCTACATTAACAACCTTAAGACTGAAAATATATCCGAGATCATTTCTAACCAAAATAGTATGAAACTAGAAATCAATAACAGAAAGAATCTTAGAAAGTTCACAAATGGGGGGGGGCGGAGCAAGATGGCCGAATAGGAGCAGCTCCAGTCTCCAACTCCCAGCGCGAGCGACACAGAAGACCGGTGATTTCTGCATTTTCAACTGAGGTACTGGGTTCATCTCACTGGGGAGTGCCGGACAATCCGTGCTGGTCAGCTGCTGCAGCCCGACCAGCGAGAGCTGAAGCAGGGCGAGGCATTGCCTCACCTGGGAAGCGCAAGGGGGAAGGGAGTCCCTTTTCCTAGCCAGGGGAACTGAGACACAACACCTGGAAAATCGGGTAACTCCCACCCCAATACTGCTCTTTAAGAAACAGGCACACCAGGAGATCATATCCCACACCTGGCCAGGAGAGTCCCACACCAACGGAGCCTCCCTCATTGCTAGCGCAGCAGTCTGTGATCTACCGGCAAGGCAGCAGCGAGGCTGGGGGAGGGGCGCCCGCCATTGCTGAGGCTTAAGTAGGTAAACAAAGCCGCTGGGAAGCTCGAACTGGGTGGAGCTCACAGCAGCTCAAGGAAACCTGCCTGTCTCTGTAGACTCCACCTCTGGGGATAGGGCACAGTAAACTAAACAAACGAGGCAGACACCTCTGCAGACACAAACGACTCTGTCTGACAGCTTTGAAGAGAGCAGTGGATCTCCCAACACGGAGGTTGAGATCTGAGAAGGGACAGACTCCCTGCTCAAGTGGGTCCCTGACCCCTGAGTAGCCTAACTGGGAGACATCCCCCACTAGGGGCAGTCTGACACCCCACACCTCACAGGGAGGAGTACACCCCTGAGAAGAAGCTTCCAAAGCAAGAATCAGACAGGTACACTTGCTGTTCAGAAACTTTCTATCTTCTGCAGCCTCTGCTGCTGATACCCAGGCAAACAGGGTCTGGAGTGGACCTCAAGCAATCTCCAACAGACCTACAGCTGAGAGTCCTGACTGTTAGAAGGAAAACTATCAAACAGGAAGGACACCTACACCAAACCCCATCAGTACATCACCATCATCAAAGACGAGAGGCAGATAAAACCACAAAGATGGGGAAAAAGCAGGGCAGAAAAGCTGGAAATTCAAAAAATAAGAGCGCATCTCCCCCGGCAAAGGAGCGCAGCTCATCGCCAGCAACGGATCAAAGCTGGACGGAGAATGACTTTGACGAGATGAGAGAAGAAGGCTTCAGTCCATCAAATTTCTCAGAGCTAAAGGAGGAATTACGTACCCAGCGCAAAGAAACTAAAAATCTTGAAAAAAAAGTGGAAGAATTGATGGCTAGAGTAATTAATGCAGAGAAGGTCCTAAACGAAATGAAAGAGATGAAAACCATGACACGAGAAATACGTGACAAATGCACAAGCTTCAGTAACCGACTCGATCAACTGGAAGAAAGAGTATCAGCGATTGAGGATCAAATGAATGAAATGAAGCGAGAAGAGAAACCAAAAGAAAAAAGAAGAAAAAGAAATGAACAAAGCCTGCAAGAAGTATGGGATTATGTAAAAAGACCAAATCTACGTCTGATTGGGGTGCCTGAAAGTGAGGGGGAAAATGGAACCAAGTTGGAAAACACTCTTCAGGATATCATCCAGGAGAACTTCCCCAACCTAGTAGGGCAGGCCAACATTCAAATCCAGGAAATACAGAGAACGCCACAAAGATACTCCTCGAGAAGAGCAACTCCAAGACACATAATTGCCAGATTCACCAAAGTTGAAATGAAGGAAAAAATCTTAAGGGCAGCCAGAGAAAAAGGTTGGGTTACCCACAAAGGGAAGCCCATCAGACTAACAGCAGATCTCTCAGCAGAAACTCTCCAAGCCAGAAGAGAGTGGGGGCCAATATTCAACATTCTTAAAGAAAAGAATTTTAAACCCAGAATTTCATATCCAGCCAAACTAAGTTTCATAAGTGAAGGAGAAATAAAATCCTTTACAGATAAGCAAATGCTTAGAGATTTTGTCACCACTAGGCCTGCCTTACAAGAGACCCTGAAGGAAGCACTAAACGTGGAAAGGAACAACCGGTACCAGCCATTGCAAAAACATGCCAAAATGTAAAGACCATTGAGGCTAGGAAGAAACTGCATCAACTAACGAGCAAAATAACCAGTTAATATCATAATGGCAGGATCAAGTTCACACATAACAATCTTAACCTTAAATGTAAATGGACTAAATGCTCCAATTAAAAGACACAGACTGGCAAACTGGATAAAGAGTCAAGACCCATCAGTCTGCTGTATTCAGGAGACCCATCTCACACGCAGAGACATACATAGGCTCAAAATAAAGGGATGGAGGAAGATTTACCAAGCAAATGGAGAACAAAAAAAAGCAGGGGTTGCAATACTAGTCTCTGATAAAACAGACTTTAAACCATCAAAGATCAAAAGAGACAAAGAAGGCCATTACATAATGGTAAAGGGATCCATTCAACATGAAGAGCTAACTATCCTAAATATATATGCACCCAATACAGGAGCACCCAGATTCATAAAGCAAGTCCTTAGAGACTTACAAAGAGACTTAGACTCCCATACAATAATAATGGGAGACTTCAACACTCCACTGTCAACATTAGACAGATCAACGAGACAGAAAGTTAACAAGCATATCCAGGAATTGAACTCATCTCTGCAGCAAGCAGACCTAATAGACATCTATAGAACTCTCCACCCCAAATCAACAGAATATACATTCTTCTCAGCACCACATCGTACTTACTCCAAAATCGACCACGTAATTGGAAGTAAAGCACTCCTCAGCAAATGTACAAGAACAGAAATTATAACAAACTGTCTCTCAGACCACAGTGCAATCAAACTAGAACTCAGGACTAAGGAACTCAATCAAAACTGCTCAACTACATGGAAACTGAACAACCTGCTCCTGAATGACTACTGGGTACATAACGAAATGAAGGCAGAAATAAAGATGTTCTTTGAAACCAATGAGAACAAAGATACAACATACCAGAATCTCTGGGACACATTTAAAGCAGTGTGTAGAGGGAAATTTATAGCACTAAATGCCAACAAGAGAAAGCAGGAAAGATCTAAAATTGACACTCTAACATCGCAATTAAAAGAACTAGAGAAGCAAGAGCAAAGACATTCGAAAGCTAGCAGAAGACAAGAAATAACTAAGATCAGAGCAGAACTGAAGGAGATAGAGACACAAAAAACTCTCCAAAAAATCAATGAATCCAGGAGTTGGTTTTTTGAAAAGATCAACAAAATTGACAGACCACTAGCCAGACTAATAAAGAAGAAAAGAGAGAAGAATCAAATCGACGCAATTAAAAATGATAAAGGGGATATCACCACCGACCCCACAGAAATACAAACTACCATCAGAGAATACTATAAACACCTCTACGCAAATAAACTGGAAAATCTAGAAGAAATGGATAATTTCCTGGACACTTACACTCTTCCAAGACTAAACCAGGAAGAAGTTGAATCCCTGAATAGACCAATAGCAGGCTCTGAAATTGAGGCAACAATTAATAGCCTACCAACCAAAAAAAGTCCAGGACCAGATGGATTCACAGCTGAATTCTACCAGAGGTACAAGGAGGAGTTGGTACCATTCCTTCTGAAACTATTCCAATCAATAGAAAAAGAGGGAATCCTCCCTAACTCATTTTATGAGGCCAATATCATCCTGATACCAAAGCCTGGCAAGGACACAACAAAAAAAGAGAATTTTAGACCAATATCCCTGATGAACATCGATGCAAAAATCCTCAATAAAATACTGGCAAACCGGATTCAGCAACACATCAAAAAGCTTATCCACCATGATCAAGTGGGCTTCATCCCTGGGATGCAAGGCTGGTTCAACATTCGCAAATCAATAAACATAATCCAGCATATAAACAGAACCAAAGACAGGAACCACATGATTATCTCAATTGATGCAGAAAAGGCTTTTGACAAAATTCAACAGCCCTTCATGCTAAAAACGCTCAATAAATTTGGAATTGATGGAACGTACCTCAAAATAATAAGAGCTATTTATGACAAACCCACAGCCAATATCATACTGAATGGGCAAAAACTGGAAAAATTCCCTTTGAAAACTGGCACAAGACAGGGATGCCCTCTCTCACCACTCCTATTCAACATAGTGTTGGAAGTTCTGGCTAGGGCAATTAGGCAAGAGAAAGAAATCAAGGGTATTCAGTTAGGAAAAGAAGAAGTCAAATTGTCCCTGTTTGCAGATGACATGATTGTATATTTAGAAAACCCCATTGTCTCAGCCCAAAATCTCCTTAAGCTGATAAGCAACTTCAGCAAAGTCTCAGGATACAAAATTAATGTGCAAAAATCACAAGCATTCTTATACACCAGTAACAGACAAACAGAGAGCCAAATCAGGAATGAACTTCCATTCACAATTGCTTCAAAGAGAATCAAATACCTAGGAATCCAACTTACAAGGGATGTAAAGGACCTCTTCAAGGAGAACTACAAACCACTGCTCAGTGAAATAAAAGAGGACACAAACAAATGGAAGAACATACCATGCTCATGGATAGGAAGAATCAATATCGTGAAAATGGCCATACTGCCCAAGGTAATTTATAGATTCAATGCCATCCCCATCAAGCTACCAATGAGTTTCTTCACAGAATTGGAAAAAACTGCTTTAAAGTTCATATGGAACCAAAAAAGAGCCCGCATCTCCAAGACAATCCTAAGTCAAAAGAACAAAGCTGGAGGCATCACGCTACCTGACTTCAAACTATACTACAAGGCTACAGTAACCAAAACAGCATGGTACTGGTACCGAAACAGAGATATAGACCAATGGAACAGAACAGAGTCCTCAGAAATAATACCACACAACTACAGCCATCTGATCTTTGACAAACCTGAGAGAAACAAGAAATGGGGAAAGGATTCCCTACTTAATAAATGGTGCTGGGAAAATTGGCTAGCCATAAGTAGAAAGCTGAAACTGGATCCTTTCCTTACTCCTTATACGAAAATTAATTCAAGATGGATTAGAGACCTAAATGTTAGACCTAATACCATAAAAATCCTAGAGGAAAACCTAGGTAGTACCATTCAGGACATAGGCATGGGCAAAGATTTCATGTCTAAAACACCAAAAGCAACGGCAGCAAAAGCCAAAATTGACAAATGGGATCTCATTAAACTAAAGAGCTTCTGCACAGCAAAAGACACTACCATCAGAGTGAACAGGCAACCTACAGAATGGGAGAAAATTTTTGCAATCTACTCATCTGACAAAGGGCTAATATCCAGAACCTACAAAGAACTCAAACAAATTTACAAGAAAAAAACAAACAACCCCATCAAAAAGTGGGCAAAGGATATGAACAGACATTTCTCAAAAGAAGACATTCATACAGCCAACAGACACATGAAAAAATGCTCATCATCACTGGCCATCAGAGAAATGCAAATCAAAACCACAATGAGATACCATCTCACACCAGTTAGAATGGCAATCATTAAAAAGTCAGGAAACAACAGGTGCTGGAGAGGATGTGGAGAAATAGGAACACTTTTACACTGTTGGTGGGATTGTAAACTAGTTCAACCATTATGGAAAACAGTATGGCGATTCCTCAAGGATCTAGAACTAGATGTACCATATGACCCAGCCATCCCATTACTGGGTATATACCCAAAGGATTATAAATTATGCTGCTATAAAGACACATGCACACGTATGTTTATTGCGGCACTATTCACAATAGCAAAGACTTGGAATCAACCCAAATGTCCATCAGTGACAGATTGGATTAAGAAAATGTGGCACATATACACCATGGAATACTATGCAGCCATAAAAAAGGATGAGTTTGAGTCCTTTGTAGGGACTTGGATGCAGCTGGAATCCATCATTCTTAGCAAACTATCACAAGAACAGAAAACCAAACACCGCATGTTCTCACTCATAGGTGGGAACTGAACAATGAGATCACTCGGACTCAGGAAAGGGAACATCACACACTGGGGCCTATCATGGGGAGGGGGGAGGGGGGAAGGGATTGCATTGGGAGTTATACCTGATGTAAATGACGAGTTGATGGGTGCAGCACAGCAACATGGCACAAGTATACATATGTAACAAACCTGCACGTTATGCACATGTACCCTACAACTTAAAGTATAATAAAAATAAATAAATTAAAAAAAAAAAAAAAGAAAAAAAAAAAAAAAAAAAAAAAAAAAAAAAGAAAGTTCACAAATATGTAAAAATTAAACATGCTCCTAAACGATCAATGGGTCAAATAAGTAATCAAAACCGAAATTTAAAAATACCTGGAAGGTCGGGCATGGTGGCTCACACCTGTAATCCCAGCACTTTGGGAGGCCGAGGCAGGCTGATTGCCTGAGATCAGGAGTTCGAGACCACCCTGGGCAACACAGTGAAACCCCGTCTCTACTAAAATACAAAAAATTAGCCGGGTGTGGTGGCGTGCGCCTGTAGTTCCAGCTACTCAGGAGTCTGAGGCAGGAGAATTGCTTGAACCTGGGAGGCGGAGGTTGCAGTGAGCCGAGATCGTGCCACTGCACTCCAGCCTGGGTGCAACAGAGTGAGACTCCTTCTCCAAAAATAAATAAGTAAGTAAATAAATAAATAAAAATACCTTGAGTGCTTTTTCCTACGAATGTTGGCCATGTGTATGTATTCTTTTCAAAAGTATCTGTTCATGTCCTTTGCTCACCTTCTAATGGGGCTATCTGTTTTTTGCTTGCAGATTTGTTTAAGTTCCTTATAGATTCTGGATATCAGACCTTTGTCAGATGCAGAGTGTGCAAATATTTTCACCTATTCTGTAGGCTGTTTGTTTACTCTATTGATTCTTTCTTTTGCTGTGCTGAAGTTCTTTAGTTTAATCACCAAATCTCACCTTGAATTTTTGTTGCAATTGCTTTTGGCATCTTGGTCGTGAAATCTTTGCCTAGTCTTATGTCCAGAATGGTATGTCCTAGGTTATCTTCCAGGTTTTTTTTTTTTTTTTTTTTTAACATTGTATGTTTTACATTTAAGTCTTTAATTCATTTTAAGTGAATTTTTGTATATGGTATAAGGAAGGGGTCCAGTTTCAATCTTCATATGCTAGCCAGTTATCCTAGCATCATTTATGGAATGGGGAGTATCTTCCTCATTGTTTGTATCTGTCAAGTTTGTCAAAGATCAGGTGGTGGTAGGTGTATGACATTATTTCTGGGCTCTCAATTCTGTTCCATTGTTCTATGTCTGTTTTTGTACCAGTACCATGCTGTTTTGGTTTTTATAGCTTTGTAGTATAGTTTGAAGTTGGGTAATGTGATGCCTCCCACTTTGCTCTTCTTGCTTAGGACTGCCTTGGTTATTCAGGCTCTTTTTTATTCCATATGAATTTTTAAATAGTTTTTTTCTAAATCTGTGATGAATGTGATTGGTAGTTTGATAGGAATAGCACTGAATCTGTAAATTGCTGTGGGCAGTATGGCCATTTTAGCAATATTGATTTTTCCTATCCTTGATCATGGAATTTTTTCTATTTATTTGTGTCACTTCTGATTTCTTTGAGCAGTGCTTTGTAATTCTTGTTGCAGGGATCTTTTACCTCCCTGGTTAGCTTTTTTTCTAGATATTTTATTCTGTTTGTGATTATTGTGAATGGGACTGCATTTCTGACTTGGCTGTCATTTTGGATATGGTTGGTGTATAGGAATGCTACTGATTTTTGTACAGTGATTTTGTATTCTGAAACTTTGCCTAAATTGTTTATCAGATCAAGGAGCTATTGGGCAGAGACTATGGGGTTTTCCAGGTACAGAATTATAACATCTACAGACAGGCATAGTTTGACTTTCTCTCATCCTATTTGTATGGCTTTTATTTCTTTTTCTTGCCTGATTGTTCTGGCCATGACTTCCAGCACTATGTTGAACAGAGAAAAACCATTGAGATTGTTTGGCTCTGTGTCCCCACCAAATCTCACCTTGAATGGTAATAATCCCCACGTGTTATGTGAGGGACCCAGTGGGAGGTAACTGAATCATGGGGCAAGATTTTCCCATGCTATTCTTGTGATAGTGAATAAGTCTCATGAGATCTGATGGTTTTGTAAAGGGGAGTTCCCCTGTACACACTCTCTTGCCTGCTGCCACGTAAGACATGACTTTGCTCCTCATTCACCTTCCACTATGATTGTGAGGCCCCTCAGCCATGTAGAACTGTGAGTCAATTAAACCTCTTTCCTTTATAAATTCCCCAGTCTCAAGTATGTCTTTATTAATAGTGTGAGAACAGACTAATACAACTATGGAAAGAATCAATATATCTAAGAGTTGGGTTTTTTGTTTTTTGTTTTTTTGTTTTTTTGTTTTTTTGTTTGAGATGGAGTCTCGCTCTGCCACCCAGGCTGGAGTGCAGTGGTGTGATCTTGGCTCACTGCAACCTCCGCTTCCCAGGTTCAAGCAATTCTCCTGCCTCAGCCTCCTGAGTCGCTGGGACTACAGGCGCCTGCCACCATGTCTGGCTAATTTTTGTATTTTTAGTAGAGACAGAGTTTCGCCATATTGGCCAGGCTGGTCTCAAACTCCTGACCTTGTGATCCACCCACCTCAGCCTCCCAAAGTGCTGGGATTACAGCATGAGCCACTGTGCCCAGCCAGAGTTGTTTTTTTTTTTTGGGAAAAAAAAATCAACAAATTCTTGGCTAGACTAAGAAAATAAAAGAGAACTCAAATACAATCAAAACTAAAAGTGAAGAAATTAAAACATAAGCCTCAGAAGTAAAAAGCATCATAAGAGACTATTATGAACAATTATATGCCAACAAACTGAATAACCTAAAGGAAGCTGATAAATTCCTAGAATAATGCAACCTACCAAGATTGAATAAGGAAGAAAAATAAAGTCTGAACAGTTCAATAACAAATAAAAGAGATTGAGGAAGTGACCAAAAACTTTTCAAAACAAAAAAAGCGCCAAGACCATGTGGTTTCCTGGCTAAATTCTATCAAACATTCGAAGAAGAATTAATACAAAATTCTTAAACTCTTCCAAAGAATAGAGCTAGAGTGAACATTTTTAAACACATTTTATGAAATCAACATCACGTTGATATCTGAACAAGACAAATACATCACAAGAAAAGAAAACTACAGGCCAAACTCTTTAATGAACACTGATGCAAAAAAATCCTCAGTAAAATATTGGCAAATTGAATCCAATAACATATCAAAAAGATTATACATCATGACCACATTGGATTTATCCCTGGCATGCAAGTCTGGCTTAATGTATGCAAGTCAATCAATATGATACATCACATTAACAAAATGAAAGATAAAAACCGCATGATCATCTCACTTACATTAAAAAAAAAGCATTCTACAAAGTCCCACATCCTTTCTTGATTAAAAATTCTCAACAGTTTAGGAACAGAAAGAAACTTCCTCACCATAATAAAGGACACTTGTGAAAAACCCATGACGAACATCATAATCAATGAGGAAAAACTGAAAGCTTCTCCACTTAAATCTCATGCCAGGAAAGTATGCCCACTCTCACCACTTCTATTTGACATAGTACTGGAAGTACTAGCAGGAACAATCACATAAGAAAAGGAAATAAAAGGCATCTGAGTCAGAAAAGTAGGAGTATATCTCTATTTGCAGATGACATGATCCTATAAAAAGAAATTCCACAAAAAGTTTGTTAGAAATATTAAATGAATTTATTAAATAGTAGTGTATAAAATCAATATACAAGCATCGGTAGCAATTTTATACACAAATAACCTACTTGAAAAAGAAAACAATCACTTTTATGATAGTATCAAAAAACACAAAAAAAACTTAGAAATAAAGTTAACCAAGGAGGTAAAAGATCTGTACATAGAAAGCTTTATGAAAAAAATTGAAGAGACAAATAAATGGAAAGATATCCCATGTTCACAAAGCCAAAGTATTAATCTTGTTAAAATGTTCAGTGCAATCTCTATCAAAATTCAAAAATAATTCTGAGAAAGAAAAACAAAGTTGGAAGCATCACACTTCCTGATTTTGAATTATATTACAAAGATATAGTAATCAAAAAAGTATGATACTGGCATAAACACAGACACATAGACAGGTGGAATAAAATAGAGAACCCAGGAATAAATCCACACATACATGGTCAACTAATTTTTGACAAGGGCATCTAGAGGATCCAACAGGGAAAAGACAGTCTCTTCAATAAATAATGCTGAAAAAACTTGATTTCTGAATGCCAAAGAATGAAATTGGACCCTTATCTTACACCATACCCAGAAATCAACTAAAAAATGGGTAAGACCTAAATATAAGATCAGAAACTAGAAAACTTCTAGAAGAGAACATGGGGAGAATTCTTTTGGGCATTGGTCTTGGCAATAACTTTTTAGACATCATACTGAAAGCTCAAGCCACAAAAGTAAAAATAAGTATGGGACCACACTAAACTAAAAAGCATCTGCATCACAAAGGAAGCAATCAACAATGTAAAATGGCAGTCTACAGATTGGGAAAAAGTATTTGCAAACTATGTATCTAATATCCAAAATTTATAAAGATTTCATACAACTCAATAGTAGAAAAACAAATAACATGATTAAAAATGGACAAAAAACCTAAATAGACATTTCTCCAAAGAAAACATCAAAATGGTCAACAGATACAAGGAAAAGGTGCTCAATATCATTAAATATCAGGAAGATGGAAATCAAAACCATTATGAGTACCACCTTATACCCATTAGGATGGGTATTATCAAAAAGTTAAAAAGTAACAAATAATGACAAAGGTGTGGAGAAAAGAAAACTCTTGTACACTGTTGGTGGAAATGTAGATTGGTACAGCCATTATGGAAAACAATATATAGGTTTCTAAAGAAATTAAACATAGAACTAGCATATGGCCCAGCAATCCCTCTTCTGAGCATATACCCAAAGGAAACGAAATCACCACCTCATAAAGATACTGTCCATCATTATTCACAATAGTCAAGTTATGAAACAACCTAAGTGTCCGTCAATGGGTAAGTGGATGATCCATGGTGTATGTATACATGCACAAAAATATTATTCGATATTAAAAAAAAAGAATGAGATTTTGCCATTTGCCACAATGTAGCTGAGCCTGGAAGACATTATGCTAAGTGAAATAATCGAAGCACAGAATGAAAAATATTACATAATTTCACTTAAACATGGAATCTAAAAACAATGTTTTCAAATATACAGAGATAGAGAACAAAACAGTGGTTGTCTGGGGACGGTGGGGAGATATAGGTCAGAAGACAGGAAGTAGCTAATATGCATTGACAGGCATAGCTGTAATCCCAGCAACTCAGGATGTTGAAGCGGGAGGATCACTTGAAGCCAGGAGTTTGAGACCAGGCTGGGCAATAAAGCAAGACTTCTTCTCTAGGGAAAAAATCGGGCATGGCTTTAGTGAGCTATGCCAGCCTGGGTGACAAAGTGAGACTCCTTCTGAAAAAAATAGTGGTTAATATGTAGGATGAATAAACCTAAAAATCTTATGGTATAAAGACTACAGGTAATAAAATTGTTCCGTATTTTGAATTCATGCAAAATGAAATTTCAGCTGCTCTTGCTACAAAAAACAATGGGCAACTATGTGAGACTATATATACATATATATATTACACATAGAGAAATGTAGAGAATTCTTATTATCTCCATTATTACTTAACATTGTATTGGAAGTATTGGCCAATACACTTAGACAAGCAAGATCAACTAGGGAATAAGACTTTGCAAAAAAAAAAAAAAAAAAAAAGATAAATAAAATTATATATAAATAAATATATATATATATTTCAGCACAGGAGTGAAAGTCTATTAAAAAGCTTTGGAACAGTAAGGAAAGGAAAGAAAAGAAGGAAAGTACAACTTGGAAGAGGGCCAAGCAGGTGACTTGAGAAACAAGTGTACCAACAATAAATATATTAATGTGCTTCATTGTAGTACCTTTTTACTTTCTATATGTATCCTATAACATCATGTTGTATACCTAAACGTACAAAATAAAACTGATTTTTAAAAGAAAAATTTTAAAAGGTAAATGTCTATGTAACTTTGCTACCTATTGCTAAATTCCATCCAAAAGTAATTTACTAGCTTTAATTTCCACCATTAATGTATGAAAGTGGCTGTTTCCCCCACAACCTCACCAAAAGAATTTTTAGTAATATTGTGTTTAATTTTTATCAGTATGATAGGTGAGAAATGGTATCACATGTGGTCTTATCTTACATTTCCGTAATTATGAGTGAGGTTGAAGAGTCTTTTTATATCAAAAGGTGATTTTAATATCTTCTTTTCTTTTTGTCTGTTTATGTCAGCTCATTTTCCTTCAGGTCTTCCTATTTTGTGCTCTCAATATTTTAGAGTCCTATATCTAATAGAGATATTACCCTTTACCTACAATATATGTGGAAATATTGTTCTGCCAGTTTGTCATTTGCCTTCTGCCTTATGGTTCCTTTTGACAGATAAATTTTTATATAGTAAAATTTATCAATCTTTTATAGCCTCTGGATTTTGAGCCATAGTTAGAAAACCTTTTCTTATACTCAGATTATAGAAAACTTCATCCATTTCTCTTCTATTGCTTGGTTGGCTTCATTTTTATGTTTAAAACCTACATGCATTTGGAGTTCAATCTTGTGTGTGGTGTGAGAAAAATGACCTAATTTTATCTTTTTCCAAATCAGTGAACAGGTTTTTTTTAACACTATTTATTTAAAAGTACATCTTTTACCTAGTAATTTCAGATGTCACCTTTATCATGCATATAATTTCCAGATGTACTTGATGCTTTTCCTGAACTTATTTTACATCACTAGCTTGCTTGTTTACTTATGTACCAGTGTACTTACGTACATTGTTTTATTGCAGAGGCTTTATGTTTTAATGTTAGATAACACATTAGTTCCCTTCATGTTTGGTTGTGGGGCTTTTGGGGTTTGTTTGGTTTTGTTTTGCCACTTTCCTAGATATTCTTGCACGTTTGTCTTTCCAGTTGATCTTCAGAATCAACCTGCCAAGCCTCATAAGAAAACTTACTGATATTTCTATAGAAATTTCATGAATGGGCTGGGAGCGATGGCTCACGCCTGTAATCCGAGCACTTTGGGAGGCAGAAGTGGGCGGATCATGAGGTCAAGAGATTGAGACCATCCTGGCCAACATGGTGAAACCCCGTCTCTACTAAAAATACAAAAATTAGCTGGGCGTGGTGAAGCATGCCTGTAATCCCAGCTAGTCAGGAGGCTGAGGTAGGAGAATCACTTGAACCCAAGAGGCAGAGGTTGCAGTGAGCCGAGATCGCGCCATCCACTCCAGCCTGGGTGACAAAAGTGAAACTCAGTCTCAAAAAAAAAAAAAAAAAAAGATAAGAAAAGAAAAGAAATTTCATGAATTTAGAGAGTCATCCTATTAAAAATAAGGCATGTCTTTCCAGATGCTCAAGGATCCTTTTGAGTCTTCCGTGAGTGTGTTAAAGTTTCTTCAAATAAGGTTTGCACATTTCTTGTTAAGTTTATTTCTAGATATTTAGTCTTCTTTGCCACTACAATATGTTGGGTTTTTTCTACCTTCATATCCTCTAACTCATTATTTTTTGTAGATAAGTAGGCTGTTGGTTTTGTATGTAAATTTGACGGCCTACAACTTCGCTGCCTTTTTATTGTTTGTGTTAATTGTATTGTTAATTTTCTAGAGCTTTTCAGGTATGCTATCATGTCATTAGCAAATTGAAATAATCTTATTTATTTATTTATTTTGCAAAGTCTTATTCCCTAGTTGATCTTGCTTGTCTAACTGTGTTGGCCAATACTTCCAGTACAATGTTAACTAGTAATGGAGATAATAAGAATTCCCTACATTTCTCTATGTTTAAAGTTATGGCAAGCCTGTAATCCCAGCACTTTGGGAGGCCGAGACGGGCGGAATCACGAGGTCAGGAGATCGAGACCATCCTGGCTAACACGGTGAAACCCCGTCTCTACTAAAAAATACAAAAAAAAAAACTAGCCGGGCGAGGTGGCGGGCGCCTGTAGTCCCAGCTACTCGGGAGGCTGAGGGAGGAGAATGGCGTCAACCCGGGAGGCGGAGCTTGCAGTGAGCTGAGATCTGGCCACCGCACTCCAGCCTGGGTGACAGAGCGAGACTCCGTCTCAAAAAAAAAAAAAAAAAAAAAAAAAAAAAAAAAAAAAAAAAAAAAAGTTATGGGCCGGGCGCAGTGGTTCATGCCTGTAATCCCAGCACTTTGGGAGGCTGAAGGCGAGCAGATCACGAGGTCAAGAGAGCGAGACCATCCTTGGCCAACACGGTGAAACCCCGTTTCTACTAAAAATACAAAAATTAGCCGGGTGTGGTGGCAGGCGCCAGTAGTTCCAAATACTCAGGAGCCTGAGGCATGAGAATTGTTCCAAACCGGGAGGCCGAAGTTGCAGTGCTGAAATCGCACCACTGCACTCCAGCCTGGAGACAGAGAGAGACTCCATCTCAAAAAAAAAAAAAAAAAAAGGTAGTTATTGAGACCCCTAGTTACTTGAAGGATAGCTTGGCTGAAATGAATTTTTAGTTCAAACTTTTTTGGAGTCTGTTGAAAATGGTGCTCCATCGCTGCCTACTTTTTTTTGTTGTTTTTGAGCAATCTAATGTCAGGTTGAATTCTATATACACCTGAATCCTTGAGTATTTTTTATATTAGAAGTCTAATCATCTTTCTCAAATATGTCTTAAGATTAATTTTTCTTGGTTAATTTCCAGATGTTCAGTGATGTCTTAATATATGGATCTGGATTTTATTTCTGAAAGTTATCTTGAATTATAGTTTTAAAAGGTAGTTGTATTCGGTTGCTCTGTTTCTCCTCCCATGAGTGTTTTAATTAAATTTTTATTGTTTCTTCTTTGTCTTCCATTTCAACCACTTCCTTTCTGACTTTTTTTACTTCTATCCATATCCTATATTTATTCTCTGGGTTGTTTTCTGTGTTTCTTCAATGCTGCTTTTAAAATTTCCTTTTGAGCCTATTCTCCCTTGGGCAACTTGTAATTTAGTCTCTATTCGTGATGTGATTTGGTCTTTTTTCTTCTATTTCTTTCCAGAGTTTAATCAAGTCTCTTTTCATTTCTTTGTGTGGTTTTGTCTATTTCTGTTTTTAATGTTTGCATTTTTGATTCAAGATAAGTTTTCATATCCCCAAAGGCTTGAGTATATTGCATCAGTTTGGTCTATTACATTACAGTTTCTTATGCTCCTTTGTTGCTTTGTTTGTTGTGTCTTTGTTTGAATAAATGAATTGTTATCAACTAAGGTAGATTGACTCTCTTTTTTGATTCAGCATAGATTTATTCACACAGGAAACAAAAGCAAAAATAGACAAATGGGAATACATCAAACTGAAAAGCTTCTTCTGCGCAGTAAAAAAAAAAAAAAAAAAAATCAACAGAGTGAAAGACAAACTGCATAATGGGAGAAAATATTTGCAAACTGCATCTGACAAAGGGTTAACGTCCAGACTATATTAGGAACTCAACCGAATAGCAACAACAACACAAAAATCTAATTTAAAATGATCAAAAACCCTGAATAGACATTTCTCAAAAGAAGACATACAAATTAGTCAACAGATATATGAAAACATGCTCACCATCACTACTCGCCAGGGAAAGGCAAATAAAAAGCACAATGAGATATCACCTCATTCCAGTCAGAGTGGCTACTATCAAAAATCAAAAGATAAGTGTTAGCAAGGATGTGGAGAAAAAGGAAGCCTTACACCCTGCTGGTGGGCATGTAAATTAGTACAGCCATTATGGAAAACAGCATGAAGGTTCCTCAAATAATTAAAAATGGAACTACCATATGATCCAGTAATCCCACTCCTGGGTATATATCCAAAGGAAATGAAATCAATATGTCAACAAGATAGGTGCATTCCCATGTTTCCTGGAGCACTCTTCACAATAGCCAAGATGTGGAATCAACCTAAATGTCCATCAACAGATGGTTAAATGAAATGTGGTATATATACACAATAGAATACTGTTCGGCCACACACACACACACACACAAAATAAAATCCTGTCATTTGCAGCAACATGGATGAACCTGGAAGACATTTTAAGTGAAATAAGCCAGGCACAGAAAGTCAAATATGCATTATATCACCCATATGTGGAATCTAAAGAAGGTGATTTCATAGAAGTAGAGGGTAGAACAGTGATTAATAGAAGCCAGGGAGGGGAGGCAGAAGGGATAGACAGGGAGAGATTGGTCAATTGGTACAATGTCACAGTTAGATGGGAGGAATAAGTTTGGGTATTACAGTATAGCAGAGTAACTATGGTTAATAATATTGTATTGTATATTTCAAAACAGCTAACAGAAAGGATTTTGAATGTTCTCACCACAAATAAATGACAAATGTATGAGGCAATAGTTATGCTAAATATTGATTGTATTTTTTACACAATGCATACATGTATCAAAATGTCACACAGTACCCCGTAAATACGTACAATTATTACGTATCAAAAACAAAATTTAAGAAAAAAACATTTTTATTCAGTTATTTTCTATTCATTTTATGAGTTTGAGGTGAGTTTCTAGATTTCTAATTCATTGTCACAATCTACTAGTAAGCAAATTGTTTCTTTGTTGATGAACTTTAGTGTTTCTGTTTATCCATTCTCTTAATTTTTGAAAAATCGTATGTTGATAGAAAAGTTGCAAAGTTATCACAGAGAGCTCTTGTATATCCCCTAGCCAGTTTCAGCTTCCTTTAGTGTTAAAACTAAGAAACCACCATTCGTATATCAGTATTAACCAAACTCTGGACTTCATATGAATTTCACCCGTTTTCTAATTCATGTCTTTTTCCATTCCAAGAACCAATCCAATATAACACATGACATTTAGTTGTCATCTCTCCCTTCGTATATGACAGTTTTCAGTATTTTCTAACTTTTCATGACCTTAACAGTTTTTTGCCGTACTGGTAAGGTATCTTGTAGAATGTCTCTCAATATGAGTTTGTGTGATGTTTTTCTCATGCACTGTGAGACTGGACTATATTTGAGTTTGAAAAGAACTGAGACAATTTGGCAAGAACACCACAGAGGTAAAGTGTCCTGATTTATATCACATCAGGGGTACAGAATATCCACATGACATCATGGTCATGTTAACCTTGATTGTTTGGTTAAGATAGTGTTTGTCAGATTTTTCCACTGGAAAATATTATTTTCCTTTTTCATATATATCCTTTGGGAGCAAGTCCTACAGTCTGGCTCACAGTTAAAAGAGGAGAGGGATGGGCTGGGTGTGATGCTGTAATCTCAGCAATTTGGGAGACCAAGGCAGGTGGATCACCTGAGGTCAGGAGTTTGAGACCCAGCCTGGCTAACTTGGTGAAACCCCGTCTCTAATAAAAATACAAAAATTAGCTGGGCATGGTGGCAGGTGCCTGTAATCCCAGCTACTCAGGAGGCTGAAGTAGGAGAATCACTTGAATCCAGGAGGCAGAGGTTCCAGTGAGCCAAGATTGTGCCATTGCACTCCAGTCTGTATGACAGAGGGAGACTCCATCTCAAAAAAGAGAAAAAGAGGAAAAAAAAAAAAAAAAAAAAAAAAGAGGAGAGGGACTAAGCTCTACCTCCTGGAGAGAGGAGTGTCAACTTATATTATTTGGCATTCTTCTGTATGGAAAAGTTGTCTCTCCTACCCCGGTTATGTATTTATTTAGTCACTCATTTATAACAGATGAGTATGGACTCATCTATATTTATTTTTATACTTTGGCTTGTAATTCAAAACTACATCATTTATTTTGTTGCTCAAAATATTTCAACTTGGCCATTGGTAATTCTTTCAAGTTGGCTGCTGTGTCCCTTTGACGTACCTCTATTCTTTTATTTTTGGAGAAATTTCTTACTTTCTGCTACTGTGTTTTTTGGTTTTATAGATTCTTTTTTTTATGTTGATTTTGGTGGTGGTATTGAAAGAGGAATTTTAGCCTTCTAACTTTTGTTCTTCTCTTTTGTCATGAAGGACTCCAAATTTTCCCCTATTCTTATCCTTTACCACTCAATTACTATGGAGTGCCTTTCCCTTCCTTTTTGCCTACTTCACCCAGAACTATTTTTAAAGACAGCCACCTCATATCATGTGTATTTTTTGACTCTTCCCTGTAGTCAATGCTCTCATCTAATGGGACTTTTTTTTTTCTTTTTATGCATCAAATAAACTTTTCTTTTCAGTGGTTATTTTGGGGCAATTTCAGGTCCCCTGCTAGTTCTACACTTCCCTCTTCCTCAGCTCTTCCTTGGACTGCTCTTACTTGCCTCAAAAACTTACACCAGAAGCCTGAGTGATCACTTACTGGAATTTGGTGTTTTTCGTTTTTTATTAGCAGGTAATTTGAATTTCAGCATATTTTCCCTTTACTTATGCTGAAGGCATGATATTTGTAACATTTCATATGTTCTAGTGGTTCTGTACTGTTATCTGGAGGATATGGAGATACAGATTTAAGCAGCTGCCATAAGTTCTCATCTAGTCCATGAATGATGCTTGATGTTGATGCCTCCATCAACTTAAAGAAGTATTGTTTAATCTTAGAATTTTTATTCATAATAGGTATATATTTTTATCAAATATTTTCCACATTTAGTGAGATAATAAAATGGCACAATCAATTGTCACTTCTCCATTAATTCTTTAGTGCAGTGATTACATTAGTGGCTTTTTTTATATATACTTTAAGTTCTGGGGTACATGTGTACCATGTGCAGGTTTGTTATATATGTATACCTGTGCCATGTTGCTGTGCTGCACACAACAACTCGTCAGCACCCATCAACTCGTCATTTACATCAGGTATAACTCCCAATGCAATCCCTCCCCCCTCCCCCTTCCCCATAATAGGCCCCAGTGTGTGATGTTCCCCTTCCCGAGTCCAAGTGATCTCATTGTTCAGTTCCCACCTATGAGTGAGAACATGCGGTGTTTGGTTTTCTGTTCTTGTGATAGGTTGCTGAGAATGATGGTTTCCAGCTGCATCCATGTCCCTACAAAGGACACAAACTCATCCTTTTTTATGGCTGCATAGTATTCCATGGTGTATATGTGCCACATTTTCTTAATCCAGTCTGTCACTGATGGACATGTGGGCTGATTCCAAGTCTTTGCTATTGTGAATAGTGCCACAATGAACATACGTGTGCATGTGTTTTTATAGCAGCATGATTTATAATCCTTTGGGTATATACCCAGTAATGGGATGGCTGAGTCATATGGTACTTCTAGTTCTAGATCCTTGAAGAATTGCCATACTGTTTTCCATAATGGTTGAACTAGTTTACAATCCCACCAACAGTGTAAAAGTGCTCCTATTTCTCCACATCCTCTCCAGCACCTGTTGTTTCCTGACTTTTTAATGATCACCATTCTAACTGGTGTGAGATGGTGTCTCATGGTGGTTTTGATTTGCATTTCTCTGATGGCCAGTGATGATGAGCATTTTTTCATGTGTCTGTTGGCTGTATGAATGTCTTCTTTTGAGAAATGTCTGTTCATATCCTTTGCCCACTTTTTGATGGGGTTGTTTGTTTTTTTCTTGGAAATTTGTTGGAGTTCTTTGTAGGTTCTGGATATTAGCCCTTTGTCAGATGAGTAGATTGCAAAAATTTTCTCCCATTCTGTAGGTTGCCTGTTCACTCTGATGGTAGGTTCTTTTGCTGTGCAGAAGCTCTTTAGTTTAATTAGATCCCATTTGTCAATTTTGGCTTTTGCTGTCATTTCTTTTGGTGTTTTAGACATGAAGTCCTTGCCCATGCCTATGTCCTGAATGGTATTACCTAGGTTTTCTTCTAGGGTTTTTGTGGGATTAGGTCTAACATTTAAGTCTCCAATCCACCTTGAATTAATTTTTGTATAAGGAGTAAGGACAGGATCCAGTTTCAGCTTTCTACTTATGGCTAGCCAATTTTCCCAGCACCATTTATTAAATAGGGAATGCTTTCCCCATTTCTTGTTTTTCTCAGATTTGTCAAAGATCAGATGGCTGTAGATGTGTGGTATTATTTCTGAGGACTCTGTTCTGTTCCATTGTCTATATCTCTGTTTTGGTACCAGTACCATGCTGTTTCGGTTACTGCAGCCTTGTAGTATAGTTTAAAGTCAGGTAGCGTGATGCCTCCAGCTTTGTTCTTTTGACTTAGGATTGTCTTGGCAATGCGGGCTCTTTTTTGGTTCCATATGAACTTTAAAGCAGTTTTATCCAATTCTGTGAAGAAAGTCATTGGTAGCTTGATGGGGATGGCATTGAATCTATAAATAACCTTGGGTAGTATGGCCATTTTCACGATATTGATTCTTCCTATCCATCAGCATGGTATGTTCTTCCATTTGTTTGTGTCCTCTTTGATTTCACTGAGCAGTGGTTTGTAGTTCTCCTTGAAGAGGTCCTTTACATCCCTTGTAAGTTGGATTCCTAGGTATTTGATTCTCTTTGAAGCAATTGTGAATGGAAGTTCATTCATGATTTGGCTCTCTATTTGTCTGTTACTGGTGTATAAGAATGCTTGTGATTTTTCCACATTGATTTTGTATCCTGAGACTTTGCTGAAGTTGCTTATCAGCTTAAGGAGATTTTAGGCTGAGATGATGGGGTTTTCTAAATATACAATCATGTCATCTGCAAACAGGGACAATTTGACTTCTTCTTTTCCTAACTGAATACCCTTGATTTCTTTCTCTTGCCTGATTGCCCTAGCCAGAACTTCCAACACTATGTTGAATAGAGTGGTGAGAGAGGTCATCCCTGTCTTGTGCCAGTTTTCAAAGGGAATGCTTCCAGTTTTTGCCTATTCAGTATGATATTGGCTGTGGGTTTGTCATAAATAGCTCTTATTATTTTGAGATACGTTCCATGAACACCGAATTTATTGAGATATTTTAGCACGAAGGGCTGTTGAATTTTGTCCAAGGCCTTTTCTGCATCTATCGAGATAATCATGTGGTTTTTGTCTTTGGTTCTGTTTATATGCTGGATTATGTTTATTGATTTGCATATGTTGAACCAGCCTTGCATCCCAGGGATGAAGCAGTGGTTTTTTTTTTTTAAAGTTTCCTCCTCTTCCATTACTGTAACAATTCCAGAGTTGACCATAATAAATTGGTCTTTTAATTCATTGCTAAATTACATTTGTAAATTCTTCATTTCAGATTTTTGTACCCATGTTCATAAATGAGATTGCCTACATCTATTTTATGGGCCGGATATACTTGTCCAGTTCTGATATCAGAGAAGTTTTAGGATCCTGAAATGAGTATCATGCCATGTTTTCCTCTTCTAGAACATGAGGCTTAACTTTCTCTTAAAGTACAGAAAAAATTTACTTGTAAAAATTCCTGGGTCTAGAAAATATAATGCATATTTTATTTTTTGCATGATTTTAGATTTACTCAGGTTTTCTACTTCTTTAATTTTAGTCATTTATATTTTAAAAATCATACTTTATCTAATGTTTTAGTTTACTAGTAATATTTATACTCAGCCTTTTCTTTTTTAAAATTTGTCATATTTGCAATTGTGTCCCCCCGACACTTTTGTTGTTGTACTTATATCTTTTCTCTATTTTCTTGGTAAACCTGACAGTTTATTTTGCTATATATTTTTTAAAGTTTTTGTTATTCATCTTCTCCCATATGTGTTCTATTTTGTTTTTATCTCTATTGTCATTCCTTCCAGTTTTTCTAAGTTATATTGTTCTGTTGTTAGCTTCTTTTACGAGCACTCAGTTCAATTACTCTCTATTTTTCTCATTTGTTAATGTATGCATCTAAGTCTAGACTCTTTTCTCTGTGTACCACTTTGCCCATATCCCAAAGCACAGATTTCAAAATATAATGCTCAGTCCTCTTCATTTTTAAGTAGTTTGTCATTTTTGTTTTTATAATTTTATGAGTGAAGAATTATTTAAATGCGTGTTTTTCCAAAGATTTTTGGAGGTAGAAACTAACTGTTGAGAATTTTTACGTGAATTGAGTTATACAAAGCAAATGTGGCTTATGAGATTTTCCCTTTTCTATGTTGGTTTAGGTTTTCTTTGTGACCTAACACATGGTCTGTTTGAGGATATTTCACAGAAGTGTATGTGTGTGTGTATGTGTGTGTCTGTGTGTGTGTGTATACTCCTCAACTTACAATTGACTTACATTCTGATAAATTCATTGTAAGTCAAAAGTAACATCAATCAAAACTGCGTTTATTTCCCTAATAAACTCATCATAAAGTCAAAAAATGTTAAATCAAATCTTAAAAGCCCAGATGTTCCTCAACCTATGAGGAGGTTCCATCCTGATAAATCTATCATAAAGTCAAAAAAAATCGTAAGTAATACAATTGTAAGTCCAGATGCTCCTCCACTTACAATTGGGTTATTTCTCAATAAGCCCATTGTAAATTCAAAAAACCATAAGGCAAATCATTGTATGTCAAGGACCATCTAAACACACACACACACACACACAGACACACACACACACAGATGCATACATATACATATGTTATCACCAAAACTATTTTCTTTTTACACATTCAACTAGATAACACTTCCCAGGCTCCTTTCCAGGCAAGTATGGCAAAACAATGAAGTAAAGAGTACGGTGTCTGTCTTAGTGCATTTTGGGATGCTATAGTAGAATACTTGAGACTGGACAATTTATAAAGAACACATATTTATTTCTCACACTTTTAGAGGCTGGGAAGTCCAACATCAAGGGACTCACCTCTGGCAAGGGCCCTTGTGCTACATCATTCTAGGGCAGAGGGCAGAAGGGCTAGACAGAGTGAGAGAGTAAGAGATGGGGGGTAAACTGACCCCTGTTATAACAAACCTATTCCCACTGTAACAGCATTTATCACATGTATTCATTCACGAGGGCAGAAATATCATGGCCTAATCATCTTTTATTAGGCCCTACTTCCTAAAACTGTTTCACTGGGCATTCAGTTTCCAACACACAATTTTTGGTAGACACATTCAAACCACAGCAATGTCTACCTCAGATTTTGGCCATAAAAATCTTCCACTTTTGATCCAACAGGCTCTTTTAAGGCTTAAGGTGATAAACACAGTAAGCTTGTAAGCCAGATGTTAAAGGGGAAAAGATTCTTGACATTGGTTGAATAATAACTTTATCCAACACAGGGAGAAAGATTCTTGATATTGGTTGGATAATAACTTTATGGACATGACACCAAAAGCACAGGCAACAAAAGCAAAAGTAGACAAATGGGTTTATGTCAAACTAAAAGCTTTTGCACACCAAGGGAAACCATCAACAGAATTAAGAGATAATCCGTAGAATGGGAGAAAATATTTGCAAACCATTTATTGAGAACAAGTTAATATCCAAAATATATAAAAAATTCGAACAACTCAATTGCAAGAATTTAAATAACCTGATTTTACAAATAGGCAAAGGACTGGAGAGACATTTATCAAAAAGAAGTCATACGAATGGCCAATAGGTAAATTTTTTTAAATGCTCCACATCACTAATCATGAGGAAAACGAAAATCAAAAGCACAATGAGATGTTACCTCATCCACACTATAGTGGGTATTATTTTAAAAGATGAAATGCAGTAAGTGTTGGTGAGGATGAGAAGAAAAGGGAATGCTTGTACACTGTTGACGGCATTATAAATTGGTACAGTCATTTTGGAAAACAGTATAAAGTTTCTTCAAAAAAACTGAAAACAGAATTACCACGATTCAGCAATCCCACTTCTAGGTATATATACCCCAAAGGAATTGATATCTGTATGTATAAGAGGTATCTGTCCTCTCATGTTTATTGCAGCATTGTGCATAATACCAAGATATAAACAACCTAAATTTCTGTGGACAGATGAATAGACAAAGAAAATGAAACATTATTCATTCTTAAAGAAGGAGGAGACCCTGTAATCTGCAGCAAAATGGAGGACATTACACTAAGTGAAATAAGCCAGACACAGAAAAACAAACACTGCATGATCTCACCTATATGTGAAATCTAAAATAGCTGTACTCATAGAAGCAGCATAGAATGGTGGTTGCCAAATGTTGGTATGGGGGAAATGAAGAGATGGTCAGAGGTACAAAGTTCCCATTACGCAAGAAGAATAGTTCTGGAGATCTAACAACAACAACAACAACTCATCTAATGTAGAAAAAGGAATGCTAACCATGTTTGAAGAAAAAAATTTGAAATCTTGGTCAGGGGAAAATTTCCCTTTTAAGGAAAATTTCCAAGCCTGGGGTTGAGTATTAAGCAGATAGTACTATAGTTGAAAAGAAAAGTCTAAAATGAAAGACGAGAACTGTATAAGGAAAAGTGAGAGATGAGAGTTGTCAGATACACTACAGAAGAGTGCAATATTCTTGACAAATAAGCCCAGACATAGGAAGCTGAGTGAAGTTGACTACTAATGTCCTTCAGAATTAGAGCTGTATGTGAATACCCTACAAACTGGATCTTTCAAATACACTTGAATCAAATATGAATATAGTATTCCTGAGACACAGCACTACCTCTTTTTATACATTGTACTCAAAGGTCACAGCTGAGAAGTCTCAGCAGACAATGTGGGCAAAATTGGTCTAATTTTAATCAGGGTGCAAAAACTCTAATTTCAAGTTGTGTATTTTTTTCTCTCTTTGATAAAATGCCTTCTATATTGTTGTCTCTATCACAACACCTATGTAGCCTATGACACACGGGTGCATAGTGGGGGTAACTGTTGCTCCATGATTCTTTAAATATTTCCAACATTACTTCCACAGTTACTTTAGCAACTTTTTTTAAGAACATGGGTAAATCACTTAGATTATAAAGATACTAAGTTTTAACACTGAAAGTACCAGTAGACATGTTCAAGACCTGAAAAGGCAAAAAAAAAGGACTTTGTCATTATCAACTGTGATTGATTGCTCCTGACTGCTTGGAGTTCTGCTTTGTGAAGGACTCTAAGGTCATTTCTACAGCAAGAGTGGTACAATTCATTACTGATGCCTGCTGGGGAAAATGGTGGCTTGCATTCTGCATGTTCGCCATCCCTTATCTAGGATAATGCCTCCTTTTACAACTACAGGAAATGAGTCTTAGAGAACAAGTAATTCGCTCAAAAGCCAATAGCTATTTAGTGTCAAAGACAAAACAACCTAGGTCTCCTGTATTAGTTTCATTTCATTGCATAATACTTGGGCTGAGATTTTTGGTTGTTATCAATTTTCCTGTAATATTAACTCAACTTTTTGGCTGGGCATGGTGGCTCATGCCTGTAATCCCAGTGCTTTGAGAGGCCAAGGCATGAGGATTGTTTGAGGTCAGGAGTTCAAGACCAGGCTGGCCAACATGGTGAAACCCCATCTCTACTAAAAATACAAAAATTAGCCAGGCCTGGTGGTGAGCGCCTTTAATACCAGCTACTCAGGAGGCTGAGGCAAGAGAATTGCTTGAACCCAGGAGGTGGAGGTTGCAATGAGCCGACATCGTACCACTGCACTCTAGCCTGAGTGACAGAGCAAGACTTCATCTCAAAAAAAATAATTAATCCAATTTTTGGACTTTAAAAAAATAGGTGAGGAGACATTAATGGTAAAACCTTCAAAATCTGATGTTAACAAAAATCCCTGAAGACAAAGCTACTTATTTTAAAAGACCATTCTAAAAAATGTTAATCTAAAATGTAGTAATGTTTATCTCCCCCCAAAACCAGTATATATTAGTTGTCTGTGGCTGTACAACCAATCAACCTAAAACATAATGGATGAAAAAACAATAATCATCGTTTATTAATGTTTCTGTGTCAGAACTTTTGGGAGTGCCTTGGCTGGGCAGTTCAGCTGAGTCTTCTATGAGGTTGCAATCAAACAGTGTTAAAGCCGGGGTCATCCGAACAAATAAAACTTGAATTTCTGGGGGTGGAATGGCTGGGCACCTAAAGCATCTTCTCTTTGTGGTCCCTCCATATGTTCCCTCCTGCCCAATGGTTTCAGGGTAGCCAAACTTATTACATGTGAGCTCAGGGCTCTCTCAAGGGGCATGTCTTGAGAGAAAGAGAGCTTGATGGAAATTGTACTGCCTTTAAGCAGCCAGCATCAGGATAATGTCACTTTCACCATAATCTATTGTTCAAGGCAGTTACAGAGTGCATGCAGATCCTAATTCTCAATGAAAGAGTGTCATGTCAAATCGTAAGAAGACAACATGGAATGGTATATACAATACAATCTGCCATGCAGGATTAGTAAGAGTCCAACAACTAGCATCGCAGGAAAGAGTTAAGAAGCAACCAGGTCATAATGTCCTGAGAATTGGGCTAAGATTATTAATTACCCCAATTAATTAAGTTTCAAATGCAGGGCATTCAGTTAAATTTGAACTTCAGATAAACAATGAATAATTTTCAATATAACTATGTCCCATGCAATATTTGGGACGTATTTATCTCCAAAAATTGTTTATTATTTGAAATCCAAATTTAGTTAGGCATTCTGAATTTTTATTCACTAAATTTAGGAACCCTATGCCAGACTGACTCAGATGGACAAGGAATCATATTTCTACATGGTGTTCAGATTGGAAATGAGACCATCTTACTGCTAGTATCAACATTTCCAAGTTTTCCTGGATACAGTAACCAAAATTGTCTTATCCGAAGTTGGTTCCATCACTGGAGTGGAATATGAACTTCCACGTTCCAAGGAGGGAGTGAATTTGGGATCATTGTCATTTTAGCTCTCTTAGTTTACCAGAGTTTTGTCTTTCAATCTTTCAGTTGTGCATAAACTAATCTCCTGGCACTGGTTTTGTTTCCTGACAGGCAACATTAATTCATTTTCACATTCACACTAAAATCACTTCCCTCTCTGTCTAACGACAACAATAATGGTGAAAGCCCACTTGGAAAACAGCTTGATGGAACAGCTGCTTCAGACTCATTAGGAATCTCACACTTTCTGTAATTTAGGGGAAAGGATGCCCACAACCACAAGCACATTGCAGTTCAGGTATCAAGCAGACACTGTACTTCTTTTTCTGGTTCATTTTTCTACTCATACAATTAATATATAAACTATTCACTCAATTATTGTAAAATCTTAAGTGACTTGCTAAAATTTTCACCACTAATTTCCAGGATATTCAACCAGAATGTCCTGCAACGGGCTCTCCCCTTATTCCATAAGTTTCAAAGCTGCCTCTCATTCCCAAAGTCAGTTAAATACTGGCTTAAATCTTCCCTCTTATATGGCATCATTAGTTGTTGTATAACCCATTCTGGGTCCCCAAATTAAGATCTGAGATTTAAGATATTCATTAACAAACTAAGAACATAGTTATCACTATGTTCTTCCTCTGCTACAGACAAGTACAAATTTTGATGACTCACCTGAATTCAAGTTACCATGGGAACTATCAGAGTGATGCTACCATAGATAGAAAATGTCCTTGGTTGCAACATAATATTAGGGCCCTCCATCTATTTCATGGGTAGAGCCAGCTTTTCTCTTTCACTGTTACAATAAAGTATGTAGTAGACACTGTTGGTACCAACACAACATCCATTGTCTTCTTTTTCCTTAATAACAGAACCTCAATTTTTCACAACTATCTACCCCCTTCCACCATGTGCCTCAGGGAACAGTCTGGGGCTCAGAGAACAAACACTGAGACCAACTGTGAGGTAACCTGATGCATACGAAACTCAGCTCCAGGTTAGTCTAAGTCAACCAAAGAATGGTATTTCCCTGGCCACTGTTATTGGTCCAAGGGTAGGCAGGTGGACATGGAAAGGCAAGTAGGTAGACCCAGTCATACTAAAGGTCACCGTGAAGTAATGCCAGAATTCCTCTTGGAATTAAGTCAACATAAACCCCAGCAAAATGATGAGGCAGAAAGAACCTGGGTCATTGATGGCATCACTGAAGCACTGTGACACCATCTGCTTTGAGCCACAACTGAAGCAAAACAGAAGATAAACTTCTTTATTAATTAATCACTTTGAGTCAGGATTTTCTGATTCTAGCAGTCAAAACTTCCTCAGCAACACTAGATATAGAATGTCATGTGATGTAACACAGTGTTAACCAGTAAATTGTCTGATCCTGTGCTGACATTTGCTGAGATTACAAATGTCTACCTGCCACTACTGTACTTCCAGGATCTTGGCCTACAAGTGTCAGAGATCCTAAGCAAAATTTGAAGTATCAGACATCCCAAGCAAAACCACAGAATTTACTGGCTAATGTCCCTGAGAAATACAAAGATTAAATATAATTTCCGTTAAATTCACAGTTTCTAATGGTGTTATCAGGATTTTATCTCTCTTCCCATTTATCTCCATTCTATTTTTCACCAGTGGGCCTCATTATCAGTAAGGCCTTACCCATAGCAGATCAATGACCTCCAGTGGATCCAATTTTATGTTTTAATGTCAGATATAAAGACGTCTCCTTTTCTATCAGCATATATATAAATCCCTAAAGAGGGATCTGATTAGTTCATTGGTCATGTTCCTCCTCTATGTAACAGTGGTGCTATAAATTGTGTCCCCATAAAATTCATATATCAAACTCCTAACTATATTTGGAGAGAGGGTCTGTGAGGAGATGATAAAGTCAAAATGAGGTCATGGGATGTGGCCCTAACCCCTATGGCCCCATCTTATAAGGTTGGTGCCCTTATAAGAATAAAGAAACACCAGAGTAAGTAAGCCCTTAAAATCACCTCCTACAATCCTCTAGCTCCCTCTTCGCTTCCCCAGAAACTTCAGAAGTCACACGTTCTGCATGGTATAGCTACAAAATGGAAGCAGGTTGGGTCTCTACTTCCTGCTTGGACAAAGCTTCTCATTTCCTACCAGACAGGAATGTAAGCAAGAAAATGCCTTAATTTAATCAACTGAGATTTTAGTATTTGTTTATCACAGTACTGCCAACCTAGCTTAAATAATATACCAAGATGTATTATTGTACTATTATACTAGACATTAGTAACGTATAAGTTGGAAAATTATTCTAAAATCCTTTCTTTGTTTAGGAAAACACTGGCTATTTTGATTACCATTTTACCAACCAATAGAATATGAATATAATTTGAAACAACTAAAAAGAAATGGAAAAATAAAGAAAACTGAAATATTCACAATTATTTTAGGTGAAATATAATTCTATTTGTGATTGGCTTTAAAATCCTTAGCAAAAGAGAGAGAAAGAAGCATTAAATAAAGTACATGGGTAAAAACATTAATAATATAAAGGTTTATTATAATACTATTTTCTTTTTTATATGCATTTGAACATTTTTGAATAAAAACTTAAAAAAAAAAGATAGCCAAAAAGGAGGTAAAGCAAAAAAACAATAATTAACCACAAGAAATAGAAAGAAGGAAATCAAATGACAGAAATAAATCCAATTCAATAATCCAAATAAGTGTAACTGTACCAATTATACTAACTAAAAGCCTTCCAGATTAGGAAAAACAAAACCAAATGAAACAAAACACATTCATATGCTTTTTGTAAGAGAGACAACCAAGATAAAATAAAATGATATAGTAATTTGAGATTAATGAGATAGAAAATCTGAGGAAAGTAATTCTAAAGCTTAAAGTGTTATTAAATGTATCCATTAACTGCCTATTTAATATCCATTTTCCCTTTCTTCTTTTATACTAGAACTCGATTGTGTTGTTACCCATTTATTATGGGATTAGGGGAAGATGATTTCATCCCCAATTCAGGGATGAACATTGACAATCATTGAGACCTTTGCTTGCCAGTGATTCACTGGTAAGAGGATACATCATCCCTTTCTGGCCAATGAGAACTAAACAGAAGCTGCTGGAGGCCTTCTGGGAAAAATTTTATCAAGCTTGCAAGGTTATATATAGATAGACTGATCATATATAGAAAAATAATACAGATAAAATATATTTTGTATTGATATATTATCCTAGTCATTAGTAAAAGTTGATTACCTTGCATATTTTATTTACATCTTATTTATTATTCCATTAACTTTAGGCAGTACTCCTTTATCTTCACTTTGAAGATGAAGACATTCATACCCCTTCTCTACCTTTCTTCACCCACAACAAACTCTAAACTTCTGTTAGCTGCATTTGTATTTTTGTATCATCAAACTTTTCAACTGTTACACTTTTTAAACTACAGCACAAAACAAACTCTTCATACTTTGCTCATAGATATTCTCTAAAAGTCAGCTTCTAAAAGGTAGGAACCCAGCCCAACTCTACAATAATATAGGCATAGGTGAGATAAGAGCATAAGAGGGGAAAACGCTAAAATCACGGGTCTGGATACTAAAACCACCTGTATCTCTAACAATGTGGTCCTGGGTAAGTTACTTCTGTGGCTCCATTTCATCATCTATAAAATGAAGGCGTTGGCCTAAGCTGCTTCTCTAGAATCTTTCAGCAACAGAAAGGAAAACTAAAATATAGGGTAGAATTATCTGATTTAACTGCAAAGAAGGAAAGCACACCCAGAGCTTAGAAAATAATTTTGAGCTAAAGTAAGGAGTATGTCAACAGTGACCTTTATCCATACCACGGGAGTTCAATGTGTTTCTGCTCTAGTGGTATGCAGAGATGGCATATTTATTCAATTCTTTCAGTTAGAAAGATTAAAATGCAAATGTATGTAAATTATGCACATTATAAATGAGAACAAGAAAGAAAAATAAAACTCTGATTACTGGTTGGCTGGAGGAACATTAACAGAATCCTGAAATGAAACCCAAAAATCCATGCTTGGAGAACCACAGCCAAGATAAATCCCCACTCTCGCCCCTTCATTTCTTAAGTCGCCACCTGGCTTCTCTACCATCAGTCAGTGCTCAATGCTCCTGGCTGCATTTACATTACACGTGTGTAGGAGGTACAGAGTCTCAATCCACAAAACTCAAGTATGACAAAATTCAACTTTATTTTCTATATTTGATATGCGACCTTACTTTCTACCTCAAACTTTCTACTCCATCCTTTGGCAAAACTTAAGTCAGACAGTCCTGGGTCAATGCAATCAAGTCAAAATTTTATTCTCTTGACCCTTACCCCAGGGGTTGCAACTGAGATCCAAAGGATGGAAGACTGTAATACTTATTGTCAAAACATGGAAAATGGCCTTTCATTATGATCTCATAGGTCTGCGCTGACATCTACTGCAGTGTCTTGATTCCCTCTAGTCGCCTTTCCCCACTGGTATCTGCAGAGCCATACACACCCCACCTGGTCCCTGTTCAGTTGCAGTCTCCACGCTGGCCATACTACTTGCTTCCCCCATCCCAATGAGCGACTTCTCCAAGTCCTAGGCTTCCTTCAGTTATCTCTCTGGCTGTCTCAGCAGGTACATGAAAATCATTGGATGTTCTGCCCTGCCAATCTCAGTCCATAAGAAACCTAGGGGCTGTCTCAACCCCTCCTTTTCTGGATACTGCATGTCGGCATCTCTATTCTTCTGCTTTTGCCATACAGCAAGGGGTGCTAGAAACTCTATGACTTGCTGGCTTCCCTAATCCTCACTTGGCATGAAACACAAGTCTCCCCTGCCTTTGGATCACATATTCTCTCACTCCTCTACTCCTCAACAGGACAAAGGTCCCTTCTCAGAGGCACTCATTGCTAAATCCCATGCTCTTTATTCCTTTCTGCTTTGCTGTCTTCCTTTCAGCTCATAAGATCTTTATCTAGTTTAGGAAGCTAAGGGAAACAAAACCACATAAGCTCTGCTTCTGGTAATAGCAAACCAACTCCTGTCAGACCAACCCAACCACAGAAAACACCATAAGCTATGAACAAAATATGAAAAATAACCATCAGAAAGCATCGAAGGATAACCAAAAGCAAGAGAAGCTAGAAGGGAATCAACATGGTGAAACGTAACGGTACTAGAAGTTAAGGCTTCTCATCTAAAGGCATGCCACAATTAAGATGGCTAAAATATGTACATAAGCCTGCAGACTCACTCCCTAGAAGAACTGGAGTAAAGAGTTAGGGGCTAGCACAGCAGCTGGAAAGTTAAGAGGGAATCCTACAATGGAAGGAGCTCAAACTTCTGCATATAAACTCTGTCCAAATCTCTATCTCACCCGTCAATTCTGCTTGCTTGGGGAAGATTCCAGGCAGCTCAGCTAAGACTAAAAGAATCAGTCAGACATTTCAGCTGCTGCCATAGGAGAAATAGAATTTTGAGTTTTAATCCAGCCTAGTTAACTGCCTACTAAAACAAAAATCAATAATCTTCAGAGGAAAATTGCAGAATAGTCAGAATCTGTATGTTGTATCATTCACAATGTCCAGAATGCAATCTAGAACTACCAGACAAATGAAGAGACCTTACTCAAGAGAGTAGGCAATCAATGCAGACTAAACTAAGATAACCCAGAAGCTAGAATTATCAGGTAAGATTTTAAAGCAGCCACTGAGATGGTTAGGGTGGAAACTGACTGTTAAGAAGTATAAGACGGCTGGGCATGGTGGCTCATGCCTGTAATCCTAGCACTTTGGGAAGCGGAGGTAGGTGGATTTCTTGAGCCCAGGAGTTTGAGACCAGCCTGGACAACATGGCAAAACCCCATCTCTCTACAAAAAATACAAAAATTAACCAGGTATGCATGCCTATAGTCCCAGCTATTTAGGGGGCTAAGGCAGGATCACTTAAACCCAGAAGGCCAAAGCTGCAGTGAGCTGAGATCGTGCCACTGTACTATAGCCTGGAGGACAAAGTGAGATCCTGCTTAAAAAAAAAAAAAAAAAAAAAAAAAAAAAAAAAAAAAAAAAAGAAGTATAAGAGAACTTCCTAGGTGATGGTAATATCCTAAACCTTGATAGATATAGGGTCACAACAATATATAAATTTGTCAAAACTTATTGACTGCACACTTAGGACATAAATATTTCATTACATGTAAATTTTACTATAAAAAAGGTAAACAAAATTGAACTCTAGTTAATTATATGCATGTTTTTAAGTGTTTAGGAGTGAAATGTAATGATATTGTCAACTTACTTTGAAATCCATCAGAAAATAAGATAAATTGATAGATGTGGATTAAATAAATACAGCTTTTAATAGTAGAATCTAGAGAATTGATATACTATTCTATCAACTTTTTTGCATATTTAAAATTTTATAATAAAATATTGGGGATAAAACTCTTCATCCTGTCTAGGAAGGTGAGAAAAATCACTTTCTTCAAAATCCATTCCTTAGACTAAAGCAATACCTCGAAAAGACCCCCCAGCTCTTATGCCCCTCAAAAAATTAGAATTATAGTCTACTTTAGAATCCTTCATTTCTCTTTAAATTCCTACTGTAAGATATCTTCCCTGAAAAAAATGGATGGGTTTGGGTGCCAGAGAATGTAGAGGGGACTACTGTGCAATCAACTGGGAGAACACAGATACTCCTCAACCTACAATGGGATTACATTCAATAAACCTACTGTAAATTAAAAATATCCTAAGTTGGAAACGAGCTTTGGACTTACACATATTTTCAACTTAGATTAAGTCATAAACTAAGGAGTATACCTAATGCGCATTGCTTCCACACCACTGTAAAGTCGAAAAATCATAGGTTGAATCATCATTAAGTCGGGAATGCCTGTATAGTAAATATCATACATAATTATCCAAAAACACGTGTAGCAGGCATTTAGAATCAACACTGTATTTGACATTTTTATTCTCAAAGAAGTCTTCTAAATATAATTGTCTTTCATTTAGTACCATCAGTCCTGAAGGTGGGCCAGAGAGAAATTTGACAGTAATTTAGTGGCCTATCTAGCACACTTTGCAATAGCTAAATTGAAGGTCAGAATGCGGCACAATAAAAAAAGAACCCTGATCAGAAATTAGTTCATTTAAGTTCTAAATCCGGCAATATCACCAACTTATTATAGAACTGGGCAAGTCATTGGATTTTTATACATGGAATGTCTTCTGGGAAATACATGCCAACATTATCAACTGCGGGTGAAATTTGAAACTGAGGCCAGAGAGGTTAACACACAGTCTAACCCCACACAGCTTGCTTGACCTCCTGTGACTCCGGTTTCCTCATTTCTCTATCTGTTCATTCATTAAGTTAACACTTGTTGAATTCCAACAATTGCAATTCATCAAGAATAAGACAATATCACTGCTTTGGATAAATTCACAATCTAGTGAGGGAGGCAGAATTGTAAACAGATAATGACAATACAATTAAATAATTCACCCAATAGATGAACAAATGGCTACTGTGGAAGATTTTGGCAATTTCCCTACTGAAGCCTGAATTCCCAACCACCCTGATACTTTTCCTTTTGAAAAAACACAGAGAGGATTATTAGACTATTCATTAGCTATTATTCTCTAAGCAAAGTCATTAAAATTGCAGCAACTTTTCTCAGAAAACGGGTCACACATATTCAACAAAGGGACAGAACAGTATTATCTTTACCTGAAGTCTTTGTTTAGGAATCCATGCATACTTTTTCTATTTCTATCAAATTATTAAATAGAAAATTTCCCCCTCAACATCCAAGACCATGTAATGGTGAGAAGTGACAATGTGCTAGCAGCCCTCACTCTCAGCACCTCCTCAGCCTCCGCATTCACTCTGGCAGCACTTGAGGAGCCCTTCAGCCCGCCACTGCACAGTGGGAGCCACTCTCTAGGCTGGCTGAGGCCTGAACCTCCTTCCTCTGCTTACGGGGAGGTGCACCGCCAGCCCAGGGCAGTGAAGGGCTTAGCACCCAGGCCAGCACCTGCAGAGGTTGCCAGGTCCCGCAGCAGTGTCAGCCCGCTGGCGCCGCACTCAAATCCTTCCAGGGCTTTAGCTGCTTCCAGGCAAGGGGCAGGGCTCCGGACCTGCAGCCCACCATGTCTGAGCTCCTCCCCCTGTGGTGGGCTCCAGCGCAGCCTTAGCCTCCCCTACGGGCGCCGTCCCCTGCTCCGTAGCACCCGGTCCCACTGACAGCCCAAGGGCTGAGGAGTGCAGGCGTGGCTTGGGACTGGCGGGCAGCTCCACCTACAGCCCGGGTACAGGATCCACTGGGTGAAGCCAGCTGGGCTCCTGAACTGGATGGGGACTTGGAGAACTTTTATATCTAGCTGGAGGCTTCTATGTGCACCAATTAGCACTCTGTGTCTAGCTCAGGGTTTGTGAATACACCAATCAGTACTCTGTGCCTAGCTCAAGTTTTATGAATACACCAATTGGTACTCTGTATCTAGCTAACCTAGTGGAGACTTGGAGGACTAGCACTCTGTGACTCTGTGTCTAGCTCAAGGATTGTAAATGCTCCAATCAGCACTCCGTGTCTAGCTCGGGGTTTGTAAATACACCGATCAGTACTCTGTGTCTAGCTCAAGGTTTGTGAATACACCAATTGCTACTCTGTATCTAGCTAACTCTGCATCTAGCTAACTAGCACTCTGTGACTGGGTGTCTAGCTCAAGGATTGTAAGCGCACCAATCAGCACTCTGTCAAAACAGACCAATCAGCTCTCTGTAAAGTGGACCAATCAACTCTCTGTAAAATAGACCAATCAGCAGGATGTGGGTGGGGCCAGATAAGGGAATAAAAGCAGGCTGCCCGAGCCAACCAGGGGCAACCCACTGGGGTCCCCGTCCAGCTTGTGAAGGGTTTGTTTTTTGTGCTTTGTGGTTAATCTTGCTGATGCTCACTCTTTGGGTCCACGGTGCCGTTATGAGCTATAACACTTACGGTGAAGGTCTGCGGTTTCATTCCTGAAGCCAGCAAGACCACAAACCCACCGGGAAGAACGAACAAGTCCAGACGCGCTGCCTTAAAGAGCTGTAACACTCATGACAAAGGTCTGCATCTTCACTCCTGACAGTGAGACCACCAACCCACCAGAAGGAAGAAGCTCCAGACACATCTGAACGTCTGAAGGAACAAACTCCGGACACGCCATTTTTAAGAAACGGTAACGCTCACCATCTTTAAGAACTGTAACACTCACCGTGAGGGTCGGCGGCTTCATTCTTGAAGGCAGTGAGACCAAGAACCCACCAATTCCAGACACAATGGCATGGTGATTGGAGAGACCCAGGGATCCACATTTCTGCCATGGAGAAAATAATTTAAGAACTCAGAAACCCACTCTACCCCAACTGTGTAAGAGTAGCCCAGTTAGGCCTGCAGAGTTTCAAGGAACTCCTCTAAGGTAGCCACATAGTTCTAGGGTCCAGAATAGTTCAGGCAGTGGACTATACTTTGAAATTACTTGGCAGAGGTCCCCAGTGCTTAGAATTTGACTCATTGAAATGAGAAAATTTAAGGTATAGTCTGTCACAGAGAGGACAGACAACCTCAGTATTCTGCAGACCAGAAAACAGTGGCACAGAAGCAGTGTGCTGCTCTCTCTTCAGAAGGCATAAGGAGAGACCAAGTGAGAGGTCCAGTAGACTGGAAGTAAAGCTGTCAGCTAAGCTTCAGCAGTTCTGGAAGCGGGGCAGTGTGAGAATGCTATGAACAGAAGTCACGGGTCACCCGGAGTAGAAAACTACAGGACTTCTAGCAGAAACATTAGGAAACTGTGCCATCTCGGATATGCAGAGCCCAGAAATTAAGCCCAAATGAAGCCCGTTTTGTAGTCAGAGAAACTATCTCCTAGGCCACCTTCAGGGAGCAAAAAGGAATAGATAAATCAAGTAACTACCTCTGATTATTGATATCCCCACCCCCCGCCAAAAAAAAATAGGGGCACTCCCTAGTATGATAAAAAAAATAAAAAGTCAGGGAGCAGCTCAAGGGGCTTCAGAAAGGAGGTGTTGGTAGAAATAAAGAGTACATTTGCACAGTAGGGGGAAGGCAAAGGAAACAGAAAATAACTGGGGTGAGCAAGCAGTATAGAACAAAAGAGAGAAGATATCCCCTGCAGAGATAAGGACACAAGTACGAACTGCTTCAGAAAAATGCCCTATTTAAAAGTTACCAAGGCAGAAAGGATGGGAAGGGAGAAGAGTGGGGAAACCGAAAAAAGGGAAACGCCTAAAAGATAAGCTCAATATGTTAAGTACAAACGACTACAGAGAGGATCCTAGGAAATAGTCCCGGGGGGGGGAAAATGAAAGAAAGGAAAAGAAAGCAATCCTGGGCAAGAGGCACAGATGCATGTAAAGAAAGTCCCGGCCAGGCACAGTGGCTCACCGGCCTGTAATCCCAGCACTTTGGGAGGCCAAGACGGGAGGATCACCTGAGGTCGGGAGTTTGAGACCAGCCTGACAAACATGGAGAAACCCTGTATCTACTAAAAATACAAAATTAGTCAGGCATGGTGGTGCATGCCTGTAATCGCAGCTACTCGGGAAGCCAAGGCAGGAGAATCGCTTGAACCCGGGAGGCAGAGGTCGCAGTGAGCCTAGGTGGCACCATTGCACTCCATCCTGGGCAACAAGAGCTAAAGTACGTCTCAAAAAAAAAAAAAAAGACCCAAAAGTCATAACTGGAGAAATGAGAAAATCGGCAAGTGCTGATGGATATAAAAACTTGGGGATGTAGGGACAGTTGCAACTGTATAGTATTTAAATATTCATTTATGGTAAGTCTGTGAAAATTTTTAAAAATCATGGAAGTGAACAAGCTACCAAAAATATATGTATATTGTTATACAAACATAAATTATTGTTTTATGATTATATTTTCACAATAATATAAATAAAACAGATAATATAAAACAAATAATATAAAATAAAACAGATCCATTATCCGTAAAGTAATAGTTATCAAAAAGTAACTACAACGCAGAAACTTAAGAACAGCCTTTGTTGGCCTTCCAGCACTTAGCACTAAAGTGAAGCCTTTGGGTTGGGGCTAGACATGAGCTCATCCAGGAAGTGAGTAATTGGCCCAGGGATAGAGGGCCCACCTATAGATAAGCAGTTAAAATTCACTTGTCATCCCCAAAGAAGTAGCTGTTCAACTCAAGGATAACTCATGCTCTCCATGCCTCTTCTGTTTCAATACTTCATCTAGGTTCCCAGGCACCCGTGACACTAAATGCCAGACATCACTGATTTTCTCCCAAAATACATTCTCTCTTTCTTCGTTTAGGTAATATCTCCCCCAAAGTGTAGCTTGGCATACAGTTAACCAGCTCAAGTGTCTATTTATCAGCTTCCCTTAAGGCTATATGTGTTATGTAAGTAAGTTCTGGCTAATAGGATGAAAGAGAAAGTGGTATTTGCAACATATAGGTTATGCCCTCCACATCACTCTCCTTCCCACTGGCCAGAACATGGCTGTGTTGGTAGAACCCATGCATTCGTAATAGACCACAAGATGGAAAATGATGCACATTGAGGAGAGTAGAGCAACAAGACAGGGAAATCTCAGCCCCTAATATTGTAAAGCCACCATATTCATCCTGCACTGCTTATGTTCAGACTGTTACATGAGAAAAAGTAAGCTTTTATCTTCTGTAAGCCACTATTATTTGGGCCTTTGTTAACAGTCATACTAACGTGATAACCAAAATAAGCAGTAACTCTTGTGTAATAGCTATTAATTTTTCAATCCACACACTCAAATGTACAAGGAATGTAAAATAATTTTTCATTATTTTTATTATTTTTCATAGCTTCATCTCTATTTCAAGCTCCCATCCAATTTGAGAGTGAAAAAAATCATCTAAGTAAGATTTTATCAGCCAATCCGGACTTCCTTCACTAAGTTAAGATTTTCTCCTCTCCCTGGTCCTGAGACTTTATACAATGTCAAGGTATGAGGGAGGGTTGTAAATCTGGTCATGATACAGCTATGCTGGCATCTCTGAAGTTGCAAGTTGTTTAGGTATCTGGATTCCTCTGGTCCTCAGGTCTGCAGGAAATTTGTTGACAGGTCCACTCGTCCTAACCATGAGCTCCTCCTGGTATACTGGCTTTTTCTCAGCTATGTCCACACCACTGGCAGCTACACAGGAAAATGACACCTTGCTGTTTCCTGTATCCCATCCAGAATACTTCATTCAGACTTGTGCCTCAGGCCTTTCTGCCCCAGCACCCCATGTGGCTGTCCAATTCTTGTTTTCCCATATTCTAATAGTACAGAAAGGTTTGCACCCTCCCAGGGGAATGAAAAAAAGAAGTAGAGCATAGCCCCTTCTATTCTTAAACTTCTCTGGTGACTTTCATCACCCCCTCCACCCACACTTAACATTTTAAATTAAAAAGCCAAAAATATGTTAACTGCTGTGACAATTCATCTGAGAATAATGGAATACTATTACTCTATATCTGGCAAAATGATACCCTTTCAGATTTTCAACAATACAATTCATCAGCCACCATTCAGTGGGATTAAATATATATTTATGCCTAGTCAGGCCTTCCTTCTAGACACTTAATATTGCAAATTACTCAATTATGTGTAAATGTTGACATAGTCCCTACCAAACAGTACACTCTGGTTCTCCAAATGACCATGTAAATATCCTTAGATCCATGACAGTCATGTTTGGTTATGTGTATTTGTTGGGGGTAAAAAGAGTAGGAAATTTCCATTTATATTTTCATGACTTTATCATAAAGTTCATCTGCTTTTCTACATGGATTAGGATCATAACTATGATATATTAGATGAACTAAAGAAAAAGGAAATAGAGCCAATCCACACTTTGACCCCTCATTATGAGTGATATTTTCTTCTGCTCTGCCGTGGCATCCCCACATGGTTATACCCTGAGTTATGCAATCACCAGTATCTGCTCTCCTTCTCAAATCCCAGTTCCAAACCTAATGTTCTGCAACCACAACCTCTTATTCTTTCAGAAGGTTTTCTTAAGAATGCTTACGGACAAACTTTCTGACCTCTTCATGACCTCAAACCACTTTCTCACTACCCATTAGCTAATTATCCATTAGCTTTCCCTTTGTTCTCTTCCATCATTGATTCTATGGCCCATCATTATAATCACTCCCTTGCTAAAATCCTCAAGTTCCTGACTGCTGTCTGTCTTTCACCCTTGCCTAGGGAAGAACCCCAGTGCTCTACGAGTTCTACCCCCTATCTTCTTGGTGCCTTTACCTGAGCATCCAAATATTGCCAGAGAAAGTTACCAACTAAACATATTCATTCATTCACTCAATAAACATTTCTGGAGCATCTACTATTTATCAGGCCCCAATTAGGTACCATGAAGACTGGTAAAAGAGACAGACAAGACCCCTACTCTCTGGAGCCTATATTCTAAAGTGCAGCTCTCACTTGAAATTTGTGAACGCATATGTGCACTCAAGAAAGGCCAGTGATTCTGTGATATTTTTCATATAGGGCTGTTTTCTCATTATATGAGTTGATCATTTTATATCTTCTGCTTTCTTTCAAATCTCTCAAGCTCCCTCCTCTATCCATATCCTCCCCCTATGGTCTTGCCTCGTTCCTCATCGACAAAAAATAAACTAACAAGCTGCATGCCTCCTCATATATATATAACTTTATCTTTCTTCATGTTATAAAGTTTTCCTGCTTTTCTGACAAAACCAATCCCTTCACCTGTGCTCTGGATCTAATTCTCTCTTGCCTTCTCAAGGGCTTTGCTTCTTCAGTTGTCTCCTTTCTGAAGGAACATCCTCATCACATGCAAATATGCTCTCCTAAAGCCCATCTTTTGAAAGTCCTCCTTTTACCTTGACCTCATCTTAGAGAGACTTCTCAAAAGAGATGCCTATGTATAGAATCTCAACTTATTTATATACATTCACTCTTATACATAATCTGAGTCTGATACAGCGCTGCCCCATTGAACGCCATCACTCCACTGCAATGACTCTTATGATCACCAAATATGTCCATGATGCCAAAATTAATACTCTCCCTGCCTTCAACTTACTCTACCACTTGCCAGCATTCAGCCAGGTTGATAATTCTGCCTAAATACCCTTTATCTCTTTGTTTCTATACTCCTTGAGATCTCTTCTTGTCTTGCCAGTTATTCCTTCTCTGTCTCCTTTGCTACTCTTTACCTGAGTCCTAAAGCATGCTGTTTCTCTAATGTTCTCTTCTCCAAAATTTCCTAGGTGATCTTCTCCTTTAATCTGGCTTTAAACACTATAATATATGTAATTCAGCAACTCTCAAATTTATATTTCAGCTCAGCCCTATCCTTTGAGCTCTAGACTCACATATCCAACTGCCAACTTGGAGTTTGATCCCTCAGCAAGTTCTGCCAATCCTAATAAATAGATGGACACATAGGTCGATTGATTCAGTTTACTTTTCTCCATCTCCACAACCCCCATCCCAAGGCCTAGTCACCTGAACCACTGCTACAATCTCCTCCCATCTCCATGCTGCTAATCTTAACTCCTTTCATCTAGTCTCCAGAGGCCAGAGCAATATCTTGTATTTTTTTTTCTGCCTAAATAAAATCTAAACTCCCTATCATAGCTTCAGGGCCCTTCATAATCTGGCTTGCCCCATCTCCAACCTTCTCACCAGCTCTCCTCTGTCCACAGTGGACTTTCTTCCACTCTTCAAGGTTCTTTTGCACACCACAGCCTTTGCACATCCTCTTCCCTCCTTCTGGAATAGCCGCCTCCCCTCCTTGTAGCTACTTTATTCCATTCTTTCTTAAGTATACTTGTCCTCCACTCCAGAGCTATTGTTTCCTATTTTAAACTCGCAATGATTTCTTTTATAACACTTATCATAGTGTGCAATTATTATTCTTTTTTTTGAGACCAAGTCTCACTCTGTCAGCCAGGCTGGAGTACAGTGGTGCGATCTCAGCTCACTGCGGCCTCTGCCTCCCGGGTTCAAGCAATTCTCCTGCCTCATCCCCCTAAGTAACTGGGATTACAGGTGCCTGCCATCATGCCCGGCTTATTTTTGCATTTTTAGGAGAGATGTGGTTTCTCTATGTTGGCCAGGCTGGTCTCGAACTCCTGACCTCAGGTGATCCACCTGCCTCGGCCTCCCAAAGTGCTGGGATTCCAGGCATGAGCCACTGCACCCAGCTGCAATTATTTCCATAATTGGGTTGTTTTCTTAACAGGTTTTGCCCATATTTCCCATTCAGATGCTAATGCCATGTGAACAGAGGCATATCTGTTTTGTTCATCTTGGTATTTCCAAAACATTTTCAGAATGAATGAATAAAAGAGTGAATGAGTGGATAAAGTATAGGAGTCATAAGGTTGTATGTGCCATCTCCATAGCTATTAAAAATTCTTACATTGCTACAACCTAATGACTTATGAATCCTAGCTGTTGCTTTGTGTTCCTTTGCATGTAAGAGATTTTTATATAGTCATTGACATGAGCAACCTCTAGGTTTTTAGTTTTTCTTGTGCCTAGAGCATCACTGGCTAAAATCCCCAATTAATAATTCGTTATAAGGAAATGATTTAGAACACTCAAATTTCACTCTCAAGTTTCCAAGGTGAAATTTCCTACTATACAAGACTACCATGCTGAAAGAAATTGGTATTTCTTTCACACTGAGATTTGGAAAGCATATCTTACTGGCATGTACAATGAAAGCCACCATTTACTGAACTCTTGCTATGTGTCAGGCACTGAACTAATCCTTCACAAGTGTAGAATATTTAGACTTCACAACAACCCATTAAGAGGGACACAACAACTCTCTTGTTTAAAAGATGAGAAAACCAAGGCTTCAAGACTTGGCTAGTATGACCAAGCTTACACAACTGATAAGTGGTAAAAGCCATACTTTCAATCATTCTGCTCGTCTTCCACTCCGGACAGCAGAGAGAAAGGTAGGGAGAGAGTTCAATTTCAATTCAGATGATAGCAAATTATGCAGAAAGAATAGAAGAACCCCCAAACTCCACCTTATATCTTGCAATTATCCTATTAACAAAAGTGGGTCTTCTACAGGCCCATTGGCTGTATTTTTATTTTTTTGAAATTTACCTCAGTGATTGTTTGGCAAACCTCATAGCTCTCTTTGCAACAAAGACCCTAGGGAATTCTAGTGTGGGTATTTTTAGATCTTTAAGTTACTCTTATCTTTTCAAGAAGGTCTGAAAATTATTGGCTAGTGATGACTGCATTCCTGTAGTCAGAAATGCATTCACTGGGTCATTTAACAAAAATCCATGGAGAACATGTGGAACCAAAGTACGAAGCAGATTCACTCCCTATAAACTGTTTCTCTCAGCCCCAAACTGCACTCACAAGGAGGAAGCCTGGTGATTAGCAAGCACCCATGAGGCCAGAATTATAATCAATTTTAAGAAAATTCTCTTTGGCCTATATCTGAGTGCCTAGAAAGCCGTTTGTAATTTGCCAGAGCTCCCTCACCTTTCCATTATATTTGCATCAGAGCAGGCAGGCTGAGTTAAGTCAAACAATCAGGAATGACATAGACTTTGCTCCAGATCCTCAAACACAGAAAGGATGTTCTGAGAGAGGTCCCTGACTACTACAAATGGTAAAGATATAGAGGGGAGGTGGCCAGATTTAATCACTGATTTTCTGCTTATTTTACTTACAAGTATTAATGCAATAGTTAACATTTATTGAGTGATTTTACCTGAGCATACTTTCTTGAGTCTTTTGCATGTATTAGTTCATTTAATCTTCACAACTATCTGATGAGGTACTATTATTATCCCCATTTTACTAATATGGAAACTGATATTCAAAATGTGTAAATCATTTGCCCAAAGTTACTCAACCAGAAATTCATGACAGCAGAATTGTACCTGTGGGAGTGTAACTCCAGAGTTCAAATTTATAACCCCTGCACCCACCTGCTGCTCACAGATGTACAGATGCTCAACTTATGATAGATTATGTCCCAATAAACCCATTGTACATGGAAAATATCATAAGCCTAGATGCATTTAATACCCCTAACCCCCATCCTTGTGATGAAGTGGCTGCCTAGGAGCTCCAGTTCATTGCCGCTGCCCAGCGTTCACAGAGAGTATCGTACAGCATATCACTAGCCCAGGAAAAGATCAAACTTAGAAACTTGAAATACACTTTCTACTCGGTGTATATCTCTTTCACACCATTGTAAAGCTGAAAAATTGTTAAGCCAAACCATTGTAAGTCGGCGACCATCTATATAACCAAGTATCTACAAATATTAATCTACATGCCCTTAATTCCGATCACTGAGTCATTTTTAAAATGCATTCTGAGCTCAGTTATGAAATTATAGACACTTGGAGTTAGAAAAGCTCCTAAAGAGGCATGAGGAAGATGAGGTAAGCTTATCCTGTTTACTTCAGAAAAGTAAACTGAGATTAGCCAATAATGAAGACAGGGAAATAGATTTTTACCTAGTTAAAGGAAGACTGTTCTAACAAATGTCACAGTGGTTTTGCAGGCCAGGTCTGGAAAGGGTACCTATCACTTCTGCTTTCATTCCACTGGAAAAGGCTTTGTTGCATGACCAAACCTGCCTGCAAGGGAGGCTGAGCAACATAGCAAGACTCACTTACTTTGGAAGAGGAGGAAGGCAGGCTTGTGCATAGACTGTTTCCTTTCAGCTCTGTAACATTTTCCCTTGCTTGGGGCTATTTTCCAAGGTCATTGGGCATCTTGGAGTACAGATGACCACACTAACAAAGAACTGAGGATTCTCAGAGAAGAGAATCTGAATATAATGCAAGATTTTATGGATGCTGTGAAGGAGGAGATGAATAACCACTGGGATGCCAGACAGATGTTTCAGAGACTCCAGAGCGAGAAGTAGCATGTCATTATAGATCTAATCCCTTAAAGAAAGAATAACCAACTTCCAGACTCAATCCTTGATACTCCAAAACCCCTAAAGCTGAAGTTGTGCTTACATTTGTACTTTTCCTAAGTTCTTAACCAAAAATAGAGAAGACAATGGGTTAAAAATCTATTTCAGCTACTTGCCAGTGAAAAATAGCATCATGCAGCCAGCCGATGGTTATTTTTGGAAAATCCACTCTCCTCTAAAGATGAAAACCAAATCAGATGGTTTTTCCTCTTGATCAGTTTTAAAGTGCAGAAGTCTGGGAGGTGTGTCACAGTAATAGACTCTAATGTAGGACTGCATTAAAAATTCACAATTTAATAAGAAGTAGAATTTGTCTCAGAAAGATTTGTACATTCTTTATCAAAGTGGTCAATCTACCCTCTTCCCTGCTCCTCAAAGACCAAAACCCTGACACACAAGGGCTTTTATTTGTTTCTCACTCTATATTTTCTCTTTCTCTCAAAATTATTGGAAGAGCATCAGGACAGTCATACTTTTTCTGACCATGAATAGTAATAGCCTCCCTTTTCCTAGGATGCTACACACAACCAAGGACATGTCTTTTCCTTCACTGCACCTAGAGCAGGGACTTCTTGTCTTCATCACTTATTCAGTCCTGACTGATGAGAATATCCTGTTTGCAGGAAAAGAGCCTCAAGTCTGAGAGAAGAGCCTAAGTTGGGGCAGTGGTCAACTATTAAAAAAATTATGCTTCCTCCACAAAATGGAAAATTATATGAAAAAAAATCATACTTTCAAACAATTGACATTAAAAATAACTATTAATAGGAGCATTTATAAAATTTCCAGTCATAAAAATACTGAACTTTTGCTTTCTAATTTAAGGTAGAAAATGATAAATTTAGCAATCCTTCATCAGTCATGCAGAACACTCATAGTCTTCAGTTTAAACATACCATGCTTTTGACTGTCCTTCAAAAGAAAGCAAGGCTGTGTTTCTGAAGCACAGCTTCCTACTACCCAATGGTTATTTGTTCTGTGAAAATGGGGATCAACTATGCTCCTGCTAATTTTTTGTCAATATAATTGTAACATAATGGGGAAAACACCCAACTCATATATAGTGCTAACCAAGTAGACTGATGATTTTACACAAGAAGAATTGTACCTGGCTTTATCAATAGCATTTTTACTCTATCCTTTATTTGCCTATATTTTCACATGACCAAGTTCTAACCATAAGTTTTGCTCATGTGAAAATCTGGGAAAAATTGAAGGAAGAATCAAAACTATATTTGAAATATAAAGAATAAGAGCTCCAGTATTGCAGTCGTTTCTCAGTATCCATGGGGGATTGGCTCCAGGACCTCTCGTGGACACTAAAATCCACAGATGCTCAAGTCCGTGATATAAAATGGCATCATACTTGCATAAAATCTATGCACATCTCCCTGTTTACTTTGGATTCTCTCTAGATTACTTCTAATACCAAATAAAATGTAAATGTTATGCAAATAGTTGTTATTCTGTATTGTTTAGGGAATGATACAATGTAACAAGAAAAAAGTCTGTACATGTTAAGTACAGACGCAATTTTTTAATATATTTTTGATGCGAGGTTGGTTGACTCCATGGATGTGAAGTCCACAAATACAGAGGGCTGAATGTATTCTAAAATGTCCATGAACTATGCCAAGAGTTTCATGTATATTACCATACTTGACTCACACCAACCCCTATTTTAGAAATGAGAAAGCCAAGTCACAAGTTCAGATATATTTTCCAACATCCTACATTTAGTAAATGGCGATGCTGGGATTTGAGCTACGGGACGCTGACCCTAGCACCCAAGCTGTTAACTCTGTAGTTCACTGCCTCATAATGTTAGTGAGAGAAGGAAAGGAGAGCATTCTGGGGAAAGCAAATGTCTTATCTGCACACAGCTCTATCCTCTCAAGAAAATAAAAGAAACTGGGGAGTAAGCAAATCTAATTTTCACTCTGTAATTCTAGGTCACTATACCCAATGACCATTTAAAATCTATTCATTGTCTGAAAAGCCTGGCATATCTTTATAAATTATGCCTCAAAAAGAAAAATACTGAGAGCTAATAAATGGAACAGTTTAGCATGCAAAATAAATTCAAAATAATAGTGTAATTTTATAAGTTTTCACAGCACAGAAATGACTGCCTCTCTTACCTTTATTGCAGAACAGGAAATGAGAAAACAAAATAGAAAATCACGGCTATAAATTCCAACTCATTCCAACTGAAATAGTTCTTTAAAAAGGAAGTGGCAAAATAGGCCGCAAACTCCAATTGGAAATAGCAAGTCTACGGCATTCTTGGAAAACATTCACAGTTTCAATGAAAAGACAAATTAACCATAAAATAAATATCAGCCCAATGGCTCAAACTCAGGAAGAAATAAAAATGGGCCAATGATCAATCAGCTCAAAACACACGTAATCCAAACTTATATAACAAATGGAAGAAACATGAGAACGATGCTGAAGAGCTCCAGGGCTGGGGCCCTCCATGATCCCCTACACAGAGGGAGATGATGCACAGACCATGAAAGTAGACAGTGCAGGAGTCAAGAACAAGGAAAGTAATCTGATAAAACTGGCCTGTTTCTTCTGATTTCACTGGATTTGTTCAGAAAACAGGATTTTTTGAGATGCGGCACCAAATCAATCTGAAAGCCCTTAGTGAGTATACTCTAAAGAGGTAAAGTTTACATCTCCCCATGTGGAAGTCAGGACAGAGGAAGATTGCCTCCTAGTCAGAAGGGTGGGCTGGGAGAAGAATCTGTGAAGAATATTATCTAACATTCAGAGGTCTATGGGAGTATGATGGTAAGGGTGAAAGGAGATGGTGTGTGCTAGATTCCCACCATCATTCTGCACTGAATGGGGCATGAAAATCATCCTTGACAGTGCAATAGGCAGCCACTAATAGCTGTGTCCTCCTCTCCTGGGGCCAGAGGTTCTTTTAGAAAAAGGACACATTAGCCAGGCAACAAAAGCTTTGGTTGAAAAAACAAAGCAAGGGCTCTTTCCACATCTGGACAGGCTGCTTCAGCTGTTTGCTAACTAAAGCCCTTTATAACAAAAATAAATGGAAGAGGAGTTTGTTCCTTTTCCATTGGAACCTGAAAAGATGGAAGCAGCTACTCTGGAACCTCAAAATACTCTTTTGGAGACTGAGGTGCCCTCTTTCCTTGCCACCTTCACTCAAGAACTCAGGCTTTCCTCAGACCTTGTTAGAATGCCTACTTTGTGCTACTATGCCAAGGACCTGGAGATGTCAAATAGCCACAGTTCATCCTGAAAAAAATGTAAATCTGTTGGGAGTGCTAAGTCATCATCCAAACAGATGCCCTATAACTCAAAATAAAATGTGCCAAATGTTGAAGAAAAGGAGAAGGAAAGAATCATGACTTTTCAAAGCGAGCGCCAGTCACTGGGGAGAGGAGCCTGATCCAGTTTCTGAAAGAAGAGGCATCTGAGCTGCATCTGGAAGGAGGAAGACAACTTCTACAAACAGAGACAGTTTGAACAAAGGGTCAAGATGAGAAAAATTAAGAAATGGTTAGAGAGTTGGAAGTGGTTTGCTTTGCTATAGGGTGACATAGCAGAAAGTGGTATATAAAGCTAGAAAGGTGAAATGGAGTATAAAGGTAGAGCTCCTAGGAAATCAGTCCAAGAGAATTTGATGGGTAGACACTGAATGTTTTTAACTGAAGAACTGATACTACCAGAGCTCTGTATCATAAGAGAGACATGCTTGGTGCCTTGGAGGGGTGGAGAATGCAAGTCAGAATCCTAATGCAGCTGCTTCAGACAGTAAGAGCTGGACCTAAGAAGCAGAAACAGGAATACAGGGAGATGACACTGTAAAGACAGAAGGAAGAATCTACTAGACTAGATGACTGTCATGGACTGATTACACTAATAACCTCAATTCTTTACCCCTCCCTATGTCCACATATTTGCCAGAAGAAATTGCAGTCACTTCCACTGCAAAGGTGGGGTCTGTTTACTCACCTCTTGAATCTGAACTCAGCCAACAGAAGGAGGCAGAAGAGAGTTTGCCAGGCTTCAAGGAGCTCTGCACATTTCTGCTCAGGCTCTGCACCTTTGCCTTTGTCATGAAAACATACCCAGGCGAGCATGCTGGAGCCAAGCCACCCATCATCTCACTTGGCACAGCCTCAGGTGGGTAAGTGAGCCCAGTCAAAAGCAGCAGAGCTACCCAGCCAGCCCCTCTGACTCAGACTCAGGAGCAATAATAAAAAAGTTTTTGGTGCCACTAAGGTTTTGTGATTGTTGTGCATTATTGTGGCAATGTATAAACTGACACAATAATTGTCAAGAGAAAAGGAAGGAGGACATGGCTGGAGGACACTACAATAAAGAGAGCAGTTGAGTCCTGAAGGTATATGTGGAGTCAGAAGGTTTGTGTCCAGGGCAGGAATGGTAACCAAGAGTGATGTAAGACCCAAATTCCTACTACTGGAGCAGCATTCTTTTAGACTGGTGACAAATAGGCTGAAGATGTAAGTTAGAATATATTAACCTGGGGGTGACAAACTATATCCTGTTGGCCAAATGCAGCCTGCCATCTATTCCTATAAAGTTTTGTTAGAACACAGCCATGTTCATTGCAAAGTGCCAACTTTAGCACTGCAATGAAGTTGAGTAGTTATGACAGAGACTGTGTGGCCCACAAGCCCTAAAACTCTTACTCTCTGGTCCTATACAAAAAAAAAAAAAAGAAAAGAAAAAAAAAAAGCTGACTTGATATAAATAATTAGATTTTTTAGCCTAATATTTTCCTTAATATTTATCAGAAAATGTTTTCTACAAGAGAGACCACATTTTGCTTTAAATCATGCCCTTTTCTCTCTCTACTGTAGTGTTTACAGTGTAAGGATATCCTCGTGGCATTAAACATTGTTGTGTTTCAAGGGGGTGATTAACAAATAACTGAAATGATAAAAAGGTGACCCAACCGTAATCCCAACAGAGTTAGTCTTCTTCTCACTTGTCTGTCTCTCTGCTTCACTACTTTTGCAGCCATGTTGTTGAGTGTTGAGAAGAGCTAGTCTCACATCAGGCATAGATAAAAATGAGAGAGTTTCAATGTAACTTTGAAAAAGAAGAAAACAATAGAAAATAATTTGATACATTAATTATAGTATGGGATAAAAAGCATCGTAATAAATATTTATTTGAGTTAAAAGTGAATATTAATAGATTAACAGTATGGACCATGTGTTTTATTAACTGACTTCTGATTTAAAAAAAAAAAAAAAAAAAGCTTCAAGTCCATTTGGATTTTGTCATTATAAAAGAGTGTGTTCCAGATGGGGAGCTGGGGTTACGAGGCCTCCAAGTGACAAAGATCTCTGCATGCAGATTTATGCTCGTTATGCTGCTTCAGGGGACATACGCAAGAATTTCTGGAAAGTAAAGCCACATTGGTCAGAGCTTTAAAAGAGGCTAAATGTCCTCCATTCATAAGAAGCACAGCGGTATAGACTTAGAGTCAAACTCCAACTCTGTACCTAGCAACTATGTGAGCCATCAGTACCTTTGCACCTCAGTGTCCCCATTAAAAACTAGAATGATAATACCTTTGACCAAGTTGCCTTGAGGGGCAGTTGTAAGAATCAAATTAGATAGCATATAAAATGTACATTATAAGAAATAAAGTGTTTTTTTAAAATATTGATATCTATGTATAAATGTATAAGCATATAATATCAGGAATTGAGGGGTGTGAGCAAGATGGCCAAATAGGAACAGCTCCAGCCTTCAGCTCCCAGCGCAAGTGACACAGAAGATGGATGATTTCTGCATTTTCAACTGAGGTACCAGGTTCATCTCACTGGGGAGTGCCAGACAATTGGTGCTGGTCACCTGGTGCAACCCGACCAGCTAGAGCTGAAGCAGGTTGAGGCATCGCTTCACCTGGGAAGTGCAAGGGGGAAGGGAATCCCTTTAGAAACTGAGACACACAACACCTGGAAAATCAGGTAACTCCCACCCTAATACTGTGCTTTACCAAGGGTCTTAGCAAACAGCACACCAGGATATTATATCCCACACCTGGCCAGGAGGGCCCACGCCCATGAAGCCTCCGTCATTGCTAGCACAGCAGTCTGAGATCTAACTGCAAGGCAGCAGCGAGTCTGGGGGAGGGGTGCCCACCATTGCTGAGACTTAAGTAGGTAAACAAAGCCTCCAGGAAGCTCGAACTGGGTGGAGCCCACGGCAGCTCAAGGAGGCCTGCCTGCCTCATAGATTCCACCTCTGGGGACAGGGCATAGAAAAAAAAAGCAGCAGAAACCTCTGCAGATATTAATGACCCTGTCTGACAGCTTTGAAGAAAGCAGTGGATCTCCCAGACGGAGGTTGAGATCTGAGAACCGAAAGTCTGCCTGCTAAGTGGGTCCCTGACCCCTGAGTAGCCTAACTGGGAGACATCCCCAACTAGGTGCAGACTGACATCCCCACCTCACATGGCAAGGTACACCCCTGAGACGAAGCTTCTAGAGCAAGAATCAGACAGCAGCACTCGCTGTACAGCAATATTCTATCTTCTGCAGTCTCCGCTGCTGATACCCAGGCAAGCAGGGTCTGGAGTGAACCTCAAGCAATCTCCAACAGACCTACAGCTGAGGGTCCTGACTGTTAGAAGAAAAACTAACAAACAGAAAGGACACCCACACCAAAACCCCATCAGTATGCCACCATCTAAGACAAAAGGCAGATAAAACCACAAAGATGGGGAAAAAGCAGGGCAGAAAAGCTGGAAATTCAAGAAATTCAAAAAATCAGAGCACATCTCCCCCTCCAAAGGAACACAGCTCATCGCCAGCAATGGACCAAAGTGGGACAGAGAATGACTTTGATGAGTTGAGAGAAGAAGGCTTCAGTTGATCAAACTACTCAGAGCTAAAGGAGGAATTACGTACCCAGCTCAAAGAGACTAAAAATCTTGAAAAAAGAATGGAAGAATGGATAACTAAAATAAGCAATGCAGAGAAGACCATAAATGAACGGACAGAGATAAAAACCATGACACAAGAAATACGTGACAAATGCACAAGCTTCAATAACCGACTCGATCAACTGGAAGAAAGAGTATCAGCGATTGAGGATCAAATGAATGAAGTGAAGCGAGAAGAGAAACAAAAAGAAAAAAAAGGAAAAAGAAATGAACAGAGCCTCCAAGAAATATGGGATTATGTGAAAAGATCAAATCTACATCTGATTGGGGTGCCTGAAAGTGAGGGGGAAAATGGAACCAAGTTGGAAAACACTCTTCAGGACATCATCCAGGAGAACTTCCCCTACCTAGTAAGGCAGGCCAACTTTCAAATTCAGGAAATACAAAGAACGCCACAAAGATACTCCTTGAGAAGAGCAACTCCAAGACACATAATTGTCAGATTCACCAAAGTTAAAATGAAGGAAAAACTGTTCAGAGAAGCCAGAGAGAAAGGTCGGATTATCCACAAAGGGAAGCCCATCAGACTAACAGCAGATCTCTTAGCAGAAACTCTACAAGCCAGAAGACAGTGGGGGCCAATATTCAACATTCTTAACGAAAAGAATTTTCAACCCAGAATTTCATATCCAGCCAAACTAAGTTTCATCAGTGAAGGAGAAATAAAATCCTTTACAGATAAGCAAATGCTTAGAGATTTTGTCACCGCCAGGCCTGCCCTACAAGAGATCCTGAAGGAAGCACTAAACATGGAAAGGAAGAACCAGTACCAGCCATTGCAAAAACATGTCAAAAAATAAAGTCCATCGATGCTAGGAAGAAACTGCATCAATCAACAAGCAAAATAACCAGCTAATATCACAATGACAGGATCAAGTTCACACATAACAATATTAACCTTAAATGTAAATGGACTAAAGGCTCCAATTAAAAGACACAGACTGGCAAATTGGATAAAGAGTCAAGACCCATCAGTTTGCTGTATTCAGGAGACCCATCTCACAAGCAGAGATACACATAGGCTCAAAATAAAGGGATGGAGGAAGATCCAGCAAACAAATGGAAAACAAAAAAAAGCAGGGGTTGCAATCCTAGTCTCTGATAAAACACACCTTAAACCATCAAAGATCAAAAGAGACAAAGAAGGCCATTACATAATGGTAAAGGGATCAATTCAACAGGAAGAGCTAACTATCCTAAATATATATATGCACCCAATACAGGAGCACCCAGATTCATAAACCAAGTCCTTAGAGACTTACAAAGAGACTTAGACTCCCATACAATAATAATGGGAGACTTCAACAGCCCACTGTCAACATTAGACAGCTCAACAAGACAGAAAGTTAACAACGATATCCAGGAATTGAACTCAACTCTGCAACAAGCAGACCTAATAGACATCTACAGAACTGTCCACCCCAAATCAACAGAATACACATTCTTCTCCGCACCACATCACACTTATTCCAAAATTGACCACATAGTTGGAAGTAAAGCACTCCTCAGCAAATGGAAAAGAACTGAAATTATAACAAACTGTCTCTCAGACCACAGTGCAATCAAACTAGAACTCAGGACTAAGAATCAATCAAAACGGCTCAATTACATAGAAACTGAACAACCTGCTCCTGAATGACTACTGGGTACATAACGAAATGAAGGCAGAAATAAAGATGTTCTTTGAAACCAATGAGAACAAAGATACAACATACCAGAATCTCTGGGACACATTTAAAGCAGTGTGTAGAGGGAAATTTATAGCACTAAATGCCCACAAGAGAAAGCTGGAAAGATCTAAAATTGACACCCTAACATCAAAATCAAAAGAACTAGAGAAGCAAGAGCAAACACATTCAAAAGCTAGCAGAAGGCAAGAAATAACTAAGATCAGAGCAGAACTGAAGGAGATAGAGACACAAAAGACCCTGCAAAAAATCAATGAATCCAGAAGCTGGTTTTTTGAAAAGATCAACAAAATTGATAGACTGCTAGGAAGACTAATAAAGAAGAAAAGAGAGAAGAATCAAATAGACACAATAAAAAATGATAAAGGGGATATCACCACTGACCCCACAGAAATAAAAACTACCATCAGAGAATACTACAAACACCTCTACACAAATAAACTAGAAAACTTAGAAGAAATGGATAATTTCCTGGACACTTACACTCTCCCAAGACTAAACCAGGAAGAAGCTGAATAGATCAATAGCAGGCTCTGAAATTGAGGAAATAATTAATAGCCTACAAATCAAAAAAAGTCCAGGACCAGACAGATTCACAGCCAAATTTTACCAGAGGTTCAAGGAGGAGTTGGTACCATTACTTCTGAAACGATTCCAATCAATAGAAAAAGAGGGAATCCTCCCTAACTCATTTTATGAACCCAGCATCATCCTAATACCAAAGCCTGATAGAGATACAAAAAGAAAGATAATTTTAGACTAATATCCCTGATGAACATCGATGCAAAACTCCTCAATAAAATACTGGCAAACCAAATGCAGCAGCACATCAAAAAGCTTATCCACCACGATAAAGTGGGCTTCATCCCTGGGATGCAAGGCTGGTTCAACATAAGCAAATCAATAACTGTAATCCAGCATATAAACAGAACCAAAGACAAAAACCACATGGTTATCTCAATAGATGCAGAAAAGGCCTTCGACAAAATTCCACAGCCCTTCATGTTAAAAACTCTCAATAAATTCAGTATTGATGAAACGTATCTCAAAATAATAAGAGCTATTTATGACAAACCCACAGCTAATATCATACTGAATAGGCAAAAACTGGAAGCATTCCCTTTGAAAACTGGCACAAGACAGGGATGCCCTCTCTCACCACTCTATTCAACATAGTGTTGGAAGTTCTGGCTAGGGCAATCAGGCAAGAGAAAGAAATCAAGGGTATTCACTTAGGAAAAGAAGAAGTCTAATTGTCCCTGTTTGCAGATGACATGATTGTATATTTAGAAAACCCCGTCATCTCAGCCCAAAATCTGCTTAAGCTGATAAGCAACTTCAGCAAAGTCTCAGGATACAAAATCAATGTGCAAAAATCACAAGCATTCTTATACACCAGTAACAAACAGAGAGCCAAATCAGGAATGAACTTCCATTCACCATTGCTTCAAAGAGAATAAAACACCTAGGAATCCAACTTACAAGGTATGTAAAGGACCTCTTCAAGGAGAACAATCTCACTGCTCAGTGAAATAAACCACTGCTCAGTGAAATAAAAGAGGACACAAACAAATGGAAGAACATTCCATGCTCATGGATAGGAAGAATCAATATCGTGAAAATGGCCATACTACCCAAGGTAATCTATAGATTCAATGCCATCCCCATCAAGCTACCAATGACTTTCTTCACAGAATTGGAAAAAACTGCTTTAAAGTTCACATGGAACCAAATAAGAGCCCGCATTGCCAAGAAAATCCTAAGTCAAAAGAACAAAGCTGGAGGCATCACGCTACCTGACTTCAAACTATACTACAAGGCTACAGTAAGCAAAACAGCATGGTACTGGTACCAAAACAGAGATATAGACCGATGGAACAGAACAGAGCCCTCAGAAATAATACCACACATCTACAGCCATCTGATCTTTGACAACCCTGACAAAAACAAGAAATGGTGAAAGGATTCCCTATTTAATAAATGGTACTGGGAAAATTGGCTAGCCATAAGTAGAAAGCTGAAACTGGATCCTTTCCCTACTGTTTATACGAAAATTAAATCAAGATGGATTAGAGATTTAAATGTTAGAACTAAAACCATAAAAACCCTAGAAGAAAACCCAGGTAATACTATTCAGGACATAGGCATGGGCAAGGACTTCATGTCTAAAACAACAAAAGCAACGGCAACAAAAGCTATAATTGACAAATGGGATCTAATTAAATTAAAGAGCTTCTGCACAGCAAAAGAATCTACCATCAGAGTGAACAGGCAACCTACAGAATGGGAGAAAATTTTTGCAGCCTACTCATCTGACAAAGGGCTAATATCCAGAACCTACAAAGAACTCAAACAAATTTATGAGAAAAAAACAAATAACCCCATCAAAAAGTGGGCAAAGGATATGAATAGACATTTCTCAAAAGAAGACATGCATACAGCCAACAGACACATGAAAAAATGCTCATCATCACTGGCCATCAGAGAAATGTAAATCAAAACCACAATGAGATACCATCTCACACCAGTTATACTGGCAATCATTAAAATGTCAGGAAACAACAAGTGCTGGAGAGGATGTGGAGAAATAGGAACACTTTTACACTGTTGATGGGATTGTAAACTAGTTCAACCATTGTGGAAAACAGTATGGCAATTCTTCAAGGATCTAGAACTAGACATACCATATGACCCAGCCATCCCATTTCTGGGTATATACCCAAAGGATTATAAATCATGCTGCTATAAAGACACATGCGCATGTATGTTTATTGCGGCAATATTCACAGTAGCAAAGACTTGAAATCAACCCAAATGTCCATCCATGACAGACTGGATAAAGAAAATGTGGCACATATACACCATGGAATACTATGCAGCCATAAAAAAGGATGAGTTCGTGTCCTTTGTAGGGACATGGATGCAGCTGGAAACCATCATTCTCAGCAAACTATCACAAGAACAGAAAACCAAACACCGCATGTTCTCACTCATAGATGGGAATTAAACAATGAGATCACTTGGACTCTGGAAGGGGAACATCACACACCGGACCTATTATGGGGAGCGGGGAGCAGGGAGGGATGGCATTGGGAGTTATACCTGATGTAAATGACGAGTTGATGGGTGCTGACGAGTTGATGGGTGCAGCACACCAACATGGCACAAGGATACATATGTAACAAACCTGCACATTGTTCACATGTACCCCAGAACTTAAAGTATAATAAAAAAAATTTAAAATTTAAAAAAAAGTTACAAGAAATGGAATAATGAGAAAAATAAAAATAAATAATAATATCAGGAATTACCTATGCATAGTAAAAACCTGAATACTGGAAGACATGTATGGCATGGCCTTTTAATAAATAGAAGGTTTCCTTCAGTACATTCCAACAGAAGGGAAAATGTACAAAATAATCTGAACCCTTAATAAGCTGGATTTCTAAAGCTGGTGACTAATTCATATGCAAATCATTGAAAACATCTGCTAGTTTTTTCAACTAAGTTTATGTTGATCACATTTCTAATTGTGGTTGCTTGGTGGGCCAGTTGACTCATACAAGTACATCAATAAACTGACCCCTATAGGAAGTAATTTGGAAATTATTTGGGAACTCTTCTGTGATTATCGTCTCCAAAAGTTTCAAATTAGCCTTTAGAAATCTCCTGAGGTATTGATTGCTTTGTAATGTCATCTAAAACAGAGAATAGTGCTTGTTTATTCAAGAGTCCCTGATTGTGACTGAGTAAAAATGATACCCAGGGAAGGTTTTTAAACTCTTTGGTGAAAAGGATTCCTGGGATAGGGTTATATTAATGCATATATATAGAACAGCCCAGCCTCATAAAGCCAGCCTTATGAAAAGTGCAGAGAATCAGGACGTCCTTGTGCAGCCATTAACTAGGCATGCAATGAGAAATTTACCATCTCTCTGGTCTCCATTTTTTAATCTATGAACTGGGACACCTGGATCCAGTTATATCCCTAGACCTGGACAAAAGAGACCTTGTCTTGGGCCCCATTCTGTGTCTGCTTAGCTACAACTTCCCTTCCTTCCCCTCCAGCAGGCTAGAGAGACCACAGAGTCAAGGAAATCTGTCTACCTGAAGCTTTTATCCTTTCTAATCATGCTCTGGACCCCTGGGACCCTCAAATCTCCCATACAAATGGCCACAATCCTACTTCCAGGGCCAGTGTAGACCTCTTCCCTGCATCCATCCTCTCAAAAAAGGTCTACATTCCATTGTGTCCACCCTAGGTCTGAAGAGTGACCAAAGGACAGCTTTTGTCAGAGAGTATAGATGGGTTTGCATACAGAGGTTTGTAAATATACATGTGTACCTGCAGGCCCCATGTAGTGCAGGACTAAGGGATGAGAAGGGGTAGCGGGGACTGCAGCCAGTTTCTCCCATGCCATCACATTCTGGTGTTAAACTTTAAGTAGTCAGAGAATTCCAGATTCAAATCTGGCCCTTCAAGTTGGTATGAAGTTGGTCTTGTCATAGTAGTTGGAGAGAACACCTTATTTACAATTTGTCTGCCTGATTTGTTACTTCTAAATATTAAGACAATTGGTACATGGGCCTCCACTTATATTCTTGCCCTAGGGCCCAGAAATTTAGCAGTGTGCCTGCTCAAGGCCATACCTCTCTAAGGTCCCTTCCCGCTCCAGCTTATTTCAGAGAGAATAAAAATTCTCTAGGACTAGAAGTTTCTCTGTTTAAATCTTCAATTTGTTCAAATGTTTCCTTGAACAAATTGCTTAACTTTTTTCTAAACATCACTTTCTACAAGTGTAAAAAGAAAAAAATACCTTGCAAGGTAATCATGAGGATGAGATGACATAATTTATTGAAAATTCTGACACATAGTAAGTCCTCAATATATTCTTGCTCCCTGCAATGGATGAAAATGAGACTTAAGGAATACAATGATTCAGCAGTCACATTCCTTGGTAATTATCCAAATGAGTTGAAAACTTACATTCATACAAAAACCCGTACACGGATGTTTACGGCAGCTTTGATCATAATTGCCAAAACTTGAAAGCAACCAAGACGTCCTTTGGGAGATTAGTAGACAAATAACAATGAGCTTTCAAGTCATCAAAAGAAAAGGAGAAAACTCAAATGCATACACCTAATTGAAAGAAGCCAATCATACATACTTATGATTCCAGACATATGATATTTTGGAAAAGGCAAAACCAAGATGACAATATAAAGATCAGTAGTTGCCAGGGGTTGGGGGAGGGAGGTATGGATCGATAAAGCACAGAAGATTTTTAGGGCAGTGAAACTATTCTATATGATACTACAGTTGACTCTTGAATAACATGGATTTGGACTGTATGGGTCCTCTTATCTGTAGATATTTTTCAGTAAATATAGTCAGCCCTTGTTTAAGCAGGTTCCACACTTGCAACTGATAGGGTTTGGCTCTGTGTCCCCACCCAAATCTCACCTTGAATTGTAATAATCCCCACGTGTCAAGTGTGGGACCAGGTGGAGGTAATTGAATCACGGGGGTGGTTTCCTCCATGCTGTTCTTGTGATAGTGGGTGAGTTCTCACGAGGTCTGATGGTTTTATAAGCATCTGGCAGTTCCCCTGCTGGCACTCATTCTCTCTGCTGCCACCCTGTGAAGAGGCATCTTCCATACAATTGTAAGTTTCCTGAGGCCTCCCCAGCTATGTGGAACTAAGTCAATTAAACCTCTTTTCTTTATAAATTACCCAGTCTCGGGTATTTCTTCATAGCAGCATAAGAACAGACTAACACAGCAACCAAACAAGAATCAAAAATAGTGTTGGTGGGATGCAAAACCCACAAGAGCAGACTTTTTGTATTTGAAGGTTCTGCACAGCTGACTATGGGACTTGAGTATGCCTGGATTCCGGTATCCATGAATAATCCTAGAACCAATTTCTCAAGATACCGAGGGAGACTGTACAATGATGTGTCATCACACATTTGTCAAAACCCATAGAATGTGCAATGAGGGAACCTAATCTAAACTACGGACTTTGAGAGGTGATGGTGTGTCACTGGAGGGTCAACAAATGCCCCACTCTGGTGGGGGAGTTGATAATGGAGAGGCTGTGCATGTGTGGGGAGAGGGGCATATAGGAGCTTTCTGAACTTTCTGCTCAGTTTTGCTGTGAACCTAAACTTAAAAAAAATAGTCTTTTTCTAAAAAAAAGAGAGGTGAAGAAAGTAAATCCTATCATGATGCATACATGCTGCCCCTCATTTCTCCCTTAACAACAATGAGCTTCTGCTAACAGAGGAATTATTCCAAAGATCAATAATAGTGCTCTTATCTGAAATGAGGAACTTGAGTTCATCAAAAAAAGAAAGTTGTTCAAATTATGAGGCAGATGTTCTTTCCCAGCTGTGTGCAGATAATCTCACCAGCAGTGTCAGACATGGAGTTCCAGAAATACAAAGATGCTAAAACAGCAGTAACTCAGAGCAGAGTTTACAGCAAGGAATTTAACCCTTAGAGGAGAGGGAAGACTGTGCCCTTGCTGGCTATAGAGGCATTTATCAGTTTTGAACTTGAGCTAGTAGGGTCAATATTTTTTCCAATAACTCTAGTGAGGAGTGTTTATGTACTATCTAAAATAATATGTGGTTTTATTTTTTAACGTAATCATTATAGAGAATGCACTAGTTAGTTAGGGCTAATGAAATTGTGCTGGTGCCAGAATCTCAGTGCCCTTCAGGAACTGAAGTGACTAATCCTCTGTGGAGAGCAGGCCGAATGTAGAGAAAACAGAATTAGGCCAGGCACAGTGGCTCACGCCTGTAATCCCTGCACTTTAGAAGGTCAAGGTGGGTGGACTACCTGAAGTCAGGAGTTTGAGACCAACCCGGCCAACATGATGAAACCCCATCTCTATTAAAAATACAAAAAATTAGCTGGGCGTGGTGACAGGCACCTGTAATCCCAGCTACTCAGGAGGCCTGAAGCAGGAGAATCACTTGAACCTAGGAAAGGGAGGTTGCAGTGAGCTGTGATAGCACCACTGAACTCCAGCCTTACCAACAAGGGCTAAACTCAGTCAAAAAAAAAAAAAGAAGAAGAAAAAGAAAGAAAGGAAGGAAGGAAGGAAGAAGGAAAGAGAAAACAGAATTTACAAGCCATTTCAGAGCTTTTTTCTGAGGAAAGGGTACTATGGAGTTTTCCACCCTTCAAATCCTTCAAGACCCTGACATTCAAGGAGAACCCAATTTTCTCCAGATCTATTCCTCAGGATGGTGAGAAAAGAAATAATGTAAGTGCTGTGCAAAGCACCCCGTGACCTGGTACATTCCTGTGACTAATGGAATGTCATATGAGTCCTAAACAAACAGGCATAGAAAGGAGGCCATAACCTCCTTTCTTTTTTTGACTTCAGACTAAATGAAGACAGAATAAACAGGAGCTCAAATAAGCCAACAAAGACACAATCAAGCATCTCAGATATGGTAAAAATTCAGTTAAAGCAATACAGTGCTTCAAGGATGACCCAGGAAATCAACCTAAAATAAGGTGCTCCCTTTCATTGGCAAAACTTCTCAGCCTTTCTGTAAAAAAAACAGTCATTGTGGCCAGATGCAGTGGTTCATGCCTGTAATCCCAGCACTTTGGGAGGGCGAGGTGGGTGGATCACATTAAGTCAGGAGTTCGAGACCAGCCTGGCCAACATGGTGAAACCCTGTCTCTACTAAAATACAAAAAATTAGCCAGGTGTGATGCCCTCTAATCTCAGCTACTCAGGAGGCTGAGGCAGGAGAATCACTTGAACCTAAAAGGCAGAGGTTGCAGTGAACTGAGATTGTGCCACTGTACTCCAGCCTGGACAACAGAGTTGTTTTAATGCTGCATCACAGAGCTGATCTAGTAGGGGTGCTTTTAAGGCTCTGAAGAAATAAATGAAATTTTTGGCTGCTTGGAATGAGATTATTCCTCATAGGGAAGAGGCCCTACATGTTAACACAGGATCTATAATAAACCATGTAAAAATCATGTCAGCCTCCCTTCCCACTCAGCACCAGTCAAGCTTTTATTAATTGCCCATTTTCTGGCTCAGCAACTGAAGTGTAATACCAAAAATGTGGATGGGGTCCAGGAAAAAAAAAAACAATGAAAATGATTAGGAAATATTTCCCATGAGAAAATTATAAAGAAATTGGGCATATTTAACCTAGAAAAGAAAAAGCTCAAGGGAAACTTAATAATTTTCTTTAAATAGATAAAAGGCTAATGTAAGAGTGACATGAACATGATTATTTTTACTGATAGTTTAAAAGATTATATCCAGCAGAAAAAAAAGTTAGATATTCGGGGAACTTGGTAAGATTTCTGATCCATTAAAAATTATGGAAGTTCAGGAAAAATATTTTAATAGGCATTTAAGAAATGAATCCTCTGGTGATACCCTACAGCTTAGGGAGAAGATAAAGGAGATGAGTTTCTAGGAGTTCAGTTTCTAAAATATTAAAATGATTTTAGGACAAATAGCTCAGTAGTACCTCAGGTATATCTTCAATATCAAAGTCTGCTAATGAACCACTCATGTCTATAGGAATACCAAGGATTAAAAAAAGTTCACCTCCTGCATAAATAATGCAAATTAGAGTCAAGTAAATAACACAAGTTTAGGCAAAGCCATTAAAAGTAATATAACTGTGGTGATTTATTAGTGATATCCCAAAAATGACACTCAAACATGATTTTTAAAATTCATCACTAGTCCTTAGCCAAGCTAAACCTCTACCTCAATCACATCCACTAGTTCATTCCAGCAGCTCAGAACATTTAAGAACCTTTAAAGTCAAAGATTTCTGCCTGACTTATTCTAGATAAGATTTCTCCTTGACCTTGCTACCCGATCTAACCTGAGCTTATGCCTACTGACTCACTGCTTTCCATCTTCATCTCTCATCGCAGTGGAAATGCAAGAAAGCAAATGCAAAAATCCTAAAGGCAGCTAAACAGAAAAGACAGATTACCCACAAAGAAATGACAATTAGACTGAGTAAGACTTCTAGACAGCAACAACAGGAGGTATGGGCCAGTAGAAGAATATTCCAAAGCTATCAATCTATAATTGACTCAGTTAACTACAAAGGCATTTTTTAAATAAAATAAAATTGAACAAGTCTATCACCAATAGAACCTCACTAACATTTATCAACAATATGTTTTAAAAACATAATTGAACCTAGAAAAACCACAATGCAATAAGGAACTAAAAGCAAGCTGCTTCTCACCTAGCTAGGAGGATTACACCAGGAGCATCTGGAGACCACCCACACATGGAAAGACCCTGCCTAAGATTGGACTCAACAGGGGAAAAGCATAGGAGGGAGATGAAGAAAGAGACTCAGCCTGGAGTCCTAGAGTAGCCATTTCCCTTGGCATTTGTAGCCATATGAGGCAATAAATTTTTATTTTTTTATATATATATTTATATTTATAATATATTTATATATTATATATTTTATATATATTACATATATTTATTGCCATATGAGGCTATATATATATACACACACACATTTTAAACCAGAAGGAGAGAATGTGACACAAAAATTATATGTAAACTATGACAGAGTGATTTATAAAATGAAACATACAGGATAAAAATTGAAAAGAAATGTAAATATAAAAGTTATTTTGTTTGAGTCATGAATTAAAATATTTTTTGCTGCTTGAGGACAAGGAAAAGAAGAAAGGCACAGCAACTGGGCACAGTCGCTCACACCTGTAATCCCAGCACTTTCGGAGGCTGAGGCAGGCAGATCACTTGAGATGGACAAATCACCTGAGGTCAGGAGTTTGAGACCAGCCTGACCAACATGGTAAAATCTCGTCTCTACTAAAAATACAAAAATGAGCCAGGCATGGTGGTGCACCTATAATCCTAGCTATTCAGGAGGCTGAGGCAGGAGAATCACTTGAACCCAGGAGGCGGAAGCTGCAGTGAGCCAATATTGCACCATTGTACTCCAGGCTGGGTGACAGGGCAAGAGTCCGTCTCCAAAAAAAAAAAAAAAAAGAAGAAGAAGAATAAAAGATGGCTCCAGCAACAGAGGTGTTACATTAGTAGAGATTATGAGAACTAAAGAAGAAGTAGGTTTTGAAACCACAAGTCAAAAGTTAAGATTTAAAAATGTAAAATCTTTCTAACTGGAAAAGTGAAATAAATGGACATATAAGTCTAAAGAAAGGCAAGAACTGAAGCTGGAGCTAGGCATGGTGGCTTATGCCTCTAATCCCAGCATTTTGGGAGGCTGAGGTGGGTGGATCATTTGAGGTCAGGAGTTTGAGACCAGCCTGACCAACGTGGTGAAACCCTGCCTCTACTAAAACTACAAAAATTATCTGGGCATGGTAACGGGCACCTGTAGTCCCAGCTACTCGGGAGGCTGAGGCAAGAGAATCACTTGAACCCGGGAGGTAGGGGGTGCAGTAAGCCAAGATCACACCACTACCCTCCAGCCTGGGGAACAGAGTGAGACTGAAAGGAAAGGAAAGGAAAGGAAAGGAAAGGAAAGGAAAGGAAAGGAAAGGAAAGGAAAGGAAAGGAAAGGAAAGGAAAAGAAAGGAGAAGAAAGAAGGGAAGGAGGGAGGGAGGGAGGGAAGGAAAGGAGGAAGGAAAGGAGGAAGGAAGGAACAAAGGAAAGAAGGGACAAAGGAAGGAAGAAGGAAGGAAGGAAAGAGGAAGAAAGGAAGGAAGGAAGGAAGGAAGGAAGGAAGGAAGGAAGGAAGGAAGGAAGGAAGGAAGGAAGGAAGGAAGGAAGGAAAGGAGAGAAAAATAAATTGAAGCTGGAAAATTGAGAGTATTGTCACATAGTATTTGTAGTCATTAGAAGGAGAGGGTTCCATAGGGATGGTTTTGGGATGATTCAAGTGCATTACATTTATTGTGCACTTTATTTCTATTATTATTACATTGTAATATATACTGAGGTAATTACGAAACTCACCAAAATGTAGAATCAGTGGAAGCCCTGAGCCTGTTTCCCTGTAACTGGACAGCCCCATCTGGGGGTGATGAGAGACATTGACAGATCATCAGGCATTAGATTCTCATAAGGAATATGCAACCTAGATCCCTCACATGTGCAGTTTACAAGAGGGTTCATGCTCCTATGAGAATCTAATGCTGCTGATGATTTGACAGGAGACAGAGCTCAGGTGGTAATGTGAGCAATGGGGAGCAGCTGCAAATACAGATGAAGCTTTGCTCACCCACCCACCACTCGCCTCCTGCCTTCTGGCCTGGTTCCTAGCAGGCCACGGACCAGTACTGGTCCATGGCCCAGAGGGTAGAGACCCCTGGGTTTAGAGCAAGTGGGCCTAAAGCTGCTACAGTCCATTTCTAGAATTCAAGTCTACAGGCTTTGGACAGCAGTTTTTCCTAATTCTCAGAGGCCCTGCTTACTTGTTTCTAAGTTTTAAGCATTCTTGAAAGGGCTAGGCTTCCACATATTACTTATGAACCCTTTATCTCCATTCAGATACAGACTCTAGTTGCTGATCCAAGACTAGCAGGTCACATCATTTTGTGGTGTCTCTTTCTGGGAGATACCAGAAAATGATGCCAAGAATTCCCACAGTTGCTATAGACCTTTCAGCTGGGTCCCTTGCATTGTCTTCATCCACAAGAACCCACTCAGAATTACATAAAAACTTAGAATCTTTCAAACTTGAAGACAATGTCAAAATACATTCCAGGAGTTGGACAAGTCTTAAATTTAGTGAAACATCATAAACCACTCTGAACTCATCTCTATGACAAGCAGAGATCCGAATATCTGATCTGTGATTCTCCAAGTCTGGTGCCCAGAGAAGCAACAGCAGCAACAGCATCGGCAGCATCTGGGAACTTGTCAGAAATGCTCATTCTTGGCCTTTCCCCAGCCCTGCTGAATAAAAACTCAGGGAAGGAGGAGCCATCTGTGCTTTAATATGCCCCTCTCCCCAGGTGATTCTGGTGCTCACTAAAATTTAACAGCCACTGAATTAGACTTTGATAATATATTAGTAGATCATCCTGTAATAGAACCAAAGGCTGTGAATTGGACTTGGAATGTTTAAGGAATATTTCTCAGAGAACCAAGGGCATAATGCCTATTGTTAACTTATTATGTAATGAGTGAACTGGGTGACTCCTTGGTGGAGATTTCAGACTTAAGGAACAATAATGTAGTACCATGGTAAATAGATGAACAGTCACCATAATGGTAGGCATCTCACAAACCTCTCATTCCATGGGAAAGGATGAGTAATTGCTCTTCTTTCAGAAAGGGGAAGCTTTAAGCTTTAAAAAACAACAATGGCTAACATTGCTAGTGTGAAATACAAAGAGTGAAAAGAAACAGCTCCAAAAAACACCAGCACTGGTGATTCTTTTCTGTCTTGTTTGTTCCCTTTTGAAGGGTCACTGAGAAACACTTGGGTTTTTTACTCCAAGGTTGACAGGAGCCACCAAAGAAGAGTATTGAGTGATTAAAAAAAGAGGAATGAACTATTTCTTGGGGTCCATCTGCATCACACCCGCAGTACACAAGCTGAGCCACAACAGCATCTCAAGGCTCAGAAAGGGCACCCTACAGGTTCCAACCTGATCCTCAAGGGGACCCAGGCTGATAAATATGACCCATCTGCTGCTTTTAAAATGTACTGATTTTCTTTCTCTACTAAGTTATTTCCAGAAACTTTTAAAGGGTATGATGAGTGTAATAAATAATAAGCACATACAGCACAAAATAGGAAATTACTTCTTCCAGAGTCGAACAGAAAAAGTATAACCTGTATTTATAAACTTGAGCTATTACAAAGAACCAACAATTAGATAAGAAAAAAAGGATAGGCTCTTGGGAAAGTATTAATTGCATGATGCACTGGGTTGAAATATCCTGGTCACTCTTCATTTTTAAAATGCTCCACTCTCTAATTCTTTGTTTTGGAAAGTTGAAGAGGAAAGTCTATCAAATTTTACTGCATTTTTTCTACTTTTTCTTAACCTTTCAAAGACTGCTTGATCTGCTTATACTCTTGGTCTTAGGCAAAATTAAAGCTAAAGAAGCATAAAAGATCTGTTCTTACTCCTAATCTCACCAACCTTTATTCCTTACTCCAATCTTATCTACTCTTCCTGAATCTGCTGAAATTCTTTACTGTAAATGTAATCCAAAATTATCTCACCCCTGAATTTGAAGCAACCATTGTCTGAATAATTTATTTGGCATTTAGTCATGTACTTGTTTTATCACATCTCTTCTCTCATTGATTTCCCTATATTCTGGGGTATTATTTATACAACACCTTCAAGAACTCCAAACTGTTTATTATACAATTTGTGTCTGACCACATTTGAAACTACCTACAGAATTGTTAGACTTTGCCTGTGTGCAAAAATTCCAATACTCGGACTGAAATAATTACTCATTTCATTCTAACTTGTCAGTTTAGTCTTTTGTTTTAAATCAAGCTTTCTGGGTTAACCTTTTGCTTCAGCTCCATTTAACACTGGACTAGGCACAGAGGATACAAAGATGAATTTAACAACGGATGCCAAAAAGCAGCTCACTGTCCACAAAAGAATAAATCTGTCTAAGCCAGCTCTGCTACAAAAATGCAGAAGCAGTAACAATGGGCTGAGAAAATAAATAAATGTCAGTGCCTGGAAGCTCTCTATACAAAGTGTGTCTGGCTGGGAGGAGAGGAGAAAGAAAAAGCAAGAAAAGACGAGGTGAAGGGTCTGAATTGAATGAGAAAAGGACCCTTATGATTATGGGTTGGTGCTAATTCCTATCAGAGCATAGCATAGTCAGAAGCTGAACATCACTAAGTTGAGCATCACTCAGTGTACTGAAGTCTCAAACAGCTACTCTCTCTGAAAAACGAGTCCCCTGCTCTAGAGAACTCATGCTTGGATTACTGTGATAGCCTGTTAGCAGCTCCTCCTCTGCTTTCTATTTCTAGCTGTAATTCGTTCAAAATGCAGCTGCAACTCTCATTTCTAGTCCATCTCCCAAGCTGCTCACATGACTTTCATTTTCTAATAAACATTTTTCTCTTTTACTTTATGAAATGGGCTTAAGGCATTAATTTTTTCTATCCCAAGTCCTTCTATAATTGACCTGAAAATAATTAAATGACTCTATACTCATTCTACTGCTAAGCCCAAAGGTGAGATTCTGACGTGGTTCCTGTAAAAGATTTGCATCTGGGTTTAGGGCTATGTCCAGTTCTGAGTTTAAGGCTCTATGCAATTCTCCTTTGCCAAGTGGAAAGCAACATCATCTAATACTGGGTCAAGAGTGTCTTGCTACATTCTGAAATGCAACACCACACACCACACAGTAACAGCATTTCCATCTCTCCCCATCCCCTGCTGCTATTATGTCCAGACCAAGACTATAAAGCAGAAGATTCCAAATAAACCATGCAGGAAATAGAAAGGATATGAACTTCAGAGTCAGGCCAATCTGGTTTTAAACTGAGCTATTGGATTCTGTCATTCTTTCATTAATACATTTATTCAGTAATTATTGAGCACCTGCTATATGCCAGGAAGTCAAATGGATGCTGGTCCAGAATGATGAGCAAGATGTGCTCCCTCCCTGCTTTTGGGGCAGGCAGGACAGGTGATCATTTCAAGAGGGCACAATGGGTGCCTTGATGGTGAAAAGCAGAGGGAGCTCTGAAAGCACAAAGAGCACTTCATGGAACGCAAATAGGAACACTTTCCAGCCAACACCCTGCCTGGGCTGAGCATGAGAGGAGGAGTAAGCGCTGGACAGCAACCCAGGGGTAGAAGAATGTTCCAGGCATGGGCGGAAGAGGTACAGAGACTCCAAGGATGAGCAGCACAGCAGGATAGGGAAATGCAAGAAGTCCAGTGTGGTTGAAAAATGAAGAGTAGGAAAGGGTCTGGCAGAAAATGAGGTGGAAACAAGACCTTACTTGTTATCCTAATGTGTCTGGAAGAAATTGTGAAAACTGTGGATAGCTATTGAGCAGAAAAGAAAAGACAGAGTCAGAGTTTCGTATTTAAAAGGCTCAGCTTCACAGGTGTATAGAGAAGAAATTGGAGGAGAAAAGAGATTCGAGAAAAGGAAGTCATTTGGGAGGTTGTTGCTATAAATGAGGTTACAAAGGTTAAGGATCTGAACTAAGGCTCTGCAGTAGGGACACAGAGGAGAGGATGTATATGAGAGAGTTGGGAACTAGGATTGAAGAACCTGGAGACAAGTTGAAAGAGAGGAGTTAAAAAGTAGAAGAGAAGAATGACGCCAGGTGTCTGGCTCGTGCAGTAGTGTTGTCCCTAAAAGAGGCACTCCTGAAGGCTGTGTCTATTTTGGAGAATGAGCTCAATTTTGGATGTGTTAAGTTGGAGATGCCAATGACACAACCAAATGCAGGAAACCAATGGGCATTGGGCTAACTTGTCTGGAGCTCAGAACAGACATGTGGGCAGAGCACATAGATATGAGAATCATTAGCATATAACTGGTGAGTGAAGGCATGTGGCAGATAAAATTGCTCAAAGGAGGGTGTATACAGAGAGAAAAGAGGAAAACATCAGTATTTAAGAAATGTCCAGAGGAAAAGGAGCTCACAAAAAATCCCATGAAGGAGCTTCTGGAGAGACATGAGGGGGAAATGTTTCCTCCACAAAAGGCAAAAAAACATGTATACCCTACAGGGTTATTACATGAGTTAGACAATGTATGGGTGTAAATCAAATATAATTTCCCTGAAGACCAAGTATGTAATAGATAATTGATGAATGGTAGGTTTTGTCATCATTAATATTACTGTTTATAATAAAAATAATACATGAAATTTCCTTAGGTGTTAGGTAGACGTCTGGTTTTTATAACCCTTCTTAACACAGATCAACTCTGCACATCTGTAGCCTAGTTTATAATTCTCAAGGGTGAAAACTTCTAAATGAAAAATCCGGCCGGGCACAATAGCTCATACATGTAATCCCAGCATTTTGGGAGGCCAAGGCAGGCAGATCACTTGAGATGAGAAGTTTGAGACCAGCCTGGCCAACATGGTGAAAATCCCATCTATACTAAAAATACAGAAGTTAGCCAGCACATGCCTGTAATCCCAGCTATTCGGCAGGCTGAGGCAGAAGAATCACTTGAACCCAGGAGGTGGAGGTTGCAGTGAGCCAAGATCACGCCACAGCACTCCAGCCTGGGCAACAGAGTGAGATCCTTTTCCAGGGGGTTTATCTGAAAGAAACCAATGGAAGCATAAATTTCTGAAATAAAAGTATGTAGTTTAGTAAATAAGTTTACTCTTCTGTAACTGCATGTGGTCACTTCTTGGACTGAACATGTAAGGTAAACATATAAGATTGATAAAATTTGGGAAAAGGAAAAATGTAAAGGATACATTAGCCGCCAGAGAAATGGTTAAAAGTAGCCAAGGAATTGTCTATAAATATGTGGCTGGGGGGTTTGGAAGCACCTTGTTTAATCTAAGATGCAGGACACATAGCATTCAATAATTACTGGACGAATCCATAACTGTGAGAGTCTGGTATACACAGCCAACTGTTGGATCTCTCTACCTGGGCTTCCCATAGACACCTAACACTCAACCTATAAAGCACACCTTCTTGCCTTTCCCCTCAAATGCTCACTTTCCTACTTCCCCAAATAGCTCAATGTCATTATCGAACCAGCCAGATGAAGACTCTGGGCTCTGCTCCCTCCCTCACTGCCAAATCACCACTTCTCATCTGTATTAGTGAGAATTCTCTAGAGGGACAGAACTAAAAGGATAGATGTATATATGTAGGGGAGTTTATTAGGAGAATTGACTCACACGATCACAAGGCGAAGTCCCACAATAGGCCATCTGCAAGCAGAGGAACCAGGAAGCCAGTCCGAGTCCCAAAACCTCAAAGTAGGGAAGCTGATAGTGCAGCCTTCAGTCTGTGGCCAAAGGCCTGAGAGGCTCTCCCAAATCACCGGTGTAAGCCCAAGTGTCCAAAAGCTGAGGAACTTGGAGTCTGATGCTCAAGGGCAGGAACCATCCAGCACAGGAGAAAGATGGAGGCCAGAAGCCTTAGCCAGTCTAGTCTTTCCACACACTCTTGCCTGCTTTTATTCTGACCATGTTGGCAGCTGATTAGACTATTCCCACCTGGATTAAGGGTGGGTGTGCCTTTCCCAATCCACTGACTCAAATGTTAATCTTCTTTGGCAACACTCTCACAGACACACCCAGGAACAATACTTTACAATCTTCAATCTAATCCAGGTGACACTCAATATTAACCATCACACCATCCCTGCTACATCCTGATAGCACTCCATTCTCCACCTGTAGTCAGAATAGTTCCCCTCAAATCCCAATATTTCCCACATTATTCCCTCAAATCCCAATATTCCCAATATTTCCTGCTCAGTACCTCCAATAGCTTCCCATCGCTGCAGGAAAAATTCCAGACTCTTTGATGGCATAAAAGACTCTCCACAGGCCAGGTGCAGTGGCTCGAACCTGTAATCCTAGCCCTGGGAGGCTGAGGCAGGCGGATCACTTGAGGTCAGGAGTTCAAAATCAGCATGGCCAACATGGTGAAACCTCGTCTCTACTAAAAATACAAAAAATTAGCCGGGCATGGTAGTGGACACCTGTAATCCCAACTACTTGGGAGGCTAAGGCAGGAGAATCACTTGAACCCGGGAGGCAGAGGTTGCAATGAGCAAAGATCACGCTATTGCACTCCAGCCTAAGCAACAGAGCACAACTCCATCTCAAAAATAAATAAATAAATAAAATAACAAAGATAAATATTCATATAAAATATTTCAGCTATGGGCATTAGAGTACTAACTTCTCAATTCTTGCTATATTCTGTATCATTTGTGCCATTAATTTTTTTGTAACATCAACAAATGTTTTTTACATTAATGAATTTATTGTAACAGAAAAGTAATAATATTCATGAAGTCTTGCATTCAAGATGTACATTTTTTTAAATATGAAATATGTTCATCTCTCTACCACCTACCATTAGCATTTCACATACCACACTTTGAGAGACTATATGTATATATGAAGGGGAGTTTTTTGGTTTAGTAGAGAAAACCAAATGTGAAGATCCCTTTGCCAAACTGGTAACAACTGAGATCTCTGTTGATGAGGTGGGAATGGGATATTAGAAAGAAATTTATTCTTCTCCATTATAAATGTCTGGGATATTTGGATTTTTATAATGAGCACATAGTACCCTTCTACTTAGGAATTAATATTTATTCCAAGTTTTCCCTGTCTTAAATTATCTGTCAGAGAAACAAATATCACACTAACTAGACAAAAGATGATGTGAAGGAACTGCAAATGAATCACTTTTTCAATAAGACTCATGCTGTGCTCTAGCTGCAAGGTGATTGCTGTCATCTAAATGTCAAAGGCAGGATTGATCTGTGATCCTGAACTATGCGATGAGACTGTGTGGATGGGCAGTTTGCAAGTGACTGCCATACTGCTTGCCACAGCACCAGCACCTATTCCAGTTCCTGGCCCATAAGTCATTGGATAAAATAGACTCCTGTCACCAACTGTGAGGATCTGCTGTCAGTATAAGACTGCTGCTCTAGAGGGAATAAAGGCATTCACTGTGCCCCTGGAAGATCGTTATCTTGAATGCTCAGGTTGGTAAAATCAGGGCCTGTGCCAATTTAGAGATAAAGAAGAAGGGATCAAGGGAACAGGAGGAGTGGAAGGCATGGTGGATTGAGTTTGTACAGCACCTTGCCACCTTGTACACTATGATCCCTTCACAGAGAAACCCAGAGATCAGCATTCTCCACTCATACAGCTCTTCTCCCCTCCCTATACAGACAACTCTGCACATTTGCTGTATCTCCAACCTGAAATCCTGTAGTAAACACCAGTGACAATGCAGCGGGAAGGGATGTGCCCTTTTATCTAACTCTATCTGTTGGCATCCAGAAAACTTATTCTATGGTGCAAGTCCCCAGTAATTGTTATTATGTAAAGGCGACAGTCTGGGTCAAATTTCCCTGGTACATGAGTGCAGCTGAAAAATAAATAACCCAGATTTGTTTCCACCTTGATTAAACTTTCCTTTACTTACACAACGAGAGACCCACAAGAAGTCAGTACGATTCTGGCAAGTGACCAAAGATGAATGTGTCATCATCACAAACAGTGCCAAACACCTAGAAAACACTGGCAATTACACAATCAAACAGAGATGCTAAAAGAAATTTTAATAATTGTTTGTTACATAACATACTGTGCAGCTATTCGATGAAATCTACCTCTGCATAATAATTGTTAAAGTATCTAAGTCTTGAAATGTATCATAAGAATATAGTAGTTATTTGGGTATAATTTCCATAAAAATGCATAAATAAGAAAACAAATTACTAAAATAAGAAATAGGAGGTGTTCTATATGTAGTGTTGTCATCATATGAAATTACTCTATTAACTAAATTAACCTGACATTGTCACCCTAAAAAGCAAAATCAAGACAAAACTAATTATTCTCAAGCTTAATAAACAAATAAAACTTTGGCCTCCCTCTGACTTACTACAGCACAAGAAGGCAGCCTTCAGCTTCCAGCCACCTCTGGTACTCAACTTCATTGCTCTGGACAGGAAAGTAAATCCTAAAGACAGGAAGGCAAATCCTACATTTGTGCTCAGGGTTACAAAAATGATATCTGACTTCAAAAAATCCCAAACCCAAATTTACAGAATCTAAAACTTTGTGGATGGGGCTAAGTAATCTGTGTTTTAACAAGTTCTCCAAATGATTCTGATGCATATTAAGGTTTGCCATAAGGAAAGTAATCCAAGTTGTATCTCTGTTATCCTCCCAATGTCCTTTATAGCTCCCCACCTAGTCCCTAATCATCCCCAATGATTTGATGTGGATTTATCAGACATGAGAACCCTGGCTGGGCCATGTTTACCAGTAGATGAGGGTCATTTTGCATTAAAAGATCAGTCCTCAGACATAGATCTCTCCCCTGTCTCTTCCACCCATGAATCCAGAGTGGCAAGTTGTCCTAACCAAATTAGTCCTGCAATCAGCACTCCCTTTTAGATGTCTTCTCTCCAGAAGATGGAGATCTTGGCTAAACCAAGTAAAGGCCTATGCACTAATAATATTATTTAATTCCCTTTTACAAAAATTACAAAATAAATATATTTTTTTCAAAATGAAACAAAACTTATTATATGCTTATATTAGAAGTATGTTTCTAAATTTTTCTAGAAATATTCAAAAAAGCTGACTTTTTCTTTCTTTATCCCAGCACACGTTTAGTCTTCCCATACAGTACCTTAGCATGGCCCTGCAGAGAAAAGCCAAGGTTATCAAGCAGTCTCTACCAGTTCCACTGGATTTACATAGCATGGATTCCTTCTCCAGCACAGGCCACGTGTGTATCGGATGGTCCTTTCCTGATGGTAAGGTTGAAGATTTCGGAGTGAACTTCAGGACACAAAATGAAAGATGTGCACAAGCTTTGGAAAGATGAACTTCAGGAAGTCCTGCTTAGCTTCTCAGCAGTTGGTACTTGGGCCCAAAGCTATAGCAAACAATAAGGTAGTACTTTCCCTCCTACTCACAGACCATTGTCTCCTTTTATTTTGTATTTTATTTTGTATTATATTTATTTTTCTCAAAAACTCAATGGAAGAAGCAGTTGATTATGGACATTGTTGTGTTCTAATTCCTCCATCGCTTCCAACAAGCAAGTAGCAAACTTGATGCTCTGGACACCTAACAGAAATTTAAAGTAATATGGGAGATAGTACATGGAAAAGAGCTTTGACTCTTTTAGAAGAAAGCTGCTACCTAAACTCAAGGGATCCTCCTGATAAACCATACTGAAAATTAGTTTTCACAATGTCAAACATATAGAACTAGTGACTTCTACACACTCCACTCTTCACAATAACAGTAAGCAGTGATGTGTTCTTCCTCCCTACAAAAGTACTTCATCATTATGCCATTTATTCTAGCTCCCAGAAGGACACACATCTCCCTCAGCTTCTTGGCTGCCTACTGGCCATGATGTTCACTGTGTACACTGTCAAAAAGAAATCCTGAAAGCCACTGGAACAGTCATCTATAGCTACTCCACTAAGCAACTTTCTAAGTCTCTCTGATCAAGCCATTGCTACCATGTGCACAGTGATGCCACAGCAAGGATACACCAGTCACAGGAGTGTGTCCAGTATGCCTGCCAGCATTTCTTCCATTGCAAGCCCTTCTTGACCCTCACAGAAGGGACACAGGCTCTGAAGCAGAAGAGGTGACTGATACATTTACAAGAATTGTCTGTGAGCCAGGGGGCTCTTGGAATTCTTCACTGCTTTAGCTGAAAAATTCTACAGAAAGATTCTTTCAGGGCGCTCACTGCCATCTGGGGTTACATAATAGCAAGCATCCAAATAAGTGATTATTTGCATTTTTGTGCAAAATCATCAAAGCCCAATTCCTGGTCTGAAAGAGGGAAGGGGATGGAGGGATTTGAAGTTTTTGCCTTCAGCAGCTGACAGCTTATTATTAAGACAGGGAAGATGTCAATGATTTTTTTGTCACCCCTTTCACTGACTTCATACACAAACAAATGCATTTGGCAGCCTTGAGTCAGAGCACCAGGACACCTGCCTGCGAGGAGAAACCAGTTCAGGAAATGGAGTTATATTCTAAGTCTGGATGAGCCTGAGCTCATTTCAGAGGGGAAGCTAGCAAGCAGGAAAGGACACTTGCCTAGAGTTAGCTCAGATTTACAGTGTTTATTGGAAAGAAATGCTCACAGTCTAGGGTGTTTAGGTGTGTAAGCAGAGGTGGCTCCTAGGCAGAGTAGAACAGCAGACATCTGTCCAGGATAGGCATTAGGCTAATTGGGACAGGGACTGGGGTGAGGAGGAAGGGTTGCAGTTCTCTGACAAGCCCATAGTCAGTGAGACACAGAGCTCCTATGTCTAGAAGCACTTGAGGTTACCATGGGGCCATCTTCACACTTGCATTTTCAGCTGGAGAAATTTTCATAAGTAATCAATGATCCCTGTCTCCATTGATGTACTTGTATGTAGAATGCCATAAATTATGTTCTCTTCCAGATTTTCTGATCAGTCAGAAATGTGGTTACTCCCAGTCATTTCCCTGGCTTTATAGCATAAAGAAAAAGAGTTTTCAGGAATCAGAATCTTATTTACACATAAAAGGGAATTTGTCGGAGGAAAACACTTGGAGATCTTAGTTGTCCACAAGATCAATAAATGCCAAATATATGATGGAGTTACAAAACATAAAATAAATAAAGGAATCTTAAAGTGCATTCTCATTTCCAGAAGGATAATGTATGAAATATCAGTGGTGATATTTCCATTTTTCTGGCACTTTGTTCTTTTCCAAGTGCCTCATTTTAAAAGAGTCACTACATCAGTTAGGATGCCTTTGGGAAAGAAGAAAGGAAAAAACCCGGTCAGGCAGGCAGTGAGGGTGGGTCCTCAGTTGAATCCTTTCAAACAAAAGAACAGCCTACAGGAAGAGATAGGGGAATTTGTACAGGGGGCTTGCTGCGCAGATAAGAAAGGTTACACAGGTGACTTGCCCAGACATGCCCACAATGGAAAATTCCATCCTGACACATGCACAGTAAGAGGAACAAAGCAATATGGAATAACTCAAGCTAGGGACCCACATGCACATAAGGAGGATGGGGTGGAACTACCAGAAATTTACACCATATGCAAATAAGATGCCAGCCTTTCATTGGTTTCCTATAAAAGTCTTTGCATTCAACTGTAAAAACAGCAATCCTATTCCAGGTCCCCTCTCCACAGTGGAGCTCTCTCTCTTCTTTCACTTATTAAACTTCTGCTCTAACCTCACCCTTGGTGTTTCTGCATCCTTGCTCTCCACCACCATGAGACAAAGAACTTCAAGTGGCACCCTAGACAATGAGCTCGTTTCACCTTCAGCCACTGGTAACTGAAAACTCTAACTAAAATTACCAAAGATGACAATGATATGTGACAAGTTATAAAAAAATTAACAGTTCAGAAATCTAACACACTGATTTCTGTGATTCACTTGGCTTTGTTCTTCCCCATGTGTTTGCTTCATCCTCCAACTTGTAGGCAGATGGCTATGAGCATTCTGGGCTCCACATCCATACACAGTAAAGTCCACAGGCAGAAAGCTATCATCTTTCCAGGTGTCTCATACTTAGGAGTGAGGAAACATCTCCCAGAAGCCTCCCCACCCCCTGGAAATCTCTTCTTGCATCTTACTAACAAGACCTGGTTTTCAACACCATACCTAAAGCAGCCACTGGCAAAAGGACTGAGATTCCCAAAACTTTCAAAGACTAACCAGAAGCCACTCCAAGGGCTAGAAATGCTGATGGCTTCCTGAAGGACATGGACATGTGAAAGTGGGATGGATGCCTGAGATAATGCAGGACTCTATTAGGAAGAATAAGGGAAGAAATAGCTATTGCACAGGCTACTAGCAGTACCTGCTCAGGCATTCATCAACTGTACTACATGCAAGGGAGGAAACAGAAATATGTTATGAGTGATAAATCTCTTTTTCAATTCAGAACACACTTCTAAGGTAAAGTTTGCAACTAAAAGTCTCAGAAAGCTGAGAATCCACTCATCAGATACTGCTGAGCAGTAGATCAGAGCATAAACCTTCAGGCCTGGTCAAAGCATGTGCAGCTCCTGCCACCATCAGGACCTGCAGTGCAATGACCTCCTAGGCAGCAAGGGTGAGCCCTGAAGGCTTTTCTTCTTCAAGGCCTCAAGACATGGCCTGTGAAGGTTCCTACCAATTAAGTCATATAAAAGCAATGGCTGGAAAAACAAGAGTTGTGTAGCTCAAAGAAAGAAGACAATGGGGCCCAATTTCTGCCTTCTAGACTCAAATACTGCCCCAGCCACGTGTAGTGGCTTACACCTGTAATACCAACACTGGAAAGCAGAGGCAGGAGGATTGCTTTAAGCCAGGAGGTAAGAAACCAACCTAGACAACATGATAAGACCCTGCCTCTACAAAAAATAAAAATTAAAAATTAACATGCAACTGTAGTCCTAGCTACTTGGGAGGCTGAAGCAGGAGGACTGCTTAAGTGCAGGAGTTCAAGGTTGCAGTGAGATATGATCATGTAACTGCACTCCAGCCTGGGTTACAGAGCAAAATGCTATCTCAAAAAAATAAAAATAATAAAAGGAAATATTGGACTGTCCTGTATAGTTCTGGAGGCAAAAACCAGATACTATGAGTAGAAGTTTCAGGGAAAGGACTTTCAGCTCAATATAAAGTTGAGTTTATTGACAACTAGAATTCTCCAATAATAGATGGAACTCCAGAATAAAGCAGAGAGCTCCCTGTCATTAAAGGAGCTCAAGTATGTCTAGTGACAAGGAAGTCTTTTAATAAGAGTATGACAGGACTGACACCAGGCATAGTGTTAGTAACTCATAATGCTGAACGAATATTTGGATGATTGTCACATATAATATGCATTTACTTAACTTTCTCAAATATGAAAAAAAATGTTTTTATGAAAATTTATAACCAGGAATCTCCTATCCATTAATGAAATTAGAGCATGAGTTTATTTCCTCTGTATGAATGAGTAAGGTACAAAATAAGGGCTAAACCAAACTCATCTTCCCCCAAAGTCAGCACCTGCTCTTGACCTATTTCACCCACCATTCTTGTGACCCAGGAGTAAGGCCTTAGAGTCAGAGCTCCTTTCGCCTCTCTCCTGACCTTCCTCCAATATGCCTCTCATATTCATCACTTCTGACTGCCCCCCATGCTGCCTCAGAGGATAATTATTTATCCTTCGAACTTTTCTAATAACCTCCTAACTTGTTTCTCTGGCCCAAATGCACAAAGCAAACTGCAGGCAACATGAACTTCCCAAAGTACAACTCCAATGACATAACTCATCTGCTCAAAAACTCTATCAGATGAGGACAGCCAAACCTCCAGAAAGACACATTATCCAAACATAGCACACAAAGTCTAGTTAAGGTACTACTCCCACCCTTAAAGGAAGGAAGGGTCTGCAAAATGTCTGTCCATCAGGATTTCAGAAGTGTTAAAAACCAGTGGCAGCTCTAAGTCTGCATTCTTCCCCCTTCCAAATGGAATTATAAAGTGGCTCTACAACTATCTTGTCTCTTTAGTTCATAGCAGAGAGGAATCAATGTGAACTAATATAAACTTGTAAATTACCAGGAGATCCGGGACTTTGAGCAGGATGAAGTGACTGGCCTTATCTTTGGACCGTCTCTCTTGGGGAGATGTGTTCTGTTGTGAAAAGAAAGGTATACAGAGCAGAGACAATTTCATATATTGACCAAAGCTCACTTTATATCCCTTTTCCTGAGCCAATAGGAAGACCACACTTCCCAGCCTCCTTTGCAGTTGGTTGGGGCAATAAAACTGGAGGTTTATGCAATAGAATGTTTGCAGATGTCAAATAAGACATTTCTAACTCTGACTCTTGAAAACATATTGCATGAAACAAATTCAAAGGCTATCAGAAGACAAGAAATAACTGACATTAGAGCAGAACTGAAGGAGACAGAGATGCAAAAAACCCTTCAAAAAAAATTAATGAATCCAGGAGCTGGTTTTTTGAAAAGATTAACAAAATAGATAGGCCACCAGCCAGATGTATAAAGAAGAAAAGAGAGAAGAGTCAAACAGACACAACAAAAAATGATATAGAGGATATCACCACTGATTCCAGAGTACTGAGACCAGGTCAGTCATGGAGACCCTAACCCAGTGGTTCTAGAGGAATTAAACAAACACACACAGAAATATAGAGTGTGGAGTGGGAAATCAGGGATCTGACAGCCTTCAGAGCTGAGAGCCATGAACAGAGTTTTACCCACGTATTGATTGACAGCAAGCCAGTGATAAGCATTGTTTCCATAGACTATAGATTAACTAAAACAGGAAAAAAAAGGCATGTGCTTTGACTAGTTATCTGCAGCAGGAACATGTCCTTAAGGCACTGATCGCTCATGCTATTGTTTGTGGCTTAGGAAAGTCTTAAGCAGTTTTCTGCCCTGGGTGGGCCAGTTGTTCCTTGCCCTCATTCTGGTAAACCCACGACCTTTAGTGTGGGCATCATGGCCATCACGAACATGTCACAGTGCTGCAGAGATTTTATTTACAGCCAGTTTTGGGGCCAGTTTATGGCCAGATATGGGGGCCTGTTCCCAACATGTTCCCCCTTTTTGTTTTTGCAAGATGATGAAAGCAAAGGCAGCTTTACCACAGTGAGCTAATTCTCACAGGTGTCGGGATCCACATCTGCAGACTATACAATACAGATTAAAAGCACAATCATCATTGAAATCACAGAGCCTCCAAACATTTTTATCCATTTTAATGGGTTAACAGCTGCTGATCTGTCTGCAACTCCTTCAAGCACTCCAGTTCCTAGAATTCAAGTCAGGTGTGCCTGGGACACTTAAAATATTTGTTCTTTTAATTTTGCAATATCCAAAGACAAGTTTGTAGAGTGTCCTTCTAGATGATTTTATCCTTTCCCAAATTTTGATCTTATTAAGAGCCATTAATAGTTTCCACAAATCCTTATGTTTAGCTCCTACAGTGGGCCATATCATTTGAGGATGAAGTGCTACTATACTGCCATGTTTCCAGATAATAGGAACTCTTGCCATATTTCTTACCATTTCTATGATCTGACCATTTTGTTCAGACCAGCTGAACACAGTGTGGCTGTGGCACACAGACTGAGAGGTACAATTCAAGCCAAACATCCCCTTAGGGGACCAATCCATAACGATTCCACAGGAATCATTGTGCAGCACCTCTGCCTGTTCTGCAATGCAATCTTCCCAAACAAGCATATTCATTATTTCTAGCCAGGTCCAATTCTCTTTAAAAATAGGTTTCTGAGGGCAGTATGCCTCAATCATAGGAACAGAATTATGATGGTAAATACTGAGATCAGAAAGCATGTGTAACTGTTTCACAGAGTGATTACATCCAGGCATTATTGCCAGCCAAAATTGATAAATATGCCCAATAAGTATAATTGTTCTCTGTGTCAGCCATTGTTGAAAGAATACTCACGGCAACGGTGAACACTACTATCCAAGCTATCATTAAATTACTCATTGTGACTGGTTGTCCCACTTTTCTCAGGTTTTCTTCTGCCATCTGTGAGAGCTTCTTGATCTGTCCCCAGGTAAGTGGCTGTGTTTGACAAGTGTTGCTTGTGACAGTTGGGGTCCTCATCAGTATCAGTCTCAACATGGCTGCAACTGGGGGGATCCTTGGGATCCTCCCGGAATCTCTTCCTCAGCATCTAGCTAATGATAAAGTTTCAGGTATCCTGATGGTATCTAAATCAGCTGCTGGTTTTGGCCTGGAGAAACACGAGCATAATCTCTACCCTAAGTTATTATTTTACCTATTTCTGAGCTTTTTCTTATTGGATCTCTCCACCAAACCAGTTGTTCTACTTCTGTCTTTGCAGCTGGTTTCTGTAGATGCTGTTCAGCTGCTGATACAATCTGGCCTTTAGACAGGCTAAAATGTTTTTAAGTCAATAATGTTAGATTCAATTGCAAATGGGATGTCCCATAGTCCCTGTATCCCCCTTTTTGTTTTTGCAATTGCCGTTTTAGGGAGAGATTAATTCATTCTACAATGGCATTTCCTTGAGAATTATATGGGATGTCAGTGATATATTAAATGTTCCATATAGAGAAAAATGTAGCTAGAACTTGGCTAGTATAGCCTGGGGCATTATCTGTTTTAATAGAAGTTGGAGAGGGGAGGTTCCAAGGTGGCTGAATAGGAACAGCTGTAGTCTGTAGCTCTCAGCATAAGTGACGCAGAAGATGGGTGATTTCTGTATTTCCAACTGAGGTATTGGGTTCATCTCACTGGGGCTTGTTGGACAGTGGGTGCAGCCCATGGACCATGAGCCGAAGTAGGGCGAAGCATCACCTCACCTGGGAAGCACAAGGTATTGGGATATTCCCTTTCAAAGTCAAGGGAAGTTGTGACAGACGGAACCTGGAAAATCAGGTCACACTCACTCTAATACTGCACTTTTCCAACTGTCTTAGCAAATGACACACCAGGAGATTATATCCTGTGCCTGGCTCAGAGGGTCCCACACCCACGGAGCCTTGCTCACTGCTAGCACAGCAGTCTGGGATTGAACTTCAAGGTGGCAGTGAGGCTGGGGGAGGGGCACCCACCATTGCTGAGGCTTGAGGAAGTAAAAAAAGCAGCTGGAAATCTCCAACTGGGTGAAGCCCACCACAGCTCAAGGAAGCCTGCCTGTCTCTGCAGACTCCACCTCTGGGACAGTGCATAGCTGAACAAAAGAAAGCAGAAACTACTGCAGACTTAAACGTCCCTATCAGACAGCTCTGAAGAGAGGAGTGGTTCTCCCAGTATGGAGTGTGAGATCTGAGAATTGACACACTGCCTCCTCAAGTGGGTCCCTGACCCCCGAGTAGCCTAACTGGGAAGCACCTTCCAGTAGGGGCTGACTAACACCTCATATGGCCACGTGGCCCTTTGAGATGAAGCTTCCAGAAGAATGATCAGGCAGCAACATTGGCTGTTCTGCAATATTTGTGGTTCTGCAGCCTCCGCTGGTGATACCCAGCAAACAGGATCTAGAGTGGACCTCCAGCAAATTCCAACAGATCTGCAGCTGAGGGTCCTGATTATTAGAAGGAAAACTAACAAACAGAAAGGACATCCACACCAAAACCCCATCTGTAAGTCACCATCATCAAAGACCAAACGGAGATGAAACCACAAAGATGGGGAGAAATCAGAGCTGAAAATTCTAAAAATCAGAGCACCTCTTCTCCTCCAAAGGAAAGCAGCTCCTCACCAGCAATGGAACAAAGCTGGACAGAGAATGACTTTGACGAGTTGAGAGAAGACGGCTTCAGACAATTGGTAATAACAAACTTCTCAAAGCTAAAGGAGGATGTTTGAACCATCGCAAAGAAATTAAAAACCTTGAAGAAAGATTTGATGAATGGCTAACTAGAATAAACAGCATAGAGAAGATCTTAAATGACCTGATGGAGCTGAAAACCATGACATGAGAACTGCATGATGCATGCTCAAGCTTCAGTAGCCGATTTGATCAAGTGGAAGAAAGGGAATCAGTGATTGAATATCAAATGAATTAAATGAAGCAAGAAGAGAAGTTTAGAGAAAAAAAGTAAAAAGAAATTAACAAAGCCTCCAAGAAATATGGGACTATGTGAAAAGACCAAATCTATATCTGATTGATGCACCTGAAAGTGACGGGGAGAATGGAATCAAGTTGGGAAACACTCTGAAGGACATTATCCAGGAGAACTTCCCCAACCTAGAAAGGCAGGCCAACTTTCAAATTCAGGAAATACAAAGAATGCCACAAAGATACTACTCAAGAAGAGCAACTCCAAGACACACAATTATCAGATTCACCAAAGCTGAAATGAAGGAAAAAATTGTTAAGGACAGCCAGAGAGAAAGACTGGGTTACCCACAAAAGGAAGCCTATCAGACTAACAGTGGATTTCTTCACCGAAACTACAAGCCAGAAGAGAGTAGGGGCCAATATTCACATTCTTAAGGAAAAGAATTTTCAACCCAGAATTTCATATCCAGCCAAACTAAGTTTCATAAGTGAAGGAGAAATAAAATCCTTTACAGACAAGGAAATTCTGAGATTTTGTCACCACCAGGCCTGCCTTACAAGAGCTAATGAAGGAAGCACCAAATATGGAAAGGAACAACCAGTACCAGCCATGGCAAAAACATGCCAAATTGTAAAGATCATCGATGCTAGGAAGAAACTACATCAACTAAAGAGCAAAATAACCAGTTAGTATCATAATGACTGGATTAAATTAACACATAACAATATTAACCTTAAATGTAAATGGGCTAAATGCTCCAATTAAAAGACACAGACTGGCAAATTGGATAAACAGTCAAGACCCATCAGTGTGCTGTATTCAGGAGACCCATCTCATGTGCAGAGACACATACAGGCTCAAAATAAAGGGATGAAGGAAGATCAACCAAGCAAATGGAAAACAACAACAACAAAAAAGCAGAGGTTGCAATCCTAGTCTCTAATAAAACAGACTTTAAACCAACAAAGATCAGAAGAGACAAAGATGGCTATTACATAATGGTAAAGGGATCAATTCAACAAGAAGAGCAAACTATCCTAAATATGTATGCACCCAATACAAGAGCACCCAAATTCATAAAGCAAGTCCTTAGAGACTTACAAAGAGACTTAGACTCCCACACAATAATAATGGGAGACTTTAACACCCCACTGTCAACATTAGAGATATCAATGAGACAGAAAGTTAACAAGAATATCCAGGAAGTGAATTCAGCTCTGCACCAAGTGGACCTAATAAATATCTACAGAACTCTCCACCACAAGTCAACACAATATACATTCTTCTCAGCACCACATTGCACTTATTCCTAAATTGACCACATAGTTGGATGTAAAGTACACCTCAGCAACTGTAAAAGAATAGAAATTATAGCAAACTGTGTCTCAGACCATAGTGCAATCAAACTACCACTCAGGATTAAGAAAATCAATCAAAACTGCCCAACTACATGGAAATTGAACAACCTGCTCCTGAATAACTACTAGGTAAACAACGAAATAAAGGCAGATATAAAGATGTTCTTTGAAACCAATGAGAACAAAGACACAACCTACCAGAATCTCTGGGACACAGTTAAAGGAGTGTGTAGAGGGAAATTTATAGCAGTAAATGCCAACAAGAGAAAGCAGGTAAAATCTAAAATCCACATCCTAACATCAAAATTAAAAGAACTAAAGAAACAAGAACAAAGACATTCAAAAGCTAGCAGAAGGCAAGAAATAACTAAGATCAGAGCAGAACTGAAGGAAATAGAGACACAAACAACCCTTCAAAAAAATCAATGAATCCAGGAGGTGGTTTTTTGAAATGATCAACAAAATTGATAGACCAATAGCAAGACTAATAAAGAAGAAAGAGAGAAGAATCAAATAGACGTAATAAAAAATGATAAAGGGGATATCACCACTGATCCCACAGAGATATAAACTACCATCAGAGGATACTGTAAACACCTCTACACAAATAAACTAGAAAATCTAGAAGAAATGGATAAATTCCTGGACACATACATCCTTCCCAGACTACACCAGGAAGAAGTTGAATCCCTGAATAGACGAATAACAGGTTCTTATATTGGGGCAAAAATTAAGAGCCTACAAACAAAAATAAATTCCAGGACCGGAGGGATTCACAGCTGAATTCTACCAGAGGTACAAAGAGGAGCTGCTACCATTCCTTCCGAAAACATTCCAATCAATAGAAAAAGAGGGAATCCTCCATAACTCACTTTAGTAGGCCAGCATCATCCTGATACCAAAGTCTGGCAGAGACGCAACAAAAAAGAGAATTTTAGGCCAATATCCCTGATGAACATTGATGCAAAAATCCTCAATAAAGTACTGGCAAACCGAATCCAGCAGCACATCAAAAAGTTTATCCACCATGATCAAGTGGGCTTCATCCCTGGGATGCAAGGCTGGTTCAACATACAGAAATCAATAAACATAATCCATCATATAAACAGAACCAAAGACAAAAACCACATGAATATCTCAATAGACGCAAAACGCCTTTGACAAAATTCCACAGCCCTTCATGCTAAAAACTCTCAATAAATTAAGTATTGATGGAACATACCTCAAAATAATAAGAACTATTTATGACAAACACACAGTCAATATCATACTGAATGGGCAAAACCTGGAAGCATTCCCCTTGAAAACTGGCACAAGACAGGGATGCCCTCTCTCACCACTCTTATTCAACATAGTGTTAGCAATTCTGGCCAGGGCAATCAGGCAGGAGAAAGAAATAAAGGGTGTTCAATTAGGAAAAGTGGAAGTCAAATTGTCCCTGTTTGCAGATGATATGATTGTATTTTTAGAAAACCCCATTGTCTCAGTCCAAAATCTTCTTAAACTGATAAGCAACTTCAGCAAAGTCTCAGGATACAAAATCAATGTGCAAAAATAACAAGCATTCCTATACACCAATAACAGACAAGCAGAGAGCCAAATCATGAGTGAACTCCCATTCACAATTGCTACAAAGAAAATAAAATACCTAGGAATACAACTTAGAAGGGATGTGAAGGACTTCTTCAAGAAAAACTACAAACCACTGCTCAACGAAATAAAAGAGGACACAAACAAATGGAAGAACATCCCATGCTCATGGACAGGAAGAATCAATATTGTGAAAATGGCCGTACTGCCCAAGGTAATTTGTAGATTCATCCCCATCAAGCTACCAATGCCATCCCCATTAAGCTACAATGACTTTCTCCACATAATTGGAAAAAAAAAAAAACTACTTTAAAGTTCATATGGAACAATAAAAGAGCCTGCATTGCCAAGACAATCCTAAGCCAAAAGAACAAAGCTGGAGGCATCATGCTACCTGACTTCACACTATACTACAAGACTGCAGTAACCAAAGCAGCATGGTACTGGTACCAAAACAGAGAAATAAACCAATGGAACAGGAGGAACAAAGTCTTCAGAAATAATACCACACATGTACAACCATCTGATCTTTGACAAACCTGACAAAAATAAGAAATAAGGAAAGGATTCCCTATTTAATAAATGGTGCTGGGAAAACTGGCTAGCCATATGTAGAAAGCTGAAACTGGATCCCTTTCTTACACCTTACACAAAAATTAATTCAAGATGGATTAAAGATTTAAATGTCAGACCTAAAACCATAAAAACCCTAGAAGAAAACCTAGGCAATACCATTCAGAACATAGGCATGGACAAGGAATTTATATCTAAAACACCAAAAGCAATGGTAACAAAAGCCAAAATTGACAAATGGGATCTAAATAAACTAAAGAGCTTCTGCACAGCAAAAGAAACTACCATCAGAGTGAGCAGGCAACCTACAGACTGGGTGAAAAATTTTGCAATCTACCCATCTGACAAAGGGCTAATATCCAGAATCTACAAAGAACTTAAACAAATTTACAAGAAAAAATCATACAGCCCCATCAAAAAGTGGGCAAAGGATATGAACAGACACTCCTCAAGACATTTATGCAACCAACAGACACATGAAAAACTGCTCATCATCACTAGCTATCAGAGATATGCAAATCAAAACCACAATGAGATAACATCTCCCACCAGTTAGAATGGTGATCATTAAAAAGTCAGGAAACAACAGGTGTTGGAGAGGATGTGGAGAAATAGGAACACTTTTACACTGTTGGTGGGATTGTAAACTAGTTCAACCATTGTGGAAGACAGTGTGGTGATTCCTCAAGGATCTAGAACTAGAAATACCATTTGACCCAGTCATCCCATTACTGGGTATATACCCAAAGGATTATAAATCATGCTACTATAAAGACACAAGCACACGTATGTTTATTGTGGCAGTATTCACAATAGCAAAGACTTGGAACCAATCCAAATGTCCATCAATGATAGACTGGATTAAAAAAATGTGGCAAATATATACCATGGAATACTTCTTTAAGGCTATGCAGCCATAAAAAAGGATGGCAGCCATAAAAAAGGATGCATTCATGTCCTTTGTAGGGACATGGATGCAGCTGGAAACCATCATTCTGAGCAAACTATCGCAAGGACAGAAAACCAAACACCGCATGTTCTCACTCAAAGGTGGGAATTGAACAATGAGAACACTTGGACACAGGGTGGGGAACACCACACACTGGGGCCTGTCATGGGGTTGGGGGAGGGGGAAGGGATAGCATTAGGAGATATACCTAACGTAAATGACGAGTTAATGGGTGCAGCACAGCAACATGGCACATGTATACATACGTAACAAACCTGCACGTTGTGCACATGTACCCTAGAACTTTAAATAGAATGAATGAATGAATGAATGAATGAATGAATGAATGAATAGAAGTTGGAATGACCACCACCATAAAACACTTCAAAAGGTGACGTTTAACACAGGCAGAAGAGTCTCCTGATTGGCATGTAGTCCAGACAAAGTGATAAAAGGTGTCCACATACATGTACATAAGCTAGTCTCCCAAACGAGGGAACATGTGTGACATCCATTTGACAAAGAGAATTAGGTTCCAATCCTTGAGGATTAACTCCTCCTGCAAAAGATGAAGAATGCACCATTTGGCAAGTTGGGCATCACTGGATAACAGCTTTAGCTTCTTTCCAGGTAATGTACTTGAGACCAGAGGCAATAACATGGGTTAAATTGTGAAAGTATCTAGCATTAGATATTGCAGCAGCAACTAGCCTATCAGTCATTTGATTCCCTTTAGTCTAAGGTCCTGGAAGAAGTGTATGAGCCCTAATGTGAGTAATGTAAAAAGGGTGCATTCTACTCCTAACTGCTGTTTCCAATTATGTAAATAAAGTCATCAATGGTTCATCTGTGTGGAAAACTGAGCATTTTCAATTAATTGTGTAGAATGAACCACATATGAAGAATCAGAAATCACACTAATAGGCATACCAAAAGCAATCAATACCTCAATTACAGCTACAAGCTCCACTTTCTGAGCTGAAGTATAGGGCATCTGAAAAACTTTACTTTTCGACCCGGAATGAGAGACTTTACCATTGCTAGATCCATATGTGAAGACATTTTCAGTACCTTCAATTGGTTTAAATTTAGTTATTTTAGGGAGAACCCAATTAGTTAATTTCAAAATTTGAAACAGTTTCATTTTAGGAAAATGATTATCAAGAATAGCAACAAAGTCAGCTAAATGCGTTTCCCAAGTAAGACTATTTGTAAAAGCTTGCTGTATTTGTGCCTTTGTGAGAGGGACAATAATTTTTCCAGGATCACATCCATGTAATTTAACAATCTGAGTTATCCCATTTCCTATCATAATAGCGACTTGATCCAAATAAGGAGTCAAAGTCCATGAACTAGTATGTGGAAGGAAAAACCATGCTATAAGATCTTAGTCTTGAACAATAACACCAGTAAGTGAATGCTGAGTTGAAAAAATTAGCAAATCTAGAGTCTTCTCTGGATCTATTCTATTTATTTGAGCTTTATGGACTTGCTTTTCAATCAGCTGTAACTCTGCCTCAGCCTCCTTTGTTAATTACCAAAGGCTAGTGAGACTAGGATCTCCTCTAAGGATAGAAAATAGATCACTCATGGCATAGGTAGGAATGCCTAGAGCAGGTCATACCCAATTTAACGTCCCCTAGTAGTTTTTGAAAGTCATTTAATGTTTTCAGTTGATCCTTATGTATGGTTATTTTCTGTGGCACTATTGTAGTGTCATTTACTAAGGTCCCCAAGTAGGAGTAAGGAGTAGCAGTCTGAATTTTGTCAGGAGCTGTAATTAAACCAGCACAAGAAATCGAATTTTACTAGTGATCATCACATTGGAGTAATATTTCTCGAGTGGGGGCACCACAAAGTATATCATCCATATAATGAATAATGTAACACCGAAAAATTTTTCCGAGTAGGTTCAATTGCTTGCCCTACATACATCTGGCGAATTGTTGGACTGTTTAACATGCCTTGTGGCAACACTTTCCAATGAAAACGCTTAGCAGGCTGCAGGATGTTTACTGCAGGAATTGTAAATGCAAACCATTCACAGTCTTGCTCAGCTAAGGGGATAGTAAAGAAACAGTCTTTTAAATCTATGACTATTAAAGGCCAGTTTTTTGGATTCATAGAGGAAGAACGCAGTCCTGGCTGCAATGCCCCGATAGGTTGTATAACTGAATTAATGGCTCTAAGATCTGTCAACATTCTCCATTTACCTGATTTTTTTCTTAATAACAAAGACAGGAGAATTCCAAGGGGAAAATGTTGGTGCTATGTCCTCTTTCTAATTGTTCATTAACTAAGTCCTCTAAAGCCTCCAGTTTCTCTTTACTTAGTGGCCATTGTTCTATCCAAATTGGCTTATCTGTTAACCATTTTAAAGATATAGGTTCTGGAGGCTTAACAATGGCCACCATCAAAAATGATATCCTAAACCTTGGTGGGAACTCTGTCTTTCCACTTGAAGTAGTTCCTTCAAACCTTGCAAATTTTTTCCTAGTCCCATACCAGGGACATACCCCATTTCATGCATCATATGTTGACTTTGAGGACTGTATAATTGCTCTGGAATTAGAACATGTGCTCCCCATTGTTGTCATAAATCTCTTCCCCATAAATTTATAGGTAGAGAAGTTACAATTGGTTGAATAGTCCCAGGTTGTCCATCAGGTCCTTCACAATGTAAAATATAACTACTTTGATATACTTCAGGGGCTTTACCAACTCCAGCTATGTTAAATTGAGCAGGTTGAATTGGCCACACAGACGGCCAGTGCTGTAGAGAAATGACTGAAATGTCTGCTCCTGTATCTATCAAACCTTTAAATTTCTTTCCCTGAAGTTATTTCACAGGTAGTACATTTATCAGTAGTTTGATTCACCCAGTAAGCTGTTTTGCTTTGTTTGTTTGTGCTTCTAAATCCTCCTGTTTATTTAGTTTTACTTTTCCCTATTTCCACATATGACAGGAGTTCTGCTATACACTCTCCTGGCTCTGCTTTCCAGGGAACAGAAGTAGATATAACAATTTGAATTTCCCCCATTGTAATCTGAATCAATGACTCCTGTATGTACTTTCACTCCTTTTAAATTTAAACTTGACCTACCTAGAAGTAATCCTATCGTCCCCATTGGAAAGGGTCCGCAGACTCCTGTTGGAACTTTCTGCAGGGGTTCCCAGGGCAGAAGGCTCATGGCTTCTGTGCATCATAAATCTACTGCAGCAATACGAGCTGTGCTGGGGGACAGGCATTGTACAGCAGTGAGGGAATGGCCTGAGCCAGAAATGCCCCGGTTTGGAATGGGGCCCAGGATGGGCCCCTCATGGCATTTCTCGAAATTGGGGTCACATCTTTATCAAACTTAGAGTGACATTGATTAGCCCAATGTTTTCTTTTATATTTTGGGCATAGACTTGGTTCATACTGATTGATAGCCTGTTTAAACTCTTCAAGTATTTTAAAAGGAAAAGGTTCAAATGTCGCTATAACATTCCCCTGTTGATAAGGTGGGTGTATCCTAACAGGAAACTACCAAGGTTGATAAGGTGGGTGTATCCTAACAGGAAACTACCAAGCCTCTATATCACGCTCTCATTTAGCTTGCTGAATTCCTGCCTGAATAGAACTGAGAGCAGTCACTCGAGGTGCTACTCAGACAGCCACTGGGGCAACTACTTTTTGCCCAGTGTTCTCAGGAAAAGAAAGATCCGGAGGGTCAGGCCACTCTTCTTCTTCAAAACAATGAGGGAGTTCGGAAGGGTAGGAATGAACCTCTTCCTCCTTTGCCACTTTAGCTTTATCTGGCAAACAAACCTGCTCTGTCACCTCTTCTGTTACTTGGTTATACTTTCCTTCCTCCTCATCATTAGTGTGAAGAGGTTCCAAGGGGGAACAAACCAGAACCCACACTTGTGCCACTGTTACACTGATGCTTCCGAGCTCTCCTTTGTACTCACCACAGGGATTGCTTAAGAGTACCCGGGAAGACCCAGAGCAACAGGGCTGAATAGGAACAGCTCCAGCCTCCAGCTCCCAGGGCTAGTGACACAGAAGATGGGTGATTTCTGCATTTTCAATTGAGGTACCAGGTTCATCTCACTGGGGAGTGCCAGATAATCGGTGCTGGTCAGCTGGTGAAGTCCCACCAGCGAGAGCTGAAGCAGGGTGAGGCATTGCCTCACCTGGGAAGCACAAAGGGGAAGGTAATCCCTTTTCCCAGCCAGGGGAACTAAGACACACAACACCTGGAAAATTGGGTCACTCCCACCTTAGTACTGCACTTTACCAAGGCTCTTAGCAAATGGCACACCAGGAGATTATATCCCACACCTGGCGGTGAGGGTCCCATGCCCATGGAGCCTCCCTCATCGCTAGCAGAGCAGTCTGAGATCTAACTACAAGGCAGCAGCGAGGCTGGGGGAGGGGCACCCGCCATTGCTGAGGCTTAAGTAGGTAAACAAAGCAGCTGGGAAGCTCGAACTGGGTGGAGCCCACAGCAGCTCAAGGAGGCCTGCCTGTCTCTGTAGACTCCACCTCTGCAGACAGGGCATAGCTAAACAAAAAGCAGCAGAAATCTCTGCAGATGCAAATGACCCTGTCTGGCAGATTTGAAGAGAGCAGTGGATCTCCCAACACAGAAGTTGAGATCTGAGAACGGACAGACTGCCTGCTCAAGTGGGTCCCTGAACCCTGAGTAGCCTAACTGGGACACATCCCCGACTAGGTGCAGACTGATATCCCACACCTCACACGGCAGGGTACACCCCTGAGATGAAGCTTCCAGAGCAAGAATCAGACAGGAACACTCATTGTTCAACAATATTCTATCTTCTGCAGCCTCTGCAGGCAAACAGATACCCAGGCAAACAGGGTCTGGAGTGGACCTCAAGCTATCTCCAACAGACCTACAGCTGATGGTCCTGACTGTTAGAAGGAAAACTAACAAATAGAAAGGAAGCCCACACCAAAACCCCATCAGTACATCACCATCATCAAAGACCAAAGGCAGATAAAACCACAAAGATGCGGAAAAGCAGGGCAGAAAAGCTGGAAATTCAAAACATAAGAGCGCATCTCCCCCTCCAAAGGAACACAGCTCATCGCCTGCAACGGATCAAAGTTGGACAGAGAATGAATTTGATGAGTTCAGAGAACACTGTTTCAGTCCATCAAATTTCTGGGAGCTAAAGGAGGAATTACGTACCCAGGGCAAAGAAACTAAAAATCTTGAAAAAAGAATGGAAGAATGGATAACTAGCATAATCAATGCAGAGAAGGACATAAACAAACTGACAGAGATAAAAATCATGACACGAGAAGTGCGTGACAAATGCACAAGCTTCAGTAACCAACTCAATCAACTGGAAGAAAAAGTATCAGCGAATGAGGATCAAATGAATGAAATGAAGTGAGAAGAGAAGTCTAAAGAAAAAAGAGAAAAAAGAAATGAACAAATCCTTCAAGAAGTATGGGATTATGTGAAAAAAACAAATCTACATCTGATTGAGGTGCCTGAAAGTGAGGGGGAAAATGGAACCAAGTTGGAAAACACTCTTCAGGATATCATCGAGGAGAACTTCCCCAACCTAGTAAGGCAGGCCAACATTCAAATTCAGGAAATACAGAGAATGCCACAAAGATATTCCTCGAGAAGAGCAACTCCAAGACACATAATTGTCAGATTTGCCAAAGTTGAAATGAAGGAAAAACTGTTAAGGGCAGCCAGAGAGAAAGGTCGGGTTACCCACAAAGGGAAGCCCATCAGACTAACAGCAGATCTCTCGGCAGAAACTCTACAAGCCAGAAGAGAGTGGGGGCCAATATTCAACATTCTTAAAGAAAAGAATTTTCAGCCCAGAATTTCATATCCAGCCAAACTAAGTTTCATAAGTGAAGGAAAAATAAAATCCTTTGCAGACAAGCAAATGCTTAGAGATTTTGTCACCACCAGGCCTGCCCTACAAGAGACCCTGAAGGAAGCACTAAACATGGAAAGAAACAACCGGTACCAGCCATTGCAAAAACATGCCAAAATGTAAAGACCATCGATGCTAGGAAGAAACTGCATCAACTAACGAGCAAAATAACCAGCTAATATCACAATGGCAGGATCAAGTTCACACATAGCAATATTAACTTCAAATGTAAATGAACTAAATAGTCCAATTAAAAGACACAGACTGGAAAATTGGATAAAGAGTCAAGACCATCAGTTTGCTATATTCAGGAGACCCATCTCACATGCAGAGACACACATAGGCTCAAAATAAAGGGATGGAGGAAGATCTACCAAGCAAATGGAAAACAAAGAAAAAGCAGGTGTTGCAATCCTAGTCTCTGATAAAACAAACTTTAAACCATCAAAGATCAAAAGAGACAAAGAAGGCCATTACATAATGGTAAAGGGATCAATTCAACAGGAAGAGCTAACTATCCTGAATATCTATGCACCCAATACAGGAGCACCCAGATTCATAAAGCAAGTCCTTAGAGACTTACAAAGAGACAGACTCCCATACAATAATAATGGGAGACTTCAACAGCCCACTGTCAACATTAGACAGATCAACAAGACAGAAAGTTAACAACGATATCCAGGAATTGAACTCAACTCTGCAACAAGTGGACCTAATAAACATCTACAGAACTTTCCACCCCAAATAAACAGAATATACATTCTTCTCAGCACCACATCGCACTTATTCCAAAATTGACCACATAGTTGGAAGTAAAGCACTCCTCAGCAAATGGAAAAGAACAGAAATTATAACAAACTGTCTCTCAGACCACAGTGCAGTCAAACTAGAACTCAGGATTAAGAAAATCAAAACCACTCAACTACATGGAAACTGAACAACCTGCTCCTGAATGACTACTGGGTACATAACGAAATGAAGGCAGAAATAAAGATGTTCTTTGAAACCAATGAGAACAAAGATACAACATACCAGAATCTCTGGGACACATTGAAAGCAGTATGTAGAGGGAAATTTATAGCACTAAATGTACACAAGAGAAAGCAGGAAGGTTCTAAAATGGATACCCTAACATCACAATTAAAAGAACTAGAGAAGTAAGAGCAAACACATTCAAAAGCTAGCAGAAGGAAGAAATAACTAATATCAGAGCAGAACTGAAGGAGATAGAGACACAAAACACCCTCCAAAACATCTATGAATCGAGGAGCTGGTTTTTGTAAAAGATCAACAAAATTGATAGACTGCTAGCAAGACTAATAAAGAAGAAAAGAGAGAAGAATCAAATAGACACAATAAAAAATGATAAAGGGGATATCACCACCGACCCCACAGAAATACAAACTACAATCAGAGAATACTATAAACACCTCTACGCAAGTAAACTAGAAAATCTAGAAGAAATGGATAATTTCCTGGACACTTACACTCTCCCAAGACTAAACCAGGAAGAAGTTGAATCCCTAAATAGACTAATAGCAGGCTCTGAAATTGAGGCAATAATTAATAGCCTACAAACCAAAAAAAGTCCAGGACCAGATGGATTCACAGCTGAATTCTACCAGAGGTACAAGGAGGAGTTGGTACCATTCCTTCTGAAACTATTCCAATCAATAGAAAAAGAGGGAATCCTCCCTAACTCATTTTATGAGGCCAACATCATCCTGAAACCAAAGCCTGGCAGAGACACAACAAAAAAAGAGAATTTTAGACCAATATCCCTGATGAACATCGATGCAAAAATCCTCAATAAAATACTGGCAAACCGGATTCAGCAACACATCAAAAAGCTTATCCACCAGGATCAAGTGGGCTTCATCCCTGGGATGCAAAGCTGGTTCAACATAAGCAAATCAATAAACGTAATCCAGCATATTAGAACCTAAGACAAAAACCACATGATTATCTCAATAGATGCAGAAAAGGCCTCTGACAAAATTCAACAGCCCTTCATGGTAAAAACTCTCAACAAATTCGGTATCGATGGAACACATCACAAAATAATAAGAGCGATTTATGACAAACCCACAGCCAATATCATACTGAGTGGGCAAAAACTGGAAGCATTCCCTTTGAAAACTGGCACAAGACAGGGATGCCTTCTCTCACCACTCCTATTTAACATAGTGTTGGAATTTCTAGTTAGGGCAATCAGGCAAGAGAAAGAAATCAAGGGTATCCAGTTAGGAAAAGAAGAAGTCAAATTGTCCCTGTTTGCAGATGACATGATTATATATTTAGAAAACCCCATTGTCTCAGCCCAAAATCTCCTTAAGCTGATAAGAAACTTCAGCAAAGTCTCAGGATAAAAAATCAATATGCAAAAATCACAAGCATTCTTAAACACCAGTAACAGACAGAGAGCCAAATCAGGAATGAACTTCCAGTCACAATTGCTTCAAAGAGAATCAAATACCTAGGAATCCAACTTACAAGGGATGTAAAGGACCTCTTCAAGGAGAACTACAAACCACTGCTCAGTGAAATAAAAGAGGACACAAACAAATGGAAGAACATACCATGCTCATGGATAGGAAGAATCAATATCATGAAAATGGCCATACTGCCCAAGGTAATTTATAGATTCAATGCCATCCCCATCAAGCTACCAATGACTTTCTTCACAGAATTGGATAAAACTGCTTTAAAGTTCGTATGCAACCAAAAAAGACCTCGCATTGCCAAGACAATCCTAAGCCAAAAGGACAAAGCTGGAGGCATCATGCTACTTGACTTCAAACTATACTACAAGGCTACAGTAACCAAAACAGCATGGTACTGGTACCAAAACAGAGATATAGACCAATGGAACAGAACAGAGTCCTTAGAAATAATACCACACATCTACAGCCATCTGATCTTTGACAACCCTGAAAAAAACAAGAAATGGGGAAAGGATTCCCTATTTAATAAATGGTGCTGGGAAAATTGGCTAGCCATAAGTAGAAAGCTGAAACTGGATCCTTTCCTTACTCCTTATACGAAAATTAATTCAAGATGGATTAGTGACTTAAATGTTAGACCTAATCCCATAAAAACCCTAGAAGAAAACCTAGGTAATACTATTCAGGACATAGGCATGGGCAAGGACTTCCTGTCTAAAACACCAAAAGCAATGACAACAAAAGCCAAAATTGACAAATGGGATCTAATTAAAGTAAATAGTTCTGCACAGCCAAAGAAACTACCATCAGAGTGAACAGGCAACCTACAGAATGGGAGAAAATTTTTGCAATCTACTCATCTGACAAAGGGCTAATATCCAGAACCTACAAAGAACTCAAACAAATTTACGAGAAAAAAACAAACAACCCCATCAAAAAGTGGGCAAAGGTTATGAACAGACATTCCTCAAAAGAAGACATTCATTCAGCCAACAGACACATGAAAACATGCTCATCATCACTGGCCATCAGAGAAATGAAAATCAAAACCACAATGATATACCATCTCACACCAGTTAGAATGAAAATCATTAAAAAGTCAGGAAACAACAGGTGCTGGAGAGGATGTGGAGAAATAGCAACACTTTTACACTGTTGGTGGGATTGTAAACTAGTTCAACCATTGTGGAAAGCAGTATGGCGATTCCTCAAGGATCTAGAAGTAGAAATACCATTTGACCCAGCCATCCCATTACTGGGTATGTACCCAAAGGATTATAATTCATGCTGCTATAAAGACACATGCACACGTATGTTTAGTGCGGCACAATTCACAATAGCAAAGACTTGGAATCAACCCAAATGTCCATCAGTGACAGACTGGATAAAGAAAATGTGGCACATATACACCATGGAATACTATGCAGCCATAAAAAAGATGAGTTCATGTCCTTTTCAGGGACATGGATGCAGCTGGAAACCATCATTCTCAGCAAGCTATTGCAAGAACAGAAAACCAAACACTGCATGTTCTCACTCATAGGTGGGAACTGAACAATGAGATCACTTGGACTCTGGAAGGGGAACATCACACACTGGGGCCAATTATGGGGAGGGGGGAGGAGGGAGGGATGGCATTGGGAGTTATACCTGATGTAAATGACGATTTGATGGGTGCTGAGGAGTTGATGGGTGCTGCATACCAACATGGCACAGGTATACATATGTAACAAACCTGCATGTCGTGCACATGTACCCTAGAACTTAAAAGTATAATAATAATAAAACAAAAAATAATAATAATTAAATTAAATTAAATTAAAAAAAAGAAGTGTACTCAGGTATCCTCCAGCTTAATTCCACATTCTCCAACTGTTGCTCCTGTGACCCTTTGACCCAGGTTTGAGCTGCACATATGGGCACCACTTGCTGAGACCAGCTCAGTCATGGAGACCCTAACCCAGTGGCACTAGAGGAATTAAAGACACACACACAGAAATATAGAGTGTGGAGTGGGAAATCAGGGGTCTGACAGCCTTCAGAGCTGAGAACCATGAACAGAGTTTTACCCACATATTGATTGACAGAAAGCCAGTGATAAGAACTGTTTCTATAGATTATAGATTAACTAAAACAGGAAACAAAGGGATGGGCTTTGGCTAGTTATCTGGAGCAGGAAAATGTCCTAAAGGCGCAGATTGCTCATGCTATTGTTTGTGGCTTAGGAGTGCCTTAAGCGGTTTTCCGCCCTGGGTGGGCCAGGTGTTCCTTGCCCTCATTCCGGTAAACCCACAACTTTTACTGTGGGCATCACGGCCATCATGAACATGTCACAGTGCTGCAGAGATTTTGCTTATGGCCAGTTTTGGGGACAGTTTATGGCCAGATTTGGGGGCCTGTTCCCAACACCATAGAAATACAACCTGCTGTCAGAGAATACTATAAACACCTTTACACAAAACTAGAAAATCTAGAAGAAATGGACAAATTCCTGGACACATACACCCTCCCAACATTAAACCACCAAGAAATCTAATCCCTGAATAGATCAATAATAAGTTCTGAAATTGAGGCAGTAATTAACAGCCTACCAACCAAAAAGAAAAAAAGCTCAGGACCAAACAAATGCACAGCTGAAATCTACCAGAGGTACAAAGAGGAGCTGGTTCCATTTCTTCTGAAACTATTACAAACAACAGAAAAAGAGGGATTCCTCCCTAACTCATTTTATGAGACCAGCATCATCCTGATACCAAAACATGGCAGACACACAACGCCAAAAGAAAATTGCAGGCCAATATCCCTGATGAACATCGATGTGAAATTCCTCAATAAAATACTGGCAAACCAAATCCAGCAGCATATCAAAAAGCTTATCCACCATGATCAAGTCAGCTTCATCCCTGAGATGCAAGCCTGGTTCAACATAAGCAAATCAGTAAACATAATTCATCACATAAATGGGACCAATGATAAAACCACATGATTATCTCAATAGATGCAGAAAAGGACTTCAATAAAATTCAACACCGCTTCATGTTAAAAACTCTCAATAAGCTAGATATCAATGGAATGTACATCAAAATAGTAAGAGCTATTTATGACAAACCCATACCCAATATCACACTGAACAGGCAAAACCTGGAAGCATACCCTTTGAAAACTGGCACAAGACAGGGATGCCTTCTCTCACCACTTCTATACAACATAGTGTTGCAAGTTCCGGCCAGGGCAATCAGGCAAGAGAAAGAAAAAAAGTGTATTCGAGTAGGAAGAGAGGAAGTCAAATTGTCTCTGTTTGCAGATGACATGATTGTATATTTAGAAAACTCCATTGTCTCAGCCCAAATTCTCCTTAAGCTGATAAGCACCTTCAGCAAAGTCTCAGGATAAAAATTCAATGTGCAAAAATCACCAGCATTCCTATACACCAATAACGGACAAGCAGAGAGCCAAATCACAAGTGAACTCCCATTCACAATTGTTACAAAGAGAATAAAATACCTAGGAATCCAACTTACAAGGGATGGGAAGGACCTCTTCAATGAGAACTGCAAATCACTGCTGAAGGAAATATGAGAGGACACAAACAAATGGAAAAAAATTCCATGCTCATTTCACGCTCATGAAAATGGCCATACTGCCCAAGGTAATTTAAAGATTCAATGCCATCCCCATTGAGCTACATCGACTTTCTTCACAGAATTGGAAAAAAACTACTTTAAATTTCATACGGAACTGAAAAAAGAGCCTGTATAGCCAAGACAATTCTAAGCAAGAAGAACAGAGCTGGAGGCATCACGCTACCTGACTTACAACTATACAACAAAGCTACAGTAACCAAAACAATAGGGTACTGGTACCAAAACAGATATATAGACCAATGGAACAGGACAGAGGCCTCAGAAATAATGTCACACATGAAATGTAGCAGGATGAGCCACAGACAAAGCTCCTCAGACACTGGATTAAAGAAGGAAGAGGTTTTTTATTCAGCTGTGAACATCAGCAGACTCATGTCTTAAGAGCCAAGCTCCCTGAAAAAGAAATACTTGACCTTTTTAAAGGCTTACAACTTTTTTTTTTTTTTTTTTTGAGACGGAGTCTCGCTCTGTCACCCAGGCTGGAGTGCAATGGCCGGATCTCAGCTCACTGCAAGCCCCGCCTCCCGGGTTTACGCCATTCTCCTGCCTCAGCCTCCGGAGTAGCTGGGACTACAGGCGCCTGCCACCTCGCCCGGCTAAGTTTTTGTATTTTTAGTAGAGACGGAGTTTCACTGTGTTAGCCAGGATGGTCTCGATCTCCTGACCTTGTGATCCACCCGTCTCGGCCTCCCAAAGTGCTGGGATTACAGGCTTGAGCCACCGCGCCCGGCCTAAAGGCTTACAACTTTAAGGGGTCCACGTGAAAGGGTGGTCATAAATCAAGCAAGCATGGGAAATGTGACTGGGGCTTACATGCATCAGATAACAGAACAAAAAGTTTTACAATGCTTTTTTTTTTTTTTTTTCATACAGTGTCTGGGATTTACAGATAATACAAGTAGTTTAGGTCATGGGTTGATGTTATTGTTATTACTTTTTTTTTTTTTTTTAACTCCTAGGGCCAGGTGGTGGTGCCAAGGTTGTCTGGCTATTTATCTTACTCTTGTTTCTTTCTCTTTCCTCCTGTCTTGTGAACCAGGCAAGGTGGGGGAAGGAGGGTAGCAGGAGTAGTAATGGTCTCCTTCCTTACTACAACCACTGGATCTTTGACAAACCTGACAAAAACAAGCAATAGAGAAAGGATTCCCTATTAAATAAGTGGTGTTGGGAAAACTAGCTAGCCATACACAGAAAACTGAAACTGGATCCTTTCTTTACAACGTACACAAAAATTAACTCTAGATGGATTAAAGACTTAAATGTAAGGCCTAAAACCATAAAAAACCCTAGAAGAAAACCCAGGCAATACCATTCAGGACATAGGCATGGGCAAAGATTTCATGACTAAAACACCCAAAGCAATGGCAACAAATGCCAAAATTGACAAATGGGATCTAGTTAAACTAAAGCGCTCCTGCACAGTAAAAGAAACTATTGTCAGAGTGCACAGGCAATCTACAGAATGGGAGAACATTTTTGCAATCTATCCATCTGACAAGGGCTAATATCCAGAATCCACAAATAATTTAAACAAATTTACAAGAAAAAAAAAAACTCCAATAAAAAGTGGGCAAAGGATATGAACAGACATTTCTCCAAAGAAGACATTTATGCAGCCAACAAACATAAGAAAAAAAGCTCATCATCATAGGTCATTTGACAAATGCAAATCAAAACCACAATGAGATACCATCTCATGCCATTTGGAATGGCAATCATTAAAATATCAGGAAACAACAGATGCTGGAGAGGATGTAGAGAAATAGGAACACTCTTACACTGCTGGTGGACATGTAAATTAGTTCAACCATTGTGGAGAACAGTGTGCCGATTCCTTGAGGATCTAGAACCAGAAATGCCATTTGACCCAGCAATCCCATTACTGGGATTATGCCCAAATGATTATAAATCATTCTACTATAAAGGCACATGCATACATATGTTTATTGCAGCACTGTTCACAACAGTAAAGACTTGGAACCAACCCAAAAGTCCATCAATGATAGACTGTATTAAGAAAATGTGGCACATATACACCATGGAATCCTATGCAGCCATAAAAAAGGATGAGTTCATGTCCTTTGCAGGGACATGGATGAAGCTGGAAACCATCATCCTCAGCAAACTAACACAGGAACAGAAAACCAAACACTGCATGTCCTCACTCTTAATTGGGAGCTGGCCAATGGGAACATATGGACACAGGGAGGGGAACATCACACATTGGGGCCTGTCAGCGGGTTGGAGGCTAGGGGAGGGATAGCATTAAGAGAAATACTTAAAATGTAGATGACGGGTTGATGGGTGTGGCTAACCACCATGGCTTGTGTATACCTATGTAACAAACCTACACATTCTGTACGTGTATCCCAGAATTTAAAGTATAATAATAAACATCTTGCATGATTCTCTACTCCCCTCTTTCCTGTATATAGCAACTCTAAGACTGTTCCAGCCAGTAAAGCAACAGGATGGTAGGGCCTCATCAGACGCATTCTGAGTGACTATAAGGAACAGGAGTATCTCCACCCATTCACCCTTTGGGCACCTACTGTACTTTAGAAATAAATCTTTTCAAATTTTTTGTTAATTTTTTTTATTTTTTTGAGACAGAATCTCACTCTGATGCTCAGACTGGAGTACATTAGCAGCATCATGGCTCATTGCAGCCTCAACCTCCCAGGCTCAAGTCATCCTCCCACCTCAGCCTCCTTAGTAGCTGGGACCACAGGTGCACACCATCACGCCCAGCAAATTATCTTTTAATTTTTTGTAGAGACAGGGTCTCACTATGTTGCCCAGGTCTTGAACCTCTCACCTCGAGCCATCTTCCCACCTCCACCTTCCAAAGTGCTGGGATTACAGGTATGAGCCACCACCTCCCTCCAGAAAGAAACCTTGACATTTGACAATAATTAACATTTCGCGGTTAATATAGTTCGTGTACTGGCTAGTCCACACAGTAACCTCAACTGGATGTCTCAGAAAGCACACTTTTGGTAAAAAATAAATAAATAAATAAATCCAAAGAAAGTGTTTGCTTGAAATTATTCAAATCCACCCAACCTTCAGAAAAATTGTTTTCAAGGGTCCTATTACTGCATCCAGAATTGGTGAGTTCTTGATCTCGCTGACTTCAAGAATGAAGCCACAGACACTCGTGGTGAGTGTTATAGTTCTTAAAGGTGGTAATCTGGAGTTTGTTCCTTCAGATGTTCAGATGTGTCCACAGTTTCTTCCTTCTGGTGAGTTCGTGGTCTGACTACAGGAGTGAATCTGCAGACCCTCGCGGTGAGTATTACAGCTCTTAAAGGCAGCACATCAGGAGTTGTTTGTTCTTCCCAGTGGGTTCATGGTCTCGCTGGCTTCACAAGTGAAGCTGCAGACCTTTGCGGTGAGTGTTACACCTTATAAAGATGGTAGTCCAAAGTTTGTTCCTTCAGATGTATCCGCAGTTTATTCCTTCTGGTGGGTTCGTGGTCTCACTGACTTAGTTGTGAAGCTGCAGACCCTCGTGGTGTTACAGCTCTTAAAGGCAGCATGTCTGGAGTTGCTCATTCTTTCTGGTGGGTTCGTGGTCTTGCTGGCTTCAAGAGTGAAGTTGCAGACCTTCGCAGTGAGTGTTACAGCTCATAAAAGCAGTGTGGACCCAGAGTGAGTAGCAGCAAGATTTACCTAAACAGCAAAAGAACAAAGCTTCCATAGTGTGGAAGGGGACCCAAGCAGATTGCCACTGGCTGGCTCGGGCAACCTGCTTTTATTCCCTCATCTGGCCCCACCCACATCCTGCTGATTGGTCCATTTTACAGAGAGCTGATTGGTCCGTTTTAACAGAGTGCTGATTGGTACGTTTACAATCCCTGAGCTAGACACAGAATGCTGATTGGTGCATTTACAATCCTCTAGCTAGACATAAAAGTTCTCCAAGTCCTCCTAGGTTAGCTAGCTGCAGAGTACTGATTGGTGTATTTACAAACCTTGAGCTAGATACAGAGTGCTGATTGGTGCATTTGCAATCCCTTAGCTAGACATAAAAGTTCTCCAAGTCCCTACTAGACTCAGGAGCCCAACTGGCTTCATCTAGTGGGTCCCTCACCCCACCTGCAGGCAGAGCTGCCCACCAGTCCCTTGCCATGGGCCTGCACTCCTCAGCCCTTGGGTGGTCAATGGGACCGGGCGCTGCAGGCACAGGGGGCGGCTGCCTGCCGGGGAGACTCAGGCTGGGCTTGGGCATGGCGGGCTGCAGGTCACGAGCTCTGCCCCGCGGGGAGGCAGCTGAGGCCCAGTGAGAATTCAAGCACAGCACCGGCAGGTCGGCTCTGCTAGGAGACCCAGCACACCCTCTGCAGCTGCTGGCCCCAGTGCTAAGCCTCTCACTGCCCTGGGCCAGCAGCTCTGGCCGGTGGCTCCAAGTGCTGGGTGAGCCCAGCGAGCGCGCACCCGAACTGGCGCTGGCCCATGAGCACCGCACGCAGCCCTGGTTCCTGCCTGTGACTCTCCCTGCAAGCAGAGGGAGACAGCTCCAGCCTTGGCCAGCCCAGAGAGGGGCTCCCATGGTGCAGTGGTGGGCTGAAGGGCTCCTCAAGCACCGCTAGACTGGACGCCGAGGCCGAGGAGGCAACGAGAGTGAGGGTTGCTAGCACATTGTCACCTCTCATTACTATTAAGTTAGCACATGTTTATTATCATCTGCATATTTTACCTTAATCACCAAAGACTGCCATTCTTGGCCAAAAATAAATTCTACCAAACTTTAAGCTTTTTCCTACTTTACCAAATGTGGAAAACACAGAGGGAGATAGATTTTTCCTTAAATATCTGGGGATGTTTTTACTTTGTTAATAACTGAAAATTGTAGCTCAACTGTTAAAAGAAAATTTTTTTAAGTAGTTCAACTTTAAAACTGCCAGGTAGAAAGTTGAAATGAGGAGACTAGAGTCCATGTTAGGTTGTCTTCAATTTGGGGTTTAAAGTAATATATACTTAATATTTGTAAAATACTCAGTATAGTTATGGGAAGTAGGAAATCTTTTTAACCTAAAAGATGAATATAACTTGAATAATAGCACCAATCTGTTCTCCAAGAAAGAGCATTGTTATATATCTTTAAGTAAATACTAAAACTTAAAGGCTTATACCTTTATAAAGGCCTTAAGCCTTCCTTATACTTTTGTTGAGTAACCCCCTGGGTGAAAGGAAATATACTCACATGCTGTTCTTGTTTTTTGGGATTAACAACAACAAAGGAAAAAGCTCCCAAATCTGAGGTGGCAAATCTTAGATTAAAGCTTAGGGCAATAGTTGTAATATGTGACAGAACAAATTCCACTCTGCTCATGTATGGTTCAGGGAAGGTATGGCTAAAGCCTCATTGTGCTGCCCCTTGGAATCTTAACCCCTTGTGCTCCCAGAATTATACCACTTTTATTCCAATATCAAATAATTTCAAACTTTCAAGTTGACAGATTTCATTTATATTAGGTTGGTGCAAAAGTAATTGCAGCAGTTGCCATTAAAATTTGAAAAAACTCCAATTACTTTTGCTCCAACCTATAAAAGGCAAAGGCTAACCAAAAGTAAGCAAGATTTAAAACAAGAAAAAGAAAAACAAATTTAAGAAGAGAGCCACAAGAATAAAGAGAAAAGTAGAAATCGGAAAAAAAAAAAAAAAAGAGAGAGAGAGAGAGGCAGGGCAAGGTGGTGATGAGAGTCACCCAGCTTCCGCCTCCCTCAAGGTATACCAGACAAGGAAACAATGAACAGCTGAGAAAGGCTATGGGAACCAGCTGTGCAGGAACATAACCTGAGTCTAATGGCATATGAAAAATTACCTGATGACTGTTTATTTACATTTGGCTTGTCTCATTATATCATTTCATTTTTAAAGTAAGGGACCTTTAACCCTAACAACCAGGAGCCCAGCAGGTATCATTTACTCTATAATGAGCCCTCTGTCCTATCTGGTTCTACTTCAAGTCTGTTCATTGCTTATCTCACCCTTAGGGTCAAAAGAAGTCAAATATTCTTCAGCCTTCTCATTATCTTGATGAACTGAGCATTTCAACATAACTTTTAAAAAACTCTAAGTACTAAGTTCTACAAGATTACCTTCCTTCTCTTTGCAAAGCCTCTTACTGAGCACCAAACAGTAACATTTATAAATCCACATACTTCTATTCACATTGCTTCTATTCTAATATAATTGACGTCCTCCCTCTCTGTATCAGAATCTATCATTCTCCCTGAACAATCTTATTCAAGCCCTTTCACTATTGTCTGTAGATGGATGACTTCCAAGTCTATATCTGTAACGCAGATCTTTCTTCTAAATGCCAGCCCATATTTTCAGCTATTTATTGGGCATGTCCCTGAGCCACTTTGTTTCACTCCAATTCCCTGGGAGAAAGACTCTGAGTTGGAGATTTGAAAGTGGGTGGTTCACTGGAGATGTCCTTAGGAACAGCACCTGTAGGTGAGTAGAGGCAGCAGGACTGGGTAAGTGGAGAAGCTGAAGTGTGATGCACCATGGCAACAAACTGTCAGTCCCACAGGGAGCTGGGAGGACCCTTCCTTTCTGCCCAACATTGTGGTAAGGGGGCTCAAATTTTGTACCCTGAGATCCACCAGCCTTTAGCTGTAGGCTGCCCCCAGGGAAGGGACAAAATCTTAAGTAAAGCAGCTCCCCTCAGCCTAGGGCAATTCCCAGGGAGGAATTTTGCTGTGAGATATCACAGCCAACTGCCCCGGCAGTGGGGAGACGAGTACCTAGCAGTCGTACATCCATTTGATGATCAGAGTAAATTCGTACGGCCAGTTAGTGATTTCTTTACTTGCATCATGCCATCTTGGCAAGAGGAGCCTGGGATAACTAAGTGGCAGCCACAGCTTGAAGTCTAACACAGACTTTTATGTTTCCTGGTGGAAGCACGCCTTTCTGGGCACCAGGACTTCTAAACCCAGGAAGCCCAGAGTTGCCGGGACAAGAAGCACAAATTGCCCAAATGGGCCACTTGGAGTAATGGTAAAAGGAACCACTTCTACTTCTACCCCTTGATTTCCAGACCCATATATTCTACCTGTAAGTGATATAGCACTACATATTGGTTGTTGATTTAGGATGCATATTGTATCCTAAAGAATGACACGCATTCTGTGAGGTATTATCTTCAAGCTGGTGCCATAGCTGTGCCTTTGAAAGGCCTTTCTGTTGCTCTCTTCAGCTGAAGCTAGGTGGACAGCTAGGTGGAATGATGTTAGAACCGGAGGAGCAGTACGTGGGTCCCTGGGTCATAGGCCTCCTGCTGCACTTCCTTTGCTGTAAAATAGGACTGAGTGACACATCACTCAGCTACATATTCAAAACCAAACTCATCATCATCCCTGTCCCCACTCTCAATCCACTCCAAATACTGTTTTTCTACATTATAATAAGTAGGCTGCCATGCTGTTCTCATGGGTCATGCCCAGAGAGGCAGCACCACTACTGGAGGCAGCCTTGAACCAGCATCTTCCCAGGCATGTGGTTCCATCACCCCAGAACACACCCAAAGCATCCTCCTGGAGCAGCAATTCTACTCCAAGATAAGTAGCTTTTAATCACATTACTATACAGAAGGAACAAACATGTTATACAGTAGAACAATAAATCTGATGAATTTTAAAAATAAACAGACAATTTCAAATAAACATATTTATGACAGTTGATCAGGGCTAAGTGCCCTGAATCCCAGGAAAATATGTGCATTGTCCTTTATTCTTTGACATCACTTGATAGAAAGAACTGGTCAGGGAATGAGCACTGAAGTAGGAATCGGGAGATCTGAAATCTAGAATTGGATCTTTCATTCTTAGTGAGAGAATTTTGTTAAGACATTTGGCAACTTAAGTTCTCCATCTCCTCATCTACTATTCAATGTCTCCTCTTGGATGCCTCAAAGACATCTCAAATTCAACATGTCCCAAAGTTACCTCATGATCTTTCCCACAATCCAGTCCTTTTCCAATATTTCTTGTTCCTACAAATGGCAGTATTGTATATTCAAGTGCTTAGGTCAAAAATCTAGGAATTATCTTTGACACCTACTTCCTAACTGCTATATTAAATCTACAAACAAACCCTACTGGTTTTACACCCTAAATTGCTTTAGGAGCCATCCACTGCCATACACCACCACAGCCACGACCCTCAGCTCAGCTTCTTCTCATCTGGACTGTCTCAGTATCCTCCCAACTGCTCCACCTGCATTTACTCTGCCTCTGCCCCATTCTCCTGGGATGCTGAGCATTTAGCCCAAATGTCCCACAGACACACACACACCTGCCCATTTCTCCCCAAAGCAACCAGAATAACCCTTTTTAAAACAAACTTCATCCTGCCACCACCACCTCCTTGTTAACACAATCTGTGAGGCAGATGGGGCCTGGCCCCTGCCCCCTTCCCAGTTTTGTCCAACTTCAGGCTCCTATGCTCTCTCCAGCCACACAGCTTTCTTCACACCCTCACATCCCTTGACTCTGTTCATTGCCTCCAAAGAGCCTTTGCACATACTTTTCCTCTCTGTTAGGACCTTTTTTTCCCAGCTCCTCACCTAGTACACATTGACTTACCTGCCACTCTTTCAAACAAGCCCCCACATACCCTGGATGTAGCTAAATATTGTATTGATATAATATTCTGAAAAGGAAGCCTTAAATTCTTTATTGGACCATGTAGGAAATTAAAAAACAAACTAATACCTATTTTGGCCACGTGCCTGCCACCTCTATCAGCACCTCCAAAGGACAGGAGGATGGCTTTTGAAAGGGAGTAAGGTGGGTTAGGGGACATCCCCCATGCATCCAGGTGCCCCGAAGGCCTGCGTCTTAGTCCACTGGGGCTGTTATAACAAAATACTATAAACTGGGTGGCTTATAAGCAACAGAAATTTATTCTCACAGTTCTGGAGGCTGTAAATCTGAGATCAGAGTCCCAGCATGATTGAGTTCTGGTGAGGGCCTTCTTCTAGGTTGTAGACCAAAACTTCTCATTGGAAGGGGCAAGACAGCTCTCTTGGGCCTCTTTTATAAGGGCGTGAATCTCAATCATGAAGGCTCTACAGTCTTGACCAATCACCTACCAAAGGCCCCGCCTCCTAATACCATGGCCCTGGGGTTAGCATTTTAACATATGAATGTCTGGGGGATACACACATTAGATCTACAGCTGCCTGCTTTCTGGTCTCTGCAAAGCCCAGTAAAAGAGTGTACCTGGCACTGCTTCTAAGCAATGATATGAAGAAACATCTCTCCCTTTTAAGAAATTTCACACCAATTCTTTAAAACACGTAAACTTTCCTGAAAAAGAGAGGTCTTCTTTCCCCCTCCTCTTACTCGTTCTAAGCCTCCTGCTTCATACTGGTTTCCACCTGAGGCACTCAGAGAGGCTAAGACCACCTCATTGCTTCACAGGGATGGAGAATTAACTTCAAGATAATGTCTGCCAAGACCAAGGATTATATTAAGGAAGTTCAGAAAAGGGAGGTACCCCAAGAACTAGCAGATTCAAGGTCCCCCTGATACTTTTCTCCTAAGAAAACAAGAAATATAAGTGTTGGCATATGATTGGGGGGCACAGCCCCCGGTATGCATATCTTAGGTGATTCCTGCCTTTGGGAAATGTTCCTCTGTTATGGGCTGAATTTGTCCCCCAAAATGCTCATGTTGAAATCCTAACCCTAAGTACCTCAGAATGTGACCATATTTGAAGATAAGTTCTTTAAAGAGGTAATAAAGGTAAAATGAGGACACTAGGCTGGGCCCTAATCCAGTATATTGGGTGTCCTTATAAGAAGAGGAGGTCAGTACACAGGCACATGCAGAGGGAAGACCCTGTGAAGACACAGGAAGAAGACAGCCATCTACAAGCCAAGGAGAGAGGCCTCAGAAGAAACCAACCCTGCCGACACTTTGATCTTGGACTTACAGCATCGAGAACTGTGAGAAAATCAATTTCTGTTGCTTAAGTCACCAATCTGTGACACTCTGTTATGGCAGCCAGCCAAAGCAAACATCTTCCCTAAACAAAAATCCAAAAGTCCAAAAATAACAGTGAGCAGTTTCTGAGCTCCTGCCCTGTGCCAGGGTCTGCCCTTTGCAACATCATCTCATTTAACTCTAACAAGAACCATTGTCACACATGAGAAGGAACTGAGAAGTTCTTGGATTTGTCAAGTCCACCATGCTCCAAAGCCTCTGCTCTTTTTGTTACATACCATGACTTTCCATGGAAAACTTGCCCAATATTTCTGGGATTCTCCTGGATAATCTGGATTTTTCCTTAAAGTGTGAGTGTTATAAAAAGCAAAGCCTTCCTTGCTCAATTCTCCTTGAAAACTGAAGAGCGGCTCTCAGCCCCAACTGGTAAAAAGCACCAAAAGGATCTACCAGGATGGCAGTGGAAGGAGGGAGAAAGGAGGATGGATGAAGGTCTTGTCTACAGGAGAGTTCTGTCATCTAGATAATCTCCCCTAACTGTCCCTCTATCCTGTTCTTCCAAAACCGGGCCCTCAATAAATGGACAGTGAGAGGAGGAAGATACTAGATTAAGCTGATCCTCTAGAGGCTTGCCTATGTCCATCCATGTCCTTCTGAATTTGCTTGGGAAAATAATAACTGCTTTAAAGCATGGAGTGTTAGACTCATACAAGCCTGGGTCTGAATACTGGTTCTGCTCCTTCTATCTGTGAGAATGTCAGCAAACCATTTAAATTCTTTAAAACTGCAATTTCCTCTTTCATAAAAAAAAAAATCGCAATTATCATAACTTACTATTATAGGGATGTTATAAGGATTAAATGAGATAGTATGTGCAAAGCACTTGCAAAATGCTTGGTATAGAGTAGGCCTTAAATAATGTCTCTTATTAGAATTAATTTAATAAGAAAATGTGATTCTATTTGGGGTCTATCTACAACCCTTAGCATTATTTCTTACCTTAGTTACAATCTTGTAGTGAACACTGTCAGTGCTCCTCCTGGAGCTCTCACATTCCTTTTACTTTACCCAGCAGAGCACCCTTCCTCTGGCTTTGGTGCTCTTTGCCCTCAACAGTCTGCACCTGTGCCTCTCTTAGAAGGTGGCTGCAGCTCCTGGAGCCAGAGGTGCTTAGGGAGGCTCTTTGTGATGGATGAGTGGTACAGTACTATGAGAGTATAGCTCCCTTGCTTTGAGTGGGGACAAACTCTGCAGCATCATGTACACACCAGAGAGCCCCTGTGGAATCAAGCTGAGGATGAAATGTCACCTTGTTTGACCCCTTCCAACTCCCTGTCCTGCCTCCTCACCTCCTCACCAGTTTTCTCCTGGCATCATTTCCTTAATAAACCTCTTGCACATGGGCCCCTGTCTCAGGGTCTGCTTCTGGGAAACACAGCCCAGGAAGGATCTTGCCCCTCCTGGTGCTGGAGGAAGAATGACAGCCTTCTCAAAGGTCTCTGGGGTCCTGGAGTTTAAAGCTTCAGCCCCTCAAAAGTCTAGCTCTGGGGTCCTGAGTTTAGACCCTCTGGCTTCAGAATGTGAGTCATTCAGTCCTCAATTCAGAGATTAAAAGGACATTCAGAGATTAAAAGCACTCTCTTTTTGGAATCATCCCATCTGAAATTTGAGAAATAAGTGCCCTTACCCTTTTAACTTCTTCTGAGCCTTAGCTCTGCTATCAGTGAAACTTTAAATTAACACGTCTCACAGGAGTTCATGGGGAGGCCTGCAAGAGTATCTTAAACAAAATGTTAAATTCATATATTTTCCTTCTACAACATAACCTTCTCCAGCTTAGCTCACTGTTGTCAAAGATGGTGCAACAAACCCTGGCCAGCAGCGTGTGGTTGGCTGGAACATGGGGGCAGGAGGCAGGAGGCAGTCATGCCATGGAAATGACACAGGTGTAAAATAAGGGTCTCCATTGTCAAGGGGACTGCAGCTACCAAGTGGGCCATTCTTTCTTCCCACAAATTCAACAAATGCATATGGAACGCCCTCTATGCACCAAGCACTCCACTATCTGCAATAGTAAGTGAAGCTGATGCAACTTTGCTCTCATGGAATTGCAGACACGATAACCAAACAAATAAGCATGTACTTATCAACCAGGCTAAATGGCAAGAATGAGGAAGCATGTGGTGTGAGGAGGACGTACAATAGGGGATCTGACCTGTGGGGAGTGGAGTAAAGAAATGTACATAGAGAAAACAAAAAGAAGAAGGGTGGGAGGAAAGGAGAGAAAAGAGTTCAGACATGTACAAAGATTCTGAGGCCAAGACAGCATGAAACATTAGAGGAATTAAAAGAAAGTCAACAGGGCTGGAACACAAAGTCAAGTGAATATGGTGGGAAACAGTGCTGGAGGTGACCTGGAGCCAGAGCACACAGAGCCAAAGACATCAGGCACCTTCCTTGCCACCACTTCCTGCCTGAACCCTGCCACCCCTAGAAGGCACAGCCCACCTCTCTCTGGAAGGTCAGGCTGGACTTAAAAACCTAATTATCTCTGATTGGGCCTATCCTCATTTCAACTACATTCAATTTCTGGTATTCACTGAGATTGGATTTTATTATAAATTATAAATACAGAGTAAAGTGCACAGTGCTGTAATGGTAGAAGTGCAGATCATAAACAGGAAGGGCAGAAGACATTAGCACAAGTAGTAGTCAAACAATAGGCAGACATTTTCTACTGATAACAATTAGCAGTCCACATCAAGAAGCTAGGAATCATGTCCCTTCCTCTCCTAGGGTAAATTACATAAAAGCTCTTGAAAGACACTACTTCTCCTTTGCTGGTAAACCCAGATCAGAACACCACTAGACAGAGACCTCTGAGCATCTGATTTTTTTTTTTTTTTTTTTTTAATGACTTGAGTGGCTTTCAGTATTAGGGCTAAAATAAATATGGAGCTTTGCCAACAATAACTAAAATAAATGTGAAGGACTCTTTTTTACAGTGAATGACATCTGCAATTACGAAGGAAGTTCAAGGGAAAGAGCCTCCAAGGCAGTCCTTCACAGATGAAAGAGAATCTAGGAGAGGGGAAAGAAAAGTAACCCTGCTTAGCCTGAGCAAGGCTTCTGAGCTCCAATTCGACCTTATGGCATTCACACAGGGGCATGGAGGGCCAGCCTCTTCAGCACATATTGATATTAATAGTCCTCATTTATCAAACCCCACCTGTATGCTACACAGAACTTAAAATGCTTTACCTGCATGCTGTCATTTAATTCTCACCATAACCTCACAAGGTAGTTACTTTCATGACACCCATATCACAACTGAGGAAACCAGGCCTCAGAGAGATTAAATAAATTGCTCAAGGTTACACAGCTAGAAAAAGCAGACACTCAAACTCAGGATTACCTGCCCCCAAAAGCCCATGCTTTTTATCTCTGTCATCAACCCTTCAAGGACAGGGAACATGTCTTGTTTGTTGGTCCAGCCTACCACTATAGAGGAATGTCAGTAAACAACAATGAACTGAAATGATCCTACCCAAACTGGCGCCAGTTTCCCACCTGCTGGCTCATGAAAATAAGCAGAGGAGAAGGAAACACAGGCCTCCTCTGTTTGAAGGGTGAGTAGGCCTAGGCCAAGGGGCTCCAGACTCAGGTAGAGCAGAAAAAAGACTTCGAGGGTAGGATCAGGTTCCAGCTGTCATACCTGCACAGTAAGTGGTGCTCCTAAAGGCCATGGCAGAAATTGTGACACCATGAAGGGAAGAATGAGAGTCTCTCTATGCGAAGTCTTCACACCCCCACTTCTGGATTGTCTGAGCCCATAAAGAAAGATGAGCTAAGGAGGGGTAGAGGTCAGGGGCCTATAACTCTAGTTATGACCACTTGTTGCCAGAGCTGCATTCTCCTGGGAGATGCACAGGGTCAGTGTATTAGTATGTTCTTAGGCTGCTAATAAAGTCATACTCCAGACTGGGTAATTTAGAAAGAAAAAGAGATTTAATGAATTCACAGTTCCACATGGCTGTGGAGGTCTTACAATCATGGCAGAAGGCAAAGGAGGAGCAAAGGCACGTCTTACATGGCAGCAGGCAAGAAACCAGGTGCAGGGAAACTCCCCTTTATAAAACCATCAGATCTCGTCAGACTTACTATCATGAGAACCGCTTAGGAAAGACCCACCCTATGATTCAATTACCTGGGACCAGGTCCCTCCCACAACAGGTGGGAATTATGGGAGGTACAATTCAAGATGAGATTTTGTGGGTGCACAGCTAAACCATATCAGTCAGGTAGCACAGACGGGGCCTGAAAGGCCAAGGGAGACACAACAGCGGTGGCAGAAAGAACTCTTCTCAGAGTAGGGAGAACTCAACAGATACCTATGAAGTACTGAACAGAAGCAAACAAGACGTTGTACCTTGGATGTGTCTGCCTCAAAACAGCTCACAAGGTTGATTATTAAAATTATTTTGGCCTACAGCAGGAATTTTGGCCAAGTTTCTAGACCAGAATTAGGCCCATAAAATGGCAGCATTTTTAGGAAACTGAGAGAAAAGAAGACAGAGGTCTTCCCCTGAGCTCAGCCAAGTCAGTGCGAGAAACATGCTGAGAAGCCCCTTCTTGAGATGTCTCCTCCAGAGCCTCCACCTCGCAACTTCCACACTTGCCTAAGCATAAGGTAACCTGGGGAACTTGTTTTAAAAATATGGACTCCTAGGCCTCACTATACATTTACTGAATCTGAGTTTTCAGGGTCCTGGACATGCATGTTTTTAGCAAAGACTAGGTCCTTTAGGAACAGAGGAGTCTGGGAAACACAGCAACAGTCCAGGCTCTCAAATTGTTACACCAGTGTAACAGTTTTGAAAGCCATTTCCAAGTTTGAATGAATGTTTAATGGTTTCAGATTTTTTTAAGTAAAAACAAAATACAATGGGAAAATCATCTTTGAGAGAATATAAATTAAATTTAAATGGGCCAGTTAACAATTATTTTCAAAAGCCAGATGATTTTGAATAAAATCGCCAGCACAGCAGAAGCTAATGGCTTGTTCCCTTGCCTCAAACGTGCTAATAAATGTGCTAATAGAGAAGACTTATTTGGAATTTAAATAAAGGTAAAAGAACAAGTTCACTTCAGACCTGGCTATATTTTTTGAGACTGTCCTTTTTAAGGAACTTCAGACTTGAAATGAGGAAAAGTAAGTGTATCTTCTGAATAAATCACTGAGAAAGGTCTTGATCCCAATCCACCTTGCAGAAGGTTACATTATCCCGGTCCTGACTAGGTGGTGGATATGAGAGCACTCTCTTTATTTCTACTTGCTGGCCTGCAGGAGGCTGGATAGGGGAGTGGTTGGGAACATGGGCTTTGGAAACAAAAAGATCTGGGTGGGCTCAAGTCCTGCTTCTACTACTATGTATCCTTGGACACACAATTTAAACTCTCTGGGTCTTGACTTCATCACCCATAAAACAGAGTAATCATGAAACCTTGTTTGTAGGGTTATTGTATGAAATGAGTAAACGAAGCACAACATCTGCATATAATCAATACTCCATAAAAATTAGGCACTTCTATTTCTATTTGAATTATGAAGACAATGTTACTCAGCTTTTTAATTAGCACTGGCCTTGCCTGGTCACTTCCTGCTAAACCATTTTTTATTTCTGGTTTCTAAATTTGCTTGCTGTATACGTAACATCTGAATTTTCATCCAGAGCAAAGAGTATTATCCACTTTGGCATAAAAACTTTAAAAATCTATTCCCAAACAGTAAGTTACTCTAAGTTGTCCTCATGATAAATAATTGCCCCTTAAGAGAAATGGCCTGAATTTTTCTATATTTTAACTATGCTGCAAAGTCAGCTCTTACTGATGTATATATACATATCATGATGAGAGTCTCTCATTCTCTACTTAGCTAACTCTTACTTTTACCTTAAAGCCTCCTCCAAAAGGTCTGTCTTCCCAGTGGACTCAACGTATGATGGGGCTGTACTTCGATGATGACCTGAATTCTGTACTCATTCATTCATTCAATAAAGGTTTGCCAAATACCTACTATCTGCTAGGCACCAACCTTATTTTTGTCTGTATTTTTTATCTGACACTTTTCCTGTGATTTTGTATTATTAGTAGTAGTATTATTATTCCCACTCCACACTGAATTGTAACTCCCTTAACAGCTGAGGCTATGCTGAATTCTTCTCTAAATCTTCAGTGCCCAGCAAGTGCTTTCTACACATCAGACTTGGGAAAAAGTTTCTTGTTGCCATCTGGCTGATTCTTACCCAGGTGGGGCAGTTTCCCTCAAGATGGAGAAGATATGGTGATAAACCAGCTTGCTTAGGCTTGCTGGTTTGTTATAAGACCTTGAGTAAATTACTTTGTGACTTACTGAGATCCTCTCAAGCCTCAAGACTTGGCAAAACTTAAATCCGTGTAACTCTAAAGCTTAGTTACACCATCCTGGGCCTCAATTGTCTCTCTGGGTATTGCATAGCAGAAAGCCATGGGACAGATAGACCTGTGGATACTAATGGAATGGTTTCTACATTTTCCCAGAAATGTCATATGTTTCATTTCATTTTATCTTAAAATTTAAGAACATTCTACTTACTGATAAATCTCTCTCCCTTCAGTGAACAACAAATAAAAACAGATTAAGACCAATTTGACTCAAATCAGCATCATTTTCAGCATTCATTCTGTGAAGAACAATGAACTCAGTAGTTGGCCGGCCACAAGGAAAATTACAAAAATAAAAAGAACAATATCTGCCCTGAAACAGACTGAAATTTTTCTGCTCGTCTGATTTGTTTTACTTTTTATCCAGATGATTTGGCATCACAGAGACACAATCTATACTCTGTTTATATTCTTTGCCTTCAAAAGTAATTTGTGCAAGACAAAATAAAAATTTTTTAATGCAATTCGTAAGTCTTAGGTAATGGGAGTTTCATGAAGACATATTTGTTACCTAGATATGGCATAAAAATTCTATTTGAGTCTGATATTTGAACACCTCCATCAACATTCCTAGGCCCCTAAAATACAAAAGCCCCTTTGTGTTTTCTTCTCCACTCACAGGTGTGTTCCGATCATGTTATGAGCTTGGGTATCAATTGTTGTAAAGTTGCCTGAATCACATGGCCTAATTGGATACCAAGGCTACAAGCTCAGTCTCTTTGGAGCTCTCCATGCTGCTATGAGGGCAACTGTACCCATAACCCAGCTCACAGCCCTGCCCTTAGAAAGCACTGGTACTGAAGCAGAGAGAAGAAGGTCACGGGTGGATCTCTATAAAGTCAGCACCATGACTGGAGAAGCAAAGCACAAGTTGTGCTCGAGGTGGGTAGAAAGCATCTTCCAACTCCAAGTACAGCACACTTTGCTTTCATAAAATATTAGCGGGATGTTCTCAGGCAACTAACAATGCATCTGATTCCCACCCTAATCTGCCCAAAAGGGCAGTGATGAAAAAGCCTGGCAATTAGCGTGGGCATACAAAATGCAAAAAGGCCACAGGAAGGTTATAGTTCTTCAACCTGCTGGTTGTTTTCATGTTGCAAGGAACATGAACTTCCATTTCTGTTTCTACCCAAAGTGAGCCACAGACTCCAGTTCCTGCCACTGGAGCCATCTTGTTTCTTCATAGCCTCTTTCTACTTCTCTTCTTATTATAATTAATGTGCTTTTATCTTGCCTGGAAGTGAAATTTGTAATGTGATTTTAAATCTATATGCTAGGTCCATCGTCTGTCCCTAAATTGAATATCTGGGACCCACAAGCAAAAACTGCAAAGAGAAAAATAACAAAAATCAGTAAAAGCAATTGCCCTATAGTTAGCGTCTGGACTTTTCACTAGTTTTCCTCATGAGGAGCAATGCTGGTTAGGCTGGCTGTTTTGGTGCCATTTGGCAAATTCACTCTTCCAGGACCCAAAACAACTCCCTGAACTGAGAATTAGATCCTTCATTTGGTGAAAGGAGCCATGCAACTCTTATAAAATCGAAGTCATTTGAAACTTTGCTACTCCCTATTAAAAACAAAAACAAAAAGACCCTGTTGGCTCAAGGAGTGAAGAAGTGATGTCTTACAGAAAATAATTCATTTCTCTACTTTTCTTAGATAACATCCCCCCCTCTCTCTTCTTCCTCCTCCCACAATTCCCTCCCTGACCCTTCAGTTTGCCATTCCCATGCACAAAGGACCCAGAGTCCCTTAAAACAGAATGGATGTTCATGAAGAAAGAGAATCAATCGGGCCACGTGAGGGTGGACAATCAAACTCAATTCTTCAGGCAGCAAGATCACATAACTTCATTCCTTCCCTTGACCAACACAGATGGGTGACACCCGATGAATATAGCTAAAAGGAAGAAGCCATTTTAATCCAAATAAGAGTAATTTCATGAGTGTTTGGAATCATCCAGGCTTCAGCATTGCTTTTCTTACCTCTTTCTCTGAGTAGCAGATAAATTCTGTCAAGGGAAGTGAGACTAAATTAGCCCTCTCTGGGAGAAAGGAGACAGTTATACTTTTCCAGTGAGGAAGTACAGCTAAAGATATATGTTATATATTTATATTTCTATATGTTTATAATATATATATATCCTTAATCGTAGTATATCAGTTAATCATTGGAAAACAGTTACTGAAAGTTTATAGACAAATAAGAGGGAACATTTTTGAGGCCAAACCTAAATAACACAGAACTGCCTTTTAGAGGTTTTCAGGGGAAAATATTTTTCTTCTCAAATATTATCAGGTGGAGAACAGTTGAAGCCAAACCAAATAGCACTAAACTGCTTCCCAGAGGTTTTTGTGGAAAAATATTTTTCTTCTCAAATATTATCAGATGGAAAATCCAACAGCCACACTAGAAAAATCCCAGTTGGTTACAGCAATCCAGTTTCCCATCAGCAAGCTTTTGTTGTCCTCAAAGCACTGTATTGGCAGACCAAACGGTAGTGCTGCAGGGAAAGCAGATCCAAAAGCTAAGAACACTGACTACAAATTGTTCTTTCCCTTCTTAGTCTCTTTAGAAGGAAATACGCTCAAAGGAAAACCAAACCAACATCCCCCTCAAAACCTGAGATTTCTCCAAACTTCCGTGTATGAAGGAGCAATACCATGGCTCAGAGCATGACCTCCATAATCAGACAGAACTGGGTTCCACTTCTTCCTCTTCTTAGCAAGTGACTGAGCCTCAGTTTCCTGGACAGTAAAATTAAGTTGTCATCTACTTCATAGCATTGTTGTAAGACGTAAGATCAGGCCGGGCGTGGTGGCTCACGCCTGTAATCCCAGCACTTTGGAAGGCTGAGGCAGGCAGATCATGAGGCCAGGAGATCCAGACCATCCTGGCCAACATGGTGAAACCTGTACTCTACTAAAAATACAAAAATTAGCCAGGCATGGTGGCATGCACCTGTAGTCCCAGCTACTCAGGAGGCTGAGGCAGAAGAATCTCTTAAACTCAGGAGGCAGAGGTTGCAATGAGTCGAAATCACATCACTACACTCCAGCCTGGCAACAGAGCAAGACTCGGACTCAAAAAAAAAAAAAAAAAAAAAAGATGTAAGATTAATGCACACAAAGGACTTAGTTCAGTGTCTGAGTAAATTCTCAGTAATACTAGAAATACATGTTAATAGTTATAGAAATAGTTATTTTTATTAATAAATTGTTCATAAGGCTTATGGTTAAGATTCTGAATTTTTACATTTTGTTTTTACTTTTAATTGTTTTTTTGTAGAGATGAGGTCTTACTATGTTTCCCAGGCTGGTTTCAAACTTCTGGCCTCAAGCAATCCTCCCACCTTAGCCTCAAAAATGCTAGAATTACAGACATGAGCCACTGCACCTGGCTTAAGATTCTATAAATCTTGATATTGTTGTGAAAATTATGACATTGGTTAACAAGATCATGCGTCCTAGAATTTCCAGGAAAATCTCTATTTCAAGTATCCTATGGTCATGCATACAAAGTGTTGTTTTAGTAACCAGGGTATTCATTGATCGTCACTGTAGGTTGTTTGAAATGGAGAAAGTTTAGGGAGAGGAAGTGAAAAGAGGGACAAAGTGAGAGAATACAGGATTTATTGAACATGAACCCCAAACTGGGGTTCTTGAACTCCTTAGAGATTAATATGAGCAATCTTTTTGTAAATGAAAAATCTTAATAGACATCAGCCATACAGATAGATGCAAAAATATGACCAATATATTCAACAAGTATATTTAATGCTTTTTGCTATTTTACTGCATATTTAGAGAAGTTCAAAGACATGAAAAAAGAAATGAGAAACACTTTCATAAATATAGCTTGTCATTGAAGTCCTGGCAAAGAGAGTAGCAGAAAGGTGTTTGGTGCTGGAAAACCTGGAAACCAACATTTCAGATCAAGTCCTAATGGCTTCTGCACCAAAGCTAGGCAGGCAGTTACCTAGGAATGTCAAGCCTATCAGAAACTTGCCTTTTGAGTTGTTGATCCAAGGAACAAAGGAAATGCCACTCTCACAAATCCTCCCCAAGCTCCTCTTACATCAAATCAGCAATTGCCTTCTTTTCAAATCATAAATACTGTAAATGTGGGCTGGCCATGGTGGCTCATGCCTGTAATCCCAGCACTTTGGGAGGCCAAGGTGGGTGGATCACAAGGTCAGGAGTTTGAGACCAGCCTGGTCAATATGGTGAAATCCTGTCTCTATTAAAAATACAAAAAAATTAGCCAGGTATGGTGGCACATGCCTGAAATCCCAGACTTGGGAGGCTGAGGCAGGAGAATTGCTTGAACACAGGAGGTGGAGGTTGCAGTGAGCCAAGATCGTGCCACAGCACTTCAGCCTGGGCAACGGAGTAAAACTCTGTCTCAAAAAAAAATATATATATATACTGTAAATGTGAAGGGACATTTTCACAGAACTGGTTTGATTAGATCACATTTTTTAAATAAATAGAAAATGTAAAATCGTGTATTTTAACTGAGGGTGCTAGACTTTGTATAAATAAATAACACAACTGACATATCTTGAATGGGATGGTGGTTCTGGCAGTTACTTTTAGTAAGGCCTTGGTTCACCTCCCATGCTGTTATCTGCATATCTCCCTCTGATCAGACTTCATACCTTTATTGTCTGCATTCAGGAGGCTCTTGAGGCTGTGGAATAGAGCTTACCTCTGTGGGGCATAACTGGTTGGTGTCGGAAGTAGGCTACCTACCTGTTCTATCCAGCAGAGCTTCAGCATAAAAGTGGAAGGAGAAGACCACAGGTGCCTCTTATACACATAAGCTTACAAGTTTACCATAACAGTCTGTTCTCAACTGAACAGTGCGAACAAGTTGAACCACAGTAACATTAGAAGTGTGAGATTTAAAAGTCAGAATGTCTATATTCCAACTCAATGATTTAAAAGATAGCCACGACACTCAACACACTTGGACACAAAAGAAATTCCATCCACTGAGATATCCAAAACTTTCCACTGTGAAGGCTGGTGTGTGGGTCTAAGGGATGATGCTGTTCATCCCAGAAGAGATGCTTTGAGTGGGAAGCTGAGAAGGAGGAGGAATAATGGCCCTGCCCTCTTCCTAGGGTCTGCCCTATACTGTGTATCATTATCTTATTTAAAAGTATATCTGAGGAGTGGGCACGCCCAAGATGGCCGAATATGAACAGCTCCAGCCTCCAGCTCCCAGTGTGAGCAACACAGAAGACAGGTGATTTCTGCATTTTCAACTGAGGTACCAGGTTCATCTCACTGGGGCATGTAGGACAGTTGATGCTGGTCCACAGGTGCAGCTCAACCAGCAAGAGCTGAAGCAGGGTGAGGCATTGCCTCACCCAGGAAGCGCATGGGGAAAGGGAATTCCTTTTCCTAGCCAAAGGAAATTGAGACACACAACACCTGGAAAATTGGGTAACTCCCACCCTAATACTGCACTTTACCAAGGGTCTTAGCAAATGGTACACCAGGAGATTATGTCCCACACCTGGCCCGGAGGGTCCCACACCCATGGAGCCTCCCTCATTGCTAGCGCAGCAGTCTGAGATCGAACTGCAAGGTGGCAGTGAGGCTGGGGAGGGGCGCACGCCCTTGCTGAGGCTTAAGTAGGTAAACAAAGCCTCCGGGAAGCTCGAACTGGTTCAACAAGGCTGGTTCAACATACGCAAATCAATAAATGTAATCCAGCATATAAAAAGAACCAAGACAAAAACCACACGATTATCTCAATAGATGCAGAAAAGGCCTTTGACAAAATTCGGCAGCCCTTCATGCTAAAAACGCTCAATAAATTCGGTATTGATGGAACGTATCTCAAAATCATAAGAGCTATTTATGACAAACCCACAGCCAATATCATACTGAATGGGCAAAAACTGGAAGCATTCCCTTTGAAAACTGGCACAAGACAGGGATACCCTCTCTCACTACTCCTATTCAACATAGTGTTGGAAGTTCTGGCTAGGGCAATCAGGCAAGAGAAAGAAATCAAGGGTATTCATTTAGGAAAAGAAGAAGTCAATTTGTCCCTCTTTGCAAATGACATGACTGTATATTGAGAAAATCGCAACATCTCAACCCAAAATCTCCTTAAGCTGATAAGCAACTTCAGCAAAGTCTCAGGATACAAAATCAATGTGCAAAAATCTCAAGTATTCTTATACACCAGTAATAGACAAACAGAGCCAAATCATGAATGAACTCCCATTCACAATAGCTTCAAAGAGAATAAAATACCTAGGAATCCAACTTACAAGGGATGTAAAGGACCTCTTCAAGGAGAACTACAAACCACTGCTCAGTGAAATAAAAGAGGACACAAACAAATGGAAGAACATACCATGCTTATGGATAGGAAGAATCAATATCATGAAAATGGCCATACTTCCCAAGGTAATTTATAGATTCAATGCCATCCCCATCAAGCTACCAATGACTTTCTTCACAGAATTGGAAAAAACTGCTTTAAAGTTCACATGGAACCAAAAAAGAGCCCGCATTGCCAAGACAATCCTAAGCCAAAAGAACAAAGCTGGAGGCATCACGCTACCTGACTTCAAACTATACTACAAGGCTACAGTAACCAAAACAGCATGGTACTGGTACCAAAACAGAGATATAGACCAATGGAACAGAACAGATACCACACATCTATAGCCATCTGATCTTTGACAAACATGAGAAAAACAAGAAATGGGGAAAGGATTCCCTATTTAATGAATGGTGCTGGGAAAACTGGCTAGCCATAAGTAGAAAGCTGAAACTGGATCCTTTCCTTACTCCTTATACGAAAATTAATTCAAGATGGATTAGAGACTTAAATGTTAGACCTAAAACCATAAAAACCCTAGAACAAAACCTAGACAATACCATTCAGGACATAGGCATGGGCAAGGACTTCATGTCTAAAACACCAAAAGCAATGGCAACAAAAGCCAAAATTGAGAAATGGGATCTAATCAAACTAAAGAGCTTCTGCACAGTAAAAGAAACTACCATCAGAGTGAACAGGCAACCTACAGAATGGGAGAAAATTTTTGCAATCTACTCATCTGACAAAGGGCTAATATCCAGAACCTATAAAGAACTCAAACAAATTTATGAGAAAAAAAACAAACAACCCCATCAAAAAGTGGGCAAAGGATATGAACAAACACTTCTGAAAAGAAGACATTCATACAGCCAACAGACACATGAAAAAATTCTCATCATTACTCGCCATCAGAGAAATGAAAATCAAAACCACAATGAGATACCATCTCACACCAGTTAGAATGGCGATCATTAAAAAGTCAGGAAACAACAAGTGCTGGAGAGGATGTGGAGAAATAGGAACACTTTTACACTGTTGGTGGGACTGTAAACTAGTTCAACCATTGTGGAAAACAGTGTGGCAATTCCTCAAGGATCTAGAACTAGAAATACCATTTGACCCAGCCATCCCATTTCTGGGGATATACCCAAAGGATTATAAGTCATGCTGCTATAAAGACACATGCACACGTATGTTTATTGTGGCACTATTCACAATAGCAAAGACTTGGAATCAACCCAAATGTCCATCAGTGACAGACTGGAATAAGAAAATGTGGCACATATACACCATGGAATACTATGCAGCCATAAAAAAAGATGAGTTTGTGTCCTTTGTAGGGACATGGATGCAGCTGGAAACCATCATTCTCAGCAAACTATTGGAAGAACAGAAAACCAAATCCACATGTTCTCACTCACAGGTGGGAACTGAACAATTAGATCACTTGGACACAGGAAGGGGAACATCACATACCGGGTCCTATTGTGGAGAGGGTGGAGGGATAGCAATAGGAGATATACCTAATGCAAATGACAAGTTAATGGGTGCAGCACACCAACATGGTACATGTATCCATATGTAATAAATCTGCACGTTGTGCACATGTACCCTAGAACTTAAAGTATAATAATAAAAAATTTAAAAAGTGTATCTGGGAATGTTCTGAGCATTTATTTGATTCCTAAATGAGGCTAAATATGACTGTGCTAGAAAATAATTGCTATTAGAATAGAAATAAAACAAAAAGAGATAGTGAATATCAAAGAATGTGTACCTCCATATAAGCTAAACAGCATTGTTAGTGCTGCCTTCAAGGTATTCTGTGCTCAGGCTGTCTGCATTCATCAACCTAGATGATGTACCTGGTGGGCTACTGAGATCTGCTCTGAGTATTCATATCCATCACAAACAAATCAAAGATACTGTGTTGTCTATAGAAAGATGTGACCCACGCACCTAGGGCAGGACAGGCACTTGGAGTGTTGCCTTCCCACTTGTAACTAAAGATTATATTTATGAGAAGTCTCATAATCTGTATTTATAAAGATTTCCCCTCATGACCAAAAATTAAATTTATGAGATGCCTCTCCTTTTTCCTTTTTCTTTTTATTATCCTTTATTAAATGAATAATTATACCAGAAGGTACCATTTGTTAACCACCTCATTGATTCCAGGAACAGTAATATGCCCTTTTCCTTTAACTTTGAAAACAGCCCTTGAACTAAGTGCTATTATTGTAAGAATTGAAGAAAGAGGAGAGAAACAAGAAGGGTGGCTCAACAGTCAACAGGTTTATTTCCAACTTTGCAGGGACTACTGACAGAGTTAGGTCAGAAGCTGCAGTTTCTTATAGACTAAGAGTTTTTAAGGATTCAGAGTGGGAGAGTTTATCAGAGGCTTGGACTGCTTCTGTGCTTCTTTATTGTGCTTATCTGGGAGGGAGAGTTGTGAGTCTATTCCCACACATCTTTCTGCAGCTGCAGGCATACCCCCTGAGTTTGCCTTTAGCTTCTGTATCTTAGTGCACCTGAAGGGAAAGGAATGTGATTAAGGCCTACCGTTTTACTGGAACCCCACTGTATGAGGGTGAAGTTTGGCAGTTACCCAAGAGACTTCCCCTCTGCCTTCCTCTGTGCCTGAGCTGTCTTATTTGTGTTCTAGTGTCTGCTCTTTTCTGGCTGCTTGTAGTTAGAAGAGAAGTGATTTCCTTGAAATGCATGAAGCTGGAAAGGCACCTGGAACTTTGTTTGTCTGAGGTGATGGTGCTCCTGCTCTGTCAATTATCACGTCTGGGAGATGAGAAACAAAGGCTCAGAGATGTTGTGTAGCATGCCCCAGGTCACAATCCTATGAGGTGGCAGAGCTGGAATTCAAAGCCCAAGTCACTCCAACTTCAAAACCTATGCCCTTAACCATCTCACTAGACATCTGCCAAGAATCAGACCAACAGGCCCAGGGCAAATGGGATTATGGCAGCCTGCATCAAGGACATACCAGATACAGCCTTTCCTGCCCACTCATGCCCAGCTCATGTGTCCCATGTTTCTCTCTGTCTCCTACTTCTGGCTTACCTAAGCTGCCTTCATTGACCACAGTCCCTGGCTTTGACTTAGTGAACTTGAGATGAGAAGTCTTCCGATCGAAGGTTTTTATCCATCGAAGAGTTCGTGGTATCATGAGCTTCAAGGAATGAAGCTGTGAACCGCTGCAGCAAGTGTCATAGCTCCATTAGTGGCAAGATTTATTAAAGTGAAAGAGAAAGTAAAGCTTCCAAGTGGTGGAGGGGACCCGGAAGGGTTGCCCTTTCGGGCTTGCGTGTCTTATGCTTATATCCCCTTATGACCCCTCCTCTTTTCCTTTTTCTGTACTATAGAATTAGCTTATTTTCTATCCTCTTGTGGGTTGGTGGGCCTGATTGGCTAAAAACATCAGCTGCAGCTAGAGCTTAAACTCCCTATATGATTGGTTGAAGTTTCAGTCCCTTAGCTTACAGCTGTGACTCATTTTGGCTTAGGGAAAAGTCCCTTTAGGGAAGTCCCTATTGACCCAGGAAGTCCAGCCAACTTAGCCACTTAGTCCCTCAAACTGACTCCAATCTCTTTGTTTTTTACCACATTTTCTATTTGGGGGGTCTGCATTATCCTAAGTCCTTGCCTCTGATTTGAGCCCAGTCAGCCCTTCCACAGTTCTATCAGTCTGGAACTCCATCAACTCAATCAATCTTCCCTTTTGTAGATCTGTGTGGAACCTCGTGTCATAAACTGGATGCCTGGAACAATTAACATGCATGAGCTAATAACATTTTCATAATAAAGGTGTTTTAGTGTATGTTTCTATATGTGTTAGGCATAAATATGCACATATCTTTTTTTTAAAACTAATACTAAGATGACCCTCTGTCTAGACTGAGGAGATTCCTACAAGGAAACCATTTGCTTCCTTCAGGGAATTCTTCACAGTCCCATACAATAACCCTACAAGATCAAAACCAACTCCATGCAACCCTCAAGTTCTTGCTGTTTTTCCTAGGCCTAGCTTGCCACCTACTGGCAAGAAACAGGAGTGAGAATCCAGGTGCAAGGACAGAAAAGGAATGACAAGAATTGAACACGATGCCTCTGCTAAATATTCTAGAACTTAGATTCTAGCTTTAGATCTCCCAAGGCCCAGATCTGCCAAAAACCTACAGAAAGACTGGAAGCAGTCAAAGAAGGCTTTCTCCTCTAAGTCACTGTTAACATCTGTGTCTTCTTGAAAAAGAGTATGAACAAATCAATGGTCTTTATGCCCTTCATTGGCAGAAGATCTCCTTTTGTTAAGACACTACAGGATGAATAAGTTCTGGAGACCTAATGAACAGCCTAGTGACTATAGTTAATAATACTGTTTTTCATACTTGAAATTTGCTAAATGAGTAGATCTCAAGTGTTCTCACCACACACACACACACACACACACACACACACACCAGTGAAGTGATGGATATGTTAATTAGCTCAGTCGTGGTAATCTTTTCACAATGTATGTGTATATTAGATATCATCTTGTACACCTTAAATATATACAATTTTATTTGTCAATCATACCTCAATAAAGCTGGAAGAAGAGAAGAGTTTGGGAGTTTTTAAGAAAGAAAAAGAAGAAACTGCACAAAAAAGAATAGCAGAGAGAAGGAGCAAATTTGAAATTCCCAGAGAAAATTCGTAAAGACAGCCAAGGAGGAGTTTCTCAGCTCAGTCTATCAGCAGACATCATCAAGAATGCAGGGCCCACAGCAGTAGGGTTGTGGACAAAGTGCATGATAAAGCAGCTTCTTTCTCTTTCCCTGGAACTTGAATCTGTGAGCTCAACTGAACAAACACCAATCAAATGTAAAAGCCTAAACTAAACTCTTACGTTAACATTTTTAATGACCTTCAAACTGAAAGGTTTTCTTAAAAATGATATCTTTACCTAGCTCATATAAAATTATATATTTCTAAAAATATTAAACATATCAAAAGCATGTCATGCAAATTTGATTTCAATGTCTTATATCCACATCCTCACATCATAAACATCTCACAAATAGCAACCCCTTCCAAAATGACTCTTTTTCATGCTTTAATTTTGTGCCCCAGTTTTCTCTAACTCTTGAGAAAAGATGACAATAAGGAAGAAAAACTGACCAGCCCTTCTCATTTTCCTTCCTTCTCACTTGTCAGAAATTGGGGGAAAAAAAAAAAAAAAAGCCTGATGGGTTTTAGAAAAATTTTAGATTTTATGACCTTTTCTCTGTTTAAAGTGCAGATGAATTTCAAGTTAATCATAACAGATTGACCGCACATAGCCATTTCCTTCCTCTCCTGACACTCAAAATGACAACAACAAAATAAAAAATATATTACTCACAAGGACAAAGAGAATGGGAGAGGACGCAACAGCAGCCAAGGGATTTAAACTCATTTGCAGAAATTTGAGTAAGGGTAGACTTTAGAGTGATGGCATTTTTACCTCACTGCCCACAGAGAGCAATGCTGCTAAGAAGCATGTGAAACATGTGCCTGAGATCCCACTCATCAAAAGGCACCTAATATCAAAGGCAGGGGTAGGGTGAGCGGCTGGAGAAAAAAGAATTGATTGAAGGTCTAGAGATAGAGTAGTTGGAACCCAGGTATAACCTATTCCTACAGAGCCAGAAATGAAATCTACAACCAATGACTTTATAGGAAAAATGATGCCTTCTCTGACAATATGTCACCCTTAAAGGAGAGCATCTGACAGTTTGATGCTTGGCAGGGAAGACAAGGGCATGCGCAGAAGTGGGGTTGGGGGGAGTTGATCAACAGTCCAGTATTTTACAATTCTCTTGCTCCTGCCATCCAGAAGCAATTACACTTCAGCTTTACTCACCTTTCCCTAGCTTAAACCAACCAAAAAACTCCTGCCCAAGGAAAATGTTCAGATTTGCAAACCACCCAGCAGTAGCAAACAAGACAATTCATAAAGAGACTCAGGAGCTTAGAAAAGAGACATATACGTAGCATTGACCACTTTCTTTTGCTAGTTTCAGAGCTCATCTTTAAGATATTTATTCCCTACAGAGGGTCAAGCTTTTGGTTTTGATGAACCTCCATATGTCACACACCAAAAACATGCTTTCTAGCAAAATACTACATGTAATACCTACCCATTAAGACCAAACAAATCAAGTACATGCTAGAGCACCTTACAATGTAATTTTACATGCACACCGAAGCACTCATCTCCAAATCATCTAATAACACTGCCAACTAATTTCCTTAGTATCCTGACCTGAGAAAAATCTCAACCTTACAGGTATTTCTGGGAATTGGGGAAACATAGTGAAATTTAGTTTCTGTACTGTAGGTGTCCAATAAACATTTTGGTTCTGTTGTTTTTACTGTAACGTGACCTGTGCCTTTTCTAACTCCCTTCTGAGGCAGAACTATTTTATTCATTATTAAAAGCGGTAAGAGTTTGTAGAAATACAGAAGTATAAAGCAGATGTTATGGGTGAACTGTACTTATGACCTCAGCCTCCCAAAGGTCACACAAGGTGGTTCCTACTCCTCCTGCTGACTTCTGGCATCTCTATGCCTAAGGAGGTCATCTGGCCACAGGAGTGTGTCTGCATATTGTGTATAACAGGCCAAAGGGGCAAGGAGTTAATGCTCCAATGAAGGAGGAGAGTTGGTAGATAAATACCCTAAGCTTCCTGCCCCTCAATGGGGACGATTACAGCTATGTTCCAAATACTGTGTCAGCAGGATGGAGATCTGGTTGTCTATCATTCATTAATGGTTTCTCTTGCCTTACTCCCCGATTCTCTCATAGTAGTTCTGGCAACCACCCCTCAAATAAACAACTTGTTATATGGAGTCTCTGGAAAAGTCCAGTGGGAGAAAAAACATCACAGCAACACCAACAGTTATTCACCATTTGAAAAGCAGCTTCTAACATGTTGCTAGAGACTAAATGGTGGACCACAGAAAAATCACGAGACCACGTGACCAGGGCTACCCCTTCAGAAGCTGGGTAAGGCCAGATCACTAAATGCCAAGGTCAGGCAGCCTCAACATAAATACCCAGCACAAGGGAAATGCTACTGATACAGCTCCGTTGTCTAGAGAAACACCCAGGGTCCTTGGCGACACAAACACACATGGAGTGGATTAAAGAGCAGAAAGTTTAATAGGCAAGAAAGAAGAAAACAGCACCCCCATACAGATGGAGGAGGGCTCTGAACAAAAAACTCCATGTGTGGCAGAAAGCAGTCGGTTATATTGGGAGGCTAGAGGAAGTAGTGTGTGATTTACATAAGGCTCAGGGGATCAGTTTGACCAGGTGTGTCATTCATGTAGCCTGTGAGAGGACTGGCCTTCCCACCCTGGAATTTTAATATGCAAATGTGGCTACCTGGATGGTCACCATGATGTCCTGCACATGTGGCCTCTACTTGGCTGGTCGCCATGATGTCCTGCATACGTGGCAACAAAGAAAAAGTGGGGGGAACCAACCACCATATTGAGTGGACCTGGCTTTTAGCCACCAGCATTTGCATATCAATGCTTGCAGATCTAGTTTTTCAGGCTGCTTTCTGTTAGAAAAGAAATGTTTTGGGGACTGTTTTTATTAAACAAAAAGCCTTACCAAGGACTCTTTTACTCTCTCTAGCTGCCTAAAATAATTTCTTAATAACTCCTGTAATATTTCCTCCCTCAGAAGATGTCAGCCTAACTGCTGTTAGGGGGTTTTGAACTGCAACTCTTTCTAGCTACTTCCTGCTGAAAAGGGGCATTGAGTGGGAAACAACAGCTAGGGTTCCTCCTGGGGTCGATCTAAGGGTCCTCAGAAGAATGGCTTTTCCACGTGTGGTTCTCTTTGTAACACCATTTGATCGCTTCTAGGCAAGAGAAAAAAATTTGAGTGTACAAGGTCCAAATATTAATACAAGACATGTAAGCAAGAGGCAACTTAATAAAGGAGCTAACCAATTCCATGAGGAAGACTGAAATTCATTAAAGAGGGACTGTAGCCACCCAGAGCTGAAGCCCACATTTTCTCTTAGCCTGTCAATGATTTCGATGTGATCTTTAAGTACCTGTAGGTTTTCTTCTACTTGACTAGAGGTGTTAATCCAGAAGCAGCATGTTTCATTTAAAAGTGCACAGGTACCTCCCACTTGGCTGTAAGAACATCTAGGGCTTGTCTATTTGGTACTACTACTGAAGCTAAAGCATCTATAGATTACTGTTGTGACTCTGTGGCTCCTATGGCAAGAGAAAGAATACAGGGCATTCAAATAGGAAGAGAGGAAGTCAATTTGTCTCTGTTTGCAGATGACATGATTGTATATTTAGAAAACCCCATCATCTCAGCCCAAAATTTCCTTAAGCTGATAAGCAACTTCAGCAAAGTCTCAGGATACAAAAATCAATGTGTAAAAATCACAAGCTTTCCTATACACTAATAATAAACAGAGATCCAAATCATGAGTGAACTCACATTCAAAATTGTTGCAAAGACAATAAAATACCTAAGAATACAACTTACAAGGGATGTGAAGGACCTCTTCAAGGAGAACTACAAACCACTGCTCAAGGAAATAAGAGAGGACACAAACAAATGGAAAAATATTCCATGCTCATGGACAGGAAGAATCAATATTGTGAAAATGGCCATACTGCCCAAAGGAATTTATATATTCAATGCTATTCCCATCAAGTTACCATTGACTTTCTTCACAGAACTGGAAAAAAATACTTTAAATTTCATATGGAACCAAAAAAAGAGACTGTATAGCCAAGACAATCCTAAGCAAAAAGAACAAAGCTGGAGGCATCACACTAACTTACTTCAAACTATATTACAAGGCTACAGTAACCAAAACAGTATGGTACTGGTACCAAAACAGATATAAAAACCAATGGAACAGAACAGAGGCCTCAGAAATAACACCCCACATTTACAACCATCTGATCTTTGACAAATCTGACAAAAACAAGCAATGTGGAAAGGATTCCCTATTTAATAAATGGTGTTTGGAAAACTGGCTAACCATATGCAGAAAACTGAAGCTGGACCCCTTCCTTACACCTTATACAAAAATTAACTCGAGATGGATTAAAGACTTAAATGGAATACCTAAAACCGTAAAAACCCTAGAAGAAAACCTAGGCAGTACCATTCAGGACATAGGCATGGGCAAAGACTTCATGACTAAAACACCAAAAGTAATGGCAAGCAAAGCCAAAACTGACAAATGGGATCTAATTAAACTAAAGAGTTTCTGCACAGCAAAAGAAACTATCATCAGAGTGAACAGGTAACCTACAGAATGGGAGAAAATTTTTGCAATCTATCCATCTGACAAAGGGCTAATATCCAGAACCTACAAAGAACTTAAACAAACTTACAAGAAAAGAAAAGAAAAAAAAAAAAAAAAAGCATCTCCATCAAAAACTGGGCAGATGCTATGAACAAACACTTCTCAAAAGTAGACATTTATGCAGCCAACAAACATATGAAAAAAAGTTCATCATCACTGGTCATTAGAGAATTGCAGATCCAAACTACAGTGTGGTGATTCCTCGAGGATTTAGAACTAGAAATATCATTTGACCCAGCAATGCCAAATACCCTAAGGATTATAAATCATTCTACTATAAAGACACAAGCACACATATGTTTATTGTGGCACTGTTCACAATAGCAAAGACTTGGAATCAACCCAAATGCCCATCAATGGTAAACTGGATAAAGAAAATGTGGCACATATACACCATAGAATGCTATGCAGCCATAAAAACAGATGAGCTCATGTCCTTTGAAGGCACATAGATGAAGCTGGAAACCATCATTCCCAGCAAACTAACAGGAACAGAAAACGAAACACCACATGTTCCCACTCATAAGTGGGAGTTGAACAATAAGAACACATGGACACAAGGAGGGGAACATCACACACCAGGGCCTGTTGGGGGGTGGGGGCCTAGGGGAGAAATAGCATTAGGAGAAATACTTAATGTAGATGATGGGTTGATGGGTGCAGCAAACCACCAGGGCACATGTATACCTATGTAACAAACCTGCACATTCTGCATATGTATCCCAGAGCTTAAAGTGTAATTTAAAAATAAAATAAAATAATTCAGGAACTACTGTTACTATAGTACATATTCTCTTCCAAGGCCTTGGGAGGATTAAGTGTAGTCAGGAACCACAAAGAAAATATACCCCTGTTCTTTGAAGGGATGGTTCTAAGTTGTGGCCTGATAGAGACACCAGCAGTTTTTTCTCATATATTAAAAGTTTCCCCTCTTTACATATAATAGGGGTACCCTTGGATATGGATAAGGATATCAATATTCAGGATAGTCATTTACGATGCCATTTTGAACTGGATATGCCAAGTGAGAAGGTCAACCTGATAAATTGAGTTTTGAAAAATTACAGACATAATATGCCCTGGCCAATATCTACGATGATCCTTGTGGCAAGGGCTGTCAGTCCAAATGTCTCCGGTTTGCCCACAAATTTGTAGGCTGCTACTATTAGCGAACATCATACAAGGGTCTGGAATTCCATGAGGGGGCATGTTTGGAAAGGCCCATGTGTTATTCTTTACATTATAGTCAAAGTGCTTAGTTAGAGCATGCCATTTCTATTGGAACTTCCAACCAGAAAGAGAGGCTAGATTCTGAAAGCCCCCCAGTAGGGCTTCTGATCCTTTTAGATCACCTTTACTGCACTTTCCTCCCCAAATCTTTGAACTATCAGCAATTACAAGTGTGATTTGACAATGTTTGAGATATCCCAAGTATGGTCCTTCCCTGTTGCTTTTAAAGCAGTAATCCCAGCACTTTGGGAGGCTGAGGTGGGCAGGTCATCTGAGGTCAGGAGTTCAAGACCCAGCCTGGCCAACATGCTGAAACCTCATCTCTACTAAAAATACAAAAATTAGCCTGGTGTGGTGGCGGGCACTTGTAATCTCAGCTATTCGGGAGGCTAGGGCAGGAGAATTGCTTGAACCCAGGAGGGGGAGGTTGCAGTGAGCTGAGATTGTGCCACTGAACTCCAGCCTGGGCAACAAGAGTGAAACTCCGTCTCGAAAATAAAATAAATAAATAAAATTAAAGCAGAGGGAGGCATTTGTATTATCCGGTCAACTTTTCCCAGCCTGAGGGTGTGAAGCTTATTTTGGGGGAGAGTGGTCTTTGGCACTGGGGGCAGAGTGTTTTTCTCAGAGGAGTTAGTTGCCCAGCTGAAAGTGCTCCCATACCATGTTCCTACTGCAAATAATAGAGTGAGTATAACAATTCCCACAAGGGAGGCATGGTAAGTAATTTCCATCTAAAATTGTTATTTGCCAAGATACATAGAATTTATCTTTAGAGTTCTATGAAGTTACAGATGTAACTCCATGGATAATTAAAAATGTCCTTGCAAATATGCCTCAAAAAGAAATTCTAATATCTGGCAGTAAATCTCAAAAGGAGAGGCAGAAATGACTAAAAGTATTTGATGAGGTAGGGGTGGAAATGAGTAAGAAGAGTAGTTCTCACTCAATGACTTCTCTTTCATGATTTTTAGCTTAAGGTCTCCTATTTCTTCACATTGATATTCAGGACGTTCCTGTGGGCTGTCAGGGGTTGTTCCCTCAGCTCTCCAGGCTTTGACTCAAGCGCAATGTATCCAGGAGTCTATTCCTGTACATTTTATTGCCGAAGGGGTTGAAAGAAGAACAGCGTAAGGCCTTTCCCAGTTTGGGCTTAGGAAAGCAGAGAGAGAAGAGAGAACCTTTAACAGTACCAAATCTCCTGGGTTAACAAGAGGTGGTCCTATTTCCTGGGGTTGGGCTTTTGCTAATTGTGCTAATTCCTGTTAGAGATGAGCCAGAGAGGACATGCTTAACTAACTCAGAGGTTTCCTGATCTAATAGAAAATCACTGGTGAGGAAAGCCTGTCCATACAGCATCTCAAAAGGTCTGAGACCTACTTTTGAAGGGGTATTTCTTATTTGTATTAAGGCCTTGGGAAGAAGAGTGGCCCAAGGAAGGTGAATTTCTTGGGATAATTTTCTGAGGTGTCTCTTGATAATATCATTAGTTTTCTCTACGTTTCCTGCAGACTGGGGTCTCCAAGCACAATGTACATGATATTCTATGCCTAGTGCTATTGAGGCCCCTTGTGTGACAGCTGCCTTAAACATGGAGCCATTGTCACTTTGAAGGTACTTAGGTAGGCCAAAGCAGAGAGTTTTTTCATTAACTAACACTTTTATTACCTCAGAGGCTTTTTCTGTGCAGCATGCAAATGCTTCTACTCAATTAGTGAAAGTATCTACCCACACCAGAAGGTATTGAATGCCCTTCATCTTTGGCATGTGGGTGAAGTCTATCTGCCAGTCTTCCCCTGGATAACTTCCTATTCTTTGGTTTGAGGAGGAAGGAGTCCTATTCAGGGGACTATTTTTGAAAAAGACTTCACTGGCATTAACAACTTGTTTGAATGTTTCTAGTATGTTCTCTCCTGAAAACAATCTCTGGGCACGTTGATAAGTTTTATCCTTTACCAAGTTAAAAGTTTGGTGAAGGATTTTAAGGACTTTACATTGGCTAGAGGCTGACAAGTGGAGTTTGCCATTCTTTGACTGTAGACATCCTGAGGGCTGAAAAGTATACCCTTGAGAACTGGCCCATTCTATTTCTGTAGGGGAGTACTGAAGTTTAATTTCTCTTACAGAGCATCCCCAAATTAGAGGGGTTTGAAGTATGTTGATGTCTTGAGACTTCCTTGCCACTGACTTAGTTGCCTGATCAGCTAATCTGTTTTTTTCAGCTACTTTATCTGTTCCCTCTTGATGTCCCCTACGATGCATCACTGCTGTTTCTCATGGAAGGAAGACTGAGGATAATAATCTGTTAACTTCCTGGTGATATTTTATAGGAGATCCATTAGTGGTAAGAAAATATCTTTCCTTCCAAATGGCAGCAGGAGCATAGAGAACCAGGAAAGCATACTTGGAGTCAGCGTAAATATTAGCTACCTTTCCCTTGCTTAATTAAAGTGCTCTTTTAAGAGCTATTAGCTCAGCTAATTGAGAGCTTATGCCTGTAGAGAGAGCAGCACTTCAATGACATCATTTAGAGTGACTACTGCATATCCTGCCCTGCAGATTCTTTGTTCTACAAAAGACCTCCCATCTGTCAAGAGGGCCCAGAATGGGTTCTCTAGGGGAGTTTCCCTGAGATCTTTCCTGGCTGCTTAGGTCTGTATTATGACCTGTTCACAGTCGTGTTCAGGTTCCCCAGTTTTCTTAGGGAGGAAGGTGGCTGGATTTAGGCGAGAATAAGTTTTTAATGTGATGTTGGAATCCTTTAACAGAAGGGCCTAATATTTAATGAGTCAGCTATCTGTTAGCCAAAGGCTTCCCCTAGCGTACAGTAGTCCTGCCATGTTATGTGGGGTATAAACAGTTAAGTCATTTTCTAGGGTTAATTTGGAGGCTTCTGGGACCAGCGGGGCCACTGAGGCAATGTTTCAGATGCATGCTGGCCATCCTTTAGCCACCAAATCAAGTTCCTTACTTAGATAATTTGCTGGTTGTTGACCTGGTCCTCAGGCCTGTGTTAAAACTCCCAGGGCCATTCCCTTACTTTATGATACGTACAGGTTGAAGGCCTTCCCTCTAAGAAGGCTGAGAGTTGGTGTCTTAAGCAAGGTTTGTTTTAGATGGTCAGAAGCCTTTTGACTGTTAGGTTCCCAGGTTAAAAGATGAGTTTTAACTCCCTGAGTTTCTTTTATGAGGTTAAATAACAAACAAGCTATTTCAGCATACCCAGGTACCCATAGTCTACAAAATCCTGTAATGCCCAAAAATCCTCATAGTTGCTTGAGGGTCTTGGGGAGGTGGAAGCAGAAAATAGACTGAATCCTTTCTTCCCCTAATGCTCTGGTCCCCTCTGACAGCACTAAACCTTGGTATTTCACTGAGATGTTGCAAAGCAGGGCCTTGAATTTTGAAATCTTATATCCTCTGCTATTTAAGAAGTTAAGAAGAGCTTCAATGCCTTCATGAGAAGCTTCCTCAGCTGGGGCACAGAACAGAATATCATAAATGTACTGCAAGACCATAACTTGAGGGTGGGAAGTCTCAGAGAGATCTTTTGACAATGCTTGTCCAAACAGATGAGAACTATCTCGAACTCCCTGAGGCAGCACCGTCCATATTAACTGGGCAGTTTGGCAGGAGGGATTTTCAAAGGCAAACAGGTATTGAAAATCAGGATGTAATGGTATGCAGAAAAAGACATCCTTTAAATCTAACACTGTAAACCATTTAGTTCCCTCAGGTATTTCAGTTAACAGGTATAGGGATTAAGGACTACTGGGTGGATTGGAACTACAGCTTCATTAAGGTCCTGAACTAGTCTCCATTCTCCATTGGGTTTCTGCACTCCTAATGTTGGGGTGTTGCATGGGCTATTACAGGGTTTGAGGAGGTTCTGCATCTTTAGGTTAATAATGGCTTCTAGCCCTTTCCTAGCCTCTGGCCTTAGGGGATATTGTCTTTAGTTAGGAAAAGAAGATGGATCTGTACTGGCCTAGAGATTATAGCTCAACCTATTCTTCCTTGAGTTGCCCACACTTCTTAATATTAGCTTCCATCAGGGAGAGACAAAGAGTTTGTCCTGGGGCTATACGGATGCTGGCCCCCATGTGAGGTAGAATATCTCTACCTGATAAAGGAGTGGGACTTTCAGGCATGATTAAAAAGCTATGTGTAAATAATAGGTCCCACCTCATCTGCAGCTAAGGGGTTAGAAAAATACCGGATTAGAGTTTTTCCTGAGACACCACTTACAGTTGTGCTATGAGAAAAGGGGAGGCCTGGAATCAAGAGGAGAAGAGAGAGACTGGCTCCAGTATCCAGAAGAAGATCTACCTTCCTTCCTTCAATTTCCAGAATCAGGCAGGGCTCCTGTAATGGCAGTCTGGGCTGCTGGAGCCAGGGGTTTGTGCCCCGGGACCTGTCAGTCCTGCTGGACTATCAGACTGGTTCTGAACCCAGTGACCTCCATCTCCAGGGGCAGTTTGATCTCCAGTGGTCTCCGCCACAGACTGGACAGGGTTGAGGTGGCTTCTTCTTGCTGCCTGGGCATTCCTTCTTAAAATGCACTGACTTGCGACATTGATAACAGCTAATGGATGTGCTCTGGGGATCCTGGACTTTGCAAGCTTGCAATGCTGCTACTAGAGCCTCTGTCCTTCTCTTGGTTTCCTCTCCTTTTCCTGGGCCTCCTCCTAATCCCTACTGTAAAAGGCCAAAGTGGCTATTCTCAGGAGGTTTTCTAGGGTGCTATTTGGTCCTATAGCTTGCTTCTGTAGTTTCATTCTAATATCGGGAGCTGCCTATGTAATCAACTTCTCCTTCAGGATGAGCTGTCCCTCAACTGAATTGGGGGATAAAGAAGTGTGTTTTATTAGTGCCTTTCTCAGCCTTTCCATAAAGGTTGTGGGATTCTCATCTGCTTTTTAGTCTATCATGGACAGCTTAATTCAGAAGTTTGGCCCTGGTTTTTCATAAGCCCTCTAACATGCATATTAAAAAGTGCTTCCTTTTCCATTCATCTACTGATTTATTGGGGTTCCATCAGGGTTGTCTGCCAGAACTGCTTCTCCTCCTGGTGGTAATGGAGTTTCCATTACTTCTTCACCTTCCCTATCCCCTTTTTTCTCTTTGGTCTACTATAGCAGACAAGTTGCTCATCTCCAGATTTTTCTGCTGGCTGCAGAACTGCCTGCTTCTCAGCTGCAGTAAGGGTCTGACCTAGGAGGAACATGACATCCCTCCATGTGAGGTCAAACACCTGAGTTAAATTTTGTAAAGTTTCTATATACCTATTGGGGTCATCAGAAAATTGGCCTAAGTCTCCCCTTATTTGCTTAAGGTCCTGTAATGAGAGGGCAACATAAACCCTCATGGCACCATTTCCATCAGGCATTTCCCGCAGAGGTAAAAAGTGGGGAAAGTGGGTAATACTGGAGATGGTAGAGCTGGAGGAGCTGATGGTATGACTGGAGGGGGTTCTGGATGAGGGGTACTGGAGGGTTGGGACATTCAATAGCTCTCTCAGATTGCTCCTGTGGAATCTGCTTTAGCTCTGGGGAACTATTCCCCGTGGGTTTGCCTACCATGGCTGCTAAGAGAACTAGGTTGATCATGCAAAACTTGTAAAGGTTTGTGTTGTGTTGCAGGACAAAGAAAATCTGTACATAGGAGACCTCAGACCGTTTGCCCTTCTGTCTACAGAAAAGATCTAATTGTTGGATAATATTAAAATCAAGACTCCCCCCAGCAGGCCAGGTTTTTCTGTCCCCAAGAAGGTAAGAAGGCCATGCCCTTGTGTAACAGAATATGAGGTGATTTTTATTCAAAGTCTCAGGGTTAAAGGAGTCCCAGTGCTTCAGAATGCACTCCAGTGGAGTGCATGCTGAAGATGATTTGTTACCCATCTAGAAAGAGAAGAGAGAAAAAGGTGTCCCTGAAGTCTTCTTCCTTTCTGTGTGTGACCCAGGGTAGAGAAGAAGACAGTGGGAGTGTCCCCCTTGACTGTTTTTTGACTCCTTGGTTCCTGGCTCCCTGTTAAATGTGTCACCCATGGTTGTAGGAATGACCCTTCAAGCCATGGCAACAGAGATACTAAGCTATTGGGCTCGTCATGCTCACCCAAGTAGCTCTAGTCCTCTGCTTGTGATTTCCCTTTGACTTCCTAGACTTCTGTGACCTGTGTGCCTCCTTGCCACCCCACCCCTCACAAAAAGGATCTTGAGAAAGACTATATAAAAGGCAAGGCTCCTTCAATGGAGGGAATGTGATAGATTGTCTGCTATTATGGCCCATGCTAAAGCATTTACCCTTAGAAAAATGGTTCTGTTTAACTTCTGGACCTTAAAAATCCCCTTACTAATTAAGTACTGTCTTAATCAGAGACAGAATAGGTGTCTTAAAGGGACGTGGGGACCTAATGGCAATTTTCCTGCTAATGGGACAGTATCAGGACTAAAATTTGGCTGCAGAGGACATTTTACTCCTAATTGTTGAAGCCAGAACTTTCGCATTCACAGAAGCAGCATAAAGCCTGGTTTCCAATAGAAAGATGCAAAAAGGAAAAATTGGGAAGCTGCAGTGTACAGCAGAGTACCAGCAATGTGTCTTATAAAGAGGATTTATATTTCCATTAGGTGGCGCTGTTGGCTTAGAAATACCACGTGCTCACCAGAGGACTAGTAGTAAATGACATCACTATGGGGGAAAGGGAAGACCTCTGTTCCTAGAAGATCGCAGTGGCATTCACCTGAGCTATCTCCCCAGTTATTACAGTATTTCTTGATCTTGCCTAACAGGATTACTTCCCCAGGCTGTAAAAACTCACACATATTCAATACACAGAGAGAATGAGACATAGCAACTACAGATAGAAAAAGAAGGAAAGTTTTGTGACGGAATAGCTGCGGATCCTTTAACAACACCCGGGCAGTCTGTCAGAGGCTGAGTCCAGTCAAGAAGCCTTTGAATAACACCAGGGTGTGCCCCGGCCAGAAATTCTTAGTTACTTCAGGACTCTTCCCAGCCTCACACGATGGCTAAGGTTCCCTGTGAAAAGAAGCTGTTTTGAAGCATGACCAACATTCCCAATGACCCGTGGGTATTTGGGGGTTCTCCATGTTCTCCCCAGAAAGCCTGAAATCCAAGTCTTTAAGAATGGCTGTAACACTAAGTGTATCTAGACAGCTGACAGATGCCCATTATTGATTTGGTTTTTTGTCTTGTTTTGAGACAGAGTCTTGCTCTGTCATCCAGGCTGGAGTGCAGTGGCATGATCTTGGCTCACTGTAACCTCCACCCCCTGGGTTCAAGCAATTCTCATGTGTCAGCCTCCCAAGTAGCTGGGACTACAAGTGTGCACCACTATGCCCAGCTAATTTCTTGTGTGTGTATTTTTAGTAGAGTTAGGGTTTCACCATGTTGCCCAGGTTGGTCTTGAACTCTTGAGCTCAGGCAATCTGCCCACCTCAGCCTCCCAAAGTGCTAGGATTACAGGCATGAGCCACTGTGCCTGGTCAATTTGATTTGATTTTAAAATGAAGGCCAAGAGCTTGGAATGAAAGGACAGATTTTGAGTTCACTCCTCTGCTCACCACCCTGATGAATGTTGTACCTTTGCTTCCTGACCAACGCACCATGACATTTAGGATTAGGCCTAAGGAGGTCTGGCAGACACAACTAAGTTACACAGAAGGGTGACCCAGATGCTAAGTTACCAAACTCTTGCACTCTTGCCTCTCCCTTAGTTCTTACCTATGACCTTGTGAGGGATTTCCTAAGATCAGCTGGTGGAGAGAGAAAAACATAAAGCTCTCCCAGTAGAAAGAGCTTTGAGCAGCACATGTAGTCATTAACTGTGGGGGGAGGAAAAAGTGGCCAGAGGTAGAGATATTCAAGAACTCCTGGGAAGTGGTAAACAGCTCTGTTGGCTGGTCAGGGCCTGAAAAGAAAAAGGGAGAAATATTAGAAGATAGGATCAAGGAAGTCTGGAGAAGGAGCACATGTATTGATGTTTGTGATTCAGGTCAGTGCCTACCAGATCATTCATCACAAAGGGGTTACACAGGAAGGCTCATCCTGTGCTGGTAGCCAGCCTCTGTTCTCAGGCACTCCGGTGTTTTCACGGTAAGTTTGTGACTAGAGTAATCACGGTGGCAGGGATGGAAGCTATGCCGAAGCCTGATAGCACAGGCCCTTCTTATCAAAGATACTCTAGTTACCACCACTGCTAAATGTCAATGTCAGAAACCAATATTAGCCAGGTGCAGTGGCTCACATCTGTAACCCCAGCACTTTGGGAGGCCAAGGCAGGAGGATCACTTGATGCTAGGAATTTGAGACCAGCCTGGGAAACATAGTGAGACCCCATTTCTAAAAAAATTAGGCATGGTGTTTCATACCTGTAGTCTCAGCTACTCAGGAGGCTGAGGCAGGAAGATCACTTGAGCCCAGGAGTTCAGGGCTACAGAGAGCTATGATTGTGCCACACTGCACTCTAGCCTGGGCTGTAACAGAGTGAGACTCTGTCTCAAGAATAATCAATTTCTTTAATAAAAATTTTAAAAAGAAACAGACAGGCACAATGGCTCATGCCTGTAATCCCAGCACTTCGGGAGGTCAAGGGAGAAGCATTGCTTGAACCCATGAGTTCAAGACCAGCCTGGGCAACATAGGGAAACCCCATCTCTACAAAAATGTAAAAACTAGTTGGATGTGGTGGCACACTTGTGGTCACAGCTACTGGGAAGCCTGGGAGGTCGAGGCTGCACTGAGTCGTGATTGTATCACTGCTTCACTGCTTTCCAGCCTGGGCAACAGAATAAGACAGGAATGAAGGAAGGGAGGGAGGGAGGGAGGGAGGGAGGGAGGGAGGGAGGGAAAAGAAACTAATACTGAGGCCTAAATATGGCATTCATTCCCTCAAGGAAGCCAACAAATCACTTGGTGACAAGTTGATTTCCTTACACACTAGAGAAGCAGTGATTCATCTTTACCGGGATGGATGTGTTGTCCAGGTAAGATTTGCCTTCTTTGCCTATACTGCCTATATCAACACGATTATTGGAGGGTTCATATAGTATGTGACTTACCAGTAAGAGATCCTATATAACATCTACTTGGACTAAGGGACCCACTTTATAGCAATGTAACAATGAGCACATGTTCACAGGATCCACTGGTCCTATCATTTACCACTCCACCCAGAAGGTTGCCAATGTGATAGAACATTGGAATGACCTGTTAAAGACACAGCTATGGTTCCAGCTTGTGAATGTCAGCCAGTTGAGGTATAATCCTTCAAGATAAGATATAAACATTGAATCAACAGACATTAAGTAGTTAAAATACATAGGACTCGGAATGAAGGGGTATGAGTAGAAATAACCCCTGATATAGTCTGAATGTTTTTGTCCCCCAAAAACTCCTATGTTGACATCTTAAACCCTAAGTTGATGGTATTAGGAGGTGGGGCCTTTGCAAAGTGATTAGGTCATGAGAGTGGCCCCTTCAGGAATTGGATCAGTGCCCTTATAAAAAAGGCCCAAGAAAGCCAGATCATTTCTTCCAACATGCAAGTTTACAGTAGAAGTTGCAGTCTGCAACCAGAAGAAGGCCTTTGCCAGAACTCAATTATGCTGGTACCCTGATCTCAGACTTCCAGTCCCCAGAACTGTGAGAAATAAATTTCTGTGGTCTGTAAGCCACCCAGTGTGTGGTATTTTGTTATAATAGTCCAAATGGACCAAGATTTGGACCAAACCCAAATGGACAAATCTTCTCACCATCACTTCCAGTGAACCACTTATGTTTTTTGGCATTCCTGTCCTTACAAGTTTAGGTTCTGCAGGATTAGAAATTTTAGTCTATGGGCATGGAATACACACAACAGAGTTCTACTAAACCTAAAGTTACCACTGTTTCCTGATCATCTAGGGATCCTCTAAAGAAGTTAATAGACTAGCAGGCATAACTGATGAGGATTGTGATAAGGAGACATGGTTGCTGCTACATAGTGGGAGCAGGGAGAATGTCAGTGGTTCAGTGGGATGCCCCTTAATGCTTCCATAGCCTTCCAAGTGCAAGATCACCAGGGAGCCAGACTCACCAGGGAAGAAGGTCTGGTCATCCCATTAGGTGAGCAACCTAGACCAGTAGAAGCATTAACCGAAGAGGAGGGGATTCCAGAATGAACATTCTGTGAAGGACAGGATGAATATCCCCACAGCCTGGGAACAACTGCAGCATTATCCCACCAACCACCCTGCTGTTAGGTCCTTCCATCAGGGGTATGATTAAGGCCATAAATTAATGACAGAGTGAACTTAACATGGGCACATTGATAAGCAATACAAAGGACATAGTGTGAAAGATGCACTCATGCCCTGTGCGTATCCCCTTGACACACCCTGGAGGTCATCTGAAGATAACTCCCTTACTGTCCACTGGCTTCCTGTGCCTCCCAGTCCACGGGCACTCTCCAGCCCAGGACTGTGCTTGGCTCACACACGGGGCAGGCTGGAAGTACCAGGGAGTTAATGTCTCAGAGACTGTCAACCAGAGTTGGAGTTGATAATGACCCAGCTTTCTCACCTCTTGATGGGAAATGTTCGGATTATTTTCCACAGTTTCTTAGAGGGATATTAATAAGACTGAGCTCCATTCACCCTCAAAAGTTACCCATTATTAATGCAGCTTCAATGGCTTTCTTCCTTTTCCTGACTCACTTCCCCACTTTCACCCATGGCGTCCTGGGATCACCTTCCTATTCAACTCCTTATACCCAAATCCTTGACTAAAGTCTACTTTGGGGGGAAACCCAGGCTAAGATAAAAAGACAAAGAAAATTATCATATTTTCTAATTAATAGAATAATATGTGGCCAATGAAAATATGTACATAATACAGAATATGTACATAATACAGAAATACAGAAAGACACGTGGATTACAATGTTAACTGAAAAACAATAATTTGTCTATTCTCATTACAACTACAAATAAGTAAAAACAGATCCTTGTGGATGGAAATATACAGGGATGATCATCACTTTGTTGGGGCTGAGGAAAAACATTTTTTAAGGAGGGAGAAATCAGAGTGTTAAAGTGCCCAGGGTTCAAGTGAGATAAGCGTGACATTACTCCCTGTTGTGTTTGGACTTTTGTGCACAGCATTGTTCTCAGCAGTCACAGATCTGCTGGTTGTAGCAAGATCACCACCATCCTGGGTACTGCCAATTCTTTTCCCCAAAGCTGCTCATTTACTCACAAAGGATGGGAAAGCTCAGCTGTCTCTGGCTGTGACTGTAGAAAGCCTAGATTAGAGAAGCCAGACTAACAATGTGCAATCCTCATAAATTAACCTTGGTTTGGAAGAAAAGCTTGACTTACAGGTTGGGATATTCAGTAGCAAAACCCTGTACCCCACAAACTACAATTAAGTATAACCTGTCTTCTGAGTCTAAGGGGGCATGACTAAGCCACAAGAATGACCTTATATGGCCTCTGGCATTGGAAATGTTCCTTTTTACTGAGAAAAAACAGATTAGCCTATGCCAATGGCCAGACCATAAATGAAAAAGATTTAGTTATTTACCATATAAAAATATAAAGCATTTGGGGGGAAAGTATACTACAAAAAAGAAAGTCAGAGCTGGGTGTGGTGGTGTGCTCCTATAATCCCAGCTATTTGGGATGCTAAGGCAGGAGGATCACTTGAGTCCAGGAGATAAGAGACCAGCCTGGGCAACACAGGGACACCCTCATCTCAAAAAAAGAAAAATTCAAGAGCTAAACAAGAAACTGGGGGGAAAAATCTTGCAATAAATATGGTAAAGGGTTAATATCCTTAATAAATAAAAAAAAGAAGACAGATGGTGAATAATCTTTATTCATCAACTTCACCAACATATTTGCCCTGAACAGGACTGTCAGCTCTCAGCAGATATCTGGAACTCTACGCTGACTTAGGAGGAAAATTTAAATGCTCTACTGGTAAAAAGAAGTCAGCATTTGTCAGTGGCAGTAGAACTGCTAGAAACTGTAGAGAAATCCAGGAAAAGCATGGTTTCATTTCCATGTTTTTACCCTGAGCAAAACAAGGAAAGGAAAGTGTTATATTGGGGCTGAACTGGCACATTTAAAATATAGAACAACTTAAAACCCTGTGATCTGGGGCTTCCTGAAAGTTAACAAAAATCTAGCAAGCTACAAGGGAAATAAATAATAGGAGAATCATTCAACAACAGCTCTGTCTTTAATAAAGCTAATATTTTGACAATTTTATGAGGTTTGTGTGGTTTTTGTTTTTGGTAAGCTCAGAAGTAATCACAAAATATAATATGAAAGCATTATTGTAATAAAATAAAAACAACAAAAACAGATTGAACTAAGAGCAAAGGAAATCAATTCAATACCTTGCATTTCTCAAGGACTGATAGCCACACAGAAGGAGATGGCTACCAATACTGTAATTTGAGGGGCCCTAGAAAGGCTCCAGTGGAGATAATTCCTCTCATTTCCTCCACTGAAATTCAGCCTTTGAAATTTAATTCGTTAAGATCTCCAATGCCTTTGGTTTCTTATGCAAATAAGGACAAGGATATCAACCTAAAGTCATTTCCAACTATCACCCTTTGGGGAGGATCTTTTTCAAGGCCCCAGTGGAAAGAGAATTGAGACTAGAAAGTGAGGTGAGAACCCTAAAAAGGGGAAACCTAGGAGGAGGCAAATACACATTTCTAACCATTCTGTTTCTACCAAGGTCAGCATATGTCCCAGGTACACACATCACACAGGCATATCTGAAAGGGAGAGAACTGACAAGGAAACCTGCATAGATTCTAGAGCAGGTGCTTGCTAAGGTATAACCTGCTGGCTTAGAAAGCACTGGCAAAGACACAGGGTTACAGACATCAACTTCTTAGCAGATCTCCTCCCATTCATCGCCTCAGCCTTTGGGGCTTCTTCAGAATTTCACAACTGCACCTGTTGTTGTTGTTTGTTGTTGTTGTTGTTGTTATGGAGTTTCACTCTGTTGCCCAGGGTGGAGTGCAATGGCGCTGGGTCAGCTCCCTGCAACCTACGCCTCACAGGTTAAAGCGATTCTCCTGTCTCAGCCTCCCAAGTAGCCAGGATTACAGGGGCCCACCACCACACCTGGCTAATTTTTGTATTTTTAGTAGGGACAGGGTTTCACTATATTGACCAGGCTGGTCTGGAACTCCTGACCTCAGGTTATCCACCTGCCTCAGCCTCCCAAAGTGCTGGTATTACAGGCTTGAGCCACTGCACCTGGCCACAAATGAACCATTTCAAAGAAGTTTCCCCCAAGATGAATAACTGCCCCAGTGGTGGGCTTCCAACTTCCCTGCAGTCAGTGCCTGCCTTCTCTGTATTTGCATATCTTGCTGGGTTTTAACAAGAAAAAGAGTTGGTCACAGGTGAATTAACAGCTCAGGAAAAGCAAGACTGTTTTTCTGAGAAAATAAAATAAAAAGCTAAAAGCTTGCAAAGTCACCAGATGCTGAATACCTCAGAAAAAGAATTACTTTGTAATACTGCTTTGAAATGAGCTTCCTAAGCAGATGAGGTTCTCCTTCGTTGTAAACCACCTCCCAGCAAAGCAGATATTCAGGTCATTCTCCTTACCTTCTGGGGATATCTCCATAGTTTAGAAAGCAAGATCACAATTTTTCTTTTTTTTTCTTTTCTTTTCTGAGACAGGGAGCTCTGTTGCCCAGGCTAGAGAACAGTGGCAGGATCACCACTCACTGCAGCCTCAGGCTCCCAGGGTCAAGCGATTCTTCCACCTCACCCTCCTGAGAAGCTGAGACTACAGGCATGCTAGCTTGCCCAGCTAATTTTTTTTTTAATAGAGATGGGACTCTCCCTATGTTGCCCATGCTGGTCTCAAACTCTTGGACTCAAGAGATCCTCCTATGTCGGCCTCCCGAAGTGCTGAGATTACAGGCATGAGCCCCCATGCCTAGTCATAAGGTCACTAAATTCCAAAGAAATCTAACTTTTCTTTAGCACTTACCAATGTCAGGCACGATAAAAGTGACTTTCATGCATTTAATCCTCAACTCACCTCTATTTTGGGTATGAGGATTATTATCCCTGTTTTGCAAATGTAGGAGCCGGTACTTACAGAGCTCAAACCTCTGCCCAAAGTCAGCAACTGGGGCAGAGCCAGACAGCAAAGTAAAAAGAAAAGCCTGCTGACACTACAGCTGGAGCTCTTCCCCTTCCGCACTCTACTCTCAGATTCACAAATATGGGGGAAAAGTGCACCTAAACTCAGCCAAGATCTACAAAGGTCAATTGAACAAAGGAGCTAGAAATACTTGGGCGAGCTTTACTGGGGAAAGTGGAAAGGGAGGTAAGAAGTGGCTCCTCCACTACTTAAATATCATCAGTGCAGTAATTCATGCAGCAAGTACTTATTGAGCTCCTGCTATGTGCTAAACAGTGTTCTGAGCATGGGAGATGGACTAGAAGGGGACAAACCAAACCCTAACCTCATAGAGTTTAGATTGATAATGAAGACATACAACACGGCAGCTGGCAGTGAGAGACAGGACTAGCTGAATTTCCTAGGCCAACTAAGAATCCCTAAGCCTAACTGGGAAGAGGACTGCATCCACATTTAAACATAGCACTTGCGACTTAGCTTACACTCGATCAATAAGGTAGTAAAGAGAGCTCACTAAAATGCTAATTAGGCTAAAACAGGAGGTAAAGAAATAGCCAATAATCTATCGCCTGAGAGCACAGGGGGAGGAACAACGATTGGGATATAAACCCAGGCATTCTAGCCTGGCAACCCCCTTTGGGTCCCCTCCCATTGTATGGGAGCTCTGTTTTCACTCTATTAAATCTTGCCAACTACACACTCTCTGGTACATGTTTGTTCCAATTTGAATTGAGCTTTCGCTCACCATCCACCGCTGCTGATTGCCGTCTTTGCAGACGCCGCCACTGACTTCCACCCCTCCCTATCTGGCAGGGTGTCCACTGCACTTCTGATCCAGCAAAGCAGCACCCATTGCCGCTCCCAACGAGGCTAGAGGCTTGCCATTCGTCCTGCACTGGCTAAGTGCCTGGGGTTTGTCCTAATCAAGCTGAATAGAGCTAAAACACTCACCGCATGGCCCAAGATTCCATTCCTTGGAATCTGTGAGGCCAAGAACCCCAGGTCAGAGAACAAGAGACTCGCCGCCATCTTGGAAGTGTCCTGCCACCTTCTTTGGAGCTCTAGGAGCAAGGATCCCCCGGTAACGTTTTGGTGACCACAAAGGAACTCTCCAAAGTGATGAGTAATACTGGACCACTTTCACTTGCTATTCTTTCTGTCCTTCCTTAGAATGGAGGAAAATACCAGGCACCTGTTGGCCAGTTAAAAAAATGATTAGTGTGGCCCCGAACTTAAAACTTAGGTGTGAGGCTGTCTGGGAAAGGGCTTTCTAACAACTCCCAACCCTTCAGTGTTGGGAGCATTGATCTGCCTGAAACCAGTTTCTGCTTTCAGTTTTCCTGGGGAAGCAGAGGGCCGACTAGAGGCAGAAAGCTGTCATCCAAAACTCCTGGCATTAGCCAGTTGAGATCAATGGTGCAGCCAGAAGTTTCTACTCAACAGTTGCCCATGCGTGTGCTGCTACCTTTCCTTCTGACCCATACCTCCTGGGTCCCAACAACGACTTTCTTGAAAGTGTAGCCCCAAAATTCTCCTTACCTCTGAATCTACTTCCTCCAACCCCTGCCTCCTAGGTACTAATGCTTCAGACTTTCACTTCCTCTCCCAAGCATTAGAACAAGTTGTATCTCCAAAGGGATCTAGGGAAGCTCGATGCTGCATCCTTAGGCATCTAGGCTATGAACCCAGGGAGTCTTGTCCCTGGTGCCCCTCCCAATTTAGGTATACAGCTCTTGACATGGACAGTTATGTGACACCCATCCCTCACCACCCTTGCCAGGGCCCCAAGTTTGTAAATGGCTAGTAGGATTGCTCTCCCTTTGTGTAGATGCTCTCCTCCCCAATTTTCTACCCAGCTTACCCCCTACTCCCAGCCACACAATACAATCTCCAACCCTTGGCTTCTTGGCCAGGGCCTTGGAACTGACAACCCAGTACTCTAACAACTGGAACTGGGTCTACAACAGCATAATAGATCAAGATGAAAACGAATTGAGTAAATTAAAAGGGAGGCACATATTCCTAAGTGGCAAATGGGGGAAACAAGTGAATGTCCTTCCGCTGTGTTCCTAAAATCCATCTACAAAGAAAAGGGAAGAAGAAAGAGAGAGACAGAGAGGAGAGAGAGAGAGAAAAAGAGGGAGTCAGAGAGAGAGAGAGAGAGAGAGAGAGAGACAGAAAGTCGAAGAGAGAAACAAAGAGAGAGATCCCAGTAGTAGCAACTGCTTTGCTAACAGAAGAAAGTAGAAAATTAGTCTTTAGAGGAAACCTCATTGTGAGCACATTTCACAGTTCAGAACTATCCTAAGTCAAAAAAAGAAAAAGGGGGTAGCTTACTAACTCAAAAATCTTAAAGTATAGGGCTATTCTGTTTAAAAAAAAAAAAAAAAAAAAAAAAAAAAAAGATAATTTAACATTAATCACTGAAAATTTCCTTAATCCAGCAGATTTCCTAACAGGAGATTTATATCTTGATTACCATACAAAGGTCCAACCAGACCTAGAAGGAACCCCCTTCAGGACAGAATGATAGATGGTTCCTCCCAGGTGATTGAAACACACACACACACACACACACACACACACACACACACACAAAATGGGCATTCAGTAATTGAGGGAAACTCTTGTAGAAGCAGAGTTAGGAAAACTGCCTAACAATTGGTCTGCTCAAACATGAGAGATGTTTGCACTCAGCCAATCCTTAAAGTACTTACAGAATCAAAAAAACTATCTCAATTCTGACTCAAAAGGTTACCCACACCCTCTCTGAAATGAATTTGCATAAGAACTGTTGTTTGTGGGAATGCATCTTGATGGGGCAACTGGGTTGTTATGAAATATTCAGGAACCCAGCCCAGCTCTAGAACTCACCCCTAAGCACAAAAGCAACATTGGGCATGCTGGTAAAGGACCACTAGAATCCAGCAGTCTGGACCCCTTTCTTTGTGGTCAAGAAAGGTGGGAAAAGTGGTGCAGGACTGCTACATCAGTGAGTGTAAACTAATCTGATAAGCAGAGGTCCATGGGTGGTTACACATGCTGAAAAGAAATAAGCATTAGGACCATAGAGGATGCTCTAGGACTAATGCTCATCAGAAAATGACTAGGGGTGCTATCATCCCTATGTTCTTTTTCAGATGGGGAATGTTCCCCCCAAGGCAAAAACGCCCCTAAGATGTATTCTGGAGAACTGAGACCAATTTGACCCACAGATGCTAAGAAAGAAATGACTTATATTCTTCTGCAGTACCGCCTGGCCACAATATCCTCTTCAAGGGGGGAGAAATCGGGCCTTCTGAGGGAAGTATAAATTATAACACCATCTTACATCTAGAACCCTTTTGTAGAAAAGAAGGCAAATGGAGTGAAGTGCCGTATGTACAAACTTTCTTTTCATTAAGAGGACAACTCACAGTTATGTTAAAAGTGTGATTTATGCCCTACAGGAAGCCCTCAGAGTCTACCTTCCTACCCCAGCATCCCCCAACTCCTTCCCCAACTAATAAGGACCCCCCTTCAACCCAAATAGTCCAAAAGGAGATAGACAAAGGCATAAACAATGAGCCAAAGACTGCCAATATTCCCTGATTATGCCACCTCCAAGTGGTGGGAGGAGGAGAATTTGGCCCAGCCAGAGTGCATGTACCTTTTTCTCTCTCAGACTTGAAGCAAATTAAAATAGATCTAGGTAAATTCTCATATAACCCTGATGGCGATATTGATGTTTTTCAATGGCTATATTGATGTTTTACAAGGACACTTTAAAAAAGATTGTCCAAATAGAAATAAGCTGCCCCCTCATCCATGCCCCTTACATCAAGGGAATCACTGGAAGTCCCACTGTCCCAGGGGACAAAGGTCCTCTGAGTCTGAAGCCACTAACTTAGTGATCCAGCAGCAGGACTGAGGGTGCTTGGGGCAAGCACCAGCCCATGCCATTGCCCTCACAGAGCCCTGGGTATGCTTGACCATTGAGGGCCAGGAGGTTAACTGTCTCCTGGACACTGGCCCAGCCTTCTCAGTCTTACTCTCCTGTCCCAGACAACTGTCCTCCAGATCTGTCACTATCTGAGGGGTCCTAGGACAGCCAGTCACTAGATACTTCTCCCAGCCACTAAGTTGTGACTGGGGAACTTTACTGTTTCCACCTGCTTTTCTAATTATGCCTGAAAGCCCCACTCCTTTGTTAGGGAGAGACATTCTAGCAAAAGCAGGGACTATAATACACTTGAACATAGGAGAAGGAACACCCATTTGTTGCCCCCTGCTTGAGGGAGGAATTAAGTCTGGGCAACAGAAGGACAATATGGACAAGCAAAGAATGCCCATCTTGTTCAAGTTAAACTAAAGAATTCTGCCTCTTTTCCCTACCAAAGGCAGTATCCCCTTAGACCGAGGCCCAGCAAGGACTCCAAAAGATTGTTAAGGACCTAAAAGCCCAAGGCCTAGTGGAACCATGCAATAGTCCCTGCAATACTCCAATTTTAGGAGGACAGAAACCCAACAGACAGTGGAGGTTAGTGCGAGATCTCAGGATTATCAGTGAGGCCGTTGTCCCTCTATACCCAGCTGTACCTAACCCTTATATTCTGCTTTCCCAAATACCAGAGGAAGCAGAGTGGTTTACAGTCCTGGACCTTAAGGATGCCTTTTTCTGCATCCCTGTACATCCTGACTCTCAATTCTTGTTTGCTTTTGAAGATCCTTCAAACCCAACATCTCAACTCACCAGGACCATTTTACTCCAAGGGCTCAGGGATAGCCCCCATCTATTTGGCCAGGCATTAGCCCAAGATTTGAACCAGTTCTTATACCTGGACACTATTGTCCTTCAGTACATGAATGGTTTACTTTTAGCTGCCCATTCAGAAACCTTGTGCCATCAAACCACCCACGTGCTCTTAAACTTTCTCGCCACCTTTGGCTACAAGGTTTCCAAACCAAAGGCTCAGCTCTGCTCACAGCACGTTAAATACTTAGGGCTAAAATTATCCAAAGGCACGAAGGCCCTCAGTGAGGAACTTATCCAGCCTACACTGGCTTGTCCTCATCCCAAAACCATACTAACTGTTGGATGTGTCTCCCCCTGCACTTCAGGCCATACATATCAATCCCTGTACCTGAACAATGGAACAACTTCAGCACAGAAATAAACACAGCTTCCATTTTAGTAGGATTTGTTGTTTCCAATCTGGAGATTACCCATACCTCAAACCTCACCTGTGTAATTTTAGTAATAATATAGAAACAACCAACTCCCAATGCATCAGTTGGGTAACTCCTCCCACAGGAATGGTCTGCCTACCCTCAGGAATAATTTTTTGTTTGTAGTACCTCAGCCTACCATTGTTTAAATGGCTCTTCAGAATCTATGTGCTTCCTCTCATTCTTAGTGCCCCCATGACGATCTACACTGAACAACATTTATACAATTATGTCATACCTAAGCCCCACAACAAAAGAGTACCCATTCTTCCTTCTGTTATTGGAGCAGGAGTGCTAGGCAGACTAGACACTGGCATTGGCAGCATTGGCAGTATCACAACCTCTACTCAGTTCTACTATAAACTATTTCAAGAACTAAATAGTGACATGGAATGGGTCACCGACTCACTGATCACCTTGTAAGAATAACTTAACTCCCTAGCAGCAGCAGAAGTCCTTCAAAATCGAAGAGCTTTAGACTTGCTAATGGCCAAAAGAGGGGAAATCTGTTTATTTTTAGGGGAAGAATGCTGTTATTATGTTAATCAATCTGGAATTGTCACTGAGAAACTTAAAGAAATTAAAGATCGAATACAATGTAGAGCAGAGGAGCTTCAAAAGACGGGACCCTGAGGCCTCCTCAGCCAATGGATGTCCTGGATTCTCTCCTTCTTAGGGCCTTTAGCAGCTATAAGATTGCTGCTTCACTTTGGACCCTGCATCTTTAACGTCCTTGTTAAGTTTGTCTCTTCCAGAATCGAAGCTGTAAAGCTACAAATGGTTCTTCAAATGGAACCCCAGATGAGTCCCTGACTAAAATCTACCGTGGACCCCTGGACTGGCCTGCTAGCCCATGCTGTGATGTTGATGACATCAAAGGCACCCCTCCCAAGGAAATCTCAACTGCACGACCCCTACTAAGCCCATTTCAGCAGGAAGCATTTAGAGCGGTCGTCAGCCAACCTCCCCAACAGCACTTGGGTTTTCCTGTTGAGAGGGAGAACTGAGAGACAAGACTAGCTGGATTTCCTAGGCCAACTAAGAATCCCTAAGCCTAGCTGGGAAGGTGACCGCATCCACATTTAAACATGGGTCTTGCAACTTAGCTCACACCCAACCAATAAGGTAGTAAAGAGAGCTCACTAAAATGCTAATTAGGCTGAAACAGGAGGTAAAGAAATAGCCAATCATCTATTGTCTGAGAGTGCAGGGGGAGGGACAATGATCAGGATATAAACCCAGGCATTCTAGCTGGCAATGGCAACCCCTTTTGGGTCCCCTCCTGCTGTATGGGAGCTCTGTTTTCACACTATTAAATCTTGCAACTGCACACTCTCTGGTCCGTGTTTGTTCCAGTTTGAACTGAGCTTTCGCTCGTCATCCACTGCTGCTGATTGCCATTGTTGCAGATGCCGCCACTGACTTCCACCCCTCCAGATATGGCAGGGTGTCCACTGCACTTCTGATCCAGTGAAGTGGTACCCATTGCCACTCCCAATCAGGCTAGAGGCTTGCCATTGTTCCTGCATGGGCTAAGTGCCCGGGGTTCATCCTAATCAAGCTGAATAGAGCTATAACACTCACCACATGGCCCAAGATTCCATTCCTTCGAACCATTGAGGCCAAGAACCCCAGGTCAGAGAACAAGAGGCTTGCCACCATCTTGGAAGCAGTCTGCCACCATCTTGGGAGCTCTAAGAACAAGGACCCCCGGTAACAGAAGCATGGGCTATGAAGAAAAACAAGGAAAAGTGGTGTGATTTTGGAAAGGGTGACCAGGGAAAGCCTCTCCAAATAGATGACACTTGAGCAAGAGCCCTACCTGAAGCAAAGGATTCAGTCATTCACAGGACTGAAGGAAGTGTTTAGGCTGAGGCGCCATAAGTGCAAAAACTCTGAGGAGTTGATCGGACCTGTTCCAGGAACAGCCAGGCCAGTAAGCCTGGAGTTCCATGAGTGAGGAAGACTGGTAGGAGAGGAGGCCAGAGAACCAGCTATGGGACAGGTAATATGGACTGTGCTTCTCAAAATTTAGCCTGTCTCGGTCTCACTAGCATACACTGTGTGTGAAAACTCATTTTGCTGGCTCCCCCCAGAGTTTCTGCCTCAATAGGTGGGGCCTGGGAATTTGCATTTCTAACAAGTTCCCAAGTGATACTGATCCTGCTGGCCTGGGGACCACACTATGGGAGCTTTCCAAGTCCTGATAAGACTTTGAATTTTGTTCTAAATGTGACTGGAAGCATTGGCAGATTCTGGGCAGAGGATGAAGAAAAATTATAATGGGGCAAGGGTAGAAACATGGAACCAGAATGGAAGCCATTACAAGAGTTCAGGCAAGAAATAGTGATGGTCTAGAATGAAAGCAGCTGTGCTGGAAAGTGGGGAAATGGTCGGACTCAGACACTCTGAAGGTAGTACTGATGTACTTGCTCATGGACTGATGTGACATGAGAGGCAAAGAGAAATCAAGAGGTAAGTCCTAGGTTGTAGACTGACCTACTGAGTGGAAGCATTTGCTGAAATGGGAAGATAGGTTTGGAATTGGATTTCATTTTGAACACAATTATTTTGAGATTCCCATTAGACATCCAAGTGGGGTAGTGAGTGGGCATCTAGATAACTTACATGTCTCAAGCCTTGGGAGATGTCCAGGACAGAGGTACAAACTTGAAAGGTATATTTTTATAACCAATATGTATAATAATAGGGCTGGATGAGATCATGAGAGAGTGAGTGTAAATACTCACTCTCATGGCCCAAATACTGAGCGCTGAGGCACACAGAGTAGACAGAGAAGGAACAGCCTATGAAATAGGAAAAACCCAGGAGAATAAAAGCTGTGGAAACCAAGAGAAAAGGTGTTTCCATAAGAAGGTCATAACCCAATGCTGATAGAGTAAGAGGAGGACCAAGACGTGACCACTGGAGTTGGCAACCTGTACCGGGAATCATTTGGTGAATTGGTGGCCAGAGCTGGATTTACCGTAAGGCTAATGAAGCTTAATTTCAAGGCCCCTCACTTACACAGGAGCATCAAAATTCCCAGAAAGGGCACTAGCAAGATATTCACAAGTTGATATGTTTTTGTAAAATTTGCAAAGGTAAAACTAAGACTTCTATTAAATTTCTCTTTTCACTTTGACTTCCCGTCTGTCAAAAGGCACTGATGTGGCCAAGGGCACTTTTGGAATCTGGCTAAGGGCAAGTTGAGTTGGGGATACATTTATTTTGTGTTTACCAGGGTATATTATATGATTCATGGTCACTTTCATATAGAATAGTTATTATCAGTTGTTCTGGAAGGTGAGATCTTTGGTTATCACATCTTCTGGAGTTTTCCATGATTTATAGTAAGGGAGATGGGAGCTTGGAAAATAGACCAAATGCCACTAAGTGTCACCAAGGAATCTGTATCTCAAGAGTTTCTCCTGGTGCCTGCCTTACATTCTAATCTCGTGTGGACATGAGAGAGAAAGGGAGGGTCATCAGAAATTGTATTTTAATCAGCTAGGGCACGGGTTTTAAAAGTTTTACCCATTGTTATTTTTGTTGGTATCTGGTTTTAATAGAAGAGACTATTCAATTAAAATCTTACAGGATCACTCATTATTTGTCAGAAACAGAAGCAGTTTTAAAGTCAATTGGGCCTCATGCATCCTGGTTCCCCAGTAGCCAACCCAGCCCCTAAGGACTGTACTTTGACAACTGTTGATGTGGGCATTTGGATTTCTCTGACTTGCATCACAGTTACATACACTATTAGAGCAAAAGGAGAATTGTTTGGACTCCAAATTTCACATGGGCAGACTAAACCTAAGTTAAGTTTGGCCTTGCCTACCTACCTTCATGATCTACACAAATACCTCACAGAAAAATAGACAAATTTTAGAATATCCAAAGCAAACAAAGAAAATGTGTGATTAACTGAGAATATTTCTGTGCCAAAGGAAACCTGGTAGCTGAATGATCAAGAAAATAACTAATGGAAGATAGGTGCTTATAAGAACTAAGCTGATAGTTATCCCCCTACATGCTCAATTCTCCCACCCACCCAAAACTTACCTGATATAAATTGACGAATATTGATCGGACATCCAGCTTTCCAGAGCCCTTCCCTGGAAATGCTGATTTGACATGCCTGCAATGAGGCCCAATAATTTGTATTTTAATAACCAAGCAGTTCTTCTCATCAAGGAAATTATAAAATAGTAGATTTGAATGTTGCTACTCAAAATATAATCAGGGAATCAGCAACAGCAGCAGCACTACCAAGGAGCTTGTTGGAAATGCAGACTATTAGACTCTACCCTAAACCTCCTGAATCAGAACTTGCATTTTCTGAGGTTGCATAGTAGTGAGAATATTGAAATGAAAAATAAACTAATCCAAATTATAACCTGAAGATTTCAACGCTCCCCTCTCAGTAAATCACAGAATAAGTAGATAAAAAATCAGCAAGGATATAAGGACGTGAACACCATCATCAACTAACCTGACCTAGTTGAAATTTGTAGTATACTTCACCCAACAACATTCTTTTTAAATGAACATGAAACATTCATTAAGATACATCATATTCAGAATGATAAAACAAGTCTCAGTATACTTAAGAGTAAAGTCATACAGAGTCTATTCTCTTACCACAACAGAAATAAACTAGAAACAATAAAAGAAAGATACTGGAAAATCTTCAAGTAGTTGATAATTAAGGAAATCACTTCTAAATAGTACATGGGTGAAAAGAAATTACAAGGAAAATTACAAAACATTTTTAACTGAGTGAAAATCAAACTCAACATGTTAAAATGTGTGGGATGTAGCTAAAGCAGTGCTTAGAGAAATTTATAGTGTTAAGTGCTTACATTAGAAAAGAATAGCCTGGGCAAAATGGCACAACCCCATCCCTACAAAAACTACAAAAATTAGCTGGGCATGGTGGTGCATCCCTGTAGCCCCAGCTACTCAGAAGGCTTAAGTGGGAGAATGGCTTGAGCCTAGGAGATCGAGGCTGCAGTGAGTCATGATCATGCCACTGCACTCTAGCCTGGGCAACAGAGCAAGCCTCTGTCTCAAAAACAACAACAACAACAACAACAAAATGCATGTTTCCAATACTGAATAATATTAAAAATGTCCTGTACAGTTATTCATTTATTGAATGGGGTCCAAATCCACTCTTCACTGCCTGCTCCATAATAAAAGAGAAAGAACCTGTATCTTCCTTTTGCCAGCTGGTGCACTGTTAAGCTTTGTCAGTAGAGCACATGGAAGGAACACAGGAGGAGGAGAAAGCATGGCTTTTCAGATTATGGTGTGCTCCTCTCAGCAGGCTTCTGAAGCACGCAATTTCCACCACTCTTGGCTCATGCAGCATGTGGCAGCAGGCAACTGGCAGCCCACAGTCTATAGCAGGTCCCTGTAGGCAGCTTTCTCTGACACCCACTTTGGCCCTAAGGCACAATACCTCCCTCTGAACAGCTCTCTTAGCATTTCTTTCCTCTTTTTTTTTTTTTTTTTTTTTTTGAGATGGAGCCTTGCTCTATCACTCCGGCTGGAGTGAAGTGGCACAATTTCAGCTAACTGCAAACTTCACCTCCCAGGTTCAAGCAACTCTCCTGCCTCCACCTCCTGAGTAGCTGGAATCACAGGCGCCTGCCAACACACTCAGTTAATTTTTGTACTTTTAGTTCTTTTTTTTTTCTTTGAGATGGAGTCACACTCTGTCACCCAGGCTGGAGTGTCGTGGCGCAATCTCAGCTCACTGCAACCTCTTCCCCACAGGTTCAAGTGATTCTCCTGCCTCAGCCTCCTGAACAGCTGTGATTACAGGTGCATGCCACCATGCCTGGCTAATTTTTGTATTTTTTTAGTAGAGATGGGGTTTCACCATGTTGGTCAAGCTGGTCTCGAACTCCTGACCTCATGATCTGCCTGTCTTGGCCTCCAAAGTGCTGGGATTACAGGTGTGAGCCACTGTGCCCAGCCTAATTTTTGTACTCTTAGTAGAGACAAGGTTTTGCCACGCTGGCCCGGCTAGTCTTGAACTCCTTACCTCAAGTGGTCCACCGTCCTTGGCCTCCGAAAGTGCTGGGATTACAGGCATGAGACACAGCATCCAGCCTCCCTTAGCATTTCTAAGGAGCGCCACCATCCTGGCATCTCAGCACCATGGCCACACCCACACCATCTCCATTGAGGTCTGGATCTCAGCCTGGAGACCTGACAGGCAGTAGAGGTGGTGGGGTTTGGGGATGTTTTTTTGAAATTTGCACCTTTGTTGGTGCTCTCTCTCAGTGCGAGGGACAGTGGCTGTTTCCTGTAACTGCTATTTCTGTATTCTTTAACATTCTCTTTACTTCTTACCAGCCAATTCCCTGTTATTCGAATCCTTGGTCATAGTTAACACTTTAGCTTTTCCTTTTCAAATTACTGTGTGGTTTTTGCCTCCTGGTTGGCCCCTGACCACCGCAGGTTGTCAGATGAAGAAGCCATTTTAACTTTCTCTCCCTGATAACAAAACCCACATAAGCCTTTTGTCTGATACGTAGGACAAACTCACATGTTGGCCAAATTTAAAAAACTGAATTCAATATCCTGATGTTGTATACAGAATTTAATACTAGCAATACTTAATACAAGTTATATAAAAAGTATAACAAGCTTATCTTTCATGAAAGACAATTGGCTGTATATCCTATTGGCAAGATTCAAACAGTAAAATTATTAACCACTTGTCACAAATGTGAAAGAAAATCTTCATGAACGAAAACTCTTCACTAAAATGAGCTGCTACTTCTAAAGGTGTCATCACCTCTACCTTATACTTACATAAGATCACGGTCCCTGGAAGTTTTCCAACTGGCACTCAAAAGGGCAAGAGTTATCGTTAGCTGCAGATTGCCTAACACTGTCTAATATGTTAATTATTTTGAGCATCCACAAATACATCAAATCAGATCAATAGTTTGAGTCTTTTGCATAACCGTATTCAGCTGTGCTTTGTGGGGTGCTCTTGGTTGGGTTACATTTCAACACTAGGGGGCAATATCCTCACTTAGAATCTACTCTCCACTTGCACACGCCTAACATTTCTGTTGTTGCTTTTTTCCTCCCAACTAGGGGATTTCTCAATTAAAGAATCCAAATAGGACATAAAATAAGATGCCATCTGAAATTCACTTGGGGGCTGCGGAAAACTTGCTCTCCAATTATTTTTGAAAACTCTCAACAGTAGTTGCTGAATTCTGATTTTTACCTGGGCAGTTAGAGCTTGTCATTTTCCATGTGAATGATTCTGTAAGCAGAGCCCATAACTCTCATAGCCTCTGTTGTCACTGCCTATCAACCAGCCATCAAATCAAAACTATTTTTTTCAAGAGTTAATTTCACCCAGATGCTGAATTTAAAAAGGGAGAAGTAATTTCCTTGACATTTCTAGACTTGATTAAACATACACTCATTCAGGGGTGGGGAATGAGGAAGGATGGAGAATTTGTTAATTAAGCTTCATTAGGGAAAAGCATGAAAACAGTCTACCTCCCAAATGCGTGGGAAAGATTGTATATTTTTGTAGAGTTAAAGGCCCTCTCTCATATCTAAAATTGCACATATACAGGTTACATAACAAACAACTGAACAAAGTCAGATTGCTCTTTGGAAAAACTGTCTTGGGAGAGTAATTATGAGGTGTGTGGAAAGTCATAGTTTATGATAGAGGGATTTGTCCACTTCTCAAAATTAACATTTTTTGAGCATTTGTTTTCCTTTTTTTAAAACTTTTATTATAGGTTCAGGGGTACACGTGCAGGTTTGTTATATAAATTGCATGTCATGGAGATTTGGTGCACAGATTATTTAGTCACCCAGGTAGTAGGCACAGGACCCAATGGTAGTTTTTTTATCCTCTCTCCTCCGACCCTCTACCCTCAAATAGGCCCTGGTGCCTGTTGTCCCTTCTTTGTGTCCATGTGTACTCAATGTTTAGCTCCCACTTATAAATGAGAACATATAGTATTTGGTTTTCTGTTCCTAAATTCACTTATGATAATCGCATCCAGCTCCATCCATGTTGCTGCAAAGGACATAATCTTATTGTTTTCTATGGCTGTGCAGTATTCCATGACATATATGTACCACAATTTCTTTCAGCATTCTATCATTGATGGGCATTCAGGTTGATTCCATGTCTTTGCTATTGTGAATAGTGCTATGATGAACATACGTGTGCGTATGAACAATTTGTGTTGCTTCAGGTATGTAGCCAGTCATGGAACTGCTAATGGTAATTCCATTAGCAGTAAATGATAATTCCAACTACTTTGAAGAATAAGCCACATTGCTTTCCATAATGGTTGAACTAATTTACATTCCCACCAGCGGTATGGAAGTAATTTTTCTCTGTAACCTTACTAGCATCTGTTATTTTTTTTGACTTTTTAATAATAGCCATTATTAAAAATGGCTGGTATGAGATGGTATCTCATTGTGGTTTTAATTTGCATTTCCCTAATGATTAGTGATGTTGAGTATTTTTTCATATCTTATTGGCCACGTATGTCTTTTGTTCATGTCCTTTGTCTACTTTTTAATGGGCTTTTTTCTTAATTTAAGTTCCACATAGACTCTGGATATTAGACCTTTATCAGATGCATATTTCACAAATGCTTTCTCCTATTCTGTAGATTGTCTGTTTATTTACTCTGTTAATAGTTTCCTTTGCTGTGCAGAAACTCTTTAGTTTAATTAGGTCCCATTTGTCAATTTTTGGTTTTGTTGCAATTGCTTCTGTCACCTTTGTCATGAATTCTTTGCCAGGGCCTTTGACCGGAATGCTATTTCCCAGGTTATCATCCAGGGTTTTTATAGTTTTTGGTTTTACATTTAAGTATTTAATCCATCTTGAGTGGATTTTTGTATATGGTGTAAGGAAGGAGTCCAGCTTCAATCTTCTGCACATGGCTAGCCAGTTGCCCCAACACCATTTATAGAATAGGGAGTCTTTTTCTCATTACTTGTTTTGTCGACTTTGTTGAAGATTAGTTGGTGGAAGGGATGCAGCTTTATTTCTGGGTTCTCTATTTGTTCCATCGGTTTATGTGTCTGTTTTTGCATCAATACCAGAGCACTTATTTTTCTGCTAAACATGTTACTCATTTTACCTTCAGAGCAATGTAAATTCCATGAGGCAATAACTTGCTCAAGGTCATTTCAGTTGAATGGATAAGCGAGTAGAACGCAGTCTGACACCAAAACTCACATGTTAATCTCTGTATTATGCTGTCATCCAGAAGTCTTAAGAGACAGAGAATGGTAGAGCAGAGGGACTTCTGAAAGCAGGGTCTAGCGAAATTTTGCCTTCAAGTGAACTCTCATGCAGAATCTCAAATTAAAAAAAAAAAAAAAAATTAAAAGGTAATGTTCTTAGCTGGAGCAGGTGAGGGAGGAGACCCCTGGCCTCACCCATTCAGCAGCAGCCCCACCTCCCCCTTCCTAATCATTTTGTTCTGCTAACCCTGAAGCATCCCTGGGCTTCTTGCCAGCAAGTTACCTAAAGTGTAGTTTCAGCTCAACTCCTGTTTTGAAGATGAGGAAACTGCTCTTTTCCAGTCATGTTGTATTTAAAAACACAATAGAATCAACAGAAAATGATTCCTCAGGCTGGTACAAAAAGTTAAACTTCTCCAACAGGAAAAATTGAAGCTCTGTATATTTTCACCTTGGAAGATCATCTGCTTCCCAGTACATAGCTCATCTTTTGAGTGGATAGGAATTTGGATCCGTATCATGGCAATTACATTAAACATTTACTATATGCCTAATGTCAAGGCTGCTGCATGGTTCTGCAATTTACCACACAGCAGTATTCATCTCAGCAGAATGAGACAGGGACCCAAAACTCAGCTCTTGCCTCTGCCTGGAAGGTGTACCTTTTTAAATTGACAGTGGCTTTGTCTGTTCTCCAAGCTGGTGTGTTGATATCTCCATGTAATCTTATTTTGCATATTTCTGAATGTTTATTGGTGTTTTGAATTTCCTCTTTTGTGATATACTCAAATCTTTTGTTCTTTATTGTATGGGTTGTCTTACTATGTTTACAGCTTTGATACATGGTATACAAAATATGTGTACCAGCCAAAAGAAATGCTCTACCTCTTCAGTGTGACTTTTTCCCTACAAATCGATTTAATGTATATTTTTGTGCTGCAATTTTTCCACTAGGCTCAGGTTTCTTCACTGAGTTGGATGAAGTGAGGTGAAGCCACTCTAAACTTGATAATATCATTTTGAAAGGATGTTCAGCTATTTTATTTGAAAACAAAATCCTTCTCAAGATTTCAAAGGGTAGTTAATGCTGAGATTTCCACTTCCTCACATAGTAACTGCGAAGGCATGGTTGTTTGGACCCTCACCACTCTAGATACAAACTACTACTAGGAAGAATCATCTACACTGAAGGAATAAGGATTTGGGGTGACCTCCTCGCATTCTAGTCATGGAGCATGACAATGTGTTTCGAGATAGTGTATTCCTATTTATGACTTTAGAGACATTTGAAACTTACCTGGTAATAAGAGCTGTGATCAGAAAGCCATGGTATGTTCCGAGATGATTTACACATGTAAATTCTGTGTACTCTTTTAGTCTGTTAAATGCAGTGGCATTTACATGAGTGAACTAGTATTGGTTTTCAAGCCAAAGTAACTCATTTTGGGATTCTTACGAGACTTCTGGAGGAAGATAGATTACTAGCAAATTTTAAGAGAAAAATTTAAGCCGCCTAAGTCTTTTTTTTTTTTTTTTTTGAGATGGAGTTTCACTCTTGTCGCCTGAGCTGGAGTGCAATGGTGTCATCTCCGCTCACTGCAACCTTCGCCTCTCGGGTTTAAGCGATTCTCCTGCCTCAGCCTTCCGAGTAGCTGGGATTACAGGTGTGTGCCACCACACTTGGCTAATTTTTTGTTCTTTTAGTAGAAATGAGATTTTACCATGTTAGCCAGGTTGGTCTCGAACTCCTGACTTCAAGTGATCTGCCCACCTCGTCCTCCCAAAGTGCTGGGATTACAAGCATGAGCAAGCCCCGCTGTTAAGCTGCCTAAGTCTTAATGAGAGTCACCATTTTAAAAAATCTGTTAACACTTTATCATTGTTTTAGTCTTCTACCTGCCCACACAAATATCCCTACAGAGCTCAAGATCCCAAATATAGATGTTAGAGAATGTGGTTGTCAGGAGCCCCTGAGTTAAAAGATAGAGGACTATTGTGGATTGAATAATGGATCCCCACAAAAGATATGACGAGGTCCTAACCCCTAGTACCAGAGAATGTGACCTTATTTAGGAATAGGACCTTTACCAAGGTAAACAAGTTAAATGAGTTCATTAGAGTGGGCCCTAATCCACGGACTGGTGTCCTTATAAAAAAAAACGGGGGGGGGGGGGGGGGATATGGACACAGATACAGACGTACACAGAGGGAAGATGATGTAGAGACACAGAGAGAAGAGTGCCATGTGACTGGAGTGATGCTGCCGCAAGCTAAAGAACACCTGGGGCTACCAGAAGCTAGAAGCAAAAATGAATCCTTCCCCTACAGATTTCAGAGAGAATACAGCCCTGCTGACACCCTGATTTTGACAAATTTCTGTCATTTTAAGCCACCCAATTTGTAGTACTATATTATAGTAGCCCTAGGAAACAAATACAGAGGGTTTTAGACTTTTGAAAGTATAAGGAGGGAAGTAAATGGATGGTTGGCTTGAGGGCAGGGGGAGGAGAAAGAGGGATATGTAATATATTTCTTCTATTTCCTTCCTTGCTAACCCCAACTGAAGGATTGTCTTAAGCCTGGACACAAGTAGCAATGATTCAGTACCCACATACTCAAATATGACAAAAGGTGGACAGAGGACCGGCTGCACTCTGCTACAAGCTACAGTGCAGAGTAGCTGAGCCCAGCAAGGAACACAGCATTTTTCTGGTGTCACTGACAACAAAGGTGGTCAGGGGTGATAGTGCAAGGACACAAGCAAATTCAATCCTGAGGATGTGTCTGATACTTCTGGGGACTCCCAGTCTATGGTTAAGAGTCATTATAGGCTGGGCGCGGTGGCTCACGCCTGTAATCCCAGCACTTTGGGAGGCCGAGGCGGGCGGATCACGAGGTCAGGAGATTGAGACCATCCTGGCTAACACGGTGAAACCCCGTCTCTACTAAAAATACAAAAAATTAGCCAGGCGTGGTGGCAGGCACCTGTAGTCCCAGCTACTTGGGAAGCTGAGGCAGGAGAATGGCGTCAATCTGGGAGGCGGAGCTTGCATGAGCCGAGATTGGACCACTGCACTCCAGCCTGGGCAACAGAGTGAGACTCCGTCTCAAAAAAAAAAAACAACAAAGAGTCATTATAATTTAGTCATTAATATTGACATGATGATAGTTGTACCATAGGCTAATCAGACCTGGTATTTGGTGAGCAATTATTATATACCAGAAACCATGCCAAACAAGCTACCAAGAGCATGTACTTCAAAAACCACCTCCAAGGTAATTGTCAATAGAAGCAACACAACAACCTAAGGGCAACTTTTTAATCATCTAATCCAATATATTGGTGTCATTCAAAAGATAAAATTGGTGTAGTTAAAAAAATACATTTTTACTAGAAAAATGTATTTTTTGTTGTTGCTTTAGGCATAATCCATATTAACAGGACACTTACCACCAGAGAACAAAAGAACAAAAAAACAAAAAACAGAAAAACACTCTTCAAATCTAACAAGGTCAAAGGAAATCTTCATATTATTGGTAGGCACCAACAAATAAATTCCATCCTGTGAGAGAATTGTAAAGAAACTCAAAGGCTTCTAGAGGAATCGCATCTTTGTGAAGTTTATTCTCAGTCTGAAAAGGTGGGAGGGGGGCTGGGTGCGGCGGCTCATGCCTGTAATCCTAGCACTTTGGGAGGCCAAGGTGGATGGATTGCCTCAGCTCAGGAGTGCGAGACCAGCCTGGGCAACATGGTGAAATCCCGTCTCTACTAAAATACAAAAAAATTAGCTGGGCGTGGTGGTACACTCCTGTAGTCCCAGCTACTAGAAAGGCTGAGGCACAAGAATTGCTTGAACCCAGGAGGTGGAGGTTGCAGTGAGCCAAGATTGTACCACTGCATTCCAGCCTGGGTGAGAGTGCGAGACTCTGTCTCAAAAATAAATAAATAAATAAGAAAAAAGAAAAGGTGGGAGGGAATTAACTTTCACTGAGTACTTATATGCCAGGCATACATTATTAATCTAATCTTCAGAAATCCCACAAGAAAGGTATTTTCCCCATTTTACAGATTAGGAAACCAAGGCTCTGAGAGGTTACGAAGCTGCCAAGGTTATTCCTTAATAAATAGTGGCGCTGCAATTTGAGCTCAAGTCTAGCTTGTGTCAAAGTTCTCTATGTTGCACCACAATCCCTAAACAGTGGATTCAAAAAGAGTGCCAAATGCAAAGTTGGCAAAATCCAGGGGAACAATTAAGCCAGAATTTAAATGACACTTATGAGGTGGGGGAGGGGAGAGAATCTACCACAGATGCTGTCATTCTTTAGACTTTCAGAAATGGTATGGCAAATTGCTGACACAATTTTCTGATATACTTTGATGAGCGACTGAGGATACCAAAATGACCCTCTATCAAAATTATCTTTTCAACCCACTATTCCAACTCTTACAAGATTTTTAATAGCTCTTCTTTTAACAATGAATTGTTTGAAAATTAAAACCACCATTTCATACCACCTTACTCCTGCAAGAATGGCATTAAAAAGTCAAAAAACAGGCTGGGCGCGGTGGCTCAAGCCTGTAATCCCAGCACTTTGGGAGGCCGAGACGGGCGGATCACGAGGTCGGGAGATCGAGACCATCCTGGCTAACACGGTGAAACCCCGTCTCTACTAAAATAATACAAAAAACTAGCCGGGCGAGGTGGTGGGCCCCTGTAGTCCCAGCTACTCGGGAGGCTGAGGCAGGAGAATGGCGTGAACCCGGGAGGCGGAGCTTGCAGTGAGCTGAGATCCGGCCACTGCACTCCAGCCTGGGCGACAGAGCGAGACTCCGTCTCAAAAAAAAAAAAAAAAAAAAAGGTCAAAAAACATTGGCATGAATGTGGTGAAAGGGAAGAACACACTGCTAGGGAGAATGCAAATTAGTACAAACTTTATGAAAAACCATCTAGAGATTCCTTAAAGAACTAAAAGTAGATCTACCATTCAATCCAGAAACTTCACTGCTGGGTATCAACCCAAAGCAAAAGTGTCATTATATTAAAATTACACATGTACATTTATGTTTATTGCAGCCCAATTCACAATTGCAAAGATATGGAACCAACCTAAGTACCAATCAACCAATAAGTAGATAAAGAAAATGTGTGTTATATACAATACACACACACATATAACATATACACAATGGAACATCACTCAGTCATAAAAAGGAATGAAATAATATCTTTTAAAGCAGTTTGGATGGAGCTGGAGGCCATTGTTCTAAGTGAAATAACTTAGAAATGGAAAACCATATAGCATATATTCTCACTTACAAATGGCAGCTAAGCTTTGAATATGCAGTGGTACACAGTGATAAAATGGACTTTGGAGACTCAGAAGGAGAAGAGTGGGAGTGGGGTGTGAAATAAAAACTACATATTGGGTACAACATACACAACTCAGGTGACAGGTATACTAAAATCTTGGAATGTACCACTATATAAGTCATCCATGTAACCAGAAATCACTTGTACTCCAAAAGCTACTGAAATAAAATTTTCTTTTAAATGAATGGCCTGGCTGAGAGGAAAGGTCAAGAGCCCTGGGAAATAAGTTTCATTTTGAGGCACCATTGAGACGTCCAAGTGTCCATGCAAAGTTGGTGGTTACATAAATGCCTTTGGGGCTCAGAGGAGAAGTCGAGGCTGGAAACATTAAATTGTAGAGCAATTGGCAAATAGGTGAAGGCATGTGCAAGGATAGGAGCATCCAAGGGACTGGGATCATCCAAGAGTGAGGGCTCTACACTGTTGGTAGCGTTAGTTAATATACTGGAATTATGAAATCCTAAAACTCCAAAAGCAAACACAGATGGTGTGAAGTGACTTAAAATTCTCTCACAGAATGTCAAGATGAGAAAAATGCAATGATTCAGATTCTCTAATCTTCCTCTAAAGACTTAACTCATCTGTTTATAAGAGATCTGATCTTTAAATATCAAATTTCCTCATATTTGCAATCTAATCTCTTAGTAAAGGAGATGAGGATAGACAGCTAATTTCAGTTAATATGTTAACAGCACATGTAGGAACCTAATCCTTCTGAGTCACACTCTGTCATACTGCATCCATCTTTTCTATTAATGCCATTTTAGATTCCTCAGATGTCTAGATCCAAGATAACAACTATCCAAATGTCAAAGGTCATCTAATGACCTTATTCACAGGCGTTCTAGATTGCAAATACTTAGAAATATCTTTAGTAAAATCGTCAATTGGGGGAAAAGGACCAAGTAATTGATTATCATAATGTAAGAATGGTAAAAAGTCATAATTGAGTCTAAATGAGTGAATTTAATTTCTAGATTAATTTAGGAACTAACATAAGTCATTTACATAATTAAACTTTATTTCATGTATCTGCATTAACAAAATAGTTTGGACCATGTTCAGTGTGATTACTTCTTTGAAATCAATGCTTCTTACATTTCTATTGACCCTAAATCAATAGAAATAGAATGAGGTGGAATGCTGGGATACAGAAATAAGCAGGTCAATATAGACTGAAAACCTTTGTAGTTTCATAAACAACCTTTTAAAGCATTACATAATTTTAGTTCTCAAACTACACACAAATTGTGGACAGGCTCAAATCAGCCTTGAAGGCTTTTATGTCTACTTAATTCTCTCTTTCTTACCTGGGTTCTGAAGTAAACTAAATAATAATTCTGGAGAGAGATTATTGTGGCTCTTGGTTAAATTAACACCGACAAAGCAGGCCAGGCATGGTGGCTCACACCTTTAATCCCAGCACTTTGGGAGGCCAAGGTGTGCAGATTGCTTGACCTCAAGAGTTCCAGACCAGCCTGGGCAATGTGGCGAAACCCCATCTGTACAAAAATACAAAAATACTAGCTGAACATGGTGGTACATGCCTGTAGCCCCAGCTACTTGGAGGACTAGGGTGTTAGGATCGCTTGAGCCCATGAGTCAAGGCTGCAGTGAACTGAGATCATGCCACTGCAGTCCAGCCTGGGTGACAAAGTGAGATCTTGTTTCCAAACAGAACAAAACAAAAAAAACAGGCTGGGCGCGGTGGCTCAAGCCTGTAATCCCAGCACTTTGGGAGGCCGAGACGGGCGGATCATGAGGTCAGGAGATCGAGACCATCCTGGCTAACCCCATGAAACCCCGTCTCTACTAAAAAAATACAAAAAACTAGCCGGGCGAGGTGGCGGGCGCCTGCAGTCCCAGCTACTCGGGAGGCTGAGGCAGGAGAATGGCATAAACCCAGGAGGCAGAGCTTGCAGTGAGCTGAGATCCGGCCACTGCACTCCAGCCTGGGTGACAGAGCGAGACTCTGTCTCAAAAAAAAAAAAAAAAAAAAAAAAATTAAAAAATTAAAAATCAAAACAAAAAAAACAGATAAAGCAAAATATCTTTGGGGAACTTAGGAAAATTATCTCAAACAGACTTCAAATGAGACTATTGACACAGTAAAATCCATTCTTAATTTCTATGTTAGCACAAAGGAAAACAGTGAAGAGTGTAATAAACTAAGCTGATAATTATGACAGATTTGGGGGCACTGTCACCAAAGTGCCACACATCTCTACTAATGGTGGACAAGGTGCTACTGAGAACAGTTCTACACCTTGTAGATAATGGGTTTTTTCCTAGCTAGAATCCAGTAACTCTACCCATTTTAGAATGAATCATCTAAATCTGAAAATGGCCCATGAAGATGACTTCTGATCACCAGGTTCCTTGTCAATTCATCTGCGTTACCACTTTACAAGTTTCCTTTGAAAATGCTTAAGTCTACTAAAGCTACTGAAAAGATGGAGAATTTCTCGTTTTCTCAGCTAGCTATAGAGTAGTCCCTGTTATCTGTGGTTTCACTTTCCACAACTATAGTTACTCACGGTCAACTTCAGTCTGAAAATATAAGTGGAAAAATCCAGAAATAAAAAATTCATACGTTTTAAACTGCTTGCCATTCTGAGTAGTGAGATGAAATCTTGTGCCATTCCTCTTTGTCCTGTCCAGGACTGAATCATCCCTTTGTCCAGCGTTTCCACTCTGTAGACGCTACACATCCTTAGTCACTTAGGAGCCATCTCTGTAATCAGATCAACCGCTGAGGTATTACAGTGCTTATATTCAAGTAACCCTTATTTTACATAATAATGGTTCCAAAGAGCAAGATTAGTGATGCTGGCTGATATGCCAAAGAAAAGTTGTAAAGTCCTTCCCTTAAGTAAAAAGGTGACAGCTCTCGATTTTATAAGGAAAGAAAAAAACTGTTTGCTGAGGTTGCTAAGATTTACAATAAGAACAAATGTATGACACTGTGAAGAAGGAAAAAGAAAATCGTGCTAGTTTTGCTGTTGCAGTTCAAACTGCAGAAGTTACAGCCACAGTGAGCAATAAGTGCTTAGTTAACATGAAAAAGGCAGTAAGTTTGTGGAGGATGTGAACAGAAATCTTTTCCAACTGATGGCAGTGCTATTCGTAGTTTCAGGCAACCACTGGGAGTCTCTGACAGAAGTCCTGAGGATAAGGGGGAACTACCGAACATCTCTTCAAACTCTATGTGAGTTTGAAACTCAGGCTTTCAGAGGCAGGGCAAGCAAAAAAAGGCATGATGTGAGCCTGATGCTGAAGAGGGCATGTCCTGCTGGAAAGTAGAAAGGCATTCAAATTCAAGTTTTTTTTTTTTTTTTTTTTTTTTTAACAGGGTATTTTTTCCATTTACAGGTGAGGAAACAAAACATATACAGATATATTCCTCCTAGAGTAGCCACTTTGAAATTCCTATACCAAGGACACTCTTTAAAGTATTATTTATAAAAACAAATTCTGAAAAACCTTACTATCCAACAACGAAATCCCATGCAGTAATTTAAATCTTTTCTTCTAAGAGTTAATCTTAGAAACAATTTTTCCAATTATTATTACTGTTATATTTGGCAAACATTCCTCAATATTCAAATGGTTTTAAAAGGAAGGTTTGATAATTGTTTAAAGTTTAGATTTTGGGATACATTTTGGATTCAAATCCCACTTATAAGCTTCGAGACCCTAGACAGGTTATTAACCCCTTTGATCCTCAGTCTCCTCACCTGTAAAATGGGTAAAATGATACACTTAAGATATGAGAATTAAAATAAGATCTACATAAAGCAATTTGCATAGTTCCTGGAATACGGCACTCAACAAATAGTAAACTTTTGACATAATAAATCCTAAACTAGGCACAATGGCACAGGCCTATAATCCCAGCTACAGACTGACGGAGGAGGATCGCTTAAGCCCAGAAGTTTGAGACTGAAGGATGCTATGATAGCACTTGTGAATAGCCATTGCACTCCAGCTTGGGCAAAGAGTTTTTTTAACTCCCTGCCTTTAAACAACAACAACAACAACAACAACAACAACAAACCCCTAACAAATCTTTCAGCTAATTGTGGACTTATTCCACAATTAACTCATTCTAGTATTATCAAAGACAAAGGGTCAGAATCACTTAAATTCTATTCAGACACATTCTGAAAGATCCATACCGAGATTGCTTGGTTTGTTTCACACAGTTGAGGTGACTTATAATCCCTGCACTTAATTTGAGAAGTCCACACTCTCTCCTTTATGCTGTATGACATAGTATCTTAAGAGAGTCAATTAAATGTTTGCCCAAAAATCCAAGCCGATTCAAAGCTTAAGAAATAACTTTGGCCTTACCTATAAATATCACAAGGGCTACCTCAGATGACAGTTTTCATTTCAGTTGATCCACTTTATTTTCCGAGTAGGCCAGGCGTGGTGGCTCACGCCTGTAATCCCAGCACTCTGGGAGGCAGAGGCAGGCGGATCACCTGAGGTCAGGAGTTCAAGACCAGCCTGACCAACATGGAGAAACACTATCTCTACTAAAAATACAAAAATTAGTCGGGCGTGGTGGTGCTTGGCTGTAATTCCAGCTACTTGGGAGGCTGAGGCAGGAGAATCGCTTGAACCCGTGAGGCGGAGGTTGCAGTGAGCAGAGATCTCACCATTGCACTGTAGCCTGGGCAACAAGAGCTATACTCCGTCTCAAAAAAAAAAAAAAAAAAAAAATTCCGAGTAAACTAACGTGTATGCTCGTATACCTCCTATTCTGGCTCCCCCTCCACACATGCGCAGAGCAACATTTCTGGTCTATAAAGCCCAGCTTCACCTGGATAGAGCTTGTTAGAAATGCAGACTCTCGAGCCTGCCTCAGGACAACTGAATCGTATTTGCATTTTAACAAGAATCCCAGATGATCTCTATGCATGTTAATGTTTGAAAAGCGCTGCTCTGTAGTACATGCTGCTTTTTAACAAGAATATCAGCAGTTTCTAGGAGCCACTAGAGAAATCTGTCATGAACTAAGTTTACTTTAAATACTAATACTTGACACAGATTCTGTAAATTCTTTTCTTTTGCATTTTATGAGGTCTCGTTCACTGTTATGTAATTCTAAAAACACACCTGGATCATAGTATCTTGATCTCTCAGAAAACAGGATTTAAATTTTACCTGATGGATTAAATTACACCTCAAAGTAATTATTCATATAGCTCCGTTTTTGTTTTGGTCATGATAAACTTAAAAATAGTTGTTGAATATACTAACGATTTCCCTAGCCCAACTTTCTATTCAAATATAAAATCATTTGCAAACAGCTATCTTATGAGGGTTACATCCCATTTTCAGAAATGCTATTTATTTTTGAAACAGGGTCTTTCTATGTTGCCTAGGCTGGTCTCAAACTCCTGGGCTCAAGCAATCCTCCCACCTTAGCCTCCTGAGCAGCGAGGATTACAGTCGGGTACTATTGCACCCAGATCCAGAAATGCTATTTGAAAACAGAATATTTATGTGAAGCCACCGTGTAGTGACTACTTAGTATCCACGACACAATGCTTTGTACACATTATCTAATTTACCTAAAGTATATAGCAGTAGAACTATTTTTCAGTTAAGATGGAGCTCAGAGGCTAATAACGTGTCTAAGTTCCCACAACTATTAAGAAACAAAGCTCAGATATAAATTCAAAACACTTAGGTATGAACTCATGTCTGACATTCAAACATATCATTTGAATGTTTTCCAGTCGATGGCAGTGCTATTCACAGTTTCAAGCATCCACTGGGGTCTTGGATGCCTAACTCCCAGTGTATTAACCACTACTACTGTTATATTTCTACAATGTGTTCCATGGACTGTTCTGTTAGATTTAAAGCCAAATGGGCACTAAATGCTGTAAGAATTCCTGCAGTCAAAGCTAAAAGAAATATCTAATTTGCCTAGCTGAATATCATCCCAAATTTATTTGCTCATGGAATCTTCTCCCTTTCTCAAAACCTGTATAATACTGAGATCAACCTTTTGGACATGTACTACAATGTACTAATCTTCACAACTTTTTTTTTTTTTTTTTTTTTTTTTTTTTTTTTTTTTTTGAGACAGAGCCTCCCTCTGTTGCCTAGGCTGGAGTGCAGTGGCATGATCTCAGCTCACTGCAATCTCTGCCTCCCAGGTTCAGGCAATTCTCCTGCCTCAGCCTCCTAAGTAGCTGGGATTACAGGCACGCACCACCACACCTGGCTAATTTTTGTATTTTTAGTAGAGATAGGGTTTCACCATGTTGGCCAGGCTGGTCTCGAACTCCTGACCTCAAGTGATCCACCCACCTCGGCCTCTTAAAGTGCTGAGATTACAGGTGTGAGCCACCATGCCCGGCCACCTTCACAATTTTTTAAGAAGTTTTTAGAATTCCCTGTCACCCAACGACTTTAAGGCACTTACGATGTACTCCAAAAAGGAATTTAAATACTTGTATGTAAAAGCTACAGGCAGAATTGGCAACACAAGAAATTTTACTAGGAAAATAATTTCTGGACTATAAATATTTCCATAGTACAGACATGCTTTGCTCAAGAAATGCAAGGACAATCTAGGGTATAGATAATACAAATAACAGTGTTATGCAGCACCTTGAAACTCTCAAATGTTATCAAATACTAAATCCCCTCACCAAATATGTTAACCTAAAATAATCAAAAGGGTGAGAATCTAATTTAAAGGTTTATTCAAGCAAAATGTGAGAGGATGACTCATCTGGAAACACCAACTCCAAAGGAATAGAATCAGAGATCTGAAGTAGAGAAGTTACGGTTCATTTATGTAGGCAGAGACAGAGGAGTTTTTAGCAGGATTATTACATTATTTACACAAGGTTGGTGCATAGTTATAGGAATATTTGGTTACAGGCAGTGTTTCTTTTTGGGAAGGGTACACTTAACATTTTTTAGAGAGGGTGTAACAGTCACGAGATTTCTGTCATCTGGTCTAAACAAAGGACAATAAAGGAGATCTATAACAGTCATTAAAAAGACAGGAAGTTTTTGTCCCTGACATCGTTTAATTCTCTCCGGTCATTGTACAGAACAAGAAAAATAAGAAGACAAGTTAATCTGTAATCTGAGAACAGAAGTTGTAACCATATGTGACTCAGATCACAATCACAAGGTTTAAAGTGTTTGAGGTTGTTTCAGCAGCTTTTCAATTTTATTTATTTTCACAAATAATTTTATAATTGATTTTCCAAGAAAATAGGTCTGCTGCGACATCTACACCCTGTACTGTATCCATCATTTAAAAAATAACAACAAAAAAACCATTGATATTGCTTTTGAAGAGTCAAGGAAGTATTTCCTAGGGTGTTATAAAATGAAGATCTAGAAAAGATACTAATTATGAATCCAATGAATAAATATTAAATGTCATTTCTTCTAGCTAAAATCATCATTCCAAAACTACTTCATTCAGTTTCAAGATGGCAAAATTCTATCCAACTTTTTCTTCCTTTTAAAAATCATCCTAAAACAAATTGAACAAGAAACCAAAAGTAAACTCCAACTAAAATGCAACTAGGAGACATTTATAACAGTAAACTATAATGAAAGGAGAGCATATGCGGGAATGGCAAAAGACTTAGTAAGGAAAAGTCAAGTCCAAAAGCTTGCAGAGGGAGAAACCCAGGAGAAGCAAGTCAATTTACCAACGCAGATCCTCTGTCAGGCTCAGGAACTGCAGGTACTCAAGTACCACCAAAGGCAGAGGTAAGTCACAGGCTAGTAACCAAGGGAGATTCAAGATGTTGGGATCCAGCAGTGATAAAAACTAGGTAAAAATTCTGCTGTTGTAGAGCTTACATTTTATAGGATGCAGACGACAGTGAAATTTAGAAGTCCTATGGAAAATGAAGCAGGAAATGGAGAGTATGTTTGTGGCAGGGAGGTGTAATTTAAATACAGTAGTTAGGGCTGGGCAGCGCAGTGGCTCACGCCTGTAATCCTAGCACTTTGGGAGGCCAAGGCGGGTGGATTACTTGAGGTCAAGAGTTCGAGACCAGCCTGTCCAACATGGTGAAACCCCGTTTCTACTAAAAATACAAAAATTAGCTGGGCGTGGTAGTCAGTGCCTGTAGTCCCAGCTACTTGGGAGGCTGAGCGCGGAGAATCATTTGAGCCTGGGAGGCAGAGGTTGCAGTGAACTGAGGTCGTGCCACTTCATTCCAGCCTGGGTGACAGAAGGAGGCTCCATCTCAAAAAACAAAACAAAACAAAAAAAACACACACACAGTAGTTAGATGGTTCTCATTGAGAAAGTGCCATCTAAAAAAACACAAGGGTGGTAAGGGATTATGTGGATATCTGGAATAGTAGGGGCAATATGAAGTGACTTACATATTTACAGAAGGATCACTCTGGCTTTCAAATTGAAAATGGAAATTAATAGTGCAAGGGTTTGAGGTAGCAATCATTAGTGTTCAACCATATCTAGTTCTCTTCTTCCTGGGTACTCACAAGGTAACATTCTGATGCCTGTGAGTTAGCCTCAGGTGATTAGTCTTAGCCAGTGAAATGTGGATAGAAGAGATGTGCTGAGGCACTAATAGGTATTAACAGCTGTTGGGACTCCTCTGTACTTTTTCTGTTGTAGTAACTTTAAAAACCATGTACTAAGGTGCTGTCACAAAATGTGGGGAGTCTGGATCCCTTCATCCCTGGTGGAGCAGCATTTATTGATCTACAGTAAATTTTGTGAGAGTAAGAAGTACATTTTGGTTATGTTCACAGGTTTCAGGGTCTGTTAACAGAACTTAGCTATACAGCTAATACAGGGAAGAAGAAAGGAGACTTGTTAGGAAGCTATTACAATGATGATATTGGAATGTTGGTGGTAACATCACAGGTGGGAGAAGCTGAACTCTGGATATATTCTGAAAATAGAGCCGAAAGAGACAGTTTGATAAGGAGCAGTTAAATCCCACCCCTCCAGTTTCCCAGCTCCACCCACCCCACATTATCAGGTGATTACCCTCTCTCCCACCTCTCCTCTCCATCTGACTCATTACTACCACCACCACCAATAACTTCCAAACAAGATAGGAGGTGGAGTTTCTGAAGAAAACTGGAAAAGTTTCTCATTCAGGGACACTAAGTACATAGAGGAAATCAGTAGAATAAGAAGAGTTTACTTACTGAATGGAGAAACACTAGCCTAGTTCCCAGTCAAATTTCTGAGGACCACTACACAGACAGAAGATTGAAGCATCTTCCTTTAGAGAAAATAAGTATCCCCAGAGAAAAGACTAGACACTGACTTGTGGGGAGGATCCAACAAAAACCATTTATCCCTTTATTATGCCATGGTGAAGTCCAATAGTCAATAAGCCCTACTTACACATAAAGCTATTAACCAGCACTTAGTGCTTTAATCTTTAATAGAAATGGCAAACAAACGAAAAGCCTAGAAAGGGAACACAAAATGGTACAGTCACTTTGGAAGACAATTTGGCAAAAAACAAATACTATATAATCCACCACCCGTTGAGCTCTTTGGTACTGTACCCAAAGGAGTTGAAAACTTATATCCACACAAAAACATGCATATGGATGTTTCCAGCAGCTTTATTCATAATTGTCAAAACCCAGAAGCAACCAACATGTCCTTCAGTAGGTGAATGGATAAACTGGTGCACTCAGACAATGGAATATTACTCAGTGCTAAAAGAAATGAGCTATCAAGCCATAAAAGACAGAATTTAAATGCATATTACTACATGAAAGAATCTGATATGGTTAGGCTCTGTGTCCCCACTGAAACCTCATGTTGAGTTGTGATCCCCAGTTTTGGGGGAGGGACCTGGTAGGAGGTGATTGGATCATGGGGGTGGATTTCCCCTTTGCTGTTCTCATGGTAGTGAATTATCACAAGATCTGGTTGTTTAAAAGTGGATAGCACTGCCCACTTTGCTCTCTCTCTGCTGCTGCCATGTGAGGGTGCGTGCTTCCCCCTCACCCTTCTGCCGTGAGTGTTAGTTTCCTGAGGTCTCCCAGCCAGGCTTCCTGTACTCCTGCAGAACTGTGAGTCAATTAAACCTCTTATCTTCATAAATTACCCACTCTCAGGTAGTTCCTTATAGCAGTGTGAGAAAAGACTAATACAAAATCCAATCTGAAAAGGCTACATGCTGTATGTGGACAGTAAAAGATCAGTGGTTGCCAGAGGTTGGGGTAGGCAGGATAAATAGGGAGCACACTGATAGCCTTTGGCTGTGTCCTCACCCAAATCTCATCTTGAATTATAATAATTCCCACATATCAAGGGCAGAGCCAGGTGGAGATAATTGAGTCATGGGCGTGCTTTCCCCCATACTGTTCTCATGGTAGTGAATAAATCTCACAAGATCTTATGGTTTTATAAAGGGGAGTTTCCCTGCATAAGCTCTCTTGCCTGCCACCATGTAAGATGTAACTTGGCTCCTCATTCACCTTCCACCATGATTGTGAGGCCTCCCCAACCATGTGGAACTGTGAGTTAATTAAACCTCTTTCCTTTATAAATCACCCAGTCTCAGGTATGTCTTTATTAGCAGCATGAGAACAGACTAATACATTAAATTGGTACCAGGTAGTGGGGTACTGCTGTAAAGATACCTGAAAATGTGGAAGCGACTTTGGAACTGGGTGAAAGGCAGAGGTTGAAACAGCTTGGAGGGCTGAGAAGAAGATGGGAAAGTTTGGAACTTCCTAGAGACTTGTTGAATGGCTTTGACCAAAATGCTGATAGTGATTATGGACAATAAAGTCCAGGCTGAGATGGTCTCAGATGGAGATGAGGAACTTGCTGGGAACTAGAATAAGGAGACTGGCAGCATTTTGCCCCTGTCCTAGAGATTTGTGGAACTTTGAACTTGAGATAGATGAACTTGAGAAATTTCTTTCTGGTGGAAGAAATTTCTAAGTGGCAAAGCATTCAAAAGGAAGCAGAACATAAAAATTTGGAAAATGCGCAGCCTGATGATGTGATGGAAAAGAAAAACCCATTTTCTGGGGAGAAATTCAAACTGACTGCAGAAATTTGCATGGGTAACAAGTAGCCAAATGTTAATCACCAGGACAATAGGGAAAATGTCTCCAAGGCATGTCAGAGACCTTCACAGTAGCCCCTCCCATCACAGGCCTGGAGGCCTAGGAGGGAAAAAAGGTTTCATGGGCCAGGCCCGGGGACCCCTGCTCTATGCAGCCTCGGAACATCGGGCCTTGTGTCCCAACTGCTTCTGCTCCAGCTGTGGCTAAAAGGGGCCAAAGTACACTTGCTTCAGAGGGTGCAATCCCCAAGCCTTGGCAGTTTACATGTGGTGTTGGGCCTGCAGGGTGCATGGAAGACAAGAATCAAGGTTTGGGAACCTCTGCCTAGATTTCAGAGGATGTATGAAAACACCTGGATGTCCAGGCAAAAGTTTTCTACAGTGGCAGTGCCCTCATGGAGAACCTCTGCTAGAGCAGTGTGGAAGGGAAATGTGAGATTAGAGCCCCCAGAGGGGCACTGCCTAGTGGAGCTGTGGGAAGAGGGCTACTGTCCTCCAGACCCCAGAATGGTAGATCCACTGACAGCTTACATTATGTGCCTGGAAGAACCGCAGACAATGCCAGCCATGAAAGCAGCTGGGGTGGGGGGCTGTACCCTGCAAAGCCACAGGGGCGGAGCTGCCCAAGGCTGTAGGAGCCCACTTCTTGTATCAGCATGACCTGTGAGACATGGAGTCAAAGGAGATCATTTTGGAGCTTTAAGATTTGACTCCCCCACTGGATTTTGGACTTGCATAGGGCCTGTAGTCCTTTCGTTTTGGCCAATGTCTCCCATTTGGAATGGGTGTATTTACCCAATGCCTGTACTCCCATTGTATCTAGGCAGTAACATTCTTTTCATTTTATAGGTTCGTTGGCAGAAGGGACTTGCTTTGTCTCAGATGAGACTTTGGACTGTAGACTTTTGAGTTAATGCTAAAATGAGTTAAGACTTTGGGGGACTGTTGAGAAAGCATGATTGGTTTTGAAATGTGAGGACATGAGATTCGGGAGGGGCCGGGGTGGAATGATATGGTTTGGCTGTGTCCCCACCCAAATCTCACCTTGAGTTGTAATAAACCCCACATGTCAAGAGTGGGGCCAGGTCAAGATAATTGAATCATGGGAGCAGTTTCCTCCGCACTGTTCTCATGGTAGTGAATTAGTCTCCTGAGATCTGATAGTTTTATAAATGGGAGTTCCCCTGCACAAGCTCTCTTGCCTGCCACCCATGTAAGACGTGACTTGGCTCCTCATCTGCCTTCTGACATTATTGTGAGGCCTCCCCAGCCATGTGGAACCATGAGTCAATTAAACCTCTTTCCTTTATAAATTATCCAGTCTCTGGTATGTCTTTATTAGCAGTGTGAGAACAGAGGATTTTTAGGACAGTGAAACTACTGTGAGGTACTACTGTGAATGCATATGTGCGTATGCATTTGTCCAAACTCATAAAATGTACAAGAGTGAACCCTAATGTAAACTATGGACTCTGAGAGATAATGATAGGTCACTGTGACAAATATTTTACTCTGGTGAGGGATGTTGATAATGGGGGAGGTATGAATGGGGCTAGGGGATATATGAGAAATCTCTGCACCTTCTGCTCAACTTTGGTGTGATCCTAAACGTTCTCTTAAAAAATAAAATCTCTCTTTTAAAAAACAGACTAAGCACTTGAGAAAATTCTCTAACATCAAAGGCAAAAACAAAACAATGGAAATCCTACAGGAATACTTAAAGGAAATGTAAGGAGAAAAAAAAAATCAAAGAAATATAATAAAGTCTAGGAGTGGTAAGAAAAAATGCAGCATCAATGAAACAAAAACAGCATGCTTCAAAATGGTAAGAACATGAAGCAGTCTAATATCTAACTAGTAGGAGAGTTTCAAAAAGGTAGTGAACTTGAGGGAAAGAAATCACCAAAGAAATAAGAAAAGTTCCTGGAACTGAAGGGAAGGACCAAATGCCCAAAACACAGAATGCAGAACAATAACTCACATTAAGAAATATTATAAAATTTCAAAACACCAGAGATAAAAATAGAAGCTAAAAGTTTCCAGAGAAGAACACAGTTCATGTCTAAAGAATCAGTAATTAAAATGGCATCAGACTTCACTAGCAAGACTGGCTGCTAGTAGATAACAGAACAATGCCTTGAAAAATAAGAAAACGATTTTGAACTGTTAAGTGGAAGCTAGAGCAAAGAAATCTTAGAGCATGCAAAATTTCAAATATCCTACCTTCTCTCAATCTTCTCTCAAAACTGGAGAATATACTTTACTAAGACAAGGACATAAACTAAAACACAGACATGGGATCTAGGAAATAGGATTTAATTTGGAAGAGAAGGAAAGGTTATTCCTAGAATAAAGTCAAAAGAAAGCCCCAAGAGCTATGTAGCAGGCCCAGGAACCAACCAGTCATACTGAAGTAGGATGACAGTTATAAGAGAGATTCCCCGGGAAAAACAAATAGAAGTATGTTTGACCCTGTAGAAATGCCTTACTAGAGGCATTTACAGAGCTTTTGGAAAGCACAGAACCACTTAGAGATTCAAAGAAAACTAAGTAAGAGAAATAGGTATTCATTAACTCCAAGAAAGAAGAAAAAAAAGAAAGAAATGTAATCATAAATACACCTACCTGGCTGAATATCAGACAATACTTAGATGCTAAAATCCTCATTTAACATTACATAATGTTGACAAATAATGCCTAATATTTAGCAAAAAATGAATAGTATTAATATAGCTGTCAACGCAGGAGAACAATGTTGCTGACTGAGGGGCTTGTTGGGGGCAGAGATGGGGGACTGGAAATCTGTTTTTATGTGTCTTATTTGACTTTATAAACTCTTGCATTTATTTTCTTGGAGATTTGCAGATATATGTACATATTATTATTTTTAAGAGATTATAAAATACTTTTGTAGTGGCTAACATTGTTCATCACCCTACAAGGAAGGAAAAACAGAGTCATTTCAATTGTCTTAAGATCATAAGACAGGCATACTATTCTGAAGGATATTATCTTTGCACTTAGAAGATCCTTTTTTTTTTTTTTTTTTTTTTTTTTTTTGAGACGGAGTCTCACTCTGTCGCCCAGGCTGGAGTGCAGTGGCCGGATCTCAGCTCACTGCAAGCTCCGCCTCCCGGGTTCGGGCCATTCTCCTGTCTCAGCCTCCTGAGTAGCTGGGACTACAGGCGCCCGCCACCTCGCCCGGCTAGTTTTTTGTATTTTTTAGTAGAGACGGGGTTTCACCGTGTTAGCCAGGATGGTCTCGATCTCCTGACCAAGTTATCCGCCCGTCTCGGCCTCCCAAAGTGCTGGGATTACAGGCTTGAGCCACCGCGCCCGGCCAACAGAAGATTCTTGTCTTAGGATATCAAGACTTGAAAGATTAAAAGGAAAAACATGCAGATATCCATAAGCAGTCATATAATCTGCCCGATCAGCATAAAGTCAGACTGCATTTGAACCACATGTCAACATAACCACTGAGGAACTTTTTAAGGTCCTCCCAAAGCATGCACTGGTGGCATTTAAAATTCACATGGAACCAAAAAGATCCCAGATAGAAAAAGCAATCCTAGGCAAAAATAACAAAGCCAGAGGCATCACATTACCTGACCTCTTACTATACTATAAACCTTCAGTAACCAAAACAGCATGGTATTGGTACAAAACTAGACACATAGGCCAATGGAAAAGAATAGAGAATCCAGAAATGAAGCCACACGCCTACAGCCATCTGATCTTTGACAGAGTTTACAGAAATGATCAATGGGGAAAGGACTCCCTATTAAATAAATGGTGCTGGGATAACTAGCTATATGCAAAGAATTAAACTGGACCCGTACCTTTTACCATATATAAAAATTAACTCAAGATGGATTAAAGATTTAAATGTAAGACCTCAAACAGTAAGAACTACAGAAGAAAACCTAGGAAACACCACTCTGGATACTGGCCTTGGGAAAAAATTTATGACTGCATTCTCAAAAGCAATTGCAACAAAAACAAAAGTTGAAACATAGGACCTAAAAAAGAGCTTCTGCACAGCAAGAGAAACTATCAACAGAGTCAATAGAAACCCTACAGGGTGGAAGAAAATATCTGCAAACTATGCATTTGATAAAGTTCTAATATCCAGAATCTATAAGAAACGTAATTGAACAAACAAAAAACAAATAACCTCATTGAAAAAACGGGCAAAGGACATGAACAGATACTTCTCAAAAGAAGACATACAAGCAGCCAACAAACATATGAAAAAAGGCTCAACATCACTATTCATCAGAGAAATGCAAATCAAAAACCACAATGAGATACTATTTCACAGCAGTCAGAATGTCTATTATTATTATTATTATTATTATTATTATAGATGGAGTCTCACTCTTTTGCCCAGGCTGGAGTGCAGTGGCATGATCTCGGCTAACTGCAACCTCCGCCTCCCGGGTTCAAGCAATTCTCCTGCCTCAGCCTGTTGAGTAGCTGGGATTACAGGCGCCCGCCACCACGCCAACTAATTTTTGTATTTTTAGTAGAGATGGGGTTTCACCATGTTGGTCAGGCTGGTCTCGAACCCCTGACCTCGTGATCCACCCTCCTCAGCCTCCCAAAGTGCTGGGATTACAGGCGTGAGCCACCACGCCCGGCCCCAGAATGGTTATTAAAAAGTCCAAAAATAACAGATGCTGGTGAGGCTGCAAAGGAAATGCTTAAACACTGTTGGTAGGAATGTAAATTAGTACAGCCACTGAAGAAAATAGTTTGGGGATTTCTCAAAGAAATTAGCTACATTTGACTCAGCGATCTCATTACTGGATATATAGCCAAATGAAAATATGTGATTCTATTAAAAAGACACACGCACACATATGTTGATCACAGCACTGTTCACAACAGCAAAGACATGGAATCAACATAGATGCCAATCAACAGTGGATTGGATAAAGAAAATATGGTACATATACACCATGGAATACTATACAATCATAAAAAAGAACAAAATCATTCCCTTTGCAGCAACAGGGATGCAGCTGGAAGCCATTATCATAAGTGAAATAACCCAAGGACGGAAAACTGCACGTTCTCACAAGTGGGAGTTAAATATTGGGTACTCATGGACATAAAGATAGCAACAACAGACACTGGGGACTAATAAAGAAGAGACAGAGGGGACAGGGGATGAAAAACTGTTGAGTACTATGCTCACTGCCTGGGTGAGGAGACCACATCACAAACCTTAGCATCACACAACATAGCCATGTAAAAATCTGTCACACCTACCCCCAACTTGACAATAAAAGTTGAAATTACAAAAATAAATAAAAAGAAGCCAACTACTGAGTTCAGATAGGTTACAAAAAGGAATCTAGGGAAAAAGAATTTTATTTTGAAGCATTTTAAAGTTATCCATAGGTATTCAAACTATAGTCTATAATTCATGTATGGCATATTTCAATTTATTTGTATTTTGACAATATTGTACAATCTTTCAGGTCAGAGTCTTACCAGAACTTTAAGTTTACTCTTTTTTAATTGTAACAATTATTCTTCTCTATTGCAAAGGGAAGAGCTCAAATAAGAGGTATAAAGAGAAGCAGCAACTCCTATAGTCTCAGATTATCTCAGCATGGAATGGCCAACTAGGAACAGAAATACCAGAAAGTTGAAACAAAAAGCTGCAATAGCTTTCCAAGTCTTCAAAACAGTTTCTTTTGAGTTGTTCTAACATCTTGGAACATTATAAATACCTTTATTTAAACAGTCAGCACAATGTCCATTTTCCCATTTACAGTACCCCTCAGCCACCACCATATCTATTCTTCCCCTTCTCTCCCCCAGGAAGATAAATCCTGCTGTCTGCATCCCTAGAGAGCCCTTTTTGGCTGGCTACCAGTTGGGTTTGGTCAATAAACAGCACCAGTAGAATAGGTGGAGGATGACACCACATCTCTGACAATAGCTGCCTTTCATGGCGACCTCAGCTCCTGCTAGGAAATCTTTCCTTAATCTTCTGAGATCCAAGAAACACGATTTTTTTCCTCTTGTCCTTATTCTCGCATCACTGCTAGAGGCAATAATGGCTCCAGGCTGTTGCTAGTCTTAAGTGCCTCACCAGTGCTTGTGCTTCTTTACAGCTGCCCATATTGTTAGGCAATTCTTTCATGAACTTTTCCTTTGAACCATATCCGGTAAATTCTATTTCCTGCCAGAACTCTGAACAATTCACCAGCCTAAAGCCTTTTTCACACCTCTCTTTGCATGGCAGTTCCTTAGCCATCAGGTGTAAAATTTACGTCCTCCTTAGAGGCGTTACCCTAACCACCAAATTAAATGCCAATTCCCACCTCCAGCAGTCTGTAGCCCCTTCCCTGTTTTTATCATCTCTCCTTGCTAGCAGGTAAGCTCCATGAAAACAGGCACCTAGCAGGCTGTCTTGTTCACTTTATGGCCACTGCACAGCACTATGCTTTATAGACAGCAGGAGTTAAAAACTTTTTGTGAAATGAATGAAATAGTTCCAAATCAAACTTAACAAAATGAAATTTCTTAAAGTTTATTTTTAAAGCAGAAGAGTCTCAAGAAAAACTCTAATTTTAGGATATTCCCATAAACAAGCATATAAAACTCCTTTAAAATGAATGCAAATCTTGTCTGGTAGAACATAATTTCTTTCTTAAGAGTATTTTTGCCTATAATACTGTAGCAATACAATTGATTATATTTCCACATGAGACACACTTCCAGGGCCTTATCAGATTATGGGCTGTGGCAAAAGATTTAACAGGCCCAGATTATGTTCAGTCCCCAAAAGGAGATAGCTCTGACTCCTACTATTTTCAAGAGAGCAACTGTGCACATGACAATTAAATTATTGAGAATCATAGGGATAGCCTTGAAAGAAAAAACTTTAAGACCCATCAAGCATTAGTAACGATTCATTGTGATTCACAACCCACCACAACTACCAGAATCGCAGATCAAAGAGTATGAATGTGAACAAAGGACCGCTCATCTGGTCAAAACCTGATCTATTATGTATCAGAAAAGAAATATTAAACAATTTAATATATGCAACAATTGAAGTTTTAAGCTAAGCTTCTCTAATAATCACTTCCACAGAAATTAAGCTAATAAATGTTCAAAATGATTTCATATAAAACTGTAGCTCTGAGTTATCATGTACAGCTAATCATGTTTTCATAATCAATTTCTTTCAACTTTTCATGTAAACATACTAAAAATTCCTGGAATGCAGATTTGAATAATTACACTTGAATTCTTTTTAATTTTTTATTAAAAATGAAAGAAACACAACAATTTATTTACAATTGTACAATGTTTGAAACGGCTATCCTATTCCTGTTAAAGCTTCATATTTAAAAATGTCTACATGATATGTGCTTGTACAAGGCTTGAGTATCAAACTTAACCACAAATGTGACTTTAGCAGCTTTATTGCACAATGATCCACATAACACTGCATTATTTGCTTAGTTTAGCCTACGTCATAAAGTGCTATTCATAGATGGGAAATTAACAGCCTGCTAAACACTGAAATTCTCCATGATATTTTCTACTTGAGTTGAGGGTAAAAAGCTAATTTAATGCTACCAGCCTGAGTAACAGATTTTCATTAAAAACATAACAACAAGGACAACCAAAAAAAACAGGCCCAAAAGTTTTGGTTACTCTGCTAAAACATGTCAAAAGCATTCCATAAATGATTACTGCTACAATGCATAACAGTAGTTTCTGAACATTTTAACTTCAGAAAAATAAGTAGTTTAAATAAAAACCACCTACTTGTAAGAACGCCTTTCAAAAACACACAATTTAGATACAATGTAATTCCTCAAATTAAAAGATATTTCAAAGGGTACACAGTCATTGTGATCTTAGTTATCATTTCTAAGTAATTAAATTTGTATTTTTACTGGCTTATATTAGAAATGCTTATTACCAATGAGAAACAGAAAATGCCACATAAGTGAACAATGTTATGAAAATTTATAATATATGTAACGCTACTAAAATATATAATGAACTTTTCAAACATGTAAATATAAACCAGGAAAACCTGATATGTAATAATTGGGCCAAAAATGAAAATCACAAAACACAGTAAGGGGGTAAAAGAATAAATATGACTTTAATATCAGTCCATCTTTACCAATATATCTGAAAAATAATTCTTTGATATAAGAACAAATATTTTCACAGTAGAAAAACTGAAGATAAATTTCTTTGAAAAAAGTATATAAAGTGAGAAGTTTAATGTGTTAGGTGAGAACTTTGTGTTTTCTGCAAGAAACCATGCTTACTACCCATGCTGGTAAATGAGTGTTACAGCTAAGCAGACTCTTAAAGTGTCCTTAACAATACAGTTTGTGGTCTTAACAAAACAGTAGTATTCCTTTTTCAGGCAATATACTTTTAATAGTTACACACTTTAAAATACATAATTTTCCACTTAAATATACTACCATTTTTATGGTGTTTTTCTTTTTACCTATCTAGAGCTTTGTTTTCCTATTGAAAACAAATGCAAGACACATTGCTTAGTACTAATTCCTATCCATAAGGCATTTAAAAAATATCTTCTCTTAGGACATAAACATGATATAAAAATGAAAAATCAAACACAAGAGAAGCATAATAAATACTTTTGTATCCCCCCCACCATCAGGAAAGTGTCAGCAACACCAGCTGACAGAAATAAATTAGATATCCTGTACATAAAGTAAAAGCTAACCATTTCAGTATTAACTTGGAAAGAACATCTTCACTTTCATCATTTGTGAAAGGCAGAACAATGACATGGAAGACACAAGACTGTTTAGATTTTCTGTATTTCAAGAAGAATCATACTCAAATACAAGTGTGGTGACAGAACACTCAGTGATATGTAATTAGTTACGAAGGTTAACGCTAAGGCATTGCTTTGTTCACAGTTTTTGTCCTGAGTCACATCAGATGTTTCAACTACATGTCTTCTTGGTATTCCAAATATTTTGCTGTGATGGGTTCTTCAAGCTGAATTCCTCCACTGCCCATTAATGCAAATGCTGGATACAGTGTATGTGAACAGTCCACTTGGCGCTCATAAAGGCATTTCATGTGATCCATATCATAGAAACTTACTTTGCCTTTATCATAGTCAAGGAAAATCCCAATACTTGTTGGCATAGGAAGAACTCTATTTTCAGGTTCATTAGAAGAAGTAGGTGACTTGGGTATAAAAAATTTCTTCATGCCTATAGTAACTAAGGTAAACGGTTGTGAAGAATCAAAACAGGCATCCTCACTTCCACTGTCATGCCCACTGTCTTGCTCATATCTGAAACACAATACACAAAGTATCTGTATCTTCAACCATAGATCTAAGTATCTTCAAAACATTTTCACAGGATAATATACACTGATATAAAGTTAAAATAATTTTTACATCAAAAGCTTTCTATTAAAACAAAATCGAAAACATAAAAATGACACATTGCAATTTAGAATTATACCACAGACTCAGCCCCAAATTCCCTGTCATTAAACACTGCTTTAGTTACATACACAAGTGAAACCCTAGAAAATCATTTAGCCTTCCAAAAAGTGAGGGGGCAGCGGGCAGTCAAGGAACTGGTCAAATGTTAAATTTTTATAGCACAGAATCATATACAATCATGCACCACATAACATTTCAGTCAACAACAGACCTCATATACCACAGTGGTCCCATAAGATTATAATGAAACTAAAATATTTCAGTTGGGCGCAGTGGCTCATGCCTGTAATCCCAGCACTCTGGGAGGCCAAGGCAGGTGCACCACTTGAGGCCAGGAGTTCGAGACCAACCTGGTCAACATGGCAAAACCCTATCTCTACTAAAAATACAAAAATTAGCCAGGCATAGTGGTGTATGCTTGCTACTCGGGAGGCTGAGGCACAAGAATCACTTGAACCCAGGAAGTGGAAGCTGCAGTGGATCGAGATAGCGCCACTGCACTGCAGTCTTGGCGACACAGCAAGACCTTGTCTTAAATAAATAAATACACAAATAAATAAATAAATTCCTATAGCTTAGTGATGTGGTAGCCACTGTAAGGCTGTAGTATAACCCGTTACATGTTTGTGGTGATACTGTTATAAACAAACCTGTGCTTCCAGTTGTTAACCAAAAGTGTAACACATACAATTATGTACATTATGCAATATTTAATAAGTGACCGTTACTGGCTCATGTGTTTATTATACAATGTTTTTATTGTTATTGTAGATTTACTCCTATTTATTAAAAAAAATGTTAACTGTAAAACAGCCTCAGGCAGGCCCTTTAGGAGGTTTTCCAGAAGGCGGCACTCTTATCCTAGGAATGACAGCTCCATGCATGTTACTGCCCCTGAAGACCTTCCAGTGGGACAAGACGTAGAAGTGGAAGACAGCAATATTGATGATCTTGACCCTGGATAGGCTATTATGTTTGTGTCTTCATTTTTAATAAAAATGCTTAAAATGTTAAAAATTTTAAAAATTAAAAAAAAACTTGTAGAACAAGGCTATAAAAATTTTTTTTGGGCCAGGCGTGGTAGCTCACGTCTGTAATCCAGCACTTTGGGAGGCTGAGGAGGGTGATCACCTGAGGTCAGGACCAGCCTGACTGACACAGGGAAACCTCATCTCTACTAAAAATACAAAATTAGCTGGGCGTGTTGGTGCATGCCTGTAATCCCAGCTAGTCGGGAGGCTGAGGCAGGAGAATTGCTTGAACCCGGGAGGTGGAGGTTGTGGTGAGCTGAGATCACACCATTGCACTCCAGTCTGGGCAACAAAAGCAAAACTCCATCTCAAAAAAAAAAAAAAATTGTATATAGATGTATAAAAAATGTATATAGATGTACAATGTGTTAGTGTTTTAAGCTAAGTGTGCCTACAAGAGAGTTAAAAAAATTTTTGTTAATTGCAAGTTTATAAAGCTAAGGTTAATTTCTTAAAGAAGAATATATTTAAATAAATTTAGTGCAGCCTAAGTGTATAGTGTGTTTATAAAGTTTACAGTAGTGTGCAGCAATGTCCTAGGCCTTCAAACTCACTCATGGATGCACCCAGAGAACTTCCAGTCCTGCAAGCTCCATTCGTGGTAAGTGCCCTATACAAGCATAAAATTTTTTATCTTTTATAACTTATTTTTACTGTACCTTTTCTATGTTTAGATATACAAATACTTACCGTTGTATTAAAATTGCCTACAGTATTACAGTACATGCTGTATAGGTTTGTATTCCAGGACCAAAAGACTATTCCATATAGCTTAAGTGTGTAGCAGACTATTCCATCTAAGTTTGCGTAAGAACACTCTATGATGTTCTTGCAACAATGAAATTGCCTTGCATTGTATTTCTCAGAACATATTCCTGTTGCTAAGCTAACATATAACTGTATAAGGAAATACAGGCTGGGCACGGTGGCTCACGCCTGTAATCCCAGCACTTTGGGAGGCCGAGGCAGGTGGATCACCTAAGGTTGGGAGATCAAGACTAGCCTGACCAACGTGGAGAAATCCCGTCTCTACTAAAAATACAAAAAATTAGCTGGGTGTGGTGGTGCATGCCTATAATCCCAGCTATTTGGGAGGCTGAGGCAGGAAAATCGCTTGAACCCAAGAGGCGGAGGTTGCGGTGAGCTAAGATCACGCTACTGCACTCCAGCCTGGGCAACAAGAGCAAAACTCCGTCTCAAAAGAAAAAAAAAAAAAAAAAGAAAAAAACCAAAATACAAAGATAAGATGTATGCCCTAAACCAAGGAATTACCAGGCTAAGTGAAATATACGAGCACTGTAAAATAATGCAACAGAAAAAAGCATGTTTCATTCTCGTCCCAAGAACTCTATTTCCTGGTTGGAATTTCAACATGGATGTATGAGGCAAACAAAGATTATGAAGCTTTTTCGCCTTTATCAAACAATAAAAACGTATAGAATATTTTGAAACATGTTCCCCATTTTTTTCAATATGCCTATGTTGCTTTTTATATATTTTGGATAATACTGCATCAACAATGTTTATTAGGTTTCTCCACTTCTAATCTTTCTCATGTTATGAACTTTTTAAACATTAATACGAATTTTCTATCAAGTGGACATGCCACTATGTTTTACAGTTACAATTTTCAGCATTATATAAATTTTTCACCTTTCTGCAAAAAGCTTTTCCTATCATTCGGATTGTTAAGCTGGGATACTGTTCACATGAGTGGTCAAAAATTATTTTTCAAAGCTAGTTGACCTTACTCCATCTAAAACAACTAAACTGCACAATCTTCATTAGTCAATCTCTTAAGAAACTGGAAGTCTTTGCTGTGGAAATATGTCTACCACGACCCAGTTTTGAAAAGGACTTAAGGGAAAGTTTAAAGAAACTGTGTCCCATAAGAAAAGAACAACTTAATTGTGAAGTATGACAATTAGAGGCATTGTATTATACACCTGGGTAATTTTTATCACATAATTTAGGTAAAATGCAAAAGACTTTCAAAATTTAAAACTGTGAAGCCATATCATAATCAAGAGATATCCAAAACAGGTTTCCTCATGATATTAAAATGTAACTGCTAACTCTCCTTATTCAATGTGTGATTACAAGAACACCCGGCTCCTTTTCTCAATCAAGCCACAGCCAAAATACTAGAATCTAAGAAATAAGAAATGTATACTCCAAATGTAATAAAGCCAAATCTATTTTCAGGCTTACTTTCAAAAAATTATCAAGTTCTAGATCAATACAAAAACCTACCTTGGACTAACTGCATCCCGGGGAGAACGGAGCCATTCTTGTAGTTTATCGCTAGAAGCAACTCCCACTTTTACCAGGTATGAATACGGTTCCACACGGAAGGCCCAGAAGTGTTTTCCTTTTGTAATGCCAGTATCTCCAATGATGTAGTCTAAGCTTGTGTAATAACCCACTTGGATGCGTTCTGCAGCAAGCAGAAGATTAAATCCAGCTCTACTCTCTACACGGTCTCTCTTCAAGTTCAGCAGGAGATGTTCATTATTATAGCCACATTTTTCATCAAAGAGGAAGCTGAAAACTAAATAGAGCTTAAAATTAATATCAGGCTAAAAATTATCATTGCTCTAGTTTGTTAAATCTGATAGGTTTTCTTACAGAAATTACTGAAGAGAGACGGGAAGCGGGAAGGAGGTGTCACACTACACCAGACAACTATGACAAACCAAATCCAACTTCGCCATATATCCTACCCAGTATATTCTCTACCTAAAAATCTTCAGAAATCTCAAAAAGCAGATGAAAATATTTTTAATTCATGTGAAAATTTATAAAAACAGCTCTTTGGAATAGAGATAGCAAATCTATCAGGTATTTCACACTACTGAATTTGTTCTTTTATATTTATTAAAGATAAAAAATAAAGAGTTGTATATTTTCATAAATAACTCTATATTTTCTTATCATAAGTTTTGTTAATTTGGGACACTTTAGCTATTTTAATAAAGCTTTTTCTGTATCAACCAACATGGCAGACATAAGAAACATGGGAGAGTGTAAAAAAAACCAAAAACAAAAACATAGCTTTTGGGTTGAGAGAGACCTGGGTTTGAATCCTGCTCAAGCATTTAACTAGAGTTTGATCCAAACTTTAATTTCTTCATCTACAGAATGAGGATACTACTTCCATAAGTCTATATTGACTCAAATATATTAAGCATAACATTGGCTGCTAGCCAATGGGGAAACAACCAAAATTCCATCAACAGATGAATAAAGAAAATGTGGTATATACATACAATGGAATATTATCCAGCCTTAAAAAGGAAATATTTGGATACATGCTACAACATGGATAAATGTGGATACATACATTTGGATACATGCTACAACATGTATGGATAAATTTGGATATGTGCTACAACATGGATGAATTTGGATACATGCTATAACATGGACGAATAAGCCAGATGTAAAAGGACAAATATTGCATTATTCCAGTTATATGAGATACCTAGAATAGGCACATTCATAGAGACAGAAATTAGAATCGAAGTTACCAGCCTCTGGGGAGAGGGGAAACAGGAGTAACTGTTTAATGGGTATAGGGTTTCAGTTTAGAATAATGAAGTAAGGAGATACAAGTGGTGATAGTTGAACAATACTGTAAATGTACTTAATGCCAATGAGCTGTATACTTAAAAACTGTTAAGATGATACATTTTATCTTTATTACATCTCAATTTTAAAAAATGACCTCCAGGCATCATTGTGCACACCTTTAGTCCTAGCTACATGGGAGGCAGGAGGATTGCTTGAGTTCAGGAGTTTGAGGCCAGTATAGACAACACAGTGAGACCCCATCCCTCTCTCTCTATATATATATTTTTTAAACAGGCTGCTAGCAGCTGGGCGTGGTGGCTCACACCTACAATGCCAGTACTTTGGGAGGTCGAGGTGGGCGGATCACTTGAGGTTAGGAGTTTGAGACCAGCCTGGCCAACATGGTGAAACCTGGCTTTACTAAAAATACAAAAATTAGCCAAGCATGCTGGCCTGCGTCTGTAACCCCAGCTACTACTCAGGAGGCTGAGGCGGAAGAATAGCTTGAACCCAGGAGACAGAGGTTGCAGTGAGCTAGTGAGCTGAGATGGTGCCACTGCACTCCAGCTTGGGTGACAGAGCCACCAGACTCCACTTCCAAAAAAAAAAAAAGGCTGCTAGAAAACTACAACCATTACCAAGATGCGAGCCGACCATTCTTCCTGCTAATGCCTATTTTCCTGGCATGCTTATTTGTGCTGGCTCTCAATCTCAAAAGTCTCCCAGTTTGCAAAATAAATGTAAAGGGTCACCCTAGTCATGTATCTTCTCTCATAAAAAGGAAGACAACCCTCAACACTTCCTCTCCTCCCTCCCCCTCCACTATGTGACTGAAAACAGCGATTATGTCCAGGTTTTTCTACCACTTTCAGGCAGAAAGACTAGAAAAGGAAGCAGAAATAGCATAAACCATAAAATACTTAATACTTGCGAATTCATCCCAAAACTCTCTATTGGATTTTATTAAAATTTAAGAAATATAATTTTAGCCAATCTTATGTAAGTTTGTATTCCAGTTTTTCAAAAGCCACAAAGTGCATGAAAAACAAATTGTGCTTTTCTATTTTGAAGAAAAAAGGAAGAAAGGGGAGAGTGCAGAAAATATGGGTACATAAGACACTAAAAACAGGCAGGGAGCAGTGGACCTAAAATCCAATTAAAGGTATCTGTAAGGCAGCGACTGAAAGGGGAAAATGTGTTCCTGCTAACCAGGCTGAGCACAACTTTGGTTCTAAATATCCCTTGTTCATGGAGACATCATAGTGAACATCAATGAACCTTTAAAGTCATTCTCATTCTATAAAAATCTTTAGGCACTCTATATGTAGTATCAGTGGTTTTTAACTTGGGAAGGGAGGGGGCGAAGACTGGGCATAAGGAGCTTTTAGCGCGGGAGGAAAAGCTATTCATGTGGTTCTAATATACGGCTTCCATCCCTATTAGCTGAGAATTGCCAAGTTAGATAAAAAATCCAGACAAATCAGAATTAGGTTAAATCAAAATTATATTTTAGGATATTACACCAATAAATTTTAAAAACACCTACCTAGATCTTGTGCTTTAGAGATTTCCATAAACTAACCAAAAATACAGAATTATGTATTTAAAACTTTCAAAGTACCATTTATGTTATTTTAATCCCAGCTTAACAGCTCTGCTCACCGAATTTCTTCCATGTTTTTCTCTATCTGATATCAGTTAAAACCTAATCCCGTTCTCAGCCTACAAGGTAAAATTCGAGTACTCAGTTCATTTCTAAATCCCAGTTGGGACAGAAGCTACTTTTCTGGAGTCTTTTAAAAACAAGAGCTGGTTTCAATGCAGGTCTACATGGAGATATTGACTAGTTTATTTCATCAAGGTCTCGTGCAACTCTATGCTTCTTTTATTCCTGATATTCACCATACCTGGAGCTGGAGGAGTATGAAGAATCAATTCTCTGCTACAAGGACTACAGATTGAACCCTTGTAAGCTCTTACTCTGAAAGCATAGGTACTACTGTTTTCCAAGTCTTGAATTATTTTACTTGTTCCACACACTTCTATCTCATTCCATGACATTTCATCTTCTCTATTGATTTTCCGATATTCAAGAACATAGCTATCAGCTTTATCCTTTTCTGGATGGTGCCAATTTATCAAGGCATTGTTATAAACTTTGCTCTGTTCCTCATTGATCTCTGGCACATCGATGCCTGAAAGAATTATGAAATAGAAAACAACATTAAAATAGTGACATTTGAAAACCAGTGTTTTTCCTCAAAAAATAACATATAAACAATATTTACTGATTTTTTTTTTTTTTTCAGACGGAGTCTCACTATCTCCCAGGCAGAAATGCAGTGGCACGATCTCGGCTCACTGCAAGCTCCACCTCCCGGGTTCATGCCATTCTCCTGCCTCAGCCTCCCGAGTAGGTGGGACTACAGGCTCCCGCCACGACGCCCAGCTAATTTTTTGTATTTTTAGTAGAGACGGGGTTTCACCGTGTTAGCCAGGATGGTCTCGATCTCCTGACCTCGTGATCTGCCCACCTCAGCCTCCCAAAGTGCTGGGATTACAGGCGTGAGCCACCGCGCCTGGCTATTTACTGATTTCTATACTGTCCAATAATTTTCTAAATTTATAATACTATAAGAAAGCACAAAACTAAATATATTAAAATTTTTAATATATTTTATATTTAAAAGGTATATCTATACTTATAACTGAAAGGAGAAATAATAAAAAAGAAAACTGACTCAAAGCCACAAGTAAATTTTTTTTAAACACATGCCTTCTACCTACTGAATAATAGCCCATGACTTGAAATTTTTTTTACCTATGTCCTTCCCTAAACAAACTATTATTTTAATATTTTAAAATATAAGTCTGGTAAGAATATCAAATTCTCAACGAATTTTTTTTTTTTTTTTGAGACAGAGTCTTGCTCTGTTGTCCAGGCTGGAGTGCAGTGGCATGATCTCAGCTCACTCCAGCCTCCGCCTCCCAGGTTCAAGTGATTTTCCTGCCTCAGTCTCCCAAGTAGCTCGGATTACAGGTACGTGCCACCACGCCCTACTAATTTTTTGAGTTTTTAGTACAGATGGGGTTTCACCACGTTAGCCAGGATGGTCTCGATCTCCTGACCTCGTGATCTGCCCACCTTGGCCTCCCAAAGTACTGGGATTACAGGCGTAAGCCACCGGTGCTCGGCCTCTCAATGAATATTATATCATTTCTTTTCATATTTTATTCTGTAGAGTTGCAAAGCAAATTAATTTTTCTGAATACAATCATGATACATAGTTTTGTAAGGAAATCAGAAACTAAAAAATACACATTAAAAGATTTTACTATAACCTTTTTGTATAGATCCTGCCAGTATTTTCCCCCTCAATGGTATACTACTATGTATATCAACATTTAACTGTTGAGTTTTGGAAACAGGTTTCTGGTTTTTCACTAAAAATAAAATGACTAAAAGCTAAATCTTTGTTCATATGCATAGTCCTTTCTATAGAGCCAATTCCTAAGCTTAACTGCTGGAATCATATGCTAAGAACAATATGCTATAAAAGCTACACATACACTTTTATGTCAAATCACAGAGAAGGACATGAATAAGAATCAGAAGTCTCTCTCCTCTCCTTATTCCCCAATGTATAAGCATGTCTGTGTATGCTGCATTTATACAACTGAACGTTATGCAGCCATCATGAGTTCTGGAAAGTTATCCTAAATACATTTTAAAATTAAAAAAAAAAGTTACAAAATAACACAAATAGTAAACCCCCTACCCCATATCCTTTTTCTTTTTTTGAAAGATAGCTTTCAAAAAAAAAAAAAAAAAAATGCATGTAGCAAAAAGCGAGGGGAAGATCCATTAGCCAGAAGCTAGGTGACTACTATCCCATTCTCATCCATCTGTTTCCTTGCTATACAATGGTATAACCCAGGATCACCCACCCTCAACCTCACCTTTCCAGCAACCACTTTGGGATCCAAAGGGAGGGAGGACCTAGGACTCACAAAAGTAAGCAAAAATATATTTGTATATATATACTATTCAAGTATACATTTTGGAAACACAGTATAGTGTATGAAATACAAACAGCATTTTAAGTGACGACAAATATCTTTGAAAAAATAAGGTAGTCATAATAAATCAGATTCAGGTACAGATTTGAAAAAGGGGTTGCAGTTAATCCTTCAGAGTTTTAAACTTTTAACAAGACAAATTTCCTTTCATTAACATACAATCTACAAATCTGTACCTATAAAGTAATCACACTATAAGCATATCTTTCTAAGGACTGTAACTGTTCACCATCACTAGAAGAGAAACCTTAGGGAGAGGAATGAGGTGAGCAGAAGAAAAACAGGCAAGGAAGACCTCCCTGCTAGGGAGTAGCAAAATAGAAACATGAGCAAGTGTTATGGGCTGAACTGCATCCTTCCCCAGTCCCCCAGACCCCACCCTCGCCCCTGGAAATTCACAAGTTGAAGTCCTAAACCCCAGTACATACCTCAGAATGTGACTGTATTTTAAAATACGGTCTTTAAAGAGGAAATTAAATTAAAATCAGGTCATTAGAATGGGCCCTACTCCAATATGACCAGTGTCCTTATAAAAAGAGAAGATTAGATTACACAGAAACACAAACAGAGGACCATGTGAAGACACACGGAGAAGACAGCCATTTATCAACCAAGAGGAGAGGTTCAGAAGAAACCAACCCTGTCAACACCCTGATCTCCGACTTCTAGTCTCCAGAAATGTAAGAAAATGAATTTGTTTGAGCCACTCAGTCTATGGTACTTTTGTCACTGCAGCCCAAGCAAACTAATACAGCAATGTAAACAGCCTGCAGATTCCATCTCTAGGCTTCTGTTCGAGAAAGTCACATACACTTGCCCCAAAAATTCTGACAAGGATGTGCAATACAGCATTGCTTTATAAAAGAGGAAAAAAATAGAAAAAAAAATATCTTAGTAGGAAAATGATTTATTTATGAAATACTGTAAACAGTTAAAATATCACTTTAAATCAAAATTTCACATAACAAATATTTACGTTAATTTTCTAAAAAGGAATTTACAAAAAGAATACATACAACATAATGTTATTTATGCAATGTTTAAAAACACACAAACTAATGGAACATAGTTTTTGTGCATAAAATACAGTTATAAAAACATAAATAGGATATCATTTCAGGATGCTACGATAGTCCTGGGCAAGTGATATGCTGCTTTATAATGTCAAATTTAAGAGAACTTGTGTTTTCTTCCACACTATATAAATTCAGACAAAAAGAATGAGGTTTTTGCCTTCATTAAGACTTACCACTAGAGAAAAAGGATAATTCTCCAAGAAGTTCTGTTTGCTTAGAGGTATTAACAACATAGTCTTCAAAAGAAGTCTGAGCTGCAGGTCTAAAGCTCTTCAAAGATTCTGTGGCTTTCTGTATTCTGCAGACAGATATTTTATACAAAAAATGATTCTTCAAGAAGGCAAATCAAACTAAATATCTGCAACATGATTAACAAAATAACACCCACACTTCATTCAAAATTAAAGTTAAGAATGAGGCAAGATGTACCTCACATTAACACAGCATTATGGACCACTCAGAGCTACAGTGAGAATACACAGCAGCATTTAATAAAATTGCTCAAGAGGTTCTGAAGTTAGAAGTAAAAGAGAATACCTGAGGTGGAGCTGCTTTGCTGTTTGCACAAAGCAGGACTGATCCGTCTCCTTTAGCACTTCTTGAGCATATCCCACAAGTCCATTGTTCTCTAGAAGTCCCTGGTACTCCTCCATTTGAGTCTGAAATTTGTCTAATCTTAGTTTCTTGGAGGAGTCAATTGCTTTCAAAACAGATGATTTCCTCTCTTCCAGAATTTCAAAGAGCTTTTCAAAATGTGTAATTGCTTCTTCTTTAGCCCTCTCTCCATTACACTATGAAAAAACAGTATCTCCATTACACTAAGATAAAGCATTGCCTCTTCTGTCAAACCCAAATGGCTTTCCACAAAGTTCTACATAATTATATTTCATCTATGTGATGACAACATTATCAAAATTCAATAAAACCAACCTAGATATTATAAAGAAAAAAAGTTTTATCTGACTCTGAAATTTTCAGAACAATATTTTGGCATCAAATACATTCAGCAAAGAACAAATGACAACTTTTATTCAGATTTACTTTGTAATTTTATAATATTGTACTTCCTTAAGCTTTTCGTCTCCGAAGTCCAGTATAGACAATTTAGTCAATTAAATAAGAGAACAATCTTTCAGTGGTATATAAAGGAATTTGAAGGAGAAATGAACTGATTTAACCAAAAACAGGAAGACACAAGTCCAGAGCTTTGAATTCATTTCAAATTCAGAAATGTTTTAACCCTTTCTACACTACTCCAACTTTTTAAAAAGTTGTTTTTGTTTTTTTGAGATGGAGTCTCTCTCTGTCACCCAAGCTGGAGTGCAGTGGCGCGATCTCGGCTCACTGTAACCTCTGCCTCCCCGGTTCAAGTGATTCTCCCGCCTCAGCCTCCCAAGTAGCTGGGACTACAGGCACGTGCCACCATGCCCGGCTAATTTATTTTCATATTTTTAGTAGAGATGGGGTTTCGCAGTGTTAGCCAGGATGGTTTCGACCTCCTGACCTCGTTTGTGATCAACCCTCCTTGGCCTCCCAAAGTGTTGGGATTACAGGCATGAGCCACCGCACCCGGCCTAAAAAAGTTTTTAGCCACAAAACTCTAAAATATGACATTCTTTACTAAGATATAAAAATAAAAGTATCCTCTTCACATTCATATAATTTAATTATAATTAAATCCTGACTTAGCTGTGTGACCATATGCTAATCATTTCACTTCTCTTTCTGTTTTTCTCTTCTGAAAACAGGGGATAAGAAAAACCATTTAGGTTTTTGTGAAGAGACTTTAAAAGGTTATTTACATAAAGTACATACCACAATGTCACATACTGTAAATAAACATTCATACAAACTGTCAGAAAATTATCCTAGTATTGGTTAAACATTCTGAATTCCTATAAAATCAGAGCTCATGATTTGAGAAGACTGGCAAAGCACTCCTAAGCAGTTATTATAACAGACTCACAGCAGCCAACAAAAAAAAGTCTTCGAGAACACTTTTTTTTTTTTGAGACGGAATCTCGCTGTGTTGCCCAGGCTATAGCATGGTGGCGCGATCTCGGCTCACTGCAAGCTCCGCCTCCTGGGTTCACGCCATTCTCCTGGCTCAGCCTCCTGAGTAGCTGGGACTGCAGGCGCCTGCCACCATGCCCATTTAATTATTTTTTGCATTTTTAGTAGAGATGAGGTTTCACCATGTTAGCTAGGATGGTCTGGATCTCCTGACCTCATGATCTGCCTGCTCAGTCTCCCAAAGTGCTGGGATTACAGGTGTGAGCCACCACACTCGGCTTTTTTTTTTTTTTTTTTTTTTTTTTTGAGACGGAGTCTCGCCCTGTTGCCCAGGCCAGAGTGGAATGGTGTGATCTCGGCTCACTGCAACCTCCGCCTCCCGGGTTCAAGCAATTCTCCTGCCTCAGCCTCCCGAGTAACTGGGATTACAGGCGTGCGCCACCATGCCTAGCTAATTTTTTTGTATCTTTAGTAGAGACAGGGTTTCACTATGTGAAACCTGTGGCCAGGCTGGTCTTGAACTCCTGACCTCGTGATCCACCTGCCTCGGCCTCCCAAAGTGCTGGGATTATAGGCGTTAGCCACTGCACCTGGCCAAGAACATTCTTAAAAGCTGATAATATATGGCAGAAGTGTACTGTGCATTTTCCAATGGCTTCCAGCCAACACCAACATAATGAAAGGAAATTTTTTCCAGATCTCCTGTTTCCTAACACTGAAAACCACATATTTTTAAAAGAGAGGGAGTAGAAGGTAGTGATATTTTGATAGTATTTCACTGACAAATCACGACATTAAACTCAGAAATATTATTATAGAGAGATTTTTTTCCAGCTAAGTATAATTAAAGATAAAAAGACAGTATCACCACCATCACTGAGTAAAGGTCAAGAATGGAGGCAAGTTATCTACCATAAAAAAAATCCTTATTGATAAGCCTGCAGATACAGCTTAGGCAAATGATACAAAACAACTCAATAATGTCCCCACGATCACAAGGAATCGGTGTCTACATGAATACTTGACACCTAAGTTCTGCAATTTTTAACCTATTGATGACAAATCCCAAAACAGACTCTCGGTCTTTATTTCAGAAGTGAAGGGCAGCAGGACCGAGAGGACCAACAAACAAGGCTACTAATAAAATGACCAAAGATGCAACACTTGAAGCAAACTACTGAGGTGATCATCTGCTTTGTGTTGAGACAGTCTGTCATTTAATCCAACAAAAATATGAAAAAGAAAACCCCAAACTGCATGGAAAAACGACTGACGGGCAGTAAAGATCAGGAAAATAATATTAAAAACAAAAGCACTACTGGTAAGGGTGTTAATTTACATGATTTCTCAATAATTTCACCCTATATTGGAAAAAAATTTCTTCAAGTAACAGAGTCATACTAGCTGGGATATTTTTATATTTAATTACCAAAAATCAGGAGTAATGGCTCAACTTTGTTTCAAATGGAGAAGAAAAACAAGTGTACAACAAAGTCAATGAAGAATATCTGGACTTTTAAAATAACCCAACCCAATCCCCTTTTACTATATTTTTAAAATGTTATCTTTTCCAATTTTTTATTAAAACATAATACACAAATGGAAAAATGTACATGTAAGTATAAAGACTAATGAATCTTTACCCACACACTCAATATAACCAGCATCCAACAGAAAATCCAGATTAGATAAAAGAACATTACAAGTATTCCAGAAGCCTCCATATAACCTTTCCAGGCACTGATCCACCCCTCCTCAAATCTAACAACATCATCTAGTTTCACCTTTTTTGGTACTTTTTATAAATGTAATCACATGGTATGTATTCCTTTGTGTCTGGCACCTTCCTTTCAACATTATTGCAAGATTAATCGACACTGCTGTGTGCAGCTGCACATCATTCATTCTTATTGCTGCTTTTATTCTACTGTTAATGGGCATGTGGGTAGATCCCACTTTGTGACAACTACAAACAAGGCAGCCACCAACATTCTAATATATGTCTTTTGGGGAACATATATAGGGTATACACTCAGGAATACCTGAAATTTAAAATAAACCTGGTCTAATCTGCATATAGCACATTTTCCAAAAGTGATCTATTAATTTTAAAAAATATAATAAAAATAAGTAAAATCTATCAGTTCCCTTATATTACTATTACATATTTTTGAGATCTTGTTAGTTGCCACACAGTCATTTTTCCCTCTGTGTTCCAGTATCATTTAATCACTAGCTTTATCACAGAAGTGACCGCACAACATTGTAATTCATTTTTTATATTTGTTTCCAGAGCCCCAGAAAAGCAGGGGTGAAATCTAACACAACTTTGTATTCCCAGCTCATATAATACTCTCAGGATTTTATGAACAAATGAGTGAATGTCTAGATAAAATAACAATAATTTAAAATATGTAAGATAGTTTATCACTTACCTCTGTTTCTTTCATTAACAAGTTTAGTTCAGATATTTGACTCTTCACTTGGCTTTCCTTACCAATAAGGTAATCAATATCCTTTGAAAGCTTTTCCTGTTGAAACACATTCATAACACAAACGGACAAAACGGGAGTTTAACAAAGACCTTGCAGAGTTTTTTTTTTTTTTAATTACACAGGACTCATCCTCTTCTACAGCCTCTGATAAACAGATAATAAAATCAACTATGGCAATTATCATTATTAACCCAGAGTAAACAATTAATGGCCTTAGGCACAGAAGGCCAAAGGATGTATGAAATATTAGAATCAGTTGGAAAAAAAGAACAAGGTAATAATGGTTAGTCAAAACTTCCGAATATAAAAATAATACATTTTTATTGTTTCATTGTCATTCCTAGAGCTCCTGCTCCTAAGGCTTCTAAGTAAATGGAAGAGCAGCAATTCAAATAGTTTTGTCTTCAGATTTTACAATTTACTCTCACAAACACCCACGTGCGCGCGCGCGCAGACACACACACCTCTACACAATAGGAATAGCAACAAAGAGCCTTCCAAAATAATATTCACAGTCCATCCCAGCCTATGAAATAATTACACAATAATGAAAATAGTTTTATAAAAACAGGCAATTTCCAGAGCTCATTGAGTGATCTGTCTGTAAGGCAGACATTTTGAAGTATAGTTTCTTTCCCATAGAAATGCCGTCAGAGGTTTTGGTGAGATCCCTGGTCTTGCCCAGAAAACCTACTCTGAAATACACAAAAAACAAAACACAAAAGCCCCGAAACACCATGGGGTAAAAAGCTGTAACAGAAAAATGTATTCAGAGTCTAAATAAGAACAAGAACATCCAGAAAATGCCTTTCAAGCTGTAGCCCTTACAGGCCGATCTGAGCATTTCAGGCTCAGTTACCACCAATGACTTGAAAGGAAAAGGGTGCTCAAGAAGAGGGCACTATTAAACACTAAACACTATTCCGCAGGCTGAGGGGTACTTCTTACCACCAAGCTGAAAGTAAAATGGCAATTCTGACAATACCATCCCTAACAGGCCCATGTGGAAATCAGAAGTACTAGGTGCAAGTGGTGGTACCCTTTTTAACTACGGTAGCAATGAGACAAATTTGGCCATTTAAATTTAAGTAAGGCTTAGTTCTATGATAGCAGCTTACATTAGAACTACAAGATAGGAAAAGGTAAGTTAATTGACTCAAAGAGGTAAGGACCAGAGAAGGATACAGGGCAGAATTCAGACGCATGATCTAAAAGCACTACACTCTCTGAGTTTTAATGCTCAAAGTATCTGGCCAACTACATGTTTATCTGAGAACAGCTTTTATCTGAGACAGCTCCAGTCTTAATAGTCCCCTCAAATATAGCCAGTTTGTTTTAAAAGACTAGATTAGTTTTGTCTCCAAAAAGTATATGCACCACACAGAAAATAGGCACTGAAGATTAAAATGTAAAAAGACAAGGCTACCACTAACTCCTTTAGATAAAACAGGACCCCAGTTCTTTAGGCACTAATCAGAGGCTAATTTCTCAGGGAATTCAAAACTGCTCAGAAGCTTTCCTCTGGATCGGTTGTTCTCAAACACCAGTGTATATCAGAGTCTCCTGAGGGCAAACTAAGAACCCTGAGGAGATGCAGCTGAGTCCAAGGAGGCCATACATTGTAAGGCATGTACCTAAGAAGAGACTGTTGTAAAGAGAAAGAACTCCAGAGACACAAACAGTCCCCCTTATATATTCAGCAGTCCTCATCAACTCTTGTGTGTGAGGAAACTGCCCAAGCTTAGGCAAAGAATTACCCTACAGGCCCTGAGGAAACAATGCCAGGAGCTTACACAAGGCTGGGAAGAGTGTCTGTTCCCCACCAGTCAGATAAAAAAAAAAAAAAAAAAAACACCTCAAAATTCACAGGGCATTGAAAAAAGTAATCAAAGGCTTTTACTTTGATAGTCAGGTAACATTAGCCCTTAGAACCAAATGCTGTTCTGTCCTGCCTCACAAAGTAAGATCCAAACGTTTCCAAGTAACTTAATCACATACTCAAAGAAAATAGCATTTGTAGGAATACAAAAATATCCAATAACTGGCAGCCAATCAAAAATTAGCAGGCATGCAAGGTAGCAGAGGAATATAAACTCTAATTAAAAAAAAATCAATCAAAATTGACCTAGTAGTGAAACAGATGAGAGAATTAGTAGGCAAGAACAATTATACAATTATACCTGTATTCCATATGTGCAGAGAAGATAGAGTACAACATAAATATAAAATGTAAAACAAAACAGTTTGTATATATGCAATTAGATAGAGGCAAAAAATGCATACACGTATTGTTAGAGAGGAAGGAAACAAAATGGGTAGTAGGTATACAGAAGATTTCTTTTAAAAATATTGTTTAAAGGGAAAAAGAATAAAACAAAAAGTTTTCTACCACTGCCTGCTTTGCTGTTGATTATCAAATTTGAAAGTTTTAAATATCATCAATAAAGCTAACAGAAAGGAAGTAATTCAGTTTTAAATCGTAAAAGTGCCATCAGAATGAACAAAATACTGATTCTATAGGCAAGAAATAAGAATCAAGTGTCTTAAAACAGCCACAACCCTTTAAAGTATGTCAATCCTATGTAGACATCCATTATTATAGACATTGGGCTCATTTGGGTATCATGATGAAGTGTCCTTCAGCCTTCTCTCTTCCCTCAGAATTCAGAGCTAATGCAATGTAGGTGACAATATATGCCAGGCCTTATCAGTACCACAAATAACTATTCATCAGAAATACTAACAACCTAATATTAGTAGATCATTAAGTAACACTTTAACTCAGTTTAGTACAAAAAAGGTCATGTAACACACCATGATTTTAAAAATTAAAAGTTAAAGGCATAAAGTTACGAAGAATCAAAATTCTGTTCCAAAAATAAGTCCTACCTTTAAGGTTTTGTAGGCACTGCTCATGGTGGTTACACGGTGGTTGGCATGATTACCACCCAACTTACACAGATGGCAAACTGGCCTCCGACATAATTCACAGTACATGTTTATTCTCTCTGTTTCATGTTCTGGGCACATTAAAATCTATTGAGTAAAGAATAAAAGTGTGATTAAGGATCCAGGTTTCAAGTAACCTGACAAACTACCAAAATACAAAGATTTCCTTTACAAAATCACTAAATAAAGCCATTTAAATGAATATGAATGTAAAAAGAAAAATGGTCGATACATCGCATGAAAATTCTCTATATTGGAATTACTATTTTTCAATTTGAGGGTTCAAATGATTAATGTGTAGATGTTGTCTACAGCCATACCCCTCTGAACGTGCCCAATCTCTTCCTAATATGTAAATGTTATTTCTCCAAAACTTGTTCAGTTAGAGTTTCATTCCTATCAGATTCAAATGGAATGAACACTTAGAACACTTAGAAAGGCCATCTGACCACACTGATGAGGCAATTCTTAACTATCATAGTCAATATTTTTAATGAAGTACCATAACAATTTATGAGACTCATGGCCTCAGTAACAGAAATCTGTTACTAAAAGAGTCTCAGAAAACTTGATAAGCTTCTAGATGTGTTTCCTTTTACAAATTAATTACAAATGCACTGACCAAATTTGGAACTGTTTTTCTGATTTGTCTACCTTTTTACTCTGTAAACTATTATCGTAGAGGACTAAAAGCTATCTGATAAATAACATATGAAATTTTATGTAAAATAACTGTTTTCGTTTGAAAGGGGAAATTCCTTTTAGTATGTTAATAAAATCAAAAGTTGTTAAAGATTCCAATAGATTACATTTTAAGCAACTGTAACTTGTCTGATAACTTAGAGACATTTATTTATTTATTTATGAGACGGAGTCTCGCTCTGTCGCCCAGGCTGGAGTGCAATGGTGCGATCTCCGCTCACCGCAACCTCCGCTCACTGCAACCTTCACCTCCTAGGTTCAAGCAATTTTCCTGCCTCAGCCTCCCAAGTAGCTGGGATTACAGGCATGTGCCACCATGCCCAGCTAATTTTGTAACTTACATTTAAAAGGAACAAACAAAAAGTACAATATAGAAAGTCCTAATACCAATATATAGGCTCAGGAGAAAAACAATTGGAAAATGTTTCAAGTTTTTCAGCATGTCCAAGCTTCCACATCCCCAAAGCCATTACATTTAAAATAAAATAAAAAGTTTGTCTATCTGCAAGAAATGATCAAAAGAACTCAACGTTATAGGCAAATATTCCATAGCAGTAAGGAACACCATTTTGGACACCGTTTTAGAATTGAGTAGCATTAACTACTTGACAAATGAAATGTTTCTCAGTATAATCTATCTGTATTTCTTTTGGTCTTATCAATGTTTTATGATATTTGTAAACAGAAACTGTAAGGCTATACTTAAAATTTCCTTAAATCTTTAATTCACAAAGACCCAACCTTAATAAAAGTCATTTAATCAAAGGTTATTTCATGGTAGAAATCAATTTAATCATTTAAAAGAAACATTAAAACATCAGGTTGAAGTTACAAATTTTTAAAAATTGATGGCCTTGAGCATTTAAAATAAGGAACATAATAGAGGATTAAAAGCTATCTGATGAATCTACTGCCAGACTGACACAGTTTGAGAAAGGTCATTCAAAATGTGATAGCACAGATGGTTTTTGCCTTAATCTACCAATCCTTCACTATTTAATATAAGAAATAGCTCATAGTTTCAAAAAAACTTTTGAGTTTTTCCCATTTTTTCTTACAAATTAAAGGTTTTACACTTAAGAATGCAAATAGATTTTCATACACAGGTTACTACGTTATAAGGAATAAGAACTTTGAAAAACTCAACCACAGGTTTTAAAAATCGATATAAATCAGATATCAAAAGATCAGTTTATTTCCAGGCACATAGCAGGGCAAACAATACATAAACTTCTTTTGAGCAATATTAAAAAAATTACTCAGAACGTTTAAGAAATGCAAATTCTACTTTAGATAACATATAACCATTATATCACAAGCTACAAGCTACAAAATATTAGGCTGTAGTTACTTTTATTCATTGTACAATTCTAGCTAACTAAAAACAAAAATACGTTTCGCAGTCAAACTTTTTAAGCAATTATGGATTTATCACACTAAAGCACAAAAAGGCTTTTTAACTTTAACCATTTCAATCTTAAAGAGTATATCTGAGATAACCTTTAATCAGAGTTATCATTACAAACATTCATTTATTGTAGTGTATCACACTGGATTATAATAGAATAAACCACAATATTGCCCTCTATTGGTGGGGATGTTTAGCCCCATAGTAACTCCAGCCAACTAGGCCTTAAGTTCTCACACCTGCTTTAAAAGTTATTTCCTTTCTGTCAAGTTCTAGACTCAATATATTTATTTCATAACATTAAGTTACATAAACGTTTCACAACATTAAGTTAAAATAACACTCTAATAAAAACTTCACTTACCTTGGGTCTAAAGTTAGTAGTTGGACCAACATACTCATGCTGAGCTTTTATTGTACCCCAAGGATGATGAATTTTGAAGCATTCATTGCAGTAACTTGCACTACAGTCCATGCAGCTTTTTGTGGATTCCTGAGGTGGTGGTTTACAAAGGTCACACATAATGGCTGTGGCTGCCCTAGCTGCCTGCCGATATCTTTCCACAATAGTTTCCAAAGTGAAGTTTCGAAACAGACCATTGATTCCTCGTTCTCCAAGATCCACATCATGCTCACAGCCAGGGCAAGGAAAAATAGTTGTCCTCGGGGTCAATGAATTGCGCTTCCACCCTGTGTAATTAGTAAGTCTTTGTTTAGTTACAGCTGTAGGAAAATGATTAGAATGAAGGAAAGAGGAGTCATGTCTTACAGACATATCTACAAATATATCACAAAAACAGTATCCGAAGTGGCTCCACATGAAATTTGTATTGTGAAAATGTTTTTAAAATTTTTTCCTTAGTATACAAAAGACAAGCCCAAATTATTAGTTATCAAATCAAAAAGGAAAATATTCTATAGTAAACCCACATCAAACCCATATTAAATCATAAAGATAAAAACATATAATACAATACTACATGGGGTCAAGATCTTTTAAAATTATATAATTAGCATTTATAGTTACTTTTATACACTATATCCAAAGGCACTGAAATGAACAGTCTTTGCTGACTGACAGGAAATGAGTCGATACATAAAAGAGCAGGGGTCCCTAGCACAAGGCCTATGAAGAGGTGCCAGGCAGATCCATGAACTATTAGAAATCTTTCATCTATATACATATGCATATTTTCTGGTAAAACCCCACAGCTTTTATCAGATTTCCAAAAGAGTATGTGACGTGACCCCAGAATTTTTAAAAACACTACAATAGAGGGTTTCCCACTGTAGTATTGTTTTATCTGGAAAAATTCAGTAGGGAAGATCATTAGTTAACCGAGTGCAATCTACAGAAGAGTGAAAAATGCATTCATAGACCTATAATTCAGTGATTTTTAAGAGGGACCAACCATTTAATATCTTCTTATGACCTGAAACAAAGAATCATTAAGATTACTTAATTCAGTAAGCCAAAAGTTGCCCCAAAAATACTGCCAATACTTTTACAACATATATAAAACAATGAATGACCTTAAACATCACACTTTTTAGTATTATTATCCCAATTTTAATAAATCAAGAAACCAATGTATGACAGTCCTTACTCACTGGTTCACAGGACTCCAGGGTTGTCCAGGGTTGTCCATTTACCACAGGTGCATGCATACCATATTACCCCATTTGTAAATCTGTTCTTTTTTTTTTTTTTTTTTTTTAAGACGGAGTCTCACTCTGTCGCCCAGCCTGGAGTGTGATCTCAGCTCACTGCAACTTCCGCCTCCCGGGTTCAAGCAATTCTCTGCCTCAGCTTCCTGAGTAGCTGGGATTACAGGCGCCCACCACCACGCCTGGCTAATTTTTATATTTTTAGTAGAGATGGCATTTCACCATCTGGCCAGGCTGGTCTTGAACCCCTGACCTTGTGACCCACCCACCTCAGCCGCCCAAAGTGCTGGGATTACAGGCGTGAGCCACCGCGCCCGGCCGTAAATCTGTTCTTAAGAGTATGTAGTCTTACTTGCCCACAAAATAAGTCCCTTAACATAAACACAAACTTCTTAACCTACATTCTTTCATACTACCATGTATCCAATATCAAAAATGAATGGCTGAATTTGGTATACCACATAACTGTCATCACTCAAAAGAATGTCTTAAAAGATATCTGACATGGTATCAGTTCAGGTAAAATTTAGCAATCAGCCCACAATATTACTTATTGGAAGTGATGTTATAGCATGCTATATGGCACTGGGCCCCAAAATCTACTCATACAACAAACATGCAGAATATTTTAGTATCTTCATTTAAAGATATTTTAACCTTTACATTTTTAAACATTAATGCATACAAAAAAGCTGCCCAATAAAAATTTGAAAATCCTAAAATATATCCAGATAATAATTCTAAAAACATGCAATACAATCCAAAATCTTTCACACCACAGCAGGCATATAATGAAATAAGCAGCAAAGCTACTTTGAAATCACATGCCAATGAAAATTTCATTTAGGAAATAAAACAAGCCAAACAATTCTGGAAATGGTATGGTGCAGTGGTCAAGTTTAAAAAAATGGAAATTCATATTTAATTGCAGGTTTCCATACATGAACTAGGTGATGAAAATTTAGATAAATAGAAAATGAATATCAAAAATGTTAAAAAATGAGTTATTTTTGGTTTTATGAAGATTATGACCAATTAAAGTAATGGGATAATGAAAAGTAAATAATGACAACAAAATCAAGCTTTAACATGTATGCTGGTGACACCCAGACTTGGGTCCTCAGAAATTTGAAAACAAAAACAAAAACAAAAAAGTTTCATCCCTTTTCTGTATACCTCTGCTAGTGTACTTTCACAGTAAAAAAAAGTGTGAAACACTGAACTTCTTAAATCAGACATTATATTAAGACATGTAATTTTTCACAACTCATTCAAATAGATACCTTGGTTATCTTTCTGAACTCATCTTGAAAGCTCTCAAATATTTCTTACAAATGCTAAAGAACTTTTATTTCATCTGTCTTATACTTCTTTCATTGTGTTCATAAAAACAAACAGTAGATGTTCAGAGCAATAAACAAAATGAGAATCTTAGGATATTCTGGGAAGTAAACCTAATGAAAAAATCAAGGCAATGGAACTAAGAACAAAATGGAAGCGTCAACTTTCTACTTTCCATGGCTGTGCTATCTGATACAGTAGCCATTAGCTACATGTGACTTTTAAAATTTAATTAAAATCAAATAAAATTGAAAAATAGAGGGATCATTGCAAACTAGATTGAAGGACTATAACTAGAGGAAGGACTAGATTGCAGCTCTGACAGAGCAGCATGTGGAGGCTAGCATTGTGAAATTTTGCTCCAGAATGACTACAAAAATAAACTAGGAAAGCTGAGAGGACCCACAGAGCCCCTGAAGGAAGCAGATTGCTCCTACAGGACCTGGGAGACACCCTAAATACTGCAAGGGCCCAGACTGTGGAAGTGGGAAAGGGAGATTGTGTGCCCCCAAACACACCTCCACTGGGGAAACTGAAGGCCTGGATAATGGGAGAAGATTTTGACCTTACCTGGAGCTGAGTCAATTTAGAGAGCTGAGTGAAATACAAGGGTAGAGGAAGCAGCGGGAAAACCCCTGGAAGCTCACTGGGCCCCCACCAAGTCGTTTTTGTCTGGTCTCACAGGCAGGGATCCTTCTGGAGAACAGCCAGAGGCTCTGGGAAAAGGCCACAGGGAGAAGGAAATCTCCAGCTGAAGTTTGATAAAATTTGAACTGATGGAGAAGCCTTCTGGCCAGAACTTGGGGGAGCGTGTAAATCCACTGTGCAGACTCTACAGGCGGGAGAAGGAAAACCATACTTGCTTTTGCAGCTGGGAGGTGGGTAGACTAGGGCAAGTTCTCAGTCCTGCTCATCCACTGCCTGGAAACAAACTTAGTAATGTTGTCAGGGGCACAGTGGAAGTGAGACTGGCCCTTCAGATTGTGTGGGAGCTGGGTGATGCCTGTGACTGCGGCTTTCCCCCACTTCGCTGACAACAGATGTGGCCATAATCCTCCTAGGAACATAACTCCATTGACCTGGAAAGCTCAACCCCAATCCCCGCAGCAGCTGCAGCAAGAGCTGCTCAAGGAGAGTCTGAACTCAGACATGCCTAGCCCTGCCCCCACCCAATGGTCTTTCCCTACCTACCCTGGTAACTGAAGACAAAGGGCACACAATCTTGGGAGTTCTAGGGCCCTGCCCACCGCTTGTTCCTCCTCCTACTACCACAGTTGATGCCCTTTGGAAAGTTCCACCTCCTGGCAGGAGGCCAACCAGCACAAAAATAGTGCATTAAACCACCAAAGCTAAGAAGCTTCAAAGAGTCCATTTCACTGCCTGCCACCTCCGTCAGAACAGGTGCTGGTGGTACCCATGGCTGAAAGACCCAAAGATGGTTCACATCACAGGACTCTGGGCACACAACACCCAATACCGGTCCAAAGCCTGGTATGCTTACCAGGTGGATAGATTCAGAAGAGAGAACAATCACTACAACTCGGCTCCCAGGAAGGCACATCCATAGGAAATGCGGAAGAGTACTACATCAAAAACAACCTGTGTGGGACAAAAGGAACTGAACAGCAGCCCTGAGCCCTAACCTCTCCTCTGACAGAGCCTACCCAAATGAGAAGGAACCAGGAAACCAACTCTGGTAATATGACAAAACAAGGTTAACACCAGCAAAAATCACACTAGCTCACCAGCAAGGGACCCAAACCAAGAAGAAATCCCTCATTTACCTGAAAAAGAATCCAGGAGGTTAGTTATTAAACTAATTGAGGAGACACCAGAGAAAGGCAAAGCCCAATGTAAGGAAATCTAAAAAATGATACAAGAAGTGAAGGAAGAAATGTTCAAGGAAATAGATAGCATACATAAAAAACAATGAAAACTACAGGAAAAAATGGACACACTAATAGAAATGCAAAATGCTCTGGAAAGTCTTAGTAACAGAATTGAACAAGTATAAGAAAGAAATTCAGAGCTCGAAGACAAAGTCTTCGAACTAACCCAATCCAACAAGACGAAGAAAGAATAAGAAAATATGAACAAAGCCTCCAAGAAGCCTGGGATTACGTTAAATGACCCACCCGAAGAATAATCAGCGTTCCTGAGGAAGAAGAGAAATCTAAAATTTGGAAAACGTATTTGGGAGAATAATCGAGGAAAACTTCCCCAGCCTTGCTAGAGACCTAGACATCCAAATACAAAAAGCACAAAGAACACCTGGGAAATTCATGGCAAAAAGATCATTGCCTAGGAACATTGTCATCAGGTTATCAGTTAAGACAAAGGAAAGAATCTTAAGAGCTGTGAGACAAAAGCACCAGGTAACCATAGGGAAAATCTATCAGATTAACAGCAGATTTCTCAGCAGAAACCCTACAAGCTAGAAGGGATTGGGGCCCTATCTTCAGCCTCCTAAAAAAAAAAATTATTTGCCAAGAATTTTATATGCAGCAAAACGAAGCTTCATTTATGAAGTAAAGATAAGAGTTTTTTTCAGACAAACAAATGCTGAGAGAATTTGCCACTACCAAGCCTCCTCTAAAAGAACTGCTAAAAGGAATTCTAAATCTTGAAACAAATCCTGGAAACACATCAAAACAGAACCTCTTTAAAGCATAAATCACACAGGACCTATAAAACAAAAATAAGATTTAAAAAAACAAAGAAAACAAGGTATACAGGCAAAAAATAGCACAATGAATGGAATGGTACCTCATATCTTAATACCAACTGAATGTAAATGGCCTAAATGCTCCACTTAAAAAAAGATAAAGAATTGCAGAATAAGTAAGAATTCACCAACCATCTGCTGCCTTCAAGAGACTCACCTAACACATAAGGACTCACAAAAACTTAAGCTAAAGGGGTGGAAAAAGACATTTCATGTGAATGGACACCAAAAGCCAGCAGGAGTAGCTATTCTTAAACCAGACAAAACAAACTTTAAAGCTACCCAGTTTAAAAAGACAAAGAAGGACATTATATAATGATAAAAGGCCTTATCCAACAGGAAAATATCACAATCCTAAACATATATACACCTAACACAGGGGCTTCCACATTTATAAAACAATTACTAACTGATCTAAGAAATGAGATAGACAGCAACACAGTAATAGTGGGAGGTGTCAATATACCACTGACAGCCCTAGACAGGTCAAGACAGAAAGACAACAAAGAAACAATGATTTTTTTTTTTTCTTTGAGATGGAGTCATGCTCTGTTACCAAGGCTGGAGTGCAGTGGCACAATCTCAGCTCACTGCAATCTCCACCTCTCAGGTTCAAGAGATTCTCCTGCCTCAGCCTCCCGAGTAGCTGGGATTACAGATGTGTGCCACCAGGCCCGGCTAATTTTTGTACTTTTAGTAGAGACAGGGTTTCACCATGTTGTCTAGGCTGGTCTCGAACTCCTGACCTCAGGTGATTCTCCCGCCCTGGCCTCCCAAAGTGCCAGGATTACATGCGTGAACCACCATACCTGGCCAGAAACAATGGATTTAAACTATTCCTTGGAACAAATGGACCTAACAGTTACATGCACAACATTCCATCCAACAACCACAGAATATACATTCTATTCAACAGCGCATGGAACTTTCTCCAAGATAGACTGTATGACAGGCTACAAAATGAGCCTCAATAAATTTGAAAATACTGAAATTATATCAAGCACTCTCTCAGACCACAGTGGAATAAAACTGGAAATCAACTCCACAAGGAACCTTCAAAACCATGCAAATACATGGAAATTAAATAACCTGCTCCTGAATGAGCACTGGGTCAAAAAAAAAAAAAAAAAATGAAAACAAGATGAAATTTAAATATTCTTCAAACTGCATGACAATAGTGACACAACCTATCAAAACCTCTGGGACATGGCAAAGGCAGTGCTAAAAGGAAAGCTCACAGCCCTAAACGCCTATATCAAAAGTCTGAAAGAGCACCAAGAGACAATCTAAGGACACACCTCTAGGAACCGGAAAAACAAGAACAAACCAAACCCAAACCTAGCAGAAGAAAGGAAATAACCAAGATCAGAGCAGAACTAAATGAAATTGAAACAAACGAAAAAAAAAAAAAAAAAACCACAAAAGATAAATCAAACAAAAAGCTGGTTCTTCGAAGATAAATAAAATTGATATACCATTAGAAAAATTAACCAAGAAAAGAAGAAAATCCAAATAAGCTCAATAAGGAATGAATCAGGAGATATTACAATTGACACCACAGAAATACAAAAGATCATTCAAGGCTGCTATGACCACCTTTACATGCATAAACTAGAAAACCTAAAAGAGACAGATAAATTATTGGAAAGATACAACTTTCTTAGCTTAAATCAGGAAGAATTAGAGACCCTGAACAGACCAATAACAAGCACCAAGATTGAAATGGTAATTTTAAAATTACCAACAAAAAAGGTCCAGGATCAGATGGATTCACAGCAGAATTCGACCAGGTATTCAAAGAACAATTGGTACTAATCCTATTGACACTGTTCCAGGAGATAGAGAAAGAGGGAACCCTCTCTAACTCATTCTAGGAAACCAATATCACCCTAATACCAAAACCAGGAAAGGACATAACAAAAGAAAACTACAGACCAGGCTGGGCGTGGTGGCTCACGATTGTAATCCCAGCACTTTGGAAGGCTGAGGCGGGCAGATCACCTGAGGTCAGGAGTTTGACACCAGCCTGACCAACATGGAAGAAACCTCATCTCTACTAAAAATACAAAAAAATTAGCCAGGTGTGGTGGCGCATACCTGTAAGCCCAGCTACTCTGGAGGCTGAGGCAGGAGAATCACTTGAACCCAGGAGGCAGAGGCTGCAGTGAGCCAAGATCACGCCATTGCACTTCAGCCTGGGCATCAAGAGCAAAACACTGCTTATAAAAATAATTAGCTGGGTATGGTGGCAGGGACCTGTAATCTCAGCTACTCAGGAGACTGAGACAGGAGAATTGCTTGAACCGGGGAGGCAGAGGCTGTGGTGAGCCAAGATCGCACCACTGCACTCCAGCCTGGGCAACAAAGAGCGAAATTCCGTCTCAAAAAATAAAAATAAACTACAGACCAATATCCCTGATGAACATAGACGTTAAATCCTTAACAAAATACTAGCTAACTAAATCCAACAACATATCAAAAAGATAATCCACCATGATCAAGTGGGTGTCATACCAGGATGCAGGGATGGTTTAACATATGCAAGTCAATAAATGTGATACACCACATAAACAGAATTGAAAACAAAAATCACATGATCATCTCAATAGATGCAAAAAAGGCATTTGACAAAATCTAGCATCCCTTTATGATTAAGACTCTCAGCAAAATCAGCATACAAGGAACATACCTCAATATAATAAAACCCATCTATGACAAACCCACAGCCAACATAATACCGAATGGGGAAGAGTTGAAAGCATTCCCTCTGATAACTGGAACAAGACAAGGATGCCCACTATCACCACTCTTCTTCAACATAGTACTGGAAGTCCTAGCCAGAGCAATCAGACAAGAAAAAGAAATGAAGGGCAACCAAATTGGTAAAGAGGAAGTCAAACTGTCACTGTTTGCTGATGATAAGCATTCTTATACACCAGTAACAGACAAACAGAGAGCCAAATCAGGAATGAACTTCCAGTCACAATTGCTTCAAAGAGAATAAAATACCTAGGAATCCAACTTACAAGGGATGTAAAGGACCTCTTCAAGGAGAACTACAAACCACTGCTCAGTGAAATAAAAGAGGACACAAACAAATGGAAGAACATACCATGCTCATGGATAGGAAGAATCAATATCGTGAAAATGGCCATACTGCCCAAGGTAATTTATAGATTCAATGCCATCCCCATCAAGCTACCAATGACTTTCTTCACAGAATTGGAAAAAACTGCTTTAAAGTTCATATGGAACCAAAAAAGAGCCCGCATCTCCAAGACAATCCTAAGTCAAAAGAACAAAGCTGGAGGCATCACACTACCTGACTTCAAACTATACTACAAGGCTACAGTAACCAAAACAGCATGGTACTGGTACCAAAACAGAGATATAGACCAATGGAACAGAACAGAGTCCTCAGAAATAATACCACACATCTACAGCCATCTGATCTTTGACAAACCTGAGAGAAACAAGAAATGGGGAAAGGATTCCCTATTTAATAAATGGTGCTGGGAAAATTGGCTAGCCATAAGTAGAAAGCTGAAACTGGATCCTTTCCTTACTCCTTATACGAAAATTAATTCAAGATGGATTAGAGACTTAAATGTTAGACCTAATACCATAAAAATCCTAGAGGAAAACCTAGGTAGTACCATTCAGGACATAGGCATGGGCAAAGATTTCATGTCTAAAACACCAAAAGCAATGGCAGCAAAAGCCAAAATTGACAAATGGGATCTCATTAAACTAAAGAGCTTCTGCACAGCAAAAGAAACTACCATCAGAGTGAACAGGCAACCTACAGAATGGGAGAAAATTTTTGCAATCTACTCATCTGACAAAGAGCTAATATCCAGAACCTACAAAGAACTCAAACAAATTTACAAGAAAAAAACAAACAACCCCATCAAAAAGTGGGCAAAGGATATGAACGGACATTTCTCAAAAGAAGACATTCATACAGCCAACAGACACATGAAAAAATGCTCATCATCACTGGCCATCAGAGAAATGCAAATCAAAACCACAATGAGATACCATCTCACACCAGTTAGAATGGCAATCATTAAAAAGTCAGGAAACAACAGGTGCTGGAGAGGATGTGGAGAAATAGGAACACTTTTACACTGTTGGTGGGATTGTAAACTAGTTCAACCATTATGGAAAACAGTATGGCGATTCCTCAAGGATCTAGAACTAGATGTACCATATGACCCAGCCATCCCATTACTGGGTATATACCCAAAGGATTATAAATTATGCTGCTATAAAGACACATGCACACGTATGTTTATTGCAGCACTATTCACAATAGCAAAGACTTGGAATCAACCCAAATGTCCATCAGTGACAGATTGGATTAAGAAAATGTGGCACATATACACCATGGAATACTATGCAGCCATAAAAAAGGATGAGTTTGAGTCCTTTGTAGGGACTTGGATGCAGCTGGAATCCATCATTCTTAGCAAACTATCACAAGAACAGAAAACCAAACACCGCATGTTCTCATTCATAGGTGGGAACTGAACAATGAGATCACTCGGACTCAGGAAGGGGAACATCACACACCGGGGCCTATCATGGGGAGGGGGGAGGGGGGAGGGATTGCATTGGGAGTTATACCTGATGTAAATGACGAGTTGATGGGTGCAGCACACCAACATGGCACAAGTATACATATGTAACAAACCTGCACGTTATGCACATGTACCCTACAACTTAAAGTATAATAATAATAAATAAATTAAAAAAATAAATAAATAAAAATAAAAATAAAAATAAAAAAAGGAATAGTCAGCAGAGTAAACAGACAACCCATAGAGTGGAAAAAAAAATTTCAAAATCTATACATCTGACAAAGGGCTAATATCCAGAATCACAATGAACTCAAACGAATCAATAAGAAAAAAACAATCCCATCAAAAAGTGGGCTAAGGACATGAATAGACAATTCTTAAAAGAAGATACACAAATGGTCAACAAACGTATTTCAAAATGCTCAATATCACTGTATGATCAAGAAGATGCAAATCAAAACCACAATGTGATACCACCTTGCTCCTGCAAGAATGGCCATAATTAAAAAAAACCAGATGTTGGCATAGATGCAGTGAACAGGGTACACTTCTACACTGCTAGTGGGAATGCAAACTAGTAAAAGCACTACAGAAAAGAGTGTGGAGATTCCTTAAAGAACTAAAAGCAGAGGCCAGGCGTGGTGGCTCACACCTGTAATCCCAACACTTTGGCAGGCCAAGGTGGGTGGATCACCTGAGGTCAGGAGTTCGAGACCAGCCTGGCTGCCATGGCAAAATCCCATCTCTACTAAAAATCGAAAAATTAGCCAGGTGTGGTGATGCTTGCCTATAATCCCAGTTACTTAGGTGGCTGAGGCAGGACACTCGCTTGAACTTAGTGGGCGGAGGTTGCAGTGAGTCAAGATCACGCCATTGCACTTCAGTCTGAGGGACAACAGTGAAACTCTATCTCAAAAAAAAAAAAAGTACTGAAAGTGGAACTACCATTTGATCGAGCAATCCCACTAGTGGGTATCTACCCAGAGGAAAAGAAGTCATTATACAAAAAATATACTTGCACACTATGTTTATGGCAGCACAATTAGCAGTTGCAAAAACGTGGAAAAAACCCAAATTCCTATCAATTGAGTGGATAAAGAAACTGTGGTGTTATATATACACGATGGAATACTACTCAGCTATAAAAAGAAATGAATTAATGGCATTCACAGTGACCTTGATGAGACTGGAGACTATTATTCTTAGTGAAGTAACTCAGGAATGGAAAACCAAACATCATATGGTCTCACTCATAAGTGGGAGCTAAGCTATGAGGATGCAAAGGCATAAGAATAACACAATGGACTCTGGGGACTCAGGCAGAAAGGGTAGGAAGGGGGTGAGGGACAAAAGACTACCAATAGGGTGCAGTGGACACTGCTCGGGTGATGGGTGCACCAAAATCTCACAAATCACCACTGAAGAACTTACTCCTGTAGCCAAACACCACGTGTACTCCAATAACATATGGAAATTAAAAAAATTTTTAAATAAAATAAAGAAAAATAATGATGGCTTGGAAAGGTAAGGAAGTAATGTAGAGCAAGAAATGCAACTTTATATGTCAAATTGAATCTGATATTTGCAAATTATGTGAATACTAGCAACTTGCAGAATCTATTCTTTTTCCCACAAATCTTTCCTTTAAAGATAGATTAAAAAGTCAGCATAATTTTAAAATAAAGACTCCAAAAATTTTCAAATTGGTTTAGAGCAAATCCCCTAAAAAAGTCAGCTTTCAGTCATTCATTTAACTGTTTAAATATCAAAGAGAAAATAAAGTATTTCAAAACAAAGAGAAGAGAGTCAGTTCATAACCAACAGGCTGCAAACTTCTGCCAGTTGCATCCTCTCCCATATTCTGGCTGCGACTTCCCTATCGCTATCCCCGACAGTTCATGAACTACCTCTCCCAGTGGTGGACACTACTGTTGGGCTTTTGGTGTTTGGCAGTGGCTGGATATCTTATGCTGCCACCTTAATGCTTCTTTTGGCACATTCTATTTGATGCCTATGAGTTACATTTACCTTTTAGGTATTACATCGGCATTCTTCACCCTGTAAAAATTATTTTTCTCAGCTACCCTCTGAATCAAAAATGGGTAGTAGCTTTTTTAAAGCAAACTGCTCCTATCTCTCCTTATAATTACTAAATTTCAACACTTAAAATTTATATTCTCAAAAGCCTGTAAAAGAAAGAATTATACATGACTTCTAATCGTGGTTACAAGATCTTTAAGTCAAGAAATGCAGAAGAAAGAGAAAAAGACAGAAAGGGGATAAATTTCAGGTGTTAATTATTCTCCCATGAAATAGAGGGTGGTATCACCAGCATCCCATAAAAAAGCAGTCAATGTTATTTTTAAAGGTCAACTGGAGTAAAAATAAATTTTAATAAGATAGGTTGCCCCATCTTTTACACAGAATCAAATATTTCAAAAGTCTAAAAAAGGAGTGTACATTTACCCACAAGTGGGTAAGACCTCAATGCTAAAACTCTGATGCCAAGTACTTTGAAACACCAACAAAGACGCTATATGTATAAAATGAGCAAAGATATCATTAAATAGAAAAATAATCAATATCTTTAATCACATTTTTCAATACATAAGAATGCATTAGCTTATTTAACCTTTTACATATAGCAATATCAAGCTTTGGTCCACTAAGCAAATGTAAAGGATTTTTAAGATACCATATACAAAAAAACATACAAAAGCGGTATAAATCATTTTCTTCAAAAATATTTTGTCATGTATATTGACAAAATGCAAGCACCAATAATCAGTGTTCTCTTTAAACACATCAGAACTTGCTTGGAAATTTAGTCCTGTTGACCTTTAAGTCATTTCAGCCCAATTTGTTCACTCTCTACACAATTTTGAAGACTTGACCACTGATGTTTAAGAACCTTACACAAGATTATTTAATTTAAATCTAACACCATACTGCCTGCGGCCACAAAAGCAATAAAACATTTTCTACCTCTCCACCCCACAGATCTCCGTTGTGATGCTGTGAACAATGAACAGAAAGCTGGATTTAGAATTTAATTTCAAAGAGAAGATTCACAACTTGTTAACAAAAGAGAAAGCGGTAATTGTGTCCTGAAAATAATACAATTATTGAATTAACAGTAAAAATGTGTTTTTCCTGGTACACATGGTATTTATGAAGCCAGTAGTATAAAACATCCATCAAGCAATCTTATTAGAATCATTGTGATATAGCACTTAAGAGACAATACTTTGTCCTATATAGATTTGTATTTTTAAACAATCATACTTACAGTAAATGCTGCAAATACAAAATGAAATCAAACATCCTTTGACTTTTTACTGACCTAAAAACTGTTAAACAAACAAACAAAAAAACCCAAAGAAAACCCTAAAACTGAATATATCAGTTTAGACAATGGGAAAATACAAAATGGGGGGGAAGCTTACATATATATGATCAAAAGTATACAGTAATATGGCGTTTATTTGTACATAATTTAATATGCTACTGTGTTATGCACAAAATCTCACTCTCCTTTAAAGGTACCCTTTAAAAAAAAACTGTCAAAAGTCTAATGCAACATTATCCAAAAGAAATATACGAGCCAAAACTATAATATACTATGTTTAAATTTTCCAGTATATATTAAATTTTCCAATATATTAAAAAACAATTGAAAATAATTTTAATAACATTATTTAACCCACTATATCCAAAATACTATGATTTTAAAATGTAAACAATATAACAATGATTAAAGATCATTTCACAGTCTTTTTTATTCTGTGTATTTTAACTCACAGCATATCTCAATTCAGACTAGCCACATTTCAACCACTCAATAGCCACATGTAGCTAGTGGCTACCATACTGGAAAATCCAGGTTTAATTAATCCCTTTATTAGACCAGTGACAAAACTAGACTGGGTGCAGTGACTAACACCTGTAATCCCAGCACTTTGGAAGGCCAAGGCACAAAGAGCGCTTGAAGCCAGGAGTCTGAAACCAGCCTAGGCAACAAAGTGGGACCCTCATCTCTACAAAAAAATTTTAAAATTAGCAGGGAGAGAGTGAGTGGCATGCACCTCTAGTCTCAGGTACTTAGGAGGCTGAGGCAGGAGGATCACTTGAGCCTCAGAGTTAGAGGTTACAGTGAGCTATGATCAAGCCATTGCACTCCAGCCCAGGTAACAAACAGAGTGAGACCCTGTCTCAAATAAATGTCTAAAGGATAAAAATTTAAAAAGAAAGCTGTCAGAAAAAAAGGAATATTACTCATGAATCTATCAGAAAAAGGAATATAGGCAAATGCCCAATACATAGAGGGCAAGTAACATCACATTTGTACTGCAATGACTTCTACTAGTTTAAAACTGGTAAAAGACAATCCTAAAATTTGCATTAAAACCTCCAGGAATGATTTCCATACTTACAGCATTCTCACCCTTTGGCTGCCCTCTCTTTATTAACTTGCTCTGTATGTGTTGTTGATAAAGGACTATGTTCTAGTAATAAATCTGTTATAAAGTTTTGTGCAATGCTAAGGGGTACGTGTCTTTAAAAAAAAAAAAGAAGGTGAGTCTATCTTGTTCATTGTTCTTAACCATTTAGCCATATCTGGTAACCAACAGGTACTCAAATATTTGTTGAATGAATGAATTCCACTGGTATTCAATAAGGCATAGAACTTCAGTGCTGGAGATATGGCATGCGACAGAACAACTGGCCCAACCTACCACCCACAGCAGAAATACCCTCCACAATATTGCAGACAATGGCCACCCACCCATTGTTTTAAACAAAGTCTTCAAATACTGATGGCCCAAATGCTGTCTGGGTCACAGCCAAAAGATACATTTTGGCTGTCCTGCCCTACTGAGCTGGTGTGGTATTTTTAAATAATCTGAATTGAAAATATTTAAAAACCAGATTTCACATGGAAACCACTATAAAGTTTTTGTGAAAAACCAATAAATCTGACAATCTGGCATCTTCAACCCTGATAGTGCCAAGTGGTTACTGCCCCCTTTAACAAGGCATCTGCTTTAGACTCCACAGTCCCAAACCACACCCTACTTCTCCAACAGGGAGTCCTAAAATCAGTTGGCTGCTGTCCCTTTGGGCTGATGGTTTTCTTATAGTAGTTGAGATAAAGGGTAAATCCAATATTTATGGTCTCCATATTTACAGCAAAAAAACTAAAATGAAGGAGAGTCCTATATTTATTATGCCTGGGGCTCTCTTCATTGATGCACCTGTTTGGCCCTGCAGCATCTAAATTTGACACCGGATGTAAACACTTTTAGTGGCAGGAGTCTGATATACTCAGCCCATTTCACTTCTGGGGACAGCCTTAGTAGTGGGGTGGTGTGTGTGTGTGTGTGTCTTCTTTCATGCTAAGTTAAATGTGCTTTCCTATTCCATCTACTCATTGACCTGGGACCTCTGCCAGAGATACCCAGCATACTCGTTCTATCCATAAGAAAGCTATCATATTCTGCAGTCATCCCTTCTCATCTCCTGTAATTGCTCTTTACCCCTCTCAGGACATAATCTAACTTCACAGGGTTCTTCCTAAAGAAGAGGGAGAAACATCTCAGTCATTCTATTTCGCATCTAGACAGTGAAATGTATGGTGTAATGGAGCTCATATTCCAAAAGACAAAAGTCATTATTACTGAATATAAGCCATTGTGGCATGCTCTGTACAAACCCTGTGGCAAAGGTTTCTCATTCAACATCCATTTAACAAATATTTATTAAGCATCTAGAGTACCACACTAGGTAAATTCCTGAAAACAGAAAATCATTCGTCTAGTTATTCCTATGAATCACACAAAAAACTAGCCAAATCTTAATATTAAAAGCCTACAGAATTTTGTGAAATATGTATATAAGCGCAAACTAATTATAAGTAGAACTATCTAGTACATAACTAAAATGTTGTTTGTGCTAAATATTAATATACAAAAAGTTTTCTTTGGTCAATCAAGCAGGGGTTCTCAATCAGCCAATGAAGATGTACCAACAGAATATCAAGTTGTTTTTTTTTTTTTTTTTTTTTTGAGACGGAGTCTCACGCTGTTGCCCAGGCTGGAGTGCAGTGGCGCGATCTCGGCTCACTGCAAGCTCCGCCTCCCGGGTTCCCGCCATTCTCCTGCCTCAGCCTCCTGAGTAGCTGGGACTACAGGCGCCCGCCACCGCGCCCGGCTAATTTTTTGTATTTTTAGTAGAGACGGGGTTTCACTGTGGTCTCGATCTCCTGACCTTGTGATCCGCCCGCCTCGGCCTCCCAAAGTGCTGGGATTACAGGCTTGAGCCACCGCGCCCGGCCAGAATATCAAGTTGTTACGCTGGTAGGACTGATTTCAAGCGATGCTGTCTTTCCCTCCTCAGTATGCCAGATTGGTAGCAAGGGAGGAAACATAAAGGTGATGACCTCACAAGGATCATGACCCTTTATAACTTCATAGTCTCTGAATTTTCTGTTTGCCTGATGTGACGCTGCTTGTTTTTTTGTATATACATACAACTTCCATATGTGCAAAATATCATCCATGTAACTAGTGATTGCCATCTTTTTAAAAAAATATATGTTTTAATAGCAGCATATCTACTCTTCTCCACTCTCTCTGATGGAGCACACATAAGTATCACCCAATATCTCTCCTATGTCTCATCACAGAGAGACCAAGAGAAGATAACATTCTCTAAAATGTAACTTAGACTCTTTTCTGCAAAGTTGTTTTTTTTTTTTTTACAAGATTAAAAAGTTACTCCTGTACTTTAAGAGGGAGAAACTGACACAGTGGACAAAAAGATTAAACTTGAAACTTCAAAGCCCAAAATAGGAAGCGCTGCTCTGAAAGTCTGATACTTAGGACCACTACTGACTCTCCTCCATAAGGACATGCCCAACATGAGCCTGTACTATTTCCACTCATTTGGGTCCTCGCAGCTGACTTCTGTACTAGTATTTGGCCCTGAATTTCAGTGTCTCCAGTGATTTCAAGTTAATTTTGATCTACGTTAATCCTGCAACATCCGTCCAGAGAAAAAGTAACATTATCCCAACAAGAAACAATTCAAACATTGGCCATGTAATAAAGATATATGTGCTGTACATCAATTTCATTTTCTATACATTACTACAGAATTCTACTACTATTTATGACATTCAAAATCCTTCTTTTAAAAACAGACAAAAATGGATGGAGAGGCTGGAATAAGTTGCTCATGCCCATAATCCCAGCACTTTAGGGGGCCAAGGTGGGCAGACTGCTTGAGCCTAGAAGTTTGAGACGAGCCTGGGCAACATGGTGAAACAAAAATATATAAAAATTAACTGGGCATGGTGGCACCCGCTTGTAGTCCCAGCTACTCAGGAGGCTGAGGTGGGAGGAGCACTTGAGCCCAGGAGAGGGAGGCTGCAGTGAGCCGAGATTGCGCCACTGCACTTCAGCCTGAGAGACAAGGAAGACACTGTCTCAAAAAACAAAAACAAAACAAAACAAAACAAAACAAAAACGGATGAGGGATAAAGAAAATAAAACCCTCAAATGGGACCAGAAGGGACAAAATGACAAAAAATAATTCCCTTAAAAGTTATCTAGGACTAGCCATTAGGTAGTCCCACTCCTTAACTCTGCAGTTTTTATTTACCTATTACCATATATGAATTATCAATGTTTTCCTAGTTAGTATTTCAGTAGTCCATTATTTTATGTATCAAGGACATCACACAGTCAGAAAAATTCCTAAAGACAAGCATAGGATTTTTTTTTTTTCTTGAGACAGACTTTCATTCTTGTTGCCCAGGCTAGAGTGCAATGGCGCGATCTCGGCTTACCGCAACCTCCACCTCCCAGGTTCAAGCGATTCTCCTGACTCAGCCTCCCAAGTAGCTGGGATTACAGGCATGCACCACCATGCCCAGCTATTTTTGTATTTTTAGTAGAGATGGGGTTTCTCCATGTTGGTCAAGCTGGTCTCGAACTCCTGACCTCAGGTGATCCACCCACCTTGGCCTCCCAAAGTGCTGGGATTATACGTGTGAGCCACCATGCTCAGCCTTACAAACACAGTTAATAAGGAGTTTAACACAAAGTTCATATTCAATATCCAATATCTACTTTAAGTATGAATCAAAAGCCAAGAGTTCATTCTGACATTTCAACAGTGGGGGAGGACCATTTATAACTATAGTTTTAATTTATTCATCTGGAAAAATTAACCCTCAAGATGACAAAAATAATTTTCCTTCCAGTTACCACTGAATATATATCTATAAGCTTACCCCCAGCACCACCCCAGCCCAGAGTTCTAACACATACCTGGTCTATTAATTCGGTCAATTTTATCCATACTAGGGGAGGGGAGCCGAAGTCGAGGACTGCTTTGATTGGAGTTGTCTGATCCCACATCGTTGAATGAATCATCAAGAGTCAGCAGGAGTTCTTTTACACATTTATGACAGATACTATGTTGGCAAGGGAGAATCAATGGGTGGGTAAACAGCTCCTTGCATGCTGGGCAAATGAGCTCCCTTTCGATATTCTTAATGGTAACCTTAAATTGAGAGTAAAACAATCCAAGTTAAAGGCTCTTAGTGGGTAAATATATTAACATTCTTATACCTCTTGAATAAATACATATGTTTACCTTTCCAAAAACAATTAAGAAAATGATTTTTTTTAATTTTAAATTTCTTTTCCCCAATAAAATTTGATACCATCAACTGCCCTCAACACCCATAACCCAGAACTGAAGGAACATGAGATAGTAAAGGGCGAAAATGAAAAAATGAGAAAAATTATGTAAAATATTAGAGGATCATGATATTCTATCAAAAATTACAAAGCCATCATTCGAATCTCCATCACCAGTGCACTGATTTAGGACTTCAGTGAAATCCCAGAAGTAGATCATGTCAATAAAAATTTTGAATACAGCACTAACAGTAAGACTATACTCCTATTTAGTGAATTAACGCTGTAACTGGCAAATAACAGGAGCTATTAAACACTAGCTGAGTCAGTATGTTCATGGAACCCCAGTTGGTATCTATTTACAAGCCGAATTATCAGCAATTTTCTATATTAAATGCGACCATTTTTCATATGCTGCAACTGTAATGCTGCCAAAATGCCTAAGGTTCCAATGCTGTATATCAAAGCAATTATCTTAAAAGCACTTCATGAATATGTATTAGTCCATTTTCACACTGCTATAAATACCTTTGTATTTCTTTATATAAAAATGTTTCTTTATATAAAGATATTTCTATATAAATTACCAATTTATAAAGAAATTTATAAAGAAAAGATATTTAATTTCTTTACATATAAAGAATTTTATATATTTATTTATATAGAAATTTATTTCTATATAATTTATAATTTATAAAGAAAAGAGATTTAATTGACTCACAGTTCCACTTGGCTATGGAGGCCTCAAGAAACTTACAATCATGGCAGTAGGGGAAGCAGGTCTGTGTTACGTGGAGGCAGGTGAGAGAGAGCAAGAGCAGGGAAACTGCCTTATAAAACCATCAGACCTTGTGAGAATTCACTATCACAAGAACAGCATGGGGAAAATCTACCCGTGATCCAATCGCCTCCCACCAAGTCTCTCCCGCAACACCTTGGGATTACAATTTAAGATGAGATTTGAGCCTAACCATATCATTCTGGCCCTGGCCCCTCCCAAATCTCATGTCCTTACATTTCAAAACCAATCATGCCTTCTAAACAGTTCCCCAAAGTCAACTCATTTCAGCATTAACTCAAAAGTCCAAGTCCAAAGTCTCATCTGAGACGAGGCAAGTCCCTTCTGCCTAGGAGCCTGGAGAATCAAAAGCAAGTTAGTTACTTCCAGGATACAATGGGGGTACAGGCATTGGATAAATGCTCCCATTCCAAATGGGAGAAATTAGCCAAAACAAAGGGGCTACAGGACCCATGAAAGTCTGAAACCCAAAACTGCAGTTATTAAGTCATAAAGCTCCCAAGTGAGATCTCCTTTGACTTCATGTCTCTCATTCAGGGTATACTGATCCAAAGGGTGGGTTGCCATGGCCTTGGGGCAGCTCCACCCCTGTGGCTTTGCAGGGTACAGCCCCCCATGCCACCTGCTTTCATGGCTGGCGTTGAGTGTCTGCAGGTTTCCCAGACACGTGAATGAAGCTGTTGGTGGATCTACCATTCTGGGGTCTGGAGGACCATGGCCCTCTTCTCAGAGCTCCATTAGGGAGTGCCCCAGTGGGGAGTCTGTGTGGCAGCTTATACCTCACATTTCCCGTTTGCACTGCCCCAGCAGAGGTTCTCCATGAGAGCTTCGCCCCTGCAGCAGACCTCTGCCTGGACATCCAGGTGTTTCCGTACATTCTCTGAAATCTAGGCAGAGGTTTCCAAACCTCAACTCTTGACTTCGGTGCACCGGTAGGCCCAACACCATGTGTAAGCCACCAAGGCTTTGGGCTTGCACCCTCTGAGGCAATGGTCTGAACTGTACCTTGGCCCCTTTTAGCCACAACTGGTACTGGAACAGCTGGGACACAGGGCACCAAGTCCCAGTGATGGCAGCTGCAGCCCATCTGGAACAGCTGCTGCAAAGATGCTGGCTGCAGCTGGGAAGGCACAGCCGGACCTGCTTACTCTGCAGAGCCAGCAGGATCCAGGAACAGGCAGGAGCCCTTCCCCATTCCGAGTTGGTGGGGAGGGAGTCCCATGCTCCTGGGTACCACTGCAGCCACCCAGCTGTGGACTAGGGCATTCCTATGCTCTTGGTGGCCCAGGATACCCCTCTTCCCCTGCATGCTCAGAAATGCCTGCTCCTGCTGCTTGGCCTCTCCCCATTCCCAGTGCCCACTCTGATTTTGGAGAAAAGCTGTGGCCAAGCCAGGGCACTGTCATGACCTGGCCAGGTGTGTGGGTACTTGAGGAGATGCTGACACACTAGCCCACTGCCACCTCAGCCCCCTCTGGACTTTGGGCGCTGATGAACATGGGAGAGAGGCCAAGTGCAGGGCTGAGGGTGACTCAATATGGTACTGCACGCATCCCTCAGCTAAAATAGTCTGGGCACCACGAATGGCAGTGGGAGGCAGACAGGTTCCTGGGAGGAAAGGGACAGATCCCTGCTGAAACCCCACTTTCAAGCAAGGGATAGCCTGAAGCCTAGGGTCCAGGCTGCCAGTTCCACTGACTGGAGTGAGAACTTACAGTGAATTTTCCAGGCCCACCCATGGCTACCCATTGGCCAATCAGCACACACTTCCTCCCCTCTGAAGCCCATATAAACCACAAACTCAGCCAGACTCTGGCAGATGATAGGACGACTTGCCTGAAGGTAAGAGCTACCCGCTTGGGTGTCCTGTCCGCTGAGGGCTGCACACTCAACAAAATGACCTGCCTGCAGAGAGGAGATACCCACTCTGGGTCTCCTCTCTGTTGAGAATTGCAGATGTTGGGAGGAACTGCCTGCAGAAAGCAGCTACCCACTACGGGTCTCCTGAGAGCTATTATTTTGCTCAATAAAGCACCTCTTCACCTTGTTTACCCTCCAGTTGCTCATGTAGCTCATTCTTCCTGGACACAGTACAGGAACTCTGGACCTGCCAAATGGCAGGACTAAACAAGCTGTAACACAAACAGGGCTAAAATATACCCCACTGCTCGCCATGTTGTGGGTGACGAGGAGGAGACAAGAGAGGAGAGAAGAGCTGCAGCCCTTTAGGGAGCCTGGACTTACGAGCTCTCCAAGCCAGGGCTGTGACACCCTCTTTGTGGCTCTGCAGTTCCTGGCATCTCCAAGTTTCTGGGTGTCACTGTGTTCCACAGTGCTTGTAGTGGAAGCCACTTGTGGTACACCTTTGTTCCAGCCACAGCACCCATGCTGGCACCTGGACCTGACTGCCCCGCCATGGCCAGCATGCCTGGCTGTGCACACTGTACCCTGGGCTCGCTCACTCATGCACCCCTTGCTGCTCTGCACCTGGGCTTGCCCTTGGCAGGCATGGGGTCTGGGCCAGTAGTGAAAGCCAAGCACAGTCTGTCAGGCCAAGTGGGCAGAACAAGTCCAGTGGGCCTGAGCAAAACTTGGGCAAAGGCAACACTTGCCACAGACGTTTCTGGCTGGCAAAACGACACCCTAAGGATCCTGTGATACCGAGGCTGCACACAGCAGCAGGGCCCTGGGCCCACTCCACTAAACCATTTTTCTCTCCTAGGCCTCCAGGCCTGTGATGGGAGGGACTGCTGCCAAGATCTCTGACATGCCCTGGAGACACTGTACCCATAGCCTTGGTGATTAACATTTGAGTCTTTTTTACTTAAGCAAATTTCTGCAGTTAGCTTGAACCCCTCCCCAGAAAATAAGTTTTTCTTTTCTACTCCATGGTAAGGCTGCAAATCTTCCAAACTTTTACGCTCCCCTTCCCTTTTAAACGTAAGTTGCAATTTCAGATTGTCTCTCTCAAGTTCAAAGCTTCACACATCTCTAGGACAGGGGCAAAACACTGCCAGTCTCTTTGCTAAAGCACAGCAAGAATCACTTTTACTCCAGTTTCCAACAAGTTCCTCACCTCCATCTGAGACCACCTTGGTCTGGACTTCTTTGTCTATATCACTAGCACTTTTAGTCAAAACCATTCAACAAGTCTCTAGGAAATTCCAAACTTTCCCACATCCTCCTGTCTTCTTCTGAGTCCTCCAAACTGTTCCAGCTTCTGCCTGTTACCCAGTTCCAAAGTCGCTTCCACATTTTTGGGTATCTTTACAGCAGTGCCCACTACCTTGGTACCAATTCTCTGTGTTAACCCATTTTCACAGTGTTACAAAGAAATACCCAAGAATGGCTAATTTATAAAGAAAAGAGATTTAATTGACTCACAATTCTGCATGGCTGGAGAGGCCTCAGGAAACTTACGATCATGGCAGAAAGGGAAGCAAGCACGTTTTACATGGCAGCAGGGGAGAGAGAGTAAGAACAGACAACACTGCCTTATAAAACCATCAGATCTTGGGAGAATTCACTATCACAAAAACAGCATGGGGGAAACCAGTCCTATGATCCAATCACCTCCCACCAGGTTTCTCCCTCAACACCTGGGGATTACAATTCAAGATGAGATTTGGGTGTAGACACAAAGCCTAACCATAACAGAATATTAAAAGAGTGTAGAGGACCCTTTAAAAAGCTGTATAAGCACCACTACTAATGCTCTCAATACTACAGGCTTTCATTATTTTAAGTGAGAAGCATTTTAGATTCATCACAACTAAAAAAGTTTAATGACCTCCTACAGTTTCGCCATTTCTCTATGTAGTTTTTTCCATGTATCCCAGACTTCAAATATACGAATCCTACAGTCAGCATCCCTGCAATTTTAAAGACAGCCCAACTTCAAAGCACTTATAACCTTGCACAATCGTTTCAACTACTAGAAACACAAAGAAAATTAAAATTGACTTAATGTAATGAAATTTAAAAATGTATGCTAACTTATTCTCCCTAATAATCTCTGACAATTTAATCGCATTACAGCCAACTGGTTTTATCATTGTTAGTGGGTGTTTCAACGCAGTCTCTTGCTGCATCACTCAAATATGTGATGAAGAGCCATATCACCTCCCAATTGTTCATAGATTTGGAAATAAGATAACCAAATCTCACAATTCACATCAAAGAATACAGAATATTCACATCCTATCTCATTTCACAAAGGGTTTGGCACCTAATTCAAAAAGAAAATCCAGGATGTCCAAAATAGGTTCTTACATTCTCTTTTATGTATCAATATGGTCAGTTACTGTTTACTTCTCACTGGGGGAGGATCTAAAAGCATTTCCATTTTTCTCGTACATGAAGCAGTGTCTTGAATCTGACGTTTTAATCACAATGGACATAAAGTGCCAAAGGAAAATTTAGTTCATCAGTCATTGAGGGAGAAACAAACTGATTAAGTGTAACGTGGCGGCTCCCTCAATTAAGCGGTTCCCCGGGAAACTTCGGAAGAATTGCACATTCGACACCTTTAAACAAAAACACTTGTAGGCTGACAGCTGCCCGGGCCCCGGCCCGCCCCGCGCGGGCTGGCGAAGCCGGGGAGGAGCCTCTGCCCCAGGCGGCAGCAGCCGGCCGGGCCCGCGGGGGTCACGACGCCTAGACAAAGGGCGGTCCCGCAAGCGCAAGGCACGCGCCCCAGCTTTCTGCCCGCACCAGACTCCCTAACGCTAATTAATTCTGCAGCCTGAGCTCTATTAGAGAGACCCTCCATGATTCCCCGAGGTGCTCAGGTGGGCAACTACCGGATTTGGGCTCTTCTCTGGCCCTGGGGACCCCACGTCCGGCTCTCGGGGATAGAAAGGGGACGCCCCGGGTTGCAGAACCTAGCCCCGGGCGGGGGAAGGCGAAGAGGAAGCAGGATCCCCACACGACTGCCCCTGCTCTCCCGGGAGGAGGTTCCCTGCGGGCTCCCTGCGGAGGAAAGAGAAAGAGCCGCAGCCGGCACACCGCCCTCGAGGTGGGGGGCGGCGGCCCCCTCCGCACTCACCGGCGAGTCTGAGCCATCGCCCTCCATGGCTGCCTTCTGCCAGGTGTCATCAGCAGCACGCTCCACTTAGGCACACCGGCCACCCCGAGCAGGGTCTGGTGGGCGGGTCCCTGCGGCGGCCGTGGAGCCTCGGTCCGAAGCTGGAAGACGAGCTGGTCAGGCGGACCTGGCCAGCGGACCGACGCGGGGAGAAGTAAGCCGGGGCCAGCGAAAACACAGGCGCGGGAGAAGCAAGCTTCGCTCCCAGCGACGGCCCCGGGAATCCCGCCCAGCGTCCGGCTGCGGCAGCGGCTCCTGCGGACTGCGGCTGGGAGGGGCGCCGCGCAGAGACCCGGGCGGGGCACGGTGGGGCGTGGCCAGGGCGTGACCGGGCCGTTGCCCAGGCAACAGCGCCAGCCGCACAAAAGAGGCGGGGCCGCCTGGGGCTGGTAGGCTGGGTGTCTGAGCGTTGGGCTCAGCGGGACTCGGCTCGGCGCGGGTGTGGCACGCGGTTAGGGATCGGCGCCTTCCGCCCCCACCTCTTCCCTACGCAGCAGCCCCTCACTCCCACCCGGGCTGCCGCCCGTCGCCCGATGCCAGGCTGGGGGGCCTCTGAGGAGCGGAAGTGAGGGCAGCCGGGAGCGGTGGGCGGTTGCCGAGGGCGGCGCCTGGGCGGGCAGGCCCCGCTGCGGCAGAGCAGCCGGCTGCAGCCTGGGCCCCTGGCCCCGCGCTGCCCCTCCGCCCTTCAGTTTGCTCCCACTGCGCTTTCTTCCTTCGCGGTTCGAAGCCCCGCTTCCAGACTCAACACAGGACGGTGCGGGCGAGGGCGAGCCTAAGCCACCTTCCCTGAATGGCCGCGGCGAGGACGGCAGAGCTGCGCGAGGCGACCAGAGTGAGACCCCGCCCGCCCCCTCCGCCGTCCCCAGCCAGGCGCAGCCTGGGGTTCCCTGTCGCCGCCCGGCTCATCCCCGTTCTCTCCTGGCTTCACTCGTTGGGTGAACTTCATAGTCCCTAACTTGGCACTGAACACTCGTATCCCGCTTTTTGCTTCTATACCCCAAGTCGCGATGTCACGGCAAGTTCTTGCCCAGTGGCGCGGGGACCGCCTGCAGGGTGGGTATTCCTCTCCCGAATGCTGGCCAGGGACTGAATTTAAAAGGCCGCGGAAAGGGAGCGACCCCCCGCCACCCGGGCCTAGGCTTTCCCTCCTGAGGACCAGGACAGAGGGTCCTGAGTGGCTCCGGCACCCCCGCTTAAGGCGCGCACCACCTCAGGGACTGGCTGTGCACATTTCACCTGCCACGGCCCAAGTGTGTTTCTTGTGTTGTTTTCAGGACACACGGAGAACAAATTAACTTAGGATTATTAGATCACGCCACTGCCTTCCTGGCTAGCTAAATAATTCATTCCTATGTATTAGGCTTTAAGAACAGATGCCCTAAACTTCTGGGTAAGTAGGGACTACAGAGTTGTAGCGAGACATCTCGTTTAGGTTTTAAAATGCTTCCCACTTTTATTTCCTGTTTGGGAGAAGTCTCTCGCTGTGGCAAGTTCCGCCGTCTTCCCACAGCCCTGTCTGCAGCGGTAGCCTTGTCTCCAATCCGGCATCTGAATAAGGAGTGTAGAATTAAGAACATTGAGAGACTGTAGCAATTTTCTCTAATGGAACACCCTCCATTTACAGATGAGGTGAACAGAAGATGAAAGCTTTGCCAGGTAATAATGCCTGGGCTGTTCTGATCCGGATTAATGCCTGTTCCGTGGCCGCAGGTGCTAGACTTGAGAAGGCTTCCTTCCCACAGGTTCTGAAAAGTGCTAATCAGGAGGAGAATAACAAATGCCTGCGTGAATTAGGTGCCTATATATATTTTTAAAGGCTCAATCGTTAGAAAGCATTATAAGTCATTCTCACACTGGCCTTTGAGCGAAATAATTCCCCTCGGGCTGTAATTTCACATCAGCACACCTGCTTTGATCCAAAACTTACTAGTTGACACAGTAAAAGTGATTAGTAGGCTCCATTAACAGGAATTAAAGATAAAACCTGTATAGACATATTTTGGTGAAAATACATTGCTATGGCCTTCCATTTTTGCAAATCAGACTTCACTGAGCTATCATTTTCTACTTGATCCACAAAATTCAAACATGATGTTAATACACTTGGCAAAACTGTGTCTCAAAAAAAATAAAAATAAAAAATACTTAGGCAGTGGGCACAACCTTACCATTATCACCCCAGTATAGGTTTTAGTTGTGTGAGCAACTATCTATTTATCCTTCTGAAACAGATCATTTGGTGGTATTTTTGTTTTGGTCCCATGAGATGTTTAAGACCTTATATTAGTGTAGATTTGAGGACTTTCTAAGTCTAATTCTTTCAAAGTATAAGCGTCTTCTTGTTTTAAAGTAAATTTTGTGTTTGTTAATTTTTTGAATATTTTTGTGCCTCAAAGATGTTCAAAGTTAAAATAATTCACCAAGTAACGGTATCATTGCGTATTTCTCTATCAAAATTAAATATAAGATTTACAAAGCCTCTCTTATTTTGCTCAAACCTTTTTGTGGTAGCATATGTTGGTACAGCTTATCTGAAGGGACATTTTACAAATCCTATCAAAAATTTTAAGTATTTGTAACTTTTGACTAAGCAATTCCACATCTAAGAATGTTTCTACTGTAATACTTGCATATGTGCACAAAAGCATGTGCAAAGAGCTTATTGAGACCTTATTTATAACTAAACATCATCCATAATGTACATTCATACCACAGAATACTGTGCAGCAGTTAAAATCAATGTACTGATGACAAAGGATTTCTAATGTATGATGGGCGTGGTGGTCCACACCTGTAATCCCAGCACTTTGGGAGGCTGAGGCGGGTGGATCACCTGAGGTTGGGAGTTCGAGACCAGCCTGGCCAACATGGAGAAACCCCTTCTCTACTAAAAATACAAAAATTAGCCTGGCGTGGTGGCACACACCTGTAATCCCAGCTACTCAGGAGGCTGAGGCAGAAGAATCACTTCAAACCGGGAGGCAGAGGTTGCAGTGAGCCAAGATTGTGCCACTGCACTCCAGCCTTGGCGACAGAGCGCGACTCTGTCTCAAAAAAAAAAAAAAAAAAGTACAAAACCATATGGATTCTATATGCTGCCACTCTGGCCAAAAGACGAGGCAAACTAAAATTATAGGCAAACAAAAAGAAGCATCTGGAATAGAGCACAAAAAATGATAACCATTGTGGAGAAGTAAGGGATAGAGTCAGGTATACAAGACTTACTCTTCACTCACATGTATTATCTTTGCATCTTATATGTATATGTTATACTTCTAAAACTTTTTAATGTTAATCCGTTCTATCCATACACTTTTAAAAACAAAAGGTGGGGGGAAGAAGACAAATACGAAAACTGCCATTTTAAACCACTGCTTTCCCAGTTCCCTGATCATTTCTGTCTCCCTGGGCTGCCGTGCTCTGTGTCAAGTCATCAACTTCTCTGTTGCAACATCCAAACATCCCAGCCTCCCAGGATACCAAGACCCTTCCCAGTTCCTCAAGTTAAAATCCTGGTGGGTTTTGTTTGCTTGCTTTTTATCTTCCTTTCTTCTTCCCTATCTCTGGTCAGCCTTAAATCATAGGTTGTTGTCAGATTCTGTTCTTTCTCATCCTCACAACCGATTCCCATGCTCACTCTAAGCCCCCTCTCCACATGCCTAGCAGCCTATCAATTCAGTATTTACAGATGACGTTCCATATGTGTAACCCTGTCCTCATGCCTCTATTTGCACAAGGAGCAGAATAAGCTACAGTCCTGGACCACAGGCAGCTTGGTATTGGAACATAATGGGGCGAGGGGGTGTGTGAACCCGTGTATTTGAGAGTGTGTGTGTGTGTATGTGTGTGTGTGCATGCGCATGAGTTGGGGAGCAGGAGTTAGAGAAAGGGTGATAAACTTGTGGTGACAAAGTAAGTCTGGTAAAGTATGGAAGGCCTCTATGCTTTTGTAGATGTTGAGCAGCTTTGGAAGGCTTTTTAGCAGGAATGGCATGAAATATCTGAACTTTAAAAAAATCATTATTCCCCTATTTTCCATTGTATATGCTATCCCTTGGTGCCTACTCCTCCCCAGTTTGGAGTATCCTAGCACCTCCTTTTTCAATAGTTTATTTTAAAATCTGGGTTAAAAATGCAAAACAAGAAAACCTATTCCATTCTTATCCCCCTAAGTTCACAGACCTTCAATACTCTTGCCTTCATTGTGATATCTTATTTTCCACTTCTGGTATCACTTAATTGCTCTTCTATCACAGGGGCATGAGCTGTCTCACATCCATCTACTTCATGAAGTCCAAAAGGTCAACAGTCTCCCCTCTCCAAACACACACAATTCAGTCTTTGATAAAACAGAGCCTCAATCAATGTTCATTGCTTGATATTTAAAATATAAACCCCTTACCCTATAAACCATATACTACTCCATAAGCTGACTTGGTCTCTTTCCATATTGATTCCTAATACCCAACAAGAGATTAAATTTCTGGCTGGGTCAGGACCTAATGACCATGGTGCATATTAATTGGTTTGATCTGAGATCAGACAGGCAGGGTATCACCATTCTATTAGTATATACTAAACAAGAAATAGAAACAAGGTAATATGGCCATATATTCCCTAAACCCTGTCCCCTTTTGGGAAACCCTAATCATTAAGCAGCCACAGATATAGAATCAAGAGAGACCCTGGACGTATAGAAAATAAGAAGTATGGAAATAAAGTAAATTACAGGGTTTTAGAGTAGATTGGCACACAGACCACCTGTACTACTGGGTATCAGGAGGTTACCAGTGAAGGGATAATGAATGGCATTGTCTATCAATTATTGACTCAAGCTTCTGACAGGCCAAGCTTACCAGTCATAAAGTGTTTCTATGGGAACAAAGTCAGGGGAGAGGAGTCCAGAGAGCCAGCGAGTTCAGATTTCCACTACCTGGCCAAATCCTCCTCATCTTTCAAGTTGCACTTCTGGAGCCTCCTTTATTAGTCTTGATTTCATTGATTATCTCCCTTTATTCTGAACTCTTTCAGCACTCAGTTTAACACAACTACCTACTCTTTGTACACTGATGTCTGATGTTTTGTCTTCTCGACCATTTAAACTTTTATTTAAGACAAAATCTAGTAAGCGTTTATCTACTAAACAGTAGCACCAGAGCAACAATTTGCAATTAGGAAGATGAGAGGAACCCAGTGCTGCTCTCACAGACTCTTTTCCATTAATGATGAGTGTATTGGCTGAATAACTAGTGGGCAAAGACGTTTTTTGGCCAACTTGAGGTAAACAAAATTGGTAGTATTTTGAGGCAATCTAGCAGGCCCCTCTCTGTTGACCACATCTCATTATTCTTCCCCTCAGGGTTACTAGATTTAGTAAATAAGAACATAATACACCCAGTTAAATTGGAATTTCAGATACATAATTTTTTAGTATATGTTCCAAATATCACATTGCACATATTCTAAAAAAAAAAAAAGTATCTTAAATTCAAATTCAACTCTACACATCCTGTATTTTTTCTGTCAACCCTACCTCTACTTCTTAATGATCACAGTGTGGATATAAGGTGTCTCAAGGCCCAACCCTGTTGTCATAAAAGCTAGAAGTAATAGCTTTCATTTATTGAGGGCCTATGATGTGTCAATAACGGTATTAGGAAACTTGCATACAATATTCATTTAACTCTTGTAGTAACCCTGTGAAATAGGTATAATTCTTTTCAGAGAAGACATGTAACAAGTAAAATTCCTCTCCACCTCCACCCATAGATTAAGTAATATGCTTAAGATTACATGGCTATATAGTAAAAAGCCAAGATTCAAACCTGGGTCTCAGTCCAGCATCCTTATTGCACTGCCCACAGGTAAGTATACAACACAGAATTTACGATTTCACTAAAAATCGGATTTAAACATCCTTTTACAAAGTAGTTTAGGAGACACCTTTTTTCCAAATTATCTTTAGCGCAATATAGTAAAAAAAAAAAAAGAGGAAAATTATATTTATGAAATTAGCTCTTTTCAAATAATATTGTAAAAATCTAAATCTTCTGCCTGCCTTCCCTACTCTCCACAGCACATACATTTTGCCCAATTTCAATATATATATTTTAAAAACCTTTAAAAAATACTTTGTGACGCATTGGCTCACCCCTGTAATCCCAGCACTTTGGGAAGCTAAGATCACTTGAGGTCAGAGCTCGAGACCAGCCTGGCCAACATGGCGAAACCCTGTCTCTACTAATAATACAAAAAATTAGCTGGGCATGGTGGCGTGTGCCTGTAGTCCCAGCTACTAGGGAGGCTGAGGCAGGAGAATTGCTTCAACCTAGAAGTGAAGGTTGCAGTGAGCCCGAGATTGCACCACTGCATGCCAGCCTGGGCAACAGAGTGAAACTGTCTCTCAAAAATAAATAAATAAAAATACTTACACAGTGGGCACAACCTTACCACTATCACCCTGGTTTAGATTTTAGTTGTGTGAGCAACTATCTATTCATCCTTCTGAAACAGATCATTTGGTGGTATTTTTGTTTTGGTCCCAGGAGATATTTACGACCTTTTATTAGTCTAGATTTGAGGACTTTCCAAGCCTAATTCCTTCAGAGTGTGTCTTCTTTTTTTAAAGTTTGTATTTGTAAAAATTCTTGAATTTTTTGTGCCTCAAAGATGTTCAAAGTTAAAATAATAATTCACCAAGTAATGGTATCATTGCCTATTTCCCTATCGAAATTAAATATAAGATTTACAAAGCCTCTCTTATTTTGCTGAAACTATTTTACTCCTTAGATATGCTTGAACAGTAATAATTAAATTATGGGAACCGAATGTACCATCTGTTTATTTACACATAAATGTAAATATGCTAAATACACAAAATACAAACAGATATACTAAAATTTGAATTCTATATTCCTTGTCATCAAATCTTCATTATATGATTCCAGAAGAGTGTATGATGGTGATAAAAAAATTAGTGAGACCAATCTTTCAAGAGACCAAAACAGTTTAAAAATACTGCTTTGAGTAACCTTAGATATTGACCACAGATTTGGAAACCTCTTTTAATCCAAAGAGATTAGCTGCAAAATAAACAGAAAGACAGCTTTCAGAAATGGTAAAAGTTTCACTGTTAGTGAAATATAAGGAAATACATTTACATTTTTAAGCCTCTTGAGAATGATCGTAAGTATTAACTACACTTATGCAGTATTGTTTGATGAGCAGAAAGGTCACAATGGCACATATCACTATGTACTTTAAATATTAACGTAGCCATCACAATAGAGTAAATAAGCTGATCCAGTTTGTCCTGTAGGTTTTAGGTTACCCTAAGAAAAAAGGCTCACTTCCCACATTTCAGAGAACATATGGTATGCTAATTTAATTTGAAATAGACACACAAACTGCTGCCACTGGGGAAGGAATGAGATTGGATGTGGGCATGAACTTCCACTTTTTACTCTGTAAAACTTTCTGTGAAGTTTGGGTATTTGACAACAAGCATATATTCAGGTATTAAGTTTGTAAAAATGTAAAGCTATGTATTTTTAATTATGTACAGTTTGAGAAGTCCAGTACAGGATGAAACAAATCTGGGGGAAAAGTGAGAGAAATTAAGAGGATGGTCAACTCAGTGGTCTCAACTTTGAGGGATGGTGGGGCGGGGGGGGGGGGGGGGGCAGGCCAACTACAGGCCTCTGCTCTCCTTTAACTCCCATAACTAGACCAGTTTCCCATTATTCGTTACATTACAAACCCCAACTGCAAAGTGAAACCTAACTCCGCAGAGGAAAATAAAGCAAGTCAGTCTTAACAGTCTGCTATTCCATGGTTAATATTCAGTGTTCAAATCCTGTATAACCACACACAAAACAGGGGTCTTAAATGGGCTAGGACTGGGGCTGCAGGGTGGGGCAGGATTTGAGCCTGAGGAGCATGGGTAGGAAATAAGCTGGCTACTCCTGAACAACTCTCCCCCTCCAACCCCCACAAAACAGACAGAGGAACTGTCCTAAGTTCTTCTTGGGAGAGACTGCTTTCAAACCTCAGAGATTTCAAAGGGACACCCGCTGGGCCTTTCCACCTTTAGAAGTCAACCTGGAATGCTCATGTGTTTGCTGCAGGCCCATTGCTGAAGCCTAGTGAAGACAGAGGCAGAGAGAGAGAGCAGAGAAATCCAGTGAATGAAGCCAGAAAGTTAGTGTTTTTCATTATAGTGAACATACTGTGATGAACCCATTGCTATTCTGAGAGGGTTTTGTTTTTGTTTACCTGACTTGATTATAAGCAGTTTTAATGGTTCTGCCCTACTTCCCCATTTCGTGTTCATGGGACATCCATCAGTCGGCTTCATGGTCACCTGGGCTGTTCTTAACATGCAAATCCCTGGGTCCCACCCCGAAATTATTCTCTCAGAATTTCAGGATTTGTCTGTCATTGAAGGAAAGCATAGCCAACTAATACAATTCTGGCTTACTTTGAAGAATGTCTGAGCACCATAGGACAAAATTCACCTATCATCTTATTCTCCACCCTATCAAGAGTAGTCCATTTATTTTGTTCAACCAAAGGCATTTTTCCTCCCTGCCCCCCAGCCCCTCATCATTCCCAAATCGATGTCCCTGTTAGGCATTCTCCTAGACCTGGGCAGTCGGGGCCCTGCTGCACCTCTCGCTCTTTAGAGGCCCTGGTTCTGGCCCTCCTCTGGCTGCCTGCCTCTTTGCTCAGAGCCAGCTCTTTCTCGGGGATTTCTCTCCCCACGGTGAGAGGGAGGGGTGGGCCGCAATATGCACCCTAGGCCCGAAGGGTGGTCAAGGGGCTGCTGCTGGGGCGACAAAGAGCTCGGATACACTGGTCAGTGTGTGCTGAATGCCCCTTGAGGTACAGGACGGAGCCTGGGCTTGGAAGAAAAGTGGAACGAGGGTTCTCCATTGGTACTTCTGACCCGGGGTTGTAAATGGTAGGGGAGGCCCAAGACACAGCTCCACTTTCGAAATGTTAATGAATATTCTGTTTCTGATGAACGTATTCAGTGCCTGTAGAACAAGAGAATTCAGAGAGGCGTAGGGTTCATTTGGGACTTTTTAGGCTGAGAGTGCATTAAACCAGCTCACCAGCCCTGGGGCCGTAGGACTGTCCGGCATGAAGCTAAAACTACTCCATATGCTATATAGGCGGCGTTGGAGTTAGTGGGGTGTGGGACTGCAGGGTTTCAGGTGCTCACATCAGAGCTACAGAATCATCCTCCTTTCTGTTAACCGTGCGCAGGGAGTCGATTGCTCCTTTGTGCCATCACCTCTTCTCGAAGCTCCAGGCGCAGAGAGCAAACGCTGACGCCCTTTCCCGCCTTCTCTCCGCCTGCGAGTCCCGGAGGGCAGTGCTCTGTGCAGCCTCCGTATTTCCCGACACGTTCCGCCTGCAAACCACTTAGGAGCTTCTGCCGGCAATTTCTGGGACGCAGCGCGGAGCCCACCCTCCCGCACTGGCTCAGGCCCGGCACCACCCCGCCGGCTGAGGGCGTGGTCGCGGGCGCCACCGACGGCGCCAGCCTGGGTTCCTAAAGGCTCCAGGACAGGTGAGGGGCTGAAATCCCGCTCCTCCAGCATCTTCCCCTCCCTACCAAAAGAAGGCTGCTTTAAATATTCCCGGCCTGGAGCAGCAGAAGCTAACGACCTGGAAGGAGGCCTGAAAAGGCCAGGGCAGGGCGAACGAAGGTGCTGTCCCTATTTACCGGCCACACGCTCTGACTGCGGGCTGACCCCGATCCCACACTCTGAGCCTATTCACTCGCTGGGCGGACCCTCCCTCCACGCTCCGCGCCCAGACAGGCGAGGTCACCCACTCGAAGTCACCACGCTTGGGGAGCCCTGGTTGCGTGGGGGAGCGCCCCCTTGGCCAACGCCCCGCCCTCCTTTCCATCTTCTGACGCTGGGCTCTCGCCCTTCGGCGTCCGGGAGCCCCTACTGCTGCCCAGCTGGCCCCCAAAGCGCCCGAAAGTCCCCTCTTGGCTTATTTCAGAGATGCCACGCAATAAAGAAAAGGCGGCTACTTTGCATTCCGCAGCTGCTGGGACACCCGGGCTGCGAGCGCAGCCCCTGGATTCCAGCCTCCCGCCCTTCCCAGGCGCTGGAATGAACACGGACGCCCACAGTGGCAGGCCAGGTAGTGCCGGAGTCCGCGGCCCAGGCCGCGGCGCCCCGCGTCCCATCACTTACCTTGCCTTTAGCTAGCAATTCCATGATGTAGCCAAATTCACTCATCTCCCCAGACTCCGACATGTTTACGCCCCTTCACAAACTCTGGAGGACCGACGCGGGTATATCGAAATTGTCTTTTCTCTTTTTCTGTTTTTAGTCTGAGTTTTGCCGAGCTCCCCGCCCATAAGCTGTTAACCGGGAAAAGTGAGAAAGCGCCGGGGAAAGTAAGAAGCGGGCTTGGGTGGAATGAAAGCCATCGAGGGCTCCTGGGCAGTCTCGCCCGGCTTGCTAGGATCTGGGTGCACCGATCGGGGCTGCGCGATCTAACGGAACAAACGAGGGCGGCGGCAGCGGTGGCGGCCGTGAAACCCTCACCAGGCGGAGCCGGGCGCGCGGAGGCCCCGCCTCCTCGGGGGTCGCGGCCGCGGTCGGACCGCAGCGGAGACAAATAAACGCGCACACAAAGCGGGTGCCCAGCGCGGCCCCAGGTCGACACTCCCCGGCCTTCATCGCATGCCTGGAGGTTGGCCGTCCCGGGCTCTCGGCGCGAAGATCTGGAAAAAAGCCCCATCGCACTGTCTGGAGGTGCGAGGGCAGGCAGAAATAAATGCAGAGGAGGCGCAACAAAGGGGCTGACTGCCAGCGCCGGAAAATAAATAAATACATAAGTGAAGGCCAGGAAATGGCAACGGCGCATCTCAAGTCAGCCTTCCTGAAATCCAATAGGTAATAAAGACCAAGCCCCGCGCTTCTGAGATGAGAACAAATACAGGGACTGTATTTTAAACACTTAAGTGTGTAAGGCCAATTGTGTCTCCATATCCTTTTGATACTCAGCTTTCCCTTAACAATAACAAAAAAGAAAAGAAAAGAAAAAAGAATAAAAAGAAGAAAGAAGAAGAAGAGGAAAGAAAAGGAAAAAAAATTGTCAGCCAGGTTCCTGGACACTCTCACCCTTAGTTACCACAAGCCCACTTTTTAAATTATTTGTTTCGTTGGTTGAGTTAAAGCGTTCAGTGCATGCTTCTTATATTTCTGTACTTCTTTTTATAACAGCAGCTTCCCTAGGAGGCTGCAGCCGAAATGGCCTCAGACCGTACCATATCTTTGCTTCTCTTCAAAAGAAAACTTGGCTGAACAAAGTCAGTCCCAGTCTATCACTCTGCTCTAGGCAGTCTTTGCGATTAAAGGCTTGATTTTTTTTTCTTTAAAAAGAAAAGAAAAACGCTGCCAGCAATAATTAGATTAGACACGAATAAGATCTACTACAAGGTTTGTGAAACCACTTTCCTTAAGCAAGTTGGCAGAGTCTGCGTTGCACTCAGCAACAGTGGGCAGGTGTGTCGAAATGACCTATTTTACAGGTAAGTGTATAAGAGTTTTGCAGGCTTAAAGAGACATGGGGATATTTCTTCTTTGCCTCTTCCTTTTCTCATTTTCTAACGTCTCCACTCTGGTCCAGAAATCCAGAAGTATACACATTTCTTTTTTCAACACACCTCTTCGTAAAGCTCCAACAGTGTTGCTCTGTAACTGTTGTTCTACCAGAACTTTGCTTCTTCAGTGTGTTACTTTCCTTTACGAGCTGGTGCTGAAAACCTCTTAGAACAAGCAGCAAAAGTTAACATGCTGATGTTCACAGTTAGGGCTCTGTAGGAGGCAAGACACAATCATAATCCTTCTTGGATATACAGCTGGAAGCTTCTTGTCCCTCTTAAGTTCTGTGGAACTTCGTGTATACTCTTTGCATCCACAGGAAAACTAGTAGAATTCAATTAAGGTGTGTAGCATCCATAAATGGGTCCTTGCCTACTGTTAGCAACACTTGATGGATTACCAGAAAGAGATATTGCTCTAAATGTGAACATTTTTTCACACCCAGAATGGATTCTGGCACCTGATTAAAAACCACAGTGTTCGAGCTGAACAACAAATCTTATGTCTGCATTACAAGCAGGAGGGAGACAAAAGAGCACACAAGGCATTTGTTACCCCTTAGAAAGCTTCCCCCAACCCCATCCAGTGACCTCCACTAACACCTTTGTGAGAAATGGGTAATATGCACCCCTAGCTCCAAGGAAGGCTGGGGAGGTGATTATTTTGTTCTGGGAACATTGCCACTCTAAACAAAATCAAGGATTTGTTCGTAAGGAAGAAGAGGGGACAGATACCAGGTAGAAAGTTGTTAGTTTCTACTAACCTTGAGTGAGTCCATTCAACTTCCAGAGTTTCAGTTTTCTCTTCAATAAAATGACTGCTTTTGACTAAATGGTCTCTAACCCCTTCCTGTTCTTAACCCTAAGATCTCTGATCTGAGGATCCCTTTGCCATCTGGCAGCATTAGCTGCCATTATCCTCCCTGAAAAAACTGCTGTTAAAAAAGGGCTGTCCACCTGATCACTTGCTACTAGAAAATATTCCAGGCAAAATATCCTTATCAGTTGCCTAGATTCCTACTCAAGACCAAGAAAGTGGTGGGGGCAAGAGTTTTAGAAAATGTAAGTTGGGTCCTGAGCATTTATTTACTCCAATACCTGGTGGTATTTACCACTCTTTATTGTCATTGTGTGAAGAGCACTCTGGAGCATTAAAGATCTTTCAAAGAAGATAGGCATACAAAAATGAAGACAACATTTAAATTTCTTCTGAAATTCTATGCATGCACTTCAAAGACAGAGGGTCAGACTATCAATAGGTACAAAAGTACCTATGTCAAAAGTTGCTTTATTATTTCCCTTTCTTCTAAAAAAAAAAAAAGATTAAAATCATGCAAATTTAAAACTTCATTCCCTAAAAGAACCAAAATTAAGAAAAATGTTAATTCATATTTCTCTAAAAATAAGTATAAAATTAACATGACAGGTGCTGCTTCACAGGGGACTTCCCTACCTAAGAGGAAGCTATTTAATAGAGGGATTATGTGATGTGTGAATTTTTCACACTGAGAAGACCAGCAATATTAAAGGGTCCCTTGCTGTGGAAAATATGCTAATTGCCAACTTTCATCAAATGGAGAAAATTCTTCAACTGCTCTATTGCCATGCCAATTATTGAAATAAGTATAACTTATAGAGATTCACAACATTCTATTTTCTCCTTCTGATGGTAACCAGCATAATACATAATAGCTTTAACAAATAACATCAACAAAATACACAATCCAAGTTTTCTTTTTAATGGTGACACATAAATTGTATTTTTGAAGGTTTTGAATTTAAAAATCTATGATGATGAATGTTCAGCTTTTTAAGAGGTAGAGACTGAAGAAACCTAAAATATCTTACTTTTAATAAAATCTCACATTTTCTTAGTTTTTTATTTCAAAAACGTAAACCTAAAATTTGACTGATACTGTACTCAAAAACGTCATTTAAAAAAAAATCTTATTTTTTGAATAAGCTTTATTGAGGTACAATTTATATACCATAAAATTCACTAATTGTCAGTGTACTGCTTAGTTATTTTTATTAAATTATGGATTTGTAAAACCATCTCATAATCTGGTTTTACAATATTAGAATATTCATTTATTGAGATTTTCTTTAATTTTTTCCAGCAATGTTCTATCACTTTTAGTGTTCAGATATTGTACTTATTGTATTACATATTGCAAGGTACTCCTTTTAATATTATTGTGAATAAAATTGACTTCTTAATGTCATTTTTTGGATTGTTAATTACTGTTATATAGAAACACAACTGATTTTTGCATAAGGTTGTGTTTTACAATGGGGCAAAATTCACTTATCAATTCCAGATTTTATTTTCAGATTCCTTATAATATCATCTGTAATTAAAGACAATTTTATTTCTTCCTTTCCAATCTGTATGCCTTTATTTTTCTTGCCTTATTGCTCTGGTTAGAACCTCCAGTAGAACCTCCATTGAATGCATGCAGCAAGTGTGGGCATCCTTGCCTTATTCCCAGTCTTGGGGAAAAAGCATTCATTCTTTCACCATTAAGTACTGATTGGTTTGCTATATTCCATGACTTTTGATATGTTTTTAAATTAAGTTAGAAATATTTTTAAAATTTCCTATTGTGATTTTTTTCTTTGACCCATGGGTTATTTACAAATGTGTTGTTTAATTTCCAAATTATTTCAAATTTCCAAATCGTTTAGATTTTCTATTTTTGTTATTAGAATTGATTTTTGAATTAGAATTGATTTCTAATCCAATTCTGTTTTGAGCAAAGATCATCCTTTGAATGATTTTAATGTTTTTAAATATATTCAGCTTTTCAATGGTCTAATGTGGAAGTCAGCAACTTTTTCTTAAAGGGTAAGATATTAATGAACATTGTAGACTTGAAGCCATATAATTTCTGTTACTACTTGTCTTAGTCTGTGTTGCTACAAAAGATCACCTGGGGCTAGATAATTTATAAGGAAAAGAGGTTTATTTGGTTCATGGTTCTGCAGACTTTACAGGAAGCATCGTGCCAGCATATGCTTCCAGTAAGGCTTCAAGAAGATTTCACTTATGGCAGAAGGTGAAGGGAAGCTGGCATGTCACATGGCAAGAGGGAGCAAGAAAGAAAGGAGAGGGATGTCATGCTCATTTTAACAGTCCGTTCTCATGAGAACTAATAGAGGAAGAACTTAACTCATTACCACGAGGACAGCACCAAGATATTCATGAAGGATCCATCTCCATTACCAAAATAGCTCCAACTAGACCTCATCTCCAACACTGGGGATCAAATTTTAACAGGAGGGGACATATATCCAAACTATATCACTACTCAACTCTGCTGTTTCAGGATGAAAGGAACTATTGACAATAGGTACAGAAATGAATGTGGACATGTTTCAATAAACATTTATATATGAAAATAGGCAGCTGAATAAGCACATGAAAAGATGCTCGACGTTATTAGTCATTAGGAAAATGCAAATCAAAACCACAATAAGATACTACCTCATACTCACTAGAATGGCTAGAATCAAAAACAGAGAGAATAACAAGTATTAATGACAATAGGGAGAAATTGGAACCCTCTTAGAATTCTTAGAATTTTGAATTACCATATGACTCAGCAATTCCACTCCTAGTTATATACACAAACAACTTGATAACAGGGACTCAAACAGATACTTGTAATTCATTGCTGCATTTTTCACAATAATCAAAAGGTAGAAACAACTAAAGTGTCTGTCAATAGATGGATAAACAAAATATATATACATATAATGGAATATTTTTCAGCCATAACATGTAATGAAGTTTTAACATATGCTACAATATGAACATTGAAAACATTATGCTAAGTGAAATAAGCCAGAAATAAAAGGATAAATATTGTATAGTTCCACTTATATGAAATATCTAGAATAGATAAACTCATAGAGACAGAAAGTAGAGGGGCTGGAGAGAGTCTGGAATGGATTGTTTAATGGATAGAGTTTACATTAGGAGTGACGAAAAAGTTTTGGGTATAGATAGTGGTAACGTTTGCACAACATTTTGAATATAATTAATGCCACTCAATTGAACACTTAAAAATGGTTTAAAAAAAAAACTAGGCAGCTGATCCTTGGGCTCTAATTTACTAACCCATGGCCTAGAATATTACCTATTTTGGATGATATTCCATGTGTGCTTAAAAAGAGTGTATATTCTGCTGTTGTTGGGTGAAGTATTCTACAAACGTCAGTTAAAGTTGATTATTGCTCTCTCTCTCTCTTTTTTTTTTTTTTTTTTTTTTTTTGTGACAAGGTCTTGCTCTATTGCCCAGGTTGAGTGCAGTGGTGCAGTAATAGCTCACTGCAACCTCCACTTCCTGGGCTCAAGCCGTCCTCCCACCTCAGCTTCCTGAGTAGCTGGGACTACAGGTGCATGCCTCCACACCCAGCTAGTTTTCCTTTTTTTTTGTAGACATAAGGGTCTCACTGTGTTGCTTAGGCCAGTCTTGAACTCCTGGGCTCAAACAGGAGCCTTGGTTCCTCCAGCCTTGGCCTCCCAAAGTGCTGGGATCACAGGCATGAGCCTCCATGCCCAGCCTTAACAGTGTGTTTTCTCCAGAAATTTATTACACACAGGCCGGGCGCGGTGGCTCAAGCCTGTAATCCCAGCACTTTGGGAGGCCGAGACGGGCGGATCACGAGGTCAGGAGATCGAGACCATTCTGGCTAACACGGTGAAACCCCGTCACTACTAAAAAAATACAAAAAACTAGCTGGGCGAGGTGGCGGGTGCCTGTAGTCCCAGCTACTCGGGAGGCTGAGGCAGGAGAATGGCGTGAATCCGGGAGGCGGAGCTTGCAGTGAGCTGAGATTAGGCTACTGCACTCCAGCCTGGGCGACAGAGCGAGACTCCGTCTCAAAAAAAAAAAAAAAAAAAAAAAAAAAAGAAATTTATTACACACAATCTTTGGCCCAAAGAGAGCAACAAAATACTTTGGGATTGTTTGTGTCACAACAATGGATCACTCTTTGTCTTAGAGTTGCTCAAATGGTAGAATTAGAACAGTGTGCACATATCCTAAGTCCATCCTCATTCGCAGGGGATGATATTTCTCTAGCAAGCAAGACTTTGCCCAGGAAGAAGCCTAGGATGGCCAGCCCAGGCTATCACAGGAGCCAGTGGCCTCCTAAGTCAGGCTGTTGAGTACATGGCTTCATGGTCCTCTGTGCCTGAATCTCAACTACATCTATGGAATCCCAATATGCCAGTAGTATTCATTCATTAAATAGTCCATTAAATATAAGTGACCACCTACTGTGTGCCTGGCAGTGTCAGGCAATGGAGATTCAACAGTAAACAAACAAGACTTTTAAAATATAAATGTCCTTTTAATACCATGCTGTGTTTTGAAAGCTTTTATTTCGTATTGGGCTTTTTGATGCTAAGGCAATATGATCTTGGTAGGTAGGGCAGAACCTTTATTTCCCTGCAGGGTACACAGCGAAATGATACACCATTTCTCTCCTAGGAAATGAGATATGTGGAGATCATCAGCTTGTTTGTCATTAGATATGGTAGAACTATATTGGATAACCAGTGTTCTCTTAACTAAGGTCCTGACTAGCTATTCACCCACTCCCTCTCCCCACTTCTCTCTCCATCAACCCCCACACTTTCACATTAGGTGAAAAATTGTTAGGGTGATGACAGCTTCTATAGGTACAAGGAAGGTAGGGATGAAAGAGAAATCTACCTCTGATCAATACAGCTGTATCATCATAAATAATTTAATCACTTTCTCTGTCTTTAGTTTCTTTGATCTGCTTCTCTCATCATGCCTGGTTGTGTTACTGCCATAAAAGTTTGCTCTTTGAGAGGATGAAGAACCTTCTAGTCATACCTCAGTAATCATCCTGGGGCAAAGATCCACTTTGTATTACTCCTCCTGCCTAATGCCTCATAGCTAAGCATCAACGTTTTTTACCATCCTGAAGGTTCCTGGTTGCTGCTTTGAAATGTTCGAAACCAGAAATAAATGAAGTTTCTTATTAGGCTGACCCTAAGAGCTATCATCCTGTTGTTCTTTATTTATTTTAGAAGATTGCTTATTTTGTGGGTATAGAGGGAGGCAAGCTAGAGAGAGGAAGAGGGATACTTTATAGCATCTCAGATTCAGTTCGAGTATTACTTTTAGGGGCACTGAGTGAGGAGATAGGGTATATTAGGAGGTAGTAATTAGTATAGGGTTGGCTACTGTCTGATGATCAAACATGGAGTTCATTGGCTCTAGCAAAATGATAAATCAGGTCCATTTTTCTATTTTGCCACTAACACATATTTTAAAAATCGTCTTGCTGTGCCAGGGTTCCTCAATAAAAGGCACAGCTCTTATCTCCATTAAATTGAAATTTAAAATGTTAATAACACCAATATATGCTACTGACTTATTGATTAAACTGAGTATTTGGTAGAGCTTGAGCACTGTTGTTCTAGCTCTACCAAAAAGAGGAAAATATCTGGGAAGAGATTCACAAAGTAGAAAAAAGGTGCTAAGAAAGGAGTCTATACACATCACACATATACACACATCTATACACACACACACACACACACACACACACACACAAATAACATTGACTTTGAGGAGTAGGAAGGACAAGTTCTTGGCAGAGAGGCCGGCATCTTTTCATCTGTCCCTAAATTACACACTGATCAGCCAATGCAAGGAGGGGAGCTGTGATTTGTTTGTTTGTTTATTTATTCATTTATTTATTTATTTGAGATGGAGTCTCACTGTGTCACCCAGGCTGGAGTGCAGTGGCATGATCTTGGCTCACTGCAACCTCTGCCTCCCGGGTTCAAGCAGTTCTCCTGCCTCAGCCTCCTGAGTAGCTGGGATTACAGATGGCTGCCACCACTCCCGGCTAATTTTTGTATTTTTAGTAGAGACAGGGTTTCACCATGTTGGTCAGGTTGGTCTCAAACTCCTGACCTTGTGATCCCCCCACCTCAGCTTCCCAAAGTGCTGGGATTACAGGTGTGAGGCACTGCGCCTGGTCATTTGTTTTTAAATCACCTTTTTCTGAGTAAAATCAAGGCCACAAAGGGGAAAGTATGTTGAGAATTGTATTTGTTAACTGATTTTCTGCCTAAAAAAAAAATAACTACCATATTCTTCTCCTAGAGAGCTATCTTTTTCCAAGTCTTGGTGTTCTTGATGCTTCCCTTCTCATGGACTCTGCTTTTCTTCATTAACTTCTTTTCTGAATCCATATTTGAAATGGAGGCTTCTGTGTCTTTTGTGATTTGAAGTGAATATACTCTTAAGGACTCAAACCACTTTTGTGGCTCCTTTCCCCAATGCCCACAACATTTAAGCACATCTCTGACTGGTGCTCTGCAGCTCCTAGGTGTTCTGAAGTTCCTCCCACAGCTCTGCTGGCTGTGCACTCTGGCAAACAAAGATGAAGAGCTCAATAGTTTGAAAGGCTTGTCTAGGGTCAGAAGGTAATCAGAATTAATAACAGACCAAATATAACCCACAACAGCCCAGCCACAGCCTGAGGCTCTTTTTCTGAATTTATACCTCTTCATTTACTGTGACATGCATGGTTTTGAATGCTATCAGGGAAAATATTTTTATTATATTTTCCGTTGCAGAAGAATCTTCTACTATGATTTTCTTCTCAACACATTTCTGGAATGCAGTAGCAATATTTATAAATATTCCCTTAGAGAAACAATATGGATACATTAATATAAGTGATAAGCATATTTTCTGCAAATATATCTATTTTAGCATTTCACCAACTTGCTAGGGGAGAACTTTGTGTTTCACAAGGCATTTGTTTACTCTTGAAAAGGAAAACTGTTGACGTTTTCCTTCCAATATGCTTATCTTTAAAGATTTATAATATAAAATACTCAGTGTGATACGTACTTATTTGAACTATTTGAATTTCATGTGATTCCAAATGGAATTTTACCTTTCTTTTTCAGTATTCTCTTAAGACAAATTTGGTTTACTCTTATGAAAAGAAACACTTTTTATTTAACTGTAAAACTACTCATTGAGTAAGAGTAACAAGCTGTAAATAATTTGTTACATATTATCCCATTTTTTGGTTAACAATGAAACAAAAATGACTATCAAATATAAAGTATTAATATCTAACACATATTGAGTCCAAAAAGTATTTACTCAACGAATAAATGAACAAATGAATAAATATACTTACTTTACAATGGGAGAAACTGAGGTCAAAAGTGTTAGCCACAATCTGGTATACTATAATCCAACTAAAAACTATCTAACCATCTAATTCAAATGTTGTTTTCCCTTGTTTTATTTAGAAGACAAATGAAAGCTTTAGTACTGAATATTTTGAAAGAGAAACCTGAGAATAATGCCTTGTGGGGAGAAAAGCTTCAAATTAAAATTTCAGAATAAAAATAAGGAGAAAAATAATTTTACTCAAACACCCCTTTGCCTTTGCTTTACTCTTAAATTTAAGAGTCTCAAATAACCATTTAAATACTATGAAGTTAAAGAATTTTCTTAATTATAAATCTATTGTGCTTAAGGGAAACCTGGAAGCTTTACTAAGGTTCTAATTTTTAAAATTATGTGCACCACCTTATTTATATTTTCTAAATGACTATTCCTAGTGGGAAATAAATACAGTGACACAGTTATGTCTTCACCTGCCAACCAACACCACAGTTATAGTCCAAGAAACTGTATTTTATGGTACATGGGTTCAATATTTACGTTTCCTCCTTCTTTGTAACAGAACTTTGAGAAATGTGCCCAACTTAAAAAAAAAAAGAAAAGCCGTTTTGCAGCTTTCTTTGCAGAAAGGGTTGACCAATGAGGTATCAATGGAAGTTTTTATGTCCAGCTTCTTGGAGAGCCATATTGCCCTCTCTTTCCTTTCCTTCTAACTGATATACCGTTCTGATACCTGACATCCAACCACCATCTTGGACTACTGAGGAGAACCTGAGGATAGAAGTCATTCACTAAAATGGCTGGAGAGGAAAGAGGGAGGAGCCTGAATCTAAGGATGGTGGAGCTTCCATTCCAACTGTTGACCACCTACCTTCTATCTTCATTTACTCCAGAGACAATTAAACTATAACTTGATTAATTGATTAAACCATGTTATTTGAGTTTTCATACAACCAAGCCTAGTCACAACTAATATAGCCATGTTATAGCTATGAGACTTTTAGCAACTCATTTCTCTATACCTCAGTTTACTCATCTGTAAAAATGGACCCGATAACAGTATTGACTCAGAGACCTGTTACAAGGATTAAATGAGTTAATATATGTAAAGAGCTTAGAATTGTAGCCAACACAGACTAAAGGCTCAATGAATCCTCTATTGTTATTATTCACTTGTACCACCTATAATATAACACCCGCAGAATAAATGAGAAAAGGAGTATGAAGAGGAGAAATCACGTTTCCCATCATCTTCTTCAGAGATGAAAGACCTGGGTAAAGAGCATAACGAAACGCATAACAAATCATACTTCTCAATTAAAAGCACTTTGCAGATTACAAGTCATTCTGTAAGGATACTTGAGTTGTTCTAATCCTTACCAGAGCTCTGAGATGAGGGTGCAAGTCGAAACTTGCTTGAGTTAACAGGTCATTTGCTGGCTGGTTCAAGAGCTGGAGTCCCAAGTTCACTGTTCCAATAAAGGCCAAGTTGGCTTTGTTCTAGTTCATGACCCTAGACAGTACAATATACTTAGTTTTGGTTAATTGTCCTCTGAATAGGATTCTAAATTTAAATCGTGTGGGATAAGACATGAGGAGGTCTGAGCCATGCTCCTGAGAAACTCCAGGCATCTGCCCTCTCCTGCTGTGATTGGCTACACCTGCCAGCAGGTGTGTGGGGGTTGTAACTAAGTCTTTTTGATTTTTAAAGGGAAATTTCCTGAATTTTTTCGAGAAATCTATTTTTCCCCCAGCTAATTTATTTAAAAGCCTCTGAGCCTTTGGGTCTTAACTTTAGGATGACTCTCCAGTGAGCTCTGCTCACATCTTAATTTAATAATAACAGCTAATATTTTTTAAGCACTCATTATAGGCAAGGCACCATTTTAAGTGCTTACTGATATCATCCTACTTAATCCTCACAAAACTTTGCAAGGTACTGTTGTATTTGCCTTTTAGAGATAATCACCCTGAGGCACAAATGGTGGAGTGACCTACTCAAAGTCATTAGGAGGGAAGGTGGCAGAGCCAGGTGACTCCATGGTCCTAGCCACCACCCACTACTCTTGTCTCATATTTAAAAACTGTCCACTATCTGCCTTTACTTTTCAAGGCTCAACCACTCAGAAGGGCCTGGGTGTGTTTCTTTGCTCAGGTGCCTTTGATTGTGGTCATATTTCAATCTTGTTATTCCACATGCCAGTCTTTCATTACTCACAAAAGATAATAAAATCCCTTAGGTGATGTCTTCCACTGCATCAGCTACCCAGGTTGTTCTGTCTTCCATGCCAGAGGCTTGTTGCTTTTGGTTGGTCCTTCCTTCATCTCAGCTCACTATCAAACGCCCAGGAGAGCCTCTGGCTCATGACTCCAAGGTCAGTTCTCCAGGACTTTTACTTCCGTAATCTTCCTCCCTTAAACCCATAATGTAGTCTAATATAAGAAAAGCTTCAAACAAATCCCAATTGAGGGGCATCCTACAAAATACCTGACCAGCACTCCTTAAAACTGTCACAGTCATCAAGAACAAGGAAAACCCGTGAAAGTGTCACCACCAAGAAGAGACATGAGAATTATTTGTAACATAGTATCCTGGATGGGATCCTGGAACAGAAAAAGGACACCAGGTAAAACCTAAGGAAATCTGAATATAGTTAATCATAATGCATCAGTATTGGCTCATTAATTGTGGCAAATGAACCATGCTAATGTAAGATGTCAATGAAAGGGAAACTGGTGCAGAACAGTTGGGAACTCGCTGTACTATATTTGCAATTTTTCTGGAAATCTAAAACTTTTCTAAATGAAAAAGTTTATTTTTTTAAAAAAGTATATGCCATGTAGTAAAGTCCTGTCCTATTTGTGAGATTCTACTGGGCTGGCTAATATACCATCTTCTTCGTAAAAACCTTGAACCAAACACATCCTTCTCTCCTCTGAAGAGCTTAGGGTACTTTATAGAAAGGGATATATGTTTTTATTGTTTCTACTGATCCAGGTGGCAGCTTTTATGATTCCTGGGTTGTACAGTAATGATATCTGCCATAGGGAATGGCTTACTAAAGGTCACCAGAATGGCACCATAGCTGGGTGTGGAGCCTTGTATGACACCTGTCCCAGTGCCATTCCAGGCTGGGCAGGAAACTGGCTCAGATGAATTCAATTCCATTCAATTCAACAAATATTAACTAGCACCTACTATGTATTGTAAGCACTGGGAAACTATTACGTTGGCGCAAAGGTAATTGCAGTGCACAACCGCAATTACTTTTGCACCAACCTAATAAAACCGAAAAAGATTCTGTTTCCTGCTCAAGGACAGTGTGGTGTAATTGGGGAGAGACAAATATATCATTAGACAATTTCAGTACAAGAAGTTACATATCATGGCAGATGTGTAAAAGGTGTTGAGGGCGCTTGGGAGGAAAGATACCTCACCAGGCAGGAGGTGGGTATTGAGCCCTAGGAAAAAAGTCTCAGCCTGAAGTGCAGGTGAATCCTGGTTAGGGGGAAATGTGTTTTAGTTCTGTAGGGGCTCTGCTATGTCTGATTTCTTAAGACTTGATGGCTCTTCTGAAGAGTTTACTCAATAGCAGTAGTGGGACTACATTAAACCCAGTTTTCCTGGCAGGGCATAAATCTTACTTTCAGGGCCTCAAGTTTTGTGAGAACATGAAAGCGCTTCGATATATATGAATAGCAAAATCATGGTTCAAAAAACTTGGCTTACTCTTGTGTCTCTGAGGTGTGAACAGGGAAGGGAGATTTGCGCAGGATTTTGTGGACTGTAAAATATGCTGGCACTCCTAGGAGGGTGGTAACGGGCCTGAATTTCATGTTTATACCTTTAGGAGTGATTAATCAGGACAATGGAGATTAATGCTATTTTCTTATACCCTTTGATAGTAAGGCATAGGCGTTTTTCCCTTAGGCTGTGAACCAGATCTGGGGGACACTTCCTGGGTCCCTTCCCTCCCTGTGAGAAATTTAATGAGCCACATTCTCATTAGACCACTAGGTCTAAGTTTGAGGCACTGTGCAAAGTGAATTTGGCAAACATGAGAGATTTTTTCTTTCTTTTCAGTAGTAAGTCACTGCATTAGAGAAGCAATTTCCTGATATGGAGGTTCCAAATAAATTGTCTGTGCTGTCTAAATGTTTTTCCAGATATTTTGAAATTATTTGCTCTCTTTCCGTGCCATTCTGTGAGGGATGAAGAGCAGCCAGCTGTTGGGTCCTCTTCTCCTGCTTGCTGTCAGCACCACTTCCCCTTCCTTCATCCTAGGAGGTCCATCTGTCAAAGGCAAATGCCCACAACATATTCTGAGACAGTTAACATCCTTCCCTTCATATCTACTTTCCTAAGCTAAGAAGAGTAAAGAAACTATTTGCTTGGCTTTATTCAGCACCTTGCGTCTCACAGGCTGCAATTCTTTGGTAAATTACACCACTAATTGTTTAGCCATCAGGGAAAACTGGTCTTTTATAACATTTTCCTTTTCTGAGTCTCCCTAACACAATGAAAAGGCCCTAGTGTCCAGACCAGGATTTAAAAAGTGGAGTCTGGGGGGGTAAGTTTACAATGCTTGGGGAAGAAAAAGGATACTCCACGACTGAGAAAGCTAAGCCAGGAGGGGTACTTGAGCCCAGGAGTTTGAGGTTACAGTGAGCTATGATCATGCCATTGCACTCCAACTTGGGGCAACAGAGCAAGACCCTGTACCTGTGTCCAAAAAAATAAAAAGGATACAATGCAAGAACATGATTTTTTTTTTCTTCAGACGGAGTTTCGCTCTCGTTGCCCAGGCTGGAGTGCAATGGCACGATCTCGGCTCACCGTAACCTCTGCATCCTGGGATCAGGTGATTCTCCTGCCTCAGCCTCCTGAGTAGCTGGGATTACAGGCATGTGCCACCATGCCCAGTTAATTTTTTTGTATTTTTAGTAGAGACGGGGTTTCTCCATGTTGGTCAGCCTAGTCTTGAACTCCTGACCTCAGGTGATCTGCCTGCTGCAGCCTCCCAAAGTGTTGGGTTACAGGCATGAGCCACCATGCCTGGCCAAGAACATGATCTTTAAAGTGGACATAGACTAGCTAGGAATTAGGAAGAACTTCTTAGTATCTAAAAAAAAAAAAAAAAAAAAAAGACAGTAACTGACCAATATCTACAACTGCCCAGTATCTACATTTTTGGTGGGTAAAAAGCACTGAACAACGATTTATTAGACAGTGTTCATATCAGAAGATGTTTTCTTCCATAACTTATTTTGACATGGTTTAGTGTCTCATTGCTATCACTTTATTATATAAATGACCATTAAATTACATTAAATCTTGAAAAGATGGACCTTGATTTTATATCTGGACTGAGTGATAAGAAATGGATTTATATGCTCTTCTGCATTTTGTGAAACTGGCCACAAATCAGAGGAGTACAAACAGAATTATTTTGAAATGACTTATAAATATTTTATACATTATTGTTTTTAAGAGGAAGTAATTTTCCAGCAGAAATGGCCAACAAGATTATCTGATTTCTCCAAGAAGCATGAATTGCGTATCTACCATGTACTGTGTTTACCTCCTAGAAATTAAAAAATGAGTAAATCAAAGATACTGACACCAAGAGCTCACAGACTGCTTGGGAAAATAGAGAACAAACAGAATTACGGTACAATGTGGTAAGTATTGTAATAAAGGCACACAGTCAGAACTAGGAAGCAAGAGGAAGGCAGGCTTTATAATGGGCTGCCCGCTCCTTCTGCCTAGATCTCCTGGGGCAGGTGAAGCTTGACTTTTAAATTGAGAGTTGAATGATAAGTAAGAGTTCAAAAGGGCAGGTAAAGAGAATTAATTCTAGGCTAAGAACCACCTGTGCAAAGGCAGTAGGGTAGAGAGTACAGTGCCTTCAGGTGTTAGATACTTTACTATCATTGGGTTGGAGAGAGGCAGTTACCAAAGATGAGGCTGGAAGAGTAGGCAGGGCATAGATCTCCAAGGGTCTTTTAAAGCATGCCACGGAGGCAGACATTACCCTGTAGACCAACACTTCTTAAATTTTAATGTACATACGACTCATTTGGGGACTTGTTAAAATATAGATGCTAGCTTGGCACAGTGGCTTGCACCTGTAGTCCCAGCTACTCAGGAGGCTGAGGCAGGAGAAGCGCTTGAGCCCAGGAGTTCAAGGCTTTATTACACTATGATCATGCCTATAAACAGCCACTGCACTCCAGCCTGGGCAGCACAGATAGGTCTCACGTGGGGCCTGAGTGTCAGCTTTTCTAAAATGCCCCAGATGATGTGCTGCTACAATAAAGTTGGTCTACAGACCGTGTGATAAGTAGCAAATATTTACAAATTACAAATTCCATTACCTGGAATGAATTCTATGTACTAAGACATACCTTCAGCCCTTGAGAGGAACTGGGACATGATTCAACTAGAGCTAGGTGAATTCTGCCTATAAGTTGCCTCCTGGGTTTACTGTGGGTGCCCTACAAATGCAGTAATTTTTTTCTACATGTTCTATGATGTGAAGACAGTGGGGAAGCAATGTAACACAAATAATCCAGTCAGTACTATAAGAACCACAATTTGGCTTTTTTGGCTGTGGGGAGAGGAGTAGAAACAGTCCCAGTTACCCAGAGCAGCTGATATTCATTGTCAGCATGGCCCAGAGCCTTTTTCCCCCAGCAGTAATCATTTGGAGGTTGAAATCTTGGCTCCAGTTCACCTCTGCAGTGGGACTTAATTCATGCCAGACTGTGGTGGTTTCTGTAGCAGTCCAACTCTGCCAAGGCTCAAAGTCCAAAGATTCTCTCATGCTGTGGCAACAAAAGAGGAGCAGAATTAAAACATAAAACTCTTGTTCTATGACCTTTCAGCTATTATTGTTTAATTATTTTTATGACATTATAAGTCATTTTGCCAAGTCACTCCTTAGCCCTTTTTCAAAATATGACAATGATTATTAACTTGGTCTCTTTTCCTAATAACCTATAATAGATATTTGGAATAGAAAAATGTCAGACTGTATCAAATGAAAGACATTTGAATTTCTGTGGAGTCAGTTGGTCTTTAGGCTAACATTGTATATAAGTATGTGTGTAGGAACATAGTCACACATATGAGATTGTACCTGCAGGTCAATTTCTAGAAAAGAAACTGCTCACAGGTGTTGCCTCTGGAGAGAAGTGGGGGAATGGAAGAAGGGTCAGTTCTGCGAGATCTTCTAGGCAATACTACTTTTATTCTGTTTTAAATTGTTTTTCTAATATGATGGCTTAACTTAAAAAATACAAAAAAAAAAAAAGAACTGTCTCAATGACTGAAAAGTATGATAATACTTGCAGGTTTGGGTAATATAATCCCTTTCCTCTGGGTCATCTAGTATTGAGACTCTTTTTGTACTGTGTTTAAGGGGAAAAGATTAATGGCTTTAGGTCTCCTGAAGTTTAAGCCCAGGTTGCTAAATTACCTACAGTTGGTTAGTAAGGAAATCAATTTTTGAAATAAAAAAATTCCCCGTAAGAATTTTTTTCAATTGTTTCCTCAGTTGATGATTTTTGCCCTCTCTTCAGACAATAGTGAAACATAAAATGAGATGGAGCATTACAAAATGAAAAGAATTGGAGGGAAAAACATTTGTTTTTAATGCAGTCAAGTATCTTCATTGATTCCCCTCTCTGCACCTTCTCTCTCCCCCAATATGATAGAATCATACTTCATTGATTCTATGATATCTATAATATCATAGAATACTGAAGGGAAGCACATTCCAGATACATGCTGTATAGACTAGCAACATGTAATGGATAACTTACATTATGCTATTATAAATTTATAAGCCTAGAAGAAGCATTATTATCTTCCATAAATACTATGAGTATTAAACATTCAACAGTCATTACCCAGTTTGCAATCTCCTATGACTTACATAAAATTTCATCTCAAATAATTGCAGTGAAAATAGATGGCAGATGAGACGGTAGGACTAGATTGCAGTTCCGACTCAGAGCAGCATGCAGAGGCTCTCACAGTGAATTTTAGCTCCAGAATGACTGTAAGAACAAACCAGAAATCCAGAGAGGACCCATAGAACCTCTGAAGAAAATAGACTGCTCCTGCAGGACCCAGGAGACATCCAAATAATGTGCTGGCATCCATGTCTGAGAGATCTATTGACAGTTCACATTGCAGGACTCTGTGAAGACAACCCCAAGTACCAGCCTGGAGCTGGGTAGACTTGCTGCATGGCTAGACCTGGAAGAGAGATAACAATCACTGCAGCTCAGCTCACAGGAAGCCACATCCACAGGAAAAGGGGAAGAGTACTACATTAAGGGAATACCTCATGGGACAAAAGAATCTGAACAGCCTTCAGTTCTAGACTTTCCCTCTGACAAAGCCTACCCAAATTAGGAGGAACCAGAAAAACAACTCTGGTAATATGGCAAAACATCTCTGCTAATATGACTCTTTAATATCCCCCCAAAATCACACTAGCTCATCAGCAATGGATCCAAACCAAAAATGTACCTGATTTACCTGAAAAAGAATTCAGGAGGTTAGTTATCAAGCTAATCAGGGAGTCATCAGAGAAAGGCAAAGCCCAGGGGCGGAGCAAGATGGCCGAATAGGAACAGCTCCAGTCTCCAGCTCCCAGCGCGAGCGACACAGAAGACAGGTGATTTCTGCATTATCAACTGAGGTATTGGGTTCATCTCACTGGGGAGTGCCGGACAATCGGGGCTGGTCAGCTGTTGCAGCCCGACCAGCCAGAGCTGAAGCAGGGCGAGTCATCGCCTCAGCTGGGAAGCAGAAGGGGGAAGGGAATCCCTTTTCCTAGCCAGGGGAACTGAGACACACAACACCTGGAAAATCGGGTAACTCCCACCCCAATACTGCGCTTTAAGCAAAGGGGCACACCAGGAGATTATATCCCACACCTGGCTGGGAGGGTCCCACGCCCACGGAGCCTTCCTCATTGCTAGCACAGCAGTCTGCGATCTAATCGCAAAGCAGCAGCAAGGCTGGGGGAGGGGCGCCCGCCATTGCTGAGGCTTAAGTAGGTAAACAAAGCCCTGGGAAGATCGAACTGGGTGGAGCTCACAGCAGTTCAAGGAGGCCTGCCAGTCTCTGTAGACTCCACCTCTGGGGACAGGGCACAGCTAAACAACAACAACAACAACAACAACAACAAAAAGCAGCAGAAACCTCTGCACAATGCAAGCGACTCTGTCTGACAGCTTTGAAGAGAGCAGTGGATCTCCCAACATGGAGGTTGAGATCTGAGAACGGACCGACTGCCTGCTCAAGTGGGTCCCTGACCCCTGAGTAGCCTAACTGGGAGACATCCTCCACTAGGGGCCCACCGACACCCCACACCTCACAGGGTGGAGTACACCCCTGAGAGGAAGCTTCCAAAGCAAGAATCAGACAGGTACACTCGCTGCTCAGCAGTATTCTATCTTCTGCAGCCTCTGCTGCTGACACCCAGGCAAACAGGGTCTGGAGTGGACCTCAGGCAATCTCCAACAGACCTACAGCTGAGGGTCCTGACTGTTAGAAGGAAAACTAACAAACAGGAAGGACACCCACACCAAAACCCCATCAGTACGTCACCATCATCAAAGACCAGAGGCAGATAAAACCACAAAGATGGAGAAAAAGCAGGGCAGAAAAGCTGGAAATTCAAAAAATAAGAGCGCATCTCCCCCTCCAAAGGAACGCAGCTCATCGCCAGCAACGGATCAAAGCTGGATGGAGAATGACTTTGACGAGATGAGAGAAGAAGGCTTCAGTCCATCAGACTTCTCAGAGCTAAAGGAGGAATTATGTACCCAGTGCAAAGAAACTAAAAATCTTGAAAAAAGAGTGGAAGAATTGATAACCAGAATAATTAATGCAGAGAAGGCCATAAACGAATGGACAGAGATGAAAACCATGACACGAGAAATACGTGACAAATGCACAAGCTTCAGTAACCGACTCAATCAACTGGAAGAAAGAGTATCAGCGATTGAGGATCAAATGAATGAAATGAAGCAATAAGAGAAATCTAAAGAAAAAAGAAGAAAAAGAAATGGACAAAGCCTGCAAGAAGTATGGGGTTATGTAAAAAGACCAAATCTACGTCTGATTGGGGTGCCTGAAAGTGAGGGAGAAAATGGAACCAAGTTGGAAAACACTCTTCAGGATATCATCCAGGAGAACTTCCCCAACCTAGTAGGGCAGGCCAACATTCAAATCCAGGAAATACAGAGAACGCCACAAAGATACTCCTCGAGAACAGCAACTCCAAGACACATAATTGCCAGATTCACCAAAGTTGAAATGAAGGAAGAAATCTTAAGGGCAGCCAGAGAGAAAGGTCAGGTTACCCACAAAGGGAAGCCCATCAGACTAACAGCAGGTCTCTCGGCAGAAACTCTACAAGCCAGAAGAGAGTGGGGGCCAATATTCAACATTCTTAAAGAAAAGAATTTTAAACCCAGAATTTCATATCCAGCCAAACTAAGTTTCATAAGTGAAGGAGAAATAAAATCCTTTACAGATAAGCAAATGCTTAGAGATTTTGTCACCACCAGGCCTGCCTTACAAGAGACCCTGAAGGAAGCACTAAACATGGAAAGGAACAACAGGTACCAGCCATTGCAAAAACATGCCAAAATGTAAAGACCATCAAGGCTAGGAAGAAATTGTATCAACTAACGAGCAAAATAACCAGTTAATATCATAATGGCAGGATCAAGGTCACACATAACAATATTATCCTTAAATGTAAATGGACTAAATGCTCCACTTAAAAGGCACAGACTGGCAAACTGGATACAGTCAAGACCCATCAGTCTCCTGTATTCAGGAGACCCATCTCACATGCAGAGACATACATAGGCTCAAAATCAAGGGATGGAGGAAGATCTACCAAGCAAATGGAGAACAAAAAAAAGCAGGGGATGCAATACTAGTCTCTGATAAAACAGACTTTAAACCATCAAAGATCAAAAGAGACAAAGAAGGCCATTACATAATGGTAAAGGGATCAATTCAACAGGAAGAGCTAACTATCCTAAATATATATGCACCCAATACAGGAGCACCCAGATTCATAAAGCAAGTCCTTAGAGACTTACAAAGAGACTTAGACTCCCATACAATAATAATGGGAGACTTCAACACCCCACTGTCAACATTAGACAGATCAACGAGACAGAAAGTAAACAAGGATATCCAGGAATTGAACTCAGCTCTGCAGCAAGCAGACCTAATAGATATCTACAGAACTCTCCACCCCAAATCAACAGAATATACATTCTTCTCAGCACCACATCACACTTATTCCAAAATTGACCACATAATTGGAAGTAAAGCACTCCTCAGCAAATGTACAAGAACAGAAATTATAACAAACTGTCTCTCAGACCACAGTGCAATCAAACTAGAACTCAGGACTAAGAAACTCAATTAATACCGCTCAACTACATGGAAACTGAATAACCTGCTCCTGAATGACTACTGGGTACATAACAAAATGAAGACAGAAATAAAGATGTTCTTTGAAACCAAGGAGAACAAAGATACAACATACCAGAATCTCTGGGACACATTTAAAGCAGTGTGTAGAGGGAAATTTATAGCACTAAATGCCCACAAGAGAAAGCTGGAAAGATCTAAAATTGACACCCTAACATCACAATTAAAAGAACTAGAGAAGCAAGAGCAAACACATTCAAAAGCTAGCAGAAGGCAAGTAATAACTAAGATCAGAGCAGAACTGAAGGAGATAGAGACATAAAAAACCCTCCAAAAAATCAATGAATCCATGAATTGGTTTTTTGAAAAGATCAACAAAATTGATAGACCACTAGCAAGACTAATAAAGAAGAAAAGAGAGAAGAATCAAATAGACGTAATAAAAAATGATAAAGGGAATATCACCACCGACCCCACAGAAATACAAACTACCATCAGAGAATACTATAAACACCTCTATGCAAATAAACTAGAAAATCTAAAAGAAATGGATAATTTCCTGGACACTTACACTCTCCCAAGACTAAACCAGGAAGAAGCTGAATCCCTGAATAGACCAATAGCAGGCTCTGAAATTGAGGCAATAATTAATAGCTTACCAACCAAAAAAAGTCCAGGACCAGATGGATTCACAGCTGAATTCTACCAGAGGTACAAGGAGGAGGTGGTACCATCCTTCTGAAACTATTCCAATCAATAGAAAAAGAGGGAATCCTCCCTAACTCATTTGATGAGGCCAACATCATCCTGATACCAAAGCCTGGCAGAAACACAACAAAAAAAGAGAATTTTAGACCAATATCCCTGATGAACATTGATACAAAAATCCTCAATAAAATACTGGCAAACCGGATCCAGCAGCACATCAAAAAGCTTATCCACCATCATCAAGTGGGCTTCATCCCTGATGCAAGGCTGGTTCAATATACGCAAATCAATAAACGTAATCCAGCATATAAACAGAACCAAAGACAAAAACCACATGATTATCTCAATAGATGGAGAAAAGGCCTCTGACAAAATTCAACAGCCCTTCATGCTAAAAACTCTCAATAAATTCGGTATTGATAGAACGTATCTCAAAATCATAAGAGCTATTTATGACAAACCCACAGCCCATATCATACTGAATGGGCAAAAACTAGAAAAATTCCCTTTGAAAACTGGCACAAGACAGGGATGCCCTCTCTCACCACTCCTATTCAACATAGTGTTGGAAGTTCTGGCTAGGGCAATCAGGCAAGAGAAAGAAATCAAGGGTATTCAGTTAGGAAAAGAAGAAGTCAAATTGTCCCTGTTTGCAGATGACATGATTGTATATTTAGGAAACCCCATGAACTCAGCCCAAAATCTCCTTAAGCTGATAAGCAACTTCAGCAAAGTCTCAGGATACAAAATTAATGTGCAAAACTCACAAGCATTCTTATACACCAGTAACAGACAAACAGAGAGCCAAATCATGAATGAACTCCCATTCACAATTGCTTCAAAGAGAATCAAATACCTAGCAATCCAACTTACAAGGGATGTAAAGGACCTCTTCAAGGAGAACTACAAACCACTGCTCAGTGAAATAAAAGAGGACATAAACAAATGGAAGAACATACCATGCTCATGGATACGAAGAATCAATATCGTGAAAATGGCCACACTGCCCAAGGTAATTTATAGATTCAATGCCATCCCCATCAAGCTACCAATGACTTTCTTCACAGAACTGGAAAAAACTGCTTTAAAGCTCATATGGAACCAAAAAAGAGCCCGCATCTCCAAGACAATCCTAAGTCAAAAGAACAAAGCTGGAGGCATCACGCTACCTGACTTCAAACTATACTACAAGGTTATAGTAACCAAAACAGCATGGTACTGGTACTAAAACAGAGATATAGACCAATGGAACAGAACAGAGTCCTCAGAAATAATACCACACATCTACAGCCATCTGATCTTTGATAAACCTGAGAAAAACAAGAAATGGGGAAAGGATTCCCTATTTAATAAATGGTGCTGGGAAAATTGGCTAGCCATAAGTAGAAAATCCTTTTCTACTGAAAGCTGAAACTAGATCCTTTCCTTACTCCTTATACGAAAATTAATTCAAGATGGATTAGAGAATTAAATGTTAGACCTAATACCATAAAAACCCTAGAAGAAAACCTAGGTAATACCATTCAGGACATAGGCATGGGCAAGGACTTCATGTCTAAAACACCAAAAGCAACAGCAACAAAAGCCAAAATTGACAAACGGGATGTAATTAAACTAAAGAGCTTCTGCACAGCAAAAGAAACTACCATCAGAGTGAACAGGCAACCTACAGAATGGGAGAAAATTTTTGCAATCTACTCATCTGACAAAGGGCTAATATCCAGAACCTACAATGAACTCAAACAAATTTACAAGAAAAAACAAACAACCCCATCAAAAAGTGGGCAAAGGATATGAACAGACATTTCTCAAAAGAGGACATTCATACAGCCAACAGACACATGAAAAAAATGCTCATCATCACTGGTCATCAGAGAAATGCAAATCAAAACCACAATGAGATACCATCTCACACCAGTCAGAATGGCGATCATTAAAAAGTCAGGAAACAACAGGTGCTGGAGAGGATGTGGAGAAATAGGAACACTTTTACACTGTTGGTGGGATTGTAAACTAGTTCCACCATTATGGAAAACAGTATGGCGATTCCGCAAGGATCTAGAACTAGAAGTACCATATGACCCAGCCATCCCATTACTGGGTATATACCCAAAGGATTATAAATCATGCTGCTATAAAGACACATGCACACGTATGTTTATTGTGGCACTATTCACAATAGCAAAGACTTGGAATCAACCCAAATGTCCATCAGTGACAGACTGGATTAAGAAAATGTGGCACATATACACCATGGAATACTATGCAGCCATAAAAAAGGATGAGTTTGTGTCCTTTGTAGGGACATGGATGCAGCTGGAAACCATCATTCTCAGCAAACTATCGCAAGAACAGAAAACCAAAAACTGCATGTTCTCACTCATAGGTGGGAACTGAACAATGAGATCACTTGGACTCTGGAAGGGGAACATCACACACCGGGGCCTATCACGGGGAGGGGGGAGCGGGGAGGGATTGCATTGGGAGTTATACCTGATGTAAATGACGAGTTGATGGGTGCTGACGAGTTGATGGGTGCAGCACACCAACATGGCACAAGTATACATATGTAACAAACCTGCACATTATGCACATGTACCCTAGAAGTTAAAGTATAATAATAATAAAAAAAAAGAAAGGCAAAGCCCAATGCAAGGAAATCCAAAAAATGATATAAGAAGTGAAGCAAGAAATGTTCAAGGAGATACTTAGCATGAAGAAAAATATAACAAAAACTGTAGGAAATGTTGGACACACAAAAAAATGCAAAATGCTCTAAAACGTCTCAGCAATAAATTGAACAAGTAGAAGAAAGAAATTCAGAGCTCAAAGAAAAAAGCTTAGAATTAACCCAATCAACAAAGACGAAGAAGAAAGAATAAGAAAATATGAACAAGGCCTCTAAGAAGTCTGGGATTATGTTAAATGACCAAACCTAAGAATAATTGGTGTTCCTGAAGAAGAGAAATCTATAAGTTGGGAAAACATATTTGGGGGAATAATTGAGGAAAACTTCCCCAGCCTTGCTAGAGTCCTCGATGTCCAAATACAAGAACCACAAAGAAGACCTGGGAAATTCATTGCAAAAGATCATTGCCTACGCACGTTCTCATCAAGTTATCTGAAGTTAAGATGAAGGAAAGAATCTTAAGAGCTGTGAGACAAAAGCATCAGCTAACCTGTAAAGGAAAACCTATCAGATTAACAGCAGATTTCTCAGCAGAAACCCTACAAGCTAAAAGGGATTGGGGCTCTATCTTCAGCCTCCTCAAGCAAAACAATTATCAGCCAAGAATTTTGTATCCAGCAAAATGAACTAAACATCATATGTGAAGGAAAGATAGTCTTTTTCAGACAAACAAATGCTAAGAGAATTCGCCACTACCAAGCCACCACTAAAAGAACTGCTAAAAGGAGCTCTAAATCTTGAAACGAATCCTGCAAACACATCAAAAGAGAATCTCTTTAAAGCATAAATCACACAGGACCTATAAAACAAAAATAAACTTAAAAAGCAAAAACAAATAACAGCAACAACAAAAAAAACAAAGATACACAGGCAACGAAGAGCAGGATGAATTCAATGTTACCTCACATCCAAAGTTGTTTGAAAAGACTTAAAAGCAGTGTTTCCTGAAATTCATTTTTCTACGTATATACTATAATCCTCTCATTTAGAAATTACTTTTTAAGGTTTCATCTATAAGGAAGGTAGAGATAAAATATAAATGTTTGGCCAGGCATGGTAGCTCATGCCTGTAATCCAAGCACTTTGGGAAGCTGAGGTGGGTGAATTGCTTGAGCCCAGGAGTTTGAGACCAGCCTGGGCAACATGGCAAAACTCTGTCTCCACAAAAAATACAAAAACTTAGCCAGTGTTGTGGCATGTGCCTGTGGTCCCAGCTTAAGAAGCTGAGGCAAGAGGATTGCTTGACCCTGGGAGGTCAAAGTTGCAGTGAGATGAGACTGCACCACTGCACTCCAGCCTGGGCAACAGAGCAAGACCCTGTCTCAAAAAACAAACAAACAAACAAACGTTTTCAATATAACTAACATTGAACCAACCCCACTTCATAATTGTTTTCAATAAAAACATCTTCTCTTAATATAGTGATTCCTAAACTTGGCTTCTTATCACTATTAACTGTGGAGCTTAAAAATAATTTTTTCTCCACCATAGCCTTCTGAATAAAAAGCTTCAGAGGTGAGACCTTGGAATCTGTATGTTTTATAAATTTACTAGGTGATTCTAATGAAACTAACCTTTCATTGTGCTGATATTTAGAAATAATCAGTTCAAAAATTTAGCTGTTACATTAACTTAAATGCCTTCAGGGGCCAGCCAGTTAACAGAAGTGTGACAGGCATCCCTGTGCAAAACCCAAGAAAGCTATCATTAGTGTCAGTATATTTTATGTGTGGCCCAAGACAGTTCTTCCAATGTTGCCCTGGCAAGCCAAAGATTGGACACCCCTGATTTAGATGTTAGATCTATCAGACTGACTAGGTTCAGTCTCAACTTTTTTGATAAGGATATTTATAGATGTACCTCACATTGCATTATAGCAGGAGGCATGCAATGTCTTGAGTCACTTTTAGAGATGTTAGGATTGATCAGTGGATTCAGGTGGTAGCAGCTTGAGCCTTCCACTTTTAAGTTCTCCATCAACCTTTCTCCTGATGGTTTCAGTATCCATTGATTGTTGTAGCCTAAAATCCACCTACCTTGGCCTCCCAAAGTGCTGGGATTATAAGCTCGAGCCACCACGCCCAGCCTCTTTCCACTTTTTAGAGCTTTTTTTCTGAATATTGAAATGCATATGGCATCAGACATCTGGATATTTTTCTGTCCCCAATTTCTGCCGTTTCCATGTGACTTTGAATTTGATCTTTCTTATTTCAATTCATTTGTTAGATGGGGGGACTACTAGATCTCAGCTTCTATGGTCGCCCCCAGCTGTGAAACCCCATTGTTTCCAGGCAACAACCTCATTGCAGAGACTCAGGTCACTAAATTACATTATGGCCATGATAGTTTTGTTTGTAATGACCAGTCAGCAGATGTAGGTTACCCTTCTGGCCTAAGCTATTTACATTTTGGTTATTCTCTTTCTTGTCTCCACACGGTCTAAGAATACCACATCTGAGATCCTGAGTGAATTTGGTCTCTCTATTTAAACTAAGAACTTTGATATTGATCTTTCATTTTTTCCTAGGTATACACATTTTCATAATGTTTAAGTATAAATTTCAAGGAGTATGGCAGAGATAAAAGGGCAAAAAGGCAATTCTTGCCTGGAGCTATCCTTTAATTATAGGCTCTAATCTGTGACTCTCTCAATGGGTTTCTCTACTCCTTAATTAAATAAGGTGCCATTAAATCAGTAACTCAAAGTGCTATTAACTCCTTACAATACTTTTAAATATAAATACCTACTTTCTTGTCTCTTGAGAAAATTCTTTGAATAGCTACTTAGTTTTAAAAGAAGTTAGGAGATACAGTGGGAATTCACTTGAACTGAAAATGCACTCTGCCATTTGGATCACATCAAAGGGGTTACCGTAGTTTTCCTCTCATACTTTCTTCTCAGCTACCACCATACCTGAAGGACTCAAGACAGTCATACAGAATTAAGCTTTAGAGTGGCTAGAGAAGGCACATTTAATTAGGAGCCAGGTTTCCATAACTGTCCAGTATGGGCCTAGCAATGCTAGGCACTTTGTATATACCATCTTACAAACCTCCCAACACCAGATGACAGATGTCAGGTTTCTAGGTTTAGAATGGTTAACTAACTTTGCCAAGATCACATAGCTACTTAGTGATGGAACCTGAATTAGAATTCAGGACAGGTTCAAAGCTCTTTCTCCTTGTGATGGTTAACTTTATACATCAACATGACTGGGCCATGGGGTGCCTAGATCAGCTCTCCTGGGTCTGTAGCTTACTAGGTGAAGATCATTGGACTTCTCAGCCGTTATAATGGTGTAAGTCAATTTCTTATATAAATCTGTTTCTGTCTTAATATGTCTATTTTTCTTGTTTCTCTGGAAAGCCCTGACCACAACACCCCCTTACAGGTCACAGCTATATTACTGTTCTCATTCCACATTTGATTGTGTGTCAATCACTTTGATTTCTGTCCATCTTTTTGCTCCATTTATAAGAATTGAGAGTCATCATAAATGGAAACGAATTGTAATGAAAATAAAAAGTTTTGAAATCTCAGGTAAATTTATTAATTTATGTAAACTTAGAACACTGCCAGAGACATACCAATAAACAAGAGTTTGCTTTTAAAATTATTATTATTGAGGTGGTTCCAAGATGGCCAAACAGGAACCAGCCTTCAGCTCCCAGTGTGAGCAACACAGAAGACGGGTGATTTCTGCATTTCCAACTGAGATACTGGGTTCATCTCACTGGGGCTTGTTGGACAGTGGGTGCAGGACAGTGGGTGGAGCCCATGGAGCATAAGCCGAAGCAGTGAGAGGCATCGCCTCACCCGGGAAGCACAAGGGATCAGGAAATACCCTTTCCTAGCCAAGGGAACCCGTGACAGAGGGCACCAGGAAAATCGGGTCACTCCCACCCTAATACTGTGCTTTTCCAACAGTCTTAGCAAATAGGACACCAGGAGATTATATCCCACACCTGGCTCGGAGGGTCCCATGCTCACGAAGGCTCGCTCATTGCTAGCACAGCAGTCTGATATGGAACTGCAAGACAGCAGCGAGGCTGGGGGAGGGGCGTTCACCATTGCTGAGGTTTAGTAGGTAAAGAAAGCGGCTGGGAAGCTCGAACTGGGTGGAGCCCACCGCAGCTCAAGGAGGTCTGCCTACCTCTGTAGACTCCACCTCTGGGAGCAGGACATAGCTGAACAAAAGGCAGCAGAAACTTATGCAGACTTAAACGTCCCTGTCGTCCCTGTCTCACAGCTTTGAAGAGAGTAATGGTTCTCCTAGCACAGAGTTTGAGATCTGAGAATGGACAGACTGCCTCCTTAAGTTGGTCCCTGACCCCTGAGTAGGCAAACTGGGAAGCACCTCCCAGTAGGGGCCGACTGACACCTCATACGGCCGGGTGCCCCTCTGAGACGAAGCTTCCAGAGGAACGATCAGAGAGCAACATTTGCGTTCTGCAGTATTTGCTGTTCTGCAGCCTCCACTGGTGATACCCAGGCAAATAGGGTCCAGAATGGACCTCCAGAAAACTCCAACAGACCTACAGCTGAGGGTCCTGTTAGAAGTAAAACAAACAAACAGAAAGGACATTCACACCAAAACCCCATCTGTATGTCACCATCATCAAAGACCAAAGGTAGATAAAACCACAAAGATGGGGAGAAAACAGAGCAGAAAAGCTGATAATTCTAAAAATCAGAGTGCTTCTTCTCCTCCAAAGGAACAGCCCCTTGCCAGCAACGGAACAAAGCTGGACTGAGAATGACTTTGACGAGTTGAGAAAAGAAGGCTTCACACGATCGGTAATAACAAACTTCTCTGAGCTAAAGGAGGATGTTCGAATCCATTGCAAAGAAGTTAAAAACCTTGAAAAAAGATTAGATGAATGGCTAACTAGAATAAACAGCATAGAGGAGACCTTAAATGACCTGATGGAGCTGAAAACCATGGCAGGAGAACTACGTGACGCATGCACGAGCTTCAGTAGCCAATTCGATCAAGTGGAAGAAAGGGTATCAGTAAATGAAAACCAAATGAATAAAATGAAGTGAGAAGAGAAGTTTAGAGAAAAAACAGCAAAAAGAAACGAACGAAGCCTCCAAGAAATATGGGACCATGTGAAAAGACCAAATCTACATCTGATTGGTATACCTGAAAGTGACACGGAGAATGGAACCAAGTTGGAAAACACTCTGCAGGGTATTATCCAGGAGAACTTCCCCAACCTAGCAAGGCAGGTCAACATTCAAATTCAGGAAATACAGAGAACACCACAAAGATATTCCTCGAGAAGAGCAACTCCAAGACACATAATTGTCAGATTCACCAACGTTGAAATGAAGGAAAAAATGTTAAGGGCAGTCAGAGAGAAAGGTCGGGTTACCCACAAAGGGAAGCCATCAGACTAACAGCAGATCTCTCGGCAGGAACTCTCCAAGCCAGAAAAGAGTGGGGGCCAAAATTCAACATTCTTAAAGAAAAGAATTTTCAACCCAGAATTTCATATCCAGCCAGACTAAGCTTCATAAGTGAGGAGAAATAAAATCCTTTACAGACAAGCAAATGCTTAGAGATTCTGTCACCACCAGGCCTGCCTTACAAGAGCTCCTGAAGGAAGCACTAAACATGGAAAGAAACAACAGGTACCAGCCACTGCAAAAACATGCCAAAATGTAAAGACCATCAATGCTAGGAAGAAACTGCATCAGTTAACAGGCAAAATAACAAGCTAGCATCATAATGACAGGATCAAATTCACACATAAAAAAATATTAACTTTAAATGCAAATGGGCTAAATGCTCCAATTAAAAGACACAGACTGGCAAATTGGATAAAGAGTCAAAATCCATCATTGTGCTGTATTCAGGAGACCCATCTCATGTGCACAGACACACATAGGCTCAAAATAAAGGGATGGAGGAAGGTCTACCAAGCAAATGGAAAACAAACAAAAAAAAAAGCAGTGTTTGCAATCCTAGCCTCTGATAAAACAGACTCTAAACCAACAAAGATCAAAAGAGTCAAAGAAGGCCATTACATAATGGTAAAGGGATCAATTCAAGAAGAGCTAACTATCCTAAATATATATGTACCCAATACAGGAGCACCCAGATTCACAAAGCAAGTCCTCAAAGACCTATAAACAGACTTAAGACTCCCACACAATAATAATGGGAGAACTTAACACCCCACTGTCAACATTAGACAGATCAATGAGACAGAAAGTTAACAAGGATATCCAGGAATTGAACTCAGCTCTGCACCAACCGGATCTAATAGACATCTACAGAACTCTCCACTCCAAATCAACAGAATACACATTCTTCTCAGCACCACATCACACTTATTCCAAAATTCACCACCTTGTTGGAAGTAAAGCACTCCTCAGCAAATAAAAAAGAACAGAAATTATAACAAACTGTCTCTCAGACCACAGTGTAATCAAATTAGAACTCAGGATTAAGAAACTCACTCAAAACCACTCAACTACATGGAAACTGAACAACTTGCTCCTGAACGACTACTGGGTACATAACGAAATGAAGGCAGAAATAAAGATGTTCTTTGAAACCAATGAGAACAAAGACGCAACCTACCAGAATCTCTGGGACACATTTAAAGCAGTGTCTAGAGGGAAATTTATAGTGCTAAATGCCCACAAGAGAAAGCAGGAAAGATCTAAAATTGACACCCTAACATCACAGTTAAAAGAACTAAAGAAGCAAGAGCAAACACATTCAAAGGCTAGCAAAAGGCAAGAAATAACTAAGATCAGAGCAGAACTGAAGGAAATAGAGACAGAAAAAACCCTTCAAAAAATCAATGAATCCAGGAGGTGGTTTTTTGAAAAGATCAACAAAATTGACAGACTGCTAGCAAGACTAATAAAGAAGAAAAGAGAGAAGAATCAAATAGACACAATAAAAAATGATAAAGGGGATATCACCACCAATCCCACAGAAATACAAACTACCATCTGAGAATACTATAAACACCTCTATGCAAATAAACTAGAAAATCTAAAAGAAATGGATAAATTCCTGGACACATACACCCTCCCAAGACTAAACCAGGAAGAAGTTGAATCCCTTAATAGACGAATAAGAGGTTCGGAAATTGAGGCAATAATAGCCTACCAACCAAAAAAAGTCCAGGACCAGAGGGATTCACAGCCGAATTCTACCAGAGGTACAAGGAGGAGTTGGTACCATTCCTTCTGAAACTATTCCAATCAATACAAAAATAGGGAATCCTCCCTAATTCATTTTACGAGGCCAACATCATCCTGATACCAAAGCCTGGTAGAGATACAACGAAAAAAAGAGAATTTTAGACCAATATACCTGATGACATCAGTGCAAAAATCCTCAATAAAGTACTGGCAAACCGAATCCAGCAGCACATCAAAAAGCTTATCCACCATCATCAAGTGGGCTTCATCCCTGGGATGCAAGGCTGGTTCAATATACGCAAATCAATAAACGTAATCCAGCATATAAACAGAACCAAAGACAAAAAACCACATGATTATCTCAACAGATGCACAAAAGGCCTTCAACAAAATTCAACAGCCCTTCATGCTAAAAACTCAATAAACTAGGTATTGATGAGACGTATCTCAAAATAGTAAGAGCTATTTATGACAAACCAACAGCCAATATCATACTGAATGGGCAAAAACTAGAAGCACTCCCTTTGAAAACTGGCACAAGACAGGGATGCCCTCTCTCACCACTCCTTTTCAACACAGTGTTGGAAGTTCTGGCCAAGGCAATCAGGCAAGAGAAAGAAATAAAGGGTATTCAATTAGGAAAAGAGGAAATCAAATTGTCTCTGTTTGCAGATTACATGATTGTATATTTAGAAAATCCCATCATCTTAGCCCAAAATCTCCTCTAAGATGATAAGCAACTTCAGTAAAGTCTCAGGATACAAAATCAATGTGCAAAACTCACAAGTATTCCTATACACCAATAACAGACAGAGAGCCAAATCATGAGTGAACTCACATTCACAATTGCTGCAAAGACAATAAAACACCTAGGAATACAACTTACAAGGGATGTGAAGGACCTCTTCAAGAAGAACTACAAACCACTGCTCAATGAAATAAAAGAGGACACAAACAAATGGAAAAATATTCCATGCTTATGGATAGGAAGAATCAATATTGTGAAAATGGCCATACTGCCCAAGGTAATTTATACATTCAATGCCATCCCCATCATGCAATGACTTTCTTCACAGAATTGGAAAAAACTACTTTAAACTTCATATGGAACCAAAAAAGAGCCAGCATTGCCAAGACAATCCTAAGGCAAAAGTACAAAGCTGGAGGCATCACACTACCTGACTTCAAACTATACTACAAGGCTACAGTAACTAAACAGCATGGTACTGGTACCAAGACAGAGATAATAGATCAGTGGAACAGAATAGAGCCCTCAGAAATAATACCACATATATACAACCATCTGATCTTTGACAGACCTGACAAAAGCAAGAAATGGGGAAAGGATTCCCTGTTTAATAAATGGTGCTGGGAAAACTGGCTAGCCCTATGTAGAAAGCTGAAACTGGATCCCTTCCTTACACTGTATACAAAAATTAATTCAAGATGGATTAAAGACTTAAATGTTAGACCTAAGACCATAAAAACTCTAGAAGAAAAGCTAGGCAATACCATTCAGGCCATAGGCATGGGCAAGAACTTCATGACTAAAACACCAAAAGCAATGGCAAGAAAAGCCAAAATTGACAAATGGGATGTAATTAAACTAAAGAGCTTCTGCACAGCAAAAGAAACTACCATCAGAGTGAACAGGCAACCTACAGAATGGGAGAAAACTTTTAAAATCTACCCATCTGACAAAGGGCTAACATCCAGAATCTACAAAGAACTTAAACAAATTTACAACAACAACAACAAAAAACAACTCTATCAAAAAGTGGGCAAAGGATATGAACAGACACTTCTCAAAAGAAGACATTTATGCAGCCAACAGACACATGAAAAAATGCTCATCGTCACTGGCCACCAGAGAAATGCAAATCAAAACCACAATGACATATCATCTCACACCAGTTAGAATGGCGATCATTAGAAAGTCAGGAAACAAAAGGTCCTGGAAAAGATGTGGAGAAACAGGAACGCTTTTACACTGTTGGTGGGAGTATAAATTAGTTTAACCATTGTGGAAGACAGTGTGGCGATTCCTCAAGGATCTAGAACTAGGAATACCATTTGACCCAGTCATCCCATTACTGGGCATACACCCAAAGGATTATAAATCATACTGCTATAAAGACACATGTACATGTATGTTTATTGCAGCACTATTCACAACAGCAAAGACTTGGAACCAACCCAAATGTCCATCAATGATAGACTGGATTAAGAAAATGTGACACATATACACCATGGAATACTTTGCAGCCATAAAAAAGGATGAGTTCATGTCCTTTGTAGGGACATGGATGAAGCTAGAAACCATAATTCTCAGCAAACTATCCCAAGGACAGAAAACTAAACACTGCATGTTCTCACTCACAGGTGGGAACTGAACAATGAGAACACTTGGACACAGGGTGGGGAACATCACACACTGGGACCTGTTGTGGGGTGGGAGGAGGGGGAAGGGATAGCATTAAGAGACATACCTAATGTAAATGACGAGGTAATGGGTGCAGCACACCAACATGGCACATGTATACATAGGTAACTAACCTGCACGTTGTGCACATGTACCCTAGAACTTAAAAAAAAAAAAGCCACACTAGTAGCAGACACCTTAGTAGGTGCCAGTCCAGGGAACAGACCAGGGCAGCAGTGTGCAACAGAGACCCTCCCATGCCCCAGAAAGACTCACATATGCCCAGACAGCAAGCAGCAGGAAAAAAAAGTCACTGTTGAAACTGGAAGAGACTCAGATTGTTAGCTAACACATTCAAATGGCCCTTTTCCTTAGCCTCCCCCCAATCCCTTAATACTCAAACATATGGGCAAATAAACATGAAATCCATTTGAGGAAACAAATGTTATATTTTCTTTGCATATCTGAGCATTTATTATGTTTTCGATCCTGCTACCACAGACTAAGATCATATTACTTTTTGGGGGGTAGGAGTAAAGATCACATTGTTGAATTATATTGAGCTTACTGTTAAGAATCCTATCTTTTTAAAATATAAATTTGCAAATAATTATGGGGCTCTCGACTACTGTTTCTACCCACGCTGCTTTTTCTGTATCAGTGATTGGTTCTCAACTTTGAGTGTGCATCAAAACCACTTGGAGGGCTTGTTTAAAACACAAATGTCTAACCCTACCCCCAAAATTTCTAATTCAGGAGGTCTAAGGTACGGCCAGAGAATCTGCACTTCCTAACAAGTTCCCAGGTGATGCTAATGATTCCATCTGTAGACCACACTTGGAAAACTAGTGCTCTAAGTCCTGCTTTAGTGGACAGACATTATTCTGATTTCATTCTCACAGGCATACAGTTGGCATTAATTCATACAGCATATATAAAGAATTAACCTCCCCCCAAACTTATTAGAACTTGATTTTCCACACATTATCAATAACGGAATACCACTTTCACCCACAGAGAATGAAAAAACTTTAAGCTTGATAAAACCTACTGTCGCAAAGGATATGAGGAAACAGCTACTCTCATACCTTGTTGTTGAGTTTATAAATGGCTACTGTTTCTGGATGGCAATTCTTGGCAGTAACTACCAATATTTTTAAAGCATAAATCCTTTAGTACAGGAATTTCTTTCTAGGAACCCCATAAAAATAACTAAGTGACTAAATGACGTTCACAGCAACATTTATGAGTTGTAAATAAGCTAAGTTTCTCTTAATATGAGAAATATTAAAAAGTATTGAGTCATAAAAGTGAAAAGCATCTTCTGATTATTTCTACAGTTTAACCACTGAATAATTGTCTACAGTATGTTCTGTAGTAGAAGAAAGATATTCTGTAATAGAATCTCATTTGTAGGTGTTCTAGTGTGGTACTCAATTGCTGAAACTTACATGACAAGATGAAAATCCATTAATCGGTTAGCATACTACTTAGCTGCACTTTATCAAATTGACTTTAGTGATTGTGTTCCTTCACTCCTTAGAGATTTCATAAAGCTCTACCAAACTCCTTGACTTGCTCATGTAGGATTAAATGAGACGGAAATTGGCTTTGAGCCTAAATTCATAATCTTTTACCTTTTCACAATTTCCCCAGTGAATTATATGTTTTTCATGTTCCCACTCATAATTTAAGAAAACTTTTTGACATATTTATACCCACAAGAAGATGCAAACATACCTGAGTGAGGTTCCACATTCCAATCACCAACTGCTTCAATGAGGACACCTTATATGCTGGTAGTGCATTACCAGTTGGTTCAAGGAATCCCACATAGACTTTTAATGGTCACCCTTAATTTAGTTAGAGCCTCAAGATATTTAATGAAAAGTTAGAACAAACATGGAAAAACGTGGAAAGAAGATGGTGGAGAATGATCACCTCAGTAAAAAAAATGTGGTATAAAAAGAATGTTATTTCTGGAGACAGAAAACATGCACTCTAGTTACAGTACTGCTACTAAATACTAAAGATCTTGTGTGAGTTAATTCATATTTGGAGCTCAGATTTATAATTTGTAAATGAGTTTGAGGAACTAAGCCACAAAGCTCTTTTCCAATGCCACAATTATTACAATTAGACAGTGTTTTACTATCAGGAGCCCATTTTCTGATCATATTTAAAATCTTAGTGCCAAGATAAAAGTGTGCATTAGTACAACCTTCTTAAAAAGCAGTTTGGCAAAAAAAAAAAAAAAAAAAAAAAAAAAATCAAATTTAAATTGTGCACACTTTTTGCCCCAGTAGTTCTTATCTATAAATTTAAAGAAACATGCAAATGGGCAATTATACAATTTTTAAGGATCTCACAGCAGTATTTTTGTAGTTGTGAAAAATAAGGCACTGATTATATTTAATCAGTGCCTCATTTGCCATTAAAAATGGTAAAAAGTGCAATTACTTTTGCACTGACCTAATAGGTTTATGCAATGCAATACTACGCAACTATTAAAGTATGGCTACTGAAAGGCATTCATGATATACTGTTGAATGAAAAAAGATACCACAGAATATTTAGTACCTCAGATCTTTGTGTATAGTATACACACATATATCTATTTATATAAGTATATATATTGGGATGAGTAATACTTAAATGTACAGATATTTAAAGAATATATATTCTCTATTTTTATATCTCTGTATACCGAGAGATTAAAGGTCTGAAAGATGTATGCAACAGTGGTGTTTACCTCCAGGAAGTATAGGCTGTGGGTATAGTATATGCTGGGATAGGGAGAGAACTATCACCTTTTCTTTAAATTATAAAACTAAATGTCGATTTTAAAAATAAAAGGTTCAAAGTGAAATAAGCTATTTTTTAAAAATGTAAATATCTGAATAATTAAGCACCAGTAATCTCAATAGCACTTACATAAAAGTTCATTTTCTCACCAACTTGAGAGGCTGCCTTTACTGTATTCTAAATGCCATTGAGTCTATTTCTGGAATTCCTCTTCTGTTACATTGAACTTTCTATTTTTAAAGGGCCAATACAAAACTTTTCATTCATTCAACATTAGGAATGCCTTCCAATATCCATACTTTACCAGTTACGTAGTATTGAGTTACATAAATGTATCATAATCAGTGTCTTTTCACAATTACAAAAATGTGGCTGTGAGATCCTTGAAAATGTATCATTGCCTATTTGCATGTTTCTTTATGCTAAATCTCTAGATACAGAGTATCTGGGCCAAAAAGCGTGCACACTTTTAAAAATTCTGATAGCTTCTGCCACGGCAGATTTAGAGTATGTTTTAGTGTCGGATATGGCTGGTCCTCTCTAATTCTTTTCAGTTTCCACGGTTTTTCTAGTATGTTCTCTCAAAGGACAATATAATTTTTATTGGAATGGCATTGAATTTATAAATAAACCTAAGTGGGGAAAGACATGTTTTGATGTTGTCTTTCTATCTAAGAATATCATGTATCTTTTCATTTGCTGGAATCTACATATTTGCCACTCAAGAGTTTTTTTTTTTTAGTTTTCCTCATACAGATTTTAATGTGTCTTAAATTTACACATTAAGTTTTCTTTTTACTTTTGCTATCACAAAGGTGGTCTTCTCTTCAAGTATCTTCTAACTAGTTTAGGTTTGCATACATATATATATATGTATAGTCTTGTTACTCTTTTTAGTAAACATTTTTATTGAGCTATAATTATACATACAGAAAAGTGCACAAATCATATACAGCTTGATAAATATTCATAAGGTGAATGCACCTATGTAACCAGCACCTAGATCATGAAACAGAACATTACCAGCACCACAGAGTCCCCTTGTACCCTCTTTCACTCCTACTGAGTTAAAGCCAGTTGAAAACTAATGTATACTATATGGTTCCACTCATATAAAATTCAAAAACAGACAAAACTAATTGATGGTGATTTTGATAGTGCTTACCTTTGGGAAGAGAGGTAGTGACTGAAAGGGGGTGCTGATTTCTGACACCATACATAAATGCTGTTTTGAATGAAATGATTCAAAATGGAATCAAAGTATGCACTTGTGAAGCCTACTGATATTTGTATGTAAATTGTATTTAATAGCTACTTTACTAAATTCTTTTATTGTTTAGTTTCTCTTCTGGTGAAGCCTACTGATATTTGTATGTAAATTGTATTTAATAGCTACTTTACTAAGTTCTTTTATTGTTTAGCTTTTCAACAAATTCCTTTGGGCTTTCTAGATACATATTCATATCTGCACATAGTTTTAACTCTTCCTTTGCAATTCACATCTTTATTTTGTCTAACTCCATTGGCTAAAACTCTCAACACATTAAGTAGTAGAGGAGTTAGTGGGCATGTCTTGTTCCTGACTTCAGTTGGAAAGTCTTTTTTGCTTTGAAATTTAAGATGCTGGCTTTTAGGTAGAGGTACAATGTTAATTGATTATTCATCAATTTCTACTTAGCATATTTAACGTGAGTGCTCAATTCTATCATGTCTTTTCTGCAAAGATGAAGATATTTCTTAACTCTTAATATGATGAATATTAATAGATTATTTAGTATTGAATTACCCTTGCATTCTTATAATAAACCCAACTTAGTCATGATTACCTTTTGAAAGTGCTGTTGGATTGTTTGCTAATGTATCATTAAAACTTTTTATTAATATTCATGAGATTGCTCTATAATTTTCTTTTTGGTACAATCTTTGTCAGGTTTTTGAATCAATGCTATTACATTCACTTTATAAAATGAATTTAGCAGTTTCTTTTTTTTTTGGCACTTTGAGGTTCAAGATTCTTTTCCTAGTCTCTGGAATTGTTTAAGCAAGAATGGGATTATTTAATCTTAAAAGGTTTGGTAGAAATCCCCTTGAAACAATCTGGGCTTGATGCTTCCTTTGGTAAGGGGTACTATTTGTTTCTTCTATGGCAACTGGTTTGTTGTGACCTAAATTTTGACAATTTGCATTTTTCTCAAAAGTTTTCGAATTTATTGTGTAAAACTGCTCAAAGTAGTCAATTTAAACAAATTTCCTCTTTTACTATTTCCCCCTTGTCATTTAAATTTTTGTATTTGTGCTTCCTCCTTTTTTTCTTAAATAGATTAGCTGGTAGTTTATCGCACTCAACTCCCCGCACTATCCATCACCAACTTGGATTTATTGCCTTTATTGTTTTGGTTTGCTACTAGTAATTATTTCTTGTTTTTATTGTTATTAATTCCTTCCTTCTGCTTTATTTTGCTTTTTACTCCAAGTGTTTGGTACTTGGTTAATTTTCACCTTTTCCTTTTACTGATAATTGCATTAATTACTATAAATTTCCTGTCATATTTGCATTTTATTTTTTGGCAAATATTAGGTTTTTATCTGTCTTGCGTCATGTCTTTCTGGTGTGCTTTCATTGTCTGTGAGGATGTTGATCTATTTATTATTTCTCATACTAACTTTGAATGGAGTTGGACTGTAATCCTGGCTCACTCACTCTTTTTTTCCTCTTAACTGAAACGAGTTTTTCTGTACTTTTAGGTGGGAAGAGTGCTCTAGGATGACTTCACAGCCTTAGAGCTCCCATTTTCACAGTGATTTAAAAGAATATATATATGTGTATATATATGAAAATACATATATATAATGTCTCTGTATCTTGGCCTTTCTACCCAATACTTATCTAGATATTTCTTTTGTCCTATTTTACCCATCCTGCCCATTTGAATTCTAATTCTAGAAGTTTGTCCTCAGTGCTGGGCTTTGTCTCATAAGCTTCAAGACGTACACAGCAAAAAAACCCAGACTGCTCTAATGCAGTCATCAGACCTTATTATATTGCTTTAACATTCATCTGCAAATGGGATTCGGTAGTCACTTCCCAGTTTCAGTGTCTGTTCTTAGATTGGCCCACTGCACTTTGTAGTGAGAAACTGTGGGCAGTGTTGTAGTTCTCCAATTTGCAGAGCTGTCAGAAACCAGCTGCCTTCCTTCTACTTCCTCCCACAGATACTGAAACTATGTGGGTCAGTGGTTTGTCCTCGCTTAGTTGTATTTTGAAGTTCATAGAGCTACCTTGTCATCTAGTGTTGTAATAGTGTCTATAGTGTCCTAGTTGCTCTGTATTTTTATGGGGAGATTAGAAAACAACACTGTTATCATCATTTTCCCTGAGGTTAAACTGTTAAGACCTCTTTCTGTTGTAGGAGAGGTTTTAATTACAAAAATAATTTTATGATCATTATAAAGAACCTATAATTTGAAATTTGCTATATTCCAGGTACTATCCTAAGTGCTTTATCTGCATTATCTCATTTAATCCTAAACCCTGTGAGTTAGGTTCTACCTATTTTCCTTATTTTATCAATGGGAGAGTTAGGGTCCAAGATCATGCCACTGAACTGGCAAATCTGGGATTTAAACCCAGGTCATCTGATTCCAGAGCACCTCCTCATTAACTGTCTCTCAAAAATGATCAGGTCCAACAGTTTTCAAATTATATACCACCATCAGCAAGATTTCTATATGAATTTAGATTAAATACAAATAACTATTTAAAGATCTAATAACACATATATATTATAGATCAAATCTAAAAACACTGAAATGATAAACAGGTTAAATTATGCCATATGATCTGACTAATCTTATTTGTATGCAGATGCTCAAAACAAAGCTCCTCTTTACCTTCTAAAAAAAAAAATACCACAAAATTAGGGGGCAGGAAGGAGACAATTAGGGAGTAGGAAAATAGAGCTTTTTGAGATTTCAGACTTCATATTTCCCCTCATTATATCACTCCTGTTAAGGAATAAAGTATATATGTGAAATATTGCTTATAATTTATTTAATCGATAAATACTTTTCTTGTAAATAACTATTTAGAAAAGTCAGAAATAGTTTCTCCACAATTCACACTGGCCTGCTATTTTCTGGTCAATTAAGTTGCTATGGAATGTGAACATTTACTAGTCCATAAAGTTTCACAAGGAAGTCTCCCACAGGTATATCAATTAGAAGCATACTAAAATTTATCATCTTATGGTATTAAATTTTAAGGAGTTAGAAAATATTTAGCCTTATGAAATACTTTTAGATTGGAATTTTCCTGTAACTTACATTTATGAATACAGTCATACAGTTACTACCTTTATTACCTCCTAACCTTTCTTGGTGATACAAAAAAAACAATTTGGGCTTTTTATATAGTACTAAAGCCATTATATATATGCTACTTCAACTTCCAATGTCTAAGAGATGACTTAGTTTGAGATATGGATGTCTTAATCTGCCAGGATTTAAATAGTAGCAATTGGAATAACCCATAGAAGGATAACATCTGTTAGTAAGCTTAGTTTTTCCCCCCACCATCAGAAGATTTTTTTATTTCTAATTAAAAAACATACAGTTGGCAAACTCAGGTTTAAAACTAAGCATGCCAATAATAAATGAATCATTTCTCCAAGTACATACTGTTTCCCTTGGGAAGGACTGTTATTTTACGACATTTTTTTCTCTAATTTAGAAAAAAAGATAACATTTAAAATATTACAATGCCTAAACAGTGATACCAGTAATATAGTTCTTATACTGATGTTTATATTTCAACATTTATTATCACCAAGACTAACTTAACCCAACTCCTTTAGTGAAGAGATTTCTTTCCCCATTTCAGTACTAGACTCATAGTTCTGAATGTCACTAAGCAAGTAATGGATATGAGTTATTGATTAATTAATTACTAATGAAGAGTTTTTATATTATCTCCTTTATAATTAGCTAGTTCATAAACTTAAGAAAACAAAACAATGAACAAAAACAAAACCCTATTTCTTACCCTCTAAATGGTTACATTTGCCTTTCACTTACCTGAAAATATGAGAATAAAAATGACCATGTATAGAGTTGCACCACTGAATCTATTTGAATGGTTCTGTTTTTGTATTTTTCACTTATTTAGTTTGAAAAAAATTAGAAAAGCATTAGTTTGAAATTAGAGTAGCTAACACACTGGGGGCAACGAATTAAAAAATTCAAAAGGCTAAAAATAAAAACACAAAGTATCTTTCCTTCTAGATAAAAAAGATTGTTTTCTTCCTAGAAAGCAAGAAAAGAAAAAAAAAAAAAAAGGCAACTAATGATTTGAGAATAAAATCAAACATAACTGGTATTCACCACAGCAATGTCTAAATAAATGACCCACATAGCACAAAACTTTCTCATTCACAATCACATATAGTTAAGTTGCTTTTCTCTCAGTTACATAATAGTTGTCTTCAAATAATCTCCTTTTAGAAAACTATCATATTAGTTAAACCTATTTATTCTTACTGTGAAGTTATTAATTTCATTTATATAGGCCACAAAGGTTTAATTGGCACACTTTACTTAAGAATAAGACAAAATAAGTCACTCTTTTTTAAAAAAAATTATGGTAATCTATTTTCAAAGAATAATCCCAGATACTTAATTCATTAAAGCAAATTTTCCACCATCAGCAGTGAGCTTTTTAAATGATCACTAAGTGTTCACCTGAAGATTATCAATGCTATATGAAGTGCAAACTTGTTTTGAAAATTCGTGTCAATTTTATAAGATACAATTTGCACTGAAGAGTTTTTAAAAAGATAACCTACACACATACAGTTAATTTGCCTCAAACAACTTCTTAGAAATACAGTATAAACATTTAAGAACCACGACAAAGTTGTGGTTCAAACTTCAACAAAGATTTTCTCGAAACCCAGTAAAAAGATTACTGGCTCAAGACCATATCCCAAAGTGACATCAGCAGGAGATTTGATTGTAAGACTCTACCTTTTAAAAAAAGAGCACACTTGGTTATACATGGCTTTTAAACTTGAGCTACAGTTATGCTACAAATCCCCCCATCCTCCCAATCTAAAGTCAGTCATGTGGAGATATGTACATTCTCTGAGCATTGTTTAGAGTCCTTGGTTTTCCAGCTTTGATGGAGATCTAGAAGGCGTTCAGAAGTCCGTGTGCTTACATTCAGAGCAGGATGAACTTTACAAATTCCACTTTCCTCCATTAGTGACAGGCCACAGATCCCAAAGTATGCATGCAAAGCATCTGAAAAGAAGGCATTTAAAACATCATAACAGGCATTCCTGCTTGTACATTCTACAAAATATTTCAGCTACATATTTACCGGCCCATCACTCCATTAAAAGTTTAGAGAAATGCTAATATAGTTTTTAAAATATTTGCTTTCTCAAAGTCTCAAACATCAATTAAAAAAAAACCCAGATGATCAAAATAAAATATTTTATTCATGAAAATATCATTAACAAAGGAAAACAGTTTCCAACTGAAGAGCTGATACTATCCATAACCTCTGTGATGAAAAGACAGGAGGAGCAGCAGTCATATGTAAGACTTCTCACTTGAGGGAGTTTCCCTTTTTGCTTACTACAGAACATGGAAATGAGTAGCTTCAATGCTGTATCATTAATTTTTTTTCTTTAAAATGAAAACAAAACTCTGAATCTAAGTTGCAATACCCCTTGCTCCATGTTTTGCCTCTGAAAGTTCCCAAACCATAGGCAGGACTATCCTAACACTGTGTTAAATAAAAGGAGCTTACGCAAAAATAATCCATTCTGGAATGCTGTGCCATATTTAATCCTCCTATTTAGGGTAATGTCAGTCATTGTAAAAATATCTGATCTGACAATAAAAACAAACTCACATTCTATTTGGTTGAAATAACATGAGTGCTCATACCATGACAATTCTGCACTGGCTCACTAGTTTCCCATCTTTCAGGGGGCAGTAATCCTCTTCTATTAAAGTGGCCAATGAAATCACATGGTCATTCTTGCCTAGGAGTCTTATGTAGACTTCTGAAGAGCTCAGAGCTTTGCAGTTATAGGAACACTACAAAGACAGTTTTGTACCAGTCAAAAATTTTTTTCTACTTTTGAATTGGCCAACATTTATGGCCTTAAGAGCTATTAAAGTTCAAAACAGGCTGGGTGTGGTGGCTCACACCTGTAATCCCAGTACTTTGGAGGCTGAGGAGGGTATATTGCTTGAGCCACACGAGTTTGATACCAGCCTGGGCAATATGGTGAAGCACCATCTCTACAAAAAATACAAAAATTATTCAGGTATGGTGGTGTATGCCTGTAGTTCCGGCTACTCCGGAGGCTGAGGTGGGAGGCTCACCTGAGCCTAGGGAGGCTGAGGCTGCAGTGAGGCATGATTATATCACTGCACTCCAGCCTGGGCAAAAGAATGAGACCCTGTCTCAAAACAACAAAAAGTTCAAAACATCTTACCACATCAAATTTTGTCAAAAGGGTTAAAGGAAAAGCTTTACTTACAAGAGTATCGCTTATTTTTACAAAACAGAAACGACAAATAGTTGTGCTTACTCAATGCCATTGTGAAAACGTTATTTCACTAATAGAGGCCCATGTTGATCACCTTTTAGGCCTTTTCAGAAAATACTTAGGTTTCTTCTGGCTCACTTTCCTTTGACTTTCAGACTATAAAAAATAAATTTGATTTCGCCTGTAATATTACATCATTCCATATAATTATTCTAAAACTACAAAGGGTACAAAGCAACATTAAGCTGTTTTCTAGAAACCAGGAACCTTTTCTAGGAAAAATTACAACAGAAAATATACATCCATAATAACATAAAATAGAACTGTGTAATACTAAAATCTCTCTGGGTAAAGTAACAAATAAAACTTATGTTTTTCTCAAAAAGATTTTTGTAACAGCCAATGAGATCAGAACTCAATTGTTTCAAGCCTCAAATTGGTTTTTTTAAAAAACTCCTTATCTGTAGGTGGCAATGTATAAGCACTTTACATGTGGAAATATGTTTACTCCATAATAAAGCACTTTAGATGCTGAAATATATATATATTCCATAACAAAAGCTCATTCTTTAGAAATTTCTTTCATAAATGTATATAAAATCCCTTTGTGTCAAATTTGCTACTAAATTTACTAAAACCAAGAATAAGCTTAAAGAATCTCGTTAAAATGATTGTAAAGGTTCTGGGACCAGATCTTTACACATAAATTCAATTTAGCAAACACTTTCTATGCTTTCTAGTGCATACTCTGAAAACATTGTAATGTATCTGTAAAAAGTAAGTAGTACATCCAAATATTTACACAAATGTTAAAGTTAGCAACTGATCTCTCCGGAAAAAGCCTCAAGAACTTTCTTTTTAAAAAGCTATTGCAAACACTGAATGTATTTCAAGTATGTTTACATAAGAAATGTTTTCTAAGAGATTGTCATTTCCCTATTTCCATTATTTGTTAAACCAGTAGCCGCACTGATTGAAAAAATGGAATAAAGTCCAAAATAATTCTCAGTTTTCTTGAGGCACTAGAGATACAAAAAATTTCAAAATATTATTTTTCTTGAGAAATTAACTTCTGAAAACACACTTTGGCTTACAACTTTGAAAGCAATGTACAGTTTCTCTAAGAAGGCATGTTTTACTATGGATTGATTGATTTAGTCTCGCTCTGTCGCCCAAGCTGGAGTGCTATGGCACGACCTTGGCTCACTGCAACCTCTGCCTCCTGGGTTCAAGCAATTCTCCTGCCTCAGCCTCCTGAGTAGGTGAGACTACAGGTGCGCACCACGATGCCCGGCTAATTTTTTGTATTTTTAGTAGACACGGGGTCTTGCCATGTTGGCCAGGCTGGTCTCAAATTCCTGACCTCAAGTGATTCACCTGCATCAGCCTCCCAAAGTGCTAGGATTACAGGCTTGAGCCACCACACCTGGTCTTTTATTTTATTTTACTTCATTTTATTTCTTGAGATGTACTCTTGCTCTGTTGCCCAGGCTAGAGTGCAGGGGCATGATCTTGGCTCACTGCAACCTCTGCCTCCCAGGTTCAGGCAATTCTTTTGCCCCAGCCTCCCAAGTAGCTGGGATTACAGGCACTTACCACCAGGCCTGGCTAATTATTGTATTTTTAGTAGAGGCAGTGTTTCATCACCAAGTGGCCAGGCTAGTCTCAAACTCCTGACCTCAAGTGATCCGCCCACCTTAGCCTCCCAAAGTGTTGGGATTACAGGAGTAAGCCAATGCACCTGGCCCACCTTAGCCTCCCAAAGTGTTGGGATTACAGGAGTAAGCCAATGCACCTGGCCTACGAAACATGTTTTATATGAAAATACAGGCAAGTAGGGGTGTAAGGAAATATTCCTGCTCATTTCAAATACAAAAATATGATTTCAAGAGCTCCTTATTTATATTCTGATTCAAGTACACATTCCAACTATAGCAGTTCTGTGATGGAAGATGAACGCTGATACGGCACTTTCTAGGCTGATAATAAAAACCACGACTCTATTGCAATACTGGCAAAAACAATCATTCCTTGTGTCTAGTTTCATATTTGTAACTAATTCTTTACTTGCTTATCAAAAGTGTCAGTGTTTGAAATTATTTTAACACACTCTTAAATGGATTTTTATAGGGAAGCTGTATATACGGTTATTTTGCTGGAGGTGAAAACGTAAGTCGGGTGAGGTGTAGGCTACAAAATGATGGTAGAGGTGGGAGAGGAGCCAAATTTTGGGAGGGCCTTGAGTGCCATACCATTTATATTGTCTGAATCTGTTGAAATTTGGAGAACAAGAGTATGGGAAGTGAGAAACACATATTCAGGATTTGAAATATTTTATTTAATGATTTTTTTTTTTTTTTTTGAGACAGAGTCTCACTCTGTCACATAGGCTGGCGGGCAGTAGTGCAATCTCGGTTCACTGGAACCTCTGCTTCCTGGGTTTAAGTGACTCTCCTGCCTCAGACTTCCACATAGCTGGGACTACAGGCACGCATCATCACACCTGGTAATTTTTGTATTTGTAGTAGAGTCAGGTTTCAACATGTTGAACAGGCTGGTCTTGAACTCCTGACCTCAAGTGATCTACCTGCCTCAACCTCCCGAAGTGTTGGAGTTACAGGCATGAGCCACTGCGCTCGGTCTATTTAATGACTTCTGAAAAGAGTAAGAACTGATTTCCTTCAGGATCGGGAGTAATTTACTATCCTTAGCTCAAGTCATGACTAATAATCCTAATGGTTTTGGATGGGCTAAATAATTCTCTTCTTTGGAAAGGACCCATTCAGACCATCTATGTTATTGATGAAAATGAAATAAAACATTACTAAGTAAAATATTTGGGAAAAAATGCACACTATACCCATGCATCTTGATAATAAACTCTTTCCTTTATACTCCCCAATACCCTAAATCTATCCTAAGCTTACACAATATACCTTTTTAAAAATAATATTTAATGTAACTTTCAAACTGTGCCTTTTTCTATCATATGCCTTTTCTGATAAAGATGCTTGAAGATCTATTCAGGAAATAAAGGTTGTTCTGGATTCACAAAGAAAATAATTACCTGGATGACTGTCTGGCCACTTGGCAAATCCCCCTACAAGGCGATCTTGAGTTGATAAGATGTAATTTCTATTTTTCTCAAAGTTAGTGTATTGGAAAATTTTTAGAAGCTGAAATGACATGACAAAACTCTTATCAACCTTTGGCTCAAATTTCAGATGTTTGTCATTTAGATATGCTTTTCTTTAGCTAAGGTGCTCAGACCAACTCTACGGGGCCTTGAGCACTTGAAATGAGTCAATCACATTATCTTTTTTATTTTCTTATCAAATCTACTCTCCTTTTCTTGACCCTCTATTTCCTTCTTCTGAATCAGGCCAACTGTACCCTTTGAAGCACATTAAGCTAAATTCAAAAGACAACTCCAATCCACTCAACATAATCAGTCATTTTAAAAAGTAAATTTTATCTACCCATATTTTAACTCTTATGATAAGCTCTTTAGCTATTAGTTATAAATTAGTAGTAATTGGAACTAAAAATATTTTTTAAAAAAAGAGCAAACAAAAATTACTAACCAGATGCTAGAGACAGTTTTGAAAATAGTAAAGAAGTATAGCTCTTTAATTAGGAAAGAAAAAGGTAAGACAAAAATGATCGCAACATAAAAAACTATATAGTTTTTAATGATTTAGGACATGTACTTGGTTTTTCTCTCAAGATCCCATAAAAGTAAGATATAAATAAGTAAATAACACTGTGAAGTTCAAGATGAGGTGCGCAGTAGGTAAGAGGGATCAAGAAATTTCTGAAGATACCAAACAATTTAATATATGTCAATGAACCAGAGAGCCACAGCTTTTAGTGACTGATGAAGAAGCATTATTTCTCAAAAAGAAAAGCTAAACTCATAAGAAAGTTATGGTACAAACAAGAAACAAATTTATTCATTTACATTGATTTAATTAATAGACTATAAGGAAAAAGGCTTTTTTGAATCTTGATGTTAGGAACATTTTCCATCAGTGGCACATTGGTCATTAAATAAAAATGAAAAAAGGATAATATTAACACTGCACTTGGCTTAGCAATAAACAATATTTGCACTATCATAATAAGTGTTGGTTACTGGTTTTCAAATTTTAGAATCAACCTATAGGCAAAGCCTGAAAGATGTGATTATTAATACTGAAAAAAAATATGAATGCTTCCTAACTTGACATTATAAAAATAAAGGTAACTTTATATAGCATTGGAAGGTAGAAGATGAGGAAAAGACTCAGAACTAAACATAACGGGTAACAATTTGTTGGAAAAGTGAGAGGCTAAATCTTAATTTCTCTTAGTTGGGAATCATCAATAATATCTAAAGGTGATAAGAAGTTAGTCTGTGATTTAAAGTTACAGAAATGTCCACAAGAATTAAAACATTTTTAAAAAGTTTAAAAGTGGTTGCTTTCAGAAAGCTGTCAAAGACTACTGACGTCAAATAAAAAAGACTTGGGACAACTTGAAAGGGTTCCTATCGACTAAAGATGGGACAATTTAAGCATAATATATATATATATATTTTAGTCATATATGACTAATATATATTATATGTATTATATATGACTAAAAAATGTTAAAATCTATGTATTCACAATGATTCTAAAAAAAAAAAACCAGAAACAAACCAAAAAACCCCAAACTCTAAAATCTAATATTTCATTGGAAAGGCTGAGGGGATGGTAGGGAACCAATTCATTTTGTTGAACACTATTAAGGGAAAGAATTCGGTATTTATCTGTCCTTCTCTGTACAAAGTATATCTCAGGGGAAGGTAAAATAATTCTTCTTTAAAAAACAATGCTAGTTAATAAATTGAGATGGAATGAAAGAATACCACTGTTTTATAACCTCTTAATGCCACAACTGATTTAAGCAATGATCCTTAATGCTTGTCAAAACTATTCTATAAAAAGTTGATAGTTTCTATAGACTAGCAATGAACAATCCAAAAGGAAATTAAGAAAGCAATTTCATTTACAACAGCATCTAAAATGATTCAATACTGAGAATTAAATCTTAATAAAAAAGTGAAAGATTTGTATGTTGAAAACTACAAAACATTGCTGAAAGAAACTGAAGACCTCCTGTATAAATGGAAAAGCATCCTGTGCTCATGGATAGGAACACTCAACAGTGTCAAGATATCACTACTACCCAAAGTGATCTACAGATTCAATGCAATTTCCATCAAAATTTCAAAAGACTTTTTTTGCAGGAATGGTAAACTCAATTACCAGATTTATATCAAATTGCAAGGGGCTCCAAATAGTCAAAACAATCTTGAAAAAGAAAAGTTGGAAGTTTCAAACTTCTTGACTTTGAAACTTACTACAAAGCCACAGTAATAAAAACAGTATAGTACTGGCACAAAGACAGCCATACAGAACAACGGAATAAAATAGGAAGTCCAGAAACAAACCTCACATATATAGTCAACTGACTTTTGACAAGGGTGCCAAAACCATTTAATGGAAAAGGGCAGTCTTTTCAACAAATGGTGCTAGGAAAATTAGATATCCAGGTGTCAAAGAATGAGGTTGGATCTTACCTTACATCACATACAATAATTAACTCAAAATTGATGAAAGGCCCAACATTAAGGCCTAAAACCGTAAAACTATTAGAAGAAAACACTGGGGAAAATCTTTATGACAGTGGATTTAGCAATAGTTTTACGGACATGACACCAACAACACAAGCAATAAAAGAAAAATTTAGATAAAATTGGACTGCATCAAAAAACTTTTGTACATTAAAGGACACCATCAACAGAGTAAAAAGGCAACTCAAGGAATGAGAAAACATTTGTAAATCATATATCTGAGAAGGGATTAATATCCAGAATATATGAAGAACACCCACAACCTTATAACAACAAAAGAAACCAGATTTAAAAATAGGCAAAGGGCTTGAATAGAAATTTCTCCCAAGAGATATACAAATGACCAATAAGTACATAAAAAGACACTCATTATCATTAGAAAAACGCAAATCAAAACCACAATGAAACGACACTTCATATAAAAAATGGCTATTTTATATATAAAACAAACAGAAAAAACAAATGTTGGTGAGGATGTAGAGAAATTGGGACTCTTATACATTGCTAGAGGGAACATAAAATGTTGTAGATGCTGTGGAAAAGTTTGGCATTTCCTGAAAAAGTTAAATGAAGAACTACCATATGACCCAGCAATTCCACTTCTATATACATATAATACCCCTCAAAAATGAAAGCAGGGATTTGAAAATATATTTATACACCCATGTTTTTAGCAGTATTATCTGCAATGGCCAAAAGGTGAAAACAACTCAAGTGATCATCAACAGATAAATGAAGAAGGAAAATGTGGTATTTATATACAATGGAATATTATTATTCCATTAAAAAAATGAAATTTTGACATATGCCATGTCATAAATAAATCCTGAAACCATTATGCTAAGTGAAATAAGCCAGAAAACAGAAGGACAAATATTGTATGATTTCACCTATATGAGGTACCTAGAATACACAAATTCATAGTGACAGAGAGTAGAGTTGAGGTTACCAGGCTGAGGGGAAAGAAGAATAGGGAATTATTGTTTAATGTGTACAGGATTTATGCTGGGTAAAATGAGAAAGTTTTGCATGGTAGTGACGATTACACAACATTGTAAATTGAATTAATACTAGTGAATTGCAAACTTACAAATGTTTAAAGTGATAAGTATAATGTGCTATGTATATTTTCAACTCTGGAGCTCTTTAATTAAAAGGAGAGATAATTGGATATTACATGCCTCTTGGTGTGATACAATAGGAAATATATGTGATACAATAGGAAATCACTGGATATTTAATGATAATAAGCAATTATGGCTAATTGTTTAGATGTGATGACACTAGGGTTCTGTTTTTTTTTTTTAAAGTTATTTTCATTTAGAGATTACATTAAAAATTTTCCAAAGAATATAAAAAATGCTATCTGGGATCTGCTTTAAAATAATTCAGTGAATGGAAGGGAATTAGTTAGAGTATAGATAAAGAAAGGGTAGCTTCGGGTTGATAATTGTTGAGATGGTTGATGGACACATGGGTGTTCATTACACCATTCTCCCTGCTTTTGAATATGCTTGAAATTTCCCACAGTCAAAAAAAAATTGAAATGATGAACCTGAGAAATAGTACTCCAAGTGAGGAGAGACAGGGAGACTACTGTCATCATTTTAAATCATTCTTTTCCCAATGTTTTTCAACCTTATACATAAATTTTAAGAGAAAAATTTAGGATATTACAGAGAAGACAAACATGGACTCCTCTAACAGACTCCTGTTAGATTGCAGAATATCAGAACAAGGTGACAATTCTTAAAGATAAAAAGGCAACTTTAAAATAGAGAAAACTTGTGTGTATTTAGTGACTAAGTAACCTTACAGAATTAGGTATATTAAAAGGTAATAGAGATGGGAAAAAATGTGCTGGCACGTCAATTGATGAGTTTCAGAAGGTTTAAACAAATAAATAATAAAAAAGTCCCTACATGGTTTTTGAAGAAATGACCCATGGTTTGTCTTTTAAGATTAACACCTTCCCATAAAACCTTTACTGGTATCATTTTCAGACAGATCCCTGATTTACATGAACTAGTCAGTTCCAGTTACAAGTTTTTTATTGCCTTACATCTACAAGAAAGTAAGTATTTAATATGTTCTATATAAGGTTTAAGTAGGCATAAAACTCAAGTTCTGAGTTACCTGAGTTTTCTAAGAATGAAAATTTTCAAGCAGCACAAAAGATCATTGAATTCTATGGAAAAACCATAGAAAGACTAGCTTTGGCAGAGCAAAAGAGAAAATCCAGTACCCTAAACCTAACAATATTTAATACACATTACAAAGACCAAAACTTTTTAGCACAATTTATATGAACACAGAATATAGGTTTCTCATTTTTTATTATTTCTCTTACCTTTAGAGTTGCTCCCACCCAAAAAGAATAACAGGTGTCTACAGGCTTATTGGGTCTTCCATGATAACCATTTTGTTGCCTCATTATACACCACCTCTTTATTCTGTTCAACTCTTTTTCTGAAAAAACTTCTTCTAGTTTACCCATCAGACATAGTGAGGCAATGCCACAAAAAGTAGATCCTCCTGTTAATCAAAACCACACAATGTTTTAAACTTCAAATTAGATGCTTATGAAAACAGTACAGAATGTTCGAGGGGAAAAAGTGGTTATATAATTCTAGAAAATAGTGAATAAAATTTAAATTTAAAAGATGAGATTTTAAAATAACCACTATACACAAGTCTTCAATATTTGATAAAACAGAGAATAACATAAAGCTATAAGAAACATTTTACTTATGAAAAAAAGTAGTAAGACTTGGAACAAGACTAAGGGACTTGTTTAAAATTACACAGTTAATGGCAGATTTGGAACTAAAATCTGGGACTACTAACTCCCTGTCCAGAACCCAATCACTTGAAACTGATTTTTAAGTCCCTTAAAGACAGTATATTGCTGATGAATTGAGGTTCCATCACCCCTAAGCTATAGACAAGTTTTCACACATAACATAAACAACTTAGAAGCTGATATACAGATATTACAACTAGTCAGCTTAAGAATTTTAAGGAAGTAGTTTACAGTCCCACCAACAGTGTAAAAGTGTTCCTATTAACTAGTTCAACCATTGTGGAAGACAGTGTGGTGATTTCTCAAGGATCTAGAATTAGAAATACCATTTGACCCAGCCATCCCATTACTGGGCATATACCCAAAGGATTATAAATCATGCTGCTATAAAGACACATGCACATGTATGTTTATTGCAGCACTATTCACAATGGCAAAGACTCGGAACCAACCCAAATGTCCATCAATGATAGACTGGATTAAGAAAATGTGACACATATACACCATGGAATACTATGCAGCCGTAAGAAAGGATGAGTTCACGTCCTTTGTAGGGACATGGATGAAGCTGGAAACCATCATTCTCAGCAAACTATCACAAGGACAGAAAACCAAACACCGCATGTTCTCACTCATAGGTGGAAACTGAACAATGAGAGCACTTGGACACAGGGTGGGGAACATTACACACTGGGTCCTGTCGTGGGGTGGGGGGTTGGGGGAAGGATAGCATTAGGAGAAATACCTAATGTAAATGACGAGGTAATGGGTGCAGCACACCAACATGGCACATGTATACATATGTAACAAACCTGCACGTTGTGCACATGAACCCTAGAACTTATATTAAAAAAAAAAAAAAAAAAAAGAATTTTAAGGAAGAAAAGAATGATGGGGGATGGGGGTGGTAGGAAAGAGAGAAACCAAATATGAAAGCAGATGCACAGCATTACTTCAAAACGTATTCATACCCACTGCGTAGGCTGAATAATGCCTCCCCAATATTTAAGTCCTAATCCCTGGAACCTGTGAATGTTACTTTATATGGAGAAAGAGGCTTTGCAAATGTGATTAAGTTAAATGATCTTGAAATGGGGAGATTATTCGGTATTATCTGGGTGGGCCCTAACTGTACTCACAAGAGTCATTACAAGAGGAGAGAAGGAGATTAGACTAACAGAGAGGTGGCAGTGGGTACCACTGCCAGGTGGCAATGCAACTATGGTGCCAGCGATTTGAGTGTTGTAGCCAAAGGCAAGGAATGCCAGCAGCCACTAGAAGCTGGAAAGAATCAAAGGACAGATTCTTCCCTGGAGCCACTGCTGGCGAAAGAAGCCAGCCCTGTTGACATCTTGATTTGAGCCCTGTAATTCTCGGCTCAGGCTTAGTCACAGATGTATAGCTCTGGCCAGAAGTGGAGAGAATAAATTTGGGTTGCTTTATGCCCCTATATTTGTGCCAAAATGTTACAGCAGCGATAGAAAACTAATTAATATACTCACAAAGGTACTTTCCTCAGGAAATGAAAAGTCAGTATTTTTCCATATAAGAAAAGAAACAACACTTTTTACTGGCACTATTTGTTGTCAACTCCAAACAATTTGAATACACTTATACTTGACTTCACCTAGTGATTTTTAATAATTTTAGCAATTTAAATGTCTTGTTCCTAATATATCTCATGCCTTAACTATCCTTTTGGTGTTACAAATCTTGAATGTATTCTCTGGCAAAGGAAAGGTGAGCATTCCCTCTAGAAAACTCAAGGTAGCTATCATATTAGAAGTGTTACGGTCAGCTAGGAACTATTTAATTTTCAGAATTAGCTGGGATATCTATATTACTCTTGAGTGAATCAAAAGAAAAGCTAAAAAAAATTTATTGCAACCTTTTAAAATAATTTCTATTAAGCAACTATTAATCCTATTTCCTTTCCAAATGACTCATTAGTTTCAATTTTTCTTTCATAACCAAGTCATGACTTCAAGTGTTATTACATCATTAAATATAAAGTCTCTAATAGACAGTAAGTAACCTTTAAAACTCCCAAAAAGTAAAAAGAGGCAATTAAGAATTACTCTCCAAACTACCTATTAGGACTACTTAATGCAAGCTGGCACAACTCAAAGAAAAAACACTCTTTACTTTGTCCAAACTAATGGATTTTGAAAATAGTAACTACAGAAGTTTGGACACTGGGTTGCCAGAAACATTTATAAAGTCTAAGATTAAACTAACATTCATTTACCAACAGGTAAGCCTGTTGCTCCAAAAGTCTCTTGTTTTACACAAATCTCTAAAAAACTAGTTATAAAACCCCGTATAAAAACTAGTATGTTAGGCTGGGCATGGTGGCTCATGCCTGTAATCCCACCACTTTGGGAGGCCAAAGTGAGAGAACTGCTTGAGCTCAGGAGTTCGAGACCAGCCTGGGCAATATAAGGAGACCCCCGTCGCTACAAAAAAATATTTAAAAAATTGGCCAGGCGTGGTGGTGTTCACCTGTGGTCCCAGCAACTTGGAAGGTGGCAGTAGGAGGATCGCTTGACTGCACCCCAGCCTGGGCGACAGAGTGAGACCATGTCTCAAAAAAAAAAAAATAGTAGTATGTTAGAAGAGTGTTAAAGGCAGACATAGAATCAAGAAGAAAAGAGAAGTGACATCTTGATAATAAGTAGATTACAAAATACTATTTAAAAACAGGCACAAGAACTAAAATGGAGTATCTTTTTGGGGCTAGATGTCATTAGATCAATGATCTGTACACACTTCAAAATACTTCAAGCATATTATATCATATATTAAAAGTACAATACTAGAATTGTTCTTTATTACAATGATTTGAGTTCATCAAGAAAAGGTGAAACTGTGTTCATTAAGCCTTAGTTGAAGACACAGTATGAACAAAACTTTAAGGATAATAGTAAGAATATTGAGGCAAATACAAATAAAAGAATAAGAAAGATTTTCATCTGAAATGGTTAAAAGTTTGCCACCTACGTGATGTGCTTCAGTTACATGGAGAATTAGCATATGCAGAATACCTCAGTCATAAAACATCACAGATGGAAGGGACCATAGAGACTCTCTCTTAACCTACCCCAATTCTACCAAGTGCAGGGTAAAGGAGGTGTTCCTGACTTCAGCTCTGTTATGTCATGATCTACTTATATTTTAACAGTGTTTAACAGTTGTAACTTATTTTGCTCCCACAGGTTTTCCAGTTCAGTTTTAGATATTCTCTTAGTACTTGTATATACTAAGTTATCAGAAAAGAATCCATGTCCTCTGAAACTTAAGGTAGTCAACAATCGTATAGCTAAAGTAGAAAACTCAATAAATAGGCACATAAATAAGCACATCATTTTACAATTAAACACCATATTAAAAAGGTGAAGTAATTTTTTTTTTTTTTTTTTTTTGAGACAGGCTGGAGTGCAGTGGCGTGATCTCAGCTCACTGCAACCTCCGCCTCCTGGGTTCAAGCGATTCTTGTGCCTCTGCCTCCCGAGTAGCTAGGATTACACGTGTGTGCCACCACGTTTGGCTAATTTTTTTTGTATTTTTAGCAGAGATGGGGTTTCACCATGCTGGCCAGGCTGGTCCTGAACTCCTGATCTCAAGTGATCCACACACATCGGCCTCCCAAAGTGCTGGGATTACAGGCAGAGCCACCGTGCCTGGCCAAGTGATATAAATTCATGTGCGTTGAATATTTAGATTTAACATTTATCTTTATATAATTAAGAAGTAGAGATATTTTAAAAGAATCATGGAACCAAATTAATTTATCTGAACTTCTGCATTATGAATCCTCAGTTGGCGGGGGTAGGCGGGGCAGCGAGAATAGTTTTATCTCTAACAAAGCAGGAAAATTCAATTCTTCCAAAACAAAAGGAACATTTTACCCTAAAACTGTACAAGACGAGCATCCCTAATCCAACATTCTGAAATCTGAAATGCTCCCAAATCTGAAACTTTTTGAGCACCTGCATGACATTCAAAGGAAATGTTCACTGGAACATTTCAAATTTCTGATTTCTAGATTAGGGAAGCTTAATTGGTAAGCATAATGCAAATATTCCATAATCCAAAACACTACTGGACTCAAGTATTTTGGATAAGGGATACTCAACATGTACTATCTTAAGGGAATCATGGGGATAAAGAGAATCACTACATTTGATGATCATGGCCTAAAAGGATAAAATATATCTGTTTAATTTTCATGAAAAATGGGCTCCAAGCTAAGCAACAGTTGGAGAATAGTAGTTGAATTAAAAAATATATATATATATAAAATAATATTTAAATTGGGGAATGAGAAAGGCACATGAAGAAACTAAATTAATAACAAACTGTAACAGAAATACACCTTCCAAATTCAACTTTCCAAGCAAGAGATGCAAAGTGGAATACAGGATAACTAATTCATCAAATAGTACAGTGTACAAGGGCATATGGAATAAGACATGAATGACCAACTTACAGTCCAGCAAAGATAAACAGAGGTAAGTACCATAAAAATGGCATGAATTAAGTATTATGGGAATACAGAAAAGGGAAATATTGCTCAGAACTAAGGGAGACAAAAGATGATGAAATGTTTTACAGAGAAGGTGACACTGGAAGCCCTGGAACCAGGTATAGATAGATAGATTAAACTCTTGACAGTTATGAAAAGAGAAACAAGCAGAAGCAGGTGGAAAGGAAGCATTTCAAGCAAAGGAAAAGGAATATTAGCAACGTCCAGAGGTGAAAAACCACGTATAAATGTTTGGAGAGTATATTTTCTTATAACCTAGAGTGCATGGAAGGGGTCACTCAGATGTGGGTCTACAAAGTTAGACTGAAATCAGATTACAGACAAACTAAGGGACTTAAATGCAGGCAGGACAAGATTACTGAGCAAGCACAGGGTTTTAAAGTGGGTTATGACACTTACCTGATATGTGAGCCTACTAAGCAAGTGACTTCTCTGAGTGAAATAACAGTAATTATTGTGGTTTTGTACTGTGTCAACTTGGCTAAGCTAGAATTCTGTTTCCCAGGATCCACTTCCCTGTATGGTCAAAAGTTAGAGAAATCTGTGTGAGACTTGTAAGGTGGAAGTTAAGTAGCACTCATTACCCTGGTTATGGTTAGAGGAGATAAGCAACAAAGGCAGTGGTGCTAAGTCCAGCTTGCCCTTATTCTCCCATAAACTTGGCATCCAAATCCTTCTTACTCTTGCCCTGGTTACATCAGGCCCACATACTGTGAAGGAGCACCAGCCCTTCACAGACTTATCCACAATCTGGCAGGTGACTGTGTCTGGCTTTCTAGATTTCCCTATGTGGCCTGACCTGTCCACCCGTGCCACTGCTTCAGAAGGCTTGTCAATGATTTTCCCTGACCCTCCAACTACCCCTTTTATCTTCTTCCACAATTGTGTATAAAATATTTCCATTACAGCCTTTATTCTTTAATACTCATAGTGGTTTTACTTCTCTGAGTTCTAAAACAAAAATGTCTATTCTCAGAGGGTTGATATGAGGATTCAATGAGACTGTATGTAAAGTATCAGATGGTAGTGGGCACACAGCAGCTGGTTAATAAATACATTATTTTCCTCTTAGTCTGTAGATCACGGATTATAAATTGATAATTTATGGACGACAACTGGTGTAACTGGCAAATTAAAAACAAAAATAGAAAAGGAGATTAAAATTAAACTCAAAATTCTGGATTGCTGGATTCCCCCGGCCAAAAAATATTTTTAAAAATCAATAAATCTATGTTAGCTCTGAATAGCAACAACAGGCTGAAGAGGAGAATGATGGTTTTAAAAATATGCAGTTTGAGATACTGAAGTCATATCGAGAAAGATGCCTGGCAAGCAAATGGAAAGGGGGCTATGCAGCACAGAAGCAACAGTACAGATTGGGAAACACAGTTTTGGGTGCCATCAACACAGAGATAATTAAAAAAGAACCATCTGTTAGTTTGTTCAACTATGTGCCAAGCATGTTACAGGTGCAGAGGATACATCAGTGTGTAACACAGGCAAAAATCTCTGTTCTCATGAGGTTTAAGTGAGAAGCAGCAGACAAAAAACAAATAGATAAAACATAGGTCATTTATAAAATAATAAGTGATATGGAGAAAAATAAATCTAGTAAGGGGGTTAGAGAATGGGATGTGTATGTGTAGTTTGTTCGGAATTCTATTATAAATACTGCAGGTGTATCTGGGTGGTTTGCAATTTTAAATCAGGAGCTTGAACCAAGATCTGAAGGATGTGAAAGAAAACCAGGTGTATGCTGGGGGTGGAGGATGATGGAGGAAGATTCTACATACAAGGAACAGCACATACAAAAGCCTTGAGATTTAGGAAGAATTATCAAAAGAAAAGAAAGCTGAACTGAGGTAAAGAAATGAGAGGAAGAAACAAAGATGGTGAAGGAACCAGAAGTAATTCATGAGGAAGTAGCACAAGTGGAATGCGATGTTTTAAGAAAGAAGGGGGGAGGTTAATAGCTCAAATGCTTCAATAAATATAAGATGAGGAATGAGAAAGATATTGGATTTGAAATACAGATCACTCATGACTTTCAAAGACAAACTTCCTAAGTTCCTGAAGGCTTACACAGAGAATGACAGAACAAGTCATTTGTGAAGAAAAGTGAATAGTACATTTGGACCACTTTTCCAAAGACAGTAACAATAAAAAAGAAAAAGAGAGAACACAGTGACTTGATGGGGTGGCCAAACTGTAGGACTTTTTAGAAAGAGGTTTCACTTGCTAGTATAGATAGTGATGAGAGGGGGAAAGAAAACTAAACCAAAATCCTTTAGGGTAGCACTTCCCAGCCTATCTAACTTCATAGCACACAAAGAAAATTAAAATATTTGGTATTTGTAGGCCATACTGTAATACTGAGGAAGATGCTCCTGGCCAGAGACAACCTTACCAGGGACTCCAGATACCCAGGTGCTGCTTGGTTGTTCCAAAGGCTGAAGGGGCTCTATTTTGGTATAATAACCTATTTAAGATATACAAATACACTGTGACACTCTGATTAAAAGGCCTTCCTCTAAGGCTTTTAGGCCTCAAATCTACCAAGCCAAAGTTACAGATAGAGGGAAGATACAAGCTTTAGGGCACGAACTATAGTCCATCACTAATGACTCTAATGGGTACAGCCTACTCAAGTCATACCAATTCAAAATCATGACTTGTATAACTCAGGAAGATTTTTTCCTGACAGGACCCATTAGACAGTGTAATGTTTGGGAAGCCCCTCTGTTTCATTATACATTGGAATATAATCCCAATGTCTTGGAAAGAATATCAACTGTATTACAGGTGAGGTGACTCCTCAGCCAGAGTGTACATTAATACCACCTACAATAGTAAACACCAGATCCTGTCTTCTCAGAAATTCTTAGAGCTACCAGATTTCCTTTTTGTACAACTATAACTACATCCCTCTTGATCATGTGGCGATGACTAGTAACATAATTGTTACTGCCAGCTCCTCCCACCCTCCATCTCATAGACTCAGGCACATACAAAAACTACGGTGTCATAATTATAGTATGGCTTCAGAGGACAGTGTTCTATATACCCCTTAGAGACACATAGTCTACAACTACCTAAATTTAAGGAGGGAGTGAAGAGGTGAGAAGAGGAGGAAATACTTGATAGGACAAAATCCCAGAGTATATACAAGGCTATGGGGTTAAGGAATATTTGTTAGAAATATCTTTTTATACAGGTTTTATGATTTACAAATCACTTTTCCCCATATCTCTTATAATCCTAATAACAATCCTAAAGAAAGATGCAATCCTTTCTACTCGATTGATGAGGAAACCCTTAGAGAAATTAAGTGAGGAGCCAAGGTCACTCAGTTGGTGTCAGGGCTGAGACCAGAACACTGCTCTGTTCTTTCTGCTCCATTATGCTAGCAAAGGGATAGAGATAACAAATAATCATACAGAAAACTGTTGTGATGAGGAGGAAACTGAAATTCACTCAGAGAGGCTCCATGACCTGGCCTCTTCCTTTTTAGAAAAGAAGAATGGAAGCTTATTTATTTCCAAATGGAAATTTCAACTTGAGAGAACTCAGGCTATTGATGTGCTGACAAACTTAGTGACTATCACATTATTCTAGTTCTTCCAAAAGTGGAAAAAAACACGAAAGAAAAGACTGTATTAATGTTTGCACTAAATATAAGCTAAGCAGCAAAATGTTTTATGATTATGACTAATAATTTTATTAAGGAAGGTAAATAAAAATTTTCATTTCTTCATGAACTTGTTCGTTCATATTTAATATTCTATATTTGGTCTAGCCTTTTAGAGTTATGCCAAAGAAAACCTGTTGTTTTCTAACAATAGAGTAAGAAACAATCCAAAGATATTTTCATGCAGCTAACACCTGAATAGATTACTAGAAAATATCATATGAACATCCCAGCCTGAGTAATACCTGAATGATAACTGACCAAAGAGGCTTCAAATATACAAAATGGTGTCAAAAGAGAATCAGAAAAGTGACAAAGAAGAAAATTATGCTGCACCAAGGGTTGAGAAAAACTTCTGAGGTTCTCCATACTGAAGACACCAAGATGTTGTCTAAGGGAACAAAAGAAACTACATGTTCACTTATTTAAGATGTCTTACCATGAGATTCAAGTCCAGCTCCCTGTGCCAGTCCATTGTCATAGGACTGAAAAAGAAAAACATTGTTCAGTTTAATAGGGAAATAATAATGATAATAATAAATGAATAAATAAGTTGCCATTGCACTAAGTTTGTGGTCTCTTCTAATTTTATTTCTCCTTTGTATCTTCCAAAATATGTGTTTTTCCCCATGGAGAATAGAATTAGGCATTTTCAAATACCTGATTTTGTCTTCTTATTCACCAAGCCAAATCACTAAATGTATACACTAGGCACATTCTGAGAATAGATTGTTCAAAGTTATCTACATATTCAATCTCAATTCAATAAAAGCTCCAAACCTTACTCCTTTACCATTGCAAGTATGCATGAGTTGGAGGAAAATATAAGGATTTCCCACTGATAGAACATTATAAACATGAAACAAGTCTATTTGAGGCAGTCTGGGGTCACTGAGAATAATGATAGCCATTACTGGGTACCATTATTTGAATCTCCCCACATACACTCCAAAATCAAAACAGAAGAACAGTAAAACTTTGAAAACTCAAACCTTAGCAAGCAAGAAGACACACTCAAGCTTCAGATTACCTGTCTACAGAAAAAGAAACATCAAATCCCAGCAAGCCATCTATTGCAACTCTGACACACCTTTGCAGAGAGCAAGGGTGATTTATGAAAAATCATGAGGAGGGGAGCTAACAGTAGTTCCGAGACTGATCTAAAATCACTGCCTAAAAGAGAAAGTCCACCCTAAATATGAGAAATACAGGCAATTCTCACTTTGCACAGTTCTCTTATGCACACATTCCAGTTGCCATGGTTTAGCTAAGTACACAACAAACTTCAGTAACCACAGCAGCATATTAACTGCAATTGCAGAAAGTACAAAACTCCGTTACTGGCTCTTCAGTCTGCAGATCACTACATAAATAAGAGATGTGCATCATGATCAGTGATCAATCACACCACCTTTTTCAAAGTCTGTTAGGAATTGGCCATTGCACATGTTATTCAGTTCACACACAGATAGCAGATGTGGTTGTGCTCTTTGTCTCTTAGTGATAAACCCACATGATGTTTTATTAAAAGGCATAACAGAAAGGGGCTTGGCCAACAAAGATGAAAGTGCAGTAAAGAAATAAAAAGCATTAACACTGGGTATGAAATTAAAATTAGAGTTATAGAAGAAATAGCTATTACGGGGAAGTTGATAATATTGCTGTTTGAGACTCTAGATATACAGTCAGAAGAACTAAGTGAAGGTGAAACATCTGTAAGAAAGGGAAGGGCTTGTGATAAAAAAAGATGAAGATGTTCTAGGGAACTGCTATGGGCAAAAAAAACTTCACATAAAAGGAATTCTCAGAGGTTTCACAACACTGAAAACACAAAACATACGTTGGAAGCTGACAGAAGCTTAGATTGTGGTCATTTGCCTACACACAGAAAAAAGACTCCATCTTATAACTTATATAATGAGAAGGGGGCAATATTCTCAATATTTCCAATGTTTAAAATTATAGTATACGATATACTGATTTTACTATCTAAAACGTTATAGTATACTATATGCTGATTTTACTATTTAAAACATTATACATTTATAACTGACAGGAAGAGTTTTCAATGTTTTGACAAAAATTTTAAAGGTCACAAAACAATCATAATTTTTCCCATTGATGATTAAAATCACTGTGTATCATTTCGGCTTGTGTGGTTATCATAGCATGGCACTATCATGCAAAATGAGGATAGCCTATTCTGAAAGAGGCCTGGCAAACACAGTATTGGCTATATGGAAGGCACTTAAAAGAATGTGCAAGTCAAGGTGGCAGGGCTCAAATTTTGCTGAAGAAAATTAAAAACAGAGGGAGAAGCCCTTTGAAAATCAGGTAATAAAGGATAACTCAAAAGAGCAAAATTCAGATACCTGAGAAACAAAAGAGAACCGTTTTCCTACCATAAAAATCATGGAACATCCCAGCTACAAAGAAAAGCTACCCGTTAAAGAAAGCATACTTCATTACAATGAAGAGAACAATCTTAAACTAGGAATTCTTCTAAGAAAAAAAAAAAAACTCCATAAAATTACTAACATACAAAGTAACTCTGAGATGAAAACACAGCAAATGAAATGAAAACACCTAAGTATATAAAAATCTGCCTCTACTCCCAAGAAGTAGGCATGAATCAGAAGAAAACTGTAATGTAGCACTCCACACTCAAATACATATCCTCAAACAAGCATTTGGAAATAAAAAAGGAAATTAAACGTTAAAAACAGATGAACAAACAACAGAAATAAAAAGAGAAATAATGTTAGAAAAGAAATAGAAGAAAAAGACAAAATAAGAAATAAATTCTAAATTACAGGATGACTAAGGAAGAATAATCTCAAATGAAAATACAACAAGGGACACTGAAAAAAGCAGAAAACAGCCAAGAGAATAAAAATGAGATAAATAAATCAAAAAGGTCAAAGAGAAAGTGGCTGAAAAGAAGGTCAGGCAAAAAAAAGAACAGACACTAAAATGGAATTCCTAAAAAAAAAAAAAAAAAAGAAAAAAAAAAAGAAAATGCAAAATAATGGACTAGAACTAGGGGTCAGCAATGGCCCAAAGGCTAACTCTGGCCTGCAGTCTGGATTTGTATGGCCCTCGAGTTAAGAAAATGGTCAATTACACTCATAATAAAGGAAATAATAAAATGAAAAATCATGAGAGGAGGGGAGCAAAATTAAAAATATACTGAAATATCATTTTTTGACCACCAGAAAAAAAGGTAAAAACAAAGAAAGTATAACACTTTTTACTGGTGAGGCTATGTGAAAACAGGCACTCTCCTATATTGGTGGGAAAACAAACTGGTCTATTCTTTTTGGAGAGAAAATGGGAAATCTCTAATAAAATTACATATGCATTTACCTTTTGATCAAGCAATTCCACTACCAGAAATTTACTCTGAAGATGTATCTATAACAATATATAAATATATATGCAAAAAGTTATTAATTACAGCATTATTTGTAATTGCAAAATATATGCTCTAAATATAGAATTGCTGAAAAAAACCATGGTGCATTCACACAGTGGAGTAATATAATAGGAAACTATAAGAAAAAGAGAAAAATCTCTCTGAACTGATAAGGAGTAATTTTCACATTGTACTGGTGGTTTTTTGTTTGTGTTTTTTCCTCCCAAGCTATACTGTTAAGTGAAAAAACCAAACAGCAAAAAAAGAGTATGGTATGCTACCTTATGAAGAAAGAAAAAGCATTAAAAATATATGTATCTTCTCATCAGTAAGAAATGGAAGAAAGATAAACTGAAAACTAATGACAATGGTTACCTACAGGGTGACAGGGAACAAGATGTTAAGTATGGGAGTTAAGAAGAGGGTGGAAGACAGGGAGGGTGAGGGGCAAGGAGTCATACTTCTCTGTATGTATCTTTTTGTATAGTTCTGAAGTTAAGAACCAAATTAATTTTTCACATATTAAGTAAATAAATAAAGTCAAAGTTGTGGGCAGAAGAGAGCTAAAAGTGAAGGGAAAGTCTAAAATGGAAATCAAAGACAAACAAATAACCTACTTGTATTTCAAGCAGATAACATAACCATATTAAAGGAGGGAAATAAAATAAGTAACTGGAGTACTTCTTAAATATAGTATTCTGACTATATGCCCTCAGACTCAAAACAAAAAGAACCAACATATTCTGGGTAATAGGAGCCGGGATTGCTTGTCACTTTCAGAGAATGGAGTCACAAATGAAAGGACGAAAGTTAAAATGAGCCCTGTGGTGTTAGACTGAAATTTGAGGCATCACGATATTCATGGTTTTAATATATAGATACATAAATAGACACAGAAATATAGATTGTGTGTGTCTGTAAGGGGATGCCTATGTATGCATACATTTCCTATCTCTGCCTGAGAAAAGGCCTAGAAGTAATGACATCTCAATACCAATGAGCATACCTAGTACCCAGATTCAAGTTTCTAAACTCTATCCTTCAACAAGAATAACCAAGGCTCCTCAAAGAAATGACTGATTCCAGAGCCGAGGATGGAAAAGTAGAAGATAAACCTGGAATATCTTGTGCCAGAAAGCAAGGAGGTCTTCAACATGTCAAAAGGGCATAGAGCCTACTTAAAGGGGTTCCCCCAGGCCTAATCTGGGGCAATCTGAGCATCAAAATAATGACAGTAACAGATAACAACCCATTGAATAAAATTAGAAACTAAAGTCCATAGAGATATAAATAAGTAAGTACAAGTAAATAAATAAATGAAGGCAAAGAGAAAGTTTTTTTCAAACAGTAGAATTTTAACTGATATTTATAGGAAGGATGCGAGAGCTGGAGAGCTGGAAAACGTTCAATGCATACTAACAACACTACTGGATAAAAATTTGATTAGGGACTCACTGAATATTTACAGTCTCCAGATATCTCACCACAAGATATTCAGTAATTACAAAGGGAAAAGTACTAACTTCACAGAGAAAACTCTGGCATATGCCATCTTAGCCAAGTGAGCAGACATAGGGCAAATCAACTTGCTGCACCTCCAAATACAGTGCACTGAGAAGCCAGTATTACTTCTGTAGCATTCATACCAAAAATTCTTATCACCCACCCTCCTATCAAACATAAATCTCTTTTCCTCTTAAAACTCCTTTAATGGTCTCTTCTTTCTGTATCCACAGGCTTTTTAAGATTTGTGCTGTTGTAGATTCTACAAAAATCTGATCCACAGTTACACATTCACTTAAATGCAACTCCATTCTTCTTAGGAACTCATAGACATTTTCACTTTGAAATACTGCCTACGAAAAGTTGAATTAACAGCCTAAAATATTCTAACAGCCTCAAAATATTCTAATCTATAAAATGAAACACTTCATTTGGAAAATAATAAACCTGTGAAGCAGTCGTTTTATTTCTCCTTCTATACAGAGATGACACAGTACAGCAAAGGATAGTTCTGCTGAGACTAAGCTTTCCTTACTAATGCCAATAAAAAGTCTCATCAAAGATAACATAATCTTCCAGCTTGCTTGTCAGGACTCTCTACTAACTCCTGCTAGAATAAGCTGTCAATATTTGACTTTCAGATTTTACTTCTTTTTCTTTTAAGTCGATCAATCCCTTTCTTATAAAGATACTGCTTCTTTAAATAAAATCATATTAAATTTTAATGGTCAAGGAGTCAATCTGTACTTCATTTCTTTATTGTGGTCTGATACACAATTTACCTAAAAAGCAATCTTAGTGCTCTCATTTTCAAATAGTTGGTGGAAGAGATGAGACATACACTATAATACAGCCCTCATGTACCAGCAAAAACAACCTAAATAGTCAATTTTATCAATAGAACTCACCATACTTCTTCTAATATAGGTGATGGCCTTTTTCATATCCATGCCTGACCAGTTGTTGAGCATATAGCAAATACAGGAAGCACAGTACACAAATCGCATGTCATTTTCACTGCCTTCAGGTACTGCACAAAAACTGAAAATAATAACAACAGTATGATTTTCTATTAACAATGGACTCTGATTTTTTTTTGCATGGGGGTTAGAAACACCTCCTGTGTGTCTTTACGTACAGAAAAATCTGTTGATTATTCCACTTTTATTATTCAATAAAGAATAAGACTACTAACTTAAATAATATTAAACTTTCTCTAAATCATCATTCTAGTACAAACTTTTGATTTCTTGGTCATTTTACACACTACCATGTTACTCCCTCCCAGATGCTTACTCAACATACGCTTATTTGCTCCCAGCCAGGGACAGCTGCAGTAGACTGGCTTGAGAATGGCAGAAAATGTAAAAGGTAAAACCTGAGACCCACTGGGTAGTAAGAAATTTCCAAGCCCAAGTCTTTCTACGTGAAATTTCTTCTAAATGTATACACAGATAACCATTTAATCGATTGATCATACTGTATTTTAATTTTACACATTAGTTGTATAGAAGTAGCAATCTATGTTGTGTATGTATTTATAAACAAGAATAAGGAAGCAATAATCAAAGGCTACTCTGAAATATTGAGACATAAGCCATATATGTACTGGCTGAAGTAAATATTTAGTTTCATAGTGTTTCCAATTAATGTCAATTTATTCTAATTGTCTACATTTATTTTTCCCTCATCAAGAGCAGTGTTTTGAAAACACTGACAGGAAAACAGAGCTATTAGTAGATGGAACACAAAGAGTTAACAGCACAGCAGGATTTGTTTGCAGTCTTTTCCTTAGCCTTTTCACTACTGCTTTATCCCTTCTCAGACTTAAAAATCTTTTTCTACCTTAAAGCTCCAGGAAGATTCATCTGTAGACATACCACGTGAATCACCAAATATTAATGAACATATGAACTCCTTTTTTTATTCTTTAAAAACGTCAGAGAAACTACCCTACCTACTCTGGAATATAATATTCAATGTTCACCCCTTTCTTCCCTAATCAGCATAAAGCAAGGAACTGAAGTTCAGACTAAACATATACGTCCTTCAAAATATCAATTTTTCATCTAGAATGTAAATTAGATTCCAATCCTGAAATTATTCGACCATTTATTTATGTACTCATTGTTGTTAAGAAGGAAGAGAAAGGTGTTTGGCTATTGTAATTATTTTTATTTTCACTCACAGAAGAAATCTTGGGTCACTTTTTTGATTACGCACTTTATCATGTACCTTGTAAGCTTTAGGTGGAGTTCTAACAATAAGAGTATGATCCTCTAAAGATCTAGTATAGTATTGTATCCATTTTTTAGTTCCAAAATATTTTTTTTATTACAAAAAAAGTAACAAAGAATCACTCATACCTCCCATCTTCCAGCTGGAGGGCTCTCAAGCCTGCTAAGCAAGCTTCTTTATTTACTCGGCTTAAGTCGTCTCCAAGAATAACTAAGCATGAAAGGCCAGTGTAAGTCATTGCTATGTGGCCACTATCATAAGGATGAGCTGTTCCAGGAGCCTAAATACAAAATTAATATAGTACTAATTAATGAAGTGATATGAAAACTTATTTCATTAAGAAATCTAACATAAGGTTTTAGTAAATAGTAAAATTAAATGTGGCTTATACTGATTTGTATAGACATCTTATTGAGAAAAACAAATCTCCATTTTATATATATCTCAACATGAATATGATTGAATACATTCCAGGCTACCTAATTTTTAATTCTTTGATACCTCAGGCATTATGGAAGTAGTGATGATATTCAGGTAAACCAAATTATTTATTACTTTTTTTTTTTTTTTTTTTTAGTAACAGCGTCTTATCTGTCACCCAGGTTGGAATGCAGTGGTGCAATCATAGATCACTGCAGCCTCCAACTCCTGGGCTCAAGTGATTCTCCCACCTCAGCCTCCTGGGTAGCCGGGACTACAACAGGCACAAACCACCATATCTGGCTAAATGACTTAAACCTCATTCTTAATCCTTAATCTGTCTCCTAGACTCTCAGCCACCACTCTGACAGCTCTATGTGATACCACTTGGAATATCTAGTTTCTTTTACCACCCAGAATTCAGATGAAGGTAATACAGCATGAAGTGAGACCTAGCTTGCCTAGAAGATATTAGGGTCCAGGTGAATGAAGGTCCAAAAAGGAGTTTCAGGAGATTCTGTGAACCAAGGGCAATAATGGTTTCTTCTTCAATTTTACTCCTGTTATTTTGAAAATGTTTTGGTGCAGGCGTCGGTTGGGAGAAGGATCATATTTTAAAAGTAATGATAGAGATAATCAACTCTATCACTTATAATTTAAGTCTTATAAAGTCAGAAAAGCATATAGCCTTCCAGAAAAAAAGATTTCTGAAACAAAACTTATTTTATATAGCACAAACCTAAGTTAAATATCACAGTAGTGATCACCACATAAGAAACTAAAAAAGATACAATTAAAATAAACTCCTCTGCCTTCTATAATAAATGTAAACTTTTACAATCATTGAAAGGCATAAAATCCTGGTTCTATTTCTCACTGGCTTGCTTAATGTTCCTAATTCTAGAAAATGAAGATATTAGTACCTACACCTCACAAGGTTATTGTGACGATTAAATAAGTTACTGTCTAAAAAGCTGTTAGTTATCTTAATGATGATTAAGTGCAAGGCAAATATCAAAGGGGCCACTAGTTCTTTGGAGTCAAGATTCAAGGGTCTTGAAACCACCCATGACTTAACTGTAAGATTTTCTTGCATACTGACCTTCTGTGGCTCCTCACAGAATGAGTGTGAACGGTGTTCACTACTCTTTTTATAATAATCTGAACCCACCCCACCTACCCACCTTTAGATACACACTTTTTTTTTTAAGATAGGATCTTGCTGTGTCACCCAGGCTGGAGTGCAGTGGCACAAATCTCAGCTCACTGCAACCTCCGCCTCCAAGGTTCAAGCAATCCTTCTGCCCTGCCTCAGGCTCCCAAGTAGCTGAGACTACAGGCACGTGCCACTACATCCAGCTAATTTTTGTATTTTATGTAGAGACCAGGTTTTTGTCATGTTGCTCAGGCTGGTTTCAAACTCCTGAGATCAAGTGATCCATCTTCCTAAGCCTCCCAAAGTGCTGGGACTGCAGGTGTGAGCCACTGTGCCTGGCCAGATACACAGTTCTTTATATGGTCTCACAAATGTACCAAGCAAATTTCCACCTTTACATCTTTCATTCTAAGTTCCTCCTCAGAACTCAAGCTCCAGTTCTCCTGGCTATCCTACTCCACATTTACAATTGACTTCTTAGAATTCCTATTGCATATTTAACTTTTTGATACTTAAAGTAAACACCTGCTATGTTAAAAGAACTGCACGGAAGCCAAACATAAATTAAATGTGGACCTTAACCTCAAGGGCAGAAGGTAAGTCTACTCAAATAATTACAATAAAATGTAATGAGCAGTCATAAGGGAGGGATAATGATACATAGGTTTAAAAAGGAATTATTTTCTGCAAAAGAGGAGCTTGGGCAGCTATAGATGAAGAGGAGGCATTATAGGTAGAAGAAAAAGTAAAAGCAAATTAGAGAAAGAAAATTCTGGGGTGCACATTAAGGACAACCCAAAACTTGATAGAGAGCATGGGATTTGTGAAAGGAAATCGTGAGAATAGTGGGAGGATCCATCAGTTTCTCAAAAAGTGCTCTACAGCCACTGAAGGTCCCAAGCATTTATCAGGTAAGTCAATGAATGGTCCATAGATAGTTTGGTGGTTTCAGAAGAAAACTCAGTGACAATATTTTATTCATATACTGTACTGGACAAACCAATGTGCCTCCTCACATTCTCTCAGCCTAATCTGTCTCCTAGACTCTCGGCCACCACTCTGACAGCTCTATGTGATACCACTTGGAATATCTAGTTTCTTTTACCACCCAGAATTCAGATGAAGGTAATACAGCATGAAGTGAGACCTAGCTTGCCTAGAAGATATTAGGGTCCAGGTGAATGAAGGTCCAAAAAGGAGTTTCAGGAGATTCTGTGAACCAAGGGCAATAATGGTTTCTTCTTCAATTTTACTCCTGTTATTTTGAAAATGTTTTGGTGCAGGCGTCAGTTGGGGGAAGGATCATATTTTAAAAGTAATGTTATTAAAGCACTGCAACAAATATAGGTAGACATCTATATATAGTATAGTACTACACAACGGTTATCATAACCAATGGCATGATATTCTGTTCATTATGACTAAATGAAGACATTACCTTTATTCAGGATTAGCTTAATTTGGAAAATATGATAGGCATGAAAAGGGACAAATTTTCTGAATCCTTTGCTTTCTCATTCCCTGCTAAATACAGTAGGCACCCATAATTGGAGTCCTGCTGGTAAATACATATGACCTTAACACAGGTAAGTTGGTTTACAGCTTAAGGCAGAGGAAGAAAGCTGAAGTAGTACCTCTATCAAAGTATGTCATCTTCTCCAAAATCACTACTATTTATTCCAAAAATTTGAAGCTGATTATGGAAAAACTGGTAGCTCTCCATTTACCTTGCAAGTGGATATAAATCTTGATATACTCAGTCCAACAATGGTTATTATTATAACCATTATATTATAATATAAATAATAACAACCATTATATAAGCAGGCTGGCCCCATCAAGGAAAAAGTTTCTATGTTGTGAGGCCTCTTTAGAAAAAATGATGCTTTTCTCCACTTTATACTGTAGAAAAGTATTGATATTTTGTGTACATATGGAACAGCTACAGAGTTTCTTCTGGGTCTGCTCCTTTGAAGAAGAAAGCAAGCTCCTCCCTCTTCACACTCACTGTTTTTATACTGGCATGTGCTGGTATCAAAGCCTTTGGATATAACCATGAAGAAGTTCTGCATATTCTCATAAAAGTCATTAAAATAATCACTACCTAGGTCTTCAATCACTACCTTTAGAAGGACTTTTTCTTTTATTCCTAAGAAATGTGAGTTAAATGTAGAGTCTTTCTATAACACAGTGAAGTTTACTGGCTTCTTAGAGAGCAAGTATCAAAACACTTCAGTGCTCTACTTTCCTTTACTCAGGAAATCACCAATAACTTTTACACACAGATACATGATACTGAGACAATTTTTTGTAACAATTAATAGAAATTTCTATGTGTTTATGTACTGCATCTATTCTTCCTGGAAGAAAGTGCACTTCTTTGAAGAATTAAGGTAGGTATAGGCTTCCTTTAAAGGGTTTCAGTTTATAATATATATATTATTAGACAATATTTAGTCACACTGAAACCTGGAAGCCTATTTTTTTCTGTGTAATTTCTTAGCTTCCTCTTTCACTAAAATATCCCTACATCCCTTCTGCTTCCTTCTGACCCGAACAGAACTAACCTTTGATGGATTGAATGGAATACCCAGGTATGAAGAGCCTCGGAAACCACAGCGATTTAGATTTGATCCTAGAAAATAAAAGCATGTGCTTATTTAAAGTACACTTTATTTTTTGCACAGATTCTAAAGCAGTTTAATTACACAATCTTTCAGAAACAGACTATTCTAGTCTCCATTTTCATACTGGCTAATGCTGAATGCTTACCATGTGCCAGGTCCGTTCTAGGTGCTTATGGGAATTTCCTCATTTAATTTCCATACGAGTCACAGATAACATAATGATTTCTATCATGTACCTTTTATTAATAGCCCACCTCACGGCCTATAAAGTCCTTTCATAATTCTCCTGTAAGATCAATTTTTACATGATCAACATATTCAATCCCCCTTTCTATAGAACAGAAAACAGAAGCTCAGAGGTTAAGCGAATGTTCAAGGTAACAGTTAATAACACAATAGGGTCTAGTGTCTTTTTACTTTAACTCATTTAGTGTCTTTTTACTTTAACTCACTGCTTCTTTACACTGGAGCAAGCTAAAGGTATAAAGTTGTAGAGAAAATATGTACTTTGTATTTCCGTATTAGCTAGACCTTCGTTCTGAGTCCAGTAATCCACGTGGCTTTGAAGTATGTAGAATACTGTAAGTTAGCACTTAGTCTCTCTCGACTCAATCAAAATATGTTTATGCATACTTTTTTGCTATCTAAAAATTTTCATTTCTCAAGATATCAATGGAATGTAAGTTGGAACTTAAAAGAACAATCAACTATACAATAATTAGGGTTTTAATAGCTATTAGAAAATCAGTATGATAGATGCTGAAAATAATAATGCAGTATCAGCAGACTGTAAATGCACTGCTGATAAAAAGAATTGAGTTGGTCTAGTCTCTGATATGAAGAACTACCTTCATAAGAGATTATGACTTGTGTATGACTAACTTCATTATAACTGTTTTTCACTCTCCTACTTCTTCATTAGGTACTATACTTTTTCAGCTTCTTATCCCCCCAAAATACTTAAAACAGTAGTTTATACATTAATTCTTTGAACAAATTAGGAACCACTAAAATTTAAACTCTCCACCAATTATCATCTCTCTACTGGCAAAAAAATGTATTTTAAAAAGATACTAGTAGCCAGGCCTGGTAGATCACACCTATAATCCCAGCACTCTGGGAGACTGAGGAGGGTAGCTCATCTGAGGTCAGGAGTTTGGACCAGCCTGGTCAACATGGTAAAACCCCATCTGTACTAATAATACAAAACGTAGCTGGGTGTGGTGGCACCTGCCTGTAATCCCAGCTACTTGGGAAGCTGAGGCAAGAGAATTGCTTGAATCTGGGAGATGGAGGTTGCAGTGAGCCAAGATTGTGCCACTGCACTCCAGCCTGGGTGACAGAGTGAAACTGTGTCTCAAAAAAATAAAAATAAAATAAAAAGATACTAATGGTGATTATAATTTCAGTGATTATGGTTCTCTTATCCTAAGGACTTATAAATTGGTAAGCTACTTAAAACTTGCCAATATATAACAGAAGTTACAAAAACACTCATATCCTTTTGACCCAGTCATGATATATCTGAGAATCTATTCCAATAATTTCAAGTATGAGAAGAAATGCACACTTCAGTTTAATAACAGTGAAAATCTAGAAGCACCATAAAAGTCCAGCAGGTTAAGCATATCATGCCTCATGTACTGAAAGAAATACTATATTCCTATTAAAAGTAATAATCATTAGAACTATGTAGCAACACATAGAGAAAAGTATTTGATCAAGTTAAGCAAAAAAGTAGGATCCAAAAATAAATGTGCACTATTATGTTTATAATTAAGCAAATGGCACATATCAACAAAGACAGGAAGGGAATAAACAAAATAATATTAATGGTGTGAGATAACATGAATAAGGTTGAATTTTGTTCTCTGTATTAGTCACTGTTGCCATAACGTGTTACCACAAACTTGGCAACGTAAAACACCTACTGCCTTACTGTTCTGTTAAGGTCAGAAATCTAACACAGGCATCATCAGGCTAAAGTTAAGGTGTAGGTAGGGCTACCTTCCTTACTTGGAGGCTTTGGGGGAACAATCCGCCTCCAAGCTCATTCAGGATGCTGGCAGAATCAACTTCCTTGCAGTTGTGTGACTGAGTTCTGCATTTCTTTGCTGGTAGGTATCCCTTTTTGCTCCTAGATCCTCTCTTGCCATTTCTCATATGTGGGCCCCATATCTCAGAGTAGCAATGGCATTCAAATCCTTTCCATTAGACCCTCTCTGACTCTCCCTTCTCTCTTCTGCTCCCTTTCTCTGCAATGCCATGACGAACGTTTCTGCGTTCTGCTGCTGCTCATGTGATTTTACTGAGCCCACCTGTACACACGTCACCTGGGATAATCTCTTTATTTTAAGGTCAGTTGATTAGTATAACTTTAACTCCCATCTACAAAGTCCCTTCACAGCAGTACCCAGATTAGTATTTGACTGAATTACCAGGGAACAGAAATCCTGGGGCAACATCTTTAGAATTCTACCTAACACAACCCTTATATTCCAAATGGTACATGCTATACTTGAAAAAAAAAAAAAAAAAAAAGTTATCTTTCTCTTACCAAGTTATGAATTCCTTTATCCTTTTTACTTCTGAGACACAGTCTTGCTCTGTTGCCCAGGCTGGAGTGCAGAGACATGATCTCGGCTCACTGCAACCTTGCCTCCCAGGTGCAAGCAATTCTCCTGCTTCAGCCTCCCGAATAGCTGGGACTACAGGCATGCACTATCATGCCCAGCTAATTTTTGTATTTTTAGTAGAGACGGGGTTTCATCGTGTTGGCCAGACTGGTCTCGAACTCCCGACCTCAAGAGATCTGCCTGTCTTGGCCTCCCAAAGTGCTGGGATTACAGGCATGAGCCCACTGCACCCAGCCTATCCTTTTATCATCACTTCTTTTAATCCCTCTCTAGTTGGATGAGGGGCAGTATCAAAAGGCATATTTTCCTATTTGATTAAAAATTTTTTAATCTTTTTTTTCTCTTTTTGTTGTTGGGATTGTCTTTTTTAAAGGGCATCCTTTCAAATTACTAATTTGCTAACAGTCCTCCATGAAAATGTGATCTTCCACTTTTGATGGAAGACAGCTCTGATACCATCTGTCAGTTCTGAATTTATACTTGCAACTGGACACCTTTCTTGAGTCCCCCACCAACTTAAACAATTCTGCCAGGCGTTTTACACAGAGGTAGACATATAGTAGTGGTTCAATCAAATATCTGCTTCTGAGAGAAATAAATGAATGTATTCATTTTCTTAGAGGTAAATCAATAAATGACATTTCCGTTTGCTCACTTCTGTTTTTAGCCTGATTAAATAAATAACTTTTCTGAAAAGCAGCAGAAATATTGATACTGAAAAGTACCATATAAGGTTAGGAGATTATGGCATGGACACTTGGAATCAAACTCAGGATCCTATTCTTCCTATCAATGAGTTCTACAGGCAAGTAACAACCTCTCTGAGCCAGTTCCCTCCATTTTTGAACTAGTAACAATAACACATTGCAAGTAATATATTTCAGGCTTCTTGTAAAGGTTAAAGGACATGTTTAGATTGTACTTACCAAAGTGAAACAAGGCTTAATAAACAGTAACCATTCAAAATCAGTTAATTATATTTTATCAAAAATGAAACGGGAAGAAATGAATAGCTTTTGTTGCAACTTATCAAGGAAAGTTTTTTTAAAGTAAAAATGTTTTTCTTTTTTTCTTTTATTCCAGAAAGACTGTATACTGTCATGTAAAAAGTGTTTGGATCTTAAGCACCACAGTCACAGTATAGGGAAAAGACAATGTAATATTTCTTGCCCTCTTCTTAATCATCTGTGGACTACGAAGCTGGATAAAGAAGTTTATTCTTTATTTATTTTAAAGTGTATACTTTATTCTATAGTAAGGGGTTTTACTGTTTCTTATGGAAAGCTAAGATAAAGTAACTAAGAAATCAAGAAAATTACTCATTCACTAAATTGAGTTATCAGTCACACACTTAAATCCTAATGTTTTAAAAAATGATGCTCATTAGGAGGTAACATTTTCACCACTTAAAATTTTTCACCACTTAGGCCGGGCACGGTGGCTCACATCTGTCATCCCAGCACTTTGGGAGGCCGAGGTGGGTGGATCACCTGAGGTCAGGAGTTCGAGACCAGCCTGACCAACATGGAGAAACTCCATCTCTACTAAAAGTACTAAAATTAGCCGAGTGTGGTGGTGTGCGCCTGTAGTCCCAGCTACTTGGGAGGCTGAGGCAGAATAATTGCTTGAACCCGGGAGATGGAGGTTGCAGTGAGCCAAGATTGCACCACTGCACTCCATTCTGGACGACAGAATGATACTCCATTTCAAAAAAAAAAAAAAAAAAAATCAAAAAATCACCACTTAAAAAAATTTATTAGGTACTCTTTTGTGGTTTCTGTCAATATTTGTCTGCTCTTGTGCTTTCCTTTAGAATTCTAATATGCATACCTTTTCATGATAATGAAGAACGTATACACACACAATTCATTGGAAATTTATCACTGAATGCATACTCTGGGTACAGGATAAATTTCTTTCCAGGTTGTCAAACTGCACCATCTAGTGTTCCTATTTAACAGTTGCAAAACAAACTGAAAATTCTTTGTGTGGTCTGGCTGGCCATCAGAATCAACTGCCTATTTTGAAAAAACAGAGATGCCTCTTGCATCTCCCCTCCCCATGCCTCCACAAAAACATGAGGATAGGGCCTGGAAAACTGTATTTAAAAAGAAAAACAATCCCTGTTTGACACATAGTCACAGTCAAGAACTACTGATTTGGTAAATATATTCTCCACTTTTGTAGAACCATAGAGTCAAACTAGTTTATGCTGTTAAACAGAAGTACTTTAGATAGCACTATATCATAAAAATTAAGGTTAAGAAAAATGAAAACTGGGTAGATGAGAGAGGTAGCAAAAATGGGAATATGTACATGGATGTACTATGTGTGTGTTTATGTGTAAGTATGCAGGAGGTATGCTATTAGATAATATAATGTATTTAAAGTTATCAACTATAAGGAAGAATAATTCATTTATTTGCACGTTTGCACAGGGAAGAAATTTATTAAGCTGACTCTTGCCTGATGACTGAGTTATATCTCATTTTAAAACTTAGTGTTTTACTATTAAGCTCATAAAACCAACTTTATGTCAAGCACTGACAGACAGTACATTTAGATATTCTTTAAAAAATGGTTATAAACTTATGGAATATAAAAGTTTGAGAGTATAAAGAGGTTTATTTTAATCAGGGGAGTTGTTTTTCATAAAAAGTAATAAACTGTATTGTGAAATATAAAATTACATTCAAAATTATATTTAGGTATAATAAAGGACAGCTCTTGGGCCAAAATATCACCATACTGTTAATGATAATTATGCTTCTTAAATATATTTCAAAACTGATTAGATCATGTTCTTAACTTTCTAATCCTCATTTTAAAAGTTTTTGCCCTAAGTAAACAGAATTCAAGTGAGGAATGTGGCTACTTTCTGATTTTAAAATGAACATTTATATTTTATGGATAGAGAAATAATTTCACATAAATCTCAAGAAACATAATTTCCTAATAAGAAGACATGCCTTACACAACTCCTTAAGGATATCAAGAAAGTACCAGACAAGGTAAATGAAACATTCTATAGCTAAAAAGAAATTTTAAATATACCTGTTTTCCAAATTTCACAGATTTGTTTTAGAATTGAACCTACACCAATTAAAGAAAAGGCAGACAGGAGATATTCTTTCACAGATATTAGAGACTTAAAAATATTTCCCTCAACAAGATAGCAAATTGAGAATTCAGAATTGCAGCTGAACTGTGAAAAGGTCTGTGGAATCGTCTACCAGACATCTGACCTGGGAAAGCTAGATATATAAATGACCACTATAAAACTATTTTTGCCAAAATGTCTTGATCTATAATATTTCCAAAACAGATGACTTATAATTTTTAAAATATGCAACATGCTTGACTTAGCCACATGAAACCATACTTACTTCCCCCATGTTATTTTTTTAAAGTGAGCAATCTGAAGAATCCACTAAAAAAATGAAAGCATTAAACATTTTACCCTTTAATATTAAACTTTCTTATCTATGTTTCCAAACACTTAATCCTAATACTTTATGGGATCTATTATGGAACAGATACTAGATTTTCCTTTAAAGCTATAAGACAGTCTCCGAGTTCCCATGAGAAAAATCTGTACCTCACAGAAAAACATGCATGGTAAACAGACCACCTATTGCCCTGAATCAGCACATATAAATAAAATATCCAAAGGACTAGAAAACTGTATTCTAATCTTGTCTCTAGCATTAACTAGCTGTATTACTGAGGACAAATTATTAATCTCTTTGAACCTTAATATCCTCATTTGTAAAATGATGGACTGTAACAGTCCTCACTCTAAGTCTAAAATTCTCTGGTTGTGCCCTCAAAGAAGGGCACACACAATTCCCAACCCAACCCCTTGTGTTTCCTTAATACTTCGTTCCTGAAGTTAACGAGAAGGACCCGATCCTCCAGTGGTCTCACCATACACTTATTACTAGGAAATCACTAGGGTCTTTATAATCCTGGAGTTAAGTGGAGGTCAGGGTTAATTTTAATTAAATATTCACAATGTCCTTATATGCCAAACATGATTGTTTCCAGTAGGGACCCATATACTTAAACAGTAAAACAACATTGAAACTTGGAGTCAGAAGTGCCGGATGTCAATCCGATTCTATCTCTTATCATCTGTGTGAGGTTTCAGGCAGGTCTTTGAATCACTTTGCCTCTCAGTTTCCTCTTCTGGGACAGGCCAATTAGGTGAAGAACAAATCTATCTGGTTATGTATTTGGCAGTGCTTTGAAAATTATAAAATAGTAAATAATGTACTGCCTTATTTCTTCCATTAGCAAAAATACCAGTATTTATGTATAACTATGAACTTTTAGTTTTTATTTTTGTATGTTTTGAAGAGAAGTTAAGTATTTTTCTAGTTTAAAGCTTTAAATACAGAAACATATTTACTTATGGCAAACATTCAAACAATTCAGATACATAGAAAAACAGTAAAGTATCTTATCTTGCCATCCCCCACCTCTGTTTCCACCTACCTCCCCCTCCACAAAGATTTTCTATGTATCCTTTCTGAGTTTTTCCTGTACATTTACATACATAGATTGTTAAAGCACCTCTGTATATATTTTAAATTTATCATTTAATAATATATAAGTAAACTTTCGGTGCCACAAAAGAAATAGCACTCAAATATAGAATTTTCTTTTTTCTTCTCAGCAAGGCGATTTACTTCTATAGAAGGGTACACCCTTACAGATGGAGCAACGGTGAGTGCACACTTGGACAAGTGAGGGGAAGGGGTTCTTATCCCTGACGCACGTGGCCCCTGCTGCTGTGTGGTTCCCCTATTGGCTAGAGTTAGACCAAACAGGCTAAACTAATTCTAATTGGCTAATTTAAAAAGAGAGACAGGGTGAGTGGTTTGGCGGGAGTCAGGGTAGATCAGAATGAGTCAGGGTGGAGCAGGTAATCAGCATGAGTCAAGGAGGAGCAGGTAATTGGAATGAGTCAGGGTGGGGCAGGTGATGGAAAAAGGTTGCTTTATGAGGAAGTTAAGTTTAAAAGTAGGAGGCAAATAAAATCCTTTACAGATAAGCAAATGCTTAGAGATTTTGTAACCACTAGGCCTGCCTTACAAGAGACCCTGAAGGAAGCACTAAACGTGGAAAGGAACAACCGGTACCAGCCATTGCAAAAACATGCCAAAATGTAAAGACCATCGAGGCTAGGAAGAAACTGCATCAACTAACGAGCAAAATAACCAGTTAATATCATAATGGCAGGATCAAGTTCACACATAACAATATTAACCTTAAATGTAAATGGACTAAATGCTCCAATTAAAAGACACAGACTGGCAAACTGGATAAAGAGTCAAGACCCATCAGTCTGCTGTATTCAGGAGACCCATCTCACACGCAGAGACATACATAGGCTCAAAATAAAGGGATGGAGGAAGATTTACCAAGCAAATGGAGAACAAAAAAAAGCGGGGGTTGCAATACTAGTCTCTGATAAAACAGACTTTAAACCATCAAAGATCAAAAGAGACAAAGAAGGCCATTACATAATGGTAAAGGGATCAATTCAACAAGAAGAGCTAACTATCCTAAATATATATGCACCCAATACAGGAGCACCCAGATTCATAAAGCAAGTCCTTAGAGACTTACAAAGAGACTTAGACTCCCATACAATAATAATGGGAGACTTCAACACCCCACTGTCAACATTAGACAGATCAACGAGACAGAAAGTTAACAAGGATATCCAGGAATTGAACTCAGCTCTGCAGCAAGCAGACCTAATAGACATCTATAGAACTCTCCACCCCAAATCAACAGAATATACATTCTTCTCAGCACCACATCGTACTTACTCCAAAATCGACCACGTAATTGGAAGTAAAGCACTCCTCAGCAAATGTACAAGAACAGAAATTATAACAAACTGTCTCTCAGACCACAGTGCAATCAAACTAGAACTCAGGACTAAGAAACTCAATCAAAACCGCTCAACTACATGGAAACTGAACAACCTGCTCCTGAATGACTACTGGGTACATAACGAAATGAAGGCAGAAATAAAGATGTTCTTTGAAACCAATGAGAACAAAGATACAACATACCAGAATCTCTGGGACACATTTAAAGCAGTGTGTAGAGGGAAATTTATAGCACTAAATGCCCACAAGAGAAAGCAGGAAAGATCTAAAATTGACACTCTAACATCGCAATTAAAAGAACTAGAGAAGCAAGAGCAAACACATTCGAAAGCTAGCAGAAGGCTAGAAATAACTAAGATCAGAGCAGAACTGAAGGAGATAGAGACACAAAAAACTCTCCAAAAAATCAATGAATCCAGGAGTTGGTTTTTTGAAAAGATCAACAAAATTGACAGACCACTAGCAAGACTAATAAAGAAGAAAAGAGAGAAGAATCATATTGACGCAATTAAAAATGATAAAGGGGATATCACCACCGACCCCACAGAAATACAAACTACCATCAGAGAATACTATAAACACCTCTACGCAAATAATCTGGAAAATCTAGAAGAAATGGATAATTTCCTGGACACTTACACTCTTCCAAGACTAAACCAGGAAGAAGTTGAATCCCTGAATAGACCAATAGCAGGCTCTGAAATTGAGGCAATAATTAATAGCCTACCAACCAAAAAATGTCCAGGACCAGATGGATTCACAGCTGAATTCTACCAGAGGTACAAGGAGGAGTTGGTACCATTCCTTCTGAAACTATTCCAATCAATAGAAAGAGGGAATCCTCCCTAACTCATTTTATGAGGCCAACATCATCCTGATACCAAAGCCTGGCAGAGACACAACAAAAAAAGAGAATTTTAGACCAATATCCCTGATGAACATCGATGCAAAAATCCTCAATAAAATACTGGCAAACCGGATTCAGCAACACATCAAAAAGCTTATCCACCATGATCAAGTGGGCTTCATCCCTGGGATGCAAGGCTGGTTCAACATTCGTAAATCAATAAACATAATCCAGCATATAAACAGAACCAAAGACAAGAACCACATGATTATCTCAATTGATGCAGAAAAGGCTTTTGACAAAATTCAACAGCCCTTCATGCTAAAAACGCTCAATAAATTCGGTATTGATGGAACGTACCTCAAAATAATAACAGCTATTTATGACAAACCCACAGCCAATATCATACTGAATGGGCAAAAACTGGAAAAATTCCCTTTGAAAACTGGCACAAGACAGGGATGCCCTCTCTCACCACTCCTATTCAACATAGTGTTGGAAGTTCTGGCTAGGGCAATTAGGCAAGAGAAAGAAATCAAGGGTATTCAGTTAGGAAAAGAAGAAGTCAAACTGTCCCTGTTTGCAGATGACATGATTGTATATTTAGAAAATCCCATTGTCTCAGCCCAAAATCTCCTTAAGCTGATAAGCAACTTCAGCAAAGTCTCAGGATACAAAATTAATGTGCAAAAATCACAAGCATTCTTATACACCAGTAACAGACAAACAGAGAGCCAAATCAGGAATGAACTTCCATTCACAATTGCTTCAAAGAGAATCAAATACCTAGGAATCCAACTTACAAGGGATGTAAAGGACCTCTTCAAGGAGAACTACAAACCACTGCTCAGTGAAATCAAAGAGGACACAAACAAATGGAAGAACATACCATGCTCATGGATAGGAAGAATCAATATCGTGAAAATGGCCATACTGCCCAAGGTAATTTATAGATTCAATGCCATCCCCATCAAGCTACCAATGAGTTTCTTCACAGAATTGGAAAAAACGGCTTTAAAGTTCATATGGAACCAAAAAAGAGCCCGCATCTCCAAGACAATCCTAAGTCAAAAGAACAAAGCTGGAGGCATCACGCTACCTGACTTCAAACTATACTACAAGGCTACAGTAACCAAAACAGCATGGTACTGGTGCCAAAACAGAGATATAGACCAATGGAACAGAACAGAGTCCTCAGAAATAATACCACACATCTACAGCCATCTGATCTTTGACAAACCTGAGAGAAACAAGAAATGGGGAAAGGATTCCCTATTTAATAAATGGTGCTGGGAAAATTGGCTAGCCATAAGTAGAAAGCTGAAACTGGATCCTTTCCTTACTCCTTATACGAAAATTAATTCAAGATGGATTAGAGACTTAAATGTTAGACCTAATACCATAAAAATCCTAGAGGAAAACCTAGGTAGTACCATTCAGGACATAGGCATGGGCAAAGACTTCATGTCTAAAACACCAAAAGCAACGGCAGCAAAAGCCAAAATTGACAAATGGGATCTCATTAAATTAAAGAGCTTCTGCACAGCAAAAGAAACTACCATCAGAGTGAACAGGCAACCTACAGAATGGGAGAAAATTTTTGCAATCTACTCATCTGACAAAGGGCTAATATCCAGAACCTACAAAGAACTCAAACAAATTTACAAGAAAAAAACAAACAACCCCATCAAAAAGTGGGCAAAGGATTTGAACAGACATTTCTCAAAAGAAGACATTCATACAGCCAACAGACACATGAAAAAATGCTCATCATCACTGGCCATCAGAGAAATGCAAATCAAAACCACAATGAGATACCATCTCACACCAGTTAGAATGGCGATCATTAAAAAGTCAGGAAACAACAGGTGCTGGAGAGGATGTGGAGAAATAGGAACACTTTTACACTGTTGGTGGGATTGTAAACTAGTTCAACCATTATGGAAAACAGTATGGCGATTCCTCAAGGATCTAGAACTAGATGTACCATATGACCCAGCCATCCCATTACTGGGTATATACCCAAAGGATTATAAATTATGCTGCTATAAAGACACATGCACACGTATGTTTATTGCAGCACTATTCACAATAGCAAAGACTTGGAATCAACCCAAATGTCCATCAGTGACAGATTGGATTAAGAAAATGTGGCACATATACACCATGGAATACTATGCAGCCATCAAAAAGGATGAGTTTGCGTCCTTTGTAGGGACATGGATGCAGCTGGAAACCATCATTCTTAGCAAACTATCACAAGAACAGAAAACCAAACACCGCATGTTCTCACTCATAGGTGGGAACTGAACAATGAGATCACTTGGACTCAGGAAGGGGAACATCACACACCGGGGCTTATCATGGGGAGGGGGGAGGGGGGAGGGATTGCATTGGGAGTTATACCTGATGTAAACGATGAGTTGATGGGTGCAGCACACCAACATGGCACAAGTATACATATGTAACAAACCTGCACGTTATGCACATGTACCCTACAACTTAAAGTATAATAATAAATAAATTTTAAAAAAATAAATAAATAAATAAATAAATAGCTGCTCTCAGGTAAAAAAAAAATAATAATAAAAAAAAAATAAAAGTAGGAGGCAAAGAACTGAACATACTGACATATTGATTCTTTGAAGAGAAATTTAAAACTCATATCTAATATATATGATAGACAGTTTCATGTCAGTATATATATAGAGATCTACCTTATTTACTGCATAATATTCTTTACTGGGCCATAGTTTATGTAACTTTCACTTCTGATGAACAATTATTTTGCTTCTAATATGTTACTGTAACAAACAATGCCCAAACCAAATCTACATATATTTTTGTGCACATGTATTGGTTTCCAGAGGTCAGGAACAAATTAATACAAACTTGATGTTTCAAAACAACAGAAATTTATTCTCTCACAGTTCTGGAGTCCAAAGTCCAAAGTCAAGGTGTTGGGAGTGTTGCTTTTCTGGATACCCTGAGGGAAGATCTGATTCGATTTGTGCTTCCCTCCTAGCTTCTGTTGGCTGTGGGACTCTTGGCATTCCTTAGCTTGATGAATCTAATTCCTGACTCTTTCTTCATCCAGCCTTCCCCCTGTGTCTCAAATCTCCCTCTCCTTTCACTTATGAGGTCACCAGTCATTGAATTTAGGGCTTACCCTAAATCCAGTATGATCTCATCTCAAGATCCTTAATTACTTCTGCAAAGACTATTCCAAATAAGGTCAAATTCTGAGGTTCTGAGTGGATATATCTTTATGGGGCCACTATTCGACCCATTATAGCATACATGAGAATACGTTAGATAGGGCAAAAAAAAAAAAAAAAAAAAAAAAAAAAAAATATATATATATATATATATATATACTGCTAAACTGCTCTTCAAAAGGCTGTAATAATTTTCACCTCCACCAACAGAATATTAAAGTACTCTCTCCCCCATATTCTTGGCAACTTTTAGCAAAACTGACATGTTAGGTTAAAAAAAAAAATGTAACATTGTTTTGATTGAATTTTCCTGATTTCTAGTAAGGTTAATCATCTTTTTATGTATTGATTGACTATCTGTACTTCTTTTGTTAACTACTTACTCAATAAATTTTGTCATTTTCTAAAAGACAATGTATCTTTTTCTTCTGAATCTTTACCAATTCTTAATAGTCAATGTTAATATTATACATGCCATAATTTTCTGCAAATTCATCACTTATTTGTTATCTTTTACTACATAAAGTATTTAAATAATTATTTAGTCAAATCTATCAAATTTTTCCTTTATAATCCCCAGGTTGTTTAACATTTTTAGATATTATAATTGCCTAGATTTTACGTGGTATCTCAAAGTAGGACAAATACAGACCTATGAGTTGCAGAAAGCATATTCTATCAGTTTGCAAATGCTTTACGAATTAGGAAATATTTGAGGAGCCAGACGAGGTCCTAGGCTAAATGAGAAAATATATAAAAGAGGAAGAGAAAAAAGTTGGAGAAGGGGAAGGTGATTCAACAGTCTAACAACTACTGAAACACAACAATGATTTAAGCACTGAGAGGGAAAAGAAATAGAAGACACATTCACTCATCTGCCTTCCAGAAGTTTGCAATTCAGGTGGAAGCAAAAATATTTTAAGTAACTTTTAAGCAGTAATGACTGAAGAAAAAAATTGGCAATGGGCTTCAAGCCAATGAAGTCCATGGAGTTGACAGTTTACTAGGAAAGATAATTCTGATGGGTCTCAAAAGGGGTGGTGAGCTGCAACTCTACCTCCAAAAAATGTTTAAACTTTCCCCGAAGTGTAATAAACATAAAAAAGTACTCCTATAATAATTAAAAAGCTCCATGAACTTTTGCAAAATAAACTCACCTGTATAACCAGTGCTCAGCTCAAGAAAAAATACATGACTAGCACTCCAGAAGCCTCTCCCACTTCCTTCTAGTACTCCCCAAAAGCCCAGACTGGTTTTAGCTATTTTTGTATTTTGTAAAAATGGAACAATATAGAATGTACTTCTTCCTCTCAAAAATATGCTTGTGACACTCAAAGAACTGAACGTAGTTGTAGACTGTTCATTCCCATTACTGTATCATTTTCCATGGTGTGAATATGCTAATATATCCTTTATCCATTATACTGAAGACGGGTAGTCTGTATAATTACTAGTTCTAGGCTCTTATAAAAAATACTTCTATAAACATCCTAGAACATATCTTTTGGGGAACATGTTTTAATTTCTGCTGGGTATACACTAGAACTGTTGAGTCGTAGAACATACACATGTTCAGCTTTAGCAAATATAACTAAATAGTTTTCCAAAGCAGGTGTAAAACTCCTTTAGCAGTGAATGAGAGTTCCAGTTTGCCACATTTTTGTGAACACTTGTTATTTTCCACCTTTTTCATTTTTAGCCATTCTGGTGATTACATAACAAACAAAATTATTATGGATAATATGAAACTCCAGATAACAGCAAATCTCTCACAACACAAGATTAAATAATGAGAAGTATGTAGCTTTTTAGAACAACAGAGAGATAATAGTGTTATAAAAAACTCATTTCACTAATAAAATGATGGGGGAAAGTAAACACTTATTAAAGAACAGACCAAAAAATTGCTCAATCATGGAGCCACCAAATAGTCCTTAAAAGTCGGGGGAAACAGAAGAAAAGACAAAGTAGGAAGCATGGTGAGTAAGTGACCAATGGTCTGGAAACTATAACCTACATCATGAGTTCTCTCATTAAATGTTATGGTCCATCCTTTTCTATAAAGACAATAGCTATTTTATTTCAGGAGTATGAGTTTCAGTAAATTTTTAATTAAAAAATAACATAAAAATATATTTCAGCAAGAACAGAGCTTTCCTATGTGCCATAGTGTGTATATAATTTCCTATCTGTACCATGGAAGATACATTTCTTTAAAAACCGGGCATGTACTTATAATTAAAAAAAAAAAAACCAAGCACAATCTGTAATAATTCTACCATACATCAGTCTAATAATTAACTGCTTAAAAATCCCAGACTTTCCCTTAAACTATTAAAAGACATCCTGGAAAAAAGGGAAAACAATAAATGACTTCTATTTTGCAAGTGACCAGGACTAAGACGTGGCCTCAGCCACATGCTCCTGGAAAATGAGGACCATATCTTGCAACTTATCACAGCCCTTCTCTACAGATTTAGAAGAGTAGAACTCTTAGCAGAAAGTTCAACAAATCCTACTCGTCAACATGGTAGATCTGTAACTATTGACCAAACTCTTATATATGCTTTTCATGGAGCTGGTAAAAAAAAGTGATTAGGTATTTATATATTTAATTCTGATAGACCTAGTTCAAAATGCTTAATCAATTTTTAATAAGACTTTGTAAACAGGCATAGATTAAAAAATTATATAAAAACAGACACTATGAACTTCAAGAATAAAATAGCCACAAACTATGTTCAAGATCATCTGTAAAATAGAGAAAATCTTTCTTTGTAAGTAAAGTTTTAGCTTATTATTTCTCCAAAGTTCACTGGATGAGATTTACATATGATTACTCCAACCAGTGAACCACAAAATGCTAACTCTTTAAAGACAGGTAAGTGGTGACCACTTCAAAAAAAAAAAAAAAGCATGATGTTCTAGGAGTTTATTTGTTTGATGTTTTTCAGGTTAGAATATATAATATGTATAAGTTATATCTATCTTAGATATTTTATGCTTAACAGAGTAATACAGTTTATAAAACGTACATATTTGTAGTTGATTATGTAATTTATGAACTGAGAATTCATTTAATTAATAAAAAATTTTAAAGTGTTATGAAGTATAAAAATGACTGAAGCATACATAAGAGCTTTAAGAAACCATTAAAAATGCTAATGAAACACTGGAGGGAAAACAACCAGGAAACTGAAAGAAAACTTTTTGATGGCAAAGAGTTTTTCACTGAAAAGACAAGAGTTGTTGGGAATGAAAAACAGAGTTAATGCCACAGAACTAATCAAAAATAAACACTGACTATAAATAATCAACAATCAGTCATTAATATGGAAAAGCATAGTACAGTGCCACAAGTGTGAATCTCTATTAAATTCCAGATAATTCTAAATTGTTTTCTTAAGAGATTATGATCAGATTTGTTAAGTACTATATTTCAACAGAATGGCAATGCTGCATTACAAGGAAATCACAGATAAATAAAATATGTTAACAGTATACAAGTAAGTACTAAGATTTTCTAGTCCAACGCATGTTATGTCAGGTACAACTAGTCACACTAAAAATAAAATGCTAAAAACTCACTCACTGTCTTCTGTGGGAAGGACCTGCAGGGAGTAAATCCACTCTATTATATCATCTTTGTTCACCACATCTAAGGAATCCAACATATCCAGCCCGGAGAGTGCAAAAAATGCAATCGTCAACCTAAAAGAAAAAAATGTAAAATTCCATCTTAACTATCAAACCACTTAAGTCTGAAGTCTTTCTGGTCTAGAAAAATAATAAAATCATTCTAATTTTCCAATATTTAAACAATACTTCCACCTTACAAAAGCATATATATATATGTGTGTGTGTGTATATATATATATTCTTGTAACTTAATATTATCAGTCAAGCCTTTGTTTCAATTTTTCAAAAGGGGACATTTGGGAGTTAAGAAACCAGTCCTACCCCACTGACACAAACATGACCCACTAAAGCCACAATATCAGCAAACTGAAGGCTAAAGTAGATTTAAAAAAGGATTCTCTACAACTAATCAGTACAAATAGTACAGGGCTTAGAAATATATGAAAATGTCAATTTTCACTAATTTGTCAGGATCAATTATACTTATAGCTTATATTAAATTCTGGAGGAATATGAGAACAGTATCTTAATTCAAAGCTGTTAACAAATAATATGACTCCTTGGGAAAAGATTTATAATAAGTTTTGAGAAATACAAAACATTTAAAAAAATACAAATGTACTTACAGTCTGTTTTCCCAGAGAGGAGCACTCTTTGGTGGAATGAAAAACTATAGAGCAAAACCTTCCCCCTCTAAGACTGTACACTATAAATTGGAAATCTAAACCTGTGCTTTCATATAAAAATCAGTATCTTACTGATTGCTCTGAACACAAAGAATCTGTTATATATAATTCTTTTCATGTTGAGAAGCAGTCTCTAGTATAGCTTGAGTACTGTTATATCACTTCCATAATCTAACAATTTATATGACTAATAGTAATAAATTAGTATTTCAAATTATCTGGTCTAAAATTTTACAGCAGAGCTACCTGATGTATTCTGTAACCTTTTCAATGAAGATTTTAAGAAAGAATGAAGCCTTAATGCCCTGAGGTATCCACTGTATGTAACAAATTTACTTCTCTCCTATGCATCTAGAATAGTATTATCTATAGATAGACAGAATAGTACTACAGGTTGAGTATCCCTTATCTGAATTGCTTGGGACCAGAACTGTTTCAGATTTCAGATTTTTTTAAATTTTAGAATATTTGCATATACATAATGAGATGATATCCCACTGGGACAGGACCCAAGTCTAAATATGAAATTCATTTAAATTTCATATACATCTTACACACATGATGTATTTTATATAATAGTTTAATAATTTTGTGCATGAAACAAAGTTTGTGTTCAGTACTTATGTGTGGAATTTTTCACTTGTAGCATCATGTCAGTGCTCAAATCATTTCTGATTTTGGAGCCTCTCAGAGTTTTCGATTAGGGATGTTTAATCTGTACCAACTTGTCCTGACCCTGTCTGGTGCAACCCCTTCCTTTCCTAGTCTCTCCAAGTGTCTTAAACAATGGACTACATTCATGCCTAGATACCAGATGGGCCTATGGCTACATCATATTGCAGAGTTCTAAAATTATAAACAAGCATCTACATTAAGAAATAACACAAATAAAATTGATAACCATGTCAGTGAAGAGAGAGCCTTAGAGGATATATTAGACTTAATCATGAAGTTAAAATACTAGCACATAGATGCTGCCATAATACTTTGAAACAAATGACTGAAAGGCTGCACGAATTCTGGAATTTGAAGCATTATTCTTCATTTACAATTGTTTTTCAATGGCTGATTCATCTGGTAAATACTTTTAAGTACAGTCACATATCTGTGAAATTATTTAACTTGTAAAATAGTTTTTGTACTACCATAATTTTTCAGTAAGAAACATCTACTGAACACCTACTAGAGATTAGATGTCACGACAAAAATGAATAAAGCTTCCTAACCTTAAGGAGGTTACATGTTAAGTGCTATTATAGAAATCATCTTCTTCCTTTCTCAACTGGCTCCTTTTGCCTTTTATTCTCCAGACCAGATGGTAGTTCCAATTCAAGAATCCTGGGACGACTCCTTCTTCTTCATCCCCTCTTCTCTAGCCCTACTTCACTGCCTCAGCATCTCTCTCCTGGAGTACCACATCAGTGGCCTCATCGGTCTCCTTGGTTCTGGTCCTGTACCATGTGATATATGGCTATACAAATGACTATTCCTGTCACTTACATGATATCCAACTCATGTTTCTAGATAAGCACACAAAGCTTTCCATGATCTGATGCATGCCTACCTCTTTAGATTACATTCCTACCACATCCCTTTACATTTTGAACCACTACTAGAGAACTAAGTGAAGTTTTCTGCTCAACACTCACTTCTCCAGCTTTATTCTTCTTATTGTCCATTTGCAACAACAACAAAACAACACTGGAACACATTCTTTAAGATTTAGCTTTGCGGTTACTTCTTCCAAGAAGCCTTCTCTAGTCCCTGTCTCTCTTCAGGCGGAGCTACTTAGGTACTTTCAGAATGCCCTCAGAATATCACAATCATTTTGTGTAGTCAGGGGATTAGCCATATCAGAATCATCTGGGCACTTGTCAGAAATGCAGCATCTTCAGCTCACATTCAACATCACACTCCTCAGCTACTGCAATATACTTTAACAAACTGCTTCATGCAACACTGCACCTCTTTTGCCTACCATTAGATTTATAGTTCCCATAAAGTACATTTCTAAGACCTTAGAGGTTCTCTGCTGCTCCTACACATAAAACACCATACAGACACTCCATTAAAAGTCAATAACTTTACAGAGGACAGGGATACACAGGAGTATTCATCTAAAAATACAATGACGCAGGCTTATGCAATCAGAATCTGCATTTTAACAAGATCCCCAAGTGATTCACATGCCCATTAGAGTTGGGAATCACTGCTGTAATAACTGCGTATTTGTTTCTACTGTAAGGCAAACAGTCTCTAACTTTAGCCTGCATTAGAACCACCTGAGATGCTTGTTATAATGCAGACTCCCAAGGCCCATACAGAATCCAGTGAAGGTCTGGGAAGCGGCCCAGGTATGTACATTTTTATAAGCACATACAGGTCATTACTTAGAGCCTCCGACCAATACACTTTCAAAGATGTACTGCTAGACTGTGATATATTTAAGACAATGGGGGCGGTGGCTCATGCCTGTAATCCCAGCACTTTGGGAGACTGCGGCGGGTGGATCACAAGGTCAAGAGACCCAGACCATCCTGGCCAACATGGTGAAACCCCATCTCCACTCAAAATACAAAAAATTAGCTGAGCATGGTGGCACACACCTGTAGTCCCAGCTACTCGGGAGGCTGAGGCAGGAGAATCACTTGTCCCAGGAGGCGGAAGTTGCAGTAAGGAGAGACGGCACCACTGCACTCCAGCCTGGCGACAGAATGAGACTCTGTCTCAAAAAAAAAAAAAAAAAAAAAAAAAAAAGCGAGGAAATGAAAGAACAAAGTAGTTGCAGAATGGGAGGCAGCAGAGAGGTTACAACACAGGATACATAGGGGAAAATAGAGGGACATGAGAATACGAAGACTAGCTAGATTGTAAATGCCTTGTGAAATAAAAGCTAACTGCTTAAACCCTTCTTCTAGAACAGCTGACTGTAAAAATAACAGAAAATTGTCACTAATTTGTTCCTTAATAAAAAGGACTACTCTAATTCCTATTACCCAAATACATATGGCAACAATAACTCATAAACCACACTAAACTCCCTAAACTACTTATAAAAGAAACCTGGTGATTGATAAAGCTCCCAATGCAAGATATAATATTCACTTGAGTTCTAAACTAGTAACTATCATTTTAAGAAGTCAATATAAAAGAAAAATCTCTGATGAAACAACAGACAATACACTTTTTATTTTCATAAAGTTATCGTCACTAGAAAAGTAAAAATTATTCCTATTGGTCAGGCTAAAAGAAACAGGAAAATAAGAGTAATTTTGCCAAAATAGTGAATCAGAAAATAAGTGTCTAAATATCCAGTCTAATATTAGCCTTCTCAAAAGTCAGCTTTTTCATACCTATTGGTAAAAACAAATGAACAGAGGAACACTTGAATCATTGGTTTAACACTGTATCCCTGTACCTAGACACACGGGGAGGCACTCTATGAATGACTGTGGAAATTAACCAGGTAAGACTTGTGGCTTGCCCAATGTATTGTTTTGTCTTAAAAATCAGCAGAAACTTTGTGACCAGTCACCTTTGCTGAAAAGGTTGGAGTTTCTTCACAAGCATTTTAAAGTCAGTTATGAATCACATGCACCACAAAAGAACTTAGTGCTAAGGAAAATAAAGTCTGTGAGTTAGGAAAGAGAAAAACTTAAAAAACACTACAGAAACCGATATATGCAGTTATCTTAAATGCAGTTATGTGGGCTATAAGAAAACCAAAATGACGTAAAAATTCTATTCATGTGACGAACATTAGACAAAAAAGATATAATATTGCTTAACCAATGCACTAAGGTGTTATATATCTGTTATCTAATACGTAACACTTGCTGTCGACCCTATGCTTATACTGAAGTTAAATAAGTCAGAAATTTGTGCTGTTTTACTTATGCTGTGAACGGAATTACACAGTTTAATGCCAAAGTACATTTATTCTATATGGATTTGTCCAAGCTGGAATTTTATAGAACAGGCCAAACACATTCGCACTTTGAAAATGCAATCACAGACTTACAGTGATAGCTGCAAGCAAAGTTCAACTGTTTAACAATCACAATTTAATCAGCTCACAAGACTTATACACTGCATGTATCCAAACAGTGTATGTATACGATAAATATGCATATTATGTATCAATAACAAAAACAGGATGGAAGACTTTTTATACAAACGCTTTGAATCACATAAAATTAATCCCCATTAAGATATAAATGATTTATCAACATTTTAAAACATCTCATATCACTACAATCATAATCTTTCGATATGGAAATCTGAATCTTTCAGTGAAAGTATGGGCTCTGCTAATCAATCAACAACTATGGGAGAAGGAAGGATACACGCGTTTCACTCTTTTGTAAGAATCTGTTCATCCTTCAGGGCTCAGGTCACATTACTCAACAAATATTTCTTAGTGCTTCTCATATACCAGGTACTATTTAAGGACCTAGTGCAAACTAAGATGTTGCAAATGTTGAAGTAGAAACAATTGCCACCGGCCAATATGGCAACTGAGCACTTGAAGGGTGGTGGCTACTGCAAACAGAATAACTTAATTTTTAATTTTATTTAATTAATTCAAATCGAAATAGCCAAATGTGGCTAGTGGCCACCAGATTGGACAGGGCAGCCCAGTCCTAAGTATAGAGGTAAACAAGATAGACAAAAATGTTACCTTTGTGAAGTTTATAATCCAGTGTAATAGAAAGATATTAAACAAATAAACCAATAAATACATAATGTTTAAGGTGGTCTTGGAAGTGGTCCCTTTGGGAAGGGTGTTTAAGGAAGGCCTCTCTAAAGAAATCTGGATTATGTACATGCCTGTCTATATACTCTTATGAACCCTACACTAACATATAGCACAGAAATCTATACAAATGCTTGTCTTGTTCAGCTGTACTCCAGCACCTACCATAATATAGTTCCTGACCAAGTGTGCAGAAGTAATCTGCAAAGCTCCCCAAACTGATCCAGTCATATAGTGTTCAAAATACACCAGTAACTCAGAATTTAGAAAACGTGGGGAGAGAACACAGCAAAAACAATCTGCTCTTTCCTCCCATCCAGTCTCAAGCAGCTTTTGAGCCTCACTTCAAAACACAGCATTGCGGAGCAAAGATCGCCTTCTCCTTTCTTCTCATCCCCGGCTTCTACTGTAAATGAAGTCGCTTAGCCTCTGCCGCATCACACTCTTCAGCTATTGCGATACTTTGAACAGGCTGCTTCACGCAACACCGCACCTCTTTCGCCTACCATTAGATTTACAGTTCCCATGAAGTTTCTAAGACCTTAGAGGTTCTCTGCCGCTCCTACATATAAAACACCATACAGACACTCTATTAAGAGTTAATGACTTTACAGAGGACAGAGATGCATAGGAGTATTCATCTAAAAATACGACGACAAACTTTGTCCTTTTCCTTTCACACTCGGAAGTAACGAGGCAAAGCGACAGGCTATGAGAAGGAGTAAAAAAGAAGCTCAGAGTTGCCAGAAAATAATGGGAAGTGAAAACGGCGGAAACTGGAGATTCTACAGCCCTGGATGTACAGCCTTCCAGACCTTCCCACCGTACGGCGGGGGAGTGAGAGTAACCTCAAGCCCGCTTGAAACCAGTCAGTGCCAGGTGGGCGGCGGCGCAGTCCCCTTCGGGCGCCCAGTTTGCGGTCCAACTCCGCCGCGCCTTTCCCCTGGGGCCCGGGCCTTGTGCCAGCCTGGCTGACTGTGCCACCAGTTACCTGCTTGTCTCGAGCGAAGAATAGCGCTCCGGCAAAACCTGGAGGCAGCGCTGGAAAAATCGCACGTGCCGATCCCGCAAGAAATCCAGCCGCTCCCCCTCACCGCTCCCTGCTAGCCTCTCGTCCTCAGTGGCCGCCATGCTGCTCCGGAAGCGACGTCCGCCGCGACCCGGAATCAGTTGGCGCGCGGAATGAAAGAACCCTCCTGGGCTGACCCGGAGGTGCCGGGTGAGGGGACCTGCGCTCGCCGCAGACTAAGCCAGTATTTGAAACCGCTATCATCTGGGTCTTGTGCAGCACTTCCTCTCTCCATATCTCCTTAGCTAGAGCATGACCCAGCCATTTCTACCCAAAGCCCTCGAGGCTTGTAAACACCTCGCAGACTTGTGAAAATCCAGTCCACATATCCCTCCGTCAGAATTTTTATCTTGGGAAGCCCAAGGTCAAAAGCATCAAGTTCGCTTTGAGACAATGCTGGCTCTGTGGAACCTGAGGATGGTATATCTGAAAACGGGGATGGATCACTATAAACTTGCTAACAGATTCATTTTTGGAGGGCCAGTTTTAAGCTGAACGGTTAGGGAAACGAAACAAAAAGCAAAAACAAAACAGTGGAGATAAATGTTTATTGACACTACGAAAGTTCAGAGACTTTCCTAATCCTAATCCTTTCTGGATACCAGAAATCACTTAAAAATCTGTATATAATGCCCCCAAACATATACAACATGCATATTCATATCTATGTGTGACTGCTTGCGTCATGCTTTTACAAATCCTAGATTTTACTTTCCTTGAGTCAACGTGTTATCAAGAATCAATGGTGCATCAATCTGCAACAGCAAAATAAACCCAACATCTTCTCCAATTACCTGCATTCTAAAAAATTAAACATGCTTCTAGTCCCCCCCTCCCCCAAATAGGGATTTAAGTTGTTTTAGCCATTATACTATGCCCTTTAAATGTTCATGAGGCATTCCTGGGTAGCGGAGTGGGGGGATCCACCCAATAATAGAACTAAACTAGGTTACCTGTAATCAACTTAACTAATAAAATTTTGGGTATAGTTTTGTTAGCTTTCTTAGAAAACGTAATTCTTATACTCTATGGGGCGGTATTCCTGCATGTCTTTACAAAATACTACATTAACAAACTGCCAGAGATGGATACTAGGTTGTCCTCGGTACTTTCCTACAAATACGGAGCTCACAGTCCTTGCCCATCAGGTATGCCCAGTCTGGAGTTTTCACTGTTATTACAATTAAGATCTCTCACTTAGCACACATACCCCCAAATACCTGAAGATTTTCAATGTGGAGTCTTATACACGTTTAACTTACTGGAATCAGCTATGGACACTCTATACATTCTCAGAAAATTAATTCTAATAAACATGGCCCTTAAGTTAGGGAAACCAAATATTTCATCTGATTCTCAGTTCAAGGACTAGCAATCTGATCCAAATCTGGAGGAAAAATTTGCGATGTGGGACTCATTGAGAGATAATATAGAATGCCTCCTGGGTTGGTAAAAGGTTTCCATGAGTGATTTTAGCCATGTAAGATTTTTGGCATATGCATAACAGAATGGGAATGATAGAACATCTATATAATTGAATATTATTTAGCCACTACATGATGATGTCTGAATTATGTAGAAATGTACGAAAATGTGTAATGCAATTATGGCATAGTAATTAATATGTACTATATGACTGTAACAATTTAAAAATATGTAGGTATGTTTTTTGTAAAAGTTACCCTGGAATTATGAGTACTTTATAACGTTTCTTCTTTAGTGTTTTTTCTATATTTCTTATTAATGTACTTTTTTTTTTTCCAGGCTTACTTCACTTTATTTTTCTTGTACAACCCTATGTTGTAGCCACCACTGGAGCCTGGGTCCTCTGCACAGAGACTCTGGTGTGGGTCTTGAGGAGGTGGTCAGTGAATTCCTGATAGGGAGCCTTGGTGAATACAGTCTCCTTCCAGAGGTCAGGGGTCAGCCTGCTGTAGGCCTTAGAGATGGCATCAAAAATGACCATGGCGAAGTTGCGCAGGATGGCAGTGCGGCCCTTGACTGAGGTGTAGCAGTCATCCATACCAGCCATCAGCAGCAGCTTCTTGGCCATGGGGGCCAACGATGCCAGTGCCCCTGGGTGCAGGGATGACCTGGGCCAGCACAGAGCCGTTGCAGCCTGTCACCTTGCAAGGGATGGTGTGGGGCTTGCCAATCTTGTTCCCCTAGTAGCCTCTGCACATGCGCACAACGGAGAGCTTGGCCAGGATGATGGCCCCGTGGATGGCAGTGGCCACCTCCTTGGAGCTTAACACCCAGATCAGTGTGGCCATTGTGCCGGATGGCAACAAACACCTTAAACCTGGTGCATTGGCTGGTGCGGGTCTGCTTTTGCACTGGCATGTCTTCAAAACTTCATCCTTGAGAGAGGCCCCAGGAAAAAGTCAATGATCACAGACTCCTTGATAGGTAGAGAGAAGACACAGATCGCCTCCAGGGACTTAATCTTCATGTCCTTGACCAGGCGGCCCAGCTTGGTGACAAGCATCTACTCCTTGGCCTTGGCCTTGCCTCCGGGAGCTCCGCGGCTGGCCCCAACCCACTCTATGGCCGCGATCCCAATTCCCCATCTCAGGGCCAGCTGTGACCCCAGTTCCCCATCCCAGGCCTGCTGCACTGGCGTCATCCGCGATTTGGTGTTTTCTCGGAGAAGAAGCTAGTGTACTTTTTAAACCAGTAAAAGAAATGTTTATTTGACATCTAGTTTATGAACTTGTAACTTCTATGAACTCTGTAACTGAAGATATTTGTGTTTATCTTACATCTTTTATGTAAAGGATCTATATAATAAATTCATCATTTATTTCAGATTCAGCTAGAAAAACTGATTTCTTCGGAGGAACTTCCATACTTTTATTTAAAAAAAAAAATCAAAAAACAAAGCCATAAGAATCACATCATGCAGAATGCTTACCTTAGATACAGGAATTTGAAAGCTGCATTTCCGTGCAACAAAAAGCAACATGTAAAAAGCAATATGTAAGAAACGTTTTTTGTATCTTGTAGCTTCTCAGTTCTGCTTTTAAATTCTCTTATCTTGCTCTATATTTTATTTATGTATTTATTTTTGGAGATGGAGTCTCACTCTGTTGCCCAGGCTGGAGTACAGTGGCGCAATCTCAGCTGACTGCAACCTCCGCCTTCCAGGTCCAGGCGATTCTCCTGCCTCAGCCTCTCAAGTAGCTGGGAGTACAGGCGTGAACTACCACACCAGGTTAATTTTTGTATTTTCAGTAGAGACGAGGTTTTACCATGTTGGCCAGGCTGTTCTTGAATTCCTGACCTCACGTGATACGCCCACCTTGGCCTCCCAAAGTGCTGGGATTACAAGCCTGAGCCACTGCGCCCAGCCTCTATATTTTATCTCTAAACGACTTCAAATCATTACAAAAAAGTTTTGGAAAACAAGTAACAAAACCAGCACTCCTGTTTAAGGATCTTTTAGGTCAATTTTCTCATTCTGCCCAATAACTGTACAAATCAGAATTCAGTTTCTAAAATTTGGAAGCCATCTACTTTGAATATTAACTATAAAATAAGAAAAGATTTTGATCACTACTCATAGTACATTTCTGAGTCATTTAACCTAAATGCATCACATTAACAATGAAAGATAAAGATTATCTAAGACAAAAATTGTAAGAAATAAATTTCCTATGTTTTTATGTATATAGTATCTTTCCTATGAGAACAAATTAAAGTTAGAAAGGAATATTTTATAATATGAAAAGTTGAACTGTATTCAATTACATTGTGTTTTCATGTATAAAAGTTTAGAAATTTAAGAACTAACTCTTTTGACCAAATATGTTAATCTAACAGCTTTAAAAGATCTTATTTATTCATTCCTTCCTTCATTCATTTTAGAGACAGGGTCTCACTCTCTCACCCAGGCTGGAGTGCAGTGGTGCCATAGTAGCTCACTGCAACCTGGAATTCCTGGGTTCAAGTGATCCTCCTACCTTATCCTCCCAAGTAGCTGGGACTACAGGTGTGTGTCACCATACCCAGTTAATGAAATTTTTTTTTCATAGAGACAGGGTCTCCCTGTGTTGCCCATGCTACTGTCAAACTCCAGGCCTCGATTCTCCTACCTTGACCTCTGAAAGTGCTGGGATTACAGGCATGAGCCACCATGCCCCACCTAAAACATTTTAAGTGCTATCAAGAGAAATCACAGTATTCTAAAGCTGGCTTATTTCAGATGATGTTTCAGAACAAAGAATTTTCCTATTTTGAGGCAAACAGAAGCAGAAAAGAAAACTGCATTAGCCAGGAAGATGTGAAAGACACGAAGATTTTATAAATGTGTGCAATCCAGAAGGGCTGAAGGAAAATTTGGGATTGCTGAAGGAAACCAAAAAGATTATATCAATAATACAATTAATAGGGTATATGAGAGACATATTTTTAAAATAAATATTCTCTATACAAAACAAAGCATGCTTCAAACAAATACAAAATATTTATTACACAAAAATGTCATAACTGACAAACTGCCAATTTGTTAAACATAGAAAAAGTACTAACATTTCATAACTCTGAACAAAAACCACTTTACCTTTTTGTTACTCAAGCTAACTTAACTCCAAGTTACAAAAGTTACAAAATTTTGGTTTAAAAAATGTCATTGTATGATTGTTCCAATTTATTTTGCTATGCTATGACAAAAACAAAATCTCTTTGAAATGTTTTGAGTATTTAAATAATGTTTGTAACATTAACTTATTTAAATAACTTTTACATCAATAATAGGCCAACACATATATTAAATACCTTCGTGGTAGAAGCAGGAATACTAATGACAAAGCCTCATGAAACTTAATACCTCTCAATTCACAATATAGCACAATAATCAATCTGACTAGGCTATTTATATTTAAAGAACACAGTTAGTCACTTTCTCCCTGGTATAACTTAGTATGTTAACATTCTTATCAACTGAGTAGCAATTTCATTATCTCATACTCTTCTCTGTATTCCTTGTCTCCAGGTTGGAATAGCCCTAAGGAGAAAAAGAGAAAAGCGATTGTAAATATATAGGAAATTAAAAAGAAAAAAACCCTATCTGATTAAATGCTAACTTTAAAAAATATATATAAAACCTACCCTGCATGTTGTTTGTCTGGTTCATATGGGCATGTAGGTTTGCAACCCTCATTTATTTCTTGCTCTAGCTCTCAAACTGATTGAATGACAAACCAATCAGTTAATCTACTTATTAATCTATCAATCTTTCATTCATTCTTTTTCAATACTACTCTTCTTATAAAAATAAATATTAACGTGAAAAAGGCAGAAAATGGCATCTACTAACATGAATGTAATATCTAATAGGGCATTGGGTACTACTTGTACTTTATTGATTTATTTATTTTTTTGAGATGGAGTCTCACTCTGTTACCCAGGTGGCACAATGTTGGCTCACCATAACCTCTGCCTCCCAAGTTCAAGTGATTCTCCTGCTTCGGCCTCCTGAGTAGCTGGGACTACAGGTGCACACCACCATGACCGGCTAATTTTTTTTGTATTTTTAGTAGAGATGGGGTTTCACTATGTTGGCCAGGCTGGTCTCGAACTCCTGACCTCATGATCCGCCCTCCTTGGCCTCTCAAAGTGCTGGGATTACAGGCATGAGCCACTGCACCCGACCTACTTTTACTTTTATCTACTGTTTATTTTTAAATAAAAGTGACCTGAAAGGCAAATGTATATATATATTTTTCATATATATGAAAAAATATGTATATTTATATATATTATATATACTTATATATTATATAAATATGTTATATATTTATGTAAAAAGATTTAGGTAAAAAACATTTATTATATATACTTATACATTATATATATATTTTCATATATATGAAAAATATAATTTACACACAGTAAGTGCATAAAATATAAACATGCAGCAATTAAATTACTAAATGAACACCAATTCTTTTTCTTACCTATGTGGGATATGTAGAAGTGGCCCAGAGCCTGTTGGTCCTATCTTTTTGGTTCGTTCTTCCCAACCTTTCGTGGGTTTGTAAAGCCTAGAGGGATCTCTACTAACATTGTTTTCAACCTGTAATCAGAAGTAAAATAGTACCAGTTAATTATACAAACTCAGTTTGTACTAGTAAGTAAGTAAAAGGCTTAGTGCAGTTTTAAAATACATAAAACTATTAATAACCTCAGTAAACTTCTCATTGGGCTCATATAGCCAAAGGAAAATTTAGACTACATCGATCTATTCATAAACTGTTAGTTTATTTCTTTTAGTTCTATTATTTTATTCTATTCTTATTTTTCTATTTCTATTATGAGAGAAATGTAATGCAGCTAAGTATGCTAGTGATATAGCCAGACAACAAATTTAGGATAAGTAACTACCAATAAGTCTTCTGTTTTATTGATGAGGGTCACCAACATCTTCAGCTCTGAGTACTACAAGAGATTAGGCAATGCTCATAGCTGCCATTATCTAAAATAGAGGTTCATATAGAAAAAATTTTTTAAACGACAAGTAGGGGGAACAATAATTCAGAGTGAAAGAAAACGGTGCTCATAAGGTAAAATGACAGAATTCAAATAATGGTTGCTTAAATTGTACCAAGTTATGCTTGCTACTATGTAAATAAGTATGAAATTTAAAGTAGATGTTATAGAAATAAGATCAGATATAAAGGAAATAGATTTGATGTCAGTATCCTTACAAATCAAGGAAATAGGATAATAACAATAAAAATAATCTCAGTGCAGAGTACCTTTTCTTTTAATTTTGCCAGTCTTCTTTGTTTTTGTGCCTTTTCATCTTCCTTTGCCTGTCTATCTAGAATTTTCAATTCAAGTTTATGTAAATCCTTAAAAAAAAAAAACCCATAGCATTAAGATATCATTTGAACTAGAATTTGTTCAAAATTTAGTTTTCACAAGTAAAATTAAATTACCTTACCTATCAATATTCCTTCATTATTAACTCTTTCCAACAAAGGCTAAGAGCTTTATTTTCTCTGAATATAAACGTTAACACATGCACATCCTTTCTGTATTACTTTATTTTAGGCATCTCTTGTTTTACTTTAAGGTTCAACCTAAAACTCTCTTTTAATAAGTGAGTTAAGCCCATTTTCATTCATCAATGCAAGTATGTCTGATTTCAGATCTCTCTTATTATTTTATATTTTCTGTTTTATGGGTTTTATTTTTTCTTTTATTACATGTCCTGCTTATTTTGGGGGTGTATGAGAAGGAATGGGAACTTTTGTTACTTAGGAAGATTTTTAAAAGAAATGAACTAAAATTTTCAGTATTAATGTGCTTTGTCTGTATTTTTGTCTGTTATTTTTCTTTATACCTCCCTTAGTTTTTGCTTTACAAATGTTGCTGCTATGTATTTTGATGCACATAACAATTCATAAGTTATATCTCATTTGCATGCTTTTTCATTTTAAAGTCCCCTTCCTTGTCTTAATACTTTTTGGAATGAATTCTGCCAGTGCGTCTTTATTAGCATTTTTCTTGTATATGTTTGTCTAAAATCACCTTTAATTTGACCACCCAGCAATAATCTCGATTCCTTTAAGTAGACAAGTATCTACAATGCACCTAACTCTAGGGTACAGGGATGCTCAAAAAAACACACCACTAACGCAAACACACCACTAATGCCCTCATGTAGTCTACATTATGGTGGGTAAATGAACAAATAAGCAAGTCATCAATATGGTAAAGCCCGGCAGTTTGGCAAAGAAGACAAATCACTCAGCCTTGCCTATGGCTACCTTTCTAGTCTCATCATCTGTTGGTTCCCCTCTCCTGCCTAATGCCTTAAGAATATTGAAGTGTTAATAGTTTCCATCACAAACCATACTGTTTCACTCCTTCAAGCTGCTATTCACGCTGTTGCCTCTGCTAGGAAGGACCTCATCTTTCCTTCCCTTCAAGAGTCAACCTAAGTATTACCTGTTCTCTGCCACTCATAGCTGTGGTAGTGTCCCTCCGTATACTCCCTCCTAAGTACTCTGTCCATACCTCAATCACCACACTCTTTAACACATTATGCTGGAATCTCCTACTTCCACATATCTTTCCCACTAGACTATAACCTACTAGAAATTAGGTAGCATGGCTTACTCATTTTGGTATACTAATGCTATATACAGGTTCAATATACAAGTACTCAATTTTTGCTGAACTGAATTTGGAAGTAATACCTCCATGTGTAGCATTTAAAAATTATTTAGGAGATAGATTTACTCACTCTTTCTTGAAATCTGGAAATTTCATCAGCAGCAGTTTTCCTTTTTTCTGCCTTTTCTGCCTTTTCCCTTATCTCCTTTTCAAGCCTCAAAAATTCTTCCTGTTCTTTCTTCTGCTGGGTATAACTTTCTAGTAGTAATTTTAACTTAAACTGGCGCTGGCGTTCTTTCTGACGTTTTTTCTCTTTCTCTTCCTCTTCTTTTAAGTGGGAAGCATATTTCATTGACATTTCTATACTTTTCTGTTTCTTCCAAGCTTCAACTGCCAATTTCTGTTTCTTTCTTTGTTCTTCTTTTTGCTTTTGATTATCTTCTTGTTTATTATGAAAAAGCATAGGTGTGTTGTTTGCCTTTTCGTTTAACTTGAAAATTTCCTCCCTTTTTTGCTGCTTTTTAGTTTTCCAACTCTGAATCGACTAAATGATTTTTTTTAAAAAAGAAAGCAAAAGAAAAAAGTTTTTTAAGAGCCAAAAGTATTTTCAAAGACATCAATTCCATCTTTCTAGAAAAAATATTGATTGCAGGATGCTGGATGCTTAGGTTTTTCAGCTTTGTTTTGTTTTTAACCAATGCAATTTTTTTCTACTTCTGTTTTTTAAAAATTACTGTCTCTTAAAACTGTGAATAATGGGTTATCCTTTTGGCCTTCCTCTTTCTCTCTTAGTCACCAGGTTCACAAGGACAACAACTCATGAACTATCCTTCTCCTCTTTACCTTTTTTTTTTTTTTTTTTTTGAGACGGAGTTTCGCTCTTGTTGCGCAGGCTGGAGTGCAGTCGCACAATCTCAGCTCACTGCAACCTCTGCCTCCCAGGTTCAAGAGATTCTCCCGTCTCAGCCTCCCAAGAAGCCAGGATTATAGGCCCCAGCCACTATGTCCGGCTAATTTTGTTGTATTTTTAGTACAGATGGTGTTTCATCATGTTGGCCAGGCTGGTCTTGAACTCCTGACCTCAGATGATTCACCCACCTTGGCCTCCCAAATTGCTGGGATTACAGGTGTGAGCCACCGCGCCGGGCCTACCTGCTTCTTTTATTTTCATGGGCAACATCCCTTTCCTCTAATCATCTCATTTCTGCTTCCAAATTCTCTTTCTAGGCTTAGAATACTTTCTAAGTGATCTTTATCTGGTCAAATATCAGAAGAATTAAGAGTAGGGTGGTTAAGAACATGAGTGCTGAAGCCAGACTATTTGGGACCAAATCCTGGCTTTGCCATTTACTAGGTGTAGCGTTGGATGAGCCACTAAACTTCTCTGTCCTCATTTTGCTCATCTACCTGGTAGGTAGTATTTCTTAAACAGTGTTGTTACGAAGATTAAATGAGTTAGCATCTGGCACATGGTCCTTCCTAGGTATGTATAAATAAATAAATAAAACAGCACAATAGCTACAGAGCTGTCTTTACATATGGGTATGTAAAAATTATTTCAAATTCTAGCAGGCTTCTCCATGCCATTTAGGGCATATTCCAAGTCAAGAAACTATTTCCTCATCTTTCCTTATGGTGTATCATTCATTCTACTCAATAAATCCTTATGGTATGTATATATACTATATACAAGGCAATGTGATAGGAACAATGAAACAATGTTAAAGCTACACCAAATGCCATCTAGTACAGTGCTACTCAAAATACCAGTCTGCAAAAATATCAGGAATTTGTGTCAAAAGGCAAATCAATGCACTGCTTCTTCCAATGTGAAAATTTTCTATGGAAAAAAAAAAGCCAACTGAACTAAACAGTGTTCACTGCATAGTTAATTCTGGTACAACCATTTTATCCCACTGTAAACCAGTAACAGTTTGCAAACCCATATTTAGTCCATGGACCAAGTCTGAGCAGCACTGTTCTAGATGAAATTCAACATGGGCATACCACGACACATCATATAAAAGGTGTAAGTGTTAGTGAAATCCTGAGGGAAGCTACTTATGTTTGGGTGGGCAAGGAGGAGGCAACATCCGATCTGGGCCAATTTTGATAAGCTGGGATTGGAGGGGGAAAGAAAGAATGGAGGTTTCAGAAAGTGAGAACAAGATAAGCAAGGGCATTCAGGCCAGAAAGTTCAGCGCATGTCTGAAAATGTCAGTATAATATCTTCACTTATTAACAACACATGATATATTAAAGGAAGTGGGAGATAAAAATGGTAAATTTCCTACTCAACATCTTAAAACTCCCTAGATTTAAAACTGAACTCCTGATATTTTCCTCCAAACTTCCCTTTCTTCCTCCAACATGCCCTACTTCAGTAAATGGCACCTCCACTTTCACAAACCCTTCTATCTCACCCCTACATCCTGCTCATATACTATCAAACTGATGACATATCAGTCATCAAATACCAGGAAATAGAGCAGATGGGAACAAGGAGAATAAGCTAGAATCCGAGGGGTTTACTTTTATCACAAGAAGCAGTGTGTCTGTTTCTGTTTCCTAAAGAGGTGGTTTTCATTAGCAGAATAAACTAGAGGACTTGGTAAAGCATAGATTTCTGGGGCCTACCCTCACAGTTCTAATCAGGTCTGGAGTTGGAGCCTGCTAAGTTCTAATAAGGTCCCAGGTGATGCTGATTTTGCTGGACTAGGGACCACTTTGAGAATCCCATGTTTTCAGTATCCTGGGGAAAAAAGCCCAAATGACTTATGTTTCAAACATTTTTCTTAAAACCTGAAAAGTCAATTTCCCTACATTCAATTTATTGCTGGAGGGAGGGAAGGGAATGACAAGAACAACAAAAATGCAGCTACTCCCTCTAAAACTTTAGACTAAACATGGACTCAATTATTTCTTTAATACTCCTTAGGTATGCCATCTATGGAATAAACACAATTTTTTTATTAAACCAGGTAAGTCAAACTTCATCACCACTGAACTCTACAAAAAAAAACCAAAAATGACTCTGATTTACTGTGGTTCTCAACTAGGGGCTATTTCTCCCCTCCAGTGGATATCTGGCTAGAGACATTTTTGGTAATCATAGTTAAGGAGATATTATAAGCATCTACTCACTGGAAACCAGGGATGCCATCCTATAATGCACAGAACAGGCCCCCACAACAAAGAATTATCTAGCTCCAAATGTCAATAGTATCAAGGTTAAGAAATATTGATCTAATGCAAAGCCAGAGTAATAGTTTTGTAAAAATGGACATTTTTAGGTCTCTGCCACAATCACGTGTTGTTTTATTTTCTGGGGTAGCTAACATTTTGAGTCTTTAAAATAAACAATATGGTTGAAGTTTAAAAATCTCAAAGAAATGTTTAATAGTCAAAGCATTTTTTCTACTGCCTCTTGATATTTCCATAAAAACAATGTGGCCTTTGCTGGTAAGATGACTTTTTTCAAAAGTCTCAGTGGATCTGGATTGCTCACATTTCTGAAAAGTGGATACAGAGGATTGGACCCATAATCAGAGGCTTTTTGTCCCATTGTGTTATTTTTGAGGGAGACATATTTGGCTATGAGGAAGTGCAAATGTCGTTCTATTAAATGGGTAAAATAACTTTCTTTTTTCATTTTTATTTTTTTCTTGAGACTAGGTCTCGCTCAGGCTAGAGTGCAATGGTGCAATCACAGCTCACTGTAGCCTCAACCTCCTAGGCTCAAGCAATCCTCCCACCTCCACTTCCCAAGTAGCTGGGACCACAGGTCCCACCATGCCCAGCTAATTTTTTTGTATTTTTTGTAGAGACGGGGCTTTGCCATGTTGCTCAGGCTAGTCTCGATCTCCTGAGCTCAAGCGATCCATCCGCCTTAACCTCACAAAGTGCTGGGATTACAGGTGTAAGTCACTGTGCCTGGCCAAAATTACTTAACTTCAATGCCTCAGTTTCATCTTCTATTAGATTGTGGGGGGAGGGGAACTATAAACACACTTCATGGGATTGCTGTAAAGTTAATGAGACATGTTAAGTGTTCAGTACAGTGCCTAGGACATAGAAACACAGAATGAATAATAGCTATTGTAATTATTACCTCTTTTTTTCTTTCTTCTAGAGCCAGAAACTTTTGATACCATTTCTCATGCTGTTGAACTTCATCTTGTGTTTTTCCAGGAAGGTGTTCTAGAACTTCTTCCATAAATGTTGGCTTCCCTTTATGTTTGTTTCTCACCTTTACAAAGTTCTGGTGATCATAATCATCCCAGCCACCTTGTCGCCCTCCTGTTTGCTGAAGGAATTTTTCAAAATCTAGTACCTCTTCTGGAAGAGTACTTGGTGTTACTTTGTCTACAGGAACTTTGCTTGAGATTGCTCTGAAAGCTTTCTCTGTTTCTGAATTACCCAAAGCCCATGTGTCAATTTTTCTTGATATGGCACTCAACTCATTATTAGTTGTCTTCTCTTCTTTAATTAGCTCTTCATATCTAAAATTTTAAAAATAAAGTTTGAATAAGAAGACAATCCATATTAACCCTTCATTTTCCATCAAATTTAAGATACCTGACTCTTTATATCATCTTCTCCACTTAACATTATTAACATTTATAAATCTAAGCCTTAAAAGGGTCTCCTCAGAGATTAAAAACAATCTTTCAAATTCTTATTTGGGAATTTTATAGTAACTAAATATGAATAAAATTTCACTTTAAATATGAAAAGCCACCTAAACCCAAAAACAAGAAAGATATTATATTGCTTTTGTGTAAGACTCAAATACATAATAACAGAATGCATTATATACAAAAACCTAGTGGGGCCAGTTATTAAAAAAAAAGTCAATAATTTTATATTAAAACGAGTTTAAAACATACATCAACCTCTGCTCTTCTTTAAAAGTGTTAATTGCATTTTCAATTTCTTCCATCATTTCTCTGAGCTTCTCAACAACTGTAAAAGAAACACGGAGAATTATTTTGTGTCATTTTCCCATATGGCTAAAAGTTAAATATTAGGAAGAAAAAGTGGAGTGTTCCCCTAATTTTAAAACATTTCTTAGCCTAAGGCATAAGAAAGCTGTGCTCAAAAGTGAATTTTTATGATTGCAATTTTTTCTGATTACAGATTTTTTCCCTATACACTCATATCATAATTATCTCCATTTTAGAGCTGAGGAAATGAAATCTCAGAGATATCAAGTAACTTGCCTAAAATTACATAGCTAACAAATGAAAGATCAAGGGTTTGACACAACACCTGTCTGATTCCTAAGTCCATACACCCTGAGCCCTTTAATTTATTGCTTTGATTCTCAGGAATGAATGTTACATTAAGCAAGGAGGTAGGAATATAATTTGTGGGATTTTTTTCTAAACACTAGCATTTGTCGTAAATCTGTTTAACCTTTCCTTATGCATTAGAAATGCCTCTCAAAGATAATTATTTCAAAAAGCAAATGAAGGGAAAACACTGGATAGGATTAAGGAACTCAATCTTTTTTCCCCTTAATTAGCTGTTTTTAAACCTTTCTATAACACAGATTTCCCAGTCCTGTAAATGACACTACTATGTGTTCTGCCTACCTTATAATTTGTAAGGATTTGATAATACTTTAACGGATACACACAGAAATGCCCAATTATAGTTCTCCACTGCAAACTTACTAAAGCCTAACTGATAGAGTTTAGCTCCATTAATAAATTGATTAAGTCCTAACCAATAAAGTAGAGCTCCATCAATGCCAAATAGAAAATACTAACACGTAAGAAAGATTATATTTAAATTCACTTACAATCAGGTGTAGGCTTCACATCTTTTAACTGATGCTGCAGTTTCTTTACATTGTTATGTATTTTGGCCAATTGTTGCTGGATTTTTGCTCCTATAAGGAAGAAGTATGCCCTTGAAAATAATTCTGTGACAAATGTGGTTATAATTCAGGATTCTACATGTAAGACTGATCACTGTTAGTAAAAGCCTAGAGCAATTAAATAAAGAACAAAAGATAGTTATTTATGTCAAAACATTAATACTTTAAGTACCTTTGCTGTAAATAAAGCATTTTTCAATATCTTCCAATATTGAAAAGCATAATGGGTTAAGTCTTACTATAACCTGTGCTAAGGAAATGTCTTTTTTTCTCCCTCTGTGTAGATTGAGTTATTGGACATTGTTTTAGATGTAAATATTAGCAGTTTCAGCATTGTTTTGTTCTTTAATAGTGTTTCGTTTCTTTTTAATTTGTTATAATTTATGGAAATAGAATTTCATGTTAACTGTATTGTGGGAATATTAAAACTATCTAATTCTGTGAATACTGAGAAATTTCCCATTGAGAATTAATTTCATCCAACCAAATCCTCTAGGAAAGGGGCAGGTGATATTCATTGATATCACTGTCACGGCCCTGAGGAGGTGCCTCTGGTATCATTCAGTGGTATACTGTGCCACAGGTTGCCAAGCTCAACCAAAGGACCAGCCTGGAGTAAAATATTAGGCCCACAATAAAGCCTAAAAAGTAAGTGAGAGTCTCAACGATGTTTTCAAATCATCTTTATCAGCATGAAGGATTCTTCTTTCATATTTTCTTTTCTGAAACATTAATCTTACTTTAATATTTACTAAATTACTAGGCTAATGTCAAAACATTCACATTCCTATAATAGTAATATTATTATTTTATCATCTTAGGGTACTTTATACACCCTCCTCTTTTTTGTTTTTGCAACTTTTCCACAAATGAGCAAGAAGCATCAAAGGCTCTGTACAAAAGTCCTTAAAAGTAATTATTTTTTTTTGGCCGGGCGCGGTGGCTCAAGCCTGTAATCCCAGCACTTTGGGAGGCCGAGACGGGCGGATCATGAGGTCAGGAGATCGAGACCATCCTGGCTAACACGGCGAAACCCCGTCTCTACTAAAAAAAACCAAAAAACTAGCCGAGCGAGGTGGCGGGCGCCTGTAGTCCCAGCTACTCGGGAGGCTGAGGCAGGAGAATGGCGTAAACCCGGGAGGCGGAGCTTGCAGTGAGCTGAGATCCGGCCACTGCACTCCAGCCTGGGCGACAGAGCGAGACTCCGTCTCAAAAAAAAAAAAAAAAAAAGTAATTATTTTTTAAGAAAAAGTTTACGTATAGGTTTGCAGTCAGTGTGAATATCCAAAATAAACCTCTTAATATGTATATGACAACTTTGGCTTGTTCCATGTTTTTCATTAAAATTCAAGAATTCCATAAAGGCAGAAACTTTTTGTAATTTGCTTTGTAGGGTCTTACTGTTGAACTTTAGGTCAAGAAACTTCTCTAGTACTTAGGAAAGTGTTTTTTGTTTTATTTTAGCTTTAGTTTGATCAGCTACCAAAATATCACTACAGGGCTGATAATCTTTTTATCTTATTTATTCATTTGGATATATAGACAAATCATTTAAGTACAGTATGACATAAATGCAGGCTAAAATTGTGGCATGATATTTGAGGTAAGGAATAGGTATTTCTACTGCTTAGCTGTAATATATGAAGGGAAAACTTCTCCACCTTCATACTAAGACAAGCATTCTTTACTCTCCTAGACAGGAAAAACATAAAGTGTTACTAAATAAGAGCAAAACTGTAGAACAAAGGGAAATAGATTGGTACAAATCAAGTTGCCATAATAAAGGGAAAATCAAGTGAACTAAAATTTGCACAAAATTTTACTTATTGGCATTACTGAGACATAGAAAAATCAGCCTCCCGGTTGTCTACAAAATAACTGAGGGAAATAAAGAAATATTGAATCAGGGGTGTCTAGGTTTTTCAATGTATCAAAGAGAAGAGATAACTAGAAATCTGGTGTTTATATTAGGTCCTGCTGTCATTCCAATAAAAGAAGGAAAATTACTTCTGCCACTGCTTGACAAAGGATAACTTTTTAAAGTAGTGTAATATTTTCTTTTAAAAAATGGTGTAACCTTATATTCTGAAAGAAAAAAATCACTAGGAATTTATTTTAATTGATAAGGGAGTATCATGAGCAGTCTCATCTCTTCACAGTGTCTTAATATTTTATAAAGCTTAGTTATTTGATAACCATTATTTTTCCTTTAAGAAATGCTAAGCAGCTTTTTTATTATAAAGATTTTACAACATACACAATCTAACACTACAATGAAACAAGTATTCTCAGAATTCTTTAAAGGTAACATTTAGTACACTATTGACAATGATTAATATTCATAACAAACAAAAGAACATAGTCATGTACAATCTATCTATAAGGTGCGTTTTTATGTATTATCTCATCAGATGCACAGTACGGCTCTCCTGAGGTACAAGTTTTAGAATGTAGACAAGGAAACTCAGGTTTATGCAATTATTTGACTTGATCACTTCATACAACTACTAATTATAGCTTTGAATCTGTTGATGCTTACTGAATCCAGGGCTCAGTCAACAATGCCAGGGTAATGAGCTAACATCAGACAGCCCAGAAATCACTCTGCTTTTAAAAAATTATAATAGCATTTGCTGGTTTGTCAACCAAAAATATCCCCCAAATCCTCTTTTTCTTGTTAAATTTGAAGAAATATACAACAGAAAACAATCCAGTTAGTATGACTAAATAGTGACGTGAAAGAATAAACACATGTCCCTAAAAGACAAATTTTACCAAATAAAATATAGAGAATATAACACAGTTAATACAGAACTGACTCTATAGAGAACACAACACAGTCAATGCACAAAGACAAAGCACAGGGTAAAACTACAACTTTATATCGCTTAACAGTTTTTAGTTCATCAGAAACTCAACTTACTTTCTGTTTTCCTGCTGTTAATTAATTTATTTTCCAATTCTTCTAGCATACTATGCTCAATTCTGAAGTCACTTTTTTGGTTGTAGAAATGACTGTGTTTATCTTTTTCCATGTTAATTACTCTTTAGGAAAAGAAACAAATAGTATAAATATGATTTAAATATATTTTTAATAGCTTAAAATATGAAGACACTTGATAATCAGTATTTTACATTTGGATTAATTCATGTATAGAATAAAATTAATTACTTTGGTTAATATGGCTAAGGAGTCAAAACATTAGTCAAAATAATTGCTGGAAGAGTTAATTTCAATCAAAAACAGCTATAATTTGAACTGCTATTTCAATCATAAAATGATAATTTAAGAAAATGTGGATATACATTTGCTTTGAAAATGCGTAAGCTTTTGATTATTGATTCAAACTCAATCTCACTGGAGCCTGAAAATGGCCATTACTGCTGATGACTGCTTTCAATAGTAGATGCTGTTAATTTTGTAACCTCAGCCGAGATGGTTAACCTCTCCCAGTATGAACCTCCTCATCACTAAAATGTGAATAATAACAGCTCTCCACTATCTAATAGGTCTATTATTCACATCAAATGAGATAATATATGTGGGAGATCTCTGTACAGTACAAGTATACTATGGAAATGCAAGTTATTAATATTATTAATACAACTAAAACTTCAAGAGACTAACCATCTACAAAGACAGGAAATTTCGTGTATTTAATGACTACTGTCTACATTTACTTCAGAGCTTCTTTCAGCACGTCTCTGCCCCTTGGATTTAGTCTATCTACCAGTAAGTTCTCGTTGTTAGTTTGCACCCTAAGAGAAAACAAAAACAAAATAAAGCACTACTGAGAAACTTTTTTGATTGGGCAAAGAAATTAATTTTCAAATTACTTTTTTTTTTTTTTTTTTTGAGACAAGGTCTGGCTCTGTCACCCAGGCTGGAGTGCCACGGTACCATCTTAGCTCACTGCAGCCTTGACCTCCCTGGCTCAAGCAATCCTCCAACCTCAGTCTCCCGAGTAGCAGGGACTACAAGGGCGCATCACCATGCCCTGCTAATTTTTTTTTTTGGTAGATAACAGGGTTTTGCCATGTTGCCCCAACTGGTCTTGAACTCCTGAGCTCAAGTGATCTGCCCACCTCAGCCTCCCAAAGTGCGTGAGCCATCATGCCCAGAAAAAATTAATTTTCTTAACGTGTTTCTTTCTCCCAGAAGGTCGAAATTAATGTGAATATTTCTCCACTAATCTTGGATTTAATAAGTGGTGGAGCATCTCTGGCCATTGACTTAATTCACACAACCTGAGAGGCAACTATACCAGTTTCCCAATCTTTTCCACTTTGCCACACATAGATAATTTTTTTTTTTGAAATGGAGTCTCGCTGGTGAACAGCACTGGTTAGTAAGAATGATGACTTTCAGAGTGGCTGGAGCCAGCCTAGGAGTCCCTCAGACACCATTTATTAAGCATGTAACCTACGGAAAGATGTTTATCCTCTATGATCCTCAACATCCTCATTTGTAAAATGGAAGAAGAACAATTTAAATATATGATGTTTGTCATTTATAAAACACTTTCATACATATATAATAAAAAAACATAACAACTATTCACTTCCTCAAAAACATTTACCAGGCGTTTAGTTATAAAGTGAAAATAGATTGTCTGTTATTTGTTATACAAAATCTAAAGAAACAGCTATTTTATTTCCCTTGAAATACACAGATTCAAAATTGTAAAAATAAAACTGAAATTACTCTACTTACAATTAACTTTATATTAAATAGCCTATTATTTGTCCATTTCATACCTCCCATCTTTCTCTTGTTATATTTGACAGGCTAGTGATTACAATTTTATAACTTAATGTGAGACTAGGTAGGGTAGAATTAATTTTTTATTGTCCATTATAAAATGGCTAGTAATGTTATTTGAAGATAATATTCTTATACTTACTGATTCTTAAATTTTTCTGCTGTGCGTACGAATTCTGCTTTCTTAGTCTGATTAACTTTCTGCTTCCAGTTTTGAAGATGAAAAGGACGAATTCCACCTGAAGTACTAAAACAGCCATCACTCTGCATTGAGAACAAGAAAAACTTAACAGTAATGAAAATAGTAAAACATAAATGTGGAATTTTTTCAGAGAGATAAAATGTCAATAGTTGAGTTTCTTGAAGGATAATTTTGGGGCCAATCTTATTTAACTCTTAGAAGTACATTTGTGGAAGAAGGAATATCTATCAAATGAAGGAATATCTATCTTAAAATGCTACACGGAGTAAGAAAGGTTAAATATCCCAGGATTATTTGCAAAATACTCTAATTCATTCAGTTGGTCATTTAATAAGTATGTATTGAACACTACGAAGTGACATGGGCTGCATTAGACACTAGGGAAAAAATCATGATCTATAATAATATGGCCCCTGTCTGAAGCTCTAGGGAGGAAAAACAGATTTAAAGAGAGAAGAGTAAACCAGCAATAAAATGAAAACTCCACCAGCTGCAATAAGTGCTATTAAGAAAATAAATATTAGGGCTCAGATGGAGAAAGCAGAGCAAGGGTTTGCTTTTTCAGTTACAATAGTCACAGGTCTATTTGAGGGGATGACTTTAAGGAAGATTGAAGGCAGCTATGACAGGAGCAGTAGGAAAGTGTGTTCTAAGCAAAGGGATCTACATGTGCAAAAGCCCTAGAGCATGAAAGACTTTGCTGAGTTCAAGCAGAGAAAGGCCAATTGTGACATGAGATTAGTAACGGTGCGATCTTGGTAGGAGATGAAAGTAGAGAGGCAGGTACATGCCAGATCATACAGACATTTTAGGTCACTGAGGGGGTCTGGATTTTATTGAAGTGTTTTGAGCAGGGAAAAGCCATGACACATTTAATTCTTTAAGAACAATTTTCTGGCTATTTTTTTGGAGAATAAATTAATGGGAGGTGTGGGGGTGGAGTGAGCCAAGACTGGAAGCAGGAGGATCAATGAGGTACCTAGTACAGCTATAGAGACAAGGAATGACAGTGTCCAGGACTACTGAGCTGATAGAAAATAAAAGAAGACTCAATATATTTTGGAGGTATCACCGAGAGGGATTGCTGAGCAACATAAATGGGTTGTGGGGGATGAGGGGAAAAGGAAACAAGGCTTTAAATTTCCAGGAACAAAAAAGAATAAAGTAGTAAATCTAAATCTAGGAAATATATTTTAAGTCAAAATGTAATCCACATACCATAAAATATGTCTGTTTGAAGTGTACAATTCAGTAGTTTTTAGTGCATTCACAAAGTTGTGCAACCATCATGACTATCCAGTTTCAGAATATTTTCATCATACCAAAAAGAAACCTCATACCTATTAGAGGTCACTCCCCATTCCCCTTCCTTCCAGCTCCTGGCAACCATTAATCTACTTTCTGACTCTATGGATTTGCATATTCTGGAGAATTTATATAAATGGGCTCGTACAATGTGTAGCCTTGTCTGACTTCTTTCACTTCACGTGATGTTTTCAAGATTCATCCATGTTGTACCATGAATCAATACTCCATTCCTTCTTATGGCTGAATAATACTCCATTATATGGGTCTACCACATTTTGTTTATCTACTCATCAGTCGCTAGCTGATGGACAATTGGGCTGTTTCCATTATTTGGCCAAATTAATCTGAACATTTGTGTACATGTTTTAATGTGAATATATGTCTTCAATTCTCTTCATTATATAACTAGCAGCAGCATTTCTGGATCATAAAGTAATTATTATTATTTTTTTTTACTTTCCCATTTTAAAAAATTGGGTGGCATAGCGGGGCCTGGTGGTTCATGCCTCTAATTTCAGCACTTTGGGAGGCCAAGGTGGGAGAACAGCTTGAGCTGAGGAGTTTGAGACCAGACTGGGCAACATAGCAAGATCTTGTCTGTATAAAAATTTAAAAAAGAAAAAAAAATTAAGCCAGGCATGGTGGTATGAGGCCACCAGGAGGCCACCTCAGGAGGCTGAGGTGGGAGGATCACTTGAGTCCAGGAGATCAAGGCTGCAGTAAGCCATGACCACAAAACTGCACTCCAGCCTGGGGGGACAGGGCAACACGCTGTCTCAACAATAACAACAACAACAAAAGGATTGCCCTTTTATTGTTGAGTTGGAAGCATTCTTTATAAACTGGATGTAAAAGTCCCTTATTAGACATGATTTGTAAATATTTCCCCCCATTTTCTGAGTTGTCTTTTCACTTTCTTGATAATGCCTTTGAAGCCCAAAAGTTTTAAACTTTTTAAAGAATTGCCAGACTGTTTTCCACAGTGGCTGCACCATTTTACATTCCCACCAGCAATGTATGGGGGTTTCAATTTCTCCACAAACTCACCAATAACTGTTATTATCTGTCTTTTTTATTACAGTCATCTTAATGGGTATGAAGTGATTTCTCACAGTGGTTCTGACTAGTCCATAATGACTAACGATGTTGAGCATTTTTTTCATGTGCTTATTGGCCTCTTATTTTAACGAATGTCTACTTAAATCCTTTCCCTTTTAAAAAATTTGGTTATTTGTCTGTTTATTGTTGAATTGTAACAGTTATTTACATATGTTACTCAACTTTTACGGGAGGCTACTGTTTTGAACAGAGCTCCTGCAGTAGGCCCCAACAGACCAGACAAAATAAAAATAGTCACTCATGCTAAGTGCCACATGATCAAAATGAAACTTTGAGGAAATAGGTAGATTTTCCGAATTGAGCAATTTTTCCTGAAAACAAGAGATGCACAGCAACCAATCAGAAAGGGTCCAGTCAACCTGAGTCTGAGTAATAAGAAAAGCCTCTCTGCTTTTACCTTCGTAAGTTACCTGAAGTAAACTGATGTTAACCAATCCTCTTTCTTTTTTCTTTCTTTCTTTTCTTTTCTTTCTTTCTTTTTTAATTAAAGTGGTTAGGGTCTTCTTATGTTGCCCATGTTGGACTCCTGGGCTCAAATGATCCTCTTGTCTTGATCCTGCTTAGTCTCAGAGTAGTTGAGACTATAGGCACATGCTACTGTGCTCAACTCCAATCTGCTTTTTTCTTTTTTCTTCGAAATATTCTTTCATAATTGAGATTTTATTGTTGTGTTGAAAATCGGTACACACACATTTCAATTTGCAAACATTTTTAATATAAGTACCAAAAATCTAAAATGTCATGTTTTTCCTACCCCACTCCCCGCAGATGGAGTTTTGCTCTTGTCATCCAGGCTGGAGTGCACTGGTGCCATCTTGGCTCACTGCAACCTCTGCCTCCTGAGTTCAAGCGATTCTCCTGCCTCAGCCTCCTGAGTAGCTGGGATTACAGGCGCCCACAACCATGTCCGGCTAATTTTTGTATTTTTAGTAGAGACAGGGTTTTGCCATGTTGGCCAGGCTGGTCTCAAACTCCTGAACTCAGGTGATCTGCCTGCCTCGGCCTCCCAAAGTACTGGGATTACAGGCATTAGCCACCGCACCCAGCCACCATGTACTTTTAGAGGTTATTCCAGGGACTTTCCAGCTTAAATTTGGAGGGAAATTTTCCTTAAGAGGCGATCAAGTACCAGTATCTTCACATGTTGATAAGCTGTTAAATACATCCCAGCAACTCACAATTTAATACCATATACACTACATACTCTAATTTTCAATCTTTCACAACACACTAACAATGTTATTAGGAAAATATAGGACTACCATAACCAAAGGTGTCACAGAGTGCACACAATTCTGACGGGGAAAGCCATGATCAAAGAGTGGTTTTTATAAGGAAACAATTCTACTAAAAAAGAACACGGGAATGGAAGTAATTTAAAATCTTCAAGACATTAAATGCAGGACCGTGACTCCATATTGTCATTTAGTATGCTTAGTATTAGAGGATATAAGAACTAACCCCCTATCTACGGAATGTTAAGCTGACACTCAAGACAGTCAAAGCCTCCCATAATTCAATATTCCACACTATTTTCTGGTTGTACCAAAAAATAAACAACCAGTGAATGATTTCACCTCTTAAAGCATTTACACTTAAAAAATAGGATGAGGTGGGATTCCCTCCTTCTTAAAAATGTTCCCTGAGTGACTAAAAAACTTGCATTTACAAGATAGTTGATAAAAATATTCCTCTGGATTGTACAAGGAGCGAGACGGGGACTACTAAAACACAGTAGATGATATTAATCAGACTTGGCTATTTTTTTTTTTACCCAAACTCATTTTATCGCCAGACAGACTTGGCTTCTTTCCCTCAGCCTTCATCGAAGGCAGGACTCTCCTGGGTTTTAGTTTCTTCGTTTTCTGCAGGTAAGTCTTCTTCAGTTTCTTGGTTAGCCACTTTGGCCAGTTTTCCTTTTGCTCCCCTTTTGCCTTTGGTTTCCCTTTTGTGTCTGAAGATTTATCCTTTCATGACCGCCTTTTTTGGCTTCATTTCTGCTTTTGTAGGAGCAGGTTTAGATGACAATTGCACGAATCTCCTCTTGGGCTCTTCCTTCACTTCCCCTTCTGCTGGACTCACCTTCCAGTTGGGCTTCTTGTCAGCAGGAAAGGCGCCTGTCCGGTGCTCAGTGCTTACAAGCCGTGGTGTGCCAGCCTCTATGGAGCCGGGCTACCTGGCTGTTGCCACTCCTCCTGCCACCTCAGCGGCTGAAAGCCCCACTTTTTTCTATTGTTTCTGGGTTTTTTGTTCCTACTTTACAGAACCCACTGTTCTGTCACGCCCTGTGGAAATTCTTACCTATTTTGTAGAATGGGATGCTGCCCCAATTCATGAATTGCAAATAAAAGCCTATTCGATCTAAATTGAACTAAATTTGTTGTAACTTTGTTCAACATATATTTTAGATGTAAGAACCTTATCAACATATAATTAGCAAGCATTTTCTCACATTCTATGACTTATCTCTTAACTTTCTTAATAATGTTCTTTTGCAGCGGCGTAATCCTGGTTCACTGCAACCTCTACCTCCACCTCCCCGGTTCAAGTGATCCTCCTGCCTCAGCCTCCTGAGTAGCTAGGACCACAAGCACATACCATCACGCATGGCTAATTTTTGTATTTTTAGTAGGGGTAGGGTTTTGCAACGTTGGCCGGGCTGGTCTCGAACTAGCCTCAAGTCATCTGCCCGCCTGGGCCTCCCAAAGTGCTGGGATTACAGGCATGAACCACTGCACCTGGCCTGAAGCACAAAAGGTTTTTAATTTTGATGGAATCCAACGTATCTATTTGGTCTTTGGCTGCTTGTGCTTTAGGTGTCATACAGGGGAAACTACTGACTGACCAAAGGTCATGAAGACTCATGCCTGTGTTTTATTCTAAGAGTTTTTTAGACCTACATTTGGTCTTTGATCAGATTAGATATGTTAAAATATGGCGTGAGGTAGTTCAGCTTCTGTAAGTGGTTATTCAATTGTCCAAACATTTGTTGAAAAGACTGTTCTTTTTTTTTTTTTTTTGAGACGGAGTCTAGCTCTGTCGCCCAGGCTGGAGTGCAGTGGCCGGATCTCAGCTCACTGCAAGCTCTGCCTCCCGGGTTTACGCCATTCTCCTGCCTCAGCCTCCTGCCTCTCCTACTACAGGTGCCCACCACCTCGCCCAGATAGTTTTTTTGTATTTTTTAGTAGAGACGGGGTTTCACTGCGTTAGGCAGGATGGTCTCGATCTCCTGACCTCGTGATCTGCCCATCTTGGCCTCCCAAAGTGCTGGGATTGCAGGCCTGGGCCACCGCACCCGGCCGACTGTTCTTTTCTTACTGAATTGTCTTGGCACCCTTTTGAAAATCAACTGCCCATAAATCTGTGGGTTTATGTCTTGTCTCTCACTGATCTATATGTCTGTTGTCTATCCCTATGCCAGTACCACAGTTTGATTACTATGGCTTTGAAGGTAAATTCTGAAATTAACAAGTGTAAGTCCTTCAACATTGTTCTTCTTTTTCAAGACTGTTTTGGCTATTTTCCGTGCCTTGCATTTTCCATATTAATTTTAAGATCAGCATGTACATTTCTTCAAAATAATTTTTAAAAGGCAGCTAAGATCTTTATAGAGATTGCACTGAATCTGTAAATCAATTTGGGGAGTACTGCCATCTTAATAAAATGAAGTCTTCAAAATCATAAACAGTAAGTATTCATTTATATATGTCTCCTTTAATTTTTTTGAATAATTTTTATAGGTTTTAGAGCATAAGTTTTATGCTTCTTTTGTTAAATTCATCCCTATGTATTTTAATCTTTGTGATACTATTATAAATGGTATTTTTTTCTTAATTTCATTTTTGAATTGTCCATTGCTAGTGTATAGAAATACAACTGACTTTTGTATATTGATCTTGTATTCTGCAACCCTGCTGTACTTTTTTTATTAGTTTTCTAGTAAGTTTTTGTGTGTGTGTGTGGATTCCTTAGAATTTTTAATATATATTAGGTCATCTGTGAGTAAGTATCATGTTACATCTTCCTTTCCAATATGAATGCTTTTTATTTCCTCTTCTTGCCTAATTGCCCTAGTTAGAACTTACAGTGAGTAAAGCGGTAAGAGTGGATAATTTTGTCTTGTTCCTGATCATATGGAGACAGCCTTCCATATTTTATCATTACACATTATGTTACTTAATGATGCTGCTATCAGGTTGAGAAAGTTCTCTTCTACTGACAGTTTGTTGACTGGAAAATCTGAGTTGATCTATCTTCATGAAAGGGTGTTGGATTTTGTCAATTGCTTTTCTGCTTCTATTGGGATGATGTGGTTTTGCCCTTTATTCTATTCATATGTTGTATTATATTAGTTGATTTTCATATATTAAACCAACATTGCATGTCTGGAATAAATTGCAATTGATCATGGTGTATAATCCTTTTCATGTTTTTAGATATGTTTGCTCATATTTTGTTATTTTTACATCTGTATTTATAACAGATACTACTCTGTATTTTTTGTGTGTGTGTGATGTTTTTGTTTGATTTTGGTATCAGGGTAATAATGGCCTTACAGAATGAGAAATGTTCATTAAAATGTTCCTTCCTCCTCTATTTTCTGAAAAACATTTGTTACAAACAAAAATACATTTATGCTGACTTTCATATTTACCTATATATTTGCAGTACTCTAGTCACATTATTCTTCATGTGGATTTAAGTTACTGTCTAGTGTCCTTTTATTTTAGCTTGAAGGACTCCTTTTAATGTAGGGCAATTATGCTAATGATAAATTATTTTGGCTCTTGTTTGCCTCAGTATGTCTTAAATTCTCCTTCATTCTTATAGAATAATTTTGCTGTACAAAGAACAACTGGTTGGCAGTCTTTTTCTATTTTATGTCATCCCTCTGCCTTTTGGCGTCCATGGTTTCTGATGTGAAATCAGCTGTTAATCTTATTGAGGAATTCCTTATATGTAATGAATTGCTTCTTTCTTGGTGCTTTCAAAACATTTTGTCTATATTTATTGGCATGTTTATTATGATGTGTCTAGATATGAATTTCTATGAGTTTATTCTATTTAGAGTTCATTGAGCTCCATCCATATGTAGGTTAATGTTTTTCATCAAATTTGTGAAGTCTTCTGTTTTATTTCCTCAAATATCTATTTCCTCCTTTTTTCTCTCTTTCCTTTCTTTCTGGGACTCTCATTATGCACATGGTAGTATGCTTAATGGTATCTCACAGATCTCAGACTCTGTTCATTTTTCTTCATTCTTTTCTTCTCTCTGTTCTTCAGTCTGGATAATCTGAATGGACCTATCTTCAAGTTTGCTGATACTTTCTTCTGCCAGCTTAATTCTGGTGTTGAGTCTCTCTAGCGACGTTTTCATTTGAAGTTCCTATATTTTTTAACTCCAGAATTTCTACTTGATTCTTTTTTAAATGTTTGATTTGTTTAAAGATTTCTATTTGATGAGACCTCATTCCCACATTTTCTCTTAGTTCTTTAGACATGGTTTCCTTTAGTTCTTTGAACATATTTAAATAACTGTTTTGAAGTCTTTGTCTAGTATGTCCAATAGCCAGTATTACTCAGAAAGAGTTCCTTTTTACTGTTTTCCCCATGTGTGAACCATACCTTCTTGCCATGTTTCATAATTTTGTTAAAGACTGGACATACAAAATAATATAATGTGACAACTCTAAAAATGAGATTTTCTCTCCTTACCAGGGTTTGTTTTGTTGCTGTTTGTTTGGTCACTTTCCTAAATGAATTCTGTAAAGTCTGTAGTCTTTGTCAGGTGTGGCAGTGAAATCTCTGGTTGATTAGTTCAGTTGTCAGCCAATAATTGGTCAGAGATTTCCTTAGATGCATTGAACCACTGTGTGTCCTAGTGTTTGCTACCTTTGGGAAAGGGGGTCTGTATGCATGCTGAAGCATACCTCCTACATGCAGGCAGGCAGTTTACAACCCTACCTTAGTCTTTACTTTCTGCCAGCACAGTGCTTCAAAGCCAAACAAGGATGAGGACTGAGAGCTTTCTTAGGTCTTTCCTGGTGTCTCCTATTGCTGCTGTAACGAACTCACCACAAGTTAGTTTACCACAAATGCAGTGGCTTAAACAACAGAAATTTATTCCCTTATAGTTCTGGAGGTCTAGTCTAAAATCAAAGTGTGAACCTGGAGGACATTATGGTAAGTGAAACAAGCCAGACACAGATATGCAAATCCTGTATAATCTTACTTAGACTGCACATGGAATCTAATATAGAGTAGAACAACAGTTGCCAGAGGCTGGTGGGAGGGCAAGGAAAGAAATAGGAAGTTGGTCAAATGGTGCAAAGTTTCAGATAGACAGGAGGAATATGTTGGGATCTACTACACAGTAGGTTAACCATAGTCAATAATGATGTTATTGTGTGTCTCAAAATAACAGAGTAAATTTCAAATGTTTCACCAGAAAAAATAAGTGAGGTGATAGATATGTTAATTATTAGCCTGGTTTAATCATTCCACATTGTATACATATATCAAAGCATCATATTGAACCCCATAAAGTATATAATTATGATTTGTCAATTAAAAATAATGTTAATTAAAACAAAGGTGTTAATAGGGCTACATTCCTTCTGGAAGCTTCAGGGAAGAATCCACCCTCTTACCTTTTATTTCCAGCATCTAGAGCCACCTTCATTCCTTGGCTAATGGCCCCTTCCTCACATTACTCCATCCTCATCCTTCCATCATCACATCTCCTACTTCTGACTCTGATCTTCCCACGTCTCTCTTATAAGGACCTTTCTGATTACACCAGATCCACTCAGATAATTAAGATATTTAATTTATCTTAATCACATCTGCAAAGTCCCTTTTACTATGTAAGATTACACAGTCACAGGTGAAAACAGTTATCATTGAAGGGTTATTTCATGCAACCAAGGAACATAAAATTCAGGTCATCAGAGGGAAGGTCCTTAGAAACAAAACAGAAGATAGGGCCTTAAGGTGGTATAAAACCAGCATCACACTAATGTGATGCTGTTAGAGATACTTCAAAAAAGTCATAATTCAGCAACTCCAATAATCAAGAGAACAACTGGGAACAAGAGGGAAATGACATTGGAGAGGTGGATAGAGATTTGTGGTCTTCAGATTTGAAAGGGAATAGCTAAGAGGGTTATGAATAAATAATATACAAATACTAAAAAGCATAGATAGAAAAGTAACACACTTTTCATAGTAAGTGAGGAATTTATGAGATTCCACGCCCTGAGGATATTGTAAAATAAAATACAATATAAAATAGTTTCAAAACTTCAGAGATAATTACTCCAAAGTAATTTAAAGAAACTGTGATGGACTGAATTGTGTTCCCTCAAAATTCCTATGTAGAAGGTCTGATCCCCAAATAACTCTATCTGGAGATAGGGCCTTTAGGTTAAATGAGGTCATTAAGGTGGGGACCTAATTTGATAGAACTGGTGACCCTATAAGAAGAGATGCCAGAGATCTCTTTCTCTCCTCTTGTAAGAGAGAAAAGACTACGTGAGGACACAGTGAGAAGGTGGCTGCCTACAGGCCAGGAAGAGAGGCCTCACCAGAAACCAACCCTAAGGGCAACTTGATCTTGAACTTCTAGCTTCTAGAACTGTGAGAAAATAAACTTTTGTTGTTTTAGCCACCAAGTCTGTAGTATTTTGTTATAGAAGCCCTAGCTGACAGGAACTTTAGATATTTTGGTAGACATCTCTAGTATCATGAGATTGCCATCAGGAAAATTATCTCTTCTCAAGAAAATACTAGTTGGTTTCAGTGTTAAAGTCAGTAGGAATATCTGTTCATTTAATCATATGACAGATATTCAAGTTCAGTGTCAGGCTGTAGAATTTTTGTGTATAGGTATGTGTGTGTGGTATGCTGGGGGAAGTACAAAGATGGGTAACATGTAAACTCCTAAACATTATCACAATATAGCATGCAGTAATTCTGTTTTTTTTTTTTTTTTTTTTAAGAAAAAGCCCAAACACATGTGAAGAATTCTACCTAATTATGCTGAGGTAGATTGTCAACAATGAGGCTCTGCTTTCCCTACTAAAGTGGTAAGAAAGTATACACCACGGTTCTCAATCTCAGCACTACTGACTTTTGGACCAGATGATTTTTTGTTGTAGGTGGCTGTTCTCTGGCATCTATCCATTAGATGCTAGCAGCCCCTCAACACCCCCCTGCTCCCCACTCTGACAGCCAAATATGTCTCCAAACATTGCTAGATATCCTCTAGGTGATTGATAAAATGGCTGAAAGAGCTCCACAGGTGATCTGATCCAACCCCTGAGGAGGCAAACACCACAAAAGTGTGCACCAATAACAACATTAGGCAACTTGCAAGAAATGCAGATCACAAGATAAAACATTGCTACAAGAATTTAGAGAACAAATGATGGAGAAACCCAGCAACATGGGGTCACACATTTTTTTAAGCATAGTACTTAAAAATACTTTATGTATTTTTATATATTTTATATTTTTTCCTGAGATACTTGGGCCAGAGTTAGAATAATAAAGAGAATTATAGAGGATGTGTGAGAAAATTTTCCGTAGGTGGAATTTCCTGAAGGTCTACGAGTAAAGACACTGTATTTCCTTAAAGGAGGAAAAAGATGGAACCTGTCCTCAGCTCCTGACAGCCTTCCTTCAGGTTTATATTGATCCACAAATTATTTAGTAAGTGCATACTATAGTCCAAGCACTACACAACAGGCATAGTTCTTGGTGCTGGGAATACAATAAAGAATAAAATTTCCAATACTTTCTGCCCTCATGGAGCTTACATTCTCATGGGGGTGCGAGGAAGGGTGAGGGTGTGAGGAGAAGCATAAACAATAGAAATAAAATATGTAATGTAATATATAAGTGCTATGGGGAAAAATAAAACCAGAAACAGGGACTGGGTGTGCCGCTTAAGGGGATTCAGTTGAGAGAGATCATGGAAAGTCTCGTTGAGCTGATAACATCTGAACAAAGATACCTGGTCCTCACCACCTAGAAAGGGTCCTAAGCCGATCACCGGAAACACCTCTGCCTCCGACCATCCCATATTGTCTTTCTCCTTGTGTTCCCAGCGCCGGTACAGTAACACAGCTGCCACCAATTACTGAGCACAGAGTCCCCCTCCAACCAAGCACTGTGCCAGGGGCTCCCCAGACATAACGTTAATCCAAAGCTCGGGAGGTGCATGTTACTATTCCCAATTTTTAGAGAAGAAAGTGAGTCTCCGAGAGCATATGTTCTTATCACGCGGCTAGGAAGCGGCAGAGCCGGGTTCCCACCCAGGTCTTCCTCGACTCCGAAACCACATGGAGGCGGCTCTGCAAAAGCTGTTAAACGCACAAGCCAACAAAGAGCAACGCCCGGCGCGTGCCAGGCCCCGAGCAGGGGAGGCGAACGCCGCGCCTCCCGCCTCCCGCTGGCGCTGCAGAAGGCACCTGTTCAGACAGGGCCTGCAGCCCCTCGACCCCACGCCTGCTGCCACAGCAGCTCTCTGTTCTCCCGGATTTACCTGTTGAGGCGCTGGCGTTGCTCCCATGCCGGTCCCGGTGGCCGCGCCCGCCCCTGCCACAGCCCCGGCTACCGCGGTGGCCGCAGCCGCTACCACAACCGTCGTCAGTGCGGCCATGTTTACCCGCCGAGCTGCTCGGGCCGCGGCAGCCACCGGCGCCTGGGGATTCGTGGCCGGCGCACCTCGGCCTCTGCAGACCGCTCCCTGCGCTGCGGGCTTGGCCGGGATGCAGGGCGGGGACGAGACGTAGGGCGGGGTCGGGATGCAGGGCGGGGACGAGACGCGGGGGTGCAGGGGAGTGGGGGTGCGGGAGGGGCGGGACTGGGGTGCAGGGCGGGGCCGAGATGCGAGACTCGGCCCGGGATTCAGGCGGGGAGGGGCGGGGCGAGGGAGGGGCAGGGTGCCGGGCGGAGCAGGGATGTAGGGGAGGGGCGGGTCTGGGGTGCTGGGGCGGGTCTGGGGTGCTGGGGCGGGCTGTTGTGGGGGCGGGGCAGGGGCTGCGCTCTGCCCTGTCGCGCATTTGTACACCCTTTGGGCACTTAACCGACTCTGCCAGCCCAGTCCCATACCTGTCAAGAAAATTCATTGTCTTACATCGTCCTTACATTTTATCCGTGTTGTAGTCAATATATATATTTTTTTGCCTAGTATACATCCGCTTTCTAGGTTTCTACTTCGCGCTGCTGAGACTGAGTCTAAATGAAAAAACATTATCAATGATTCTAACAATAAATCATATTTTACATTTTTAAAGAAAAATACCCAGCATGCTCCACAGAACCAGACATCAGAGGCAGGAATGCCACAGTTGCATTCCTAGGACTTGGTCAATGAGAAGACAGATTCCAAAAATACAGTGCTGGAAAGTTGGAAAAAAGCCACAGATGACGCTTCCAGTCAAGACAACCTGTGGCAATTGAGCTGATTTCTGTAGGTACTACCTTTTCCCCCTTTACAGAAATCGATTCATTCAGTCAGTCAATATGGATCTGCTATCATATGTCAGGCACTGTTCTAGGCCTTGGGAATTTTGTTGAATTAGACACATAGGTAAGTTTCCTCCTCTCACTTCTAGTACAGAGTTTAAACAAGTAAACAAATAGGTATTTATTGAGCAATTCCTTTGTGCCAGCACTGTTATAAGTGCTTTATATGCACTTTTGCATTTAATCCTCACAAATAACTTCATGAAGTAGGTACTATTATCATCTCCATTTCGGTGATAAAGTTAAGGATCACATGGCCGCACAGGTAGAGGGTAGGATACCTATCTAGACAGCCTGACTCCAGAGACCATCCTGGTAGAAATATTAAACATGTAGCTGGATAAATGCCTCTGGGGCCCAGGAGAGAGAGAGCTAAATATATGAATTTGGCCTTCCTATAGAAAATATTTGAAATAAGACTGAATGAGCTCACCCAGGGTGAGTATAAATTGAAGTCTGAGAATTAAGCCTAGGGCACTCCAAGAAGGTGACCACGGACAAGAGGAGAAGGGGACCGAGATGGAGAGATCTGTGAGAAGGGAGGAAAACCGGAAGTCTGCGGAGGGAAGCTTTTGAAGAAGAGGCCGGACGCGGTGGCTCACGTCTGTAATCCCAGCACTTTGGGAGTCCAAGGTGGGCGGATCACGAGGTCAGGAGATCGAGACCATCCTGGCCAACATGTTGAAACCCCATCTCTACTAAAAATACAAAAATTCGCTGGGTATGGTGGTGCGAGCCTGTAGTCCCAGCTACTCGGGAGGCTGAGGCAGGAGAATCGCTTGAACCTGGGAGTCAGAGGTTGCAGTGAGCTGAGATCGTGTCACCGCACTCCAGCCTGGTAACAGAGTGAGACTTCGTCTCAAAAAAAAAAAAGAAGGAAGAAGGAAAAAGGAAGAAGAAGAAGAGGAGGAGGAGGAAGAAGAAGAAGGGAGAAGAAGAAGAAGGGAGAAGAAGGAGAAGGGAGAAGGAAAAGGAGAAGGAAGAGGAGAAGGAGGATGAGGGGGAGGAGGAGAAGGAGGAGGGGGAGGAGGAGAAGGACTCGGAGAAAGAGGAGAAGGAGGAGGAGAAGAAATAAGAAGAAGAAAGAAGAAGAGGAAAGAAGAAGGAAGAGGAGGAGGAGGAGAAAGCTGTGTGGTTCACTGCCTAGAGGCTGAATGAAGGGGTAACAAAGAAATGATGGTTGCATTTGGCAAGAGGGAGGCCATGGGCTTATGGGGTGGGGACACCAAAGCCTGACTGACTGCATTGAGGAGATAATGGAGATGACGAGATAGAAACAGTGTCTTTTCACCATGATTTTGATCGATTTTGTGGTGCAGGTGTTCAGGGAAATGAAGTGGTAGCTGGGGGAGGATGTGTGATCAAAGAGGGTCTTCGTTGTGTTGTTTCAAGGTTTGGACTACTAGAAGGAGTTTTTCATGCTGCTGGGAATTATCTAGTGGAGACAGAAGTTTGATGCTGCAGGAGAAAGGCAGTCAGACCCTCTTGAAAGTCAGACTGATGGAGTCCAGAGCATAAGTGGGAGATTTGGTCTTTGATAGAAGCACAGACTCTTCTGACACAGGGAGGTAGTGGGTGGGGACTATGGGGAGGCTGGAGAGTCCTGCACACACGGGTTGCAGCACAAGGTAGTTGGGAGGTTTGGAGGGAGCAGATGGCTGACCTCACCTCCCCACCCCTGTGTGAAGTAGGAGGAAGTAAGTTGCTTGGTTGTATTGAGAAGGTAAAACTTCTTTAATTTTTGTATTACCTTTTATCCAAATGAGCCCTGTTACTATAGCGCTGTCGGAATTCCTGTAATTGTTAGTCCAGAATTATCTTGCAGCCTCGGAAAAAAATAAGTCAACCAACGATTTGAGTTGACTTTTACAATTTTACAATTTTAATACTACCACTAAAAATAAAGTGAAGTCTAAGATCATTTTGCACTTCCTATTGTTTTTAGAGTATATCCTGCATAGGATATCTAGAGTACTGTGTTCAAAAGTTTTCTGAAATCATCCTTTTCTCTATGTGCTGTGGAATCAATTTGATATATATTTCAGTTCTTTTGATTACATTTGTGTTCAATTTCAGTGTTTCCTTTTTTGTTTTGTTTTCTTTCAAAACAAAATTTGTAAATTATGTATAGCATGCATAAAGTCAAAACTTTATGACAAGGTATGTTTAAAGAAGTCTTACTCCCCAATATATCCTCTCCATGCCCTTTCAACTAATCCTCTATGGTAAATAATTGTATTAATTTCTGGTTCTTTTATGTTTCATTTACAAAACAAAAAAGGTAAATAGACAAATTTTTATTTTTATTTTTTTCTTACGAAAACATCTAGCATATTGTATTAGTGTTCTAGGGCTGCATAATGAAGTGCCATAAACTGGGTGGTTTATAACAACAGAAATTGATTCTCTCATAGTATAGGAGGCCAGAAGTTCAAAACCAAGGTGTTGGCAGGTCTGGTTTCTTCATGGGGGCCTAGTAGGAAAATCTGTTCCATGCCCCTCTTCTAGCTTCCAATGATTGCCAGCAATCTTGAGACTCCTTGGCTTGTAGAAGCATTACTCCAATTTCTACCTCCACCATTGCACAACACATATCTGTGTCTCTGTGTCCAACCTTTCCTCTTATAAGAATACCAGTCACTGGTTTAAGGCCCATTCTAATGCAGTATGACCCCATTTTAACTTGATTACATTTGGAAAGACCCAGTTTTCAAATCAGGTCACATTCATAGGTACCAGGGATTAGGACTTCAGCATATCTCTTTCGAGGACACAATTCAACTGATAACACATATATTATACTCTGCACCTTGAAATTTTTGCTTAACAATATATACTGGAACTTGCTTCATGTCAGTTCCCAGAAATTTTCCCAAATTTTAAAAATTAAATGCATAATCCTCCATTATTTTATTCAGCCAGTCATCTGCTAATAGATATTTAGGTGATTTCTAATCTTTTGTTGTTGCAAGTGATGATTCATAAGTATTTCATATTTGGGAAAGTGATTATCTTCAGTAGAATAGCTAGGTCAAAGGTTAAATGCTAATGCAACCTAGTTAGATATTGCTAAATTCCTCTCCATAGGAGTTGTATCATATTGCACTCCCACTTACAATGTGTGAGGGTGCTTGCTTCTTTATTACTTGCGATCTTAGTATTTAAGTTGTTGGATTTTTGAAAATCTGAAGAGATGAAAAATGGTATCTCTCAGTAATTTTAATATTGGCATACCTGTTTTTATTGTGCTCCACTTTATTGTGCTTTGCAGGCACCGCATTTTTTACAGATTGAAGGTTTGTGGCAATCCTGTGTCAAGCAAATCTATCGGCGCCGTTTTTCCAACAGCATGTTTTCACTACATCTTTGTGTCGCGTTTTGGTAACGTGATGGTATTTCTCAAAATATTCTCACAGTATTTCAAACTTGTTTCCTATTATGGTGATCTGTGACCAATGATGTTTGACGTTACTATTTTAATTGTTTTGGGGCAACATGAAGCATGCAGAACTTAATAAATGTGTGTATTCTGACTACTCCACCAATTGACCATTCTTCCATCTTTAATTTTGGAAGAAGTTTCACTCTGAGTAAAATGCTATCAAAAAGCATAGAATGCTACAGAGAAATCTTTTGTGAAAGGAAGAATCAATTGAGGTGGCAAACTTCCATTGACTTATTTTATGAAATTGCCACAGCCTCCACAATCTTCAGCAGCCACCATCAACATAGAGGTAAGACCATTAGCAAAAAAAATTATAATTCACTGAAGTCTCAGAAGATTGTTAGCATTTTTAGCAATGAAGTACTTTAAAATTAAGATATGTACATTGCTTTTTTAGATGTAATGTTATTACACACTTAATAGACTACAATATAGTGTAAACATAACTTTTATATGCACTTGGAAACCTCAAATTTGTGTGTAATATTTCCTGCAATATTTCTGAGGGATGTCTGTATGCCTTTATGTTATTATAAGGAAGGTCAGCCTTTTTCATAAGTTTAAGGACAATTGACAATTGCTTGCTTTTTTTTTTTTTTTTTAAACTATCTCTTTACATCTTTTCCCAACTGGTATTTAGTACCTTTCTTCTCAGTTTTTAAGAGCTGTTTATTAATTAGAAGCTTATGATATACTTTGTGTTATAAATTGCAAATATTTCTCTCAAGTTTTAAATTTGTTTTATTACTTTTCCTTTTTTTGCTTTGAACAAATTCTTTTTATTTTTGTGTAGTTAAATTTGTCAATCTTTTATTATTTTTTTCAATGCTTTTGGATTTGTAATCATCCTAGAAAGGCATTTCTCACTCCAAGTTTATAATGAAGTGAATTCCTGTTTTCTTCTGTGTTTTCACCTTTCACATTTAGATATCTGGATTATTTGGATTTCATTCTGATATTCAATGTGAGATATGGACCCAATTTTTAGTTTTACCCAAATGATTATCTAGTTATTTCAACATTATTCTTTAAAAGTATATGTTCAATGGTAATTTTTGATGTCACTTAACTTTTCATATATAATTGTCCTATTTCTTCTGAATTTTCTATTCTCTTCTACCATTGTATCTGTCTACTTATGTATTAATGAATAGATACTTTTTAAATTATAAGGACTTAATGAAATGTTTTAATAGCTTATTGGACTAGTTTCTCTCATTGTTCTTCTTTTCCAGAGTTTTCTTAGCTTTCCCTGCTTGCTCATTTTCCGTAGGAACTTTGAATCAATAGTCTACTTTGGGGAAAAAAGCTTGGCATTTTCATTGGAATCACATCACATTTATTAACTTGGAAAGAATTAACATGTGTATGAGGTGCAGTTGTCCTATCCATGAACAAAGCATATTTACATTTGTTTACATTTGTTCAAGTCCACTTTTACATCTTTGAAAATTAAAGATTTTCTCTTTTTTCTTGAGTCTAACAATATTTACTGCAACTGTAAGCTGGATTTGCCCTTCCTTTATATCTTCTAGCTTATTTTTCTTTGAATATATAAAGACAATCACTTTTCTTTATTGCTACTTTGATCACTTTTCTTAATTTTGGTATTATTTTTAGAATCATTATCTTAAGAGTTTCCATTTATAGTATATACTCTCTGAAAATAGATATCATGCTATCTCTTTCTATCCAATCCTCAGACTTACATTCTAGACAGGGAGAAGGAAAAGGGCTGTCACAGTTTGGTTTCCCATGAAATTAGGTCATGAGACAAGGACTTGGGTACAGGAGGTAGGTTGTTTGGGAAGTGATCTCAGGAAGCCAAGTTACAGTGTCGACAAAGTGAAATAGGAAAGGGAGAAAAGCCAACATAGAGTGTTTTAGTGGTTACTGCTGTGGGCAACTGGGCCTCACTCCAGCTGGGGACCTCTGAGGAATCTTATAGGACATTCCTTAGAGTTTCCCTACTAAGGGGTGGGAAAGCTGAGTTATCTATCTACCAAATCCCAAACCTCACTGGTTGAGCGTTGCTGTGGGGACATTAAACACCAGCATTATAGGCTGCCATACAATGACTAAACAAGCTTCTAGAGAAAGCTGTTAGGTCAAGAAGCGGAGCAGCATGGACACAGGTGGAGGCTGTCAGTGTGGATGGGTGAACTCAGAGGCAGGACATCTACAGTTTGTTGCTACAAAGGCAAAGAGCAAAAGGAGGATGACAGTGGACCTGTCACATCTAAAAAAGCTTTCCTACAAGTCTTTCCTACCCAGTGCCTTCCACTTAGGTATCATTAACTATAACTGAATCACACAGCCAACCCTAGCTATGAAGCATCCTGAAAATATACTTTATTGGGGTTATTATGAGGATGAGTGGGTTAGTTGCTAGCATTGCCTGCCATACCAACCTGTCTTTTTCTTGTTTCTTGGTTCATAAGGTTCATAAATATAGGCTTGGGTGCAAGCCTATTTTTCCTCTAAGTCTACTTATTATTAAAATACTATTTGAAAATATTTTATAGTCAGTTTTACTGTACATCATTGTATTCCCTCCCAATCTTCACTTAATTTTTTGAATTCTTAACCTGTCTTAGTCTCCTGATACTTATGTTTCAATTTTTTTCTTCTTGTATCTCCTGTAGTCCTTCTAATGAATATTGATGCTGTGTTATTTAGGGTATAGAATATATAACTTAGATTTTCATTGTGGATTACACCTGTTGTTATTGTAAAGTATACTTCCTGTTTAATTATTTTTGCCATGAATTCAATCTTATATTTAAAATCACTGTCTGGTGATTCCTTTTTGTTTACATTTATTCTGGTATGCCTTTGCCCAGTCTTGTAGTTTCAACATTTTAGAATCACTTTATTTAGGCCTGGCTCTCATCTGCACCATATAACTCAATATTGTTTCATGACCAATATGTGAGTCAAGTCACAGCCTTCTATTTTTTCTATTCCATTTCATTGTCAGCTTTTTGGAAAAAAAAAATACTCTATATTTACTGTCACCAATTCCTGACTTTTCATTAGCAACCTCCCTTGACCCTGAAGTATTCAGTAGCAGTGTGTTGAATGCAGAAAGCGGGTAGGTCAAGGAGAGTGAAAGGAGAGACTCTACCTCTCTTCTCCTCTGCTTGTTACTGATTCTGGGTCAGGAATAAGGAAAAGCTTTACGTTGGATATGATATGATGGTTGTGATTTAGGCAACGCTGACGTTTCAATACCTGAAAATGAGTAGTAGTCAAAGTCATCAGAAAATATATGGGCTCCACCTAAGATACTGTCTGAGAGAGGGAAGAGATATCTATCAGATTAAGTTTAAAAGGCGATCAGTAAGAGGAAAAAAGAGGCTACTTTCCAATTATAACCAAACAAGTTCAACCCAATTAATGAACTTGTTGCCCAGTATTGCAACTAGTGATTTTCAAATGTTTTACATAAGGATCACTATTGCAAATTGAACAGATGGTGAGACAGTTTTGATTCATTCTAAGTTCACAGAATAATATGCTGAAAATGGGTGGAATTGTTCCAGAGAGTTACACAAAATCAAATGTCTTCGTATGCCTGGGGACTGGATTTTTAAATAAGGCTTAATTATAACAAAATATTTGTATTAATCTTTCAAATACACCAACAAATGGATGATTTCACCTCTAGAATTCACCAGTGTAAATGGGCAGGGCAGGAATAAATTGTTTTTCACTGACTAGTGAAATCACAATGCAAGCTAAGCAATGTTACATATAGGGTGATAGCTCCCTCCACAATTCTCTCTCAGGTAAAAACAGTTGAACGCCTTCTATCAACTTTTCACTATTTCCATATAGAATATTCTATTGTTTAAACTATATTTCTGGATATGAAAAAGAGAAAGTTATTTAAAGAATTCCCAGTCATTTGGCTTCTATTTTACAATTCCTTGGTAATGTTAGAGTTCCCTAAGCAGACGCTCTCTAATACACTATAGTTCCCCAAGGATGGGCCTAAAAAATGGATTCTTTAGCAACTGTAACAGCTGCAGCAACTACAGTGAATCTTCAAGTGTAGCTGTTAAGATAAGATAGTTTGAGGGCAGGTATAATAAAAGGAAAAAGTCTAAATATTTATTTAAAAAATAATAATTTCTACTTTTGATTACCTGTTATGTGTCAAACATTCTTATTAACACTTATTATCTCCTTTTGGTGTAAATAAATATAGAAGGTAAGAAATGTACTTCAAGAATATAGAAGGTAAGAAATGTAGTTCAAGAAATGATAAAACATCAGTGGATGGTTGGGACTTAGGTAATGTTGGGAATTTTTCACAATTATCATGTACTAATTTTAACAGCTGTACTGACTACCTCTAATCTGCTTTTTATGTGCGAAAAGCAATTAACTATTTTTTCAACCACTGCTTTTGGATTTTTGTTATACATAGTCTGAGATATAATAATCCCAACTGATACTGTTAGTTTAACATTACCTGGTACCTATAAAATATAATGAAAAGGAAATGTCTAGTGATGGGTGTGACCTGGAGCACAGAAACATCTTATAGCTTGTTCATGTTGGAAGGAAAATCAACTAACATTAGGCTGTTACTAAGCATTAAGACTGCAGATACCAAACCAGTTTGCCTACAACAAAGAAGTGGATGTCCCACCCTGATTTGGGCATGGATGCAGGCCATGTTGAGAGACTTCTTAGGGTATTACAGGTCAGTCTGAGGAAAATGCCTAGTGGAAACCTTGCTGGAATCAAAAGAGAAAGCAAAAAAGTGCATGTAGTTGGGGAGGTTTGTTTTTGTATAAATATGCAAATCCAAGCAGGTGCTTGACCTGGCTGCCAGTCAGTGTAAATGAATGAAAGGTAATGACTTGTTGATTTTTTTCTCTTCGTATCAATATGTCTGCAAGGTTTTGTTCTTAATATTGCAGGCAGGAGTATTCACTCCCTTGGCAGAGGTTGGAGCTCTAGCTGTTAGACACCTGTCACAGAATCGCTGATCGTCTTCTTTAAGGCGGCTGTGGGGAGACTACCTGAAGAAGGGTATAAAGAATGGGGTTTCAATATAGAGTAGACTAAATGATATGTTTTATAAGGTAAGTCTAATTGACACATATTGACTCTGTGCACTGAAAACAAGGATTATACCTTCTTTTTTAATACTTTCACAAAAATGTAGGCCCCAAATCCTCAGTAAATGCCAAAAAGCAGAAATAATGCAGATATATTTCATTGATCACAAAGCAAATCAACTGAGAAGACAAAAAGACCCTATTACCTGGAATTTTAAAACTCTCTTAAAACTCTAGAGTCAAAGATGGTATCAAAACTAAAATTGCAGCTAGATTAGAAAACATAACACTACATACTAGTGTCCATGGAATACAATTAAAGCAACCCTCAGAAGAAACAGTGGTTTTCAATAATTGCATTAGTAAATAAAAAACAGGCCGGGCACGGTGGCTCACGCCTGTAATCCCAGCACTTCGGGAGGCCGAGGCGGGTGGATCATGAGGTCAGGAGATCAAGACTATCCTGGTTAACATGGTGAAACCCCATCTCTACTAAAAAATACAAAGAAAAAAATTAGCCTGGCATGGTGGGGGGTGCCTGTGGTCCCAGCTACTCGGGAGGCTGAGGCAGGAGAATGGCGTGAACCCAGGAGGCAGTGCTTGCAGTGAGCCAAGATTGCGCCACTGCATTCCAGCCTGGGCAAAGAAGAGCAAGACTCTGTCATAAATAAATAAATAAATAAATAAATAAATAAATAAAATACAAAAGAATAAGAGTAAATGAATTAACTACCCAGCTAAAAAAGATAGAGGAAAAAAACAGCTACCAAAAAGGAGATAAGGAAAAATGAATTAGAAAAGAAAATAATAAAATCAAACTAAGAAAAATGGTAATCCCAATGAATAAATTTAACAAATTAAGATGGATAAATTACTAGCTAACCTGGTCAAGAATAAAATTAAGAAAGCACAAAAATACATAATAAAAAGATACAAAGGAAAATAAAATAATCATAGGAGCCTATTTCCCTCAACTGCCTGCAAATAAATTTGAACGTTTAGGTAAAATTAATCATTTTTTCTAAGAAAACACAATTTATTGAAATTAGTGAATTAAAAATCTAAACATTAAATATTAAATGTACAAGAAAAAAAGAAAACAGTTGTCAAGGAGGTAGGCTTCCAAAGAGCATCTGGCTCAGAGAGCTTCACAGGCTAATCTTAAAAAATCTTTATGGAAGAAATAAATAGGCTCTAATGCTATTTTTTGTCTGTTTGTCTCTGAGACAGGATCTTGCTGTGTCACCCAGGCTAGAGCGCAAGGGCATGATCACAGGTCACTGGAGCCTTGAACTCCTAGGCTTAAGCGATCCTCCCACCTCAGCCTCCTGAGTAGCTAGGACTATAAGCACTGCCCCACTATGTCTAGCTATTTCTTAATTTTTTTTTTTGTAAAGATGGGGTCTCCTTACGTTGTCCAGGATGGTCTCAAACTCCTGGCCTCAAGCAATCCACCTGCCTCAGCCTGCAAAAGTGCTGGGATTATAGGCGTGAGCCACTGTGACTGGCATCTAATGCTTTTTAAATTGTTCCAGAGCAGAGGCATAAGAGGAAAGCTTCCAAATTCTATTAACAAAAGTAGCATATGCTTGTTACCAGAAACTGACAGCACAAAAATCACTTATGAATACTGATTTTAAAATGTTCACCAAAGTTTTAGCAAACAGAATCCAGCAGTACCTTAAAATAATTAAGGGAAAAAGAATTTTTTCCCTATGGTCTCAAGAATGATTTAACATTATTCACTATTTTAATAAGTGGTTGGGCACAGTAACCTGGTTCATTCAGTATCTACCCCAATCTCTCTTTTGTATGCCATCCTATACCATAAAGGCTGGAAAGTTCAGAATCTTCATTTCCCAGGCTCCCTTGCAGCCAGGGTCTTCCATGTGAATTACGTTTGAGAATCAGATAGATGCATTTGTGTGAAACTTGTTTTCAGAATACAATTGGTGGCACCTGAGGCAGCCATTTTACTGGGGTAGCTTGTAGCAGACACAGTGAGACTCTGGACTGGTAGTCCTTTTATCGGTTTTTTGATCCAGAGGTGAAAGATAAGAAGGTGTGTTCCTGGAACTAAGAATTGTGGTGGCAGACTCTCATTCCTAGATCACCTTAAGATGACATGCTCACGAACTGTGGGATGGGAGCATGACTTCCTGACTATGACAGAGGGGGCAGATCCCTGGGTGGGGCCAGTTTTGCAGTACGGTTCCGGGAGCTACTACTAGACAGCCTGCTCTTCCAGCTTTCTACTGATTTACATGCAGCCAATTCCCTGTATTAAACCCCTTTCTGTTGTTTGCAACTGAATTTTCCCTGATAAAAGTGATTAAAAAAGAAAAAAATTATGCATGATTTTCTCCAAATATGCTGAAAAGGCATCCAATAGATCTCAACATCCATTCTTGATTTTTTAAAAAATCCCAATAAAAGAGGAAAGATGGATATTTCCCAAAAGCCAGCAGTCTGCTCAATGAGGAAACACTAAAAGCATTGCCATTAAAATAAACAGCAAGACAATTTTATCTACAGTCATCACTATTATTTGGTGTAGTTCTGGAGGCTTAACCAATGCAATTAGACAAGACAAAGACATAAGAGTTATAAACATTGGAAGAGTGGTACAATATCACTATTTACAGATCATTGTATACCTGGAAATCCCAAGATACTCAGTTATACATGTGTTGTGAACAATATGAGAACTTGTGGAACTGATGGGTACAAAATTAGTGTGCAAAAATGAATCATCTTCATCTGTACAAAAAAGCAGTTAGAAAACTATAATAGAAATAAAGACCCAATTTGACATAGTAAAAAAAAGAAAAAAAAACCAAAACCTGAAACGTAAGCTCCATTCTGGAAAGGACTTTGCCTGCCTGCTCACTGTTATGGTTTTTGAGTATGTGAAAGAATACAACAAAAACAAATATTTTAGGTAGACAAGCTGGTCTATAACTTGTAATAAAAAGTAAAAAACAGAAACAAACACACAAACAAAAAACCCAGAAAGTTTCAGGAAAAATCAGTAACAGTGAGGGACATGTTCTGATAAATACTTAATGGAACACACACACTTTCCCTAAGTAGAAACATTTGACAATTGAGTAAATGATAAAGATAGCATTTTAAATAGTAATCCTTTCAAAGAGAATTCATGCAAGGTTAACTTGCATACCCACGCATGTCTGAAAATGCCTTTATTTTTACATCTGTTGGAGAGTTTGGCTCAGCTGAGAACTTTAGACAGAGTAAAAATTCCCTTCGGAATATTTAAGATATTGTTCTCTTGTTTTTTTTCCATTTACTATTGTCACTGAGAAGTCAGATATTAATCTGATTCTTGTCCCATCTGTAGCTAATCTGTTTACTCACTTTAAAATGTCCTAAACAAAATTAAATCAGGCCATTTAGCTACTTATTGCCAGAGGTTTGAGCAGGACCCAAAGTCTACCAAATCTACTAGAGCACTGAAGTGTTCTTTCCATCAAACCTCATATCACAATTTCTACTTACTGAGAATAATAGGATGTCAAAAATATAAGCAAAATTAATCATCAATCAATAAGGCTTGACTTCTTTAATGACTTCCTACCAATGGAATTTAAGAATCTCACCTTTCTTAAACTGTATAAAATTGCATTTCAGTTTTTATCCACCAGATGTCATCTGAGCAACAGTAGAAAACATAGAGTTCATATTTGATTCTCTCCAAAAGAAAAAAATATTTTCGTCTTTTATGCATGAAAATTAGAATGTTCTTGTTGTAATATATCAGTAATAGAAGTAAGAGCAAACCACTTGAAATCCTGGCAGATAAATAAAAACATTTACTTTCATGTTAAGACTCACAAATATAGTCAACTGACATTTAGTTTCTTAAATGGATTGTTCCCAAAATTTTATATTAAATCTAATAATTATTTTTTTAGCAAAAATGGTTAGAATGGTTTTTAATACTACCAATTTCTATGTGATACAAATAGTTTTTTTTAAAAACACCTCAATTACTTATACCAGAATATAAATCAAAACAGTAGATACTAGCAACTTTGAAATTCATGAACTAATTTTTACCTGCAATCTCATTCAGCCTTCCGTAATTAGTTATTCCCCAGTATGTTTGAACAGACTTCTTAAATGACCTGTAAAAGCCTGCATGATATGGTCCCTGACCACTTTTCCTGCTTCTATCTCCATCTTTCCTGGTTCTGTAGCTACCCTGGGCTTTTTTAGCTCTTATAACGTACCAGCATCCTTTAGCCTGTATTAGTGGTTATGTCTGGAGGGAGCCTCTAACCCTCCCTTTATCTTATTAGTCACAATCCTTCCTGACACAATTCGAATGTCAGTTCCTAGGGAAGCGTTTTTTGGCCACCTCCACCCACATCTAGATTTGGATCCCATCTAATCTGATTTTTTTCCTTTATAACAGTTGTCATAATTCATTTATCTATTTGTGCGATGATTTGATTAATATCCTTTCCCTCCTAGAGAACAACCTCCATGGGGCACCCCGTATCTCTGCTATTCAGCACGGAGTCCATAGGAGCACTTAATAAATATTTTTTGAAGGAAAGACTTCCTGAATACAGATTATAATGTTTATAGTCCTCCCCCATTCGAATGCAAACTCCACAAGAGATGATGTTTGTTCCATTTACTATTGTATATCTATGCCTGAGACAGCCCATCTTAGGCACCAATTTGAATTTGTTAGATGGATCCATGAATAAATAAATGAGTATATATTTTATAAACTAAAAATTAGGACATATTTGGACAAGTATTTGAAATAAGGATCAGCTTCAGATATATGTGTCAGAGAACTTCTAAATATGGGAACAGTTAAATGTCATATCTTAATAAGTGTTTTTGTTCCATTGGTGAAGTGAGATGGAGATGACAAAAACACTGGTCGTCTATAAGGCAAGTCCTAGGTATATACATTTCACTTATTTTTTTTTTCAATAGTAATTTTTTTTAAATCATCCTCACTTAGGAATCAACCAAAAACATGACATTGAGCCCTTTCATGGGGTGTTCTTCTTTCCTAGGGAAATTACAGGATTTTTCAACTGGGATGGCTCAATGTAGTTACTGACTGTATCTCATAGGTGGGTGGAAGGATGAAACAGCTCTTCAATCCAGGGAAGGGCTTGGATGGATTTTTTATTTTATTTTCATTTTATTATTTTATTTTATTTTATTTATTTTGAGATGGAGTCTTGCTCTGTTGCCCAGGCTGGAGTGCAGTGGCATGATCTCGGCTCACTGCAAGCTCTGCCATTCTCCTGCCTCAGCCTCCCCAATAGCTGGGACCATAGGCGCCCACCACCACACCTGGCTAATTTTTTGTATTTTTTTTAGTACAGACAGGTTTCACCATCTTAGTCAGGATGGTCTTGATCTCCTGACCTCATGATCCACCCCTCGGCCTCCCAAAGTGCTGGGATTACAGGCATAAGCCACTGCGCCCAGCCAGATAGATTTTTTTTTTTAGCCACTGCCACAACATGGCACAGGGACCCTGACTGGTGTAGTTCAGTTATTCCATAAACATTGTTTATTCATCCAAACAGCTTTTAATTAGATGATCATTATGTGCCAGTTACAGTGCTAGCTGCTAGGGCTACAGAGCCAAATGGGGCATGGTCCTTGCTCTCAAGCAGCTATCTTGTTAGGGAAGACAGGTCAGTAGACCAATAGCTGAAGTCCAGTTTGGCCCACATAAATACAATGTACAGGGTATTATAGGAATATGCAGTTTATTATAAATTAAGAGTTGTGGGAGGGGGCTTCAGGAGAGCTTCCTTAAAGAAGTTGACACCCAAGCTTAGTTTTCAAGGACCAGACGCAGTTAGCTGCAGTAATAGTGGAAAGGAAGACAACTTTTTAGGAGAGAAAACCTGAGGGAGAGCATGGAGAAAGGATGCACAATAGTTTGTTTAGGGAACTAGAAGAAATTCAACATGACTATAACAAAGCATGATGCCATTTGATGTAGCAGCTAGGAGACTCTCAGTGAATTTGAGAGAGCTTACCAGTTCATTCATCTACCCCTCACTCTCACAACCTGAACCCCCAATGAATAATTCTTTTTTTGCACATAAGACAAAACTAGGGATAGTAGAAAAGAGGCTTTTAGTATAAATGACAGTTACGGCAAATGCAGGCTTACAAATTGGCATGAGCTTCTATTACTAGTTTTCTAGGAAATGTAATTGAAGCTTGTCATAGAGACCAGGCAAAGGCTCTAAAAAGAATACTTTGCATCTGCAGTAAGATGCTTTTGCACCCTTAGAAACCAGAGCCTAAAGGAAAGGCTTATGGGCTGCCATCTTTTTTAGGAGATACATTCCCAGGGAAACAGAAGTGAGGGAAAAGGGGCAAACGAGGGAAATTTGAGTCAGCCTCTTGTTGGCAACAAGTATAGCTCATGTTCCATTTCATGGGATGTGTTCAGTAAGGTCAAATGAACTCTACATCTCAAGGCAGCCCATCAGGGGAGAGGAAGGGAAAACAATTTATCTGCCAGTCCATTTCATTCTACATATGCCTCTGGTCAAGAGTCTGCCCATGGGCATTAACTCCCCAGGAAGATGTGACCTGGGCTTTCCAGGTATCCAGGGGAAGCTAAAGTTATACTACTTGAAGTGGGCCACCCATTACCTTTGAGCCCATTTTATATTTGGAGAGTTTCCTGATTTCTGAGAGTTTGTCCTTCAAAGATGGAAGTCAGAAACTCTCTTGACATCTTCGATTTGAGGATCTAGGATCCAGGTTCTGCCAATTAGACCCATCTGATTGAGACCTCCATGCTGAAGTGAGTGAGGCACCTCACAGAATCCATCATGGCAGATAGAGGGAGAGGCTCCACCTTCCAGAGATGTTGCCAGAGGTTCTAGCCGGAGCTTCCAGTATTCACCACTCGGGGCAAAAGCTGGCTTGTCTGTGCCCAGGCACAGCAGCAATAGAGTGCCCCCTGGAACCACCCTGCTGTGTAACTTTCATACGGCTCCCAGCCTCAGAGCAGCCACGGTTTATTCTCTAGCCCTCACTGAGATTCCGAGAACGCTTAAAATCTTTAATACAATTCCTTTTTCTGCCTAAACTAGCTAGAGGGAGTTTCATTGTTTGAAATCAAGAACTCTGAAAGATTCATGTAGCCTAAAAATATATTTGGGGTTGCCTTCAAGTTATGACATGCTTCTAATCCTAAATCTGCTTGCTTATGTGAAACAGATTCCATTAATTTTTATACTATATCCTAGAATCGTAGAATTCTTGAATTTTAGATGTAGAAGTATCCTTTTAGAACCCATTTTATTTTATCATTCACTTTTGGCTTTGAGCGAATTTTCGTGTCACAACCATTTGAGGGAACCAAGTTTCTCACAAAACCAGAAAACAGGTAATTTATGTGGGCTGAAACGTCTTTGTGCCAGTCATGAGTAGGGCTGAAAGGACAGCCTTGGGAAATGTTATTTATGTGAGAGACAGGTGAAGGGCCTGCAGGATGTAACCTAATTTAGTCAGACATTTCTGGCACAAAAAAAAACAGTGACCTATAAACCAGTACTTTCCTGCAATTTCTAGTGAAACCAGGTCACTATTTCCAGCCCTTACTTTGTTCCCTGGACTCTTAGCATTGAGCTATGTCATGAATTTCCTTTTGATAATGGTGATTAGTAAATTTATAGAAAAAAACAAAAATTTAAGTAAAAGCTCACAGGAATCTTTGGAAAGTGTCACTCTATAAAGTGTTCACTCATGTTGTATTATACTAGGATCACAAATTCTTAGAATTGTTATGGTAGTTTTTGTTCCTTTTAGCACATTGAGAAGAATCTGGTGAAACTTTCCTTTGATTCAGTTTAATTTCCCCCTCAAGTAGGTGGCTATAATGACTCAATATGCCACCAGTTTGATATTTGATTCTGAACAATTTATTCACCAAGAATGGCTACCTGAATGAGTAAGTATATATGTTAAATTGGACTTGGTATCAGAATAACCAAAGGATAGTATCACCCCTCTCCTTCCCCAAGGTTTTCGTATGCTACCCTTTAGATTAGGATGGGAAAGAAACAGGATCCTGTGCTGGGTTTAGGTGAGGCTGATCGGAAGCATTTTAATGCAAAATGCATTAAAATGGCAAGAGGGCACTAAGCAGAGCATGTATATATATGGGGGTGGGAAAAAATATGTAAAAATCATCTTAGTTATAATAGGGGAACACAGAACAATAATGGTTCAAAAGCATGTTTAATAGTTTTATAAGGATATGTTCCTTTAAAGCAAACCATTCTGTGATTACATTTTTGGGAATGCTCTACTCCTCCCATCCCTCTCTGCCAATGGCCCCTGGAACAAGTTTAAGGCTACATGTCCCAGACCTATGAAGTATGTGGTACTAAACTGAGACTCACCTTTAAGAGGAGTGGCTGTTCTTGAACAATGTGGATCCTTCAATGTGTTTGGGGCCAAAACTAGATTGGGGAGCATTAACTTAAAAAATTTTGAGGATAGGTCTTATAACATTTGGCTTTCCTTCCCCTTTAATTTCAAATGCTAACTATGTCTACTTTCACTAGATTTGAATCCTTAATTTGAAACTCTATTCTCAGTAGGGTGTGGAATTAACTATTGTACCTCTCTATGCTTCAACATAAATACACAAACACATTCACACACACATGCACACATTTATACAGCACATTCAAACATAAAAGAGTGTATGGTGATGAGTTAGTTGACCTCCCTGCCTTGACATCCATTCCCCTCTCTAGAAGTAACTATTGTTACAGGTTTCTTTTCGTTATATAATTTTAGAGATATTGTTTCCTACATAAGCAAATACATGTGTATGCATTTATATATACATTTATCTTCTTTTTACACAAATATTTACACATGCTTTTTAAATTTAACAAATATCTTAGAGATAATTCTGTATCAGCACACATGATTATTCTTTTTTGATGACTGCAAAATATTTGTAAGAGAGAGCCTGACAATCTCTTAGTTTAACTGTAATTATGATTACTTTTTCCTTAGTCTCGTGTAATTGTCAACTCTAATTATGTCAACCCATAATTAGAGATCGTGGCAGTATTTGCAATTAGTCAAATAGTAATCACTTGTAGAAAAGCATTTTGTTGTCCATCTATCTGACTCTGACTTCCTTTTATTTGGTCCAGAACTTAGGTGGGAAGAGGGATTTTCTATAGAAAATGACTTTCTATAGGTGATTGGAAGGTACTTTGCTAAAAGTGAGATATTTGTTAGTTTTCCCCATATTTTTAAAGCCTCTTTTCAAAAGAAAGACTTAAAACTCCATTTTTCCCAAATACCTTCCCTCCTCTTGGCACCAATTCTTACTTCATCTAAATATGTGTAGGATTAGTTTTATGTTATCCCTAGGTCTTTTTAATAGGATTGTGTTTCCTGTTTTCACTCAGTTAGATGACCAGAGAGTACACAAGGGTCTAAAGGCAGATCAGAGTTTTGGAAGGATAGGGGCAGAATCCAAGCTACATCTCTGACCTAGCCCAAGAAGTTCTTTAGCTTTCTTGGCCTCAGAAAATCTGCTCTTGGAACTTTTGTTGGCGTAATGTTTTGGCAAAACCAATCTGATATTCTTCTGGTCTATTCCTTTAGATTTAATAAGATTTTTCTAATGAGATCACAAGCATTGCAGTAATTGAAGGCTCTGTCAAAGTCTCATTCAAAGTCTGGGAAAGTGACAGGGAGAGGAGTCTGCTGTGTTACCTGTCCCTTACCCCACCACCAACAATTAACAACCAACAATGGCTCTCTTTCCTCGTACCAGCAGATTTGATGAGAACAAAGAGAAGCTAGTAGTGATTCCACCTATTTCTGCTGCCAAAAAACCTCACAAGCCTTTAGCAACACCCTTTAGTACAAGGAAAAGGCCAGAGAATAAAAACTTTATAGTGAAGAACTCTTCTTTGAAAGAATCAGCAATACCGCTTTTAGGTGTTGTGGCAGAGATGGTCAGCTATCCTGTAAAAATGTATGTTCCCCATTCCACGGGTAGGGTAGTCTTGGGAATGAGGCTGCTCAATCAGGGTCATTATTGCTTAGCTGGATAGCATTTAAGTGTAGTACTGTTTCTCATCAATAGAAGGTAAGTGGAAGTAATGTGTGAAATTTCTGAGTCAGAGAGATTAAAAAGCTGGTGTATTTTCATTTTTCTTTCTCCACCTTCTGGCTGGATGTTGACAAACAGGCTGATCTTGAAAAGGGGCAGAACATCATCCTTCAGGCTGGATCTGTGGATGGCTCTGTGAAACAGTTGTCTCTCCCTGTTCCCCACATCGACTTGGGCTTTACATAAGTGAGAAATAAGTTTTCATTATGTTAAGCCACTGACATTTCAAAGTTTATTTACCACATCAGCTAGCCTTTGTTAACTCATCTAGATATCTACCACTGAAAAATTCTGATACAAGGAAACATACAATAAAATTAATTGTAGTATTGTTCACTATGAGGATAAAATGGGAAAGAACAACTGTGGGTTATTTATACGATGAAATACTATATAATATTTAAAATGACTAGATCTACATATGTATCAACATGGAAAAATCTAAACAATAACATGGAGTGAAAAAGTGGGTTTCAAAACGATGTGTGCAGGATGATGCCATTTTACAAAATTTTAAAACATGTAAAACAATATAAGATTGTTTACGGACATATAACTATACAGCAAAATTACCAAAACATGTATAGGAAGGATACATTCTGGTTAGTGGGTAGCCCTAGGGGAGGAGGAGGAGGAAGAGGAGGAGGAGGAGGAGGAGGAGGAGGAAGAAGAAGAAGAAGAAGAAGAAGAAGAAGAAGAAGAAGAAGAAGAGGAGGAGGAGGAGGAGGAGGAGGAGGAGGGAGGAGGAGGAGGAAGAAGAGGAGGAGGAAGAAAATGAGGTATGGGATGGAGGAAAGCTTTAGCTATAATGTTAACTTTTATTCATTTTTAAAAGGAGGGCTCTGGGTATGGTCAAATTGTAAGACTGGAATTTGAGGAGTCCAAGAAGAAGAAAAGAAGAAGAAGGAGGAGGAGGAAGAGGAGAAGGAGGAGGAGAAGGAGGAGGAGGAGAAAATGAGGTGTGGGATGGAGGAAAACTTTAGCTATAATGTTAACTTTTATTCATTTTTAAAAGGAGGGCTCTGGGTATGGTCAAATTTTAAGACTGCAATTTGAGGAGTCCCTCAAAATAGCACCCTTCTTCACACCTAAGTTCTGGGCCAAATAGAAGGCAGTCAAAATCAGACAGGGGGACAACAAAATGCCACATTTATTGCCAGCTAAATAGATGATGCAAATGTGGTTCAGATCTGGAATTCAAAATATTGGACCCATAGAAATAGACAAGAGTGCTCATCCAGTCACCAACAGGGCTAGCCCTCCCACACAGGGGCCTTTGAAATGTAGCTTGTCACATGGCAGAAAGCAATTAAGAATATATGTACCCTGTGGGCAAGCATGCTCTCAAAAGGAAGAAAACAGCAAGAGATATGAGTAGTTCCTGCTCCCAAACCTTAGAGTGCATTAAAATGCACCCCATCGCCACCGCAACAGTTAGCATCTCCTTAATCTTGGAGGTGGTTACATAGGCATCTGTTACATTATTTTTCTTTACTTTTCTGTTTGTTTGAAATATTTCCTAGTTAAAAATTTAAATTAGAAGCCTCTTTAGTGTAAATGCCTCCTAACTCTCCAGGAGCCCTCCTGTGATACAGAAATCATGCTTCAATGGCAATACTTCTTTTGCATTAAGGCTCATAGTGAAAAACGAAAGCACTAAAACCAAATATCTTTGCGGGGCATTGTCAAAATGAGTTCTTCAAATGCTCTGGAGTTTGTCCAGTAGATCTAGGCACTTCACTTTAGGAAAACAGCCAAGTGGACCATAATACCGTCTAGATTCAGATTTATATTTAAATGACATTTCTCAACTGAGAGACCCCAGTGAAGTGGTTGAATGTTTATGGACTCTAAAGTGAGACTTAAATTAAAATCTAGGCTCTCCCACTAACCTACTAGCTATGTGAATCTTCAGCACATTATTTAACTCTCTGAGTTTCTGTCTGTTTTCTTACCTGCCTGGTCAGGTTGTTGGCAAGGTTTAAATGAAGTGATGCTTCCCGGCACTGGGCAGAGGCTGTGTAGTCGAAAGGTAGAGCCCAGAGTCTTCCTATGTATGTGTGTGTTCTTCAGAGCGGGTCTCCGGGCATGCTCTCCATGCGAACAACAAAATGTGTTGCTCCGTGAACAGTAATCTTTCTAATCCACCAAATAGGTAAAAGCTCTTTTATTTTATAAACTCCATTTAGAAAATGCATTTTGTTATATGATTAGAACAAATGCCCAGTATTTAATTTGTTTCAGTAAAATCTGGGTGCGATCCTCTTTCAGTTCAATAAAAATATAATCCTACTGGAAGACATACTTCTCATCTGCCCCCCATATCTCACTGGAATCTGTATCTTAATGAGATTCTGAATTCTTGCTAGAGTTAATGTTTCCTAGATCTGTCCAGATAGGTAGAAAATAATCTACATGAAGAATATTAAAGATTGGTCAGGACTCTTATTTCAGAGATCTTGGTTGACATTTAGAACCACCAGATTTAAATCTGGATTAAATTTATTTGCTTACTTTGTAATTGTCTGTTTGCCTCCGCTAGTACATAAGCTCTGTGCAATCTTGGAATTTCACTTAATACATAATAGGTACTTAATAAGACATTGTTTAATAAATGAATGAAAATATTTTCACTACTCAACTATAAAAATAATTTCTGAGCTAGAAAATAAGGTTGGCATTCAGGCTAAGTGTCTTTCATTTGAATATAATAAGATTTTTTCTCTAAATTCAGTAAATTATTTTAACTTTCCCCCTTTTTCATCTCTAAAGTTAAATGTAGAACCTTTTACATGTATGAACTGTGTACATTTACATTATATGTACATATGAGTGCATTCTTAATGATAATATCCATGTGCTATTGCCTAATGCATGAGATATGTTTTGTCCTAGGTGCGGATCCTGAAGAATATGATGCCTGCTGAACAGCAGCCTTAGTTCATCTGTGTGTAGGTAACTTAAGGGGCTGTTTAGATCTGTCATTCTGTTGTTGAGTGTTTGTCTAAGTTTAGTAACAGTACAGATGAATGTCTGTTGGACGTCTTTCCAAGGACAAATGACATCATTTCTTCCATGTGACAAGGCTATTTTTATTTTTTGTGAAAATATTGGAGAATTAGTTTTAGGTGCAAGGCTATTTTCCCTACTAGGCTTTGTATGTTAATAGCTTCTCATGTGTTTTTTTTTTTTTGAACTACAAAGAGAACTATAAACAAAATGTTCAAAGAGTGTTTATAAGTGATTTTTGTTATCTTCTGAAAGAGGGACTTGACTTTTTAACCATGATCCCAGAGACACTAAAGGGAAAAATTACCCCCAGGTATTTAAGTGAGCTCAGCACTTGGGAATTTCATTTTTTGTTGTTGTTGTTGTTGGCCTTAAAGGCAGGTAGATGAAGATTGATAAGAAACAATGTAATTACTAGTTAAAATAAACCTCCCATAGACTTTCCAAGTATGTTGCCTAAATGGCAGGAGATAGGACCCATGTAGAAGAACGCATTTCAAAAGCACATTCTGAATATTTCTACTACTACTTGACACTTATTTTTTGCATTCTGACTGCATACTGCTCTTTGATCTGACTTAATTTTCCCTAAAAGTTTCTCATTTTCTACTTCAGACATTTTTTATAGTTGTAGGGTAAAAATCCTGCTGGTTCATTCATTCATTCATTGAATAACTATTTATTAACTACCTATTATGTAAAAGAAGATATTTCAGGTTCTCATAGAGCTTATGTACTAATGGAGGGAGATGGACAAAGATTAAGGAAGCAAATGAAGAAACAAGATAATTTCAGTTAGTGATGAGGGCTATGAGTGAAACAGAATGGGAAGATGTGATGGAGAATGCGAGTAGGTGGTTTTGAGAGAAGGTTAGTTGGGGAAGTGCCATTTGAGCCAAGACCCAGCATGTGAGCAGGAGTCAGGCCTGTGAAGATGTAGGGACACACTCTTCCAGGCAGAGAGAAGAGATGAAAGCGGGTGCAAACATCTGAAGGCAGAGCATGCTTGGCATGTGCTAGGAATGAAAGAAGGCTTATGAGCTTGGCCCAAGGGAGTGAGGGGAGAAGGGTGGCAGATTAAGGTCAGAGAAGGAGACAGAGCTGGATCACGGAATTTGGACTCTATGCTAAAATAAGAAGCTGCTGGAAGATTTTAGTCAAGGGAGGTACCTAATCTGATTTGTGTTTTCAAAGATTACTCTGCATACTATATGGAGAATAGATCCATTTTAGTGTTGTACTTTGCACTGACACCAATTAAACCAGTAGTTCTACCTGGGTCAATAAAAGAATTATTATTTTTATTATGAATCCAGATTAGTTCATGATCTCTCCCATTATTCTTTCTTATCTTTACACTTGACTTCCAGAAATAGTAGGGCTTTTTTAGGTAATAACCTTTCGTATCCTCAGAGAACATGCCTAGAATGACCTAGAATAGGGGAAAAATCAGTCCATTGCTTCATGCATTCCTACCAAACATATTTGTTTGTCTGACCTGGAAAAGCCATGCTACAACTGTGCTAAAAAACAAGACCTTTTGATAGTCAGCTATACATGATTAATTAAAGTGACTCTGTAGTTTTTCCTGAAAGTAGAAGCCTTATTCTACCAAGCTACTGCCCTCATGATACAGGCCTAAAACATGTATGGATTTTCTAAGAGAGAGGCTTCAGAATTATGATGGAAAGATAAACTATTTGGAATATGACTATAACAGGCTCTTAATATATGGGACACGTTTGTTCTGCAGGACATCAGGGTGAACATTCATAATAATAGTAAGAACAATAGTAAACACTTACTGAGCATTTAGGTTTCGCCAAGTCGTCATTTAAGTCAGGTGTCAGCAAACTTCTGTAAAGGACCAGATAGTAAGTTTATTCAGTGTTGTGGGCCATATGATCTCTGTCCAAGTACTCAACTCTGTTGTAATGAGAAAGCAGCCACAGATATTATGTAAGGGATGAATGTGCCTGTGCTCCAATAAAACTTTATTTCCCAAAACAGATGGTAGGATTTGTGGGATTTGGCTCACAGGACATAGTTTGATGACCCCTGACCTATTTGACTGACATATATGAACTTATTTGATCCTCAGAATACCCTGATTGTTATTATTATTTTTAATTTACAGGTGAGGAACCTGTGGCTGAGAGAGGTCATGTAACTGGCCCCAGACAGTGTAGCTCAGACATTGTAGAGCTGAGGTTCACACTCACACAGTGTGGTTCCAGAAGCCAAGCATTGACTCACTGTGAATGTGGTTAGGCCAGGGCTAGTCCATGCTTAGTCACCCATAGACTTAATTGACACGGTTATGTTATCTCGTCCCTTTATCTGTAAGATGCCTACCTCATAGGATTGTTGGAGAATAAAATATTGGGGAATGAAATTAACTGACAGCACAATTCTTGTATCAGCACCGTGCTTTGAAAGAGTTGTCAAGTCACTCCGCATTTGTGTGTCCTTTTGGTATAATATTTGAGGAAATACCTGAAGTCTCTGGGCTACAGTGAATACCTGTGACTGAGTATGTGTGTTGGCCTTAGCAGTTCCTAAAAGAATGGTAGTAATATCAGCCTGAGGTTTTTCTGCTTGTTTTTTCCTCTATATACTTCATGCAATTATTTTGAGAACCAAATAAAAGAGAAAGAAATACAGAGAATTGTGGAGAATTAAGAATTTCTGTTATATGCATATAGTGAGAACATTTATGCTTCACTTTCTTTCTCTACAAATATGTATAAGTATGTGTAATTTAACAGCCATGCCAGGAACTCTTTGATTTTTAAAAGATTAATAACAATATTTGGAGTTAAAGTTTAGAGAGCGTACTTTTTATGATAAAATCCACTTCATCTGTGCTAAGAAGCTAAGTCAAAGAGGAAGTCCTTTGGATTACTTTTTTGAATCTGAAGGTCCCTCAATGCTCACTCTCTATACATCATTTGTACTTCCATAGGGCTCCCTTTTTATATATATCTCTTGAAAAAACACTATTGTGTGCAATGGAAATATATTTTGTGCAGAACTTCTATTATTTTTGTTTTGCTTTGAAATAATTATAATTATTATAACTATTGTGAAGAATTATAGATTCATGAGAAATTATAAAAAATGTGTAGACAGGGATGTCCTGAGTACCCTTTACCCAGCTTCCTCCATTTGTATTAATCTTGCATAACTGTAGCTCAACATCAAAACCAAGAAAGGGACAATGGTAAAACACACAGAGCTTATTCAGATTTTACCAGTTTTATATGTCCTTAAGTGTGCATGTGTGCATGTGTGTGTGTGTGTGTGTGTGTGTGTACACAGTCCTATGCAATTTTATCACATGTGTAGATTAGTATAACTATGACCATAATCAAGATACAAAACTGTTTCATCCACATAAGGGTCCCTCATGCTATCCTTTAATAGTTAAGCCCCCCTCCCTAAACACTAATCTGGCAACTGTTGATCTGTTCTCCATTTCTATAATTTTGTTATTTTAAGAATGTTACAATTAATGGTATCATACTTTATGTAGCCTTTTGAGATTGGCATTTTTCACTCAGCATAATTCCAGTTAGATCCATGCCTATATCTATCTTATTGCATATATCAATATTTTGTCCTATTACTGAGTAGTATTCCATGGTATGGATATACCACAGTTTGTTTAACCATTCATCCACTGAAGGATGTTTGTGTTGTTTACAGGTTTTGGATGTTATGAGTAAAGCTGCTATGAATATTCATGTACAGGTTCTTGTGTGAACATGAGTTTTCATTTCTCTGAGATAAATGTCCAAAAGTGTAATTGCTGAACTGTATGGTGTGTTAGTTTGTTTTCTGTTGCTATAACAGAATACCTAAGACTGTGTAATTTATAAAGAAAAGAAATTTGTTTCCTATAGTTCTGGAGGCTGAGAAGTCCAAGATCATGGCACTGGCATCTGGTGAGAGCCTGCTTGCTGTGTCACAACATGGTGGAAAGCATTACATAGCAAGAGGGCAAGAGCATGTGTGTATGGTAGCCCAGGTTTCTCTTCCTGTTCTTATAAATCCACCAGTCCCATCTTGGGAGCCCCATCCTGATGACCTTATCTAGTCCTAATCACCTCCCCAAGCCCCACTTCTAATCATCACATAAAGTTGGGGATTAAGTTTCCAATACATGGAATTTGGTGGATACATTCAAACCACAGCATATGGTATGTGCATGTTTAGTTTTAAAGAAACTGCCAAATTGTATTCCAGAGTGACTGTACCATTTTATTTCTATTTATTTTCTAAAGTATACGTTAAATAAGAAAACAGTTTTGTTATTTAATATTAACTACAATATTTATTGTGTGTATTTTAAAATTTAATCAAATTGTTTATTTTGCCACTTGGTAAATTACAAAATTAGTCTTAGAGATTTATTTTTAACTTAAAATCAACCTAACAGAGGAATAGAATGTAATCCTTGTAGTGTTCTTCTGCTATTGAATATACTTTATGTAGGTGATCTTTATTGACATTTACCTCTTTAATCTTATAAAAAAGCTGTAGCTCACCAAGGGTATACAGAATATGTTTTTCTCCTCTTTTCATAAATAGAGAATATAAATAAAGTGAAACCAAAAGATTCTTCCAATATCCTATAGTTTAAGAGGAGAAAATGTAAGCTCTTGTTGGGTTGGCTCAAAGTAAAATTTAAAAACCACAGAACTTGATTTTTGTCTCTTCTCTTCCTTTATATTGTATGTAGGTAGATCAAAAGATCAAATTGCAGGAACTTTAAAAAAAGTCAGAAAGTGCTTAGAAATAAAGGTATGATTCTATATATAAGGAGCAAACAGAAACTAGGACAACGGGTGACACAATTTCATGGACTGCAGAAGAAAAGAGTTCATGATCAACTGACAAATATTTGTTGAGAACCCACTATATGACAGACACTGCAATATAGGGGCTGTGGGGAGGTGGGAGTTTAAAGATTTAGGATAAGAAATATAATGCCACCCAAGCCGTTCCTGTCTAGCTGGGAGGCAGTGGATCATGCATGAAGAGACTGGAGAGTGATATAGAAAGGCATCTACTTAATGACAATGGCTGACACTTACGCACCTTGATTGTGGGCCAAACACTGGGCAGAGAGTTTTGCAGGTGTTACTCAATCCTCACAATAACTCTCTGAGTTCACTGTTAGCATTACCATTTTACAGATGAGGAAACTGAGGACTGAGGAGTTAGTTAAAATATAGCATGTTATTTACAACAGTCATTTTCCATGTTCACTGAAACAGTCTTTCTCATCTATGTTATCTTTCCTGTCTTGAAGATGGAATGGACACATTCCCTCTCTCACAAATGTGTAGGCTGAGCTGGGGGGCAGCTATAGGATACAATCTTCTCTGGCCAAATGTAGCACCGAGGCTTACTCTAGCCACTGCATATTGAACTTACCTGAGTTCCAGGAAGCACGGATTACAACTCAGATCCTTTCTACTCCGGAGAGCTTTAGCTCCTCCATCATTGTTTTCCACCTTTCTTTTGACTAAAACCCCTTGTCAAACATTTTACACTGAAAAAAAAGGAAAAGCAAGGAATTTCTTTGAAGAATAAAGTAGGGAAGGAGTCAGTCCCACCTGTTCTCACCACTTCCCTCCCATGGAGGCACCTGAAAGGCTCATATTTAAGAAGGTGCTGCACCAAGCCCTGTTGACTCTTGTTTTTTCTCTGAACCTAGGAGGCGCAAAACCATTATCCTTTTGGCTGTAATGGAATGAGAGTCCTGTTGAGAAAATGGAAGTGGTACCCAGGTGAACAGGGTGAAGGAGGTTACACCTCATCTACTTGAGTACTTGGAAGGCCCAGGTGCCCAAAGGGTCCCCCTCATCTGCTCGCTAACACCGGGATTCCACAATTAGAGCATTGATGTTAAAATGCAGGTGTTTTTAAAGGAGTAAAATTTAAGCTATAGTCAGTCTGTCATTTGCACCTAAATCTCAATTAAAAATTTGAAAGTTTTAATAGCTGGGAGAAAGAAGCAAAAGATTGCCCAAACTGAGAAACCAGGCTAAAAAAAAAAATCCCTCAGCTTCATAACATTTTTGAGATCCAGCCTTCAATGTGATATTATGGCCAGAAACCTTCCTGCCTGATTCAAGTAGGTGAAACCATATCAGAGCAGAGGCAGTTCAAGGCACAAACAAGCTGGACAAAGCATTTGCTTGGCTTTTATACTGGGCTTTAAATAGAAAACACAATGGCTATGTCCAGATTTGAGAATTTCATATGGAACATGAGGTCATCCAGCCGCTTTTTAAAACAGGCAAATCTTTTAAAGTCGATTTTATTGCTTTCAAAATCATTTGGTATTCTTTGGAGGCTTGCTTTCTTTTATACCATGTGGTTTTCTTTTGGCTTCTTAGATTAAAAGAATATGATAAATATATTAAACATTTAAAAAACAAACCCAAAGTTATGCATGTTCAAGAGAGGGAACTTTCACCCTTGCGTTTCTGATGTGTGTCTTTGATACTCTGCCAGGATTTGATTTTGAGCCATTAATCCATTGGGACGATATAAAAATCTATGTCCTCTGCCCCATGACCCACAGCTGGAGGTGTTCAACAGAAAATCTAACATTACAGATGATGTTCCACAGAGCCCACTGGCAGCTTTCAGGGTCAGAGGTTCCAAAAAGAGGAAAATTTCATAGAGAGTTTCTATGTAAAGATTCTTAGCAAGTCTCTCTCTTTTGACTATTCTGAACCACTCATCTTTCCTTTTTGTAGAGTGAAAAGAGATTAGAACAAGATAGACTGAGCACATGTGCCTACCTCTCCAAATCCTTTCAATTAACAGAATACATATTTTATAAATAAATAAATGCACATAATGCTGGAAAAGAAGAATGACCGCCATTAATGTACTAGGAATTTTGAAAATTACCTGAAAAACAGAAAGAACTTAGGATTGGGTTGAGAAAGGAAAACGTAGCAGCCCAGACCACTGCTGGGGAGGACTGCTGCAGAGGTGGGAGCTGTTCTGGTACGTCCAAGCTCAGAGACGCTGGACTGCAGATGTGAAGAAATGAGACTCACACGCTATTTGGAGTTTATGACTTACTGGAGACAATGTATGAAAAATTCAATTTCTGTATATTTTCCCTAGAAAAATACATGTGTACATGCACAAAGAGTATGAGTAAGTTATTCATTATAGGATTGACTGGATTATGATACAATCATGTGATATGTTTACAACAGTGGGAAATAAAAAACTACTGGCATTTAAAATCTTGTACTAGCATGTACAGATCTCTATGGTATTGTGCTAAGCTTTAAAAAAGCTTCTAAAAAGTAGTAGAATTAACCCGAAAGCCTAATTCTGCTTAGGTTAAAAAATTCCAGTGGTTAATTTTCTATATGTAAATCTATAAATATATGTATTTTGTAAATATATATAAAATCATCTGGAAGGATATATATATCTCAAACTGTTAGCCATGATTACATTCTTTTTTAACATGCTTCTATATAGATTGAATTTGAAAAAATAGAATATACTTATGTATTGTGTGATTTTTTTTAAAAAAATTAAAGTTTTAAGAACATAGAGGAAACCAACTATTGCAAACAACCAAAGTGCTAGACTTAATAAAGTTCTAATTAATAGAGTTCAGGTAAATACATTATTCCTTCCTGTGCTTATTTCTAGTCTCATTATGTATCATAGTTTAAAAAATATGTGTGATACCCTCAGGCTGGGAAAGGTGGATCACGTAATAATAGCAAATGCCTCCCTCTGCTTTCGAAGTAACAGGGAAGGACTATACTTGGGAGATCTCAAGTATTATAACATCACACTTGTAATGCTAAAAATTCAAAGATTTGGGGAAGAGAATGCAACAAGCATAATCTACAGTTATCAGAAGTCCTAGTAGGGGGCTTTCAGAATCTAGCTTCTCCCATTGGTTGGAAGTCTCAATGGCAATGGCATGCTCTAAATAACCACTTTGACTGTAATGTAAAGAATAACACATGGGCCTTCCCAAACATGCCCCATCATGGAACTCCAAACCCTTGTATGATATTTGCTAATAGCAGTGGCTTACAAATCTGTGGGAGAACTGGAGATATCTAGACCAACAGCCCTTGTCACAAGGATCATCTGAGATATTGGCCAGGGCATATTGTGTCTCTAATTTTTCAAAACTCCATTTGTCAGATGGACCCTTTTCATTTGGCATGTCAAATTCCAAATGGCATTGTAAGTGACTATCCTAAATATGGTTATCCTTATTCCAAGGATGTCCTTATTATATGTAAAGAAAGAAAACTTCTGAGATATGAGAAAAATCTGCCAGTGTCTTTCACAAGCCACAACTTAGAACCATCTCTGCAAGGAATAGGGCTATATTTTCTGTGTGGCTCCTGGATACACTTAATCCTCCCAAGAATGTGGAAGGGAATTTGTACTATAGACACAGTAGTTCATGACTTTTATTTTTAAATTCTACTGAGATGGCAGCATCATCTGGGGACATCCCTAACTTAGGCTCTTTTCTAGAAACTGCACTATCTCGAATATGCCAGACAAAAAGATCTATCATTTCTATGCCCTCATATGGAGATTTAACTGAAAGGGCAGACTGGGGAGGGCATGCGCATGACAATCCCTTCTTAGAAAAATCCATGGATGGGAAATTCTATAGCCAGAGGTCTATTCTGGTCTGCAGACATACCTCTCCTTGAAAGATCAATACTTAATATCTCTGTTACGATGCAACGAGGATGGAAGGCAACTGTAGGGGCCATAGAGGCATGACAGCAATCTCTAGACTCTTTAGCCTCAATAATAACACAAAATAGACAGGCCTTCAATGTCCTTATGGCTGAAGTAGGAGGTACCTGTGCACTTTCGAATGAAACATGTTGATTCTAGATTAACACCTCTAGAAAAGAAGAGGAATATCTACGGGTACTTAAAGGATGAAATCAAAATTATTGACAGGCTCAGGGAAAATGCCGGCTTCAGCCCCAGGTGGCTACAATCCTTATTTAAAGAATCCCAGTCTTCTTTATGGAATTGGTTGACCCCTTTATTAAGCCCTCTCTTGCTTATATGTCTTGTATTAATATTTGGATCCTGTATACTCAATACTGCAACTCGAATTGTTTCTTCTCACCTAGAACCAATCAAACTCCAAATGGTGCTGCAAACTGAGGCATGGACACATCGTTCTTCCAGGGACCTTTAGATGAACCCCAGGAGAAGTCTTAGATGCTGTTCCCCATTCAATGCCCCTTTTCAGCAGGAAGTAGCCAGACAGTGTCGTCACCCAAAACCCCCTAACAGCCGTGAGGGTGATATATCCACAGGGGGAAATGAGGTAGGAGTTAAGAAATTATTTTAGGCAGATAGAGAGGAAAAAGGGGTCCTTGGAAAATTTTTTACAGATCTTCTCTAGCAAGAAAGCCCTGGCTCTTAGACCCAGGCCAGCAACGTTTGATATGCAAATGAAAGCCATTAGAAACTGGGTCCACCCAACATGACTGGGCTGGCAACCTTAATATGCAAATGCAAGTCATTAGGTACTGGGTTCACTCAAAGTGGCAATTCCCACCGTTGTCCTCTTGCCCTTGCCCCCACATGTGCCTGTAAGCATGGCCACCCCCACATATCTCCACGTGTGTGGAACATCATGGTGCCCTGTATTTGCATATTAAAAGGCTCGGTAGGAGGGCCGGTTTTTTCACCCGTTTATGTGAATGACATGCCTAGTCAAACCAATCCCCTGAGCCCTATGCAAATCAGACACAGCCTCCTCCAGCCATCGAATATAGCTCACTGATATTACCTAAGTGTGAAATTCTGTCCCTCAGCTTTGGAACCCCCCTCCCTCTGTCTCTGTACAATAGAGCTCTTTCTTTCTTCCCATTTCTTTCTTGCCTTTTAAACTCTGTGCTCCTTAAAACCACACACACACACACACACACACACACACACACACACACACACACACAAATCTATGTGTGATAGCAGTTACTTTAAGTATCATTTAGAATACACTGGCCTAGAATTGAGGAGGTATCACTTCAGCAAGGTCTCAGTAAGGTAGATAACCATGTGATGAATCTCATGAACAAGAGCAAAAACATCAGTCAGAATGGCTATTATTTAAAAATCAAAAAATAGCAGATGCTGGCAAGACTGCAGAGAAAAGGGAATGCTTATACACTGTTGGTGGGAATGTAAATTACTTCAGCCATTGTGGAAAGCAGTTTGGAGATTTCTCAAAGAACTTAAAGCAGAACTACCATTTGACCCAGTGATCCCATTACTGGATATATACACAAAAGAAAATAAATAATTCTACAAAAAACACACATGCACCTGTACATTCATTGCAGCACTATTCACAATAGCAAAGACATGGAATCAACCTAGGTGCTCATCAATGTGGATTGGATGAAGGAATTGTGGTACATATACACATGGAATATTACACAGCCATGAAAAGAATGAAATCATGTTCTTTGCAGCAACATGGATGCAGCTGGAGGCCATTATCTTTAGTAAATAAATGCAGGATCAGAAAACCCAATATTGCATGTTCTTACTTACAAGTGGTAGCTAAACAGTGGGTACACATGGACATAAAGATAGAAATAATGGACACTGGGGACTACCGGAGGTGGGGAAATAGGGGAACAGGGGCCGAACAACTACCTATTGAGTGCTGTGCTCACTGCCTGGGTGACAGGATCATTCATACCCAAACCTCATGCAATAAACCCACGTAAAAACCTTCACATGTATCCCCTAAATCTAAAATAAAAGTTGAGATAAATAAATAAGAGTGAAAAAAAATGAGCATAACTCTTAGTTTTTTGCCTGGCACTTGCTGATTTCCTTGACCAATGTGGTTTCATGCTGGAGCTTTTATAGAGATTAGAAATGTATATGCAAATTTAGAAGCCAGGCTCAAATCCTCAGAATTTAGCTTAAGTTCATTCCAATATTTCAGTGTTGTAGTTTAATTTCATTTTCCAAAAATAGTGTTTTTCTCCTTATCCAAAAACTAAGCAATTTTTTATTTTTTATTTTTTGCCAGCTTAGTCATTGTATAGCTTTATTATTTCTTTCCTTCTGTTTTCTTTGGGTTTGTTTACTCTCCTTCTAGGTTTTTGAGATTTTTCTTCTTTTCTAAGGTAGAGGCATTTAGTGCTGCAAATTTCCCTTTCAGCACCGCTTTAGCTGCGTCCTACAAATTTTTATATGTTGTGTTTTCACTTTCATTCAGGTCAATGTAATTTTAAAATTACCATTAAAACTTCTTCCTTGACCCATGGATTATCTAGAAATATGTTGCTAGGTTTCCAAATGTTTAGAGATTTTCCCCTTATCTTCTTGTATTGGTCACTAGTTTGATAACATTGTGGACAGAGAATACACTCTGTATTATTTCAATCCTTTTAAATATGTTGAGGTCTGTTGTTTGACTCAGGATGGGCCTAGGCATGTTGACGGGACTTGTTCACTGTGCTCCAGCTTAGTATACGTTCTGTTGGCACATGAAAAGAATAGGTATTTTTTTATTGCTAGTTGGCATGTTCTATAAATGTTGATTAGATTCTGTTGCAGCTCTTTTTTGGGTACATACACATTTAGGATTGATATGTCTTCTTGGTGGATTACTCTAAATGTCCTTTGTTTCTGATAATAATATTATTTGCTCTGAAGTCTACTTTATTTGATGTTAATATAGTCACTTCTGCTTCCTTTTGACTAATGTTCAAATGATGTATCTTTTTCGGTGATACATTTTTTTTAACTTTCAATCTGCTATATTGTTAATTGAAGTAAACTTCTTGTAGACAGTATATAGTTGAGTCATGTTTTTAAATCCATTCTGCCAGTCTTTTAAATGACATATTTAGACTATTTACATTTAATGTAATTATTGGTATCTTAAGACCTAAGTCTGCCATTTTATATTTTGTTTCCTCTTTGTTCTCTTCTTTTGTTTGGTTTGTTTCCATTTTCCTTTTCCTATATACCTATGGATTACTTGAAAAATTCTTAGAATTCCATTTTGATATTTGTAATGTTTTTTAGTGTTTTAAGCCTCTGTATGTAGCTTTTTTGGTAGTTGCTATAAGTAGAAACATTACTTATATAACTTATCACAGTCTATTGGAACTGTCATTTTACTAGATTGAGTGAAATGTGGAAACCTTACATGACTTTATCCTTCCACATTTATAATTGTTTTAAGTATTCCTTTTTACACATTTAGAATCATACCAGACAATATTATAATTTTTTCTTCAATCCTCAAACATAATTTAGAAAACTAAAGAGAAGGCTCTGCTCATTTTTTTTCTTTTTCAAATTGATATAAAATTATTGTATAGATTTCTGGGATACATGAGGTGTTTTGATATAAGTACACAAAATGTAATGATCAAATTAGGATAATTGGGATATTCATCTACTCAAATATCAATTTAAAGTCTATTTTCTCTGTTATTCACATTAGCTAATTTCTATTGTTCTATTTTCCAGTTGACCAATTCTTTTTTCTTTTCCTCTATTCTGCTGTTGAGCTGATTCACTGAGTTTTTTTTTTTTTTTTTCTTTTTTCGAGACGGAGTTTTGCTCTTATTGCCCAGGCTGGAGTGCAAGGGCGCAATCTCAGCTCACCGCTGAAGGGGTGGCCTGCCCCTCCACACCTGTGGGTGTTTCTCATTAGGTGGAAGGAGAGACTTGAGAAAAGAAATGAGACACAGAGACAAAGTATAGAGAAAGAGAAAGTGGGCCCAGGGGACTGGCGCTCAGCATACAGAGGACCTGCGCCGGCACCAGTCTCTGAGTTCCCTCAGTATTTATTGATCATTATCTTTACCATCTTGGTAAAGGGGAAGTGGCAGGATAATAGGATCATAGTAGGGAGAAGGTCAGCAGAAAGACATATGAATAAAGATTTCTGTGACATGAATAAGTTTAAGGAAAAGTGCTGTGCCTTGATATGCAAACGCAAACATCTCCATAAACCTTTTTAGTGCATAAAGAGCAGCATTGCCGCTAGCATGTCCCACCTTCAGCCCTAAGGCGATTTTCTCCTTTCTCAGTAAATAGAACATACAATTGAGTTTTACACTGAGATGTTCCATTGCCCAAGGACGGGCAGGAGACAGATGCTTTTCTCTATCTCAACTGCCAAGAGGCCTTCTTTCCTCTTATACTAGTCCTCCTCAGCACAGACCCTTCATGGGTGTCAGGCTGGGGGACGATTAGGTCTTTCCCTTCCCACGAGGCCATATTTCAGACTATGGCATGGGGAGAAACCTTGGACAATACCTAGCTTTCCTAGGCAGAGGTCCCTATGACCTTCAGCAGCGTATGTGTCCCTGGGTACTTGAGATTAAGAGAATGGTGATGACTTTTCACAAGCATACTGCCTTCAGGCCCTTGTTTAACAAAGCACACCCTGCACAGCCCCAAATCCACTAAATCTTGAGTCACCACAGCACATGTCTCTTGCAAGGACAGGGTTGGGGGTAGGGTTACAGATTAACAGCATCTCAAATACAGAACAAAATGGAGTCTCTTATGTCTACTTCTTTCTATATAGACACAGTAACAGTCTGATCTCTCTTTCTTTTCCCCACACACTGCAACCTCTGCCTCCAGGTTCAAGCAATTCTCCTGCCTCAGCCTCCCTAGTAGTTGGGATTACAGGTGCCTGCTGCCATGCCTGGCAATTTTTGCATTTTTAGTAGAGACGGGTTTTCTCCATGTTGGTCAGGCTGCTCTCAAACTCCCGACCTCAGGTGATCCGCCCACCTCGGCCTCCCAAAGTGATGGGATTACAGGCATAAACCACCGCACCAGGACTTCTTTGCTTCACTTTCTAAGTTTCTATTTGTTTCAAGCATGTTTGTAATTATTTGCTGAAACATTTTTTATGGTGGCTGCTTTAAAATGTATTCAGCTAATTCTAACATCTTTGTCATCTTAGTGTTGGTTTTTTTTTTCCATTCAATTTCAACTTTTTGGTACAATTGAAATCTGGACATTTGAGGTATTTTGTTACAAGGCTCTGGATCTTATTTAAGCCTTCTGTTTTATCTGGATTTCTCAGACACTACTCCAGAAGTGAAAGGGGGTTGTTACCTTATTACTGCTGGGTGGGGTAATTCAGGTTCTTCTCTTAGGCTTTGTTGACACCTTATAATTTGTACTCCTCATTACTGCTACATAGGGGTGGAAGTTCTGACTCCCATGAGGCCTCTATTGATGCCTCTGTGGCTGCGAGGGGTAGAAGTCCCCTTGATACTGTGCCACGTAAGGAGGTATAAAGGGTTAGCCTCAAAACCACTGGGTGGTGTTAAAAGTGCTGACTCTCCACTAGGCCTCTTCTGATACTGGCCCAGTGGGGAGGAGGAGGAAGTCTTGTTACTGTTCACTGAGTGTAGAATTACAGGCTTCCCACATGGCCTCAACTGACACCATGGTGGGAGAGGCTTGTTATATTCTGGCAGGGATGAAAGTCTCAGCTTCCTTCTTGGCCTTTTTCGACACAACCTCACTATAGCCTGGGGAAGGTGGAAGTCTGAGCACCCCACTCAATATTTGCTGGTATGGGTGAGGGAGCCACAGTTTTTTCTGTGCAGTTAGGCTGGAGGGGAGCAGGTTTTTGCCTTGCTATGTTGTCCTTTTCCTGGTCCTTTGGTAGAGAGAACAGGGTTTCGTTGGGCCTTTTTTTGTCTATACACATTGACTTTTCTGGGTGACTGGCTTCTTCAGTTCCAAGTCTGGGAAACAAAAGGAAAACCCAAGGAGTTTGACACTAAATTTCTTCTTGTGTTTCTGTTGTTCCCAGATAATCTGCCTTTTCTCTCTACATTTCAGAGTCTTTTTATTTTCCTTTTATACATAATGTCTAAAGTTTTTAGTTATACTTAACGAGAGGAATAGGGAAAAATGTGTCTACTTCAGCTTCCTGGAAAGGGAAGTCTACCTTTTCCTCTTAAAATGTTCTCTATTTTGATTTAATTTAGAAAACAATGCATGTTTACTTTAACAAGTGAAATAATAAAAAGATACATAAATAAAACCTAAATAATAAAAGTACTACCATTGCTACCCCTCTGCTCTCATGCTCCTTTCTGAAATAACAAATGGTCATGACCGGGGGTATATACTTATCATCTTTCTTTGTTATATTAATATGAACATACATAAATATAAATATGCACTTTTTGTTTGATTTTATTTCTGCAAAAATGATTTTCTATTTGTCCAACATAAGCAAAATTTGCATTGTATTTAAGTTTAAATATTATCAGAAGAACTATTATTAAAACACTGGAGGAGAGACAAGCAAAATAAATTGCTATTTCAAATAACAGAATTTACCCTGAGTCTTCATTATGTGGGAGAAAGACAGAGATGGGAAAGGAAAAGGAGAAAAAAAGCATCAACAATACATTTTTTTTCTGAGTATATATATGTGTGTGTATATATATAAATGTACACAATACATATATATACACACACAGTTTTGATCACATATGTATGATTAAAACAGTTTAACTTATAGCCTATCACACTTTTTTTTTGGTTTTTTTTTTGAGACGGAGTCTTGCTCTGTCACCCAGGCTGGAGTGCAGTGGCCGGATCTCAGCTCACTGCAAGCTCTGCCTCCCAGGTTCACGCCATTCTCCTGCCTCAGCCTCCTGAGTAGCTGGGACTACAGGCACCCGCCACCACGCCCGGTTAATTTTTTATATTTTTAGTAGAGATGGGGTTTCACAGTTTTAGCCAGGATGGTCTCTATCTCCTGACCTCATGATCTGCCCGCCTCAGCTTCCCAAAGTGCTGAGAATATAGGCGTAAGCCACCGCACCCGGCTGCCTATCACACTTTTCTACACTTGGAATCTGATCCTAGGATATATTTAAAAAGGGGAACCTGTGGTCCAGGAGGTGCCCAGAGAATGGACTGCAGGAAAGACGATTATGTCACTTGGTGAGTACCCAAGAGCCATCCGGGCCATGTCCCAACAGAATTGTGTCTTCTTACTCTCTGGTAAGCACCTCTCATTGCCACACCTAGGGTCTTCAGGGTCCTGTTTGTGCACAGGAGAAAAATCTCTCCATCTGCATCAAGCCCTCATAGTTCAGAAAGACTTCTGCCCAACCAGAGGGATGGTGGAGGTAGAGCTTTGGCACCTCTGCTTTAGGGACTGAAGGCTCAAGACCATGGAGCCAGGACAGAAGATAGTGACCCCCTCCCCCACCCCAACATACATGGTGGGGGTCTTCACACCTCAGAAGGAAATGAAGCACTCCTCTTAGAGGCATTTCTGCTCAGCATGGTGACAATTGCTTTTTTAGAGCCCCGTGGTTTCAGGAAGGAATGAAGCCTATTTTCCAGAGCCCAGGTCTGATGAGACTCACCTAACATTTTGTCAGCTACTTCAGAGGGTTCTCAGGTGGCGGTGAAGCTGGGTCTCCTGAGTAACACAGCAGTGCTCTATGCTTCCCCACTTTTATTCGTCATAGCCAATTTAAGGTCTTAACTCTTTGGTTAATCTTCTTGTTTAAATAGTGCCTAGAAGCACAGACTCTATAACCATACTTCTGGGTTCCAATCCTAGCTCCAAGCCTTGCAGTTGCGACCTTGGAAAAGTTACTTATCCTTCTTTCTCCTGTATTTACTTCTCTGTAAAATCAGGATAATAAACATAGGTCTGATGTGGGGATTAAATAAGTTAGAACAAGGCTAGGCATATGATAAGCACTCCTGAAGTACCAGCTGCTTATTCTTCCAGTCTTTTCAAATCCAATGCTTTTCATGAGTGCATAGAGTAATTGTGGTGCATCTTGAAGATGTATTACAGCTTTCTGAGTTTCATCACTCTCCTTTGATAATTTTTGAACAGAGGGAGTAGGAAGTTAGATATGTAAGTGACCACAGTGGAAAGGGTTGAAAGTGTAACCTCTTCTTGTTCAAAGAAGTCTGAGAGTGGGAGGCAAAAGATGGACAGATGGCTGGACAGCATATCTATGTGAAGGCAAAGAAGAAGAGGTATGCATGGAAATTCAGTTATTTTATAGATTGAAAACAATTGGCAAAAAGATTTCTTCATTTAAAATATTGTAGGAAACTTTCTGAATTTCATCATGCACAAACTGTCCTCTGTGATGGCATTTGGGAAGGTTGTGGAGGAAGGCATGGGAAGTGTGATATTGTCTATTTTGGAGACAGAGTGGAGAGGCTCTTGTTCCCTCTCTGGGCGGCAGATCAGCTTCCCTCCTCCTGGTTCCAGAAGTCATTCGTTCTATTTTACTGTTTTCATGTTCATCTTCGAATGTAAGATGGCCTGGAGATGTCAGGCCTCCAGGTCACTTCTCTTGAAAGATGACTCCAGAAAGAATAACATTGTTTTCAGTTTCGTGTTTCTGCATATTTTCTTCTTATGTGATTTAATGATCCCCCCACCTCCTTTAAATGTAGCCAGGTTAATTGGGTGTGCTGTTTGAAGCCAGGCTCAAAATAGGAGCAATTAAATTCATTAGACCTTTGAGGGATGAATTAAAGAAGTGTACTCTTTATTTTCAATAAATGGTACAACAACTTGAAACCTGGTTCACAGCTCTATTGCAACATTCTCAATATTATGAGATGATCTTGGTGTTCAACCTTACAAAACTATTTATATCTCACCATCTTAAAGCATGGAAACTTCTGTTGCTGAACCTGTTCCAGGGATGTGCATGGATCTGAATAATGAATAGGGAACTTCCTTTCAGAACACAGAGTCTCTGTCATACAAATACTTCATTTCTTAGAAATAGCCAGCTGGGCATTTGCAACAATGCCAAAGTTGTTCCCAAACCTACACTGTAGAAAAGAACTGACAATCATCCCCTATCAGGTACTTCCATGTGCATTAATTACATCATGGAAGAGGGTAAGGCATTATTAGTTTTATCTGCACATGATTTTTCTCTTTCCAAATCCAGGAAATATTGATGTTGTGGTTTAACATAATTAGAACCTTGGAGTCCATTTTCGTTCCTGAAAACGTATAAAAACACTTTTGAATGTACTTGTATAATTACTTGAGTCCTCACTGACCACATTAATGAACCGTGTTCTTTTTATTTAGTAAAAATCCTTTTAATTATTCTTTGACAAGTCTCTTCTTTCATGTATTTCTGTGTCCTTAAAGTCAGAAAATTCCTCCATTCATCTTCTCTAAAACCAAGACAGAGTCTCCTAATCATTGGAAAATTCATCTTTTATTTACATGTCAGCTGATAACTAAGTAAGGATTCTGAAGTGAAAAAAGAGGAGTTCCCCTCCACTCCCCTGGCCATGACCCTCTCTGCCATTTTCCTATATCTTATTTTTAAAAGCAATTTTTTATTGTGTAATTTGGTAAAAAGAAAATAGAAATAAGTAATATGAGGTAAATAGCTGAGCCTAAAACAGCACTGGAGACAGACAGCATTTCTCAATATGTGATTACAACATCACCTACATCAGAAGACTCCCCTAGAGAGCTTGTTAAAAATACAGATTATGGGCACTACCCCAGATTTATTTAGTCAAAATGTTTATGGGTGCGGCCAATCTTGCATTTTTAACAAGCTCCCTGAGTGATCCCTATGCCCACTGAAGTTCAAAATGTTTAAAGTTTGCTGAAGTTGTTGCTCTTCCCTAGCCCCTCAAAAGTGACAGCTTCATAATAACTTGGAGATAACATCTATTCCACCTTAATACAATAGGGATGGAAAGTAAGGAATAAATAATTATCAAATGTATAACGTGCAAGAAACTGTGTAAGTAGGAAATTTATAGACATACTTTCCTTAAATATTACAACACCTCTTTGTTGAGGTATTGATGAAATGTAAAGTCAGCCTCATAAGAGGTGGTTCCAGAATGAATATCCAACTTTCTGTAATTTGATTATCGCACCCTACACCTATCTTCTGGAGCTGGGAACCGTCTCTACGGCTGTACAAAGTCTGGGAAATTGATTGATGCATTACCCAGGGAGACCTTAGTTGACCCAGAGGTGGCACTTGGTCCCAGGGATGCTTCATCATTCTGATGATCAAGTTGAAAGCTCACAGATGGTTTATGGAGTGACCCTTTGTCCTACATGTGTCTGGCAAGAAATATAGATGGGAGGACAGGGCATATTTTTCCCCAATATATCATTAAGTCAATCATTACTAAAGTTTTTTAAACAAGTGTGTCAGCTACCATTTACTGGCGATGTGTGCTAGACTGTATGGTATGCATTTTTCAGAATTTACTCTTCATAATGACCCTATGCAGTAGGTGCTATTATTATCTGTATTTTCTAAGTTAAGTAACACAAATATTGTGAAATTTGCTTACACTCATAGCCTGTAAGCAGCAGAGGCTGAAATATCTGTTTGGCTCTAACGTTCATTGGAGTCCCATACACAGGAACTGATGGCACAAAATTCAACTCATGCCATGATACTTGAGTAGAGATCCATTCCTGTCATAAATTTACAGAAAACTTTATATCTCTTCATTTATTATTAAGTAAATAGGATTCAGTAACTGTGGCCCTATCTGTTGTACAGTCTCTTTCTCTCTTCCTGGATATCCCCAATCCTCCCTTCCTCTTACTCTTTCAAGTCTTAAGTGTCCATTTAATTTAAAGTGAGGACACATTATCTTGTTTCAGTTGAGAGCTGTCTTTGGGTTTTACATGCATATGATAGAACTGATGCTAACCTTCAGCAGCCTAAACAGACTAATGTTCTTCAGACATTCCAGACAGAGCTGTGCCAATTATTGGTGAATACATTAACTGTGAGTGGGACCTGGAAAATGACTATACATAATAAGTTTCACATCATCTATTAAGACGTTGCTTATGTGGATGTGGGTCCAGGAACATTTGGTCCTCCACCAACACATCATACACACTGTACATTTTACATTAAGAGAGGATTAGTCAAATGCTACAAGTAAGAAGTTTTAAACTTGCCTCCCATCTTAGTCTGTTCTGGCTGCTATAACAAAATGCCATAAACTGGGTGACTTATAAACAATAGAAATTTGTTTCTCACAGTTCTGGAGGCTGGGAATTTCAAGATCAAGACACCAGCAGACTCAGTGTTTGGAGGCCTCACTTCTTCATTGTCTTTTCATCGTAGCCTCATATGGCAGAAAAGGTAAGGGATTTCTCTGGGATCACTTTTACAAGGGTACTAATTCCATTTTAATCAGCTTTGGAAGAATCACCTCCAAAGGTTCCACCTCCTGATACCACGACCTTATGGGGTAGGATTCCAACAAACGAATTTTGAAGGGACATAAACTCAGTCTATTGCAGGGTTCTTCTCCTGTAATACAGCTCACTGCATATGAAGATGTCACCTGACAGTCTGTAAATCACCCTGTGGAAAATGGGGCTCAGGGAACTGGTGAGAAAAAGATACTGATACTCTGGCTATTGCTAGTGCTATGTATGAGTAATAAAGTTCTTTATCTCTAACCCAAGTATGTTGTGTCTTTTTCTAGGATCTGTTAAACCATGGCAGGCTGACTTGTTAAGGTAGTGAAAGGTATAAAATCTCAGACACTTCCTTTACAGTTCTTCACAATAGCAATATTATTATTATTGTGCTTGTTGTTGTTAACCAGAAATTATTGAGCACCTATTATAAAAATCAATGAACCAAACTCTGTTCTAAGTAATGTAATATATTATCTCATTTAATTTTTATCACAGTGTTGTGAATTAGACAACATTATGATCAGATGATAATACTGAGATTCAAAAAATGGACATTGTTGGTTGCCTTCCTAGTATCCATCTCCCTTTGTTCAGTTGTATTCTGTCTCATCTACTCTCATCGAGCAAAGAAGTTGTTCCTTCCTTTAGCTTTAAGAGTGAGCCTAAGGGAATGACATTCTTCTGGCCATAGGACTTGGTCAGGAAATGAAACATTAACCAGTTTGGGCAAAGGAAATTGAAAGACAGTGTACTAGGGACTTTGGGGAAAGTTTTCTTGCTGTTTCATAGAGCCATAGAGAAATATAGGCTCTCACTTAGCAAAGAAGTTGTCCCCTCTTCTAGATTAAGGGGTGAGCCTAAGGCAATGACATTCTTCTTGCCATAGGACTTGTTCAGGAAATGAAACATTATCTAGTTTGGGCAAAGGAAATTGGGAGACAGTGTACTAGAGACATTGGGGAAAGTTTTCTTACTGTTTCATAGGGCCGTAAGGAAAGATAGGCTCTCTTGTTCCATCTGAATGTTGATATGTGTCAGCAGGGTGATAGCAATAATGTTTGATACATACTTACCAGAATAAGTGCTGAACATAATACTGAAGCAGGGTCTGAAATTCCTGCTTCCATATATTACCTGAATTCCTGAATTTCATATATTGCCCCTTTATGTACTAGATTGTGGGGAAGTCCTGGGGGGATGCTACAGTGGGTGGATATTGGGAACCCTCATCAGGTTCAGGGCAATGGGTAAGTATCAACGAGTACCAAAGTATTTTAATATGCTAGTAACTAGTACTGTTATACTCAGTATGCAGATGTGATGCCTGAAACTGCTATATCCGTCTCATTCCCCATCAGAGGAAGAAGCTTACACACATAAGAGGTCAGAATCAAGGCAGTCACAGAAAGATGGAGACAGCCTTTAGATTGAGATGATCAGACAGCAGTCCTCTCTCTCTGGGCTTTTTCAATTAATAGACAACAAATTCCCTTTTCATTTAAGCTGGTTTGGGACTGGATTTCAGCTACTTACAGTCAAAAACATTCACTGAAGCATTAAGTAACTAGTCCAAGAACTCAGAGCAAGTACATAGCCATGGTAGAACTGAAAGTCAAGTCTTCCTGGCTTAAACATCTTGATTTTTTCTGGTGCATCATAGTGTTCCCAAGTACCAAATAAATATGAGAAGAGTTATTTGAAAACTGTAAAAGGCTGCATTCAAATTTTTGGTCATTTTTATCAGAAATAATAAATAAGACTAAAAATGCCAAGAAAAAATCCAAAGAGACTGGTGTTTATTGTATGCATTGAGAGTTCTCCCCACTCCTACTAAAAACATACTCATCTAGCTGAAGAATAATCTTGACATAGGGAAAGGAAAATATAATGGAATATATATAGTGTTCAAATTATTTACTGAGATGACTGGTGGTACATATGACTGCTGAAGTCAGATTAGATGACCAGAAATCTGTTCCAGGAAAAACCTCTCACATTTATACCATCTCGAGAGCATACATGACCCAGTTCTGAGTTCATCCCAGGAATATTTTGAACATCGTCATCAGCATTTTCACATGATCACAGTACCTTCTAGATGCCTGTACAGGGAGAATTTACTTTTTCATCCCTCATTCACCTCAAAGTCCAAGCATTTGTCACTGCTTCAGAAAAAAAAATGACACAGACTCTTCATTTTTTTTTCTCAACCAAGGATCAATGTAAATGAAGATTTTACATTCACCTCTAGTTAAATTGATGGTTTTGACAGGCAACCTATTATAATACAGAGTTGGCTCTTGAACAACACAGGGATTAGGGGTGGCAATACCTCAGTCAAAAATCTACATATAGCTTATGATTTCCCCAGAACTTAGCTATTATTAATGTACTGTGGACTAGAAGGCTTACCAATAACCTAAACAGTTTAGTAACACATATTTTATATGTTACCTGTATTGTATATTGTATTCTTACAATAAAATAAGCTATAGTAAAAGAAAACATTATTAAGAAAATCATAAGTAAGAGAAAATATGTTCCCTATTCATTAAGTAAAAGTAGATTATCATAAAGGTCTTCATCCTCATCATCTTCATGTTGAGTAGGCTGAGGAGGAGGAGGAAGTGGAGGAGTTGGTCTTGCTGTCTCAGGGATAGCAAATCTGCATGTATTTCCCATGCTGTTCAAACTTGTGTTGTTCAGGGGTCAACCGTACGTATTAAAATAGAATATTTGCATACAGTCAGAGTTCATCCACTCATACAATTTTAAGGGTTAGAAAGCCCTTAGTGACTTCCAATTCAAACCCTCTTATTTTGTATATGAAAACACTGAGGTATAGAGAGGCCAGATGGAGAAAGCAGAGCATTTAAAAAATATCCTTAACGTTATCAAACGGTCATACTTTAAGTTGTATTTCATTTTCGGAAATATGCACAAGTCACTCAGTGTTAAACATTGTGATTAAGGGCCAGGGTTGGGGCATAGATCTAGTTGAATAATACTTGACATTGCAAAAAAGTAACAAGTTATGAGTAATCAGTCTGTGTTTTTAGTATGGGTGAGTCCACCAATACATCCAAAGATAGTTTCAATGCAAATGTTTCTGAACTACACTAAACAAAAGCAGCATTATTTAGAATAAGCCCCAACCCTCACAAGGTCAACCCTAATTTGGAAGAGCATTGCTGATTTTCAAAATATTATTTTCTCATTATCTTTATTTGTTAATTATCTTTTTGTGATTGATTTCTAGTTTATTTCTACTATGGTCAGAAAGCATACTGTAAGTGACTTCAATCCTTTAAAATTTAAAAAATTTATTGAAGTGTCTTTTATGGTCTAGCATATTATCAATTTAACTAAATGTTCCATGTTTCCCTGAAAAGAATGCACACTCTGTTGTCTTTATGTGCACTATTTATGTATGCCAATTAGGTCAAGTATGTTAATTATGTTGTTTAGATGTTCTATATCCTTATTGGTATAACTTTCTGCTTCATTCTATCAATTATTGAGAGCTATGTTAAATTTCCCACTATAATTATAGATTAGTTAATTTCTTTTTTTTAGTGAAATTTTTGCTTGGTATAATTTGAAGTTATGTTATTACCAGAATACAGATTTAGGATTGTTCTATCTCCCTGGTGAAATGATATTTCATCACTTTGACATAATCCTTTGTATTAGTCTGAGTTCAATCAGTGGGTTAAGCAGTGGAAGTTTAATAAAGTGAATGGACATAATAAAGACTTTTGTGCTCTGTTAAGAATGACTATAAAACATGCAGAAACTCTGTAAGTACCCTAGGCTTAGAGAATATCCAAGAAAGGACAAACTAGGAAGGAATCCAGATTTCATTGGATAAAACAGGGAGCAACACTTTGGAATTCAGGGCAGGGCAGGGGATCAGCAACTGGATGTGTGGATATGCAGAAGGAGTGGGGCCTTGAAAGAACCCTCTAGTAGGAGGAAACATGACTATTATTCTTTTTCATACTATGGTCTTCTAGCACACTTGAGACAGCCTGTTTTAATTATCTGGTTTTACATAGGAAAAAATAAATACTAAGGCTTAAAATCCATAACAGTCAATTGTTCATTAAAAGTTTTCCTACAAGGAAATAAAAAAGAAAGAGGAAACCTTCCAGGCCACAGGTGAACCACCTGGTGGCTCAGGTTATCCCCAGGCCAAGCTGAGGCTGCAAGGTCACCAGGGGACCAGGCATTCTGGCCACATAGCTGGGGCAGAGCTCTACCAAATGTCCTCACCTTAATACCACTGACCTGCCATGGAGCAGCCAGAAGCAGCAGGAGAGGCCCTTCTTCCTGTAGTGTTCCTGTAGGATTATATACTGAGAAAGATTAGTTAAATCATGCTCTTTAAAAAGGAGTGATGCCTTCACGATAAATAGCTAATGCATGTGAGTCTTAATGCCTAGGTGATGGCTTGATAGGTGCAGCAAATCACCATGGCACACATTTACCTATGTAACAAACCTGCATGTCCTGTACATGAATACTGGAACTTAAAATAAAAGAAAATTAGATTTTAAAAAAAGGAGAGATACTTAAAGGAATTCTGTCCATTGTGGCAAAACATATCTCAGGGTGACTTTGGAGCTGAGAGGCAATAACAAGCAAAATTTGATAACTGGCTTGCTTTAATGTCTGCTTTGTCTAGTATTAATACAGCTATACTAGCTTTTAGTTAGTATGTACATGGTAAATCCTTTTCCATTCTTTTACTGCCAACCTTTCTGGTTCTTTATATTTAAGGTATGTCTCTTATAAGTAGTATATGACTGATCAGGAATTTAAAATAATTATTGATATGTTTTTGTCAAATCTGCTGACTTACTCTTTTTTGGTAATTGTCTCATTTGTTCAATGTTGCATTTTCTCCCATTCTTGCCTTGTTTTGAATAGAGTAAAAATTTATTTTTCTATTTTCCCCTGTACTCCCTGGCGTGTGTGTGTGCGTGTTTTAAAAATATTATTCATTTAGTGGTTACTCCAGTGAGTATACTATGCATCATTGACTTACTACAATCTCACATACATTACAATAGTCCCTCCTCATCCAGGGTTTCACTTTCTGTGATTTCAGTTGCCTGCAGTCAACCAAGGTCCAAAAATATTAAAAGAAAAATTCCAGAAATAAATAATTCCTAAGTTTCAAACTATGTGTGCTGTCCAGAGCAGCATGATGAAATCTTGCACTGTCTCACTCTATTCTGCCCAGCACATGAATCATCTATTTGTCCAGCGTGTTCACAATATAGAGGCTCCCACCCATTAGTCACTTAGGAGCTATATGGGCTGTCTTACCCAGTGTTGAGCGTCACAGTGCTTGTGTTCAAATCACAGTTATTTTACTTAATAGTGGCCCAAACTTGCAAAAATAGTGATGTTGGCAATTCAGCTATGCCAAACAGAAACTAGAAAATGCTTCCTTCAAGTGAAAAGGTGAAAGTTCTCAACTGAATAGGAAAAAAAACAGTACATTGAAGTTGCTAAGATCTAGGTGAAGAACAAATCTTCTATTTGTGAAATTGTAAATAAGGAAATCTACAGGCTAGTTTTACATGCCAAATAAGGAAATTAAGTGCCTGCACTTCAAACTGCAAAAGTTACAGTCACAGCGCATGATATGTGCCTTGTTAAAATGGAAAAAGCATTAAATTTGTAGGTAGACATTCTAAATGATGGCAATGGGGTTTGGTAGTACTTGTGGTTTCAGGCATCCCCTGGGGGTCTTGGAATATATAATAAGGAAACATATAATAACATGAATTAAGGGGAGACTACTGTAATTATCTTACTACTTCCCAGATATTGATAAGCTATCAGAACACTTTAAATCCATTTATCCTCTCCCACCTTTGTGTTATCATTGTTATCTTTTTACTCCTTCATACATATATATATATATATATATATATATATAATTTATTTATTTATTTAATTGTGTTTTCAGTAGAGACAGGGTTTCACCATGTTGACCAGGCTGGTCTCAAACTCCTAACCCTTAAGGGATCCACCTGCCTCAGCCTCCCAAAGTGCTGGGATTATAGGATTGAGCCACCATGCCCAGCCTCCTTTGTACACTTTAGATGTCACAAGACATTATTATTCCTTAGTAGAGATAATATCCATTTATACATACCCTTGCCATTGTTCATCATCCTTTTCTACATTTCTGTGTATATGTCTGAAATAACTTTCCCTTTGCCTAATAATTTTATTTAACATTTCTTTTAGTGCAGGTCTCTGGGTGACACATTCTGTCATATTTTATTTGGAAATTACTCTGTTTTGCCTTCATTTTTGAGGAATATGTGTGTTAGGTATAGATTTCTAGGTTGGCAATTGTTTTCTTTTAGCACTTTAATGATGCCATTACATTGCCTTCTGACTTTCAATATATCTCTTTACAACTCATCTGCTTCTCTTGTTCCTTCCTGACTTTCTCTTTCTTTTTAAAGAGTTTTGTCATTTTTTTAAGCAGTCATGATGATATCACTTTGATGTGCTTATTTGTGGTTTTCTTTGTATTTATCCCAATTAGCATTTGGAGAACTTATTGAATTAGTGGTTTAATGTCTTTCATCATTTTTGGAAAATTCTTGGCCATTATTTCTTCAAGTATTGTTTCAACCCAATTCCTTTCCTCTTCCCTTTTTTGAAGCCCAGTGGTACTTATTCAGGCCTTTTTACCACATCACTTATGTATCTTCATCATGTCCTATATGTTTACTGTATTTTGTATTTTCAACCTCTTTTGTTTTTCATGCCTCAGCCGCTACATTTTCTACTAATATTGTTTTCAGTTTAGTAATCATGTCTTTTGCTGAATCTAATATACTATAAATAATCTACTTCTTAATTTCAGCACTGAGTTTTTTAGTTCTAGAATCTCTATTGCATTTCTTGTATAGATACAAGTTCTTTGATTACATTCTCTATCTTGTCATATGCTTTCTTAAATATATTAATGACAGTTAATACAGAGTTTGTGTCTGATGATTCTGAACAACTAGGTCATCTGGGGGTTTATTTTTATTATTAGTTTCTCTTTTTTGGTCTTGTTTCTTCATATGACTAGAATTTTTTATTTTTTAATTAAATGCTGGACTTTGTGTTTGAAAAATCATAGAGTCCTTGGAGGATGTCATATTCCTCCAGAGAAGGGTTATAATATTCTCTGTGCTAGGTCCTATGCTATTCTTTGGGAAAACAGAAGGGAATAAAACAGACAAAATCCCTGCCTTCCTGGAGTTTACATTCTACTAGAGGAAATAGGCAACAACAAATGAGTAAATAATCGTAAAGTAAGTAGTGATAAATTAAAAAATAATAAATCAAGTAAGGAAATAGAGGTTAAAGTAGTGCATTTGGATTGGGTGATTTGAAGGTAACATTTGAGCTAAGGCTGAGTAAAGTCATGGGGGAGAGTCATCAAAGTAATCTGGGAAAAGGTGTTCTAGGCAGAGAAAACAATAAATGCAAAGGCCCTAAGGCTTTGATAAAGGAATAGCAAGGAAGCCAACCAACGTGGCTACAGTGGAGTGATCAGCGGGAAGAGTGGCAGAAAATGTCTGAGAAGTGAGCAGGTGCTGCATATTAGGGCCTTGGAGCCCATAGGTGTGGGGAAAAGAGAGATAAGATTGTTACTGTGTCTATGTAGAAAAGGGAGCTATAAGAAACTCCATTTTGATCTGTACTAAGAAAAATTGTTCCTGCTTTGAGATGCTGTTAACCTGTAACTTTAGCCTCAACCCTGTGCTTACAGAAACATGTGCTGTAATGAATCAAAGTTTAATGGATTTAGGGCTGTGCAAGATGTGCCTTGTTAACAATATGTTTGCAGACAGTATGCTTGGTAAAATTCATTGCCATTCTCCATTCTTGATTAACCAGGGACACAGTGCACTGCGGAAAGCTGCAGGGACCTCTGCCCAAGAAAGCCTGGGTATTGTCCAAGGTTTCCCCCCCACTGAGAAAGCCTGAGATATGGCCTCACGGGAGGGGAAAGACTTGACCGTCTCCTAGCCCGACACCCGTAAAGGGTCTGTACTGAGGAGGAGGAGTGAAAGAGGGAGCCTCTCTGCAGTTAAGAGGAAGGCTTCTGTCCCCTGCTCATCCCTGTGAATGGAATGTCTCAGTGTAAAGCTGACCATTCCCATTCGTTCTATTCTGAGACAGGAGAAAACCGCCCTGGGGCTGGAGGCGAGATACGCTGGCAGCAATACTGCTCTGTTACTCTTTGCTACACTGAGATGTTTGGGTAAAGAGAAACATAAATCTAGCCTACGTGCACATCCAGGTACAGTACCTTTCCTTGAACTTATTCGTGATACAGATTCCTTTGCTCACATGTTTCCCTGCTGCCCTTCTCCCCACCTGTTGCCCTGCTACACTCCCCTCGCTAAGATAGTTAAAACAGTGATCAATAAATACTGAGGGATCTCAGAGGCTGGCGCCAGTGCGGGTCCTCCATATGCTGAGCGCCGGTCGTCCGGGCCCACTGTTCTTTCTCTATACTTTGTCTCTGTGTCTTTCTTATTTCTTATCTCAGTCTCTCGTCCCACCTGACAAGAAATACCCACAGGTATGGAGGGGCTGACCCCCTTCAATAGGAGTCCATGGGAATAACTTTAGATTTTATCCTATGTGTGATGGGTAGCCATTGAAGAATTTTGAGGAAAGGAATGATGCAATCCAATTTAGATTTAAAAAGAATCATTCTTCCTGATGTGTTTGGAACACACTGCAGCAAAGCAAGAGTGTCAGTAGAGGACAAGCCAGGTGGCTGGAATTGCCGGAATCTATGCCACAGCTAATGGTGCTGTCATCTAGTGGGGTAGTAGTGAATGTCAGGAGGAACAGTTGGATTTGGTATATATTTTTTAAGGCAGAGGCAACAGATTTCAAGGGGGGGGGGTTCTTGTAGGGTTTGCAGAGGTGAGTTTCCATGAAACTTAGGCTTCAGGTCCTGCTGCTTGCACCAGCCCACACAAATATGCATCTTTGTATCTAGTTTTGCAGTCTCTTACTTAATCAGAACCCCTCCCTCCCGACTAGTGTATACAACTCGATTTCCACAAAATCTGACTCTTTCCCTGGGGTCTGAGAGTAAAGGAGAAGTAAGAATTATGGTTCTCAGGTTTTGGCCAGAAGGACAGGAGGAATAGTAGTGTCATTTCTAAGCCACAGTACTCTGGAAAAAGAACAGGTTGAAGGGAATGTAGAATTCCATTCACACCAAAAGAGAAAATTCTGCTCTGTTTGTACTAAAGTCTCAGCTTCTCACACTGAAAGCCCAGAACTTATCCTACTCACCCAGGCTCTTCTCTGCCTGAAGTCTAGACTTCTGTTTGTAAAATTGTCTCAAGTTATAATATCTTTTCCTGCTCTTTCTCTTTTATTGACAGTCTACTCACTCTTTAAGCCTTACCCTTCATAATAGTTAACTTCCTCCTCTATGTTCCAGGGATTGAAAACTGGAAGCAGTTTTGGTGATTTTTAAAATTAAATGTGAATGCTTTAAATGGAGCGAGCATTCTCCTGTTTGCTTGGTCACAATCACAGATTTACGGTAGCTGTTTCAGTACCAGAGACGTCTGAGTTTACGACCCATGATCTCAAATCATTTTCCTTACATTTCTCCTACAGCAGCTTCACACTGGGTATGTAATACATATTTAGCAAATCAATGAAGGAACAAATGCTGTATTTCCCACACAGAGATACATTCACTACAACAATCGTTTGGTCAAGGACAGTTTTACGTATTTTCATATAATTCTTTTCTTTTTAAAAATCATGTTCTAATGGGAGTAGTGGCTCATGCTCATAATCCCAGCACTTCAGGAGACCAAGGCAGGCGAAGTGCTTGAGCTCAGGAGTTCGAGACCAGCCTAGGCAACATGGTGAAACCTCACCTCTACAAAAAAATACAAAAATTAGCCCGGCATGGTGGCATGTGCCTGTAGTCCCAGATACTTTGGAGTCTGAGGTGGGAGGATGGCTTTAACCTGGGAGCCAGAGGTTGCAGGGAGCTGAGATTGTGCCACTGCACTCCTGGGTGAAAGAGCCGTACCCCTCACCATAAGACAAAAAAAAAAAAAAAAAAAAAAATCGGGCCGGGCGCGGTGGCTCACGCCTGTGATCCCAGCACTTTGGGAGGCCGAGGCGGGCGGATCACTAGGTCAGGAGACAGAGACCATTCTGGCTAACACGGTGAAACCCCGTCTCTACTAAAAATACAAAAAATTATCCAGGCGAGGTGGCGGGCGCCTGTAGTCCCAGCTACTCGGGAGGCTGAGTCAGGAGAATGGCCTGAACCCGGGAGGCTGAGCTTGCAGTGAGCTGAGATCGCGCCACTGCACCCCAGCCAGGACGACAGAGTGAGACACCATCTCAAAAAAAATAAAAAACAAAAAATAAAAAGTAATCATTTTCTCTTATTCTTTTTCTCTGTTGTTGCATGTTTTTCTTTATGGAAAATGTAAGGCAGGAGAAAAAGGATGCAAGCGTAGAGAAAAAGACTGTTACCTGACTGATGGTGTTATTTGACCTAATTTCAAAATGCCCTCTGAGTTTCTTTTGTGATGAAGCAAATATTTCACACTAACACCATCAGAGTAGAAGGTACATTTTATCTTTCCCTAGGCCAGGGCTATGTGATATAGGTCAGTTTCATTTTAATTAAAAAGGAAGAATAATTAAATAAATATTTTAACCGTAGAATATTTGCACAATTTTTATTAATAAAATCCACCCCCAAGTTCATCTCATAGGTCAGATCTTAGTTACAGAGAACAAGAATAAAGTGAATTTGCCGTTTATTAGACAATATTTCTAAACCTATTTGCTGTTCACAAATACAAACTCGTGGCAAAGTCCATAGGCAGCTTCCACAGAGAAGGGCTGTGGTGAGACCAGATGACTCACTGTTTGTCTGACTTAGCAGCTGTAATACATATTCTTGCCAGTGTGTTTTGTTCCCACTTAATTCCCAACTTACCGTCTTCTCTCTAATGAAAAATCAGCTCTGAAAAATTACTCACCAAACTGCCTTCAGTGAGTCGAAATCTCACTGTAGCCCTGACTAAGTCCTTTGAATGCTGGATTTTGCTAAGTTACCCCTGGGAGGCAGTCATTGCGAGAAAAGAAACAAATGCACAGAAATATGAACTGACATGCTAGACCATTTCTCTTCAGTGTGTCATAAAATCAGGGTGAGGCTCCAGAACCACACTTTGATTTCACACTTATCTCTCTGACCTTTCTTTTCAGAAATTATCTTCAAGGAAGTGTTTTGCGGTTATCCAGACGAAAGGCATTGTGTAAACTCATGGTACCCAACTCATCTTTGGTCTGTGCATAGAGGAAAGGAAGAGTTATTCTGTGAGCTTCATGGAAGAAAGAAGAGAATCCTTCTACCCCTACCCTACTTGCTTATCTGACTGTGGAGTTACAGTTAATTAAAAGCATATCTGACTTTTAATTAGTTTCTAGACTTTCTGCTGCTCTGGGGCCACGGCCAGTGCAGAGAAGGTACCATCTATCTCTGTCCAGTGACTCTGACACCTCCTAAAACTTTGTCAGAAGCCTGCTTGGCTCTATTCTCTTCTCTGCAGCTCTCATTCCAGGGACGTGAAAATAGATACAAAGAAGGAAGCTCTTCAGGTACCTCATGGTCAAAAGGCAAGACAGTAGAAATGACAAAGAGATTGATTGTGTTCAGTCTCTTATGGAATGGAGGGAGCCTCTTCCCAGCTACCAGGGCTGCCATCACGGGCAGGAAGGAGGCAGGTAAGGTGCTTCTCCAAGAGATCCAGCTGGCTCTCCTACCTAAGGTGTGGAGACCCTACCACAGCCACCAAGGAGAGGCACCCACAGATGCTCTCCTCAGGGAAAGCAGTACCTCCTCTTCTCTGTACGGAATTAAAGAGTTCAATGATGGGGGGGGAGCATACGGTTGGAGCTGACTGCACTGCCATTTCCTGCTCACGTTGTACTGCTCTGAGACTCCTCAGTGGCAATTTCTGTCATCTCCAAGGGGTAGTCTATGAGTAATAAGGAGTTTTCTCTCCTTCATACTTGGGAGGCAGCACTTCTTATTTCTTCCTGAAGTAAAAAAAAAAAAAAAATGATATGTATGTGTATATATATGAGTATTTCTATATGTATGTATATATTAGTCTGTTCTCATACTGGTACAAAGAAATAACCTGAGACTGGGTAATCTATGAAGAAAAGAGGTTTGGTTGGCTCACAGTTCTGCAGGCTGTACAGGAAGCATAGTGGCTTCTGCTTCTGGGGAGGTGTCAGGAAACTTACAATCATGACAGAAAGTGAAGGGGAAAGCAGACACATCTTACATGGCCAGGGCAAGAGAAAGAGAGAGAGGCAGGGAGGTGCTACACACCTTTAAGCAACCAGATCTCATGAGAACTCTATCACTATACAGTACTCGTGGGATGGTGCTAAACCGTTCATGAGAAACTGCCCCCTTGATCAGATTACCTCCCACCAGTCCCCACCTCTAGAGTTAGGGATTACATTTCGACGTGAAATTTGGTTGGGGATGCAGATCCAAGCCATATCAATGTATGTTTATGTATATATGTATATTTATGTAAAAATTACACATATATATGTACATATATATTTATGTATACATGTATATTGAAATACATAATAGATATTGGATATTGAATTTATATATTATATATAAAATATATATTGAACATAATATGTATTACATAGATTAAATATCATATACACACATTTATATATTTTGTGTGTGTGTGTTTGGAGGATTTTGATTTGCATTCTTATCTCTGGCCAGATAAATAAATACCTTTTTTCTTCAATAGAGAATAATATACTCAGATCAACAGGATGACTAAGCACCAAGGTATGACTCAGCCTTTCTTAACTGCAGTTCTGTGAGCGAATTGTTTTCTAATACCCTAATGCATTTATTGTATGTAACGAATTAACTCTATGCATCTATAATGGTACTAGTTATGAATTAACTCGTGTGTATGCATCCAGAATGGTACTAATTATGTGCCATTCTTAGTACCATCCTTGGGAGAATTTAGACATAGCCATCCACATAATTTTCTATGCCCTGTCCTCTATCAAAAACGTGGCCCTGGATAGTGATAAGCTGTTCTCTCCGTTTAGAAGGCTAAAAAAAGGTAAGCAACAGGATTGAACAAAACAAAAGAAAGAATGCCTCACTACTGCACTGCTGACGCTGACTTGACAGTTTCTTCTCCTCTCCCTTCTCTCACTCTCTCTTGCTTCCACTCTTTCCCCCAGGGAGAAGAAGGCTTTCTGCATAGACAGTGAGGCACCAGAAATGAGGTGCATTTGCAGCATCTGAAAGTGCATTTTGGAAGCATTCCAATTCAGCTCAAAGTGAAATGTGTCAGATTCACTTGCCTAGAAAGAGACTTAAAGCTATCCATGTACATAGAAATATAAAATGTACTTCATTTATAACATGTGCAAATGCTGCCTATATAATTCAAACAAGTAATAAAGGTCTGAAGAACTGCTTTAAAATATGATGGATAACGTGTGTTTCAAGGCAGTAACGTTTGCTTTCTTTTATGCACCTGACTCTTGGCAGCCCTGTCTGGCAGTTTAAAGGGTTGAACAAACATTTATCATCAGTAAAATAGTCGTTCCTTCAGTATGTATTATGCAGCTATTATGTGCCAGGCAGTAGAGATTAAATGGAATCATATATATAATGGTAGCTAAAAAATGATTATGATGGTAATAATAATATTAATAGTTGTTATTTACCTCCGTAGAATTCCTTTTCCTTTCTTTCCTTTTTTTTTTTTTTTTTTTTTTTTTGAGACAGAGTCTTGCTCTGTCACCCAGGCCAAAGTGCAGTGGTGCGATCTTGGCTCACTGCAACCTCCACCTCCCTGGTTCAAGCAATTCCCCTGCCTCAGCCTCCCGAGTAGCTGGGATTACAGGCACATGCCACCATACCTGGCTAATTTTTTTGCATTTTTGTAGAGACAGGGTTTCACTGTGTTGGCCAGACTGGTCTCGAACTCGTGACCTCAGACCACCTGCCCGCCTTGGCCTCCCAAAATTCTGAGATTACAGGTGTGAGCCACCATGCCCAGGCTCCTTTTCCTTTCTTTAACAACAGATCCTGATTCTGATTGCAGATTCAGCCTGCACGCAGGGGTTTCATTCCCCTGGTTCTAAGGACACATGACTCAGGCTTAACCCATAGAATGTGTTGCATATTCCTCTGTCTACAATCATTGATTCAGAGATGGCACGCTACCTAATCTGGCCTAATCAGAATAAATCTCAGGACTTGTTTACAAGCTACTGGAAAATATTCTCTCTTTTCACCCAAAGAGTAGCCTGAGAACATGTAGGGTGAAAGCTGTCCCAGCAATCTTGTCACCGTGAAGAGAGAGCCTGGAGCTTCCAGAGAAACTAAAGGGAGACTGAGAATGAAGTCAGAACAGTGGGCAGCAAATTGAAGAGGGAGAGAGAAATTGAGTCCTAATGACATAGGCATGTCTGAAGCCAGCCTAGTCCCTGGGCCTTACGGCTTCCTGAGCCAATGAATTTGCTTTCTGTCTTAAGCCAATTTGAGTTTGGTTCTATGTCACTTGAAACTAAGGAAGAACTAATTTATATAAATGATAATGCTGATAATAATAACACAAAGATAGTAGAGGGGAAGCCAGTGAAAACATTATGTGAGGGGAAAAGTCATATCAGATATTAAGACCTTATAGTTTTTATAGGAACCTTGTCTTGACAAAAGCAAAGCAGAAGCAAATAAGCCAGAGTGCAGAGAAATATTATTTAGAACTTCTGGCTCACTCTGTTAGCCAAATGGAATTAACCTTGGCCCAAATGGGGTATATGAAACAAAAACTACACACAAAATACTGTGAGGAAGAGTCACACTGTATAAAATATTTGAAGAGATTTATTCTAAGCCAAATATGAGTGACTATAGCCTGCGACACAGGCCTCAGGAGATCCTGAGAACATGTGCCCAAGGTGGTCAGGGCACAGCTTGGTTTTTATACATTTTAGGGAGACATGAGACTTCAATCAAATATATTAAAGAAATATATTGGTTTGATCCAAAATGGTGGGTCAAAGCGGGTGAGGCAAGGGGCTGAGGTTTCAACTTATAGGTAGATTTAAACATTTTCTGGTTGACAATTGGTTGAGTTTACTTAAAGACCTGGGATCAATGGAAAGGAATATCTGGGTTAAGATAAAGCGTTGTGGAGACCCAAGTTTTTATTTGCTGAGGAAACCTTTGGCTACTAGACTTCAGAGAGAATAGGTTGTAAAATATTTCTTACCAGTTTGTGTTGATGTTAATGCCAGAGAGATATAATGAGGCATGTTTGATCCCACTTCCCATCATGGTCTGAAACAGTCTCTCAGGTTAAATTTTAAAAGAACCCTGGCTGAGGAGGAAGTCTGTTCAGATGGTTGGAGTGAAATAGGAAATTTTCCTTGACCCTTTGTGGGCCTTGAGACAGAGGTGCCTTGCTTACTCAGCCCACAGCTCTCAATCCCTCATGGGAGGGAAAGCACACAGGTGAGCAGGTGCAAGAGCCAGAGTGAGCACTTTTGGGCACTGGGAGGAGCAAAATTCCATGCTGGTCTCATGGCAGGGTCTAGTGGGTAGTACCTGCAACCCTGGAAGTCCCAGAAGGAGTATTACAGGTAGTGCTCCTTTAGCTTTGCCATCCGTGGATAGGTTAAGTGTTTAACTGCTCAGTGAACCCTCTGCCTTTTGGCGAGTGCAGAGGGTCAGTGTGATAGCCTTTTGTATCCTGAGCTCTTGTACAGCATCCAGGAAAAAACAGGTCACACAAATGAATTGAAGGATAGTAAAAGTGGAGAATCTTATTGCTAATGGAAGTGGCTCTCATTGGGTAGGGGAGCTGAAAAGGGGATGGAGTGGAAAGGTCTTCTTCCCCTGATGTCCAGCCTTCTCCAGCCTGGGATTTTATGGGTACAGGATGGGGGTCAGGGTGGGCCATGGGTGGTTTTGCAAAAGGCAACATTCGAGCAGGAAAACAGAAATGCATGTTCTCACTTCGGGCTGCAGTTCCAGGCTTGAGGGTGGGGCTTCACCAGGGACACCACCCTTTTCTGCCTAGAATTTCTCTGCCTTCTGTCCCTATCAAGGAAGCCTTAGAATTTTATTTTTGGTCCATAATACTAAACCCATCAGGTTCCAGACAGCAGAGCACTTTCCTGGTCAAGCTTGCAGGTGCCCCAGGAAGAACAGATTTTTTAAAAAGCTAGATTCAGACTAGCTTTGTGCAACCAGTATAGGTAATTTTGTCAGGTACTTGCCTTAAAGCAGTAATGTCAAAATGATAAGAAAAACAAATTTTGAATCAGAGATATTGGATATCAGAGACAAAGTTACACTCTCTTACATCCCTGAAGTATACCCAAAGAAATGATTGCTTGATATGAAGGCAAACAGACCATTATTCGGGCAGCTACTGTGTTCAATCAAGTGGTGTTCAGACATAGTCCCAGTTTTTAACCACTAAAATGAATTCAGAAGTGCCGTTCCTCCTCCTATATGGCACTGTCATGTATCATATAACTCAGGAAACAGCCTGGAGTGCAGCAGTTTATTTACTGTCTTTTTTATTTCGTTATGTTTAAATACTCAGGTCCAAGGCTTGGCTGACTAGGACAGTGCTTATCAATTTCTTCACTTGGTAGATTTTCCCAAGTAATGAAAAAAGCCAGTAATGGGAGAGAACTTTCCTCTTGGATTTTAAACTTCTAGGAGTCCCCAGATTGCACTGGATTATCTGCCACTAATTAGAGGTTTGGAATTGGTCTGAAGGGAGAGAGGGCATTTCTCCACAGAGAGGTCACACCTTCCTTTAAAAGCCATACCACTGTAGACTTTGTGTATCACTTCATAGACGCCTAAGGATGGGCATTTTTCCTTTTAAAATCCACATTGTTGAATGTTTTCTATATTATTCTTTTGGTACCTACCTTCTAGAGGACAATGTGGCAGACTGTATTTTTCAAAGATGGCCACAAAACTTTCTCTGGCAGTGGCAGAATAACCTTGCTACTCCTGCTTTAAGAATTGAAGTCTATTTCTGCATCCCAGCCCTTCTCCCCTTGAACTCAAGTAGACCCTTTGACTGCTTTGGCCAAAAGAATGTGGAAGTTACATTGTGTTAATTCCAGGTGTGATTCTTAAGTGTTAATTTTCTGCCTCTTAGAATCCAGCTGCCTGTGTGACTACTGTGAAATCCCCTTGCTGTAAAAAGCCTCAGATCAGGAGGAGAGGCCCTGAAAGATGAGACACTGTGTGTAAACAGAAAGGGTAACGAGCCAGGCCTGTAGGTGAAGGAACCATTTTGGAACACCAGCCCAGCCCAGTCTTCAGATGATTCCAGGGCCACCCACCATGTGACTGCAGCTGTGTAAGAAAGCCCAAGAAGGAACCACCCAGCTGAGCCCAGTCAACTCCAGAATGATGAAATATAACAGTACATTACTGTGTTAAGCTACTGAGATGTGGGGGGTAGTTTGTTAGATGCACCAATAGACTAACAGATACCTGGAAAGATAGGTATCATAACAAGCAACAGAAGCTAATTCTGGCTGAGTGAAGCAGAAAAGTTTTCTGAAAGGACAGTGGGTAGCTCTTGAATCATCATAAGGCCTGAAGATCTAGCTCTAGACTTCGCAGGAAAGAATGCTCAAAGCTATGACCCCAACCATCTGGGGAGGAAAGCACTGACATCACCATCGCAGATATGACAGAGAGCTCCTGGCCCCTTGGTTTTGGTGTTACTAGCTCCCATGCCAGACTCTTGGCATGGGAAACTGATTTACATTCAGTAGAAACCATACTTTGAGTAGACATACTATACTACAAATTTTCTCTTTCAGTATAATTCAGTAAATCACAGAAGATATTCAATGCTTTATTATAAAACAGACTTTGTGTTAGATGATTTTTGCCCAACTGTAGGTTAATGTCAGTGTTATGAGCATATTTAAGGTAGGTTAGGCTAAGCTATGATGTTCAGTAGTTTAGGTGTATTACATGAATTTTTTACATAGGATATTTTCAACTTACAATAGGTTTATCAGGATGTAACTCCATTGTAAGTCAAGGAGTATTTGTATACCTAAAGGAATATTTATTTTGCATTATGCCATTTCTGCGTTGTTATAATATTTGTCTTTCTGATAAAGCTAGTGTTCTACAAAATTAACATAAAATTATTGTTCACACTAAAATTAACAGGGCCAATGGGAAAAATAATATTAGAATCACATCTCTTAAAATCTATGTATATTTGTAACCAGGGCATCAACAAAAATGGGAACAATATTAATAAGAATATTAGCACAGTAAAAAAAGTTAAATTCCTAATTAAAAAAAACATACACACAGTGTATAGGATGCTGAGCTATGGTGGCAAGGGCAAAATGTCCAAAGACTGGGAAAAACCATGTAATGAACACTTTCCAGACAGAACAGTGGGTAGAACTGAGCCAAAAATAAAAACAAGGGGTGAATGGACATCACAGGCACTACTATATTCCTCACTTGCCATGTTCAGCTGTGGGGGTACACTCTGGGACCAGCTACTGTTACTTATGGAGGAGAACATGAATAGGCTGGCAAAGTCCAACATGACTTCCATGTTGTACTGCCATTATTCCACTCTTTAGCAATTACATAGGAGCTAATTAGTATTTACAAAAATAGGACTGTAGCAGTGGCTCATACCTGTAATCCTAGCACTTTAGGAGGCCGAGGCAGGCAGCTCACCTGAGGTCAAGAGTTCAAGACCAGCGTTCCCAACATGCCCAACATATTTAGTAGCCTGTCTCTACTGAACATACAAAAAATTAGCCAGGCATGATGGCAGGCACCTGTAATCTCAGCTACTTGGGAGCCTGAGGCAGGAGAATTGCTTGAACCTGGGAGGCAGAGCTTGCAGTGAGCTGAGACTGCACCACTGCACTCCAGCCTGGGTGACAAGAGTGAAACTCCATCTCAAAAAAAAAAAAAAAAAAAAATAGGACAGTAGCAGAACACAATGTATGTCTGTATGTGTGTATAATTTCATACAACCTCTGCCAACTAGGTGTTATTATATTATTCTCATTTTGTAAATGAGAAAATGGAAGCTCAGAGAATAAGAAATCAGGCCTATTTCAAACAGATCTAAGTGTTAAACTCAGACTTGAAGTTTGTACTGTTAGATTTTAAGATCAACGTTCTTCTTACCCCATCATGTGAAATGTTACTAAAAAACCAACTTCCACTTTTAGAAATTTAGACCTACTTCTCCAGCCCCTTCTTGGCAAGCAGATATGGCCCTAATGAGACTGGACTTACAAAGTCAATGAGGACTAAACTCTGATTTTTTAAAATCTTGCCCAAATTCCTATCTAAGGGGTCTGGGGAGTCATGCCCTACAAATCATAAATTCTCATCACATAGGCTTTATTTAACCCTACATATCATGACTTACTTTCCACTCTGACTCTGGCATAATATTACAAGACAAGGAAGAAAATAAAAATATTTTACCCCAAAACATGTTTCTTTGCCATATTTTGAAGTCGCCCTGCAAATTTGTTATTTGTGGGGAAAAATCTGCATCTGTAAAGAATCTCTATTAACATAGCTGGAAGATCTTTTTCTTCCAGACCTTCCCAATACTAAAGAGATTAACTAAGATCTCAATAGGAGACATTTGTCATCTACTGTCTCTAAGGGCAGCCACTATAAGACTTCAAAAGAACTTTGATCTCCACAGTCTTTATCTTAACCTGAACATTCCCTTTCTATTAATCCCAGGTCTTTAGACAAACTCAACCAATTGTCAATGAGAAAATGTTTAAATTCACCTATAGCCTGGAAGCCCCCTGGCTTTGAGTTGTCCCGCCTTTCTAAACCAAACCAATGTATTTCTTACATGTATTTGATTGATGTCTCATGCCTCTCTAAAATGTATAAAACCAAGCTGAGCCCTGACCACCTTGGGCACATGTTCTCAGGACCACTCATATTTGGCTCAGAATAAATCTCTTCAAATGTTTTACAGAGTTCAATTCTTATTCTTTTCATCAACATCAACAATGTCTTTGAAGCTGTAAACCAAAATTAAAATTCTAAGCCCTGCCCCAAACCATCTGAATGCACTCCCTCATCTCAGGGCACTCCAAAGTTAACCTGAAAAACTGGTTCAGGTGAGGGTGGAAAATTTGCGTGGATCTGGGGCGGTGTTGAACATGCTTCATTATACCCTCCTCTATTTTGGCATTTGGGAAAAGACGACCTGCATTTCACATCAACACAGATGTATTTATTTATTTATTTTTGCAGTTGCAAGATTTAATAGAGTGAAAACAGAGCTCCCATACAAAGGGAGGGGACCCAAAGAGGGTAGCCCTTGCCATCTCAAGTGCCTGGGTTTATATCCCGATCATTGTCCCTCCCACTGTGCTCTCAGGCAATAGATGATTGGCTATTTCTTTACCTTCTGTTTTTGCCTAATTAGCATTTTAGTGAGCTCTCTTTACTACCTGATTGGTCAGGTGTGAGCTAAGTTGCAAGCCCTGTGTTTAAAGGTGGATGCGGTCACCTTTCCAGCTAGGCTTAGGGATTCTTAGATTTTAAGCCTGATAAGAAACATTTATAATCTATTATCTCTGAAGCCTGCTACCTGGAGGCTTCATCTGCGTGATAAAACCTGGGTCTCCACAACCCCTTATCATAACTCAGACATTCCTTTCTACTGATAACTCAACCAACTGCCAATCAAAAAATATTTAACTCTACCTACCTATAATTGGAAGCCCTCCCCCACCCTTCAAGTTATCCTGCCCTTCCAGGTGGAACAAATGTCAATCTTACATTTACTAATTGATACATTATGTCTCCCTAAAAATATATAAAAGCAATGTGTATTCTGACTACCTTGGGCACATGTCAACAGGACCTCCTGAGGCTGTGTCATGGGTGTGTCCTTAATCTTGACAAAATAAACTTTTAAATTGATTGAGACCTGTCTCAGATACTTTTGGGTTCACAAACCTAAAGATTGTTTCACATCGATTTCCTCAAAGGTGAAGACTTGGTTTCTTGGTTCCTTGCACCCTCCAGTGACTCAGCCTCAGCCTGCTCAGACCTGACTTCATGAGTCCATGAAACCAGCAGGTGAGTTTCTTCTGCTTTGGTAGTTAGCAATCAAATGACTGCTGCTTTAGAAGTATAACTCTATTTTCCAAAGGGAGTTTCTAATCCCTTTGCATAATGTGATATTTTTCTTGCAGAATAAACATTTCCCACTTCTCAAAGACATCAAGAGAAAGAAAATTTTTCTATTGTAAGCATAGATCTCTGCTAATTTGCCTTCAATGGATGCCTACGCCAACTAGTTGAATAAATAAAAATGCCTGAGTGGAGGTCTGTCAAAGAGTGGATTAAATTCAGTCTTCTGAGTCTAAAAGCACCCACCAAATACTCTGCAGCTGATAACACTCAGTAACAGAAGATGATGTTCACAGTCCAGCCAGCCAAATCAGGAGCTGCGATGTGCATAATGAATGAAATGGCTTCATGTTAAATGGACACAAGTTGGCAACCAGATTTAAAACTCTTTGAGAACATTAACCTCCTGGCCAGGCCTGGATTAAAAGAGAATTGTTAACTATACTTCCTAACAAAACTGTGTAGCAGAGATATATTTACAGGAAGGAATCTGAGACTGTTACCACTGGATAAACTCCTACCACTTAGTAAACAAGAGTGATGAGTCATTTAGTGCATTACTTTTGCATTTTCCTAAATGACCCTTTCAGGGGTTTGGATAATTGATGTCATTCTTAACCTTGCCTTTGCTTAGGGCAATGGCTCTCATTGTAAATATGCACAGAATCACTTGGAGGGCTTGTTAAAACAAGATTGCTGGCTTTGCTACCAAGAATTTCTGATTCTATACATCTGGGGTAGGCCTGGAGAATTTGCATTCCTAAAAATGCCCAAGTGATGTTTTGAGGACTATAGGTTTATCTCAGAGACACTGCGTGTTTGGTTCTAGATAATAAGAGAATATCACAATAAAGTGAGTCATACATTTGGTGTTTCCTAGTGCACATAAAAGTGATGATTACTATATTGTAGTCTATTAAGTGTGCACTATAACATTATGTCTAAAAAATGTACATACCTTAATTAGGAAATACTTTATTGTTAAAAAATGCTAATGATCATCTAACCCTACAATGAGTTGTAATCTTTTGACTAGGGGAGGGTCTTGCCTCAGTGAGGCTGCCGACTGATCAGGGTGGTGGCTGCTGAAGGTTGAGGTGGCTGTGGCAATTTCTTAAAATAAGACAACATGAAGTTTGCCACATCAGTTGACTGTTTCTTTCCCGAAATATTTCTCTGTAGCATGCAATCCAGCTTGATAACATTTTACCCACAGTAGAACTTCTTTCAAATATGGAGTCAATCTTGTACCTCTCCATCAGAGCTCTCGGGTGACCAGGTGCATTGTCAATGAGCAACAATATTTTGAAAGGATTTTTTTGTTTTTTTCTAAGCAGTAGGTCTCCACAGGAGTAGGGCTATTTCACTTTCTTATCCTACATGTTTTCACAGGAGTAGTGCTTTTAATTTCCTTCAAGAACTTTTCCTTTGCATTCACAACTTGGTTAACTGTTTGGCACAAGAGCGTTAACTTTCAGCCTGTCTCATTTTAAACTTGTCTGCTTCACTAAATGTAATCATTTCTAGCTTTTCATTTAAGAAATTCATTCAGAATTTCATTTGTTCCCTTGAACACTTGGCGGCCATTATGGGGTTATTTATTAGCCTAATTTAAACACTATTGTATCTCACAGGATAGGGAGACCCAAGGAGAGGGAAAGAGATGGGGGAACAGCCAGTTGGTAGAGCAGTTAGAACATACACAACATTTTATCAATCAAGTTCACCATCTTACATGGTGATGGTTCATGGCATCCCAAGACAATTATAATAGTAACATCAAAGGTCACTGATCACAGATCACTAAAACAGATGTAATAGTGAAAGTTTGAAATACTGTGAGAATTACCAAAATGTGACACATAGACATGAAGTGAGCGCATGTGGTTGGAAAAAATGGCACTGATAGATTTGCTTGATGCAGGGTTGCCACAAACCTTCAATTTGTTAAAAAAAAAAAAAAAAAAAGGGCGCTATCTGCAACGTACAGTAAAGTGAAGCTCAATAAGACAAGGTAGGTTGCATTGTCCTGGAGAAAGCCTGAGCACCAGGAAGACTCCATCTCCATTTTGTTCCAAGTGGCCAATCTGAGGTAAACATTCTTTAAGCTTCTTTGAAATCAGTGGATTTTCAAAGAAATCATCATTTTTAGAAAGCCAAACATATTTCTTCATATGTGAGCTGCCTGTCTCTGTCCTAAAAACATTCTTTCTGTTTTATTTTAAAAGATGGAGAAAGAACAGACCCATTTCTGGCTACTAGAAGAATGCTTCTTACTCTCCTCTCGTGAGTGCTAGCAGGCCTAATGTGTTTCCAGTTGTGTGTGGGAGTATGTGTGTGTCACAGAACAAAGTTGTTTTACTGGTGCACAATGTATTTTCATATATGAGCAATTTGATAAAAGCATCTCTCATAAGAATTCTGAAGAGTAGGCCGGGCACAGTGACTCACACCTATAATCCCAGCACTTTGGGAGGCTGAGGGGGCTGGATCATGAGGTCAAGAGATTGAGACCATCATGGCCAACATGTTAAAATCCCATCTCTACTAAAAACACAAAAAATTAGCTGGGTGTGGTGGTGCGTGCCTGTGGTCCCAGCTACTCAGGAGGGTGAGGCAGAAGAGTGGCTTGAACCCGGGAGGCGGAGGTTGCAGTGAGCTGAGATTACGCCACTGCACTCCAGCCTGGTGACAGAGTGAGACTCTGTCTCAAATAAAAAAAAAGAATTCTAAAGAGTATTCTTGCTTAATCTATTCTTTTTTGTTGTTAATTCCCCTCAAGTACTTTAAAGCAAATATCAGGTGTCTTGTCATTTCACCCTGCAAACTTTGGTATATCTCTTTGAAAACTATAGATATTTTCTTATATGACTGCAATGCCAATATCTTAATCAATGAAATTAACAATTCCTTGGTATCATTTGAAAGCAGTTCATGTATAAGTTTCCTTGATTGCCTTAGTTCAACTACAGCCCTTCCACCCCTATCAGTTTGGAGTAGTTAGAATTCAAATAAAGTCTGTTCATTGCATTTGGGTATTATGTCTCTTAAGTATCTTTTAATATAGAATAAACCCTTCTCTTGCATCTTATTATTCTCTTCCTCCTCCTCCTCCTCCTCCTCCTCCTTTTTCTTACTTTTTAATCCCAATGATGTAATGGAAAAACAAGGTCAACTGTCTTGTAGAAAGTTCTATTGTATGGCTTTGACTACTTCTTGGTGGAATTGTTCCTCTACCCATGTATTTCATATAAACTGGAAGTTAGATCTACAAGATTGATTGAATTTAGGTTAAACTGTTTTGGCAAGAATATCTGATCAGTGATGCTGCACCACACCAGGAGATCCATGTCTAGTGGTCTGGCTCTTAGAGATGTTCAGTTTCCAGTGAGTTCAGTTAAGGCCATCTTGATCCCCACTTTGTGCAATTTCCTGTCAACATATTGTCTCATGGTTGCACCTGTTGGTGATCATTCAGCAGAGTTCGTGGGTTCCTGGATAGATATCATGGAGCTGAAATCAGAATTTCCTTCATGGCTAGTGTCAACCCCTTTCCTCTCCCTTGCCTCAGCAAAGTGAGTGTGGGGGCATTGATGTCAGCTAGTGCAGGCAGTGTTTGGGACTGGAGTGCCCCTAGTTTGGAAGTTGACTTTCCAGCTCATTCTGAACTTCCCACGAGCACTGCTTTAAATGTTCCAAGATGGTGGGCAGTGTCACTTAAGGGTGCTTTTGCTCAGAATATTATCTCATAGTATTTACTAGAACAATGAGTAATTGGGAGAGGTGTCCATGGCTGCCTGTTCACTTCATTTTCAGGATACTTTCTGAAGCAGGGGATTTCCCTGGCGCCTTTGCAGGACTCACAACAGGGGTGTCTCATTTACTCAGCCTGTCACTCTAAACTCCTCCCAGGAGGGAGCATGCAAGCGAATGAGTGTGGAAACTGGACCAAATGAGCACTGGAACCGGCCACTGCTTCAGCATCCATGAGATCAAACTCCACTCACTCAGATCCACTGTGTTCCATCCTTTGTGGGAGGGAGTGCGAGGTGAGTGGGTGCAGGAACTGGCCAGATGCTTTAGCACCGGCAGGAGCAAACTCTGTGCAGGCCTCATGGAGGGCAGAGCGCCAGTGTGACCACCTTTTGTATCCACAATTGTGGCTTCCGAGCTCTTGTCCAGCATCCAGGAAAAATGAGGTCTGTATGAATGAACTGAAAGATGGTAAATGCAGGGGATTTTATTGCCAACGAAAGTAGCTCTCAGTGGGCAGGGGAGCTGAAAAGGGGATGGGGTCAGTAGGTAATCTTCCCCTGAAGCCCAGCTGTCTCTGGCCAGATTCTTTTTCAAACTTACGCCATCAAGCTGTCCTTCTAAAGTCAAGCTGCTTCTCTCCAGTGTCCAGCTGTAGTCCTATCTACCAGCTGAATCTGGGGTTTTTATAGGCGCAGGATGGGGTGGAGTAGGGTCCATGGGTGGTTTTAGGAAAAGGCAACATTTGAGCAGGGAAACAGGGATATAAGCTCTCACTTTGGACTGTGGTTTCAGGCTTTTCAGCATGAGGGTGGGGTTTCCCTGGGGACCCATCTTTTTTCTGTCCCTACCACTTCTATTATGTGCTTTGCATGTGGCTAACATATTTCTGTGCTGAGAATCTCACAGCCACATTCCCCTATGTTCAGGGAAGTATTACATATTTCCCAGGATGTGTTTGGAAGCTCAGTGCTTTCCTCTTCAATGCATAGTGGTTCCTTTCTCCCCATTTCCTTCATTTACTTAACACCAAAGGGACTAATATTTCTGTTATTATTTTTTAATGTCAGGAAATCCCAGTTATTTCTCACAGTGGCAACTCTTTTTCTCTGGGAAAAAAACAAGTTTCTCTAACAGTTGCTCTGACTATAACCTATAAAGACAACTTTTAGAGCTCATCGAAGAGTTAAAGAGGCACCTCATTTGCTTATAATGCTTTTTATGTGTGGGTCACTGTACCTATTTCTGGAGGACAGAATTTGGTCTATAGGAACATGGTCAGGCCCAGACCTAATTCTGAGTAGGAAAACCATGTCTTGGCCATGACCTTGAGCCCCCTGCCTTTCCTCCCTTCTCTTGTTCCCTCATCACTAAATGCTTGTTAGCTGCCTATATTGCTGCTCTTGACTCTTTGCCCTCATCACCAAGGCAGACAACTGGTTTTCTTTTCTTTCTGTGTTCACTGCAGACATTGAAGTTCTGCAGTTTCCAGCAAGCAAATTGGGCACAAAAATAGTCTCCTTCAGTTGAGTAAGTGATGGTTACCTGGATGGGAGTGATACATAGGAAGCTTGTCATAAGAAGAAAAGTACCATTTACAGGGCAGACAATTGATTTATAAGCAAAGAAAATAAAGAAGGAATGCTTGCATGATTTTAGATGGACCAAAGGAAAAATACACCATCAGGGTTCAGGGAGTCATCTCCTCCATTCTTTTCCTGCTCAGTGGCCTCCTCTCCTTTTTGTAAAGAGTCTTAACTTTCCAATTCACCAGGTATAACCTCAGCCTAGGATGATGGTAGGAAAGAGAATGGTGGGTTTGGGTGGAGGAGGAGGTTCTTACTCTCAGGATATTGGGCCTCTTTTCCCTAGTCTCATGTCTGGAGCTCTCCATTAAAGGTCTGACTTCCAACTTAAACTGGACTCTAGATCTCTGGGTCTGAAGAATCAGGCTGGGTCCAATTGATGCTAAAGGCCTGCCCTTTCCTCTTCACCCCTGGGCTGTGCTCTCTCTCTCTCCATCCATCCATTATCTATCTATCCCTCTATCCATCCATACATCTGTTTTATTGGGGCTGTCTTTCTGGTTACTAATATGCCAGCCCCGAGCCTGTTCTGCAAGTGGTGTATGCAGTGGGGCCTGAGAGGCAGAAAGACTGGTTCCCATGTAAGACTCCAGAATCGCTTACCCTTTCCTTTTCTCCTCACTGTGGACTCCTCTCTTTTGATTATTTTTCCCCTGTCTGCTCCAAGAAAGGACACAAAACTCCTCCAAGGAGTGCTGGTAAATGTAGGCTGGTGGAGCCTCCCCAGAAATACATGGAGCTGAGCATCACCCTTGAGGGATCGGGGGAGACCCACCATGTGCTCCACGACTTCTTTATGATAGTACTAGGCCTTGAGCCCACTGATCGGCTTGAAATCTGATGACATTGAAGAGCTCATTGGGCCTGAATTTGGAGTTGCATGGAGCATGGAGCACCTCACATAGAGCCTACAGCCTAGTGGTCAAGTGTCTGCTAAGCTATGAGGGCAGCTAATAGCCTTGCCAAAGCCTACCTCACTGGGGGAAATGAGTTCGTTGCCATGGCAAAGTGGAACTGTCTTTGTACCTATGAACTGTTATGTGAGCCTATCAAGGAATGTCAAGCTGTTTCCAGTTGGCCAAGTTCTATTCTGTCTGCCCTGATGCCTCAAGGAGATAAAAGACCTCGGCATTCTCTACAGCTTGCTGGATATAAATCATCACATGCATCCTGCTTTCAAGCAGCTGCTGCATAATCCTCTGCAGGCACCGAGTGGAGTGAAGGCTTAGAACAAGAGAAGGAGAGCCATGGGCAAGTACCATACATGTTGTCCTATGTCTGAAATGGGTGGACCACTTTAGTACAAGAATGTTTAATTTTACTTTTCTCAAGAAAAAAACATCCTAAGGCAGTCCTAAACTATTCTGACTTTTGAAAAAGAATAATAATGAATCTGGAAGAAGTAAAACTTCCACTCAACTCTATTTTTCCCTCTAGGTTGAGAAGGTCAACAGGGAGGGGCAGTGTAGGCATGGGTTGGAGACTAGTTGAAAGGATATCATAAGGAAGAGAGAAAAAGTACATTTTGTATTGTTCCAGAAGCCAAAACAAAGAAACAAGAGTTAGAAAGTGGCAACAATTTTTTCTTGATATAAACAAATGTCTGTTTGTAAAAAAGAGTTTTTTTGTGTGGTAAAAGCACAACTCAGGAGCATTAAGTACCTTGATGTTCTTGTGCAACCATTGTCACCATCCATCTCTACATGGGTTTTATCTTTCCAAACAGAAATTCTGTACCCTTTAAATAATAACTCCCCATTTCCCTTCCCCCAGCCCCTAGGAATCACCATGCTAGTTTCTGTATCTCTGAATTTGACTGTTTCAGGTGCCTCATATAAATGGGATCATATGGTATATATCCTTTTGTGTCTGGCTTCTTTTTACTTAAGAACATCAGACATTATGATGTTTTCAAGGTCCATCCACATTATAGCAAGTGTCAGAATTTCCTTCCTGTTTAAAGGCTGAATAATATACTGTTTTGTGTATATTCTAAATTTCATTTATCTATTCATTTATCAATGGATATTTGGATTGTTTCTACTTTTTGGCAATTATGAATAATGCTGCCATGAATATGGGTGTACAAATATCTGTTTGAGTCACTGCTTTTAATTATTTTATTTTGGGCTTTAAATATATTTTCTAATGCACTTACCTAGATGAAAGATCTGTCTGACCTTGACGTCTATACATTCTCCTTTACTGGAGCTAATAAAGTTCCTGGAAAATGCCCAGCTTTCAAAGACACCATAGAAGAGAGTGCTATCTCTAAATAGGACATTTGACTAACCCAGTGACTCTTAAATCCGGTTCTACATCTAAATCACATGAGTAGCACCTAGAAATTGTAGCTGCCTAGGAATCTGATGGGCACCACATTAACAAAGTGATTAAACATAACATCACGAATTATGAGGCATCATGTGTCTTCTAGTATGACATAGATCATTATTTATACTACAGCATTCCTGCCCAAAATGCTCAATCTGAATCTAATCATGAGGAAACAAACCCAAATTGAGGGATGTTCGGCAAAACAACAAAAAAGTCAAGGTCGTTAAAGAAAAAAAGAAAATGATGGATTCTGTCCTAGGTTAGAGGAGACTAAAAAGGCATGAAAACTAAATACATTGCGGATTCTTGATTGGACCATGAATGGAACACCAAATACAAAGGATATTATTGGAAAACTGGGAATGTTTGAATATGGATCGCTAGATAGTAGTATTGTTATATTGTTAAATTTCCTGCATGATAAGTATTATTGTGACTATGTAGGTGACTATCCTTGTTCTTAGAATAAAAATGCGTCAATATCCTTTTCTTAGAAAAAAAATGTGTCAACATATAAGGGTGGAGTGAAATTATATTTGCAACTAATTATCAAAAGATTCAAAAATATAGATGTGCGTGTGTGTGTGTGTGTGTGTGTGTGTGTGTACAGGCACATAAATATATAAAGAGATATAAAACAAACGTGAGAAAATGTTAATGACAGTGAAACTAGGTAAAGTTTATACAGTTTTTTAATTGAACTTTTCATGATGATGGCAGTGGCGGGCCATCTGGAGCAGCCACTACCATCATGCTGGCTGCAGTGGTGAGATGTGGATAGTGGCAGCAGGAATGGCTGTGGGAGCAGCATTGGCAGTGGTAAGAACCCTGTGTCCTGCACCCCTGAGGCAGCTGCTGTGCCACTCCCACCCTCACATGACCAGGAAGGACCTGCTTCTAGGCCTGGAGACTCCACTGCAGCCTCAACCTCACTCCTCGGTATGTCCCAGGAGCCCCGAGCACTCACAGGGCTGGCCCCAGGAGCCACGGGTTCATTTGTGTGGGGCTGACTGGGAACGCTGTGCCACCTGCACCTCGCCAGCTGCTCTGTGGGGAAAGCACAAAGAGGAGGTGCCCTGGGATGGCATGCTCCACAGAGCCGGTGGGAGCCCCACCCCTTCCAAGTTGGCAGGACAGGAGCTCTTCAGGTGCAACTATGGCTGCCCAAGCCACATCTGTGCCCTAAGTACCCCTGCGACCTAATACCTGGGATCAGGCAGGAGCCCTACCCTGCTAGGCGCTCTGTGGACCCAGGCATCTCTGTGCTCTGGAGCCAGTAGCAGGCAGGAGACCTGCCCACCTTGGTGCAGCTGCAGCCACCCAAGCTGCAGCTGTGGACCCAGGCATCTCTGCACTCTCTGAGGATGGAAGGTGCCCCTCCTCAGGCTGGAAGTGCCTGCTTCCACTCTCTGGCTTTTTCCTGCTGTCAGCACCCACTCCTATCACAGAGCCAAGTTGAGGCCGAGCCTGGGTGCTGTCACAACCTGTGCAGACACTTGGGACAGCACTGACATGCCAGCTTCCTTCTTCCTTGGCTCCCTTCAGACTTTGGGTGCCAATGAGCATGGGAGGAAGGCCAAGGAGGTGCTAAGGGCAGCTCAGTGCTGGCCTGCTGGCGCCCCTCAGCACCAACAGCCTGGGCACCATGGATGGTGGAAGGAGGCAGACAGGCTCCTGGGCAGAAAGGGGCAGGTCCTCAGTGAAGCCCCACCTTCAATCTGGGGAAGGCCTGAAGCCTGGGGGCCAGGCTGTCAGTCACACAAACCAGAGTGGGAACTTCTGGTGCTTTTTCTGGGCCCACCAGTGGCCATCCATGGACCAATCTGCATGCACTTCCTCCCCTCTGAGACCCATAAAAACTCCAGACTTCAGCCAGATTCAAAGAAATGAGAGGGTGACCAGCTGCAGAGAGGAGCTACCCTCTTTGCTGAGAGTTGAAGAGATGATGGTCTGACCTGCCTGCAGGGAGGAGCTACCCTCTCTGCTGAGGGCTGAACACCTGTTGGGACGACCTGCCTAGCAGAGCGGAGCTACTTACTGTGGGTCTCCTCTGAGCTGTTCTATTGCTCAATAAAGCTCCTCTTTGTCTTGCTCACCCTCCACTTGTCTGCATACCTCATTCTTTCTGGACATAAGACAAGAACTCAGTGTCAGGCCTCTGAGCCCAAGCTAAGCCATCATATCCCCTGTGACCTGCACGTAGACATCCAGACGGCCTGAAGTAACTGAAGAATCACAAAAGAAGTGAAATTTAAATGGCCTGTTCCTGCCTTAATTAATGACATTCCACCACAAAAGAAGTGAAAATGGCGGTCCTTGCCTTAACTGATGACATTATCTTGTGAAATTCTTTCTCCTGGCTCTTCCTGGCTCAAAAAGCTCCCCCACTGAGTACCTTGTGACCCCCACCCCTGCCCGCCAGAGGACAACCCCCTTTGACTGTAATTTTCCTTTACCTACCTAAATCCTATAAAATGGCCCCATCCCATTTCCCTTTGCTGACTTTCTTTTCGGACTCCGCCTGCCTGCACCCAGGTGATTAAAAAGCTTTATTGCTCTCACAAAGCCTGTTTGGTGGTCTCTTCACATGGACGTGCATGAAACTCAGGAGCCACCAAATGGCAGGGCTAAAAGAGCTGTAACCAAACAGGGCTGAAACACAGCCCTTGCTCACCATGTTACGGATGACAAGAAGGAGAGAAGAGAGAAGGAGAGAAGAACTGGAGCCCTTTAGGAAGCACAGACCTAGGAGCTCCCTGAGCCAGGGCTGTGACACCTTCCGTAGGTCTCTGCAGTTGCTGGCATCTCCAAGCTTCCAGACACCACCACGTTGCCCACTGTCAGCCATAGAAGCTGCTTGCGGTATTCCTAGTCCAACTGCAGCCTCACACGGAGCCTGTGCCTGTGCCAGCCTGCCTGCCCCACTGCAGCCCGCATGTCTGACTGTGCGCAGTGGCTGGACCCCACCCTTGATCACACACTCCTTGCTGCTCTGTGCCTGGTTCGCCCTTGGCAGGTGTGGGATCCAGGAAGGTAGCATGAGCTGAGCACAGCCTGCCAGGCCAACGAGGCATAATGAACCCAGTGGACCCAAGCAAAACTGGGCCAGAGGAGCCACTGGCCACAGAGGTTTCCAGCTGGCAAAGCGACACCCCAAGCATCCCGTAACAATGTTTTTGTTGGGTTAAAAACTTTTAAAAAAACAGCTAGAGGCAAAAAGACAGTTTCCTGAAGTCTCCGAGAATCTGAAGCTCCTGGGGCAGGAACTTGTACTTTTGGTGGGACCTTTGTGAGACCCTGAAGTGACCACAGAGCACCAATCGGCAAGTTAACGTGTGGGAATGACTAAACTCAGTGTCTTCCTTGGGACTTTTCTGACGTAAATTCTGGAATTTTCTTGAAAGCAGTATTTCTAAACCGTGGGGGAAAAGAGGGATTATTCAATATTTGATACGCTAATGAGAAAAAAGAATCTGGATGCTTACCTTTTACTGCAAAATAAGTAGCAGATGGGTCGGATGTTTAAATAAATCTTTTTTTAAAAAGCACCAGTGAAAGCACCTGAAGAAAATATAAAAGAATCTTTAAATTCAATCTTGGAATGAAGAAGGCCTTTCTAAGGAAGAAACAAAACATAGAAACACAAGCAATAGATAAAATTGTCTATATAAGAGTAAAAAAAATTATTCACAGCCTAAAATACTTCAAAGAATTACAAAAGACAAACTACAAATGGGAACTATTACTAACAAAACAGATGACTAGAGCTAATTTACTCCATATAAAAATAAGTACGTTTTACAAATCAAAAAGAAATAGCAGTTACTGAAAAACAGTGGAAAAATGAGTGAAGGATGGGTGAAGAGAGTTCATAGAAAAATAGGTACAAGTACCTCTTACACATACTATAAAGTTTGTCCGTTGCTAGTCATAGTAAGACTAGTGGACATTAAAATTAAACTGAGATACTATCTTTCAATTTCTAGATTGGCAAAGTTCCTGAAGTCTGACAGAGCACTATTTTACAGAGGCTATGGGGAAACAGGAGATTTCAGGCATTGCTGGTAAGCTTGCAAATGATGCAGCCTCTTTGGAGGTGATGTCAGCAACATCAACCAAAACGTTAAATGCACATGGCTTTCCACCCAGAAATTTCATGTCTAGGAATCTATCAACAGATATTCATGTATGTGTGCAAAGATATAAGATATTAACTGAAGCATTATTTAAAATCAGTCTAGAATAACCTACAAGTCCATTAACACAACATTAAATCAATATTAGAACACCTGTATAATGGAACATCTATATACTGTATATCTCTTAAAAATTAACTGAATATGTGCTGATATGGGATTTTCTATAAGATCCGTAAGGGAGAGAAAAGCAAAGTGGAGAACAGTTTGTGCAGTATGCGCCCTTTTATGTTACAAACATCTATATTGTAATGTTTTATAACAGGAAGATGCTATGGAAACTATATAATAAACCATTAATAGTAACTATCTCTGACTTGGATTCTGCAGGAGGATAGTTTTTTCAATTCCTCAAATAAGCAAACAATTTTTCAGTGATCGTATTTAGGGTTGGTGAGGGCATAAGAATATAGATATTCTCATAGACCGTTAGTGAATACACAAATTGATCCAGCCTTTTTAGGGGCCAGTTTGACAATGCCTCTGAATTTTAAAAAATGCTTATACCCTATTAACCAACACTTGGAATCCATCCCACAGAAATTAACAAAATCATGAAATTATCAGTACCTAGTGATAATTTTGGAGCCAATTAAGAAATTAATCAATATGAATTTAAAAATCGAGAGGCTGTGATACAACATCTGGTGGTCTATTTAGAAGTGGGATTGAATGTCAGAAACTGTGGAAATTATGATTCCTAATAGACTTTAAATATGAATCCTGATCACATATAATAAAATGACTAACAAAAAACCAGAAGATAATTAGAAGCAATGTGAGTGTATAGGTGATAATTCTAATTATTATAATGTCTCATAGCAAAATGACTTAACTCAGCCTGTCAAATTTGAATCATATAGATAAAAAATAAATTTGCCAATTGTAATGCTTTATATAATCTCTTGCTCTCCCTTGCTTTTCTTTTTTCTATAATCTACTTTTCTAATTTTATAGGGCTAATTTAGGAAATAATATTTCTGTGGTAAAGAAACATTTATACAACTTTCATCAACCCTTCAGGTTACTCAGGGCCATGGCACACATTGGTGTACATTGTACATTGCCCAGATCTAAGAGGTGCCCCTCTAGGGGCTGTAACATGGATGAGGCCCCTATGGTTGGGCTGTGTTCATCTGTACAACTGTACATAGCAGCCATAGTTTACTACAGTTCTCTTTTCTAATATTTAAGCATAAAGTTATTACTTTTCCATTAAACATAGCATGTATAAAATGGTCCCATTGAACCTAGTATATTTCTTTAGAGCAGCAGTACAATGTGATGGTTACAACACAGATTTGAAAGTTTTGCTGGCTGCATTTGACCATCAACTAGCTGTGTGATTTTGTATAAATGACTTATCCTCTTTGTGTTCCAGCTTCCTCATCCATAAAACAGAATAATTATAGCTCAGTCAGTAGTTGTGAAGATTTAATGATGTGATCTGTGTAAATTGCTTAAGCTGAGAATCTAAGATAAGTTAGCAGCCAAATATGTTCAACCTGACTGTAACAAGGGAAACCAAATGAAGGTCTCTGCTGTTCAGCGTTGCTTTGTGATCCTGAAAGGGGTGGCTCATTTGGTTATGGTTCACTAGAGAGTTCTGCCCACCTCAGGGATTTGCCATTGCTGCAATTTTCCATGATTTGAAATTACAATGTGAATTTTCCCACATGAACTTTTTAAATTCCCAGCAAATGCAATCAATAGAACAAATCTTGTATTTTGCCTTTATTTAAAAAAAAATTAAAGATTGTGCATAGTAGCTACTTCAGCACCATCATTCAGTAGTTATTAAGTAAATGCAAATTTTTAATATTTGTGTATTGGTCTGAGGAGTTTTAGTGCTGGTAGCCTGTTGTAGTTGATTTGAAAATTTCACAACAAACCGGCGTCTGTGAATTGTGACTTACCCTCTGTGGCCTGCACCAGACTCAGTTGCAGCTTTTTACTGTATTAAGCTCATATATCACCAAGAAAAAGTGATACAAGTGTAAACAGCAGATTATAGACATGGCCTTATCCAATATTGTAAAGCACTTTCTGTGTACATTATTTATTGTTTACACCTGGGAACACAAATTTATTCTGTGTTGAGAATAATTCAGAGATTTCATTCATTAAGGAAGATGGTGTGAAAGGATCATCAAAATCCAATATCTTCCTGCCTGAAGTTCAAACATGCCTTTCAATATTAAATTAAACATGCCTTACAATATTAAACATCCTAATTGGTGGTGGCCATCACAGAAACCCACACATGCATTTTTGCAGAATTTAACGCAGATGGTTATCTCTTCTGGCTGAATCACTCAGTGTCACCAGGGCTTTCAGGTGCTTCCCCTTACCATTTGACCCGGGCCTGTTATCTGCCTGCCTGTCTGCTTCCCAGCCATGGGCCGAAGGGGCCTGAACACGTGCACATCCATGAACGATATCTTGATGTATTTTCTTCAGGAAAAAAAGCACACACAATTCATAAGGCTGAGTTCTGCTTCCTTGTTCAATGATTTCCTAGGGATCTACCTTCTATATCTACACTTCGGTATCTCTCGTCAGTTTGCTTAAGATTACAGGTTACTTTATTGCAGCACTATTCACAATAGCAAAGACTTGGAATCAACCCAAATGTCCATCAGTGACAGATTGGATTAAGAAAATGTGGCACATATACACCATGGAATACTATGCAGCCATAAAAAAGGATGAGTTTGAGTCCTTTGTAGGGACTTGGATGCAGCTGGAATCCATCATTCTTAGCAAACTATCACAAGAACAGAAAACCAAACACCGCATGTTCTCACTCATAGGTGGGAACTGAACAATGAGATCACTCGGACTCAGGAAGGGGAACATCACACACCGGGGCCTATCATGGGGAGGGGGGAGGGGGGAGGGATTGCATTGGGAGTTATACCTGATGTAAATGATGAGTTGATGGGTGCAGCACAGCAACATGGCACAAGTATACATATGTAACAAACCTGCACGTTATGCACATGTACCCTACAACTTAAAGTATAATAATAATAAATAAAATTAAAAAAAAAAAAAAAAAAGATTACAGGTTACAACAAGGAATTGCTGCTCCACTTATTCCAACACTGCCTTGCTCTCCTCTTTGAGGACTTAACATTTAAAAATTGGTTTTGTTTTGTTAATAGCTCTAATATTCACATGGCTTAAAATTCAAAAGGTACAAAAGAATATACAGTGAAAAATTTCCCTTCTTCCCCTGACTCCCAACTATCCCATTCTCTTTCAGAGGCAGCCAATGTTATCATTTTCTTGCGTGTTTTTCCAGAGGTACCACATAAATATATGCAGTCTCTCCCCTGCTTTTTAGCAACTAACGTAAGTACACTATATGTAAAGTTTTATTTTGTGTTTTTGTATTTGATACTGTGTGTATACTTTATGAAGGAACCGTCTATCTGGGAAGGTTGCCTCTTTTTTGACAGCTTCAGGAGATGCCCACAGGGACTGGATGGAAAATAGACTGTCTGCCAAGCATAAAGATAAGTGCAATCAACTCTTCCACATGTGGGGAGATGGATCTCACAGCCAGGGGATCATTCTTACATCCTCCTCAGGGTTTAAGATAACACGGTAACTTCTCAATGCCAAACCTAGCACTGGCCACCTGGTAGGTCTCAATAGATGTCTGTCAATCAGTGAATAAGAAAAAAATGTTAGACGTACTGAATTCACAATAAACATGTTGCAGAACCAATAAAAGCTGTTCAGAATCCATTAAAAGTTTTTTGTGATGAAACAAATTTAGCCGTATCTTTTTCCTGAACCAAGAGTACCCTCCACACCCCCCCAACTCCCACAAATGTACTAGCCTTGGGGAAAAGACTGGGTGAAGGTGTTACCACAGGCAGCAGAGGGCAGCTGTCATCCAAGCAGAGTGTAAACTGGAGTCCCAGGGAGGTGGCAAGGGAATGGGAGAAGCAATCAAGCACTGGGTCTGATGGGCAAAGGTGAGGCCAGAGACTGCAGGCAAGGCAATAGCTAAGATGCTTAGAAGGTCAACAGCTAGGGGAGGAGCAGCAAATAGGGCAAGACGAGATGCTCAGGTGATAGGACAGGAACCAAAGCAGGGAGCTGAGAAGTTTGCTCCTGTTGGCTATCTAGCCAGGGAAGAGTTTGGCCAGCTTAGTAAGCGTACAGGTCAAGTGATAAGTGGTGTGGTCTTTTAAGGCCTTTGTTTTGGCAAACCATACCTTTTTAAAGGTGACTGTACACTTGGTGTGTTGTTCAAATCCCTCCTAGGACTCCCACTTGAAATCAGTCCATTTTTCAGCCGTCCAAGAAAATAAGTATCACACTTTATAGTTAAATTCTACACACTGCAGGATCAAGAACTCAATTATATATTTTTTCTACTTTTGAAAACTAATAAGACAGCTAGATAAAAAATAACAAAAATGCTTTGATACAAAGGACCTTAGAAGATACAGGTCATGTCTGTTTGTGACGGAAACTGCTCAGCTGAAAGTGATTGACATTTTATTTGAAGGCTTAACATGAAATCCTTCAGATTAGTTTCACTGTTCTGCTATCAGAATCAGACTGAAACACCAGGCAGGCCATATTCAAGCCCAGGGTTTCTGTCACAAGGCCTGGAGATGGCGTGTGGGTCTGAGATCCCCAGATAAAGCATTTCCCATCAACATTTCCCTTCCTGAGAAGTACTGCCTGTTGCTCCATTTTAAGATGTCTTGCGGATAGCATAAAATGAAGGCTACTTCAATGGGACAAGCCTATTGACTCTGAATCCAGACAAGGAGAAGACTCAAATGACCTGAGGTAGCTTCTAAGCTTTTAGGAGAAAGTAGCATGGAGGTCTAGAATCAGATGCTAGGGACATATTCACAAGATAGCTTCTGGACATATATTGGACTCAGTTGCTTACATCTTCTAAACCTGTAGAAGTACACAGTGATAATGAAACAGTGAGATCCCAACAGATCCCAAAGCTCTTCTAAATTGCGAAAGAAAGGATAAATTTATTTCAATAGCTTCAACATTAATGCATTTTATTGAATTCCAGTTCTTGAAAGTTGGTAACCTGAGTATGAACACAAGAAAGAGCTTGGTAAAATAGAACATACCAGTTTCCTCTCACTGCCAACTAGAGAATACCAAAACTGGAAATGGATGAATAAATCACTATGGCGAAAGATAGAGACATTCTCTTCCACTGTAGAATATTAAGCTCATATCTAAGAAGTATCTTTATTTATTTATTTATTTTTGAGGCAGAGTGTCTCACTCTGTTGCCCAGGCTGGAGTGCAGTAGCACAATCTTGACTCACTACAACCTCCGCCTCCCAGGTTCAAGCAATTCTCCTGCCTCAGCCTCCCGAGCAGTTGGGATTACAGGTGTGTGCAACCACACCCAGATAATTTTTGTGTTTTTATTAGAGAGGGGGTTTCACCACGTTGGCCAAGCTGGCCTTGAACTCCTGACCTCAGGTAATCTACCCACCTCGGCCTCCCAAAGTGCTGAGATTACAAGTGTGAGCCACCAGGCCCAGCCTGAAATATCTTCATAGTCTGTAAATCTAGCAGTATCCTCTCTGTGACAAACTGTTGTGACATGTGAAGTCTTGTGCCAGAGTGGACGAAGGTTAAACCTCATTATAGAACAGCTGAGGTTACATGGATAATGTCAAAAGTCCTTATATTTAGAAACCTTCTCAATTTGCCTTGTGTATTATCAGCCCTCTCAATCTGTCACTACTGGCAACCACCAGTGGATCTGGTGTGAGAAGACTGTGGTTTTGTATCCCGCCCATAGGCCCAAAACCTTTAGACATTTTGTTCTCTTGCTGACTTTCTGACCCCCATTCCTGAACCCAAGAAATTCACTCCCATGGTGGCTGGCACCACACCCCCACACCCTTTCCTATGTTCCCTTAGGTGTCTGCTTTCAGGTAGCACTGAAACAGTCATAGCTATTTTTAAAAATGTAACTCTCCTAGAATTTAGCCAGGTTATGTTTTCTTGCTATTTTGAAAGGTGAATCTATTCAATATATATTTTCAAATATACATTTCTCTGCTGTATATTCTTTTACCTCTACCTGCTACCAATTGCTTCAGATCTCCTGCATCAGAAAAATTAAGAAACATCAGATTAAGATGACCATAAAGAAGAGTGTTTATAGGGATGTCACGGAAGGCAAAGACCAAATGTCCCACCATCATTGTCATCTTCATCCTAAAGAAAAAGACCTAAGATTGATAGTGCCGGGGCCTGTTCCAGGCTCTTTGTGGGCATTACTTCACTGAATCCTTTTGGGGGGGAGCAGATATTATGATGCCCATTATATAGAGGAAGAAACTGAGGTTTTAGGCGATTGACTGATTTGTCCAATAATACACATCTAGAAAGCATCGGAGACAGGATTGCAATCTAAGTCTGTCTGACTCCAGAACCTGACCTCTTAACCCCTAAACGATTATACCTGTCATTATGGCTGGTCAAACTTTAACAAAGACTACTTTAAGGCCCTTACAAGGGCAATCCCATAATCAGACCAGAAGTACAACTAAAGCTTTCTTAATCCAGCTGCATGTACAGCAGATGATTGAAAGGTTGTATGTAAATCAGTTTTTGAAAATCAAATCCTATTCTAAATTCACTAAGGGAGCGTGCTTCATTCCTTCATAAAAAGAAAAAAATGATACTATTGTACACAATCAGTTCCAATAGATTTATTTGCTAAGCTTAGCATTTTATATGTATGACTACCTTAGAGTTGGGCTCATCTGTGGACCCCCGTCCTCCCTTAGCACAAATTCACTCACTCATGACGATGAAGGTAATTTGTGATCCAGACAGAAGAGGCAGAAAGAGCCCACATCCCTATCCACCCAGTCAGAAATTGTTGGCCAGAGGGTAGGATGGCAGAAATGAATGCTGCTTTCAAGGGAGAAGAGGAAGCCTGAAATATGCATGAAATTTACTTGCATGGATGACTGATAAATTCCTCAGTTAGCCTACCACTTATTGCTCAGCCCCAGCAATAAAATGAAGGTAACAGCACTATGAGTCAGCTAGACTTCTTGAAGCTATTTAGAACCCTCTGAGGAAAACAACAGTCAATAAATATCATCACATGATGCATCATGTAGCTTCTCCTGCAGATGAAATTAGTTGTATGTAGCTAGAACCTCATCATAATTCTATTAGGATTGTGATGGATCTGGAAGGAAGGGCCTTCAGCCCCAGAATTGCTGTTAGCAGACAGCCTTCATCTATGGGCACCTTCAGGGAGTGCCTTAGCTGCAGAAAGCCACCTTGCCTAAGATTATGTCCTTTCCAGAGGAGGCCCACATCCAGTGACTGACAGAGGAAGGGTTGGTTATAAAGGCCTAACCACAGTGGCCCAAGCTGGGACAACTCTGACAGGGCATTTAGATCCAGAGCTCCCACAGGGTCCACCGAGGCTGTGGACTTGCCTGATCATTCAACTCCTCCCTCTGCTCTGTCTTCACTCCTCCACAGGTGTTGATCCCAGAGAGAATCCCTAATAAACATTTTTTACACTCAACTCCACCTCAGAGTCTACTTCCCAGAAAACCAGCCTGCAATAAGAATCTATACAAACTATTGTAAAATGAAAGTTATATTAAGGGGAAGGGTCTTCCATTTATCATGTATAAAATCTGGGAAGCCAGACTAAAACTAAGCTGAGAATTTGCCCCTGTAGTTTTTGTTTTCAAGGCATCAATATTAGAAAGAATGACTGCTTATTACTATTTTAAAGGTATAATTTATCTATTAGCTCATTTTTCTTCTATGGGAAATTCACCTGTAATAAAATTATTTGGATCCACTTTTCCTCCATTGCAGGTGTGGCAGATTGCAAAGATGACTACAGTGTAATAACTCCCTGCATCTGTGCCCCTAGCGATGTGACTCTGCAACTTTTTCCCATCAAGTGGTAGGCTGACCCTGAATCTGGGCTGGCTTTGTGACTTGACCAATAGAATATGGTGGAAGTAATATTGTGCTAGTTCCAAGGTAAGCCTTGTGGAGGCCTTCAACGCTTCTGCTCTCTCTCTAGGGTCCTAGCCAGCCTCAATGTGGAAAAGCCTGAGCTAGCCTGCTGGAAGGTGAGGAGACCACGTGGAGAAGCAACAAATTGAATGAGAGCCCATCCTATGTTTCCCAGTCAACCCGGCAGACCCATAATTGAGCCTAGCCAAGACCAGAACTGCCCATTTAGGCTCAGTCAAAATTGCTGATCTGCAAAATTGTTAGCTACATAAATAGTGGTTGTTTTAAGCTACAAATTTTGGGGTAGTTTATCTTGCAGCACGAGTTATCTGATAGAGTAGCTAGTGGTTATTTCCAAGACTGATTCTGGAAGAATGAATATTTGAGCAATTGGTTCTTTTCCAAAAACTAAGAATTGATATTATTGTTTTCCACTCCCATCTTCCATTTTCCAATTTCCAAGGCAGGGGATCTGAGTAGATACTGAGTAGATGGATATGGAGTAGATATTGATATTGAGTAGATGGGAAGAAATCCAGAAAAATTCCACATAGGTACAGTTAAAATTTCACTTTAAAAATGGCTCAAGAAAAGACTGTATAGTCTAAGAGATGGACTTCCAGGCAAATATATAGAATGAGATATGTGATCAAGTTGGGAGTTTGTGAACCATGACCTTGAAAGTCCCTATATTGTCCACTGTTTAATGTTATGCTGTTCTAGGGGCACAAAAGTGGGGGATTGCTGTTGACTTCCTTAGAGAACCCTTGGGAATCCAGCACTCTCTTCCTGCCTGCTATAAATTACAGCTAGTGAAGAAAGAAAGAGTATCTCTATTTTTCCAGTAACAGAATAAATAATATTATGAATCAAAAAAATTACTTCAGGTAGAGCATGACTAGTTTTTCTTATACCTTGTGCTAAAAGATTGCTGGCACTGTTGCCATTTCCTAGAAAAAAGTCACTCTGGTCTGTGGCCCAGGTCTTGACATAAATCTAGTTCCTTTTCTGCTGCTGTGATCAGTCCAGATAAATTTGCACAGAGCAGCTGTTTCCACCTGCTGCTTTCCTGCTGACGAGGCATGCATTTCTCTGATCTAGTGCCTGTGGCAGTTTGCTGAGTCATAAGTAGACCTCAGAAATCAGACTCTTTTCACCTCAATCTCCAAAGCAAAACTTTTTATAAATTCAACATCAGTTTATGTAGGACTTTTAAGTTAAAACAACAACAACAACAACAAAAAACCTCAAAGAAACCTTTTGACTTCCTGATGCCTTTTACTTCTCTAACCTAAATGCTTAGGAAGCATCAGGATTAATTAGGCTAGTTCCTGCTACCCAGCAGCCAGAAGAAGCTGAAAGAGGTGGAGTTTTGACCTGCCCGTGAACCCTCCACATGGGCAGCTGGCCCTGGGCAGGTGTACCTAATTAACAGGTATGAGCTGGCAGCGTACTCAGAAGGTCCTGTTAGCAGTTCCCATACAATCTTCTGAAAGTAGGGTCTTGAGCTCTCAATGATTTTCTTATATTTGCATGAGTCAGTGAACATGGTCACATGTCATTTGCCATGACAGAGTTGTCTTTCAGAGAGTTCAGGACATGGACGGTGGTGGCCTAACATTCACCAGCATCTAGACTGCTAGCAAGAACTGAAACATATCATTTCTCTTCTTAATAAACTCCCTTTAGGTATTTATTTTCTAGTCCACTCAGCTCAAGTAAGTTCACACATTCACTAATATAGGGCTATTTGTGGAGTGGGTAGGGGCTGGCTGGGGTGCAGGTGCAGCATGGTAGCATACTGCCGTGACATATTTGCACTCCCCTACACCTTTGTGTAGAGATAAAACATCCGATAAAAATGAATATAAAATCTACCTAATGATCCTGTAGAAACCATGCCTATTAATTAATCCACTGTTGACAATGGCAGGTGACACGTTATAACAATGCCATTGTGTTTCTGAGCTTTGTTATATACCTTAAAATAAGACATACAGTTTCTACAATTATAACTTTAAACAGGTGTTCAATATTTTGAACCTAATAAAGTATGGACAAGTGCTTATAAGAACCTTTTACCTCTTTGGAGGATTTTTTTAATAGTAAGTAAATAATTTTATGCAGCTTGTGCATTTATATACTTAAAAGTTTTTTTTGATGGGTGCAGCAAACCACCATGGCACATGTATACCTATGTAACAAACCTGCATGTTCTGCACATGTATCCCAGAACTTAAAGTATAATTTTTTAAAAAAGTTTTTAAGTTTTAAGAAGTGTAAAAAACAGTATTTAAGAAACATAGATGCAAGATAATAGATCTTTATGTGAAACAAAACTATACAACGTGAAGAAAGAAAAAAGAATTGTTAAAAATCTCAAGAGCAAATGTAACACAATAAAAAACAATCTCTGGATGTGAATAATCAATAAGCTATCATCAAAAAGAGAAACTTAAGGGCTACATGGTATAAATAGGAGTACTTCAAAGGAAGACTTTGGGGACAAGAATTATGTATAATAATATTTTATTAGTAAGTTAAAATTTTCTAAAACAGTGGATGTAATTCTGGGAAAAGCTAAAGTGAATGCATAAAATTCTCAGGGTGTCCAGGCACCTGTGTAAGGGTGTGCGTGTTTTAGCAGCAACTACTGGCGTTTCCTCTTTCTCTTAGTAGCTGAGTCATTGGCCAGTCAGGAACCGCACTACAGAGGTTCTTAATTAACTGCAGCTGTGCTTAAATAATTTGCTCTCAAACAATAACAATAATAAAAGCAACAATTTTAAAATAGTATTCATACCTAAGCTTTATTAAGAGCTGACTATCTACTGGGCTCTATTCCAACCACTGTATATGTAATACAGCATTGATCCACACTAGAATGATGAAGTGGGGACTATTATTGTCCTCATTTTACAAAGGATCTAAGATAGTTGCTATTCTTGAACTCAGATTAGCTTTTACTACTTTTCAAATGTCAGAGTGGTGTATGATAAGAAGTGTAGGCCAGCGCAGTGGCTCACACCTGTAATCCCAGCACTTTGGGAGGCCAAGGCTGGCAGATCACTTGAAGTCAGGAGTATGAGATCAGCCTGGCCAACATGGTGAAACCTCATCTTTAGTAAAAATATAAAAAGTAACCCAGCTACCCAGGAGGCTGAGGTAGGAGAATTGTTTGGACCTGGGAAGTGGAGGTTGCAGTGAGCCGAGATTGCACTACTGCACTCCAGCCTGGGCAACAGTGTGAGACTCCATCTCAAAAAAATAAAAAAGAAAAGAAAAACAGAAGTGTAAAACTGTACCAAAAGCCTGGGGTGCCCAGGAACAGAGCTTTCCAGCTAGCTCAGGAAGCACTCTGGGCTATGAGGCATTACAGTCTTCTGCTTCCATTTCCAGTATTTCCAAAGGCAGCTTGTGAGCTGCCTTACTGCCCTGGACTCCTGGAAATAGAGCTAGAGTCACAAGGATTTATGGCCAATAGTGGGCATTACCTTTAGTCTAAGCTACTTAGGGAAATAAATCACCTTGTGTACTGAACAATCCCATTAACTAGGCAAGGAAGTTCATTGGTTAAGACAAAAAAAAAAAAAAAAAGGCATGCTTTAGAATCAGGCCTTGGTTCAAATCTTACATGTATTACTCATTAGATGAGATTATACACAAGTAACTTAACATCTTTAAGCTTCTATTTTTCTCGCACACTGCAAAAAGGCAAACAGAATAAGGTTTTACCTGCAACATGAAGAATTTAAGTGAAAAATTAATAGACTCAGGTTTTCCTGAGTCAGCATTTCTAACATGTAGGAGGGTTTGCCAGAAAGGTTACAGAATTTTCTTTTCCATAAACCTTCAGAACCATGACAGAGCATTATTAGGAAGAGGGGTTTCACTGAGTGTAACCCTGGTGGTCTGTGAAGGACTTACAGATGGTCCCTTTGGTCTCTTAATAGCAATATTAACCTATTATATTTGCCTAAAAGATAATTTTCACTTCATGTAATCATTGCCTTGTTTGCCTCTACTCACATTCCAGACTTTATTAAAATACATTAGAAAATGAAGATACTTCCATTTGAAATTATTGGCTACGTCTGTTTCAAGATAACAGAAAGCCCCCAATCAAACCTAAGATGTATATGAAATTCTTTACTAGTGTGTGAAATGTATCAAGACCAGTCAATTACTTCCAAGAATTAATGAATGATTAAGCAGAGAAACAGATGCAAAATGAGAAATGGTTACATTAAATGAAGAACATTTTGTGCCTGAGCACAAAATTTGATTAGTTTAGGTCTAGTCTACTTTGTGGCAGCCTGAAAATGCAGAGAGACAAGTAAACAAATTTGGAGAGTACAATAATGAATTGTAGGCACTGGTGATGAGAGAGCCAGCTAGAGTAAGCAAATGAGGTAGGCAGCTGCCAATTCTACCTGGGGCCGTTGCTGGAGAAAATCAGTTTGGTGTTTCTGCTACATGGCAGGCCAGATGCAGAAAGGAATTTCTGAGAGTTGTGCAACAGTTAAGAAATAGGTGGACTCTTTCCATCCATGCCATAGGCCCACCATACTACCCCCCGATGGCTAAAACTGCCCATTGTGCTGGAACATTCCATACACGCAAGTGAGGAACACTGGAACTTCATTCCATTATTCCACAAATATTGCCTGTGTCCTGTGTGTGCCAAGCTCTATGTTATGCTGGGAATACAATGGTAAATAAGACCTGAGACTTGCTTTTAGGACATACAACTCAGTTTTTAGAAGTCCCTAGTTACGGAAGTTACAATAAAGTGTTCTGGCAGTCACAAGGAAAGTGAAGGAGGCGTATGATGGGCGTCGGCCTAGTCTAGGGATCAAGGGGTTGTCAGAGAAACAAGCTAGACACCAGTTAAAGTCAATAAAGGCAGATTGTGTGCAGGAAGAACTACTGCAGGAAGGGAAAGAGACTTTAGTATAGAACTGAGCTCAGTTCTCAATGCCGCAGACAGCCGGGAATTTATAGCCAGCAAGCAGAGTAAAGGGTCTGTGGATGGAAATTTACTAAGAGGGACATCAAGTGTAGGGGGATTCCTGCTAAAATGGCCTCCCAGAACTTGTGATAAAGGTGGACCAAAGACTTAGACCTCAAGGTTAGAGGAGAGGATGAAGAACTTGACCGGATGTCAAAGGTGGTCAGACATCAAGGGTGGGGGAATCTAAACTGACCAGGAGGATGCTTGATGAAACAGGCTTCAGCAGGCCAAGGACAGGGCCCAAGGACGAGGCCTGGTCAAAGCAAAGACTCTGAGGAGCTGTTTAAAGTTTGGTCGAGGAAAGGGCCTTTGTCAGAGTTCTTGCAGAAAGGAGTATTAAAGCTGATCAAGTTGGATGAAAGTGTATTCTGAGCAGAGGGAAGAGCACGTGTGAAGGCCTCAGAGGTGAGGCAAGCTTGGTATATTTGGGAAAGTAAAAGAAGCTGATGGATAAATGAAATTTGAGGCAAATAGGATAGGAAGTGAGACCAGAGACAGAAGCAAAGGAGGGATTTGAAGGCACTGTAAATCTTGTTAGAAGTTCAGATTCTGTCTCAAGGCCAGTGGGAAGTATTATGATTTGGTTTCTCTAGCCTGCAGAGTGAGAGATAGATTGGAGGGGGCAAGACTAGATCAGCTGTCAACCTATATATCAGAGAGAGGTTCTCTAAAAGAAAAGAATATTTACTCAGGAATGGGCATTGCCATGGGAATATATGTACCATGGTAAACTATGTGTGCATTCAGGAAGGTAAAGGAAGACAAAGGTTTTTAAAGGAAAAATGAGGAGAATTGCATACTTGTTTTGAGGTAATTATCCTTGGCTACTACAAAGATCAATAACAAGGGTGATGCCAGTCTAAGGTTGGACATGCATTTGCAGGGAAGATGTCCTTATAGAAGTATTTTTGTGTGTGTAAGGATGTTGTGGCCTTTTTACAAGGTGGCTTTTGCAGAATCTTTTGTGATAGTTTTGTTATCAGGCACGAAAGCATGAGAAAACTCTCTTTATGACATTCCCCAGCTCTATTTGTCATGTGTTGGTTTGGTGTTTGTTTTTGTTTTTTAACACAAGTGACTCCATTTTGATTCTGACAGCTTTTACACTGGGAGCCCAGTTGAGCATATGCTACAATAATTTGGGAGTGAGTTAATGTAATTCAGGTGAGGGTGATGGCATGGAGCTATACAGAGATAAAAGGATGAAGATAGGCCGGGCGTGGTGGCTCATGCCTGTAATCCCAGGACTTCGGGAGGCCAAGGCAGGCGGATCACGAGGTCAGGAGATTGAGACCATCCTGGCTAACACAGTGAAAGCCTGTCTCTACTAAAAATACGAAAAAATTAGCCAGGCGTGGTGATGGGCGCCTGTGGTCCCAGCTACTCAGGAGGCTGAGGCAGGAGAATGGCGTGAACCCGGGAGGCGGAGCTTGCAGTGAGCGGAGGTCACCCCACTGCACTCCAGCCTGGGCAACAGAGCGAGACTGCGTCTCAAAAAAAAAAAAAAAAAAAAAAGAAAAGAAAAGATGAAGATATTTAGAAGATAGGAATAGTAGGACTTAGGGCATAATTTAGTGGGAGCAGAGAGAAAGGTAGGAGTGAAGGACAGTTCCCAGGCAATTGGGTGGAAACTGAAGTTAGGAACATTGATGGCGGAGCAACTTGTGGAGAAAGATGATGTATTCGTTTGGGACATACTGAGTTTGAGTTTTAAGACATTAATGTTCGGAGCTCAGCTACTGAAACTGTGTTATCTTCTGTCCTGTGGTGCTTTGCATTGTCTCGTGAGGGCTGAAGTGGAAATCTCCTGCTGTTCCTCCTGCTGTTACCAGGTACTTTTTTCTGACGATTCACCTACACTAGAGAATGAAAGACAGAAGACAGAGATGTTGGCGAAGGGGTAGCCAGGTTAGAAAGGATAACAAGAGGGACAGCCAATAGAAAGAGAATGTAGGAATTACCAAATAGAAGTTTTTCTCCTCCTTCTCACCTTCCTACAACCTCCAGAGTCCAGCTATTAAGAACAAAGTTAGGAGGTATCATTCATTTCCCAAAACTAAACCTTGCAAGAATTCACACACCATGGGATGATTGACGCCCTACAGGAAACACTTCCACAAATAACCTGAGATGTAAAATGATTTAGAGGCAATTTACTGGTGAGATTAAAATGCCTTTCTTCCTATATACACACTTTAACCTGGATAGATCTCAGAAACATAAAGTTGAATGAAAAAAATCAAGTCGTAAAATAAAACATATAAATATGGAAGTCTTTTTATGGATATATACATATATGTAAAAACATGATTGTTTTTACCAATAGGAAAGGAGTGAGGTAATTGAGAACAGCAAAATACTTCAACCATATCAGGAATGATTTTTTTAATGTAAAAAAAAGATCTGAAGCATATTTGGCAAAATGTTAACATTTGTTAAATGTGGGAGTTTGTTATGTGTATTTGTTTAAAATATTTCATTAAAATGGCTGTATGGATTTTTTCTTAGACAAGAATTTAAAACAATATATGTAGATGCTCCCTACTCAAGGAAGTGGAGCTTAACCCCTTCCAGGGGTGAGCTAGACTTAGTGATTTGGTTGCAAAAGATCAGAGAAGAGAAAGGGGGAAAATAGTACCTTTACAGTGGAGAAACCTGGCAGATGCCACTTTGACCAACTGATGATGCTTAACATCATTGTATGTGGGTATCATGTACCTCCTAATATAATGTGCTTGGCAAGAAGAACACTTTACCTCTGTGCTATTCTTTATAAAACCCAGTAACCCCAGTTAATTATATGAAAACACACACACACACACACACACACACACACACAGACACATACACACACACACAGACACATACACCCAGATGTGGGAGCATTCTAAGTACCTGGGCACTACTCCTTAAAACTGACAAAGTCATTGAAAATGAGGAAAGAATGAGAAACTTTCACAGACCAGAGAACTGGGAAGACTTGACAACTAAATGCAACATGATGCCCTGGATTGAAATCTACAACAGAAAGAGGATATTAATGGAAAGGCTAGTGGCATCCAAATAAAGTCTGGAGTTAATAGTAATGCACTAATGTTGGTTTCTCAGCTGTGACAAATGTACCTTGGTTATATAAGATGTTAACAATAGGGGAAAGTAGATGTCAGGTATATAAAAACTCTCTGTACTATTTTTGCAACGTTTCTGTAAATCTAATGTTATTCCATTTAAAAGCTTTTTTTTTTCTTTTAAAATGACTGTATGTCATCAAGAACCCTCCATCTCAAAATAAAACCAATGGGAAATCATCTGTGTGCCAGAGGATTGAGCACATTATCCAAGTACAGTGGAGCCTTGTTTCTCAGCCTTCAGAGAGGAGGAAGGGTACCATGGAGGTTAATTTTTCAGAAAATTGAAACTAACCCTTCAATCACAAAAAAAGTGTTATTATTTTCTGCTATTTTTTTTGATGGCAGACTTTCAAAAGTGGATGAAAAAATTCACTCCTCTCTGAACAGAGGACACAGGAGTAATTGAATCCTTTCTGGGTGAGCCAGGGTCACCGGTGTGAATATCTGTTATCACATTACCTCAATAAATGGCATGGTCCTGCCTTTCATTTGCTTTTCCATGGCATGAGGTTAGAAATACAGGAGCCATCATCTCGCAGCTAAGAAATGGCAAAGAGAAGGTCACAAAAAATTGATGTGAATTAAGAATAAGAGAGGTGTTTATACAACCCCAGGTGAGCCAGTCCTGGGTAGAGCATATCTTCTACCTTCTTAAACAGGCAGTTTAGCTGAGGGGAGCAGCTGGCAGTTGATTTTCCCATTTGTCTGTGCCATTTCATGGTTAGCAATGCAACCTCTGAATGCAAAGCACATCCTCTGGACAGCAACTGAAGTTCTGAACTGAACTTACCACATTTCAGGCATGAGAGGTTAAGTCATTGAGATTTTCATGAGGGAATTTAAATTGTGACATTTTCCTGTTCTACTTAGAGAATATTTTCTTTGTTAGATATATCATAGGGCAATCATTTGGCTCATGCTACATGAAGAAGTGTCTAATGAAGCCTAAGAAATAGTACAATGTGAGCCTTGGCGATAGGCGGCCAGAGAAGTAAACGGAGTTTAGGAGGAAGGGGGATTACAAATCAGTCCCAAGCAGTGATGCTTCCCACAAAAGCTTTTCCATTCCCCTGTTCTGGAGCTAAATGGTACCCCATGCTTCCTCCTTGGAGAGACCAGGCCTCCCTGGAGCCCAGTAATTGCTCAGCCTCACAGCCCAGCCAAGAGATGGGCCCCTCTTCTGGAAAATGAACTTCACCCCAAAAATCTGTCCCAGCTTGTCAGTTAACCCACCAGCCTTCACTTAATCTGACACAAAGATGAAATTGAGTATCTTCCTAAAGTATTTTCCCCTAGTGATTACCTCTGCAACTCAAATATAAGGTTATCAAGTCTTATTTCCTGCCCCTTTTTATCATCAAAATCACCTTGTTCAATGTCAGTGGCAATACATATTTCTGGATTAGCAGATTGTGTACTCAGCAATCTCTCCAGGTAACCCAACCCTAAGGCAGTAGGTGGTATCAAATTATTAGTGCAACAAGAGATATTAGGGGATTTTCAAGAAGCTTCCTGTAGGACATCCACTTTGTCACCTGTTTGCTGGAGTCAGCATCATGGGTATGACTTAATTAGACAAGGCTAGAGGTTTTGACCTGAAATTAATTGTCAACTAACTAATTTTGAAGAAAAGTCTGAAGGGAAGAAAGATATTTTAATGTCCATACTTTTTCTCTATTCCTCTAGAAAAGTCTGCAAACATCTAGTCTTCATTTTGGGCAGGATTTCTCAACTTCAGTGCGATTGACATTGAAGGCCAGAGAATTCTGTGTTGTGAATGGCTGTCCTGTGCATTATAAGAAGTTGGGCAGCTAGAGTTGCTAGAGTTAGCAAATTAAAATACAGAATTCCTGGTTAAATTTGAATTTCAGATAAACACGAATAAATTTTTATAGCATAGGTATGTCCTGCGCAGTATTAGCAGTATCCCTGGCCTCTGTCTACTAAATGCTGATAGCACGCTCCCCCACCCCCAGCTGTGACAACCATAAAGTCACCACACATTGATAAATGTCCTCACAGGGAGCAAAACTGCCCCTGTTGAAAACCACTGATTCAGGGTTACACATCAGAAAGCTACAAACATGAACATCTTTATCTTAGCTCCCAGAAGAAAGAGCTTTCTCTGATGAAGTATCCATGAGAGAGTTCGCCAGTCAAAGAACTCTTCTACAAATCTTGCTTAAGCCATTTTGAAAACGTGTTTTATTCTGTTTTTAATGTCTCCTGGGATAAATTCCCTTTAGGTGTTTATGCCAGGTAAATTATTGGCTCTCTTTCAGAATTAGCAGACTCCTTTCAATCAGTTAATGTAAATTATGAATGCTGTCATATTTTTATTTTTTCCTTAACTGCCAGAAAGCTTAGAGATAAATTTAGTACTTAGTTGCAAAACCATCTAAGCTCATGGGACTAGCAGTATTTTTTAAAACAAACATATACAGTGCCTTTCATATGCTGCATATATTTTAAATTATTTACAAGTATTAAATGTTTAAATTCATTCTATCACTACAACAACTCTATGGTTAAGTCCTATTATTATCCTCCTTCTTTGTGCCTGCAAAAAGCAACTTTATTAATGACCTGCAGTAGCATGCATTAGTAATTGTAACCATGCATTAAAATTCTCATTTCATGTCATCAAGAGAGTATTCAGTTCTCTTCATGATACATTATGTTTTACTGAGTTTGTCCCTCCAAAGACCTTTCTGGGAACATTCTTTCTCCAGGGACTGCTTCCTAAGATGCCCAGGTTGCTTACCACAGGTCATCTTTGGTCATTTAAAAGCCGTCAAGCCATCTGGACTACACCCTTTTAACTGAGGTTGAGCCAAATTCCCTTCTCTCAAACCCTAACGCCACCACCACTAACAGAACAGGCATCTCGGCTTGGTGAGAGCATTACTAACAACTTAGTGTGGGATTATCTTTGGTTATGGAATCTTACTTTTATTTAAGCATGCAAAAAATACAGCTAGAAGTAGGCTCCTGCATTCTAAAAGCATTTTTAATCAACTTAAACACAAGTATGTCCTTGGAAAATTCACCACCTGGACTGGTTCATAGCCTGCCTATTTCCCCATGGAATCTAACATCAGTGTTGTATTTAGCAAATTCATTTGAGTGATGAACAGTGACTGATCTTCAGAAGTCCCAAGGGGTGGGGGCAGCTGGCCTGGCAGACTTAGATGCTGTCCATGGCTTTGAACTCACTGAGGGCCTGCACTGGGTTCACGTGCTTCTTCTAAGATGCCCATTTAATCTTGGTCTGTGTCTCATCCTGTTTCTTTCTCTTCACCAACGGCTTTTTCTCTGGTGCCTTTGTCTTCCATGACACAGAAGGAAGGTTGAGGGACGCCATTACTCTGTGACTTTTGGTATTTGGTAGAGGTGACATAGGATGCCTTCATCATCTGCACCACAGCGTTCATCAGTTCTTGACTACGCAGATCAGGGACGTGGCACTGTCCACCCCAGGGACAAAGAGCTCCCCACCGAGATTCTGCACCTCGGCCTTGACCTTGCTGCAGATGTTGAGCTGGTGGCAGTAGAGGGCAATGCAGTGCAGGTAGGCCAGCAGACTGAGTCGGGGCAGACCGAGTAGAGGCAGGCCAGCCTTGCTTGCAGGCCAAGTTGGGGCAGTGGTTTGCAATGGTGCGGCCAAGCTTGCCCATCCTGGATCCTGCCTCTGCAATTTTCTTTGCAGCAGTGATTACATCTAATGTATTTTTGAGTGGTCCTTTACCTCGGGTAAGGTCAGTCATCTCCATCATAATCATGCACATCTGCTTGGCCAGCACAATGATGTCATTGGCACTGTCATCCCATTTGGACACTTCAGCATCCAGTTTGCTCTTTTCTTCCTGGAAACTGGCCACCTGTTCTGCAATCTTCACTTTTTGCTCCTGGGGAAGCTGAGCCATGATTGCCTGGACACTCTGGCCAGCTATCAGCTGATTGTCTTCTGTCTGGATGCTCATCCTACTTCTGACGTTGAAATCTTCCATCTCAAAGTCAGAGTCATCCAAGTCCTCAGGGGTCCTTATCATCAGCACTGCTTTCCTGATGTCCCAGATGCCACCATATACCAGGTGGGAGGCATCAATAAACTCATTCTCATCCATGGGCTGGGCAGGGTCTGAGCTGAGGGCTTCCATAGCTACTTCTGCTTGCTCAGTAAAACGTGGCATCACTGTGTTGGAAAGCAGCTTAGTGGCTTCCAGAACCTTCTCTGGTTCTGGACTCCTGGCTTATAGTTATTCATCTCTGAGCTGACTACGTGAATACCCCTGGGTGCCCGGCCTTGAATTGCACCAGCTGTGTGGTCCAGGCCATCCACATCTTTCTCTTGGAGAGCAATGACACATTTGTTCACATTTTCCAAAATGTGATTCTCTGAGACAGCCAAGAAGTCATCAATGAAAGTAACATCATCAACAGCATCTGTGAGAACACAGACTTGTTTTTCTCATTGTTCTTTAAAAAGATCCGTGTTCTCTTGGGCCAATTTAGTCTGTGGTTTTCCTAAAGCCAATGCAGCATTGACAACCTGAGGACAGAGGGCTTCTAACTGGCTTGCAGACATTCGAACAAGCTTTACACCTTCTTCGTTATTTGAGATGGAACAGGCCAAGTTGGCAACCCCAATCAATTTGTTGCCATGTTCACAGAAAACGTTGGCATACTCCTTATTTCTCATTTCCATTCTTTGCAGCTTAAATCAATACCAAAAGTGGAACATTGGTTTCCAGGAAAGAGTCTGAAACGTGGTCCATGACAGCTTTGTGGAGCTGTCTACACAAGTCCCTGGTCTTCTTGTTCATTTTATCTATAGCAGAATTGAGCGTATCACTTCTTTCTTTACATCCAGCCTTGCCCATGTACTCCAAAAGCAGGTCCTGCAGGACCTGGAGGACAGCGTTACACTCTGCCACAATTCGCTCATGATGGTCATCATGTGTGCAGGGCGAGTCACCCATCAAGGCAGCAGCACTAATGATGCTTTCCAGGTGCTCCTCCAGGGAAGGCCTAAAGCACTCTTTGCTGAAGCTCGAAGGGTCCACAATGATTTGTTTATCAAAGTTGTTGAGTACATATGCCACTTCTCCTCCTCCACCCTGGTGCTGGGAGGCATCGTCTGAGGCAGTGGCCTGGGCTACATTGGAAATGCCTGTGACTGCCTGCTGCAGCTGCTTGTATATCAGGTCTCTGTTGGCCTCATAGGCTGCAATATCAGGGTGCTGTAGGCATGCCTGGGATGCAGTATAGAGGATTAGAACGTTCTTCTGCAGGATTTCTCTAGCTGCAGCCATCTGACCATGATGGCCAACGTCTTTCAGTTCCTCTTGTCTTTTGGCTGCCATAATGTTCAGCTTCTCCACTTCAGGTTTTAGGGCTTTACACTGTATTCCTAAGTCTCATTCATTGCAAGCATTCCTCAACTTCAGGATACCATCTTCCACAACTTTCAGCTGAACAAGTAATATGTAGACATTTGCCATGTCAGCCAAAATCAGCAACTGGGTAACAGCAGAGAGCAAAGTTCGAGCTGCCCGAACCATGTTGCCTTGTTTCACAGAAGAGCAGGGATCATCTGCGAACTTGCCCGCAGCAGTTTTCATCAAATCACCTTGTTTTTGAACATCCTCTACAGCAGCCACAAGCTCTTCCTTGAGAAAACTGGCTCTCCTTCGCAATTTTATCCTCCTTCTCCAAGAAATTCTTGTTCAACAGATGCAGCCAAAACATGGGCCTTCTTAGAATGACCTCTTTTCTTATTAGAGGGCCCCTTACTATTGGTGTTTACCGGGGTTGTAACCTGTGTAACAAGTCTCTCAACTGCCAGAGTCCTGATCTCTAGACTTTTGGGGTCCCACTTGAAGTTTAAGTTGCCTGCGTGGACAGCAGTCATTTCTGTGGCGAGTGGGGTGAGCACAGGATTCCGGAGGCCCGAAGACGATACCTGCTGCTTTGTCCTCCTCCCTTTTAAAGATAAGGAAACTGAGGTAATTTGTTGTTGTTACTATTGCTTTGAGTTATTTCCTTTTTCACCATCATCCTTATTGTATATGTAAGCCTCATCAGATTCCATTTGGAAGTTGATTGGGTATAAGTTAACATATCACATACCAATTTCAGGTCCTCTCAGCCTCACCTGTCTCTTGTTCCAGCTGCCACCTTGGCACCCAGCTCCAATTATTTCTGCCAGGCACCTCCTTCCAGAGTCCAGCTCCATACCCATGCCATGAGCCTCAATCTTCCCATCCTAGGATTCCCTGTTAACTTCCAAGGAATTCAGAGGCCCTGTCTCAGGCCCCAGAATTGCACAATTCATAATTACAGAGGAATTAATACCACATGGTCAAAATGCTCCCAAATGGGAGATGAAAACTGATAGATTTTTTTTTTTTTTTAATTCCAGACGTGGGATGCAGCTTTTCAAAGTCCTGGTCTTGTAAGATAGGGCAATCAGAAGTATTTAGTGGTGACCACCTCAGTTATGCCTGCTTGAATTTCTCTCTCTCCTTCCCTGCCTCACTCCCCTCACTTTTGCTCCATGGGATCACACTCCCTATCACAGTACTAGCAACAGTGCATTTTCAGGCTCTGCTTTCCAAGGAATCTGGATTAAGTAATTATAAGTAAAATTATACCAAATGGAAGTTTATCTAGTCATTTTCATTAACTTCAGAATCAGTAATATTTATTGTGGTCTAATCAGAATGATATTCTGGAATATTATCCCTAGAAGTGCTATGGGATCTTTGGGGTGTCAATTTACTGTCCAGAAACCTCTGTGGCTGGTGGCACCTTTGCCTGAGTTCTTGTCTTGCACTCAGGAAGAATGAGGTATGCAGACAAGTGGAGGGTGAACAAGATGAAGAGGAACTTTACTGAGTGTTAAAACAGCTCAGAGGAGACCTGCAGTGGGTTCTGTAGCTCCTCTCTGTAGGCAGGTCATCCTGTTCCGTGTTCAGCTCTCAGTAAATAGAAGGCCCTGGAGAGGGTAGCTCCTCTCTGCTACTGGTTGTGCTGACGTTTGCTGCTCTCAGCAGAGAGGAGGACCTGGAGAGGGTAGCTCCTCTCTGCTACTGGTTGTGCTGATGTTTGCTGCTTTCAGCAGAGAGGAGGCCCTGGAGAGGGTAGCTCCTATCTGCAGCTGGTTGTCCTGATATCTGCCCAGCTCCTAGCAGAGAGGAGGTCCTGGAGTGGGTTGCTCCTCTCTGCAGCTGGTGGTCCCAGCGTCTCTGCAGGTCTCCAAAGCTCTCAGTAGAGAGGGCAGCTCCTCTCTGCAGCTGGTAATCCCATCATTTGCTCAGCTCTGGCTGTGCCTGGAGCTTTTATGGGCCTCAGGGAGGAGAAAGTGCATGCTGATTGGTCCATGAGTGGCCATAGTAGGCCCAGAAAAGACACCAGTTCCGGTCCATGGGACTGGCAGTCCCGCCCCCAGCCTTCAGGAACTGCCCCCTTCTGTCTGGGAATCTGTCTACCTCCTGCTGCTGTTCATGGTACCCAGGCTCTGCCCCAACTTTGCTTCAAGATTGGAGAGGGCACTGACAGCAAGGAGAAGCCAGGCACTGGGAGGAGGCACTTCTGAGCCTGCAAGGGTAGCGGCAGGCCTTCCTGGGCCTCCAAGAGTACAGGGATGCCTGAGTCTGCAGTCATGGTTTGGGCAGCTGCAGCTGCACCCTGGGTGACAGGGCTGTTGCCTATTCCATGGAGTGCGAGGCCGGAGTCTGCAGCTGTGGTTTGGGAGGCTGCAGCTGCAACTGTAAGGTCAGGGCTCCTACCTGCTCCTGGCCCCCCAAGAGCACAGGAAGGCTCAGATCTGCAGCCACAACTTGGGAGGCTGTGGCCCCACCCAGGAGTGTGGGGTTCCTGCCTGATCTGTGGAGCATACAGCCTCCGCCATGCCTCCCCACTGCAGCTAGTGTGATGGTAGTGGCAGATCATCTGGAGTGGCCACTGCATCAATCCCCCCCTTCTGAAGAGGTACATCTAACTGCCATTAGGACAGGGACGATGACTGCTCTTAACTGTTTCATGCTGTCAGGGAGTATTGTTTGGGGAAAATGAAGTCAGGTCTCAGGACTGTAGCATGCTGAGGTTGACCCCGCCTTCTTTATAGCTGATGACACCAAGATCCAGAGAGGAAAGGGGTTTGCTCAAGATTACATGCTCTATTGGTGGTGTCTGAATAGAGTACAAATATTTATTTAGTGACTACAATGCCAGATTCCCATATACATTATTGCATTTTGTGCTTGCAAATTGGATAATATTAGCACCCCCATTCAAGGCATAAGAAACAGAGGGTCAGAAAAAATGAAGTGAAATGTTGCAGGTCACAATATTAGCAAATAGAAGAATCAGGCCTCCAACTCTACATGTCTAATTCTTCCCCAGTTGTCTCCCGTGGTCAGGAGGTGGGCCCTGGCTTTTTGGGGAGCTCAGTGGAAAAACAACATGAGCTTTAGAGAAAGATAGGCTTGAATTCAAGTCCTAGCTTCACCGCTTAACAGCTTTGTGACCTTAAGTAACTTAATTTCTCTAAGCCTCAACTTTTTAATTCTGAAAATGGGAAAACTAATATCTACTCATAGTTTAACTGTGAAGATGAAAGGAGATAATGTATGTAAATCTCCCACCAAAGTGTCCATATGTTGGAGTAGGTAGTTAGGTAGATGTGAACAGGGCAGGAGAGTCCCCCGCAACCCCAGCCACCAGGAATGTCAGGTGACCATCAGGTGATTGGTGACGGTCAGGTGGTCATTAAACTGTATCTCTAAAATAATAATGGGTTGCAGCTGGTACCAGGGAAAGGCAGTCTCCCAATAGATAGAAAAAAACCCGAAACTGGTGATTAGCAGCTTCCCGTTAAGATCTCAGGAGTTGGGTAAGTGGGCTCAAGCATGTGCACTAAGAGGCAAAATGGTGGAGTTTAACTGGTGTGACCTTCCTCTAGAAACGCTTGACTGGGTAAGGAAAAATGCCTCAAATGAACATGTGTACAACTTCAGTAAACACACTGTGCACGCAGCCCCTCCCAAGTGCTGGCAGGCCACTGTGCATGTGGACAGCCCATACCAAGGGAAGAATCAGGGCAAAAGTAATACAGGCCCTGGAAGCATGCCCAAGTATAAAGCCCCAAGTCAAAGGTCAAACAGTGTACCTTAATCTCTCAAGTCACCCCCTTGGCCCTCTTCCAAGCATACTTTACTTCCTTTTGTTTCTGCTCTACAATTTTTTAATAAACTTTCACTCCTGCATTAAAACTTGCCTCAGTCTCCCCCACCTTATGCCCCTTGGTCAAATTCTTTCTTCTGAGGAGGCAAGAATTGAGGTTGCTGCAGATCCATATGGATTTGCTGCTCCTAACATGTACACAGTAAGGGCCTAATAAATGTTAGCCAGTGTCAGTTCTCTGGAATCAAAGATGCTTTCCAAAAAATGATATTAGCTTCTATTTTATGGGTACTTACTAAGCGCCAGGCATGGTACTAAGCATTTTCCGTAGAAGATGGACTCTCCTCTGACTATCCTAACCTCACTGAGGGAGGGAGGATGAAGGGGAATGTCTACTATCTCCCAATCTCTTGTTGCTTCTAACAACAGTTCATAAACTGTAGCCATCTGTGTGCTCTCTTCTTGAACTTTCACATATCTGTGTAGCAGTTTTAAAAGTTAAATTTACAGTTTAGTTTTGTCCAAAGCAATAATGTTGTGAAATTATAGATTTGATGTGCTGGTTACATATTTTTTGTTATTCACATTAAAATGTTTACTTTAACCATTGAAATAAAAATTGTTATTACTTAAAATACTGCAGAAAAAATATAAGATAGATAAAATAAGATTGGAAAATGTTAATCTTTTTAACAACTGGATGGTAGGTACATGGACTTACAAATTCTCTAATTTTATGTATCTTTTGAAATTTTCCATAATAAACAATGTTTAAAAACTAAAACAAAACACATCAAATCTGGGGCTGAGGCTCGGGAATGTTCTCTCACAGAGACCTAAAATCTACTCACATTCCACAGAGGAGCAATTGTCATACTTTGGAAAATACTGGTCCATAATACCCAATAGAAGGTCACCAGCGTGACACAAGCAATTAGGCTGCATTCTTCCTCATGGGCTCTGTCCCTCTACTTAGAAAAACTAGTTACACAGAAAAATTCCAAATTAAAGTTTGTTGACTCAATGAATGAATGGTTTTCAAGCTTGTTATCTTCCTTGTGGCTTTTAACTGTGGCTCCTTGGATGCTCTAAACTGCTAACTTTCCCTTAAGGGGTAGGCAATAAATTAACATAGAACATTTCATGACAAGATGAGTAATACCTTAGAAAAAAGCCTAATCTGAGGAGCTCCTGCTGCTTTTCTTTTATTGCTATGCACTTGGCTTCCATTACCATGAAGAACATATCTAGAAAGTTTTGATAAATTTCCACACAGTCATGTTTGGTTGGCCTTGGTTGTTTCTGCAAAATGAGGTCAAATGTACTAAATGATATTACTTGGCTAGTAGTTTTTAAATGTATTTTGTCAAAAAAATCTCTTACCAGATGTTCTTAAGAACAAGCTGCACAGCCATTTGTCTCAAATGGCTTATGTGATGTAGGTTTGGAAAAGGAGAATGGAGCAAGGTAGCCTCAGGAGCCAGAAATGGCCAATGTGCTTTAACAGTCTGACATGTACCAGCAGGCCAGCCTCATCTGTGACTGCACTTAGATTTTCCAAAGTACATCTCCCATTCACATCTGGAGCCAAGGAAACGCTCCCATCTCCTCACCCATATTCTATGTGGAATATACTGGGATCAGAGTCTGGTACCAAATTAGGTATCTCAATTAAAGGTTGAGTATACTAGAAGTCTAAATCTATTCCAAGAGGATAGAAAGGCCTTAACAGGATTACTTTTTATGTATATAACTAGTTATGCTAAAAGATTGTAATAGCATGCTTCTTTATTATGCAAAGCAATTAGTATTATGCAAAGTAGTAGTTCAAATTATAACACAATTTTTTTCCTTTGCTGGAGAATACAGGCCAAATTTCTATACCTTTTAAATCTTATGTACTCAGTGTAACTGTTTTGAATATAACAGTAAGAGAAATTATATGATTAAAGATCCAAAATAGCAGAAACAATAAAAAGTCTGGAAAGTTAGACCACAAATTCTACTCTGCCACTACAAGTACAAACACAGAAATTGGTTTTCTACTCCCCAAATCTTTATCCTGGAAATAGATTTCTCTCCTGCTTATAGAATGAGAGCAACCCATCACGTTATTTTTATGGCTTTTAATGGATAGAGAATGAAGTAGATGCATGGTTGGTGGCTCAGCAGCCTCTAAATAGCATCAGCCCCATATGATGCATAGCCTGATCTGTACTAAGCCAGTGCAACTGGACCACCCAAGACAGAAAAGACGATCTATTTTATGGCTTGTGGAGTAAACTAAACTTCCAGCATTTTTTCTCAAGAAAGTGGTCAGCAGGAAATTGTCAGTTTAAAAATTTGGCATAGAAATAAAATGTAAATAGTCCATAAACAAATGAAAAGATGTTCAATTTCTCTCATAATTGAAGAAATTAAAATAGTACTTTCTCACTTTTCTGCTGGTCTTTTGACAAGTTTTCTTTTCGTTTAGATTCAGGGGTACCTGTTTTATTGTTTTATTTTAGATTCAGGGATACCTATGCAGGTTTGTCATATAGGTAATTGTGTGTCATGGGGGTCTGATGTACAGGTTATCTCATCACCTAGGTAATAACCATGGTACCTGATAGGTAGTTTTTCTATCTTTTCTCTCTTCCCACTCTCCACCCTTAAGTACACATGGGTCCATGTGTATTTGGTTTTCTGTTCCTGCATTAGTTAGTTTAAGATAATGGCCTCCAGCTGTATCCATATTTCTGCAAGGGATGTGATCTTGTTCTTTTTAATAGCAGTGTAGTATTCCATAGTGTATATATACCACATTTTCTTTATCCAGTCTACCGTTGATGGGCATTTAGGTTGATTCCATTTCTTTGCTATTGTTAATACTGCTGCAATAAACTCATGCATGCATGTGTCTTTATGATAGAATGATTTCTATTCCTTTGGGCATATATCCAGTAATGGAATTGCTAGGTCAAATGGTAATTCTGTTTTAAGTTCTTTGAGAAATCATCACACTATACCCCACAATGGCTGAACTAATTTACATTCCCAACTGCAGTGTATAAGCATTGCCTTCATCTACAACCATGCCAGCATCTGTTATTTTTTGACTTCTTAATAATAGCCATTCTGACTGCAGTGAGATGGTATCTCACTGTGGCTTTGATCTGCATTTCTCTAATGATTAGTGATGCTGAGCATTTTTTCATATGCTTGTGAGCTGAGTGTATGTTTTCTTTCAGAAAGTGTCTGCTTATGGCCTTTGCCTACTTTTTAATGGGGCTGTTTATTAATTTAAGTTTCTTACAGATTCTGGGTATTCGAACTTTATTAAATGCATAGTTTGCAAATATTTTCTCCCATTTTGTAGGTTGTCTGTATAGTCTGTTGATAGCTTCTTTTTTATTTTTTATTGTTATACTTTAAGTTCTGGGGTACATGTGCACAACCTGCAGGTTTGTTACATAGGCATACATGTGCCATGTTGGTTTGCCACACACATCAACTCATCATTTACATTAGGTATTTCTCCTAATGCTGTCCCTCCCCCAGTCCCCCACCCCTTGACAGGCCCTGGTGTGTGATGTTGTCCTCCCTGTGTCCATGTGTTCTCATTGTTCAACTCCCACTTATGAGTGAGAACATACAGTGTTTGGTTTTCTCTTCTTGTGTTACTTTGCTGAGAATGATGGTTTCCAGTTTCATCCATGTCCCTGCAAAGGTGATGAACTCATCATTTTTTATGACTGCATAGTATTCCATGGTGTATATGTGCCACATTTTCTTTATCCAGTCTATCATTGATGGGCATCTGGGTTGGTTCCAAGACTTTGCTATTGTAAACAGTGTTGCAATAAACATATGTGTGCATGTGTCTTTATAGTAGAATGATTTATAATCCTTTGGGTATATACCCAGTAATGGGATGGCTGGGTCAAATGGTATTTCTAGTTCTAGATCCTTGAGGAATCACCACACTGTCTTCCACAATGGTTGAACTAATTTACACTCCCACCAATAGTGTAAAAGCATTCCTATTTCTCCACATTCTCTCCAGCATTTGTTGTTTCCTTACTTTTTAATGATCGCCATTTTAACTGGTGTGAGATGGTTTCTCATTGTGGTTTTGATTTGCATTTCTCTAATGACCAGTGATGATGAGCATTTTTTCATAAATTTGTTGGCTGCATAAATCTCTTCTTTTGAGAAGTGTCTGTTCATATCCTTTGCCCAATTTTTGATAGGTTTTTCTTTTCTTGTAAATTTAAGTTCTTTGTAGATTCTGGATATTAGCCTTTTGCTAGATGGATAGACTGCAAAAATTTTCTCCCATTTTGTAGGTTGCCTATTCACTCTGCTGATAGTTTCTTTCGCTGTGCAGAAGCTCTTTAGTTCAATTAGATCCCATTTGTCTATTTTGGCTTTTGTTGCCATCTCTTTTGGTGTTTTAGTCATGAAGTCTTTGCTCATGCCTATGTCCTGAATGGTATTGCCTAGGTTTTCCTCTAGGGTTTTTATGGTTTTAGGTCTTACATTTAAGTCTTTAATCCATCTTGAGTTAATTTTTATATAAGGTGTAAGGAAGGGATCCAGTTTCAGCTTTCTGCATGTGGCTAGCCAGTTTTCCCAACACCATTTATTAAGTAGGGAATCCTTTCCCCATTGCTTGTTTGTGTCAAGTTTGTCAAAGACCAGATGGTTGTAGATGTGTGGTGTTATTTCTGATGCCTCTGTTCTGTTCTATTGGTCTATATATCTGTTTTGGCACCAGTACCATGCTGTTTTGATTACTGTAGCCTTGTAGTATACTTTGAGGTCAGATAGCATGATGCCTCCGGCTTTGTTCCTTTTGCTTAGGATTGTCTTGTCTATGCAGGCTCTTTTTTGGTTCTATATGAAATTTAAAGTGTTTTTTTCCAATTATGTGAAGAAAGTCAGTGGTAGTTTGATGGGGATAGCATTGAATCTATAGATTACTTTGGGCAATCTGGCCATTTTCACGATGTTGATTCTTCCTATCCATGAGCATGGAATGTTCTTCCATTTGTTTGTGTCCTCTTTTATTTCCTTGAGCAGTGGTTTGTAGTTCTCCTTGAAGAGGTCCTTCACATCCCCTGTAAGTTATTTTATTCTCTAGTAGCCATTGTGAATGGGAGTTCACTCACGATTTGGCTCTGTCTGTTATTGGTGTGTAGGAATGCTTGTGATTTTTGCACATTGATTTTGTAACCTGAGACTTTGCTGAATGTTGATAACTTCTTTTGCTGTGCAGAAGGTCTTTAGTTTAATTAGGTCCCATTTGTCAATTTTTGTTTTTGTCACAATTGCTTTGTTGTTTTTGTCATGAAATCTTTGCCATAGCCTATGTCCAGAATATTATTTCCTTGGTTATCTTCCAGGATTTTTATAGTTTTATATTTTACATTTTCTGATTTCACTTATTTCTTTTTTTCTACTAGCTCTGGGGTTGGTTTGCTCTTGTTTCTCTAGTTTTCCTAGGTGTAATGTTAGGTTATTAATTTGGGATATTGCTAACTTTTTGATTGGGTATTTATCTGGTGGTCTGTTGAAGTAGCTTCCTAACAGGTCCCCTTGTTTTCGTTTTTACAAACCAAAAATCTGATCATGTCTTTACACTGCTCAAAACCTTTCATTAGCTTTCCAGTTCACATTAGAGATATATTTTAATATAAATTATATTATGCTGTATAAAATCTTCTACAAATTTTTATTTACAATGTCTTAGAAATCTTTTCATGTCAATATCTAGCAATCTACCTCTCTCTTTCTAGCTGTTGCATAATATTACACAGTATGGCTAAAGTTCATTTAACTATTCTATTAGTGAACATTTAGACTGTTAAGAACTTTTTGGTTTATAAATCAGGCTGCAATGAACATCCTATACAAGCCTCCTTATTGTCATGTGAAAGTATTTGTTAAAGAGGATATCAATAGATAATAAAAAACTTAATAGCTGCTGCCAAATTGCCTACCAAAGTAGCTGTCTGCACTATATCCCACCAGTAGAGTGTGAAAATACATATTCACTCACACCTTTGCCAATATTTGCCTCTAGATATTCTATACTGTTCCACTGATATATTTTCTATTCCTGCAAACTCATACTATTAAATTCTGGGAAATTCTTGTCTATTTTGTAACTATGCCTTTAAACATTGTGTTTCTACATTCTTTCCATTTTCTACTTGTGAAAGGTGAAACTTTCGAATCTACACTCTATGTCTCTTAATTTTCCTTTCACACTTACCATTTCTTCAGCTCTTTGTACTGCATCATGGGAGAATTCCTTGGCTCAGTCTTTTAACTCATGAATTTACTCTTCTGCAGTGTCCATTTTAAAATATCAACTTCTACTGCCCATTGCGCCCTCTGAGTTGTGTGTCCTCACAATGCTGCAGCCAGAGCCCAGCCCCAGAGCCTGGGGAGCACGCAAGCCAGGCCAGGGTCCAGTCATTGGTTCATTCAGGTCTTGTGCAGGCTCCAAGGGGGCCTCTGGGAGGCTGCTCACAATGTGATCATGGGGGCCAGGCTCCAGCAAGCACACCCTGCCATTGTGAATCATCAAACCCTTTGAACTGAACCACCTTTCCCACGAGGATCTGCCGAGAGGCAATATGTGGAGGGACACAGAGATTTTTCTGCTGGCTAAGACTGTCATTGACCAGGGGAAGCTCATACCAGGTGACGTTATGATGTAACTGACTTCTCACAAGCTGAAAAATCTCACCCAGTCTCACTGGCTGTTGTGTGGTTTCACCAGGACACATCCCCAGGCTAAAGGCCTAGATTGAGTTTAATCAGATACACCTGATGATGAACCCGAACATGCAATTTGATGTCATCAAGCTATACCTCCCTACTTGCTGGATTCATCCAGCCAATAGCCAAGTCAACAACCTCGAATTCAACCCTCCAAAACAGTCTGCATTATGATCTGACTTTAACAAGAGATTGAAGGCTTATTAATCCCAACTGCAAGTGGTCCTGGAATAATGCCAGAAAAGAGAGGTGTTCCATCTTCAGAAGAGAAACCAACAAGATCTGGCCCAATGTACATGCTTTCCCACAAACAAAAGTTCCCCAAATAAACCAGAAAGCATCAGTTACTCCATAAGGAAAAATGCATATAATTAGCAAGATGAGCTGAACCTCCCCCTTCTTTTCATTTAGAAGCTCCTTGTTCTAAGACTCCAGCATGTAGAAATTTGAAAATTACATCACTTTTATTTCTACTGATTTTATTTTAAATTCTAAGGATGTGCCAAATGAGTCAGATACTAAGATTTGTCTTTTGAAATTATGTACTGTGTTTCATTCCGTTATCTTTTATGGGGGTGCAATTCAAAAACATGAGAAATGCCTAAACTTTAAGTATTTTAGAGTAAAATTAAAAGAACAATTGGTAGTAACTTTTGTTCCTTATGAGTAAGTGGTTGATAAGGTTGCCATATTTTTCTGGAAAAGTAAAATTTATTCCAATTCAGGGGAAGTATCACATCAGAGTCTTTTGCATAGCCTGATGCCAAAAGATATTTCTAGGATAAGAGACATGGCTTTGTGAGACATTGTACCTATAAAATTCCAGAGAAAAACAATGGGATTTACAGATCAGTTGCAGAATGCAAATATACTGTTGACTTTAAACAAATAAACCTATAAGCTTGCTGTATAAGCTATATTTGTTTTATTATTGGACATACCTTCAGTTTTGTTTTTTGAGACAAGGTCTCACTCTGTCACCAAGGCTTGAGTGCTGTGGCATGATTACAGCTCACTGCAGCCTTGATCTCTTGGGTTCAAATGATCCTTCCAGCTCAGCCTCCCAAAGTGCTGGGATTACAAGTGTGAGCAGCTGTGCCTGGCCACCTTCAGTTTTCATACTCAAAAATTTTTAATTTGCTATAAAAATATATCAAATAGCATTTAGGAAAATTTTGATTTGCTATGACTTGCTTTCTTCTGAAAATACATGTGTACTGGGCATTATAATGTATGTTAGAAATTGACATTATAAGTTCTTGGATAAGCACCAAACTTGAGTGGATTTTCTTCAAGGGAAAATGTAATTGAAGTCTAAGTCTTATGTTTTCAGATGTTACTTAGGTTAAGAAATGTGTGTGCTTGCTGGTTCTCTTTTTGATCTAGGTGTGCAATATGCCTTGATGAGTAACAATTAAAATATTTTTTAAAAGCAGCATCAATAAAATAATATTTGTGACACTACATAAAATAAGCATACTTTGTCATTAGGAAATATAAATAGATGTATGCCTGGGGGAATATTTCTTTGAGCAAAATAGCAATCATAATTAGTAAATAGGTATAACCATAAAAAGGCTTTATATGACAGATTAAAAAGGACTAGGAAAGTAATTGGGCTTGCTGAAGAAATTTTTATAACAAAAAAATTGATACCTGTGGTGTTCACTGATATCCTATCTTAAAGGGAAAATACTCTGACAGTGTGTGTAATTTGAGCAGCTATTTTAAAGCCATTATTTATTAGTGAGATTTGAGGATCCGTTATCTACTATGGCCTGGTAAGAGGAGTGAGGCAATTTGAGAGGTGGAGGAGAAACCAAATATATCTTAAATGGAATATTTCCTCTTTGCCTAAATCAAATTATAAAAGTCCTTTTATAAACTGTTATTGACTGCCTTTGAAAATTTGGCCTATTTTACTCCAGACATTTAAAATACAAATGCCAGCAAGAGTTTCTTATGTATTTGAGAGAAAAACTTACTTTTCTTTCTTTTGGTTTTATTTTTCACTCATTGTTGATTTTCAAAATGAACCAAGTTTTAAAAAAAGGATTACAGAAAATATTTCATTCTTTCAAATACTTTCTATGTCTCATTTGAATATTAATATCATGTACATCCTAAAAATGGAAACTATTTTTTAACCATCTTAACCATTTTTTAAAAGAAACTTTGTGGGTATGTAGCAGGTGTATACGTTTATGGAGTACATGAAATGTTTTGATACAGAAGTGCGATGGGTAATAATCACACCATGGAAGGCAGGGATTCCATCTCCTCAAGCATTTATCCTTTATGTTACAAACAATCCAATTATATTCTTTTAGTTATTTAAAAATATACACTTAAATTATTATTGACTATAGTCACCCTGTTGTGCTATCAAATACTAGGCCTTATTCATTTATTCTATTTTTGTACCTATTAACCATCACTCCCCCTCTTCACCTCCTTACTACCTTTCCCAGCCTCTGATAACCATCCTTCTATTATTTATCTCCCTGGATCCAACTGTTTTTATTTTTAGATCCCACAAATAATTAAGAACATGTGATATTTGTCTTTCTGTGCCTGGCTTATTTCACTTAATATAATGACCTCCATTTCCATCTATGTTGTTGCAAATGACTGAATCTCATTCTTTTTTATGGCTGAATAGTACTCCACTGTGTATAAGTACCACATTTTCTTTATCCATTCATCTGTTTATGGAAACCTAGGTTGCTTCCAAATCTTGGCTATTGTCAACAGAGCTGCAACAAACATGGAAATGCAGATATCTCTTTGATACACTGATTTCCCTTCTTTTGGGTATATAACCAGCAGTGGGATTGCTGGATCATATGGTAGCTCTATTTTTAGTTTTTTGAGAAACCTCCAAACTGTTCTCCATAGTGGTTGTACTAATGTACACTCCCATCAACAGTATATGAGAGTTCCCTTTTCTTCACATCCTTACCAGCATTTATTATTACCTGTATTTTGGATATAAGCCACTTCAGCTGGGGTGAGATGATAACTCATTGTAGTTTTGATTTGCATTTCTCTGATGATCAACGATGTTGAGTACCTTTCATGTGTCTATCATAGGTATGTGTTTTGAGACATGTCTATTCAAATATTTTACCTATTTTTAAATTGGATTATTAGAATTTTTTTCTGTAGAGTTGTTTGAGCTCCTTATATATTCTGGCTATTAATCCCTTAACAGATGGGTAGTTTGCAAATATTTTCTCCCATTCTGTGGGTTTTCTCTCCACTTTGTTATTTCTTTTGCTGTGCAGAAGTTTGTTAACTTCATGTGATCCCATTTGTCCATATTTGCTTTGGCTGCCTGTGCTTGTGAGGTATTACTCAAGAAACCTTTGCCCAGATTGATATCCTGGAGAGTTTCCCCAATGTTTTTGTGTAGTAGTTTCATAACTTGAGGTCTTAGAGTTAAGTCTTTTTTTTTTTTTTTTTTTTTTTTTTTTTTTTGAGACGGAGTCTCACGCTGTTGCCCAGGCTGGAGTGCAGTGGCGCGATCTCGGCTCACTGCAAGCTCCGCCTCCTGGGTTCCCGCCATTCTCCTGCCTCAGCCTCCTGAGTAGCTAGGACTACAGGCGCCCGCCACCGCGCCCGGCTAATTTTTTTTTGTATTTTTAGTAGAGATGGGGTTTCACTGTAGTCTCGATCTCCTGACCTTGTGATCCGCCCTCCTCGGCCTCCCAAAGTGCTGGGATTACAGGCTTGAGCCACCGTGCCCGGCCAGAGTTAAGTCTTTAATTCGTTTTGATTTTTGTATATGGTGAGAGATAGGGGTCTAGTTTCATTCTTCTGCATGAGGATATCCAATTTTCCCAGCCCTATTTTTTGAAGAGACTGTCTCTAAAAATGTGAACTATCAAACTTAAGAACTATTGCTAGTAACCAGGTCATAGGTATACATTAGTGTTTATTATACTAAAATTAAGTTTTGGAAAAAATGTCAGTTCCAACTACCTATTCAGTTTTGTTTTGTTTTTTTGAGACGGAGTCTTGCTCTGTTGCCCAGGCTGGAGTACAATGGCAGGATCTCAGCTCACTGCAATCTCCGTCTCCCAGGTTCAAGCAATTCTCCTGCCTCAGACTCCTGAGTAACTGGGATTACAGGCGCCTGCCACCATGCCCAGCTAATTTGTGTACTTTTAGTAGACAGGGTTTCACTATATGTTGACCAGGCTGGGCTCAAACTCCTGACCTCAGGTGATCCACCTGCCTCGGTCTCCCAAAGAGCTGGGGTTATAGGTGTGAGCCACCATGTCCGGCCTCAATTTTGTATTATAAGCATTAATCTCAATGGCCTCTAGTTGATCTGTTTATAGCTGCTCTCATCTTGTGAATCTTGACTGTCATCTTTATTATTAAGGGTCTCTGTTAGACTGCATTTTCTGTAAGTGGATGTCATGTGCTTGGGAACATTGTTGCTCTGGACTGTCCTATGGCCTGTTTTCAGGGAAAGTAGAAGACAAGCCGCTGGGTGAGATTTCTCTTAGGTATTCTAGTCTGGTGCCCCCTGGCAATGATGGCCTCATGACATGGCCATGCCATGCCTCTTTAATTTGGGCTCCCCGGTCACAGCTCCTACCTGGAAGTGGACACTTTGTCACTGCTGTTTGGCTCAGGGGTAGATGGAAGGGAATTGATGAAGGAAGATCTACCTGGCCTCTTCTGCAGCAGTGCCCCAAGAACCAACATGTTGATTGTCCTTGACACCTTCCTGCTTCTGGTGTCTGCCACTTTAGGAGATGGGGCAGTCTTGCTGCTCCCTGCACGTTTTTTTTTTTTTTTTTTTTTTTTTTTTTTTTTTTAAGCAATACTTCCCTGTGCATGTTTTTGATTGACTTTTCTGTCTTTGATCAATCCAGTGTTCACCTCATCCTTTAGGATTTATTCCAGTTTCTGGTTCACTGAAAGTTTCACTTTTTGTTCAGGATCACCAGTCAAGTCCCTCGCTGTAGGAGTAAAGAAGCTCCAGGATATACTCAGTCCAACATCCTGACATGGAACCACAGAACCTTCAAAATTCTGAGTCATCTAACCTCCTATACCTGCAGCTTCAAATCTGGCTGCATATGAGAACCAAAGGGGGAGGTTTAAGACAGAATACTGATACTCCAGACATTTTTATTGAGTTGATCAGGGTGGGCACATGGGCATTGCTGTGTTTGTTTTAAAGCTCCCCAGCTGCTGCTAACCACGATCCAAAAATAACGGAGCTGACTACCTCCAAGAGAGCCAGGCTTCAAAATGGTCTTTAGCAGGGGCTCAGAACCACCTGGAAGCCTCACCAGCTGGAACCTTCATCACAAAAGTCCAGATCTGCCCTCATAATCACATTTCTCCTCCTACACGAGTATTTAAGCAATAGATTGTTTATCATTGTTTTATCATTAGTCATGGTCATGGATAGTTAACATTTTTCATTATGTCTGTGTTACTTATCAAATGTCACACTAGTTAAAGGTTTTTGGAAGCTTGCTTCAATAAACAGCTTTTCCTGTATGGCCAGGTCTTGATATGATTGGTCAAGTTCCCTGATATGGCCATCGTGTTTAATTAAATTCAGCTAATAATATCCATTTTCAAGTGTGCAGGTTGTAAAACAACTTTCAATGAAATCACAATGTACTTGTTTTATATTTTCTAGTCTTCACTAGCTCTTATTTGGTTCTAACCAAAAATTGGAAAATGACAATTAAGTGGCTTTTGAAGATAAAGTGACCCCAAGCACAATTCATTTCTCTAAACATCAGCAAAAATTCTTATTGGTCACTTACATAAATGTATGTAAACTGAAATGGGAACATGTTTATGTGTGACTTGGGGATGTTCTTATTATCCAATTAGGCTCACAATCTAGGTCTAGGCCTATGGTCTGGTGAGGTCTTTGAGCACTTTTTTTGTTGACCAGTACCAGTCCCCAACCCCCAGGCCGTGGACTAGTACTGGTCAATGACCTGTTAGGAACCAGGCCGCACAGCAGAAGGTGAGCAAGCATTGTTGCCAGAGCTCTGCCTCCTGTCAGATCAGTGGTGGCATTAGATTCTCATAGGAGTGTGAACCCTATTGCAAACTGTGCATGTGAGGGATCTAGGTTGTGCACTCTTTATGAGAATCTAACGAATGCCTGATGCTCTGAGGTGGAACAGTTTCATCCCAAAACCATCCCTCCATCATCCATGGAAAAATTGCCTTCCATGAAACTGGTACCTGGTGCCAAAAAAGGCTAGGAACTACAGATCTAGACATTATAGTAGTGCCTTATTCAGCAATGGGCAGGGAAACACTAGGCATGAAAAATGAATATTGAGTTAGAATAGGGTACAGGTGGAAAGCAGGTATTGAGAAGAAAGAAAAAAAATTGGGGCCATGTGTCAGAGGACTGAATATCATGAAATGGTGGCACCTCTTCCTTTCAGCAAGCTGAAACATTTCTGTAATGTCAGGAGACTGGAAAGAATATTCAAGACTGGTGATGGTTGTGGTGGTGGTGAGCTCCAAAGTGGCTAAGATTATTTATAGGCAATCATCAAATGTATGTTTAATAAAGAATGTCAGGCCACACAGATGCTGAATTTGGCTTCAAACTGTAAGGCTTTGAGAATTTATCAGATATCCCACTATCTTAGTTTGCACTGCTATAACAGAGTAACGTAGACTGAATAGCTTATAAACCACAGAAATTTATTTCTCACAGTCCTGGAGGCTGGAAGTCTGAGATCAAGGTGCAGCATGATCAGATCCTAGAGAGGGCTCTCTTCTGGGTCGTAGACTGCCAGTTTCTCACATCCTCACATGACGGAAAGGTAGCTATCTAGCTCTCTGGCCTCTTCTTATAAGGGCACTAATTCCATTCATAAGGGCTCTACTCTCATGACCTAATCGCTTCTGAAAGACCCCACCTTCAAATACCATCACATCCAGGATTAGATTTCAACATATGAATTTAGTAGGGGGATGTAAACATTCAGTCCATTAACACAACACCCACTGAGTCAATGTTGCACGGATAGTAAATACCCACCCAACTATGAGTAAGGGAAGAAGTGATAGGATGGAAGAAACAAAGAGGAAGCAAGGTTGGATGCTGACTGGAAAGACTCTCTGGGAGGGAAATGGGAAACCGGTTATTTGGCAGAAGATAGAATTTGAAGGTGGAATAAATTAGAAGAAAAACAAGAGAACTGGTGGAATTGTAATAGAAGAAAAAGAAATAGGCTCACACTCAGAAAGAGCCCTAGTTCTGCCTAATCAATGTTTTTATTTCTCCTCATCAAAAATAATTTCTATTATGTCTCCTGAGCATGGAAACATTGGTAAGAACTATTAACTTAGGTCAGTAAAGTGGGGTAGGTAAATTATTTGGAATCAAAGTCTTAGTGGAGTTTTCATCTAATAAGAACAGAATCCACTAATGGCCATTTCATGGGGCCATTGCAAGCAGAGACATTGTGTGTGGTATGTCTCCAAATGTGATCATTTCAAATATCATTTGAGAACCCGTGAAAATCTTCAATAAATTTAATAATCCTAGAATCTTCCTTTTTCTAATCTCTAAGAAATTGCTCTCAAAAGTTAACAAATTTCAGTAATATAGCAATCAGATGACATTTCTATATTTATATGGCGCTTGGGCTCAGAGTTAGCCTTTACAAGTGATGACAAGATTCAGGCTGTAATAACTATAGTCTCACAGCAAAGTTTTCAACTGCAGTCACACAGTGACATTTCAGTCGATGACGAACTGCAAATATGATGGTAGTCCTATAAGATTTTAATGGAACAAAAAATCTCTATCACCTACTGATTTGTGTTTTGTAATTCCGTACCGTATTCAATATAGTAGCTTGCTGCACAGGTTGGTAGCCTAGAAGCGATAGGTTATACTACATAGCCTAGATTGTTAAGCGACATATGATTGTACATTGTAATTTGTTAGGTCTTTTGTTATTTAAAATATCCTCACAAAATTCCAGTAGGCAGGGCCCCTCAGGAGCCAAAGTCATATCAGAAAGTGGTAGTGACTGCTGAGTCTCAATGAGATGCCAAGTGCCAGCCAATGCTGCTTTTGCATTTGTATGCACCAGAAAGGGGAAAATGTCAAGTTCTCAAAATAAAACAAATGAAAAACCCAACAGCCACGAAAAGCAGCCACACATCAGAACAAGTTGAGTTTCTTTCAGGGACACTGTCCTTCCATTTGCATAGCTTTATGCTCGGGGGCTCCTGTTGGATCTGCTGTGAGCTGTTTTTTTGTTTTTTGGTTTTTTGTTTTGTTTTTTTTTCCCCTAAACAGAGCTTGCCTTAAACCATGGTTTGTGGACCATCCTTCATTAAGGAATTAATAAAGTCCTCCTATTGCCCACAGACCCTTCCTTTCCTGATGGTAGTCATGGAAAGAGAACACAGTCTTCTATCTCACAGTTAACACTGAGGCTTAGAATCATCTCGGAAGACTTAACACAGTGACTGGTAGTCATTCTAGGATAAAAAATGAGGGATATTAGAGCGCAGAGAGCGTGATGATTACCTACAGTGTGGACAGTGGTTCGGCGATGGGGGTGGGAAGCAGGAGGGAGGGCAAGAAAATGATATCGAAAGGGAGATGATGGAAGGATAAACTTCTGCCACATCTGCCTAAGGCAAGGCTGGGTGACAGTCATTTTTTTAGTCCAGCAAACTTTCCCACTCCCACCCATAAAGTGATCTCTAATTCTCTGGCACAACAGGTGCTTGCCACATGTAATTCTTGGAAACTGCTAAGTTTCCTTGTGCGGGTAATTTGTAACAGTTAGAAACGACTACTTCTCCTCCTGGGGCTGCTGCTGTGGCTTCCTGGAAAGACTGTCCACTCCTATGCTCTGATGGATCACAGCTGCAGATTGCCCAGGCTTTGCTCATCACCACATGGCTATCATGTCAGAAGCACGTTCATCGCATGTGTTTTGGGGAAGTCATGTGATTATTTCTTCCATTACCTAAAGCTGTACAACCAGCTAAGCATTATGGGCCAGAGGTAGGTTTGAAATTTAGTCATTAGACCCACAATCAGCATGAACTATTGGGTAAATGCTCAGGAGAACATGTTTATGTGTCTGGGTGTGGGTGTGGGTGTGGGTGTATATGTAGGAGGAGAGGGTGTCTCATCTCTGAACACTTCTAAAAGGGTAAAAATCCCAAGCACGCCTCATTCAGGGGCCTCAGCTCACGCTCCACTTGAGCTGCATTAGTGAGCTTGTGCATTCTTAGGTAAGTACATGCTTAGTATAGTTTCATCAGGGAAGCCGAGACACAAGGACATGACTGCTTACTTACCATTTGGACATCTGACACAATCCACTTGCCCGCATCTTCCTAAAGACACAGCACGCGGTTGCGTCTGTGGATATCCATAGTCAAGCTTTGCCAGTCAACTCAGTGGATCAGCGTGCTCCATCTGACCTTACAACAGTCAAATGGAGCCTCGCTCAGGCTTTGGATGAAAGACCACACTCTCCCTCCCAATACACTCAATGAATTGCTATTGTGTTTGGAGTGCCCTGCCCACTGTCACCACCTATTTTAAACAGCACATGACTCTGACTCACAGAAAAGAGCAAAGAACTGCATGAAGGCTGTATAACATACTGCACACCCACTCCCTTGGGCAAGAGCCCAAAAACACTCAGGCCTCTGAGTGTCTTAGGTGAGAACCCTTTCTTCCTCTGGCATCTTTGAATGGATCCAATGAGTGAGGTTACCGAGGTTTTGCAACAAACAAGCAAACATTTAAAAATATCTCCTAAACATACAAATTGACAACTTAAACAAGAATGTGGGACAAAAAAAAAAAAAAAAAGTCATTTATAGCTTGATGTCTTCTATGATATAGTTAGCTATGCCCAGATGCTGTGGGTGGGAAGAAGCCTGAAAGACTCCCCATCAACAGGGGTTCTGAGGCTGCCAAAGAGGGCCTCATTAAAGGGGCCAGTGGCTCCAGGTGATATCGTGGAACATAGTCCAGTTCTCTTCTGCACTGGATCTTTTCTTTGCTAGGTTAATTCTCAGAGGTTGTTTTCGGGAGAGCCCCTTTAGGAGCAAGGTGTGAAATCCACTCAAATTAGCTCACATAAATTGTCTATTGTGTGGGGAGAGCAGAGAGAAGGGAGAAAGCTTACTGTAGATATAAAAAAAGTCTTTGGGGAAACTTGGAATTGCTAAAGAGCTAGACCTTAGTAGGGGCTAGAACTGGGGCCCCTCAGAAATCCTCTACATCCTTCACATTAGGCAGGGTTCGCTGACTCCACTGCCTGTAGGGCTCATACATGTGAAACAGTGGGGTCTAAAAAGGTAACTTGCTTGTACCACTCAGCCTCAGGGCCTGGGGAGCTGTGGAGAGAGTTGGGGAATCTGGCCACTCAAATAAAACCAAATTCTGTGTTCACTAAATCTCCTGTGAGTTTGCTGAAAGTTGTTCAACTATTCCAAGCAGCAGGTGAGTCTGCGGCAGGCCCCTTGGTCCTCTGGATGGACATTTATGGGAGTATGTGTGTGATCTTGGAATGTATGTTCTAAAACTCTGAAAAGTCTCAAATGCACCTCAAGTCTGGCCTCTCTGGTTCAGCTTGTTCATTCTTAGATAACCACAATTTCCATGTAGTTTGCTCTGGAAGGCCCACCTAGTTTTAAATGTGAAATACTTCAGTTTTTAAGTGTTGGCAACCATTTAAATTTCAAACCTCACAGGCCAAACAAAACATGTCGTGTATCAGTATGTCCTGTGGGTGGCTGGTTTGTGGTGGCTGGTACCTCATCATACACAGTCCACACATCTGTTTCTTTATGGTCCTCAACCCAATTGGCAAGTTCTATATGTCTCTAAGCTCAGAATTCCTGGAGAGTAATTTAATTGGTCTCTGGCTTGGTTAGGGACCATTCCCGGTTCAATCACATGGTACAAAGAACTGCCATTGTTAGAAGTTGTAGGTAAGGAGTGGGTGTGGCAGATAAACTGACTGAAAGTCCGCTATCATTGTTGGACGTTTCCAGATTTGTTTGCTCTTTGGATCATGTTCGTGAACTCAGAAGGAGCAGAGGATTTGTCTGGTTTGAAATTTCTGAACCTTCCTAAGTAAAATGAATCAGCAGTTGTCAGTTGCTCCATGAAAATGTCCCGGAATGCATAGGTAGAGGTGGCATCTTACTCCAACAGGGACTGAGACTGGCTCCTTCTCTACCAATTATGTCTCAGTTTTTGAGAAAATTGATGAAGACAGGCCATGACCTGAGCTTTTCTCATTGCCAGGATGCCTCTTTTCTTTTTCTTCACATTTCCAGACTATGCCTCTCTTCCTTACTAATGTTTGTTTGGAAATAGGTCTGTATCTGACGACCTTTCCTGTAGGAAGAGTTCCAGAATATTCGCTCTCCAGTAAGAAAAAGAATCAGCAATTGGCAGTTTCTGAAATGAGCTTATTGTCTTCACACAGTTCTCATTTTCAGAAAAGCGGGAAGGACTGGCAATGCTGCACATTCTTTGTTCCTGCTTGGTCTGCTCACATTATTTGCATTCTGATCCAGCATTTTCCACTGCATTTTCAAAGCCTCTGTAGACTCCACTCTTAATCTGTATAGTATAAAAGATAGCATTTCTCAACTTCACAAAGATTTCTTTTCAAACATTCTATTTCTGGAAGGTAGAACCAACGTTCTTTGCTGCTTGTTCTACCCACCCACAGCAGGGTACAGAATCACCCATCTGACCTGGGGCAGAACACCTGAGTGTGGGTCCAGCTCTCCATTTACTGGCTGCTCTGAAAGCATCAGTGTATTCATTAATAACAACATAGGAAATAACGGGACAAAAAATAAATTAGACTGATTCCTTTAGGTTTGGAGGGGGAATTATAAAGCTCTTGGGAAAACTTATGAATTACTTTACCTCTTAGGGGAATTCCTAGACCAGGAATTCATCCATGCCTGGGACTGGAACACATATATATTGGTTTTGGAGAAAACCCCAAGAGCATATACATGTGCTCTAGTCCAGTCTGTTTTTAACCCAAATACTTGTGATAACCCCGAGAAACTCAAAGACTCTGGAGTAAGTCCCAAAGCCTTGGGCTGTGGTCTGGGAGCCTCTAATCTCCAACATTTCAAAGAAGAATCAATCATATACTGCGTAGTATATTGGTAGTTTCTCTTTTTCTTTTCATTTACTACTGGAAAATAATTGAAGTCTAGAAGTCTACCCTGGTGTGGTAGACATTTAATTGTCTGCCAACCATCTCCCTGATCCGGATAACAACATACTAATTTACCTTTAAACTCCTCCGCTTCTCCCCCACTCATCTGAAGTGACTCTGGCTCCAGATTTGGGTATTGGATCTCGACTTGGAAAATCAAAGGGGAAGTGATTGGTTCAGAGCTGGGAAAGTGCCCCAAGCTGGGCCATGAAAATCAACCCTGAGATTATTGGTGCCTTACTCTGGGGTTGCTAAGCTTGTTGATGGAACTCTTGGTGGTCATCTTTACCACCTTGTAGGGAATACCTGCCTGTGAATGAAACTAACACAGAGGAAAGCAGGAGTGAGTGGGAAAGAGACAATGATTGTGTCCTTCATGCACTCACTGTCTAAAGACCTGGATCAAATTGAGCCTGAAACCACCCACTGAACTTTCCAGTTACAAGGATCAATAAATTCTGATTTTTCTTTGAGCCAGTTTAAGTTGGGCATGTATTTCATAACCAAAATTGTCAAGACTAATATAGATGATCTAGTGAGAAATTCATAGATCCCATTTGTCTAGTGACAAATCCATAGATACCTCCCTTCATCTCTTAGACATCATCAACTCACATTAATCTATGTGAGAATCCACCCCTGAATCAATCCTGGAACTTGCTACTTCTTAGCTATGAGCTTTCTTGATAATCCTACAGTAATCCTTTCTGTAGGACCCTGGGGTTGCCAAGGTTCAGATTTTATCACTGAAGCAACAGCCAGCAACTAAAGCTTCTTCCCAATAAAATAACTGTCCTAAAATTAAAGCATCAAGTAAGTTTCTCCTATGAGCTTCACAAGGCCTTGAGAGCCTTTGGAACAAATGTCACCTTTCCGCCATCTGCCTTATGGCTCAGGCTACCCTGCTGCTATCTTCCCACTGTGTTTCCATTCCACTCCCTTAAGCCGAGCTCTCATGCTCCAGGAAAGAATTAAAATAAACCTTTGCCTTCATATGGAGTATGAGTAAATAAACTCCTGGACACATGCCAACTCCTGTCAGAGCACGTGTGTCCTCGTTCATCTGCAAGAAACAAACAACCTGGCTAAAACCACTCGGAGGCCATTGAGAGTTCCCGGACTCTGTGTTCAGGGAGACTATCAGTATCAACCCCAGAGCTGGCACAGAGAATCCCTAGCTGGATTAGCCATCCTTGAGGAGATCCTTTCCTGTGTTCTCATCTCCCCTGAATTTCTGCATGGATCCTGGGAAGACTAGATCCTTGAATATTCAGTAAAATTATACATTTATGAGCGGGGGAGGAAAGGAATGGGAGTGAAAGAGAGGGAGAGGAAAGGGAGAGGTGGACAGGGAAGGGGAGGCTGAAGGGGAGCCACTAATACCTTTACTATACCATTTAAAGTAGTACAGACTAGAAATTAGACTGTACCTTAAATACTAGGATAGTAATATTAAAGAAAATTTAATGAGTGCAAACTCTCCACGCTATTAATTTATGCTTAGTTTTTTTTAAAAAAAGAAGCATTGTTTACAGGGTTTGCTTTTCCAAACAATACTTTCTTGCATGTATAACTACAAAATGAAGTCCTGACTCTGGGATTATTGAGTCAATGACTCTATATACTTTAACTTTTGATAGATAATACCAAATAGGTCGTGTTTTATTCACTATAATCAAGTATGTGTATCCAATAGCATTAAGTCCATTTGCATATAATTAAAAACCTAAAGTAACTATGGCTTAACCACATAAAGATTTATTCTTGCTTGATCAAATAAGTCCAGAGGTAGGCAGTTCAAAGTCACCAGAGTCCTCAGAAGGAGCACTAGGCTCCTCCTATCTTTCTGCTTGGCCACATGAGGTATGTGGGTTTCATCCTGAAGAGCACCTCATGGTCCAGCATGGTTACTGGAACTCTAGACCTCATGTCTGTATTCTGGGCATAAGGAAAAAGTGAGGGGAGAAGAAAAGAAGGACATACCACTCCGATGAGTCAGTTCCTTCTAAGGAGCCTTCCAGGAAGCCCCACCTAACATTTCTGCTCACACTACATGGCCACACCTCATAAGGGAGGCTGGGAGATGTAGTCTTTATTTTGGGTAACAATGAATCTTGCAAAACAAAGTTCAGCTACTAAGAAAGAAAAAGAGAAGGGAGGCAATTTTCCTCTCCAACAACATCATTACTTATCTTGGTTAATTCCAAAATGCTGCTTTTTTTTTTTTTTCAATTTTTTAGCAGAAAGGGCTGAATATATACATTTAAAACAAGCAAAAAAAAGCTTTTCTACAACTCCCACCTTCTTGTAGCTGTTTCATCTATTATGTGCACATTTGGATGTCTTCATCCTAGTGCAATAGGAAAGTTACTCTACTTGAGCAGAACAGACCATGTAGCTCTGAAAGAAGTTTCTGGTACATGGTACTAGCAGTGGTCAACACAAATAAAGCCCCGACTCCATGTATAAGGAGTTCAAGAACTCATCATGAAGCTTTAACAAATATCAACTCAAAGCCAATATTGTTTCTGCTAGCCCCTTTCTACTCCCCGATATTTTTAAAGTAAACTCCAGTCATATAATTTCATTGGTAAGCATCTCAGTACATACCTCTAAAAGAACTCAAAAAAACCCACAATGCTCTTATCACATGTAAAGCAATAATAATTCCTTAATGCAAAAAGTCACTGATCAATTTTCCAAGTCTCAAACTTTTTAACAATTTACTTGAATCAAGGATCCAAATGATATTCCTATGTTGCAATTGGTAGCTATATTTAAGTCTCCTTTAACTTATAGGTTTCTCTTCCACTTCTTGTTTTCTTACAATTAAAAACATTATTATGGAAAATTTAAAACACAGACAAAAGCCTGTAGGCATTTGAATTTTGCAATCAATTGTCTAATTGGCACTCAAATCTGCTCCCTCTAATGCATCTTCAAACTCCTCCCATCAACTCCTTGTCTGGGTCACCATCATCTCTTCTAGACCATTATAATAGCCTCCTAACAGGCATTCCAGGCACACTCCAACCTCTACCTGGCACAAATCTGGCCTTTCACCCCTCTGCTTAAATAGAGAGAGAAAAATTAATAAAGCCATTGACAAAGAACTCATGATATTTATCTTCTTGTGTTGTTAAAAAACTTGCCACTGAAGGAAGTTTCCAAATGTGACTTCAGCAAACAACCGATGCTCACCTGAATACACATCAGATATCGAATACTACATTAATATTTGGGTGATAGAAACCCCTACCTGTTGCACAAACAGGGTTGATTCATCTGGGCCCTGGTGTATGCATTCTTTTTGCTGATGTTGGGGCTTCAGGAAATGTCCTGGGTATTGTCACAGTCTAGCATCCTGGTTCACATTCTGTATCCTTCCTGTTGTATGACAGCTCTTTCCTGATCTGGTTCCTGTCTTCTGGGTTTGTCTCTACTCACATACCCGAGTGTCTCTGCTTTCAACATGCCTTTTCATTGCTGGTTTTTACCTCCTGTTCCTAGATCCCAGCTTGTCTCTCCCCTTCCCAGGTTTGGACCTACCCCCTTTCAGAACTGTCAATTCTAACTGACTTCACTTACCCATTCTGCCAAAACATATACACACACTACCATTGCCACCACTAACGACATATGTGTTCAGATCATTTTTCCTTAATTAGCTATATTGAATTATCACCATACCTCTTACTATGTTCTGTCCTGAAGGAATTAATGGCCTAGGGAAGCAATAAAACAGATGAGTATATACACAAATAGCAGTGCGCCTTCTCACACATGAATGTGAAAACAATGTCTAGCCTGGCTTGGAGATCTGGGATTTGGGTTAATAGAGATTCTGCAGGGTGATGAGGCATCAGAATTTACTGTACTTACTAAGGTATAGTGTGTATTCAAATGTAAGTTTAGGTTGGTGGCAAAGAGTTAATCATCAAGTCTTGTTTCATCAGGTATTGGATAAATTATACTTTTAAAATCCTAGGTTTGAATCTGTACAGTAGCCAAAGAAGGGCGACAACAGGGGAAATAGTTACTTTTCCAGTTTGTTTATTCTATTTTCTTCCCCTACCCTGTTCCCAAATGTTCTTAAATTATCTGTGCAAAATGGCCTTCCAAAATAATTTTCTCCCTAGGAGTCTCTATCTTTGCTTCCTTCAGTGGCGTAAATGAGTGTCTTCCCAGTGGCTACTCTACAGCTGAACTTTCTGCCTTCCAGAAATAGAGCTTGGCTCTAGCCCTCTAATCCTGTGTCCTGTGAAACACCCCAGCAGGGAGGGGCAGGCTACTGTGCCCAGGTATTATGTAAGACTCTACACACCAGGAGCGGCGCCCAACAGACGCTGGACTGCCCCAGGCAGGGCCCTCACATTGCTCCCAGAGCCTTCCCATGCCCATCAGCACTGGAACATGCCAGCTATTGGCCACACAGAGTGGGTCATTTAATATTATAATTTAATATAATTTAATAATCATAATAAATAATTTAATATTATTTTTATTATTTTTACTACAGTGCTGGCTAATATTTTACTAGGAAATCTGAGGAAATGTATCCTTCCACCTGCTAAGTCCAGATTAGGAAAATAAGTAGCCTTTGAAAGAATAAAGGTCTTTATATGGCTGGGGAACTGGGACTGAAACCCAGTTCTCTCTCAGACTGTCAGGAGCAGTGCTTGAAAGGTTGCATGCACCCCGGGCCACACGAATGTCAATTATTTAGCCGCAGAATCTGTGTGCTAGAGAGGACCTTAGTAAGAGAGATCGTCCGGTGCTACCTTCTCATAGCTCCAGTTAAAGAGTGTTGGGGTAAGTGCCTAATAGACATTTCTACCTCCCCAGTGAATGCTGGATAGTGCTCATGTCCTCCTCCCCATGAGAACCCACAAGGATGGAGAAGGAGGGGCTAGAACAGCTGAACACTCACTCCCCACTCCATTTCAGACAAAAGCTTAAGAGGAAGACTCTGGAAGTAACAGCAATACTGAGATGTGGGGTAATCTGTAGTTCTGCTTCTCCATAAGCTTCTTTATGTAGTTCTGTAGTTCTTTCTATTGCTAGCTTCCATTTCCATGGGAAATAAGGGGAGGTGATCCTATGGATAACATAAAAAATGCCATTTCTGGTTAATGTAGATGTAGTTGAAAATGTAGGTAATCTGACAAAATATTTTCCTCAAATGAATTCATTCAGCTCCATCGTTTGATTCATTTATTTCTGTTATTATCTCTGATATGTTAAAATGTCAAGAAGGAAAAGGTCATTTGCACACACATGCAGTCTCCCTGTCACAATTTGAGCTGCCGGACCTCACCAAAGGAAACTAATCACAGTTCCTTTCTCTTGCAGGCACAGATGGCAGCTCTGGGGGCAAGATGCTCTACAAGGCCTGGCAATAAGGAAGGGTCCAGTTACTCGCACCCAGTTGTCTAGAGCATGTTTGATTAGGCAACTTTTAGCAGTTGTCCTCAGCTGTGAATATTAAAATGGCTCCTTAATTCATGTATAATATCTATGTATGTAGAATTAAGACATCATTTTAAATACCATATTTCAGAAACAACTCTTCTTTGGCATCTACAATTTATGGAACAAAATGACAAACCAGGGCTGGAGTCAGCGGTATGTAGGTAAATGTTTAACAACTGGCTCTGCAAGAAAGCAAAGCTCTGATTTGCAGTGTTTGCCATTCTCTATGGTATAAATACTACCATCTTGGCAAAGTTCAAGTTACCAAGCAAAACTCAGTGAATTGGCTTTGGCAAGAGATGCACACAATTGGCTCTGTGGGCAGGTGTGTGGCAGTGCAAGCCAGCATCAGCATACTGCTAGCTAAAAGGCTCAACAACAAATTATTTCCTGTCCCTTCTATGACATCTTACTCTTCCTAAACAAGTGCAGAATGGCTCCAAAAGGAAAAAAGCCCTGCAGCTCAATAAAGGAGCTGCAGCTGTTTTTATTTTTATTTTATTTATTCTAGCCAAATAAGAGGAGTAAGTCAGACACTTCTGGGCATCACTGTTACATCTTGGTCTCTTCACTGCTCAGGACTGATTTGATTTCTACTTTGGAATTCTGCTAAAGTCCAGATAACTTTGGGCTGACTTGATAAGAATCTGTGGACCCAAAAGAAGCAGAACAGCATAATGATTGAGTATAGAATTTAGAGTCCAAACAAAGTTCCAAGTCAATTTTATCTAGAGAATACAATAAGCAGTTCAAGTAAGATCCATGGCCTCTCTAAATTGGAGTAAAATCATAATATATCAAGCTTATAGTGTAGATGTGAAGGTTAAGTAAGAAATGTGTATAAAGCATTTAGCTCAGCATCTGGCACACAGTGCTCCATAAATAGTAACTATGATGATGATTATTCCTAGTACCTGGCGTGGTTTTTATTTCAGCATTGTCCCTGCCTCACTTGTCTATTGAATCCCATCCTATGAAGTGATCAAAGTATCTGCTTCTAGCGCAGACTGCCAGGGCTCGTCTTCTGTCTCATAAGGCAAGAGAGTTCTAGGGTGAGACATCACCTATGTAGTCCATAGCCAGATATTTTCTGCTTAGAAGAAACACAGCAACAGAATTATCAGCAGTAAGGCCAAGCTGTCAACAACAAACAGAGGGCCTTTGGAAGCAGGAGCCTCAGTGAAGAGTGGGGATATGGACATATTAGGCTCTGAACTTCCAAAACCCTAGCCTGAACTTGGTTGTTAGGCAGCAGCTCTTCCCCTGTGTTCACTGGTTCTCTCATGGATCCCAACCTCGCCTCCCTTCATCCCTCTGCCTAGACTCTCCTCTCTCCATTCCTGTGCTGAAATTCCCCAGTCCCTGCTTCCTCCCTAGACCAACCCTGCACAGGAGCAGAAACAACTTCCAAAGCTAATTGCAATCCTTCTGTTTATGAATCATTTTATGGTTTTCAAACACTTTTGCTTCCATATATGTTTTGACCTTATCAAAAAGCCACTAAGCAAGGCAGGGCTGACTTTATTACCCTCTTTTCATATATATATATACACACACACACACACATACAGAAATTGTGTACCAGAGAGGGTGAGTGACTGGCCAAAGGTCAGACAATGTGGCAGAGCCACCTGCCCTTGGGTTTAGGTCTCCCTTGAGCATACCTTTTCATTACAGCAGGATTCTGAGCAAAAGCCAGTTTTATCTATCAAGCCCCAAGCCGGAGAGCAGCACCATTCCAGTGCCTGTAATATCAGGTTCATTAATTCTATCAGCTTTCCCTGCTCTGTGTCTGAACACACTGTCTCCACACTACCTTTGGCTGAAATAACTTTCTGAGCTTGACCAGTTCTTTGGAGAACAGAGCTGTGGCCCCTCTGCTTTCCCTAAATGGACTCTTAGCTGGGTGAGTCATGGAAAGACTTCTGGAATTCTCAGAGGAAAATTATTAAATAAACACTAGCTTGGAAGGACCTAAGAGATTATCTAGCCCAGCTTCGAACTGGATGAGTGAATCAAGGCAGAAAGATTGAGGGACATGAAGTCCTTGGACTGGTTGGCCAGTGGCTGAAGATGGTAAATAGACCCCAACTCTCCTAACTGCCTATGTAAACCTCTTTCACCTTAGGCCAAGACTCTTTCTTGGATGTATAATCCTCTTCTAAAGACTTGGGATTTGAAGAAGAAAGAAGAAAGAAGAAGAAAGAAAGAAGAAGGAAGAAGAAGGAAGAAGAAGAAGGAAGAAGAAAGAAGAAGAAAGAAGAAGAAAGAAGAAGAGGAAGAAGAGGAAGAAGAAGAAGAAGAAGAAGAAGAAGAAGAAGAAGAAGAAGAAGAAGAAGAAGAAGAAGAAGAAGAAGAAGAAGAAGAAGAAGAAGAAGCAGCAGCAGCAGCAGCAGCAGCGGCAGCAGCAGCAGAAAGAAAAAGAAAAAACAAAGAAAAAGTCAAGGTTGTAAATCCAAATGTGGAAAACACATGTTGGCTCTTCTTTTTCTATCACAAGATCCTGCTGTTTCTTTATTCATTATGCCCAATGCAAAGATGAGAAAATGACAGCTAAAGAAAACTACATTTTATACATAAAGCACTACACCTTTAAACATCCTGTGACATCTTTCTTGAAATATATGGGAGGACTAACTCTAAAATAATGAGATTTTCTTTTTCGAATGAGACCTAATGTCTGAATTAGTAGAAACATCCAGCTCAGAATGCTTCGGAACTCTTTGGAATTCTCTTCAGAACCTATGGCTCAGTCTATTGCATGTCTTTAGTGAAATGAGGTTCCATCTTGGTGAAATTGGACTCTTACCACCTTCTCCTGCAAAAACCACAAAAAATACTTCTTCCACTGTGGCAATTCAGAAAATGTTGATGTGGATTTGAGACTTATTTTAGTCGCAGGAATTCAATAGATTTTGAAAAACCCATTATGCCTCAGGTGGAGAGAGACTCAGAGTTGCATATGATCCTTGCTGCTCATTCTCAAAAGAGCAAAATTAGTTTCCCTTCAAGACCAGGTAAATTATTCCAGTGAGGTTTGATGAGCGATCCCCTTCTGATATGGTTTGGTTCTGTGTCCCCACCCAAATCTCATGTCAAAATATAATCTCCTTGTGTCAGGGACAGACCCGACAGAAGGTGATTTGACTGTGTAGGCAATTTCCCCCATGCTCTTCTCATGATAGTGAGTGACTTCTTATGGAATCTAATGGTTTAAAAGTGTGGCACTTTCTCCCTTGCTCTCTCTCTCCTGCTGCCTTGTGAAGAAAGTGCTTGCTTCTCCTTCACCTCCCACCATGATGGTAAGTTTCCTGAGACCTCCCCAGCCATGCAGAACTGTGAGTCAATTAAACCTTACCCAGTCTCAGGTAGTTCTTTATAGCAGTGTGAAAATGAACTAATACAACTTCTTCCCTCCTCTCAATCTTCTAAAACGCTTGCTGAGCCCAAAAATTTCTTTTAAAAGTGATTGCATATAGAAGAGGAAGGGTGAGACTGAGCAGGGAGAGAGATTACCAAAGTAGGGAAGACTTTCATTCTGCAAGAAAAGATTTTTTAAAAATTAAAGTTAAACACCTGGCTGAGTAACCTAGTTAAGGGACTTCCAGGAGAGAGCAGAGCAACACATTTTTGTGTAAATTAAACATTTGCAGAGCCTCCCTTGGTTTGGAGAGTGTGGAAAGCTGAAGACAAAATGAGAAACACTCCCATGAAAAGGAAGAATGTCTACCAATGGTGGGGAAAGAGCCCTTTAGGGCTCTTTTTTTCCCCAGCTTACTCAGGACAAAATGTGATAATGACAGCAGAGGAGGGTGTATCATATAACTAACAAGGCTTAAGTTTCAGGTTTCCTCAATTGTACCAGCTCCTTTCAAGGCTTTTTAGCTAATTATATATTTATATATGTTTTCTTTTTCTTAAGGGAGGCCCCCCAGATTAAATAAATTTCAGTAGGCAAAATCTCGATTGGCCCCTGAGTGTGCCAGGTAGAGATTCTGTAGCTGAGTTACACGGAGAGGCCACTCTGATGTGGGTCATGGATGGAAATGCTTTAAGGTGCTTCTTTTACTTGGATGTGCAAGAAGGACCATATCTATTTTTTATAAATCAACCCGATTTCCATTTGGAAGCCCCACCCTGCTAGGTGGTACACACACACATGAACATGCACACACACATGCACACACACACACTACTCCCAGGATGGCTGCTCTGCCCATGCTTGAGACTCACCAATTGCTGCTGGCACTGAGAACTCCAGAGCATGTGTCCTCATCTCTTCTGACACATCATGCAACCATCTCCTTTGAGCATTGGCTGCTTCCTTGAGCTCTTAGAATGAAAGGCACGTTTTCTGCTTGACATTCATAGACCTCTTCTTGTACGAGAGAATAATCTCCTCTTCTCTAATGGTATCCTCCAAGTCACTCTTCTCTCAACCTTATCCTCCTTCTTGTTCTTTTACAATAATCGTTTGGTGAATTATCCCATAGTATGATGATTAACAAATCAAGTATTGGTTTGTCTTTCCATGTGGCAGAAGGCCCTGATCAGCAAACTCTCCCCAAAAGAGAGGAGACTTGCCATTAAGTTCTTTTAGTGCAGACAAAAAAAAAAAACAGAGAGGGGAAAGCAAACAGTATGCTTTCATAAGATAGAATGATTATTTTTATAAGGCCACATCATTATTTATAGCTGATCTTGCCTCATCATCTCTCCAACTACTGGGAGAAAATGCTGTTTTAAGGCAGAAGAGAAAGCCTCTGATGAATTTAGATAGTGTGGGAGATACTGCAATGGAAGACTACAGGTCACACATAAGGGAGTGCTCATTTCTAGGCTTGATCCTGGGGCCAGTGAAAAACTCTCTAAGGGAGTACTCCCCATGCTATATATGGTTGGCCCAAATATAAACCAGGCTTGTTTTTCAGCTTCATACTGAGTGAGTCAATATTTACAAAAGTGCTGCAAATATCACCTTATGGAAATGTTATTACTGTGTTCCTGTGGTTTACTTTTATTGTTTGCTTACTGTTTTTCGACTCCAAGTTTATTATAAGGCCTCTTTCAGGCAATTTTTCAGCCTGATGTAGAATGGTATGGCTCAGTGCATAAACAGCCATACACACCCCCTCATGTCCAGAATTGATCAAGTAAACTCTGACTTCTTCTCATTTCTTTAGACAGGATTGCCCCAGTCCCAAAGGGCAGGAAAGCTGGCACAGTAGGTATTTACCCAGTGTGGTATGCAGGGGTATTGTAACCATACTGTGCAAAGACCCCAGCAGGAAGAAGAAAAGTGTACTCTGTACAAATTGGGGCCAGTTTTCTGTTGTTTCTGTTCTGTTGGTTTTGGGGGTACTGTTTCCTGACTCAATTGAATCTATTTTGCATTAATAGAACAAACAAGTACATAGAAGGGTCTTGTGCTCAAAGATGTGATGAATTAGATTCAGTGATGAATTAAATCTTTTAGGGAAAATGAACCTCTCTTAGGGTTCCTCCTGAGGGCTATGTAAACTCTGTGATACTAATCTAGCAGGGTGTCTATATTCCTGAGGATTGATCGCTTCCCGTTCAGGTTTATGTGCCACAAACTCGCCCAAACAACTCTCTTGCTAATAATGTTTTAGATTCCCCTAATAATACCCAGTTTAGGCCTGAGCATACCACATAAATTGAAAAAATAGTTATCAGTTGATTCTACCTCTCTATATTCAGCTTATAAGTAACACACCCCAAAAGAGAAATTCCTCCTGCATTAACCTGCTGACACTGGCCACAATTTCAAGCATACTTTGAGTTTTCTGTCACTCTCATTGTTTTATATGTCAGAAACCCACTGGTGCCTGTCTCTACATTTAATCACCTGACATTTTTAAGCCTTTAGTAATAGCACCACCAAGTTTACTCAGGATGTTTACCATCAGTTACTCATCACAGTACACCTGTGGGGCAGGCAGCTGTTGGGACTGCATTTTATGGGACAGAAAACATACTCCAAATGATGACACACAAGGAATCTGAGGCAGAACCATGATCCGAATTCTAGATACTAAAGCTGTACCTGACCCAATACAGTAAAGGCTACTGCGTTAGGTGGATTTTCACCATAGTGTAGATGACCTGTTATTCAAAGCACTGCCTTCTCTAGAAAACCTTTTTTCAACCACTCCAGTCCACAGTGACTCTCTCCTGAACCATCCCTCCCCAGCTCCTTCCCAAACTCCAGACATATTTTCTTTGTATATTATATTTATATTTAAGCACATCCTCTCTGCATGGTCAATCGTTTTCAGATTATATTACCTTCTTTCTGGAATACCATGTCCTCAAGGATACTTGGATTTTTATTCTTCCATCATTCCTAGCACTGTGCTTATTCCCAGATGGGCCTGAAAATGCACTGTCCTGTGGCACCACTGGCCTGACTGGCTGCTGAAGATGATAAACTGAACTAGTATGTGCTTCTCAGCTTGACCCAAAAGGAACATATAGACTACCCACTGCCAGGTACTGCCTCCCTGGTGGACTTCTCTGAACCAAGCAGGTAACAGCCATTGCCTCCCTGCAGTCCTTGCAGTAGCCTTGTACTGTAACCTGCCCTCTTGGCCTCACAAGTTCATGCATAAGCAGGTAATGAGCTAATCTTGAAGTGAGCACCCACGATTTGCCAGCTTGCCCCGGGGAGCTGGGCAGCAAAGACAGACCTGAGTGAGGTTGGCCTCTGTGTTCAAACCAACAAGCTCAAGAGTGTCTAATTATTTCTAGAGACGCTGCTGTGCTGTGGCAGGTCTACACCTGTCTACTCAGCAAACATCCCATTTAACTTGTTCATGCAGGGAAAGCAAAAAGACATGTTCACTTTTACAAAAGGTAAAAATGTTTGATGTAGAACATTTGGGAAATAAGAAAAGTCTATAAAATTATATATCTATCTATTTTATATTTATCCAAATATAAAATTGATATTTATCCAAATATAAAATTACAAAGCTATCTCTGGTTGTTTATCTCACCACTCAGAGATAAACAACATTAACATCTCGATATATTCTTTCTAGCCTTATTTTGCTTTATAAAATATTTTTCTCAAGGGCGCCCAAGATGGCTGAATAGGAACAGCTCCAGCCTCCAGCTCCCAGCGTGAGCAACACAGAAGACGGGTGATTTCTGCATTTTCAACTGAGGTACCAGGTTCATCTCACTGGGGCATGTCAGACAGTCGATGCTGGTCCGCGGGTGCAGCCCAACCAGTGAGAGCTGAAGCAGGGCGAGGCATCGCCTCACCTGGGAAGCACAAGGGGAAAGGGAATTCCTTTTCCCAGCCAAGGGAAATTGAGACACACAACACCTGGAAAATCGGGTAACTCCCACCCTAATACTGCGCTTTACCAAGGATCTTAGCAAACGGCACACCAGGATATTATATCCTACACCTGGCCTGGAGGGTCCCACGCCCACGGAGACTCCCTCATTGCTAGCACAGCAGTCTGAGATCTAACTGCAAGGCAGCAGCGAGGCTGGGGGAGGGGAATCCGCCATTGCTGAGGCTTAAGTAGGTAAACAAAGCTACTGGGAAGCTCGAATTGGGTGGAGCTCAAGGAGGCCTGCCTGCCTCTGTAGACTCCACCTCTGGGGACAGGGAATAGCTAAACAAAGAGCAGCAGAAACCTCTGCAGATGTAAAAGTCCCTGTGTGACAGCTTTGAAGAGAGCAGTGGTTCTCCCAGCATGGAGGTTGAGATCTGAGAACGGACAGACTGCCTGCTCAAGCAGGTCCCTGACGTCTGAGTAGCCTAACTGGGAGACATCCCCCTACAAGTGCAGACACCTCAAACCTCACATGGCTGGGTACAACCTTGAGACAAAGCTTCCAGAGCAAGAATCAGACAGGTACACTCACTGTTTAGCAATATTCTATCTTCTGCAGCCTCTGCTGCTGATACCCAGGCAAACAGGGTCTGGAGTGGACCTCAAGCAAACTCCAACAGACCCGCAGCTGAGGGTCCTGACTGTTAGAAGGAAAACTAACAAGCAGAAAGGACACCCACACCAAAACCCCATCAGTACATCACCATCATCAAAGACAAAAGGCAGATAAAACCACAAAGATGGGGAAAAAGCAGGGCAGAAAAGCTGGAAGTTCAAAAAAATCAGAATGCATCTCCCCCTCCAAAGGAATGCAGCTCATCACCAGCAATGGAACAAAACTGGACGGAGAATGACTTTGACGAGTTGAGAGAAGATGGCTTCAGTCAATCAAATTTCTCAGAGGTAAAGGAGGAACTACATAACCAATGCAAAGAAACTAAAAACTTTGAAAAAAGAATGGATGAATGGATAACTAGAATAATCAATGCAGAGGAGACCTTAAAAGAACTGATAGAGATGAAAACCATAATATGAGAACTACGTGACAAATGCACGAGCTTCAATAACCAACTTGATCAACTGGAAGAAAGAGTATCAGTGATTGAAGATCAAATGAATGAAATGAAGCAAGAAGAGAAGTGTAGAGAAAAAAGAGTAAAAAGAAATGAACAAAGCCTCCAAGAAATATGGGATTATGTGAAAAGACCAAATCTACATCTGATTGGTGTGCCTGAAAGTGAGGGGGAAAATGGAACCAAGTTGGAAAACACTCTTCAGGATATCATCCAGGAGAACTTCCTCAACCTAATAAGGCAGGCCAACATTCAAATTCAGGAAATACAGAGAATGCAACAAAGATACTCCTCGAGAAGAGCAACTCCAAGACACATAATTGTCAGATTTGTCAAAGTTGAAATGAAGGAAAAAATGTTAAGGGCAGTCAGAGAGAAAGGTCAGGTTACCCACAAAGGGAAGCCCATCAGACTAACAGCAGATCTCTTGGCAGAAACTCTACAAGCCAGAAGAGAGTGGGGGGCCAATATTCAACATTCTTAAAGAAAAGAATTTTAAACCCAGAATTTCATATCCAGCCAAACTTAGTTTCATCAGTGAAGGAGAAATAAAATCCTTTGCAGACAAGCAAATGCTTAGAGATTTTGTCACCACCAGGCCTGCCCTACAAGAGATCCTGAAGGAAGCACTAAACATGGAAAGGAACAACCAGTACCAGCCATTGCAAAAACATGCCAAAATGTAAAGACCATCGAGGCTAGGAAGCAACTGCATCAACTAACGAGCAAAATAACCAGCTAATATCATAATGACAGGATCAAGTTCACACATAACAATATCAACCTTAAATGTAAATGGATTAAATGGTCCAATTAAAAGACACAGACTGGCAAATTGGATAAAGAGTCAAGACCCATCAGTTTGCTGTATTCAGGAGACCCATCTCACATGCAGAGACACACATAGGCTCAAAATAAAGGGATGGAGGAAGATATACCAAACAAATGGAAAACAAAAAAAAGCAGGCGTTGCAATCCTAGTTTCCAATAAAACAGACTTTAAACCACCAAAGATCAAAAGAGACAAAGAAGGCCATTACATAAAGGTAAAGGGATCAATTCATCAGGAAGAGCTAACGATCCTAAATATATATGCACCCAATACAGGAGCACCCAGATTCATAAAGCAAGTCCTTAGAGACTTACAAAGAGACTTAGACTCCCATACAATAATAATGGGAGACTTCAACAGCCCACTGTCAACATTAGACAGATCAACAAGACAGAAAGTTAACAAGGATATCCAGGAATTGAACTCAACTCTGCACCAAGCAGACCTAATACAGAACTCTCCACCCCAAATCAACAGAATATACATTCTTCTCAGCACCACATTCCACTTATTCAAAAATTGACCACATAGTTCGAAGTAAAGCACTCCTCAGCAAATGGAAAAGAATAGAAATTATAACAAACTGTCCCTCAGACCACAGTGCAATCAAACTGGAACTCAGGACTAAGAAACTCAATAAAAACCACTCAACTATATGGAAACTGAACAACCTGCTCCCTAACGACTACTGGGTACATAACGAAATGAAGGCAGAAATAAAGATGTTCTTTGAAACCAATGAGAACAAAGACACAACATACCAGACTCTCTGGGACACATTTAAAGCAGTGTGTTGAGGGAATTTTATAGCACTAAATGCCCACAAGAGAAAGCAGGTAAGATCTAAAATTGACACCCAGCATCACAATTAAAAGAACTAGAGAAGCAAGAGCAAACACATTCAAAAGCTAGCAGAAGGCAAGAAATAACTAAGATCAGAGCAGAACTGAAGGAGATAAAGACACAAAACACCCTCCAAAAAATCAATAAATCCAGGAGCTGGTTGTTTGATATGATCAACAAAATTGACAGACTGTTAGCAAGACTAATAAAGAAGAAAAGAGAGAAGAATTAAATAGACGCAATAAAACATGATAAAGGGGATATCACCACTGACCCCACAGAAATATAAACTACCATCAGAGAATACTATAAACAACTCTGTGCAAATAAACTAGAAAACCTGGAAGAAATGGATTAATTCCTGGACATGTACACCCTCCCAGAATAAACCAGGAAGAAATTGAATCCCTGAATAGACCAATAGCAGACTCTGAAATTGAGGCAATCATTAATAGCCTACCAACCAAAAAAGTCCAGGACCAGATGAATTCACAGCCAAATTCTACCAGAGGTACAAGGAGGAGCTGGTACCACTCCTTCTGAAACTATTCCAATCAGGAGAAAAAGAGGGAATCCTCCCTAACTCATTTTACGAGGCCAACATCATCCTGATACCAAAGCCTGGCAGAGACACAACAAAAAAAGAGAATTTTAGACAAATATCTCTCATGAACATCGATGCAAAAATCCTCAATAAAATACTGGCAAACAGAATCCAGCAGCACATCAAAAAGCCTATCCACCATGATCAAGTGGGCTTCATCCCTGGGATGCAAGGCTGGTTCAATGTATGCAAATCAATAATCGTAATCCAGCATACAAACAGAACCAAAGACAAAAACCACATGATTATCTCAATAGATGCAGAAAAGGCCCTTGACAAAATTCAACAGCCCTTCATGCTAAAAATTCTCAATAAATTCGGTATTGATGGAATGTATCTCAAAATAATAAGAGCTATTTATGACAAACCCATAGCCAATATCATACTGAATGGACAAAAACTGGAAGCATTCCTTTTGAAAACTGGCACAAGACAGGGATGCCCTCTCTCACCACTCCTATTCAACATAGTGTTGAAAGTTCTGGCTAGGACAGTCAGGCAAGAGGAAGAAATCAAGGGTATTCAGTTAGGAAAAGAAGAAGTCAAATTGTCCCTGTTTGCAGATGACATGATTGTATATTTAGAAAACTCCGTTGTCTCAGCCCAAAATCTCCTTAAGCTGATGAGCAACTTCAGTAAAGTCTCAGGATACAAAATAAATGTGCAAAAATCACAAGCATTCTTATACACCAGTAACAGACAAACAGAGAGCCAAATCATGGATGAACTTCCATTCACAATTGCTTCAAAGAGAATAAAATACCTAGGAATCCAACTTACAAGGGATGTAAAGGACCTCTTCAAGGAGAACTACAAACCACTGCTCAGTGAAATAAAAGAGGACACAAACAGATGGAAGAACATTCCATGCTCATGGATAGGAAGAATCAATGTTGTGAAAATGGCCATACTGCCCAAGGTAATTTATAGATTCAGTGCCATCCCCATCAAGCTACCTGTGACTTTCTTCACAGAATTAGAAAAAAGTGCTTTAAAGTTCATATGGAACCAAAAAAGACCCTGCATTGCCAAGACAATCCTAAGCCAAAAGAACAAAGCTGGAGGCATCATGCTACCTGACTATACTACTAGGCTACAAGGCTACTATATATACTACTATACTACAAGGCTACAGTAACCAAAACAGCATGGTACTGGTATCAAAACAGAGATATAGACAACGGAACAGAAAGGAGCCCTCAGAAATAATACCACACATCTACAGCCATTGATCTTTGACAAACCTGATAAAAACAAGAAATAGGGAAAGGATTCCCTATTTAATAAATGGTGCTGGAAAAATGGCTAGCCATAAGTTGAAAGCTGAAACTGGATCCTTTCCTTACTCCTTATACGAAAATTAATTCAAGATGGAGTAGAGACTTAAGTGTTAGAACTAAAACCATAAAAACCCTAGAAGAAAACCTAGGCAATACCATTCAGGACATAGGCATGGGCAATGACTTCATGTCTAAAACACCAAAAGCAATGGCAACAAAAGCCAAAATTGACAAATGGGATCTAAATAAACTAAAGAGCTTCTGCACAGCAAAAGAAACTACCATCACAGTGAACAGGCAACCTACAGAATGGGAGAAAATTTTTGCAATCTACTCATCTGACAAAGGGTTAATATCAGAACCTACAAAGAATTCAAACAAATTTACAAGAAAAAAACAAACAACCCCATCAAAAAGTGGGCAAAGGATATGAACAGATACTTTGCAAAAGAAGACATTCATACAGCCAAAAGACACATGAAAAAATGCTCATCATCACTCGCCATCAAAGAAATGCAAATCAAAACCACAATGAGACACCATCTCACACCAGTCAGAATGGCAATCATTAAAAAATCAGGAAACAACAGATGCTGGAGAGGATGTGGAGAAATAGGAACACTTTTACACTGTTGGTGGGACTGTAAACTAGTTCAACCATTATGGAAAACAGTATGGCGATTCCTCAAGAATCTAGAACTAGAAATACCATTTGACCCAGCCATCCCATTACTGGGTATATACCCAAAGGATTATAAATCATGCTGCTATAAAGACATATGCACATGTATGTCTATTTATGGCAGCACTGTTCACAATAGCAAAGACTTAGAATCAACCCAAATGTCCATCCGTGACAGACTGGATTAAGAAAATGTGGCACATATACACCATGGAATACTATGCAGCCATAAAAAAGGATGAGTTTGGGTCCTTTGTAGGGACATGGATGCAGCTGAAAACTATCATTCTCAGCAAACTATTGCAAGAACAGAAAACCAAACACCTCATGTTCTCACTCATAGGTGGGAATTGAACAATGAGATCACTTGGACACAGGAAGGGGAATATCACACACTGGGGCCTATTGTGGGGAGGCGGCAGGGGGGAGGGACAGCATTAGGAGATATACCTAATGTAAATGATGAGTTAATGGGTGCAGCACACAACATGGCACATGTATACATATGTAACAAACCTGCATGTTGTGCACATGTACCCTAGAACTTAAAGTATAATAATAAAAAATAAATTAAAAAAATTTTTTGTCACATAGCTGAAATTGTACAGTTTTATAATGTGATTTTTTTCAGTTAACATTAGTATTTCACTTAGCATTTTCTCATGCTTCTGCTACTATATTGTTCATATGTCATGTTAATATTACTGGAGTGTGCTGCTTAGAAACCTGTCCCAAATCATTCCACCGTATTTTTTTTTTTTTTTTTTTTTTTTTGGAAACAGTCAAACCTCTTTCTGCTGGAGAGAATAAATACAATTTCTCATGACAAACCTAAGTTTTTTGGCTATATAAAAATGGCCTGTGTGGCTGACTATTGATGCCCCACTCTTATTTTTCTGGATCTAATCACTTGGAGAAACGGTAGACTCTTCTTGCCAGCTGACAGCTTCTCATCTAAAGCACAAAGACTTTCTTCTTCTCTGCCTTGGGGTTTTCTCCAAGATTCAAAGCCACAGGAGCAATCCTCAACCAATGAGTTGATAGATAAGTACCCCATTTTCTTGACCTTCTTGGTAAGGTTTGGAAGCCATTCTACTCAGTTACTCTAAGGTTTCTGGAAGGACAAATCCCCAGGTGCCCACTTGGGTAGAATTCACATACCATTGGCATTTTCCCCTTTCCTCTCTCACTGTTCCCAATTAGTCAGTGATGTACCCTGAGGCCCACTCCTGAATAACTACCCAAACTTGGCCCTGTTTCAGGTCTGTTTGGAGCAGGGATCAGACCCAAACAAAAACAGTCACCTAAAAGCTTATCAAGAAAGAATGTAGAGGGGAAAACTATTGTTTCACATCTGGCCAATAAATTATTTACTACTATTAATCAGGCACCCTATGTGGAAAATATAAGAGCTTACATCACTAACTTAGACTGTCTGAAACCTTCCTTTCTGAGCCATCCTTATTCCCTTCCAGCACCTTTGAAAATTCTCTTCATAATTTTAAACAAAAATAGAATGGTAGTTCCCATTTCTTTGGTGGTCATTCTCTAGAACACACTTATTGTTTGTCTTCAGAGCTATTTAGAAACAGCCCTGTCACCTTCAGTAGCTGTTCTGTGAAGAATCTGGAGGCACACTAATTTGAAATGTCAGTGGATTTAAACAGACTAAAGTATCTGTTAAATTCAACCAATAGATTAATAGTCTTTGTTTATACAGCTGTGGCTTGACATAAACCTGCAGGAGCAGTTGAGTACCACATAAATAACTTACTGAGGAGTGCTTGAGGCCAATTCATGAAGCAATAGATGTTTCAAATAAATTAGAGAGCCAAAGAGTTTTTGAAACCTCAAAGTGTTTACAAAAGAACTGAGACTTTGTCTTCCCTCACAAAATAATGTGAACCCTTAGCACACTTCTGGACATTCTCTACTAAGAAGGATTTCATATTCCAATTATTTAAGAGCCCAGGGCCCTTCCCTATTGCCTTTTTCTTAGGACCCTCATTTCCTACATTAGTATGCCTTTTTCTCCTTCAGTTCTTGCTTTTATGCTACTTGTTATTTAGAGACAGATCAAAATCTTTAGAGGTTAAGTTTTGGTACATCACTCATTCCTCACTGATACATAATTGAAAATCAACACAATTCTGAATCACAAAATGAGTATAAGACAACAAAGTTCTGATATTTCTTGTGAGGAAATTTTGCTTTTCTTAAATATCAAATATATTTTCAAAAATATTTCTTTTCTATTACCTTCCACATGGGCTGAGTTTGCCTATTCACTAACTTCGCCAGTGACATGTCTGAGATTATGAATAAGTTTGCAATGTAGAATTATGAACTGAAAAACTAATTGAAATCTCAAGTCACATAATTAACTATACCTCATATATATGCTAAGAGTCAAAGATTAGAAGCAAAGGCAGGTGGTGAATTGATTTAACAGGAAAGTGGGATGTCTTGTTAGGAATTGTAACTGTGATCAAATGAGGGTGTTACTAGTGAAAAACAAATTAATCTCCACATCACCAAACAGGTATCCCTAGCAGCTTCTCTAATAGCTCCTGAAAACAAGTTGACATTAAGACAGCAAGCAGAAAGGTCTGCTAGCACAGCTAATTAATCAGCACTCACATTGGGTTTGTTGGCAAAAAATCTCAGCTTTGTTTGACATAAGATGAACGGTAGCAGACCTTCCAAGTAACTTAAAGGGATTAAGATAAAGTACCCAACCTTATGGCTCTTTTAATTGACAAGGAGAGAAATCAAACTCAAATTATATCAAAGAACAAAAGAGGGTAGAAGTTTATGGATCATGTATCTAAGAAGTCCAGTGTCTTTGGAGAAGTCCAGGGAATTCAGGCAAGGCTGGATCCAGGGGCTCCAACAGTGCCGTCAGAGCAACATTTCTCTCTCTCCCTTCCTCTGTTGTGGGTGCTAGAGTTTATGAGTTAATCCACAGACTGAAGCCTCTTCTTCACAGTTCCATTGAGACCCAAGACTTCCCCAACTGGGCACAACTTGCACTATTTGCTCATCCCTTCATCTCAGACTCTTAGCCTGACAGTCATGCTCAGACCTCAATCTGGAGGTCAGGCTGCCCACATACATATGACCAGAAATGAGAGAGGTATGGTTTCCCAAGAGATGCTGAGCAAGCAAGGAAAGATGTTCATTCTGATGTCTTGTCCCTCACTTGTATTATACATTGATTGAAAGAGCAACCATGTCATGTATTTTCATGCTCAAAGCAGCTATCATGGATCCTCCTCTCTAGTAGATACCCATCTCCACTTGTTGACCAGTCGATTGACCGGTGTAGAAGACTCAGCAACTAGTGGGTTTTCATTTTAGCAAAGACCACACAATGGCAATTTGCAGCAAGAACCCAGAATCTCACCAAGTGTAATTCTCACATACACATGTTACTAACGAGTCTTTGTAGATGCCTGCCTATCTTGGAAAGGATTTTAACTTCAAATATAAAGCCCAAAGGCAGATCAGATGGGATAACCAACTCCATTTGCATACAGATGCCCAGCAAGCCATAAGAGCATTTTTGAGTGGTGACCTGTGACTGGTTCTGTATATAGGTAGTGGCAGCTACTCACACAATATTTTGACAACTCTCTCAAGTACTTTCAAGTCTCTAATTTCCCTGTCGCCCATCAGTCAAAGCCTGTGTGGTAGGGTATTATAGAAAAAACATATTTTGGGAGACTGAAGCAGGAAGATGCCTTGAGTCTAGGAGTTCAAAACCAGCATAGGCAATATAGGGAGACCCCACCTCTACCAAAAAAGAAAAGATTAGCTGGGTGTGGTGTTGCATGCCTGTGGTCCCAGCTACTCAGGAGACTGAAGTCGGAGGATCACTTGGGCCTGGGAGGTTGAGGCTACAGTGGGCTGTGGTTGCACCAGTGCTCTCCAGCCTGAGCAACAGAATGAGACTCTGTCTCAAAAAAAGAAAAAGAAAAAACATTGGGTTGGGATGGGTTCTAGTGATCACCCTGCTATACATGGGTTAATAAGATGTGTGATTTTGAGCAAGTCACTTTGTCTCTCTGAGTATCAGTGACCTCATCTATAAAGCAAGGAATTCATTCTCTTCAAGTTCTGGCATTCTGTAAGCTCTCCAACAGAGTAATAGCTCTCAACCTTGGCTTCATGTTAGAGAAAGCTTGAGAGCTTTAAAAATAACGCTGATTTCCAGCCATAACCCGTTCAAATTACATAAGAATTTCTGGTGATGGGACCCAGGCATCAATACATGTTTTAAATTTTCCCAGGTGATTCCAATGTGCAGCCAAGGTGAGAATCACTATTGTGTTTCACTCTGTAATCTTCTAGAAGAGCAAACTGACAGAATCAGAAAAGATTCCCAGCTAAATAGTACCCCGATATCCTGTCTGCAGCCAATGTGGGCCTGCAGCTAGCAGCATCTGCCATCAGCATTTCACTTGCATTAGAAATTATTTTCTTTTATTGATGCTCCCAGTGCCATCTGGCACTCAGCATATTCCAGGGAGAGCTTCCAGAATTAGGCCATTATTGTGATTGGTGCTGGATTCTTAGTAAAAATGGTTTACCTCAAACCATTTCAGCCAAAGTATATTTTTCACTATTAAGAAAATAGAAAACGTCAAGGAACACTATATTTTGCATAATGACCTAGGAAATGAGAGGCACCCAAGTGATAGCTTAATCTTTTCCCTCCTGTTATGTAATAACACATATTTTTGTTCAATTACATGAATCATCAAATTCACTTTAACATCAGAATACATTGAAAAACAGGGGGAAGTATAATCCTTAGCAATTAGCTGCTTTTTAAAAGAAAAAAATCATAATCACTTGAGCTTTCTATAGCTTGATAATACTAACCAGCACTTAAGTCACTTTCCATGAGAGGTTGGTCTGTTTCGTTGAACCTTTTTTCCTAGGGGAAAAAAAAATTTGCTATACAATTTCATGAGTCACATCTATATCTCCTGCCACATAATCACATGTTCCATGCAAGCCTGTCTCCCACGTACAAGGGCTTACTTTTCACCTTTGTTTGTTTTTTCTTGTCTCTGCTTTGTGAGCTCTGATACCCTTTGAAAGTAGCAAGACAGAAATAACCTGAGTTGAAGTTTCAGGAAGTTACTTTGTCTTTATAAAGCTTTATTCACTTACAGGCTTCTAAAAATATATCTGACAGGATTCAAAAGCATAACATAAATGAAGTCAATGAAAAGATGAGCCCTCTTCACTCTTCTCTTTTTTCCTAAGCCTTAAAACAAGGAAACATTGTGGTGATTAAATAAAAATAAATGCCTCTTGATAAACCATGTTAGCATTATTTCTTTTCTTCAGAGAGGCTCAAACTCATGACATTTATTTCCCTCTTTGGGCAGGGAGGTCCCTGAATGTAAAAGCGGTCTTGTGCCTGGTTTATATGGCTTCAAATTCAGTAAACCCTACACATTATTGTAGATTGCACTTCTATGGGTATGCTCAAAATGTATGGTTCTGCAAAAACCCTCCCCATAGCGATTTCCCATAGTCATTTGGACTTTGGCTTCTCTTAATTAATCACACTAATAACACCAGACTCCCATTCTCCCATGGCAACACTTACATGCGGTTTAGTAGAAGTCACCCCTTTTGAAGGAGTTAGTTCACCCTTCTCTCTGCCACTACTTCACTCTCTTATGTCACCATTTCTTCTTTGGGGTATTATACTTAGGAAAGCCTCCTCTGCTCTCAGGTTTCCTGAAACCCTCTGGGAGTTTTAAGGACCTTATATTAGTTAGGGTTTTCTAGAGCAACAGAACCAATAGTGTAGATTAAAATATAGATATATATAGTCTATATATACACACGTATATGTACACATACATATAAGCATATAAACAGACACATGGGGAATGGCGGGGAGAGAGAATGATGTCAAGAAATAAGCTTTTGCAACTGTAGAGACCAGCAAGTTCAAAATATGTCGGTCAGGCTGGCATTTCAGGTAAGAGTTGACCTTGCAGTCTTGAGTCTGCAGGTTAGGAACTAAGGCCGAGTTTCTGTTAGTCTTTAGACAGGATTCCTTTTACTTTGTGAAACTTCCGTATCTGCTCTTAAGGCCTTCAACTGATTGGATAAGGCTCATGCACATTATTATGCTGTAGTGGGTACTTATAATTTCATGTTGCCTTGGCATCTATTTTTAAATATAAGTTTAACTTTCTCATACCAGAAGCAGACCTCAGTCACCCTTGATGTAGTTTCCAATACTATATCCCACCCAAACATTTCTAGCCAGTGGTCAGAGATAGAATTCAGGGGCATCTCTCCTGCCTAGCAGGCTGGGTTTCCTGCTTTTCCACTACTTCCTGTAAACAGACCAATTAAATATTTGTCCATGAACTTAAAGTGACCACCCCTCAGTCGCACTGTAGAACTAGCACCTGTTTTCTGTAAACCTACAAGTCAAAGTTCCCCACAGGAAACCTGTTTGAATGATGCCCTGGACCCAATAAAGGCATTGGCCCACTGATTCTTTCACTTTCTCTGTCTCTTTGTCTTTTCTCCCTGACCTTCATGTGTGTGCGGCCTCCACATATGCTGTATATTCTCCAGAGTCTGTAAGTACTAAAAACTTTAAAACTGGCCAGGCATGGTGGCTCACACCTGTAATCCCAGCACTTTGGGAGGCTGAGGCAGATGGATCATTTGAGGTCAGGAGACTAGCCTGGCCATCATGGTGAAACCCAGTGTCTACTAAAAATACAAAGATTATCCTGGAGGGAACCTGGGAGGTAGAGGTTGCAGTGAGCTGAGATTCCACCACTGCACTCCAGCCTGGATGATGGAGCAAGACGCTGTCTCAAAAATAAATAAATAAATAAATAAATAAATAAATAAATAAATAAATAAAATAAAACTTACACATGACTGTTTTGTCATTGAAGGTGTGCCTACAATCCAACCCCTGGTGCCAAGGCTGCCTGAAAGGGACCTATGCCAGTACATTCCCTCCTGGTGCTCTTTTGTCTGGACCTCTCAGCTGCTGGGGACAGTAAATAGCAGCTAACTTGGTAGAGTTTCATTCCAAACAGATTAGTCTGCTTTAATAAAAGTCTACTGATTATAAATGTTAACTACATTTTTAAAATACTTTTACAGCAACATCTAATAACTTAACTTTGGTCACACAAAAATACTTGAAACTTTTTCTTCCCTCCTCCCCCGTTTATGTATTTTTTTTTTTTTTTTGCCTTACTTTAAGATCTTTACCTATTATTTGTTACTTAGCCACCAATTATAACCGTTTTTTACCTTTTTTATTTTAAATCTTCATAATTAAGGATTGAAAATTTTACATAGCACCATTACAGCAATGGGGTATTCTGAGTTTTATTATAAATTTACCTCTACTCTTGAGTTTTATACTTTTATGTGTTTTCATGATAGCAATTATTATCCTTTTGTTTCCAGTTGAAACACCTTCTTAAGCATGTCTTGTAAATCTAGTCTAGTGGTGATAAATTCCCTTGGTTTGTGTTTGTCTGGGAAGGTTTGTATTTCTCCCTAATTTCTGAAAAACAAATTTGCTGGAAATAAAAACCTTGTCCAGTAGGTTCTTTTCTTTCAGCACTTGGAATACATCATCCCATTCTATCCTGTCCCACAAGGTTTCTGCTGAGAAATCTTCTGCTACTCTAATAAGAATTCTCTTGTATGTGACTTGACACTTTTCTCTTACAGCTTTCTCTCTTTGTCTTTTGGCTGTTTGATTATAATTTGCCTCAGAGAGGATCTTTTTGAGTTGAATCTAATTAAGGACTTTAAGTTTCCTGAATCTGGATGTCCATATCTTTCCTTAGATTTGGGATTTTTTCAACTCTTATTTTGTTGGATTTTCCGTGCCCTTCTCCACCCTTCTCCCTCTGACACTACTATAATGCAAAAATTTGTTTAATGGTGTCTCATAAGTCCAATAAGCTTTCTTCATTATTTTTTATTCTTATTTCCTTCTTTTTGACTGGGTTATTTCAAAAGGTCTGTCTTCAAGTTCAAAAATTATTTCTTCTGCTTGATCTAGTCTGTTGTTGAAACTCTCAGTTGTATAATTTATTTATTGAATTCTTCAGCTTCAAGATTTCTGTTTGGTTCTTTTTATAATATCTTTTTGTGGAATTTCTTATTCAGATCATGAATTGCTTTCCTGATTTCATTGATTTGCTTGTCTGTGTTCCCTTGTATTTTGCTGAGTTTCCTTAAGATCATTATTTTGAATTCATTTCAGGCATTTTATAAACATCCTTTTATTTGGGATCTGCCATTGGAGATTGCTCCTTTGGGGGTGTTACTTTTTTGCTTTTTAATATTTCTTGTTTTCCTATATTGATATTTGCATATCGAGCAGAATTGTCACTTTTTCTAACTTTATGGAGTAGTTTTCATAGGGAGAGACTTTTTCTTACAGATGGGTCCTACAGTACTGGTTGGTAATGACACATTGTCTTTGGTTCTGGGTGGACTTCGTGGTGTAGTCTCCATACAGTTTCTTCAGCCATAATGTTTGTCAGTGATAACTGTGATTGCCTCAATGGCCTAGGCTATGGGAGTTTGTGACAACAGTAGCATGGTTTTGCTGGGGGCAGGGGTGTTGGGCTGGTTGTTGGGGTACACCAGACAACTGTAGAGCTGTCCTTCCAGGGAGCAGGGTGGCTGACACTCTGGCTGAGGCAGGCCAGCTGACTGTGCAGCAGCTTCCCCACACTGCAGGTCTGCCTGTTCCCCAGGGCTGCCTTTTGGGTTTGGATGCCAGGGTCCCACTCATTCTGCCTAGCGTCTGGGCAGTTGAGGTCATGACGATTCATGCACCTTTGTGAACTTGATGGAATGATGGTGGGGCCTCAGAGACAGAGAGAATCAGTGGCTACTGGCTGCCAGGGCAAAATGCAGTCTAACAGTGGTCTCTAGCAGTGGGTCTGCTTTCAAGATAGTGCCATGACACAGCAGCTTAGGTTAAAGAGGTTACAGGATGCACAATGTGGGATCCTATTCTGAGGTAATGCAATTACATGAACTTCTGGCAACTGTCCAAACTGGATTTGGGCCTGTAAGGATTGGGGAACTCTTCTATAGCAAGGACTACTGGCATCTATGGTAGCAATGGGGACCACTGAGGATCTCCAGCTCACTTTTTCCCTGTAAGAAACTGCTCCCCACCACCCCCCGACTCCAGGTTGCATCTGGTAGGGGAGACAGTATGTCAGGGGCAGGGTGCCTTGCTCCCCTCTTTATGGTGCTATCTGGGAATTCTGTGCTTCACAGGCATATTGCTGCTCCACTGGTACTCTACAGCATCGTTCCTCAGTCCCTTTAGTCAAAATATAGTCGTTTACTTGTTTTCATCCCCTTTTGTTGGGGGACAGATGCCAGGCAACTCTAGTTTGCGCTGTTGTTCACATCAGTCTCCCATTTACTCTTAAATGTTTTCGTCTCCAGACTTCTGTGCTATACTCCCATCTAATTGAAGCTGCTCACTGGAGATTTCTTGATTACTGATGAGTTATCAGATTCTCTTGGGGCCACACTCTCCTTGGCCTTCAGTTGCATTTGGGGTTGTTACTGAATCTTTCTTCTTGGTTCTTTTTCTGATCCTATATTTTCAGGATACTCTTCTTTAGCTGATGTCTTAAGTGCAGGTATTTCCCTAAAGTTTTCTCCTCATTTGGGTTCTTTTCTCCCCCGCAACCTTCTTACAAATTTTATCAACCCTCGGAGGTTCCAAGATGGCAAAATAGGAACAGCTCCAGTCTATAGCTCCCAGTGTGAGCAACGCAGAAGACAGGTGATTTCTGCATTTCCAACTGAGGTATGGGTTCATCTCACTGGGGCTTGTCGGACAGTGGGTGCAGCCCACGGAGCGTGAGCCAAAGCAGGGTGGGGCATCGCCTCACCTGGGAAGCACAAGGGGTCAGAGAATTCCCTTTCCTAGCCAAGGGAAACCGTGACAGATGGTACCTGGAAAATCGGGATACTCCCACCCTAATACTGCACTTTTCCAATGGTCTTAGCAAATGGCACACCAGGAGATTCTATCCTGCGCCTGGCTCAGAGGGTCCCACGCCCACGGAGCCTCACTCACTGCTAGCACAGCAGTCTGAGATCGAACAGCAAGGTGGCAGTGAGGCTGGGGGAGGGGCGTCTACCATTGTTGAGGCTTGAGTAGGTAAACAAAGTGGCTGGGAAGCTCGAACTAGTTGGAGCCCACTGCAGCTCAAGGAGGCCTGCCTGCCTCTGCAGACTCCACCTCTTGGGGCAGGGCATAGCTGAACAAAAGGCAGCAGAAACTTCTGCAGACTTAAACATCCCTGTCTCACAGCTTTGAAGAGAGTGGTGGTCCTCCCAGTACAGAGTATGAGATCTGAGAATGGACAGACTACCTCCTCAAGTGGGTCCCTGACACCCGAGTAGTCTAAATGAGAGGCACCTCCCAGTAGGGGCTGACTGACACCTCATATGGCTGGGTGCCCCTGTGAGACGAAGCTTCAAAGGGAAGGATCAGGCAGCAACATTTGCCATTCTGCAATATTTGTTGTTTTACAGCCTCCACTGTTTATACTCAGGCAAACAGTGTCTGGAGTGGAACTCCAGCAAACTCCAACAGACCTGCAGCTGAGGGTCCTGACTGTTAGAAGGAATACTAACAAACAGAAAGGACATCCACACCAAAATTCCATCTGTACATCACCATCATCAAAGACCAGAGGTAGATAAAACCAGAAAGATAGAAACCAGAGCAGTAAAGTTGACAATTCTAAAAATCAGAGCACCTCTTCTCCTCCAAAAGAATGCAGCTCCTCACCAGCAATGGAACAAAGCTGGACGGAGAATGACTTTGATGAGTTGAGAGAAGAAGGCTTCAGATGATCAGTAATAAGAAACTTCTCAGAGCTAAAAGAGGATGTTTGAACCCATTGCAAGGAAGGCAAAAACCTTGAAAAAAGATTAGACGAATGGCTAACTAGAATAAACAGTGTAGAGAAGACCTTAAATGACCTGATGGAGCTGAAAACCATGGCATGAGAATTACATGACACATTCACAATCTTCAGTAGCCAATTTGATCAAGTGGAAGAAAGGGTATCAGTGATTGAAGATCAAATGATTAAAATGAAGTGAGAAGAGAAGTTTAAAGAAAAAAGAATAAAAAGAAACTAACAAAGCCTCCAAGAAATATGGGATTATGTGAAAGACCAAATCTACGTCAGATTGGTATACCTGAAAGTGATGGGGAGAAAGGAACCAATTTGGAAAACACTCTGCAGGATATCATCCAGGAGAACTTCCCCAACCTAGCAAGGCAGACGAACATACAAATTCAGGAAACAGAGAGATCGCCACAAAGATACTCCTCGAGAAGAGCAACTCTAAGACACACAATTGTCAGATTTAGCAAAGTTGAAATGAATGGAAAAAATGTTAAGGGCAGCCAGAGAGAAAGGTCAGGTTACCCAGAAAGGGAAGTCCATCAGACTAATAGCAGATCTCTCAGCAGAAACTCTACAAGCCAGAAGAGAGTAGAAGCCAATATTCAGCATTCTTAAAGAAAAGAATTTTCAACCCAGAATTTCATATCCAGCCAAACTAAGCTTCATAAGTGAAGGAGAAATAAAGTGCTTTAAAGACAAGTAAATGTTGAGAGATTTTGTCACCACTAGGCCTGCCTTACAAGAACTCCTGAAGGAAGCACTAAACATGGAAAGGAACAACCAATACCAGTCACTGCAAAAACATGCCAAATTGTAAAGACCATCGAGACTATGAAGAAACTGCATCAACTAAAGGACAAAATAACCAACTAACATAATAATGACAGGATCAAATTCACACATAACAATATTAACCTTAAATGTAAATGGTCTAAATGCTCCAATTAAAAGACACAGACTGGCAAACTGGATGAAGAGTCAAGACCCATCAGTGTGCTGTATTCAGGAGACCCATCTCACATGCAGAGACACACACAGGCTCAATATAAAGGGATGGAGGAAGATCTAACAAGCAAATGGAAAACAAAAAAAAGCAGGGGTTGCAATCCTAGTCTAGAGGGGTACCTGGCCATATGACATGTCAGTCTCTGTCCTTGTCTCCAATAAAACAGACTTTAAACAAACAAAGTTCAAAAGAGACAAAGAAGACCATCCTATATATATTAACTATCCTAAATATATATGCACCCAATACAGGAGCATGCAGATTCATAAAGCAAGCCCTTAGAGACCTACAAAGAGACTTAGACTCCCACACAATAATAATGGGAGACTTTAACACCCCACTGTCAATATTAGACAGATCAATGAGACAGAAACTTAACAAGGATATCCAGGAATTGAACTCAACTCTGCACCAAGTAGACCCAACAGACATCTACAGAACTCTCCACCCCAAATCAACAGAATATACATTCTTCTCAGCACCACATCACACTTATTCCAAAATTGATCACATAGTTGGAAGTAGAACACTCCTGAGCAAATGGAAAAGAACAGAAATTGTAACAAATTGTCTTTCAGACCACAGTGAAATCAAACTAGAACTCAGGATTAAGAAACTCACTCAAAACCACTCAACTACATGGAAACTGAACAACCTGTTCCCGAATGACTATGAAGTCAGAATGATGTCATGATTTCAGATGAAATGAAGGCAGAAATAAAGATGTTCTTTGAAACCAATGAGAATAAAGACACAACATACCAGAATCTCTGGGGACACATTTATAGCAGTGAGTAGAGGGAAATTTATAGCATTAAATGCCCACAAAAGAAAGCATGAAAGATCTAAAACTGACACCCTAACATCACAATTAAAAACTAGAGATTCAAGAGCAAACATTCAAAAGTTAGCAGAAGGCAAGAAATAACTAAGATCAGAACAGAACTGAAGGAGATAGAGACACAAAAAACTCTTCAAAAAATCAATGAATCCAGGAGGTGGTTTTTTGAAAAGATCAACAAAATTGATAGACTGCTAGCAAGACTAATACGAAAGAGAGAAGAAAAAGAGAAAGAGAGAAAGAAAAGAGAGAAGAATCAAATAGATGCAATAAAAAATGATAAAGGGGATATCACCACCAATCTCACAGAAAAACAACCTACCATCAGAGGATAATAAAAATACCTCTACACAAACTAGAAAATCTAGAAGAAATGGATAAATTCCTGGACATGTACACCCTCCCAAGACTAAACCAGGAAGAAGTTGAATCCCTGAATAGACCAATAACAGGCTCTGAAATTGAGGCAATAATTAATAGCCTACCAACCAAGAAAAGTGTAGGACAAGACTGATTCACAGCCAAATTCTACAAGAGGTACAAGGAAATAAAGGGTATTCAATTAGGAAAAGAGGAAGTCAAATTGTCCCTGTTTGCAGATGACATGATTATACATTTAGAAAACCTCATTGTCGCAGCCCAAAAGACGAGCTGGTAACATTCCTTCTGAAACTATTCCAATCAATAGAAAAAGAGGGAATCCTCCCTAACTCATTTTACGAGGCCAGCACCATCCTGATACCAAAGCCTGGCAGAGATGCAGCAAAAATGGATAATTTCAGACCAATATCTCTGATAAATATCAATGCAAAATTCCCAATAAAATACTGGCAAACTGAATCCAGCAGTACATCAAAAAGCTTATCCACCACGATCAAGTGGGCTTCATCCTTGGGATGCAAGACTGGTTCAACATACACAAATCAATAAATGTAACCCATCATATAAACAGAACCAAAGACAAAAACCACATGATTATCTCAATAGATACAGAAAAGGCCTTTGACAAAATTCAACAGCCCTTCATGCTAAAAACTCTCAATAAACTAGGTATTGATAGGACATATCACAAAATAATAAGAGCTATTTATGACAAGCCCACAGGCAATACCATACTGAATGGGCAAAAACTGGAAGCATTCCCTTTGAAAACTGGCACCAGACAGGGATGCCCTCTCTCACCACTCCTATTCAACATAGTGTTGGACGTTCTGGCCAGGGCAATCAGGCAGGAGAAAGAAATAAAGGGTATTCAATTAGGAAAAGAGGAAGTCAAATTGTCCTGGTTTGCAGATGACATGATCGTATATTTAGAAAACCCTATCGTCTCAGCCCAAAATCTCCTTAAGCGGATAAGCAACTTCACTAAAGTCTCAGGATACAAAATTAATGTGCAAAAATCACAAGCATTCCTATACACCAATAACAGACAAACAGAGAACCAAATCATGAGTGAACTCCCATTAACAATTGCTTCAAAGAGAATAAAATGCCTAGGAATCCAACTTACAAGAGATGTGAAGGACCTCCTCAAGGAGAACTACAAACCACTGCTCAACAAAATAAAAGAGGACACAAACAAATGGAAGAACATTCCATTCTCATGGATAGGAAGAATCAATATCATGAAAATGGCCATACTGCCCAAGGTAATTTATAGATTCAATGCCATCCCCATTAAGCTACGGATGACTTTCTTCACAGAATTGGAAAAACTACTTTAAAGTTCATACAGAACCAAAAAAGAGCCTGCATTGCCAAGACAATCCTAAGCCAAAAGAACAAAGCTGGAGGCATCATGCTACTTGACTTCAAACTATACTACAAGGCTACAGTAACCAAAACAGCATGGTACTGGTACCAAAACAGAGATATAGACCAATGGAACAGAACAGAACCCTCAGAAATAACACCACACATCTACAACCATCTGATCGTTGACAGACCTGACAAAAACAAGATATAGGAAAAGGATTCCCTATTTAATAAATGGTACTGGGAAAACTAGCTAGCCATATGTAGAAAACTGAAAGTGGATCCCTTCCTTACACCTTATACAAAAATTAATTCAAGATGTATTAAAGACTTAAATGTTAGACCTAAAACCGTAAAACCCTTCGAAGAAAACCTGGGCAATACCATTCAGGCCATAGGCATGGGCAAGGACTTCATATCTAAACCACCGAAAGCAATGGCAACAAAAGCCAAAATTGACAAATGGGATCTAAATAAACTAAAGAGCTTCTGCACAGCGAAAGAAACTACCATCACAGTGAACAGGCAACCTATACAATGGGAGAAAATTTTTACAGTTTACCCATCTGACAAAGGGCTAATATCCAGAATCTACAAAGAACTTAAACAAATTTACAAGAAAAAATCAAACAATCCCATCAAAAAGTAGGCACAGGATATGAACAGACACTTCTCAAAAGAAGACAGTTATGCAACCAACAGACACATTAAAAAATACTCATCATCACTGGTCATCAGAGAAATGCAAATCAAAACCACAATGAGAAACTATCTCACACCACTTAGAATGGTGATCATTAAAAAGTCAGGAAACAACAGATGCTGGAGAGGATGTGAAGAAATAGGAACACTTTTACACTGTTGGTGGGATGGTAAACTGGTTCAACCATTGTGGAAGACAGTATGGTGATTCCTTAAGGATCTAGAACTAGAAATACCATTTGACCCAGCCATGCCATTACTGGGTATATACCCAAAGGAATATAAATCATGCTGCTATAGAGACACATGCACACGTATATTTATTGCAGCACTATTCACAATAGCAAAGACTTGGAACCAACGCAAATATCTATCAATGAGAGACTGGATTAAGAAAATGTGGCACATATACACCATGGAATACTATGCAGCCATAAAAAAGGATGAGTTCATGTCCTTTGTAGGGACATGGAAGAAGCTGAAACCATCATTCTGAGCAAACTATCACAAGGACAGAAAACCAAACACTGCATGTTCTCACTCATAGATGGGAATTGAACAATGAGAACACTTGAACACAGGATGGGAAATATCACACACCGGGGCCTGTCGTGGGGTGGGGAGGCTGGGGGAGGGATAGCATTAGGAGATATACCTAATATAAATGACGAGTCAATGGGTGCAGCACGCCAACAAGGCACATGTATACATATGTAACAAACCCGCACATTGTGGACATGCACCCTAGAACTTCAAGTATGACTTAAAAAAAAAAAAAGAAAAATTTTATCTACCATCTAAATTCATCATCTTGATTTTTTAAAAATTCCAAAATGTATATCTCTAATTTCAAAGTTTCTCAAAAGCTCCAGACTAATATGTACTTTTTAAATATTCAGGACCTTTTCATATGACTGCCACCCTAGTACCTAAATCTCAGTATGCCAAAAATTCATTGTGTAGGGAAAAGACAGATCAGACTGTTACTGTGTCTATGTAGAAAGGGAAGACATAAGACACTCCATTTTGACCTGTACCCTGAACAATTGCTTTGCCCTGAGATGCTGTTAATCTGTAACTTTGCCCCAACCTTTAGCTCACAGAAACATGTGTTGTATGGAATCAAGGTTTAAGGGATCTAGGGTTGTGCAAGATGTGCCTTGTTAACAAAATGTTTACAGGCAGTATGCTTGGTAAAAGTCATCGCCATTCTCCAGTCTTGATAAACCAGGGGCACAACGCACTGTGGAAAGCCCCAGGGACCTCTGCCCTGGAAAGCTGGGTATTGTCCAAAGTTCCTCCCCATGTGATAGTCTGAAATATGGCCTTGTGGGATTTGAAAGACCTGACTGTCCCCCAGCCTGACACTCGTTAAGCATATGTGCTGAGGAGGATTACTAAAAGAGGAAGGCCTCTTGCAGTTGAGATAGAGGAAGGCCACTGTCTCCTGCCTGCCCCTGGGAACTGAATGGCTTGGTATAAAACCCGATTGTACATTTGTTCAATTCTGAGATAGGAGAAAAATTGCCCTGTGGTGGGGGGCGAGACGTGTTGGCAGCAATGCTGCTCTGTTACTCTTTACTCCACTGAGATGTTTGGGTGGAGAAAAGCATAAATCTGGCCTACGTGCACATCCAGGTATAGTACCTTCCCTTGAACTTACTTGTGACACAGATTCATTTGCTCACCTTCTTGCTGACCTTCTCCCCACTATCACCCTGCTCTCCTGCCACATTTCTCTTGCTGAGATAGTGAAGATAGTAATTAATAAATACTGAGGGAACTCAGAGACTGGTGCCGGTGCAGAACCTCCATACCCTGAGCGCTGGTCCCCTGGGCCCACTTTTCTTTCTCTATACTTTTGTCTTTGTGTCTTATTTCTTTTCTCAGTCTCTCGTCCCACCTGCTAAGAAATACCTACAGGTGTGGAAGGGCTGGCCCCCTTCACATTGTCCATCTCCTTGCTAAATTGTGTATGTATATGTATATATATGTATTTTCCAAGAACTCAGGCTTAAACTCTAGGGGAATTTTCTGATCACTGTATTGCCTTAGCCCCAACACTGACTCTGTTTCCAAGCACTATTCATTCTACCAGTCCAGTGTTTCAGTGTCTCATTGGTCCTCTTCTTTCATGTTCTCACTGTCATCAATCTGGTAAAGGCTCTTCATTCTCATCTTCTTTCTTGTAATAGCGACCTCACTGTTCTTGCTCCCCCTGGCAAATGAGCCTCTTGGATGCTTCCAATCACATTGGTTTCTCATTCTCCACACCTTTACTCAGGTGCTTTCCTCAGCATCCCCCTTTCAGAAAGTTACCCTGGAATCCACAGATTTTTCTCTGCCAATTTGGCATTTTACCACATTACTTTGTTGCAATTTGTACACCTCTAATTTTTCATTATTACCTTAATTTGTCTTAGAAGCCCCTGAAGTGATGAAGAGTTTACAAACTAAGAGGACAAATAAGCTACATCCACAACTATAAAGCCCTTGTAGAAAGTAATAATATGTGTTCATCTTGCCTCCTCTTCTGAATATAATCTTACGGTAATAATTTTGCCCTATATTCTTCTATTCCCACCCTCATTCAAAGTTCAGGATAGTGTGGGACAGAGATTTCAATAATCCTCTGCTAGTTAAGGGACTCATAGACTTAAAAAATATCTGAAGAGAACAAATCTGCCTTGAGCCAGGAGATGTCCCAACTAGAGATAGCAAACTGGTGGCCCTGGGGCCATATACTGATTGCAAATATATTTTAATGATCCTCCTAAGGTTTTAAATATTTAAATTAATTTCTCAATCTTTATTAGGTTGGAAGATTGCATACAAAAATCTGGATTTCCAGCTTCTCTTGAAAAACAATTACAGTTAGCAACACTAGACCTCCTGAATGACCCTGGACAGCAATTAGCTGGAGCTGATGTATGTGCCTTTTTGGGACACAGCCAAGACTCTCCAGGTAGCCCAAGTTTTTCTCCCCCTGTTTAAGTTACCAGCTTGGTCCCTGTAGGCACAGAGTTTGGAATCCCTGATTGTACCCCACCCACCAATCAGGTTCTTCCTATCGCACCATGCTAAAAAATATGTCCGATTTCTCACTGATCTCTATTTCCCAGGCCCATTTCACAGGGGTCCTGTGGAGCCATTTCTTAGACCAATTACTGCCCGTGACCTCATTCCACTTCCTCCTGTCTTTCTTCCCCTCTGTTTAAAGTGAAAGTAAGCCAAGACCCTAAACAAAAACAAGCTTTCATTCTCAACCTCCTTAAAGAACAAATTACAGCCTAAGCTTTAAGAGCAACTATTGTCAGCCCATCTCAAGCTGGAGTGTCTCCCCAGAACAAACATCAGCAACTTTTACATGGCCCAGAGGTCCAGGGCCATGGAGAATAGAGGGAATTTCCCAAGTTAAGCAAGAATTCAGTGCTACCAGTTCTGAAAGAGTTTTTAGATAAAATGTGAACGTTCCAGAAGGCCTCTGAATTTTGTTTATAAAGCAGATATGCAGCAACTTCTGGGAAGTTTCCAGATGATTAATGGAATCTGCACACTTTCTATGCGGCTATACCATTTACTATAGACTCAGCCTTCAGAACTGAGCAAAATCGTACAGTCTGTGAATCAACTAACTCCCCTTGATACCGTTTATCGTAGCAGAAATGCTAATGATGAATATGAAATGTAATTACTGGGTGGGGCCGAGCTAGGATGAGACGTGAAATGAGGCAATGCTTCAAGTCAAAATGTGTGTTCAATTAATGTGGCATTAAATTCCTCAGGTTTTATTGTAAGCTTATTCATTCCCCACAGTCGATCTTTTCTGAGAGAAAATTAAAAAAAAAAAAACATTATAATTGCACATTGGTTCTGATGTGACTATGCTATCTTTCTTGAACTTTTGAGAAACACTATTAGATGTGTCAGGAGTGGGTTTCCTAGATTGTTTGTAATACTACTAAGGGGCAGGAGGCCATCACCTTGAGAGGTGTCACAACTCTAAACAAGCAGGGACCTTCCTTGTTAAAACTGTCTTCTTGACTGATTTGTGACTAGAAATTTACCAAATGCAGCTTCATAGGTGTGTGTGCGTGTGATGATGAGACACTCTAGCTGTGCAGCTGAGCAAGTGTTGGAGAAGCTGAAGATCAATGATTTAATTCATCAAGTGTCCCAGCCTCCCATGTGTACAACAGCAGCCCACACCCAGCCACTCCCATTGTTCTGGTGGGTGGGAGGGAGAGCTCTGGGCACAGACTCAGGTTGGCCAGTCTGAGGGCTGTGGCAGGCAAGGTGAGCAGTTCTGGCAACGGGGTGTGGGTGGGCTTCCACAGACCCAGACAAAGGCTCTGCTCCTCCGTGCAGTATCTGGTGACAGTAACGACAATATTAAAAAATAACATGAGCATAGAGAGTAATTCACCTGAGCTCCAAAAGGGGTGGCCTTAATTTCCACAAAATCCCAAAGTCATTCAAACAACTTTGGAAAGCCTTTCAATCCTCCAAGCAATCACTCCACCCTGCCCAGCCTCAGGACACCTCCTCACTTTTTCCACATCTCCACTTGAGGTGACACATTCTCACCTGACTGGGTCTTTTTAGGTGATAGTATCTTCCAGTGACTTCATGAGATGCCTGAGCAATGGCCCAAGACTTAAGAATATAGATTTCATTCAAATACACATGTATCTAGGAAACCTCCAAGGTAGGAATTCAATGGCAAGAGGTCAGTACACCTTGGCTGGCTGGTAGGGGCAAGTGAATTGGATTTAATTTAATAACCTGAACAGATAATTCATTAACATGATTCAAAACTCAAAATGATGTCAGAAGTGTCCATTAAAAAGTCTAGGCCCCTCTTCCTCACCACTACCTCATCTATCCCATTCTCTACTTCTCAGAAGAAACCATTTTATGAGTTCCTTGAATATCATTCCAGTGTTCCTTTATACAAACACAGACAAATATGTACTCTTTCCTATCCCTTACACGAAATGTAGCAAACTATATACACCGTTTTACATTTTCCTTTTCCACTTAATAACATATCCTGGTAATTTTTATTAATTTACTGAAAACTTCCTCACTCATTTTTGTAGCTGGATAGTGTTTATGTGGTTCTACCACAATTTATTTAACTGGTTTCCTACAGATGATCCCTTAGATTGATTTTAATTTTTATTATTACAAAACAGAGCTGCAGCTGAAAACCTTGTACGTACATCTTATTATATACATACAGGTATGTATGTAGGTCAATCCCCAGAAGTGAGATCGTTGGGAATGCAAGTGTCAATGCATTTGTAATTTTAAGGGATATAACACAACTGTCCTCCATAGACCTGGCCCATTTGAACCCTCACAAGTATTGTAGGAAAGTGCCTGTTTGTCAAGGGAAATGTTGGAGGGAAGCAGTTCCTTGTGCCAGGGCAGCCCTCAAGACACTATGTAAAGAGAGGTGAAAGACAGGCGATGGTTTGTGCTGTACTACGTGGCGCTCAGAAGAACACTGGAATGAGTTTCAGAGAAGCCAAATCTACTTGAGTTCCTGTGGACCTTAGAAAGCGCCCTTTGGGAGACCTCTTTCCGAGCAGAAGTTAAACAACTGCCTTACTCCTTTGATGAAGGACTCTAACATTATTTGAATTTTTGAGCATATGATACTTGCAGTGTCAATACTTCAAATCCTGGTTACAGCAGGTGGGCAAAGGGGCCGTGCAGCAGAGCCCTGGCCTGGGAGTTGGGATTTGTGTGTTCTAAGTTCACGTCTGCCTTTCTGTGACTAAACTCACCTCTCAGGTTCAGATGCCTCACTTGTGCAATGGGTTAAAAGATTCTTGCCCTTCCTTTCTTTCGGGATCATTGAAGGTTGAATCAGATAATGTGGATAGAAACCACTCTTTAAATGGAGAGTGGAAACCACTCTTTAAATGTAGGAGTTATTATTACTGAAAGGCAGTGTCCAATCAGAATGCCGAGAACCATGGATCTGGCAAGGCAAATGAATGAAACGTAGGTCATGAGAAACTGAGTCACGTCAGTTCATGGAGGGTAATCTGTGGTGAATGCACGTGCCAGCCTGTTCTACCCATTGCAGACAAGTGCTCTGATTGGAAATCCTCTGACTCCTCCACACGTCTTGGCCTTTGACAAGTTGATCACAGATGGGAGAAGGACATTCTGTTTCTTTAGTGTTACGGGCTGACTCACTTCCCTCTTCTCTGCAATAAGCACAAAGGCCAAAGTCAGTCCACTCTACCAAGAAACAGCAAAATGGCTCTGAGAGTGGTGTCCTTCCTGATCGGGGGTAAGGAAAATATATCTATGAATATTCATTCACTGCTCATTTAGGAGTGTTCTGTGTAAAGACCCTTTGAAAGTAGATGAGAATAGGCATAAAAGGGTTTGATTAATCCCTGAGTCAGCTGGCCCCTACCCCAAAACACATGCAATGGTTGTCATAGAGAGCTGGTTTACAAAGAAAATGTTTCTGCAGATATGTGGGCTTGGTACTGCCACCGCCTCCCATTCTCCAACAAGAATAAAACAGACTCTGGGATTGGGCTGGGCCCTTTAGGGTTAAGCCGCAGATCCTAAAGTCAAATTAAATATCAGCTCCTGAAGGGGACATCCCCAGTGCTCACATTTTCCAAGATGTCAGGCCTGAGTACAGGAGACCTCTCTCTGAAATTCCTCCCCTTTCCTCTCTGTGTATTCGGGTCCCATCCATCCTTAAAGACATCTCAGGCCCTACTGGCCCTGGTGAAGTCTCACCTGACTGCTTCATCTCACAGGGATATTTCATTCTTTTGCAATCATTGAACTCTTGCAGGCCCCTCCCTCTAGAGAGTCAATTACACACCCTTGCCACCTTGTCATGTCTCCCTGCATTGTTGGCCTGCTATAATAATGATCATTATCATTACCTAACTGTTTATATGTTCTTTCTCTGCTCATGCAATCCCACATTCATTTTCCCTCAACAACATATATTGATCATGCGACATGTACCCTGACTCACTGAGGAGGACTCAAAGATAAAGATAATAATAATGATGATGTAATAACCCCAAAACAATATTTACAGAGTACTATACCCCAGCTTCTGGGCTACACACTATCTTATTTAATTCTCACAACAACAATTTGAAGAAAGGTTTGTCATTATCCCCATTTTACAGATGAGGAAACAGGCTCAGAAAAGTTAATGAATCTGTCTGAGGCTACACAGCTAGCGTTTGATGAAGTGATTGGTCACTCCTCAAGGAACCAGGTTAGTGGGGAAGAAAAACAAATGGCCCTGCAATTTCAGCCTGTGGAAGAGCTGCTTTGGCAAAGGGCAGAGTGCTGTGGGAGCACAGAACTACCAGAACTGTGGGCAGGTGTCAGGGCAGGCTCTAAGAAGAAGGCAGAGCCTGAGCCGAGTCACAGAGGATCAACAGGAGACGGCAAAAAAGGAGGATCCGCTTCTTAGGAACAAAGGTCTGGGTGTCTTCGGGGGCCAAGTTGCCTCATCTGTTCACCTAACTCCTCACCTTCAGCTCCACCCTCCAGGGGACCCCTTCTAAATCAGGCCTGTTCTTCTGGGAGGGAAACTGGGGTGGCTACCCTGAGCCCTAGGTTTGGTGGTGGTGGGTGCCCCAGGACGTTGCAGTTATTTTTGATGGCTATTAAATTACATTACAAGCGTACATAATTTCATAACATCTGACACACGCTGGCTGCATTGCTCTGGGCTCTGCAGCCCCCAAGGATTTGCCCTCAAGGAATTCCCCCAAGGAATTCTTCCTGTAGTTTCCCCGCAGTTCCCCTCGAGTCTGAACTTTTGTGGAGCTTTATTGATCCTGGCCCCAGACCATTCAGAGAAGGCACTAATTCAATTACAGCTGCGCGAAACCCTTCAGAGGCAGCCTACGGAGGCTGATTTTGATTCTCCTTTTCTGTGTCAGTGGTTTCCAAAAGACAGTGCTCGAGAGGCAGAGTATATTTTCTTTAAATTATAAATAACCAGAACAAGGAAAAGAGGTGGCACTGGGAACAGGGCAGGAATGGGTAAATTAAAAAATAAAAAATAAACAAACAAACAAACAAATAAATAAAGCCGCAGCAAAATAAAACCGTGTGGCTTCAAAAATGTTTTATGACTTTCTATAAGGCAATAACACAGAAGGGAAGGTCCTTTTTAAAATCTGTTTTCTGAGATCGTCTGTGCTGTGGACACATTGTGGCTAAACCTCTGAATTCCTAATACAGAGATTGAAACTAAGACAAAGAAAGCAGAGGGGATTCCGCCAAAATCATGCAGACCATCAGAGGTCAGTTTGGAAGCCACCAATCCTGTTTAGAAATACAACCAACTGCTTCCCTCATTCATGGTCTCAGGCCTGTATCACATTTATAGCACCTGGAAAACTCCAAGAAAAGAAGATAACCTTAAGTAGCAGACCCTGTTAAATTATAACCAGCAATGAGTCACCCGCCACCTGCTTTCTAACAGAGCTCAAATTTTGCTTACACTCCCCAAGGATCCACGCACTTCAGGGATTGGCCTAAGCCTCTGGGAATTGGTTTGGGAGGGACATGGGAACCAATGCTGGCCAACGAGACACATGGGCAGACTCCCAGGGAGGCTCCTTGGAAAGATATCTTCCCATCTCTTCAAAAGATAAATAGACATAGATAGGTATAGGCATAGGCATACAGTAGAACTAAAAAGAGAACATTTTGACTCATGTAACTGAAAAGTAGAGGCACTGCATGGGAAGAGGGATTGTGCTGGGCTCAAACAGAGTCCACAAAACTTGGTCTTTCTCCATTCCCAGTCTCCTTTGTTCTGAGTTGGTTTCACACTCAGGAAGCCTCCTCCCACAGATGGTTCCCTATTAACTCCAAGTATGAATAATTTTACAGCCAGCGGTTCCTAGGTGATATGGTTTGGATGTGGTTCTCTCTAAATCTCATGCTGAAATGTGATCCCCACTGCTGAAGTGGAGGCGGGGGGCCTGTTGGGAGGTGTTTGGGTCATGGGGGCAGATGCCTCATGAATGGCTTAGTGCTGTCCTTGTGGCGTTGAGTTCTTACTCTGTGAGTTCACGTGAGAGCTGGTTATTTAGAGTAGCATAGCACTCCTCCTTTCTCTCTCGCTCTGTCTCTCACCATGTGACATTCTGGATCCCCTTCACTCCACCATGACTGTAATATTCTTTAGGCCCTCACCAGAAGCACCAGTGTTCTAGTAAAAGATCTAGGTTTGAGTTTTATTGGATCAACTTAGGAGATGTGTTCGTCTCTGAGACAACCACTGTGACATGGGGAAATGTCCATGCTGGAGTTACTTGCTGGCTGCTGAAACAGGAAGTGGGGTGGAATCAGCCCACACAGACCACTTGGAGGAAGAATCAGGAAGGGGGTAGTTCCCCCAAAGAAAAATGGAGAATCAGCTATTAGAAGAAGTTGCATGGATGCTGGGCAGGCATGAGAGGTGTCCACAAAGCAGGGCCGTGTAGATCATGGTAAGGAGTTGGCATTTTATGCTATGAGCTCTGGGAAGCCATCAAAGCATTTTAAACAGGAGAGTGATCCACTGACATATGTTCTGATGACATTTCAAAAAGAATATTTTGACTTCAGGTTACAGAAAGTACTTCAGGGAGCTAAGCTTGGAAGGACTGAAATCAGGGGCTATGATAGAATGACAGGCAGGAGAGCTTGGTGCCTTGAACCAGGGTGGTAGTTATAGAAATTGGAAAAACATGAACATATTTGAGATACTCTTGTGGAAGAGCTGATGTCACTTGTTGATGGATCAGAGATAAACTAGTAAGTGAAAGAAGTCAAGCACAATTACCAGGGCTTGGACTTGATCACCTGGGTAAATCATGATGCCATTTACCAAGAGGGGAAAGACATGGGAAGTGGGAAGACAGGGATGAGCTGGGAGGGCAAAAATCAAGAGTTCCGTCATGAATACAGAAGAGCAGTCTGTGCTGGAATTATAAATCCAGGAATCATCAGCATATAGACATTATTTAAATGAGAAAGACTGAACGAGATCATCCAGGAAATCATGTAGAGAGAAGTGGGGGCACTCATACTACTTCACCAACAATTTCTCCACTCTGTCCAACCTGGTCCTCTTGGGTTCTGAGCAAGTAGGGGTTCTCTCACCCCTGGACTTCTTTCTTTTGCCATTCTCATTGCCTGCAATGCCTTCCTCCCTTTTCCTAGTGCCCCTGAATGCTCATTCTTTAAGGATCAGCTCAAATCTACCCTCTCCAGGAATCATGGGCCTCATTATCCCCACTGCCAATGTCAGCTTCCTTTGCTTCCTATAACTTTGTTTACTTTCTGCACATTTGGCATTTGTAAATCAATGTCTTCTGCTCTATGTATATGTCATATTTCTCCCAATTAGAGTATAAGCTCAGAGAAGGCAGTCTGGAAGCCTTTATACCCCCCAATATTTGGCAGGTTTTCCAGAAAAGAGTTAAAACAAAAATCTGTTGATCAATGACCACGTTCACTCTTATCTTCTCTTGATAGTTTTGTGCCAGTGGTTGAGAATTAATCTCAAATTCTGAGCAGCTCAGCAAGGGTATTTCAATCAATTTCTTGAAAATAAGGCAGCAATTGTCAAATGCTTTAAAATACTTAGGGCGAATAAATGCTTGTGGCAAATAAAAAGAACATGACTCAATTCATATTGAAAAGAACCAGAGGAAAGTAGTTTCCCACAGAGGAAAGTCATAGAATTAAAATGAATGTCTATGAACCACTTCAACTATTTTTGCATCTATCCCTGAATAATATTCCACTTAACTGGAACATATCTCAGTGTGTTTGTGCCCATTTAACATCCCCTGTCTTCCCAACCCAGCATCTACAACTTACAGCCTGTCATCGTTCCAAAATGCTTCCATGTGGCTAAACTGGGTTGCCAAGCTCCATCAGGCTCAATTAGCACTGGAGATTCTGGAGAGCCCCAAATTATCATTCTTTTCTGATTGTACCACCAAAGACCTTCCCATCCTATCTCTTCCTCAAACTCACTAAGTTCCATAGTTGTATTTGTTCCAATTTTTAATCCCAATAGTCTCCAGCTGTTTTAGATGCACCGCCCCCCCCCACCCCCCATCTGGGTTCTCCTGGCTGGGCTTCCCATGACAGTATTCTCCAATTAGGCAAATCACCCTTCAATCCACAAATTTTCTTTAAAGCTGTAGCAAGTACACCCACGGTTGTGACAACGTTGAATAAAATGGAATAGGTCTGATCCACTTTCCCAAAGCTGACTTTTGCTGCTGATTGAGTCATATCTGTTTACCACAGGTCATTTGATTTCCTCCTTTTGACTCATGCTTAACTTCAAAACTGATATAACTTGAGTCTGCCACTTGAATGTGACCTTCCTTTTTGCCTGTAGGATCTCCAGCTCCACTCAGCTCCTGGGGCTCAGCCAGCAGAGCTATGCATGGAAAGGAACCCACCTTGGAACAGGATCCCTGGCTCTGCCACTATAATTGCTGAGTGATCTCCAGCTAGTTAGTCTGAGCCTATTTTCTCATGTGAAAAATTGAGATAAAAATACTTGGAACTATTGTTGTGAAGGTTAAATGAGATAACATAAGAAAAATGCCTGGAACCAAATCTTGCACCAAAGTAGGTAGGGGCTCAACAAATATTGAATTGAACCGTATGACATTGCCATTTACATAGGTCAAAAGTGGCCAAATATTGACAATTTCATATGGTTCAACCTGCCATCAGCTTACTACTCAAGCACCTAAGAAATCAGTGTCCGATTGGTTGGAGTATTGGGTACAAACAAGGCAGAACCTTAGAGGTAGAACCCCAGTGTTGACTTTTATTTACGTTATCAAAGAATCAAGGAAGGCCAGCACCCTGTTATGCACTTTAAATTCTGGGAGATTTTCTTGACTCTCAGCTAGTTAAAGCAGATTTAAGAGACAGGATAACATTGTGGTTTAGAGCCTAGACTCGGGAGAGACTGTCTGGAATTAAATTCCAGCTCTGCTACTGACGAGCATTGTGAAACTGAGCAAGTTTGTTCATCAACCTGGGTCTCAGTTTTGTTCCCCATGACATGGGATATTACAGGGTGTTGTGAAGATTAGGTAAGTTAATACATGTAACATTCATAGAATCTTGAAGTGCTAATAATCATTATCTTGATTTAAAATAGGTGGTTTGGCCTGCCTAGTTAGTGAAATCTCTCTCACAAGACAACACCCATTGGGTAGAAATCAGAACTGCAGCAATGGAGAGTCAGCCTCCTCTTGTTGATCAGTTCCAGTTTAGCAGCTGGGATACTCCTTGGGAAGCTCAAAGATGGTAGGTGTCACCACCCATGAGAGCTCAGTGAGAATCCACCCAGCCAGTGATGAGTGCTTCAAGGGTAGGGCAGAGAACATCATACAGTCATTTGGAGCAGTGGTGACTCATGCACACCCTGAAAACCTCAACAGAAAAGAGACCGTAGCAGATGAAAAGGAAGAGGGATACAATTACTACAACCAAGAAGAAACAGACACTGCTCATTCTGGTAAGAAATGAAAGCATAATTTGAATTCAGCATTTATTTAGAAAATCAGATTAATGAGGACAAAGACATCATAAGGAAAATAATAATAAAGACCTCTAGGCTTTCCCACAATCACTTTCATGTATATTATCTAACTACATCCACACACAAAAAGTCTCTGAGTCAGATAGGCAAAGCCAGCATTATTTTCATGTATGGATGAGGAACTGATGAATCATGGAGTTTAAATGGCTAACTAGAGTCAAAAAGAATGTAGAAACCCATAAAAGACAAAGAGAATAAAGAAAACAAGCAGACAAGAGAATTCCACACAAGTCTGAAAGATAGGACCAGATGGAGGTGAGGTAAGTGGTTTAGTAAGACAGAGGAAGCAAGGATTTAAGTCACCTAAAGACAAGTTACCACAAATTAATTAGCTCATTCATCCCAATGGAAAACCTGAGATGCTCAAGATTTGGAGACAGCGGGCACAAAGGAGGATTGGGTTGAGGTAAGGAGCTAAAAATAGACGTTGAAAGTTTGTTTGTGAAGCAGTCATGTTCTTCTCTCACCTTGCACAGTCAGGCCATTAGTTTCCCAGGCTGGTGATGAAAGAGTTATTTTTTTTGTGTGTAATTTGAATGGGAAAGGCTTTGATTTGGGGCTACACAGATAGGGGCAACAGAGGGGAGGGACATGGAAGTCTGCAAACTTAACCAACTTCTCTTCATTTCTCCCTCCCTACTACTCTTCTCAGTCTCACTTCTCTAAAGAAGATGTACAAATGGCTAACAGGTATGTGAAAAAATGCTCAACTTCACTAATCATTAGGGAAACGCAAGTCAAAACCACAATGAAATATGATCCCAACCCAGTTAGAATGGCTGTTATCAAAAAGACAAAAGCTAAATGTTGGTGAGGATGTGAAGAAAGGGGAATGCTTATACACTGCTGATAAGAATGTAAATTAGTACGACTGTTATGGAAACAATATAAAGGTTCCTCAAAAAACTAAAAATAGAACTACCATATGATCCAGCAATCCCACAATTGGGAATATATCCAAAAGAAAGGAAATCATAATATTGAAGAAATATCTGTACCCCCATGTTTACTGCAGTACTATTCACAATAGCCAAGATAAGGAATTAACCTGTGTCCTTCAACAAATAAATAGATAAAGAAAATGAGTTCTATATATACAATGGAATGCTATTGTATATAAATACATTTTCAGTCATAAAAAAATGAAATCCTGTCTTTTGCAGCAATGTGGATGGAACTGGGGGATGTTATGTTAAGTGAAATAAGCTTGACAAAGAAAGACAAATATTGCATATTCTCACTTATATGTGAAACTAAAAAAAGTTGATGTCTTGGAAGTAGAGAGCAGAATGATGGTTATCAGAAGATTATCTTTTGACAAATTATCCTAAAGAAAAAGTTTCCAGCTTTATTGATTGACTGATTTGCATTTATGAACTCCATGTTCAATCACCCATAAATGGAACTCACAGGTCAATAAGTTCTACCCCCACACACAGGGCCCTCTGAACAATCTTTTAAAGCCTCACTCTTAATGTGAACAGAGTGTCAAGCCTCCCCCAGATGGCTGAGGAAAGCCTCTAGCATGAAAGAGAAAGACCAATGCAAGAAAAAAAATTTTAAAAAGAAATCTGGAGAAAACAAATAACACAAGAGGATATAAGGTTTTCAAAGCTATAACCCTTAGTGAAATAAGTGAAGATAGACTGGGCACGGTGGCTCACGCCTGTAATCCCAGCACTTTGGGAGGCCGAGGCAGGTGGATCACGAGGTCAGGAGATTGAGACCATCCTGGCTAACACAGTGAAACACCGTCTCTACTTAAAAAAAAAAAAAAATACAAAAAAAAAAAAAATGCAAAAAATTAGCTGGGCGTGACGGTGGGCGCCTGTAGTCCCGGCTACTCGGGAGGCTAAGGCAGGAGAATGGCTTGAACCCGGGAGGCGGAGCTTGCAGTGAGCCGACTCCCTCTCAAAAAAAAAAAAAAAAAAAAAAAAAAAAAAGATATACGTGAAGACATTGTATCCTTATAACCAGAAATAGAGGTAATGAGGTAATGTAAAAGAGTGAGTCAAAGAACAAGAAATAAAAATTTCTTCTGTAAATAAAAATGTAATAAAAATAAAACATCCAATAGAAGAGTTGAGGAATAAATTTGAAGAGATCTTTCAACAGATAGCACAAAAAGAAATTCCACAAAAAAAATTAGGAAAGAAAAGCTGAGTGGTATAGAGGATGAATCTAAGAAAGCCAACATTCAACCAAAATGATTTTTGGGTAACAGAGACTGGGTAACAGAGTGAGACCTTGTCTCAAAAAAAAAATAAAATTAAATAAATAAACAAATAGAGAGAGAGAAAAAATAGAGGTATAAAAGTAAAGTGACAATAAAAATTTCCCAGGAGTAAAAACAAAAATCTCCAGATTGAACACATTGCTTTTATGAACAGAAAAATAAATTAAGGCCCACCCTATACCAAACTACATAATTGTGAGATTATGTGTTGCCCCCAATTTATGTGAGAAACATTATGTGAGATAATTGTGTCCTCAAAGAAAGGGGAAAAGTCACTTACAAGAAAATAGGCATGAGGAAGGAATAGGATTATACAACAGCTACAATAAATGTTAGAAGAGATCCATAAGATAGTGCCTTCAAATATCTGAAGGAAAATTAAGTTTCAACCTAGACTTTGAATCTCAGCCAGACTATGACTCCAGAGAGTTGATAAAATAAAGACATTTTCAGAAGAGTAGGAACGCAAAAACACTATCCATATTTCTTGTTTTTAAAAGCAACTGGAGGACTTTGAGTCCTTTTAATGGCAGCCTAGGCTAACCCTCCTGATGAGGTTGACTAAAACAGCTGTATATGCATATTGAGTAATGTAGAGGATGAATATACACGTACATATTTTTTTCTTAAAATCCTTAAAAAGCAAATAAGCTAGTGAAGGATTACCATGCCAAAAACTTGGGAGAATATGAGAAGGAAAAAGCAAGTACTCACAGATGCACTGGTCCTGATTAGGAAGAAACAGCTGCAATATGGAGCTGTGGTATTTGGCAGCCTCACTGGACAAAATAGATAAAAGGACCTGCCAAGTGGAAAGTCTGATAAATACCCATACATTAAATTAAGGTCCTGAAGGGCTTTACTCTTAGGGCAGAGCTTCCTAACTTGTCGGCACATTAGAATCACTGGAGAACTGTTAAAAACTCCAAAGCCCAGGTAACACCATATACCATTCAAATCACAATCTCTGATGGTAGCAAACAAACATCAGTCCATTTTAAAGTTTCCCAGGTGACTCAAATGTACAAACAAGTTTGAGAATCACTGCTGTTAGAGAAAGAATAAATTGAAAGCAACACTGTTCTCATTTGGATGATCCAGGGATCTCAAGCCTGCAATTTCAATTAAGGTAGTCCTAGAGTGTCAGAAGCAAATTAAAATTTTCTGTGAAGGTAGATGTTTTCAATCTATGCTCAAATTATTTCCACGAATAAGATTTCAAATACAATGTCAAGCATAAGGTCTGTATGAGTCAGAACCAGGGAGTAAAAAAAAGACAACAGAAACAAGCCCACAAAGATTTCAGATAGTGAAAGTATTGGGCACAGCCACCAGAATCATATTTTCTGTCTTCAGAGATAAAAAGGAAACCTTGAACATTTCAATTGGGAAGTGGGAACTTTACAAAGTTGCTTTTATTTGAAAAAGAACTGAGTAGAAATTCTAGAACTAAAAAAATACGTAACTATAGTTAAGAATTCTACAGGTTTAACAGATATAGAGGTAGAACCGATACAGCCAAATATTAGACTAGGGAACTGGAATATAAATCAAAAGAAAGTATACAGAAAAACCAAAAGGATGAGTACCGATTGCCAAATATTTGTTTGCATGGCCAGAGAGTCAATATTTCACATCATGCAGGCCATACTGTCTCTGTGGTAACACTCTGTGATCAATTCTGCCACTATAGTTCAAAAAAAGCCATATACAACAAACAACTGAATAATCATAACTATATTCAAAACTTTATTTACAAAAACAAGTGGCTGCCTTCAAAGCCATAGTTTATCAACACTTAACATAAAATGAAAATTTTAACATATGTATGTTATGTCTTGGAGACATAGGTCTCCAAATAGACCACAAGGAGAGTAATGAGGTACAGACAGTAAATGAAAAAAAAATTACCAAGAGTTTTTTAAGATTGATGAATGACATCCATTCAAAAAATTCTGGAGTTCAATAAATCCCTAATAGGATAAATATAAAGAAACGCATACCTTGGTTTGCAAGAAAAACAAAGAGAAAGGGAAAATCATAAGGTACAGAAAAAGAACACTTTCAAAGTCATGACAGAGTGGCAACTAACTTCTCAGTATCAAAAAACAAAGACTGAAAGGTAAGACCTCAAACTGTAAGAATCCTAGAAGAAAACCTAGAAAATACCATTCTGGCTACTGGCCTTGGGGAGGAATTCATGACCAAGTCCTCAAAAGTAATTGCAACAAAAACAAAGATTGACAAATTGGGCCTAATTAAATCAAACAGCCTCTGCACAGCAAAAGAAACTACCAACAGAGTGAAAAGAAAACCTACAGAATGGGAGAAAATATTCACAAACTATGCATTGGACGAAAAAAGATCTAATATCCACAATCCATAAGAAATTAAATCAACAAGCAAAAACAACCCTGTTAAAAAGTGGGCAAAGGACATGAACAGACACTACTCAAAAGACATACAAGTGGCCAAAGAACATATGAAAATATGCTCGACATCACTAATAATCAGAGAAATGCAAATCAAAAGCACAATGATGCACCATCTCACACAAGTCAGAATGGCTATTACTAAAAAACCAAAAAATAACAGATGCTGGCAAGGCTGCAGAGATAAGGGAACACTACACACTGTTAGTGGGAATGTAAATTACTTCAGCCCCTTTGGAAATCTGTTTGGAGATCTCTCAAAGAACTAAAAACAGAATTATCATTAAACTCAGCAATCCTGTTTCTTTTATTAAAAAAAAATAATTGTTCTACCAAAAAGATACCTGCACTTGGATGTTCATTGCAGCACTATTCATAAAAATGAAGTCACAGAATCAACCTAGGTTCCCATCAACAGTGGATTGGATAAGGAAAATGTAGTATATGCATACCATGGAATACTACACAGCCATAGAAAAGAATGCAGTCATGTCCTTTGCAGGAACATGGATACAGGAGGCCACTATCCTAAGTGATTTAACACAAGAACAGAAAACCAAATACTGCATGTGCTCATTTAGAACTGGGAGCGAAACTCATGGACATAAAAATGGCAAGAATAGACACTGGGGACTACTAGATGGAGGAGCAGTACCGGGGTTGAAAAACTGTTGGGTACTACACCCATTATGTGAGTGATGGGATCATTAATATCCCAAACCTCAGCATCATGCAATATACCCATGCAACAAACCTGCACATGTACTCATGAATCTAAAAGTTAAAAAAAAAAAAAAGAACACGAAGGAATGTCTTCAATACAGTAATAGAAAATAACTGCCTACTTAGAATTCTACACTCATCAAAAATATACCTCAAAATTTAAAGCAATATAATGACTCTATTTGATAAGTAAAAAGAGACTTTGTCTTCTGTAGATCTGCACTAAAATATATTGTAGAGCGTGTAGTTCAGACATAAGGAAAATGATCATTGGTAGAAGGTACTGAAGGTACCTTCTTTACTGAAGGTAAAAAAGAAAGCAAGAAAAATGGTAGATATGTGGGTAAATCTAAATGAATATTATGTAAAATAATAACATGTTTTATAGTGTTTTAAATATATAGAGAATTTAAATACACTGTAATAATAGCATTGAATTTGGGAAAGTGGTAATGAATTTTTAAATGTTGTGTTGTCTAGGAGGAGGGTAAAGGTAGTAATTAACATTTGGTAAGTCAAGGATGTGTATTGTAATTTCTAGAATAACCACTAAGAAAATAGAAACAAAGTGTACAACCTCCAAATTAATGAAGGGGAAGAAACTTCAAACTAGAAAAATCAAAAAGAAGGCAAAGAAGAGAGAAAAAATAGAACAGCAGGTATGATGGAAAGTACAAAATAAAATGGTAGATTTAAACACAAATGTACAGTTATTACATTAAGTGCAGACTAATTGCTGCAATTACAAGTCTAAGATTGTCCTTCTGGATAAAAAACAGACAAACTAATGAACAAATTCCAAATATAGGTTGTTTAAAAGTAACATATCTAAGACATAAAGATAAAAATCAATTTCAAAGGGGCAAAAAATAAAACATAAAATAAAGAAATGTTGACAGCAACTAGAAAATATGCTCCAACAAAATGAGAAAATAAATTAAGGAAAAAATAACACATGGGATTGAGGAGACAGGGGATTGGCATTGCAAGACAAAGTGTTATGGGAAGAAAGTTTCCAGGTAGAGAATTAATAAACCCTTTGATGCCTCTGAGTGTGGGGAAAAACATCAGCTGATAGGTATATTGTGTCTCCGATGGAATATTTAGAAAACTTTGGATATTAGCTTTTTAAAATTACAGTGAAAACAGAAGCAATTTATAACCCTAAAAAATCCCATGAAAGGTGTCTTTCAGACAAGAAAGGAAATGCAATTATACCCTATGAATTGATTTCACAATTTTAAAGTGTTTGCCCAATCTCAATGTAAACACTATTAATTGAGCTAAAATTTATTATACACGCTGCTGAGCAGAAGAGAGAGGAGAGTGGAATGTAAGAGACAGGAATACTTACTGGGTAAAATAGAAGCCACTAAATGGGTCTAAAGGATGTAAATCAAGAATTGGTAGCATAATCATATTATTTAGAATTACAGAGGTAAGTGCCAGAAAGATCAGCTAAAATAAATGAAAGTGACTATCTCTGAGAAGAAGGAGGTAAGGGTTGAAGAGTAGTGAGGCAAGTGCTGTATATAATTATGAGCCTTCTTGTTTTGTTTGGGTTTTAAAATTATGTACATGCATTGCTTTGTTAAAATTGAAATGACAAAAATGAAATCAAAACAAACCAGAAAATAGAAGCAATGAAGGGGCCCTTTTCCTATGAGATATAACAATTAAAATGGAAATTAAAATTTTCATTACTTTACACAGAAATATATAAGTAGATATCAAAATACATTATAAATTATGTAAGTTAAACAATAATTGTCACAGAAATAAATAGTTCCATGAAACAGGATAAATATTCAAATTAATATGGAAATTCATTTCATGATAACGGCAGCCTCTTAACAGTATTTTAAATCATTAGGGATAGTTATTTGATGACTGGCAATTCATTTTGAAAAATCAGTGTTAGATCCCTGTCTCACACCATACAAAGGAAGAAATTTCAGTTAGATCCAAAAGCTAAATGCAAAACCCAAAATTTTAAAAAGAGAATGAGATAATATCTGTATGTACTGACTTTGAAATACATCTATAAGCTATTTTTAGGTGAAAAAAGAAAATAGGAGTACAGTATGATTAGCACAATTCTATTTTTTAGGTAAAAATATATATGTGAGTTTGTGTGTGAGTATGTGTGTGTGTATGCATGTGTGAGAGAAGTGCAAGGGAAGGAGCAATTGAGAACAACAATAGTCTAAAACATGCACTAAATTGTTAGTAACTAGATTTTGGTGGTGGTGATGATGGAGAGATCATAACTAAAAAATGTAGGAAAGTTGTCAGTGATTATTACTTTCATTTTCTCCTTTTTTCACATTTTTCAAATAAAAACAGTTAAAAAGAAAAAGGTTAAAAGAGTTCAAAGTGAAGGTTTAATCTTAACCTTTAAATCTATCCCTCTATTACTTACCCTCGGATTTATAAAAACTGTGTTCACACATAAATCCTGCATATATTTCTATCTGCTAAAGCTTCTGTGATCTTTCTTTTTCTAAAAAAAAAAAAAATACTTTATTCAGCCTTTGTAAATAGGAAATGTTCTATTTAAGTAACATTTGTTGAACGATTATAATATGCAGAATAAATAACTAGATATGTTATATAATTTTTCCTAACACCTTGGGCTCACTCTGGAAAATTTTCTAAGGAAAATTGCATGCAAGCCAAGTTAAAAGAGGTGAGTACTCTTTCTAAGATTATATCAAATAACTCCAAGGCAATAATGACAGTTTTTAAATTAATTCCTGTACTGTGGAAAAACTGAAAAAAAAAAAAAAAAAGATAAAAACAGCATTCCTATATATTATCAGAAGTAAGACCTGCAAAGAAAAAAAAATGCCTTGAGAAATATTTCTGAAAGCATTTTATTAAGAACAAATCCTGCTTGCCTTTTGTTTTTAAGCTGAAATGCCAAGATCCCTTTTTTTTCCTCTGTAGGGTAGAAAGCAGAGTAACAAAATCAAATTGAAAGCAATAGAAAAATGAGAACAGAGTTTTTATATTATCTTGGAAAATCCACATGGATATTTGAGACCTTGAGGAAGATGGAGTCTATATCTTAACCTTTGTATATTCCAGCTCACTGTCATTTTCATCTTGCTCCTTCGTTTAATTAGATTTACTTTTTTGCCTGGCATTGCATTGGACACTGGGCATGTGACAACCTCGAGTTGCTGTTAGCAGAGGGAGTGGGAGAGACACAAGCCAACAGCAATTACAATTCAGAACTCAAATGCCATTCTGGAGGTGTGTGCGAGGGCATGGGAAGCCTGAGCTCAGCCTTCTTCCCAATGACATCCATTATCTCTCCAAAGGTGAGAAACCACACAAAGGAACAGAAGAGCAACAGAAAGCAAAAGCATTTTTGCTTGTGATTGCAATGGAAATACCCTCTTAAGGTCACTCAGGTGGGAAAGAGTGAAGGTGGACTTGGGAAGGTGAGTAAAGCTCTCAGAGTCAGCGCTGCATTCACAGATGGCTGGGGTCCTTGGCAAGCCAGCCATGGCCACTAGCCATGCCCCTCCCCCTGCCTCTTCTCACTTGGTCCCTGGGCTCTGCCTTGTCTGCACCAGTGTCTTGGTGCTGCTGTCATCTGCTGCCTCTTGTCCTGCTCACTCCTGGGAAGTAAGTTCCCCAGACTCTTCTATGCCCAGCACAATCACAAACAATTCTGATTTTTATGTGCGGTTCCTTAAACGTTGCCACCTGGACATTTGGCAGGGTGGTAACATTTAAGGAACCACAATTGGCCGGGCATGGGGGCTCATGCCTGTAATCCTAGCACTTTGGGAGGCCGAGGCGGGTGGATCACTTGAGGCCAAGAGTTCGAGACTAGCCTGGCCAACATGGTAAAACCTTGTCTCCACTAAAAATACAAAAATTAGCTGGGAGTTGTGGCAGCCCTGTAATCCCAGCTACTTGGGAGGCTGAGGCATGAGAATTGCTTGAACCCGGGAGTTTGAGGCTGCAGTGAGCTGTGATCATGCCACTGCACTCCAGCCTGGGTAACAGAGTGAGACTATGTCTCATAAATATATATAATGGATAATGGATCAGAAGTACAATTCAGGGAGTAGCTTCTAGTAAGTGCCAAAACCCAGACCTACCCTCAGGGTCCATTATGTCCCTGTTCTTTTCCAGGGCCCATTGTGGCAGGCAAGTGCTCCAGACTTCTGCCTCCTAGCCCAGAGAGGCAGTATTTTCTCTTATCTCACCTCTTAGTGCCGTAAGAGTAGGATGACCATCCGTTCCAGTTTACATTTGATGTCTTAGTGTAATTATTAATTATTAATAGTTCCCCCTCTCACTCCCCAAATAGCTCCAATTTGATGTTCAGCTACATGGTCACTTTGTCTAGAAATAATCTGCTCTAGGAAGACTGGTCGTGATGATCTCCATTCTTTTCTGAGAAATCCCATCCCAACACCAAGGGACTGATCCAGCCTTATGGGGCTCAACAATGGTCATACAGCAAGAGTCTGGAAGTAGCGCATTTACCAATGTCTGGCTCATTCCATCTTACAAAATACCATATGTGGGCATCACTAGCACAATGCAAGTTGCATGATGGCAGAACAATGCTCTCCCTTTTTAGTCACACATCTAGTGAGAGGTGAGTCCTCAGTGATTAGGAGTCCAAACAACCTTAAAGTCCAGCCTGGCAGAATCCCTTGTTATACAACATTCAGACTTATGAGCCTCTTGTCTACAGGACAGTTTATAAGGCATGGTTCCCCCTCAATGATAGGAGCCCCATGGTGTTAGAGCACTAAGCAATTTTAGAAAATATACAAGTAACTAAATATACAAATAAATAAACCAAATAAACCTCTGACCTAACTCTCAACTCTGTTGGGAAAGGAAAGAAAATATCAGCTGTATCAGCTCAGAAGTAAGACTCTTTCTGTCTGCAACACTCGGGTGTGAACAGCCATATGCAAAGTGTATCAGACAAGCAAGTTTATGCTATTGGCATGAAAGTGATACAAATCCCAGGCCAATGAAAAAATCCAGCTTTATATTCCCCATTCACCCTCAAGCCCAATCAAACTGAATCAAGATGTGGCAGGTGTGAGCTATAAAGGAACAGACCCTGATGCCCAGCTGGTCTGGGGTCTATGCACCATGTTTTTCCATTCACTCCCCATTCCCATGTTTATACTGCAACTGTTGATGCTGCTCCTGCTTTCAAAGTCTCCTGGCACAGGAGACGAGTATTGCACAAGGCAACATCGGTTATGTCTGGGCTGCCCAAGGGCCTCACAGGCTGTGAGTGGCTAAGTTTTCAAGACAACCCAACTCAGCTCATGCCAGATTTAAAAATTGCACTGCCAGCAGAGAGTGGCATCCAGATACCCTGAGGGCGTGTAACACTCCAACTTTCCCCATATGTCTGGAGCTATGTGGAGTTTCTCATTTGCTAAATTGGGCCAAGTCAGAAAATTTAGACCTGAGTTCTAATTCTAGCTTTGCTTCTAAATAGCTCACTTAACTCTCTAGGCCTTAATATCCTCAACTGGAAAATATTGGAGTTGGCCTAGGAATCTACCAGCATCCCTCCTGCTCTGACATTCTGTGGGACTGCACTTCTCATGGCAATTACCATCTGGTGGTTGTACCTCAGAAAATATTCTCTCTAGGCCTCAGTTTCCTCATTTGCAAAAGTGGTACCAATACAATAGACACCTCACAAGGAGGTTGTGGATTTCAAGTGGGACTGTGTACCTAGAAGCAGACAGCACAGTGAATGCACATAGTAGGAACTCAATAACTCTTAATTTGTAACATCTCCCAGAGTCTCCATCTGTGAAACAGAAATAATACTTGCCAATCTAGCCCGTGAAAATGTATATAGAGCAAGGAATAGAGAAGGAAAGGGGCTTGGAATTAAGAGAAGCAAATGCAAATGACAGGAGTTATTATTATGCAAAAATGGACTAAAGTCAGAGTTTAAGACAGAGCAGGAGCAGATTTGATGTGCTTGATTAATTTATTAAACAGACTAAAACCATAATTAGGGAAGTCTGCTTAAACCCCTGGACTTGTCTCAGATAAGATTAAAAGAGGGAAGGCAAAAGAGGAATCTCAGATGTTTCCACAGCTTGCTGGGCCCAGAAATGAGGCCAAGAGGAGAGAGGGAGGCCAAGGGAGGGGCAAGGGTGCTAAAATGACTGTTAGAGGAGAGGAGCTGCCGAAGCCAAGGGAGCAGCTGGGAGTAGAGGCGATGACAGCTGAAGAAAGGGGTTATTTCAGAACTGTTCACTGTGGCCTCTTTAGCTTTGGCTCTCATTAAAATGAGGGGAATGAGCTAGAGGAAACCTTGCTTCCCTTTTTATGAGAAAGGGCGAGCCTTGTTTGCCCAGGAGGGGAATCGCCACATAAGAGAGTGTGCCTGTTTCAGCTTAGAGGTCCTACAGAGAAGGAGCACTCATACCCTTAGGCAATGGTTCCTCTCATGGAGGCCCCGAGGGAAGCAGGTGTCATGGACTGATGGAAGCTCTTGGGCAAACATCCAGGCTTGGCTATAGGTTATTTTTTTCTAACATTTTATTATGAAAAATCTCATATGGCACAGTTGAGGGCATTTTTTAGTGAACACTGGCATAGCCCCACCTATATTCTATCATTATGGTTTTACTATCTGTGCTTTATTGCATCTGTCCATCCAGCTATCCCTCTATGCATCCATTACTTCTTCCTAATTTTGGTGCATTTTGAAGTAAATTACAGGCTTCAATATGTTTCCATCTAAATACTTCGTTTGATGTAAAATTTACATACTATGAAATGCACTAAGTCTACAGGTGCCTCATTTTGACAACCATATGCACCTGTGTAACCCAAACCCCTATCAAGATACAGAACACCTTCACCTCAGGGTTGACTACAGATTTGCTACATGACCCTGGTCAAGACCTTGCTTAACTTTGATCCCAGCCTGTCCCCAGCCTTTCTGATCATGGAACGCTTTTTCCAAGTGCCATGTTCAAAAATTTTGTCTTAAACAATTAAGCCTACATGGAACTTTAAATACCATTTAGTCCAAGCCCCCACATTATAGTCAAAGGAATCTGAAGATTGGAGATATTATTTATCCAAGGTCTCTAAACTGGTGGCACAGTTATAACAGGAAATTAATATTTATTGAGCAACTTCTCCAAACCAGGAAATATACTAGGTGCTATATATGTGAATGTGAACCCTCACCACAACCTGCCTCACAGGGCTATTGTAAAGATGAAACAAGATTAAATATGCAGAGTGCTTGGCATTGTGCCTGGCACAGAGCAGACACCAAATGTCATCACTGCTTTTCTCTTCAGCCTCACATTTACATTTCAACACATTCATACTGCCGAGGTGGTAAAGGTATATGCTTCATCCCATTATCACAATGATCCTGGGCATGCTTTACAGGAGATGATATTGCTTGTTTCTGATCATTATTAGTGAATGATGGTAGCACTAAAACTCAGACTCAGTCTCCTGACCTCAAATAATTTCAGGCAACGAGATTTAGGAGCTTTGTTTATGTTCCTCTCAGGCCATCTGGAGCTAGAGTGGAAGGGCAATTTGAAAATGCTATGAAGGATATATTTGGTTTAAGTGACAGAAACCCAACTTAAGCTGGCTAAACAGGAGAAAAGGGAATTTATTGGTGCCTATAAGAGAAAGTTTTGGTAATGATCTAGCTTTAGTCATGGCATTGATTGATTGAGGGCTTTATTTGATGTTACCAGGGATCTGACTTTCTCTCCCTCTGCACTCCCATCCCCTCAAATTTTCTCTTATCTCGGCTCCATTCTCAAGCAGCCCCACCCTCATGGAGGCAAGATCAGCAGGCCGTGGTTTATATCTCTCCAGATTAGCAATCTTAAAAGAAAAAGAAAATTTCTTCTGCAACATCTGGAAAAAATCCAAGGATTGGTTTTACTGAACCAAGTTGCTTTATGTGTCTATTCTTGAAACAATCACTTTTTCAAAAAGGACAGAATCTATCAACTGGCCACCACGGGTTATGAGCTACTGCTGTAACCAGAGGTGGGGTCAGCTCCTCCAGAGCCCCTCAGACTGAAAAGAAGAAAGAGGTGGTGTCCCCTGTGAAAATCAACATGCTATTATCAGAGGAAAGGGAAAAGGGATGCTGGGCAGCAAAGTCTACTTAACAAAAACAAGTTCAACAAAACTATTTCGTGGATCAACTTGAACTGTTGAAAGTAGGTTTTCCAGAAGAGTTTCTCCCAGATATGATTGCTCATCTAAATCTCTGGAAGAGTTCTTTCAATACAGATTCCATGGCCCCACCCAAGGCCTGCAGAATCAGAATCCCTGCTGCCAGGGGTCTTTATGGAGTTTTCCTTTATTTTTAACATAGGCATGATTGATTCTATCACTGGTCATTGGTGATTGAATTCACTCTCTAGTGCCTCTTCCTTCCCAGAGTGGGGAGCGTTGAAAGCTGCAAACTTCTAATTACCTGTTTGGTCTTTCTGGCCTCCTGCCCCATCCTGAAGCTATCTAGGGGCCCATCAAAGGTCACATCATTAGCATAAACTCAGGTATAGTTGAAAGGGGCTCATTATGAATAACAAGATACACTCCTATTACTCAGGAAATTCCAAGGGTTTTAGAAACTGAAGACAAAGACCAAATATATTTTTTATTTTTTTTATTATCTTAAGCAATTAAGCCTACATGGAACCTTGAATACCATTTAGTTCAAGCCCCCATATTATAGTCAAAGGAATCTGAAGATTGGAGATATTATTTATCCAAAGTCACTAAACTGGTGGCACAGTTACAACAGGAAATTAATATTTATTGAACAACTCTATAAGAACACAGTTCTTATAAGAGGTTTATAGATCGTGCCTAAAGAGAGAAGCTCAAATGACAATCCACTAGGGTAAAGTCCAGCTGAAGTTCTTACTGCCTCATATAACTGCCAAGAAAATGCTGAGCCATTCCCTTATTCCCTGATTTAATACAGGATTTGGAGTCAAAGAGTCAATGCATTCATGTGTTGGCCTTCCAAGGAAACTTACCTGATTTGTTTCAGGCATTCTTAGTGCCTTAGCCCAGGGATCCAAAGATACATGAGGTACACTCCAAACCCTTCCCAGGAAGGTCTCTAACCATCTATCCCCAAGGATGCCCAGTGTCATGCCCCACCCCCTTGCAGCACTCTCTTACTTCCCTCAGAGATGTTCAGGCATCAGTGAAATTCTCAATAACAACTCCATTTTAGAGGTGTTTTTCCCCCAAAGGAATTACTGTGATGGTAGCCATTTTGAATAACAGGCCATGAGGAAGCTACTTCTGCTTACGTGGGCCTTCTAGCCATCATTCCTGGGGCATGTGAGGTAGGATGTGAAAGGACATGTGCTTATAGCTTCTCTTTTTCTTAGCACAGATGACTGAAATAAGAAAAAGTTGAGGCAAAAATTAGAAGAAGTCAGCAAAGTTTCTTTGGGCCATCCATCTCCTGTTTTGGTTCCCTTCTCCCACAGTCCTTCCCTTCCCCTTTACAGGTTCCCAGTGACTTCCTCCTTTCATACCTTACTAGAAGCAACATAGGAAAGGGACAGGGAAAGGAAGGACAAAAGAGAGGACAGAACCCAGGGACACTCAGCATGGTGCAGCCATGGGAAACACAAAGTTGAGAAGAACCAGGACAAGTGAATTCTGATTGAGTTGACGTTGATATTGCTCATACATGAAAATGATATCAGAAAAAATTACTGGAAAGCAAATTGCAGATTCTTCAAAACTCAGTATGTGGGAAGAAAAGAACCAAAAATGCATTTTTGCTGAGTAAAATGAATAGAAAAGTCATCATGTTCTATAATCCCAATGTAGACTCTAAAATTAGTCTCCATATCATTGGCACCACCCAGGTCTGTCCCAGCCACTGCCACCTGGACTCTCCGTGCCTATTCTTTTCCCATCTGTGGCATTCATTAGAGAGGCTGAAATTTCTATGGGATCTTAGAGGGAAGAATGGCATGTAGAGAAAAGCATCATGAGACAGGGACTCGAAATGCAGGCTCTAGTCCCCTCTGACAGTGATTAGTGTGAACTGGGATAAATCAAATCCCCACTCTGGGCCATTGTCTCCTAAGCTTGGATGATAATCTTTAAGGTTACTTGCAGCTTTTATGTTTAAAGAGACAGTGCTGTGTTTATTTCCCTCCGATTCAATAGTTTCTCCTAAAGTGCTCCAAAGTAAACATACTCAGCTTAGCTTAGACGCATGAGTGACAGAGAACTCTGCCTCCCAGGGCATTTACTCCTTGTTAGCCGATTTGTGGTCTCAGGATCTGTCTCTCTGTAGTTTTCTCCCATTGATCTTAGTCTGGACCCCAGAATAATCCAGAACAAGAGACCCTACCTGGCCACATGACAGCAGTTTAAATATTTAAAGACATTATTCTGGCCTCCATTCTCAAGTTACCCTCTCCACTTCCTTTCACTCTATGTAAATGATTTTCAGACACCTCAACATCTTTCTTGCCTATGTGGGGCCCCTCCCTACTTTATCAATGCCCATCTTAAAATGTAGTTCCCCAAATTAAATTGTATATCCTTGTGATCTCAGCAGATAGCTCAAAGAGTATCTCTAGTAATCTAAGAAAATGCTTCTCCAAATGTTTTGGTTTTATTAGTAGTGAAAAAACAGCATGCATTGGCTGTTGATGTGGTGGTAATGGTGGTGGCTGAAGTTTAAACCAGCTACATTATACTGTTGCTTATCAGAGGTGGGGTTGCAGCTGAGCCTGAACTGGATTCAAACGTTGTGAGTACAGTATGTGAAGGATGGCTATTAACGGTGACCTGCGGGCATTGATCATTCTGTAGGAGGTGATTTTCATGGAGGAAGAAGCCTGTGGGAGGGGTTTTGTGTCAGAATGCCTGGGGATGGAAATGTGAAGTAGTGAGGACATGAGACGTCAGTCAAAGTTGTAGCCTTTAAGATAGCTTAGATCTGTGGAGAGTGGGGTTGGGAGTTAAATTAGGATATACACAAGACTATGTGGGCCTGGGCACAACAGCCGACAGAGACTGGAGGAGGTGGCACCCTCCCTATTTCTGCCCATGACCTAGTGGAGTCCCATGGAACACCCAGTAGGCAGTAAGCAACAGGCAAGGGGGCAGGGGCAGGATCTGCTCCTAAGGTAGCATGGGTGACATTCAGAGGATTCCAAGGAAAGCTTATGGGCACTCTGAAGATGAACACAATCCTATCTTTGGCACTGCCAGGGAAAACTGAGCTGGTAAGGTTCAACTATTACTGGTAACGAGAACTCATTGGAACTAATAAACTGATGAAGCAAATACAATTTGGGGTATGTTAATATTAACTAACAGTTGATGTGACCTCTTTCAAATTCATGTCAATTTAGGACATTCAAGACTTCTCTGAAAAGTTCCCAAGTAATGTCAAATACGCTGGTTTGCCTACTATACTCTGAGTAACAAGGAATTATAACACATGGCCATAGGTCCTCTAAAAGAATAGTATTGAGCTAAACAGTGCCCTGGACTTGAACTACAGTGTTGGTTTCATTGCTCTGTGCTTTGTTTCCATTTTTATAAATCCTCAGAAACTTCCTCTTACTTGCTAAAATTTAGACCCGCTCACAACATTTTTGCCATCTTTGTGTGGTTACTGAAAATAAAGAGAAAACCTCATTTGTAAAAGAAATGCCTAAGGAGCAAAGCTGTCTACTTTTGGGAAGGGAAGGAATCTCCTTTTCTGAAGGACATATTAAAATTAATCATAGAAACAGACTTTGAACTTTCATCATATTTGACCTGACATTTGATTTTCCAGAATGACTAATAAATGACAGAAGAGAGAAAAAGCGAAGTCATTTGAATATGATCCCTTCCCTTCCTTAATCTCAATATAAACTATCTAGGGTTGTGAGGAGACTTTAAAACATAAAATCAAAACATGTGCTGGTGAGCTTCTAAATCTTATCATTTTGGCTCCAGGGTGGTGCAGAAACAAGAGGGGTAGATGAGGGACTACAAAGAATAGAAGTTGTTTTCACCCTGGGTGACACACCCTCTTCTCACTTAGGCCCCAGCCCAAGGGGTTTGTTTTTCTTCCTTTAAGTATTTTCAGAGAATATTTTTTAAAATAAAACATCATTTTTTTTTTATTTTTCCATAAGTTATTGGGGTACAGGTGGTATTTGGTTACATAAGTTCTTTAGTGATGATTTGTGAGATCCTGGTGAACCCATCACCCGAGCAGTATACACCACAACATATTTGTAATCTTTTATCGCTCACCTCCCCTCTCAATCTTCCCCCCAAATACATGAAGTCCATTGTATCATTCTTATGCCTTTGCATCCTCATAGCTTAGCTCCCACTTATCAGTGCTGTTAATTCATTCCTTTTTATGGCTGAGTAGTATTCCACTGTGTGTGTGTGTATATACATATTATATATATAATTTATATATATGATATATATGTATATGTATATATGATATATATGTATATATATGATATGCGTGTGTGTGTGTGTATCTCTCTCTCTCTCTCTCTCAGAGTTCTTTATCCAGTCGTTGATTCATGGGCATTTGGATTGGTTCCATGACTTTGCAATTACGAATTGTGCTTCAATAAACATGTGTGTACAAGTATCTTTTTCGAATAATGACTTCTTTTCCTCTAGGTAGATACCCAGTAGTGCGATTTCTGGGTCAAATGGTAGTTCTGCTTTTAGTTCTTTAAGGAATCTCCACACTGTTCTCCATAGTGGCTGTACTAGTTTACATTCCCACCAACAGTGTAGAAGTGTTCCCTGATCACTGCATCCATGCCAACGTCTAATATTTATTGATTTTTTTATTATGGCCATTCTCGCAGGAGTAAGGTGGTATCACATTGTGGTTTTGATTTGCATTTCCCTGATCATTAGTAATGTTGAGCATTTTTTCATATGTTTGTTGGCCATTTGTATATCTTCTTTTGAGAATTGTCTATTCATGTCCTTAGCCCACTTTTTGATGGGATTGTTTTTTTTCTTACTTATTTGAGTTCACTGTAGATTCTGGATATTAGTCCTTTGTCAGATGGATAGATTGTGAAGATTTTCTCCCACTCTGTGGGCTGTCTGTTTACTCTGCTGACTGTTCCTTTTGCTGTGCAAAAGCTCTTTAGTTTAATTAGGTCCCAGCTATTTATCCTTGTTTTTATTGCGTTTGCTTTTGGGTTTTTGGTCATGAAATCTTTACCTAAGCCAATGTCTAGAAGGATTTTTCCAATGTTATCCTCTAGAAATTTTAGTTTCAGATCTTAGGTTTAAGTTCTTAATCCATCTTGAGCTGATTTTTGTATAAGGTGAGAGATGAGGATCCAATTTCATTCTCCTACACGTGGCTAGCCAATTATCCTAGCACCTACTCCCCTCAAGCATCACACTCTAAAATCTCACACAGAAAGCTCTTTCCACAACCAACCTAAAACATAAGGCAGACACTCAGGGGCTAGAACACAAGCAGAAAGAAGCTTTACATTACACTCAGGGGTCAGGGGTACACAGGCACACCCACCATCATTAGAAGGCCATCTCTGACAAAGACAGCACCAACTCAGGCTCAACCACCAGGGCTAGCTCGGCAGGGCCAGCCTTCCCCCTGCCTCTGCTACTATCTTGAAGCCCTGGGCTTGGACCCTCCACCAGCAGTACCTTGGTAACCCTGCCCACTCTGGCTCAACTGACTTTTCTTCTGACAGTATGTGAAGAGCAGGTACGTTACACAGCACTTCTCCTCCAGCAGAGACTCTCTAAGCACTGTATACCAATATTAGCTTCAGAAGGTGAAGACCAGCTGCTTCTTTCAGCTGGCCAGGCCCAAGCAGGTCACGGATGAGAGAACATATACCTTGCATACAGACAGCAGAAAAGCAGCTAACTCAAGTAAAATGTAGCCAGGCAGGAATCTAAACTGGGATAGGTGACTGATAAAGTAATTTAGTATTCCCTTCTATTTCAGCCTGTCAGTCAAGTGGTTGTTTTTCATCTGTCCTTCCATTTATTTATATTATATTCCTTGCCTATTTAAAAAAAAAGAGGGCGTTTATGACGAAAGTCAAAAATCCAATTGACCCATTAAAACAAAAATGGAAGAACCAATACTTGGATTGAAAAGCTAGGAAAACACTGACTATAAAGCCTAAGCTATAGACAAATCATTGTACTCATCCCCCAAATTAGCTCTGTGCTCCTGGTAGTCAAGGTGAAAAAAGGAAAACTATTAATATAAAAACTATCATCTAATAAAAGGAAACACATTTGTTCATTGAAAGAAACAAAAATTTTTCTCGCTGTAAACTCTAACATGACCTCTCTACATATTGGGTTTTCCCAGTTATGATTAAATCATAATCAAGAATGTCTTGTTATTCTGGGAACTGATACTGCCGTATGCCGGAGAGTCAGAGGCCACTGTCTCGTCTCTGGATTTTACATATGCTGCTATGTAGGGAATATGTAATGACATTATAATGTTGAAAATTATACTTCTGAAATGAAAATGAAATATTGAACCTGAAAATCCAAACAACTCTAAAAATTAGCAGCTCTTAGAATATCAATCGTTTCCATATTATAGTCCCAGTGTCTTGTGGAAGGAAGGTCCATGCATGTTAAATATGGGATAGGTGAAGCTCATCTCCTGAAATCTACCTTCCTATTTTTTACCCCACAGATGATAATGTTTATTTTTTAAGGTTTTATTTTGGTAATTTAAAAAATTGTGATAAAATATACATAACATTAAAATGACCATTTTAACCATTTTAAGTGTACAATTCAGTGGCATTATGTACACTCATTTTCCCTCCCACTGATGCAGCCCCACCTCCACCCTAGACCCTCCTGTAGGGAGAAAACTGATAGGCATTATTATTTTTTTTGGAACTGTATATCTATTTACCTCTTAAAAAGAAGTTTATCTCAAAAAGTGATGTTGATTATAAAGGAATGCATGAGGGATTTTCAGAGATGAGAGACAATGAGGCAAAGAAGTCTGGGTAAGAAGTCCTTCCATATGTCCTTAATAGAATACTTTCTTTCCCCCTGCTATCTTGAGGGTATAAGGAAGAAGGATGAGATTTAGAATTGCTACTTTTCCATGTGTTAGTTACATAGGCTTTCAACCAGCATCTTTCAGTCTTGATGTCTTTATCTGTGAAATAGATGGTAGTAATACTGATATCAGCATTACTGTATACATTAAATGAGGTAATATATATCAAGAGGTAACATTAAAATTGCTGTGCATGAATTGGTTATAACTTACATGAGATTCTGGTTCTAATTAATATCATTAGGTTGCAAGCTCCTTGAGGGTAGAGTCTAGTCTGAGCCGCAGCCTGAGCACATGTTGGCACTGAAAAAACATTGGTTAAATGTATGGAAGGACCAAGATACTTACATTCCACAGAAAATTCATAATGTATCTAGGATAATGAGAAGCAAAACTACAAAGAAGTAAATAGCTTAAAAAAGAAAGTGAGTCTGTGTGGTTTGTTGTGCTCCAGCCCCAAAGTGGGTGGAATGATCATTAGTTCATGAAAACTGGTACTCAGGTAATGGACACTCATAAATGAGTGGCACAACCTCCTGTAGAACAATTTGACAAAGTCATCAACACCTTAAAAACAAGCATAATAAGCCACAAAATTTCAATTCCAATTCAAGAAAGCTATGAGAAATATTGAAAGATCTACACAAACATGTAACTATAAGGAGGTTATTATACTGAATACAGGAAAACCAGAAGCCACTTTCTTGCCCAGCAACATGGACTGGCAAAATAAATTACACATATCCAGACAATAGGACACAATGCAGCCAACCTTTAAAATGATTGTATAGAAGAGTATTTATTGATAAGAAAAGATGTCTAGAATATACTCAATTTTTAAAAAGAGGTTACCAAGCAATAAACACAGAAAGAAAAAATAGTCATGCACCACATGATGGACAGTGATGGTGTCACACAAGGACAAAATCTCTGTTGTTAATCAACACATAACTGCACATGTAACAAAACGTTAACAATGATTAACGTGACTGTACATGTAACAAAATGTTAACAGAATGTTAACAAAATGTTAACAATGGGCTTATACTTACTCTTTCATGTTGTTTTTCTGAATTTTCTCATGTTTCTATGGTTCAGCGTGTATTCTTGGTGTGACTTTAAGAAAAAAGAGTTAACAAGAGGAAAAGAAAAAAAAGTGGCCTCAAATACATTTCAAGGAATTTGGCAGGCTTGGGAAACACAGAAAAAGTCTTACAGCACAGACCTATATTTCGATTCCACTGAGGCAACTGAAAGGGTGAGGTGGAGCCTAAAGGCACCAAGTCAGCTGGTAGTTGACTAGTATTTGTCCAGTGTCATGTGGTTCAAGAAAATGCCAATAATCCCGATCTCCAGCCTCCCCAGCCAATGCCACACCAGCCTCCAGCCAGCCTCACTTAGAAACCTGTCAGCATCAGAGCCTTTCCCCTCCCATTTGAGGTCTGGTGATCTGCACAAAGCAAAGTGACCCATGCTCTGTGTCACTGGGCCAAGTTTCAAGGATACAGCCCACTGCACCTCCTTCCCATCCCCAGAGGAAAAGATGAGGCATGGGGCTTCAGGGCAAACACTCCAGCCAGTGCTCCTCAAACCATGAACAAGGCACCACCACCAAGGCTCGGGGCCTAATGAGGAACGATTGCTAAACAATCTGATTACTCAATTTTTAACTTTGCTACACACACAAACACACACGTGTTCACACAATGTAAGCAGTAGAGAAGTATCAGTTCTGGGTTTCTGCAGTTGCTACATTTTTATATTTTCCGGTTGAAAATTGCTTCATTCTCTGTAAATATCCTTCCCACTTCATCTCTCTAGCCTTCTTGCTTTACTGAGAGCCCTGAAACTCCCCATGCCTGGAGTGTATAAATCTGTTCACAAACCTATGGCACAACCATGAAATTATTGGAAATTCTTCATGGCCGGGGTCCTAGCTCTGAAAATGTCTTCTTGTTGCTGTATCTCTAGCAGCCTTCCAGCACATGACTCGTGCCCTCTCCTCAGTGCTCAGACGGGTCTGAGGATACTGGGGCAATTTCAGGAAAGATCTAGCACCAGGTTTCTCCAAGAACAAAGGCTCTTCAGCATCAACATCACACTGGATCCAGAATTCTGTTTTACGATGTCTTAGAGAACCATGTTCATTTCCTTCTAAGCACAGAATTGCTGTTCTGAGGACAAGACCAAAACCAAGGCTTTCAGGGACATACATTAGGCCCCTGATCACTTTCTTAATACTCTAAGGGAGAATAGGAAGAAGGGCAGGAAGAAATATAGCATTTGTTGTTGTTGTTGTTGGATAACAAAGATTTTTTTTTCTAGTAGCTGTGGGCTTATAGCACAGGTTTAATGACGTAGTATCAGGAAACCTCACTTGTTGGGTGGATAAATCTGTTGAGACTTTCTGAGTTCCAGTTGAGAAAAATCCCAACACAAGCAGACTTAAGCAAAAGGAAATTTATTGTCTCAAGAAAATGAAAATTTCAAGGGTGGGTTTGGTTAGATACATAATTCAGGTCAAATGATGGAATTAATCAATGTCTCTCTTGCTGTTTGTGGAATTTCCTCTCCGTTCACTTTATTCTCAGCACATTGTCAAAAATTCTTAAAATTCAAAAAAAACAGGCTTTCATCAAATTAGATTAAAGAAAGAGAGCTTCTCACCTTTAAAACAAAATTCCTTCCAGCTTTAAGGTATAATTGACAAATATTGTATATATTTGTATTGTACAACATATTTTGAGAGAGAGAGAGTGGAATGATTAAATCAAGCTAATTAATATATCTGTCATTTCACGTATTTATCATTTTTGTGATGAGAACATTTAAGATCTACTCTTTTAACAATTTTCAAGTATATAGCATATTATTATTAACCATAGTCACTATACTGTACAATAGATCTCCAGAACTTGCTGATCCGGTCTAACTGAAACTATATACCCTTGGACCAACATCTCCCCATCTCCCACACTCCCAGTCCCTGGCAACTACTGTTCTACTCTCTGTTTCTATGAGTTTGTCTTTTGTAGATTCCACATGTAACTGACTCATGCAGTATTTGTCTTTCTGTGTCTGGCTTATTTCACTTAGCATAATGTCCTCCAGGTTCATTTCTGCTGTTACGAATGGCAGAATTTCCTTCTTTTTTAAGGCTGAATACTATTCCATTATATATAAACATATCTCATTTTCTTTATCCATTCATCTTTCAATGAATCCTTGAGTTGATTTCATATCATAGCTATGATGAATAATGCTTGATATGGTTTGGCTGTGTCCCCCCCCAAATCTCACCTTGAGTTGTAATAAACCACATGTATCAAGGGTGGGGCCAGGTGGAGATAATTGAATCATGGCGGCGGTTTCCCCTGTACTGTTCTTGTAGTAGTGAATAAGTCTCTTGAGAGCTGATAGTTTTACAAGTGGGACTCCTGAAGGGTCAGCAGTTGTAAGGACCAATCATGTCAATAGCGCAGAAGCTCAAGGGTTTTAGAGAAGGTGGTGAAAACAACTTTCAGAAGCATCCACACTCCAGAGTTGAATCATCACAACTCCTAAATTCAGGGAAATATAGACTCATGTAAGCAGATGTGTTTCAAAAAGGCTTCATAGAGAATGTAGGACTTGCACTGAGTCTTGAAGAATGGGTAGGATTTGGGCTGAAAAATGGGGAGGGAGAGCAGCAAGAATAATCCAGACCTGCATGAATAAAGCCAAGGAGTCTGGCTCAAATGCGGAAAACCATGGTGGGAGAGGAAGAGCCACAGCCTCCCTGTGAGATCAGCCTATAGCAGATGAGGAGGCAAACTGGGCAAGAGTAGCAAGGGGTTTGAGTCTCCAGACTAAATTGACATTACTGAAAGTAGTGATTAACTTTCTTTCTGTCCTCCTCCTCTTTTTGTCTCTAAAGTTTTAACATCGCCAATATTTTGATTCTCCCTTGGTCTAAATATGGGGGTTTTCTGTATTCCATTTTAATTGTTCCAAAGAGCAGGGCTGCAGAGCCCATGAGCCACATACAGGAAAGCATTCCCTCCAGCCCCTTCCCCCGATCCACCCCAAGCACATGCTTTACCCCATCAAGTGTCTAGTACACCACAAGCTTGAGGTCTCCATCTTCTCATCAAGGTGTCCATGCTGCCAGGCAACAGGTGCATATTGACAAAGTTAAGGAACCCAGTTCCTAGAAGATGTAATAGTTTAATTAGATCACTAGTAAGTAGAGATAAATATCTATTGTCATTCAGGAGAAAACAAGGGGCTGGCAGACTGTGGGATAGAACAGGTAAGGAATGGAGAAGAAAGAGTTAAAGAAAAGTCTGAAAATGAGAAATCCTTTCAGAGTCTGGGAAGGTGGTCAAGTGAGAAGCCTGAATATACAGCGAAAAACACAGGCTTGGAATCAGAAAAATCTCAGTTTGAATCTTTCACTTACTAGTTTGGGGCAGAACTTAATCTCTTTTTTGTAGATGAGGAACCGCAGGTTCCTTATCAACAAAACAAGGATAATAAAACTTGTGGTTTATTGCAGTATTAATAAAGATGAAGGAAGTAGAATGCCTTGTTCTTCAGATCATTGTTCTGCCACTTCCCTGCTGTGAGTCCTTGGTCACATTAACCTCTTTAAACTGCAGTTTCCTCATCTGTAAAGTAGAAATTATAAAAGCACGTAGCTCATAGGGCTGTAGTGAGGATTAAATAGGAAGATGCACATAACAAGCTCAACACAGTAGCTATTGTAAGCACCCAATACATGTTAATGATGATGATGGTGATGCTGAATATATTAATTATATCAGTTAGGATGGTTGCAAATGTACGTGACAGAAAACCCAGGCAGAAGTGACTTAAACAGCAAGGATATGTTATTATTCACATGACAAGAAGTCCTGAGTTCAAGATGTTCCAGAATGGGAAATTCATTGGTTCAAAGATTTCATCAAGGACTTAAGTTCTTTCCTGTCTTCACTCAGAGTTTCTCAGCATGTTGGCTGTTTCCAATTTGGGCTGTCCCCTCATGGGTGCAAGATGATTGCCACTACTCCAGATATGATATCTTCTAACAACCTCCTACTGTGGAGGAAGGAAGAAACCACTCTTTTCTTTTTAAGACAGAGGAAATTTTTTCTGGAAACCACCATGCACCAGCAGACTTTCCCTTATATCTCATTAACCAGAATTTCATATACATGCTGATGTCTAAACCTATCACTGACCTCTTAAGAGATGAACAAAATCATGTCTCTGTGAGCATGCAAGAAGGTGGATGTGGTGGTTGAGCAGGCAACTGACATCAACCACCTCAATAATGGTAATGAAAACTATGGGCCCTTAGAGGACAGAGTTCTGGGAGAGAAGAGAGAGCCACACCTGGGACAGAGGTGAAGAGGACACTACAGTTATTTAATGGAGCTCTGAAGAGTCTTTGGAGTCACAAAATTTGGAGTCACAAACTGAACTCTTGGCTCTGCCATTATCTAACTGTGTAAACAAGTTATTTACCCTCTATGCCTTTGTTTCCACAGCTATCGAAGGCCAACATCTAATGGATGCTTGAAAATAAAATTAACGCCGGGCGCGGTGGCTCACGCCTGTAATCCCAGCACAATGGGAGGCCGAGGCGGGCGGATTACGAGGTCTGGAGATCGAGACTATCCTGGCTAACACCGTGAAACCCCGTCTCTACTAAAAATACAAAAAATTAGCCGGGCGAGGTGGTGGGCGCCTGTAGTCCCAGCTACTCAGGAGGCTGAGGCAGGAGAATGGCGTGAACCTGAGAGTTGGAGCTTGCAGTGAGCCAAGATCGCACCACTGCGCTCCAGTCTGGGCGACAGAGCGAGATTCCTTCTCCAAAAAAAAAAAAAAGAAAGAAAGAAAAGAAAATTAAGCCACACAGAGTATGTGATTAACAAATAAGTGAAATTATCATTACTACTTCTGGCCGAGCAACAGGCACAGGCACAGGAATCAGACTGGTTGTTACACCAGCAATCACTGAAATTATTGAATACAAATATAAGTCTATATGTAGTGCTTCAACAGACTTTCTTCTCCAGGATGAGAAAGCTTGTTCAGATTGAAGAGACAAGCAGTGGTTGTGGAGACAAACAGGATTCAAAATCAGGTCCCACTGCTACCATTTAGGGAAAGATATTGGGAAAGTTACTGAATCTTGGGAAAGTTATTGAACTGCCTTGTGCTCAGTTTTCTCATCTGCAAAAGAGAGTAACAGCTCATTAAGTTATGAAGATTAAACAAGTTAACTGTGAATAAGGGCAGCCATTGTTAGCATGTTTACTCTTTTCGTATAAAGATGCAGTTACTCTGTTCTGTCTTTTATTTACTTTGCTAATTGTCACTCCAAGAGGAGCAGTGAAAAATCTGGCTTCAATTCTTGTTCTTTCTCTTAGGAGCCACATGGCCTCCGACTATCAGGTACTCCTTCAATAAAAGGATTGGCCCACTTTTCTCTCCAGAGAGGAGAGTTTCCAAATAAAATATTTTGAAGACTGAAACTCAACATATGATGTCTCATTATTTATACTTATTATCTCCTACGATTCCAATTTTTGTCTCATTCTTTCTTATCACCTACGCTTTTCTTTGGCTTCCTGCCTGGAACTTTTTCCTATACTATGTCACTACTTACCATAATCTCCAATATCTCTACTTTCTCTTCTACCCAAATCTTTATGCCACATTACTTACAATTTCTTAAATGTGCCTTAAACTTTTATTATAGGATAGTGGTGTGTATATACATACATTTAAATTTATTTTAAATTTAATCTCTCCTCAAGCCCACAGAGACTGGTATTAAATTAGCATATGTAAAATGCCAAAGAAGCATATAGTAGTGATTACTATAAATGCTAAATAAAATATGATTTCAGCAACTGTTTGCTGAGGTCCTCCTGTGTATACAACACTGTGCTACAGAGATGACTCTAATGAGAGTTCCTGGCCTGAAAGAGGTGACATATTCCAGTTTGGGAGTTAAGACTTGTCAATAAGTAAGCACTATACATAAAACACTTCTAAAATAATAGAGGCCTTTCAGAAAGATTGATGGGTTTATCTGAACCAGGTGGCAACACAGTCACCCTCTCTGCCCACCAAGATGGTGCTCAACCCCAGCAGCAACTAAGACATGTCGAAAAAGATGTTTTGATGCCTAACATAATGAGAAAAATGGCCAGAGAGAGGTGTTCTGAACAAGTTCAAGATTTTACCAAGTGTTGCAAGAACTCTGGAATCCTTAGGGTGGTAAAATACTGGAAAGAAAATTCTGCATTGAAAGACTCTCTTAACTGCTTACTATAATGATCCAGTCTTTTACAAAGAATACAAAATGTAAAACCTGAAGGAATTTAAGAACTCAGAAAAACTGGAATTTCTACCAAGTAAAAGCTACACAAGCTTCCCATAAGCATGTAGGCAAATATTTGAGTGGCCCTCAGAACTCTAATACTCATGGAAGTCATTTCTAGTAGAAATCACCTGAGATAATAAACTCAAGATAAGAATGTGTGTTTGCTTTATCCTAATTATAGAAATATTAATTTTATCTGAAATCAAGATCTTTTATTAAAAAGAGATTGATGGATTTCAAAGACTTTCAAGTGGACGTATCTGAAAAAAAAAAACAAAAAACACTAAAAGCATTCACTAAAAAAAAGGTGAATTTTCTTTAACAACAATTAATATCTTAAATGTTTGAGATTATGTCATTTTTCCAGAACAAATGAAACCTGGATGACAACTTGCTATAACTGTACTTAGATATTTATCAATTCCATCTGTTCATTCTTTCTTGATCCTGCCTGAGGAGGAATCAGAGTCTGGTTGTGTGTCACAGGGTGGGATTGTGGCCTCTAATGTGGGTGTTTAACTCCCAGAAAACAGAATGCTCACCAGGGTGCTTTATTAACAGTCTTTATGGGATGGAAGGTGGAATGAATTCCCTTTAACATTTCTGTTTCAGTCTGTGTTCTTGGTGATGAACAGCAGAAAGCAACTCTGACTATATTAAGCAACAACATTTATTAGAAGGTTCTTAGGAGCTCACAGTCCTCAGCAGGCTAAAGGTCACGCTTGGAACACAGGCTAAGGTATCAAGACCAAAGCCAGTCTCCTAACATTCATGAGGCCCAGAACAAGAGTACAAATAGAGCCCATGGTTAAGCTCACAACCTACCCACTTTTTTATCCTAGCCCCAGCCCCATTTCACACCACAAGGGCCCTCACGCACACTGGTGAGAATCCTCAGCCCTCTTGTCTAAGCTCTTTCTACACATTACTCACACTCCAAACAGATGCTCTTGCCACTCTGAGGACCTGTGATTGCAAACAGTGGTGGCCTGATCTGCTCTCACAGGCTTTGGGCCCTTTGGGCAGGGAATCCCAGGATTCTGGGTACCCAGAGTACAGTCTAGAAGGATAGTCTAGAGAATATGGACTCTAGGTGAGCAGAGGTGAAGCCAGAAGAGATCACAGTGGGGCCCTCTATAGCCCAGGGGAGCCCTCCTGTTCAGGTCTAAAGAAGATCCTGCTCACAGCAAAGGTCTGTCACAGCAAGACTCATTGGGGCTGCCTGGAACCACACTCCTGGCATGAACCTCTACTGTTAGCATTGCAACAATGGGACACCACTCTCTCAAGAGGCCACATCCAGGTGGCATCATCCAATGGCCAAGCACAAGTCGCCTGTCTCCCCCAGGCTTTTCCAGGGAGGAAGAGGCCTCACCTAGCCCCTTGGGCTTCCTCCCAGGACCATGACACAGAGTACAAAAGAAAATTAGGGTGCTATAAACCAGGATGATTCATTGGATAATGCTAAAGCATCAAACATTTATAGCTGTTCCTTAAGACTCTACTACTCTTTTTTTTTTTTTTTCTTAAATAGAGTTCAGGCTGGTCTCAAACTCCTGGGCTCAAATAATCCTCCCAGCTCAGCCTCCCAAAGTGCTGGGATTACAGGCTTGAGCCACCTCACCAGGCCTTCTGTTACTCTTAATAGCTGTTTATTCTGTGCTAGATCTGGAAACATGACCATTGCCAGATACACCTGAGAAACAAATCTCTAGTTAATGTCAATTTGTGTGTGTGTGTTGGAGTGGGGGTGGGATATACCCATCCATAAGATCACAGGACAAAAAAAAAAACCATTTATTTTATTATTGCTATTGATCTACCTTCCTACTTTTTCTCATGTTCCTCACCCCCATCTCAAAGATCTCTACTTGTTTGGAAGTTGTAAGTAAGCAAGAAGTCATATACCATGTAACAACATTTCAGCCAATGACAGACCACATATATTATAGTGGTACTATAAGGTTATAATACCATATTTGACTGTACCTTTTCTATGCTTAGATACATTTAGATATACACTTACAATTGCGTTGATTGCCTATAGTATTTAGTATAATAACCTGCCTTATAGCATATAGCCTAGGTGTGTAGTAAGCTGTACCATCTAGGATTGTGTAAGTATACTCTATGGTGTTTGCACAACAATGAAATTGCCTAACTACACATTTCTCAGAATGTATTCCTACTGTTAAGCAATACATGACTATACTAAGAAAGGTATCATAGACTATTAGATCAAAAATTCCTCTAATGGCATGAGACTCCAAGAGTCCTTTGAATATGGCAAAGAGGAAAAACCCAGTCCTAGGATCAAATTGTGCTGGAATGGGACCAGAAACAGACCCTTCCACGATGGCCCTCTCCTGAAAATAACCATCCTGAACACATGTTCAAGACTCAAGTCACGGAGGGAAGCAGGAGAAAATAATTGGGAGCATCACAGAATCCTCACTGTGTTAGTTTGCTCAGGTTATCATTGCAAAATACCAGAGAATGGGTGGTTTAAATAACAGACATTTATTTTCTCCCAGTTCTGGAGGCTGAAAGTCTAAGACCAAGGTGCCAGCTGATTCTGTTAATGAGGGCTATCACCTCAGAAAGGGAGAGAGTTCTCTGATTTATCTTCTTATAAGGAAACTAATTCTATGGGATCAGGACACCACCCTTAGGATCTCATTTAACATTGATTACTTCCTTAGAGATCCCATCTCCAAAAATTACCACACTGGGGGTTAAGACATCGTATAGACATTATAGTAGGAATTTGTGGAAGGGACAAAAACATTAAATCCATAACACTCATTAAACAGTCAGGGATCTTAAATATTATGTTTATTCTCCTATTTATTAAAAGTGAGGCATCCAGGCATTAATTGCACACACATAAAAAATCATTGAGTGAAAGCTTTACACACAGATGCACACACAAGAGGAGGGGATAAAAACCCATCCTTTAGAAACATAGAAAGCTATGTGTGCTGACTTATAATACTGTAATGAGCAAAACATATTATTAAATGAAAAAAGCAAGTTGCTGAACATTGTGATGGGTATGGTACTGACTGTGTAAAAGGAAGGAGGAATTACGTATACATCCATACTTGCATATGTCTGAACTATCTCGGAAGGGATATATGAGCAAACTAATAGACGTGGTGGCGGGGACTGATGGTTGGGGACTGGGAATGTAGGGACACTTTTCATCAATTTTCCCTGTGCAGTTTTTCCTGAAGGAAGTGTTGTGGAAGCAACCAAAAGTCGAGGTGCACTAGTTTATGATGTTGCCCCACAGATGCACAAAAGAATGGAGCATGTACAGGTATTACCTATTCAAAATTTTTAAAGGGAAAAATAGATAAATACATTGTGCAATTAAGCCAATAGGGAAGTAAGCTACAATGCAGTTAACAGCTATACCTAAACCCTCTCAGAGGACACAAGCCTTTTACCCCACTCTCATAGAAGCAAAGTCTTAGGCAGATGAAATCGTTTTAAAGAAATCACTGGGAAATCTCTACTTAATTGAAGCCTGGAATTTGCTTCTGGAATTTGTTTCCTTTGTTTCTCTTGCTTCTCATTTATTTCTTAAATAATAGAAGCACAAGAATCAGCAACATTATTTTCTAACCTTTGGAGAAATAACGAAATGTGGGCAAAGGAGATCCTAAGAAGCCCAGAGTCAAAATGTCATAAACTTTTTGGTGCAAAGTTGTTGGGAGAAGCACAAGAAGAAGCACCAAATGTTTTAGCCAGCATTTTGGAAATTTCTGAAACATGCTTGTAAGTGTAGAAGAACAGATCTAAACAGAAAGGAAATTTGAAGGCATGGCAAAGGTGAACAAGGACCATTATGAAAGAGGAATGCAAATTCATATTTTTCCCAAAGGAGAAAGAAACAAAAGATCCAAATAATTGTGCCACTGACCAAATACTAGTTTGTAACTGAAAACCAAAGTTGTAGGAATTTCATTGACATTCTTAATGTATCTAAACAAATACATTTTTAACTAGTAAAAAGGTAAAAAGATGATACCTGCTGTTTGAAAAAACAGTGGAATCCTCCAACAGTGTTTGAATAATTGTTTTAAAAGATTTGCTTTTATCTGTTGAAAACACGAGTTGAGGAACTAAAGCACACTTGGTGCTTAGCTCTAGAATATATTAAGGGACTAAAGCAAGCTTTCAGAATGCCACAGTGGTAACAGACAGGAATCGCCTGACTTCCTTCATCAAACTTGATCTTGAGGTACCTCCAGGATCCCTGGCTTGCTAACCGATTTCTAGCAATTGCCATGTTAAGCAAGAACTAGGGTATTTTTTGAGTTCAGTATTAGCACACAGGTACCTTTTCTCTCAAAAGAAATCTACCCTGGTGCATTAGCCCTCATCATTACACAGAAAAAGAATGTGAGTACAGAGAAAAATGGGAAACAAGCATAAAGCAGAACTAGAGATTGCTTCCTGAAGAGTATGCCTCCCAGAAGGAAAGGGGAGGAGGGGGCAGCAAACTCTTTCTGACATAAGTGTGTGCAGACACCTTATACGCATCGTCTGATTTAATCCTTTCAACAACTCACTGAGGCAGGTACTGTTATTGTCCCTATTTTTCCAATGAGGAATCGGGAAACCCTTGCCCAAAGCCGCTCAGCTTTGAGGGTGTGTAAGTTGCTATGTTGAGCAGAGGTGAGAAAGGAGTGCTGATGGAGGTTGGGGGAGCTCAAAATCTCCCGCTTGCTCGTAAGCTCACTTCTATTGGGGTCAACCTAATTTCACACATGGCCTGTATTTCCTTGTGCTAAAATTAATTTGTAAGATTGTCCTACATTTTTCTTTAGAGAGTGACTCAATTTGAAGGCACTTCGTCACCAGGGCACAAACATCTTTTCTAAGTGGGTACTGTTTCTGCTAATTAAGGAAGAGTGAACACTGGAACAAGCCAGGAGGGCAGTCTCTGACTCACCCTCTTTGGCTTCATCTGTGAAAATGGACTCAGGGGATTCAAAAGAAGAGAAACGATAAAAAGCAGGGCCAGGCACGACCCTTCAGCTTGTTGGAAAACATATGAACGTGGCTTCTGTCTGACCCAGAAATAACATTTCTACAACTGAAATCTGTTTAGACAGTCATCAAAAATATCTCTGCTTCTTCTCTCTCCCAAAGTGCCTCTGGAGCCACGGCAAATCTCAACTCAGATATTCTAAAACACCTCCTCCCATTGGCAAAGGAGGACCAAAGCTATCTAATTTTAGGGTCTAACAGTTGGCATGCAATTAAAACTATCTTTATTATGGGCCTCAGAGAAGAATAATTTATTTATGGGTAAATTAGAATCATTGCAATATAAACATGCTCCCACGGATCAGGAATTCGCTATGCTCAACCAGCGACCATAAGAACTCTGCCACTTTTACAATATGGAGCTTATTGTTTCAAAACAAGCAAAAGATCAGACATCCCTAATCCATTTTTTAACATCAGTCCCAAATGCTGCAGTAGGGCTCCAGTCAATACTATCCATATTTTAGCATTGGTCATGATTTGAGGTATTTGATCTTAAGAAACTATAGGCATAATAATAATAATAATAATAATAATAATAATAATAATAGGGCCGGGCGCGGTGGCTCAAGCCTGTAATCCCAGCACTTTGGGAGGCCGAGACGGGCAGATCACGAGGTCAGGAGATCGAGACCATCCTGGCTAACATGGTGAAACCCCGTCTGTACTAAAAAATACAAAAAACTAGCCGGGGGAGGTGGCGGGCGCCTGTAGTCCCCGCTACTCGGGAGGCTGAGGGGCAGGAGAATGGCGTAAACCCGGGAGGCGGAGCTTGCAGTGAGCCGAGATCCGGCCACTGCACTCCAGCCCGGGCCACAGAGAGAGACTCCGTCTCAAAAAAATAAATAAATAATAATAATAATAATAATAAAGAAAAGAAAATGTTCTTCTTCCTGAAAAGAAATATATTGGTATTAAAGTTCAGACTGAGGGTATTTTTGGTTTCATTTGGTTTTGGCTTTGAAAACTTTGCTGACCAGAGATTTAGATTGGGATAAATGAGTCTAATTACGCTGGTTTATTTTGTATCATGAATTTGCTAAAATAAACTAAAGGAAAGCATATCTTATATTTAAACAATGAAAAATAGAAAAATAAATAAGATTCCTCTCCTGAGAAGAGGGTTACTATAATACTTCTGTCTGCCAATTCAGTATCACCATTAATTTTCTCTTTAAGAGTTTTCCATCCTAATGAGAGCATGTCGCCACCTCCTACAGTGCAGCTTTATAAAAAGATATAAAGCAATAGAAAACACACAAAAGCATGTGTTGCTCCCAACTCTTCAAAACTATATCACAATGTTCTATGTGAGGTAAGCTATTTTTTTTCTTCAACTTATTTTTGTGTCCTGCTGTAGAAAAAAGTCTAAAACATACAGCTAGGATTTAGTTGTGTAGCTCTGTTATTTGACCTATTTTTCACAGATTGAGGACTTAAAATTTTTGTAACCTGTGACTATGTTTTCTAGGTTACGTATTTATGCTCCTTTTCTTGTCCCCCACCCCTCACTGCACTATCATGAATTGGCCCTGGCGTAAGTATTTACACATGATCTGTAACTAGACTCTTTTGTGGCCAAACCCATTCCACAGAAAGAGAAATGGAGAGCTGAAAATTATCCCTGAGCACCTCTCTTAAATGAGGACACAGTCACCCTCCCCTTGGATCAGTCTTCAGTAAAGCATCTATTGGTTTTTCATGGAAACATTCATTACTACACAAGATAATATCATTTATTTATTCATTTACTTGTTACTGTCTGTCTCCTCTCACTGGAACATGCATTGTATGAACTTAGGAAACTTGCTTTTCCAATTCATTCCTGTATCCCCAGTCCCCAGAAGAGAGCCTGGCACATAATAGGGATTCAATAAATGTTTGCTGAAGGAATGAATTCCCTAATGACTTTGGGAGTGCAAACAGTGGATCTATTAAGTGAACCCTTAAAGGTATCACTCAAGGATTTTTAGAATCTTCTAGATAGAAGGAATCCCTTAGATCATTCAGAGTTGGCAAACTTATTTTGTTAAAGAACCAGATAGTAAATATTTTCAGCTTTGTGGGCCATATGGTCACTGCCTTGGCTACTCATGTCTGTCACTGCAGCATTACTGCAGCCATAGACATTATGTACATGAATAAGCAAGACTGTATCCCAACGAAACTTTATTACAAAAATAGTCAGTGGTGGGGTGAAGCTTGCTGACCCCTCCTAAACCAATGGTTTCCCAATAATTTTCTATGAATGAGTTTTATCAAGGACAATAAAAAGAAGACATAAGGATTTACTGTGAGATTTTTTTCATCAAGTGAGATTATTTCAACTTGAAAATTTTTTTCTGAGTGTATGTTCTTTCCACTTTTTAGTCTTCGAAACATTTCTTTAGCTAAGTTATAGTGATAATAAATTATGTATTGTTAAAATCCTTTCTTGGAAAAACAAAACATTGGCAACTTTAACAAAGTTCCAAAATATTTTGTTGAAATTTTACTATCCAACAAATTCAAACTTCTGCCAACTCCCATGGCTCTAGTCCATACATCTTATTCTGCAGTCCGGTTCTTATTTGCAGTCAAGTGATTCCCTTCTGTCTAGGGTAAACAGAGGGGTTAATGAAAAGATCTAAGAAGCTTATAGAATCTGGGAGGACCAGAGAACTGAGCCCTAGGAGAAAGCCACCCCACACCACGTGACTGTTTTGGCAGAACACACACTCCTGCTGTCTGTGGCACTGCATCTACATTGATAAGGGCTGATGCCAGAAATGCTGCCTCAGCTGCCCCCAAAGAACAGATGGCTCTAGCACCATGCCTGTCAAAAGAACTGTTTCCCATCCCACTCCTATGCCCAGCCAATGCCTTACTATATTCCACCTCTGAGTCTCACACAGAACCATCACCTTAGCTGAAGCAAGGTCTCATGCAGAACCATCACTTCAAGGGAGGTGGAAAAATGAATGCTTAGCTCTCTATCCTCTTTGAACTGGAAGCCAAGCTAAAAGATGGCTGGAATGGGTGCTAAGCAAAACAGTTTACAGCATCTCCAGGAGAATCCTGAGGCCTAGAGCCCTTCACCTTCAGGGGAGGGGAGTTTCAGCCCAACGATAGCTAAACTACATTTTTGGGAGGAAAGAGTAGCATTTGGAAAGGTTGTCTAGTGATTCAACACAACAGGAACATTTTTAGCCCATTAGTGAAAGCCACAACAGTAGAAAAGTGAAGAGCTTCCAGATAACTCAGATCTCAAAACAACCTTGCCTGATCACTAAAGCAAAAGGTAAGAAACACACAAACAAAAACTTCACAATCATTCAAATAATTGCTTTAGTGGGTTTTTTTGTTTTGTTTTTTTCACTTACAGACACATCCTCAAACCCTGAAGTTCAATAGGGTAGGGCTGGGTTTGCTTCTCCTAAGTGATGAACCTTAGCTTCTGCAGGCACCTTTCAAATTCGAACAGTAATGTCAATGAAGCCACTCGTCCCTGAATCCAGAGAGGATTCTCTTTAAATAAAATAAATATAGGAAATAACATTAGCTTCTTTGTATCTATTAACATATAACTGCAGTGAGATAAGAGCTAGAAACAATACAATTATACAAGAAACATTCCATTTACAACAAAAGTTGTTTAATGCGATTTTTCAGTAATCGGAGACTAAACACGTCAAAATTTTAGTAGTAGTTATATGTGAATAGTGAAATTACAATGACATTCCTTTTTGTCAAATATTAAACAAAAAACTGTTTATACTAAGTATATGATCTCTTTTTAAAAGAAAGCAATTTATTTTCAAACAATATGTTAATGTACAGATATAATGCATTTATTATTTTTATCCCTTCACCAAATAATTGTAGTTCTTTAAGCACAGGATGTTATCTAAAACATATAAGCCTAAAAGTTATTTGTGATATTATCCCTTTCTCAAGCAGTTTACAATGACATGAGCAAAATTTGGTAACAAATAATATCATCACAAATACTACAAAAGTGTAAGTATTCTTATAAATACTAGAAACTTCATTTTTGAGGGGAAAATGTGAATGCTGGTATGCACATGTAATTCTTGGAGGTACGAAGTTTATGATTCTGTGAGGGGATGAGGGGCTCGGGAAAGAGATGAAAGAACATTGCACTACAGAAGGGAAAAACAAAGACTTGCACACAGAGTGGTTCATGTCTGCTGAGAATCTCTGTTCAGTGGTGTCCTCAATTTCTTACTAGAGCCCAGTGGCCAAAAATACCATTTGTGCATATTTGTGTAACCAGTCCTCCTCAGGATTAAAAATACAATTTTAAAAGTTATAGCTACTGAATTTTCTAATGAAACAAATCAGGACAAAAGATGTTGTGTCCTAGTCTGTGCAAACAGCAGGTGTCTTAGTCCATTAGGGCTGCCATAACAAAAACATCATAGACCAGGGGGCTTAAACAAAAGAAATGTATTTCTCAGAGTTCTGGAGGCTGGGAAGTCCAAGATCAAGGTGCCAGTATATCTGGTATCTGGTGAGGGCCCACTTCCTTGTTTTTGGATGTGTCTTCTCACTGTGTCCTCACATGGCAGAAGGGGTGAGGGAGCTCTCTAGGGTCTTTTTTATAAGGCCACTAATCCCATTCATGAGGGCTCCACCTCATGACCCACTCATCTCTCAAAGGTCCCACCTCCAAATACCACCACATTGGGGATTTGATTTCAATATATGGATTTTGGGGGGACATATTTAATCCACAATAGAAAGCTAAAAATATTTGAGATTGGCCAGCCATGTTCTGAACATTAGAGCCAGTCCCCTCCAGAATGCTATTCATTAAGTGTTTCACTTCTTAAAGTAGAAAGCAAAACTTTAAAGAGGTTGGGCCAGGCCCTGTATTAATCTTCTTTTTTGTTTTAATTAACACATAATAATTGTATGTATTTATGAGGTACAAAGTGATGTCTCAAAATGTATATACATTATGTATTGATCAAGTCATCATGTAACACATCCATCACCTCAAACATTTATCATTTTTATGTGATGGCAACATTCAAAATCTTCTCTTCTAAGTATTTAATATATACCTTAGTGTTTACTATAATCACTCTACTGTGCAACAGGATGCCTAACTTATTCTAATTTTAACTTTGTACCTACTGGGCAACCTCTCTCCAACCCTTCCCTTCTCAGCCTCTGGTGACCCCTATTCTATTCACTATTTATACGAGATCAACTTTTTAAGATCCAAAATATGAGTAAGAACATGCAGCATTTATATTTCTGTATCTGACTTATTTCATGTAACATTATGTCCTCCAGGTTTACCCATGTTGTCACAAATGACAGGATTTCATTTTTTTCAATGGCCAAATAGTATTCTGTTGTGTGCAAGTACTACATTTTCTTTATCTATTCATCTGTTTTTGGACATTTAGGTTGATTCCATATCTTGGCTATTGTGAATAGTGCTGCAATATACATGAGAATGGGGAATCTCTTTGACATACTGATTTTATTTCCTTTGGATATATACCCAGCAGTGGGGTTGCTGGATCATACAGTAATTCTATTTTTAATTTTTTGAGGGACCTCCATACTGTTTCCCATAGTGGCTATACTAGTTTACATTCCCACCAACTGTGTGTGAGGGTTTACTTTTCTTCATATCCTTGCCAACACTTGTATCTTTTGTCTTTTTGATAATAGCCATTCTAACTATAGTGAAGTGGTATCTCATTGTGGTTTTGATTTGCATTTCCCTGATGATTAGTGATGTTGAGCATTTTTTTCATATGCATATTGGCCATTTGCATGCCTTCTTTTGAGAAATGTCTATTCAGGTCTTTTGCACATTTTTAATTGGATTATTTGGGACTTTGGGGGGTGGGTTTGTTGCTACTGAGTTCCTTATATATCCTGACTATTGACCCCTTGTCAGATGTATAGTTCGCAGATATTTTCTTCTATTCTGTATGTTCTTTTCACTCTGCTGATTGTTTCCTTTGCTGTGCAGAAACTTTTCAGTTTGATATATTGCAATTTGTCTAATTTTTTGCTGTTGCTTTTGCTTTTGAGGTCTTATCCAAAAAAAGTCATTGCCCAGTCTAGTGTCATGAAGCATTTCCCATGTGTTTTCTTCAAGGAGTTTTATAGTGTTGGGTCTTAACATTTGTCTTTAATCCATTTTGAGTTGAATTTTCTATATGGTGAAAGACAGGAGTCCAGATTCATTCTTCTGCATGTGGACATCTAATTTTCTGAGCATCATTTATTGAAGAGACTGTCCTTTCTCCATTGCGTGTTCTTGGCATCTTTGTTGAAAATCAGTAGATTTTCTTGGCTGTAGATGCATGGATTTATTTCTGGACTTTCTATTCTGTAATCCTCTTTCTTTGGACTAACTTGAATATTCTCTTGTGGCCAATTTCCAATGAGAGATTTTTAAAGAGCAGCATCTACACAGTGTTCTGAAACCTACTTCTCCACCAACTTTGAAAACACTGGTCTGGTGGTAGCCTCTCAGGTGGGTTTATACTCAGGGGATTCATTTACAAAGAAATCGTCTTGTTCATCAATGTCTAGGTTGCAATTTAATCACATTTTCATAAAAATAGAGTTAGCATTAGGAGAAAGTTGTATTCTGACTACAGGGTAAAATGGAGATGTGTCACCAGGGGACAAAACTGGGACCAATGTGTGGTCACTCCAACTAAAGCATTTTAACCAGAATGGAGCTACTATTTACAAATGTATTTGGAGTTGGACCACACCCCTTTCTCCTCATATCTATTTATGTCTACTGATCTAAATGTAGGCTGGAAAAAACATGTGTCCACAGTTGGGTCCAGACATACACAGACAAGGCTGACAGCCTTTAGGACTTTGACAGAAGCCAGCTTATGGGATCAGAGAGGCCTCTAAGAGTGAATTCACCACTCTGAGGCAGCCTGGCAGAGTTGGCAGCAAGACTTGCATGTCAGAGACAAGTGGTTTCAGATAAACAATATTTGAATCCATCCTGACCCAACTACGTGGGGGCATGCTTGTGCCCTGTGGAAAAATATCTTTGTAGTCCAGGACTGATAGAGCTGTCCCCAAACTCTGCAATGCTCCAGAACTGGCAGAGTCCTCTGCAGGAGTGGTGCTTCCGAGTTAACACATTCAGATGTTAATGTTAATGGACTGTTCCCTTACTATGTGCTAGAGAAGCTGAGGGATAATCAGGCTTCATGAGCAAGATTTTTTCCTCAATATAATTAATTGTTTAATAGAGACTCACATTAACAGAACTTTTTGTCTTATAATATAGTTACCTCCCCAGCACTGGAAGTGTTTAAACAGAGACTGAAAAATCTTCATTGAATGGAAAGTTGGCCCAGCTAGCCTTAAGGTCCCTTACAGGGGGCTATGCTTCTAGTTAAAATGTGGGCTTAAATGTGTTTTTTTTTTTTTTTTTTGCGCCTTTGTTCAGCTCACATGCATATGAGAAAGTGTTAAGATCATATCAAGAAGCCAACTTTCCTACTTCACTGTATTGCTATGATGGTTAATTTTATTTGTCAACTTGGCTGGGCCATGGAGTGCCCACATATTTGGTCAGACATTATTGTGGGTGTTTCTGTTCTAAGTTGGGGTGTTTGGGGAAGAGATAAACATTTAAATTGGTAGATTTTAACATGAGAGTGACATTTGAATTGCTAGAGTAAAGAAAATTGCCTTACATAATATGGGTGGGCCTCATTCAGTCAGTTGAAGGCCTGAATAGAACAAAAAGACCAACTTGCCCCTGAGTAGGAGAGAATTTTCCAGTAGACCTGACCTTGAACTTCATCTGTACCACTGACTCTCCTGGGTCTTAAGCCTGCTGACCTGCACTGCAGGTTTATACTTCCCAGCCTCCGCAATCCTATGAGCCAATTCCTTATCATAAATTATATATATAATTATGTAATTGTGTATATATCTCACATATGAGATCTATATCTATTTACCTATCTATCTATCTAATTTGATCTCTTTCTTTGGAGAACCAACACAATACAACTGCTTTCTCAGTCTCCTTTGTTAAATCTCTCAATTTTCCAATCTCTACTCATGCCTTTACCTCTCTCTCTGATCTTATATCGTGCCACTCTCCCACCCTGGCCTTTCTGCTATTCCTGGAAATCCAAGCCTAGAAAATTCAGGCTAGTTCTCACCTCAAGACCTTCACATTTGCTCTATCCTCTGCCTGAAGCAGTATGTCCTCAAATCTTCACAATGGCTTTCTCCTTTATAGCATTCATGTCTCAGCTTAAATGACACCTCCTCAGAGGGGCTTCCCATGAATACACTGCCTATCCTCTTTTCTCCCCTACCTACACCCCCTTACACTGGTTTGATTTCTTCATAGCACTGACCAAGATCCATCTGCAGAAGAGGCTGAGCCTCCAGACCATGCAAAGCTCACCTATTCTGCTACAAAGTAAATTGCTGCCTTGTAACTGTTTAGCCCAGATAGCAAAGACAGACAGACAGAGATATCCTGAAGTGCCTGCAGAAGGTAGGTTTTGGGCCTGACCCAGGTGTGCTTACTGCATGGGAGGCAGGAGTGAATGGAGAATGCACCTGTCTTAGAGCAGGCTGGCCAGAGAGACACCTGACAGGTCTAAGTCAACAAGGTCCACAATCAGGTAATTATGTCTCCTTTGGAGTAAGGAATGGAGAGAAGGGCTGGTAATGGAAAAACTTTTGTGGAAAGATGAAGCCTGGGAAACAGGGATCTAACAATTTCGGGTAATAAAAAATATTGCTTGAAGTGATTGGCTGAAAAGCAAGTAAAGTGACTAGTGTATCTCTCAGAGACCTCCTCCAACCATAACTCAATGCTGGAAGAAAATGCAGCATCAGTGATGACATCCAACACCTTATTTCTTTAATATAGAACATTGCTCACACTCTACTGGTACCTTGCCTATGATAAATAAAAGCAAGCACTGCCCCACCCTTAGCCCAATACCCTTTCTGCATGAACTTGGTTGCATAAGTTAATTATCTTCCTACTCCTCCTGCCATTCATGTCATTTACAACTTAGGTTGCTTTTCTCTTCACTGGCTTTATTCTCCTTCTGCATCTCTGTGAATATCTTGTTTAGATTGTAGGTTCTTCATTTCAACCAAGGATGCAACATGAAAGCAACAGGCTTATTGTGCAGAATCACACATGTTAAAGGTGTTTATAAAATACTAGAGAAAAGAGAATTTGAACACCCTTTTCTTCTTTCATCTTCCAAAATGAGTTCATCCATGTCTGCATGGATCAGCCATCCAGAGATGTGAGCCTGGGCAGGGCTGGCCTAGCATTCCACACGTGAATTCACTAGGCCAGGCCCTGCCCAGGCTCACATCTCTGCTTGGCTGATCCCCCTGTGTGTGCCTTCTACTGTTTTTCTTGACAGAAAATCACAAGTAAGAAAGTGGCATTTTGGCAAATTTAAATAAATTTTGAACACTTCCAAAGACAAAAAAGGCAACATAAACTGAATATGAACCTTCAAAAACCGTATAGGACACATAGTTGTTTTAAACCATATAAAAAGAAAACTTGTAGGAATAGCAGCATACGTTTAAATGAACACTCATATCACACTGTGTCTCCCTGAGAAAGCCATGAGAACTGATGGGGCATTTAAAGTCATTTTTAAATACACAGATTCTTAACACAATTGCCTTCTAAAGTCTTAGCTATAACTAGGTATTTAAAGAGCACAGAAGTCTTCTTCAAGCGTTCTTTTGCAAAACAGTGGAACAGTTTTTATTGAAGCAAGGATTTATTACTAAAAAGATAAAATGTAACTGTGTTTCAGTTAGGATTCTTCAGTTGCAAGCATTAGAAACTAACCTAGCTAACTTAGCAAATAATAGGATTTATTAAGAGCATATGGTGGTAGCAGATACTTGCTGAGGGAAAGCTGAAGAACCAGGCCTCAACAGGCACAGGAACAGGCTGCTCTGGGAATCTAGGTAGTTGAAACCAACAGGAGGGATTTCTTGAATTGAATGAGTGCCAGCCATTTTTTAATGTTTGTATTACATCGAGATTCTAATCCGGAGACAGTGCATCTGATTGCCCCTTCTTGATCAGTGTCAGCAGAACAATCCGTCTAAGGCTGTAACCACCAGGGGAGGAATCAGTCTCAAACAAAAGCATGAGGCTGTTTCAAGAAGACAAGAACAGATGATGCTAGGATGGTGGTGGGAAGGAGAATAAATGTCTACTCTAGACCACCAGGTGACTCACTGATAAAAGTGTTTTCATCTCTGTCATGTACTTTTAAGTATTAATTTGGTAACAGCGTCTAACATAATACATTATGTTAATGTAATATAATGCAATATTGACTTAGCAATCCAGGATAACTTCTTTGCATGGTGATTGTCATAAATTTATACCAGAAGGAATATCCTATGTTCCAATGAAGATACTGTCTCCCTTTCATTTTAGAGAGCAATGAAAAAGAGTGCATGCCATATATTGATTTTGGCATATATTTCTCACAGTGTGTATGCCATATATGTGTGTTCTCTCTTTTTGTTTTAATATTCAGGTGTATCTAAATTTCTGCACTCCTTGAAGACCCATAAGCTAAATAGTCTTACTTTTTTTCACTTTTGAGCTATTAATAGTATTTTGAGGACATGTACTCCAAGCATAGATGGTGAAACTGTCTTAATATTTCCTATGAATCTCTAAATAGCCAATATTTTAAAAAATTTTTTTCATTGTAGATTTTATTTTTATGTTCCATGTTGCATTAGGCCATTCTTGCATTGCTATAAAAAAAATACCTGAGGCCGGGCGCGGTGGCTCAAGCCTGTAATCCCAGCACTTTGGGAGGCCGAGACGGGCGGATCACAAGGTCAGGAGATCGAGACCATCCTGGCTAACATGGTGAAACCCCGTCTCTACTAAAAATACAAAAAACTAGCCGGGCGAGGTGGCGGGCGCCTGTAGTCCCAGCTACTCGGGAGGCTGAGGCAGGAGAATGGTGTAAACCCGGAAGGCGGAGCTTGCAGTGAGCTGAGATCCGGCCACTGCACTCCAGCCTGGGCGACAGAGCGAGACTCCGTCTCAAAAAAAAAAAAAAAAAAAAGAATAAAAAAAATACCTGAAGCTGGGTAATTTATAAAGAAAAAGAGGTTCAATTGGCTCACAGTTCTGCAGGTTATACCTCATGGCTCCAGTATCTGCTTCTGGCGAGGGCTTCAGGAACCTTACGATCATGGCAGAAGGTGAAGGGGAAGCAGGCATATAACACTGCAGAAGCAGGAACAAGAGGGAGTGAGGAGAGGTGCAACACACTTTAAACAACCAGATCTCATGAGAACTCACTTTCGCAAGGACAGCACCAAAATATTTATGAGGGATCTGCCCCATGACCCAAACACCTCTCACCAGGCCCCACCTCCAATTGTGGGAATTACATTTCAACATGAGATTTGGAAGGAAGGGCTGGTAATGTAATATCGAAACTATATCACATGTGAACCAACGATCATATGCAGAGTTCCTTTATTTATGTCTTTGGGTTCTCTTTAACTTTTAAAATTCTGACAGCTAAAGGAATATTTGCTCCTTCCTTTCAGTAACAAAATTAAATTAATCTTTAAAAATTGTAAATATTTGACTATAAAAATTCCATTAGGACTCATGTATAAACATATACTGCCATTGACTGCTGACTACTGTGGTTCAAAGAAGAAAGAAAATGACTGGATTATCGTAAGCAGGACAGGTTTTGTTTTATAACTATTAAGAAAGTGACAAATTGCCAAGCATTTGGCTAGAGCCCCGATTCCTCTTCTTCCCCTCACACTCCTCATTTAACCCACCAGCAATCCTTTAGGAACTACCTCCAAGTGTTAGCCTATGATTTTCTACTTCTTCCCATTTCCACAGCTAACACCCTAGTCCCAGTCTCCTTCTTCTTGCCTACAGCAAGAGCCCTTTGAAGGTTTCTAAGCTTCTACTTGCAACAACTGATTCTCCAGGAGCCAGTTTCTTTTAATAACATGGAATATGTCAGTTCCAGGTCAGAACCATCTCTCAGCTTTCCATCACACCCAGAATAAAACCCTAGCTCCTCCACATGGCCAACAAGACCTGATATAATGCACCTGTCAACCTCTTCCACACTTGTGCTGTCCTTGCCATTCCTTGAATGAGCAAGTGAGAGCCCATCTCAGAGCCTTATGCTTGCTCTTCTCTCTGCCTTCCACACTCTTATCTCCAGAAGGCTGCACAGCTTGCTCCTTTCTACTTCTCAGATCTCAGTTCAAACAGCAGATCCTTGGAGAGGCCTCTGTAATCAGATACCTCTATATTGCTACCCCAGTCCCATTCCCACTCACTCTTCATCTCTCTACATTGGGATTTTCTGCAGCATAATCTGACATTCTTTTTGCATGTCTCTCTTTTATGGGAAGATAAGCTTCATGAGAACAAGAACTTTGTCTTAATTGCTGCTGATTCTCCAGCCCTGTAATGTCACCTATCACATAGTATACTCTCAATTAATACTTGTTGAATGAATTTTTCTACTTCTGAATACAACGTCTATTCCCATGAGCTATTTATGAACCCAGTTACCATAATGGAGAAGACTGATATGAGTGCTACAAAGGTGAGGGTGAAAGTCTAAAAACGTGGTGGTACAGAAACAAAATGAGAAGAGACCCTGGAGATCCGTAGCATTTCAGATAACCTACACTGTACCAGACAATATTATTACTGAAAGACTGTCAGTAATTCCCTACTCTGTGTACCTTACAGATCTTTGGCAAGAATGCATATTCACCTGAGGTTGTAGGATCTTAGAGAACAAAAAATGATGAGGAAGTGCCTGTTCTGAGGCAGACAAATGAAACCAGAAATCTAGGCCTTCTTCAAAGCCTAACCTGTGTTTTGACATTAAAGAATTTGCCCAATCTCCTCTGCAGTTGTGTTCTAACTCTGACCCTACTTCGTCTCTGAAAATGGAAACAGACACATGATAAGTGTAGTGGCAAGAACTCTGCACTTGGAGTCAGAGAGCACAGGCTTGATGTTATGAGTTCTGACACTTAGTAACCTTGTGACTTTGGTCACGTTTCAGGGGAACATATTCCCTCATCTGTAAAATGGAGATAATGCACCTTATTCACAAGTTATCATGGAGAGTCCATGAGATGTGGCTGCGAGGGAGCTCAGCCTGATGCTTATATGGAAGTGCTCAAGGCATATTCATTTCCTTCCATCCTGCAAACTCTGTAGCTCTTTGCTTTTCATCCGTCAAACACAAAATAATGATTTGGCAGGCCATATAGGCTTCTAGAGCATCAATATACAGGCTTTAAAGGTTTGTTTTCTGAGCTTCACATAACCAAATGTATTACATCTAATCAGCCAGAGATGCAGTCTTCTTTGGCTAGGAACAGCCTCAGATCTTGAAAATACATTGCCTTCACTGCATTTTATTCTCAGTGCATCACTAAAATGACAAGCTGCTTTCCTCAGAATGTATCAGGAATTCTGTTTCTTAGCAACACTCTTCCCACAGGCAATAAAAGACAGAACATAATTCCTTTGAGCATTAGGAGTCTGCTCATAATACTGAAAATGTGGCCAATTTCCCCTTATATGCAGAATTAGAAATCAGTTCTCCATGTTGGAAAGACAATACAATTGAGACCCTTCAAAGTACAGCTTTTGAAAAGTTTAGCAAATTTCTTATTCTAGGGCCTGCTATTTCAGGGCTTATTTTTAATGATGTTACAGAATTTTAATGTATTAGGTCATGATTCAAAATTAAGAATGAAGCATTTCTAATTCTAAGCTCTTTCCTCCTACTACCTCTCAAATTCATCTTTTGAGAAAGTATATCAACGTACTCATTTTGACTATCAGCTGCACTCTTCAGTTTTGTATTCCACATTTCAAAAAATACATTTGTGTGTGTGTGTGTGTGTGTGTGTGTGTGTGTGTGTGTATGTGTGTGTGTGAGATGGGGTCTCACTCTGTCATCCAAGCTGGAGTGCAGTGGCATGATCACAGCTCCCTATAGCCCCAACCTCCCAGGCTCAGGCAATCCTCCCACATCAGCCTCCTGTGTAGGTGGGACTACAGGCGTGCGACACCATACCCAGCTAATTTTTAAATTTTTTTGTAGAGATAGGGTCTTGCTATGTTACCCAGGCTGGTCTTGAACCTCTTGGCTCAAGGGATCCTCCTGCCTTGGTATCCCAAATTGTTCGGATTACAGGCACGAGCCACTGCATCCAGCCTACATTTTTAATCAAGTATAAAATAAGCTTATCATAGACATAAAGTTTGTTTAAAGGTTAAAACCCAAATAAGTCTAGTATTTATGATATATTAATGATTTACTTTTCCATCAAATAATAATACTATTACATTTATTTAGAAATTATGTGCCCGGTACTCTACTTAGCCTTTTAAATGCTTTATTTGCTCCTCATAAAAGCCTTGTAGGGAAAGTATTAATTCTCATTAATCATGCAACTGAGGCTTAGAATAGTCAATTAACTAGGTCAAGGTCACACAGCTAGTAAATAGAGACCCATGTAAGTAATATATTAACCTTTACTCTCCAATATTTATTTGTTTCCTTTTTGCCTTTATTTTGTGCTCTGCTCATCATTATCTTTGATCTAGTTTGTTGAATCTAATTGAATGAATAAAATCACATGTAACTTTACATTTCTAGAAAAGGTAATATTCAGTAGTTTCCCAAGGAAATTTGAATATATCCAAAATTGATACTTAATCCTTTACACTGTAATTATATGTTGCAAAGATCCAGAATTAACACTTAATCCTTTTACACTGTAACTGTTGGTTGCAAATAAGGTATGTTGAATGAATTCAATGTAGTAAAAACGTTTCAATGAGCTATGAGTTATTTCAGATAAGATTCTCATCACCAGAGCCAAATTATTTGTCATCTGTTTGATAATTAGGGTGATTTATCCCATCTTCTCTGTGTCTGCAATTTTGTCATGTCCTGTGGATAACTAGGTGATTAGCAAGCAAAACAAATTTGGTCACAATTATTTCAAGTGTGTTGTCATCTGATAAATCTAATTTTTTCTTAGACACCTGACACTTGATGGCTTGCATGTTCTATGACTAAAAACATCTTGCCATTATAATTTAATAAGCCACTCCTTAACTTCAACATAAGCACTCCAGCAAATGCACTATCTGTTATGCTGTTGGCACAATCCAACAAAGTGCATTATCATTTAGCTTTATATTAAGTAGTGTCTTGGGAGAGATCTCTCTTTCCATATATATATAAATATACGAGTAAGTAGATATACAGGTATTTCTCTATATATTTACGTATATGTATGTATTAAATGAAGTGTCTTAAGGATAAAAACACAAAAGATATTTAAAAGAGTGCTTGTGATGAAAGAATGTATTAAATACACATTTCTTCCTTTAGCTACTTTGAGGTAGTAGTCCATTGCTAGAGGCATATGACATTATTTTAAAGGGCCATTAAACATTAAATGATTCATATACAAGTAAATAAGAATATAAATAAAAGTTGTACTTTATACACTAAAATAACACATGGGTGAATTTTTCTAGTAAATTAAAGGAAATGCACTATACAAACTCTTAACCTCCTTGTATCCTGGACCTTGCAGGAAGGTTTATTTGAGTTAGGACTACAGTCTGTGACTACAAAATGAAGACAGGCTCAATGGCTCAAAAGGTTCTCAGTCCCAAGTCTTGGCCTCATTACAGGTTGCTCTAAGCAACTTTGTTTTCTGTTGTGGCAGAGGAATGACACTGTTCACATTCAGAACTGAATTCCATGGGCATACCCAAGGTCACATATGATTCTCAGCACAATCACAATTCTATACTTTTCTGATCTATTAACAAAGTGTAATTAAACTTTAGGGAGAATGTCAATATAAGAATGATCTTAAATCAACTCTGATTTATAAAACAGCAACTCCCTTAATACTTGGTACTTATGATCCTGCATAGTTTGAAATGACAGTGGTGGACTAGCTTAGTACAGACTATTATCCCATTCCAAACACGTGGAAAAGCTAGATACATGCACAAAAAAATTGTTTAAGTAAATGGCTAAGCTTGAAAGGAAAATCCATAAATTTCAAAAATGAAGAGGGTTATTCAAAGTCAGAATAGTAAGTGTATGAGAAAATACCAACTTTAATGGGGGTGAGACCATCTAATGGCTAGGAACTGAGGGTTTAGCACCTACAGAAGGCATCTCCTTGAGTCTCAGTTAAACAGAAGCTGAAACTTATGTGAAACTGAATTTCACATAATTTAAGGAACTCTGAAAAGACTATTCCTTGAGTAAAGAGGGCCAAAAAAACTATAGTTTTCAAGTCCAATGGAAGTAAGAAACTTCCATTGTCTGCCCATTACTCTGGGTTGGATTCAAAACCAAATGCTCCCATGAAAAATCGAAACTTTAACCCTGCACTTGGTACACTGAATCCAAATTAACTCCATCATCTTCATATAAAATGCCCAAGATGGAAATTTAATATAAGAAGCTGATTCTGGAATTGCTAGGGCCCTGATTACTGTGATGGAATTCTCCCAAAGTCCTGGGATTACAGATTTTCCCTTGGAGAAATGCTAACAGCTGAGCATACCTACAAAAATACAGTGACAATCTACATGAGACAAGTATCCATCAAGCAGTGAGCAGCACTACAACAGGAGGATCAGCACTCTAAGAACTTGAGATAGCATAAGGAGACCAGAAAGTAGGGAAGTTTTAAATGATATGTAGAAACTGAAAACAAACAAAAAAAAAATGGGTGAACTTGTAAAGAAGAAATAGAATTTCTAAAAATAAAAATACAAGCATAGAAATAAAACAAGTAATAAATGTTAGCAGATAAGATAGGAAGTCATATCGTTTGTGAATAGAAGATTTAAGAAAATTAGAACCAAGTACAGAAAGATAGAAGATATGTGAAAAGGGCCGGGCGCGGTGGCTCAAGCCTGTAATCCCAGCACTTTGGGAGGCCAAGACGGGCGGATCACGAGGTCAGGAGATCGAGACCACCCTGGCTGACACGGTGAAACCCCGTCTCTACTAAAAAATACAAAAAACTAGCCGGGCGAGGTGGCGGGCGCCTGTAGTCCCAGCTACTCGGGAGGCTGAGGCAGGAGAATGGCATGAACCCAGGAGGCGGAGCTTGCAGTGAGCTGAGATCCGGCCACTGCACTGCAGCCTGGGCCGCAGAGCGAGACTCCGTCTCAAAAAAAAAAAAAAAAAAAAGAAGATATGTGAAAAGTTAAGACACAAAGAATGGATTGGAAAAGTCTAACAATATGCCTAATAGAAGTTAGAAGTTTCAGAAAGAAAGAATAAAGAGAATGACAGTCCATAGAAAGATATAATGAGTAATAATTTTCCAGAACTAAAAAGAAAGACATGAGTCCACAGATTAAAGAATCATACTGCGGTCACAAGCAGAATAAATAAATAAATCCACAACAAGTTTCGTCATAAACTGAAAAATGCCAAAGACAGAGAATATCTAAAAGAAAATGAGAAGAAAAAAAAAAAGATTACTCATAATGGAGCAAAGAATGACTGAACTCAATAGCATTAGAGGGCAAAAGACAATAGATTAGTATCTTCAAAATTCTGAGGGAAAAGTAGCTCCTGGGGCTACACCATGGCATCGATGGGGACCCTCACCTTTGATGAATATGGGCACCCTTTCCTCATCATCAAGGATCAGGACTACAAGTCCTGTCTTATGGGACTGAGGCCCTTAAGTCTCACATAATGGCAACAAAGGCTGTAGCAAATACGATGAGGACAGCACCTGGACCAAATGGGCTTGATAAGATGATGGTGGATAAGGATGGTGATGTGACTGTAACTAATGATGGGGCCCCATCTTAAGCATGATGGATGTCAATCATCAGAATGCTAAGCTGATGGCGGAACTGTCCAAGTCTCAGGATGATGAAATTGGACTTGGAACCACAGGAGTGGTAGTACTGGCTGGTGTCCTGTTAGAAGAAGTCAAGCAGTTGCTAGACTGAGACATTCACCCAATCAGAATAGCTGATGGTTATGAGGCTGCCAGTGTTGCTATTGAACCTGGACAAGATCAATCATAGTGTCCTTGTTGACATAAAGGACACTGAACCCCTGATTCAGACAGCAAAAACCATGCTGGGCTTCAAAGTGGTCAAAGTTGGTACCAACAAATGGCTGAGATTGCTATGAATACCGTCCTCACTGTAGCAGATATGGAGCAGAGAGATGTTGACTTTGAGCTCGTCAACGTAGAAGGCAAAGTGGGCAGGAGGCTGGAGGACACAAAACTGATTTAGGCTGTGATCATGGACAAGGATTTCCAGTCACCCACAGATGCCGAGAAAAGTGGAAGATGCTGAGATTGCAATTCTCACACATCCATTTGAACCACCCAAGCCAAAAACAAAGCATAAGCTGGATGTGACCTCCATGGATTATAAAGCTCTTCAGAAATATGAAAAGGAGACATTTGAAGAAATGATTCAACAAATTAAAGAGACTGGTGCTAACTTAGCAATTTGTCATTTGGGCTTTGATGATGAAGCAAATCACTTATTTCTTCAGAACAACTTCCCTGTGGTTCGCTGGGTAGGGGGACCTGAAATTGAACTCATTGCCATCTCAACAAGAGGGCAGATTGTCCCAGGTTCTCAGAGCTCATGCCCGAGATCCTGGGTTTACCGGTCCTGTACAGGAGATCTCATTTGGGACAACTAAGGATAAAATGCTGGTTATCGAGCATTGTAAGAACTCCAGAGCTGTAACCATTTTAATTAGAGGAGGAAATAAGATGATCATTGAGGAGGTGAAACGATCCCTTCACGATGCTTTGTGTGTCATCACAAACCTCATCCACAATAATCGTGTGGCATATGGAGGAGGGTTTGCTGAGATATCCTGTGCTCTGGCAGTTAGCCAAGAGGCGGATAAATGCCCCACCTTAGAATAGCACACCATGAGAGCATTTGCCGACGTTCTGCGGTCACCCCACGGCCCTTTCTGAAAACAGTGGCATGAATCCCATCCAGACTATGACAAAAGTCCGCGCCAGACAAGTGAAGGAGATGAACCCTGCTCTTGGCACTGTTTGCACAAGGGAACAAATGATATGAAGCAACAGCATGTCACAGAGATCTTGATTGGCAAAAAGCAACAAACATCTTTGGCAACACAAATGGTTAGAAGGATTTTGAAGATTGACGATATTCATAAGCCTGGAGAATCTGAAGAATAAAGACATTGAGAATTCTATGTAGAAGATCCACTACTATGATTAAATGGATGTCTTGTGAGGCATCTACAGTTATTATATACGTTTTCAGACACTGTAGATACTATAATAAAAATAGCCATTCGGTAACCATTGTTTAACTTTTTCAAAGCTGTGTAATTGTAGGCGTACTATCTCAACAAGCTTTTGTATTCATTAAAGGAATCTCCTTAAACAATAACAAAAATTCTGAGGGAAAAGCTGTCTGAGTGAGATAAACATAGCTTAACATACACAGTATCCACTTTCTCCTGCCCTCAAAAGAAGAATATTAAAGGAAGTAGTTTAGGAAGAAGAAAACGTTTCCCAAAAGGAAGGAATGGCTTGCAAGTAATGAATACCGCTATCAATAAAACTGGTAAATAAGTATGACTGAGCACAAACTAAAATAGTAACAACAAAATGAGAACGGGAGGAGGATGAAAACCAAGGTGAAACAAACATCTGTGATCTATAACAACATGAAAAATTAGGGCAAGATGATAGATTTAAACCATCCCAAGGTCTGTGTTCTGTTAAGCTGGTATGCATATTGTATTAGTTTCCTAGGGCTGTCACAACCAATTATCACAAACTTGGTGGTTTAAGTAAAACAATAAATGTATTCTCTCACAGTTGTGGAGGCCAGAAGTCCAAAACCAACATGTTAACAGGATACATTCCTTCTGGAGGCTCTGAGGAAGAATCCGTTGCATGTCTCCCGTGGCTTCTGGTGACTGCCGGCAATCCTTGGCGTTCCTTCACTTGTAGCTAGGACTCCAATCTTTGCCTCTGTCTTCACGTGGCATGCCCCTTTGTGAGATTGCCTTCATGTGCCTTCTCTTTTTCTGCCTCTTACAAGGAACCTCATCATTGGATTTAGAGCCCACTCTAATCCAGGATGACCTAAATTGAGATCCTTACCTTAATTATATCTGCAAAGACCCTTACCCCAAATAAGGTTGTATTCTAAGGTTCTGGGTGGACGTATTTTTTGAGGAACACAAGTCAACCCAGTGTTCATGTTAAAAATGTAAAAGTAGCTACTAAAAAGGTTTTTCTAAAAAGTAGAATGTATACATTCTAAACCAACAGAGAGAAATAGAAATCTCCTTGAGATTTCTCAAGGAGAAAGCAAGGTAGGACGGTAGGAAAGAAGAAATAAAAGCATGGTGAATCATAAACCAAAGTCCAAATAAATTAGATATGATTTTACACGCAAACAAGTTAAAATGCAATTGTTGAGACAAATTCAGATTAAAACAAGACCCACACATACCATTGCTTCTCTAAATATTCACAGACATGTGTTTCATTCTCTTTATTACCTTCTTCAGTGCCTTAGCTTAGCAAGACAGAAGTACATTTTCATTTGATTGGTGTCCTCAAATCATTTGCACCTGTGACATTAAGCTCAGCCTACAGAGGTTACAGAATAGAAAAAAGGAGAAAAGTCTCTTTCAAGCCAAATTTCTCCTTTTCGGGTGGTAGTCAATGGTTAATTTTTCTGGATCAGCTTTAAAATTTTTTATTTTTGAAGTACTTTTAGATGGCTTAAAATATTAGTAAAAGGTTAAAGCTGTAAGATTTATTTTTCATCCCCCATTCATCTTTATTCTTCTGCCAATTTTGTTTTAATTACTAAAAAAATTCTTTGAAATTCCTGACTACAAAGAACAACTCTTGTTACCAAACCTGTAGACTATGACTGATTTTCAATCATGCTGTGCACGAATTCTGAATATACAACATGGGTCAGTGTTAATGAGTTCAGAATTTCTTTTAAAAAGTCATTTGCAAACATACACACACGCTCATCCAAATGGTAGCTCTTACAATTTTACCTAAGAAAAATTATGAATTTCAAAATAAGATGCAAAGTACAAATTTTGAGCACAATAATGATGTCAAAAAGATGAAGAAAATTTAGTCAATGGACTAAATGGACTTTTCCCCTAACCCCCATCTTGATTAAAAGATGCAATAGCCAGCTAGCCCTAAACAGTGTGAACTATGTTTGTTGTTTTTTTTAAGTGGATAATCAATATAGAAGCAATTTTAATTCAAGACGCACTCCAATTCTTATTAAACATAAGTCAGACTATGGGAGAAAGAGTCTTTATGACCTAAGGGAAATAAGTTTTTGGGGAATTTATTGTGTAAATTTATACATTCAACAAATTTATTGACCATCAAGCACTATCCAGTGAGTCGTATATAAAGATGAATTATAGAATCCTGCCATTGAAGAGAGCCTGGTAGTACCAAAAAGTAAAAACTAAAAAGAAAAAAAATAGGACCATGTCAAAAAGATATGGCTCCCAAAGGCCAAAGCTGGAACAATCTGAGCAACAAAACAAATAATTACAGTACTGGATAGTACGGCCAAAATTATAAAATACATATCTACAAGTCTACACTGAAAAATGAGTGACTAAATTGATCTCCCTTACATTAGAATTCCAAATTATGTATGTAGATACCCCTCCCAAGAAAATGGAGCTTAACTCCTCTCCCTGTGAGCACTGTTGGACTTAGTGACTTGCTTCCACAGAATAGAATATGAAATGAGAAAACAGTAACTTTATAATGGAGAAACCTAGCACATACCATTTTAACCAAGTGATCGAGGTTAAACTTAGCAGTGATGTCATGTTTATATCATGTACATCTTCTGTGGAAAACTATAATCCCAGTATAGTCATGAGAAAATATCAGACAAACCCAAATTAAGGGATGTTCTACCAAATATCTAACCCGTACTCTTTAAAAATGTCAAGATCTGTAAAAACAAGGAAAGACTGATAAAACTGTTGGAGTAAGAAGGCATAATGATTAAATACAATGTAGTGTCTTAGATTGTGTCCAAAACCAGAAAAAGGGCATTAGTAGAAAAACTGGTGAAATCCAAATAAAGTCTGTAATTTAGTTAATAGTGTTGTACCAATGTTGACATCTTAGTTCTGACAAATGTTCCATTCTTAAAGTATTAACATTAGGGGAAACTGAATGGTGCATGTAGGAACTCTCTGTATTAACTTTGCAACTTTTCTGTGTCTAAAATTACTACAAGGTTTTTTAAAGTTTTGGAGTATTTAAAGAAATCCAAACATTCTACAACTCTTACTAATTTGTATATTTTATCTGTAAAATAAAAAAAAATTTTCATAATTCAAATATATCAACATGTTCAAAGTCAGTGATATAGGAAGAGAATTAAATACAGCCATGTGTTTCAGTCAACAATAGACTGCTCATACAGTAGTGGTCCTCTAAGATTATAACGGAGCTGAAAAATTCCTATCACCTAGTATTTATTACACTATACTTTTTATGATTATTTTAGAGTATGTTACTATTTATTTTTTTAAAAAAGTTAACTGCAAAAACTTCCTCAGGCAGGTCCTTCAGGAAGTATTCCAGAAGAAAGCATTGTTAAACTAGGAAATGACAGCTCCTTATGTTATTGTCCCTAAGACCTTCCAGTGGGACAAGACGTGGAAATGGAAGACAGTTGATATTGATGATCCTGACCTTGTGTGGGCCGAGGCTAGTGTGTGTGTTTGTATCTGTCTTTGACAAAGTTCAACAAGGAAAAAAAATTAAAAATAGAAAAAGTATATTTTTGTACAGCTGTACAATGTGTTTTAACTGATATTACAAAAAAAGTTAAAAAGGTAAAGTTCATAAAGTAAAAAAGTTATAATCAGCTAACTTATTATCAAAGAATTTATTATAAATCTAATATAGCTGTGTAGTCCAATGTTTATAAAGTCTACAATAATGCGTAACATTCTAGGCCTTCACATTAACTCATTGCTTCCTCACCAGCTGACCCAGAGCAACTTCTAGTCCTGCAAGCTCTAGTCATGATAAGTCCCCCATGGTTTTTTTTTTTTTTTTTTTTTTATCTTTTAAACACTATTTTTACTGTACTTTTTCTATGTTTAGATATACAAATACTTACCATTGTGTTCCAATTGCCCAAAATATTCAGTAACTTACTATACAGGTTGGTAGAGTAAGAGCAATGGGCTATACAATACAGCCTAGGAGTGTAGTGTAGTTGTCTAGACCATCTAGGTTTAAGCACATTCTATGATGCTCTCACAATGACAAAATCACTTAAAGGACACATCTCAGTACATTATCCTAGGCATGAAGTGATGCAAAATACTACAAAACACTAGTTTATTCTTAAGATGATCATCGGAAAGGTTTAAATACATTTTACAAATTCTGTATAACTAAAGCTTCCACCATTTCTGTAAAAATTTATATTTAGATGATTAGAAGCTATTCTACCATCAGCTACTGAAGAGATAAGCAAAAAGATATTGTTGCCTAATGGCATACAATGCAGGCTTATTTTTTGTGTGTGTGAAAGATTACTCTGAAAGAGCATGAGGAATATGCCTAATTTTCACTCAACTTTCCAATATATAATACCGATCACACTTATTTAAATTCATTCGTGACCTAATTCCATTTTCATAATTTACCAAGTTTTAGCTACTACTACTTTAAGAATTTTTGTCTTGAAAAAACTTAAGACTCAACATGGGAAAAAGAAAAAAGGAAAACTTACCTAAGATATTAGTTTTTAGAACAACTATGTACTACTACAAGTATCTTTTATAGTTGTATAATCTACAATTATAAGGATGAAAATATATTAGAAATAGATACCAATCCTAGGATTTTCAATTTTTTAAAGGTAGGGAACTGTGTTATTTCACTTTTGAAATCAGACGTAGACATATTAGAAAAAGCAATTAAATTGACATAATTATATAAAGCTGTAATTTTATGAGATAAAATCTTATTTAAAAGAGCTTTACAAAAAAACATGCAATAAAGTAACATGGAACCCAGGAATCAATAACTTCACTTAACTCCCACAGCCCCAAACTTCTCAACAAAGAAGGTTCTATCCACTAGTACAGAGATAAAAAGACTAAGTATCTTAAAGAAATAGAGTATCTTGAGGACATACTAAGACTTTTTCTTATTTAGAGCCTTAAAAATACAATATTCTTTTACTTATAAATTTGGTAAGAGTCCTCTTAAATATTGGTGGTGATAGTGCAGACAACCATAGAACCACAAGACCAAGGGTAAAGAAGACTTACGTTTAAAAGGGTCCTGTCAAAGGAAGACAAAGTCTATACTTGTCATGAATAAGGGATATTAACAATTCAAAAGTGAAAAACCTATAAAACTGGAGATTTCAATTTATGCTTAGAGTTTAGAAATTACAGCCAATTCATTTTCTGACTCAACTAGAGCTCTTTGTATTAGGTAAGTTAAACATAAAAAAAGACAAGGACTACTTAGATTTTACAACCGAAAAGTGATGGAAAACAAATGTATAAAACTTGCCTTCATAAGAATATGTTTATGATATACTTCTGATCATAGCAAACCAATTAAAAAACAAGAATTAAAGGCATCCCCTCTCTTACGCAGTTGACAACAGAAGTCTCCCCGTATCTTTAGTTTCTGTGATCTCTACTAGAAAAAAAATTTAGAATAAACTGTACATAAATCATACTTACATAGAAATATTAACAATAAATGCTATCTTTTAAGTTTTAACTGGCCACAAATTATCAATTAGGTTTTTCTGAAACAGGAGTCTACTATCATTTGCATTAAAATAATACCAATCAAGTATTAAGAGTTAATAAGAATACACTTAAATTTGGTGCAAATTTAATTTTATTAAACCTTACAATGAATGTTGTGGCATATGATTTTCCATTGTGTGACAATTTATTAGCTGGCATCCGAATACAGTACTTCTTTTGAAAAAACACACAATGGGAACTGACAAAAGGGAGGGAAACTAGTTGTTTAGTGATACAGAAGGGCAAAAAAAAAAAAAACAACACACACACACACAAGAAAAGAAAAAGAGAAAAAGAAAATGATGATGACCAATTAGTTTGTTTCCTTAGTATCTAACCCTAAAATGGTTAAAGTTCTAGGCAATAATGCTGCTGTTACAGTGTAAAAGAGTATGTTATTATCTCATCCAGCCTGCACAATTCTAAGAAAATTAATTACAAAAATTATCATACCTGTAAATTCAGCCTAAGGTTTCTGTTGGGCAATATGATTTTTAAAGAGCTACTTTTCCCATATAACCTAAACAATTTTCCCAAATCATAGTAGACCGGGGTCTCTATACACATTCAGGTAGTCACTTTACAAGTGAGCTATCACTGAACTTCAAATTCATAACGGGCACCAAATTATCTTTGATTTGAGTTTACGCCTGTCAGATTTATGAATAAGAAAAATGACTTTTTAAAGTCTATAATCCACTTGTCTTTATAAAGTAGACTGGCATCTGAGTAAAATGACCATTTCTTTTACAGGAATGATCAAAACAGTGGAACATCTAAAATTCAGGAGGCCCCAAAAGGGTATTTTCATAGAAATGTTAATAACTTTACACATTAACTCCAGTCAATAACACCATGCTACAGTGTACAGTTTAGTTAGACTCACACGAGTATAATTGGTTCATTATTAAGTGTACTCATTTGTGGTTCAAAAAATAACACAAATTTAAGTATTTTATTATAATCCATCTCATAATTTTGAGAATACTTTCTGACAAAGGCTTTATCAGTGTCACATTTATGAAACAATTTTCCCTAAAAGAAAATAAAATCAGGGACAATTTTGAGCTATTAAACGAACTGGTTTTTCAAAACCTCCCAATGGCATTTGTGGAGATGGCAGAGAAGGGAGAAATGTATTCTAAGTGAAATAAGTCATTTCAGTTATCAAGACTGAGTTCTCAGTTATCTATTTTTAGTGGTGCAAAAATGCTATTTAAAGAAATCCTTACTTTACACAGAAGTTGCAAAATTCAAATTCAGCTGCAAAACAGTGAGATGTGCCTCACTCTAAGAGCATATAAGCCCTCCCACCCAGCCCCCAAAGAGGAGGAGGAAATACTAAATCAATTAAAAATCCAATTGTCATCTTTTATCTTCAAATTATCGAGATCAACTAATGTAATTTACTATAATGGCAAAGTTTTCCTTTATAAAAATAATAGCTTATTGATATATAATTCTTATACCACAAAGTTAGAGGCAGATGATTTCAAAATACTGACATTTGATATTTCTAGAATATTGGTTTAAATCACAAAGTATTCTTAATACGTGTGACAGTTCAAATATTTCATCAAATTTTCCCACAATAAGAGATAGTAAAACCTCTTCATCAAAAGGTTTGAGAGCATTCATTTATATGCAATTTAGCTTTTCTTAATGGTGAAATCAAATTTACAACCAAGCAAATGAGTAAGAATATCAAGCAAATGAGTAAAAAATTAAACCTCAATTATTTAACCAAAAAGTCTAACGTTCTCTTATTTACTACTCTTCATTACAAGGTTTTTACTAACTAAAGATGACGACAAACCTAATGTGACTGTTTGCATTGATGACGCCTTAAATAGTGTAACATCAACCCTCAGAATAAAATGTCAACACAAAAATCCAAGTGAGTGATCCAGCTCATTAAACTCACAGGTAAACTGAGTTTTTCTCAAATCAATAAGAAGCTTTTTATTCAGAACAACTTCATTAAGACATATGCAGGGCAAATATGCCATCATAAATTTTATTCTGAATTACAATAAAGTGCTGAATGATAATTACCTGAATCTTTTTTCGTACTTTTCACTTATCTTAAGTTAAAAGAGCCCTTTCTGTGGCATTAGCAAATCTGTAAGAGAAAGAGAGAGAGAGAGAAAGAGAGAGAGAGAGAGAAAGAGAAAGAAAGGAGTGGGGGGGGGGGAGAGAGAGAGAGAGAGAGAGAGAAAGGAAGGAAGAAAGGAAGAGAAAAGAAAAAGCTAACTTCCAGTAAGGGAACAGGAAGCACTGCAACCTTTCATGTTTAACTAGGGTGACAAATAATTGAGACCAAAATAATCAAAGTAATTCATGCAAGTTATCTTTAAAGGTATACGTAAGCTTGAAGAAAGAAAGAACACTGTTACTGACCTTTGATATTATGGCAGTAAATTGCGTACTAAAATACCTTAATTATCCTAGATGCCTAGATCTGGCTTGGCAAGCATCATGCCACTGACATGCTTTAGCTCTTTTTGTAACTAAAAGTGATTTGCAGTTCAATTACTGAATATTTCAATGTGACTCATTAAGCTGTGTGATAGACTTTGAAGTTAAATTTAAGCAAATTCTCTACACCTAATCACACCATCAGCACAAGCAGGACAATGCTGGAGCAGCATGAAAGGTGGGTCACTTTAAAAAGATTCTTCCTTTTACTGCATGATATATTAAGATGACAGACCTAAATTTCAACTGGGTTAATGAGTTAGAATAGATCTGTTTCCCAAATTTAGCACACAATAATTTCAGTGGATTAGAGAAAGAAACCTCAGATGTGAAGAAAATGAAGAAAAAAACAAACAAAAAAGCTTGAGCTAAAATAGCTAACCTGCAGGTCTAAAAATTGTCATGCTACAGAGTACTTTCAAAAAATTAACTTTGTAACAAACATAAGAAAACAGTGTTTTGAGTTGAAGTTGACCAACTGCTGCATAGAAAATATGCTAACATACAACAGTCAAGTTGAAGCCTGTGCATAGAGAAGATAAAGCACTTATGGTAACTGCAAATGGTAACAAGTCCTTAAAGTTTGTACAACCTAGCATGGGTCCATAAGGAGAAAACTGTAGTAGAAATGGTTAGAACAAAAAATAAAGTAGAAACGGGGGAAACTTGAGAAGAGAAGAAAGCAGCAAGGAAAAAAGACTTTCAATTGTATAAAATTCACAAACCAGTAAAGTATAGAGACACCATGGAAAAATGGTTAACTCTGCCGCAAACACCCAACAGCAAACAAAACCAGAATGAATAAGCCTTTGGCAGACAATTTTAGAAATTTGAATGTTACATTTCTCAATAATTCACAAACAATATATTATGGTATATTTATATTAAATACTGGGAAACCAATGTTGTAAATTTGATGCTTATAATGCTTTAGCCAATGAGAGCACGATGATATCAATCAAGCTAAATGAATGCTGGTGTTATCACAACAGTGCTCATTTATGAAACAACTGTTACCAATTCGTGCTTTAACAGTGCTAAAATACAGTCAAGTTATCATCTATGAAGGGAAACAAAGGTCTCTAGCTTTTCTGGGATATGCCCTTTATAATATATTCTATGATTCACTATGACACGAGCAGCAAGACACTGCAATGTGGTATGATTTATAGGCTGGATCAAATTTTTAGCTATTTCCTTCTCATCCAGCAAGTCACTAGCAGTTTGTTTGTGCAAGTTTGTGGCATCAAAATGTGCACCTGATTTAATAAGGAGATTCATGATGTCTGGATGATTGTTAAGAGCAGCGATATGTAGGGGACTGTTGTCATCCGAGTCTCTGACGTTCACATCAGCACCACATTCTATCAGTATCGCAGTAACTTGTAGAGATGGAAATTTACAAACAGGGTACCGCCCTACACATGTAGTATTCTTGTCCACAGCCAGATGAAGAGGGCTGAAGTTATTCTTTCCCCTTGGATGCAGCTTAAGAAACCTGTATATAGTCTGCTTTTTGAAATGGTCCTGTTCTAGAGTACAAGGAACTTTCTCTAACAAGCAAATTAAGTGCAAAATAATAGAAAGGGCCTTATTTAACTGTAATGGGTCAGCTGGACACTGAGTTTGTTTGATAGCTCGCTCTATTTCAAGGACGCTTTTGCAAAGTATGCCCATAAGATCATCAAATGTAACAGTAGTACCCAGCAGGCCTTTAGCCCTATCCTGTAGCATAAAGGAGAATAGTTCTGCAAAAGATAATAAGCTGCTGGCGGTCATTGGGCTTAAAGGATCCAAATTGCTCTGCTGCATATCCAAAGCATACTTCCATAGGTTGATGCATCGTTTGAAATTTCCAGAGTCTGCATAGACAGCGCCTCTATATCTAATATAGTAAGAGGTATCAGGATGAGAAGGACCAAGAATACGTTCTCTGATTAATAGTGCCTGCATTCTCATCTCATCAGGATCAGCAATAAGACCTTCTAGCTCTTCCGCACTGTTCACCTCCTTGGCATAATCATAAGCCATTATTAGTGTCTGTGGCACTGGTTTACTAATAATATTAGTTCTATCACTGTACCTCATGTTCATTGCCTTTTTCCAGTATTTCAAAGCCCCAAGCAGATCTCTTTTTTTGTCTACAAATGTAGCTCCCAGAAGCTCTAGTGCATTAATACGTTCTGTCTTGCTGGTCTGTGCATGGTGTGTCAGAAAATCCACAATATTTGTGTGACCTGTCACACTTGCCGAGAGAAGGGGAGTCATTCCATAACCATCCTTTTCCATCTTGGCACAATACATAAGAAGCATCTTCATGATGTCCAAACTTCCAGATTCTGCACAATCATGCAATGCAGTATTACCTTAGAGAGAAAAAAAGAAATAACATACATTGAGGGACCAAAATAAAATGTAATATGTATATGCACTTTAGAACCTAAAAAGCAGGCAGCTTTAAGCTCCTAAGTAAGACATACTTGGTTTACAGACAAGAAAAAAAATTTCCCCCAATACCTAAAACTAGTGTCTGATACTAAACTTGTTGAATAAATGACATGACCAAATTAGTCATAAAAAGACATCCAAGGTCACCAGAAGAAATTCAGACTAATCCATGGTCTCTTGGTATTTTTCATTAATGGTTTAAAGTGCATATTTTATGACCTAAAAATGGATAGAATACAAATAACCAGCTATTCACCATTTTACTGACAAGTCACTTAACTTCCAAGTCAGTTTCCACATTTATAAACAAGGAATTGGTCTTTTTTTTTCTTTAGAGACCAGGTCTTGCTATGTTGCCCAGGCTGGTTTTAAACTCCTGGACTCAAGCAATGCTCCTGCCTCAGTCTCCCAAAGTGCTGGGATTGCAGGTATGAGCCACCATGCCCGGCCAGACTGGTCTTTAATATATCTAAGATTCTTCATTTTGACTCAGAAATTATTTTTTCAATATTTATTTCTGATTGCCAAGTTAATTTCAACTATCTTAGACAAAATTCTTGGTAACAAAGGACTTTCCCCAAAAAGCTCTCATAAGAAAAACAAATCCACGGAATCTAAAAAATATGTGGGTGGTTCAATATGAACATTAAAAGGAGATATCTGAAGTGTCCTTTCATAATGGATTATTTCCTATTATAATTTAACTTTTTAAACATTCTTTATAGCTGTACTAAATGTTCTAACACTGTCCTTTTCTTCCCACACACAGATTAAAACTGACAACCGGCACTGGCACATTAGTAAAAGCCTGTATGAAACATATTAAGAGATCAGAAACACCAGGTATTTCAGCTAAGTTTAATGATAAACATTTTACTAATCGTCATAATAGGAATTATCATGCTGATCTCTGCTATTTACATACAATGTTTACATAAAATTTAAACAGTCAGTCATTTTAGGCATGTCTGTAGAAAAGAGGTAGCATGGCAGGCTGAGACTGCTATCCTTAGAAAGACCTTCTTGCAAAGTTGGACTTTTGGCTGGTAGCTGGGAACCTGGCTGGTAAACAGTTCTCTCTACTGATCTAAAACTTTCCCTAAATGATAAGGGTGTCTCACCGTACCTAAACTGTTTGTATGAACAATGCAGTTTATGCTGAATGTCTGGTTTCTTTCTGGGAGTCTAAAATTTTGGGTATGAGCTAGGCAAAGGGTACCTACATGACCACCCCCCAATAAAAACCTTTAGCACTGGGTCTGTCATGGGTTTCCCTTGGTAGAAACAGACACATATGTATTTACATTACTGGGGAAGAATATGCTCTATGTGACCCCTCACGAGAGGAACAAAGCATAAAAACACCTAAAGATTTCTCTATACCTCACCTGCACCTTTACCCCTCATAATTCAGTTGCATGTCCTTATGACGTTACAGTAATAAATCTTACCTATAAGTACAGTTGTATGGTGAGTTACCTCCAAATACGGGGGTAGCTTTGGGAATGCCCAACACAGCATGTGTACCAGAAAGTATTTTAAACCTGAATACTTCAAATAAATCTGCTTTGTAACTAAAGTTAGAAAAAAACAAGTTATTACATGAAAAATTGAGTCCTTCCACAAGTTTATCCTGTTTAGTCTTCTATGATATCTACAAGGACTATATAATTATTCTGACCCAAGGTTTCAATGGTCTACAATGTTTTTGATAAAATGTTTTAACAATGAGTAAGCTAACCAAGCACTGAAAGAGCCCAGACCTTCTGACTATCGATGTTCATTTGTTTAAAATAATTTCAATTAAACATGACTACTATACCAAGTATATTTTAAACACTCTTTTGTATTGAGGACCCCTACTATTCCCCATGTTTTTCTAAGAAATAGGCAATATAAGAGAAATCTGAATATAAAGAAATGGCTTAGATGGCACTTTTCTCTATTCAGAGTAGCACAAAATCAAGAATAAAATGTAGCAAAAGCTGGCCAACCGCAGTAGCTCATGCCTGTAATCCCAGCACTTTGGGAGGCCGAGGTAGGCAGATTACGAGGTCAAGAGATCAAGACCATCCTGGCCAACATGGTGAAACCCTGTCTCTACTAAAAACATGAAAATTAGCTGGGCGTGGTGGCACATGCCTGTAGTCCCAGCTACTTGGGAGGCTGAGGCAGGAGAATCGCTTGAACCTGGGAGGCGGAGGTTGCAGTAAGCGGAAATCGCGTCACTGCACTCCAGCCTGGTGACAAAGCGAGACTTCGCCTCTGGGAAAAAAAAAAAAAAAAAAAAAAAGAGGTAGCAAAAGCCAATTTAATGAACTATATTTCTATATTTATTGAAAAAATACAAAATATATTTATTCTGAATACACCCACATACCAGGAGAAAAAAAGTAGCTTTAAAAAAACAATAAGGAAGACTTTCACATCTAGTAATGGCAGAGACACCTGTAACGTGATCATCCTCCCACTAACAACTAAAAAAGCTGAAAAATGTATTTTTAAAAATCTGCTTGACAGGATAAGACATAACAAGGGTACAATATGCAGAAGAAGAAAAAACTAGAGAGGTCAAGTCCAGAACTTGAGGCAGCTTTCCCACAATGGCCTCCACCAACTCTGGAAGAGCTAGTTGAATAACTAACTGAGCAGAACTTCTGACAGCCTTGCAGGGATAGAGGGGAAAAATGGAGCCTACAGCCTGCTCAGAAAGGAACTTAGAAAATTCCCCACACTTTGGGTTAAAGCTCCAACTTTAACCCTAGGGAGTTAAAGTTAACTGCAAATAGACTAGCTATCACAAAAACTTAAATCTAATTTAAGATCATCTCATTATTGAATTAAAATAATCCAGGATTGCTAGTATACATAATTAAAAGCCAGAAGCAAATATAAATACTATTTAGAGGAAGATATTATCATAGTAGGGTTCAAATTATTTATATTTTTCATATGTAATGCTTGGTATCCAATCAAAAATAATGAAAAGAAAATAAGGAACCATAACATAAAAAACAACAGAAATAAAGAGCTGACAGAAAAGCCCACCAGGAGACCCAGATAGTGCAGTTTATCAATACAGATTTTTAAATAATAGCTATGCTTAGCATATTCAAGGAGATTTTTTAAAATTGGGAATTCAACAGAAAACTGGAAACTGAAAATTCAAGTAGACATTCTAGAACTGAAAAACTCAGTGGGTGGCTTTAAAAGTGTATTTACACACAGCTGAATAGAAAATTAGTAACTGGAAGATAAGTCAGATGAAAATATACAGAAAGAAGCAGGGAGTGGTAAAAGAACAGAAAAGATGGAGACTGTAAGAGAAAGAGGGAACAATGTCAGAAGATTGTTAACATACTCAAAACCAGAATTCAAGAGGAAGAAAATGGGTCCCAAAGCAATATTTAAGAAAAGATAAAGCCCAAGAATTTTCAGAAGCTGATGAAAGCTTAAACTGCAAATTCAGTAGGTTTTGCAAACTCCAAGAAGGATAAATAAAAAGAAAAACACATTGACATACAACGCAGCAAAACTGCTGAAAACTAAGGACAAAGAGAAAAATCTTAAAACAAGAGAATGAATGGAAATTACCTATAAAAGAGCAACAATCTTATAGCAAAGTTTTCATCAGGAACAACAGAAGCTAGGAGACATGAAATGGTATTTAAAAGCACGAAAGAAAAGTAACTGCCAACTTAGAATTCTATACCCGTATCAAGAATAAATGTCAAATAAAGAACCCTTTCAGGAGAGAAAGAAATGAAACGGAAAAAATTAAGATATTTATTACCAGCAGATCTAAATACTATATGGTGTTCTTTAGGCAGAAGGAAGATGAGCCACATGGAAGCCTGGAGATATAGGCAAAAACATCAACAAAAAGGGTAAATTTGTGAGTGTATCTAAATAAATATTGATTTTAAAAATAATAATATATTGTAGGGCTTGAAATACATACATAGAAATGAAACATTTGACAGCAATACCATGACAGTAAGGAGAGTAATTGGTGTTACCATGTTCTAAGATCTTTTTATTGTAAAGATATAAAATTAGAAATTTATGTTAGCCTTTGATAAGTCAAAGTAATGCTACCTAGAATAACTACTAAAATAATAGAGGGCATGCACATAACTATATTTTCTCTAACATAGAGAAAAAATTGAAATAATAATCCAAAAGGTGGCAAAAAAGACCAAGGAATACAAAACAGGCAGGGCAAATAAATTTCAGAAAAGTACCCAGGAGATGAAAATCCAAAAATATCAGTAATTACATTAAATGTAAGTAAACTAAATGTTTAATTTAAACATTTAAAAGAAAGTGTCAGACTGAGGATACAAAGAAAAGACAAAAACTTAAAAGACAAAAACTGTCAGACTGAAGATACAAAGAAAACTCAAGACACACTGCCCACAAGACACACCTTAAATATATGGGTAGAAAATGATCTTCAGAAATGAAAGGTTGGGAAAAAAAATACCCTTTGCAAAAACTAAATATTAAGAAGCTGTCTGATATTAAAATATGAAAGTAGACTTTCATGCAAAATACATAATTAGCAACAAAAGGAAATATTTTATGTTAAAAAATTCAAAATATACAGATACAATTCTAAACTTTCCACCTAATAACATAGAATTAAGTTACATAAAGTAAAAATCGACAGAACTACTAGGAAAGCAAACAAATCTGCAAACATTAGTACATCTAATCATATCTTTCTCAGCTTAGAAGACCAAAACCAGCAAGGACAAAGATTTGAACATTACAAACTTCATTTAACTGGCATAAATAAAAGAACATGGCAATCAATAACCATAGAAAACAATTTTGCCCCCAGGGATACAGGGAGCATGTCCAAATACTGACCATATTCTCAGCCATAAGGCAAGTCTCGACAACTGTCAAGGGACTGAAGTCATTGAGTATGTTCTAAGTCCACTTACGAATGAAGTTAGATATCCAAAACAAAAAGATAACTAGAAAAACCTATTTGAATTATTAATACTCTTCTAAATAATTCGTTGGTCAAAGAAGCAAGCCCAATGAAAATCAGAAAATATTTTTAACTGGATGGTAATAAAAACACTAAATAACAAATTAGATAAAAAGAAAGGCTTAAAAAATAGCTAAGTTTCTATATAAAGAAGTTACAAGAAAAAACAGTAAATTAGAGAAAGTAAAAGCAAACAGTAAAAAAAAATTAATGAAAAAAAGGGACAAGTATGCGAATATAGCATTTTTTTATATTCCTACATTTTATTTAACTGTTGCCCCCTTTTAATCTTATATTAATAACTTTGCAAGGTAGAGATGATAAACTCATTCTACATGCAAATAGAAAAGAGAATTTAGTGGGAAAATATAAACTCCTGTCTCCCAACTGCCAATTCAGTGTACTACTCATTTCTAAGGTCATATTTTAAATGCCAGTCATATTAAACCTCAGTGAATAAATTATATCTAATATAAAACCAAACCTCCTAATAGAACTTCAACCAGTCACATCACTTTCCAACTCAGAAAGCTTTCACACTTCCTCTAAGGAAAAGCAGACAATCTTTGAGACGGCCTTCAAAATTCTACATCATTGATTCTCAAAAGCACTATCTATGTGGAGAGAGCAATGAGGAAGAAATCTATAGTTTCAGAAAACATTGTATAAAGTAAAATTTAATATTGGATATTCAGGGATATGGATTTTAAAAGACTAACAAATATTTCCCTACCTTATCTCTTTAACTTCATTTCTCATTATCTCCGGAATGAATGATTCACTGTGCATTTAACTAAGGGACTGGCAAACTTTTCCAGTAAAAGGCCAGATAGCATTTTAGGTTTCCAGGCCATAAGGTCTCTGTTGTAACCACTAAACTCTGCCAAGTACCATGAAATATGCTATGGTAGTATGTTAAATTAATGGACATGTCTGTTTTCCAACAAAACTTTTACTTATGTACTCCAAAATTTGATTTTCATGTAATTTTCATGTGTCATAAAATATTTTTCATTTGATGTCTTTCTCAACCATTACAAAAAAGTAAAAACCTTTCTCAGCTCTCAGGCAGTACTGAAATGGGGTGGGCTGGATTTGAACCCTGGGTCATAGTTTGCCAAACCTGCTCTAACCCCAGAAGACACTGTCTGCATCTCCCACACACAAGGCAGAAATTCTGCTTATGCTTCACATTATTCGATCCTAAGTACTTCTCCCAGCACCAGGAACAAACAGCCCTGTTCACTTCTACCTCTATGCCTCTGTTCTTGATTTTTCTATAATGCACTTCCTTCTTTACCATTTTAACTTCTTGTACTTCAAATTTCACTAGAAATTTCAACTGCTTAAAGAGGTTTTCTTGGTTGTATCATATCGATTTTATCATTGTGAGAATACCTGGTGAATAAATATACGAATCATCCTAATAATTATTCACATAGCTACTATTATAATACCTTATAATAGTATAATGCTACTGCTTCACAAATAAGTCCTTACCTAAACAGTCTATTCTTAAAGTACACGGATCCTGTATTATATTTCTTTTATATCCCAGAAGCAATTAGCACACTGTTAAAGATAAGGTAGATTCTAAATTTTTAATATTTGATATCATAAAAAGTAATTCAATCTTAGCTTTTGCAAACAAAATAAGTTCAAAAAGTTATATCCTAGAAGGAGATCTTTTTAATTACTCTAACAGGTTAAGTGTATAACCACTACACTGTTCTGCCCTGGAAGGCCCTAAAGGTAAGTTTTTAAATTATAGCCTAGAGCATTACTTACAGCTTAGAAAACAGAGGCAAAAGAAAAAAAAAAAAGCATGATCTTAAATCAATTATAACTTTTGTGTCATTTCTCCAAATCTTTTTATATAGTATGTTTTGACAAAGTTATAATCAGTATATATATAACTGTTTCCTGCTTTTCACCTACATCTTGGGCATTCCATCATGTGTTATTACATCATCTGCATAGTTTCTGTAACTACACAGATTCTACATAATCCTTCTTAATGGTTTTATGGTGAAAGTTCAAGCAAGGGAACATGTCATACTTTACATCAACATTTCCCTGTTGATGGACATCTGCACTGCTTCAGAATTTTTACTATTAAAATTAATGCCTAAAAAACTATAAGGACAGATAACAAAGCAGTGATTGGCAAGGGCTAGGGGCTGGGAGAGGGGTTTAATGCAAAGGAGCATGAAGGACATTTTTGTTCTTACCTTTAATAAATGAGTAGTATATGTTTGTCAAAAATTACAGTACTGTACACAAAAAAGTATGAATTTTATTGCATGTAAATAAGTCAATAAACAAATGACAAAAAAAATTAATGCTTAGCTAAAATAGAATCAAAAATGTGTGTTGGCTTAATACACATTTTCAATTCACTACCAACGGGATTATAACAACTGTTTAAAGTTCCACTTTATAGTATTCTTTCTACGACTGAAATTAACTTTTTAATTTATATTACCTCTATTCCTTGGTAAACAGAATATTTTCTCATATCTGTTTATAAACTTTATTTTCTTTCATGACATATCTATGTTTCAGTTTCTGAGATTAATCTGGCTTTCTATGTATAAGCACTATACAAAATGATAACCAGTTGTTTGTAAAATTGACTGTAAATATTTTGCTATGTCAGTTGTTTCAAGTATTAGATATGCTGTAATTATTAAATGTAATTTTTTGTGAAAAAGTATAACAAGCCAAATTTAAAAAGTGAGTTACCAGGGTCTTGTAACTAGTACGTGCTGTTAACATGCCAAAGATCATTAAAATCATATTTTCTTTTTTGCTAGGTAACATAATTGATTTTGAAGTTTTGGTGCATAACAATACATGCCAAGTACTATAGATTCAGCTCAAGAATTTCCCCTGGATTACATAGGCCCTTTAAAAACATTCCCATAATACAGTGATCGTACTTCCCAAAGATTTTCCATCTCCACATCTTGTCTTCTTTTTGAATTCTCAGAATGAGAAAGACAATGAAAAATAAAACAACACAAAGTTCAAAAGTAAATATTACCAGGCATCTGAGATGAAATTAAGGATATGCACCAATGAAATTTAATGAATTTACCTTTGGCTAAAGAAAAAAAAAAAGAACAGAAAAAGAAAAACACATTATATTAAACAATTCTCAATGCCTAAGAAAAAGTTCATTTGGAGAAAAAAAATATTCTGGCACTGAATTCATAAAAAAAAAAATTTTCATGATTTCTCAAAAGACATGTTTGTTAAATATAGGCATTTCTTAGAAATCAGGTTAATGGCACAACATTAAGTATTAATTCTGTTAAAGCATTTCTCTAGAAAGCTAAAATAGTATGATACAAATATATTAATTTTCAAATTCATAATTTAACACAAAAACAATGCTAAGAAAATCTGGAAGAATGAAAAGTGCCATTTTCACTGGGATGCTTCTGGGATGAATATTAAGGTCAGGAAACTATGGTAAGTGCTCATGCATTAAAGGATGGTAGTATTCCTCAAGAAGCATCTGAAGTGCCAATCTTCACTGCTGTTAATTTTAAAGACACCTGTAATCTTTTAATAGCAGGTGAGTAAGACATTAAAAATTCATGTTCAACTGTGAAGCTTAGGTGCCTAGGAATAGAATCAATATTTTTTTCAAATTAGGTAACCCAAAAACATAGCTGTATTTTGAGAAAGAACTAGTTAGAGGTCTAAGAATTATCTGGGTCCAAACCAAATGTTTTGAGTTTGACAAGGGCCAGTGATTGTTACCAACCAACCACCTAAATCATAAAAGAGCTTCAACATAACATATAAATATCTCAATTTGGATAAAATTACCAAGATTCACCAGGATGAAGTCAGTTGCTAAACCACCCTCATGGAGTAGACAGAATTTACTGCTCTTTTTAAAAAAACAAAAATGTCCTCCTAAGGACTGCAACACATTTAACAAACACAAAATGTCTTTAATTTAAATTGCTTTTTCTAGCAATAACAACTTGGTAGATTCTGCTGTTTGTAAATTCCTCATGTATTTCAAGCTTTGTGTGTGTGTTTAGAATAAGTCAAATAAAGCTGTGCTTCTCAAACTTTCATGTATAAAATCACCAGAGAATCATAATAAAATGCAGATTTTGATTCAGATCATCTGGGCTGGATCCAAGTGATACCTATGCTGCTGGTCCTACAGTAGCAAGAAAATAGAGAAAGAATCTTATTTTCTTGTTTGCTAAATGGATACCTGCCACATAGCTCATATATCTAATAGCAATATCAAGTCATATGAACATAAATTTTTTTTTTTTTTTTTTTTTTTTTTGAGACGGAGTCTTGCTCTGTGCCCCAGGCTGGAGTGCAGTGGCCGGATCTCAGCTCACTGCAAGCTCCGCCCCCCGGGTTCACGCCATTCTCCTGCCTCAGCCTCCCAAGTAGCTGGGACTACAGGCGCCCACCACCACGCCTGGCTAGTTTTTTGTATTTTTTTAGTAGAGACGGGGTTTCACGGTGTTAGCCAGGATGGTCTCGATCTCCTGACCTTGTGATCCGCCCGCCTCGGCCTCCCAAAGTGCTGGGATTACAGGCTTGAGCCACCACGCCCGGCCATGAACATAAATTTAAATGGAGGGCTAAGTCACAGCCCTGTTTTACACCATACAGAAATAAAATTGTATCATTCCTCTTTATTCTAAATTTAACCATATGACAAAGCAGGAATGGGTGTGTTTTACAATTAGAATACAAAGTTTCATCCATGGAAAAGTTCCCGCATAGTAAAAGGCACAGCACCAGTAAATCCTGCAGTCTATTCCTAACAATTTTCTTGTTTAAGCAAGACATCATATAAGTGACACAGAAATTTATTTAAAAATCAGTTTGTAGAATAAAAATCCAAATTGGTCTAAACACCACCATCAAAAACATTAAAAAAAAAAAACACAGAATGGGAGAAAATATTTGCAAATGATATTCAGGGGTGATGAAAAGCTGATAGTTTTCATGGTTGTATAACCCCTTGAACATACTAAAAAGTGACTGAATTGTATACACTTTAAGTGATTTTGTGAATTTTATCTCAATAAAGCTGTTTTAAAAAGCCAATTAAAATAAAAATATTGTATTTTTGGTGAAAGTATAAGTTTTGACTGATAGAAGCCACAATTAGAAGGTCTTATAATAGATTTATTTGGAAAGACACAAAAAATCCTCATCTTTCTTTCTTCAGCCTACTATGCTTGGCACCAACCCATTCCTTCCTCAACTTTGTAGATGGGGTGGGGCTGAGTACAGAGGTGGTCCACTTGTAAGATGAGGACAGGGTGTGTGGTTCAATTGCACAATAATGCTGATTCCAAGTATTTTATTCCCCAAATAACTAATAGGTATGGGTTGATGGAGGGGATAAGGGATAGAAGGAAAAAAACAACTTAGGGTATCAAAGGAGCACTAGAAGAAGGATTCTCTGCTTAGAAGTTTCTCTTCCCCATGTGTAGTCTATCATGAGAGATACGCAAGAACAGAAGTTCAAAAAAAAAAAAAAGGAAATTAAAAAAAAGAAGATAAATTGTGCCAAGGCTACTATGTGCCCTTCTCTCACTAATTCTTTGTATAAGGCACTGAGCAAAGAACAAACAGAAATTTCACAATAAAGGTCCTTGAGCTTACGACAAAGTTAAATGCTAAAAAATATCTGCATCCAAAGAGGTAAGATGCATTCTTATAACCTGAGGAAGATGAGGAATTGCATTTGAAATGAGTCTTGATGTTAAGTAGAATTTTCAAGGCTAAGAGCACTGGAGCTAAGGGATGAGGACTAAAAACAACTAATTATGTGTACAAAACTCAAATGACAGAAAACTTCAACATTATAATTCCCTGTCCTCTAGTTCACAGACTCCCTATTCAATCACAGCTCTTCCCAAATGGAGGAAAAAAAAGAAGGAAGACATGTTTTGATCAGATTTGCATCCATGTGACTTTTTCATCTGGGTCTCTCCCTATCTCTTCCATTTCTATCTTCCATCACATATATTCCTGATGCCTCAACAGCATAAATCTATGTGATGCCCAGGGTTTCCTGAATTTTATTTCAAACAAACATATTTTATCAATCAATCAATGAAAATCTGATAAAAAATGAACCAGTGAAGGAACCACATTGTATCCGAAGGCCAGTAAGTGAAACATAACTTCTATCTTCAGTTCATGTTACTGCCACCAACAATATCAACAGCAGTAGTGCTCAGGATCTACTCATTCTCACCAAACTGTTCAATTCTGTGAGGATTCACAGTTCAAAATCCAATCTCCAGGGACAAAGGACCACATGGATATTTCCCTATTGAACTCAATTTGCACACCATCTACAGCTTAGTTTATCCAACTACGATATCAATTCTTCCCAAGGACACAGAAAAGTGTGCCAGGGGATACAAGAGGGAAAAGAATGAACATGGAACAACTTGCAAGAGTAACTTCATAATTTGGGATTAAAATGTTCATGAATTCAACTAATTAAAGTTATTTAAACATTATTGCTTAATCAAAATAAATATAGATATATTATGGAGTATAATTTTAAGTCCCTCCCTTCCCCCTTTTATTTTTCTCTGTAAGTAGGTGTGCTGAGGTAACCAACAGCTGAGAAGAGTTTTCAAAGTCAAGAAGGAAAAGAGAACTTAAGCTTCCAACACTCACATAGTACTAAAGTATACTAAAATAACCTAAAATGACAGCAATCATTATCTTAGTCATCTGAATACCAACAGCTTTTAGTTTACAAGGGAGATTTTCTCATTTGAGATTCTTGCGCATTTACAGTGGGGAATTAAATAAGATTTTTCTTTAGCATTTCCTTGACTAAAATACATCTATACTCTAAATGCCTATTCTATGAGAGAGAAATAACATAAAGCCTTGGATTTGCTTTAAATTACTATAGAAAACAAAAGGAAAGTAGAAACTTTTTTTTTTAACTTTAGCAAATGGATAATCGTTGAAGTAAGATGATGAATACATAGTGGTTCAATGTCTTCTCTCTGTGTAAGTTAGAAAATTTCCATAATGAAAAGGCAAATCATCTGTCTGAACTAGCTCTCTCAAACCCTTTTAATGCTAGCTATCCTTGCCACATGCCTACATGGATTTCTCCCTTTTCTGAACCCCTATATTCTACCTGTGCTACTCATTTTTGTCCAACTACTGTCTTCCTTTGTTACTTCAAGTCTTCATGCATGTATTTATTTCCCTACAGAAAGGCCTATAAAACATAGTGCTTGCCATCAAGGAGCTTATCATCTTTCCTCTCTTAAATCCAACATTTCCACTCAACAAGCTCATTTAGGGCCAGATACTCTTCCTATTGCATGGGATAAAAACAACAGGTCTTTAGCCTCAAAGACCAGGTAGTAGAATGCAGTTAGACGTCACAATGTTGTAGTAGAATGTAGTTAGATAAGTTTTCTCTAAAAACAAGCAAGCAAACAAACCACTCCAGTTAGTCCTCTCCTGAAAAACTTTCACTGGCATGAAAAATAAAATCCAACGCCTGTACCTCGATTAAATGTCCTTTAAAATCCAGCCCTGAGTGCCTTTTAGTTCAAATATGCCTACTTTCCAATTCCTAGACCCTCCAAGCATATTATTCAATGTGCCTTTCCTTATGCCATTTTCTAAACCTGCAAAACTGCCAAAACCCTTCTACCGATCTACATCCCAACAAACTTTCTGCAGATCTAAACTGCAAACTGTCTGTAGATCTAAACCCCAAAATTCAAGGCCCTGTTTAACTACTACTTTCTCCATGAAGCATTCCTAGTCAGTACACTCGCTCTAAAATCCTACAGCATGGATTACTTATACTATTCCTTCAGAAGTTAAAAATGTGACACTTCGTGTCTTGTCATCACCTCCAAAATGTCCCACAGAATGCCTTGCCTACAGAAAGTTCATGTTAATTACCTTATTACCAATTTACTTAATTATTTTGGGTATCTAAACTGACTGATGAATGAGAACAGAGTGTCTTCCGGAGCCAGTCTCCAAATCTGAGCCTACAGTTTTCTATTGGTCTGTAGTACTGAATCAAGAACTTTTAGCTGCTCAATTTCTGTTAGAATTAGGGTTTAAAGTGGCACTGAAGAGGACTTCACTTTGGATCTGCAAAGTTCTAAGTCCAAACAAAAACAAAAACAAAAACAACCCCAAAACACAAACAAACAAAAGAACCAAAAGAAGCCAAAGATGACTATAACCATGAAGCGCTGAGATCACTGTGATAGCTCCGAGGACTCACCTAATCACTTCAGATTTAGTCTAGATTCTTAAATAGGAACAACTCCTGTCTCAAAACTCAATTGCTATGACTGTTAAACTGAAGAGGTATTCCTAAATATATCAAAGATTTTCTCCCCTTTTGGAATGCCATGGGAAAAGAAACCCATTGTCCCCTCAGGTTATAAGTTGCTGGGGATAAGGTATTTCCAAATATCTAATAGAAGAAAGCACTACTGTTGCACTTACCATACTGTGGTTTAAGTATCTGCTTATGAACCTGTCTCTCCAATCAAACCATGAGCTCCTCAAGAGCAGGGAATCAAGGACTGGATATCTTGTCTTATTCCTCTTTGTATATCCTAAGTCTAACAGCCTGGCACACTGAGGGACTCAACTACTGCTCTCTCAATTAGTGAATTCCACCTTAGGTTAAAACATGTTCAAAATGCCAACAGCCTGTTAAAAAGTAATGAAAAGAGGTTAAATAATATGTTCAAATATCAACGCCTGTTTAAAAGTAATGGAATGTAGAAGTCACATGCAAAATATCTTTAAGCAGACCAAGCACAATGTATTGACATTTTCTTTCCTCAGAACCATTTCCAGTGAATGACACACAAAGTGTCCTAAGGAATTATTCTATTTTAACTCTAGTTTTATTAATCTTTTCTACTTTTTGAATGGGGCTAAAAAAGTGGGGGAAAATCCTCTCTTGCCACTATATCACATCCTTCTCCAGTGTCCCTGCCTTAGTTCCAATTGGTTCCTGTTTTTGTTACCATTAACCCATAGGAAAAAATCCAAAACCAATGAGAGAATGAGTAGTGAAGCTTCAGGATCAGAGTGGAGAAGGATGCACATGTACTTTAATCTGCCCCCAACATTCATGAAGAATCACTATGTAAATTAAAAGATACCATGAAAAGGTAAAAATTCTGCACATAAAGTGACAATATCTATATGCATGTGTATGTGTAAAAAGTTGAGGTTACTAGAAAACAATTTTTGGGATGAAATTGTTTTCTCATGTTATATGTAGTTTTTTAAAAGACATACATATTAGATATTAACACTGGGGGAAAAAATGACTTAGAATTAGTTTGGTCAAAAGAGAGAACATACATACCCTCACATATAAGGCTAAAAGATGACAGTGGTCCTGTAATCCCAGCACTTTGGGAGGCCGAGGTGGGCGGATCACAAGGTCAGGAGATCGAGACCATGGTGAAACCCCGTCTCTACTAAAAATAGAAAAAATTAGCCGGGCGCAGGGGCGGGCGCCTGTAGTCCCAGCTACTCGGGAGGCTGAGGCAGGAGAATGGCGTGAACCCGGGAGGCGGAGCTTGCAGTGAGCCAAGATTGCGCCACTGCACTCCAGCCTGGGCGACAGAGCGAGACTCCGTCTCAAAAAAAAAAAAAAAAAAAAAGATGACAGTGGTGATAAAAGGAACATTCTTTTGAAAGAGCTCAAAGGTAATCAAGTTAAATACTGTTCACAGCTTCTCAGGAGAAAATGCTGAAAAAATATGAGCTACTTATATTAGAGTTATCTCATATACTATATCTCCATAAGTATATAAAGCTTTGAAAAATATAAGGGAAGTAATACCAGTTCTCATCTCTCCAACAGCATAGGAGTTTAAAACATATCCCAATTTGATTTAAATATGAGTTTATCAATAATCTCTACATCAAGTTGATGAATAAAAAGCCCAAAACAAAGAAACAAAAAATTCAACAAACCTAAACAAGCAGCCATGATTTCAAACGTGGTTAGTTCAGCAGTAATTTGTTGTCTTAAAACAAGCATTCTTCAAAAGAATAATTGTTTGGAGAAAAAAAAAAAAAACCCATGCTGTCATTTGATCTACCAAGCCACCTCTAAAGATAATCAGGAACAAATGAAAACACTTATCAGAAAGAATGTTTACAGAAACATTTTTTATCATACTGAAAAACTGGAAGCAACATAAAACTCCATTAGTAGAAGAGTGTGCAGCTATTGAAATTAAAGAGCTATAATTGGTAATGTTAAACATTTATTAAGCTAAAAACAGGTTATAGAACAGCATATAAAACTGCATACATACATCGGTACACAAAATTCAGAAGTATCTTTGGAAGTATTATCCCTGAGTACTGGGATTTTGTGGGATTTTTACACTTCCTCTGGGAAAAAAATTCAGAAAAATCACAATGATCTTGTATCATTTTTATAAAAGATCACACTATCTACAGTAAATATGCTCAGTAACTATACAGTGCCCCGTAATTGTGTGGTTTAACCTTTCTGAAAGGCAGACACTATTACAATTGCAAATGTACATACATTTACATTTGATTTAGCAATTCTAAACACAGGTATTTATACTACAGTTTATTCTCACACAAGTGAGAAAAGAACCTAAGACACATTTTTGTTCAAGAATGTTCACAGCAGCATTGTTTATATTAGTAAAGTACTGGATGTGACCTAAATATCAACCAATAGACTAGATAAATTATGTACATTCATACAATGAAATACTCTATAGCCATGAAACAGAATGAGGTAGGTATGTGTGTTCGAGTTGAATGACATCCAAGGTTAGAAAAATAAATAAAGATAGAAAAGTATGTAATCAACCACTAGACGGAAGGCTACACAAACAGGTATGCTTGTACATAGACAAGTATGCTTGTATTTGCATAGACCAGCTCTAAAAGGACACATAAAAAACTGTAAATAGTGGTTGTCAGCGCCTTAGACATCTAGAAATCAGGAATAAAACTTTTTATTCAAATGTAAACCAACAATGTAAACCAATTTACACTGTTTGATTTTTTTAACATGTCTATATGCTACTTTTAAATTTTAATAGCTTTTAAAAAGTAGGTAGTGAATTATTTTGCTGTCGTATAAATAGATTGGTGTAAGGAAAGTTAAGGTTTTCATGTATCAAAATTATGCTATCAAGACAGTTGCTTTTAAGGGTTAAGAAAAATTCTGAACTACTTTTCCCTGCTTTTAGTTTATTACAATCAACAAAAATTATACAGTCACAAACCGGAGCCCTTCTTCTGGACAAAGGTGTTTACACTGTTGCTAGCCAACAAATCCACATCTGTTTAATCTAGTCCTTGTTTTTCACACTCAGTATTGAAGCAGTTTTAAAAATGTGTTTTCTGTCTTGCTATATTTAATGCATGTTCTTATAAAAGGATTATCTATTGACTACAAACAAATATAGAATAAAGGAACAGATTTTCTCCTTTCCACTGATATTAATCCTTCCAGGTCAGTTTGGCCTAGCCTTCTCTGTCAGAAGTGAAATGACTACCTAGAACAAACAAGACCATGACTCAATAACTACAGTGGTTTCTACTCCAAGGTTGTTCTAAAAAACAAAAAAACAAGACAACAAAAAGCTAAGAAAAACGTATTACACTTAACCATATTCCCAAGTAGATTAAGTATAAGCCTAAAGGCTCAGAACGGCTACTACTAACATGATCTGTAACTTCGGGGAAACCCATTTCCCAAGAATTTTAAGTTACTCCAAATAAGAAAGAAAATACTGCTTAACAGAGTAACAGAAGTCTTTTATCACATTTTTTCAATGTATTACCAAACATCAGAGAAACACTCAACAAAGTCATACTGGAAGACTTACCTAATCAAAACAGGTCTGTCAATGTGGGTTTACTCAACACCAGTGCTTATAATTATGTATCAAACTTCCTGAAAATAAGTGGTAAACGCTGAGAAAAACAAAGAAGCTGAACTCACCTTTAACACTTTTTCTATTAACATCTGCCCCCTTTTCAAGTAAATACTGAGCAATCTCTTTATGTCCTTTGTAACATGAAATCATCAAGCACGTATGCCCATGTCGGTTTGACACTTCCAAATCAGCTTTGTGTTCTACGAGGTACTTCACTATTTCCAAATGGCCATCAAAACACGCAGCTCGAAGAGGAGTTGAATTGGTTAAAGTCGTGTTGTTGACAGATGCTCCATGATTTAACAAGGACTGGACCACCTTCAGATGTCCTGCTGCAGAAGCGGCCCATAAAGGGGGAGCCCCCTCAATGGTTTCGCCATCAAAATTGACGGAGCCCCCAACTTCTATGGAGGCACTGCACTGCTCTAGGAGGAATTCTACCATGTCAAGGTGCCCATACCTGGCGGCCATCAAGAGTGGCGTGGCCCCATTTGTTTTTTCAGAGATCAAGGAGGAAACCTCCTCTTTGGATTTGCTTGCCAACAATTTGGTGAGAAGCCGGAGTTTGCCATCCCGAGCTGCGTTAAATACTGCTGTCTTTAGATCCATTTATGTCCAGTTGAGAGGCTGTACTTTATTTATCTTTCGAAGTAGAGCTCCAGTTTAACTCTATCGACACAGGCAAGAGGCACAGGAACCAAAGTTCAATGTTAATTGCTGCACCCCAGAACGGATACACAAACACACACAGTATGTTCCGTCCTACTGCTTTCCAACATCTGACAACCAGGGCACCAAACTAGAGAAAGAAAAAAAAAAGTAGCAGCATTTAATTTTCTATAGAAGAAGGCAAAACACTTCTTAATTTCCACTTCTGTAGGAAGAAAGGAATAAAACCTATACTTCAGGCACTACTCCGTACCACACCCCACCTCCCACCCCCAAAGAAAAGGTGGTAAAGAAAAATACAGAAGGGCACACCGAGACCCAAATGTTCTGGTCGCAGGCAGCCTCCTCTATGTGTGGAAAATTTAAACACTACAGGCAGCCCGTTTTTTCGCCTCCAGCTCTAACCAGCCAAGCTTTGTTCTAGTTTTGCTTTGCACACGCCCAGGGAGCGTACAACCGCAAGAGGCAGGAGACTCGGGTTCAGAAATGTTTCTCTTTCTTGCAACTGCAGGCGAGCTGGCCAAGGGCGCCAGGCTGGAAGGCCTCACTGAGGCCGGGTTTCGAGAAGGAATAAAAAGGTCGGATACACCAAACCTTGGCTAAGGCCAAAACTCTGCCCCGAAAGATTCTCTTTCCTTTAAAACTACTCACGGCTCTCAGGAAATCCGCCTGCCTTTTAGTCATTAACTTCGCCCGCCCCGTTTTGATCACCCCTCACCCCCCGCCAAGGGATGATCCGCAGGTTCCTCAAACCACAGTCGCCCCAACACAACCTTCTCCTCTCCCTATTCTAGACAACGGCAGCCCCCTCCCCAATCTCCTCCGTTGACCACAACTCCCTCCCGATGGGCCAAGCCTGTGGCCTCCAGCCCGCTGCCCGCCTTCGGCTCCCCCGGCGCCCTCCTTCCCGCCCAGGCCTTCCGCGGGCATCTCAGGCCCCGGCCCGAGCCCTGGCAGGCCGCCGCCGCCGCCACTACCTGCCCGGAGACTAGTCCTCCCCGCCGCCGCTGGTCACTCGGGCTCTGGCCGTCCCCTTCAAAGGGAAACCGTTGTCCCCGCCGCCGCCCGGGCCGCCCTGCTCCGCCTGCGGCCGCACAGCTCCTCCATGCCCCGCGCCCCACAGGAATGAATCCGGCCGCGCTGTTCGCCCCGCCCCGCCACCCGAGCTGCCTCCCGCCCTCTCAGTCAGCTCGGGCTGCAGCGGCTGCAGCTACTGCTGCGACGGATGGTGTAATGGGCTGCGAGCCGGGGGCCGGACAAGCCTGAGCAGAGCTTCACATCACTGACTGTGCAGCCACGCCATTGGGCCGGGGGAGGGCGGCGGCCGCTGCCAGCAACCGCCTAGGGGCGGGGCGGGTCGTTGCGGCCGGGGCGGGGCGACGGGGCGGGGGCGGGGCCGTGAGCTGCTGGAAGGACGTGCCTGCGTGCAACGTGCCGGGGGGCGGGGCGCTGCGAGGGGTCGGATCTGCGCCCATCAAAGCGGCCTGAGGCAGCTGGAGTTCTGAGATCTCGCTGGCTCCTCTCCACTCGGATTTTCGGGGTGCTCCCTTAGGGAATCTTTCGATCCCATCTCAGAGCCCCCAGAAGGGAAGTGTATTAGTCCGTTTTCACGCTGCTGGTAAAGACATACCCGAGATTGGGTAATTTATAAAGAAAAAAAGCTTTAATGGACTCAGAGTTCTGTGCGGCTGGGGAGGCCTCACAATCAAGCCAGAAGGGGAAAGGCACGTCTTACATGGCAGCAGGCAAGAGAGAAAATCAGAGCCAAGCAAAAAGGGAAACCTCTTATAAGACAATCAGCTCTCATGAGACTCACTACCACCAGAGCGGCATGGGGGAAACAGCCTTCTTGATTCAATTATCTCCCACCAGGTCCTTCCCACAACACATGGGAATCATGGGAGCTAAAATTCAAATTTGGGCGGGGACCAGTATTACCCTCACACACATGAAGGCTCTTCCACTAGTCTTCTGTCCTTACTTTGGTGGGCTGTAGAGGACTACGTGCTCCCAAACAGGGTGTTCCTGACCCATAAGTCCTGCTCTTGCAAAGGAAGCAGGGTGTTCCCCATAAGTCCTGCTCTTGCAAACGAAGTCAGGGAAAGGTCAGAAAAACAACAATGTGTCTTGTGACTTGGTAACATGCCACAAACAACTGTATAAAATAAAGCAGAGCACGCCATTCGAGGCGGCCGCCATGTTTGTCTTGTCTTGTGTTGTCTTGTGTGTTCATTCCTTTGTTTAGGAAACACGCAGACCCCTACAGTGGGCCCTGGAAATTACCAAGCTCATAATTACACCTGGGAACACACACAGAGGAAACCAAAGTTTCAGAAATGAGATTAGTTTTGGAGGCTGCCAAACATGACTCTCTTTTTAAAGTAGCCTCTAAAAAATATAAAGGCCACGAGAAATGGTAAACCTTAAGAGCAATGTAAAGTTAATGAGATCAAGTTCTTGAGCTCTGAATAATAAAACCGGGAAATAAAGCTAAAAAGGTTATATATATGAATGAAAAGAATTACTTCTTCATACAGTAGTTGATAAATCTCTGGAATTTGTGATGCTAAGTCCTAGGTTGCATTAAACTAGGATTAAAAAGTTTAAATGTGTTTGGGGAATAACGCCCATAATGAATCCTGATGAGAAAACAGAATTTTTGAAAATGGACCTTCAAGAGTGAAGTGGACCTTCAATCACTTTGTTTGAGGGAACTTAATTAAGCTCGCATAATTCTTTAGTACCACTAGGAGAAATAGAATATTACAGTAGGCAGTCTGACCCTCAGCATATGTAATCAATAACATTATGTTAGAAGTCATAATGAAAAACATTTATTAAAAAATCACAACTTTATTTTTGTATATTGTAGTGTTCAGAAGTTTATGTAGTTTTGCATAATTGCAATAATTTTCATACAACTATATATTTTGCTTTTCCTTTCTATACTCTAAACATTTCTTATGTTTTTACAGTCTTAATTTTTAAGTCTAGCATAGTGTTTCCCTTAGGTAGTCAATATCAGACTACACTCAACATCAGATTCCCAAAACCAAAGTTAAGGTAATTGCCACTGAGAAGAAAATATAAAAGAACAGAGTATAAAGGATAAGATCGACCATCCATAAAAATTAACCAACCAAGAGGACTGGCTGTTTTATCCCCAGCGTATGCCACAGTTCTATACTCTCCCCCAGGGTACAGATACCAGTGTACAGTGTCCCAACCAAGGCCTAATCTGAGCTGACCTGTCTCTCTCATCTAATTCAATAAGATGTAAACATTCACATCAGCCATCTTCAAACTGAGCTCTGTATCCCCCATGGGATTGTTAAGGGATAGATGGACACTTAGTTTAAAAGCTACCAGTTTCTGCTGTGGCTCACTCCTGTAATCCCAGAACTTTGGGAGGCTGAGACAGGCAGATTGCTTGAACCCAAGAGTTAGAGACCAGCCTGGACAACATGGTGAAATCCCAACTCCACACACGCATGCACGTGCGCACACACACACACACATGAAATTAGTGGGGCATGGCATGCAAGAGGCTGAGGTGGCAGGATCACCTGAGATGAGCTGGAGAGATCAAGGCTGTAGTGAGCCATGATCACACCACTGCACTGCAGCCTGGGCCACAGAAAGAAACTCTGACAATTTAAAAAAAAAAAAAAAAAAAAAAAAAGGCTACCAGTTTCTGAATCTTCGATTTACACCTATGTTCTTTCCTAAAGTTGATCTGCTGGTAAAGGAATGTGGTCAAGGTGTCTCATTTCCCAACTCTTTCACAATAGCTGTATATTTCCCAATTTGTAAAAGGAAAGACATTTGAGAATTGTACAGGCATTGCTCTGGGTTGTAAAAGCTTCAGCAATCTTTGCCAATTCTTTATATATTTAAAACACTGGGCTATATTAGAAAGTGTATACTTTTAATGACTGGGTAACAAATTCTTTTGCAAGTCAGATGATTTCCAAATAATTGCTTTGAACTAAGTATTACCTAAAGATCACTGATATCAATTAGAAGGAGTTCAAAGAATTAAGTGACATTGATATAATGACAAAACTCCTTATAGACCCAACTACTTTTTTTTTAGACAGGGTCTCTATCTGTTGCCCAGGCTGGAGTACAGTGGCACAATCTCAACTCGCTGTAGCCTCAACCTCCTGGGCTCAAGTGATCCTCCCATCTCAGCCTCAGCCTCCCAAGTAGCTGGGACAATAGGCATGTGCTACCACACCTGGCAATCTTTATCTTTTTTTTGTAAAGACAGCATTTCACCATGTTGCCCAGGCAGGTGTCGAACTCCTGAACTCAAGCAATCCACCTGCCTCCCACTCCCAAAGTGCTGGGACTACACGTGTGTGCCACTACACCCAGTCTCCATCTACTTATTAATGTGAAAACATTTTCTCAGAATTATAAAAATGAAAAATTGAGAAAACATTGAATCTGAACTCTGTCTCATTCTAGTAAGAAGTAGTATTTAACAATAAATGCGTGCACTTAATTGTAAAACATCACATTTAATAATCAAAAAATTTGTATTGTTTTGAACACTTGAGAATTACTAATAAATACAATGATGCCTCAATCTAGAAGAAAATGAGCACTTACAGTTTTTAGTCATAAGAAACTTAAAATTTCAACTTATATGTATTTTCTTTATATATGTATATATGTGTATATATATGTATATATTTGTGTGTGTGTGTGTATGTATATATATAGTTTTTTTTTTTTTGTGAGGTGGAGTTTTCCCTGTTGTCACCCAGGCTGGAGTGCAATGGCATGATCACAGCTCACTACAACCTCTGCCTCCCGGGTTCAAGCAATTCTCCCTGCCTCAGCCTCCTGAGTAGCTGGGATTACAGGTGCCTGCCACCATGCCCAGTTAATTTTTGTATTTTTTAGTAGAGACGGGGTTTCGCCATGTTGGCAAGGCTGGTCTTGAACGCCTGACCTCAGGTGATCCGTCCACCTTGGTCTCCCAAAATGCTGGGTTAACAGGCGTGAGCCACTGTGCCTGGCCTTTATATGTATTTTAATTGCAGAGAATATAATAGAGGAATTCATAAAACACATTTGGCTAGGCATAGTGGCTCACGCCTGTAATCCCAGCATTTTGGGAGGACCAGGCAGGAGGATTTCTTGAGCCCAGAAGTTCAAGACCAGGCTGGGCAACAGAGTGAGACCCTGTCTCTACAAAAAACTTAAAAATTAGCCAAGCATGGAAGTACATGCTTGCAGTCCCAGCTACTCCAGAGGCTGAGGTGGGAGGATCACTTGAGCCTGTGAGGTTGAGGCTTCAGTGAGCTGTGATCACACCATTGCACTCCTGCCTGGGTAACAGAGAGAGATACTGTCTCAAAAACAAAAACAAAAAACATTTCAAACATAAAAGTACATTAATTAGGATATATTCCTGAGGGATGGGATGTGGAATGGAATTATAAATGCGAACAGAAAATAAATTATGTAAAAGTAAAATATCCTATAGGTAAAGAATAATTTGTTCATATATTTTTTAAATGGTTGATGGTAAGCATAACTGCCATGATATTTAGATTTCATTGGATTCATTTAAAAGCATGACTGTTTCATTTGAAAATGTAAATTTTTACATTATGTGGAAAATTGCATCCTTTGCAAATACTTAAACTTATGATGAAAATTTTTAAGTGACAATTGAAAAATACGTAGGAGGGTAGATAGCATCTCATGTGCATGAGTAAAAATGTTTGAAGACTTAATTGAAATGTTTGGAGACTTATTCACAACCCTCTATTGGAGATCATTTCCATTTCTAAAGAACATTTGTTCTTCCAATCTTTAAAAAATTTTTTCTTAAATAGAAAAATCAACTAAATTTCCTTTTATATAGACTTTATATTATGTTTCTAAATGCCCACATCTTTTCTACCTTCCATCAATGAGAAGGACAACTTTTTTGTTTGGTTTGGTTGGCTTGCTTTGGATTAGTTTGGTTATTAAGACTTTGATCTCTGGTTAAATCAGCAATTATTGTCTTCCTGAAAGCCACAGAATGCTATTGGGGCATAACAAGAAGATTAATTATTAAGGGGTCTGTAGGAGGGAGCCAAAGACTGGAAAAGGGGAAAGGGACCAGAGATAGCCTCTGAATTACCCATTCAGGTAAGTATCCAGAGATGACAGACAAAAAGGGGAACCGCTTCCGGGAACCAAGGTGAATACTCAGGCTACCCCGTCGGGGAGCAAGATGTTACTTGCATCCAGAGCATTTGCATAGGCCCAAGACTTTATAATGTAAGCCCAGAGGAAACATTACTCCTTACCTGAAAGGGTGATGGGGAGGAGGAATTGGATCAGCAAAAAGGGGACACCCTAATTATAGAACAATGAATATTTTCAGGCCTTTAAGTTGTTTTCTTCTTCTCACATACTGCCTTGGGATAAATTTCCAGGAGGTGAATTACAGAATGTCTTTTTGGCTTTTCATACACATTGTTATACTACTTCCTAGAAGACAGACCAGTCTGTCACCACCAGCATGGCACTATTGACTTCAACAAACATTGAACCCAAACTTGATATTATATTTTTTGAAAATTCTTGCTAGCTTTGTATGTGTAAAACGGTACTGCCAAGTTTCCCAAATTTACCTGGCTACCCTCGTGATTTTTTAGTCTGTGCAATATCCTTGAATTAGTAGAATATTTCTTCTATAGTATTGCTTCTGGGGATTGTCAAACACTTAATTCCTGCCAGTCTATATTTAAACCAGAAACCTCAGTGAAACAGTCTACTTGCATGATTTTGGTATACTTTGTTAACTTGTTCTAATTTGGGAAACGGCCAGGATGAATTTATTTTAAATCTCTAGTTTTTGGTAACTTACTGGGCAATAGTTCTATTTAGAAAAGTATGGAAAGAATCTATTTTAATGAATTTAAAAGTTACACAAAAATAGCATAGCAAGGTATATGCTCCTTATGCTATTTAGAAATGTCTTTCTCATATAAGTCCACTTTATTAACACTGATAATTTGCTTAGCCAAGGTGAGATATTTTAATTGTCATAAATTCATTCACCACCTCAAAAATTATTGAATCCTGGAATCCCAGCACTTTGGGAGGTCTAGGCTGGCAGATTGCTTGAGCTTAGGAGTTCAAGACCAGTCTGGGCAACATAGCAAAACTCCATTTCTACGAGAAATACAAAAATTAGCCAGGCATGGTGGTGCACACCTGTAGTCCCAGCTACTCAGGAGGGTGAGGTGAGAGGGATGGCTTGAGTCTGGGAAGCGGAGGTTGCAGTGAGCCGAGATTGTGCCACTGCACTCCAACCTGAGTGACAGAGCCAGACCCCATCTAAAATAAATAAATAAACAAACAAACAAACAAAACAAAGTTATGGAATCCTATTATGTACTATGTTAGATGCTGGATGAATATGATATAATCTCTACTTTTGAGGAATTGATGGTCTGTAGGAGAGATGTAGCTATAAACAGATGAAAACAAAATATATGTGTAAACAACAGTGAGAGCCCAAAGAACAGAGCTGCTAACTCTGCTTGAGCAAATCTGGGAAGGAGGTGAAGGTTAAATGGAATTTTAAAGGATTAGTAGGAGGAGGCCTAGCCAAAAGTCAGCAGGAGGGGGTTGAGGGAGGCCCTATCCAGAATGCTGGAGCTGAGAGAACACGTGAGATGTTCCCTTCTTTCTTCCCGCTTCCCCCATGCCAGGCAGAGAGTGGTGCCCTAAGCTACCCTCTGAATGCACAAAAATCCCTACTCCCCTCGCTCAAAGTGTATCCTAATATTAACACACCATTTCCTATTTCTGCAGCTCAACCAGCTTTCTTATTTTCTTCATGCAGCTTCTCTCTTGAAGGTTTTAGGAGGAGTGAGACCCCACTTAAGGTTATTTACTTAAAGCAAGAATACTTCTTGGGGTACTAGCATTTTAAAAAGGAAACTTGTGAACCCAAATTAATTTTAAAATTGTAGAAATATGCAGGCAAGAATTCTTTTAGCAGGAAGATTTCCAGGTTCCCTTTGTGTAGTTTGGTCTCATCTTTACTTCTCTGAATGAAGCAAGATAAGGAGGCAGCAACTCAGTCACCAAATTCTGTTAATTTTCTCTTGGCCCAGTCTCCCTCTATAGTATGGGGTTATCATTTCACTTATCACATTATCACAAGCTAGAAATCTTATGTCATTATAAAAGTATCCATTTATTTCCTTTGTTATCTTATTTCCTGAAGTTGTCAGGTGCCCTAACTCTAGCTCTCTAGCCACACCCTAAGTGAGGAACTCTGGTCCTGAGTTCTCCATCACCATCCAAACTGATGTCAGATGGGGCCAGGTTCTTCTCAGTTTTCAACACATGTGACCCCACCCAAAGTCACTGGATCCATGCTTTATTAGAGAGGGAGGAGTCAGAGCTCTTCTAACCCAGTGGTCTATCTAGGTCTCCACACAGAACAAGGACTCCCTATAGTCTCCCATACCTAGGTCAAGGGCACTCCCACCTCCTCTCCCAGGCCTGAAGAATGCCTCAGACTCCACTGCAATGCCCCTGTTGGCCAGGACTAGACACTCTAATGATCTTCTGTTGCTTTCATCTTTCAGAACTCATAAAACAAACTTTGATTTTACAGCCTCACTCTCTAGGTGTCTTCACATCCTGGCACCAGTTCCCAACTATATCAAAGCTGCCTTCTCACACACACACCAACACCATCCCCACACAGGAGCTCCCAACCACCTCTTCAGATGCTTAGCTTGAAGGCCCTCTTCCCCCTATTTGAATAGGAACAAATCACCATGGATGATTCTCTCTCTGCCAAGGTGATTACCCCAAACTCCAGAGCTGCTTCAACACTCCCCAAGTGCTCTCTGGTCTAGGAACCTCATGCCATTCATCGTCCCAGTGGAATTTACTATGTTCTAGTGTGGAATTCTGTGAGGATCAGTTCCACCTCATTTCCCATCCCCCTGACTTTCTGGGCATCTAGTGACTGTGTCCACTGACTCTGTGCCTCTCACTCCATCTTTAGGTCCTTCCTACACAGGCACAGGGTGTTCCACTGCTGCCATTCTCTGAAGAGGCCAGTGCCTCAGCAAGGTCACTTTCCCCAGCCCCATTCCCACCTATTTTTGGCTTCTTTCTCCTGCTGCCAATTGGCAGTTCCAGTATGTCTGGTCCATACCCCAGCCCTGAACTCAGTCCTGATGGTAGGGACCTTCACCTTGACTCTTTCTTGTTGGAGCCAGCCATGAACCCATCTTCAAACTTCCAATACTTATGATTGGAAACCCCCTGGCCAGTTGTTGCCTGAATTATAACTGGGGCTACTGTATTTCTTAATAATAACTCCCGTTTGGCTCTTCCACTGGCATTGTTCTCTGCACCTAGATTAGTTCTTCAAAGCCTGTCCCATTGTAGTGGGTAGGTCTCATGCCAAGTCTTGGCCTCTCTTCCTGCCACATGTGGCTATACATACAATCAAATCTTGAGTTACAAGTGCTAGTCAGAGGGTGTAAGCCCCTTAGTGTATGTTCTGTGAGTTCACTGCTATTGTGGAGCATGCCTGAGGACCCATCTGAAGACTTTCATTAATGGTAGGTCTGTGCTACCTAAGGTTCTCCCCGTGAGAAGCATAGATCAGATCCTCAGAAGCAGGCTGGCAGATGTGTCCTTGACACTGAGTGCTGCTTTACATTTATCCTCTTTAAGCTCAGTACAGTCAATCAGTTTTCCATGATTTATTTTACTTTGGCTAAGTTAGTTTACTGTTATTTATTTTAACTAATAAGTAAGTGTTTTCCCATGTGCTTCAGACAAGCTTCAATTCCTTAATCAGAGGCACCCAGTCCAAGGATACATAAAACAGCCCTTACCTTCCAAGTCCTTATTGAAAGTAACCCTCTGATTAGCCATTTGTGGAGGGCAGGCATATTTCTTTCATCTAAGTCAGTCACTTATTATTTCAACACATATTTATTCCTGACTGTGTAGCAATGCCCACTGCTGAGTGAGCCTGAAAATATAGCATGCTGGAGCAAGATTGTGTCACCTATGCCCTCCTAGAAAATCCAAAGAACATCCTCTGGGCTAGAGCGTAGTGGAGAGGAAGGCTTTCTAGAGGCAGTAATGACTGAGCAAATGCCTGAAGAATAGGTAGGTGTTTTCACAGGTGAAAATTGCAGGCAGAGAGAAATGCTCAGAAGCATTCATTCTGGATAAGAAGAGAAGGCTTGGCTGCTGAAGAACTGAAAGAAATCTCACATGGCTTTAAAATAACCCACAACAGGGGATCAGGGAAAAATGAAGAGTTTTGAAGGAGGCAGATCAGGGAGAATCTTAGGAAGTCATGTGAAATAATTTGAACTTGATGCTATGGCCATAAAACTTTCCTCAGGTGGAACCCAAACCTGGGCACATGGGGCAAGGCCGGGCCCAGCTTCTCCTAACCTGGAGGGGGCCACGTCCAAGTCAGCATCTGGTTGTCCTGAGAACAAGCTGGACATGACGTGGAAAACTGTCCAGCTAAGTCCCTCGCTCCTCAGGCAAAGGGACCCCAGAATCTCACGGGGGGCCTTACCTGGATCTCTTACCTGGATCTCATGGTCTGCCTTCTGGATCACTGAGTAAAAGAAGTAATTTGCTCATGTTCCACCTCCACCTTAAAAACAAAAACAAAACAAAACAAAAAAAACAAAGCAAAAAAACAAAAAAACAGAACGCTCCTTTTTTTTTTTTTTTTTTTTTTTTGAGACGGAGTCTCGCTGTGTCTCCCAGGCTGGAGTGCAGTGGCGTGATCTCGGCTCACTGCAAGCTCTGCCTCCCAGGTTCACGCCATTCTCCCGCCTCAGCCTCCCAAGTAGCTGAGACTACAGGCACTCGCCACCACGCCCGGCTAGTTTTTTGTATTTTTAGTAGAGACGGGGTTTCACCATGTTAGCCAGGATAGTCTCGATCTCCTGACCTCGTGATCCACCCACCTCGGCCTCCCAAAGTGCTGGGATTACAGGCTTGAGCCACCGCGCCCGGCCTAGAATGCTCCTTAATTCTAATTCAGTGCATCTATTCAGTAGGTTCTGGGGCTAGAATCCCTTATTTTCCCTGCCCAGAAGAGTCCTGCCTATTAGGGCTCTGCTTTATCCAACCTCAGAATAAACAATAATGCCTACAGTTGTTTGTTTTGATCAAATCACCGGCTTGGGCTCCTCAGTTACAATCACATACAGGCCCTACTCATGGTTCCTGGGGAAACATAAAGTTGCTATGCCCTGAATGAGAGCCCAAGGTGGTCAGATTGCTTGAGCTCAGGAGTTCAAGACCAGCTTGGACAACATGACAAGACCCCATCTCTACAAAAATTACAAAATTAGCTGGGCGTGGTGGTGTGCACCTGTAGTCCCAGCAACTTGAGGGGCTGAGGTGGGAGTCTAGGCCTAGGAGGTGCAGGCTGCAGTGGCCCGTGATCCGTGATCACACCACTGCACTCCAGCCTGTGTGAAACAGCCAGACCCTGTCTCAAAAGAAAAAAAAAAAAAAGAAGAAGAAAAGAAAAGAAAAGAAAATATCCATTGTGTTGGAAAAGAAAATGTTTTGAGCAGTACCCTTGTTCTGTGGCTAGGGAGAGGAGAAAGAGGAATGTAATTTCCAGAAACCTTTTCTGGAGGACTAGATTAACGGAAGTGATTCACCTAAACTATTGTTGGCTCTTAAGTTAGTTTTGGTTTTGTTATCATTGTTATTGTTGTTCTTGGAGTAGTTTATAAGGTTTGAAGGATTTAGGGGAGAAGTCAAAGGCCTTGCTTCGGTGAAAAATTATGTGAGAATCACGTGAGAATATTAGGCTGAGAGCTACAGTCTCCCCAGTTGATCCTTTGCTCTGTCTACAACCTGTTCATCTCTATTTATGTCTTGGGAGGCAAAATGGTGAAAACTGTGCTTTTTACATCTTCCACAGGCTGATAGCAATCTCACACTCAACCTTGTACCTATCATCAGCAGGACACTGACAGTGATGATAATGATGCTAAACAACCACTAATATTGACATTATTTTTAAGAACTCGTTTTTTCCAGGTCCTATACCTTATTTTCCATTTCTAGCTACTCTAAGAAATATGTATTTTTAAACTCTGTTTGTAGAGGAAAACTGTTAGGATATACATGCAAGGTTTCTGTTGTCCCGTTTCAAAGAAAAAAGTCTACATGTGGACTCAAGGTGGGGGTGGGCCCTGCCAATTTCCCAGCCTCTGTATCTCCCTTGTTATAACTGGATGCCACATATTGCCCTGCCTACTTCCTCCACTCCCCATAACTGCCATTGTGCCCTTTAGTTCCTCTTTCAGGATCCGTGTGATGCAGTTATCTATTTCCTTTATACAACTGGAAGGCCCAGGAGGGCAGGGGCCATATTTGGATGCTCAATTCTGAGTCACCATAATTCAGCAGAGTGTGTGGCACACAGGTTGTCCTCAGTGAAATAGTGCATAGTGAAAATGAATGGGTGGATGTGGAGACTCAGTCCATCTCTGTGTCAGGTACAAGCTGGACTTTGAATAGGAAGATTCAGCCTTTCCCCTAGTTTCAAGGCCAAACTAGATACAGGGAAACAGATTCAAATGTCTTTAGTGCACTCATCAGGCCAGCACCTCTAGAACAGCAGGACTTCCAACCTTGAGGAAGGAATGTATGAGCTGAGATCTGAATGTGGAATACCTTGTGCAAAGACCTAAAGAAGAAAGGGACATGGAAATTCAGAGCTAGCAATGGCAACGTTCGTGCTGACTATGGATTTCCAAATTGTTTCTCAGTTTCCTTTGTTGCTAATTAGTATTATAGTTTGCTGCTAATAATAGCAGTGAGCATTTATTTAGTGTTTCTGTGTGAAAGAGGCTGTGCAAAAAAGCTTTAGTATTGTCACATTATTTTTTATAACAGATATTGTAAGTACTTCTATACAGATAGAGAAACCGAGGGTTAGAGAAGTTGAGTAACTGAAACAAATTCACATGGCTAGTAAGTGGCAGGGTGGAATCTGTCTGACTTTAGACAGTCTGGGCCAGAACGTAGGTGCTACATTGCCTCCCCAATATATTTTCTCAGTAATGGGTCTTCTGTCTCCAATTTGCCATCCTCCGTACCCTCTTAGTCCCTAGGTCCTGGGGCTGAGTTGCTATGTATAGTTGTCTCCTCGAAGGACTCCACCTATTTGGGACCTGGTCTGCAGCTTATAGCTTGCAGGATGACATCCCCATCACTGGGGAAACACCACCAAGAATGGGCCCCTCCACCTTGGTCTTGTTTTCTATCCTGAGAAGTTTCCTCTAACTTGCTTCCAACCTACTTTCTTCTCCCATTCCTGACTCCTGGAATCCTAATTCCTAGATTCATTGCCCATTTGTAGACTTATTTGCCCTTCAGATCTGACATGTGACCAGATTCCACTGGATCATTTGTGGATGGCTCATGTTGATTATGGTTTGCATTTACCCCTTTTGTTTTGCTGTTTCAAGCTTCTTTGAGTAAACACTTTATCTGGGAAATCCCATCCTCTGAACCCTGCCCGCTATGATAGGCTCCACGAGGATGTCCATGCCAAAATCAATATAATCGAAGGAGAGATGGAACCATGGCATTGTCTGAGCCCCTAGATCCCGCCATGTCAGAGGTCAAATATTCCCTGGCTAGTGCCGCTGTGTTGCTTGCCTCCAGAATCACTGAATGGTGCTCCCTGGAGTTAGGCAACATGCTAATCCTGTCCTAGCCTTTCGGGGATGAGCAAACACGTCCCTCTTCCAACACTTTTTGTTTTTTGTTTAGGCCAGTTTGAGCTGGATTTCATTCATTGCTATCAAAAGATTTCTGACAAACAGTAAACAAACATAATATATACAAAGTGAGATCAGCACTACGAAGAAGAAACACAGATGCTTTTGAGGGTGTGCAATAGAAGCCCTGACCTATTCTAAGGGGTCAACATGGGCTGCTTTGAGAAAGTCACTTGATGTGAAAGCTAGAGGAGGAGCAGTTGACTAGGAAGTGAGTAGAGCAGGGAGGAGGAGTCCAGGTAGAAGTAAACACTGTTTAATAAGGACGTGTCTTGAAGTGAGAAAAAAACTCAGTGCACTCAGTGAAAGCAAAAAGAAAGCCAACATGTGTGGAGTATTGCAAATAAGAGGGAGATGTGGTGCCCCCAAGCTAGAGGCAGGTAGGAACCAGACCATGCAGTCCACAGAACTCTGTAATGAAATGATGGAGTATCCAGACTAGTGATGAATGCAAAGTGTTTTTCACTTGGCAGAGAAATAACTTGGTGAATGTAGGAGTGGTGGTGCCAAGCTGTGGGGTTTTTCAGACTGTCCCATCAACCCTTCCAGGCTAGGCATTAGCCTCCTAACAGGGCTTCCTACAACTGCTCTTGCCCTCAGCTACCCAGAGAGAAAGGCCCATATGTCACGAGGCTCCTTTAGATTCAGCAGCTTCTCCCTGCTCTTAGGGAAAAATTTACAAATATTCATGTGGTTTCCAAAGCCCTCCAGGCTCTGGTCTGCAACTGCCCCACATCGTTGATTTATACCTCTCTCCTCTCCAACAGCTCCTTGCTGCCTTATTTGTATTGCTTTCTGCCTGCATGTCAGACTCTTGCTGGTTCCTTGGCTTCAGGCCCCACACACACTCTTTTCCTGGCCGAGGCCTACCTTGCCACGCTGCCACTAGGCCTCCACTTAAATGCCCCTCATACTTACCCTAACCCTGAGGACTAAGTTGGGTCCTAGTTTGTTCTCATTCACTATCTGTGAATCTGTGAGTTCTGTGGGTCCTTTCCTCTCTCAGGGCCAGGGAGTAGTAATGCCAGGAATGTAGGAACCTAGCAATAACTGTCACATTTCTTTTGTTATTCTGTGTGCTCTGGGAGATGGGGGTTGGGGAAGCGGTGAGAGGAAGTTAAAGGAAGAAAGATTTACAACAGTTTCTATGTACTGTTCATGGAGACTGTTTTTTTGTTTTGTTTTGTTTTTTTAATCATCAGGAAGTATTTGCATGAACAAAGAATTTTGAGAATGAATTCTTCTGAAGAGAAGGACATAGGTCATTTCGGGACCTTTCAATGTTAACGCTGTATTTTTCTTGCCTCCACACTTTAACTGTGCCCCTGCCATGTTTCTATCATGCTCTTAAGGTCACTGAGTTTACGTAGTTAACACATCATGCCACGTGATAAGAGCACAGGCTTTAGAAGCAGATAATTCAGTTCAACACACAAGTATGGCCTGCAGCAGGTTCAGAATAAGACAGAGTCCCATCCCTCATGACCTCACAGTCTGGTGTGGACAACAGACACATAAATAGGCAATTTCAATTTACTGGGTAAACAATGAAAAAAGTATGCAGAGTGCTACAGGGGCAACCACCACTTCCTAATTGTGTGTCCTTGGGCAAATAATTACCTCTCTCAGAGCCCCAGTTTCCTCAACTTTCAAATAGGGCCAAAAGTTCCACTGCCAAAGGATTTTTTTGTGTGTGAACTGAGATAACATTTGTAAAACAAATAACACAGTGTTTTACACACAGGAGGCACTTGATAAATGGTATCCATTAGATTATCTAATAAGGTCAGAATCTGGAGTACTTATTCTATTTGTGCTGCCTCAATTTGTGTGATTCTCCACCGCAAACTGAATTTTCACATAACCCTATGCACTGTAGTAATTGTAACAACAACCCACGATGATCCTTGCCCTTGTTCACAGGAGAGACTGGACAAGAAATGATGACTATGTTAGCACAAATCCATGAGTACTACTCGTATAATGCTTCAGAGAACATTCTGTGCTGACAGCATGCCAGGGCCATTGTTATAATACACAAAGAACAAAATGTCCACATTATCACTGTAACTTCTTCTATCATCTTCTTCTCACTTCTGTTCACTAGTCCATTTTTTATCCTATTGCTAACCTTATGGTTGGCTGACTGTTCCCACAATATTAACCCCTCTATTCAGAAATCAAAGATTCCCTCTGAATCAAAATCAGACACATAATTATGTCCTAGGCTTTAAGTACTAAGTGGTCTTTACCTTTGCCCCCCGTCTGCCATAATTCATTAAAGATTTTCTCTCTCTCTCTTTTAATTGATATATAAATAGTTGTACATAATTTGGGGTACACATGATATTTTGATATATCTATAAAATGTGTAATGATTAAATCAGGGTAATTGGGATATTCATCGCCACAAACACTTATCATTTATTTGTATTGAGAACATTATAGTTCTTTTCTTCTAGCTATTTTGATATATGCAATAAATTGTTGTTAACTGCAGTCTTTTCTCTCTCTCTTTGGTCATGTCAGCCTTCTTATGACTTTGTCCAAGATAGCTTTACATAGCAGTTGTATCCAAGGGTGCGTGATTTAAATGCCACTCCCAAAATTCCCCCAAAGAGTCTTCCATGTGCTGGACATTTTACCTAGATTAAGTCTTAGGGATCTCTTTCATATTAAGATCCATTTTATATTAAGAAATTGACTACCAAAGTGATATCTGGTGGCTTTTTCTTATTGATGACACTTATGACACTTAACTATTCTTAGAGAAAACTTAGCTTGAAAAAAATGCCAATAGACTTTGTTTAAAAAAGTTTATTGTGAACTTTTTTCTCAATTATTTGATTTCCTCATGCTTAATTATTGAGATAATCATCTATGAGATCACCATTACCAATGGAGATGCCATAGTTTTAGAAGTCATCACTTATGAGATCACTGCTAGAGAATAACCAAGGGACTTATTCATAATCTGGCATATGGTGGTTAATACTGTCATGCTTAAAAGTTGCAAGTCATTTCATTAGCTTTATAAACATTTGAGTTATATCATACTTGTCACTATATCATGTGTTCCTATGTATCTGCCATAAATATATGAAACGTGGGCTACACAAAAAATAGAATCATTGCTATGGTAGGCAAAATTCTAAGAATGACCCCAGTGACCCTCATCCAGAAGGCAGAACTAAGGGCCTGGGTGGGGAAAGCCAAGAGCCTAGAGAATGAAGCAAACAGTCAGGGATAATTATTCCAAAGCTTTAAAAGCCAATGGAGTTGGTACAGCTAGATGCCAAAACTTCTTTGGACTGATAAGTTATTTGTACCTTCTTTTTTTTAACTCAAATGCCTATAACTGTCATCTTATGCCTGTCCAACTATTGTGTGTTGACAGTGTAGGACACGTAACTTGTCTCTTTAGTTTCACAGGTCCATGAATAATGAAGAATTGTGTCCAGAATTAATTATACCCAGGAGCTTCATCAACACCTGGTTTAGATGATGATATTTTGGACTTTTGAGCTGATCATGTTTAGATGAGATTTTTGGACTTTGAACTGATGGTATATAGAGAAAAGACCCTTGAGAACCTTTGAGGGGCATGTGTTTTGCATGTGTGACAGATGTGGATCATTGGGAGCAAGGGGTGGACAGTAGCAGCTAGAATTCTGCCCCAGTGACTCTCAGTCTTGTACAATTGTCTTGTTTTTGAGTGTGACAGGATCCTGTAAATATGAAATATCAGCCCAATGAGTATGTTATGTTATATATCAAAAGGGGAATAATCCAACTAGACTCACAAACTTTAATTGGATGAGCCTTTAAAAAACAAAGAGTTTTCCCTGGCCCGTGGCAGCAGAGGGATAAATAAAGTTAGAGGGATTTAAACTCAAGGGAAATTCTCCTACTGGACTCAAAGTCTTTTGTTACTGTCATGTTGCAAGAGGGCCTATGAGAAGCAATGGCCTCCAGGTGGATGGCAAGGAAACAGGGACCTCAGTCCTACAATCACAAGAAAGTGAATTCTGCCAACAACTTGAATGAGCTTTGAAGCAGACTGATTGCTCCTTAGTTGAGCCAACAGTGGAGAATGTAACCCACTAACACTTTGACTTCGAGACTCTGAGCAGGGAGCCCAGCTCTGCTATGCCAGATGTTGACAGAACTGTGAGCTAATAAATGGCTATCATTTTAAGCCACTAAGTTTGTAATAATTTATTATAAAGCAAGAGAAAACAAATACAATTCATAAATATTTGTGGACTATTTCAATGTATGTCCCATATAAGTGGAACTCACTTACTATTCATCAGTTGCTCATTATCTTATTAGTTATGATGAATCAACCACTAACAATTCACATATCTCAGCTTTAAAACTCAATCAAATCAAACACTTATATTTTCCTTGAACCCCCAACAGAGATTCTACTTCATTATATTAATCACAGCAATGCAACTGAAACAAATTAGAGTTTTATAGGCAAGAAATTTCATGAGGAACTTAGATGATAACAGAACAAGACAGGACAAGAACGGTTGGTGCAGATAGAAGATGGGTTGGCAGGCACTGCGAGTCATGTGGGTAGGGCAGGCAGGCTGTAGATAAGCCCAAGAGAAGATGCAGCCTAAGAAGACTAGCATCCAGGACTCAGGCTCTAGATAAGAGGTCCAGGAAACAGACTTAGGGCACCAGCAACAAGAAGGGACTTGAAGCCAGGTGTATTAGTCTGTTTTCATGCTGCTGATAAAGATATAGCCAAGACTGGGTAATTTATAAAGAAAATGAAGTTTAATGGACTCACAGTTCCATGTGGCTGGGGAGGTCTCACAATCATGGCAGAAGACAAAAGGCACATCTTACATGGAGGCAGACAAGAGAGAAAGAGAACCAAGTGAAAGGTGTTTCCTGTTATAAAATCATCAGATCTCTTGAGATTTATTCACTACCATGAGAATAATATGGGGGAAACCACCCCCATGATTCAATTATCTCTAACTGGGTCCCTCCCACAACACATGGGAGTTATGGTAGCTACAGTTCAAGATGAGATTTGGGTGGAGACACAGCCAAATCCTATTAGCAGGCCATCTCAAACTGATCTCAGCATATTGAAAGATTAGTGCTGAAAGGAGGAACATATAACCCACCTTGCAGGGAGTTCGACAGGTAATATTTTAAATAATTCCTTTTCCAAGGAGTTCAACAGGTGGTGCTTTAAATAATTCCTTTTCCAATAAAGTAATGTTTTCTAAAGTGTGGTCCCTGTATCAGCCATATCAGCATTACCTATGAACTAGGAAATGTAAATTCTCTAGCCTAACTGAGACTTAAGGAATCAGAAACCCTTAGGGGTGGGGCTCAGCAAGTTGTGTCTTAGCACATTCTCTGGGTCATTTTGATATGCAATAAAGTTTGAGAACCACAGCAAGCATTTTCACCTTTATCTTCTACTGATAAGCATCTTGAGATCCACAGAAACAAGTAAATTAGTCTAGATACAGCTCCTTCTGTTTTCACACGAGAGCCTGTTTATCAGGACATGTGGAGGGGAGCAACAGCCTCCAAATGTTGCTCATCTTGCTTTTCATCCTGGGTATATCATAAAGCAGAGAGAGTTTTGTGCCTGTCTTGGGTCAGTGGTTCCCTTTATAATCTAAGTATTATCTTAATTTCTTTTTCAGAAATGTCATTTACTAAAATACTTTTATTGTGTCTCCTTGACTTTTTCCTCTGTAGTTTTATTTTTTAGCTAGTAATCCAGAAACTTATTGCAGCTCTTTTTATCCCTACACTTATGTCTACATGGTTTATTATCAGTTTTCAACTGGCCACATGGCATTCAAATATTTCTAGAACTGAAACACAACTGAAGTTCATTTATGACTTATTATCTGTACATTAAGATGCTATTACCAGGATCTTTTAAAATCTTTTAAAAATATATAAATATGAATAGATACTAAGAGAAACCCAGGACAGTCAAAATATTGTTTTCATTTAATTTACATTTTTTTCCTTCATGAACAGTCATATTGCAAAAAAATGACTTTTTAAAAAAGTAAATATAACTAGGATTTGATTGCCAAAAGTTAATTGTAGAATGACTAAAACATAGGTAGAAATTATCTTTTATTTGTACCACGATGAAGAATATAACCAGTGTAAGACTATACCTTTTGAGGAAACATGTTTCTGCTCTTTTGTGGTATTCTCAGTCTAACTTCCTTGAATCATCCAAAGAGAACTATAGAACTTCCCCATTGAGGACCATTAATAGGAACAAAAAAATTTTATTTCCTTTATATTAAAGTACCATCACCTTATTGACTTTAAATCTGAATTTCGAACTAAGGCAATACATATAGAAAAGAAGATGTGCATTTTATATTGTTGTACTTTTCAGTGAAAGGAAAACAAAAATGACAGTCCTTGACATTCAGAATCTCACCTTACACTAGGCCATATTATTCTCCTATTAGGCATAAACCATCACATAGAATACTAACTGCAGACAAGATTACTCTAAGACCCTGATAAAACAAGACAAAATAAGGACTCTTCATAATTTTGTCTATGCACAGAAAAAAATACAAAGTCAGCATTCAACCCACAAAATATAAAATGTCTCCTCTCTTGGCCAGAATAATTGACTACTACTTATTAGCCAATTGCAACTTTATGATCATTCTAACCTCCTCTCCCTATAAATAAGATTTATTGATATACCCAACATACTATTGACCCTGCTTTCTTACACTCTAATCTAGAACAAACCCTCACGACTTCAGACCATTCCCTAAATTACCCTGCCAAAGTCCAACCCTATAATGGGTTCCTTCTCATACTCTTTTACTGAGGTGCTCCATGGTTTCCCATGGTGTATGTTCTCCCTCTCTGCAACAGGTAATAAACCCACCTTGTTCAGTTACAGATGTGCTTTCAGTGGTGAATTGTAAGCTATTTGAATTTTTTTTAATGAAAGTTTATTTCATGTAGATGCCTATAATCCTTTAATATACGTTATAAAACTTGAATAACTTGAGTGGATCTGCAAAGCTAATTAATGATTGATCCAGCAGCTCATCTAGTAGTTCAATGTTCTGTGCTAACTCACCTAGCTATTACTTGGCATTATGTTTAATCTCTTGAGAAGTCAAACAGCATCAACTATTTGATTTATATATTACTTATATGCTTAGATTTGGTAAATTTAGAAATGGTGATTGGTATAGTTTGAGTATTTGTCCCTGTGAAATCTCATGTTGAACTGTAATCCCCAGTGTTGGAGGTGGGACCTAATGGGAGGTGTGTGAGTCACGGGGGCAAATCCCTCATGGCTTGGTGCTATCCTTGTAATAGTGAGTGAGTACTTGTAAGGTCTGCTTTTTTAAGTGTGTGGCACCTTCCCCCAGCCCCTAGCTATTGCTTTCATCATGTGATGTGTCTACTCCTGCTTCATCTTCTGCCATGAGTAAAAGCTCCCTGGCCAGGCACAGTAGCTCATGCCTGTAATCACAGCACTTTGCGAGGCCAAGGCAGGCGGATCATGAGGTCAGGAGTTTGAGACCAGCCTGACCAACATGGTGGAACCCTGTATCTGCTAAAAATACAAAAATTAGCCAGGCATGGTGGTGTGTGCCTGTAGTCCCAGCTACTTAGGAAGCTAAGGCAGGAGAATCACTTGAACCCAGGAGGCAGAGGTTGCAGTGAGCTGAGATCACACCACTGCACTCCAGCCTGGCGACAAAGTGAGACTCCATCTCAAAAAAAAAAAAAAAAAAAAAAAAAAAAGCTCCCTGATGCCCTGATGCCTCCTTAGAAGCCAAGCAGATGCTGGCACCATGCTTGTACAGCCTGCAGAACCATGAGCCAGTTAAATATCTTTTCTTTATAAATTACTCAGTCTCAGGTATTTCTTTATAGCAATGCAAGAACAGCATAACAAAGGAAGTTGGTACCAGAAGGGGGGCATTACTATAAAAATACCTGAAAATGTGGAAGCGACTTTGGAACTGGGTAACAGGCAGAGGTTGGAAGAGTTTGGAGGGCTTAGAAGAAGACAGGAAGATAAGGAAGTTTGGAACTTCTTAGAGACTGGTTAAATGGTTGTGACCAAAATGGTGATAGTGATATGGACAGTGAAATCCAGGCTAATGAGGTCTCAGATAGAAATGAGGAACTTATTGGGAACTGGAGCAAAGGTTACTCTTACATCTTAGCAAAGAACTTGGCTATATTGTGTCCATGTCCTAGGGATCTGTGGAAGTTTGAACTTGAGAGCAATAACCTAGGGTATCTGGCAGAAGAAATTTCTAAGAAGCAAAGTATTTAAGATGTTCATGGCTGCTTCTAACAACGTATGCTCACATGCAGAAGGAAAGAAATAACTTTAAGTTGAAAGTTATATTTAAAGGAAAAGCAGAGTATAAAAGTCTGGAAAATTTGCAGCCTAGCCATGTGGCAGAGAAAGAAAAAGCTTTTTCAGGAGAGGAATTCAAACACACTATGGAGCAACCACTTGTTAGGGAGATTTGCATGATTAAAAAGGAGCCAAATGCTAATAACTGAGATAATGGGGAAAAGGCCTTGAAGGCACTTCAGAGATTGCAGAGGCAGCTCCTCCCATCTCAGGCCCTGAGGTCTAGAAGGACTGAATAGTTTCCTGGACGAGGGCCAGGGCCAGGGCCAGGGCCCTGGTATACTGTACAGCCTTGGAACACTGCTTCCCATATCCTTGCCACTCTGGGTCCAGCCTTGGTTCAAAGGACTCCAGATATAGTTCATGCTGCTGCTTCAGAGGGTGCCCGATATAAGCCTTGGCAGCTTCCATGTGTTAAGCCTGTGTGTACACAGAATGCAAGAGTGAAGGCTTGGCAGCCTCTGCCTAGATTTCAGAGGATGTATGGAAAAGCCTGGGTGTCTAGGCAGAAGCCTGATGTGGGGCAAAGCCCTCATGGAGAACCTCTAATAGGACAGTGCAGAGGTGAAAGGTGGGGTTGGAGCCCCCATACAAAGTCCTCACTGGGGCACTGCCTAGTGGAGCCATGGGAAGGGAGCCACTATTCCCTAGATCCCAGAATGATAGAGACACTGGCAGCTTGCACCCTGCACCTAGAAAAGTAGGCACTCAACAACCTGGGAGACCAGCTGTGGGGTCTGAATCCTGAAAAGCCACAGGGGCAGGGCTGCCTAAGGCATTGGGAGCCCATTTCTTCCACCAGTGTGCCTTGTATGTGGGACATGATATCAAAGGAGATTATTTTGGAGCTTTAAGATTTAATGACTGCCTTGCTGGGTTTCAGACTTCATGGAAACTGAAGCCCCTTTCTTTTGGCCTATTTCTCCCTTTTGGAATGGGGATGTTTACTCAATGCCTGTACTCTCATTCTATCTTGGAAATAAATAACTTGGTTTTGATTTTACAGGCTTATAGGTAGAAGGAACTTACCTTGTCTCAGATGAGATTTTGGCTTTGGACTTTTGAGTTAATGCTGGAATGAGTTAAGTCTTTGGGGGACGACTGGGAAGGCATGATTATATTTTGCAATGTGAGAAGGACATGTGATTTTGGGGGCCAGGGGTGGAATGATATAGTTTGAATATATGTTCCTGCCAAATCTCATGCTGAATTGTAATCCCTAATGTCGAAGGTGGAGCCAAATGGGAGGTATTTGGGTCATGGGGGCAGATCCCTTTTAGCTTGGTGCTATCCTTGCAATTATTAGTAAATATTCACGAGATCTAGGTAAGTAAGTGACACCTTCCTGACTGCTCCTGCTCCTGCTTTACCTTCTGCCATGAGTAAAAGCTCCCTGAGGCTTCCCCAGAAGCTGAGCAGATGCTGGAGCCATGCTTGTACAACCTACAAAACTATTAGCAAATTAAACCTCTTTTCTTTACAAATTACCCAGTCTCAGGTATTCTTTATTGCAATACAAGAATGCCTTACTAGTAATGATCAAAAGCTACAAAATAAACACCATGCTTAGAAGACTTTGACGAAGAATATTACAATAGCCTCTATTATTAAGCAGTTACTATATGCCAGTATTATACTTAGTGCTTTACGTAATTTAGCTCATCTAAAACTCAGTACATTTTATTTACCTACGAGTAACAGAATGTTCAATTAAAAGTGGTTTAAATACTGAAGAAAATTTGCTGTATCACATAATTCCATGATATTACTGGCTCAGTGATGTCAAAAAGGATTCCTTTACTTACATTTTTCTGCAGCTTATCCTCAGTGTGTTTGTGACATCTCATTTTAGATTGCAAGTTGGCTAGAGTAGTATGAGGTTTCACATGACCATATGTAATGAAAGTAGATTTCTAGCATCTTTTTTTTATTAGAGAGGAAATGTTTCTCCTGATGATTTCTCCCTTCAGACCCCATTGACCAGGACTATGAAATGTTGTATTCAGGCCCTAACTGCAAGAGCAACTGGGATCATGAGAATCTGGAATTTTCAGCCACAGTAATTGGAGGTGAGCTCCATTGGCAAGGAGTAAGGAGGGCAGGAGGGGTAACTCTTAAGTAGGAAGCCAACAGCATCATGCATAGGTGCTACCATTGTCTTCATTTTACAAAAGAGAAAACTGAAGCTTAGAGAGGTTATGTAATTTACCAACAATTACTCAGCTAGAACATGTGGTATTAGAATCCAAATTTAGCTCTGTAGAATTCCAATGCCCAAACTCTTTAAGGACTTAGACTCCAAGTCAGATGGACCCAGGTTTATATCTCGACTATGCCTCTTTTCATTGATGACCCTGATTTTTTATTTGTAAAAATAAATTATTGTATTATCTGTTTCATTGGAATATGGCGATGATTAAATTCATAATGTCTATGTAGATATAAAGACCTGGCCCTGATATTACTGCTGTCATCATCATCAATCAGCAGGAGCAACATTATTACCCCACTCCACTGGATGAAATTTCTAGGTCATCGTTCAGAGCCCAGTTGTTTTTTCCCATCTTTCATAACACACGGTATATGGAATTTACTTTGTTACTATGGCCATACTCTTACTTGGATTTTTTCACTCATATAGCTCCTTGAAGGCAGGAACGATGTCTTATTTATTTTTATATCTTCAGCCTCTTATACAATGAATGATGCATAGTATGTGCTCAATAAAATATTTTGCATGAAGCTGTAGGTGAGGGTAGGAATAGCAATATAGTGCAACAACTGGGAGCTATACATTCTATTCTCAATATTAGAGAAATCATCACATTCCAGAAAAACATTTGATTATAAATATATTACACAGGAAGGTCTATAATGACAGACTTAGTATTTAAACAGCTATGTATTTTCTTTTTTTTTTTTTTTTTAGACAGAGTTTCCCTCTTGTCACCCAGGCTGGAGGGCAATGGCACAATCTTGGCTCACCGCAATCTCCGCCTCCTGGGTTCAAGCAATTCTCCTGCCTCAGCCTCCTGAGTAGCTGGGATTATAGGCATACACCAGCACGCCCAGCTAATTTTTATTTTCAGTAGAGACAAGGTTACTCCATGTTGCTCAGGCTGGTCTCGAACTCCCAACCTCATATGATCCTCCTGCCTCGGCCTCCCAAAGTGCTGGGATTACAGGCATGAGCCACCGCACCTGGCCAACAGCTATATATTTTAAAAAAAAATTTTTTTTTAAATAAAGTAAGGTGTCAACTTGAATTTTCAGTTCAAAGTAGTTCATTGTCCAAGTCTCCAGAAAAATCCATGTGTATTAAAAACCGAAATAGTTTAAAAATTCGGGAATAACATTTTAAAATTCAGCAATAAAATACTTCTTGGAATAAGAGGAAAATGTCTTCTAGAAAACTTTCAAATAAAACCAAACTTAAAGGAAATGTGCATTTCTTAAATTTGATTTCAAGTTCTCAAGTTTCCTTGTGTCTGAGGGTAGGAAACATAACTCCTCAGCACAGGATTAATAGCAGCTGGCTTATAATACTCACCCTGAGAGCAAATACGTGCACTGTGGGAAGCAGATGCTGCTCTCGCTGAAATAGATATTTCAGTGGCAGTTAAAACAGGGCAGACATATTGATGTCCTCATCTGCTCATCATCCATATCACAATCATAGAATTAACTTTTCTTTTTGCGAATTTATAGGTGGTTAAGATTTCTTTGACGGTAAAAGTACAATGGATGATTTCTCTTTTCTGTTACTTTGTTTTACAACAAGTGTATAGTCATGCTACTGGCAAATAATAAAACTGTCCAATAATTTCTTTCCAACTATGCACACTTAATTTTACTATCGTGCTTCTTTAAAAAAATTCTACAAGTCACTATTTTTAAAGTTATATATTTACATATCAGTCATTCATTAATGAATCTATAATTTCAATAAGAGTTTCTTTAGGAAGAGTAGCTGTATCATAAATAAAGTGAAGAAAACATCCAGCATTTGTAGGCTGCTCTGATTTGGGAAAATACTGTATTTTTAAACTACCAATATACCTCTTATGCCTGTCATTCAAACACAACCTTGTTACGCAGCTAACTTTTTAGGATTTCATTATTTAGATATAAAATAATACTGCTTCTTGTAGAAAGGTTGGAAAGTACAACAAAACAGAAGGAAAAAAAAAATTGCCCACAATCCAACCCTTGCAAATGGCTAATATTAACATTTTAGTTTACTACCTTCTTGTCTTTTTTCAAAGCATATGTAATATACACATTCAACTTTTTAAAATGAAGTCAAGTCATGTTAAATATATTTTTGGTTTCTTGTACTTTTACTTAACATTATAGTTGGAATTTTTTTTTTTTTTTTTTTTTTTTTTGAGACGGAGTCTCGCTCTGTCGCCCAGGCTGGAGTGCAGTGGCCGGATCTCAGCTCACTGCAAGCTCCGCCTCCTGGGTTCACGCCATTCTCCTGCCTCAGCCTCCCGAGTAGCTGGGACTACAGGCGCCGCCACCTCGCCCGGCTAGTTTTTTGTATTTTTTAGTAGAGACGGGGTTTCACCGTGTTAGCCAGGATGGTCTCGATCTCCTGACCTCGTGATCCGCCCGTCTCGGCCTCCCAAAGTGCTGGGATTACAGGCTTGAGCCACCGCGCCCGGCCAATAGTTGGAATTTTTTTGTCAATAAATATTTATAAAAAAACTTTTGAATCACTGAAAGGCATTTCAAGATAAAGATTACTGTAATTTAACCAAATCTTCACCTGTGGGCATTTACATCATTTCTAATTTTTGTTATTATGTTAAAAATAATATAAGCACATGTATACAATGCTTTCTTCATATCTCTAATTTTCTGGCTTTGGAAGGGAATTATTCAAATATATATTTTTAAGGTTCTTAATATTTTTAAATTAAAAATGTTTACTATTAACTTTAGAGACATAGCCACAATACAGTGTCAAAATGTTTTGCTGAAGTCATAAAGTAAAAACTATTGGTGCACTAGTGCAAGGTCTGCTTTAAGCACTTGGCACACATAACATATACAAAAGCTTGGCATTTTTGTTAAAAGCACCCAGAGATGGCACATCTGTGTTGCCCTTTGGCATAAGAGGTACCTAGATAGAAAGACACAGCAACATAAAGATATAAAATCTCTTTAAGCTAAGCTATAAATGGAATGCAGCCCTAATAAAAGGATTTTTATCGCGATATAAGCATATTTATATTAATATATTAAAATTAATATTTCACATTCATATGAAATAGTAAGCATAGAAGTAGAAAATTTTGAAACTGAAGAACAATAAGGGTAAATAAGCTTTCTCAGATACTAAAGCATATTATAAAGCTTAGGAAAAAACTCAGATAAAAGAAAAACTGATAAATTCTTCTACTTACAAATAAAAAATATCTCCATGGGGAAAAAAACTAACATAAGCAACATTTAAACCTGCACTATGAAAAATATCTGCAAATCACAGACAAGGGCTAATTTATCCAACATATAAAGAGATCCTATTCTTAGGAGCACCTATTCATATAATAGTTATATAAAGACCAATAATCCAAAAGAAACTTAGGCAAAGGGTATATACAGATATTTCACAGAAAAGGGAATACCAGTGGCTCTTGAACATATGAAAAGATGTTCAACTTTGCATCTTAAAAAATGCTGTTTAAAACCCTGGTGAGACACTGTTTTTTACCTTTAGATTGGCAAAGTTTGGTGACACACTCTTCTAAGGCTCTGGGAAAACAGGCACTTTCATATAATGCTGCTGGGAATGTAAATTGATGCAACTTTTGTGGAGTATCTATAAAAATTTCATATACACATGCTCTTAACCCAGCATGTTTACTTCTAGGCTTTTATCTTACTGATATATTCATTTATACATGTGCAAAATTTCACACATACAAGGTTACTTGTTACAGAGGCACTGTAGTATCAAAAGACTGGAAACAATATAAAGAGCCATCCATCAATGGATACCAGTTAAAATAAGTTATGATACATTGAAACAACTGAGTACCAGGCAGTCAATAAGAAGAACGAAATGAAGAAGCTCTTCATGCATTGGTATGGGATGACCTCTGAGATAGATGGGGATGGGTAGATTTGTATATATGTACATATGTTATTGATTGTATATGCATAAGGCATCTTGGCAGAACTCAAAAGGAGCTGGTAATAGTAAATGGCTTTGAGAATGGAAACAGGGTTGCTGCATTGTACTCTTTGAATTTTGAGGCATTTGAATATATTAACTATTTTAAAAAATTAAATAGAATTAAATTAAATGTTTTAAGTTGAATAGACCCTTACAACCACAAGAAATAGCTTGGGTCCTAATGGGGCAGTCCAAAGAAGAATAAAAGAAATATCTCAGCGAAAGGCTAATAAAATAACCAGGACCTATTGTTCCCCTAAGTCCTCAGTTGTTAGGTAGTCTGAATTCTCTACTTTCCATGCCAACCATGTAGCAGGGCACTAACCAGTGCCAGAATTTCCTTGGCAGTGAAAATCAGGCCTAGAGCTGTCCTCACCTCCCTCTTCTTGTTGCTAGCAACAGAGTAGCTACTACAGCACACACATAGAACTGACCAGTGAATGAATGGCTGGGAGCCTTCCAGTTCTGGGCAAATATAAAACTCAGGGAAACAAAGAAAGTATTGGAGTCGCTGGGTCAGTGATTACAGATCCTTATGTCACCCCCTTTAGAACACCAGCCCTGAGTTTTCTCTCAGCTGTGTACCAGTGACTGGATGCCTGACTGCATCAGCCACTGCGACGAGAAGGAGGCAATTAGATGAAGCCCACTATAAGATGGAGCTCATCCTTACAGAGATCTTTTCTTTATGTATTTTTTAAGTTAAAAGCAATAAATGTATTCTTAAGGGGTAGATGGATTGTTCTTTGGCTTTAGGCAAATGTATTAGAGGAAAGTAACACATATGGTCTTGAAGGGGAAAAATAGGGCAACTATCAAGATCTGGATCTAATTGCTTAACTAGTCTCTTAGCAGTCAGCCTTGAATAATAGGCAAGGTCAAGATGAAAGCAACTTCTAAGAATGCCTTACTCCTTCTGTCCTAAGTACTTTATCTCTATTAACTCACTTCCTTTCCAGAACAACTCTGAGGTAGTCATTTCTATGATTTCCACTTCACAAATCGAAAGCATAGAAAGATTAACTAAATTTGACCAAAGTTACCCAACAAATAAATGGTACAACTAAAATTGAACCCAAATAATGGTGCTGCACAGGCTGTACTCGCATCAAAACATATAGCATTCAATATCACAGTAGTTTTACATAAAATCTAAGCATGAAACATAATTTTTGCTAGATCTATTCCACTCTGAAACTCACAAATCACAGTGTATGTAAATGTCTGCATTCATTTCCTTTTTTTAATGCTTCCTATATTGCTGAACATCTTTGTTCTGAAACACAGAAAAGATGCACATGATTTTATGCATCCAGGAGCTAAGCAACACATTTTTCCTGAAATAAACACTAGTCCCACTTATTATGTCCCCCACTTTTCTTCTTCCCTCTAAATCAAAGCAGTGTTTCATTTAACAATGCATCATCTAGTATGAGCAAATACAGTACATAAAGCAAAACAAAACAAGGGTACTTGGCGACCCTCTAAATTATCATGCCAAACATAGTGGACTTCTTGTTCAGAGCTAAATGACACTGACATCCTCCTCTCACCCTAGACATAGACAGGGTGTACTAAGAGAGCATCATTTCCATTTCCAAAGGTCATGGAGTTTGTGACAGAATAGTGCTTAGTGATGCTTGTTCAAAAGCTGAAGTGAAGAAAGTACAACAAAAGGAGGGAAGCATTTTAGAACTGGCAGAGACCTTAGTTCTCAGAGCTCAGAAAAAAATCATACAGCTAGAAAAATGTTAGAAATCAGCTACCGCAATACTTTGAATCTTCTGGAGGAAAGTGAAGATTAGAAAAGTTAGTTCCACAGCAGCACAGTGGAATTAGGACACATAGTTCCTGAGACTCTCTGTCATGAGTTGTGCATACTAGGCAAAGAAGACTAGAATTATGGCAACCTCACCATGTTGCTTCTTTCTCACTTAGAAATTGCTATGGTTTTCTCTTTGTGCTGCTGACCTCTCCTAATTTCTCCACCATGAGAAAAGCAGACAGGTACATTGAGAAGCACCATTATGAAGCCTAAGACCCACCAGGCTTTGGAGCCAGGCCACTGGATATTTCAATGACTCCATCATCTACCAGCCTGTATCTTGGGTGTATTACATTTCCAGCGTCTGTTTCTTGGCCCAATATTGGACACTGTACGACTAACCTTGTAGGAATCTTGGGAACACTGGAGATAATGTAAGTTAAGTGCCAAATACAGTAGATGATAAAAAATGAAACATATTATTACAAGCATATATTTCTCTACCCATTGACAGTCTTCATCTTTTTTTAATTCCTCAAATCATTGCATGTGCAGGAAATGCCTATAGCACTTAGCATGACTACAAGTGTATGCTAATTTAAAAAATAATTATGAACTTTTTCAAACATATAGGAGAGCATGGAAAATAATATACCATCACCAAAGTAAGTATCCATTAAAGATATGGAGCTGTCTTATATATTTTAAAACTTTATACAAATGTTATCAAATTGTCCATATTATTCTATAATTCAATTCTCCCCAGCATTACATCTTAGAAATTTACCCATATTCTTACATGCAGCTTTCTTAGTTATTTTCAATGCCCTATAGTATTGATGTCATGAACCTGCCATAATGTATTCCTGCGTCCTTCTACTGAAGGACATTTAGATTGTTTCCCGTTATTCACCTATTACAAAGAATGCTGCATAGGCATCCTTCTCACTCATGCTCCTTTGGGTATGGGTGAGGGAGTTTCTTTGGGATACAAATCCAGAGGTAGAATTCCTAGATTTATAAGATATGCCCATATTCAACATTACTAGTCATTGCTAAATCGTGTTTCCAAATCACTGTAGCATTTTGTTGCCAACTTTGCTTTAGAGTTTTTTAGGTTCTTTATTGAGATATATGTTACATATCGTAAAATTTACCCATTTCAAGTATACAACTCAATAGTTTTTAGTATATGTGCAGAGTTGTGCAACCAGCACTACAATCTAATTTTAGAACATTTTAATGTGATAGCGTTATTTATAAATAGACATAAAACATACAGAAATCTGTGAAGCTTGTTATGTGTCCTGTCCAGTATATACATGAAAAACCTCTGGAAGGAGCTAGTTTGTAGAGGTCCCCATAAATAATAGAGAAAAACAATGTTCTTGTTTTAAACCTGTAGTTTGAGTAGGTAGCTGGAAGGAACATTTCTAATTAGATTTGGAAACTGCTTAAAGGCAGGTTCCTGTTATTTGCTAATAAAAGCATTTCTAATTATTCACCTCACAGTAAAATGACTCAGAATTCACTCTATCTGAAAAGAAATAGAAGTGGGTTAAACCAACTAAAGAAGTGATTTCCTCAGAACAGTTCTTGCTCACGCCAGAAAGGAAGGGAGCTGTGAAGGAGTATAGATGTTGGAGTAAACAGTTGTGAGAGGAGGTTCATTGGCAAAGGAGAAGAGAGAGCAACTGTCATTCTTTTTTTCCACAAGGTAATTCGTTGAGTTGCTTTTTTTTTTTTTTTTTTTTTTTTTGTGAGACAGAGTCTCACTGTATTGCCCACGCTGGAATACAATGCAGTGGCCTGATCTCGGCTCACTGCAACCTCTGCCACCCGGGTTCAAGCAATTCTCCTGCCTTAGCCTCCTGAGTAGCTGGGATTACAAGCACCTGCCACCGCACCTAATTTTTGTATTTTTAGTAGAGACAGGGTTTCACCATCTTGGCCAGGCTGGTCTTGAACTACTGACCTCGTGATTCATCCACCTTGGCCTCCCAAAGGGCTGGGATTACAGGCATGAGCCACTGCACCTGGCCTCATTGAGCTTGTAATCAAATAATTTTCATGCTCTGAGTTATTAATTAATGGTACTTTCAAGTACTACTTACCTCAATCCAAACTTAATATGTTAATTGACAAGAGGATTGCCACATATGACACATATATACATATATATGAAAGTTGTCCTTATCCAGCTGTTAAGTGTTCAAAATCTAATAAATTTTTCTACTTGGAATCTCATAAGAAACATCAGGTCCATGGACACCACCACCACTTCTCTTGTTCATTCTTCCTAGTCATTGGCTTAAGCACATCAACTTCCAGATGCTGTGATTTCATTTCATCAAGTGCCTGACAGCTTTCTGAAATTTCCTCCTTGGCCTTCAGACCATCCACAGGTATGGAGGGTACAGTCGCTTTCTGTGACAGCTCAGCAGGTGACCTAAGACCAGGCGGTGTAAGACTAAGAAGAGGAGGAAATTCACAGAGGCAGCGCAGATTGCTCAGGGCAAACACACAGAATCCCACCTTACCAGCAATGTAAGCATGGCAACAGCTTCTCACTAGCCCTGGGACCAGCCCCAGCACACTCACGTTATCAATGGACTTTCTCTACAGTTGGGAATAGCCTGACTCCACAGCATGACATGTGGTTTCTTTGCCTGCACTGAGGTTTTCTACCTGCAAAATGTACAGATAAAGGACCCAAGATCCTTTGCCTGCACTGAAATGATTCTCCTGAATTAGATACTAATATTGAGCCACTCTACACCCTTTGGACACTTGGGCCTCAACTCAGATTTCCTTTGCAACAAGACTGTGGAAACCACTTTGATCTCTTTCTTGTAGGGTCCTTTGCTGGGCAGACAGATAACTCAGTGAAATCTAGTCTACGTATTTGTTCCTGGAGAGGAAGTGATTAAGCTTTTCAGGCTGGAACAACATCCATCATCAGGAACTGGGATTGAGCCTTAGGAATGAGCTGTTGCAAATGAGAGGGCCCAGGGAAGTTATTTCTGTGACTAGTGATGTTATCTTCTATGCTGTGAGGTGGTTTTGCCAACCAATGCATTAGGATCTGCAAAATTGAAGGATGAGGGACTGAAGTGGAAAATATCACTGACTTGTGCTGGAAAGGGTTAACCCCAGCAAACAGCCTGTTGAATTCAAGGCGGAACTTAACAAAGAAAGGAGCAGAGCAGACTAGTGATACTCTTACTCCCTTCTCCACTGAACCCAGGGGGAACAGTGTAACTAAACTCATACAGCCTATTCCCAAATAAGGCAAAATTATCTGGGAGTTGCTAAGCCCCAGAAAAGAGCTACATTAAATGGATTACACCCCCTGCCCTCCAAAATTAAATGAATACAAAGCTGATCCAGCATTTTTGAGTGTAAGGAGCCACAAAACTCCACTGAAGGCATCCAGGTCTGAGCCATTCTTCCTCCTAACTGGCTTCAAAGCTAGCACTCCTAGACTCCATTTTCCTACTTTTCTAGTTTATGGCCCAACTTTACTTACTTGTTAGAATCATGGCACTGTGCTCTTGCATCCTTCATGCCATCGGCTTCCTCTGCACTCATTCTCATCATTAACAGTTCACACATCTCTTGCTGATCAAGGGGGCTCCTCTGCTTTTCAGTGGCCAACTAGGGGCTGTACTGCACATGGGAACAAGGCCTGGCATCTTCCTTTGTCTTTGTCTAAAATCTGTTCCCTAAAAGTTGCGAGGTTTCCAAGGATAGGATTGTGGGTATGTAAAAATGCATATGTCTCCTCCCCGCCAACCCGTGCTGCAGATTGAATGTGTGTAGGCGATAAAAAATAGTTCTAGTAGCATAGATATGGTAGCTATATGTGAGGCACTAGCTCATTAAATCCTCAAAATAACCTTTCAGGGAGGTATTTATGATCTTTATTTTTAGATGAGGACATTAAGACTCAAAAAAGTTAGATGTCTTGCTTAAGAACATCATTTATAGAGGAAAGAGGTGGAATTCAAATCCAGGTAGTCTGACTCAGAATTGGTGTTGGAAGATGTTGGGAGGCAGGGAGGCTAGGAGGTATCCACTTAGGGTAGAGGTAGGGAGAATTTTGAAATAATGGAACCAGCTGGGAGTCAGATGGCTCTTTATTATTATTGGGTATCAACAATTTTCAATAATGCAGTGAATTTTTTTTTCCACATGGTTGGACCACTCCCATCATCTTATTAGGCTGGACCCTGTCGTGTCTGTATACGGTGTCGGACACTGGAGCAGTCAGGCTACACCTTGGAAGGGAGCTCAACTGAAATACTGAGAATGGCAGAGCAAAAAGATGGAAAGAACCTGGGATTGTTTTTTCACCTTTTCTTTTTTTTTTAATTACAAGTTGAGCATCTCTAATCAGAAAATCCAAAATCCAAAACACTTCTGGTCTCAAGCATTTTGGATAAGGGATACTCAATTTGTCCATGGTAAAATATATATAACGGCCGGGCGCGGTGGCTGAAGCCTGTAATCCCAGCACTTTGGGAGGCCGAGACGGGCGGATCACGAGGTCAGGAGATCGAGACCATGCTGGCTAATCCGGTGAAACCCCGTCTCTACTAAAAAATACAAAAAAAAAAAAAAAACTAGCCGGGCGAGGTGGCGGGCGCCTGTAGTCCCAGCTGCTCGGGAGGCTGAGGCAGGAGAATAGTGTGAACCCGGGAGGCGGAGCTTGCAGTGAGCTGAGATCCGGCCACTGCACTCCAGCCTGGGCGACAGAGCGAGACGCTGTCTCAAAAAAAAAAAAAAAAAAAAAAAAAAAAAAATATATATATATATATATATATATATATGTAAAAACATAAAATATCATTTTAGCCATATTTAAGTGTACAATTCAGTGGTATTAAGTACATTTCACAATGTTGTGTATCATCACCATTACCCATCACCACCTCCAACAGAAACTCTTGTACCCATTAAACAATTGCTCCCTATTCCTCCCTCCTCCCAGCCCCTAGTAACCTCTATTCTTTCTGTGTCTGTGAATCTACCTCATATAAGTGGAATCATATAATATTTGTCCTTTTGTATCTGGCTTATTTTACTTAGCATAATGTTTTCAAGGTTCACCCATGTTATAACATGTATCAGAATTTCATTCCTTTTTAGAACTCAGTAATATTTCAGTATATGACTGGGTTTTTAATGACATCTTTGAGCCCCTGTACCTTGGTGAACCTCTTGTTAACAAGAGGTTTTTCTTATGGTTTAGGCCATGTGGCATGGGGTTTTCCTAACTGATACATAAGACTCAACTCAGGTTCTTCCCTGTAAAGCTCCAGGGCGGGCAATAAGGCCCAAAGAGTACTCAAAATGAAAGCTCTTCAGCATGGTGCAAAATTTCCCAGATTTCCTGATATGTGTATGCACTTAGATATGTGTGTGTGCACATGCACATATGTACACAACACACAAACACATGACTAAGCCCACACCTTTACCTGTTTTCATCCTCAGTTTAGCTATTTTGTTACAATTGATAATTTCAACATATATAATAATTCAGCACTTAACATTTTTCTTCATCATAAAAAAATATGGAACTCCAAATTGGGTGAGACATTGTGTCTGGTACGCTATCAAGTACAAATCGATGCTTCATTTCAAAACACTCTTCCACAATCTTCATTGGAGTTGAAAATAAACAAGTTTAGTCAAGAGTAAATAAAAACATTTATTTTAAAAATACCATTTAGCATCAATTGCCCCAAGTTTGGCAGACATGAAGAGTGGGCAGTTCATGTTTTATTAGTATATAAAATTGGCTTTACAGGAAGCATTATGGCAAAAAAATGAATACTTACTATGAAAACTGAAAAAGAGAAGTGAGTAGTCAGCTACTATCAGAACACTAAGGCTAAGAAAATGTCGCCATGCAATGAAAACAATCTCCTCCTCTAGTAAGTGCTAACAGAATAGGAGGCTTGACTTACTTGCATGCTCCCCATAGAACGCTTTGGTTCATGGCTATGAAGAGGTAACTGCAGAAAGATGTGTGCAGATCCCAGTACTGGTAGGGGATATACAAGTGGGGATAAGAAGAAAGAAATTAAGCAAAATGTCTTTACTCAAGGATCTCTATAAACATTTATTTTTAAGAAAACCTGAGTAAGCATGTATATTTTTTTCTGTGACTTTAAAAGTGTAATGACAGCACTAAAAATCAATTATGCTGTCAATATACAAAAAAGATATTTTCATTTTAAGCATATATAAAGCCTTCTGCAACTATTATATATCACTTTATCAAATCCGAACTTTTTTGCTTGTTCCCTTTTGTGGTTCCTAGTTTTTCACATCCTCATAGAGGACAAAGGCCTTCAGAGATCCATCAATTCAACCCTTTCATTTCACATATAAAGGAGGGTAAATAGCTTGCCCACAGTTACATTCATCCTCAGTGGCAGAGATTGGACTAGAACCAGGTCTCATGATCCTGAAGAGTGCTTTTCTCATTACATGACATGACTCATTCTCCACCCCATCCCTGATCGCAAGTGGACGATACTCCCTCAGTCTCAGATGGGCAGAAGGGCTGTGGTGAAAAGAAACAATCCTGTTTGGGGCCTCTCTGGCTTGTTAGAAGCATGGGGCTCTAGAACAGGAGGTAATAAAATACATCTCCTTCTATCCAAAGTCTTTACAAATAACCCATTACACACACACATGCACACAGTCAGGCTACTTTGAAGACCTAAATGAGAAATACTTCCTGAGAAGAGGATTGTGTGTGAGGGAAACTTCTTTAAAGCTTCCATAAGAGAGGTTATTGATTTTAAAAGTGAGTATCTGGCCACTCACACAGTTATACGCTTTTTAGAAGCTCTGCAAATAAAGCCATAGTTACAGATGATGACTAATATGAAGAGCTTTAAGCCCCAGGGGATGTCCGAACACCACTCCATGAAGTCCCTGACTACCACACTATCAAATGGGCTGTGAATCGGTGGTGGGAAATGCCTCTGAATATGCAGATTTCAGCAGAAAATACATTTGACTGGGTTCTTTTAGAAAGTTCCACCATTCTCACATCTATTTCTGATTTCATATGCATCAACACTCAATATGCTAAATGTTCTATTCTGGCAATTCATATTTCTAGGTGACAGTACCCAAAAGCTTATTGCAACATCCTTGAGACGCGTCTCAGGAGGAAGTGTGATCAGATCTCCTGGGGCCATTTTTTTTCTGTGTCCTTTGAGATCAAAATTCAGAGAATAAAAGTGTTGTCACATTTTTAAAAATGTCTGTCATACAAGTTCTTGTTCAAGGTTCAGTACGAGGAATATGGATTGAGAATTCCTTTTTCATATCCATGAACTAGGAAAATTGTGAAAGAAAAGTCCTTGAAACTGACAATGTCAAGTTTACCGAAACATCAAAAAGTACCACAATTTTATAGATTGTCCTGCAGAAATTTATCTTTCTTGTGCTCCATAGGTTTCTTTAAGACTAAGACTCTCTTCTATTTAAACATTTCCTAGAAACTGCTTTCTCAAGTGAAGATTAATCATTTGGTTTACAAAACAGGACCCAGCCACATGTTATATGTTTCGTCTCAGGCAATAAATTGTCTTTGTACCATATTTCTTGTCTCTTTCCATATAGTTTGTTGTGTCTTATACACAGACTCCTGAAAAATTCTTTCTACTTGTGTAGGAAAGCCACGACTTTCTTCCTCTAAGGCATTGATGGTTTGGAGGGCAAAGGGAGTCCTCTCTCGGGGAAGGGGGTTGTTCAGGGGCCGCATGGGTATGACAGAGTTGTATTTATGCTGCCTGTTAACAGAGTTCATTAGGGACGTATAGAACTGGAAATTACACCAGGTATCTCTTAAAAAGTTTTCAGTCAGTAATAAGATTGTCCATGCAGACCCATTTACGGCATCATCTAAATTCTGTAAATGCTGTCTGCCACATGGCATCTCAGCAAAGATTATTCCGGGTTTGATACCAAAGTCATCTTGTAGCAGATTCTGGACTCTGAGGGCTTCATCCGTGTCATCTTCTGCATGCAATATCACAAATTTGAGGAACACCTCTTCTTCAGCTTCTTCTTCAAGCATCTCTTCCACGCTTTGAGCTCCCTCCTGCTTTCTTGTTGACCCCTCTGTTATATTGCTGTGCTCAGCAACATTACACAAGGATAGGTCTTCAGACTTCTTGGAATCTGACTCATGATATCCTGGACTTGTATCCACACTGTGCCTTTTACCCCAAGAGAGAGAAAGAGGGCAAGAATCTATTTTAGACTTCCCGATACCCATTATAAATATCCAAGGCAGAAGAGGAAAACTTTATGTATTTCTCAGCATTTCTTTTCAATCTAAAAGAAGTAACAAAACAGAAGAATATTATAAATTTAATCAAAACATTTAAAATGGAAAGTTTCATTCAACCTGAAAAGCTCAAAAAGATTATAATAGACAGATCCAACTACATAAATGACAGATAATTGGGAAGCTAAACTACTAGCCTTTTGTAAGCTTCACAAGGGCTCTCAGAGGCAGCTGAAGGGTATGTTAAATAAAGGGTCCAATTTAATAGGAGATATTTGGAAAATGTAAATGGCGTCACATTAGCACTACAAACCTCCAGATTGAAATAAATTACGCTGGTATTTTCGTGAGAGGTACCACTCTATCTTTTTATGCAGTTTAAATCTAATTTCTCCATTATCAAATTACCATGCAGACTAGAAACAGGAAAATCTAAAGAAACTGAATATTCAAATATTAAGCATAAATATATTTCGTATCAAGCACCAACAAAATAGAACACAAATATCCTAACAATGACTGGCAGCATCTCTACTGACTTAACATAAACGGAAAATCCGAAATGTCAAGTGAAATGATGTCCAGGATTCACTGGTTCAGAGCTTTTTTTTGTTTGTCAGGAGTCAGGCATTATGGTGATGGTGAACCTAATGGAGAATAAATTATAATAAGAGTGTGTGAAAAGTAAGAAATATCTTTTTCCAATAAATTCTGTAGCTACTGAAGAAAATATATTTATTCACCTAGGGAAAAATTAACATCTCAGTTTGGAAGTGAACTCTAGAAACAAAGACTTGAGACTTTCTCCAGTGAAATCAACAAAGAATGATTATAGTCTAGACTCAATTCTTGTTTTTTTTTTTGTTGTTGTTGTTGTTATTTATTTATTTATTTATTTTGAGACAAGGTCTGGCTCTGTTGCCCAGGATGGAGTGCAGTGGTGTGATCTCAACTTATTGCACTGCAACCTCTGCCTCTCAGGCTCAAGCCATACTCCCATCTCAGCTTCTGGAGTAGCTGCGACTACAGGTACACACCACCACACCTGGCTAATTTTGTTTTTTTGGAGGAGATGGGGTTTCATATGTTGCCCAGGTTGGTCTTGAACTTCTGGGCTCAAGCAATCCTTCCACCTCAGCCTCTCAAAGCTCTGGGATTACAGGTATGAGCTACTGCGCCTGGCCTAGACTCATTCTTTTATTAAAAAAAATTCTAAATTCAGAGTGGAAGAACCAGATCAACTGTGAAAGAAAAGTACACTATGTGAATCTAATTTAAATAACTCTTCAGAAAACGTTGGCAATATTCCTAATAAAACCCCCTAAACAGGCAGTTTCAAGGGGAATTCTTTTATCAAAAGACAACATTTAGAATATATAAATACAGGTTTCATATTTTCAAATATGAGCCACAGGCTATATTCCAGAGCATTTTTACTTATTCTTTATGGGCAAAGGCCAGACCTCAAGAAGAAATTATAACATTCATAACAACATAAGTAACATGGCTACATATGCCTAAATAATTCAGGTTTAGAAGAAACTGTTCAACAAAAGTGGTGAAAAGTGTCATGGGAACGAAAACCAAGGAAAAAAACATAGAGAATTTCATTCTAATGTATATGAGTAAAAATGTTTGCAGCTGCCTCTGACTAGTGAGGAAACTGCTGACCACTCCCTGTCATTCACTCTGTCTGTACTTTAGGTTCTTGCTCCATGGTATATTGTGCTAGTTACCGAGAGGTATTCTAAGGCATAATAACTCTAAAATGTGACATACATACATCCAAAATAATAAAACCAAATTAATTTAGACTCTCTTCACTGATTAGGATTCACTGCTGACTTTTGTTCCTGCATTATAAAAATTTTTGCTATGCAAAGTTGCAGAAAGAAGTTTCCCCTGAATGAGAAAACAATTGTTAAACCATCCAGAAGCATCTATTTTCTGTCAGTTAAAATGATCTACACTTATCATTGAATTCAACACCATTATCTTAGTCACTAGCTGGTACAGACAAGTGCTTTGAAGGAATATAACAGCCATTTATAAAGAATATGAAAAACTTCTAGGGTAAGATAGTGTGTCAAGGCAGATCACAAAATCTTTTAAAATAAAAACAAAGAATTACAACTTCGACTTATTTTTCTTAAATGCCAGTTAGCAAAAAAAGAGCAAAAGACTTCAGAAATCTATGATGCATTGTTCCAACTTCCAAGCAGTGTCACCCACCTAATCACACCTAGAGAAAAAAGCTAGTGGCAATGTCTATAAAACTTCACTATAACCTTCTAATCTGGAGGGAGGGAGTAAGGAGACTGCCAAGGGAACAAGCTGTGGAAAGCTGTGCTGTTCATAACATCACTGTGACTCAGACATGGAGAGATGGTCAGGATTCATTACTGCAGTGTGGTTCCCAGGGCTGGGAGGAAGTGAGAGGACGTGACTGTGCTTCACTGTGGGCTGATTAACTCCATCAATAAAAAGGGCTCTATTGGAACAAAGGAAAGGCATGGCATGCTGAAGGAAACCTGAAGTTGGCCAAAGGAATCCTGGAAAGCCTCCTTTAAAGTCCTCCTCCATCAGAACAATGAACACCAGGCTTAAAAAATTTAGGTTTCACCTCCTTACTTCAGCTAAATGGAAGGAGAGTGAGGGTGCCACTTGGGAGAAGCATGTGAGACCACTGTTCATAAAAATTAAAATGTGTATGTATATACATTTTCATTTACTTTTTTTTTAAAAAAGGTGGTGGTGTGTCTCCATCCATTCTGTTACTTATCCCCATGGTCTCCTGCTAGTGACCACTTTTATCAGTTTCTCCTGCATCTTTCCACTGTTTCTCTATGAACATATATTCTTATTTTTCTTTCCTTTTTTCAAAAATGTCCCAAAATTCAAAATAAGAATATTTTGAAAGAATATTCTTGTTATTCTTTTCAAAAAAAGTATCATTATTCATACATATACATGGCATATAAATGCCAAACAGCAGTGGATAGATAAACATTAGTATACATTGCTTTTTCCCTTTATATCTGCAGGGCTTTCCATTACAGCGCATAGAGAACTTCCTCTTATTTCCAACTACATAATCATGCAGCATGTGGCTATCCCATAATCATTCCCTGTTCTTGGATATGTGAGTTGTTTCCAGTCTACTTCTAGAACAAACTATGCTGCAATGGATAATTCTGTACAAAAAGCATTTCATATGTGCGCAAGTTTGTCTATAGAACAATTCCCCCAATGGGATTTCCATTTGGAACAGTGATTCATTTGGTCAAATTGCTCTCCATAGGGCTAAGCTTTTTTTTTTTTTTTTTTTTTTTTTTTTTTTTTTTTAACTTATAACTTGATAGAATGACACCCCAACTCTATCCCTTGCCCCAGAAAAGACATAAGACAAAAACTACCAATTACTATTCACCAAAGCCCAACAGAGTGAATCATATCCATCCCCTCAGGAAACAGGAATGTGAAGAAACATAAGCAATCCAAATGGTGCCCTTAAACTAAAGTTCTGAAGGGAAGATCTTATCTGAGATAAGAAGGAAGGAGAGTCCAGAATGTATCCACTTTATATTTATGCAAAAGAGGACCCAAGTAGAATTCTCTATATTAAACAGAAGAGGAATGAAAGAAAAAAAAAATGGCAAATATGCTATGGTAAATATGTAAAATATTACAGGAAATATAAAAGAATATAAAGAAGAATCATAGCATACAAAAACAGATTTAAAATTCCATTTCATGAAGACTATGCACTCTGGAATAAGACTGCCTGAGTGTAAATCCCCTTCCTGCTATAAAATAACTGTGATTTTGTATAAATTAATCAATATAGTTTTGCTTTGATTTCATTATCTGTAAAATAATTATAGTCCCTATCCTTAGGGGTTTATGAAGATCAAAATGGCTTAGAATAGTGCTGGGCACATAGTAAGTACTCAATAAATGTTAGCGGCTATTATTGCTATTAAATATGTAACAAAGAAGCTAAAAAATTTATACAACAAATGTTTACATTTTAGGATGGTGCTACTCAAAGTGTAGTCCACGAACAAGATGCCAGTCTCTGAACTGTTTCTTACCAATTCTTACTACATCACTAATTATGCTGTTTAGTTCAGCTGACATTTTTTTTCCTAGCAAGACACTCTCAAAGCAGGAAGCAGCATGGTTTACATTCTGGTGCATGCGTCTTAGATTATCATGGACAAGCACTTTGAGTACCCTTGCTCTAGGAGGTACTAAAAAGAATATGTAATCAATGAAACAAAAATAGCAAAGATGAGATAAATTAACAGAATTAGATAAAAAAGGGAGGCTAGAGACAAATCAAGGATCCAAACACTATTAGGAAAAAATAGAAACTGCAAAGGGGTGCCGTGGGGCTGGAGGGAGCCAAGGGTAGCCAAGAAGGAGATAAGCAAGAGGAGAAGCCAGGGGAGGATTTTGAGCAGAGGCGTGACATGATCTGACTAGTTTTCGTAAGATCACTTTGGTTGCTGCATTGCGAATAGAAGGCAGGAAGGGAAGGGTGGAAGCAGGAACACTCGTTAGGAGTCTGTTGCAGAAACCCAATAGTAACATGATGATGACTTGAACCAGGATGGCAGTAGCAAAAGTTGTGAGAAGTGGCTAAATTTGGGGCATATTTTGAAAGTAGAACTGAGAAGATTTGCTAATGATGTTGACTAGGCATTGAATATACAGTCTGTAGTGTAGGAGAAAGGTCCAATGGGGAGATGCATATTTGACCTTTATCTTTGTATAGATAGTATTTGAAAAAGACAATATAAGATCATGAAAGACTACACAGGATTTTAAGGAGGTGAGTACAGATACAAAAAGAAAGGCTGAGCCCTATGGCACGCCAACATTATGAAGGTGGAGTTATTGTGGTCATTATTATTAAGATTAACTATTCCTGCAGTGATTTTTTATTTGTATCATGTTACAAATGATTTTTGGATAGTTGATGATCTGTCTTTATTTTAGATTTATGGCAATTTGTCAGTCACTTCTACCCATTACTGCTATGACAACATGCAATTCATAAACCATTAATAAAACCATTAATAAAAGTAGAGTGTTGGGAAAAAAACAGACAAACAAAATAGAACAGAATGAACCAGCAAAGGAGGCAGAAAAGAACTAGTCAGGAAGGTTGATGGGTTGATGGAAAACCAGAAGAGAGGGTACCCCAGCTGCTAAGGAAAGAAAACAATTCAAGAGAAAGACAGTACTTAATTGACTTCAAATGCTTATGATGGTCAAGTATGGTGACCGATGAATGTAGCAATATTAAAATTGTAACATATTTAAAGTAATTGCACCTGGTACTGAATCCTTCAGCCTTGGGGAGCCTTTTTCTTTCATATCTGAACAGCACCATCTTGTGGCAAATATTTGTAAAATCAAGATTCCTGTGTTCAATTAATAAGTTTTGTTAATGTTTTATTATTAATAAATATTTTGTTGGAAACTCACTCTGCAGCCAAACATGCTAGGTTTTAGAGATGTGAAGCCAGGACAATTAAATAAGACAATTAGGACCCACTGCACAGGTGCTTTATTCAGCGTATCAGGTGCCATGAAAGCACTCAGGAGGGCCATCTGCAGCAGGGGACACTTCACACTTGCAAGACAAAGACAGGTGGACATTTTCTAGGCAGTGTAAACAGCACTTGAAAAAACACTGAGGTACCAGAGGGCAAAGACTATATGTTAGAATCATTTTGCACCAGATATTTATGGCTCAAGTCCACGAAGGAGGAGGTAGAGAGGAAGGGAAAGAAGTGAGAGCAGGGGAGAAGTAAACTAGATTAAAAGAGGTTCCTTATAAGGAACCTAAGGTATTTTGCTCAGGACTTTGGCTTTCATCATGCTGGCAGACAGCTAGCCCCTGGTAGGTGTTAAATACGAGTGATCTGGTCTGACTTGATGCAGGTTAAAGTAGTCCTAAAATTGTTGATGATGAATATTACAGATGATATGGTGACCTATGGGACTTTGGGTTGTACCTGTTAGAGAGAAGGTGAGTGCACTTTTGTTTATATGAAAGAGAGTTGTATTCTATTGGAAGATGGCATACCATTATAGCTATTGCTGTTGTCTGGAAGTTTAGGTTTGCAAAGAAACTAGGCTACAGGACTGGAAGATGCTAGACTGGGAGAACAATTAGTTAAGAGGCTGCTACAATAGTATAGGTGAGAAAGCAGAGCCCCAAACAGATGAAGTGATAGTGGAGACAAAGATATGTAGGAGGTAATGGGGGTGGCAGAGAGGGAAGAGTCAGGGATGCCTTCCAAGCTTGTGCCTTGTGTAACTTGGTGGATGGTGGTGCCATTCACTGAGAAAAGCAATATAATCAGGATGAAGTGGGTTGGGGATGACCAAGTAATCCAGTCTGGGACCTATGGACCTTGCGTGCCCATGGCCTCCAAGAGTTGTCCAGTAGGCACGTGGACATGTAGGTCTGGGGCATAAAAGAGCATTTTGGATTGGGGATACAAGTTAGGTGCTTGTTTAAATCATGTGAGTAACTGAGAATAGGTAGTGAAAAGAGAGGAGAGAGAGCTAAAGACAGAATCAATGACTGAAGAGCATATGCAGGGTGAGGGGCCCATAATGGAGCAGGAGTGGCCCAGGAGTAGCAGGAAAATCAGACACAGAATGGGATCTGAAAGCCAAGGGAGGAGAGGGCTTCAGCAGTGGTCAGCACCCATGGCTGCCAAGAAGTCAGCATCCACTGCATTTAGCACCTTGACATTCAGAGGAAAAGGTTGGCTGAGAGAGAAAAGAAAGGCCAATACTCACACAACTAAATGCAGGGCCAGGAGAGGCTTTCATTAAGAGAAGAAATACTTGGAATGCTTACAAACTGAAGGGAATTTGCTAGTAAAGAGAAAGAGGGTGAAATACATGTGTAGAAGCTTCTTAGAATTAAGGTCTTATCCTCTTGGGCACTGGGTAAGCTCTGTCTCTCCACCACTGCTCCTTTTCTGAAGAGGAATAGGACACTTAACTCTTGAGTGTGCTGGGTCACAGGATAATGTCTGTGATGAATATTACAGATGATACAGTGACCTATGGGACTTCAGGTTGTACCTTTTAGAGAGAGGGTGAGTCCACTTCTGTTTATATGAAGGAGAGTTGCATCATATTGGGAGATAGCATACCATTACAGCTATTGCTGTTGTCTAGAAGTTTAGGTTTGAAAAGAAGGGTGTCCATGACGTTAATTAGCCAAAGGGGTGTTCTGTGGATCTGCTGCAGTATCTACTAGAGATTTGTTCATCCAAAATTTATTCCTGTCTCTTTTTACTGTATCTTCCTGTACTTTATGTACCACAAGTACTAAAAACTTTTATCTCCCAGACTCCCTCGATGCTAGGTTTCCTAAATGTAATTTAAGTTCACCAATCGGATGTACTTACATGTCTGAGTTAAATATGCCAGGAGGTAGAACATGAAGCACCTGTTTTGCTGGCTACGATTCTGGTAGAGTTGGTGTAATTAAGGAGCTAGCTGCTTCCTGATTTGGCAGGAGGCTTCTGAGTGTGCCAAAAGCCCCAGGCGAGTAGACAAATCTGTTATGTGGCTTTGAGAGGTGTTTCTAGAAACTCAACCTAGAGTGCAGTTCTTCAACTTTCCCAGTAATACTGTACATCTTGTAATATTTCATAATACATACCTTTCTACTTAAACTAGCTAGAGTAGATTCTGTTGTTCACAACTAAACTGTGATTGATACAACATCCAAAACACACTCTACCACCTGCTTCTGTAAATAAATTTTTATTGGAAGGCAGACATGTCCCTTCATTGATGTATGTGTCTGTGGCTTACTTCATATTACAAAGGCAGAGTTGAGTATTGCAACAGAAATCATATAGCCCATAAAGCCTACAATATTTACTCCCTGGCCCTTTACTAAAAGTTTGCTGATTCCTCAACTACAGCACGGGAGTGTGCCAAGCTCTGCCGAGCTGTCAGGACACAATAGAACAGATCTGTGCCAGCCAGATGAGAAACATGTAGACTATTCTTAGACTTCTTAGACACTGGAAATATTTAAAAATCACATCTAGGGTAATAAGTATTTTCAGGAACAGAATGAGTAGAATTTGAGTCCATCTTGATCTTAGATTGAAATAACATTCTTGAGAATCAGCTGTCATTTGTTTTCTTTCTTTGGGGGATTGCAGAGAATCAATAAGGATGGCAAAGGCCCAGCCTAAATAAAAGGATTATCAAATATCAAATATTACCTATTGGCATTTATTTACAGTTAGAGTAAGCCAGTACCTATACTTTTCATTCTTAGCTATTAGAGCTTGCATTAGAAAGGTTAGAGTTACGGGATCTATCAAAGCCTAGCACTCTGTATCTTTCCTTCATGGCACTAATCAGAATTAATTATTTATGTGTATGGTTATCTGCTTAGTTTCTCATCTTTCCCTCTATACTGTAAACTCGATCAGAACAAGGATCAACTTGTCTTATTCGTCACTGTATTCCCAGAGCCTAGCATATAGTTAGCATTCAAGAAATGCTTTTTGAATGAATAAATTAATTAGACAGCTCCAAAGATATGACAGAATTCTGTTGCTTTAGAGAGACAGCCAAACAGATAGCTTTTGATCATCCCTATTATATAAATCATTGACTCAACCAGAATAGAAAGTAACCAATCAAAATATATTTTGTTGGATTTTCAAAATGATCAATTATGCTACATCTTTTAAAAAACTATGTGAATATAGGGTCTGGCGCAGTTGTTCATGCCTGTAATTCCAATACTTTGAGAAGTCGAGGTGGGAGGATCACTTATGACCAGGAGTTTGAGACCAGCCTGGGCAACATAGCAAGACCCCATGACTACAAAAAACATTTAATAAATAAATTTAAAAAGCATGAAGATCGCTTGAGCACAGGTGTTTGGGGCTTCAGTGAGGCATGATTGCACCACTGCACTCCAGTCTAGGCAACAGAGCAAGGCACTGTCTCAAAAAAAAGAAAAAGTTATGTGAATATAAATATGACATATACATTATACATAATATGGAAAACGGAAAAGATTACAAAGTAGACAAAAGGACCATTATCTATCAAGAAATGAAATATGAAAACTTTCCATAGTGCTTCCCATACCTGGATTCAGAAATTTCTGTACAAGTTGGTTGTCTTATTGACAGAAAGCAATATTAATGTACATTTTCTAAATTGCTTTAGTTTGGTTTTTGTTTTAACGAGGGAAATCCTTTCAGGGGATACATTGTATTAAAAACTCAAGTTCACTTTCTTTATTACCCATCCATATCCTATCTATTAGCTACAGATGTATACAGATGTCTCAGCTGCTGACAATCAGTTTTCTTTAAGATATTTCAGGTTCTTCTGTTTTCACTTTTGCTCTCCTGCTTTTACTTGCATGTCGTACTTGTTTTATATCTTTCCCTTTAGAACCATCATCTTATCTTTCTCTTCCAAAGGTATAGGCTACAATGGAAAGAGGAAAAAACTCCTATGAAAAGTTATCTAACTCTCTATTATGGCTTTAAAGTCACGAAAGGCATTTTCCAAGATCCATTTAACTATATCATCATGTCTCTGTCTCTCTCGCATCTCCTCCTTCTCAGTCTCCTTTACTAAATGCTCTTTCTTGGCCTGTTTCTCAAATATCAAAATGTGGCTATTGGAAGCTTCCACTTCTAGTACTGGTGGACTAGGTAATTTGGATCAATGCTACTGCTGAGGATAACTAGAGAAGCTAGACAAAACAGAAAAAAAAAAAAAAAGAGGCTTGAAGCATCAGAGAACTACTGACATAGTGAAGAATTATGGAACACAAATCCAGAAGATAGAAACCCAGAGACAACTTTCCCCCTAGAGTATTTTTCAAGTCCAGAAGAAGAAAGCTGGTGCTGTGCTTTTTGACAGCCCCTCATGGCTAACGAGACAAAAGTGTGATTCCAGTCACGTGCTTTGGGTTGGGACCCTGAAGGCTACACCTAGGTGTAAGGGTGATCTAAAAACAGACTGATCCTCCCAGGAATTGAAGCATTCTTTTTAATAACCCCCATCACTGAAATCAGATTAAAGTGATCACAGATTGTTACTGTTGCCAGGAACCTGGCAGAAGCAAAAATTAAATCCTCTCTGGAAGAAGACAAGAAAACCAGCAAATGCAGCTGACAACAGAAATAAATCTATGTAGATTTCAAACTTTTATTAATAACTATGATTGCACAAGGGGAGGAAAGATTGAGAATTTTGTCAGATAACTACAAACTTAAAAAGGCATGGCAGGTAAGAAAAAAAATCTAAAACTGAAAAATATAGTCACTGAAATTAAGAATTGAATGGGTGGATTTATCGTTAGATTAGGTCAGCAGAAGAAGGAACTCACGAACTAGAAAACAAGCTAGAAAAAACCCTTCGGACTAAGGCAGAGAAAAAAAAAAGAATGTAAAATACAAGAAAGCAGGTAAAAGCTATACAGGACAACTATACAATTAGAAGGTATAACAAATATGTAAATTGGAGTCCCAAATGAAAAGAGAGAGAATTAAACCAAAGCAGTAATTTAAGAGATAATGTGAAGACTCTGCAATATTAAAGAAAGACATCAAATCACACATTTTTAAAAGTCCTATGAAACTCAAGGAAAATAAAAAGAAAACCACATCTAGCTTCAACACAGTAAAACTGCTAAGAGCCAATAGCAAAGAAAAAAGTCTTAAAAATAGCAACAGAAAATAGATTACCTTAAAAGATGCAACAATAAGAATGCTTCTCAAGAGAAATGATAGCTTTAACGTGCTGAAAGAAAATAGCTGCTAATCTAGAGTCATATACACAGTGAAAGAAAGCACAAATAACCAATGTCAGAAATGAAAATGGGATCTCAGTGATGATCTTGCAGACCCTAAAATGTAATAAAAAGATTATGACCAAGCATATATAAACAAAAGTGAGAACTGAGATGAAATAAACACATTCCTAGAAATACACAACTTCTCAAAACAGACACAGAAGAAATAACCTGAATTCAATTATTCTTTTTCTTCAACTTTTAACTTCAGAGGTACATTTACAGGATATGCAGGATTACTACATACGTAAATGTGTACCATGATGGTTTGCTGCACAGATCATCACATCACCTAAGTATTAAGCCCAGCACCCACTAGCTATTCTTCCTAATCCTCTCTCTCAATTATTATTAAAGATATAAATTCATAATTGGAAATCTCCCCAAAAGAAAACTCCAGGTTCAAATGGTAGCCAGGGGAGTCTATCAAATATGTAAAGAAAAAAATAATAAAACTAGAAGATTAAAAAAGAGGAAAAATGCCCCAACTCATGTTTATGAGCCAGCATAATCATGACACCAAGGACTGATGTGAATATTACAAAAACGAAAATTATAGATCTAACTCATGATTTCTTCAAAAATCATAAACAAAATATTAGAAAAATGGATCCTTTTTATAAAAAGGAAAATACATCACAACCAAGTTGGGTTTATTTTAGGGATGCAAGGTTGATCTGACAGGTAAAAATTGATCACTGTGGCTGGGTGTGGTGGCTCATGCCTGTAATCCCAGCACTTTGGGAGGCCAAGGTGGGCAGATCATTTTAAGGCCAGGAGTTCAAGACCAACCTGACCAACATGGCAAAACTCCATCTTTACTAAAAATACAAAAATTAGCCAGGTGTGGTGCCACACACCTGTAATCCCAGCTACTCAGGTGGGTGAGGCAGGAGAATTGCTTGAACCCAGGAGGCGGAGGTTGCAGTGAACCGAGATCCTGTCACTGCACTCCAGCCTGGCTGACAGAATGAGATCCTGTCTCAAAAAAAAAAAAAAAAAAAAAAAAAAAAAAAAAATCAATGTAACTAATCACATAGACAATTAAAAATAAAAATCTTTTGATAAAATTTAACATCCATTCATTATACAAACTCTTAGCAAACTGGCAATAAGAGGGTCTTCTATCATCTGAAAATCTAAAAAATTACCAGAACTACTAAAAGATAAGCAAGTTTAGCAAGAACATGAATATAATAAGGTCAACATAAACAATTTGAATGTATTTTTGAATACCAATAACAAACATAAAAGATACAATTACAAAAAATGTCATTTTTCAATAGATCAAAAAATATCAAATAGTTGGGCATACATCTAACCAAAAAAAGGAGCAAGATTTCCACGCAGAAATATTAGTGAGATAAAATATAAAAGGAAAATACTAAATAAATGCACAAATATATCATGTTTATTATTTGAAATATTTAATATAGTAAAGATGCCAAGTCTCTCTAAATTGATATATAGACTCAATGCAATACCAATCAAAATCTCAACAAGACTTTTTTAAGTTGAGTTTTACAGGTTCAATTCCAGAATTTCTATGGAAATATAAAGGGTAAGAATAGTCAATACACTTGGAAGAATAAGTTGGGAGGACTTGCTCTATCGGGCATCAACACTTACTATAAAGTTACAATAATGAAGACAATGTAATACGGCAAAATGTTAGACAAATTGCTAATAGAATGGGATAAGGAGCTCTGAAACAGATTCACACATATATAGACACTTGATGTACAACAAAAGAGGTACTGCAGAGTAGCGGGGAAAAGAAAAAATCTTTGGGAAAAATGACTGTAGGTCAGAAAATGGTTACATGGGTGATTACTTATTTATTCAACTATGTACTTTGCTCTATGCACTTTTGTGTTCTATGTTATTACTATATAAAAACATTTTTCAAAAATGTGAGTATCACGCTTGGTCCTTTTCTCTTCTGCCAGGATACTCAGCCTTCTCAGCTCTGTAACTTCATCCATGCCTGAAATGTGTTTCCTCTGAGTAAAATGACCTTTGTAACATTATCTACTTATTTTTTTAAAAGTGATCAAATTAAAATATATTACAATACTTACAGTATGATCCCAATTCTGTGTTAAAATTACACTGAATATGTGCATCTTTGCATATGCTTGCTTAAAAGTGTGTGTATGTATACATACATATTCACATACACCCAAACACACATATGGTTGTGTGCTTTCCTATGCAATACCAATCCATGAGAGCACTGTTTGTCTTAGATGTCTTTTTATAATTTTAAATAAACAAATGTATGTAAGCATGTGTGTTTAAATACCAAATTGCAGAGTTATACATTTTTTGCTAGTAGATCAGTCAGCTTAGGAGACTAAGTTCTGTCACTGGCTCTTAGCCAAGAAATACAAAATTATTCAACTTACTAAGTTTTCATCAGTCTGAATGGCAGCTTGACAAGGTGTTTATACTGTGTGCCAAAATGTTGTTTTCTAGCAAACAGTTTTCATGCATAACGTCTACATAAAAGTGACAGTGGCTAGACCTGTTAGAAAAAAAATATAGATGTTTTGGCTAAAAGTACTTTCAGGAAATGACCACAGAAAAAAGAGGATACAAAAGCAGGCAATTAGGAATTGGTGAAATCTTTTGGCATTAAGAAGGTACCATAAATACCCTTGCAGCCTGGGAGGAGGAGGACTGACTCACAATTGGATAAACTGAAATAAATGATGGCTAAAGGCGTATCATGACTTTAGGAGATTTTTTTAGGAGACAAGCTCATCCCCATCTGAGATGACAGATACAGACTCAATTCAGTCTGTGACTTGTTTCCAAACAGCACTCCCTTCTCTAGGTTTGTAGCACCCCTGACTCTGCACACGGCTCTGACATGATTCCAAGGGAGACTGGGCCACAAGAACTAATATGAGTGATAGATATCAAACGGGGCTTGGTACAGTCATTCCCTCTGTTGACCAGAGTTTGCTTACTGGGTCAAGCTAATAGTACCTGGGCCATAATAGGCATTCAATAAGTATAGGGTAAATGGACACATGGACAGACAGATGGATCAACCAATCAATCAGTCAATCAGTCTTTCCTCTTCAATCTTCTCTGCCTCGGTCAATGATACTAATATCCTCTTTACCTATGAAGACAGAAACCTAGAAATTATTCTCATATTCTTTCACCCATTCAAACAAACCCTCCCCACAACTCCACCCACTAAACTTTAGGTCCTGCTAATAACTCTGTCTCCTAAACATATCTGTCTCTTTTCCCATTCTCTCCATTCCCTGCCTATGCTTTAGTTCAAGACCTATATTATTCCTCCTTAGAGGATTACAGATTCCCATAATATTCAACTAGTTTCATTGCCTCCAGTCTCTTTCCTCTTTACATCATTTCTAGATAGATCTTTCTGCAATGGAAAACTGATCCTGTTTTTCTCTTGCTTAAAGATCCCTTTGATAATACGCTAATGCCTTCAAGAAAAACTCTATGTTATGGGAATAACATTGTAGGCCCTCTATGATCCAATCTCTCCTTTTATCCATAACATTTGCTCCTACCATGTTACTCTTGAGACTTCTAATATCCACCTGTTTACAGTTTCCCCAAATGTCATGTCTTACCTCCATGTTCCATCTTAGAATATACCCTTCCCCAACCATCAACATGAATAGCTCCTTTTTATGATTCAAGATACTACTCAAGGATTGCATTTCCTTTTATCTCCAAGTTAAATTAAGTACTCATTCTCTGTATATCCATAATATCTGGTTCACATCTCTTATAATATGTATTGCACAGCACTCTTAATTTGTCTTACTTGCTGACCTGGAAGGTAGCTTGGACCTCATTTTCCCAGACTTCTCCATCATGGTAAATGGCATTATCATTTGTCCTGTTCTGACCCAAAACCTGGGGTATCCTTGACGCCTTCCTCTTACTCTCCTATTCCTACACTTCCAAGTGATCACCAAGTCCTGTGTATCTAACTCTAACAGACAATCTCAAATCGTTTCAAGTTTCCTCTCTACCACATTTTCATTCTAGATCAATGTCTCTACCCTGGTCTCTGCGTTGCCTCCTAATTGGTCCCCTACTCTCAGTCAGTCTAATCTATTCTCCACTCAACAGCAAGGATGATCTTTCAAAACATCTGATTTGACTTACTCCCATTTATAATAACCCTGCATTGGCTTCCTACTGTGCTTGATATAAAAATTTCTTGATATGACAAATAATATCCTGCATAGCCTGACTACTTCAGCTCCAACCCCATCTCATGCTTTTCTCCACTTTGTTCCTCTGGCTCCCTGCACATGGGTCTTCATGGGTCTGTGAGAGTTGTCAAAACCAAAATCGAGTCACTAGTGTTAAAAAACCAGACAATCAGAGCCAGGGAAGGCCATGAAGGAAAGGTTCTTATACGTATATGCCTAGTAACCAGAATTATCAAAAAAAGTCTCCACAAAAACCAGAACCTTGCACAAATGCCATCACAGTCCTATACAAAAAGTACTTCTGCGAGAACATCTGCCCAGCAACTTCCTGTCCAACTTCAGACTGGTGCCACCCTTGTTATTTATCCACAAGCCAAAAATAATATCTCAAAACAATTATGTAAACCTCCTCATTTTTACTTTGAAAATTTTTGTCTGCCTTTACTTCCCTGAGTACACACAATTTACTATGGAACACATATTCCCACTGCAATGACCATTTCTGAATAAATATTACTTTCTTTTAGAGAGCCTCTCTCTCTGTTATCTAGGTTGACAGACCTTTTTGTCAGTTTCTCAAACTGGCTTAGCTTTCTCCTGTCATGAAATCTATGGAGATATTTTCTTGCAAATTTGAAGTGTGAGTTAGATGACTATATTTTATTATCATAAGAGATCTTGTACATAGTGTCATAAGCTAGTTAAAATTCCACTGGAGGTAAAAATCAAAATATCCCCAAACTGGGGAATGACAATATTAACTATGTCACATTATTCATATGACTGAATCCTATTAAACCATTAAAAATGTTTAGAATGTTATAATTTTAATGACATGAGAAAATGCTTCTCATGACACGAAAATGAAATGTAATTAAAGCAAAAAGAACTGACTATAAGATAGTACACAGAATACGATTTCAGCTTTGTTAAACAAAATGCAGTACAGTCATCTCTTGGTATACTTAAGGTTAGAGAAGACTGATTCTAGGAGTTCCAGGACCCCTGAATATACCAAAATCCAAGAATACGCAAGTCTCACAGTCAGCCTGCACAGCCTGCCTATACGAAAAGTAACTTCTCCATATGTGTGGCTTTTGAATCCTGGAATACTGCATTTTTGATCCATGTTTTGTTCGAGAAAATCTACATATGAGGGGACCCACATAATACAAACCCGTGTTGTTCATGGGCCAAGTGAATACCAAAAAAGTAACATTGATACTCTGTGAATGGTATAAGCATAAGAATATATAAATGTGTGTGTATATATGTATTCTTTCATGTATGTATATGTGAAGAACTCACATATGTTCTTCACATGTACATATATAGACACATACATGTTCACTTTTTCAAACGATGATCATTCAATCTGAAAAAATAGTTTTTTAGTAAATAAAAATTCATTTTCTAGGCTTTATATTTTTATAAATATCAATTATGTCAGTAATTGTCAACAATTATGTCAATTATGTCGATCTGATTTCCATCTAAATAGTAACTTCCTTATACATACATATCTTTTCCAACGCCTTTGGTAAGTGTCTTCCTTACAAGCTCTATCTGTACATTCCAAATGAGTTTAGCCTATCTCCAGGTGTAGCTCTATTTCATCTGTTTTTTATTCATATGCAAATATTCCAAGAGCTTGGGTTTGCTAACTCTAAACCAAATAGGGCTTCTCCAATACTCTTCTTAAGTACCAGAAGACAGAACATTCATCTTCATAGTATCTAAAACAGGTCCTTGAGCAAGTCAATGTTTAAAAAATGCTTCTATCTGATCTTTACCTGGGCACTGCTTTTTCATCTTGTGGACCCTATCTCTTCACTCAGTTGCTAGGAAGCTCCAGATTAATGAGCGCTCTGGCCAATAGACAGAAGCTTATGGCAGGTGTTTTGATGCTATTAGTAACTTCACTCCTAGCTTCCGCTTAACCCTCCTACTCTTCTCTTTGTTCCATATTCCAAATCTACTTATTTTATTTAATCTCATATTGGAAATATTTATTTAAGTATCTTAAATCCTAATTCTAAAATGAGAAGGAATTTTCTTCTTTTCCTTTAAAAGAAGGGGCAATAGTACCTGTGCTACTGATAACAGAACCAGTTCCTAGGGATTAAAATGAGAAATAAGGATTATAAATTAAACAATCTTTTAGTTGCTACACCTCTTCATAAAGATGAAAATATTGTTTTTCATTTCTACATAGTCCTCAAGGGAGAACTGGAGCCAGGTGCAGTGGTATGTGCCTCTAGTCCCAGCTATTTGGAAGGTTGAGGTGGGAAGATTGCTTGAGCCCATGAGTTTAAGGCCTGCCTGGGCAACACAGCAAGACCTTGTCTCAAAAAAAAAAAAAAAAAAAAAAGAGTTGAATGTATATAATATCTTATAAAATCTTGACAACTGATATTGGCTTAGTCACTGCAGAACTTAGAAACTTGTATATTCTTCTCTGAACAAGAGTCTTTATTTTTCTTCTTCCCATAAACTACCTGTTGCTGGTACCATTCAAAGAGTCTCCAAATGTTAGATTATTGCTTCCTATTTCCCATTGCCCCTATTGGTGGGGGTGAGGGGGTAACTGGCCCCCACCAAATATCCCTTTTAGTGAACTGGATATTTTTCTTCCATTTTCTGTATCTAAAAATGAAAACTGATGTTAAAGGGCAAATCTCCAAATCGGGAAGAGATTTTATAAAAACACAGAATTTAAAGGCAAATTGTCTATCTTATCAAAATTAGGCTAAAAAGAAAAATAGTTGTGCATTTTTAATATTAGAGAACTCAAGCAACCAACAATGTTTTAAAGGTGCCATAAGCTTCATGGAATACTAGAGAGTAGCATTCAGTATTTAATAACAACCTACCGCACAAGTCCAGCAGCAAAACAGATCTTGCTGCAATAGCACAGTAACCTTTGAGGCAGCATGCTAACAGAGAAGTGAGGGAGTACAGTGTGCAATGGTCTAGCAGAGACCTGCTGCAGGCAAAGGCAACAGCAGCACAATCAGTGTTACTACAGTGGAGTGGGTGAGAGGGAAATCAGAAGATAAGTTCAGAGAAGTAGTCAGGGACTAGATCATACAGGGCTTTAAAGCCATTGTAAGTCTGTTTGTGTGTGTGTGTGTGTGTGTATGTGTTTTGTTTGTTTTTTGTTGTTGTTGTTTTTTGTGATTCTGATGAGAAGGTTTTGAAGGGAAATGAAAGTTCTGAGTATGTATGACAAAAATCACTGCTGTTTGGAAAAGACTATAGAGGAGGAAGGGCAGAGGCAGAGACTTCTCAATCATGTAGGTAGGACTGTGGCTTAGCTTACAGAGAGACGGAGAGGTGGGCAGATTTGGATCTTTTGTTTCAAGATAGAATGAACAGAATTTGCTGGATGCTTGGATGCGGGGTCTGACCTAAAAAGAGAAGTCAAGAGTAATTTCCTAGAATTCCGGCCTACTTGAATGGCAGTAACTGAGGCTGTTTATTGAGATAAGGGGAGGGAGCTGAGGGGAGACAGAGGGAGAACTTGGTGAGTGTGGCATCAGTAGTTCTGTCTGTCCATACTAAATTTAAATGCCTATCAGACTTCCAAATGGAAATGCTGAGTAACCAGCTGGACATACACATCTGGAGCTCAGAAGAACAGTAAAGCTAGAAATAAAATTTTGGAAGTCATTAGCTGATAGATGTTATTTATAGCCAAGGAATATGCCTTGGGATAGAAATTGTCCTGGGAGAAAGTATGGCTAGAAAAATATGGCCAAGAAATGAATTTTGTGGCATACTAAGATTTAGTGGTGGGGAAGCCTGGAGACACAAAGAAGCAGAATGAAATGCAGGAGAATGTGGTGACCTGGAAGCCAAGTGAAGAAAAAAGAATATTAGTGCAGAACATTAGTAAAGAAGAAAGAATATTAAGGAGGAGGGAGTGATCAAATGCTACTGAGGGGTCAGGAAAGATAAGAACTGTGCACAGATATGGGATTTCACAAGACAGCCATTGGCAATGTCAGGTCCATGTAGGGGGTAATGGGGACAAAAAGCCTCAGATGAGAGGGGGTAGGAAGAAACAGGGGAAATGAAAATGGAGACTTAGAGGTAAATCTTTCAAAGACGATTTTTGTTTGTTTGTTATAAAAAGAAGCAAAGTAGTGGAGTGGGACCTAGAATGGGATGTGTGGTCTAGGGGGATTAAAGACAAAAGATTTAACAGCAGATATTTGTTAAATGAATACATTTTAAGAATATCATAAGGAACAAATGACTCAACAGATAGATAGGTGTGCATGATTCAACAGTGTAAACATGGTTTGTACTTCAAGTTCCATACAGTAAGATGTACATGTCACATTTACTTTGCTTCAAATGCAGGTGTCAGTATCCTATATCTGCTTATCTATTTTCTGACTTGAATGAAATATAAATGGAGTGGCTTAACTCCATTGATAACCAACCTACTTCAAAATATTAAAATGTAAGGATTGATGGGCTAATAGGTGCAGCAAACCACCATGGCACACGTTTATCTATGTAACAAACCTGCACAAGTATCTCAGAACATAAAATGAAATTAAATAATAAAAAAATAGAAATACAGATTCTGGAAATCAAGCTTACCAAATTAAACTTTCAGAGGTAGGGGGGATGCATTTTAAACAAAAGTCCCAAATGCGTCTTCCCATCAGGCTTGTTTGAAAAACACTAATCTAAGGAATACTAAACACTTGGAGAAGGACAAGTTCTTCTCCTTTGTAGACGTGCAATGCGGGTTCAGGGGATAACACTTCAACTCTATACAGTGGTGTATTTTTACCTCCAGATCATATAGCCTTTCTCACCCTTGCTTTCCAAAATTAAAAGGATAAATTAAAAAAATAATGTGAGAATATTTTAAAAGACTTTCTTTTTTAAAAAAAAGTTTACTACCATGGAAAGCTGGTGAGGTCCTAATATACTGAAAAATAGCTCACAGCTGCCAGTCAAACTATTTTTATCCAAATTAGCTTTGGACAAAAAGCCAAGTAGGAAAAACCCACGCCAAAACCTCCAGCACTGGTTCAGTGTGCCTGGCAGGGGCTCATCCAGAGCCTTTAGAGCATTTAAGACTCTGGGCTATTTGCTTATGGTTCTGAGGTGTATTTTCGAAAATGGGTTTTCTAGTCAAAATGAAACAAAAAGGCAGACAGCTGTGCGGATTTTCCCTTCAGAGTAACCCAAGAGACGGAAAGGCCTGCCTGCTCGCCCGCCCCCACTGGGGACAGCAGCGCCAGCACCCGCGCCGTCCGGTAGGGTGGGCTGGGGAGGTAGCGCAGGCGGCCTGGCCCCCAGTCCACCCCGCGCCCCTGGCGGCCTGGCCCCCAGCCCACCCCGCGCCCCTGGCGGCCTGGCCCCCGCCAGCGTGCCCGGTACTTGCCTGCAGGCGAGCGCCGCCACGGTTAGCCCGTGGCTTTTCTGTCTTCCTTTCTGGCCCAGAGAGCGCCCCAGGCGGTGGGCGTCTTGCCCCGGGCGTCGAGAGGCTGGGGCCGCCCCCTACACTGCGGGCCGCAACCCAGTCCTCGAGACCACAGCAGCCTGCTCCCCGCCGCGCTTGCGGAGTCGGGACGCGTGTGGGTCGCGGGCAGCAGAGACCCCACGCCTTTGGAGACGCGCTGCCTCAGCCCTTGGAGGTCGCCTCTCGCCAGGCCTGACTGCTGTTGACGCCCGCCCTGCTGCTCCCGAAGGGCCACTCCCGGCCGGCCGGGCTGCTGCGTGCCGCAGCGGACCCCACCCGGGATGTGGCGCTCCGGGCCGGGGCGGTCCAGCTGCGAGTCAGGGGTTAATGTGGCGGGATAACTCTCGGCAGAAGGAAGGAGCTCGCAAAGAAGGGTGGAGGAGGGGAAACCACAATGGGGAACTGTCACCGAGGCTAGTGGACTCTCCCTGCCCTTTCTTTTTTGGCATGTACCGCAAAAACCAGACTTCGAGGCCCAGAAAAATCTAGAAAGGAATTCCACCATGTTTGCTCCTTACAGACCAAACCCTAGACCCTTCAGAGGTACAGGGACTCTCCTGGTTCCCTAAGATAGTCTCGACATTTCCTGTCCCTTTGCGGCTGTCTCACCCCCCTGCAGCCAACCATACCCCTGACTAGGGTGTGCAGCACAACCGCCCCTGCCCCCAAAAACTACCCTGAGAAAGATCCCTTTTCTCAGGTTCGTTCTCCACAACGGAACAGATTGGAACTCCACTGAATATCAGGAGAGAAAAAAAAAGCAATTAGGTAAATGAAGCATAAGAAGCCTTATAAAGCTCTCCATTGCTTCCTCAGGCACCCAATCCTAGTCATAACCTAAGAGCTCCAGTTCAGAAATCTCCCCTCCCCTTTTAATTCTCAGGCAATACCTACTCTGCCAAAGGAGAACCCAGTTACTGAACATCGGATGAGAACATGGATAGCAAATTGGGAGTGAAGGTTCATACCTGGGTCTCAGCACAGTACAGGTAAAGCTAAGAGTTATTTCCTCCTTCTCTTTCCCCATCCAACAACAGGATGGCTTACTGAAGGTAGGCACTTCAGGTAGTAATTACTTGGTGAAATGCCACAATGTAGTCAGAAATACCGTATTATGTACCGTGTCAACACAATTCATTATTCATGCAGTTGATTCTCCAACCACTGCACCTCCCAACAATTCTACCTAAACTCTGGGTAAGCAGTGGCCTCCTAAATCCATTGATCTTTTGTTGCCCTCATTTTTCCTGGGAGTCTCTCTTTGGCGATTGACAGAGTTGACCATTGTCTCCCAATACTGTTTCCTTGATGTTGACAACCCCACTTTGCCTTTATGCTCATCCTGCTTCTTAAAATTCTTCTTTCAGTTTCCTCTGCCTGTTCCTCTTTCTCTGGCAACCCATCAAAATCAGAGCTTTTCAAATCTTTCCACTGAAATACCACCAATGAGATTCCATAAACGCATACTTACCTATTCATCACTTAGGTTGCATACATAAAAGAGCCTGAAGTCACTAGTATCATGGGCAAATTTACTTGAACTGTTTCATCTTTTTAAATTGCTCCAAATTTTGCATTGTTCTTCATAATACAGTCACATGTACTAAAAAAAATCTTAAACTGGTTACAAGTTTAATTGCTTAACATTTTCTCTCCAAATGTTCAAGAAAATGCATCAATCACTCATGCCACATATGGTTAGAGTACATTCTATGTGCTAGGCATTAGGGATATTGTGTGAACAGGAGACACAGTCCTAGTTCTCATGGAGATTTTATAGTCTAATCTGGGAGACGGACAGGTATGTAAAGAAGTGAGACAATTTCAGATCTATGGTAATGGGGACAGGGAATCTTCCTAGTGGGCAAATGCTAGTTACATACCTGGTTATTCACATTCAAAAAAGGCGGGGACGACATGACAAACTGATAAATATACTGACTTATAGGCAGTGTCTAATGGATCATCCAGCTTTTAGGTTATTGGAAAGAACAAAATGGAAAATTTGTAAAAGATCTGTCAGTGAGGCTTACAGATAACCCTCTTGGAGTGGTGAGGGCATGTGAAGATATTCATGTCCCACATAAGTGCCTAATAGGATACATCAGGTGGAGAAGATTTTCAGTAATAAGGGGAACAAGATGAATTGTCTGGTAGATGTCAGTCTTTCTCCAGCCAATCCAGGGCTTGGTTAATGGGCCCACGTACCAAGCGGCCATCAAAGCAATGATGGAGGTTCAATAGTATGGTCTTCTCCTCACCTACACTATTTGGCTACTATCATTGCTGAGTGTCCAACCTGGCAACAATGTGGAGTGTGACTATATTTCCACGGCTGGGTTCCTAATATGGCATTATTCTCAATGAGACTTGCTGGCAACCCGGTAACATGATGGTTACACTGGGCAATTTCCATAAGAAATAGGTAGCACTTTGTCTTCACACAAAGATAATTCACATTCAAGGTATGAATTTGCATTCTCTGCCTGCAGTGTTTCCACTGGCACTAATATTCTTCACATTTCTGAGGGTTTTATCCATTGCATAGGAATCCCAAAAACATTTCTTCCAACCAGGTACGCAGTTAATGGCAATGGAAGTGAATTCAATGGTTTTAACACATGATTTATCTCCTAGAAGTAGCTAGCTTGATAGAATGGTTGAGTGGCAAAATGAGAGCTCAGTTACAGAGGTATCTGGGAGGCAACATCATGAAAAGGTAGGGTGCTATCCCATAGAATGTGGTATATTAATTTAATATGCAGTCAGTATATGGAGTGGTCTCCCCACTACCAGGATGCACAGGTCTCAGAGCCAAAGGGTAGAAGGAGTGTTTCTGTTCAATAGCATACCTAAAAATCTACATGAATAATTTTTGCTTCCCATTCCCAAAATGTTGGGCTTGGTGGGTTTAGAAATTCTAGAGTCTAAGAGTAGAACACTTCCTTCAGGAAAAAGAATCACGTTTTGATGATTTAGGAGTTGAGACTGGCCCTGGTCTTTTGAGGTTCCTCATGCCATTAAACTAACAGAAAAGCAGCTCAATGGACTGGCCAGCATAGCTAATTCCAGTTATCAGAGGAAAACTGTGTTTCTGTTATACAATGGAAACAAGAAGGCTATATCTGGAAACTAGGAAATTCACCGGAATGCCCCTTAGTGCTAACAGTCCTAGTCAGTGGAAAACTGCAACAAGACAGGCCTATCAACGGCTCCATTCTGTAGAAATGAAGGTTTAGGTCACTTCATTAGACAAAGAATCCCATCTAGTCAAAATCCTGGAGGAAGGTAAGAAAAAGGATTACTAAGCTTGATTATGGTACTTTATTCCCCCAGAAATAAAACCAAAAGATGGTTTACTAAGATTTCAAAATCAATAAACTTCTAGCCAGGTAAGTCAAGAAAAAAGAGACCAGATGTAAATTACCAATATTAGAAATGAGAGAGGTAACACGACATACCAGTTATTAAAAGGTTACTAAGGAAAGATTATGAACAACTTTATGCCAGCAACTTCAACAATTTAGATGAAATGGAAAAAATCCTTAAAAGACAAACTCAGTCAAGATAAAACATTTTATTTTAAAAGCCCTACATCTATCAAAGAAATTAAAGGTATAGTGAAAAATGTTCCCACAAAGAAAACTTCATGTCCAGGTGATTTCAATGGTAAAGTGAGCTCTACCAAAACATTTAAGGAAGAAATAATACCAATCCTACACATACTCTTCAAAAAAATTCAAGAGGAGGGAATACTTGTGAAATCATTCTATTAAGCCAGCATTAGTATCATACTAATCAGACAAAAGACATTACAAAAACAGAAAACCACAGACCAACATCTCTCATGAATACAGATGTAAGATTCTAAACAAAATTTGAACAAATCAATGATGGTTGAGAATTTTCCAGAACTGACGTATCAACCCACAGATCCAAGATGCCAAACAAAGCCCAAGTGGGAAAATACAATAAAATCCCCTTATATACAACATAATGAAACTCCAAAAAAAATAAAATAAAATAAAATAATAATAATAATAATTACAAAGAGAAAATCCTGAAAGCAACCAGAGGAAAAAAAATGGATTAGTCTCAATGGAGCAATAGACTGACAGGTGACTTCTTCCCAGTAACAATGGAAGTCAGAATACAACAGAAAGTTATCTTTACCTTTCCAGATAACCATCCATTTAGAATTCTGTCAAGTGGGGGGCAGGGGGAAGTCCTTCAAAAAGAAGGCAAAATAACGACATTTCAAAAAACAAGAACAAAGTAAATGTGCCACCAGGTGAACTGCACTAAAGTAAATTCTAAACGTATACTCAGGCAAAAGAAAAATTACTCCAGATGAAAGCTCAAAGACACAGCAAGGAATGGAGAGTAAGAAAGGTGGTAAATTTGTGGGTAAATCTAAGTCAATATTAGCTATATAAAACAATAGTAATGACTTACATTTAAAGAGATACAACATATGTGACAACCACAGTATATAAGCTGGGAGGACAGTAAATGGAGTTAACGTGTTCTAAGGCTACTGTACTGCCCAGAAGTCTGGGCAAGTTTAGGCTTTGGTAAGTCAGAGATGCATAATGAAATTTCTAGAATAACCATGAACAGAAATATACACAACTTCCGATCTAATAGCTAGAGGAAAAAAAGGAGTAACAACAACAACAACAACAACAATCAAAAAAAAAGTAGAGAAAAAGAAACACAGGACAGATAGGACACATAGTAATAGTAACAGCAATATGATATAAATAAGAGGCACCTCTAAAAAATAAATATATATAAAGGCTGAAAGTAAAACTGTGGAAAATGATATACTACACAAGTGATAGTCAAACGAAAGCTCGTATAGCTACATTAATATCAAATAAAATTAATTTTAAGGCAAAATTTATTAGTGGAAATAAAGATAATTTTGTAATGATAAAGCTTCTTTCAATTAACCTGGAAAATACAATTGTACATTTGTATCCCAGTATGTCCCCAAAATAGAAAAAGAGAGAAACTGAAAGAATCACACGGACACATCTAAAATCATGCTAGCTAGATTTTAACACAATTATCTTAGTAATCGAGAGACATATACCAAAAACAAAAAAATCACCACTAAGGATACTGAAGACTTGAAAAATGATTAATGAACACGACTAAAATGATTAATGAACATAAATAACTGTAGAACCTTCTTTTCAAGCACCCTAAAATTTATAAAAACCAGCCACTTACGCCATAAAGCAACCATTAACACATTTCAAAGAATTTAAATCATATAGAGAATATATCCTCTGATCACAATTCAATTATGTTAAAAAATCAACAATAAAGGAAAACTTAAATATTCATGTTTGGAAATTATAGTTCCAAATAATATCTATGGATCAAAGAGTAGTAGTGATAATGAAAAAAAAACTTTGCAGTTAATGAATAACTAAAATGCTAGATATTAAGACTTGTAGAATGAAGTTAGTAGTAGGCAAGGTTGCTGAATAGAAAAATCAATTTAAAAAGTATTCCCACAAACCAACAAAAAATTAAAAACTTAAAAGATATCATTTATGATGACAGCATCAAAAACATAAAGATACAAGAAAGTAAGATTAACAAAATATATGTATACAGTATTTCTATGAAGAAAATTATAAGACTTTATTCAAAGATACAATGGAAAGACAACATTAACTCACCAAAAAATGTACTATTGTAAAGAATTTGGAATTTGTTCACAGATAAAATACAATCCCAATCAAAATCCTAACAATTTTGTTTTGTTGAAATTCTAAAATTTGTATAAAAGTGCGAAGAAATGATCACAACCAAAATCTTGAAGAACAAGGTATAAAAAGACTTATTTTACCAAATATCAAGACTTTTAAAAGCTTTAGTAATTAAGACAGTGTGTTACTGATATATGGGCAAATTGATCAATGGAATAAAAGAGAGCCCAGAAATAGATTCATGTAAATATGAACATTTCATAGATGACAGAAATGGCATGTTCAACCAATTGAGAAAGATGACTTTTCAAGAAGCAAGGGGAAAAAAAAGAACCTGGATACCTACCCTCACCCATAAAACAAAATTCAGTTTGAGTGGAAGACAAAACTACACATATTTTAGAACACAGTACAGAAGATATTCATGACCTAAGGAGAGGGAAGTAGTTTTTAAATAAGACACAAAAACACCAAAAATAGAGAAGATGGATACATTTCACTAGGAGCAGAAAGTAAATAACTGTGAGAAGATATTGGAAATAGTTATAACCAAATGATTAAGTAGTCTCAGTATATGAAGGAATTTTATTAACCAAAAAAAGTCAATAAAACTGTTAAAAATGGGCAAATGATTTAAACAGCAATTTTGCAAAAAGGGGAAATCCAAATGTTAGATAAATTTGTAGAAAAAAATAACCTCATGGAAATGCAAATTAAGCAACAATGAGGTACCATTACAAGCCTAGATTTTCCAAAGTTTTAAAGTCTAACAATACCAAATGCGGAACCTTTTAATACTGCTGGTGAAAGCACTGATGGACATAATTACTTTGGAAAAGTTAGGTATTACCTAGTAAATTTGAAGATACACATATCCTATGACCCACCAATTCCACTGCTGGATGTATTCTCAAGAGATCATACACATGTACAACCTGACATATATACAAGGATGTTCATAGTGGCTTTGTTCAAAATAGCAAAAAAGGTGGAATGCTCCAAATACCTTCACGGAAGAAATACACAAGAGTAGTAATATTAATAATAAACACAGTAACAAAAACTATAGTCATATGCATCATCATGGATGGTACTAAATGTTCAGTAAGTCACAAAAAAGTGACATTTCTATTTATTAAATAGAATTTAATACTTTATTAAATTTTATTAATGTTTACTTCTACCTGTTTCGACTATTTTTAAGGAATGCAGACATCAGTACTACTCAAAGTGTGGTCCCATATTGATCCCATACTGATCAACTGTCATTGGCTGATGGAGAGGTAAGCATATAAAGTGAGTAAACATTCATAAACATTTAGAAATGCTGATAGTAATCTGACAGTGCCAATACATTCAAGTACATGATTTTGTATTTATGAAAGTATCAGTTTATGATGGTTTAGAAATTATGTTTTAAAAAGCGTGAGAACTAGTATACTTAACTGGTAAAAATACAAAGAAAAGATTATTTGCATTACAAGCAGAATATTGGTTCTCTCTCTTGGGGTGATTCAGGAAACTGACCAGGAAAGGATACATAGGAGCTTTTCTAAGGTATTGGCAATGTTACATTTCTTAACCTGAGCATTGGATATATGAGTATCTGTTTTATAACTTTATTTCTCATTAGATTGTACACGCTAAATGCTCTCTTCTATATGATAGATTTCACAAATGTAAAAGTGTAAAAATTTGTTATAGAAAGTACAATACCAATTTCTTTAAACAATAAATTTTTTTTTGTATCTATAAAAATAACTGAAATACACCAAAAAGAATGATGAAATTCTGGGTAGACTTTGTTCTTTGAACAATTATTAATCAAATTCTTATGCTGTTGCCTTTTCAAGATAGTAGTGATCATTAGGAATCATCCAGCACTAAAAAGCATATGCCAGACCAGTGTCACTTTTGTACCTACATTTCAGGAAGGAAGCTGATTCTTAATGATAAAAATAGGATAACATCCTTGTATTTTCCTCCAGAATTTGGAAACTCCTGAGATGGAGAAGTTACTCAGGAGATCAAACATCACCTTTATTGTTAACAAAATTAAAGAATATGTCTTTTAATCTGTAGCAAGAGGGACTGGTTAATACCCATATCCCTAAACTGGAGATTAAACCACTCAATTACTGGCATAGTCACATAACCAGGGCTTCCACTGTGGGGAGATGATGTAAAACTCCCTAAGAAATAAGTCTTTTGACCTATATATTCTCTTCCTCTAGCACCCTGTAAATACCTTAGACCCTTAGAGTCCACTCTGCTTCACTACCTGTGTAACATTAGTTGCTCATACAGTTATCCTATCTACACCATCTAGGTTATGTTCCTGGAGATCAGACTATCTTATTCATTTTTTTTTTTTTTTTTTTTGAGACCAAGTCCCGCTCTGTTGCCCAGGCTGGACTGCAGTGGTGCAATCTTGGCTCACTGCAACCTCTGCCTCCCAGGTTCAAGTGATTCTCCTGCCTCAGCCTCCCAAGTAGCTGGAATTACAGGCATGCACCACCATGCCCCACTACTTTTTGTATTTTTAGTACAGACAGGGTTTCACCATGTTGGCCAGGCTGGTCTTGAACGCCTGACCTCAGGTGATCCGCCCACCTGGACCTCCAACAGTGCTGGGATTACAGGCATGAGCCACTGCGCCCAGTCGGTCTTATTCATTTTTGAAACTTCTAGCAGACCATCATGTGCATGACAGGCATTCAAACACTGTATTTGTGTCATGTATTGTTCATGTAAGAGTCACATGAATAGAAGCCATAGTAAGGACTTTAGGAACTAAAGAAAGATCAAGAGACCAGAATTAGACTAATGATAAAAAATATAATTACTAAATGCTTGTATATGCTAGGCACTGATTCTCAGTGTTTAATAAACATCTCATTTCATTCTCATTATACCAGATGGCATCACCTTAGCAGCAGATGGAAAACAGAAATATATAGTTAATAAAATCCAAAGTCACACAACCATGACTAGAACTTGGCTGTGACTTCAAAGCCAAAGCACTGAACCGCTACTGAGCTGTAGTGAATTCAAGATAGCTAAGCCTTCAGAGAACTATCCTTAATTGGTTTTTTGTAAGGCAATATTGCATAGTGCTTGAGAAAGAGGGCTCTGGGGCCAGACTGCTATGGTTCATATTCAAACTGTGCCAATTACTGTGTGATATGAGATTTCTTAACCCCTCTATGCCTCAGTTTCCTCATCTGTAAAATGGAAATAATACATTTCATGGAAACATTGCAAAGATTAAATGTGTCAATACAAATACTCAGCACAGCACCTAGCACAAGGTAGGCATTCAATAAATGTTAACCTATATTTACAGTTATTTCCCTGTTGTTTTTGGAGAATTGTGCCCAGGAACCAGACTGTCCCCTCTGACTACATTATTAAGAAAAACATTGATACAACTGGGTATTATACAACCTAAAGTTAATTCACTTAAAAATTAAGACCTCTTTAGAGCAATTGATGATTTAACTGCTTTTCACCTACACAAACTTTCAGTAAGGAATGCAAAGAGAAGGTTACCAATTAGGCAGTACAGATGTGGTATTTCTCTTTCACCTTCTTTCTTGGACAGTCCCTCAGATATTTTAATAAAATACCAAATAAATAATCACTCTCATTACAGAACTGTACTCCAGGCTTTAAGTTTATAAGGAGCTATAGAAAGATTTAAATCCTGACAGAAACAAGTGAAGTCAGTTTGTTGAAAGATTTTTTTTTTTATTCTACAAGAAACTGATAGGTGCAATCCTGTTAAAGAAGTTTCTTTTCAAAAGTAAATGAAAAACCCCTCTGAATTATTTATATATTAATTTAATTTTTTGAAAACAATAGTCATAGGGCCTGCTTTGTCCTATTTAACTACAAATGTTACACATTTACAAACTGAAACAAAAATGCATAGTACAGAGATTTAAATGAAATTTTTGAAAGAATAAATTTGCTTTTCAGTCCACTGTATTTTCAAAGTTGATTATCACCAAGCTTGGATGAAAGCTGTGAACAACAAACCGTTTCTTTAATAGAAAAAAGAATGTGTAGATTATTAGCAAAGTAATACCTTAAAATGTATCTTCACACAGTTGAAATTTTAGTATAAACTTGTATATCAAGTTGCTTTCCATTATTTATTCTACTTTAAAAATATATACAACTATGATGTTCAAATATGTATTCTGAGCCATTATGTCCAAACATAAATATTTGGGAAGTTCAAACTGCTGCAACAAGTTAGGAAAGGATTAAGGAAAGATGATGAGCTACAAATTATGTAGTTGGAGGAAGAAAAAAAGGTTACTTAACATTTATGTCTGGATAGGTATGTATTTTCTAATTTACATATACATATCCAGTTGAGTATAGACAACCATCAAAATGTAACCAGTTACACAGAGACTAGACTAAGCCCACACTATTTTCTATAACAGGTAACAGCAGTGATTTCAAAAATTTTAATATCTCAATAGTTTCACCAAAAATTATTTGTGGTAATATTCTAATATTCTGAAGTTTTGAGAGGCACAGATTAAATGAGTGCACTATCTATGCCAAACTCAGCAAGATCTATACCTTACTGTTTAATTATGGTATAAGTATCTGAACACAATAGCACAGAGAGGCAACCAGAAAAGGACATTTTACATATGCCCATGCTGATCAATCACATTAACATCAGTGCTTAAAACTTTCAAATTTAAATATAAAGGGACACTTATAAAGAGGCAAGACAACCTCAATACAAAAACCCAAATTGATAAATCTGCAAAATCTTAAACTTCTTAATCCATTGATAAATATTAAGGAGTAGTTAGTTGGTCTTCAAATATCTTAAAAAATTAAAGGGTTGAAAACATGTTCACCCTTTGCTATACTGCGGCATCTGAAATTACCAAGTATGACAACTTGAATTTGTTTTGCTCTTCCATGCAAGAAGTATATATATGTATTTTAAGATAGCTTAGAATTAAGAGTTAACTTCTAGTCAGTATTGGTAAGTGACTAGGATGGCTATCCAATCAGTATTCCATGGTATCACATATCAAAGTCTCTACAATATGACAGTCTTGTCTTGTTCAGAACTCATCACTTTTGGGTAGGGAAGAGAGGCATGGCAGAAAAGTAGTTGCAATTAAAAAAAAAAAAACCAGCAGAAAAGCTTTAAATATCTATATAATTTTGAATCATCTTGTATTCTATCAGATAATACTTGGAACAAAATCTTATTTCAATCAGCTCAATCTATACAAGTTATGAGGTGCAAACACAATGTAAACCCTATAGTCTATAGAATATGCAGTATTTAATACTCATTAAATAAAGAACAGTCGATGAAGATTACCAAATAGGAAACACATAGCATTCTAAATTTTTTAATCACTTTAGAGTAGCTAACCAGAAACTACAGAAATAAAATATGCAAGACAAAAAAAAAAAAAGAAAAAAAGAAAAAAGGAAAGCAACTAACTTTTCAGTGCATCACACCCATGAGGATAAAATGTACGGCACTTATGTGATACTAATACTAACAATTGTTAATTTAAGCTGGGAATGACTCACAAAGACATTAAAGTCATGTAAGGGCAAGAGTCAGCCAATTAAAATGTTAAAATTAAACATATCACCTTTTTTCTTTGTAAAAGCACTGAAAATGTAATGAGTACAGGTAACTCACTAAAAATTTTCCTATTTCATTTGCCCCCATTGTAGTGTCTGAAATTATTCTGTAATATTTCTACCTGTTACAAACAGTCTGATATTTAAGGCCTGTATAAACTCTTTTATGCTACTGAAACATATGTTTTGTGTGTGCTACAAATGCCTTTATGAAAAAATAGCATAGCTGGTTATAAATCATAAACCCCAAAAACAAAAGTCTGACATTTTCTAAGCTAGTGAGAAATAAATTTTACCATGATGTATCAATATTAACTAACATTCCTATGGTAGACTTTTTTTTCCTCCATAAAATTGAACAGTGCAGAATAGGGCTTGGGCTACAGTTCATCACATTTGGTTTTCTTATTAACAATTAAAAGGCAATTTTCTTCCTCTTTAACATATGTAGACATTAAATCTAAGGTTTTTAAAATATCAACTACCTATAAGAAAGTAGTTTTAAATGGTTAAAAGGAATCAAAATACCAAGGTTTAGTGTGCGAAGAGTAGATAGAAACAACACAGAACAGAGTAGATCATTGGTGTTGAATATTTAACATGAATAGCCCAAAATGAGTTCCAAAGTTTTTCCACCTTTACAAATAAAAAAAGGTGTCCTTTCCACAGTTTGGGGATATGCATTGTACATCCCTCCCAACAAGTGTATGAGTAAGGTTTTAAAAATGTTGCCAATATTAAGTTCTTCAGTACCTAAAATTAATTAGAGGACAGCAATATTACAGTGGCAATGGTGCATCAATTCTCAAAACGTAGTTATGATCCAACACGAGTTGTGGTGGTTCTTTTATCTGAGAAAAAACTTTTCAAAAGAAATACCTGCCCTATGCTAACCACCAGAAGAATGAGGGCTTCTCCTACTGACCAATAGGCCACTCTTGTATTTAGATCCTCTGCTCGGCTTCGGCCTTGAGCTTCTCTTAATCGGAAATGAGTCTGATAATCGATGACAGACTTCAGAGCTTCGTGAATTGAAACACAGGCAGATTCCATCTGCAGAGAAATATTTTCAGTCAGTATGTGTGATACTTTCTGTAGACTTCATCTATCATATTCAGCTTTTCTTTCAATTTGATCTCAATTCCTCTTTTGACTAACGTGCTACTAACCTGGCATTCATTCATACATTTATGCCAGTTGTCCTTGCAATGAAACCCCCCTGCTCATTTTCACTAGGACAACTGTTAAGGCCAGAGATCTCATGAAGCAGCTGTTTTCCCGAACTGAGATATCACAGCCATGGCATCAGTAAGGGGGCAGATGGAACACAAAGCTAACAATAGCAGAAATACTTATCAGCTAAGGTTGGTGACTACAGAATTTCTAGCCCAAGTTCTTTAAACAAGAATTAGGAGGAAGACAATGGCAGTGAGCTCATCAATAATGAGAATATAAATCAAAGCCCAAATATCTATAAAAATAAAGCACAGTACAAAAAAAAAAGGCCGAATTAGGCCGGGCGCGGTGGCTCACGCCTGTAATCCCAGCACTTTGGGAGGCCAAGGCGGGCGGATCACAAGGTCAGGAGAACGAGACCATGGTGAAACCCCGTCTCTACTAAAAAAAAATACAAAAAAAGAGCCGGGCGCAGTGGCGGGCGCCTGTAGTCCCAGCTACTCGGGAGGCTGGGGCAGGAGAATGGCGTGAACCCGGGAGGCGGAGCTTGCAGTGAGCCAGGATCGTGCCACTGTACTCCAGCTTGGGCGACAGAGCAAGACTCTGTCTCAAAAAAAAAAAAAAAAAAAAAAAAAAAAAAGGCCGAATTAGTCAGTTATTTCAACTATATTTAAAACAGCTACATCAAAATTGTTAGGTAACTTTTAAATCTGAAAGGGATATGTAAGAACAGGAATGGCTTTTTTTTTTTTTTTTACATTTATCTATTTGTTAAATCAGCCTTTTCCCTCATGCCAGTCAACTAAACCAATGTATGTTCCCAACAGGATGCAAGTTTCAGTTTCACTGTGTAATCACTTTGTGAACCTTTAGCTGATAACGCTTGCCTTTTTATACATTTATTATACCGTCTGTTTTGAGAAAGGTTAAGCGACTAGTTTTTTTGTATACCATGGTTTAATATTTTTCTACTGCTGCAAACTTAATCCTAGGTAAAATATATGTTTTATTATTATTTTATGCAACAAACCTGTATTTAAAAACAAATCTAAGTTTAATTTTAGTTAAGGAATATAGACATTAGAAAATAACGTTTAATAAAGTTCTGCCAAAGTAAGTATGAAAGGAATAATTATTAAAATATTCTATTAAAAGTGCTTTTAAAAAAATGTAAGAAATTATGAGGCCAACAAACTGCATTGGCCTATTAGAAGAGTCAAATGTTTTGCTGTCCTTGCTTTGGGCCCCTAGGAATGAAAAATTTGCTTGGCTCACTGCAACTTCCACCTCCCAGGTTCAAGCAATTCTCCTGCCTCAGCCTCCTGAGTAGCTGGGATTAGAGGCACACTCCACCACACCCAACTAATTTTTGTATTTTTATTACAAACAGGGTTTCACCATGTTGGTCAGGCTGATCTCGAACTACTGACTTCATGATCCGCCCGCCTCGGCCTCCCAAAGTGCTGGGATTACAGGCGTGAGCCACCGCGCCTGGCCTGAGATGTGATTTTTAAAAAACTTTTACAGTGAAAACTTCCATACATATTCAAAAGTATTGAGAAAAGTATAATGAACCTCCATGATGTCAATAAAGATTAACATATGGCTAATCTTGCTTCATCTACATTCCCCACGTATTTTCCCCGATTATTTTTAAAGCAAATCTCAGATATTTTATCACTTTAGCTACAAATACTTTTATACTTTATTTCTAAAAGGTAACACTTTTTAAAAACATAACCCCAATAGTATTGTAACACATGAAATAATTTAAAACAGTTCCTTAAAGTCAGGAAATAGTGTTCAAATTTCCCCTACTGTTTCAAAACTGGTTTTCAAATGAGAATCCAAGTAAGGTTAACACAATCATTTGGCTGATACAAGTCTTCGTTAATCTTTAGGCTTTTGTCCTTGTTTTTTTCTTTTTTCCTTGCCATCTACCCCTATCCTGTGGCATTTCCCACTTACTGGATTTTGCTGATTGCATTCCCATGCTATTCCTTTATCCTCTGTATTTCTTGTAAACTGGCATTTAGAGCTAGAGACTTGATGGGATTCAGGTGCAATGTTCTGGGTGGGAACGCCTAGTAGTCAGTGTTGTGTACTTCTTACTGCAAATTATTCATAAGGCACATAATGTCTAGTTGTCTCTCCATTTGTGAAAGATCATTCACTCTGATCCACTCAGTATTAAGTTCCCCACCAGCCTTTTACTTAATGGTTTTGGTAGTGACTGGTGATCATTGCCTACTCTAAATCTATCATTTTATCAATGGGCAAAAAATGGTGAGAGTAAAACTCTTTATCATTTATTCTGCATTCCTAGCTGGTAATTTTCCATTTTAAAGTATGAAAAGTTGCTTTATAACTATCCCTATTATATGAGACATTATCTTTTTGAAAGTAGAAAAATAAGACTAAGAAAAATTAAAAATGTAGCATGGATAAAGAAGGGTATGATACTAAATGCTTTATTACCATTCATTTCTTGTATTTACCCACTTAGGTTTTTAGAACAAGCCACCTTATATAAGTTAAAATTCATGAAGCAATGGACACAGGTTAAGGTAATGGCCCCAAAGAAATATCATTTTACAAAGCAAAGTGTCTTTCCCACAGGACCTTAAAATAAAGAGAACATTTCTAAAATTAAGAGTATTTGAATTTATCTTGCTAATTCTTACAACAGGTTTATGAATTAAGGCTTTTACACATTCTTAAAGCTGTCTCTTTCACCATGACTTTGGCCAAGAGACTAAATAGAAATTGGGAATGCTAAAATATCGGTTTAAGATTTTTAACAAATAAGTGGTAAATAATTCTTTTTCATGCCTAATTGAGTAACTTTTAGATATGATCTAAGCCCATACAGGTTGAGTATCCCTTATCCAAAATGTTTGGGACCAGAATTGTTTGGAACTTCAGATTTTGGAATATCTACGTACACATAATGAGATATCTTTGTGATGGAACCCAGGTCTAGACATGAAATTCATTTATGTTTCATATACGCCTTATACATGTAGCCTTAAGGCAACTGTATATGATATGTTCAATGATGTGTCATGTGATCAGATGTACAATATTCCACTTGTGGCATCAGGTTGGAGCTAAAAAAAAAAAAAGCTTTGGATTTTGAAGCATTTTGGATTTTGCTGTATTTGAACTAGAAATAGAGAGCAGTCCTCATCACCTAAGCAATAGCTGTTCACTGGGTTTGAATTTTTTACGCTTTCTCTATTTCTCCAAAATAAATCCGTATTTAGCTTTTGTAACTATTTTTGTGAGATGACTTACCATTAATCTTCAATATTTCACCTAAAGTTACAGCACAAGTTACTGTTACAGCAGCTTGAGTAACACTAAGTAATGGTATAAAGGCTATCATGTGGTATTATTTCTCTACTAATGTAGGCATCATTTTGCTTCCAGTTATACCAGCCTGAGTATGACAGCAACATTCCTTTAGGGATTAAAGAAAATGCTTCAGAAGATTGGAACACTGCTCAGCCTTCCCAAACTTCTTTTACCACTGATGTTTCTACCTTAGTGATCTTCCTCCCATTTTGATGCTTCTTTCTCTTTACACTTAAAAGTTCATAAAATCTTTCAACATTATTTTTCACTATAGAAGTTTGAAGTTCTCTGTGAAATGCCTACTATGTAAGAATTAAGATAGATTTTAAAGATTGTTAGTCTCGAAACTCCATGCTCATCAGTTAGTGCATGATATTAAATTATGCTTTTTTCCTCCTTTTAAATATACCAACATTATATTGCTGATTTTTTTTATTTACCTGGGTAAGAGCACTGACTCGGTTCTCACTAGGAAACAAAGGTGGGTCTTCTCCAACTTGAAAATCAAAATATACAGTTTTATGTGTGAAAGTAGAAAATTCATTGCTGAAGCAAAATTTGTATGTCCCATTTTTGGAGGCTGTGAAGGTAAAACTATCATACTGTTTCTTCATCTCTTTGTATAACACTTTACCATCAGGATCTTCTAATCGACAATCTACATCATAGTGACCACCAGTAATCACCTGTAAGAGATTAAAAAAAAAAAATTACTGTGAAAAGTTTGAAAAATTAATCAGATTTAATCAGATTTCCTAATAAAATGGCAATAAGGTAATGGGCAAAGGACTTTTACTATCACAGACAATTTTACATTTTTAAATGTTCACCAGTGGATGGAAGTTGGGAGGAGATTTTACTTCAACTAAACTTTACAGAAACTGAACAAGTTTCCTCCAACTTTTATTCACTTTGAACTAGCCAGACAACTGTGCTAATTAATGTAGCTCTATTAGATCACTTAATTCTCCCAGCAACCCTACAAGAGACTTTTTTCCTTCCATTTGACAGACTGAAAAACTGATGTTAAATATGCGACCCATTTAAGAGTATTCATCCAGTTAAGTGGGAAAGGCAGAACTTGAACTCCAAAGTCATATTCTTAACCTCTAAGCTTACTGTCTGCAATATTTTCCTTCTGAAAATTTTCTCACCCACTTTCCTATTAGCATCATCCAAGCACACACACAGTGAAGTAATAAGGTAGGCCAGTCCTTAGGATTACACCCCATTCATACTTCTATCATAGAACTTAAGTTCATTTTACTGCCAAATTACAAGTGGATTGTGTTTATTAAGTTCTTTTATAGTCAGTTATATGGAATTTGATATATATTTTGTTTTGAACTACACAAGTTGAGTAATGGAGTGGGCTATTCTAAAAGTATATAATCATTTACAACCTTGTTTTCAGGAGACACATAACTGATTAAACAAAATATTGCTGAAACACTTGTCATTAAAGCAAAAATGAGTAACATAAAGGACAACAAGTCTGTTTATTTAGAAAGCCAGTACTTAAGGGCAAACATACTGAATGGAAGGCTGGAGGTAGTTCTGAACAGAACTGCAGAACTACTTTCAAGGGCTTATGCTTAATCAGTTACACTTCCAGCCATTTGGGTTGTACGAACAGAGGAGGGAGAGATTTTTCCTGCGGTAACTGGATAAGTATTTTAAGAGACAAAAGGGGGAAAGGATTAAAGAGAAAGGCTTCCTTACATGAGAAAGAACTGAGTAGGAAGAAAGAGGGAGTGGAGAGAGGTGAAGAAACAGAGGAAACGTATACACTTGTGAAAGAGATGATTAGGAAGAGACATTGGGTTGAATGAAGGGTTCCCAAACCACCATGTGATTGGGTAGCACAAGACTGTTATTTTCAACCTTGAACCCTCTTGGTTAGCATACTGACATTCTAGGTCAGTAGAACAGAGTTCAAACTGTGGATTTAAAAGAAGGATCTGTGACGTGTGACCTTTTCTCACTTAAGAGAGAAGATACTAACTGAACTATGTTACAGATCATTTTGATAATCAAATGAAAATAATTATGCACTTAGGAAACTGTAAAAATATGTAAATGTTAATATACAGATAAAATGTTTTGATATAAAAATGTCTTATCAATTGGAGATTTACCAATCCCCATCCTCACCAAAAAGTAACTTTTTCTCCAAGTGAAAATAATAACTTCATTTTACTATACTGAATTATTCATACCTGACCATTGTATTTTGAATAATCAAACACATACATACAAACTGAATAGGACCAGAACTTATCATCACCCCACTTCTCTTCCATCAAACTTAAAACAAGTAATCTTGTTAAGTATCCCTTTAAACCTGTCCAATCACCTACTATTGAAACTGAGGATCATCCCAAACCAAGTGTCCCTATCTATCCATACGATCACACAAATCTCTCAATCTTTTTGCCCTCTCAAATTCATCGCATTCCTAAACCACAATCCAGACAGGACTATTGCCACAACTTCCTAAAAGGTCTTCCCACTACCCAATATCTTCTCCCTCTAACTCAGGGTTTCTCAACCTTGGCATTATTCCCATTTTGAGCTGAATAATTCTGTGTTGTAGGACCCTGTACTGTCCTGTGCACTACAGCACGTTAAGCAGCATACCTGGTCTCTACCTACTAGATGCAGGTAGCTGCCCTTCTAACATGATGCCAAATGTCTCCTGGGAAGGAGGGGTGCCAATCTCCTCATCCTTCCTCATTCCCCACTGAGCAATCACTTAAAAACTTTTTGATAATTACCTGTGGCCTGCAGAAAAATCGAAACCTGTTAACAATGGTATACTATTCACTGTTCTTCCTCCCAGGTAGCTTCAGAACCTCTTTTATTCACAGCCTTACTCATTCTATGTTCCCAAAATGCCACACTACCAGAAATTCTCTGAACAAGTCTTTGCTTTACATCTGCACTGACGGTGCAGTTCAACAGGGTTTGCTAAAGAAGAATCACAGGGCTCAAAATGACAGTGTTTGCAAATCTACAGTTTATTACTGTATGTTATAATGTCATAAATCTACAGTTTATATTATATTACTATATATGTCTATGTAAGCTCTCTGAGGTCAGAGTCAGTCTCTGGGAGGTAGTATAATAAAGTGGTTAAGAATTTAACTTGGGACTGAAAAGAGTCCCAAAAGGAAAAGAATATAAAACATCACAGCCAAAGGCTGTCTCACAGCAAGAGGTCTGAAAAGGTCAGGTGTGGGCTCCTTTGTCTTCCCTCTGTTAGGTCTGTGGCCAGACACATACTCGCTCAGATCTGGAACCACCCAAGTGTGCAAACAAAACACCCTGGAACCAAGGAACACAAAATGGAGTCTTGACCACATTTTTAAATATTTCGCTGGTCACATAGGCATATTCCTGCTATGAAGCTAGTCTCAACAACAGAGCTCTGTGTTGGGGGTGTGGTCTCACCAAGACCAGGAGCAAATCATCAATCTCACTGTTACCAATAAATAATGTTGACAAACTGGTACAAACTGCCCCCAAAGCCCTTGGACTCACAGTCACAAAGCTATTATAATAGCTTTACATTAAAGCTAATAATATATAGTTTTGTGACAATATATGTAACTATAGTCACAAAACTATTATTATTCAGTGTATTTCACTGTCATGCACAAATGTTAGCAATATAGTTCAGGCTAATTTCAGGCCTGCTGGAACTGTCATGAACATATCTGCCTAGGGCCCCTTCTTCTCTCCTCTGCTGCCTTGTCGAACAACGGCTACTTACCTTGCAGACTCAGCTCTAATATCAGCTCCTCAGCTAAATTTCCCAATGATCCTTCTGTCTTCTGCCAGCACTATACCTAGTGTGTACCTTTATTGTTGCATTTAACATTTTATGACTATATATGTCTATACAAGCTCTCAGAGGTCAAACTCAGTCTCTGGAAGGTAGTATAATAAAATACTTCAAATTCAATTAAATTGGAAGTGTGGATTAGAGAGTTGACACTGGGTACTATAGAATATAAATGATTTTCTTTAAGGGAATATTTTAAGGAAGGAAGTTCAATAGGCCTTAAATATGAGAATGGAAAGAAATGCTAGAGGGAGCATTTCTGGAATTCATACATTTTAACATCCGGTCTTAACATCTCTCACTCCAGGTTTATTAGAGGAAAGTCAAATGCTGGGCATCAGCTACCTGGAAGCGATTTTTGAATTAGCCTAAGAACGGGTTAACACGGACAGGAAAGTGCCATCCCTCAACTTACACCCCCAACCCTGGAGCCGCGAGTTGGGGCCCAGGGACTGCTAGGCCCCTGATACCTGGAACTCCAGGGTGCACTTGGTGCCCTGAGCGATGTCCTCGTAGAAGCACTGCTTGGCGTTGTCAGGAAGCTCGAAGGTGATCTCAGAGGCGCCTCCGGGTCCAGGCACCAGCAGCAGCAGTGCGAGCAGCCCGCAGCCCCAACGGCCCGCGGCGGCCGCCCAGCGCTGCGCGGACCCCGGCCGCGGCATCCCGAGAAGTCGGCGGCCTCAACCGAGCTGCAAGACGCAGGGTCAGTTCTGCGCGGACTCACCGTGCGCGGCAGGCCTCAGCGCAGGCCGCCCCGCAAAGATACACGGCAGAGCAGGTTCGCGCCTGTGGGAGATTCGGGATCAGAGCTACCCTCCGGGTTCCTATGAGGGGCGCAGAGGGGCGCACCAGGAGAGGTGAAAGAGAAGCGGAAAAGGACTATGAGGGTCGGAAGTGGGGATTAGCCCTTGGGGGGGAAGGGGCGGAGCCTGAGACACCGGCTCCCGTGACCCGGATGTGTTCTCCTCCGGGGACAGGCGTTAGAGTGCGTACGTGGAAGCCCGCGAGGCGTTGGCTCTTCTTCCGTCGCAGCCTGGGACGAGGGGCGGGGCCAGAGTCGTGGGTGGAGAGGAGCGAGGCCAGGAAAAGGGGAGTGGCGGCCGCGGTGGTTACAGGCTATTGGCGAGGGTAATTACGCTCCACTCACTCGCTTTTTTTTTTTTTTTTTTGAGACAAGAGTCTCGCCCTGTCACCCAGGCTGGAGTGCAGTGGCGCCATCTGGGTTCACTGCAACCTCCGCTGGGAACTTAGCGCTGGGGAGCATCGAGGGAGTGGTAAAGGGCTCATTTTGCCCTAGGGTGCTAATCTTTGGTGGTAGAGCCCTCTGCAATTTGCAGAGTTTTCTCATAAGTAATAATAAATATTTGGACAGGAGCTGGACAAGGAGTGCGAATTCTAAGAGCAGACTGCAGGAGTTTTGCCATGTACTGGCTGTGACGTCCGGCCACTTGCTTAAACTCTCTGCCTCAGTCTGTGTCTGTAGAATGGAGATAATAACACCTACCATAGAGAATTATTACAAAGTTTCAATATTTGGAAAAACTACTTAGAAGTGGTTGGTACATAGCAAGCACTAGATGAATTTTTGTTACATAAATTAAACGTCTTCGAGCACGCCTTATCATCAAGCACTGTGCTGAGCACATTACATATATTATGTCATTCCATCCTTCAAACAACCTCATAAGGTATTATTACGCCTTTTCACTGATGAGAAAATTGAGTATCAAAAACATTGAGTAACTGCCTATGATCACACCACTGATTTGTGTTGAAGTGCTTAAAAATAATAGTATTAATAAGTAATAATAACAGCTAACAGGTGATGATTCTTATAGTGCATTATACATTTTCTCATACATTATACACACGAATTAGATATTATTCCTTTTTAAATGATTAGATGAGGGTCTAGTCAGCAGAAGATGAGTAGAGGGTTTTATGAAAAGGAAATAGAGGCAGATAGAAAGCAGTCAGACAGGGAAATGAGAGGGTGAGAGTAGGGGTGAGTGGGTAGTGGGGTATGAAGGGAGGAAGATGCAGGGCTGCTGTGCAGTCCTCCAGCCGCCTGAAGTGCCCAAAGTCTCCACAGTGGGGAAATGAGGGGAGAAGATTTGAAGTCAAGGTTCTTAGTTATTGGGTGGGGATCTGGGGAAGGTTGAGCCTTCCTGAGAAATGGGCCAGAAACCGAAGCATTATTTGTCTTAGTGAGTAGGAAGAAATCTGAATTCGAAAAGAGAAAACATGGGTTCTTATTTACTAATTATGTGACCCGGGACAAGTAACATTGATCTTCTAAATAAACCTCAGTTTCTTCATACATCAAATGGTAATACAAACAAACAGACACAAAAGGATGAATACGATTAAAATCACAATGCAATACATTACATACTGCTAGATAGGCAAAAATTTTAAGTGTAACAGTAACAGATATTGGTCAACTTACAGAGCCACAAAACCTCTTATACACTGCTAGTGAAAAAGCAAATTGGTTAATTAAGTTGGAAAACAATGTGCTGTTATCTAATAAGGTAGAATATATGTATACACATAACACACACACCTATATTCAGTGTGTGTGTGCATATATATATATATATATAGCCTGGAATATATAGCCACCGCCTGGAAATTTCACTTTACATATATTTATAGAGTATATGCTTTAGAGCAGTGGTTCTCAAGTGTTGCTCTGAAGACCCCCAGAGGCCTCTTGAAACGCTGTCAGAGGGTATGTAATGATCTGTGTGAAGCTGGATTTTCATTATATATTTCAACCAAAACAGCACAACAGAGTGAATATCAAAGGAAATGAGCACCCAGCTTCTTCTGTAAATCTAGATTATGAAAGATTTATGAAAATAAGGTCACTCTTCTTGCTAAATTTTTATTTGGAAAATATTTTTATTAAAAGGTGTTATTTATGTAAATGTGTGCGGTGAGTTGCATTGTGTCCCCCTAAAAAATACATGTTCAAAGTTTCAACCCCTCCACTCCGTGAATATGATTTTATTTGGAAATAGGGCTTTTCACAGATGTAATTAAGTTAAGGACCTCAAGATGAGGTCATCCTGGGATTTAGGGTGGGCCCTAAATCTAAAGACTGTTATTCTTATGGTATGGTTTGGCTGTGTCTCCACCCAAATCTCATCTTGAATTGTAGTTCCCATAATCCCCACATGTCATGGAAGGGACCCAGTGGGAGGTAATTGAATCATGGGGGCAAGTTTTTCCCATGCTGTTCTCCTGATAGTGAGTAAGTCTCATAAGATCTGATGGTTTTATTGTAGTTCCCATAATCCCCATGTATCATGGGAGAGACCAGGTGGGAGGTAATTGAATCATGGGGGCAGGTTTTTCCCATTTGTTTATGTTTCCCATAAAACAGTATTCGTGTTTATAATGTACCAATCGTGTTTATAAACATATAATGCACGTATAATGCATTGTTCATGTTTGTAACAGGTAGTTAGCTACATGAGATCTGATGGTTTTATAAAGGGCAGTTCCCCTGAACACGCTGTCTTGCCTGCTGCCATGTAAGATGTGCTTTTGCCATGTAAGATGTGCTTTTGCTCCGCCTTCGCCTTCCACCATGATTGTGAGGCCTCCCCAGCCATGTGGAACAGTCAATTCATTTAACTTATTTTTCTTTATAAATTACCCTGTCTTGGGTATTTCTTCATAGCAGTATGAACATGGACTAATACCCCTTATAAGAGAAGGGAAGATTTCAGATGCACAGACACAAAGATACAGGGGGCAGAGTGGGAGGAGGGGAATGGCATATTGAAGACAAAGATACAGATTGGAATGATATGTTCACAAGTCAAGGAACATCAAAGATTGCCCATAGCTATGGGAAACTAGGAGAATGGCTTGGAACAGTTTCTCCTTCAGAGTTTCCAGAAGGAATCAACCTTGGCAATACTTTACTTGCAGACTTCTGGACTCTACAGTTCTGAGAGAAAAAATTTCTGTTGTTTCAAGTCATCACATTTGTAGTAATTTGTAATGGGATCCTTAGGAAACTAATGCAACGTGTAATGGGTTTATTGTTTATTTTAAATGAATTATCAAATATTTTAAATGTCTCAGATCTCAATAACTTTTATTGGACATTTTTAAATTTTAATATTTTTACTTAATCTTTAATTTTTACGATTCTGAGGCCCAGCTGAGAACATGATGGCTCACACCTGTAATCCTAGCAATTTAGAAGCCTGAGGTGGGAAGATTGCTTGAGCCAAGGCATTCAAGACCAGCCAGGGAAACAGTGATACCTCTTCTCCATAATAAGTTTTTAAAAATTAGCTGGGCATGGTGGCACATGCCTATAGTCCCAGCTACTTGGAAGGCTAAGGCAGGAGGATCGCCTGAACCTAGGAGTTTGAGGTTATAGTGAGCTATGATCACACCACTGCACTTCAGCCTCAGTGACAAAACCAGATCCTCTCTTAAAAATAAAAAAAATAAAAAAAATAAAAAAAAAAAATTCTGAGACTAAAAAGTATGAGAATCACTACTTTCCAGAAATTCATGCACAGGTATACCAGGTATACCAGAATATGTATACGAGACTACTGAAAGCCAAAGCCTAGTAACAGTCTCAACTGGAAATACCCCATATATCTATAAATGTAGGCATATGTAGGTATATTCAAAAATGAGACATAACACAGCAATGAGAATGAACATATTATAGCTACACAGCACAACATTGCAGAATCTTACAAGCATGATGTCAAAGAAAGTGACAGAAAAAAAATCAGCATATAAAGGCTGACAACAAGCAAAACTGAACAATCCCATTTTCCCTAATACATGGCGAAGCTACACAAAAAAGCAAGGGAATGATTATCTCAATAGTCAGGAGAGCGGGGAAGGATGGAGTAATAAGTGAGAGACAACACAGGGTGGGGAAAGTGGGGGCTTCCTTGGTGCTGGTGATGCTCTTTTTCTTGACATAGGTGGTGGTTACATGTATGGTCACTTTGTATTTACATATTATTATATGGTTTATGTACTTTTCTGCATGTATGTTATGTTTCACAGCAAAATAAGGAAAATTTAATATACTGGATGCATCAGTAGTTAGTCATTATTGTGAGAAAAACACATCAAAACTTGTAGCTTAAAACAATCTGCATTTATAGTTTACCGCACATTAGAGCCCAGGTCAGCTGAGTGGGTCTAGTCTCACCTGGGCTCACTCATCCTCAGTGGTCCACTGGGGATTGGACAGACAGCTTTGCTGATCTTGGCTGGGTTCATTCATATTTTGGCAGGATAAGTGGCTATAGGCTGGTCTAGGACGGTGTGGCTGGGAAAACTGAACTCTTCTCCATGTAGGAGTCTCTCATCCTCTAATGGGCTAGCCTGGGATTATTCATGTGATGATCCCAGGATTTCAGGAGAGAGAAGGTAAAAGGCCCCTTGAGGGCTAGGCTCAGTACTAAGCCCTGTCACTTCTGTCTCATTCTATTAACCAGAAGTCACAAGGTCAGCCCAGATTCCAAGGATAAGGAAGAGTTATGTCTGTCAGGGTTTCACTAGAGAAGCAGAATCACTGGAAGGCTAAATAAATAAATAAACAAGTACATAGTTATCTTTGGGTATACATATATTATACAGTGTGTGGGAGGCTGTTTCTTCTGTGTCTGGTGCTAGAGCCTGAAGTCTGAAGATAATGACCATAGTCAAGAAGGAAAGATGGATGTGAAGTGGAAAAATAAAGAGAAACTAGAGCCTGTGAGAATGGGCCACAAGTACAGCCATTTCTCACTGCCTCCAAGCCCCGACCTTTCAGCAATAGGTGAACTGCAGGAAAAGCTGTCATTCTTCATGGAACTAAACATATACCTGGCCTGGGAGTCAGAAAACTTCAGGCATAAAAAAGAATATCGCTGCTGCTTCCTTACTTCAGATACACTGACCTTTATCTATGCAAGGAATAGAATTCTAGGAAACAGTAGCTCTGAATTAGCTAATTTAATACAATACAAATCCACCACAGACACTTTGCAAAGGTGAGTATGGGGCCAGGGAAGAGTTTTGTTCATTTTTGCGCTGAATTCACTCTGCCAGATAAAGACAGAAAATGAGCTAAACAAGATTCTTGTCCTTGGAGGGTTCATAATCTAGAGAATATGAATTTAATTTTGTTCCAGATTTTTAGTTTTTTTCCTTTACTTCCCTGGATTATTATAAGGATCAGAAAGAACATATATGTGAGAGAGCTTTATAAAATACACAAATTAATATAATCTTTATGTAAAGTACACGCTTTTACTAAGGACTACAAAGTGTTACAAGGAAAAAATAACCCATAATTTGGTCAGTTTACAGTGAAAACACAGCAATGGGAATTTTGACTCAAATGTAATCTTTGAGACTACATTGTCTCATATCCCCTACTAATACGTAGACTTGGGCAAATTACCTAACCTTTCTAGTACAGTTTCTTAATCTATAGAATGGGATAATTGTAGGTGGCTGAAAGGATATTGAATGAGATAATGAGAAAATGTCTGTACAGCACACAGCACAGTGCTTGAAATACAACAGGGACTCTAATTATTCCACAAAAGGCCATTATTGAAACAAAAACTATCATTTTATTCCTATAGATATGGCGTTTCCTATTATTTCTGTATGTTAGAATATTAGATTAGGTTAAATAATATTATAACTAACATAAATATAAGATAGAGAAGTTTCAGAGGACAAGGTTTCGGTGGAGGAAAGGAACATAGCCATGACCTCCTTGGTGTCAGCATCAGATGCACATAAGTGAAACTCTGAGATAAAGCATTTGCTGCCCAGAGATGGAGATCCCCTATTTAGGCAGCTCCTGACATAAGGGAGTAAAGACTAAAAATGTCAGCATATTTACTATTACACCTAGAGCCTACACTCATCATTATCTGAATCTGAGATATTCCTGAAAACATTTTGGATAGCAATTTTGGAAAGAGTCAGCCTATATTCTATTTCCTATTATTTAAATAGGAAAAATAATAGTCTATTCCATATTCATATAAAAATATCTAACCAGTTGTTCTAAATATCACCAGCAATACTCTTCAACTTATATAGCAACTCACATGTATCTTCATAATATAGTCATGTGCTGCATAACTATACTTCAGTCAACAACAGACTGAATATATAACAGTGATTCCATAAGATTATTTTTTTCAGGTTTTAAAAATAACCTTTGTTTTTTAAAAGTTAATGTGTGCATTATAGGAAACTGAAAACACGAGAAGGAACAAAGTCACCCACAATCACAAGCAGTTTTCTAAGATTATAGTACTGTATTTTTACTGTACCTTTTCTATGCTTAAATACACAAATACCTGCCATTGTGTTACAGTTGCCTGCAGTATTCAATGTAGTCACACGCTGTACAAGTTGGTAGCCTAGAAGCAATAGGCTACACCATGCAGCCTAGGTGCGTAGTAGGTTATACCATCTGGGTTTGTGTAAGTATATTCTGTGATGTTCACATAACTATGAAATCGCCTAAGGATACTTTTAAAAAAAATATGTCTGTCATTAAGCAATGCATGACAGTATAAGCATTTAAAGCACTAATTATCTAATTTCCTCAACACATAATGAGCTCATCAATGGTATGTTCATATGCAGCACTCAAGGATACTCTACATTATCAGATATAAATTATGTTTTCCTTCTACACTGCAAAGAACATGCACTGTAATGTAAATAAACAAGGACACACTATGTTAAAGATACATCATAACACTTAGCAAAATAACTTGATAAAACAAGGCAATTAAGAAATACTTGTTCTCGATCAGCCTGGGCAACATGGTGAAACCCCCTCTGTACAAAAAAAATATAAAAAATTAGCCAGGCATGGTGGCACATTGTGGCTGAGTAGCTGGGACCTACTCAGGAGGCTGAGAGGGGAGGATCACTTTAGCCTAGGAAGTGAAGGTTGCAGCAGTGAGCCGAGATTGCACCACTGCACTTGAGCCTGAGTGACAAAGTGAGACCCTGTCTCAAAAAAAAGGGAAGGAAGGAGAAAGAAAAGAAAAGAAAGAGAGAGAAAGAGAAAAAGGAAGGAAGGAAGGCAGGAAGGGAGAGAGGAAAGGAGGGAGGGAGGGAGGAAGGAAGGGAGGGAGGGAGGGAAGGAGGGAGGGAGGGAGGGAGGAAGGAAAAATAAAAGAAAGAGAAGAGTTACTTTCCAATTGCCCAGGTGAGATTTGGTAGTGGGAAGAGAGAGAGGGGGCTGTGATCTTAGTAGCAGTTTGGTGATGGGTGAAGTTTGAGGGAGAATGAGTAAATGAAGGAGTTAAGTCATGCAGTACGTGCCAGAAGCTTGTCCAGGTCTAAATTTGAGGAGCAGATAAACAGTCTTCTCACCTTGGCACTCAACAGTCAGTCAGTGACTAAGAAGCAAGGCCTGCAGCAATAAGACAAACCCCAATTGCCTTTTGTTGACTAGGCAATCCTTCAGGATGGACAGCATTCCCTTAGCCTGCAGATATAAAGTTCCTAATAATAGGATTGTATCTGTAAATGTATTTTGGAGTGTGATACTTCTGCTTATGTCATAATCACTGCCATTTATGATATCAGTCTTTCCTGTGCATGCTCTAAAGTATATTTTCAACATTGGGCACTGAGTATTCAGGGTTGCTTTTCTTTTTCTTCCTCTTCTGCTGACCAACAGTGATTATTAAGTTGGACAAATTTCAACATTTTCCTTGACTATGGACACACACACACACACACACACAAAATATATAAACCTTGGCAACTTCTGTGATTTTTTTGTTTTGAAACTATGACTGCCCCAAAACATTGTTAGGAACTAATTGCAGAATAGATTTTCTAGAATATATTTTTATTTAATAATATGGAGAAAATGATATCTATAATGTGCAACCCATTTAAATAATGAAAGCAGGGACTCATCACTCGGGAAAAGGTTGGAACTAGGTCTGCAGTGTACTCTGCATCCTCTCCTTTAGATATCAAAGTAATGTACATGCTTTGACTGACAGATGCATGGCAGATTCATTATAGCAGACTTTGATTCAGAGTGAATTTGTAGAGAAATTGTTTGCAATCTTTAGATGATGAGAATTCAGAAAGTGAAAGATACCTATATTTTTGCCCAGTTCCACAGATTGCTCCGTAGTAAAGACTTGTCTGATATCCCTGATATTTAAGAGAAAGCCAAATAGATACATCAATGCATTATTTTTCACAGTTCCTTAATCTGTTTGAAGAGATGGATACGAAGATGTACACAAAGGATACATTTTCAGACGTTTGTGAATTCCCAAATCTATGAGCACTTCTGCAGCATATGATTTTTCTAAAGCAGGCAATGCATTTGAAGTTTAAAAATTCATGTGAAATTTTCATTTCGTTACTAAGAGTGATTGCCTACTTGATAGTGTATTGAATAGAAAGCAAAACCACAAGGAAACCTTGATGTTGGCCAGTCACACAAATCATATTTGTGTCTCAAGAAAAGAACAAATTGTCATAAGCCACTAGTCCTCAAAAGCCACTTACCAATGGCTGAAACTGAAAACACGAAATCTCTGGAAGCCAGAAATCCAGGCTACTAGATTGTCAGCTCCTCAGAAACCTCTGTAATTGGACCATGTTGCTCACCTTCCTGCAGAAATTCCTCAACATTGTAAAGATTTCAGATGATAAGCATAATATTACGGGGCAATATTTCAAGTCCTCATTTAAAATGGAAGTTGAAGACAGTAACAAACACACCACCTTCCTCAAGAAAACCAGTTTTGCATTCTCCAAAATGTAGGGAGCAACAGAGAAGGAAGTTTCTCTTGTAAATGGCCAGTGAACCGGAAACCATACTGTGGGCTTTCATATTCATCGGCTCACTTTCAACTCTCCCTCCTACCCCACCAACACCACGCCGACCACTAGGTGGTGCTGCTCTCATTCTAATATTTCTGCCCGGGCACCAATAATGGATTGTTCCTCTTTCATCTGAGATTTATAGTAGCACAGCTATTATATTTTTTGAAAATATAAAATATTTTTAAAATACTTAAAATATTTTATATAAATTATATAATTTATGATTTACTATAAATTATAATATATTATAGTATAATATATAAATATTTAAACTAAACTTTTATAATTTATATAAAATAATTTATTTATATATTAAATATATTTAATATATTTATAACATTTTGTATCTCAATATTTATAAATATATTTAGTGATATATTTATAAATATGTCATAAAATATATAATATTTAAAATACTTTATAAAATATTTTGAAAATAAAAATATTTTTTTGAAATATTTGAGCGAAATTTTGCTAAAAGCACCAGGATAAAAAACTAGAGATGAGAATGAAAAGTTATTAGTGAATGGATCACACAATTACATTGACAACTACTTCTGAAAGGTCATGTTGTGGGAAATGTGGGCATTTTCCTAGGGCAGTGCAGAACCATGGAAGAGTTTTAACTGTGAAATAACCTAACTTCTATTGTCAAAAGAGCATTCTGACTGGCATATGAAGACTAAATTAGAGAGGTGTACTACTTCTCCAACTCTCTGACATCAGCTGGGTTTCCAATAATTCCATTCAATTCTCATGCTATCTATCTGGAGTTACAGTCAGTTCCCACAGGTTAAAGAGCTTAGTCCCAGAAGACTACCCCCACATCAGACACCAACACAAGTTCTAGGCGACCTGTACTTCTGACTGATCATCTATAAATCGAAGATTCCCACAACTCCCTGCTCAGGTTTGACAGTTCACTGGAATAGCTCACATTACTCAGAAAGGCACTTTACTTACCATTACTAGTTTGTTATAAAGGATGAAACTCAGGAACAACCAAATGTAAGAGATGCATAGGGCAAAGAAGGGAAGGGGATGCAGAGCTGTCATTCCCTCTCTGGGCACATAAACCTCCTAGCAAACCACCCTCCTGCTACCTCGAGATGTTCACCTACATGAAAGCTCCCTGAACCTTGTCATTTGGCAGTTTCATTATGTAGGTAGGAGGGGTTGATTACATCTTTGGCCATTGGGGATTAACTTAAACTCTAGCCTGTCTGCCCTCCCAGGAGATTTGGGGGTTGGGCTGAAAGTTCCAGGCTTCTAATTAAGACTTAATCTTTCTGGTTACCATCGCCAATCTTAAAGCTATATAGGGGCCCACCAAGAGTTACTTCACTAGAACAAAAGATTCCACCATCTCCCTTATTACTCGGGAAATTCCAAGGGTTTTATGAACTCTGTGCCAGGAACCAGGCACTAAGACCAGATATTTTTCTGTGGCGCCACAGCCGCTGTGCACCTGTGCTCTGATTGATGAATCATAGTGATATTTGGGGTTCCAAGAATCGGTATTAGTCAGTACATAATAATCTTCAAAATTGAAGTTATTTCTCCAGTGCATGGTTTCTGAGGTAAAGGTTCAACAATCCCTTGGGGGAAGACTAGCAGTATGATCACGGAAAGGGCCTTTCTCAACAATATCCAACATCTTTTTATTCAAAACATTCTAGGTGTGGAAACCGACTCAGGTCTGGAATTGGATGGAAGACTGGGATTTTCTAATGTGGAGGTTCAGAGCAGATTTCTGTTAGCCTTCAGCTTACTTGGTGTTCTGTGATTGTATAAATCAAGGACTTTAGTAGGTTGCTTATCAGTTTTATTTATGTAGACCCCACAAATTAGTCACAACCAGAAATCTCTGCATATTACCCCTTTCTTTAGGTCTAATTAACAAACCCACTCTGCTGCCTTTGCAAATGAGCAGAACCACATTCCTTAGGGCACTGTTCTGGGAGATCCTCTTTATCCCCCTGAGTTCAGGGAGCCCATTTTTATTCAGCTTTTCCCTCAAGCCCTTCCAGCTTACTAAGGACAGACAATAAACCATGTTTTAATTATTCAAGTGCACTCCTCACCAATCTGATTATCATGGCAAGTGTGAAAGGAGAGCCTTCTGGGCTGCAGGGTGGTGAAGGTGGATGGGAGGGATGCTTATCATATTCAATTCAACATGGATGTCCTCTGAAGTCTTCAAATTTCTTCCTCAACCTCATGCAAAGGAATTTGCTGCCTTTTAATATCACTTAATGAGCCATTCATTGCAGGCTTGTATTTGCTGGTTCAGCCAGCACACTTTTAGAATCAGTGGATTGCCTGAGCCAGCTCAACGAATGGCAACACCTGCATCAAAACATAAGATATCTGAAAAATTCCCTCCCAAACAAAGAACCTTCAAAATCTATTTTCATTAACATTCTCCAGATTTCTTATGGCACGACATGAATTAGCAAATGCCTGCAATTCCTTGTGAATGGAACTCTTATTTTATTTTATTTTTTCTACTCTGGTTCTGTACTTTATTTGTTTTGAATTCTGGTTACTAGCCAAGCTACAATAAGACTTAGGTAATGATTCTTAGCTTTCTTCTGCAAGGGAGGTGAGATACCATGGCAAAGGCAAACAGTGGTGAGCATTTCAGAAGATTTTCAGGGCTCTCAGTGTGCTCCAATGTTGCTCTTCTAATTGTCAGGGTCTTAATTTTTCTTGATGATTGTCCTAATTTAACCAGATATAGTGAAGTTTTAAATTCAACCAACATTGTAATAAGGCAGCCCAATAATTAATCTCTGCATTTGTTTTTCAGGAACCTCAGACTCTAGCAATCATTGGAAAGGTTCTGAGTATTGTGCTGTGCTTTTGGGGAAGAATTTTAAGATTTGAACATGCCTTTCTTTCATTTTATTAGTTACTGCCTTCAAGAACAATTCTCCTGCCCCCATACACCAGAGATTTGCAAGGGAATATAAACCCTCAGAGATGAGCCGTCTCATCATTACCTGCCATGGGTTGTCACCTTCACATCCTGGAATCTGCACATAAGTTTTACTACCTTTTGTCTAATGGCAGCTTCTTCCACAAGCTTTTCCAAGTTACTAAGAACAGCCAGTGGAGCACATTTTAGTGATTCCAGTGCTGCTGTCACACCATTATAATTATCATGGCAAGAGAAAAAGGAGAGGCTTCTGAACTCTGTTGTGATAGTAGTGAGAGGGTGAGTGGCAGAGATGCTTATTATAGATCCAATCCAACATGACTGTCTCTGAAAATCTGGGAATTTCTTTCATAACCTGATGAAAATGAATAATTGAAGTTTTAAAAATATCATTTAATACAGTCAGTCCTTTTAAAACCACCATGTTTCCCAGAGGCACTATTGCCTCCCTCTAACTCTTTGATACTAGTATCTGAATTAGTCAGAGTTCCTTGGCTGCAAGCAATAGAAACCAGCTCTGGATCACCTAAGCTGAACAGGGTATTTGCTGAAAGAATACTGAGTCAAAGCACTACTCAACCTCAGGAAGGACCAGAATCGGGGAAGCCCCACTTAACTCTGCAGATGTCTAAGTGTTCCCATTGGATGACTCAGGTCCAACAGTCTTCCATTCCTATGTCCCCACTCAAGAGTCAAATTCTCCAGAGCATATGATAAGCCTAGCTTGGAGCATCCACTCTTGTGGCAGGGTAAAGGAGGGAAATGTCTCATCACTGGTACATTTCAGAATCACAAGCCAAAGGTGTCCTCTGAGTTAGGTCCCTGCAGTGACCAGATGGCACATACATATGAACATACACACACATCCACATGCATGCAAACACAATGGTGGCCTTTTAACTTTCCATTTTAAATGCAAACATTAGAATACTCATCATGTACTTTCTGTTACATGGTCAATCTGAAGTAATTTTCGGAAAATATTTTACAAAGACAAAGGATTGAAATGTATTTTTACCTTATACTTCAGTTCTTTGGTAATCTGATTTATTATTACCTCTCACCACCGCTTGGGCAATGGTACAAAGAGGGCAGTCAATCTCTGACTTGTCCAGCTGCTAGAAGTTTAGCCAGTAACCACTATATCTCCACCCACCTTGCTTGCTGGAAAGTTACATGTTGAGACTGACCAATGAGCTTAGCACAGTGGCATATTGAGCATCATCCTTCCAGTTCTGCAAAAGGTAGCACTGACTTAAACAAAGGAACCAATGGCAGGACAATCCTGGCTAAGGGATTCTGTGGGGCTATGACCTGCTCAGCCCGGATACAGGGGTTCCTGAGTTTCCTTGCTTGGTTCAGCTCCTGTGTTTGTAAGGCTAGACCTGCAATGACTGTTCAGTAGATTTAGAAAAAGAAGAGGCTGCTCATCTACCACATCCCCTATCTAGCCCTTGAGACTACCTTGACAGTCTGAAAAGGCCTCTAAAACTGTACCGATCTGTACTTGATGCAGCTGGTATTACTGTAGTCACAAGGGGCTTCTTAGTGGACGTAAATCTGTAATAACTTAAGTAGTGGAGGATCAGGATTGTTATTTTTGCTTTTAGCAAATCTTTAATTTTTATTTTTCAGATCTTGTTGCAAATCTTTAGAGAGGAAAAGTGAATTCCCAGTATCTGAATGGCTGAGAGCAAGTCATGCTAAGATTGGGACCTACTTTTAACCAGCGGGAGTTAGGCAAGAAGGTTTCTGAGTAGAGATTGTTCTGGATAACATAAATGAATGAATGGAGTCCCCCTCTTTCACTCTCTGCTAATCCTGATACTTTCCCTCAGGGGCTTTGAGCACAATCACTACTCATTAATTATTTCTCAGCTTATTGGTCTTATGCCAGTCTAACATGTTCTAGCTGGCAAGCCCATGGGAGTTGGAACTTTTCTACATTTACTCACCATTGGATCCCCAGCACCCACCTACTGCCTGGCACACAGAGGGCACTCAGTGAATATTTCTTGATTGATTATGTAGCAGGGTTATACATTGAACTCACACTGGATTTAAAGGTGCAGAATTGCTACATTTTCTGAAACTGTTCTGCTCTGGCCTTCCTCATGAATACCCCCAACCTCTTGGGTAATACCTTATCTAGGGTATGAAGATACCTTAGATGTGACAATTGAAAGATGTTGCTGGGCATGGTGGCTTAAGCCTGTAATTTCAGCACTTTAGGAGACCGAGGAGAGTGGATCACTTGAGGCCAGGAGTTCAAGACCAGCCTGGCCAACATTGTTAAACCGTATCTCTGCTAAAAATACAAAAATTAGCCAGGTGTGGTGGCACGTGCCTGTAGTCTCATTGACTCAAGAGGCTGAGGCACAAGAATCGCCTGAACCTGGAAGGCGGAGGCTGCAGTGAGCCAAAATCACACTACTACTGCACTACAGCCAGGGCGACAGAGTGAGACTCGGCTTCAGAAAAAAAGGAAAGAAAGATGTTTCAGTTTCTTTTACTTTAAACAGTGTAAGTAGACAGAGCTGGTTTGTAGAGTGTGTGTGTGTGTGTGTATATGTGTGTGTGTGTATGTGTGTGTATGCCATCCTCTTTAGGTAAATGCTTAGTCTTCCTGAGTACTTTGTCCCTTTCCTGTGACCTTCTCTAAAATTATATCTGGGTGTAGGACCAGGTGCTTTGACAGAAGGATGAAATCACTGAATCCAGGAAGTGTCCTCTGGAGTGTCCTCTGGTGTCCTTAGTGGTGTCTCTTGAGTGTTAGCCACATCCTGCCCTGCAGGCATGAGTGGCTGATGCCTGAGGCTGGTGGAGCTCTGTTTGTGATCCACTGGCCCAGTTCTTCTAGTTGGGTCAGGGCCTGGCAGTGCCTCTGCTGCAGCCTCACCTGGGCTTTTGCCAGTGCTGTGGACCCTCTGAATCTCTGCCACATGCCTCATCCAAACCTTGACTAAGCAATCTACCGCACAGCCTCTGAAGCAGGATGACTTCTTTCCTCACCATGCCAACACCTACTAAGGCTGCCTGCTCTCAACACAGCCTTCTTCACAGGGTCCCCTGTGTTGTATAGGAATCTCTGGGTCCTGACACCTGGGAACTAATAGAGAATTGGTAAAGTTAATCCCAGCCCTCCCTTTGTCTAATGAGGCTACACAATAGATTCATAAACCTCCCTGTTTTGTGGGGCAAATGGAGAGAATTGCCTCTTTCGTGTTCCAAACATGAGTTGGATGAGCATCTGCCCCTTAATTCATCTACCATGCTTCCAGTTAAAGCCTGTAGAGGAGAACTGGGGCTCCCTGCCTTTTTCATTCTCTTCCCATAATTTCCCAGGCCTAGAGTTTTGGGCTGCCTACTCTTATGTCATATTTTCTTCCAACTTGACTGCAGCCTTATAGCTAAAATAAAATGGCAGACAGCATGCTATAGGGAAAACAGTGCCCAAGCTACAGATGAGGAATTTTAAATTGGGAAAGACTAAAAAATTATATATTTTGTAAATAGATGGCTCCCTTCAGGCTTTCACTAATATTACAGTTTAAATTTTATTTTGCTATAAGATGCAAAATAGATCTATGAGAGCATCTAATGTGGAAGTGAGTTATTGACCTAGTCAGGGCGGTCAAAGAAGGCTTCCAGGAGGAAGTGAAAAGCAAGCTAAGGACTATAGATTGTGCTAAAGGAATAGTGAAGGGTTTTCCCTGTGGAAGAAACAGCATGCCTAGGTGTCCTGTGGTCAGAAGGTGGCCCATTACTATTTATTTTACCTTCAATGATGGTTGATTGTCAATTTAACATATGAGAAGAATATAATCTGACCATAGACTGAGCTAGGGCTAATGAGGACAAATGGCAAGGAAGACAGTTTCTAATTACCATCTCCTGTATAGTTCCAGTCTAATGGAGAACGATTTGTTAAATTAGTAGAGCTTGGTATCTTTTTGTTAAATGATTCTCTGATAATATTAACTTTTCTGCAAACTAGAAAGTAGAAAACTATTTTCTTTTTTTTAAAGAAACAATGATTTCAAGGAAGCAATATTGCTTAAAACAAAGAAATATTTTTAAATTCATAATAGGAATATAAACCTGAACTTAACAATTTTTTTATAGGGCTAAAATTTTATTTTCCTCTTTAGAGGCATTGACTCAGTTTGATCTTTACAGAATATGTATGAAACACAATACAATAATCATTTAGATTAAAGAGGCTTGTGATTAAAACCAGATGGATAAAATGTTTTATTATTGGGCATTTTGATATTTATGCTGACTAAACATTACTCTTGAACTTGTCTCCAAAGGTCCTGACAAAATGATGACAGCGCATCCCTTGTGAAAATTCCACCCATCAGACAGTGTGAGAACATGAGCTCAGAATTACATCTGATAATTGCTCATCTTTAATTCATTTTAGAATATGATACACATAGATGAAAAAAAACAAAACCCAATGACTAATGACTCATTCTTTTGTTGCCTCTAGCTTTACTTTCACAATAGCTTTTTGAAATACTGTGACTTGTGTGGTACAGAATCTGACCCCATCAAGAAAGGCACAGAAAGATTATATAACATATGTTAATCACCATCAGAATATCAATATGATTAGATAACTACACACTGACGTTTCTGAAGAGATAAAAGAAAATTTGGTATGTTAGCAATCCCCAGGTGGTAATCATTTGTTATCTGCCCAATATACAAATTTCTCAACATACAGCTAATTAAGCAAGAGAAAGAAAAATATCCACCAGTAATTTGACATATGATATACTCAGTATTGAGTGTGGATACTTCATATTTTATGTATTTGCATAATTCCAGTGGAGAATAGGGTAAACTTTTATTTTTGAGGTTATAATATTTGTGATGAAAATGAACCTGCCCCTTATTCCTCACTCACTGGTTACGTGTGATGAAGTAGTTAATCTTCAAAGTGGGCGAATTGAGCTTTTTTCAGGCTAAACCATAATAAGTTTATGGCAAAGACACAGTTTCTGAATTATAATCTACTATACATATATATGTATGTATATATACATATATATTATATATATATATTTGGTTTGAAAATTCCCTTCAGAAATTCGATGTGGGGAAAAAATAGAAATAGGACAAGATAATGTGTTAAAGATGAAAATGGTAAAATGCTAGGGTGCAGAGAATAATCTCACATGAGCTTTCTTAATCCTTGGGAATAAAACATAACAACATGCTGTTCTTATGTAACTCCGGTCTAGTTAATGGTATGTTGTCTGTATATGGCACTACATAATACTGTGTTTTCCCTAAACCCATGCATGATACTTTACACTAATTTATAAAAAGAAAGTATGTTCCCATGGACTAAATGCAAGAAAACACACTGCAGTAGGTAGACAAGCTCAGGGAGCAGAAGTCAAACAATGAAGCTTTTCTTGAGGAACTGTGGTCACAAGATGAGGTCCTGCCACAGTATACGACCAGAGCTGCAAACAGTTGAGAACACTGAGAATCTTTGGGGAAGGTGGTATGCAGAGTTAAGCTTGGGTATGGGTGGCAAACCACAGGATGTGTGTGAGGGGCAACCATGAAGTCATATGCAAGATTTAACTCATGTGCCAAAAGTAAGTGTGGTCCTCTCTGCCCTCAGTGTTGTAGCTTAAGAAACCAATATCCCAGGGCACAAAAGATTCTCTTGACCTCTTCCTTGGTTATTACTCATAGCATATTCTTTTGAATATACTGGGGTGGAAAATTTTTTAGATTTAGGGGGACAGATGATTTTAAGGAATTGCCAAATGCTGTTGGATGGGGAGTAATTTAGCTTTTTTTTTTATAGTATTGCGATTTTTTTTCTTTTTTGAGAAAGAAGGAGAAAGAGAAAGGAGATTATTATAAAATAATGAGGCATTTTCTTGCATATCTTCAGTAAATTTATTTTAAAATATTATATACCTCATATATGTATGCTCCTAAGTATAAAGCATGTCTACTCAAAAGTGTATAATTACATAATATTACCAAGTTGTTCTTAAAACAAGAAAGGTAGCTAATTTCTATCTGGACTACAGGTCTTGTGTGATTGGTTCATATGGAATATGTTCATAGTACCCATGTCAAATCTGGGGATGGATAAAAATAGGAAAACAAAATACATGGACAAAGAATAAATCTTGGTGCCAATATGCATAACAAATGAAAGCTTTAATTGCATCAAAAAATGAATATAGTATAGATGTAAGGAGCTGGCACAAACTCAGCACTCAATATGTGCGATCTGTCAGAGGATAGAGCTGCCACAAAAGCTATCATTATGAGCATTTACTGTGTACTAGACCTGCCAAATTGCTTTACACATATATCTTGCTTCTTTCTCGGGATGGCCCTATTACAGGTAAATTACTACTTTCCACTTTTAATATAGGGAGGTCTAGAGAGGTTAGATAAATCAATTAAGGTCATACAGCTAACAGTAGCAAAGCCAGATTTTGAAACCATATCTGTTTAAAACCAGATTCTGCACTTTTAATCCCTTAACTCTCTTTTGTATGTTTTCTGCAAAAGTAAAAAAGGAATTGAAATGAATATACTCTGCTTATATTAAAACTATTACACCAAAAGTCTGTTCCTTGGCTGAAACACACACACACACACACACACACACACACACACACACACACACACACACACACGGCATGGCCCTTACTTATACACATATACCAACTTACTCAGCTGAATGAGTGCTTCTCTCTTGTCTTTTATCTTTTGTCTTCCTTTACCTTCCTTCTTGACTGTCATCCTTCCCATTTCACTTTGCCTTAACCCCACTATTCTCATCTCTTTCACCTGAATCCCACCTTTACTTTTCTCCTTTCACAAAGGCAAAGACTTTGATGCTGTGGGTAAAAAGAAGAGAACTTGCAACCCCTAGCTGCCTCGTCCTCCCCAGCCATAGGCCATTCAGCTGTGTCTGAGGCATCTTCTTGTTTCCCCAACAGCCTGCTTGCCACAATCCCCAAGCCCTTCTCCAGCTCACAGTCAGAGATGCCTAGAGTAATCTCAGTTTAGTTTTCCTCTGCATTGTAGTTTATCCTGGCTTATGGCCTCCAAGACATAGCTCCACTATCTGTTTTCCTTTCCTAACAAGGTTAGGAGTAGGGAACACGAGAAATGAGGTGCAGGAGGAAAACTTTTCTACATTTAGATGGTTTCTAGAGTGTGTCACACTGCCAGATAGAAATGAGGCTTGTTAAAAGAGTACTCAGTAAGTGGGGCTGTCCACCTGACATTGCCTCCTCTGGGTATCAGAGTCATGACTGCATCAGGCAGGTGAGGTCCGTGACTTGTCCATATTCCACAGTGCCCTAGGAGTCGGGCAGGAGGAGGGTCCTTTAACTTCAGATTTCATTAAAACACTGTATTAGTCCATTTTCACACTGCTCTAAAGATACTACCTAAGACTGGGTAATTTATAAACAAAGGAGGTTTAATTGACTCACAGTTCTACAGGCTTAACAGGAAGCATGGCTAGGAGGCCTCAGGTGAAACTTACAATCATGGCAGAAGGCGAAAGGGAAGCAGGCACCTTCTTCACGAGGTGTAAGAGGGAGTGTGTGTAGGAGGAACTGTCAAACACTTATAAAACCATCAGATCTTGTGAGGACTCACTATCACAAGAACGGCATAAGGAAACCATCTCCATGATCCAGTCACTTCCCACCAGATCCCGCCCTCAACACGTGGGGATTATGGGGATTACAATTTGAGATGAGATTCGGGTGGGGACACAGAGCCAAACCATATATCAGACACCAATAGCATTTTCAAGTAATGATTACATCAACACTATAAAATAAGAACTAATTTAGCTATGCTTATGTATAAAAAATACACAAATGCTATACAATGTCCCTGATGTAAACGTCCAATTCTTTCAAAACTTAATAGCTTTATAATATCATTGGCTAAGAATAGCTAAGAGAGTAGTCTAATAGTCTCTGTTCTGCTTAAGTAAACATCTCTTCTATAACACATTATCCGAATTCTGCTTATCTTTGATTTTTAATGATTCCCAGGCTGTTCCTGTTTCAAACTGAGACATCACCTCTCTGTGTGAGGACCCCTGTTGCTAGTCAGTAAATGACCCCTATCTGCAACTACTTAAAGTTCAGATTTTAAACAACAAAAGTCATTGTTATAGAATTGCCAATGTGTGTTTTCAATATACTCACCGAGATGCCTGGCACTAAGTACTTGTTGCTCCAAGAATAGCATCAGGCAAGGGACAGGGGCCTAGTAAAATGAGGTTAAGGAGAAAAAAAAAAAGCAATTTATTAGAAGGATGGGGGTGATGTGGGTAGCTTATAGTTCCTAAAGAGAAGAAACTCAACTAGCTTCCCCAAGTTACTCTGTCCACAGTCACAGGATCTCTTGTTTCCAATTTTCTCTGAGCAAAGGCTTCATTCTCCCTCTTCTAGGCTGGCTCTCTCTGCTTATCCCAGTGTATGGGAGGATATAGCCACTGCAACAGCCCTAGTTGTTCTTCCCTTCCAATTCATACATTCAATAAAGACTTAGAGTTTGCATGTGCCTAATCCCATTTGCAGGAAAATGAACAGATTGACCAGCAGAAATTAGGTTTCCATTGGGTCCAACACACTAAGGGAGGGGGCAAACATGGGAGCCCACGAGAGAAGGAGGTGAGGAAGGGTTCTCAAAGGAGAAGGGTAGGATGAGGAGAACAATGGCTTCTGTCTCTGGGATAAATGGCTTCACTTCTTTCTCATCGCTCTGTCCTGCATGCTTCTGCACTCTTGAGCAGGACAAATAATTTTTTTTAACCAGAGCCCAAGAGGCAAACTGATCAACCACTGGGCTTAATAATGGATGTTAGGACATGTCCCATGTATTACCATTAAACATGCTCCTGATAATACCTTTTCAAGGCTACAAGGGTATAGCTGTTTAACGATGGTATCCTCTTGGTTCAGAGACATAGAAGCAAAGAGGGGAGAACCAAACCTCTTTGTTCATGAGCCAAGAATGAAAGGAACAGCAATTGAAAGAAGTTCGTTGTATCTTATTCCCCCATTCTAGGTTGTTATCTCTTATCAGGATTTAAATCCTATCCAAGGGAGGCTCTCTCCCCGACATAGTGGAGGCTAGAAGTCAGTCAACTAATTTTTTTAGAGTCAGTTAAATGTGAAATTATAAAAAATACACATACACCTTAAACATTTTATTTTATTTTATTTATTTTGAGACAGACTCTTGCTCTGTCGCCCAGGCTAGAGTGCAGTGGCGCCATGGTGGCTCACTGAAAGCTCCTCCTCCCGGGTTCACGCCATTCTCCTGCCTCAGCCTTCCGAGTTGCTGGGACTACAGGCACCCACCACCACGCCCGGCTAAATTTCTTTATATTTTTAGTAGAGATGGGGTTTTACCATGTTAGCCAGGATGGTCTCGATCTCCTGACCTCATGACCCGCCCGCCTCGGCCTCCCAAAGTGCTGGGATTACAGGTGTGAGCCACTGCACCCGGCCTAAACATTTTATTTTAACTTAAAACATGTAAATGCATATTCATTTGCAAATGTTGTGATGTAGCCCTGCCTTTTCTTTGAATATAGAATCATTGTTTGGTATTTAGTTCCACATTGCTTGTCTAAACCACGTTTATTTTTTCTGATTTCCAGATATGGTTTATTTAAAGTGGAATGAATAACGATTCATAAAAGAGTACAAAACAGTAGATGTTCACCAATTTTTCTCTTTCAAGAACATTTTTTAGTGACTTATCTTCATTGACTTTCTAAAATAGTCAATGTGGTTGTCATAGAAACAATCATTCCTTTTCTTTTGCCCTCATATTTCACTGGTAAACATAATCATTAACTAAAATATGTAAATCGAGTGACAAGTACAATTGTCATGAACAGGTGTGAGAACTAGCTCTGCAGTCTCCCAGTAAGGATGCAGCTCAGCTGAAGGGAGGGGAGTTTTGCAGCCTGCACAGGAGCAGTGTCTTCTCAAACTTGGGTGTGCCTCAGAATCACCTGGAAGGCTTATGAATACACAGGTTGCGGTGTTTTAGCAATTCCAGGAGGTCTGGATTAAGCAAATCCAGGAGGCCTGAGAATTTGCATTTATATTAACTTATAGGGGCTGCCAATGCTTGTGGTCTGGGGACCATACTCTGAGAACCACTGTTCTAGTGCGTGACCCAGTAGCCACAAGCATTCAGCAAGTCATGGCAACAGTTTGGATGCTTTTCAGACTGATTGGAGAGTGCCAGACAATCCAGCAGGCTAATTACATAAAGTTTGTTATGAGAGTTGGCCCTGTGATTCTTCTCTATCAGTCTCTCATATTGCTTATCCAAATGATCCGTGGTTAGCTGCTGAGGCTCAGCCAGTCACCCTGGGCTCTGGTTCCATCTGCAATGGATGACCGTGTAAATGACCATGTGCTCTGGGCTGGCTATTTAATTTTAATGAACCCCAGTTTACTTATCTGTAGAAAATGGGATGATAACATTTTTAAGGGACAAAGGACCTTGTTACTCATTGCACAGCAGACAACAGGAGCATCAACTTGTTTGTGTTGATTTCCTTTGCCACCAAGTCCCATAGGGTGACACAATATGAGCCATATGGATGCTATGCACACAGGGGGTTTGTGTTGTATCTAAGGAACACTGAGCGTTGGGAGTCTATTGCTTTATAGCAAGCACTAAATAAGCCTACTGTTGGTGTGGAGGAAGATTGTACCTTATCTCTCAAATTTGCCAGTACATAAAATAACCTTGAGAAATTGCCCTGTAACAGACCAATCAGTCTTGCAGTCTTGCCACACCCAGAAGAAGAGTGCCAGGGGCCCAAGGAGGACTGGCTGTTCCAGCACTGTGCACTTGTACAAAGTGCAGAATTGATGTATCCAAGCATATTCCCATTTTATAACTTGACATTCATTACCAAATTGCCCTTCAAAAAACTTTTCCAAGTTACATTCCCAGCAAGGACCCATTTTCTTACGTTCTTACTACACTGAGTATTATCACCTTTTAATCTTTGCAATTTTATAGGTCAAAGACAAATTCTTGTTTCACTTGTGTCTCTGTGAGATTAGACACCTTTTTACACTCATTAGTCATTTATGTTTTTTCTGTTGTGAATGGCATGTGCTGGTTTTCTCAAAATGAGTTGACTTGGCTCTTCTCCTTGGACCCAGGAAGAATGCAGCCTGGACCTGATCTTATGTGCTGAGTACCTATTAAGAGCAAGGCTCTGGTCTCTGTCTTGAGCTTCCCCACAGTAGTTGGGAAAATGAACCACACTCATGTACAGGGGAACTTGCAATGCCAGCCTCTGAATCCTAAGGGATGAATGTATAACACAATCATTTATTCAGTCAGCTATCACAGAGCCCCTTCTAGTACCAGGCATTCCTCGAGGCACCGGAGATATAAGAACCAGACATATTTCTGCTCCTAAAGCACTCATTGTCTGGTAAAGAACAGGCAAGTAGAATACAGTGTGAGGAGGAGCTATGGTAATAGGAGTGTACATGGGGTGCTATGGCAGCAAATCTGGAGATGATAATTTTTATATTTTCTAATTTATGTAACTTTGTGAGTAATGAGAATATGTAAGATAATATACAGCTCAAAAAATTATAAGATGTTATTATTAGGGATGGCATGATGCTATGAGAGGATTGTAGTTTAGACATACAAGGGTTGGTATCTCATTTCAGCCACTTTCTAACTGTGTGATCTTGAGGAAGTTTCTTAATAATATCTTCTTCATAGAATCACAATGAGTCACAAAAATAATATAAAGTCCAATCTATTTGTGGGACCTGGAGATCTACATATCATATTTATATATATTTAAAAGTTTAAAGCAAGTTAGTTATAGATAAAAATGCAATTTCTGTCAAAATTTCAGTTGCCTTCTTTGCAGAAATGGACAAGTAGATCCTAAAATTCATATGGATATGTAAAGGACTTCAAATAGCCAAAATAATCTTGAGAAAGAAAATCAGTTGGAGGATTCACACTTATCACAAAACTCACTACACAACTACATTAATCAAGACATAAAAATCAAGACATTAAAAATAGGCATACAAGTCAATAGAATGGAATTGAGAGGCCAAAAATAAAACATTACATTTGCAGCCAATTGTGCTAAGACAATTCAATGGGGGAAAGATTAGGCTTTTCAATAAATGGTGCTGGTACAACTAGATGAAGCTGAAACCCCTTCCTCACACAAATATAAATGAACTAAAAATGAACTATAGATCTAAATGTAAGAGCTTAAACTATAAAACCTTCATGAGAAAGCACAGGTACACATTTTCATGACTTTTTATTAAGATATGGTTTCCTTTTTTTTTTTTTTTTTTTTGGAGACGGAGTTTCGCTCTTGTTGCCCAGAACTAGAGTGCAGTGACACGATCTTGGCTCACTGCAACTTCTGTGTCTCATGTGCTTCCATGTGAAGAGACCACCAAACAGGCTTTGTGTGAGCAACAAGGCTGTTTATTTCACCTGGGTGCAGACGGGCTGAGTCAGAAAAGAGAGTCAGCAAAGGGTGGTGGGATTATCATTAGTTCTTATAGGTTTTGGGATAGGCAGTGGAGTTAGGAGCAATGTTTTACATGCAGGGGGTGGATCTCAAAAGTACATTCTCAAGGCTGGGGAGAATTACAAAGAACCTTCTTAAGTGTGGGGGAGATTACAAAGAACCTTCTTAGGGGTGGGAGACATTACAAAGTACATTGATCAGTTAGGGTGGGGCAGAAACAAATCACAATGGTGGAATGTCGTCAGTTAAGGCTATTTTCACTTCTTTTGTGGATCTTCAGTTGCTTCAGGCCATCTGGATGTATACCTTCAGGTTACAGGGCATATGACGGCTTAGCTTGGGCTCAGAGGCCTGACACTCTGCCTTCCGGTTTCAAGTGATTCTGCCTCAGCCTCTTGAGTAGCTGAGACTACAGGTGCCTGCCACCATGCTGGCTGATTTTTGCATTTTTAGTAGAGATGGGATTTCACCATGTTGGCCAGGCTGCTCTCGAACTCCTGACCTCGTGATCCATGCACCTCGGCCTCCCAAAGTGCTGGGATTGCAGGCGTGAGCCACCGTGCCCAGCCTAAGAAATGGTTTCTTAATTATGAACCAAAAGCACAAAGCAACCAAAGAAAATATAAATAAATTAGACTTCAAAATTAGAAGTTCTTGTGCTTCAAAGGACACTACAACAAAAATATAAGGTCAACCCACTGAATATGAGAAAACATTTGCAAATTGTCAGGCCTCTGAGGCCAAGCAAGCCATCATATCCCCTGTGACCTGCATGTATACATCCAGATGGCCTGAAGCAACTAAAGATCCACAAAAGAAGTGAAAATAGCTTTAACTGATGACTTTCCACCATTGAAATTTGTTCCTGCCCCACCCTAACTGATACGATATAGTCTCCACTGCCCTTAAGAAGGTACTTTGTAATATTCTCCCCCACCCCTAAGAATGTACTTTGTACACCTATCCCAAACCTATAAGAACTAATGATAATCCCACCACCCTTTGCTGACTCCTTTTTCCGACTCAGCCTGCCTGCACCCAGGTGAAATAAACAGCCTTGTTGCTCACACAAAGCCTGTTTGGCAGTCTCTTCACACAGATGCGTGTGACATTTGGTACTGAAGACCCGAGACAGGAGGACTCCTTCGGGAGACCAGTCCCCTGTCCTCACCCTCACTCCGTGAGGAGACCCACTTGCCACCTTGGGTCCTCAGACCAACCAGCCCAAGGAACATCTCACCGATTTCAAATCAGGTAAGCGGTCTTTTCACTCTTTTCCAGACTCTCTGGCTACCCTTCAATCTTCCTCTCTTGCTACCCTTCAATCTCCCTGTCCTTCCAATTCCAGTTCTTTTTCCTCTCTAGTAGAGACAAGGAGAAACATTTTATCCATGGACCCAAAACTCCGGCACCGGTCATGGACTCGGGAAGACAGTCTCCCCTTGGTATTTAATCACTGCGGGGATGCCTGTCTGATTATTCACCCACGCTCCATTGGTGTCTGATCACTGCGGGGACACCTGCCTTGGTCATTCACCCATATTCCCTTGGTGGCAAGTCAATTGCGGGGATGCCTGCTTTGGCTACTCACCCACATTGCAGCCCAGGGCTGTTCACCATCGCCTTCTCCGTGTCTCTACCTTTCTCTTTAAACTTACCTCCTTCACTATGGGTAACTTTCCACCCTCCATTCCCTCGTCTTCTCCTTTAGCCGTGTTCTTAAAAACGTAAAACCCCTTTGACTCACACCTGACCTAAAACCTAAATGCCTTATTTCCTTCTGCAATACCACTTGACCCCAACACAAACTCGACAATAGTTCCAAGCAGCCAGAAAACAGCACTTTTGATATCTCCATTTTACAAGACCTGGATGACTTTTGTCAAAAAATGGGCAAATGGTCTGAGGTGCCTGATGTCCAGGCACTCTTTTACACATCGGTCCCTACCTAGTCTCTGCTCCCAATGCAACTCATCCCAAATCTTTCTTCTTTCTCTCCTGTCTGTTCCTTCAGTCTCCACCCCAAGTTCTGAGTCCTTTGAATCCTTCTTTTCTGTAGACTCATCTGACCTCTCCCCTTCTCCCCAGGCTGCTCCTCACCAGGCCGAGCCAGGTCCCAATTCTCCCTCAGCCTCTGCTCCCCCACCCTATAATCCTTCTATCACCTCCCCTCCTCACACCCAGTCTGGCTTATAGTTTCATTCCATGACTAGCCCTCCCCAACCTGTCCAACAATTTCCTCTTAAAGAGGTGGCTGGAGCTAAAGGCATAGTCAAGGTTAATGTTCCTTTTTTCTTTATCTGACCTCTCCCAAATCAGTTAGCATTTAGGTTCTTTTTCATCAAATATAAAAACCCAGCCCAGTTCATGGCCCATTTGGCAACAACTCTTAGATGCTTTACTATCCTAGACCCCAGAGGAAGGCTGTCTTATTCTCAATATGCATTTTATTACCCAATCAGCTCCTGACATTAGAAAAAGCTCCAAAAATTAGATTCCGGACCTCAAACACCACAACAGGACCTAATTAACCTAGCCTTCAAGGTGTACCATAATAGAGTAGAAGCAGCCAAGTAGCTATGTATTTCTGAGTTACAACTACTTGCCTCCACTGTGAGAGAAACCCGCCACATCTCCAGCACACAAGAACTTCAAAACGTCTGAACCACAGTGGCCAGGTGTTCCTCCAGGACCGCCTCCCCCAGGAGCTTGCTTCAAGTGCCGGAAATCTGGCCACTAGGTCAAGGAATGCCCGCAGCCCAGGATTCCTCCTAAGCCATGTCCCAACTGTGCGAGACCCCACTGGAAATCGGACCATCCAACTCGCCCGGCAGCCACTCCCAGAGCCCCTGGAACTCTGGTCCAAGGCTCTCTGACTAACTCCTTCCCAGATCTTCTCGGCTTAGTGGCTGAAGACTGATGCTGCCCGATGGCCTTGGAGGCCCCCTGGACAGTCACAGATGCTGAGCTTTGGGTAACTCTTATAGTGGAGGGTAAGTTCGTCCCCTTCTTAATCAATACGGAGGCTACCCACTCCACATTACGTTCTTTTCAAGGGCCTGTTTCCCTTGCCTCCATAACTGTTGTGGGTATTGACGGCCAGGCTTTTAAAGCTCTTAAAACTCCCCAACTCTGGTGCCAACTTGGACAACATTCTTTAATGCACTCCTTTTTAGTTATCCCCACCTGCCCAGCTCCCTTATTAGGTTGAGACATTTTAACTAAATTATCTGCTTCCCTGATTATTCCTGGGCTACAGTCACACCTCATTGCCACCCTTTTCCCCAGTTCAAAGCCTCCTTTGCATTCTCCTCTTATATCTCCCCACCTTAATCCACAAGTATGGGACACCTCTACTTCTTCTTTGGCAACCAATCATGCACCCCTTACCATCTCATTAAAACCTAATCACCCTTACCCCACTCAATGCCAATATCCCATCCCACAACAGGCTTTAAGAGGATTAAAGCCTGTTATCACTTGCCTGCTACAGCATGGCCTTTTAAAGCCTATAAAGTCTCCTTGCAGTTCCCACATTTTACCTGTCCAAAAACCAGACAAGTCTTACAGGTTAGTTCAGGATCTGCACTTTATTAACCAAATTGTCTCGCCTTTATTAACCAAATTGTCACCACCCTGTGGTGCCAAACCCATATACTCCCCTATCCTCAATACCTCGCTCCACAATCCATTATTCTGTTCTAGATAAACCTAGCTGACCCCATAAATCCTAAATCCTTTCCCCACTCCCCTTTTCATTCCTTAAAAAACTGCCCTAAAAGCTGCTCCCACACTAGCTCTCCCTAACTCATCCCAACCCTTTTCATTACACACAGCTGAAGTACAGTGCTGTGTGGTTAGAATTCTTACACAAGAACTGGGACTGCACCCTGTAGCCTTTCTGTCCAAACAACTTGACCTTACTGTTTTAGCCTAGCCCTCATGTCTGCATGCAGTGGCTGCTGCTGCTTTAATACTTTTAGAGGTCCTCAAAATCACAAGCTATGCTCCGCTTATTCTCTATAGTTCCCATAACTTTCAAAATCTATTTTCCTCCTTACACTTGATGCATATACTTTCTGACCCCCAGCTCCTTCAGCTATACTCACTCTGTTGAGTCTCCCACAATTACCATTGTTCCTGGCCCAGACTTCAATACGGCCTCCCACATTATTCCGGATACTACACCTGACCCCCATGACTGTATCTCTGCTCCACCTGACATTCCCTCCATTTCCCCATATTTCCTTCTCTCCTGTTCCTCACCCTGATCACACTTGGTTTACTGATGGCAGTTCTACCAGGCCTAATCGCCGCTCACCTGCAAAGGCAGGCTATGCTATAGTATCTTCCACATCTATCACTGAGGTTACCACTCTGCCCCCCTCCACTACCTCTCAGCAAGCCGAATTCATTGCTTTAACTCAGGCCCTCACTCTTGCAAAGGGACTACACATCAATATTTATACTGACTCTAAATATACCTTCCATATCCTGCACCACAATGCTGTTATATGGGCTGAAACAGGTTTCCTCACTATGCAAGGGTCCTCCATCATTAATCCCTCTTTAATAAAAACTCTTCTCAAAGCCGCTTTACTTCCAAAGGAAGCTGGAGTCATTCACTGCAAGGGCCATCAAAAGGCATCAGATCCCATCACTCAGGGCAATGCTTATGCTGATAAGGTAGCTAAAGCAGCAGCTAGCATTCCAACTTCTATCCCTCACAGCCAGTTTTTCTCCTTCTCATTGGTCACTCCTATTTACTCTTCCACTGAAGTTTCCACCTATCAATGCCTCTCCACTCAGGGCAGATGGTTCTTAGACCAAAAAAAAAGTATCTCCTTCCAGCCTCACAGGCCCATTCTATTCTGTCATCATTTCATAACCTCTTCCATGTAGGTTACAAGCCATTAGCCTGCCTCTTAAAAACCTCTCATTTCTTTTCCATTATGAAAATCTATCCCCATTCCACCACTCTTGACTCCCTCTTGGAGTGGATAGATGATCTTTGCTGACAGGACACACTCCAACACTTTCACCCTGATGAAGTCCTATTCTTTACTTTTATACTCACTTTTATTCTCATTCCCATTCTTATGCCACCCTCTACCTCTCCCCAGCTATCTCCGCCACACTATCAATCTCACTCACTGTCTCCTAGCCATTTCTAATCCTTATTTAACAAACAATTGCTGGTTTTACATTTCTCTTTCCTCCAAAATCACCAAGGCCTTGATTTACTCACTGCTGAAAAAGGAGACTCTGTATATTTTTAAATGAAGACTGTTTTTGTTGTTGTTGTTGTTGTTTTTACCTAAATCAATCTGGCCTGGTATATGACAACATAAGAAAACTCAAGGAGAGAGCCCCAAAATTCTCCAACCAAGCAAATAATTATGCTGAACCCCCTTGGGCACTCTCTAATTGGATGTCCTGGGTCCTCTCAATTCTTAGTCCTTTAATACCTGTTTTCCTCCTTCTCTTATTTGGACCTTGTGTCTTCCATTTAGTTTCTCAATTCATAAAAAACTGCATCCAGGCCATCACCAATCATTCTATACAACAAATGCTCCTTCTAACAACCCCACAATATCACCCCTTACCCCAAAATCTTTCTTCAGTTTAATCTCTCCCACTGTAGGTTCCCACACTGCTCCTAATCCCGCTTGAAGCAGCCCTGAGAAACATCGCCATTATCTCTCCATACCACCCCCCACAATTTTTGCCACCCCAACACTTCACCACTATTTTGTTTTGTTGTTCTTACTAATGTAAGAAGACAGGAATGTCAGGCCTCTGTACCCAAGCGAAGTCATCATATCCCCTGTGAACTGCACGTATACATACAGATGGCCTGAAGCAATGGAAGACCCACAAAAGAAGTGAAAATAGCCTTAACTGATGACATTTCACCACTGTGATTTGTTCCTGCCCCACGCTAAATGATATGATATAGTTTCCCCTGCACTTAAGAAGGTACTGTGTAATATTCTCCCCCACCCTTAAGAATGTACTTTGTACACCTATCCCAAACCTATAAGAACTAATGATAATCCCACCACCCTTTGCTGACTCCTTTTTTGGACTCAGTCTGCCTGCACCTAGGTGAAATAAACAGCCTTGTCGCGCCTATTTGGTGATCTCTTCACATGGACGTGTGTAACACAAATCATACATCTGACAATGAGATGTACTGTCAGAGATGTCAATAATAAATCAAATAAGCAACTGTTAAGTAAAATATGTTCCATCCTCTTGACAGAAATAACTACATAAAGAAAAAAAGAAAAATTTGTGTTAAGTATGGTTTTATGTGACTGCAAGTTGGTAAAATATTAAACAACAAAATTTAATAACTATTGATGCATAAAAGACATAATTCACAAAATATATTTATTTCATAAAATTTATTTTTTCTTGCTGTCATTTCAGCAAAATCATTAATTTTGCCATTAAATTATGTACATAATTTATCTTCTGTTGAAAGTAATGATTCTGAAAGATAGCATTTAGTTGTATTACAGTGTATGAAATGTGAATATATTTTAATAAGAAATGTAAAGTAAAATAAATGTAAAAATCAAAACTTTATTGTTGTTTTAAGAAGTTTCCTTCTAAAATATTTAAAATTATGTATTAGAATTTCAAGCAAAATAGAATGTACAGTGTAGTTAATAAATATAAAAAATATAAATCAAAAGTATTTAAAGTAAAATTTTTAGTTTTTTGAAAATGTGATGAACTATCATCAAATATTATTATAAAAGCAGAACTATTTGTATTTTAGCATTTACTGTCTATCTAATTGCCAATATAAACCATCATTAAGGGATGTTACAGTTTAAGCCTAAATATATACAACTCTAAAAGAATATGAATTGTTTAAATTACAAAATATTTGTCAGTTGATCTTTGTGCAGTGCAACTTTGTGAGTTTCCTGTTTCACTGGTACCTCTGGAATTGGGAATTGAAAGATAATGAAAAGGAAGAATATAGATGCTGTTTGACCTTACTGGGAAAGAATACTTCTACATAAAAGAATCTATTTGATTCATGCTAAGAGGACAGTGTGAAAAGTTAATTAATTTGTCTTTTGTTTTTAAATGTTTGTACTGTTTAAATCTTCCTGCATTCTGAAGCATTATGTTTCTCTGACGTCAGCAGCAGTACAAACCACAAACCTTCGTTTATGGACACAGTTAATTTATTTTTTCAAGGACATAGGGGAAGAGAGGTGGAGAAGAATTTCCCTATGGCCAGAATGATCCTGAAGGGTGACTGATAAATGAATTGTGTATGTGTGTTTATGATATGCAGAGCCCTCTACAATGTGGAGCCCAGGCAGATCTAGCTCAGATGTAAGGGTGGTCCTGTAAGGCATGACACATGGCAGAGAAGAGGTAAATACATTTACACTATTTATCCTACTTGATTATCAGAGGGTTGAGCACTGTAGACTTTCGTCGTCTTGAAACACCTTTTCCTTGTCTCTTGTTATTCCACCTTTTCTGACTTTCTTCCCAAGTCCTCAGCTACTTTTTCTCGGTCTCCTTTGCAAGACCATTTTCCTCAACCAAATATTAATGCACAAGGAGGCTCAGTTTATAGGCCCTCTACATCCACAGTTTTAAATATGGTCTGCCTGCCATTAATGGCTACTCAGCATCTACATTTGGACATCTTTAAGGAATCTCAACTTTTAACATCAACAAGATCCAATTCATATTTTGCTGGATATTTTATGATTGCCCTTCTAGATCTACTCTTCATTCCTTTCCATCCTTATGTGTGTCCTGAGAGGGTATCCTGTAGGTATAGTCTACCTCAACAGACTCCCTTGTTGTATTAATTTCCTTTGTATTTGGATTTCGGTTTGAAGATCCCTGGTAGAAAATCTGAGGGAGGGCAAAAAGTAAGGTGGAGGTATTTGTTCCCTTAGCTACCTCCATCCAGAGTTACCTAGGCCTGAGGGCAGAACCTCTTACCCAAATATCTTATCTCCTATCATGTGACTTTCTAAACTAGGTTCCCATAATTGCTCCTTCTCTTTGCCTTTTGTAAATTCTACTATTTACAATCCCAGAGTATTGCACTATTTCTCATTGTTTGCCCTACTCTGATTGCACTTTTATAAATAGTCCCTTCAAATTACCCAGTTTGACTGTACCATCTTTTTCCCACTGGGACCTTAATTGGTACAGTAACTGACACTGTGACTGGTCCCAGAAAACAAAGTAAAATCCTTAAAACCCTGGATTGGATTGTGCAATACTTGAAGAGTACAGGGGGAAGGGGGTATGTATAATCCTTGACATACAGTAGTATCATAGTTACTCAAACTGTCACTGGTGATGACACAGGAGGTCAGGGTTTTGGGAAATCAAGTAGCTGTAAAACTTGATTGCTATGAGTTCTACAGATCGTAGGAACTATAGTGCCATCTGGGTTGTTGCCCTAGGGAGAATAAGTAGGGACAAAGAGAAATGAAATTGCCACATGAGAATTTATGTGGAAAATCAGAGAGCCCTGATGGCAACTTTAAAAGCAAATCTTAATTCCAATAACTGCAGGAGGAAGTAGTTGAGAACTAAGCTTAGGATCTGATTATAAGGGTTGCAGCATTAATTAAATGCTCAAGTTCATGAGGCTTATGATATTAAAATAGAGGCACTTATGGGGAATGAGTGTAACCCTGTCCCCTGAGTCATGGAATGAGTCATACTACTGCAAAGAAAGTATGACAATGTGTTCACGCCACTGGAATTCACTAGTCTTGCCCATCTCCAAGAAGGAGCTGGATCACCAGAAGAGCAGAATAGCCTGCCGACCACACAATTTTGGCACCAGCTAAAAGAGAACACCTTCAAGGTTAGGGGAGCTATCCTGCAAGATATGGCAAATACCTTAAATGAACAACATCTCCCTCTATATCTTTCTCTGCAAGTAGAACTAATGGGTCTGGAGACCAAGCAAACATGTGACATTTGCAAAAATGTATAATGTACAAGGCTACAAAACAAGGCTTAATAAATTCCAAAAAATGGATGCTATACAGCTTGTTCTCCAAAAAGAGTGCAGCAAAATTAGAAACTAACATTAAAAAGAGATTAGAAACCCTCATATGTTTTGAAATTTTAAAAAAACACTACAAAAACATTCATGGGTGCAATATGGCAAGAGAAAAAATAAAAGGTATAGTGTCTGGAATGGAAGTAATAAAATTGTCATTATTTGCAGATGACATGAATTGGAAAATAAAATGAACCTTGATACTTTTGTATACAATATAAAAAATCAGTATAAAATGGATCACAAACGTAAATGTAAAGGTAAAACAGTGAAGCTTTTAAAAAATACGTAAGAGAATATCTTCATGGCCTTGACGGGGGTAAACATTTCTTCAACAGGACCCTAAAAGCACTGCCAATGAGAGAAAAAAAAAATTTCATTGAAGTACAAACTTTTGTTAATAAAAAGAGATTATTTAGAGAGTGAAAAGACACGCTACCGAGAGAACAAATTCACAATACAGATATCTGTAAAAAGACACATGCAGAATACACAAAGAACTCTTACAACTCAATTATAAAAAGACAATGTGATTTAGAAATGAGAAAAAGGTTTGAATTAACATTTCATAAAAGAAGATATGCAAATGACCAATTAGCATATAAAAAGGAGTTTAAAATTATGGTCAGCAGGTAAATGAAAAATAAAATGACATTAAAGTACTACGCTTCACACCAAAATTAGTAAAATTTAGAAAAAAACAAACTGACAATACCAAGTATGATGGAACGTGGAATGACCAACTCTCACACATATACTGAGTGTACGTTGGTAAAAACCACTCTGAAAAACAATTTGGAAGTATCTAATAAAACTAAATATATGCTTATTCTATAATTCAGAAATAACTACTGCTAGCTATATTCCCAACAGAAATGAGTAAAGATGGCCAGCAAAGACATTTATAAGAACTTTCATACTAGTTTTACTCATAATAGCCCCACACTGGAAGCAATCCAGATATGACTTGAGAGTAGAATGGACAAATAAGTATATACATTCCCAGTAATGGAGAGGGAGAAAATACCTGTTGCTACAATATGAATAAAACTCACAGACATAATGAGGAGTGAAAGAAGTCAGTCACAAAATGGGACACATGGTTCCTTCTAGATGATATTAAGAAGAGGTAAGACTAATCCATGGTATTAATCAATAGTGGTTTCCTCTGGCAGGGTATTTTGGGTAAAGGGGCATAGAAAAGTTTTTTGGGATGCTGGAAATGTTTTATATCTTGATCTGGGCAGTAGCTACACAAGTGTATACATATGTAAAATTCATTGAGTCATTCACTTAATCATGTACTTTATATATAATAAGCCTTCATAGTAATGTTTCTTAAGTCACAGAATAAAGACAAATTTTAATGAGAATTATAAAATATTTAGAACTGGATGACATAGAAAGCACTGCGTGTCAAAACTTGTGGGATACAGCTAATGCAGCACTTAGAAGGCAATTTATAACCTTAACTGCATATATTACAAAAAAAGAAAGATGAAAAATTAATGAGCTATTCAAATAAAAAATTGCTAGAAGGACCACAGAGAAACTCCAAAGAAAATAGAAGAAAGAATATATGTTGAAAGCAGAAATTAATACAATATAAAACAAAAATAGTAGTACAGAAGATGACAAACACATAAAGAGAGAATGATAAATAGAAACTATGAACAAATGAAGAGTAGAAATGAGTCAGTAGCTACAAAAACAGCTAAGAAACAGAAGCACTATAATGGTTGGATACCACAGGAGGAAGCATGCCAGAATCTAAGACTCAGATGTGGCAAATTTTTAGAGTGGCTGTTTTGTTCCAAACTTGCAGTCAGACTACCGGAGCTACAGTGGTATAGGAATTAGGCTGCATTTCTCAACAAAAATGATTGAGATTGTTTCTGATCTACCTTATTTCCACACAAATTGTTGCAATAAAATTTTGACCCTAGACATAACTTGAACTTTAATTCTTGCAACCTGTTACATTTACCCGACCGACACCCTTTCCCTCTTCTTTTGCTAACCGCATACGATTTAGAGTTCTGGGATGCACCCCCAACATGTTATGATTACATATGAGTCTTGTTTCGTGAGATGCAGACTCGATCCCCTTCCCAGCCAGGCCAATCAATGTCATTCCTATAGATGGCTTTTCCTAAAACCATTGGGAAGAAGGCAATCTTTTTCCTTAAGGTTACTAGCTAGGTCAAATTAAACATCAAGTTACTGAAGACTATCTTTCCAAAACAAAGAAAAGAATGCCTTGCCTGAGAATGAAGTTGACATAGAGGAAAGCAGAGCAGAGATGAGGAATGAGGCAGCAAGGTGTAAGAGAGACAGATTGCTAACAATATTGTTGAGGCCCTGGATCCAGCCACGGCTGAACCCATAATCAATTGCTTTCTTGCTTAAACTAGTTTGTTTTAGATGGCTACACTTGCAACCCAAATTGCCCTAGTAGCAATAGTTGATCAGTATTAAAAAAAAAAAAAATCTGTCTTAACATAGAAAAAAAATGTCACTGCTCACAGGATCTTCATATAGGTTTTCCTTAGTGTTACACTTATATTTTCTGTTCAAATTAGTGCCTGTAAGATGGTTCTATATTCTGCATCAACATATTCAAAGTTTTTGCTAGATTGCAGATTCAAAGTTTTTGCTAGATTACAAGTTTTAGAAGATTCGCTCAGTGGGTTTAAGTTTAAATTTGAGAGAAGAATAAAATAATCTAGCAAAGCCCTCGTTCATTCAGTAGAGGTAATACAAATCGAGCTTTTCTAAGGAATCATTGTCTTCTGTGGAGCCTCTGGGTGCAGGGTGCTAAAACGAGATTTACAATTACTGGCACAATCAAAATGCTCAGAATGATTGGGGCTCTTAGAAACTGTGTTGGACTCTCACAGTTTTCCAAATACTTGACATTCAGCTCATCTGAATATTACCCTCAATTTCCCCCACAGAATCTTTGTGTAAAGAAAATGAAATCTCAATGCCAACAGAGCCAGCAGAATGAGTGCTGAGCTAATCTCCATTTCACCCTGTGACCTACTCGCAGACTGAGTGAGCCCTCAGCCAACACTCATGAATGTGCTGTCCTCCAGAGAAAAAGCTCAGCATTCCTACATTAGAGATGCTGAACAGATTCTTTGGTGCTTTCAAAGAATACAACATGGCTCTAAGAAAGCTTGGCGTTTTTATTGTTACAGCTTTCAATTCCAATTTTAATACAGTGAATTTTGACAGCAAATCTTTCTTCTTAGTTAATGCTTACCAGTGGTTAATTATACATAATTTTAGAGGCTGTAGATGCCTGGATTACTCTTCCCTCAAAAGTAGAATCTTAACTAATGAAATGTACAGCTTCCTGAAGGAGGCTATTCAAAGAACAACCCTGCAGTCTCCAAGCAAACAAATCCTCTCACAATGACTTTGATGGATTTTGTGTATAGAATTTTCCTCTCTGACTGGAGTAGGCAAGTTGCATTCTTTTCTAAGAGATGCTGAAAACTAACTACTTTTCAGTAAACAACCAATAGAAGTATTTCTTTCAGCTTGCTGCCTTGCTCATTTTATTTCTAAAAACTGATAGCACAGTATCGATATAAGGCTATATACTGAATCCATTTTACAAATATTTAACTATTGGAGTAAATTCAGATAAGACTACATATAAAGTTCTCCCAAGAAGTGAAAAACAAGAAGCATATTTGCCTCCTATCAGGAGTATCTATGACTTAATACTTGTAAGTAACTTTTGAAAAAAAAAAAACATTTTTTTTTTTTTTTTTGACCAAGGCTCATCATTATATCTCTGGCATCTAGCGTAAGTCTGTCTTGAGTAAGTGGATTAATGAATGGATAAATTTTGGTTCATCATGGGATTGGCTTTTAAAAAATTATACTCTGGCATTTATGATAAATTTATTTATTTGTACCATTCTAATAACTTTGCTGTCAAATAGTTTGCAGTTTAACCTTTGCTGTTTGAGGTTAAGTAGAAACCTTTGTTTTATTAGAGCCTCAAGATGTCTCTTTTAAAGGAATTGTTCCCTTCTTAGATTTTTGTCCAAGAATCCTAAAGAGTGGTAGAAAAGGAAAACACAATATTCATAATCTTTCTTGGAATTGGCCGGTAATTGTGTAGCCTGAGAAAATGTCCCTGTTCATTATTTGGTGGAAATCTTGTTAATGCATAAACAAATCTTTGCATGATGCTGATCTGCAAAATCGAATTGGTCACAGGGTGTCAAAGTAGAGGCAAATCCCATTTCCCCAGAGGGACAATGCATTCTGCAGAAACAGAGTTTCCAGAGATTTACGTTGTTCTACACATCATGTCCAAGTATGCTTTCCTCTATAATTTACCCCATCAGAACCACAATGGATTTGAAAAAAAAAATTCTTTCTTTTTATAGAGAAAGGGTCTCACTATATTGCCCAGGCCGGTCTTGAACTCCTGAGCTCAAATGATCTTCCTGCCTTGGCTTCCGAAAGTGCTGGGATTACAGGTGTGAGCCACTGCACCTGCCCCTGAACCATAGATTTTTAATCTAGAAAGAAAACTTTCTTCCAGAACTTTTAAGCAATTTGTTCAATTAATCATCTTTCGCTTTTCATGGCAAAGGTTACCTTTAGAGTGAGAATTCAGCCTGTAGCATCTAGTGTGTGTGGGGTGGGGTGGGGTGGGGTGGGGGATTTGTTTGTATTTTGTTTATATTGTATAAGAGCAGCATTCCTTCCTTTAACTGTTTCAGTAACACCCAACATCCATTTCTTTAAGATTTTCTAGTCTCTCAACTTTTGCTAGCAGGCACCCAACCCACTGTCTTTGTGGCCTTCATTTAAATAACAAAATAGGGGCTGGGCACAGTGGCTCACGCCTGTAATCCCAGCACTTTGGGAGGCCAAGGCAGGTGGATGGATCGGGAGGTCAGGAGTTCGAAACCAAGCTGACCAACGTAGTGAAACCCCATCTGTACTAAAAATACAAAAATTAGCCGGGTGTGGTGGCAGGCACCTGTAGTCCCAGCTACTCAGGAGGCTGAGGCAGGAGAATCACTTGAACCAGGGAGGTGGAGGTTGCAGTGAGCGGAGATCGCACCACCACACTCCAGCCTGAGCGACAGAATGAGACTCCATCTCAAAAAAAAAAAAAAAAAAAAACAACAACCAAACTCTAAACACACCTTTTGATCAGGCTTTAGCATTATGTCTTGATCTTTTTGAAGCATCAGAGTAACACACTGTGGTAGTGATCATCTTTCCTCTGCTACTGTCAGGAGCTCCACATTTTCTCTCCATTCTCACTCAAGGACAAACTGATTCCTATATATAAATAAAAAAAGCATGAGTTTTGGTATTTATTCCATGTAAACCATGACTTCATTTTTTGAAATAATGTTACTTTGATGAACGATTAAAGTGTTTTCTCCTTCTTTTCCACAACTTCATTACTGCCTTATTCCAACCTCCTGTTCATTCTCTCATATGATCTTCCACCTCATTCCTCGATGGCCACCATCCTGAAATACCCACTGGTCCTGTGGATCACTAATCCAATAGCCTAGCTTCAGAGTTCCTTGACCTCCTCATTTCCAGTGATTTCCATCCACAATTTCATAAAAGTAATTCACATGGGTCATACTCTGGATTATGTCATTTAAAGTTTTTTGTTTTCCAACTGATACTTTTAGCATTAATAGCATGCCTCCTGTCAGCAACCTCTTATTCTTCTAGCTCAGCCTTTCACTCACAATATATCTAATTTTACCCAGGTCCATTTATTTGAACTCCTCAATTTTTTTCCAATTTACCACCTTTCCTTAGATGATGCTTTTGTTCCATCACTGTATTTGCTTGTCTTCATGCCCTTCTATTTTAATGGACTCACAAAATCACAACCCAGATTCTATGCATCACATTTCTCATTTGATCATACCTGTAGTTGAGTATAAAAGGTGGAAATGATTGTACAATATAAGAGATTAGAAATGCTGGTGAGAAAGGCAAAGCAAAATGGCTGAATAGAAGGCCTCACTGTTCCCCACCCTCACCCCCACAAGGACACAAATTTAACAACTATCTACACCAAAAAACTCCTTCAAAAGAACCAAAAATCAGCTGAGCACTCACAATATCTGGTTTTAACTTTACATTGCTGAAAAAGGCACTGAAGAAAGTAGGGAAGACAGTCTTGAATTGCCAATTTTACTCTTCCCACATCTGTTGGCAGTGGCCATGTGACATGGAGAGAGAATCTATGGGCTTGGGAGAGTGAGAGAGTAGCAATTGTGCAACACTGCATTGAACTCAGTGCTGCCCTGTCACAGCAGAAAGCAAAACTGGGCTAACTCAGCTGATGCCCATTCATGGAGGCAGTATTTAAAGTAGCCCAGCTAGAGGAGAATCACCCATTCCAGAAATCAGAACTTGAGTTCTGGCGAGCCTCACCACCATGGGCTAAAGTGCTCTTGGACTCTAAAAAAACTTGAAAGAAAGTCTAGGATACAAATACTGCAACTCCTACATGAGTTCTAGTGCTGAACTGGGCTCAGAGACAGTGGGCTTGGGGGGAATGTGACTTACTGAGACACCAGCCAGGGTGGCTAAGAACATCCTTGCGCCAACCCTATTTTAACCCCAGGCTGTACAGCTTGCAGCTCCAAAATATATCCCATCCTTCTGCTTGAGTAGAGGATAAGAAATAGTAAAGAGGACTTTGTCTTGCATCTTGGATACCAGCTCAGCCATTGTAGGATAGGGCACCAGTCAGAGTCATGAGGCCCCCTTTCCAGGCCCTAGCTCTGGACAACATTTCTAGGCACACCCTGGGCTAGAAGGGAACCTGCTGCCTTGAAGGGAAGGACTTTGTGCTGTCAGGACTCATCACTTGCTAACTAAAGAGCCCCTGGGCCGTGAAAAACCAGCAGCAATACCCAGTAGTATCTTGTAAGCCTTGGGTGAGACTCAGACTTGCTGGCTTCAGGTGAGACTCAATACATTCCCAGCTATGGTGGCTATAGGGAGAGACTCCCTGTGCTTGAGAAAAGTGGAGGAAAAAGTAAAGGAGACTTTGTCTTTCAGCTTAGGTACCAATTCAGCACAGTGAGGTAGACCACTGAGTGGGATCTTAGGGTCCTCAATTCCAGGCTTTGGCACTTGGACAGCATTTCTGAACCTGCCCTGGGCCAGAGAAGAGCCCACTGAAGGTTGAGTCTTAGGCTAGGCAACATTCAGCACAAGCTGACTGAAGAGCCCTTGGAACTTAAAGGAACATTGATGGTAACCTGGTAGTACTCCCTGAGGGCTTGTGATGGTGGTGGTCATGGGGTGAGGCACCTCTACCTGTGGAAAGGGAAGCGAAGAGTGGGAAGGACTGTATATCTTGGTTTGACTACCAGCTCAACTGCAGTACAATAGAATACCAAAGAGACTTCTAAGGTTTTTGACTCTAGTCCCTAGCTCCCAGACAGCACCTCTGGACCCATGTGGGGCATGCGGGAACTTGCCACACTGAAGGGAAGGACATAAGCCAGGCTGGTTTCACAACCTGCTGATTGTAGAGACACAGGGTCTTGAGCAAACATATGTGGTAGCCAGGTAGTGGTTACAGTGGGCCCTGGGAGATATCCAGTGCTGTCCGGGCTTCAGTCTGACCCAGTACAGACTCAGGGATGGTAGCCACAGGGGCTCTCCAACCCCAGCTCCAGGAAGCTCAAAACAGAGAGTGAGAGAGACTTCATTTGTTTGGGAGAAAGTAAGAGAAGAGAACAAGAGTCTCTGTCCCATAATCCAGCTAATTTTTCTGGATCTTATCCCAGACTACGAAGGTGGTACCTTCATGAGTCTGCAAGAACCACAACATTACTGGGCTTGGGGTGCCCCCTAAAGCAGGCTTAGATCACTACACTCAAGACCATTCAAATACTTGGAAAGCCTTCCCAAGAAGGACAAGTACAAAGAAGCCCAGACTGCAAAGACCACAGTAAATATCTAACTCTTCAATGCCTAGACACTGAAGAATATCTATAAGCATCAAGACCATACAGGAAAACATGACCTCACCAAATGAACTAAATAAGGCACCACAGACCAGGCCTAGAGAAAAGAAATTTGTGACATTTCTGACCGGGAATTCAGAATAGCTGTCTTGGGAAAACACAAAGAATAAAGAAACAAGCAGAAATTCTGGAGGTGAAAAACGCGATTGGCATACTGAAGAACACATCAGAGCCTTCCAACAGCTGAATTGATCAAGCAGAATAAAGAACTGGTGAACGTGAAGACAGGCTATTTGAAAATACACAGTCAGAGGAGACAAAACAAAAAAAGAATAAAAACAAAGAAGCATGTCTGCAGGACCTAGAAAATAGTCTCAAGAGAGCAAATCTAAGAGTTATTGGTCTTAAAGAGGAGGTGGGATAGAAAGTTTATTCAAAGGAAAGTTTATTCAAAGGGAGAACTTCCCAGACCTAGAGAAAGATAGCAACATCCAAGTACAAAAATGTTATAGAATGCCAAGCACGTTTAACGCAAAGATTACCTCAAGGCATTTAATAACCAAACTCCCAAAGATCAAGAGTAAAAAAGGACCCCAAAAGCAGCAAGAGAAAAGAAACAAATAACATACAATGGAGCTCCAATACATCTGGCAGCAAACTTTTCAGTAGAAACCTTACAGGCCCAGAGAGAGTAGCATGACATACTTGAAATGCTGAAAGCAAATAACTTTTACCCTAGAATAGTATATTGGGTGAAAATATCCTTCAAATATGAAGGAGAAATAAAGACTTTCTCAGATAAACGAAGCTGAGGATTTCATCAATATCAGACCTGTCCTACAAGAAATGCTAAAGAGAGTATTTCAATCTGAAAGAAAAAGATGTTAATGAACAATAAAAAATCATCTGAAGGCACAAAACTCACTGGTAATAGTAAGTACACAAAAAAATCACAAAGTATTATAACACTGTAATTGTGGTGTGTAAACTACAATGATCTTGGGTAGAAAGAGAACCAATCTTTTTGATGAACCAATCAAAAGTAGTAACTATAGTAACTTTTCAAGAATACACAGTACAATAAGATACAAATAGAGACAATAAAAGTTAAAATGGATGAAGCTAATATGTATAGTATTTATTAGTTCCTATTGCCTATTTGTTTGCTATTTGTTTATGTAAACAGGATTACATTTTTGTTTTAAAATAATGGATTATAAGATACTCTTTGCAAGCCTCATGGTAACCTCAAATTAAAAAACACACAACAGATAAACCAAAAAATAACGAGCAAGAAATTAAATCATACCACCAGAAAAAAATTAGCTTCACGAAAAGCAAGACAGGAAGAAAAGAAAGAAGGAAGAGAAGATCACACATACACATACACAAAAGCAGAAAACAAATAAAATGGCAGGAGTAAAGTCCTTACTTATCAATAATAACATTGAATATAAATGGACTAAACTCTCCAATCAAAAGACATAGACTGGCTGAAGGGATAAGAAAAACAACAACAACAACAATAAAAAACAAGACCCAGTGATATGTTACCTACAAGAAACACGGTTCACCAGGCTGGGTGCAGTGGCTCATGCCTGTAATCCCAGCACTTTGGGAGGCCGAGGCAGGCAGATCACGAGGTCAGGAGTTCAAGACCAGCCTGGCCAACATAGTGAAACCCCATCTCTACTAAAATTACAAAAATTAGCCAGGTGTGGTGACACACATGTGTAGCCCCAGCTACTTGAGAGGCTGAGGCAGGAGAATCACTTGATCCTGGGAGGCAGAGGTTGCAATGAGCTGAGATTATGCCACTGCACTCCAGCCTGGGCAACAGAGTCAGACTCCGTCTGAAAAAAAAAAAGAAACACATTTCACCTATACAGGCACACATAAACAGAAAATAAAGAGATGGAAAAGATATTCTGTATCAATGAAACCAAAGCAGAGCAAGAGTATCTGTATTTATGTCAGACAAAATAGATTTGAAAACAAAAACTATAGGAATAGACAAAGAAGGTCTCTATATAATGATAAAGGAATTAATCCACCAAAAGGATATGACCATTGTAAATATATATGCACCAAACACTGGAGCACCCAGATATGTAAAACAAATATTATTAGAGTTAAAAAAGAGATAGACCCAAATACAGTAACAGCTGGAGATTTTAACACCCCACTTGTGGAATCAGATAGACCTTCCAGACAGAAAATCAACAAAGAAGCATCAAATTTAATCTGCACTATAAATCAAATGGACCTAATAGATATTTATAGAACATTTTACCCAACAGCTGCAGAATAAAATTATTCCTCAGTACATCAACCATTCTCAAGGATAGACTATATGTTAGATCACAAAACATTCAAAAAATTTTGAATAATATCACACATTTTCTCTGACCATGATGGAATAAAACTAGAAATCAATAGCAAGAGGAATTTTGGAAATTATACAGACACATGGAAATCAAACAATATGTTCCTGAATGACCAGTTGGTCAATAAAGAAATTAAGAAAGAATTTGAAAAATTTCTTGAAACAAATAATAATGGAAACACACATACCAAAATCTGTGGGATACAATGAAAGCAGTGCTAAAAGGAACTTTATAGCTATAAGTGCCTTCATCAAAAAGCAAAAAAAAATTCAAATAAACAACCTAATAATGCATCCTAAAGAACTAGAAAAGTGAGAGCAAACCGAACCTAAAATTAGTAGAAGAAGGAAGTAATAAAGATCAGAGCAGAAATAAATGAATTTAAAATGAAGAAAACAATATAAAAGGACAATGAAAGAAAAAGCTGGTCTTTTAAAGATAAGCAAAATTGACAAACCTTTAGCCAGACTAAGAAAAAAGGGAGAGGATCCAAATAAATAAAATCAGAGATGAAAAAGGAGATATTACTACTCACACCACATAAATTCAGTAAAGTTGCAGGATACAGAATGAAAATACAAAAATCAGTTGCATTTCTATATGCCAACAGTGAACAATCTGAAAAGAAATCAAGAAAATAATTCCATTTATAATAGCCACAAGTAAAAGAGAATACCTAGGAATTAACTTAATCAAAAAAGCAAAAGCTCTCTACAATGAAAACTATAAGACATTGATGTAAGAAACTGAAAAAGACACAAGAAAATAGAAAGGCATTTTTATGTTCATGGATTAGAAGAATTAATATTGTTAAAATGTCCATACTTCTCAAAGCAATCTATAGATTTAATTCAATCCTTATGAAAATACCAATGACATTCTTCACAGAAATAGAAAAAAATTCCAAAATTTATATGAAACTAAAAAGACCCAGAATATCCAAAAGCACCTTAAGCAAAAAGAACAAAACTGGAGGAATCACATTGCCTGACTTTAAATTATACTACAGAGCTATAGTAACCAAAACAGAATGGTACTAGCATTAAAAAAGACATATAGATTAGTGGAACAGAATAAAGAACCCAGAGATAAATCCATACATCTACAGCAAACTCATTTTTGACAAAGATGAGAAGAACATACATTGAAGAAAGGACAGTTTCTTCAATAAATGGTGCTAGGAAAAATGAGTATCCATATGCAGAAGAATTAAACTAGACTCCTACCTCTTGCCATATATACAAATCAAATCAAAATGGATTAAAGACTTAAATATAAGACATTCAACTATGAAACTACTACAATAAAACATTGGGAAAACTCTCCAGAACATTGATCTGGGCAAATATTTCTTAAGTAATATCCCACAAGCACAGGCACCCAAAGCAAAAATGGACAAATGGAATCACATTATGTTAAAAAGCTCCTGCACATCAAAGGGCACAATCAACCAAGCGAAGAGACAATCACAGAATGGGGGAAAATATTTGCAAACTACCCATCTGACAAACAATTAGTAACCGGGATATATAAGGAACTCAAACAATTCTACAGGAAAAAGTCTAATAATCCAATTAAAAATGGGCAAAAAAATTTGAATAGACATATCTCAAAATAAGACATAGAAATGTCAAACAGACATATGAAAAGGTGCTCAACATCACTGATCATCAGAGAAATGCAAATCAAAACTACAATGAAATATTATCTCACCCCAGGTAAAATGGCTGATATCCAAAAGACAGGCAATAACAAATCCTGGCAAGGATGTGGAGAAAAGGAAACCCTTGTACACTGTTGATGGCAATATAAATTGGTACAACCACTATGAAGTTTCCTCAAAAAAACTAAAAATAGAGCTACCATATGATCCAGCAATCCCACTGCTAAGTATCTACCAAAAAGAAAGAAAATCAGTATATTGAAGAGATATCTGCACTCATATGTTTGTTGCAGCATTATTTACAATGGTTAAGATTTGGAAACAGCTAAAGTGTCCATCAACAGATGAATGGATAAAGAAAAATGTGATACTTATACACAGTGAAGTACTATTCAGCCACAAAAAAGAATGAGACCCTGTCATTTGCAACAACATGGATGAAACTGGAGGTCATTATGCTAAGTGAAATAAACCAGGCACAGAAAGACAAACATCACATGTTCTTACTCATTTGTGCAAGCTAAAAATCAAAACAACTGAACTCATGGAGATAGGGAGTAGAAGGATGATTACGAGAGGCTGGGAAAGGTAGTGGAGGGGATGTGAGGATAGCTAATGGGTACAAAAAACAGAAAGAATGAATGAAACCTAGTATTTGCTAGCACAACAGCGTGAGTATAGTCAACAATAATTTAATTGTACATTTTAAAGTAACTAAAAGAGTATAACTGGATTGTTTGTAACACAGGGATAAATGTTTGACATGATGGATACCCCTGTTTTATGTGATGTGATTATTATGCATTGCATGACTACATCGAAGCATCTCATGTACCCCATAAATATATACACCTATTATGTACCCAAAAGTAAAAGAAATAAAAATAAAATCAAAAATTAAAAACAAAACATCACCAAACTTCCAAATAAAGACTCCAAACACTTCTAGTATTAAGGATTAAAATAAATGTGACCTATACATACATTAAAGACAAATAAAAACAAGTATGATAATTATTTTTTTAAAAACTACAATGAGATATATTCTTACCCTGGTTTAAATGACTTTTATCCAAAAGACAGACAATAATGGATGCTGGTGAGGATGTGGAGACACGGGAACACTTGTACATTGTTGGTGGAAATGTAAATTAGTACAACCACTATGGAGAACAGTTTGGAGGTTCTTCAGGAAACTAAAAATAGAGCTACCTTACGATCTGGCAATCCCACTCCTAGGTATATACCCAAAAGAAAAGAAATCAGGATATCAAAGAGATATCTGCACTCCCATGTTTATTGCAGCACTATTCACAATAGCCAAGATTTGGAAGCAACTTAAGTGCCCATCAACAGACAAATGGATAAAGACAATGTGGTCCATATACACAATGAAGTACTACAAAGCCATACAAAGAATGAGATCCTGTCATTTAAAACAACATGGATGGAACTTGATTGAGGTTATTATATCAAGTGAAATAAGCCAGGCACAGAAAGACAGACTTCACATGTTCTCACTTATTTGTGGGAGCTAAAAGCTAATATAATTGAACTCATGAAGACAGAGTAGAAGGATGGTTATCAGAGGGCGTGAAGGGTAGTGAAAAGTGGCAGGGGGTGGGAGTTGAAACGGTTAATGGGTGCAAAAAGTTAGAATGAATGAGACCTAGTATTAGCTAGTACAACAGGGTGACTATAGTCAAAAATAATTTAATTGTACATTTTAAAATAACTAAAAGTGTATAATTGGATTGTTTGTAACACCAAGGATAAATGTTTGAGGTGATGGATACCCCACTTGCCCTGATGCGATTTTTATGCATTGCACGCCTACATCAAAATATCCTACGTAATCTGTAAATATATGTACTATGTACCCACAAAAATTTTTTAATCAGAAAACAATGCCAAAGAAAGAAATACTGGCAACTAATGATCTCAAGCCACAATGCTAAACCCTGTCCTAACTCTGTCCTCAGTTAGCAGATGACTTTTGACCTGACTTCACTTAGAAAATCCAAGTCATTGCAGGAGCAAACCCTTAACTGACTCTCCTAGCCACAAATAAATACATCTCGTTTGCAGCTCACCTTCCTTATCTTCTTTCATGCTTTCTCAGTAAAACAGCTGTCATTCCTTCAGAAAAAGACTAACTTATCCACTTAAGTTTTGATCCTGTCCCCCTAACTCCACCTGGGGTAACTTTATTGACCATTCTCTCTTTTCTTCATGACTTACCTGTTCCACTAACTCATTCTTCCACAGTAAATATTTAGTAAACACCCAAGTTTTGCTCCACACACATTTTCTCCACCTTTTTCTGGGAAAATCTCTGCATGTCTTAGAAAATGCCACCTGTAATGACAAGGTGGTGGTGTCTTCTGCCACGGTCTTACATAATCCTGTATGCCAGTCACAGTTAATTTTCCAGGAAACATTCCCGGGCATAAAGCAAAGGTGAGACCCCCAAGGTCCTGAGAATTCATTCACAGGTGACATAGCTTCAGAAAAATATCAAAGCTCTTCCCCTGAGAGAATCAGGTGAGCTGGTTTGTTGTTCTAAACAGAGGAGAGAAGAAAACCAAAAACAGAGAAGAGAATCAAGAGGAGAAGCAAGATGAAGACCAGCTAGCAAAGGTGAAGAGCGTTAGCCAAACTCCAAGGTTGTGGAGGAGGGGAGGAGAAGAGGAGAAAGCAAGGAGAGAGATGGGTGAAGACTATTTTAAGCACAGAAACTTATTCTTTTATTTGAAAGTGTTTGTTTACTGTCATATCACTCCTCTGTCTTCCCATAAATCTTCATGAAACATTTTTCTGAGGGGACTTTGTTGTTGATGATTTTAGAAGAAGGCAGAGGCTCACTCACATCTGCATTGCTGTGGCACAGCACAGAGATCTCTCACACAAAAGAGAAAATCAAAAGAAAGAGGTCACGATGATTGTAAAGTGTGGCCCACTTGCATTCCACCCCCAGAAATTTATAGAAATTATAGGAAGAGCTTTGAACTTACAGAAGGCGTGTAATCAAGTCAATCTTACTATTTTCTCTAAAAAGACAGAAAGAAGGCTCTGATGATGCTGTCATATGTCCAAGTACAAAAATGGTAACTCACAGATAGTTCTAAAGCAGTGATTCTCAAAATAAAATCTGTCAAACATGAATGGGACTTGAGGCTCCTTTTCTTGTAAGTCTTTGACCCTTATGGGTGGCTAATGCATAATTATATAAACTTATATCACTGAGTAAATACTAAGGGTTCTTAAATTGGGTGGTCATAACATAAAATTCGTCAGTTGCCAGAGTTTACTGAAAACTCTATTACAAAGCATCTGGCTGCCACGGAATGCTATAAAATTCCCATTGTGCCTGTTGCCCAGAAAGATTTCCATAATTCTCAGACTGGACTATATTATCTGCACCATCAATGTTAGCATGAGTGGGTCACAGTTTCAATTGCTGCTATTCCTGAACTAATAAATATAAATTCATAAGTTTTACTTTTGTGGATCATTTTGTTTTTGTGTAATTGCTGCAATGTTACCATTTTGATTTTAATTTTGGCCCTCTCCAAGTCTTTGTTATCGTCAAGTTCTTCTTTCCAGTGGGAGATGGGAACAGCTTGTGTAGATAGGCTGTGGCACCTTTTGTCCTACATTGGCAGAAGTTCAAGCAATTTAAAAGCTACAAAACTTCGTAGCTTTCGGTAACGGCTTTGTAAGCAGTTTTTAATTCTGTGCTTCAAATAGACCGATGCTGGAGAATAGGAAAGTTGTGTTCAGTTTCACTTTGGAAAAGTTGGTAACCACAGTCTGATGCATCCTTTCATTTGTTTGTGTAGGTTCAGTGGTAATATCTCCTCTTTTATTCCTGATTTTAGTAAGTTTAGTCTTCTGTATTCTTTTTCTTGACCAGCTAAAGATTTTCCAATTTTTGTTAATCTTTTCAAATACACAACTTTTGGTTTTATTATTACCTTTCTTCTGCTTGTTTTAGATTTAGCTGCTCTAGAGTGTTTTAAGGTGCTCCCAGTGGTTGGGCTGTTGATATGAGCTCTTATTTCTTTTTTAATACAGGCATTTATAAATTTGCCTTTATGCATTAGTTTCATGGCATCCCATATGTTTTGGTACATTATGCCTTTATTTTCATTCATCTTAGAATATTTTTAATTTCTCTTTTGATTTCTTCTTTAATCTATTGGTATTAAGAACTGTCATTTAACTTCTACATATTTGTAAGTTCCAATTTTTTCTGTTATTGATTTCTAATTTTATTTTGTTGTGATTGGAGAACATATTTTGTATTATCTCAGTCCTTTTACATTTATGTTTTATGGCATAACACATAGTTTGTACTAGAAAATGGTTCATAGGCACTTGAGAAGAATATATATTCTGCTGATTTGAGGTGTTCAATAGAGCATCTGTTCGTCCTAGTGGGTTTATAGTGTTGTGGGAGTCTTCTTGAACTAGTCTGCTGAGTTGTTCTATCCATTATTTTTTACAGAGATAAATGACTTTATTATTCACAGCGCAACAAGCAGCATAAGCATCCCCACATTTACTTTGGTTTTCTGAGTCTCAATTCCCACAGAACAATGTGAAGCAGGTCAGGCTATTCATGAGGGTTTCAACCTCAAGATCCAATTACCTCCTAAAGGTCCACCTCCAAACACCATCATACTAGGGATGAGGGCTTTAACATATAAATTTTGGGAAGACACAAACATTAACTTCATAGCACATCACTATCCTTTTTTTTTTTTTTTTTTTTTTTTACACAATACAATACACAATACAATATCTCAAACTGTTTCTGTTTTTTTAAATCACCCAATCCCTTTGCAAGCCACACATTTTGGACTTCAATGAGACTCCTGAATCCAAGGGATCCTTTGAATTCTTATTTAACTTGTTACTCTCATAAATTTTCATACTCATGACAACTTCCTCCTTCTTGAGACTATTTCCCCTAGTTTTTTCTAAAATGAAATACTTATACCTTCCTTCTTCCTGCTTTTTCCCTTCCTCTTCCTTTTATTGAAATATAATTCATATAACATGAAATTAATCATTTTAAAGTGTATAATTTAGTAGTTTTTAATATATTCATTTTATTGTACAACCATTACCACATGTAATTCCACTACACTTCCATCATCCCCAAAAGACACCTTATACCCCTTAGCAGTCAGTCTTAATTTTCTCCTGCCATCATCCTTGGAAAATCCTCATCTACTCTCTGTTCTATGAATTTGTCTATTTCAGATATTCCATATAAATTAAATTATACAATATATGTGTATGGTTTTTGTGACTAGCTTTTTTCACTTAGCATGATACTTTCTAGGTTCATCTGTGTTGTAGCATGTACTGGTAGACATTTCTTTTTAAAGTTGAATAATATTGCATTGTATGGATATGCTATGTTTTGTTTACCCATTCATCAGTTGATGGACACTTGGGTTGTATCTGTTTTTTTGGTTATCAGATAATGCTGCTATGACATTTGTGTGAATGTTTTCATTTATTTTGGGTTATACTCATTATTGAAAATAGATTATTGAAGTTTCTATGAATTATTGTTGTCTATTTCTCCCTTTAATTCTGTCAGGTTTTCTCCATGTATTTTGGTCTTTGTTGTTAGGTACTTATAAGTTTTAATTGTTATATCTTCCTGATGGGTTGACCATAAAATATCAATCTTTATCTTTAGTAATTTTTTTTACTGTGAGTTTTGTTTAATATCATGTAGCCACTCCAACTGTCTTTAGTTGCTATTTGCATCATACATCTTTTTCCATTTTTTATTTTCAACCTATTTGTATGTTTGAATCTAAAGTATGTTTATTATGGACAGGATATAGTTGGATCTATTTTTTATTGGATTGTTCAATTCATTGACATTTAATGTTACCACTGATATAATTGGATTTACATCTGACATTCTACTTTTTGTTTTCTATATGCTTCATCTCTTTTTCCTGATCTCCTCTGATCTCCTCTACTGTTTTCTTTTGATTTAAGTGAATATTTTTAGTATAACATTTTAATTTTTTAAAAGAATTTTTTAATTTTTTGCATTATTTTCATAGTAGCAGACTTAGCATATGCATTTTAACACCTCAGAATCTACTTCTAGGTTTATGCTAACTTAATTTTATCTTCTTCCCCCTTTTTGTGTTATGATTGTTATATATAACACATACATATTATATAATGTATAAATGTAATATATATCTATTCCAAGTGTTATCTACCTATCTATGTATCTGTCTATCTATTTATCTATCTATCATCTATCTATCTGTCTCAGCTTTCCTCTCCCAGTGTATCTGTGAACAATCCTGACTTGTCCTGGCATTGATGTGTGATAATGTACACTCAACTGTAAACCTCAGGAAGACAGAGGCCATGTCCATAGTGTTTCCTGCTATAGCCACTGAGTTACCACACTTGATAAAGTGGAAGCAATAATGCATAGTGGTTAAAAGTGCCACCTACAGTCCAACAGACCTGGATATACAGTGTCTCTGCTATCTACTAGTGTAGTAACATCCAGCATGTTACATAGCTTCTCTGTGCCTCATTTTCCTCATCTATCTGTGATACTGTAATGCTGTCATTCTTATTACTTGTCTGACACATTGTTCGTGTTCAGAGCTGTTCCCTTTTATCTTATCTGTTGGAGAAGTTAACTGAAGCTTCAGCACAATCCAGCCCATTATTTTACTTTTATGCAATGAATGTTTGAGGTTTTGACCATTTTTTTTTTCCTTCCCATTTGGTACCCATTTTTTTAACATTAAAAACAAAACGAAACAGAATTAAAGTTTCAGAAAGAAACAAAATTCATGACGAGATCAGCTTTCAGTTGTTTAGTGGCCTTTTTGTCACAGCCAGAAATGCCCAAGCTAAGAGCCCACCTGTGATCACTGACAGCCCCCACCTCAGGCAGCTTGACTTTTCTCAGCCCCGATTTGGGGTTTTGCATTTGTTTGATCACTATTTATGAATATATTCAGAATATTTCTTTTTCTGATCTATAAAGTATACATATTTTTTCTGTCCCTTAACTTTTAACCTTTTCTTGCATTTGAATTTTCCTGAGGATATTGTCAATACTAATTCTAAGTCTCATTTAATTTGCTTCATAACTATATGGAGTATAACTAAATAGGGTAACTATATTTACTCTCCAGGGCAATTCTGACTTTTGAGTTTGCCCTTGGCTGGTTTCAGATGTATGATGACCTTCCTTTGTGTCTGTATTCGAGAACTCCTTTTTGTCTGTCTAGTTCCATAGATGAATTACCAGGCTTCATGCACTGACTGGGGAGGCGTTGACCATTGGCTAGTTTCAGATGTTTGATGACCCTCCTTTATGTCTCTATTTGAGAACTCTTTTTTGTCTGTCTAGTTCCACAGATGTATTACCAGTCTTCATGCACTGACTGGGGCCTCGTTGACCGTTGGCTGACTTCCAGATGAGGGTGCTTCCCTGTCTTCCTGGATGTCACCAGCTTTCTAGTGTTATCTGTAGCCCAAGAGTCCTCACTCTCTTCTCTCACCTAGGAACAGATACCTCTCTTGTTTGCTTCTGGTCCATGGGAATGGGATGGAATGGAAAAAAGGAGCTGATCAGCATGGCTCCTCCTCCTCCCATCCCTGAGCAATTACCCTTTTGGTTGCCTCAGGGTCCAGCTGCTCCACTGCCTGCAACCTCTGAGACTGGGGCATCTCAGGAGCCCTGACACCTTTTGCCACAACATCATTGCATAGGTCTGGTGTATGACTCTTTCTGCCTTCTATCTTCCAGGACTTTTTCAGCCTCTGATTCACTACGGCAACTCCAACTCTTGTTCCAACACAGGTATAGAGTTTTTAAAAGTTATTTTCTCTTGTCATGTCTAAAAACTTCAAATACAAGACAGAGACTCCTTTGCTTTACACATTTGCTTGACTATTTCCTTCCCTCAATCACCTGATATTTTTATTCTAATCTATTGGTAACATCCTTTAGGCATTGGCTCAGGTGCTGAGATGGTCTGGGGCTCTCTGAAATTATAAAGCAAAATTTTATATGTCTGTAAACACTTGCATTTTCCTACAGCACAGGATGGTAATTCCTGTTTTCAAAGTAAGCCATGAACCAAAGAGTCTAATGATTGCACAAAAACAAGACAGTAAGACAATGATTTCACAGTTTTAAGTCTTGCCTGGAATTTTAGATTTCCTTTCAAATTCCTTTCAAATTTTAGGATCTGATTACTTTTGAACGAGGGAGTAAAAAGACAGAATCTGCTACAGTCTCAGCTGATTTTCCACATAGGTTTGGAACTGCTTTATGGGAATAATCTATATCGTCACTTTTAGTCAAACCAGAAGAGAGAGGAAAGATAAGAAGTTAAGAATCCAACTTATCTTTTAACAACACTTTTTTCTAAATTATTTCTAAGGTTGTGCTAATTCTTTTGGTTGTGAAAAGTTGAATTTTTCTGTTTCCTTCATTTTCAACTTATAGTTTGTCTATTTTAATAAATGACCTTACATTAAAAAATTGTAAAGAAATGTATACCACCAATTTAGAAATGGTTGCCTTTTTTGTAATTGAACTCGGGTACAAATTGGTGCATAACATGAAAACCTATGGAACTAGAATTATTATTAAAGAAATATTAGATGATTTAAAAAAAAAAAAATCCAGTTAAGGTAAGCCTAAGCCAGCAGCACCCTAGAATCCCACAGCATGCACTCAGCCCCTACAGTGGCCAGCAGCCCGGGTGTTAGTTGCTTTGCCTTCTCAACCCTTTGTCTCCCTTGGCAATGACTTCTTAGAGAAGTCTCCCTGTAGAAGTGATTGCAATTGCAAATTAAGAAAATGGACGAGAGAAAATAATTATTTTCTTCCATTCTTCAAGTAAGGCATGAGGTTAAGCATATGAGAGAACAAAATAAACCAATTCCAGCATGTAAATGATCAGCATCTATTTTAATAGCTGCACTTGGGATTCTGTAAATATAATGAATAGGGGGTCAAGTAGTATGTGGCTTTTGAAAACCATTTAATGGATCCGTATCATCAGCCTACAAACAGGATATGAATGGTCTGGATAATGGGACACAATTTAGGGATTGAGGGAAAAACTAACTTTGCTAATCTCTAGAACAATCAAGAAAATGTCTGGAATTTATAAGTAAGAGTGGGGAGAAAGCATGAACTGCCAGAAAGCTGTTATTCCTCTGCTTGGCTTTTAGCAGAGGCTGAGGAATTTGTCTGGGTTGTTTGGGAAATTCTTGTGGTACTTATAATATAATTGGGCAGAGGTTTTCCTCTTTTAATATATCTCTGCTTGCCTGCCAAATGCTAACGATTGCTGGATGCCAATTGTCTACAGGAGTTGTTAAATGAGTTTCCCTTCACATTTCCTCTGAGGGTGTTTAAAACGGTGAGGAATCTGTCAGGAAGTATGCTGCAGACAGCAACAAATCCCCAGTCTCCTTTCTACTCTGGAGGTACTGAGTTGAAAAGAGGCCAGGGTTCTTCAGACTCCACTCTTTCCTGACATCGCCCAGAACCTTGGCGAGGTTGCAAAGTCTTCAGGGGCTTAACCAAAGACTCTGGGATGGAGGTTCACTAAGTCCAGGAAAGCTTTCGCAGCCCAAAGACTTCTGCCTCTCTTAGCTACTTCCCTCTGTTCTCCATCCTTAAACCCTGTCAACCACTAATCTGTTTTCCATTCCTAACACCCTGTCCCTTCAAAAATGTTACATAAATGGAATCATTTAGTACCTAACCTTTTAGATTAGCTTTTTTCACTCAGTATAATTCCCTGGAGAGTCATCCAAGTTGTGTCCCATTTCAACAGTATTCCATGGTGTGTATGCACCACAGCTTGTTTAGTGACTCACCTATCCGATTTGGGTTGTTATGAATAAAGCTGCTATGTGAACATAAGTTTCCATTCCTTTGGACTGAATGCCCAAGAATACAATTGCTGGGTTGTAAGCTTTAGTTTTATAGGAAATTATCCAATTATTTTCCAGTGTGGTTGTGCCATTTTACATTCCTACCAGCAGCAGTTGGATCCAGTTTTTCCATGACCTGGTCAGTGTTTTCACTGTTCTTTATTTTAGCCATTCTGATATGTGTGCAATCACATTTAATCGTGATTTTAATTTTTATTTTTCTTATGGTAAATGATATTGAACATCTTTTCATGTATACCTTTTGACCACTTTCTAGTTGGATTGGTTGTTTTTAGTTGTGAGTTTTGAGATTTCTTTATACGTTCTAGATAACTGGTCCTTTGTTGAATTCATATAATATTTAATATGTTGCTCAGGAAATACATGATTACATTTTCACTGTGAAAATAATACAATATTTAGCATCAAAATTTGAAAGTCCGCCTCACACCCTGCTATCTAATTTCACTCATGCCACTAAGGGTCACCTTTTTTTCCCCAATTTTTAAAAATCATGTTAAAAATACACAACGTAAGATTTACCATCTTACTCATTTTTAAGTGTAGTTCAGTGGTATTAAATACATTCATAATGTTGTGTAACTATCACCACCATTCATCTCCAGAACTCTACCATCTTCTAAAACTAGAACTATTAAATAACAACCCCCTTTTGCCCTCTCCCCTCATCCCCTAGCAATCACCATTCTACTGTCTCTCTCATGATTTTGATCACTCTAAGTTGTCTCATACAAGAGACTGTGACTGGCTTGCTTCACTAAGCACAATGTCCTCAAAGTTCAACCATGTTATAGCATAAGTCAAAATTTTCTTCCTTTTTAAGGTTAAATAGTGTTCTATTGAATGCAGACACCACATTTTGTTTATCGATTCTTCTGTCCATGGACACTTGGAACACTTCCATGTTTTCACTAGTATGAATAATATTTGGCAGGAAGACTCAGAAGTAGAATTTGTGGAGCACACGGTAATTCTATTTTTAATTTTTTAGGAACTGCTATACTATTTTCCACAGTAGCTGTACCATTTTATATTGCCATCAAGAGTGCACAGTATTCCAATTCATCCACATTCTCATCAGCACTTGTAATTTTCTGTTTTTGTTTTTATTTTTGAGACAGAGTGTTGCTCTGTCAGCCAGGCTGGAGTGCAGTGGCATGATCCCAGCTCACTGCAACTTCCACCTCCAGAGTTCAAGCAATTCTCCTGCCTCAGCCTCCCAAGTAGCTGTGATTGCAGGCGTGCACTACCATGTCTGACTAATTTTTGCATTTTTAGAAGAGATGAGGTTTCGCCATGTTGGCCAGGTTGGTCTCAAACTCCTGACTTCAGGTGATCTGCCCATCTCAGCCTCCGAAAGTGTTGGGATTGCAGGCATGAGCCATCTCACCTGGCCTAATTTTCTGTTTTATGATCGTAGCTATTCTGATTGGTATGAGGTGGTATCTCATTTTAGTTTTGATTTTCATTTCCCTAGTGACAAGTAATATGGAACATCTTTTCATGTGCTTGTTGGCCATTTGTATCTTCTTTGGAGAAATGTTCATTCAAATTCTTTGCTCATTTTTGAATCAGGTTGTTTGTTTTTCTATTGTTAAGTTTTAAGAGTTCTCTATATATTCTGCATATTAATTCCATCAGATATATAGTTTACAAATATTTTCTGTAGCTTGCTCTTTTACTCTATTGACATTGTCTTTTAATGCACAATATTTAAACATTTTTATTAAGTCCAATTTGCCTACTTTTTTGTTTCCTGTGCCTTTGTTGTCACATCCAAGAAATTATTGCCAAATCCAATGTTCAGTAGCTTTTACCCTATGTTTTCTTCTAAGAATTTTATAGTCTTAGCTCTTAAATTTAGGTCTTTAATCTATTTTAAGTTAATTTTTGTCTATGGTCATAGGTAAAGATCTACCTTTATTCTTTCACATATGGATATCTACTTTTTTTCAGCACCATTTGTTGAAAAGACTGTCTTTCCCAGTGAATGGTCTCACATTGTTAACAAAAATAATTTGACCATATATGCAAGGGTTTATTTCTGGACTTTCTATATTCTATTCCATTTGTCTGTCTTTATGCCTGTATCACACTTCTGATTATTGTAGCTTTGTAGTAAGTTTTAAAATTAGGAAGTATGATTCCTCCAGTTTTGTTCTTCTTTTTCAAGATTGTTTTGACTATTCAGAGTCTCTTGAGATTCGATATAAATTTTAGGATAGGATTTTATATTCTGCAAAAAATGTCACTGGGATTTTGACAAAAATTGCATTGAATCACTTTCGGTAGTATTGATACCTTAATATTAAGTCTTCCAATTTGTGTGTTTTCATTTATCTGTCTTCATTACTTTCAGCAATGTTTTGTAGTTTCTGTTGTACAAGACTTTCACTTTCTTGGTTAACTCCTAAGCATTTTATTCTTTTTGATTCTATTGTAAACAGAATTGGTTTTGTAATTTCCCTTCCAGATTGTTCACAGTTAGTATATAGAAATCCAACTGATTTTTGTGTCTTGACTCTGTATCCTATGACTGTACAAAATTCATTTACTAGTTTTAATTTTTGTGTGAAATCTTTATAATTATATACATATATAAGATTGTATCATTTGTGAACAGAGATATTGTTACTTCTTCCTTTGCAACTTGGGTGCCTTTTTTTCTTGCATAACTGCTCTGCCTAGAACTTCCAGTATTATATTGAATGGAAGTGGTGAAAGCAGGCATCCTAACATTAAAGAAGAAACTTTCAGTCTTTCACCACTGAGAATGATGATTGCTGTGGGTTTTTCACATAAGGTATTTATTATGTTGAAGTAGTTTCCTTCTATTTCTAGTATTTTGAGTGTTTTTTAAATCATGCAACTGTGGTGAATTTTGTCAAATGCCTTTTCTACATCAATCGAGATGATCATATGTTTTCTGTCCTTTATTCTGTTAACAGTGTATTATGTTGATTGATTTTTATATGTTGAATATTCTTGTATTCCAGGAATAAGTCCCGCTTGGCATTATCTTAGTCTGTTTTCTATTGCTTATAACAAAATAGCTGAAATTGGGTAATTTATTTTAAAAAGAATTTATGTTTTACAGTTATCGAGGTGGAAAAGTCCAAAGTCAAGGTGGCACATCTGGTGAGAGTCTTCTGGCTGATGGGAACCCTACAGAGTCTGGAGGCAGGGCAGAGTATTACATGGTGAGAGAGCTAAGCTTGCTAATATGTTAATGTGCTAGCTCAGGCCTCTTTTCTTTTTCTTATAAAGCCATCAGTTTCCCTCTAATGATATCCCATACATCTATTATTCCAAGAATGTATTCATCCATTCATTAGAGCAGAAGCCTCATGATCTTATCACCTGTTAAAGGCCTTACTTCTCAATACTGCCACATTGGAAATTAAACTTCAACATGGGTTTTGAAGGGGACAGTCATTGTATGTAATCCTTTTAATGAGATACTGAATTCAGTTTGCTAGTATTTTCTTGAGGACCTATGCATCTATGTTTATCAGAGACACTGGTCTGTAGTCTTCTTGTAATGTCCTTACCTGGCTTTGGTATCTAGGATACTGCTGACCTCTTTAAAATGAGTTAGAAAGTGTTCCCTCTAAAAAAGTCAGATTTCAGCAACTTCAATTTAAAAAAAAAAAAAAGGAAGTGTTTCCTCTTCTCCAATCTTTTGGAAAAGTTTTAGAAGAAGTGGTATTAATTCACCAGTGAATTTTACCATAAGCTCCAGGACTTTATTACAAGATTTTTGTTACTGATTCAATCTTTTTACAAGTTATAGATCTATTGAGATTTTCTATTTCTCCATGACTTAATCTTGGTAGTTTTGTGTTTCTAGGGGTTTGTCCATTTTATCTCGGTTATCCAACTTGTGACATCCAATTGTCCACAGCACTCTCCTATAATCTTTTTTATTTCTGTAGACTCAATAGTAATGTCCCCACTTTTATCTTTAGGTTTACTAATTTGAGTCATCTCTCTTTTTTCCTTAGCCCATCTATCTAAAGGTTTGTCAATTTTGTTGATATTTTCATAAAACTTTTGGTTTTATTGATTTCCTCTATTGCTTTTATATTCTCGATTTTACTTACCTTTAATCAAATCTTTATTATTTCCTTCTTTCTGCTAGCTTTGGGTTTATTTTGTTCTTCTTCTTTACTTTGTAGTTCATCAAATTATAAAATTCAATTTTGATTTGAGCTCTTTCCTGTTTTTAGACATAAGCATTTATAGCTATAAATTTTCCCCCTTTGAACTGCTTTCACTGAATTCCATAAGTTTTGGTGTGTTTTGTTTTTGTTTTAATTTATCTAACAATATTTTCTAATTTTCTTTGTCATTTCTTCTTTGATCCGTGGGTTAAGAGGGTGTTGTTTATTTCACAAATTTGTGAATCCTCCACTTTTACTTCGGTTGCTAACTTCATCCTACCGTGTTTAGAGAGAATACTTTTTATATCTCTTTTTAAATCTGTTGAAACTAATTTCTAGCCTAACATATGGTTTATACTGGAAAATGCCCCATGTATACTTGAGAAAAATGTGTATGCTGTTGTTGCTAGAATGTTTCATTTGTCTGTTAAATCTAATTGGTTTATTATGTTGCTTAAGTCTTATATTTCCTTATCTATCTTCCATATGGTTATTCTATCCATTATTGATAATGTATATTGAAGTCTCCCACTATTATTGTAGAACTGTTGGTTTCTCTCTTTAGTTTTATCAGTTTTTGCTTTATGTATTTTGTTAGTCTGTTATTGTGTATACAGATGTTTATAACTCATATCTTCTTGCTGTGTTGAGACTTTTATTAACATATGATGTCTTTCTTTTTCTTTTGTAAACCTTTTGACTTAAAGTCAGTTTCATCTGAGGTCAGTACAGCTACCTCTGCTCTCTTCTGGTTACTTTTGCATGGAACAACTTTTTGTATCCCTTCACTTTCAACCTATTTATATCTTTAGATCCAAAGTGAGTCTTTTATGTATAGCATACAGTTGGATCATGTATTTTTATCCATTCTGCTTATCTCTGACTTTTAGTTGGAAAGTTTAATCCATTTACATTTAAAATAACTAGTGATAAGGAGGAAATTCTATAATATTGCTCTTTGTGTTCAGTATGCCTTATATCTTTTTTTGTACTTCGTTTCCTGAATTACTATTGTCTTCTTTGGTGTTCAGTTGATCTTTTGCTGTGAAGTGTTTGTATTTCTTTCTTATTTCCTTTCATGTATATTCTCTAAGCTGTTTTCTTTGTGGCTCCAATGGATATTACATTTAGCATCCAAAAGTTATAACTCTGATTTGGATTTATACCAGTTTAACTTCAATAACATACAAACTCTGCTACTTTACTACTTCTCCACCCTTTTGAGTTATTATTTTCATTAAATTATATATTGATACATGTGCACCCCAAAATAAAAACTAATTCTTCTTTTGAATGCATTATTGTCTTCATTTACATAGAAAAATATGGAATTAGAAACCAAAGTTACAATAATACTAAATTTTAGACTAATTTTTTTAGTGTATTAGTTTTTTAAGTCATATAGAAAACAAAAAAAAATGTAGTTACAGATCATTATATTAATAAGTGTGTGGAATCTCAAACTGGAACAAAAGTTGAGAGGCATGCTAACAAGAAATGCCATGACAAGTAATAGGAAGAAAAGAGTATTGAGGGAAAGGTCTTTTTTTTTTTTTTTTTTTTTTTTTGCCTTTCTTGAATTTGGTTTTTATTGTGAGTGGGTAAAACAAAACAAAACAAAACAAAACAAAAAGATGACATATTTTACCATTATCTGCTTAAGCATTTGTATTATTCAGGGTTCTCCAGAGGAACAAAACCAATAGGATATATACACAGAAAGGCACACACACATATATACACACACACATGCATACACATGTGCATACCTATATGAGATTTATGATGAAAATTAGCTTACACATGATTATAAAGGTCAAGAATTCCCACTGTCTGCCATTTGCAACCTGGTGAACCAGAAAAGAAGGTAGTACAATTCAGTCTGGGTCTGAAGGACCAGATGAACTGATGGTATAACCCCCAGTGTAAATCTAAAGACCCAAGAACCAGGAGTGCCAAGGCCTGTGGGCAGGAGAAGACAGATGTCCCAGCTGAAGTAAAGAGATGAAATTTTGGCCCTGAGCCGGATGAATGGTGTTCCCTGCTTTGGGAGAGTGATCTTCTGTATTCACTCTACTAATTCAAATGCTAATTTTTTCCAGAAACACCCTCACAGACACACCAGAAATAATGTTTACCAGCTATCTGGGCATCCCATAGCACAGTAAAGTCGGCACATAAAATTAACATTTTTCTCATTTGCCCTGAGAATACTTGCTGGCAGTGCTAAAGGCTGCAGCATTTACCCCGAGATAACTTTGCCACAAAAGATCTCACTTTTATTATTATTTTCGCATGGCTCTAGCACATCGACTTTGGAAACAAATTCTATTTATAGAATTCTGTTTTTAGTAGTGGTATTTCCATTTACAAAATATAGTAATTCTCAATAGCTGAAAATGTTAAATCCTGGAAAATGTAGCATTCTAATGTGTGATGTTAAGATTGTTCTCAAACAGTGGTTGGCTGAAGACTCATTTGATAAATTTGATTTTTCTGAAATAGACAATTTTGATGATTCAGACGATTCTGATGTTAGTTCTGTTTAGAAATAACTCCAAGAACAATTTTTATGTTTTACTTTCACACTGAAAATTAGTCAGATTTGCTTCATCCTCAAAGAGCATGTTTATATAAAATTGAAAGAGCGCTGGCAGCAAGCTGCACTTTTTTTCCTAAACAGGAAAAGGGTTAACCATCACACCATCTACATTCTGTGAAAGCCCCATACTCCCCACCGCTGTGGAGAACTGGGTGACAGTATGTTGAAGCTGGTAGGGCACTGAGAAAGCTTTGTGTCCAATTTCGCAGTTTTACTGAGGATGAAATGGGAGTTCTGACAGACAAAGTTACACAATTAGCCACAGCAGCACTAGGAAAGGAAATTGAATCTCTTGACACTACATGAGTGGTGAAATACTCTTGCTTTTGTGGTTTATTAAGGCCTTCTGGAAACTTTCACCAATGAAGAAAATCTGTAGGACAAGGTGTGACAAGGTAGACTCAAAAGAAAAAGGTAGACCACTTACAAAAGAGGGTACTAGCAAAAGGGCCCAAAGTTCCAAAGTTCCTACCATCCTAGGCTTACAAAGCATTTACTTGTAGAAGAGCATGGGGAAAATGGGATAAACTGGTATAATCGAGGTGAAAATGTTAAGTAGCCCAGGAGTAAGATCTGGGCACTCTAGGATTTCACCTCAGCCCTGTCCCTTTTCTATCTAACATTGTGTCCTTTGGTGATTTGATAACTGCAGCTTCCTTTATGGGTTGATCTGACCTTGAGTGAGAACATTTGGTTTCAGTGACATAATTAGAACAAACCAAAAATGTCTGTCACTCACACAAATAATTTTAAACATAGAGTAAGGCAAGAGTTACTAAAGTCCTATGAAAATGCAAAAAGGTCTCATTTTGTATGTTGTTTGGTTACTAACAAGTTCTGAAGTACTAGATACAATGTTTTGAAGAGTCTGATATTATTAAAATACATTGTGTTGAGATGGGTTGGTACTTTCGATGTGAATCTTGTTACATTAATCTCTCAGGGAAAGTTATTGACAGCCACCACATCTATTTTTAACTGAATGCAAACTGTGGCAGAACTAAAACCAAATGCTGAACTGCGTACTGACTATGTTCTAAACACTTAATATACAAGAGCTTGTAATACTGAAGCCCTTAATCTTTACTTTCATTTCCTATCTTCCTTCTGACTATAGTCCTTAATTTGAGTGTACTGGATTTTTTCTCAGATAATTCTCATTCCAATTATTCGTTATCTAGCTATTCTGAGAAGCTGATGGGAAAAAGTGTTACTCAGGGAAGCAGTAGGATTTTTTTTCAGAAGCCATTAGTTCAGAGAATTTATTCATTCAAGGTGGTTGTAGATATGAGTTGGTGGACACAAGTTCTTTAATAGGGAGAACAGAGAAAAGATCGTTAAGGCATCTGTTAATACATTTTTAAAATGGAGATACTAGCTCATTAGGGAAATTCTTGACATAGAAAATGTATTCACATTAGCGCTACCATCATTTCCAGAGTGTAAAATAATTTTGCAGTTTTAATTTAATGTCGGAAAATGCTTGAATATTTTTCCTCATTGTTTTCCAGGCCTTAACAATTTCAAATTATTCTATTCTACTTGCTGGCTCTAAATCCAAAGCTTCTGACAATAAATTTTACATTAGAAATTCTGTTGATACCTTTTTAAAAATAAGATACTTGTAGAATATAAAGAAATTGAGAAAATAAGGGGCTCAAAATAAAAGGGAGAATCATAATGAATTCTGAAAAATTAACTGCAAGAAGAAATATTTTTAGATGCTATTGTTTCTTAAAACATACTTCAACAGCACTTATTAAGTCTCTGATTTTTACTTCAAACAACACTTTCCCCACATTCATGTGTTAATAGTTACCTGTTTTTCAAGACCTGGCTCAAAAGCAACATTCTTTCCTAGTTAGTTTCTTCCTTTTCCACGGTACATAGTTGATTTTGTTTTGTGAATATCGTTTTATCTTTTGTTGTTGTCCTTTTGTTTGTTTGTTTTTAATACTACCTGATAGAAAGTAAGTTCTGTGAGACCTCATCTGCTTTGTTCATTACTATGGTCTCAGAGCCTAGAACAGGTGCATAGAAAATAATTGTTTTTCCACTCACTGACCTGTTCCATCAAACTAGTTCAGGTACACCTTGTTTAGAGTTGTCCCACAGACTCCTGAATCATTAAGGATCTGCTAAGCCAACCCACACAGATCTACAAACTTCAGTGGATGTATTCCAGGGGTTCTCAGGATGGCCTACTGCAGTAAGAGAATGTGAAGGTTATTTTCATGTGTCAACTTGATTAGTCTGTGGTGCCCAGATGTTTGCTCAAACATCAGTCTAAATGTTCCTGGGAGGTTATTTTTTAGATGTGATTAACATTTTAATCAGTAGGCTCTGAGTAAAGCAGATTACCCTCCATAATGTGGGTGGGCCTCATCCAATAGACTGAAGGCCTTTAGGGAAAAACACTGAGAAGGAAGAAGGAATTTTACCTCTAGACTGCCTTCGAAGTCAATACCTCTACATCCACTCTTCTCTGAGTCTTCAGTCTACTGTCTATAATGCAAAATTTGGCCCTCACAATCTTATAAGTCAATTCCTTAAAATAAATCTCTCTCTCTCCCTCTACATATATATATTTACACACACACACCCCCTATTATTTCTGTTCCTCTGGAGAACCAAGACTAATATAAGAAAGAAGGCAGAGTGGGAGATTGGCAGTGATGCTTTTATTTGTTCACTTGTTTTCCATGTATTGCAACCTAGAACATTTTCTGCACACTCAATTGAGTGGATTATGTGGAAATGATGGGAAGTGACCATAAAAACCTTTTTTGTCACACAAAGGATCACCTTATGGCAAAAGCACATTTATTGACATAGGAATCAAACATAAAAATAAGATCAAAAAGCAAAGTTTACAAATCTTCTGACCTCTTCAGTGAGGACAAATTAGCTGGCAACAGTATGCCATCTAGCAAATATTTTACAAAAGAGAGACACACAGGCTGTTGCTTCAAGGTAAAGGTAGTAATTTAACAGCGAGGGAGAAGATAACAGCTCAATCACGCTACAGAAGCATCTAAAAGCAAATGTTTAAAAATTATTTTTGTTATTGGAAGTAAAACATTACTTATAAAAACTGCATATTTATACACTTAAAAAGTTGGAAATAGACTGTTTGCAATATAGTATCTTTTAATTAGTTTGCAAGAACAACTGGGGCTATTTAATAGCTCAATTTCAAGGCAAGAAAAACTTGAGCATAATTACTGCATGAAATTAAAAAAATGAGTTTTATGATTTAAAATGAGTTTCATGATTTCCTGGCAGGGTACAGTGGCTCATACCTGTAATCCCAGCACTTTGGGAGGCCTAGGCAGGTGGGTCTCTTGAGGTCAGGAGTTCAACACCAGCCTGGCCAACATGGTGAAACCCTGTCTCTACGAAAAATATGAAAATTAGCTGGGCATGGTGGCACGTGGCAGGAATCCCAGCTACTCAGGAGGCTGAGGCATAAGAATTGCTTGAACAAGGGAGGTGGAGGTTGCAGTGAGCTGCGAGTTCACTACTGCACTACAGCCTGGGCAACAGAGCGAGACTCTGTCTCAATCAATCAATCCATCAATCAATCATATTCTTCCTCCAGGCCTAAGTACCTGCTATAGACTGAATGTTTGTAACTTTCCAGAACTCCTATGTTGAAATTCTTATCCTCAATGCAATGGTTTTAGGAGGTGGGGGCTTTGGGGGTTGATTAGGTCATGAGGGTGGAGTCCTCATAAAAGGATACTTTTATTAGTACCCCTATAAAAGTGATCCCAAAGAACTCTCCACTTCTTCCTGCCTTGTGAGAACACAGTGAGAAGGAGGTTGTTTTTGAAACAGGAAGCAGACCCTCACCAGGCATTGAAAAAGATTCAGTGCCTTGACCTTTTGCTTCCCAGCCACCAGAACTGAGAGAAATAAACATTTGTTTTTTAAGCTACTCAGTCTGTGGTATTCTGTTACACCCGCCTTCATACACTAAGACAGAAAATTGTTACCAAGAAGTAAGGGTGCTGCTATAACAAATATGTTTGTTTTGTTTTGTTTTGTTTTGTTTTGTTTTTTGACACAGTCTCACTCTATTGCTCAGGCTGGAATGCAGTGGTATGAGCTTGGCTCACTACAACCTCCACTTCCCAGGTTCAAGCAATTCTCATGCCTCAGCCACCCAAGTAGCTGGGAATACAGGCATGTGCCACCACACCTAGCTAATTTTTGTATTTTTAGTAGAGACAGGATTTCACCATGTTGGCCAGACTGGTCTCAAACTCCTGACTTCAAGTAATCCACCTGCCTTGACCTCCCAAAGAGCTGGGTTTACAGGTGTGAGCCACTGTGCCTGGCCTACTATAACAAATACTTTAAAATGTGGAAGCAGGTTTGAAACTGGGTAATGAACAGAGGTTGGAAGAGTTTCGGGGTGTATGCTAGAAAAAAGCCTAGATTGTCATGAACAATATTTTAAAGGTGATTCTGGTGAGGATTCAGGATGAAAAGAGCTATAGAGAAAGCTTTAGTCTTCTTAAAAAATACTTAAGTCATCATAAACTGAATGTTGGTAGAAAAACAATAAAGGCCATTCTGATGGGTCTCAGCTGGAAATGAGAAACCTATTATTGGACAGTGGAGAAGAGTCAATCTTTGTTTTAAATTGGCAAATAACTTGGCTAACTTGTGTTTGTGCTCTAGTGTTTTGTAGAAGGTAAAATTCGTGAGCGATGACATTGGCTATTTAGCTGAAGAGATCTCTTAAGTAATGTATTGAAGGTGTGGCTTGGCTCCTCCAAATTGCTTAGTAAAACATGAGAAGAGAGGAATGACTTAAAGTGGAATTGTTAAGCAAAAAGAAAGCAAGACTTAAAGATCTAGAAAATTCCCAGCTTATTTATATTGCAAAAATAAGAAAGTGTGTTTGGAAGACAACATTAAGGATGTCGCCAAATGACCACCTGATAAGATTAATATGGATCAACCATCTTAACAGAAGTCATGTGCTATTCTTCAAGACAGTGGAAATATATCCCCAAGGGTATTTCAGAGATCATCAGGGTGGCCATTTCTGTCACAGGCCAAAGTACACGGGCCCAGGGGACCCATGTACTTCCACCTAGGTTTCAAAGAATGGGGCTGCCGAGAGCTGTGGGGTGCTGATCTCAGCTCAGCAGAGCCATGAGCACAGGACCCCAGCTCAGTGGAGCTGTGACATTCCAGCAGGGAGCTACTTCAGGGTCATTTCACCAAACTGTGGGGATGATATCCTAATAGCATAGGAAGGCAGGGCATCAAATCAAAGAGGATTATTCTCAAACTTTGAGGTTTAATGAAGTGTACCTTCTTAAGTTTTGTCTTGTTTGAAATCTATTCCCCCTTGCTTCTTTCCTATTTCTCCCTTTTAGAATAGATACGTCCATCCTATACCTGTCCAATCACTATATTATGAAAGCATATAACAAGTTTGATTTCACAGGCTCACAATTGAAGAGAAATTTTGCCTCAGAATAAATTGTACCTCAAGTGCCACCCATATCAGATTTAGATGATATTGAGATGAGACTTTGGAGTTTAGACTTTAAGGTTGATGCTGTAATGAGTTAACACTTTTGAGGCTAATGAGATGGAATGAATGTGTTTTGCATGTGAGAAGGACATAAATTTGGGGGGACCAGGGGCAGAATCCTATAAACTAGATGTGTGAGTACTCACCAAAATTCATATGCTGAATAGACTAAGATAGCACTTTTTAATATAACATTTTTTCTGCTATGACAGCCATTAAGATCAAATGTCAAACTAAATCTAGTGCTGCTACATCACAATATATTGAACCAAAGTTAAAAAAGAAAAGAAGCCAGCTGGGCACAGTGGCTCATGCCTATAATCCCAGCACTTTGGGAGGTCGAGGCAGCTGGATCACCTGAACTCCTGAGTTCAAGACCAGTTTGGCCAACATAGTGAAACCCCGTCTCTACTAAAAACACAAAAATTAGCCAGGTGTGGTGGTGCGTGCCTATAATCTCAGCTACTGAGGAGGCTGAGGCAGGAGAATTGCTTGAACTTGGGAGGCAGAGATTGCAGTGAGCCAAGATTCTGCTGCAGCACTCCAGTCTGGGTGACAAGAGCAAAACTTCATCTCAAAAGAAAAAAACAAAACAAAACAAAGAAAGAAAGGTGCCTATTCCATTATATTGTCCTGTTTTAAATGTGATTAATAATAAGCTCTTAGTTATAGCAAAGATACTATAAATAATACACATTTAAAAGTCATTTACAATGTTTATTTCATTTTAAATTATTGTCTTTTATTTGCTATTTTGTGCATGTTTTATAATTTCATGCTGTAGTAGTATAATAGAGCATTATAAACTTCACAAATAAGTATATACATGATGGGACTGTAACTTCATAATGTTTTGTAGATAGGAATTTGGAGAGCTCCAGGTCGAATGAGGGCCAGTGGATATTCCACACAGTCCTCAGTTTGAGGGATACTCACAAATCTGCTCACTGAAATGAGACATCTTGCCCATTTTCACATGCTTTGGGGATTTGTTTTAATGGATAAAGTACTCACTGGATATCAAAATGTAAATATTACAGAGATTAGACTTAAGGGACAGTCAGATGATGGAGATTAAAGGCTTAGTTGCTTCCACCATTAAAGCAATTATAAAGAATACTGAGAAAACAAAGACAACTAATAAAACTCAAATTGCACATTCATGAGCAGTAGTAAATTATAGTGGCACCACATCCTCACAAGCAGTATCCTCTTATGACTCCATTTATTACACTGAATCAGTGGTTTTATTTTCTTGAATGAATTCATAGTGCTAAGAGGGATTCGCTTAAAGAGAGAGTTCAGTAGTATGTACAGGTTAGGAATCCACTCAGCTAATTTTAAAGGAAAATTTCTATATGAAACCCTTAAAAATAAGTTTTTCTTCATCAGATTATATCCAGCTCATAAAGGAATAATTGCTCAGGGAATAGAAAAAGCAGGACGGGATTCTAAAGTACTAAACCTGGCTGGGTGATGTGTCATTAAAATAAGACAGTTCTTTAAAAAAATAAAAAAACTGGAAACATAACAATGCAGGAATTCCCCAATTGTAATATACGATGTTCTGCTTCAGGAGAGGTGCCCAGAGACAGTAGAAAAGGATGCTTCTTTTCTGCCACATGTATTTATAACATATCCATAACTTTTTAATTCATAATTGTGTTTGCATTTTAAAGAATGAACTCCAACTCCAGCAAAATTTACACTCACAAAAACGTAGTATGGTGAAAAAAATGTGGTATGGTGAACTTTGAAATCACAGCAATTTGGATTCGAATTCCAGCTTCACCATTTACGTGCCATTTAATCTTGGGTAAGTTGTCTTACTTTTGTGAATCTAGGTACCCTTATGTTAATAAAACTACTAATCTCATTGTTTTTTGTTTGTTCTTAAAGTGAGACAATACATATATAATTTGACTCATAAAGTGGCCTTCTCACTTCATTTAACATTTTAACCCTTAAATGTGGTCTAGCTTTGTAAGTTTCTTTATGTTTTTCTCCCTGATACTTATCATTTGCTTACTTTGCTTATTTTCCATCTCTTCAACTGGATTTAATATAGAATTGTGCAGGCACTTTGGAAAACAGTTTGGCATATCCACAAATAATTAAACATAGAGTTATCTTATGACCGAGCAATATCACTCCTAGGTATATGCACAAGAGAAGTCAAAATGTGTCCGCACAAAAACATATGCATGAATATTCATTGCAGCATTATGCATAATAGCAAAAAACGGGGAACAACACAAGTGCCCATCAGTTGATGAATGTATGAACAAAATATTACATAGCCATACAATGGAATATTATTCAGCATAAAAAGGAATGATATAATAATACAAGGTACAATATGGATGAACCTTGAAAACATCAAGTTGACTGAAATAAGCCAGTCACAACAGACTATATATTACACAATTCTATTTACATGAAATGTTCAGAATGGGAAAATCCCTAGTTCTCTAAGTAAATAAGTGGTTTACTTATGGTCTGCAGGAGATGAGCAGTAGGGGAGTGATAGCTAAAAAGTATGGAATTTCTTTTTGAGAAGATGAAATATTCTGAAACTGACTGTGGTGATGGTTACACACATCAGTAAACATACTAAACCTATGGAATTGTATGCTTTAAGTGGGCAAACTGTATGGTGTGTGAATTATATCTCAATAAAGCAATTAAAACTGTATGGTTTCTTGCCAGTTTTTATTATAATGTGAAATAAGTTAAAATATATATTCTCTTTTCTGTAAGACTTAGGTTTTGGTTACTCCTGAAAAACATCTAATTAACTCTGTAAATTTCTTGATAGTCAAATCTGTCAGATAAGTTATCTCCACAAAATATTTGAAGTCACAAAAATGTAAACAAATATGTTTGACTAAATTAAATGATAATAATTGTTATCTTTTAAAAGGATTGTGTCTTGTAAACTATAAATACTGCAAAAAAAGTTGACTTAATTATTACACTTTCTGAAAACTGTTAAATGCCATCTGTCTAAATTTTAATACCAACAGAAATCACCTTAATCTGTACTGTTACAACTTAATATAATTCCTAAGATCCCTGAAACTTGAACTAATAGTAAATTATACATAAACTTTGGTTATCTAAAATCTTTGGTTATCTGGACATATTCTAAGATATTAAAATTTAGAAACCTAGAAATCACAAAAGTAGTACAAATAAGTAATGCATAATTTATCTTTGAAAAGTGCCAATCATGACAATACATTTGATGTAGTGCATTTATAGTCATATAAATTAAATGATACAGCTAATATATCTGAAAACTGAAAAAAAGCTTAAAAAAATTTATCACACATATTGGTGTATGTTTAAACATAGATATAGAGTTATATTAGAATTGTGAAACTAAGAACCTTATGAATATTCAAAGAAAAACTAACAATTAGGTGGGAAGTAGTCTTTGAATATTCAATCTGCTCTTTAAAAAAAAAAGCAACAACTACAAAAAATCATGTTTTCTTATTTGGTGGCTATTATGGAGAACAGACTTCCTTACCTCATAGGAAGAGAGCTTCTTGAGAGACTCCTAAATCTTTGTGGTTTGGTGTAGATTTCTTGAGTTTTTTAATTAAAATTTTTTTAAGGGAGGGAGTCTCGCTGTGTTTCCCAAGCTGGCCTTGAACTCCTGGGCTCAAGTGATACCCCCCACCTCAGTCTCATGAGTAGCTGGGATTACAGGTGTGCACTACTGCAACTGACTTTCAATTACTTTCTGACCAAAATCTTTTATTTCTATTAAGAAATAAAAGAAGTTAAAATTCTATAAATTATGGCTCACTGCTGTGCTTAATTTAAATGTTATTTATGATTATTTTTATAGCTAAGATCATTGTTTCATCTTTAGACATCAATGACCTGTTTATTAATTAATGCTATAAAATGTTTCTTTGATAATTATTTTTGATATTGCTTTTCCTAAATATAGGTTCCAAATACTGCATAATAAAAATTCTAAGATATTATTTTATCTAAACTATCTTTGGGGTTTCCAAGGAGTCTTCTGAGACACAAAAGATTTGTTCCAAACTTTATTAAATTAATAATGCTACAAATAAGAATATGTGTATGTTCTACACAATTATGAGAGCAATCCTGTTATCAATCTCACAGTATAGGGGCAAACCACTCTCAAATCAAAAGGAGAAACTTAATCCTCTCCAGGTTAATTGCATGCAGATGAAATGTTATTATTATAAATATATTCTTAGGTCTTCAGGATGCTTATAAATCATATATGTTAATAGAGGATTCCATTTTTCCTTATTTCAATAATTCTGGCTAATATATTAATCAGAGTTATTCAGTTTTGTCATCAATAGATGGTTTCTGGTTTCCTTTACACTTGCTTAAAAGTAACTGCTATAAATCACAGATCAGAAGTTCTGGAAAAAATTTCAAAAAACTCTCCAAAAATTTCAGTGTCCTTTAGCAAAGAATTGTCGACTATTCTACTCCACAGAAAAGTAGATTTATGGATCCCAACTTGCCAAACAAAGCTGGTATCTTTATTACAAAGAGACCCGACACCTTTCAGACTTCACAAGATGAGTTTGACCTTTCACAGTTCTTTCATCCGGAAGTGGTCAAACTCATGGAAGGAGACATGTAAGCTAACATTAATAAAACCAAAATTAACTAGGGTTAAAAGAACTGATTTGAGTATGATTACTGTTTTTTATTAAAATGGGCATATTAAATTTAATTTTTTCTTCATAATATCCTCAGGAACCATTTCGTACAGCTGTCACTGGACTGTTGATTGCTGAAATCCTGTCCAAAGCTAACATTCTTTGAGCTAATATGAATAGTAACTCAATCAGCAACGTTTATTACATGCCTCTCCAAACGTATATTTTGAACATAATTAGATCACCAGAAATGTGATTTGTTCCTCTGAATATCTACATGCAACTGCATTATTAATGTGTTGATATTAACGAGATTTTACCATTAACAGCACATTAATTTTTTTATAAATTGTATCTTAAAATATTGACCACTCTTATTAGGAGTGCATGCTGTTTTTTCCAACAAGGAAAAAGTGCTCTGTTTTAGAATTTATCAATATACCCTGTTCAGTTTTGTTCTGCTTTTTTTTAACAAGGGAACACTGATAGTCAATTTTATATGTCAATTTGGCTTGGCTCTAGTACCCAGTTATTTAATCAAACAGTAATCTAAGTGTTGCTGTGAAGGTATTTTGTAGAGGTGGTTAAGATCTATTTGACTTTACGTAAAGGAGATTACCCTTGATCATGTGGCTGGGCCTCTTTAATCTGCTGAAGCAATTAAGAGAAAAAACTGAGGTTTCCCAAGAAAAGGAATTCTGCCTCAAGACTACAGCACCAACTCCTGAACTCTTGCCTGAGTTTCAAGTCTGCTGGCCTGCCCTACAAATTTTGGAGTCAAGACTACATGCATCAACTCCTGTCTGTTTCTAGCCTGCTTGCTATGTTTGCCCTACACATTTCAGACTTGCCAGGCCTAACAATTGCATAATCAATTTTTAAGATAAACTCCTTTATATCTACATCTATATCTATGTCACATCGATATCTATCTATCTATCTATCTATCTATCTATCTATCTATCTATCTATTCTATTGGTTTTTATTTCATTGGAGAACCATCACTGATATAGAAACGAATTTGCATAGAAGTTCACTAAGGTTAGGAGTATAGGCTGTGCCAATAGAACATAAATCTTCCCTACAGAAAGTTCATTAAAGCCATTTAAGGACCAAATCCATTATTAACTTGATCTCCTGAGGCTGATAGAGGGCAAGAGAGACCCAAAGTGGAGTCCTAGCCCAGGAGGGTTCTTGGCTTTGCCCAGGAAATAATTCAAGGGTGAGCTAGTGGTGCTAAACAGTGACTTTTATTGAAGTGACAAGCATAAATGCATTGTCAGCAGTGATTTCCTTATGGGCACGAGATTGGGAGTTGGGAGGGGAAAAAAAACCCTGCTTTTTCTTCCTTCACAATTACTATATATATTTCAGTCGTTTAGAAAATTTTCAAAGACCATAGATCAGTATGTTAATTGAATAATTAAAACTCCATAAGCTAGTTGGGTGTGGTGGTTCACACCTGCAATCCTAACTACTCAGGAGGCTGAGGCCGGAGGATCACTTCATCCCAGGAGTTTGAGGCTGCAGTGCGCTATAATCATGCCACTGCACTCTAGCCTGGGTGACAGAGCAAGACCTTGTCTCTAAATAAACAAACAAAAACTTCATGAGGTTCAGAGGCTTTGATCATTATTTTTTCTGGAATTCCATGGGAAGCCTAGACGTGTTCCCCACAAAAGGATGATGTCCCCACCAAAGGATGACAGCCTCCATTTGCCAAAGACCGGCTGATTCATAGGAATCCTTTTTGATTTTGGATTCATTAAATTTTAGCATTCATAAACAGAAGCTCCGAGGGAAAGAAGATGTTAAAGTTAAGGATGCTGTAGGGCACCCAAAGAGGTCTATAGAATTCAGGGAGTCCACAGACCTGTGTGGGAATAATTGTATTGTTGTTTTCACTAACCTCTATCTGAAATTCAGGATTTCCCTCAATTAACAATGTAAACAGCAATCCAGAGCAATAGACAACTGTGTTTCTATCTCCTATAGAGATCATAGATATAGTCATATTCATTACAGTTGCAGATATCTCAAAATACTGTTTCTACTTCTCACTACTTTGAAGTTATACTAGATAGTAGGCTTGCTGGTAGATCTAAATTCGTGCATTAAAAGTACATAGATTATAAATTTGGCTTATAGTCAGGTAACTGTGTTTGTAAATTATTGTTTTTCTTTGCAGTCCTCTTTATATGGTATTGTTGTCCTTTAATCCCATGACAAACTATCGTGTTTTAAAAATATATTTAAAACATTATTCTTAGAAGCGGTCTGTAGGCATCACCAAATTTCTAGAGAGGTTCATGACATAAAGAAAGTTAAGGGGCGGAGCAAGATGGCCGAATAGGAGCAGCTCCAGTCTCCAACTCCCAGCGCGAGCGACACAGAAGACTGGTGATTTCTGCATTTTCAACTGAGGTACTGGGTTCATCTCACTGGGGAGTGCCGGACGATTGGTGCTGGTCAGCTGCTGCAGCCCAACCAGCGAGAGCTGAAGCAGGGCGAGGCATTGCCTCACCTGGGAAGCGCAAGGGGGAAGGGAGTCCCTTTTCCTAGCCAGGGGAACTGAGACACAACACCTGGAAAATCGGGTAACTCCCACCCCAATACTGCGCTTTAAGCAAACAGGCACACCAGGAGATCATATCCCACACCTGGCCGGGAGGGTCCCACACCCACGGAGCCTCCCTCATTGCTAGCCAGCAGTCTGTGATCTACCGGCAAGGCAGCAGCAAGGCTGGGGGAGGGGCGCCCGCCATTGCTGAGGCTTAAGTAGGTAAACAAAGCTGCTGGGAAGCTCGAACTGGGTGGAGCTCACAGCAGCTCAAGGAAACCTGCCTGTCTCTGTAGACTCCACCTCTGGGGACAGGACACAGTAAACTAAACAAATGCAGCAGACACCTCTGCAGACGCAAACGACTCTGTCTGACAGCTTTGAAGAGAGCAGTGGATCTCCCAACACGGAGGTTGAGATCTGAGAAGGGACAGACACCCTGCTCAAGTGGGTCCCTGACCCCTGAGTAGCCTAACTGGGAGACATCCCCCACTAGGGGCAGTCTGACACCCCACACCTCACAGGGTGGAGTACACCCCTGAGAGGAAGCTTCCAAAGCAAGAATCAGACAGGTACACTCGCTGTTCAGAAATATTCTATCTTCTGCAGCCTCTGCTGCTGATACCCAGGCAAACAGGGTCTGGAGTGGACCTCAAGCAATCTCCAACAGACCTACAGCTGAGGGTCCTGACTGTTAGAAGGAAAACTATCAAACAGGAAGGACACCTACACCAAAACCCCATCAGTACATCACCATCATCAAAGACCAGAGGCAGATAAAACCACAAAGATGGGGAAAAAGCAGGGCAGAAAAGCTGGAAATTCAAAAAATAAGAGCGCATCTCCCCTGGCAAAGGAGCGCAGCTCATCGCCAGCAACGGATCAAAGCTGGACGGAGAATGACTTTGACGAGATGAGAGAAGAAGGCTTCAGTCCATCAAATTTCTCAGAGCTAAAGGAGGAATTACGTACCCAGCGCAAAGAAACTAAAAATCTTGAAAAAAAAGTGGAAGAATTAATTGATGGCTAGAGTAATTAATGCAGAGAAGGTCCTAAATGAAATGAAAGAGATGAAAACCATGACACGAGAAATACGTGACAAATGCACAAGCTTCAGTAACCGACTCGATCAACTGGAAGAAAGAGTATCGGCGATTGAGGATCAAATGAATGAAATGAAGTGAGAAGAGAAACCAAAAGAAAAAAGAAGAAAAAGAAATGAACAAAGCCTGCAAGAAGTATGGGATTATGTAAAAAGACCAAATCTACGTCTGATTCGGGTGCCTGAAAGTGAGGGGGAAAATGGAACCAAGTTGGAAAACACTCTTCAGGATATCATCCAGGAGAACTTCCCCAACCTAGTAGGGCAGGCCAACATTCAAATCCAGGAAATACAGAGAACGCCACAAAGATACTCCTCGAGAAGAGCAACTCCAAGACACATAATTGCCAGATTCACCAAAGTTGAAATGAAGGAAAAAATCTTAAGGGCAGCCAGAGAGAAAGGTCGGGTTACCCACAAAGGGAAGCCCATCAGACTAACAGCAGATCTCTCAGCAGAAACTCTCCAAGCCAGAAGAGAGTGGGGGCCAATATTCAACATTCTTAAAGAAAAGAATTTTAAACCCAGAATTTCATATCCAGCCAAACTAAGTTTCATAAGTGAAGGAGAAATAAAATCCTTTACAGATAAGCAAATGCTTAGAGATTTTGTCACCACTAGGCCTGCCTTACAAGAGACCCTGAAGGAAGCACTAAACATGGAAAGGAACAACCGGTACCAGCCATTGCAAAAACATGCCAAAATGTAAAGACCATTGAGGCTAGGAAGAAACTGCATCAACTAACGAGCAAAATAACCAGTTAATATCATAATGGCAGGATCAAGTTCACACATAACAATCTTAACGTTAAATGTAAATGGACTAAATGCTCCAATTAAAAGACACAGACTGGCAAACTGGATAAAGAGTCAAGACCCATCAGTCTGCTGTATTCAGGAGACCCATCTCACACGCAGAGACATACATAGGCTCAAATTAAGGGATGGAGGAAGATTTACCAAGCAAATGGAGAACAAAAAAAAGCAGGGGTTGCAATACTAGTCTCTGATAAAACAGACTTTAAACCATCAAAGATCAAAAGAGACAAAGAAGGACATTACATAATGGTAAAGGGATCAATTCAACAGGAAGAGCTAACTATCCTAAATATATATGCACCCAATACAGGAGCACCCAGATTCATAAAGCAAGTCCTTAGAGACTTACAAAGAGACTTAGACTCCCATACAATAATAATGGGAGACTTCAACACTCCACTGTCAACATTAGACAGATCAACGAGACAGAAAGTTAACAAGGATATCCAGGAATTGAACTCATCTCTGCAGCAAGCAGACCTAATAGACATCTATAGAACTCTCCACCCCAAATCAACAGAATATACATTCTTCTCAGCACCACATCGTACTTACTCCAAAATTGACCACGTAATTGGAAGTAAAGCACTCCTCAGCAAATGTACAAGAACAGAAATTATAACAAACTGTCTCTCAGACCACAGTGCAATCAAACCAGAACTCAGGACTAAGAAACTCAATCAAAACCGCTCAACTACATGGAAACTGAACAACCTGCTCCTGAATGACTACTGGGTACATAACGAAATGAAGGCAGAAATAAAGATGTTCTTTGAAACCAATGAGAACAAAGATACAACATACCAGAATCTCTGGGACACATTTAAAGCAGTGTGTAGAGGGAAATTTATAGCACTAAATGCCCACAAGAGAAAGCAGGAAAGATCTAAAATTGACACTCTAACATCGCAATTAAAAGAACTAGAGAAGCAAGAGCAAACACATTCGAAAGCTAGCAGAAGGCAAGAAATAACTAAGATCAGAGCAGAACTGAAGGAGATAGAGACACAAAAAACCCTCCAAAAAATCAATGAATCCAGGAGTTGGTTTTTTGAAAAGATCAACAAAATTGACAGACCACTAGCCAGACTAATAAAGAAGAAAAGAGAGAAGAATCAAATCGACGCAATTAAAAATGATAAAGGGGATATCACCACCGACCCCACAGAAATACAAACTACCATCAGAGAATACTATAAACACCTCTACGCAAATAAACTGGAAAATCTAGAAGAAATGGATAATTTCCTGGACACTTACACTCTTCCAAGACTAAACCAGGAAGAAGTTGATTCCCTGAATAGACCAATAGCAGGCTCTGAAATTGAGGCAACAATTAATAGCCTACCAACCAAAAAAAGTCCAGGACCAGACAGATTCACAGCTGAATTCTACCAGAGGTACAAGGAGGAGTTGGTACCATTCCTTCTGAAACTATTCCAATAATTGAAAAAGAGGGAATCCTCCCTAACTCATTTTATGAGGCCAACATCATCCTGATACCAAAGCCTGGCAGAGACACAACAAAAAAAGAGAATTTTAGACCAATATCCCTGATGAACATCGATGCAAAATCCTCAATAAAATACTGGCAAACCGGATTCAGCAACACATCAAAAAGCTTATCCACCATGATCAAGTGGGCTTCATCCCTGGGATGCAAGGCTGGTTCAACATTCGCAAATCAATAAACATAATCCAGCATATAAACAGAACCAAAGACAAGAACCACATGATTATCTCAATTGATGCAGAAAAGGCTTTTGACAAAATTCAACAGCCCTTCATGCTAAAAACGCTCAATAAATTCGGTATTGATGGAACGTACCTCAAAATAATAAGAGCTATTTATGACAAACCCACAGCCAATATCATACTGAATGGGCAAAAACCGGAAAAATTCCCTTTGAAAACTGGCACAAGACAGGGATGCCCTCTCTCACCACTCCTATTCAACATAGTGTTGGAAGTTCTGGCTAGGGCAATCAGGCAAGAGAAAGAAATCAAGGGTATTCAGTTAGGAAAAGAAGAAGTCAAATTGTCCCTGTTTGCAGATGACATGATTGTATATTTAGAAAACCCCATTGTCTCAGCCCAAAATCTCCTTAAGCTGATAAGCAACTTCAGCAAAGTCTCAGGATACAAAATTAATGTGCAAAAACCACAAGCATTCTTATACACCAGTAACAGACAAACAGAGAGCCCAATCAGGAATGAACTTCCATTCACAATTGCTTCAAAGAGAATAAAATACCTAGGAATCCAACTTACAAGGGATGTAAAGGACCTCTTCAAGGAGAACTACAAACCACTGCTCAGTGAAATCAAAGAGGACACAAACAAATGGAAGAACATACCATGCTCATGGATAGGAAGAATCAATATCGTGAAAATGGCCATACTGCCCAAGGTAATTTATAGATTCAATGCCATCCCCATCAAGCTACCAACGAGTTTCTTCACAGAATTGGAAAAAACTGCTTTAAAGTTCATATGGAACCAAAAAAGAGCCCGCATCTCCAAGACAATCCTAAGTGAAAAGAACAAAGCTGGAGGCATCACGCTACCTGACTTCAAACTATACTACAAGGCTACAGTAACCAAAACAGCATGGTACTGGTACCAAAACAGAGATATAGACCAATGGAACAGAACAGAGTCCTCAGAAATAATACCACACATCTACAGCCATTTGATCTTTGACAAACCTGAGAGAAACAAGAAATGGGGAAAGGATTCCCTATTTAATAAATGGTGCTGGGAAAATTGGCTAGCCATAAGTAGAAAGCTGCAACTGGATCCTTTCCTTACTCCTTATACGAAAATTAATTCAAGATAGATTAGAGACTTAAATGTTAGACCTAATACCATAAAAATCCTAGAGGAAAACCTAGGTAGTACCATTCAGGACATAGGCATGGGCAAAGACTTCATGTCTAAAACACCAAAAGCAACGGCAGCAAAAGCCAAAATTGACAAATGGGATCTCATTAAACTAAAGAGCTTCTGCACAGCAAAAGACACTACCATCAGAGTGAACAGGCAACCTACAGAATGGGAGAAAATTTTTGCAATCTACTCATCTGACAAAGGGCTAATATCCAGAACCTACAAAGAACTCAAACAAATTTACAAGAAAAAAACAAACAACCCCATCAAAAAGTGGGCAAAGGATATGAACAGACATTTCTCAAAAGAAGACATTAATACAGCCAACAGACACATGAAAAAATGCTCATCATCACTGGCCATCAGAGAAATGCAAATGAAAACCACAATGAGATACCATCTCACACCAGTTAGAATGGCAATCATTAAAAAGTCAGGAAACAACAGGTGCTGGAGAGGATGTGGAGAAATAGGAACACTTTTACACTGTTGGTGGGATTGTAAACTAGTTCAACCATTATGGAAAACAGTATGGCGATTCCTCAAGGATCTAGAACTAGATGTACCATATGACCCAGCCATCCCATTACTGGGTATATACCCAAAGGATTATAAATTATGCTGCTATAAAGACACATGCACACGTATGTTTATTGCAGCACTATTCACAATAGCAAAGACTTGGAATCAACCCAAATGTCCATCAGTGACAGATTGGTTTAAGAAAATGTGGCACATATACACCATGGAATACTATGCAGCCATCAAAAAGGATGAGTTTGAGTCCTTTGTAGGGACTTGGATGCAGCTGGAATCCATCATTCTTAGCAAACTATCACAAGAACAGAAAACCAAACACCGCATGTTCTCACTCATAGGTGGGAACTGAACAATGAGATCACTCGGACTCAGGAAGGGGAACATCACACACTGGGGCCTATCATGGGGAGGGGGGAGGGGGGAGGGATTGCATTGGGAGTTATACCTGATGTAAATGACGAGTTGATGGGTGCAGCACAGCAACATGGCACAAGTATACATATGTAACAAACCTGCACGTTATGCACATGTACCCTACAACTTAAAGTATAATAATAATAAATAAATTTAAAAAAAAAAAGAAATTTAAAAATCTCTTCTTTAGAGAAAAATAAAACTAAATTGTCTTTAACAAATAAAAGCAATAACAGTTTTTTTGTTCTTGTTAAAAGAAAAGGGATTTACAGATGTGTAACGTTCCATATTCCAAACAAGTATTTTTTCTTTTTGCACAAAGGAATTACCATTACCACAGCCACCTGGAGATAAATCATTTTCCCATAGCTATAGAAGGATCTTTTGTTTAGGAAAAGTACCTAAGCAAAAAACTGACTTATACTATGTAGATGACTTTTCCTTTAATCAAGCAAGAAGTACTCTATAAGGTTTTAATTTACGATATTCTGCTCTTTCAAATGATAAAGATATTCTTAAATTTCAATTGGATTTTTCTAAACAATAGACCTAAATCCCATTTTACCTTTCTTTTCTTATTTATATCTTATTTACTTTATTTTATTTATTTGTTTTTATGGTAGGGTCTTGTTCTGTCACCCAGACAGTAGTGGAGTGGTGCAATCATAGCTCAATGCAGCTTCAAACTCCTGGGCTCAAGTGATCCTCCTACCTCAGCCTGAGTAACTGGGCAGGCATGAGTTATCATGCCCAGCTATCCACTTTACCTTTTTGAATCTTAGAAACAGGAGCCAGAATCCATATAGCCAATTGAAGCAACGTGACACATATTGCTTTGATGTCACACATATAGCTCCTAAATTGACACTCAATTTAGGAATTCAAGATTATTGCCTGGAATCATTGTACTGAGATTTATAGCCAATCATAGATCAAAGATCACCGGAAGGACCATGTCCTCAGAAGACTGGGCAGTAAATAATTTGCAGTTGTTTGTTTTAGTGCATTCTAATATGCCCTTTGATCTTAAAAAGTTCATGGACGGATGATGGTGAGTTCAGTGATGGGAGGTTGGGATGGAGAAATGCTGCAATGCCGTGTGATGCCCTCAGTTCCACAGGGCACATTGTGTAACCACTTTGCTTTCCCCTCAGCAGGACATAAGCTCTGGCCTCACGTTGAGTTGCATATGCAGGGATTCCAATGTTTTTTTAAATTTACTTTATCAATGAGGAGGCTGTTTACTATGGCAAGGACATCAAGCCCCTTTGTTTGGACATAAGGTCTAGGGAAAAACCCCTGACTCCTCCCTCCTCCCTTCTCAGCAGTCTGAGTTTGCAGCAAGTTGCAGTGCATTTCAGGTTATAATAGAACAGGAAGAAAGTCTCATCTGGGAAGAAAAATGGGAAGGACCAGGTGGAAAACTATCAGGGCTTAGGTATTCAAAAGTATGGCATTAACTGGCAGACATGCTACATGTTTTTTGAGGTTTCTCTACTTCTGACCATTTTGGTTCCAGGAGCCATATTTATCAATAAACAAGGAGCAATCTATCAGACATACTCAAAGTGTGGCCCTTGGGCAGGAGGCATTATATGGGAGCTTGTGACAAATGCAGATTCTCAGACTCTAACCTAGAGCTGCTAAATCAGAATCTCCAGGGGTGGGGCCCAGGAATCTGTGTTTCAATAAGCCTTCCAGATGATTCTTAGGCAACCTAGGCAACCCTCTGCAGGTTCCTCTTCTGAGGGAGGAGGATGTCGCTGTATCACTGAGCAACAGCAGTATTATGTGGGTGTTTATTAACTGGTGAAAGTCCCACAATGAAGAGCAGTAAAGCCACGACTTCATGGCACACAGACTGAGGGGGAAAACCCTTAGTTTCTGTTTAATTTGCCCATGCTAGATCCACGCCAATAAGTTTGCAGAACATAACACACCTCCCTGTGACTAATTGTTTTGAAATTATACTCAAGAGTTTGGGTCATTTGGGGAATTAAGGTAGAACATGTTGTTTAGGGAATCTGAGAACTTTCTCTCATTTTTTCCTCAGACTTTCTATAAGTATGTTGAGAGCTTGGACTGGGTCTTACTCATGCTTTTCTTACCAGCACTGGCTCAGAGCCTGCTTCAGTAGGGCTGACTAATAAATGTTTGGAAAATGAACAAACGAGCAATAAATGAATGAAATTCAATGAAGGTTTTGTCTTTACCTGTGTTTATAGGTTTTATATTGCTCTCAGTATAAATTACCACTAATGCAGTAGTTCAAACAACAAACATTTATTATCTCATAGTTTTTTATGTCCAAAGTCCAACTGGGGTCTCATTGGGCTGAAATCAAGGGTTCAGCAGGGCTGCATTCCTTTCTGGAGACTCTAAGGAACAATCCACTTTCTTGTCCATGTAAGTGATAGGTAGAATTCAGCTCTTAATAGCTGTAGTGATGAGGTTTCCATTCCCTTGCTGGGTGTCAGCTGAGGGCCTTACCTAGGTTATAGAGTTCACTGCATTCCTTGGATTCTGGCTCTCTTCCTCCATCTTCAAAACCAGCAATCAAGGGTTAAGTACCTCTCAAGCATTGAGTCTCACCTCTTTCTTGTTCTCCCACATCGCTCTAACTCTCTACCTTCCTCTTCTCCTTTTAAGGGCTTATATGGTTATGTAAAACTTATCCATATATACAGAATAATCTCATATCAAGATTCATAATCTTCATTATGTATGCAAAGTCCTTTTGCTGTGTAAGTTAACATACTCAAGGATTCTGGGAATTAGAATGTCTACATCTGATGGATCGTTATCCTGCCGAACACATTCTATTACACAAAGTATATTAAAAGCATCTGAATCCTGATTGAAAAAAATTTCAATTCAAATTAAAAGAAATGCAATCCTGAGCAAGATGGCCAAATAAGAACAGCTCCAGTCTCCAGCTCCCAGCGCGAGCGACACAGAAGACAGGTGACTTCTGCACTTTCAACTGAGGAACGCGGCTCATCGCCAGCAACGGATCAAAGCTGGATGGAGAATGACTTTGACGGATTGAGAGAAGGCTTCAGTCGATCAAACTTCTCAGAGCTAAAGGAGGAACTATGTACCCAGCGCAAAGAAACTAAAAATCTTGAACAAAGAATGGAGAAATGGATAACTAGAATAATCAATGCAGAGAAGGTCATAAACGAACGGATAGGGATGAAAACCATGACATGAGAATTATGTGACAAATACACAAGCTTCAGTAACTGACTTGATCAACTGGAAGGAGGAGTATCAATGATTGAAGATAAAATGAATGAAATGAAATGAGAAGAGAAGTCTAGAGAAAAAAGAGGAAAAAGAAATGAACAAAGCCTCCAAGAAATATGGGATTATGTGAAAAGACCATATCTACATCTGATTGGTGTGCCTGAAAGTGAGGGGGAAAATGTAACCAAGTTGGAAAACACTCTTCAGGATATCATCCAGGAGAACTTCCCACCCTAGTAAGGCAGGCCAACATTCAAATTCAGGAAATACAGAGAATGCCACAAAGATACTCCTCAAGATGAGCAACTCCAAGACACATAATTGTCAGATTCACCAAAGTTGAAACGAAGGAAAAATGTTAAGGGCAGCCAGAGAGAAAGGCCGGGTTACCCACAAAGAAAAGCCCATCAGACTAACAGCAGATCTCTCAGCAGAAATTCTAGAAGCCAGAAGAGAGTGGGCGCCGATATTCAACATTCTTAAAGAAAAGAATTTTCAACCTAGAATTTCATATCCAGCCAAACTAAATTTCATACGTGAAGGAGAAATAAAATCCTTTACAGACAAGCAAATGCTTGGAGATTTTGTCACCATCAGGCCTGCCCTACAAGAGACCCTGAAGGAAGCACTAAACATGGAAAGGAACAACCGGTACCAGCCATTGCAAAAAACATGCTAAAATGTAAAGACCATCGATGCTAGGAAGAAACTGCATCAACTAACGAGCAAAATAACCAGATTGACAGGATCAAGTTCACACATAACAATATTAACCTTAAATGTAAATGGACTAAACGATCCAATTAAAAGACACAGACTGGCAAATTGGATAAAGAGTCAAGACCCATCAGTTCGCTGTATTCAGGAAACACATCTCACATGCAGAGACACACATAGGCTCAAAATAAAGGGATGGTGAAAGATCTACCAAGCAAATGGAAAACAAAAAAAGCAGGGGTTGCAATCCTAGTCTCCGATAAAACAGACTTTAAACCATCAAAGATCAAAAGAGACAAAGAAGGCCATTACATAATGGTAAAGGGATCAATTCAACAGGAAGAAATAACTATCCTAAATATATATGCACCCAATACAGGACCACCCAGATTCATAAAGCCAGTCCTTAGGGACTTAGAAAGAGACTTAGACTCCCATACAATAATAACGGGAGACCTCAACACCCCACTGTTGACATTAGACAGATCAATGAGACAGAAAGTTAAAAAGCATATCCAGGAATTGAACTCCACTCTGCACCAAGCGAACCTAATAGACATCTACAGAACTCTCCACCCCAAATCAACAGAATATACATTCTTCTCAGCACCACATCATACTTATTCCAAAATTGACCACATAGTTGGAAGTAAAGCACTCCTCAGCAAATGGAAAAGAACTGAAATTATAACAAACTGTCTCACAGACCACAGTGCAATCAAACTAGAACTCAGGACTAAAAATCAAAACCACTCAACTACATGGAAACTGAACAACCTGCTCCTGAATGACTACTGGGTACATAACGAAATGAAGGCAGAAATAAAGATGTTCTTTGAAACCAATGAGAACAAAGATACAACATACCAGAATCTCTGGGACACATTTAAAGCAGTGTGTGGAGAGAAATTTATAGCACTAAATGCTCCCAAGAGAAAGCTGGAAAAATCTAAAATTGACACACTAACATCACAATTAAGAGAAGCAAGAGGCCGGGCGCGGTGGCTCAAGCCTGTAATCCCAGCACTTTGGGAGGCCGAGACGGGCGGATCACGAGGTCAGGAGATCGAGACCATCCTGGCTAATACGGTGAAACCCCGTCTCTACTAAAAATACAAAAAACTAGCCGGGCGAGGTGGCGGGCGCCTGTGGTCCCAGCTACTCGGGAGGCTGAGGCAGGAGAATGGCGGGAACCCGGGAGGCGGAGCTTGCAGTGAGCTGAGATCCGGCCACTGCACTCCAGCCCGGCGACAGAGCGAGACTCTGTCTCAAAAAAAAAAAAAAGAGAAGCAAGAGCAAACACATTCAAAAGCTAGCAGAAGGCAAGATATAACTAAAATCAGAGCAGAAATGAAGGAGATAGAGACACAAAAAGCCCTCCAAAAAATCAATGAATCCAGGAGCTGATTTTTTGAAAAGATCAGCAAATTGATAGCCCACTGGCAAGACTAATAAAGAAGAAAAGAGAGAAGAATCAAATAGATGCAATAAAAAATGATAAAGGGGATATCACCACCGACCCCACAGAAATACAAACTACCATCAGAGAATACTATAAACACCTCTATGAAAATAAACTAGAACACCTAGAAGAAATGGATAATTTCCTGGACACTTACACTCTCCCAAGACTAAACCAGGAAGAAGTTGAATCCCTGAATAGACCAATAGCAGGCTCTGAAATTGAGGAAATAATTAATACCCTACCAATGAAAAAAAGTCCAAGACCAGACAGATTCACAGCTGAATTCTATCATAGGTACAAGGAGGAGCTGGTACCATTCCTGCTGAAATTATTCCAATCAATAGAAAAAGAGGAAATCCTCCCTAACTCATTTTATGAGGCCAACATCATCCTGATACCAAAGCCTGGCAGAGACACAACAAAAAAAGAGAATTTTAGACCAATATCCCTGATGAACATTGATGCAAAAATCCTCAGTAAAATACTGGCAAACCAAATCCAGCAGCACATCAAAAAGCTTATCCACCATGATCAAGTGGGCTTCATCCCTGGGATGCAAGGCTGGTTCAACATACTCAAATCAATAAACGTAATCCAGCATATAAACAGAACCAAAGACAAAAACCACATGATTATCTCAATAGATGCAGAAAAGGCCTTTGACAAAATTCAACAGCCCTTCATGCTAAAAACACTCAATAAATTTGGTATTGATGGAACGCATCTCAAAATAATAAGAGCTATTTATGACAAACCCACAGCCAATATCATACTGAATGGGCAAAAACTGGAAGCATTCCCTTTGAAAACTGGGACAAGACAGGGATGCCCTCTCTCACCACTCCTATTCAACATAGTGTTGGAAGTTCTGGCTAGGGCAATCAGGCAAGAGAAAGAAATCAAGGGTATTCAGTTAGGAAAAGAAGAAGTCAGATTGCCCCTGTTTGCAGATGACATGATTGTATATTTAGAAAACCCCATCATCTCAGCCCCAAATCTCCTTAAGCTGATAAGCAACTTCAGCAAAGTCTCAGGATACAAAATCAATGTGCAAAAATCACAAGCATTTTTATACACCAGTAACAGACAAACAGAGAGCCATATGATGAATAAACTCCCATTCACAATAGCTTCAAAGAGAATAAAATACCTAGGAATCCAACTTACAAGGGATGTAAAGGACCTCTTCAAGGAGAACTACAAACCACTGCTCAGTGAAATAAAAGAGGACACAAACAAATGGAAGAACATACCATGCTCATGGATAGGAAGAATCAATATTGTGAAAATGGCCATACTGCCCAATGTAATTTATAGATTCAATGCCATCCCCATCAAGCTACCAATGACTTTCTTCACAGAATTGGAAAATACTACTTTAAAGTTCATATGGAACCAAAAAAGACCCCGCATTGCCAAGACAATCCTAAGTTGAAAGAACAAAGCTGGAAGCATCATGCTACCTGACTTCAAACTATACTACAAGGCTACAGTAACCAAAACAGCATGGTACTGGTACCAAAACAGAGATACAGACCAATGGAACAGAACAGAGCCCTCAGGAATAATACCACACATCTACAACCATCTAATATTTGACAAACCTGAGAAAAACAAGAAATGGGGAAAGGATTCCCTATTTAATAAATGGGGCTGGGAAAATTGGCTAGCCATAAGTAGAAAGCTGAAACTGGATCCTTTCCTTACTCCTTATACGAAAATTAATTCAAGATGGAGTAGAGACTGAAATGTTAGACCTAAAACCCTAGAAGAAAACCTAGGTAATACCATTCAGGACATAGGCATGGGCAAGGACTTCATGTCTATAACACCAAAATCAAGGGCAACAAAAGCCAAAATTGAAAAATAGGATCTAGTTTAACTAAAGAGCTTCTGCACAGCAAAAGAAACTACCATCAGAGTTAACAGGCAACCTATAGAATGGGAGAAAATTTTTGCAATCTACTCATCTGACAAAGGGCTAATATCCAGAACCTACAAAGAACTCAAACAAATTTACAAAAAAAAAAACAACAACCCCATCAAAAAGTGGGCAAAGGATATGAATAGACATTTCTCAAAAGAAGGCATTCATACAGCCAACAGACACATGAAAAAATGCTTATCATCACTCGCCATCAGAGAAATGCAAATCAAAACCACAATGAGATACCATCTCACACCAGTTAGAATGGTGATCATTAAAAAGTCAGGAAACAACAGGTGCTGGAGAGGATGTGGAGAAATAGGAACACTTTTACACTGTTGGTGGGATTGTAAACTAGTTCAACCATTGTGGAAAACAGTGTGGTGATTCCTCAAGGATCTAGAACTAGAAGTACCATTTGACCCAGCCATCCCATTACTGGGTATATACCCAAAAGATTATAAATCATGCTGCTATAAAGACACATGCACACGTATGTTTATTGCAGCACTATTCACAATAGCAAAGATTTGGAATCAACCCAAATGTCCATCAGTGACAGACTGGATTAAGAAAATGTGGCACATATACACCATGGAATACTATGCAGCCATGAAAAAGGATGAGTTCGTGTCCTTTGTAGGGACATGGATGCAGCTGGAAACCATCATTCTCAGCAAACTATCACAAGAACAGAAAACCAAACACCACATGTTCTCACTCATAGGTGGGAATTGAATGATGAGATCACTTGGATATGGGAAGGGGAACATCACACACTGGGGCCTATTGTGGGGAAGGGGGATGAGGAAGGGATGGCTTTGGGAGTTATACCTGATATAAATTGATGGGTGCTGATGAGTTGATGGGTGCAGCACACCAACATGGCACTTGTATACATATGTAACAAACCTGCTTGTTGTGCACATGTACCCTAGAACTTAAACTATAATAATAACAAAAAAATTAAAAGAAATTTGATGGAGAATAAGTATGATGTTCCTTTTTTTTTTTTTTTTTTTAATGAGACAGAGTTTCACTGTGTCGCTGTATTAGTCCATTTTCATGCTGCTGATAAAGACATACCCGAGACTGAGTATTAATAAAGAAAAAGAGGTTTAATGGACTCACAGTTCCACATGGCTGGGGAGGCTTCACAATCATGGCAGAAGGAGAAACGCACATTGTACATGGCGGCAGACAAGTAAGAACGAGAGCCAAGCAAAAGGGGTTTCCTCTTATATAACTATCAGATCTCATGAGACTTATTCACTACCATGAGAATAGTATAGGGGAAACTGCCCCCACAATTCAATTATCTCACACCAGCTCCCTCCCACGACATGTAGGAATTATGGGAGCTACAATAACTCAAGATGAGATTTGTATGGGGACACAGCCAAACCATATCATTCTGCCCCTGGCCCCACCCAAATCTCATGTCCTCACATTTCAAAACTGATCGTGCCTTCCCAATAGTCCAGCAATTTCTTAACTAATTTCAGCATTAACTCAGAAGTACACAGTTGAAAGTCTCATCTGAGACAAGGCAAGTTGCTCCTGCCTATGAGCCTATAAAATCAAAACCAAGTCAGCTACTTCCTAGATACAATGGGGGTACAGGCATTGGATAAATACACCCATTCCAAATGGGAGAAATTGGCCAAAATGAAGGGGCTAAAGGCCCCATGCAAGTCCAAAATCCAGCAGGACAATCAAATCTTAAAGCTCCAAAATGATCTCCTTTGACTCCATGTTTCACATCCAGGTCATACTGATGCAAGGGGTGGGTTCTCATGGTCTTGGGTCAGCTCTGACCCTCTGACTTTGCAGGCTACAGCCTCCCTCCCTGCTGCTTCCACAGTCTGGCTTTGAGTATCTGTGGCTTTTCATAGTGCACAGTGCAAGATGTTAGTGGACCTACCAATCTAAGTTCTGGAGGACAGTGACCCTCTTCTCACAGCTCCACTAGGCAGTGCTCCACTGAGGACTCTGTATGGGGGCTTCAATTCCACATTTCCCTTCCACACTGCCCTGGCAGAGGCTCTCCATGAGGGTACCACCCCTGCAACAAACATCTACCTGGACATACAGATATTTTCATACATCCTCTGAAATCTAGGTGGAGGTTTCCAAACCTCAGTTCTTGACTTCTGTGCAACTGCAGGCTCAACACCATATAGAAGCTGCCAAGGGTTGGAACCTGCATCCTCTGAAGCTACAACCTGAGCTGTACCTTGGCCCCTTTTAGCTATGGCTGGAGCAGCTGAGACACAGGACACCAAGTCTCTAGGCTGTACACAGCAGGGAGGCCCTGGGTCTAGCCCACAAAACCATTTTTTCCTCCTAAGCCTCTGGGCATGATGGGAGGGGCTACTGCAAAAGTCTCTGACATGCCCTGGAGACATTTTCCCCATTATCTTGGCAGTTAACATTTGGCTCCTTATTTATGCAAATTTCTGCAGCTGGCTTGAATTTCTCCTCAGAAAATGGGTTTTTATTTTCTATCGCATCATCAGGTTGCAAATTTCTAAATTTTTATGCTTTGTTTACCTTTTAAAACTGAATGCTTTTAATAGCATCCAAGTCACTGCTTAGACATTTCTTCCACCAGATACCCTAAATTATCTTCTTCAAGTTCTAAGTTTCACAAATCTCTAGGGCAGGAGCAAAATGCCACTAGTCATTTTGCTAAAACATAACAAGAGTCACCTTTGCTCCAGTTTCCAACAAGTTCCTCATCTCCATCTGAGACCACCTCAGCTTGGATTTTATTGACAATATCATTATCAGCATTTTGGTCAAAGCCATTCAACAAATCTCTAGGAAGTCCCAAACTTTCCCACATTTTCTCGTCTTCTGAGCCCTCCAAACTGTTCCAACCACTGCCTGTCACCAAGTTCCAAAGTCATTTCAGTATTTTTGGTTGTCTTTTCAGCAGCACCCCACTCTGCCAGTACCAATTTACTGTATTAGTCTATTTTCATGCTGCTGATAAAGACATACCTGAGACTGGTAATTTATAAAGAAAAAGAGGTTTAAAGGACTCACAGTACCATGTGGCTGGGGAGGCCTCACAATCATGGTGGAAGGCAAAAGGCATGTGTTACATGGCAGCTGGCAAGAGAGAATGAGGGCCAAACAAAAAGGGGAAACCTCTTATAAAACCACCAGATCTTGTGATACTTATTCACTACCACGAGAACAGTATGGAGGAACTGCCTCCCTGATTCAACTGTCTCCCATTGGCTCCCCTCCCACAGCACATGGGAATTTGGGGAGCTATAATTTAAGATGAGATTTGGGTGAGGACACAGCCAAACCATATCAGTACCTATGCTGGAGTTCAGTGGTGCAATCATGGCTCACGGCAGCCTCAACTTCTCTGGCTCAAGCAATCCTCCCACCTCAGCCCCACAAGTGACTGGGACTACAGGCATATGCCACCAGGCCCAGCCAATCTTTGTCTTTTTTGTAGAGACTGGATTTTGCCATGTTGCCTAGGCTGGTCTCAAACTCCTGGACTCAAGTGATCTGCCCATCTAACCCTCCCAAAGTGCTAAGATTACAGGCGTGAGCCACCAAACCTGGCCAGGTATGATGTTTTTGTAGAGTGCATTAGTACAAGATATCAACCCCTGGAATTAGCCCTTTGAGAGATGATGAGTTTAGATAAGTTTGTTTATAGCCATCTATTATCACCACTTTTAAAATTCTCCTTCCTGTGCACCCTACCTCTTCATACCATGCTGGACAGCATCCAAGCTCTTAAACCTTCTTCCTCTTTTCTTTGTGTTGCTCTCAGTCAAAACATAACAGGAATAGCTAATTACTGATCACTTTACTATATGCTTATTACTTTCATACAATCCATCTCGTTAAGTAATATTACCTAAATTAAGTACTTGTCATTTTAGAGGAAGAGGAGACTTATCAAATTTAAGTAACCTTTTTATGATAGTCAATAACAGAGCTCGGATTCCACCATAAGCCCCTCTTGTTCATTTTTATACACCCTGCCTCCTTGTGATGCCCCATTTTCACATTTCCTCCATTCTTAAGCAGCAGACCAAACTTGGACTTATATGTCCAGTAACTGATACACAAAAGGGTCTTTCGTAACAAGATCTCAAGTCTTAAAGAACAACCCCATTGGTGAAAATCAAGGCAGCTCATGGTAGGCCAGGAGAGGAAATCAAACTATCTAGCTTCCCTTGGCACACAAACATTTATAAAACTTGGCAGAGTAGGAGTTTAGAAGAACACTGGAGAATTCTTTTTTATATCTTTACTATGCCAGGAAAACAAAGCACTAGTTCTATGGAGTAGTTGGGAAGAAGGTCTAAGGAAGATCCCATGATATTTGTCATTGCTATAGACACTGTATTTGAACAAAATCTCTCACTTCTTTTTCTACAAGAATTTTATCCAAATAGGTAAAAATGTTCCCTCAATATGGGAACTCATAAATAGGAACAATAAGTATTGACTTATGAGTTATTTGACCTTTTATGACTATTTAGCCATTGATTGTCTGGTTTTATTAATCAGTATTTAGTGCCTCATTATTTATAAACACATACTGAATATTTTGCCATTTGCTGACACCATGCTAGGTACAGAGGTGAAAAAGAAGGAATATAAAGTTCAACCACAGACTGAGATACACTCACCAGTAGCCAAATTATAATATGACATAAACTGTGACCTAATCTCATTTTTACCCTTATCCTGGATGATACCTTAATCAAGAAGCCCCACGGAAATATACATTTATTTCTGAATGGCTTGTTTGTTTGGAGGCCAAGGCTTGTTCCTAAGAAATTCATTTTAAACAGGCAGTGCAGAGCAGCCCACTTCTCCTTTGCTCTATCATGTTCTGTTTGCAAAGAGGAGCTGTGTTCCATGGGAGCAAGGACCAAACTGTGGTCTCAGCACTCAGCTCCTGCCCACCCTAGAAGACTGTTTTACCCTTAGAGTTCCCACCAGCTTTCCTGAAAGAGCAATCAAATCTAGCTTTCCTGTGAATTATAATTTTTTGATGCCATAAATATTGTAACCTTTGTTTACTATATATGTATTTTCCATAAATAATATTTACATGGTTATGATGGGTGTTCATAGTTTAATTTCTGCATTAGCAAGACTGGTGCTTTAAAAATTACGATGTAGCTGGAATTTGTCTTCACCCATCTCTTCTCTTTCAGCACTGATGGACTCCTGAGATACCAAGGGAACACAGGATATTAGATCCATATTTTATATCCTCTACCACCAAACTTCACCAACTAGAATGTGCTTTTCCAGCATGCACTATGTGGTTCTGGAATCTGTATGACCGATTTCAAGCCCCCACTCCATAAAACTTTCTGTCCTGTTGACCTTTTCATTCGGAATTTAGTTCTCAAACAGGTAGATGAGGAATAAGCAACAGGGCAAGGGCTATCTCTCTTACATATTTGTGTTCCTAATGTCTAGGTTATTGTCTGTGCTAAAATAAATCACAATACTACAAACTATATTAATAATGGTAGATACTTCTGTAGCATTAACAACATGCCAAGCAATTATTTATACAATTTATATACATTGACTCATTTCATCTCATGACAAATTTATAAGATAAGTACTATTATACTCATTTTATAGATATGGAAATTAAATGTTTGTTGAGTTAATGAATGAAATAATGGAAGGTTACCTCATGTAATAATAAAGACCTCCTGGAGACAATTCCTCACTTCAAAAGAGTGACCCCAACAGTGGGAATTTGTGGCCTGTGGGCTATCTAAGAAGAAAGGTACTTGGGGTTGTGTGGGGCTATAGTGGGAGAGGATATGTCTTTGAAATCCTTCCAGTGACACAGCACCCAACTTACACAGTATTTCAGGGATCTCTCTTTGTCTATGGTCTTGCTTCAGACAACTTGGCTTCATCTGATTTTAAGGAGTCCAGGAGTTAGGGAGGTGATAAATATGCTTGCCCAGATTAGAGGAGTCCTGGAGGGGGAGTTAGAACTCTGCAATCCAAGCCCTAAGGGACGTATTAGAGACAGATAGAGAAATCCAGTCTAACCAGCTACAGAGGCTTGTGGGACAGTGCTGGGCCTGGTTAGTCTTCTTGGTCATGGAGCCTCCGTATTCATTTCCTGTGATACATCATAAATAATCACAAATTTAGCAGCTTAAAACAATACCAATTGACTTAGTTATTTTTGACTTTTAGATTCAGAGATACATGTACAGGTTTGTTATATAAGTAAATTGCATGTCACAGGGGTTTTGCGTACAGACTATTTCATTGCTCAGGTGGTAAGCACAGTACCTAATAGGTAGTTTTCAATCCTTACCCTCCTCCCACCCTCCCCATCAAGTAGGCCCCAGTGTCTATTGTTCCCCTCTTTGTGTCTGTGTGTACTCCATGTTTAGCTCCCACTTGTAAGTAAGATCATGCCATATTTTGTTTTCTGTTCCTGTGTTAGTTCACAGGATAATGGCCACGAGCTCCATTTGTGTTCCTGTGAAGGACGCGGTCTAGTTCTTTCTTAGGTACGTAGTATTCCATGGTGTATACATACCACATTTTCTTTATCCAGTCCACCATTGATGAGCATTTAGATTGATTCCATGTCTCTGTATTGTGAATAGTGCTGCGATAAACATACAAGTGCATGCGTCTTTTTGGTGGAATGATTTATTTCCTTTTGGGTATATACCCAGTAATGGAGTTGCTAGGTCAAATGGCAGTTGTTTTACGCTCTTTGAGAGATCACCAGGCTGCTTTCCACAGTAGCTGAATTATTTACATTCCCACCAGGAGTATATAAGCGTACTCTTTTCTCCCCAGCCTCTCCAGCATCTGTTATTTGTTGACTTTTTAATAATAGACATTCTGGCTGTGTGAGATAGTATGTCACTGTGGTTTTGATTCACATTTCTCTAATGATTAGTGATGTTGAGCATTTTTTCATATACTTGTCGACTGTGTGTATGTCATCTTTTGAGAATTGCCTGCTCATGTCCTTTGCCCACTTTTTAATGGAGTTGTTTTTTGGTTTTGCTTGTGAATTTGTTAAAACAATACCAATTTATTATCTCACAGTTTTCTGTGGGCCAAGCATTTAGGAATGGCTTATCTGGATGTCATAAGGTTGCAACCAAAGTTAAGCTGCATTGTCATCTAGAGGCTGGACTGGGAAAGGATCCACCTCCAAGCTCATTTAGGTTGTTAGCAGAATCCATTGCCTTGCAGCTATAGGACTGGACTCCTCAGCCTCTTGCTGGTTGTTGGCTGGCAGCTGCCCTCAGCTTCTTGCCATATGGCCCTCCCAGTATGGCCACTTACTTCTTTAAGGTCTGCCACGGAGTTCCTAGAATACGCCTGCCAGCAACATGGCTCATATATCATGATATAATCACACTGAAGTAACATTCTATCACCTCTGCCACATTCCATTGCTGGAGGCAAGTCACAAGTCCTGTCCACACTCAAGTGGCGGGCATGAGAATGAGAAGATGAGATTGTCAGGCGTTATGTTAGAGATCATCTGCCACAGTCTCTCAGGACCCTAGGACCCTCTTGAAGAAAGCTCCATGAGGTTAAGCAGAAGTGTTATGTGCACTGCATTCACCCTGCATGTGAATGGATGACATCAGGCACCCTGTCTGACTTATTCATGGAAGTATCCCATGTCTAGAACAGTGTCTTCTACTGAAAAAGGTCTGCCCATGAATGAATACGTGAATGACTCCTTATGTCTGTTGTAAAGAAAGGAAATTGACAGGCAGGAATGAGGCTAGAAAGTACACCTACCACTTACACTTACACTTGATGTGTAAAAGATGGCCCTTTGCATGACTTACTCCCAGTTAGCTCATGCATTTTCTACAACATAATGTTGCTGGCAAAGAAGTTGTTTAGAAAATTGGTCCAGGCGATAAGGGAGGAGAAAGAAAACTTTCTGTGAGGGCACTTTTTCTGGTGGACCCAGTCTTCTCTCAGGAGAGCTTGGCACCCCACTTCCAGGTGGTTCTGGTTGGCTCTGTTTTTCATAGAGAAGCTTTGAAAGTTATACAAAGATGTTAACAAGGGTATGAATGCCTTTCTTTTTTCTAGTACTTTACAGTTAGCAGTGTCCCCTCAGGTATAACTTTCTTTAAGTCTAAATCTCCAAGTAGCCACACTGGACACAAAGAAAAAGCAAATGGAAAGACAGAAGGATTGAAACAAGAGGGGGAAATTTTAGCATTAAAGTGACCTGCAAGAGCCATGCAAACAGCAGAGTCAGATGCTGATTGGTGTCACTGAGATTTGACTATTCTTCCTGGAGCATTTCCTGACTGGGACCCCCACATTGTACTAACTTTGACCCCAGTGGTAAGGCTGTAGGCATAGAAGCACGTAAGAACAGGGACACAAGGATGAGTACTCATTAGGCTCAATATATGAGCTTTGCCATTAATTTAAATCATACAGAGAAACAGGATAGAGTTTGGCTGGAAAAAGGCCACAAACTAGACAAGATTGATGCTTAAAATGTTGGTTTGTGTGTCCATGTGCAAGTGTGTGTGTACAGAGGTTAGATACAGAAGAGAGGGCATGTCCACCCCCACTTTCCATAAATTTTGCTGCTAATAAGGAGGGGTGGGCTGGGCGTGGTGGCTCACACCTGCAATCCCAGCACTTTGGGAGGCCGAGGTGGGAGGATCATTTGAGGTCAGGAGTTTGAGACCAGCCTGACCAATAGGGTGAAACTCTGTCTCTACTGAAAAAAAAAAAAATACAAAATCTTAGCTGGACATGTTGGCACATGCCTGTAATCTCAGCTACTCAGGAGGCCGAGGCAGGAGAATCACTTGAACCTGGGAGGTGTATCGGGAGAATCCGCTCCCGATGGTTACTTGGATTCTTTTCTATTTTCTAAGTGTCTCAGCTGGTTTGAGAAATAAAGGGAAAGAGTACAAGAGAGAGAAATTTAAAGCTGTGTGTCCAGGGGAGACATCACATGTTGGCAGGATCCGTGATGTTCCCTGAGTGGTAAAACCAGCAAGATTTTATTAGCGATTTTCAAAAGGGGAGGGGGTGCACGAATAGGGTATGGGTCACAGAGATCACATACTTCACAAGGTAATAAAATATCACAAAGCAAGTGGAGGCAGGGCGAGATCACAGGACCGCCCAAAGAAGCGAAATTAAAATTGCTAATGAATTTTCGGGCACGCATTGTCATTGATAACATCTTATCAGGAAACAGGGTTTGAGAGCAGACAACCTGTCTGACCAAAATTTATTAGGAGGGAATTTTCCTTGTCCTAATAAGCCTGGGAGAGCTATAGGAGACTGGGGCTTATTTCATCCCCTCGGCTTCGACCATAAAAGACGGCACGCTTCTGAGGGGGCCGTTTATAGGCCTACCTTCAGGGCGCATTATCTTTCTCAGGGATGTTCCTTGCTGAGAAAAAGAATTCAGCGATATTTCTCCTATTTGCTTTTGAAAGAGGAGAAATACAGCTCTGTTAACCGGCTCAGTGGCGGCCAGTTCAAAGTTACCTCTGTTGTTCCCTGAACATCGCTGTTATCCTGTTCTTTTTTTAAGATGCCCAGATTTCATATTGTTCAAACACACATGCTCTACAAACAATTTGTGCAGTTGAGACAATCCTCACAGGGTCCTGAGGTGAAATTCATCCTCCTCAGCTTACTAAAGCTGACGTAAGGTGACGGGATTAAGAGATTAAAGTAAAGACACGCATAGGAAATCACAAGGATATTGACTGGGGAAGTGATAAGTGTCCATGAAATCTTCACAATTTATGTTCAGAGATTTCAATAAAGACATGCATAAGAAATTATAAAAGTATTAATTTGGGGAACTAATAAACGTCCATGAAATTTTCACAATTTATGTTCTTCTGCCGCGGCTTTAGCTGGTCCCTCCGTTCAGGGTCTCTAACTTCCCGCAACAAGGCGGAGGTCACAGTGAGCTGAAATCACACCACTGCACTCTAGCCTGAACAACAGAGTGAGACTCCATCTCAAATAAAAAAAAAAAAAAAAAAAAAAAAAAAAAAAAAAAAAAAGAAAAGAAAAAGAAGGGAATAGGAGATCTTTAAGAGGAAAAAGAAATTTTGGAATTTCCTGGCACAGAAATCCAAGGTATGGGAGAAGCACAGGGATCAGAACTCAGAGATTGCTTTGACCTCTCCTTCAGTTCTTTAGTAGATTTTTAAAACTCTAACAGTATAGAAACTTTCAAATGGAAAAAAGATCTATTTACAGGCCAAGCCTTCACAAAAATTTATGAATCAGAACATAATAGTGTAACTAAGAGGTAGGTCCTGAAATCCAGCCAGGAAAAATACTAAGATGGAGAAATTTATTCCTATGAAGGAACAGTGGCCACAAAAAATGGAAAAACAGAGTAATCAGGGTTTGCCTTTCCACCCATGATTCTGAGCTGCTGTTTGTACTAGGAGTTTCTAACATGCAATTTGCATCTTCTGTGTCACTGGCAGATCACACTTTACCAGTGGTTCTGGGGAATGAGTGACCAGCCTTTTATCTGGAGGTCTGAAGCATTCTTGTTCTTTTTCCTGCTATATCTACCTCATGGCTGATGATGAAACATATTATTTTTTCTAACACTTATCCATTACTTCTGGATGAACTTGTCAGAGTAAAGGCCCCAAAACACTTGTACTGCTTCTATAAAATGCTCAAACCATCTTCTTGTCCCAGTTAACTAAATGGGCAGCCAAGAGGCACTCAGGGTCTCCTCAAGCATGGGCTTATGTGGCCAATGTTTGTGATTATAAGTGACATATTCTTAAAAGACATATTTTAATTTTAAACTCACAAGGCTAGGAGAGCTTTTATAGAAAACAAAATGTACAATGGCAAACATACAAACTAATTTGGGACAGTTCATATTCTTAGAGCTAACAAGGGTATGCAGTCCAAAGTAGAGTTTCTCCTTAGCTCTAGGTAGGAAAGCCTGTGAGATTTTGGCTGTGCCTCATTCTTTGGGTACACCATCAGCAGAAGGAATATATAATGAACTTAATAGGCTTAAACATTAACTGATAGTTTAGTAGAGTGCAGGAATGCCAAGGATGCCCAGAAACGCACAGGTAGGGAAGAGGATGTCAAAATCCTCTCTCTGAATAAAGAGAGCAGACCTTAGGCCAGGATCTTTAGTCAACATGATGATAAAAAGGAGGAAGAGAAAAAAGTGAGAAAGAAGAAGGAACATGACGATTTTAAGTGGAAAACTGTCACCTCCAACATAGCACTCAACAAAGTTGAAATGCTATTTTGTGTTTAAAGAGTAAAATTGAGAAAAAGGTCAAAGAGGGAAAATACATGTATCTGGAACTTGAGCAGGCTGTGAAATCGAATTCTGTTTTAACATTTGAGATAATCAACTCTTAGCAAGATTATATCAAACTTCATTAAAAATTGCCTTTTAAGTTGAGAGAATAACCAAGTATTTTCTAGGCTTTTTTTCTTAACTTTAGATGGCTAGATTGAGAAGATAGTAAATGAGAAATATATGTGTAAAATCAGATAATACTTGCTCTCTCAAACATACCAACCTGTGAGTGACCTTGGGTGGCTTAGTAACCAATAAAAATCACAGATTATTTCATTGCAGGTTACAGTTGTTACAAATATCTTAAAGTACCATTTATGCTCATCGTTGCTTTGAAATTACGATGAAAGAAATCGCTTATTCATCAGGCCCACAGCAGCTTTTTGAGCAAAAGAAGATAAGCCATTAAAAGAAAACAACCAAGGTAGGGGACTGTGACTAAGGAGAACACACACAGATTGGGGTTTGACTGCTCTGCGAATACTCATTTTTTTTAGTTGCTCAATAAACTTGAACTGAGTATCTGATATCTGCCAGATAACAAACTTGGCCTGGTACTAAATTAGTAATTTTGTGGGGAGTAACCAAAGACAGTAATTCCTAGATAAGAAAAAACAAAATCAAACAAAACACAAAACAGGCAGATTTCTTTTTCCATGGAGATCACCAAATTGCTTGAGAAGGAGATACCTACCCAAAGACTACCAAGACTTTCTGCAGGAAAGTATACTGACTTTCTGCTCTGGACCAGAAAGTAAATTCTAATGATCTCTTTCGTAAAAGAACGTTGCACCATAATGATTTTAAGGCATGGGACTTTTAGAAAACGGTAGGAGTTTATCTCATATTCAGTCTCTACTGCTATGAGTTTCTTAGTGATTTGACAATAATTCCCAGTAATTTTCCAGAAAAGTTATTACAGTCTTTTCAAAACTACCTAGGACAGATGCCAAGACAAAGCATTCAAACTGCAACAGGGGCCAGATTTCAACCCACTCATGCTTTCCCTCTATGCACTGCCATCTCTTAGAAGAAGAAGCGATCTAAGAATTTATATCCAGTGGTTGGCAGCTAAGCATATGAGTGTGAACAATTCCACAATTTTTGTCATATCAGAACAGCAGCAAGCAGAAGGGAATCAAATGCTTCTCTGCAACCTCTGTCTCTTTGGTGGGATTTCCATCAGTACTGACACCTGCCAGGCATCCACAGAAATCTAGATTGCATTAACAACAACAGGTTGCCTTCTCTCATCTTAGAATTTTGGAGATACCCTTCCACTTTAGCTGGATAAGAGGGACAGCAGTAGAGTTTGCTTCTTAACAGAGCCCTTTCTCTTAGATCAATCTGGGAGTTTCTCTCCACCTCATCCTTCTTGGTGAAGGGTTCCCAACCTTTAGGGGAGCACCTGGAAGCTCTTTGATTGAATATTTCTTGAGAGTCAGCTTTTACTCTGAGGTATCTTGGTACTTACTGCTATTCTCCAGCGGCAGAATTTCCTCTATGCCTAAACAGAAATGATTGTTTGGGTTTCTGTCAGATTGTACTAGCCACTCAACAAGCAGATCTAGCCCATTTTACCATAAGAGACTATTTTTAATATCTCTCCAAAAATGTTGGGGGCCACCACATGATTGCATTTGGTGCCTCAATAGGAGTTGAGATTATAAGTAATGACAAAAAAGTGACCTAAAAATCCTTTTAAATGATTTTGACATTTATTAATTCTACATACATTTTAAAATAAAGCATATATTTCTGAGTCAGATTATGTATTCAGTATAATGAAGAAATAGATTATTGAAAAAAGTCTTCCCAGAGAATCTCTGGTCCACAGATTGGAAAATGTTACATTATGAGTTCCTTGAGGAAGAGGCAATGTTTTGTTCAGCCTTTTATCCCTCATGCCTAACCCAATGTTTGGCACAAAGCAGGTGCTTAACGTGAAGTAGATATTTGGGAGATGTTTTGTTTTAGTGAACACTTTTGTGACATTCATGGGACACTTACCATGTGCCAGACACTGTTCTAAGTGCTGTACATGTATTAACTAATTCAACCATCAAACAACTCTAGGAGATAAATGATGTTTTACAGATGACAAAAACAGGCTCAGAATTCTTGAGTAATTTACTCAATGCCACATTGCAAGGAATTTTAAAAGCCAGGACACAAAGTAATTAAACATTTCCTTTAATGTTTTCAAATGTAACCATGTGGCAGATAGGGAGTCCACAGCCATGGTTGTTCAGTGAGGCACTGCTGACTGATCATATTTATAGAATGCTACTGGGGCAACTCCCGAACATGCAATGAAGAATGAGGGCCCTTCATCAGACTGAGTGTGGTGGTTCACACCTGTAATCCCAGCACTTTGGGAGGCCAAGGTGGGTGGATCACTTTAGGTCAGGAGTTTGAGACCAGCTTGACCAACATGGTGAAACCCTGTCTCTGCTAAAATAAAAAATTAGCTAGGCATGGAGGCGTGCGCCTGGAATCCCAGCTTCTCAGGAGGTTGAGGCACAAGAATCGCTTGAACCTGAGACGTGGAGATTGCAGTGAGCTGAGATCACAGCACTACACTCCAGCCTGGGTGATAGAGTGAGATTCAGTTTCAAAAATTAAAAAAGAATGAGTGCCCTTCATAAGGAGGCTTTAATCTCGTTGTCTCTTGGCTACTAGAAATAGTTTCACAAATACACATCACAGTTTGTATATACCACCATTTCTAATCTGATTTATTTCATACCATGCTCTCACCTGGTTTTTAAGAGAATAAGGGATTGTGTGAATGAAGGATTAAAGGAATGAATGTCTATTCCTTGATAAAGACTTTATGTGACATCAATTACTTTTCTGGCTAAGAGGTTTGTGAATACAGCATGGTCTCTTCAGTGAAAAGAAAATTAGGTCAGAGTTTCATTTCTCATGGGATGGAAGAATTAAAACTCATCAGTTAAAGAGAGAAAGATGCCACGCAGAGACAGGCAGGAGGCAGAGGGCAGTCCACACAGTCCATCTACCCTGCTGGGTCCCCACAGCACTGAGTACATCAGAATACAGGCACCATGGGAGTTGCAAAGAGAAATGTAGGAGGCTTCCTGCCTGCAAGGATCTCACGATCAATAGAGAAGGTGAAATGTGTACATCAAAGAACATAATACAAGGCAAAATGTGACCTGTGCTAAAAATAAATAAATAAATAAAGCACAGAAAGATTTAAACCAAGTTTCCTGGGAGCACAGAGAGGGGCCAGATGACTTCCAGCTACTGGAAGCAGGAAATACCAACCCCTGAACTGGCTGTATTTTGATTAAAAGAGATTAGAAGGAAGGACTTTCTACAAAAAGGAAACTATGGAGATGCAGGGGTGGGAGAATGGGGGAGAACTGGCAGTTCATTCTGGTTGATTAAACAGTGGATACACACTGGCCAACTCCTGGCTAATCTTTATTTGGATAGTACATTATTGTGTTTTTCAAAAAAACCCCAAATGTTATATGTGAATGCCCTAAGGGAGGACATGGGCTCTGTATCACTTATCATTCTTCGCTGTCTGACATACCTGCCCATCCACACATTCATGTTTCTTGCTATTTTCACAGGTTTTAGGATGGGTGATCTCTGCACTAAAGCAGAGTGTCTTGGAGCTTACTGGGGCTTAAGCTAGGGGGAGGAAATTACTCACTAAGAAATAATTAGTTCTTAACCTAGAATTCAGACAGGGGAAAGCTGGGGAGATGGAGTAGAGGGAGAGGGTTGAAACTGAATGAGAAAAAATCGACCTTAATTTTCACTAAACTCTAACTAAAGTTCAGTGTTTCCTTCCATTCTGAATGTGGGTAGGGAGAATCACAGTAGTATTAGTAGTTACTTTGTTGCCAATAAAAATCACAGATTATTTCATTGCACATTGCAGTTGTAGATTTTTTAAACTACCATTTATGCTCATGATACTTTGAAATTGTACTTATCAGACTTATGCCAGATTTTATTTTTTTGTTGTTGTTGTTTGTTTGTTTGTGTGGGATTTTTGTGGGGTTTTTTGTTTTTGGCCCTATCGCCCAGGCTGGAGTGCGGTGGTATGATCTTGGCTCACTGCAACCTCCACCTCCCGGGCTCAAGCCATCCTCCCACCACAGCCTCCCAAGTAGCTGGGACTACAGGTGTGCTCCACCATGCCCAGCTAATTTTTGTGTTTGTTTAGAGATGGGATTTCACCATATTGCCCAGGATGGTCCCCAACCCCTGGGCTCAAGCAATCCACCTGCCTCTGCCTCCCAAAGTGGTGGGATTACAGGTGTGAGAAATTGCACCCAACCTAGATCTTGTTATTTAATGAGTTAATAAAGAAGTACATAGATCACCATATCACAAATTTTTAAAAAGTATTTTGATATACTTTGCATATAAATGATTTCCTTTGTACACCAATGTGTTTTATTTTATGCTTTTTAAAACATAACTCTGAAAAGAGATCCACAGTTTTCACCAGACCACCAAAAAGATCTATGACCCAAAAGAGATTAAAAACCCTGCTGAAGGTAGCTTGGGATCACCCAGAGAGCTTTAAATATCTTCATTAGCATTGTGAATTTAGTCTTACAGGCAAACGGGAGCCACTGAAGGGTTTCTTCTTTGTTTTGGGGAAGGTGTTTGTATTAGTCAGGGTTCTCTAGAGGGACAGAACTAATGGAATAGATCTATATACATATAAAAGGGAGTTTACTAAGTATTAACTCACACAATCACAAGGTCCCACAATAGGCCATCTGCAGGCTGAAGAGAAAGGAGAGCCAGTCCGAGTTCCAAAACTGAAGAACTTAAAGTCCAGGGTTCAAAGGTAGGAAGCATCCAGCATGGGAGAAAAATGTAGGCTGGGAGGCTAGGCCAGTCTCTCTCTTTTCACATTTGGCAGCTGGTTAGATTGTGCTCACTCAGATTAAGAGTGGGTTTGCCTTTCCCAGCCCACTGACTCAATTATTAATCTCCTTTGGCAACACCCTCACAGACACACCCAGGATCAATACTTTGTTTCCTTCAATCCAATCAAATTGACATTCAGTGTTAACCATCACAAGTCCACCCCTTGTCAAGTTGAACCCATACATATCTCCTGAGATCATACATAATCTTCAAATAAAGATAATAAGGTCATAATTATGCCTAACATAATACAAATATCCTTTGTACAACTGGAAATGCACCAAGCCACAACTCAAATACTATTTTTTTTTAGATGGAGTCTCACTCTGTCACCCAGGCTGGAGTGCAGTGGCATGATGTTGGTTCACTGAAAGTTCTGCCTTCCAGGTTCATGCCATTCTCCTGCCTCAGCCTCCAGAATAGCTGGGACTATGGGTGCCCGCCATCATGCCCGGCTAATTTTTCTGTATTTTTAGTAGAGATGGGGTTTCACCATATCAGCCAGGATGGTCTCAATCTCCTGACTTTGTGATTTGCCCGCCTCAGCCTCCCAAAGTGCTGGGATTACAGGCATGAGCCACCGTGCCCGGCCCCAAATACTATTATATAAAATTAACAATACTTAAATGCTGATGTGAAGTCAATAAATCTTATGTCACATGATAAAGGAGAAAGGAAATAAAATGAAGATATTTTCTTACTACAAGTGTATCCATGAAAAAACATGTTTTTAACAAAAGAAGGGGAACATACTCCTAACAATTACAATCCTTCTTTCTGCAGCTTGTCATGTGATCTTAGCTGATATTGATGACTACCTTCTACTACCCATTCTGTATTCCCTTTGCCTTCAGCAAACACCTCAGCAGGTCATAGGTTTTTTTCCTGGTGGAATGAATCATTTGTAGTCCTGCCTAGATTGGGCTGTTGTAGTTTCCCATTGACCTTAATCACAGGGCATGGTAATAATTGGTGATACTAAGAGATGCCCTAATGGACCTCTTGTAGTCCATGCATATTCTTCCTTACCTCCATTATGAAGTAGTAGACTGATTTCATCTTGATAGTCCAGATCAATTGCCCCAGCCAACACTGTAACTCCCTTCTTAGTCTGTTGACTTAAGAGCCCAAAGTGTCCAGGTGGCAATCTTAACTTTCAGTTTTATGGAATTGTTATTGTGTCTCCTGGTGGCAGCATTCTTCCTTCTGAAACTAAGACCTCTAGGCCAGCAGAATGTAATATCATGGGAACAGGAAGTAAAAATTTTCCTAGTGGATCACTAGTGGTGATGGTGAGTGGTGCCACTTCCACTTCCACCCCTTGATTCCTGGACCCGTGAATCCTGGCTATGGGAGAAACAGTACCATATATTGGATGCTAATTCCAATACATACATAGCCTTCTGGAGAACTCTGCCCCAGCCCTGCAAAGTACTGTCACCTGGTTGGCATTGTAATTGTGACTTCAAAAGGCCATTCCACTGTTCTATCAATCCAGCTGCTTCAGGATGATGGGGAACATGGTGAGATCAGTGAATTCCATGAGCATGCACCCACTGCTGCACTTCTTTAGCTATAAAGGAAGTGCCTTGGCCAGAGGCAATGCTGTGTGGAATACCATGACGGTGGATAAGGCATTCCATGAGTCCACGGATGGTAGTCTTGGCACAAGCGTTGCATGTAGGATAGGAAAACCCATATCTGGAGTAAGTGTCTATTCTAATGAGGACAAACCTCTGCCCTTTCCATGATGGAAAAGGTCCAATATAATCAACCTATCACCAGATACCTGGCTGATCACCCTGAGGAATGGTGCCATATTGAGGGTTCAGTGTTGGTCTCTGCTGCTGGCAAATTGGGCACTCAGCAGTGGTCATAGCCAGGACAGCCTTGGTGAGTGGAAGTCCATGCTGCTGAGCCCATGCATAACCTTCATCCCTACCAGCATAGCCACTTTGTTCATGGGCCCATTGGGCGATGACAGGGGTGGCTGGGGAAAGAGGCTGAGTGATGTCCACAGAACGGGTCACCCTATCCACTTGATAAAAATCCTCCTCTGCTGAGGTCACCCATTGGTGAGCACTCACATGGGATACAAATATCTTCAGTTTTTGACCACTCAGAAAGGTTCCTCTACATACATCTTCCCCAAATTTCTTTGTCACCAATTTTCCAAACATGCTTCTTCCAAGTCCCTGACCGTCCAATCAAACCATTGGCTACAGCCCATGAATCAGCATATAATCACACATCTGGCCATTTCTTCTTCCATGCAAAGTACATAACCAGGTGCACTACTCAAAGTTCTGCCCACTGGGAAGATTTCCCTTCACTGCTGTCCTCCAGGGATGTCCTAAAAAGGGGCTGTAGTGCTATAACTTTCAGGTGGTGCCTGCATATCGTGCAGAGTCATCTGTGAACCAGGCCCTAGTCTCTTCCTCTGTCAACTGATCATAGGGAACTCCCCCGAAGCCACCAGTGCAGGCTGGGGGAGAAGGCAGGGTGGCAGGAGTAAAGACCATGGGCATTTGAGCCACTTACTCATGTAACTTACTTGCGCCTTCAGGACCTGCTCAAGTCCATTCACATATATACCACTTCCATTTGATGATGGAATGCTGCTGTGCACAACCCACTTTATGGCTATATGGGTCAGAAAGCACCTAGTTCATGATAGGCAGTTCAGGATGCATGGTGACCTTCAATTTCCACCAAAGCCCAGTAACAGGCCAGGACCTGTCTCTCAAAAAGAGAGCAGTTATCTGCAGAAGATGGCAGGGTCTTGCTCCAAAATCCTAGAGGTCTCTGCAGTGATTCATCTATGGGGGCCTGCCAAAGGCTCCAAACAGCATCCCTATCTGCCACTGATACCTTAATACCATTGGATCTGCTGGGTCATATGGGTCAAGTGGCAGAGTAGCTTGCACAGCAGCCTGGACCTGTTGCAGAGCCTTCTGTTCTGGACCCCACTTGAAACTGGCAGCCTTTCACATTACTTGATAAATGGGCTAGAGTAACACACTCAGATGAGGAATATGTTGCCTCCAAAATCCAAATAGCCCTACTGGGTGTTGTGCCTCTTTCTTGGTTGCAGGAGGGGCCAAATGCAGCAACTTATCCTTCACCTTAGAAGGAATATCTTGACAGGGCCCACACCACTGGACCCCTAGAAATTTTACTTACGTAGAAGTCCCTGAATCTTATTCAGATTTATTTCACATACTCTGGCATGCAAACACCTCACCAATAAGTCCAGTGTGTTTGTTACTTCTTGTTCATTGGATCCAATCAGTATAATATCATCAATGTAATGAATAGTGTGATATCCTGCAGAAGCGAAAAACAATCAAGGTCTCTCCGAATAAGATTATGACACAAAACTGTAGAGTTGATATACTCCTGAGGTAGGACAGTAAAGGTATACTTATCAGCTGAAGACAAATTTCTTCTGGTGGGCCTTGTGGACAGGAATGGAGAAAAAAGCATTTGCCAAGTCAATGGCTGCATACCAGGTACAAGGAGATACATTAATTTGCTCGAGCAATGAAACTACATCTGGTATAGCAGCTGCAAGTGAAGTCACCACTTGGTTAAGCTTACGACAATCCACTGTCATTCTCCAAGATCTATCTGTCTTCTGCATAGGCCAATTGGGAGAGTTGAACAGGGGTGTGGTGGGAATCATCACCCCTGAATCTTTCAAGTCCTTGATGGTGGCACTAATCTCCGTAATCCCTCCAAGGATGTGATATTATTTTTGATTTACTATTTTTCTAGGTAGAGGCAGCTCTAATGGCTTCCATTTGGCCTTTCCCACCATAATAGCCCTCACCCTACCAGTCAGGGAGCTAACATGGGGTGATCTGTCAGCTGCTAAGTATGTCTATGCCAATTATGCGTTTTGGCACTGGAGAAATGACCACAGGATGAGTCTGGGGACCCACTGGACCCACTGCAAGTCAGACCTGAGCGAAAACTCCATTAACTACCTGATTTCCATAAACCCCTACTTTAACTGGGGGACCACAATAATGTTTTGGGTCCCCTGGAATCAATGTCAGCTCAGAGCCAGTGTCCAGTAGTCCCCAAAATGTCTGATCATTTCCCTTTCCCCCGTGCACAGTTACCCTGGTAAAAGGCAGGAGGTCTCCTTGGGGAAGGATGGGAGAAAGATTCACTGCATAAATTGCCAGTAATGTAGTGGGGTCGTTTCTCAAGGGGACCCAGTCTCCCCTTTATTCAAGGGGTTCTGGGTCTGTAAACTGGCTCAAGTCTGGAAATTGATTGAGGGGCCGCGATTCTTTGTTTGTATAATTCACATTAGCCTTTTGTCCATTCGACCTAGAAAGTTTCTACTTGTATAATTTAATTAGGAATGCAGTAGGCTTCCTATTGATTTCACTTTTAGGAACACTGTGATTAATTAGCCAGTGCCAGAGCTCTACACAAGTCAGACTATTCTGATCACCACTTTGCCGCTGCTGTCCATTATGGTAGCTACTCCCACCTTGCCTTTGACAGTTGAGTGCTGCCACTTGGACTCTGCTACCTCAGGATCCAACTATTCCCATTATATTTAAATTTTGTAGTTGAGAGACTATAGTTCCCACTGTTAGATCTGACACACAGAGAAGAGCAATTACAGAGTTCTTCAAAGATTCAGGTGACACCCTCATAAATCAATTTCACAGGGCATTGGTCAAGAGTATACCTTCTGGACTCCCCCTACCCCAAGCTGGGATGAGTAGGTCTGAAGTGACTAATCGACTCCATCACCCCAATCTCCCTAAGCCTTTCGATCCCTTCCTCTATATTAAACCAAGGGAGATCAGGCATTTCCAGCTCGCTCACAGTGGACCAGCTTTTAATCCATGTTTCAGCTCATCAAGCAATTAGGACATTTTTTACCTCCCCAAGCTGCAACATTAAACGCAGAGTCCCTACTTAGTGGGCCCAAATCAATAGATTCAGCCTGATCCAACTCTATGTTCCTTCTGCCATTATCCCACACCCTTAATATCCATTCCCATGCCTGTTCTCCAGATTTCTGTTTATATAAGTTAGAAAACTCAAGCAGTTATTTTCGAGTGTAGTGTACCTCCTCATGGGTCACACTCTTAACTCACCAATAGGGGCCTGCTAGGACTTTAGTTATAAGTCTAGAAGCAAAAGGGGTGTTACGGGTGGCTCCTGAGGAGAATCAACATTACCTTGCCTGGCAACTGCCTCAGGGTCACACTCTCAACTCACCAATAGGGGCCTGCTAGGACTTTAGTTATAAGTCTAGAAGCAAAAGGGGTGTGGCTCCTGAGGAGAATCAACATTATCTTGCCTGGCAACTGCCTCAGGAGAGGCCATCACTGTAGACTCAGGCAGCACAGGGTTTATCTTCTCAGACAAGGGTGGAAAGGCTGATGGCAGCATGGGTCAGGGAGAGGATGTTGCCACTACTGGGGATGGTACTGGGAACAAAAGAGGTTCATCAACATTTACAAACTCAGTGTCCAGCTTCATCAGGGTCCTCCCACATCCCCACTCCAAGTTGCAGGGTCCCATTCTTTTCCAATCAATGCCCTCACTTTAACAGCATACACCTGATGAGGCTGCACATGCACCTTTCATTGCAGGTCAGCCACTTGCATGATGAGAGCTTGTGTCTGTTTTTCCACAATTTCAACTCTTTCTCTACAGCTGATAAGACTCTCTCAGGGCAATCTTAGCAGATTTGAGGCTCAGTATCTGCTTCTGAAGCCAGGAGATAGAATCCCTAAGTTCATCATTTTCTTTCATTACTTTGTCCACTGAACTTAGGAGCAACCAACCAGCTTCATTATGTTCCTTGGTTCTCCACATATGGGCAAAGGCATTATGTATAGAGTCACTAAGCTCCTTGCCTCTCACGAGCAATGAATCAATGTGTCAAATGCATTGATTTTGAATAACTCTCTAAACAGCTAATGCTAAGGACTATCAGTGTTCTCCATACTGTTAGAAGTAGAGTCCTTAGCATTTTGGGGTCTAATCATATTAAGCACCCAACTCCAGAAACCCCAAAACCAACAAAAGAACTCCATCCTTAATATTCTCTTCCTCTAGAACCACTCCTGGTACCAAAATCTGTATTAGTCAGGGTTCTCTAGAGGGAGAGAACTAATAGCATATGTATATTTCTTAATAAACTTAAATATATATGTAAATATATATAAATTTAAATATATATATATTTGTGTGTGTGTGTGTGTGTGTGTGTGTGTGTGTGTAAAGGGGAGTTTATTAAGTATTAACTCACATGATCACAAGGTCCCACAATAGGCCATCTGCAGGCTAAGGAGCAAGGAGAGCCAGTTCAAGTTCCAAAACTGAAGAACTTGGAGTCTAAAGTTTGAGGGCAGGGGGAATCCAGCACTGGAGAAAGATGTAGTTTGGGAGCCTAGGCCCATCTCTCTCTTTTCACATTTTTCTGCCTACTTTTTATCACCCAGCTTAAGGGAAGGTCTGCCTTTCCCAGCTCACTGACTCAAAAGTTAACCTCCTTTGGCAACACTCTCACAGACACACCCAGGATCAATACTTTGTATTCTTCAATCCAATCAAGTTGAAACAGTATCAATCATCACAGTGTTCAAATATTAATAATTACTTTTTAGCAAACTGGAGCAAAACATTTTCTAATCGATTTTTGAGATAAATTGCATATAAAAGTACATACCCATTTGAAGTGTAAAGTTCAATGAGCTTTGACAAATGTATATACACATGTAACCACCACTACAATCAAGATATGGTTTGGGTAGCAGAAAGTAAAATTTGGAATTCGTACCTCCTGCTGTCTCTCCTATCCTCAATGAATACCCACTTCCAGCTTGCAAGTGCACTGGCCCTTCACTGAGGGACCCAGACCCTGAGTTCCAGCAAGGCCGAATAGTCCACAAAACAGTCCAGGTGTCAAAAGTGATGGCATATTGAAATCCAAGGACTTAGACACAGATAGGATACATACATGAACAGTCTAATGCCAGTTATCAAATTATCTACCTAGGTAATCATATATGTAGCCATAATCAAATTGTAACTTTGTACTGGCTGAGGGAGGGCTGGAATTTGATCATTCATTCTTATTGACTGATGGCATATGATGCTGCTAACCATATCAACACATACATTCATAATATCTATTTCATATTGCCACAACTTAAGCTATATCTTGTTGAAACTCCTGAAAACTACAGACATTCTAAAAAAAAAAAAAAAAAAAAAAAAAGGTTCCTATTACCCTCAGGGACTCTGGGAAATCAGCCCAACAGGATGATTTGCCAGGTCCTATAAATATTTACCAAGATGGCATTAGATAAAAGAAAGTTACAAAATAATGTGCATTGGGAGTTGTTACTTCAGCTGCATAAGCCTAAGACTCTACCACCCTAAAATAAACTAGCCTTTTTCTTTTTAAAGACAGACTACAAAAAATGTAACTCACTTTATAATAGTTCTCCTAATATTCTCAAGGCACCAAAACCCTCCAAATATATTTTTAGGGTGTCAAATAAAATTGAAAAGAGGTACTATTCTTGGAGGGTGTATGTGGGTCTTCCCTGTCTTCTGTCATGTGCTTTCTTGTATTATTGTTAGGCAAGCGAATTACACCATTATATTACTTTTCAAATATAAGTTTTCTGCAAAAATATTTGTTAGCCTGTCATTGCATAATAATGATGACAATGGAGAGGCATAATATAATGATACACATGATTTTTTTCCAATATAGATGGTGAGTCTTCTAGCATTTACTTTAACTTTAATATCTCTCATTTATTGAATGACAATTGTACTTCAAGTGGTATAAGACACTTTATTTACATATATAATCTTATTTAGTCCTCCCAACAATCCTAAAAGCTGTGTTAATAATCTATTTTTTTTTTTTTTTTTTTTTTTTTACAAACAAGGAAACTGAGATGCACAGAAAGATAAGTGGCAGATCTGACTTCTGTCTTCCAGGATTATGTTCCTTCCACTTCCTTGCCTCTTTCAGGGATGTATTACTAGTTATCTTAATTTTTATAGTTTGTTAACTGTGCTTCAGCATCTCATTTTGAAATATCTGGAGTGAAAGGTACGAGCTCTCTATTTTGCAAGGGACAATCCCCTCTTTTGTATTAGTAAGGGGTAGATCTTTCAGGAGCAGATGGATACCAACTCCCAGCTCCCCTGGACTACTTGGCACCATTCTTCCCTCCAGTACATTTGCTCTGAGCTCCTTTGCTCCTTTACCTTCCAGTTACTACGTAGCCGTACTAATCACCTATGAGTATACCTGATCATCTTTTCTTTCCTTTTCGGTCCTATTAAGCAAATAGGTAGTTTTCATAAGAGCAAAGCTTCTGGGAAAATTTAACAATAATCGCAGAGACTGGCTGTAGTCTGCCACGGCCCTGGGTAATCAGCACATTTAACAATCACACTCATGAGATATGACTGAAAGGAAACTCGAGCTTTGTCTCCCACTCTCCCCTCAAATTTACTTCCTCTGAATGAAATCCACCATGTTCTATGACTTTTCTACTCATTCTTCTGAAATAGTCCTAGGGCACTTTATGTCACAAAACAGTCTCCATCCAATAATGAGAATGTCCACTCCAATGTAACATACAAAACTCTTTCTTTGATCATTAATTTTTTTTTTTTTCATTTCCTAGCAAGGCCAGGATTTAGGGGACAGTGGTGGTTCTCTCTTCCTCCCTCTCTCTCTCTCTCTTTCTCCCTCTCAGCATCTCCTCTCAAACCTGCTAAGCATGACTCTCAGGCCCCTGGGATTGGAGGGCAGAAAGGAGAGAACAGAAAGTTCTTTCTTCACTTGTGTCGTTCTAAAAAGCTTTGCACGATCAGGCATAGAAGATGTTTAAAACTGATTCCCCCATGGGGACTACTGTGGGTTCTTTGGTATTTCCCTTGATAGGTTCCTCCTACTGCAATTCTGCTTGAGAAACCAGTTCTCCAACAGTTGAACAGTTTGCATTTTGATCTGCCTCACTAACTCCTTTTAATAGTTATCCTATCTCAGAGCCTCAGTCAAGATTTCCCATTTAACATTTGCCACTATGTTCATCCTGTGTATTATGGATTGCCATCTGTTTGGTGGATATGAGTGCAGACAATACTTTTCGGCCAGTAAAACTATAAATGGAAAACGTTAGCTGGCCTTTGTTACAGTACTGAGAACTTTTCTTATAATTAGTTTTCATTCAAAATTTAACCTTAACTTCAATTTGAACATGAGGTATACTACCCCTTCCACAGGTAGTAATTCTTTTTTCGATTTGTTGTACATTTTGATGCTTTTCAATAAATAGGCATTCTCAGCTCTGGTCATCCCATGCCTAAAATTGAAATCAATATTCCCCCCTGGCTGACAGAACATTTTCATCATGATTTACGTTTTTCTGTGTAAAAATGAAAAAGAGAACGTGAATTAAAATTCCTAATTCCCAGAAGGTATGCATTCTAACTGAAGATTACCCTGTACCAATTTTAGTCGATATCATTCATGTTGTTGATGGACACAATACAGATTCACTGGAGTCATGCGTTTTTAAATAACAGTAGCATGTTACTTGTTAAACATCCTAGTCCTTTTTTCTCTCTCTCATTCGACCCTCAGGATCATATCAGACATTCTTATGGCACCTACACCGGCATGGCAGAGACTAGAGTGAGGGAGTAAGGTATCCAGGACACAAAATTTAAGTAGGCATTCACTCCCATGGTCATACAAGCTAAGTACCCCTTCAATTTTGCACCCTTAGTGCCTCACTCATCTTACCTTAGTCCTATGCCTGTGCATCAGACCTGCATTCCTTCACATTCATCCAATGAAATTCTTGAGTACTTTCTGTGGACTAAACACTGTTCTTGGTGCTGGATATCCAGAAGAGAGGCAATCAGATACAAGTTCCTGCTCTCAGTATTGGATAACAATTAAGTGTTGTGCTATGGAGAAAGAGAAAGCAAAGGAGGAGAAAAACTGAAGTGCCAGGGTGGGGTCGGGGTTGTCAACCAAAACAGAGTGTTCAGGGAAATCCTCACTGAGAAGTCGGCATTTGGGCAAAGAACTGAAAGAGGTGAAATGTTTTTGAAAACTTGACGAGGTGTTCACAAAATGTTAATGAATTCGCTACCAGTAATTTGTAACAAATAAATTTCACGTAACTGTCTGACTTCTCTTGGCAAACCCAAAGACCTGGCAAGACAGAGCCACATTTCTGTATGACAACAACTAGGTGGAGCTGAGGGAGGCTCTCTACTTTAAACCAAGCCAGGACCTTGATGTCGGGCAGGGGTTCTCCATTTCCCAAAGTCTCCCTCTCCCTGCCTCACTCAATTTCATCACTTGTTTATTCCCTGTAGACCTCTGAGTTTGCACACTCTGGCTAGAATCCCTCAGAAAAGAGAGACCTCAAATACTGCCACTCTCCCTTCAAGCAACCACTCATGGTCATGGTGCTATTGCAAACAGATGGTCTGCTTACCACGCGACAGTGAAGCCACTCCACTACAAGGCAAGAAAGGCCTTGATTCTGGACTCCAGAGATGAGTGATCTTTATTTAGCTGCTTGAAGCTGAGGGGAGACAGATACTATCGAGCTGTTTTCTTGCACAGTGATTGAGATTACCCAAACATTGTAAAAACCCTGCTATCCTAGTCCACACATGTTCTATCTTTCAACCAGAGCAGCAAAAGAAAAATATCAATTCTGGGATGCTCAAGGCATAATTTTTCTGTCTCAGCAAAATTTCAAGACAACAAGTTGTCACAGGCATTTGAAACCCCACCGACCTGCTGGCACATGTGGAGGACCGGAATTTTCCACTTGAGTGAACTGCCTATACTGTTCACTGAAACTCCCCTGAGGAAGAGATCTGTGGTGGCAGGGAGTGCTGGCAAAGAGACTGCTGTGAAGTGTAGACAGAAGCACCATTCCCTACAACGCTGAGAGAGTCAAAGGCAGGTTGCCATAGCTACTATTGCTTAGCCTTTCCATGGCGTATTTTTTTTCTGCAACTATTTGCCTAAATTATAGCAATATTTTAAACTGAAGCCAAGTAGGTGAGAATGAGTGAAGATTTCTCAACTTCAACTTATGTAAAAAATCTCAACTGTGGAATTGCATCAAACCAGTTTTGCTCTAAAATGAAAATAGGTGGGAGCACTGTGACTTCCAAGAAGACATGGGGTGAGTGTGTGTTTGACAAACAGTGTGAGATTCTGATATTTCAATCAGCTCCCTACATTTGCTCTGGATCAAAAAAAAAATTCTCAAACCCCGTCTACTCTACAGAGTATATTATGTCTCAGCTTTATTGCACAATCAGTTAGAAGAAAAATAAAGGGAAAAAGAAATGTTTTCAAGCTTAACTCCAAGTGAGTAATGGAAAATTGAACTTTCATGTTAGTAAAAATGAAAACCATGGTTAAAAAGTTACAACGATTTTAAAAACAACCTTTCAAATAGCAATCGAGTCATTCATATAACTTAATACTAAATTTACATCAATTGAAGGGAATTTTATTTTGCAGTAATCCTAAGAAAACTTTGAAACAAGAGACATTTCTCTTTTGTGTACAAGCTTTCTCTTTTCTCTACTTCTCCTTCACCTCTAGCAGGTTCCTCTATATACTGCCAACACACAGTTTCCAATAATTATGCTCTTACCCACACATATTTAAATAGGAGTTGATGGGTAGGCATAGGAACTTTATGTTTTTTAAAAAGCTCTGGTTAAAAGATTGTTTCTGCTTTTAAGAACACAAAGAAAAAAGTGTAAAGGGAAGAATGGCTGTCACCTTCACAAATTCTTATGATGTTTCTCCTCTTAAGCAAAGTTTTCAAAGGATGCCAATCATTTTTTAACGAAAGCTTTTTGTGGTTTTCTTTTGCAAATCAAACATTAAGCAGCAGCATCTGGCCTGCAGATTGTTCTAAAATTTTTGTACCTTTTTGTCACATCCATCACAATAGTAGGGATGCTTTGCAATTCTGTATTCTTGTGATATCCTGAATACACATAAGCTCTAATTATGTAGTAGACCTGACCTTACAAAAGGAAAAACTACAGACATTGTATTTTTATTTTCCATAAAATAACTTTCAGAGTTCTTTTTACCTTGTACCCATTTCATTCTTTTTTGCTTACCTGTAAAACAAGTTTGCAAATGACTACTTGCCCATACACATAGCTTGAATGCTAAATTAATATTATTTGCAGGAAAACTTCATTTTGGTATGGCCTTCCAGGCTAAAGAAGCCACACATGAGAGAGAGATTATCTAAAAATATGACTTAAGATTCAATAAAGCCATTTAATGTGAACATTTTTAAAGTTTGAAGAAATTATTTTGGGTAAAGTCTCTTTCCAGTGCCCCAGAAACCATGACCACAGGCCATGGATTATGCTGCATTTGCTGAGGCTGACCCGGTTCACCTGCCTTCCTTCCATGTATTATTATTGAGGTGTAGCAATGGTTTTGGGTGGTCCAAAAATAGGACATCAGGTCAGCCACTGTCCTCAAGGTTATGCAGTAAGAAAACAATCATCTTTCCTCCACTTTCCGTGACCATCCTCCTCTGCCTCTAATTCCTCTGACCATTTTCATTCCCTGCATCCTCCTTCCTCCTGGCAGAGGAAGAAGCTTCTCTTTTCCTGGTCTGAATAATCCTTATCCCCACGTCCCCTTCCTGCCTTGACCCCTAATTCCATCCACTTCCTTTCTTCATCAACTTTCTTTTCTCCTTTTGAATGTCTTTCTCTCCTCCTGTCCCTTTCTTTCTGACTAAAAGCCTATGCACATCCTCCCTATTCTGAAAAACCCTTCTTTACAATGTATTGTCACTTCAAGTTACTACTCCATCAACTTTCTTTCCCTACCAATCACCCTGTTAACAGAAAATCCTTAGCCAAATTAAATTAACAGAGTTTAATTGGACAAAGAACAATTCATAAATTAGGCAGGTTCTTGAACCAGAAGAGGCTCAGAGAGATCCCAGCACAGCCACATGGTAGAAAAAGATTTATGGACAGAAAATGGAAAGTGACTTATGGAAAGTGACTTACAGAAAAGAGAAGTGAGGTACAGAAAGAGCCAGACTGGTTACAACTCAGCATTTGCCTTATCTGAACATAGTTTAAACAGTTGGCCCCCTTTTATTGGCCAAAACTGGGTGATTGGCACAAGAGTAGGTTACAGCCTGTTTATATCTCCATTTAGATTATAGTTCACTATGTACAGAGAAACCTTTAGGCTGAACTTAAAATATGTGAGGAGGTAGTTTTGGACTAAACCTGATTTAAAAATTTTCTCCTTTTGGTCATCCTCTCTCAATTTTGGGAGATTGACCAAAACTTTAGTCATTGATGTCATAATCACCATTGTAAATGTGAGTATTTGGTCTTGAAATCCACTAGGAAATAGCAGAACAGTGGGATTCCTAAGGTGGGAACAAGGACTTCAGGTTACTTTTTTTGCAAAGGTTAGAGTAGAGGGTACTTTCTTGTGCTGGAATGCCCTGTTTACAGGAGAAAAACAAGACCTGGTCTCTTCTAGAATCTATTTCTTTAAAGTCTTAGTTTGATTATATCACATTTAGCATGAGTGACTATTTTTGTTTGGTCCAATCTGTTGGGGCCTACGGCATGAGCTCAATCCAAAACAATGGCCTCCCGCAATTTTGTTTAAAAATTCTTCCCTTCTGGTCAAGTTCCAATTTAGTTGAGAGTATGACCAAAACTTAGGGCCTTAGTGCCACTCTTACTGTCATTTTGGGTTTTCAGTGTCAGCATATCATTCATAGGTTCCAGTGCCCTCATGGTCACACATTTCTTTCAGCTCTTGTCATTCCAGTTGAAAAGAGACCATTTGACATTCTAGAGATGGATCTCACACCAGTTAGAATGGCTATCATTAAAAAGTCAGGAAACAACAGGTGCTGGAGAGGATGTGGAGAAATAGGAACACTTTTACACTGTTGGTGGGATTGTAAACTAGTTCAACCATTATGGAAAACAGTATGGCGATTCCTCAAGGATCTAGAACTAGATGTACCATATGACCCAGCCATCCCATTACTGGGTATATACCCAAAGGATTATAAATTATGCTGCTATAAAGACACATGCACACGTATGTTTATTGCAGCACTATTCACAATAGCAAAGACTTGGAATCAACCCAAATGTCCATCAGTGACAGATTGGATGAAGAAAATGTGGCACATATACACCGTGGAATACTATGCAGCCATAAAAAAGGATGAGTTTGTGTCCTTTGTAGGGACATGGATGCAGCTGGAAACCATCATTCTTAGCAAACTATCACAAGAACAGAAAACCAAACACCGCATGTTCTCACTCATAGGTGGGAACTAAACAATGAGATCACTTGGACTCAGGAAGGGGAACATCACACACCGGGGCCTATCATGGGGAGGGGGGAGGGGGGAGGGGGGAGGGATTGCATTGGGAGTTATACCTGATGTAAATGATGAGTTGATGGGTGCAGCACAGCAACATGGCACAAGTATACATATGTAACAAACCTGCACGTTATGCACATGTACCCTACAACTTAAAGTATAATAATAATAAATAAATTAAAAAAAAAAAAAAAGAGAACACAATACACCAGGGAGACTACTATGACTATCAGGAGAATAATACCAAGGGTTTGGAGTATGCTCTTTAGCCAGGATACCCATTAACCAAAGCAGCTAAAATTAAACAGGTCAAAGAATGAGCTGGGTAAATAGTCTATTTACTTTAACCAAGCAGCCTATTCATTAATCCCCTACAACTGAATCCCCATAGTATCCAATTTATTTCTCCATGGGCAACAAGACATGCCAGTAACTGCGCAGATACTTCTCCATTTAGCCAGTAAGTAATCTAGAGCAATTCTAATATTTAGCATAACTTCCACAAGAGAATTTAAAGTCTGTTGTGTAACCACAGCCTTTACAATAGAATCTGCTACAGATGCTATCATGAGAGATTAATTTTTAATCATTACCTAATTTACTCTAAATTGTGGAAAAGAAGACCTAAAAATGACGCTCATCTAGAACAATGAAGACGTCCCAGCAATTTTTTCTCTCTCTCTGTCTCTCTCTCTTTTTTTTTTTTTTTTTTTTTTTTGGAGACAGGGTCTTGCTCTGTCACCCAGGCTGGAGTGTAGTGGCACAATCTCAGCTCACTGCCACCTCTGCCTCCCAGGCTCAAGCAATCCTCCCACCTCAGCCTCCTGAGTAGCTGGGACTATAGTTGCATGCCACCATGCCTGGCTAATTTTTTGTTAGAGACTGGATCTCACCATGTTGCCCAGGCTGGTCTAAAACTCCTGAGCTCAAGCAATCTGCTCACTTCAGCCTCCCAGAGTTACTGGGATTACAGGTGTGAGACACCACACCTGGCCTGGCAATGTTCTCTTTAACCCATGATGTAGTTTAAGAGGAGTGGACCAAAGTTTCATTTCTGACTGATTATTAGACAACAAATATACCATTAAAAGTTCTTACCTACATTGACCCTTCATCTTGCATCTGTCACAACATGAGCTTGTCCGTGTATAAGGCTGGCTGCAAAATCTTTCATAAATAAGAGTATACCCCATGAATACACACACAACAGACCCCCTTTTCACTTCCATTGTTCACAAAGGCATAAGCAAGGAAACACATTGAAAGATGTGAGTCTCATGACAGTAGAGAACTCTCAATCTGTGATTTTGGAAGAAAGCTGTCCACATGATGGAGGCCAATGCTTCTGGGGAGAAACTTCCCTGATTAGTTTTACTTTAAAGTTTCTAATGGATGTACAGTTCCAAGAGTGTGGAGGGGCCCTTCTGAGTTGTGAGATTGTGAACCTTATGGTATATCTATTTTTAGTTTCTTGAGGAACCTCCAAATTGTTCTCCATAGAGGCTGAACTAATTTACATTCCCACCAGCAGTATATGAGGGTTCCCTTTTCTCCATACCCTTGCCAGCATTTCTTATTGTCTATCTTTGGATATAAGCCATTTTAACTGGGGTGAGATATCTTATTATAGTTTTGATTTGCATTTGTCTGATGATCAATGATGTTGAGTAACTTTTCATATAACTGTTTACAATTTGTATGTCTTCTTTTGAGAAATGTCTATCCAAATATTTTGCCCATGTTTTGATCAGATTATTAGATTTTTTACTATAGATTTGTTTGAACTGCTGATATATTCTGCTTATTAATCTGTTGTCAGATTGGTAGTTTGCAAATATTTTCTCCCATTCTGTGGATTGTCTCTTCACTTTGTTTATTGTATCATTTGCTGTGCAAAAGCTTTTTAACTTGATGTGATCCCATTTGTCCATTTTTGCTTTGGTTGCCTGTGCTTGTGGGGTATTGTTCAAAAAATCTTTGCCCAGACCAATGTACTGGAGCATATGCCCAGTGTTTTCTTGTAGTAGTTTCATAGTTTGAAGTCCTAGATTTAAGTCCTTAATCCATTTTGGTTTGATTTGATTTTAACATATGACAAGAGATAGGGTATAGTTTCATTCTTCTTCATATGGATATCCAGTTTTCCAGCATCTTTTATTGAAGAGACTGTCTTTTCCCCAGTATATGTTCTTCTCACCTTTCTCAAAAATGAGTTCACTGTAGGTGTGTGGATTTGTTTCTGGGTCCTCTATTCTCTTACATTGGGCTACGTGTCTGTTTTTATACCAGTACCATGCTGTTTTGATTACTCTATCTCTGTAGTATAATCTGAAGTGAGGTAATGTGATTCTTCTAGTTTGGTTGCTTTAGCTATTCTGGGTCCACAAAAGTAGTTCCATATAAATTTTAGGATTGTTCTATTTCTGTAAAGAATGTCACTGGCATTTTGATAGAGATTGCATAGAATCTGTAGATTGCTTTGGGTAGCATGGACATTGTAAAAATATTGATTCTTCCAATCCATGATGATGAAATATCTTTCAATTTTTTTTGGTGTTCTCTTCAATTTCTTTCATGAGTGTTTTATTGTTTTCATTATAGAGATCCTTCACTTCTTTGGTTAACTTAATTCCTAGATATTTGCTTTTATCTGTGGCTATTGTTAATGTAATTACCTTTTAATTTTTATTTTTTACATTGCTCACTCTTGGCATATAGAAATGCTCTGATTTTTGTGTGTTGATTTTGCATCCTGCAACTTTACTGAATTTGTTTATCAATTCTAGTAGCTTTCTTGTGAAATCTTTAGGTTTAGGTTTTTTAAATACAAGATTATATCATCTGCAAAGAAGGATAATTTGGCTTCTTCCTTTTCAATTCAGATGCCCTTTTTAAAAATCTTGTCTGATTATTCTAACGAGGACTTCCAGAACTATGATGAATAACAGTGGAGACAGTGGGCATCCATGTTATGTTCCCAATCATAGAGGAAAGGCTTTCAGTTTTTCCCGATTCAGTATGATACTATTTAATATCTGTGGGTCTGTCATATATGGCTTTTATTATGTTCCTTCTATCCCCATTTTTTGAGGGTTTTATTATGAAGAAGTGTTGAATTTTATCAAATGCTTTTTCAGCATCAATTGAAAAGATCAATTGATCATTGTTATCTTTCATTCTGTTGATATGATGTATCATGTGGATTTATTTTCCTATGTTGAACCATCCTTGCATGCCTGCGATAAATCCTACTTGGTCATGATGATGATCTTTCTAATGTATTGTTGGATTTGGTTTAGCAGTATTCTGTTGAGGATTTTTGGTATCAATATTCATCAAGCTATTAGTCTGTAGTTTTTTGTTTTATTTTGTTTCAATGTGTCTTTGGTTTTGGTATCAGGGTAATACTGACCTCATAGAATGAGTTTGGAAGTATTACATCTCCTCTATTTTTTGGAATAGTTTGAGTAGGATTGGTAATAGTTCTTATTTAAATGTTTGGTAGAATTCAGCAGTGAAGTCATCAGATTATGAGCTTTAATTTACAGGGAGACTTTTTATTATGGCTTCAATCTCATTACTTGTTATTGATCGGTTCAGGTTTTGGATTTCTTCCTGTTTTAATCTTAGCATGTTGTATGTATCTGGGAATTTGTGCATTTCTTTTAGATTTTCCAATTTATTGGCATATAGTTGCTCATAGTAGCCACTAGTAATCCTATGACATGCTGCAGTATCACTTGTAATGTCTCCTTTTTCATTTCTGATTTTATTTATTTGATTTATTTGGATCATCTCTTTTTTTTTTTTTTTTTTTTTTTTTTGGTCTGGTGAAAGGTTTGTCAATTTTGTTTAACTTTTCAAATAACAAACTTCTGTTTCATTGATGTTTTGCATTGCTTTCTTCATTTCAGTTTCCTTTATTTCTGCTCTGATCTTTATTATTTCTTTTCTTTCACTAACTTTGGGTTTACTTTGCTCTTGCTTTTCTAGTTCTTTAAAATGCATAATTAGATTGTTTATTTGACATTTTGGCACTTACAACTATAAAATTCCCTCAGAACTGCATTTGCTGTATTCCATAGGTTTTGGTATGTGTTTCCATTGCTTGTTTCAAGAAATTTTTCAATTTCCTTCTTGATTCTTTCATTGACCCACTTGTCATTCAGGAGCATATTGTTAAATTTCTATGTATTTGTATAGGTTCCAAAATTCCTCTTGTTATTGATTTCTAATTTTACTCCATTGTGGTCAGAGAAAATGCCTGATATTATTTCAATTTTTTTGAATGTTTTATTTTGTGACCTAATATATGGTACATCCTTGAGAATGATCCATGTGCTGAGGAAAAGAATGTGTATTCTGCAGCCATTGGAGGAATTGTTCTGTCAATATCTATTAGATTCATTTGATATATAGTGCAGATTAAGTCTGATGTGTCTTTGTTGATTTTCTCTCTGGAAGATCTGTCCAATGCTGAATGAGGGGGGTTGAAGTCCTCAGCTATTATTGTATTGGGGCCTATGTCTCTCTGTAGCTCTAATAATATTTGCTATATATATCTGTGTGCTCCTGTGTTAGGCACATACATATATTTAAAATTGCTATATCCTCTTGCTGAATTGACCCCTTTATCATTATACAGTGAATTTCTTTGTTTCTTTTAATAGTTTTCTGTCTTCAAATCTATTTTGTCTCACAAAAGTGTAGTGACACCTGCTCCTTTTTGGTTTCCACTGGCATAAATTTTTTCCATCCTTTTATATTTAGTCTATATGTGTCTTTACTAGGCAACAGATCATTGGGTCTTGTTTTTTTTTTTCCATCCATTCAACCAGTCTATGTATTTTGATCGGAGAGTTTAGTCCTTTTACATTCAATATTATAATTGATAAGTAAGGACTTACTCCTGCCATTTTGTTATCTGTTTTCTGGTTGTTTTATGGTCTTCTCTTCCTTCTTTCTTTCCTTCCTATATTATTCTAGTGAAGGTAATTTTCCTTGGTGATATAATTTAGTTTCTTGCTTTTTAATTTTTGTGTATCCATTGTATGTTTTTGATTTGCTTGTTTGAGGTTATCATGAGGTTTGAAAATATTATCTTATAATTCATCATTTTAACCTGATAACAACTTAACACTATTTGCATAAACAAGCAAAAAGAAAAATAATAAAAACTCTAAACTTAACTTCATCCCCTGACTTTTTAACTTTTTGTTTTTTCTATTTATTTATATATTTTTGTTCAGACTATGTCTTTAAAAGCTATGGTAGTTATTATTTTTATTGGTTCATTGTTCAGTCTTTCTACTTAGGATAAGAGTAGTTTACACATCACAGTTACAGTGTTATACTACTCTGTGTTTTTCTGTGTACTTACCAGTGAGTTTTATATCTTCAGGTGATTATTTATTGCTTATTAATGTCCTTTTCTTTCTGATTGAAATACTTCCTTTAGCATTTCTTGTAGGACAGGTCTGGTACTGATGAAATCACTCACCTTTTGCTTATCTGGGAAAGTCTTTATTTCTCCTTCATGTTTGAATAATATTTTCACCAGATATAATATTCTAGGGTAAAAGTTTTTTTTCCTTCAACACTTTAAATATGTAATGCCACTTTTATCCTGGCCTGTAAGGTTTCCACTGGAAAGTCTGTTGCCAGATGTATTGGAGCTCCATGGTATGTTATTTGTTTCTTTTCTTTTGCTGCCTTTAGGATCCTTTCTTTGTCCTTGACCATTGGGAGTTTGAATATTAAATGCCTTGAGTTTATCTTCTTTGGGTGAAACCTTCTTGATGTTCTACAACCTTCTTGTATTTGGCTATTGATATCTTCCTCTGTGTTTGAAAAGTTATCTGTTATTATCCCTTTGCATTAAACTTTCTACCCCATCTCTTTCTCTACCTCTTCTTTAAGACCAATAACTCTTAAATTTGCCCTTTTGAGATTATTTTCTATAATATATTATGTAGGCATGTTTCATTGTTTTTTATTCTTTTTTGTTTTGTCTCCTCTGACTGTGTATTTTCAAAAATCTGTCTTCAAGCTCACTAATTCTTTCTTCTGTTTGATTATTTCTGCTATTAAAGGTCTCTAAAACTAGTTCAACCATTATGGAAAACAGTATGGAGATTCCTCAAGGATCTAGAACTAGATGTACCATATGACCCAGCCATCCCATTACTGGGTATATACCCAAAGGATTATAAATCACGCTGCTATAAAGACACATGCACACGTATGTTTATTGCAGCACTATTCACAATAGCAAAGACTTGGAATCAACCCAAATGTCCATCAGTGACAGACTGGATGAAGAAAATGTGGCACATATACACCATGGAATACTATGCAGCCATCAAAAAGGATGAGTTTGTGTCCTTTGTAGGGGCATGGATGCAGCTGGAAACCATCATTCTCAGCAAACTATCACAAGAACAGAAAACCAAACACTGCATGTTCTCACTCATAGTTGGGAACTGAACAACGAGATCACTTGAACTCGGGAAGGGGAACATCACACACCGGGGCCTATCATGGGGAGGGGGGAGGGGGGAGGGATTGCATTGGGAGTTATACCTGATGTAAATGACGAGTTGATGGGTGCTGACGAGTTGATGGGTGCAGCACAGCAACATGGCACAAGTATACATATGTAACAAACCTGCACGTTATGCACATGCACCCTAGAACTTAAAGTATAATAATAATAAAAAATAATAAAAAATAAATAAAAATAAATAAAGGTCTCTAATGCATTCTTAAATATGCCAATTGCATTTTTCAGCTCCAGAATTTCTGCTTGATTCTTTTTAACTGTTTAAATCTCTTTGTTAAATTTACCTGATAGAATTCTGAATTTCTTTTCTGTGTTATTTTGAATTTCTTTGAGTTTCCTCTAAACAGCTATTTTGAATTCCCTGTCTGAAAGGTCACATCTCTGTTTCTCCAGGGTTGGTCCCTGATGAGTTATGCAGTTCCTTTGGTGTGGTCGGGTTTTCTTTGGTAGTGTTCATGCGAGTAGATGTTCTTTAGTGTCTGGGCATTGAAGTTTATTGGAGTCTTCACTGTCTTGGTTTATTTGTAGAAGTTCTTCTTGGGAAGGCTTTCTAGATATTTGAAAGGACTTGGGTGTTGTGATCTAGGCTGTATCTGCTTTAGGGAGTACTGCAAATCCAGTAACGCTGTGGTTCTTGCAGACTTTTGGAGGTACCACCTTGATAGTCTTGGACAAGATCTGGGAGAATTCTCTGGATCACCAAGCAGAGACTCTTGTTCTCATCCCTTACTTTCTTCCAAACATACAGGGTTTCTTTCTGTTCTGAGCTATCTAAAGCTTGGGGTGGAATAACACCAGGACCCCATATGCCCTCCCCAATACACTATCTCTTGGCCTACTTCAGCACTAGGACTCATCTAAGAATTTCAGTCCTTATGGCCTAGACTGCTTTTCGAGTTTTCTTGTATGTACAGAATACTGTAGCCTTTGGTGGTGAGGTTTGCAGGCACTGGGACTGACGATTCCCCTCTGGCTGGGGCTGGTTTAAATGCTCCCTCCATAGGTGGGCACCAGCTAAGTTTTGTCTGGTTTTCCTTTCTGTTCGAACACAGCACTGAGTTCAATGCCTCACAATTGCTGTGTTCTCCCTCCCTACCTGGAGATGATCTCCACACCACACCGCTTCTGCTAGAGGGGGCAGGGAGGGATGGTGTCAGCAATTTGGAACTGTTTTTTCTATCTCTTCAGTGCCTCTTTCAGCAATATGAAGTTAAAATCAGGTACTGTGAGTGCTCATCTGATTTTTGGTTCTTACGAAGATGTTTTTTTCGGTGTAGATAGTTGTTAACTTGGTGTCCTTGCACAGGATTGCGATCTGTGGAGCTTTCGTCACCTTGCTCCACCTTGCTCCAACTCTAGTTTTCTGATTGAAGCATTCCCTTCTCTTATTTCCTGAAGGTTACCATCCAGGAAAAGACTCTCAAGATTCAGTATGTTCTCTTTGGCTTTGTCTCTGTTATTTCCCTCAAGAGTTATCCATTTTGTGGTTTCACTGTGCATTGTTTAGGTGTGTTTTTATAAAGGATTATTTCCCCAATTTTCATTCCAATCTCCAATGAGCCATTGGTTATATCTACATAGATAAGCCATTCAGACCTGAAACTCCATCAGTTTTAAACCAAACTCAAGACCTAACTAATTTATATGCCTCACTTCATTTATATGAATTGTGTCATCATTTCTAGCTACACAAGCTCACAGTCTCCAAATTATCCTTGTTTTCTCCTCTCCCTTAACACTCGAGCACTAAACTGTAAGCCAAAGGCAGTTCTCAGGATCCAGCAGTGAGTGAGAGGAGAGTACTGTGAGATGTTTTTGGTCACAATTTAGTGACATTTTATGTCCTGATGATATTCTAGATACACCACAGCCAACCCTAGTAGGTTAAGTTTCTGCCTGTTCATCATATCACCTTTCTTCTCATTTAATTTTCTTTTGCATCCATACCTCCAGTTTTTTTTTAATTCCTTTCCTAGCTCTTTCTTTCTTTGCTTTCTCTTTCTCTTTTTAATCAATCATACATTTTTAAAAGTATTATATTCCCTTTTCTCTCCCCATCAGCATTAATTTATTGAACAATATCTATTCAATCCTATCTACTTCTCTATCTCTCTATCTACCTCACATTGTACTTCATCGCTGTACTCATTTTCATCATCTTTCTTAATCTTAAAACAGTTCCAAAGGAGCAAAGACCATTGTATGGCAGACAGGCCCGATAGCAGTAACTTCAGCACATCCTCAAAATGACCTAAGAAGAATTTGCTCAGAGTCCCAAGCTAAGGAATCTAGGAGTGGCCAATCCAGATTCACTCCTTATCTGTGAAGGACATCAGAACCCCTGGCTCATCCCTTGCAATGCAGGCCACGCAGGGGATCAAAGCCCTTTGTTTTGGGTTAGATGGAGGTAGCTAGGTGGAGGGTGCTAAGTGAAAATGCTGTATAAACTGTATGCTTTTTACAAATGGTAGCAGTTCGCCTGACCAACCTGCCACCAAAGGACCATACCTGTATGTAAATCCCCCCAGTAAACCCTATGTCCTGTTCACTGTCTCTTCTTCATCCTCTCAGATATAGTGTCATCCCTACTGGAGTCAATAGGGGTCCAATACAACAACCATTCCTGTGTTATTCATTATTTTATCTTGTGTGCCATGGTGCCAAGCACTTAGTAGGTGTTCAGTAAGTGCTTGTTAATGGAAAAAAGGATGGGAGGGAAGGGAGAAAGGAGGAGGAGAATTTGCTCCTCACTTTGCAGATAGGCAACTAAGACAATAGTCATACAGCCAATTAGTGTTGGAGTCAGATTTCTACTCCCCATCTGGTTAAAGTCCAAACCTGTAATAAGGACATTGCTTTTCTGTGTCTCCACCTCTATACTAGGTGCTAAAGGAGAAGACACATATGTAAAAGACAAAGGTTCTGCCCTCCAGGAGTATATAATTTAGTAAGGGAGTTAACTACATAAATAACTGTAATGTAAGTTAGGATACAATTATGGGTCCACAATCTCCAAAATGATTTGTTCAGTATCTAGCTTCTGGGTAAATAATTTTAACGTGTAACAGAATAAGACAAGTTAGTAAACAGTCTCCAGATGGAAGGTTCTCCCTTCCCCCGGAGCCTTGTGATTGCCCTTAAGAACAAGAATCTTAAAATGTAAACAAAGAGGACACTCTCTATCACAAGTCAGATCCAGAGGCTCAGGTTAATGAAGATGCCTGTATAGCTCCGAGACTAACATCAGATTCAAGGTTCTGAGAAACAATTCTTCACTGCTGGCTCACAAAAGCCAAAATCGTGTCATTAAGATGTGATGTAGCTTATTATCTTTCATAAGTTGGCTCAAGAGAGGAGACTCCTTTATGGCTTGGAAAAGATAGAAAGTGAATTCATTTTGAAAAGATTAGAGTAGATAAAAAATGTAGTCTCTTGTGCATACCATACAATCTAATTCTAAATACAGTTCCTCCTTTAAGGAAAAATAAATATGAGTATTTATACAGTTCCAGGAAGTCTCTTTCTATTACATGGATGGAAAGGAACCAAAAGGAAAATATGAGTCCCTTGTAAGGGACCTGGTTGAAAAGCTACAGGTTGAAACCTGTTTGTTGATAGGAGTATTTGTGACACCTATCATTTGGATCAAGTGTTTACTCTGAGGAATGAGACCTTGTAATAAGATGAGATTTGTATTTCTCCCATAGTATTAGTAAGGAGATAAGTAAAGATCCCTCTAAGTTCCTTGGAGCACTCCTATTTTATCTTTTCCTCCTTTGGCTGTTGTTTTTCCTTCTGTGTTAATTTTCAGCAACCTCTTTTTTTAAAGTGGCCATTTTGTTTTCAATAATTGCAACTTGGAGGGTCAGATCTGTTCAGAGGTTTATTGGAGTATTTTGGCACTCCAGACTGGGTGAATAATTATTTTAGCTGCAGATTCACAATCTTCTTAGCTTTTTTTTTCAGTTTAGTCTCTTTCCCTTTTTCATTTTTAATTAAAGTACAAGACAACTTGTCAGCAAGATTAATCAAATTGTGAGTCTGAGAAGTAGCCCAGCTAGGGCAATGTCTCTTTACTAATAGAGCTAATTTTTTTGTGTAGCCCATTTATAAACTTGGAGTTCAGGAGAGTATCATTTTGATGATTAGCAGAACTCAACTCAGATAAACCTGAATATTGTCTAAAAGTCTTTTCAAATCTTTCAAAGTATGACACCACTGACTCATCTAGATGTTATTGACATCGCTGTATTTTATTCCAATCAACTCCCTTTTGGAAGACTAAAGAAATGGTTGCAAGTAGAGCCTTTCAGTGTCACGGGCATCCTGCAGTCTTCTTTTGAACATTTGTGGAAATCCTCTAGGAGTTTTTCCAATGGGCTTTATCTATCCAAGCCTCATTTTTAGCCTTGTTTTTTGAAGCTAACATGCAAACTAATTGATATAAGTCAGAAAAGCCAGGGTCATAAGCTCAAATACTTAAATTCCGTAGCAGGGCAAGGTAATTCAGATAGTAAAGGATAAAGAGAAAAAGGAGCCGAGCGAGAAGGGAAAGCTTCTGAGGGAGGAGAAGCTTCAGCAGCCTTTTTAAATTCAGAAATCGTTTTAGATCATCTTTTGGGTTTTTTTCCTGCAAAGAAATGACTTTATCAGAACTTCTTTTGGATGCATTCAAATACCATTGAAAATGACATTCCCAATTACTCTGTTTTATTCTATAGTCAGCTTTTTCTAATTTGAACATGCAAGTAAATTAGTTGAAGTATTTCAAAGGTATCCCACTTGAGCCATTGAAGTTTTGGTTCTTCACGAGTTATATGGGACCATTTTAAAAAATAATGACAAGAGGTGGTGCCGTAAATATTGTACATGTATCTAGCTGGAGTCTCTAAAGGTGGATTTTTCCGCAAGAAAAACTTGGTTTTAGATGGCTGATTGTCCATCATTTACATTTTTCTCTTAAGGACTAAAAGCTAAAAGGGAAAGGTGTTTTAGACTGAGTGTACTGCTTAAGGGAATAGTGCCCCAACGTGTCACCCTTGGGTTGGTTCTTCCCTTTTATGTGTCTCAATGAAAACCAGGAATTCAGTGTGCTTAAGGCACCGAGAAATCAGTCCCTTATATGTGCCCACAAGTTTAAGCAAGTTTCCCTGTATTTTCTTCTTTGGGAATTCCCTATGTGACCATTTCTTGTCTAGAGTGATAAGCTCTGAAACTTGCACAAGTGCTTGGTTGCCTAAGGTGCCTTTGGCTGGGAGGAGCAGTGTCCCTTGTCTTTAGGACTTATCACATCCTCATAAAAGGTCTTTTGTTAATTATTGGTCACTCAAAAGAAGAATTCTAATTTGCCAAATTGAACCAAACTTCAAAACCTCACCAGTTTAAATCACAATTTTGCTTAATCCGTAGACATTTACTTTCTCCTTAAATGTCCTTAAATAACGAGAAACCAGATTTTGAACTAGAGAAAAGGTTGCAAACTTTAGTAAGTAAGATGAACAAAATCTTAACCTCAAAGAAGACTAAAACCACAAACTTGCAAACAACAGAATCTCTAGAGAGATAAAAAATGAAACTACTACCTTAAAGCTTTAAAGTTAAACTTCAATTCCAGCTCCATCCGGTATGGAATCAGGTTGCTTGAATGCAGTCTGCATTTCACCTAAGCCAGGGGGATTTGAAACCAGAGAGGAGCCTTACCAAGGGCTCCCACAAAATCAGGAGTAAATGGAAGGAAATTGAGACACACACAAAACATATACAATATCAACATATCCAGGAGTTTGTTTCTTGAAGAAATAAGATAGATAGACTGCTAGCTACACTAATGACGAAAAAAAGAGAGAAGATCCAATTAGAAATGTTGAAGGGATGTTACCACTGACCCCACAGAAATACAAAACAAAACAAAACAAAACAGAGACTACTAGTTCCTCATAAATACCTCTATGCAAACAAACTAGAAAATTTAGAAGAAATTGATAAATTTGTGGACACATACACCCTCCCAAAACTGAAGAGATTGAATCCCTCAACAGACCAGTAACAGGTTACAAAATTGAATCAATTATAAAAAGCCTACCAATCAGAAAAAACTAGAACCAGATGGATTCACAGCCAAATTCTACCACATACATAAAGAAGAGCTGGTACCATTCCTACTGAAACTATTCAAAAAAATTGAGGAGGCACTCCTCCCCAACTTATTCTATGAGGCCAACATCATTCTGATACCAAAACCTGGCAGAGATACAAGAAAAGAATTTCAGGACAATATCCTTGAGGAGCATAGAAGTAAAAATCCTCAAGAAAATACTATCAAACCAAATCCAGCAGCACATGGAAATCCACCATGTTCAAGTAGGCTTTGTCCCTGGGATGCAAGATTGATTCAATATATGCAAATCAACAAATGTGATTAATGACATAAACAGAACTAAAAACAAAAACCACATGACTATCTCAATAGATGCAGAAAGGGCTTTCAATAAAATTCAATACCTCTTTCTGTTAAAAACTCAATAAACTAGGCATTGAAAGAACATACTTCAAAATAATTAGCCATCTATGACAAACACATAGCCAACATCATACTGAATGGACAAAAGCTGGAAGCATTTCTCCCTTGAAAGCCAGCACAAGGCAAAGATGCCCTCTCTTACCACTCCTATTCAACATAGTATTGGAAGTCCTGGCCAGGGAACTCGGGCAAGAGAAAAAAGTAAATTGCTTCCAAATAGGAAAAGTGAAAGTCACTCTATCCCTGTTTGCTAATGACATGATTCTATATCTAGAAAACCCCATGGTCTCAGCCCAAAAACTCCTTGATCTGATGAACAACTTCATCAGTTTCAGGATACAACATTAATATACATAAATCAGTAACATTTCTATACACCAAAAACATCCAAGATGAGAGCTAAGTGAGGAATGCAATTTCATTCACAGTTGCTACAAAAAGAATAAAATACTTGGGAATACAGATATTAGGGAGCTAAAAGATCTCTATAGTGAGAATTACAAAACACTGATTGAAGAAATCAGAGATGACACACAAATAATGAAACTTTTCACACTTATGGATAGGAAGAATTGATATTGTTAAAATGGCAATACTGTCCAAAGCAATTTACAGATTCAATTCTACTCCCTTCAAATTACCAATGGCATTCTTCACATAATTTTTAAAAATTATTTTAATATGTAAATGGAATCAAAGAAAAGTCTGAATAGCCAAGGCAATCCTAACCAAAAAGAACAAATCTTGAGCCGTCACGTTACTACAAACTATACTTCAAAGTATACTTCAAACTATACTACAGAGCTACAGTAACCAAAACAGCATGGTACTGGTATGAAAACAGACACATAGACCAATGGAATATAATACAGAGCCCAGAAATAATGCCACACACCTACCATCATCTGATCTTCTATAAAGCCTACAAAAACAAGCAATGGGGAAAGGACTCTTCATTCAATAAATGGTGCTGGGACAACTGGCTAGCCATACACAGAAGATTGAAACTGGACCCCTACCTTATATGACATACAAAAATCAATTCAAGATGGATTAAAGACTTAAATGTAAAACCTAAAACTATAAAAACCCTGGACGATAACCTAGGAAATACCATTCTGGACACAGGAAGGACTTCACAAAGGTTTCATGACAAAGACACCAAAAGCAATTGCAGCAAAAGCCAAAATTGACAAATGGGATCTAATTAAACTAAAGAGCTTCTGCACAGCAAAAGAAACTATCCACAGAAATTCTTTGGAACTTGTGAGAATAAAGATACAATGTACCAGAATCTCTGGGATACAGCTAAGGCAGTGTTAAGAGAGAATTTTGTAGCACCCACATTAAAAAGTTAGAAAGATCTCAAATTAACAATCTAAAATCACAACTAGAAGAACTAGAGAAGCAAGAACTGTGCAACTGCAAAGGTGCAGAGCAACTGCAAAGGCAGCTCCTGACATGGTTTCTCAGATGGTTGGCCTGCAGGGTCAGTGTTCACTAGCCCTTTGTTTCCTCTCCATGATAGCAGTGCACATGAGCTGCTTCTAGTCTGCCATATTGGCCCCTGAAAGTTACTTTGAAAAACACTTTGTTTGGCTCAGCTGAGCACATTTGCTGATGCATAAGCAGCTTTGATTTTAAATGACTTATTTTTGTACACATATTTGGTCACAGAAGTGTTTTGTGTTGAGTGTGAATACAGAGAAAAATAGTTCGTGTTTTTCTATTTTATAGAGTTGCAGGACAATTTGGTTTTTAGAAGAAAAATTGGGCATAGCCTTCTGGCTACTTAATAAGCACACAGAGGGTAGCATGCTGAAAATAATGCAAGGCTAATAGGTTATAATAAAAATAGCAAGCAAGTAGTGTGGTGGGGTTAGTGTAGAATGCAGCTCTTAGAATGTAAAATTTTAATATTATGGGAATACGATTAGCCATGGATAGGCAGGTTCCATAGGTATTTCTTGTATTTCTTAGTCCCCTACTAGTCTGGGGTCAGAATAAGATTGTCATAAATCAGACATTTCAAATCGGATAGCATGATAGTATTGAGTCAACTTGCTAGCTATTTGTGAAAAAATAAGTTGAATCATGGCTTTTGCCTTCTATACAAAAAATCAGGTATGTTTAAAAATTAAAATATTAAACTCTAAGATTACAAGAAAAATATGGACATAGGTGAATAATTTTATTATCTTAGTATGAGTAAAAGTCTTTATAATATAACACCAAAGGAGGAATCATGAAGCAAAAAATTATAAGTCATTATGTTAAAAGAGAAAAACTTTCATATTGTGAAACAAATCCCAGAAGCTAGGTCAAAAGTAAAATTAAATAACTGTAAGAATGTATTTAAAATACATGTAATAAATAATTTACATTTCTATAGTAATTCAAAAGGAAGACATATACCCTTGCTATAATTAAAACAATTTTTTTACTTGTTAGCCAGATTTTCAAAAATATATAAGCATTGTAATATCTAGCAACAACAAACATATAAGAAAATGAGCTCTCATACAGGATTAGTGGGAGGATAATTGCTACACTTTTTGTGAAGGATGTTTTGGTAATATGTGCCACAAACCTTCAAAATGGACATGCTCTATGTCCCAGCAATTTCACCTTAAAAAGTGTAAGAAAAATGTAAATCAATGCGTGTGCAAAACATTTATTGTGGTATTGTTTATAACAGTGAAAAACTGAAACAATCTAAATGTTTAATCATTGAAGAGTGGATAAATATTTTGATCCATCTGTATAGTAGAATGTCATACTGCTATTAATAGTCAGAATCTGGATATGTTTTTGTTGACACAGAAAATTATTTATAATATGTAGTTAAGTGAAAACAAAATTTTAAGTCATTACACAACTTGTATAATTTCCTTTTTGAAGAAAGCAAATTACACAATTTGTTTGTTTGTTTGTTTGTTTGTTTGTTTATTGAGACGGAGTTTTGCTCTGTTGCCCAGGCTGGAGTGCAATGGCACAATCTCCACTCACCATAACCTCCACCCTGTGTTCAAGCGATTCTTCTGCCTCTGCCTCCTGAGTAGCTGGGATTACAGGTGTGCACCACCATGGTCGGCTAATTTTTTGTATTTTTTTTTCAGCAGAGATGGGGTTTCACCATGTTGGCGAGGCTAGTCTCAAACTCCTGACCTCATGATCTGCCTACCTTGGCCTCCCAAAGTGCTGGGATTACAGATGAGAGCCACCTCGCCTGGCCCATACCACTTGTATAATTTTTTAAAGTGCATGTATGTGAATATACACATGAGAGAGAGGGAGAAAGAGAAAACCAGAAAGTGGCTAAGATCCTCATTGGGGTTGATTTGGCTTTGCTGTTGAAGACATGTAGATTAGATCGGGGTTCCCAATCCCCGGGTCATGGACTGGTACCAGTCCATGGCCTGTAAGGAACTAGGTCACAAAGCAAGAGGTGAGCGGCAGGGGAGCATTACCACTTGAGTTCCACCTCCTGTTAGATCAGTGGCCAGCATTAGATTCTCAGAGAAGCACAAACCCTATTGTGAAATGCCAGGGATCTAGGTTGTGCACTTCTTATGAGAATCTAACTAATGCCTGATTATCTAAGGTCCATCATGCTAAAGCCATTCCTCCACCCTAGTCTGTGGAAAAATTGTTTTCCATGAAACTGGTCTCTGATGCCAAAAAGATTGGGGACCACTGGATTAGATTCACACCCTGCCCTGAGGTTTTCTTCTTCATGTTTCTATGTGCCTCTAGACTTCTGTGTACTTGTGTGCTGATCTTGTTTTACCTTATAAAACCTAGAAGTAAAAACTCACTTCTTTCACAATAAATTCATTCCCAGCAAGCCCTTTGTGAGTTTTTGGTGAACTCACTGAGGGTTTGAGGATCATTCAGGCCTTCACCATCCCAATAGCTGTTCAGCCTTTCTCCTGCCTGATTCTTTGAAAGCTTTGGTGCTAGCCAATGCCTGGCCCTGAGAGGAGTGTAAACAGAATAAGATTTTCTCTTTGTCATTAGATTTGTGTATTTATAGCTATGTATGCACGTGTGTGTGTGTGTATATATGTGTGTGTGTATATATATATGTGTGTGTATATGTATACAGACAGAGAGAGAGAGAGAACGTGTGTGTGTGTGTGTGTATGTGTGTGTGTGTGTGTGTGTGTGTGAGATTTCCCCTGGATATTTAAAAATTCAGGAAGCTATTATTCAAAAGTTAACAGTAGCTACCTCCACACAGTAAAAGCTCAGGTAACTTTTCTATTCTTATTCATATTTTTCTGAATTTTCTGGAAGTTTTACAAGCATGTTCTATTATTATGAGAAAAAATTATAAGAGAATTTTTACAAGCAGGTACTACTATTATAAGAGAAAAAATAAAGCTCAATTTTTTGAAACAAGCCTGGGAAACATAAGGAGACCCCATCTCTAAGAAAAAAAAATTAGTGTGGTGGCACATGACTGTGGTCCCAGCTACTCAACATGCTGTGGTGGGAGGATCACTTGAACCCAGGAGGTCAAGGCTGCAGTGAGCTATGATCACACTACTGCACTCCAGCCTGGGTGAGAGGGAGACCCTGTCTCAATCAATCAACCAATAAACATAGAAGCAAAGTACTGATGATAAAGCAGTATATTTCTGGATCTATCCACACTTGCTCTGCAGAAGCCCAGCCCCTTCAAATTCACCCAAAATTGTTTTTTAAGTTTGTTGTATCCTAGCTGTATGAAACTACTACTTTTGTCTACCGCGCTGGTCTTCCATTTCCATCCACTCCTGCAGTGATGCCCCCTGCCAGAACCCCAAGGGGCAGCTCTCCTCACATGGCCATGGCAAGTGAGGAGTGCTCCTCACTCCTGCTGGTGAGTGCCTGCTAGCACCTCAGGCGAGGGACTGGCGGTCTTACAAAGCTACCATTCCCTACCTGGGCCCAAACTGACCTTCTTCTATTATTTCTCTTTTGCAGCTATCCCAGAGAATTCTGCTACCTTCCAGACACCATTTTCCACTTTCTCTGCCTTTGATAGAAAGGAAAGATAAGAAGTAAATAGGGCGTAATTTCCCAAACCATTTATGCAGTTTTTCGTCCTTCTTAGGACAAAGAGAATAAAGGGTTCCTGTACTCGTGCCTTCGTGAAAATCTCACTGCAAGGCCCTATCAGGAGGTTTCCTGGAGCAGCTAAGGGAACAGCTAGACCACCCAGGAAGAAATGACAGAACCCTGTCTGACTTCCAATCTGCTTGCTTGATGGAGTAATGGGGGCCTAGACAGAAGCACCCCAAGTAGACTTATGACAACTGTTCTGCCAGCTCTAGTCCATTGGAGAAGATGTGCCAACATACCTTCTCACCATCCCTAGAGCCCAACCTTGCTACAGAAAAGTCAAACCATTACTGTTGGCCCTGCCAAGTATCCCCAGACAGAGAAGCACAATGGAAGCCATAAATTGTGGCTTCTTATCATGGCCTCCACGTAACTTAACCTCTGGATGGTGAATGAAATCTGGGACCAAGTCTCAAAGGGTCAGGGTAGCCAATGAGCATAATTCAATATCTGTTTTTCCAAGAGAAAACTGCAGAACCTCCATATCCATGGCAAACTGACCAGCCACAGGCTGAATCTGGTATGCAGTAGTGTTTTGTGTAGGCCATCGACTATTTGCCTACTTGGGTTAAAAATGTTTTATATTAGTTAGCAATATTTAAACATTGGGAGAATTAAAGGGAAATGAAAACGTACTTCCCTACAAATACCTGTGCATAAATATTCACAGCAGTATTGTTTATAATTGTCCAAAACTAGAAACAACCCAAATATCCATCAACTGATGAATGATAAACAAATTGTGGTATATTCATCCAATAAAACAATATTCAGGAATAGGCCGGGCGCGGTGGCTCAAGCCTGTAATCCCAGCACTTTGGGAGGCCGAGACGGGCAGATCACGAGGTCAGGAGATCAAGACCATCCTGGCTAACACGGGTGAAACCCCGTCTCTACTTAAAAAAAAAAAAAAAAAAAAAAAACTAGCTGGGCGAGGTAGCGGGTGCCTGTACTCCCAGCTACTCGGGAGGCTGAGCCAGGAGAATGGCGTAAACCCAGGAGGCGGAGCTTGCAGTGAGCTGAGATCCGGCCACTGCACTCCAGCCTGGGCGACAGAACGAGACTCCGTCTCAAAAAAGAAAAAACCAATATTCAGGAATAAAAATAAACAAATCAGGCACATAATATAATTGAATCTCAAGGTCATTATGTTGAGTGAAAGAGGTCAGAAAATAAAAGTATACACTGTATGATTCTAGAATATATAATATTCTAGCAAATGAAAACCAGTCTATACTTACAGAAAACAAGGTTGTGGCTTATAGAGATGGGGTAGAGGGAGAGACGGATGACAGAGAGTCATAAAAAAACTTTCGGGACAATGAAAATGTTCTGAAAATTTTAATTGTGGTGATGGTTTCATGGGTGTATTTCATCAAATCTCAAGTTAAATATATGCATTTATTTTATATCAAATGTACCTCAATAAAGCAGAAAAATAAAAAATTGGTAATTTTATATACAAATTGAGATATCTATATTTCTTGAAACTCAAAATGTCTGGCATCATTTAGTCTACATATTTATCGGCCAAAAATACATGAGATAGACAATAGCTGTCCTTTAGAAGGGGCACACCCTTTCAAGTTTGCCACAGGCCTTCATACTTCCTGCTGTTTACTTGCATTCATTACATCTTCATTGTCATTTATTTAAGTTACTCACTGAGAACCTAATACATGAATGGCCTCATTCTAGGTACTGGAGACTAAACATGCAAACACACCTAACTGCCATGGGTTCCATTTGCCTAATTGTCACGGGGTACCATGAAGTTTACATTTTAGTGAGATTGGAGAAAGACAGACATTTAGAGTTAATAAGTTGGTTAAATAGTACATTAGGTGGAGAGAAGTATTAAAAAAATCATACAGCCAGGAAGAAGTATAGACAGTTCCAGAGCTAAAATGTTAGCCATGGATCCCAGGAAGTCCTCACTGAAAGGTGACTTTGGGAGGAAACCTGCAGAAGGCAAGGAAGTGAGCTATGCATATAACCCAGGGAAGAGCATTCTAGACAGACATGACAGTTCATCCATGAGAAGATTCTAGGCAAGGGAAGTTGCCCAGGGTCTTCAACCAACAGCAAGGAGGCTAATCTAGCTTGACACAGAGTAATAAGAGATGAGATCAGAGAAATAACAGGGTAGAGATGGTGTGGAGTCTTATAGACTATTGAAGGGAGTTTGTCATTTACTGGATGAAATAGGAAGCCTTTGGAGGGTGTTGTTAATTGTAATCATGCTAGGGTTATTACTTTTCTTATAGTAGAGTTCAAAAGAAAGGAAAACGTATTTTTGTAACCAGGTCATTAACCTGGCCCCTGTAGACATCTGAGTTTGTAATTTCTGACATATTTTATCTAAATATCATGATAGAGAACAAAATATCTGACTGGTTCTGTACTGATAGACAGTCAGTCATGCTGGCTAACTTTCAGAAATATGCCACGTTTGGTGGCCTCCTTTCTCTCAGCTTTCTCTAGGTTGTATCCCCAGATTCAACCAGCTCACTCTCTCACCCTTTATAGCACACGCTTCTTTCCCTTTCCTTGGCATCCCATGACCCTATCATCACCTGAAGTCTTCCCCACCACTTAGGAGGCTCCCATCTAAAAATACATTCTAAATCCTCTACCTGAAACTAATTTACCTCCGGGTCTACACTACTGATAACAAGATATATGATCCCTTGTAAAGGAACTTGTAACACCCTGAAATTACTCAGAAATCACACCTCACAGGCGAACTCTGTAAGTGGGCTCCTGTAGGAAAGCGGCCTGTTGCATGGCAAGAAAAATGCCATCTTGAAGTGAAACCGTCATTAATTCCTGCATATCCAGGCATTCCCACAGCAAGGTCAAGAAACAATGCCTATATCATAGATAACTCCTCATAAAGATGCTTCTCTAACTTCCCCGGTGGTCATGAGTGTCACAAGAGGGTCTAAGATATGACCAGCAGCGCATGTCTTATCAAAAAAAAAAAAAAAAAAAAGCTTGCTACAGAAAGGATATTTTCTGGAGTGCCAAGTGTAGGGATCCATCATCTTGTGGCTGCCCAAAGCATTGCTTCTGTTTGTTAAGTCCCTAATAAATGTTTCTTTCTGGGAAACTGAATTTGTCAGCCTCTTTCTTTGGTCTGTCAGCTTTCTTGGCCTTTGGGGGGTAGATCTGCACATACCTACTCTCCCAGAACATTTGGTGAGTCAGTCAGGAGCTAAGAGGCCAAGAAATGGGAAAGGGGAATGAAGCATCTGTAGGGGAAATCCCAGGCTGGCCAGTCACGTCTATGTGGGATGGCGTGGGACGTCTGTTAGATGCATTTGGATTTCTGTGTGAGTATGGAGACACCTTGAACATCCTGGTTGGCATAGAGTAGTTATTAACGGAATGGCATATGGTGCAGTGTAGTAAGGAAGGGTAGTGGATAGCCACTGCAGTGGGTTGGCTGCTTCAGTAGGCCATTTGTTTGTCAACACAGGTTCAGCTAGCAATAGAAATGAAAAGCAAATGACTAGAGGAGGAATTGCACCAACCTGATAGAACATGTGCTTTTTCACTTATCTGATTGGGTCCAATGTATCTGCATGTTTTACCAAAAAAAAAAAAAAAAAAAAAAAAAAAAAGCCTGCTATGGAAAGAATGTTTCTGGAGGGTAGGTGTGGGAATCTATGGTCTCTCAGCTGCCCAAGGCATTGCTTCTGTTCAGAGGTTCCTATCAAATGTTTCTTTCTGAGAAACTAGATTTATCAGCCTTTTTCTCTGGCTTGCCAGCTTCCTTAGCCTTTGAGGGGGAGATTTTCATATATCTGCTCACTATAGAACAGCCCCATACATGAAATGAAATTTGACATTAGAGGAAGAAGTTTCATTTATAAGCCCAAAGCAAACAATTAGGAAAAATTTATGTTCACTCAGGGGGTTAGGGACTAGGAACTTAGCTTGAAGAGTTACATATGACAGGGCTAAAGAAGGAAATTTGGCCAAAATAATCTGACAGAATGCAATTTCAACAAAGGCAAATTAAACCAAGGTAAGTCAATCCATGTACATTTGTGTCTAAATTAATATCCCTAGTCACAAATAACAACTTAAACTTAGAGAAATAGTTGATGAAACCGGCTGACACAGAGAGCCACGTATCAATCTTGATTATAGAACCTTCTGGGGATCATGGTTATTTCAAAATATTTGGACACCGAGGGTGCATCAAAAGGGCTAAAAGATTATGGCTGGAAGATAAAGTAGATGTGTCTGTCTATTCCCTTCTCTAGATATAGCTAAAATCTCTTGACATCATACATAAAACAAACATAAGAATACTCGGAAAGGTGGAGACAAAAAGGTCAGTTAGGGACTTTGAAACCTTAAAAACAGCATAGCACTGAGGTCTCCAGATTTCCTCTTTCCTTATATATTTTATACTGGATGCTAAAGAAGCCTATAACCCAAAATATTGACATACACTGATAAAAGAAAAAAAAAGCCCCAAGAAAACCAAGAAAGGGTCAAAGGGTCAGCCTAGTGAAAAAGAAAAAAACATCTAATTAATTTAAGTTTTAAAAAATAATTTCAACTTTTATTTTAGATTCAAGGAAAAAATGTGTAGGCTTGTTACCTGGGTATATTATATAATGCTGAGGTTTGGAGTATGATCGACCCTGTCACCCAGACACTGATCATGGTACCCAATAGCTTTCCAACCCTTGCCCTCCCCCTTCCCTTGCCCATCTAGTGGTCTCTAGTGTCTACTGTTTCCATCTTTATGTCCATGAGTATCCATTGTTTAGCTCCCACTTATAAGTGAAAAGATGTGGTATTTGTTTTTCTGTTTCTGTATTAATTAGCTTATGATATGGTTAGGATCTGTATCCCCACCCAAATCTCATGTTGAATTGTAATCCCCATAATCCCCATATGTTGAGGGTGGAATAGGTGGAGATAATTGAATCATGGGGGCAGTTTCCCCTATGTTGTTCTTATAATAATGAGTGGGTTTTCACGAGATCCAATGGTTAAGGGGCTTCCCCTACTTCACTTGGTACTCACTCCATTCTGCCACCCTGTGAAGAAGGTGCATGCTTTTCCTTTGCCTTCTGCCATGATTGTAAGTTTCCCGAGGCCTCCCCAGCAATACGGAACTGTGAGTTAATTAAACCTCTTTCCTTTATAAATTAGCAGTCCCAGGTATTTCTTCATAGCAGCATAAGAATGGACTAATATAGCTTAGGATAATGGCCTCCAGCTGCATCCATGTTGCTGCAAAGGACATGATTTTGCTCCTTTCTATGGCTACATAGTATCCTATGGTACATATACACCACATTTTCTTTATGCAGTCCACCATTGACGGGCACCTAGGTTGATTCTATGTCTTTGCTATTATGAATACTGCTGCAATGTACAAACAAGTACATGTGTCTTCTGGGTAGAATAATTTATTTTATTTTGAATATATACCCAATAATGAGATTGCTGGGTCAAGTGGTAGTCCTAAGTTCCTTGAGAAATCTCCAAACTGCAGGAATAAAATTTTTGACAATAACTACCCAACTCCAGCCAAACATTGGGAGGAAAACTGTAGCCCTACCCTGATCCCATCAGCAAAGGCCAAGTGGGAAGGCTATACTTCCACCTTTACCCAGATGTAATGAGGTGGTCTCTTTCCTCCTGAGAGTGCCAATGCAAGCTGCACTGGGAACCTAAACCTCTACCCCCATGTGGCAGTTATGGGGCAGCACTTTCCTTTTCATGCTGATGTGGTTTCAAGATGAGGCTTGCTGAAACAGAAGATTTAAATAAGATCCAGAATCTCCTGATTTAATGCCCCAAATGTCCAGAATATTAAAATTTACTCATCATGCGAAAACCCAAAAAACTCAATGTGAATGAGAAAAGACAGTAATCAGATACTGTCTTAGTCTATCTTGTGCTGCTATAGCTGACCACAGACTGGCTAATTTATAATAAACAGAAATTTATTGACTCACGGTTCCAGAGGCAGGGAAATCCGAGATCAAGGGGCCAGCATCTGGTGAGGGCTTTCTTGCTATGTCATCCCATGGTAGAAGAGCAAAGAGAGAATAAGAGAGGGAGAGTAAGAAAGGAGAGGGGCAGAAAGAGATGGCTGAACTTGTTCTTTAATTAAAAAAAACAAACCCACTCCCATAATAATGAACCCACTTCAGTGATGACAGTATTAATCCATTCATGAGGGCCCTCATGGCCTAATCACCTCTTAAAAGATTTCACCTCCTGGGCCAGATGCGGTGTCTTGCACCTGTAATCTCAGCATTTTGGGAGGCCAAGGTGGGTGGATCACGAGGTCAGGAGATTGAGACTATCTTGGCTAACACAGGTGAAACCTTGTCTCTACTAAAAATACAAAAAAATTATCCAGGCCTGGTGGCAGGCGCCTATAGTCCCAGCTACTCAGAAGGCTGAGGCAGGAGAATGGCGTGAACCCAGGAGGTGGAGCTTGCAGTGAGCCAAGATTGCACCACTGCCCTCCAGCCTGGGCAGCAGAGCGAGACTCTGTCTCAAAAACAATTTTTTTTTTACCTCCTATGTTAGTCTATTTTCCCCTCTGCTATGAAGGGGGAACTGCTATGAAGAACTATCTGAGATTGGGAAATTTATTTTAAAAAAGAGGTTAATTGACTCACAGTTCCACATGGCTGGGGAGGCCTCAGGAAACTCACAATCATGGCAGAAGGCAAAAAGGAAACAAGGCATGTCTTACATGGCATTAGGAGAGAGAGAGAAAGAGAAAGGAACTGCCACACACTTTTAAACGATCAGATCTTAGGAGTAATCCTTCACTATCACAAGAACAACATGGGGAAACCCATCCCCATGATCCAGTCACCTCCCATCAGGGCCTTCCCTCTACAAGTGGGCACTACAATTCAAGATGAGATTTGGGTGGAAACACAGAGCCAAACCATATCATTCTGTCCCTGCCTCATCCCAAATTTCATGTCCTTCTCACATTTCAAAACACAATCATGCCTTCCCAACAATCCCCTAAAGTCTTAATTCATTCCAGGATTAACCCAAAAGTCCAAAGTCTTATCTGAGATAAGGCAAGTCCCTTCCATCTAGGAGCCTGTAAAATCAAAAGCAAGTTAGTTAATTCCAAGACACAATGGAGATACAGTCATTGGGTAAATGTTCCCATTCCAAATGGGGGAAATTTGCCAACACAAAGGGACTACAGTCCTCATGCAAATCTGAAACCCATCAGGACAGCCATTATATCTTAAAGGTCTGAAATAATCTCCTTTGACTCCATGCCTCACATCCAGGGCATGCTTATGCAAGGGGTGAGCTCCCAAGGCCTTAGGCAGATTCACCCTTGTGACTCTTCAGGGTAAAGCCACCACAGCTGCTTTCACAGGCTGGTGTTAAGTGGCTGAAGCTTTTCCAGGTGCACAGTCCAAGCTGTTAATGGATCTACCATTCTGGGGCTGGAAGATGGTGACCCTCTTTTCACAGCTCCACTAGTCAGTGCCCCCGTGTGGACTCTATATGGGGGCTCCAACCCAACATTTCCCCTCAGCATTGCCTTAGTAGAGGTTCTCCATGAGAGCTCAACTGCTGCAGCAGACTTCTGCCTGGACATCCAGGCATCTCCATACATCCTCTGAAATCTAGGTAGATGTTTCCAAACCTCAACTCTTGGCTTCTGTGCACCCTCAGGTACAATACCACATGGAAGCCACCAAGGGTTGGGGCTTGCACCCTCTACAGTCATGGCCCAAGCCACATCTTGGCCCCTTTTTGCCATGGCTGGAGCTGGAGTGTCTGGGACACACGGCATTATGTCCCAGGGTTGCACAGAGCAGCAGGACCTTGAGCATGGCCCACAAAACCATTTTTTCTCTCCTAGGCCTCCAGGTCTTTGATAGGAGGGGTTGCTGTTAAGATCTCTGAAATGCCCTGGAGACTTTTTCCCCATTGTCTTGGCTATTAACGTTCAGTTTCATTTTAGTTATGCAAATTTCTGCAACCAAAAGTTTACATTTCGCCCCAGAAAATGGTTTTTTTCTGTTCTACCACATGATCAGGCAACAAATTTCCCACACTTTTGTGCTCTGCTTCCCTTTTAAACATAAGTTCCAATTTCTGACTATCTCCTTGTGAATGCATATGACTATATGCTTTTAGAAACAGCCAGGTCACATCTTGAATGCTTTGCTGCTAAGAAACTTCTTCTGTCAGATACCCTAAATCATCTCTCTCAAGTTCAAAGTTCCACAGATCTCTAGGGCATGGGGCAAAATGTTGCCACTCTCTTTGCTAAAGCACAGCAAGAGTGACCTTTACTCCAGCTCCCCATAAGTTCCTCATCTCCATCTAAGACCACCTCAGCCTGGATTTCATTGCCCATATCACTAAAACCATTTTGGTCAAAACCATTCAACAAGTTTCTACAAAGTTCCAAACTTTCCTACGTCCTCCTGTCTTCTTCTGAACCCTCCAAACTATTCCAACCTCTGCCCATTATCCAGTTCCAAATTCAAAAGTCACTTCCACATTTTCAGTTCTCTTTGTAGCCCTACCCCACTCCAAATACCAATTTTCTGTATTAGTCTATTTTTACACTGCTATAAAGAACTACCTGTGGCTGGGGATGGTAGTTCATGCCAGTAATCTCAGCACTTTGGGAGGCTGAGGTGGGCAGATCACTTGAGGTCAGGAGTTCAAGACCAGCCTGGCCAACATGGTGAAACCCCATCTCTACTAAAAATACGAAAAATTAGCTGGGCATGGTGGCACATGTCTGTAGTCCCAGCTACTTGGGACGCTGAGGTGGGAGGATCACTTGTACCCAGGAGGCAGAAGTTGCAGTGAGCTGAGATCATGCCACTACACTCTAGCCTGGGTGAAGAGTGAGACTCCACCTCAAAAAAAAAAAAAAGAACTACCTGAGACTGGTTAATTTATAAAGAAAAGAGATTTAATTGGCTCACAGTTCCACATGGCTGGAGAGGACTCAGGAAACTTACAATCATGGCAGAAGGCAAAGGGAAAGCTAGGCACATCTTATATGGCAACAAAAGAGAGACAGAGAGGAACTAACACACGCTTTTAAACCATCAGGTCTTGTGAGAAGTCACTCACTATCATGAGAACAGCATGGGAAAAACTGCCCCCATGATTCAATGACCTCCATCAGGTCCCTCCTTCAACACATGGGAATTACAATTCAAGATGGGATTTGGGTAGGGACACAAAGCCAAACCATATAACTTCACAACACTGCCACATTGAGGAATCTAGTCCCAACACATGAACTTTAGGGGACAAATTCAAACCCTAGCAGATCACAACACAAAGATGACATGAATACTGTTTGAATCATCTGATAAGAGTTTAAAAACAGCTAGTATAAAATGGCTTTAGCAAAATTTACAAATACACTTGAAACAAATGAAAAAAAAACAGAAAATCTCAGCAAAAAAAAAAAAAAAGAACCAAATGGAAATTTTAAAACTGATAAATGCAATAATATAAATTAAAATTTTAATGGATGGGCTCAATGGCCTGATGAAGAAGAAAGATGAAAGAATCCATGAACTTGAATATAGAGCAACAGAAATTATCTAATGTGAACTATAGACAGAATATAGGCTGAACAAAAATCAACAGAGCCTAAAGTTCCAATGGACCCATAACAAAAGATCTAACTCCATGTCATTGGAGTCCTAGAAGGAGAGGATAAATCATGAGAATAAAAAAGCACTCAAAAAATAATGGCTGCAAAATATCCCAATTTGGCAAGAAGTATAAACCTACAAAGTCAAGAAGCTGCAAGATTCAAAATAGGATAAACCTAAATGAAAGCCCACCAAGACACATCATAATCAAACTTCTAAAAATCAAAGACAAAGAAAAACTGTTCAGAGAGACTCCATGGTTGCCACACAGTTAGATAACATTTATAAATAGGAAAAAAAAATTGATATACAGAAAACAGAAGTGAAGTACAGAAACAGCTGGATTGGTTAAAGGTGGGCATTTACCTTATTTGAAACTGGTTTGAACAGCTGACTGCCTTTAATTGGCTGAAGTTAAGCTGCTGTGATCGGTTGAGCCTCAGCTATTTGTTAAAGTGGTTTACAGTCTGTTTATACATCAAGTTGGGTTACAGTTTATTATGCACTAGAAGGCTTTAGGCAGTACTTAAAACATAAGGAGACAGCTATAGGCCAAACTTAATTTAACAATATGTTTCTCAATATACATAAAGGAAGTATTTAAGACAATTATATTATAAATGGGAGTGGGGAAAGGAGACTTAAGTGGGGTTAAGTGTTCTATACTTCACTTGAGCTGGTAAATCTTAACATCAATAGACTGTGATAATTTATGTAGCTATAATATAATAACTTGAACAACCTTTAAAAATGACTATAGAGAAATAGGCTCAAAAATCCCAGATAAATAAATATGAACTTTCAAAAAATGTTCTTGTAACCTACAGGAAATTGGGGAAAGAAAAGAAAAATTAAAAATATAAGAAAAAGAATATACATAAATCAAAATGGCAGACTTGGGTCCTAATATACGGACAGTTTTTAAAATGATTATGGATGGGGTGGATGCTGTCATACATTTCTCAGAATACTGCTATTTTGTGCTGTAAGCCTTCACTTTTAAAAATGAAGGGCTGCATTCCAGATATACCCAGAATGTTTCAAGTTACATTTTCCCCCATGATTTTCCATTCCTTTGACTCATCACATGCTTAAAAATATTCAAAGCCACAGACCTCAGAAACTACAGCAATAATCAGCCAAGTAGCATTTACAATTAAACTAACGCTATGACATTATATTCAGCAACTTCTCCAAACCAAGGCTTTCCAAACATTTCTGAATTACATTAAGTTTTTTTTCCTATCCTACCTCTTTCTTTTAACCAACTGCGAAGACAATGTTATAATATTACCAAGAGGAGGTTCTCCAGCTTACTGTATGATAATGATAAACATTGTGGTTAGAAATGGAATAAAAGAACTTGAAATAAGTCTATTTGTGGTTTAAAAGCATCTCTCTTTTCTCCTTATGTCAACCTTGAGGTTTATAAGCTAATTCTTGGAGACTTGGCTTCCTTTTACATAGAAGATAATTATATCTATTTTGAGGATTAAACAAATTTAATAAATGTGAATGTGTTTGGCATAGGTCAAGGTAGACAGTAGGTACTTAATATTAGTTTTCCTCCTTCCATCTCAGATTTCTATTAGGCAAGTAAATCTGGAAATCTTTAGAATAAAGTTCTGCTGTACATTTTCATGTTTTCTTTTTAATTTTTGGTGAACCTGAGTACAATCCTGATATATAGATCACTTAGAGAATAAAGTAGTACAGTTTTTAATCCTGCTGATACTATCACTCATCTGTAGGGTGACCATTTAATCTATTATCCAATTTGCAACACCTTTGAGAATGAAAGCAGAAACTATCACTATATTACTCCAGGACATTATGACTGCCATGGAAAAATCAGGATGCAAAGTCACAGACAGGAAATCAGCTGTCATCCAAAAGCCGAATCACAAAGGCATCAGAGCAGCCAAAATAAAGATTCCCAAATTCACTTGAGGTTATACATTATATTCATGGGAAAACTCCAGTAACTCTCAGAAGAGCCAATTTACTCTTATTTACACCAAATTTATCAATAATGCTTTTCTAGTTTTTAATTCACAAGGATATTGACTATAACAAGACACTATAACCATGAATAGAAGACAGAGGATCCCCAAAAGTATAGCATTTTAGGAGCTGTAGCAAACAGCTACAGAGCTCAATAGCAGGAAATAGCTGTGTCATAGAACAGTACCAACTATCATGTTCATGAGGTTGATCCCAGATCATTAGAGAAAGTTTGATTCATGTTCAGGTATCATTTAAAGCCCTCATGAAGAGTGAACGCCATTTCCATCCAAACTGTTTTTTAAAATTTTGTTTTGTTTTCAAAGGATAAATGTTTCAGTATTTGAAACTCAGCCAGTCAGAAAACGTAATGGTGGCCTTAGCTTGAACCCAGGCTAGGCCTGGCCTAGGATTCACAGCTATGTAATCACAACAAGAAAGCCCATGGAGAGGGACTTCAGGGCTCCTTGAGAAGGATGTCCTCTAAAGAAAAGGAAAGACTTACAAGAGAAGATAAGATATGGTCTAGCTCGGTGTCCCCACCCAAATCTCATATTGAATTGTAATCCGAATTGTAATCCTCATATGTTGGGGAAGATACCTCGTGTGAGGTGATTAGATCATGGGGCAGTTCCCCCCTGCTGTTCTCGTGACAGTTAGTGAGTTCCCAGGTATCTGATGGTTTTATAAGGGGCTTTTCCCACTTTGCTCAGCACTTCTCTCTTCTGCCACAATGTGAAGGATGTGTTTGCTTCCCCTTCCATCATGATTGTAAGTTTCCTGAGGCCTCCCAGCCATGCGGAACTTTGAGTCAATTAAACCTCTGTTCTTTATAAATTACCCATGCTTGGTCAGTTCTTTCAGCAGTGTGAGAACAGACTAATATAAGGTGATAGGAGAATAGACACTGAATGAGAGAAGGGCATTTCTGAGAAATTATGGTTCTTACTTCTCCCTGGTCCATTTCCTCCCTCTCCTCCTGTACTCTTCTACACCACCTCCATCTGCAATCTGTGCAAGAGGCTTGGAGAGGGTAGCCCCCAAAATATGTACACTTGATAATAGCTGAAAATACTGTGTGTGACCCACACATGAGACAGCCCAGGGACTTGGAAAGGTCTCAAAATCCCACAATAGAGAAGACAGATGATAGCCAGTAAATCCATGTACTACTTTCATGGTGGCCCCAGGCTGATGGGGCCTGAGACCCCAGATCTGAGACTTATTTGAAGATCTGGATAGCTAAGATTTTTGCTGTGCATTGTTGAGCAGATCCTACTTCCCTTATTATCTACATGGATAACCCTTGAAGATTTTACACACAATTTTTTTCTGATTATAAAAAGAATATATCTATAATTACCAATGTAAAGGTAATATCCAAGTATTAATTGTGAAGAAAAGAGGAAACATATAAATATATGTTATATATTATATAAATATATATTAATATGCATACATTTATATCTATACATAGACACATACATACATAGATTTATAGCTACATAGATATACAGAATATATGTTCCCTTCAGGAATGTGGGAGAATGTAGGAGAATAAAAGTAGATCAAATAGCTGAAAGAAAGAAAAATCTGAGAAACTTGTTAGTGTTTTGAATATATAACTGTAAATTTTTTTGTACAGGCACTTGTGTGACTGTGTGTATGTATTTGAAATTTTTGTATCCTGCTATGGGGGAAGTTATTTGGTGAAAGACATCTTTGGAGACCAAAAAATTTAAAAATTAGCTGCGGTGGTGAAGCATGCCTGTGCTCCCAGTTACTCTGGAGGCTAAGGTGGTAGTATTGTTTGAGCCCAGGAAGTCAAGCGAGCCGTGATCACACTGCTGCACTCCAGCCTGGGTAACAGAGCAAGGAAAAAAAAAAATAAAAGAAACAGATGTAACATCTAAATATTACCTTCATTATTGATAAAACTGATACTGGAGAAGGAAGCTTATATCTGTGGACAAGCAAGCTGCCTGATACTGGAACCAGAATTACAGATTCCACTCCCAGCAATGCTTGTCAAGGCCACTGTCTCCATGTAGAAGAGGAAGACACATATCCTTTCTAGGGCAGCTCACTGTCAGAAGGAAAGAAAAGTGAAGAGTTTACACTTTGTATGCCCATTTTTCTCCTCCAAACTCATGGGTTTATAAGTAAAGGGGTGGAGACAGTGTTATGTAATCAATGTCCTTCATATGGAAAGAAATGTCAGGAGAGTTTCCTAAACATGTTGTCTAGTCGTGTTTTTTATTAACCATTAACCCTGGTGTGCAGCCTCCGTTGGGGAAAAATATCAGCAGGCTGTCAGTATAGGTCCATGCTCCTACCTCATGGGTGCTTCTGCAATACCAACGACTTCCCCTTTGAATGTCATCCTGGAACCACCAGAGAGCAGTTTTGATTTTGCCCCCAGTAAAGTCTTAAATGCATCGGAACAGTACAGTAGGTAAATTAAGTCCAAAGCCACTTTGTACCCAGTTCCAAAAGTTGACTGCCTATTCTGTTTCTCATCACAAATCCTGAGCAGCCTCATGCACCAGCATAGTCTATTAAAGGTTCAACACTAAGATAATCCAACAAAAAATGGTCAGCAAGCATAGAAATATGGATATAAACTCTCTTCCATTCAGAATTCACAAGAGTTGTTTGAGGCCAGGAGTCTGAGACCAGACTGGGAAATACAAGAAGATCCCATCTCTACAAACAATTTTTAAAAAAGTACCAGGTATGGGCAGCCGCTGCCATGCCACAATCGCTCTCCAACACCTCTCGCTCGCCGAGCTCCAGCCTAAGGAGAAGGGGTGTAAGTAAGGAGATCTCTATACCACGGCTCTTACAAAGCAGACTGCCCACAAATTGATGGGTGGTGAAGCACCCAGAAAGTGACTGGCTACAAAAGCCACCCGCAAGAGTGCACCGTCTCCTGGAGGGGCGAAGAAGCCTCATCGTTACAGGCCTGGTTCTGTGGAACTCTGGTAAATTAGACATTATCAGAAGTCCACTGAACTTCTGATTAGCAAACTTCTTTTCCAGCATCTGGTGGAGAAATTGCTCAGGACTTTAATACAGATCTGGGCTCCAGAGTGCAGCTATTGGTGCTTTGCAGGAGGCAAGTGAGGTCTATCTGGTTGGCCTTTTTGAAGACACCAACCTGTGTGCTATCTATGCCAAATGTGTAACAATTATGCCAAAAGACATCCAGGTAGCACGTTGCGTAAGTGGAGAATGTGCTCAAGAATCCACTATGATGGGAAACAGTTCATTCTCAAAAACAAACAAACAAACAAACAAAAAAACTCTTCTTCCTGTTATTGGTAGTTCTTGTGAATATTTAATATAAATGCGGGGACATAAAGCATTAATACAAGTCAAAATGTTTCAGTGAATACGTTTCAGCGGTTCAACTTTGTAATAATTATAAATAAACCTGTTAATATTTTTTCTGGAAAAAAATTACCAGGTGTGGTGGTACATGCCTGTAGGACTGCTTGAGCCCAGAAGTTTGAAATCACAGTGAGCAATGATCACACCACTGGACCCCAACCTGGCAACAGAGCAATAATCTGTTTCAAGAGAAATAAAGAGTTCACAAGAACAACTAAGCCTGCTTACAAGTTGACTCTAAAAACATGATTGTCCAGTGGAATTAAAAGTCCAGAATCCCTTGGCAAGTTTCCCTTGCCATTCAGTGTGAATGTCCAAAGACATACCAATTCAAAATTTACCCCCTCAATCTCTTATCTTGTTCAGTTTTCAGAGAGAGATTCTCTATCTTGGATACTGTGATTCTTTCAGCAGCCATAGCTTAAGCTGTTCCATACCAGAATTAGTGTGGTTCTTAAGACGTAGTATTACTTCATGCTAAATCTTTCATGAGTCACCCTTGGAAAAAGTTCAGAGTTAATTAGTAGTACTATAAGAGTATAATAGCACTGGTCCCACATTTACCAAATTTAGAAAATTACTCCATCCCCAGTCCTCAGGGCAGTCATCCCAGAACAAAATTATATTCTCCCAACTCAGTACTTAGTCTAAACCAAAGACAGTCGGCAAAGACCGCAGCAGAGATTCAGCAGCATTGAGAGGAAGAAGATACCTTCTTGGTTTGAGCTGCACCAGTATGCCAGAGTTTATGCCACTTGTCCATAGGCCATGATCTGGGAGCTTAACAATAACTGGGAAATAGCTCTTGGCAAGAGTTTATTTTTGGAACCATGAATTTTCCAGATGGGGAGAGAAATATTCCTATGCATACTGTCGCCTCTCAGAAAAGAGCATTTAAGATACTGCTGCTTTGAGCAAAGTCCAGAGAACTGACCTAAGGGCATTCCCAGTCTTATTTGAGGTGCCTTTCTTTCCCATCTAGTATATTCAAAACTTCCTAAGTTGTTCTTTGTCCTTTGAATCCTGTGTTTCTAGTGTTCAAAGATATTTTTAAAAGAAGCAAAATCATGAGTCTCATATAGATAGAAAATGAGCACATGTTCAAGGTATTATTTAACTCATGAATTACGTGGAGAAACCAGGCAACTGGTTCAAAGGAGAAGTCATAGAAGTACAAATTTTTATGGACTAAGAAATGTTGATATGAATGCTCATTTGGATGCAAAACAGGCTTCTGCATGGGCATGGGGTGGTGAGAGGATGAGGGAGTATTGTTCCTCCACCAGAAAAAATTTCACTTCAGAAACATTTCAAAATACAAAGAAAGTAATTATTTTGATTGGTATCAGTTATTTTCCTACTTAGAGTTAGAAAATAGCTCCCACAGAATAGAAATTAGATAACCATGAAGGGTGTATTGTGCTAGTCTAGATGTGACATAAGTTTCATAGTTTTCCATTGGAGCACATGTCTTCCTTCACTAGCACCCCAATATTGAAATGAACGTAGGCACCGCCAAGTTACAAGTATTCATATTCTTTTCTGATCTGGATTTTTCTGTCTTTGCTCATAGAGGCTGTTTCTACTACCTCTTACTGCCAGGTCAATAGTCCTAAGAACTCTGCATTCTAATCTGGGACATCTTGAGATCACACAATGAGGAGTGATCCTTGAATCTGTGTACAAATCCTGTGAATGTAAGGTTAGTTCCTTCAGAGCTCACTCTTTGGTCCTGGATGCAGAATGAAATTGGAGCAGCTCATCTAGTGCTCCTTCCCAGGGTCTGGCACTCTTAACTGAAACTCCTGCAACACACACACACACACACACACACACACACACACACACACACCCCCTTCAGCTGCATAGCATTTTAAAAGTAGCAAAAGTGTGGTGCTTTAAAAGTATGTCCAACGACTTTCCCCCACCCGCTTAAAAATGGACTACTGCCTTAGATTTTTCAGTATTAAGCCCTTTGAGGCCCACTAGAATCTGTCCAGAAGCCCGAGAGGCCAGAGCATGTATGCCTGTGTAATCCAAGGACAAGCAGCAGCCAGCTCAGCAAAGCCCCTACTGGGGGACAGTAGCTTTGAGGACAAGAAGGCCAGTATCTGCTTGCTCGCCAGCCCCCTCATGGCCATCTTCTGAAGGCAACTGTGGACCCCATGCATTTGTCGGATCTGCCTTCATAAAGATAGCTATTGACTTGTGGATAAGGCTTTCATAAACAGCAGTAATCAGCAAGTTCAAAATACCACATAGCCCAAGGGATAGAGCCTCTGACCTAGGCTGCAACAGTGCAAAGCTAACTGCACAGCTGTTCAGACTGACTGCATCAAACCAAAAAGTCACCAAGACAATAAAAAGGGCTGTCCATTAAGCATGTCACACCATCAGCTGTGATATATCTCAATTAGAAAGCAGTTAAAAATGAAAGAGAAAAATGTGAGTCTTAGAATCAATTAAGTATAGCAGTAATAGTAACAATAGCCAAAATGTGAATATAGTTACTATGTGCCAGGCACTGTTTAAACCTTTACTTGCATTGCCTAATTTAATTCTCACAACAGCTTTATGAAAGCAGGCATTATTAATAGAATCCTCATCTGACAGAAAAAAAATGGGAGTGAGATTAGAAATTAGTCCAGGGCCACCTAGGTATTAGATAGTGGAGCCAGTCAGTCTGAGTATGAACGTCTACACTTACATTCTTGTAGCTCATTTGGAAAGTATAGAAATATAGAGAGAAGCAGGAGGAAAAGCCATTTGTCATCTTATCACTGAAAGACAACATCAAAACTTTGACACTGTTCCTCCCAGTAAAAAAAAAAAAAAAAATTCTTTATTATTTTTATTTTTTATTTATTTATTTTTTTTGAGATGGAGTTTCCCTCTTGTTGCCCCAGCTGAAGTGCAATGGTGCGATCTCAGCTCACTGCAACCTCTGCCTCCTGGGTTCAAGTAATCCTCCTGGCTCTGCCTCCTGAGTAACTGGGACTACAAACACACTGCACCACACTCAGCTAATATTTTGTATAATTTTTGTAGAGACAGGGTTTCACCATGTTGCCCAGGCTGGTCTGAAACTCCTGAACTCAAGCGATCCTCTCACGTTGGCTTTCCAAAGTGTTGGGATTACAGGCATCAACCACCACACCCAGCCTTGATCTATTTTTTGTTGCAACCATTCTATACCCCGAAAGGGATTCACCATTCCTGGAGGTACTACAATACCAGGTTAACAGGTGGAGTGGGGCAAGTTCCTAGTCCATCTCCTAACTCCAAAAATCCATTCAATATATTATCCTCCCATAGAGGATGTATCAGATATTAAACTGATATAAATAGATACTACACTTGCTCTTACCCAGAAGGCCGAGAAGTGGTAAAAATAAATTTTCTATGAGACTTTTAATAATCAATGTTTCTGAAGTGATTGTTTTTATAGGAACCAAATAGAACTATTAATAATTATCACCCCATCCAACACTCCAGAACAGCCCTACAATGGGTCCTTTGAACTCCAAGATTGTTGGGAATCCCAGTCAGTTCTTTCCGTGTTTGTCTCTTTATGGGGTTAATCCAAGCCATCCCATGGTTTGCAACATTTCCACATGCTGCTAAAGAAGGCCATGCAGTAGTAGTGTGTTTCTTGTGTGCCTGTCTTAGACTCTGAGCACTGTAACATGATCCCACTGAATTCTTGCAGTAAATGATCCCAGACCCCTTGAGACACCATATGGCAAGCAACCAGATATCACAAAAGTATGACTTGTATTTCTAGGCAAGCAGCAGTCTCAGAGGACTAAGCTTTTCTTAGGCCTTGAAACTCTTGCAGCTGCCAGTAGCTGGATGAAATGCATAACTCCAGGTGGAAGAATGGTCATCAGCCCACCCCAGAGAGAGCCTGACACTTGAGAATACAAATAGGGCTCAAAGCATGTGCAAAACAAAGTTGAAGGCCTTGTCTGTACTTATGACACCAGCTATTCACACACTCAGCAAACACAGACAAATGGAATGCAGATAACTACATACTGCATGAACAAATTAAAAGAAATACGCTGTGATTTTTTTTTTCCCCTTTAAATCCATACAGAAAGAAATAGGTGTGCAGGGCATGGTGGCTCATGCCTATAATCCCAGCACTTTGGGAAGCCAAGGTGGGCAGCTCACATGAAGTCAGGAGTTCAAGGCCAGACTGAAAAATTAACTGAGTGTAGTGGTGCACTGCTGTTGTCCCAGCTAATCAAGAGGCTGAGGCAGCTGGATCGCTTGAACCTGGGAGGCTGAGGTTGCAGTGAGCCAAGATCACGCCACTGCACTCTAGCCTGGGCAATAGACTGAGAGTCCATCTCAAAAAAATTAAAAATAAAAAAAGGAAGGAAGAAGAAAGAAATAGGTGTGGTGCCTCACACTGTCAGGGCCTCCAAAGACCTCAAATATAATTGGGAATATATAATACAGAAATAAACTTGTAGCTGATACAGATTTTCTCAAATTGGGTGGGGCAGACTTGGCTGCATTCTCAGTGACTTGGGAGTTTTGTGAGGAATTTTAAGTGTTAATTTTTCATTTTAAAGATAGTACAAAAATAACTTCACCTGTTTTAAAGATTATTTGCAGTGACAATTCGTATTTGGAAAACTTTGCTTGTAGAATAAGACTTTTGTTCCATAAAGTAGTATTTTTCCCACTCAAGTAAGTAGACATAGTTCTGAGACTTCATGAAATTTTCTTCCGTTTACAAGGTTAATATAGCTCCCAGATTTAAGAAACACTGGTTTAGGACATTTTTAAAAATTGAAAACTGTAAGACGTAATTATAATCTGGTACTAGTCCCCCTTTATTTCAGTTTCTCAACTACAAAACTTTCTCCCATGCTCTCCCTTAAATGAGATGTAAAGTCAGGTGAGATTAATGTGTACTACAGCTCCATAAGAAGAAAGATGTGGGCTAAATGGAGGGCATTAATTATTTGAAGCATAAACATAGTTACTGAGGAGAAGTGCAAATCACTACGGATCAGAAAAAAAGTGGTTCTTACCAAGCAGCCTTGTGACAGTGAGACTATGAAACACAGGCTCACAGCCAGGTGGTTGGCTCCTCCTCAGTGGCAGAACTTCCCCAACTGTGACCAGCACAGGAAGGCTAGGCAGAAGCCACGTGGGGCTTCTATTTGGGCTAAATGAGCAAAGCAAACCCATATGGAGAGGATTGCTGCAAGGAGGAGCAGGTGACAGTGCATGTAAAAGTACCTAGCACAGTGCTTCACACAAACCAGATGGTTTACACGTGTTTGTTCCTTCTGCCTCTTCAGTTCAACGAAATCTTTACTGTAAAAATTGAGAGATTTTAAAAAGAAAGAATTGAAAAATTTGGTTTAACAAGACTGTTGTTTTGACTTATATCCTAGATAAGCTTTTGTTTGAACTGATATTTAAAATATAGACCAAATGAACATATTCACATCCAACAAGCCTATGTAGATATTTACTGTAAGTCAAACACACATTAGGTGACTTTGCAAAGGCAACCCCACGCCTTCCCAAATCCTCCAGTGTCCTATTAATAGTCTCATCTCAAATACACAATAAATAAATAATTAACAGTCTCATCTCATACAACTCTGGAAGTCCAAAGCCTAAAGTTCCTAGGAGGAAACTCCCGTTTTCCAAGTGGTTTTCCATTCAGTTCACTTTATGCCACACTGTGAACACAGTTCCTTCTCCATCATTCCCCAGAGCTTATATAGGGCTGTCGGGCCCCTAAAGTGAAATCAGCTGCTTCTCTAGAAAAATAGAAGCCTACTACTACTGCCTCCGCATCAGGATTCTTATCACAAACTCCAAGAGTGTCTTTCCATTCCTTACTCTACCTTTAATTCCTGACCCCAGACAAATTACCCTGCCTAGAAAAAGAAAAGCCACCTTAGGCCAGCCCCTGAGATTCCCTCAGACTGAGCAATTCAAAAGGTCAAGGTTGAAGCTGAAATGTTTTTTGTGATCTGACCTCTGAAGTCACACACCATCACTTCCACCATATTTCACAGCACATGCAGACCAGCTGTGCTTTCATTATGGGAGTATACTGCACATGGGCAGGAATATCAGGAGGTAAAGATCATTGATGGCCTTCTTGAGACTGGCTACCACTTTGCCACTGACTTTGGGCAAGTCCCGTAACCCCTCTGAACACCAATGTCCTCATCTATGAAATAGGAATTAATAATAGTCTCTACCTCATGAGGTTGTTCGAAAATGAGAAAATATATGTTAATTCTTTTCACTTACCAGGAACTCAGTATACATTAACTGTAATCACAATAATTCTACCATGGACACTGTTGGATAATAACTAAAAGCTTTCCCACACTAAAACTATATGTCTATCCGACCAGTCCACAGAGAAGTCCACATTGCTTAGACCATGAAGTAGAAGCATGCACAAAGCTGCTCACTCCTTCATATCCTTTCCTTCATAGATTCACAGAACCTTACAGCTGCCCATCTCTTCTTTCCCTCTCCCTGTACTACTGATCACACATTTCAACTCTCTATATTGAACAACTTACAGTCCCATGATACTCTACATTTTTAGTCTTTGTTCATGCACCTCCTTCTGCATGGAATGCTCTTTCCAGCTCTCTAATACTTCACCTAACTTCAGCTCATCCTTCTTTACTCAATAAATACATTGATTTGTTTTCCTAAGTATTTTCTTTCTCTTTTTCCTTTTCTTTCCTTTTTTCCTCTCTTTCCCCTGTATATTCACTTTAGCCAAGCCACTATCATCTTATGCCTGGACTCCTATATATGTATCTATCCCTCCTTTTTTCCCTTATTTTCTTTCATCTACTCAAAAAATTCCTACCGAGTGTCAATCATGTGCCAGGAAAAAACTAGCAAGACAAAAGCCCTGCCCTCCTGGAATATATAGTTTACTGAGACAATTAGTACCCTCTCCCCAAAGTAAGTACATACATACATAAGACATCAGGTCATGATGAGTGCTATGAAGAAATATTAAACTGGGGAAATAGAGAAAATGTTGTAGAACTGGAGACCTATTTTAGAGTAAATTTAAATAAATTTTAAATAGATTTAGCTTCCTGTAGACTATGAACACCTCAGGGTCAGACATTAGATCATTTACCTCTATTTTTCCAGTCTTTAACAATGTGTCTGAAGCTAAGAATATACTTAATAAATATTTGTTGAATAAAAGAAAGAAAGAATACATGTATGTATGAATGAATAAATGTTAGATTCCAATATAAACCCTGTATGGAAAAAACTGAGGCCCAGAGAGGGTTGATTTACTCAAGAAAGCTTACTTCAAGGACAATGCTGTTTTTACTGTGTCATATTACACATGCCTAAAACATCTTTGTTTTAATAATACCCTATCTGCTCCTTTTTTGGTGTTGTCAAGACTTGGCTAGAATGAAATTCTGAAGAGCCTGTTTTTCTAGTTTTTTACTTAATCTTCATGGAAACCATCACTGTTTACTCTAGAATAGATAAAAGGCTTCACCAAAGTCTCAATATTATATTTGCTCACCTGGTCAACCAGTTGTTTGGTCATAAACCGCAAGGATTCAGAATGTGCAGCTGATCAGGAACCAGAAAAGACTTCCCACTAAGATCCCTTAGGATTATTTTAGAGAGGAAAACAAATCTAGGACAAATCAAACTTTTAGACTCAGGACTGCTTTACCCTCTTAAAAATTATGGAACATCCCAAAGAGCTTTTGTTTATGTGGATTACATCTATTGATATTCACTGTAATGGAAACTAAAATTATGTAATTTCTAAAAATATTTATTTACTTTAAAATAATAACAGATTCATTAAATGCTAACATCTTTTAATGAAAAATAGCTGTATTTTCTAGAACAAAAAAGGTAATGAGAGGAGTGGCGTTTTTATACTTCTGAGAATCTCTTCAATGTATGCTTAATAGAAGAAAGCTGGGTCCTCCTATCTGCTTCTGCATTTGGTTTGTTATGATAGCATTTGTCATTTAGCCTCTGGAAAATTTCACTGCACATTCATGAGAGAATGAATAGAAAAAGTCAAATAACATTTCAGTATTATTACAAAAGCAGTTTTGATCTTGTGGACTCTACCGAAAGGACTTAGGGGGCGTCCTTAGCATCCCCTTGTCCATACTTTCAGAAGTGCTGGTTTTGAGAGTCACAAATTTATATTAAAAAAAACAAAAAAGGAAATAAAATTAAACTATGTTTCGTATTTTTATTCTAAAAGTGTATGTATTTTTATACTCCTATAGCAGTGGTTCTCACCTTTTGGTGTGCTTAAGAATCATTTAGGAGGCATAGTTAAAATGCTGATTTGGCTTCTACACCCAAAGTTGCTGATTCCCTAAGTCTGGCCTAGGACCTAGGAGCGTGCACTTTTTAGCAAGTTCTCACTTCAGGGCCTCTATTCCCCAGATAATAATAATCCATGCCGCATTATTTGAGAAAAACCATTCCAAAGCAAAAAATATCTTGGATATTTTACAAGACTAAAGCATTTCAGCAAGATGAAATTTTAAAATTTGAAGTAAAAGTATCTGACTTAAAACAGAGAAATAGATCAAGAAAAGGGAAACCTGATTCTTGTGATACACACAGGTTCATTCTATGGTTATTGCACCAAGAACGTGAGTTATTGCTGGCATAAGGAATTTTCCTGTCCTCCATATTTCACTATAGCCAAAGGTCCCTTAAGTCATCCAAACACAGTTCTTCATTCTACTACTAATATATTTACTTTCTGGCATTAAAAAAAAAAAACAAACTTCTAGAAGTAGCTAAAGATATCATTAAAATGTATAAAAGAAAAACACATTAAGGTAGTTGTTCTTTGCCTAAACACAATTATGGTGATTAAATTCACCATTTCATTAATTCATTTATCAAATAGTCACAAAGCTTGTAGGCTAGGGCCTGGAAATATCAATATGTTTACCCTATACGCTGTCCCATTTCTATTAAAGGCAAAACTATCCACTTAGCTGTTCAAGCTGGAAACCCAGGAGTCACTCTAAATATCTTCCTTTTCTTTATATACTCCATTTCTCATCTACGTACTAGTGCCGAACTCCAAAATATACCTCAAACTTGTTGACCTGTTTCTGTCTCTACCACCTTCACTATCATACCACTTCACCAAGCCACTGTCATCTTATGCCTGGACTCCTGCAATTGTTCCTAACTGTTCATTCATTCATTCAATATTGATGAGGACCTACCAAGTACCAGGAACTTTTCAACACTCTAAGACAGAGCGGGGAAACAAAACAGGCAAAATCCCTGCTTTATGGAACTTTCATTTTAGTGGATAGGAGACAGACAAAAAACTGAATTATACAAATAAATGTGGATATGTCAAGTAGATAATTAGGTATAGAGTCAGGTGTTCAAGGGAGAGATCAGGACATACTTTAGTATTCTGGAAGTTCCAAGAACATGTCAAGCACTCATCAGAATCAAGACCTTTGCATGTATTATTCCCTCTACATGGACCCCGTTATCCTTACATTTTTTTAGAAGTTGGTGCCTTCCCACACCTTAGCCTATATGTCATCTACCTAGGGAGGTCCCTGGCCACCCAATCTAAATTAAGTCCCCTCCTATAATTTCCTCGCAATAACACCTGTTTATTTTCCTTCTTAGCCCATACCACAACTTGCAAAGTACTTGTCTATTTATTGTTCTTTCAATATTAAACTGTAAATTCTATCTTTATTGTGTTTATTTTTGAATATTTAGTGCTCATCACATAGTGAACAGATGTTTTGGTTAGGATTCTACCAGAGAACAGAGCTAGAAGGAGATTTTATGTATGTATGTAAATAAACACACACACACACAAACATGCATATGGAGAGAAAGAAAGATTTATTGCACAAGCTACAGAAGGATCTTTTTTTTTCCTTTTAATTCTTTTTTTTTTATTTTATTTTATTTTATTTTTTTTTTTGAGGCAGGGTCTTAGTTGGAATGCAGCTTGGAATACAGAGGAGGACATTCTGGAAAACATTTCTCCTCATTGAGTTGCTTTTTAGTCCATACAAAATCCTCCCCATGAGTCTCCCTCTTCTCTTGATCTCCCTTAATCCTTCTATCTCTAAGACTCCCATATCCTGAACGCTTGCAGGACATTCTACAAGGAGCCAAAGCGCTTAGCACTTGCCCAAGCTCAGCAACTCCTGTTAGCCCCTCAAAGCCAAGACTGGTAAAACCCCTTTGCTCTAGACCAAGCTTATTCAACCCAAGGCCCACAGCCCGCATGTAGCCCAGGAGGGCTTTGAATGCAGCCCAACACAAATTTGTAAGCTTTCTTAACATATTATGAGATCTTTTTTTGCGATTTTTTAAAGCTTATCAGCTATCTTTAGTGTTAGTGTATTTCCTGCGTGGCTCAAGACAATTCTTCTTCCAAAGTGGCCCAGGGAAGCCAGAAGATGGGACACCCTTGCGTGAGACCCACACATTCTTCATGCCTAAAAGGTCAACATGCCCCCCTCTCTCTCATTTATATAACCATCTTTCACAACTTCATAGTATCATTACCGTGCAATATTTTTCAAAAAAGACTCTCCACAATAATGAGGAAAAGGCAGATTGAAGAGAATCAGAGATTGCTGTCTTCTGACACAGTTTTCATAATTTCTTCTCAGTAGTCTAATCTCACAAGTTTGATAACATGTGTTTACATTAACATTGATTTTTAACCCATTGCAAATATTTGTTTTTATTTCTACTTTAACCCAAGATTACTTAGAAAAGGTTTTTTTTTTACTTTTTTAACTTTCAAGTTTACTGTTTCTTTATTTTTGACTATCTTTTTTTTATTAATTTCTGTTCTTATTACATTGTGGTTAGAAAATGAGATTTCCCTTTGAGGCTTAATGCATGTTAAATTTTTATAAATACCCCACATGTATTTGAAAAGAATGCAAATTACCTATGGTCGAGTTTACAACTGGTTTATTCAAATCTTTTATAACTTTAATAATTTTTCTCTCTCTGACCCAAGAAAAGAGCATTAAAATATGTTACCACTGTGGATTTGTCAAATCCTCTGTTATCTATCTATTTTTCCTTTATATGTTATGAAGCTACATTGTTTTATAATTTTGGTGGATTATATCTTTCACCAGTATGAAATATTTATTTTGTCCCATTGAATGATTCTGTCCATTAATAATTAATACTAATGGTTCATTCATATGTTTAGTATTTTCTTGTACTTTTTTTTCTCTTTTTTTTTTGTTTATGTCTCTTACAAAATAGCAGGTAGCTGGATTTTTTCTTTTTTCCTACTCAGCATCTCTGTCTTTTAATGGGGAAATATAACCAGTTTCTATAATTGTTAATCTGATATGGCTTTTCTTATTCTTGTCTAATTTTTACTGTTTTCTTTTTATCATTTTCTTGTTTTTTCCTCTCTTTTCTTTTGTTGCATTAATTTTTTTGCCCACTCTTTTCTTGTTTATTTGAAAGTTACAAGTCCTACATCCATTTTTTTTTTTGGTTACCCTGAAAGTTGCAATTCGCCTAAAAAATTCTGTTTACCTATCTGTGTCTAGATATAATCTGTATTTTTTTGTCAAGCTACACAAAAGAAAAATTTTAGCATATTTTCACTTACTTCTGAATCCTTCATATCTTCTAGTTGAAATGGCCTTTGATTTTATTTCTAGATTGCTATTAGTTTTTTTTTTTTACATTATGCATGAGTGGTTATTTAGACATAACTATATGCTTTAGCAATTTCTTGGCTTATTATTGCTTCTGTAAGCTAAACATTTTCTCTCTTAGATTCATTTTCTGTCTTACTGGATTATATCCTTGAGTAATCCTTTCAGAAAAAAAAAATCTGTGGGTGGTGAACCTTTGAATACCTGTATGACAAAAGATGTAATTTTGCTTTTCAAAAATTTTTAAGCTCAAAATTGTCTTCCAGGATTTCAAAGATATTACTCCATTATCTTCTCACATTCAGAGCTAATGATGAGAAATCCAAAGTTAATCTGATTTTTGTTTCCTTGGAGGTATCATGATTTTTTTCTTACTGGATGCTTTTAGGATTTTCTCTTTATCCATGGATAGTGAATACAATTTGAATGTGTCTAATGGATGCTTTCCAAAAATCCTACCCGTTAGGGCCTTTTGGGATCCTTATCCATTGGGACCCTTCATTCGAAGACTCTTGTCTTTCTTCAGATGTGGGAAATCTGTCTTCCTTTTTCTTCCTTCCTTCTTGCCTCTTTTCCTTTCTCCCTCCCTTTTTTCCTTCCTTCCTTTCTCTCTTTTTCTTTCTTTCTTTTCTTCTTTCCATTACCTCTGATCTCTCTCACTCCCTCGTTCCTTCCCTCCCTCTCTTCTCCCTCCCTTCCCCTCCTCCTCTGAGGTAGATACCAGAACTTCTGGATTGTGCTAGATTATGAGAACATTCTTCATCTAGATCTTCTAATTAATGTTTACATTTGTCCATTCTTATATTAGGGTTATTTACCGAGCTTTTACAGTTTCTGTGATCAAAAAATAAAGACCAAAAAAACCCACAATTATATAATAATTTTTCTAATTGCCTATCTTGTTGCATATGAATATGCAATGTGCCTCTTCTATCACACTGAGGGTATTAATTACAACTATTTTGGAGTCTTTTCTGCTTTTCTGCTTGTTCTATTTACCCTGTTTGAGTTTGCTTGTTTATTGAGCTTGGTGCCTCACTTTCACAGTGTTCCTCAAATGTTTGGTGATTGGTAGTCGTGTTCTTATCTTTGTATCTGTGGTTCTGTATATACAGGTCTGTGGATTCTGCTGCAGTTGACTACAGCTTGCCTCCAGGTACATAAACAGATAAAAGATGTATAACTTCTGATGTGGGGTGGGATGGGACTTGTGGCCAAGGGGAGGTATTCCAACCATTGTCTTTTGATTGAGAGGTTTTCCCACCCACCTCGGAAGCTCACAGCCATGTGGTAGCACTGCTTTGTCATTTTATCCCCAGGCCCAATCTAGGGTGTCAAACAGCTGCTGCCCACTGCTTTGTGCACCCAAGAGAAACAGGACAGGCTGATTTGTCCAGAACATTTATCAGTATTTTAACTATATTTGATCTCTATTAAGAGACCTGTGAGAGATTTCTTAAAGCCCCCTTAAAAATACTTTTGCTTTATGATTTGCAAATTGTATTAAGACACATCAAAAGAAATATGAAATTTTCTACTTGCTGTTTTAAAAAGGCAAAACTAGCCCTTAACCACATTCCCGGTAATGTTAATTGATCTCACAGAGGGAAGGTGGAATTATAGCTTTGAATAAAGCAAAAAAGGTAAGCAAATGCAAAAGGGTTATATGGTAAACCAGACCTTATTTTAAGAATTTTTTAGTGGGAAATTATTGCCATCATTGGCAACACAATGAATAAAAGAAAAACTAAGTGCCTCGTAGCAGAATAGATCTTCAAGATTTCTACGGAATTTGAGGAGAATAAATGAGAGACAGAAAAAAGGAATAAGCCTAATTTAATTTGATGTTTTTAGAGAAACTAAGGTCATTCAAATGATATTTTTAAAAACACTTTACAAAGAAAATCTTATTACTGTTACACAAAACGTTTAATGTTTGTGGCAACTAGAATGTTGTATTTGGTAGGGATGCCAGGCATTCTTTGCATACAGGGCATATCCAGTGTCCTGTATTGACTTTCTCAGAACACATTAAATGCCCTGTATTTGGCTTTTTCCCCCAATAAATTAGAAAAATTCAGCAACTAGCACTATTTTTCTGCACCCATAATTAGTGCTTAAATTACTTAAATAGCAACACCAGCTAAAAATCATACCTTTAGAAATAAACATCTGGACAATCCCTCATTGTCTCTCCTGCAGATCTGGCTAAGAGAAGGCCGAAAGAGGAAACTAAGAATGAAAAGTACTTATTTTTCATATTTCAGAAAGTAAAACACTATTTTTTTGGCCACATTTCCAAGTCATAAATGAGTAAGCATTGTTCATTCCCAGACGACCTTGTATTGACACACAGGCTCTGAAAATCAGCCAAACAGCCATAGCTTCACTCCTATGGCCATGCTTATCATCATCAATCCGTCAGAAAACAGCCTCCCTACAAGCTTCCGAAATGCGGCAAATCCGTAAAGAGCCCAAAGCATCTGAAAGCCAATCAGTTTCAGTAATCTGAGATGCCCCACACTCACAGATAACAGCCAATAGGCAAGGGCCGCCCTCCATTAGCCTTACTCCAGTCAGCCAGTCAACAGCAGCCTTCCTCCAGTGACCACAGTCAGGTAGCCGAAAATCCTTCAGTCTCTAGGCACTTCACTTCTGAAAGCCCGCCAGTCCCTGAATGTCAGGATTCTCAAAACCTATGTAAGATCGACTCTGGCTTTGCTCCAGTAGACTATCTTACAAGCACAGTTCTTACTGTGTCTTATAAGTTATCTTCAAGCTCTTTGTGTAATTGCAGTTGTTCATTCAGCACACACACAAAAGTCAGCTATAGGCCAGATGTGGCTCATGCCTGTAATCCCAGCATTTTGGGAGGCCAAAGCAGTAGGAACTCTTCAACTAGGAATTTGAGACCAGCCTGGGCAACAGAAACTGTAATGGCTTTCCCTAGTGTATGTCTTCATCAATCTTAAAGCTCAAATGACTATTTGAAGGTACTGCTACCAGAGCATTTTTGGATTCCAAAACTGCAAGCAAATATTTAAGTGCCAGGACAAAATCTACAGCAATAAAAAAAAATATAATAGTTACATTTATTCTACAGATTATTAAAGATCTAATGCCTCACCTTTTTGTGGCATAGACAAGTGCAATAAAATAATCATGATCAGAAAAAAATTTCCTATTTCTTATGCAATATTTTTCTTGTGAAAAAGGATTGTTTTTAAGACTATTGTGAGTAAAATCTGCCAGAGAAGACTTCAGGCACATTGGACAATTTTAGTGGACTTTATTAATGAGGTAGAAATTCATGAGATAAATTGTATAGCTTTTGGTGGGGACCATGTCAATGTATGCATACAGGTACAGAAAATGTGTAGTCAAAATTGAAGCAAAGCATGAATGATTCTATGGAAGGGGTTGGCTGTCCTGCCCATATTCTGCATAATGCTGTTCAAATAGTATATGACGTTCCTTCTACTGATATTGTCACGACATTGTTATGAAATTCTTCTCTTCAGCGTTTATGCAGCAGGTCCTCAAATAACATCATTTTGTTCAACATCATTCCCTTGTAACGTTAATAAAAAAAAGTTGTCTAAATTGTCACAGTAGGAGTGTGTGTGAGAGCACCCTGCAGTGGGTTGGTGTCCTGGCCAATGTGGGTTCCCACCTATGCCCTGAGCTGGCGGGATAGGCTCCGGCCACACTTGACTCTAAACTGGAACAATTGGGTAAATAATTATCTTGTTTGTATTAATCTTTCCTAATAGTATGTATAGTTCACATTAATTTCAATGTTTAGTATTAGAAGTGTTTTGGATCTTTATTCAGAAGTTCGATGATGTTTTTGTGACCAGAAATATGCCATAGAAACTTTACTCTTGTTTATACCAATCAGCCTATGGTGAATTAGTTTCATTCTATGAAATTCCATTTAGTCACAGTTTCTAAGAATCTATGGAGGACCTAAGGTGAGGACTTACTATACTTACAAACAGCGTTTTTCTGTTCTATCAGATTCAAAAACTATTGGCTCTCTTTAACCAATGTATATGGGAGAATCCTCCGTATGATATCATACTTTAATTCCAAAGAAAAGACTCCCCCAAATTCTTGTTGAGTATTTAAATAGTTTATTAAATAAAGGCTACTTATTTCTTTTTCATATTTTGCAATTGCTTTTGCAAGAGGATTATACAAATTGAAAGAACAATGTTTTTGAAGTAGTTGTTTAAGGAAATTATTAAATGCATTAGAGAATGACTTGAAAAATTTATTCCTTTAATTATCAAAGTTGTTTTAATTTAATTTTGTTTTTATTTATTTACTTTTTTTGAGACACGGCCTTGTTGTGTCACCCAGGCTACAGTGCAGTGGTGCAATCACAGCTCACTGCAACCTCTGTCTCCTGGGAGCTCAAGTCATCTGCCTGCCTCAGTCTCCAGAGTAGCTACAAAAGTTGTTTTTAAAAGTGGCAACATTACTTTGAACAAGAAAAGAAATTCCAACTAGATTAGATCATTATTATGGCATTTATTGTAACTATGTTTTGAAATTGATACCATCTCTTGAAGAATTTGATTCTTTTATAGAGATATTACTAAATACACCTTCAACATGGGAACAAGAGGAATCATCGTGTGTACAGTTGAAGAGGAAGGGAATAAAAATTCATAGTAATGCTCTTTTATGACACTGGACAACATTTTAAAAAGTCATTGATCAAGATGCAATATAATCCTCAAGAATAGAAAAGCAAGTTATGTCACCAAAGATGGTATGTTCTTCAACAAATTAAATTTCAAGAGCACTTACTGGGATTTTAATTTTAGGCCAGTACATGCCTAGTATGCCAGCTCATAATGAGCATATTTTGTATTGGTAAATGTCAAATGGACAAAAGAATAAAACTTGTTGGATATGACCACTGTAAATGACATGTTAAAATGGAAATGGAGTATAGATTATAACTACAAGGAGTTTTATAAGTAAATTCTGCAAAACAAAGAGCTGTCAAGGAAAGCCAAGTCATTAGGGGGATAACATTTTAAAAATGGATATGTAATTTAGATCATTGTTATTTATTTCAGATAAAGAACAAATACTTTTCATAGTAAAGTATGTCTTATGCAATATTTTTTATTTCTCTAAATGTATATATATAGGCAACTAGAAGTAAAATTTAGCTGGGCTTTCTGTTTTATTATTTGCTAAACTGCAATTGTATATTTAGCTCAAATTTAAAGTTTTAGTAGAGATTGATTTTTATGTGTTTTATATATCGTTTTATATATATAGTTTATAATAAATTGGGGCACTTTATATATAATTTTGCCTGTTGTATAAGACTTAGTAATATTGCTTGTCTTTTATTGGGTATACAGACTTAGAGCTATTTTAATCGTTCTTATGCAATATCATTAGCAATATTATTCTTTTTTTCAGAATAACATAGTTTTTAGCAGCTTTATTGAGAGATAAACATACCATATAACCCACTTACTTGAAGTGTACAACTCAATGGTTTTTATTATATTCAGATGGATGCAACCATGGCCACAGTCAATTTCAGAACATTTTCACCATCTCAAAAAGAAACCTGTGTCCTTTTGCTATCTGGTTTTGTCCCCCATCCTTTATACCCCAGACCCCCGTTATTTACCCAAAGCCTGTACCACCATTGTATCTTGGATGTAAATAACTGTTTTTGACCTTACAGACTCATAAGTAGAAGAAACCTGCCTTGAGTCTCAAATGAGACTTTGGACCTTGTGCTGGAGTGAAGACTTTTGGGTACCATTAGGAAGGTATGATTACATTTTGCAGTGTGAGAAAAACGTGAGATTTGGGGGTCTGGGGGTCAAATGATATGGTTGGGATGTTTTGTCCTCTCTAAATCTCATATTGAAATGTGACCTCTAATGTTGGAGGTGGGCCTAATGGGAAGTGTTTGGGTTATGAGGGCGGATCCTTCATGAACAGCTCAGTGTTGTCCTCATGATAATGAATGAGTTTTCACTCTGAGTTAATGTGAGAGCTGGTTGTTTAAGAGTGCGGTACTCCCACCCCCTTGCTGCCTCTCTCACCATGTGACGTGCCTGCTCCATCTTCACCTTCTGCCGTGAGTGAAAACTTCCTGAGGCCCTCACCAGAAGCAGATACTGGCATCATGCTTCCTGTACAACCTGCAGAATCATGAGCCAAAATAAACCTCTTTTCTTTATAAATTACCCAGTCTCAGGTATTCCTTTATAGCAATGTAAACAGACTAATACACCCATCTTTATGCACTGCTAATGTACTTTCTATGTTTATAGATTTGCTGATTCCAGACATTTGGCATAACTAGAACCATATAACGTGGTCTTCTGTGACTGGATTCTTTCACATTTAGCATAATGTTTTCAAAGTAATCTATGCTATAGCAAGTTTCTTTTTGAGACAAGGTCTCACTTGGTTGCTCAGACTGGAGTGCAGTGACGTGATCATAGCTCATTGCAGCCTTGAGCTCCTGGGCTCAAGCAATCCTCTTACCTTAGCCTCCTGAGTAACTAGGACTACAGGTGTGCACCACCACACTCAACTAGTTAAAGAAAAATTGTAGAGATGAGGTCTTGCTGTGTTGCCCAGGTATAGCAAGTGTTAGTACTTCATTCCTTTTTGTGGCCAAATAATATTCCATAGTATGGATGTATCACATTTTGCTTATCCATTTATAGCTGATGGACATTTGGGTTGTTGCTATTTGGGTTGTTGCTTACGGGTGGAATTACTGGGTCATATAGCAAGTATATGTTTAATCATTTGAGGAACTACCAGACATTTTCCAAAGTGACTGCACTGTTTTTCATTCCCACCACAGTGTGTGAAGGTTCCAATTTCTCCAAAACCTCATCAGCACTTGTTATCTGATTTTTATATTGTAGCCATCCTAGTGGGTGTAAAGTGGTGTCTCATTGTGGTAGCAAAAATAGACAGAATTGGGTTAGCTTCTACTATAGTAATTGCTGAGGAAACAAAAGACAACTTTAACTAAAATAATAATAAACAAATAAATAAGCACCCACTCAAGAGGATTCTTTTAAATCATAAAAAGGACTTTCTGTGACTATGAAGCATTGTTTTTAAGTTAAATAATCCAGTAAAAAATGGAAAGAGAGGAAAGAAGCAGTTGAGAATCCAATCAATGGTGTGCTAATCAAGTGGAAGAAATATTTCAAAACAAAGAACAAAAAGTTCTGATGTATGTAAAGACTGAAGTCACCACCTTGGAAAGGTTTGCTAAATTTCAAGCAGGATTAGAAAAATAAGTCATATGTCAATATCTAGATACAGCCTAGTAAGTTTCTGAATGGCAAGGATAAAGAAGAAATCTTACATTCTTCCAGACAAAAGACAAAATCTCAGATTGGCATCAGACTACTCAAATGCAGTGATGGAAGCCAGAGGATGGTAGAATAATATCTACAGGATGTCAAATGAAAGGAGCACAGTCTAAGAAGCCTACTGTCAGCCAAGATGCCATTAGCTTCTCAGAATAAAAAGCAACCTATTGGTGAATATGTTACGAGTTAGATAATATATTCCCACACATATCTTAGCTGAGGCAAATGCTAAGAAAGGAGACCTCAAGCTCAGGGGAGCTCAAAAGAAGATGCAAGAGTGATGCACATTTATAGTGTTGGTTAAATATGAATAAATAGTGCTACAGAGATAAGGAATTTTTAGTGTCAATGCCAAATAAAGTCTTAAAATTGAAGACATATGAGAGAAAAATCTAATAGTAGTGTAGAACTAAAAATATCAAAGGATCTCAGTAAATAGGAATTGGAGAAAGGTGGGAGGTAAGGGAAGCTTAGCATTTGAAAGCTCTTATTTAGTCATTGAAGAAGCAAAAACATGGTAAGAATGAGCAGAGGGCAACAGAACCCTTTGGTATCTTGTTTTTATTCAATAGTAGAAAGTATTTATTAGGACTATGAGAAATTAGAAAATGACCTCCAGTGGGATAGAAAAGTGAGAACTTCTAAAATAAGAGTCACTAGCCAGGGAAATTTGGGAAGAGCCTCTGAAGTTTAATGCCTAAGGGCTCAGTTTCCTGGCTGTTAGCATCTGAATTTCACAGCCTGAAATCAGGATGCTTTACTGGTCTCCTGATCAAATTTGTGAGAAAAAAACCTGCTAGAGAGGCAAAGCAGCAGAATGCATGGAGCACGAACTTTGGAATCAGATAGAACTTGGTCCCAGTCGGAAATCTGCCCCTTTGCAGCTTGCTCTGAGTCTTTGAGTGTCCTTATCTGTAAAATGGGGATAAAAGCAGCTCTCTCACAGACTGTTGAGAAGATCAAGTAAAATAATATGTGAATATGCAGTGCAGTGCCTGGCACAAGTAGCTGTGCTACAATAGTCATTTTTATTTTATTCTTACTCTAATCATATATTTATTATTATTTATTATTTCTTACTCTAGCCTGTTCAGATACTCTGAGGCCCAGAGGACCAGGTCGGGCTGAGCTGGTAAGCCAGAGGCTTTTGTTTCAGCATCCTGACCCCTGTATTAGTTCTTCCCTATGTGACTTTGCTGTGCAATTTCAAAGCTACTCTCTCATGCTGAGATGACCCAGGATCGTTCTAAAATCTCACCTCCCACCTAGACTGGCTATTTGGACCATTGTTTATTGGAATCATTGAAATGTCTTTAAATAAATTTGTTCATCGATTTCTTTACATTTTGTGAAGACAGGGTGAAAGAGGTAAAAAGAGATCATTTCATGGCTATTCTGAAAGAAATATGTGAAAATTACTTTGTTAAGTAATAGAGTTCTGATTCCAAGCATTTTGGATTTTGAAGTTAGAAGAAATGAGGTTGAGTTTGACTTTCCCAGACTAAAATTGATACCTATATATTAAAAACAATTTTTTTCCATTTGGGACTATGTCAGTTTCCTGCTGTTATCTGATAAGGGTACGGAAAGATGCATCAGACTCAAACGCAGTTAACAGCTCAGATTAACAGCGTCTATCTTAAAATATTGTAGATGGAAAGAATTTGATGTTCTTGCAAACAAGGACCGAATTAACATATGCAGGTGTATTTGTATCTTGGAGAAAGATAAAGTATAACAAAATAAGCAGAACTAGATTTTCATGAAGCATTAAAACTACATTTAATGATTTTCATGGGGATTCTTCTTTCTGAAAGAAAAATATATGATGATTCTTCCCACAATGTACTTAAGAAGACTGCTGTGTTTGCTTCATAACAATCTATTTACCCAAGCAAATTAGTGATTCTGCACTTTGTTATCTGAGACATTCACGCAGAATAGGCTATCCCTATAAAGCATCTTGGATCCTGTCATTGCCTGCATTTATTTTTCTTGCCCCTTCTCACCCACATGTCCCTTCTGGTCATATGCTATGGGTAACAACGCAATTCAGTTTGATAAGAGAATTAGTATAAATCAGACCAGTTCATAAATCCTATTTCCCTATGACACTGCCCAAAATCAAACTTCACTTTATCTCCCCAAGATATGTTTCTTCCTGACTTGTCTGGGTCAAATGTATAAGATCCCTTCTCCTTGGAGCCTTGTGGAGATTTCACAGTAATCTTTGATCACTTTCTCTCTCCAGCCAATCCACAATCAGGTCCTGTGAATCCTGCCTCTGCAATGGCTCCTCTGTCCCCTTGTTTTCTGTCCATTCCACTGTCAACTCCTAGTCTAGATCTCCCTGTCAAAGCTCCTGCAGGGACCTCTGAAATGACTTTCTTGTCTTCAGTTCTCTCCTTACAACAAACTTACACAAAGAACCAGGTAAAATTTCCTAATGCCCAGCTCTGATCACATCACTATTATGTCTGGATCTCTCTTCATTGTTTACAGAATGAAACCCAAAGTCTTCAGCCTTTGCCCACTGCTTCTCTACTCAGCCTTCCACTCCCACTATGCCCTCTAGTCAAATTGGATTCACAACTTTCCAAACTAGTAAAGCCTCCTTAAATGGATGAGATACAGAAGTATGTGAGCCTTGGCCACCTTAAGACGTTCCATCTCCCTACAGTACCCTGTTCCTCAGGTCTAAATGTAAAGATCCAACCCATCCTTTAGGCAGAAAATCTCCCCACTCTCAGGTCCCATAGTCCTCAGTTCATATCTCTTTCATGACATTTGTCATTATTCTTTTTGGTTTGGTACTTGTGTGTGTGAGAGAGAGAGATACTCCTTTTCAGGATGGAGGCTGTATTCCATTTAGATTTGCTACAACTCCTTACACAAGGTCTAGCACCTCAAAAAGACCAACAGATGTCTATTGAATAAATACATTATTTTATTTACTGAATTGATTTCATTAAATCAATCAAAGCAGACTTTCTACAACTTATTTAACCCCAAAGCTTAGTTTCCTAATAGAGTTCTCTGACATTTGGGCAAATTTTATTGTATTGTGGATAAAAACATTTTAATTATATATCAGCAAGTTATATATGTGTGTATGTGCATATATATATATATATATGAGCTGTAGGTATTTATTTATTTTTCTGTTGGTCACATTGTGACAGCCAACTTAGGGGCTGCCTGTGATAATAATGTATGTCCTATTGGCCAACAAATGATTAAGATGGCTGTGGGGACAAGTTAGACCAGGGTCAGATAAATGCTCTTGTCTGCTAGGCCGTGTTTTGTAAAGAAGGAGTTTGACAAGGGGGACAGAGGCTTTCCAGCAGATGATGATGCTGGCAATCTGGGACAGGTCCCATTTGTGTCTTCCAACATGTCCAGAGATAGCAGGTGTTTCTTTGTTCTGCACTTTCCTTATTTATACACATGAAAGGGTGTCCCTTGATTCTTCAATTAATGGGAGTCATGAATCCTTTCAGTACCTCAACCTCTGGGCAAAGGAAGAACTTTGCTCCCACCGAGAAGCAGGTGTCTCACCCTTTCCTGTTAACAGGCAACTACTGTGCCTGCACATAGCCACCACTGCCCAGTCTGGGAGGATGTCTCTCTGCCTTATTTGCTGATTGTGGCTGCCCAGCCCCAGGGGTTTCCTGCTAGGGTGATAACACATTGTTCTTGAACAGAGAGAAATAACTTAGAGGGATTATCTTGTCCTAAGACGTTGTGTTGCCTCTCAGAGCAGAAATCTACCTTTTAAATGCTCTGTGTGTTCTCTGAACACTCTGTTGTCTCTGTCTACACCACAACTGTGAAGTCATTTATCAGGAACATCACTGTTAACGGGGGTAAAACGGTGGGGGAGTGGTTACTCTGGTGGAGACTGAGAAAAAAATAGATGGAGCACTGTCCTTCTCTGGCAATTAGGCTTAAATGATTCTTGAGTGGATTCCCCAGTAACATTGATTGTCACAATGCCCATGTTACCCACTCATGCTCCTGGCTCTTAATACAACATGCTTCCCAGAAGGGAATCTTTCCTCCCCAGACTAATAAAAATTGGCTACCACAGATTAGGCATATGGTGGAGTGGAAAAATTACACAAAAAAGACATGTGTCAGAGTTTCTGAAATTAGACACAGCAGAGATCAAAAGTATTCTTTAAAGACCTCTTTAAACCCTGTGGATTAAAAAAAAAAAGGAAGTAATTAGGCAGGCAAAACCATTATTGAAATCCCAAGATGTACAGTAAAATTTCAAAGCCTGGCTGGTTTGGTTGCTAGAGGAGTTGGAGGGTTGGGAGGCCCTAATCCAAGACCACTTAGTCTATCCTTCACCCCACACTAAATGTTTGAGTCTGGGGCAAATCTAGGGAATCCTAGGGTTCTATGGAGCTCAGTTTTTGTTTTTGATCCTTTAATTGAATGATAAGGAAACTGAGGCCCAAAGAAGCTAGAAGCCCAATAGCCCAGTACAAGTTAATGACAGAGCAAGGTTAGAATTCAGGACTCTTGGCTGAGTGTTCTTTCTGCTCCTTGTAGAGGTTTGGTGCAGGGTAGGAAACAAAGTCAAAGGAGAAAGACTAAAATTCCAAAAAGTTACTAAGAAATAATTTAGGCACATAAATTATAGTAGAAGAAACTCCCAATAATAGTAATGAGCATGATATTTCTTCAAGTATTCTCCGTAGACCTTCAGCATCAGAATCCCCCAGATTTCTGGAGAACGTTGTTAAAAGTGTGTATTTCTGGTCTTCACCCTAGACCCACAGAATTGGACTATCTGGAGGTGAGTCCAGGAAACTGCATTTTTAGAAACTCCCCTAGTGGTTTCTTATACTTGACAATGGCATACTCTGTCCCCTCCAGCAGTGGCCTTCACACCAAAGCAGGACAGGGTAGCACTTAACAGAATGTGTCAGCTGCATACCATCTCCAGTAACTGCTGTTATTTGGTTTTTGACTTTTAAATATACCTTAGGTAAGGCCAAGTGTGATGGCTCACACCTGTAATCTCAGCACTCTGGGGAGCTGAGGCAGGAGGATTGTTGAAGCCCAGGAGTTTAAGACCAGCCTGGCAGCATAGTAAGACCTCCATTGCTACAAAAAAATTAAAAAGAAAAAATAGCCAGGTACAGTGGTGTGCACCTGTAGCCCCAGCTACTTGGGAGGCTAAGGTGGGAGGATCACTTGAGCCCAGGAGTTTGAGGCTATAGTGAGCTATGACTGCACCACTGCATGTCAGCCTGAGTGACAGAGCAGGACCTTGTCTCAAAAATATATAAATTAATTAATTATTTTTAAAAAGCAGGATGCAAAATAACAGCAAAGTAGAAGGGATAAGTTCTAGTGTTCTACAACACTGCAGGATGACTATGGTTAACAATAATATATAGTTGCAAATAGCTAGAAGGAGGATATTGATGTTTCCAACACAAAGAAATGACGTTTGAGATGATGGATATGCTAATTACCTTGATCTGATCACTATACAAGATATGTATCAAAATATTACCATGTACCTTAAGAGTGTGTACAATTATTACTTGTTAATTTTAAAAAATGAAATTAATTTTTAAAATTGTCCTGCTACAACTCAATGCAAGAATTGGTACTTCAGGAACCTATTAACCCATAGCAGAGCAAACACAAACTAATTCCTGTAACAGAGCAGAATGTGGCAAGTGCTATAAGAAAGTGAAAATAAAATTCTATGGGAGCCCAAAGATAGAGAGATTACCTCCCACTGAGGCAACTTCTGAAATAATTGATATTTGAGCTGGGCTTTGGAAAGGAGCTGCTATGTCCCCAGAGGGCAGGGAACTGGGGCAGAGTGCATTTTAGGCAGAAGGAGAAGGAGGCAGAGCAGAACCAGTGAGGTAGCAAAGTGATATTTGTCCAGAGTATGGGGTGGGGAAGGGGTGTGTGTTTGTGAGGGATTGTGGGGTGCTAAGATCTAAGTGCAAAACCTGGCTCTATTGGGCAGGAGAAGTGGGAAGTAGATTGAGGGTCAGGGCTAGAGCCATGTAGGGTGAGATCACAGCAGAAGCTAGAATACGGTTGTAACAGACTCAGTACATACAGACTTAGAAATAAACATTAAGAGAGGTACTTCAGTAACTCACCATGGCAATGCAAAGATGGTGAAGGAGTAGGGGTGCTGCTGGGAGAGCAAGCTCCACCAACACCTAACAAGTCCTCAAGGGAAAATGCCTGATCCCAAGCTCTTAGTGACTTTTGTCAGTTTTCTTTGTAATGTGAGAGTACTTGATATCTTTTGGGTTTGACCTCAGACCTTAGCTGGATTTCAGAACATTGAAAAACATCCCACCTGTCTCTTGTTACACAGGGCAGTAATTCTGATGGAAGAATTTTGACATGGGTTGGGATCGATGGAGGATATTGAGATGTGGGAGCTTTCCCTTGAGCTCCCTCACGAGTCTATCTGTAAAGTGCTTTATCTTTGGAGTGATGAGAATGTTTTTGTAAGTTTCATCAGTAAAAGAAGAGAAAGAAACAACCTAGTCTTGCAGTTTTAAAAGTAGTGTTATATGGCCAGGTGCGTTGGTTCATGCCTATAATCCCAGTACTTTGGGAGGCCGAGGCAGGAGGATGGCTTGTGCCCAGGAGTTCAACACCAGCCTGGGCAACATGGTGAGACACCACCTTGACAAAAAAAAAAAAAAAAAAAAAAAATAGCCAGGCCTGGTGGCATGTGATCCCAGCTACTCTGGAAACTGAAGCGGGAGGATTGCTTGAGCCTGGGAGGGTGAGGCTTCAGTGAGCTGTGATCCTGTCACTGCACTCCAGCCTGGGCAAAAGAGTGAGAAAGAGTGAGAGTCTGTCTCAAAAAAAAAAAAAAAAAAAAAAAATTAGTGTTATCAAGGGTAAAAAGGTGACGATCATTTGGTTGCTATAATTCTTCATTTTATCCTTTTATTCATACATTCAACAAATATGATTTGGTGGAATTGGTTCCACCTTCGACTCCAGAGGCCAACACTGGACTCTGGCCAGGCCAGAGATCACACCCTGTTGGCCATAGTGAATGGGCCGGGGATAGTCATTGATGCACTCAGCATCCATAAAGCTAAATTCCTTTCAACACCTATGGAAAGACTGTGAAGACGTGATCCCTTATCTTGCCAAAATTGAAATAGAGAGCTTGGGTCATAAGTCTGCAGGTTTGGGGAGTCATCTTAACATGCAAAGGCAGACTTTAGGGGCAGGAAATATGGAGAGCATGATAGAGTCCTAATAAGCTGTTTGAACTCCTTGGCACACACTTCCCTGATTACTTACACTTGGACTTTACAGCAACATGAGCTTGCTTTGTTCAGGTCAGTTGGGGTCACATTTTGTCACTTGCAACTGAGCAAGCCCTAACTGAAACAACCTGGAATACTGGTCCGGTGCCATGGAGTATAGCCATGAACATGATCCCCAAAGTCGATCACCTATGCCCTGTCAAATAAGTAGGAATAAAGCACAACCCAGTCTCAGCCTCCGCTATGACACAATCATTAGTTGAATCTATTCAGGGAAAATAAAACTACTCTCTCTTCCACTGGGCTTGAGTATCTCATGAATATATTTTGTAAACTATGAGGTCAGAAACCAGTTGACAGATATCAAACAGGAAAATCAGAATCGCAATTGCGTTGGCCACATTGTTTACTTTGTCCCTGCTTAATAGTTTTTCTTTTTTGTCAAAGGTCCAATGTTCTGGGCAGAATTGATGTCTATTTTGTTTTTTCCATTACGAAGCTCTGTGTCCTTGGGCAAAACATTTCATGTACGTGTGGCTAAGTATTCTCATTGCTGAAATGGAGCAGGGAGATATAATATCTACTTAAGTGACAATAACAAATATATATACAAAAGAGATTTTAAAATTTAGAAGTCCAGTACAAATGAAAGGATAAAAAAGTATATATATATACGTGTGTGTGTATATATATACACGTGCATATATATATATATATATATATATATATTTTTTTTTTGAGATGGAGTCTCACTCTATTGCCTAGGTTGGAGTGCAGTGTCAGGCATGATCTGGGCTCAGTGCAACCTTTGTCTCCTGAGTTCAAGTGATCCTCCTGCCTCAGCCTCCCGAGTAACTGGGATTACAAGCATATTACAGCACACCCAGCTAATTTTTGTATTTTTAGTAGAGACGGGGTTTTGCCATCTTGAGGCTGGTCTGGTCTTGAACTCCTGACCTCAGGTGATCCACCACCTTGGCCTCCCAAAGTGCTGGTATTACAGGTGAAAGCCACCTTGCCCAATCTAAAAAAGTATATTTAAATTGCTCAAGCAAATCTTGTCTTTACTCTGAATTGGTTGAATAACCTCAGCTATAACAATGTGCTGGCGCATGTTTAACGAAAGCTTCTCTGAGAGAATAAAAATACCCTAATTTGTAGCTTTGACTAATTTCCACAGTAGAAATTCTATCATTATAGTCAATTTCAACCTACCAGTTTGCTTGCAAAATCCCCGAATATCAGCTCTAACAGGACTGTATGAGCCTGTACCAGCACACCATTGCTCACATCCATTGGTTAGCTCCTCTGCTTCAGTTTCTTCACTTATCATAACACTTGTTTCACTGATTATAATCATACAGCTTTCACTGAAAGGTGCCGTGCAGTCATCTACTGTTGTAATGACACTTTTTCTTTATGCTATGACATGCCTAGCAGGGATCTTGGCATCGACGGCTAATCGACCTTTATTTGCCTTAATTTGCTTTCTAGTTATGTAATATGTCTATCCCTCATGAGCAAGGAACAGGTCTGGTGATGCTTTTAGGCAAATATTACACACAGCACTCTAGTATGTGGATATTTAGATACAGATATTTTAAGTAGATAACCACTTTCTTGAGCTCGTATAAGAATATCCCTCAGATTACTGAGGGAGAGTCAGTCTCTCACTATCGATATCTATGTGTGAATTATTCAAAAAATTCACCAAATGCCCCTCAGTAAGCAACAGGTGAGGCATATTTTCTTTTCTTTTCTTCTTTTTTTTTTTTTTTTTTTTGAGACAAGAGTCTTGCTCTGTCGCCCACGCAGGAGTGCAGTGGGGCGATCTTGGCTCACTGCAAGCTCTGCCTCCCGGGTTCACGCCATTCTCCTGCCCCAGCCTCCCGAGTAGCTGGGACTACAGGCGCCTGGAACAATGCCCGGCTAATATTTGTATTTTTAGTAGAGACGTGGTTTCATCGTGTTAGCCAGGATGGTCTCAATCTCCTGACCTCGTGATCTGCCCGCCTCAGCCTCCCAAGTGCTGGGATTACAAGCGTGAGCCACCACACCCAGCCATGTGAGGCATATTTTCAAACAGCCCAGAAAGCTATTACATCTCCTTCAACTGCACAGAAAGCTCAGTGATAAAAAAACAAAAACAAACATCAGGAACGCCTCAACTCTCCTATTGAGAATGGGGCTGAATCCTAAATTGACCATGACTAGATCGTGACTTGTCTTACTAACAGGGGCCCTAGAGCTTTCTTGGTTGTGGTATATACTCTCTCTATGAGTGTCAAACTTCTGACAGCTTTGGAGCTTCACATGAATACAGCAGGCCAGTGAACAGAGTGGAAATGGCTGAATTGAAGAGTCAAGACATGGAGCGGCAGGCTGTGCACTAAAGGGACGCCTTCAAGCAGGGCAGCTGGCTATGACTTTCTGCTGTTACCTCATTTCCTGGGCCCTATTATCTTGCTTGTTTTGCAATAAATAAATATGTCAACTGATACTTGTGAAATGACATTATGCACACGGTTATTCATTGCAGAACTGCTTGTAATTATAAAAGGCTGGAAATTACCGAAAACTCCATCAGTAGAGGGCTAGTTAATGGAACTACGGTACATTCATCCAATAGGATAGCATACAGCTGTCAGTACAAAAGAATAAAGAAGCTGTTTGTATCCTGATATGGAAAGATCTCCTTATAATTTCCCAACATTGACTTCAGAATGCTACCCTGTGTATAAAAAATGGGAAAAAATAAATGAGGAAACACAAGAAAGTGATAATATTGGCTACCTTTAGGGAGGGAAACGAAGTGCTTGGGGTTAGGAAGGAGACTTCTCACATTATGTTTTTCATAAAATGGTTTATCACATTTTAGCATTTTAGTATTTGCTATGATCAGTGTGTCTTAACCTATGCCAATACATACACACATGAACACACTTTTTCCCACATGTACTTTTTACAGAAATAATTTTTATTGTGGGAAAATATAGTTATTTTAATCATTTGTAAATGTGCAATTCAGTGGCATTAAATAGATTCAGAGTGCTGTGTACCCATCACCACTATCTATAGCCACCAAATTTTTAGTATTCCCACCAAAAACTCTTTAGCCATTAAACAATAACTCCCCATTCTCCCTCCCTCCAGGCCCCTGGTAACCTCTGTTCTACTTCTGATGAATTTGCCTATTCTAGCTATCTTGTACAAATGGAATCATACAATATTTGTTCTGTGTCTGGCTTATGCCATTCTCCCACATACTTTTGTTTTCTAAAGAAAACATATATCAGCTGGATAAATAAAGTTGTGAAAGTTTGAAATGTCCTTCATGTCTTTAGAAAAAAGAGAACAGATCTTGTGAAATGTGTGGACGTGCCTTGGACAAGGTAACTCATGCCTGGTGTTTCCTAGAAACCTTAGCTAACTCATTGCAACCTTTAAAGGTTAACTAATTGCCCAGCATGCTAATACCCTCTTAATCTCAGAAAATGAAGTCAAATAGCCACCATTTCCCACAAATCTTGGCTCATATATGGCAGAGCTTTTTGAAGAGGGGCCCTAGAGGCCTTCAGAGAGTCCATGAATCTTTTCTGAAATTGTAGGCAAATTTGTTATGTGTTCCCTTTTGGGAGATAAGTTCTTTAGCATTCAGAGATTTTCAAAGGGGTCCATAATAACAATTTTTAAAAAAGGCTAAGTACCATTGTTAAATAGGATAATTAATTCTGTCCCCTCCCTTGGAACAGATGTCAAAACGCTTTGTTCATCAATAAGATTGTGTGAGTACATGATTCATGAATCCACGCCAAGATAAGTCTCTGAATCGGCTTTACAAAAGAAGTCTGTGGCTTAAGAAAATGACTCTTAGAATTTCCATCCTTAATAAAAATAACATTGCACATTTGATTTGGTGGCACACAGAAAACACCAAAGCATCCATGTGTGTTAGTACAAGATTACCATGTAAGGAGGTTGAGGATTTTTTCACTCATTTCATAAATATTGAACACTTCCTATGTGTCAGGTACAGTCCAAACACTCAGGATATAAAGTAGTGAATAACACAATGCCTTTCCTCTTATGGGGGCTTGCATCCTATTACTAGGATTTAGACAATAAAGGAGTGAAAAAAGAAGGGACACTTTCAGATAACTGTGCTTCAGAGTGGCCTAGAGATCTCACTGTTAGATAGTGTGATTGGGAAATTCCTCTCTGGGCAGATGGCATCTGATCTGAAACCTGATGGGCAAGAATGAGCCAGCCACGTAAAGAACTGAGAGAGGACATTCTAGGCAGAGGGAGCCACAGTGCCAAGCTCCAGCTGCAGGTGAGATGGGAGGTACTGAGTGCTATGGGGTGCTTGGCCATCTGTCTCCACCTGTCTCCTCACTTTAGGGCTACTCCTCTTCTACCCTCAGGTCTCCACTCCCTTTTACATCCCACCTACACTTTAGCAAACAGTATGATTCCAGCCCTCAATATTCCTTCTCACTCCTACAAAATCCTCTTGAGACCTTGATGCCATCACTGCCTTGCTTATGTGCAAACACCCCAGTGACCCAAGCAAACAGTAAGCTCTGGGAGAAGCAGTACATTGGCTCCTGCATAAACGTTGTTATGGACTGGAGGGAGCAGGCCAATTACAGAGGCAGGGAGGATGGTGAAGCCATCTATATTGAGCCTCACATTCACAAAGTTCTTCACATTTACATTTGACCATCATTGTCATACATAGGGTATTATATCATTTATGTATGTTAAAGGTGCTATTTATTAAGCACTTATGTATACGTATAAAACATATAACTATACCATAATTTTGCTTTTTGTTATAATGGGATACAAAAAAAAAAAAAAAAAAAAAAAAGAGAGGTGGCCCAGCCTTCTTTTACATCAAAAGGCCTAAATATAAAGAGAATGAATTTTAGAGGTAACTGCTTGAGATCAAATCCTGGCTTCAATCCTAGCTCTGTAATATCTTGGCTGATACCTTTTGGCAAGTTTCTTAACCGTGCTGAATATGTGTATATAGAGAGAGGAATTGTATCCTAGGATGGATGGTAAAAAGAGCCTCCCTCACACCTAATTTAGAGAATGATATATAGACAAGGTTTTTGGACTTCTGGGTTGATATTGTAATGGGATGTAACTCTGTGATCAGGAGAATGGTCTTCCAAAGGCACTGATATCTAATACTCAGAACCTAGAAATGTTATTTCATGTGGCCAAAAACAAAACAACTTCTCAGATGTGATTAAGGATATAATCTTGAGATGGAGACATTGTCCAGTTCCTCAAAGTGGAAAAGGGAAGTAAATGAGACATAGAAGAAGGACTAAATCCACCATTGCTGGCTTTGAAGATGGAGGAAGGATGTTCAAGTCAAGGAATACTGGACAGTCTTTAGGAGCTGAGGGAAAAAGAAACCCACAAAACAAGAAAACAGATACTGCCCAGCCTACAGAAAGGAGTGCAGCCCTTATAATACTGATTCTAGTGCTGTGCAACAGACTTCTGCAGGGCTATAGAATAATACATCTGCATTACTTTAACCCACTAAGTTTGTGATAATGTGCTACATACAGCAGCAGAAATACACCAATTCAATAAGGTTACTTTTCAGAATTGTTAGTAGGCTCAAACAACTTATAACAATACCTAATATATAGTAAGCATTCAGTAAGTGTTAATCTTTCTAAAGGATGAGAGGAAGCTAACATATAAATACTAATATGAGATATATAAACAATGTAACCAATGAGCTACACAGAAACTATTTTTAAAAGATTTTGCTAACTAAATTCCCAGAATTAATAAGCTCTAAGATTATGACAAATATTCCTAAAAAAGTTGCTTAGAGCAGGAAGAGCAAACTTGAATGCATATGCAGGCTTTGCAGGTAACAAATAATGGAAATAGGTGAGTTTGGGACGGCAGCAGATTGGAGGGCCAGCCCATTTAAGAGGCAAACCCTAGCCTAGCCAACTAATACCAATAAAAATGCAGTGCAGACCAAGTGTTCTAGATAATTCAAATTTTGAGCAGCTAGAATCCCTCAACTTCCACAAAAACTCCAGTTTTTACATGTTGAAAACCAATCCATATTTAAACACATACACGTATAGACACACAATTTTCAGGCAACACTGACCATGTCTGAGCCACACTACAGCCAGAGGCTCTCAGGTTGGTGTCTCTGACCAACTAGTGAAGATATTAATTAAGTCCAAAAAGGTAAGTTGTTTTTGAATGTTTTTTGGCTCTCTCATATTCTTACATCATAAAAGCATCTGTCACAGTGCTTTTGTACATCTAAATCTACGAAACTGATTTATGGGAAGTTTGTATCACGTTAATCAGAAAGACAACTTCAAATTGTGTTCAAATCCACTTTATTAAAATTATTTTGCAATTTTAGCCGTACAAAATCTTTGACTATGACCATGGGACACAGACGTGAGTTTATGTTTTGGTTTGTTGTGGTTTGGGGAGCATGTACTTTTCTAAATCCTCTGCACTTCCTTTCATTACCCAATGGCAGAGTGCTGTAAGTTCCTCTCTATTATTCATAGAAAAGAAATTCGTAAGGTAAGACTGAAAAAATAAAATCTACAGATTCACAAAATTATCTTCCAATATTAAGAACATACAAAGTATACTAAAGACATCTACGGTTAGTCCTCCAGGTTACAAAGCAAGCATTTGATGTTTGAGGTTTCTGTTTTTACTTCTTGCTAATTACAGTTCAGAGACCAAAGTATTTCCAAAAGCTATGAAAACCCTCACTGACGCTCATAGTATGGATTCAATGGAATCAGAGGATAGAACTAGGAGAGCACTTGAAAACTTGCCTTTAAAAATCACAAGACTTTCTTTTCCTTAGTGGGACTTTTCTTCTGCAGTAGCTGAGGGCACTACTTGCTTACTTAATGCTTATAATTAGCATCTGCCTTACAGTAGATCTAAGTATTGGCTTATTTAAGTACATTACTGGATAGCACATGGTAGGTAGCCTTTTTATCCAAGGCAAACATACAGCGAGGCTTAAAGTAAAACCTCAGAGGGTTTGGTGCTCCTTAATTGTTCTCCAGTGAGCCCGAAGTTGCCTGTAAAAAAGGGAAAAAAAGAAAGCTGTGTAAGAATCTTTACAAAAGATATTTTAGTTCGTTCTAAATAGTTCTGCTTTTGTAGCAGTGTATGAAAACTCAGCAAGGGCAAGGGAGCCTTGTTTTTCCTGCAATAAGAATATCTCTTAGGGTTTGGAATGTGGAAGACAAAGATGAAGTGGGGTGATAATGAGAAAATTCTGCCCTGGCTTCCCTCAGAGGCTGTACTTTCACTAAGACTCATAAGGATTGTTTTGGTCTCCATTTTCACACATTGTCTATTTCTGGATATTCTGATAATTAAATAAAGACTATTCCTCTAACTGACAAACTTATTTCAGAGGTAGAAGACTGCCCTGCTATATTAGTGTTGTTTGCCTTTTTATTTTTAGTAGGAAATGCTTATTTCTCAAGGAGGAACTTGTTAGTATAGTTTATTCTTATTTGTGGCATAAATGGCATAACAACTCTAAGAATAAGCAACCTTGGCAAACAAAACAGACAATTTTCTTTAGTTATATCATCAGAATAACCTTTACAAAGGTTGACTATGCAACTTATTCCTGTTGGCCCAGCAAATTAGACCTATGAATAGTAAGTTATGGCAGTAAGAGTTATATCAAATAATAGTTTTCACTCTTATTTCCCAAGTAAATGAAAACATTTTAAGCACACATTTTGAAGTTTCTCAAATAATCTTTGGATCTAACATAATAAGTTTCTAAAAATAAATTGAAGAGATAGTCTCTAAAGTTAAATAAAACAATCAAGATATATTGGGCCTTACCCATGAGTTAAGACTCATCTCATTCTTTGCATACATATAGTGTAATAGTGCCAACCTACAAAGCATTCAAACCTGGAAGAAATTATACTCACATATGGAGTTCTGATTCCAAATTTACTATGGAATGTCATGGTGACTTTGTTTTTATGTCCTGTTCTTTGATCAAAGGCATGGCACGTATCGAAAGGTGGACTGTACAAGTGAAGGCTCACGGCAGGTTCCGTATGGCTGATGTTCTCTACTCGATGTAAGCCAATGGAATCTAAACAATATCCAAGAGGGAAAAATAGATAAAGGAGCCTAGACAACAGCTGTAGGTAAAATTTCTGTGAGTCATCTGAGATCATGAATCAATTTTGATGCAAATGGAATAGATATTAGAATTGAACTTGTACTTAAAGATAGTAAGTAACATGTATGCATTAGCCTCTGCTCCTTCCTGAAAACCCTCTCCAATGGCAGTAAAAAAATAAAAAAGACATCAATATACAAAGACAAAATAGGAAAAGAGAAAACACTAACAAAAATTTGAAAGCTTGGAAAGTAAGATGGACAGCTTTACAGAGCAGAGAAAGCTAAATCCTTAGCCATCCATGGGGAAAGTCAAGAAATAACCTGATTTATATCTTGAAACTCCAAATAGCACAGGAATTGACAGCACCAGGTACTTACGGAAATGAGGGTAAAGATAGGGCTGTTCTTATAAGAACTGGTTTAAAGCCTGTTTAAGAAGTAGAGTCTCAATCCCTTTTACCAATTCTCTCTCTTCTTTCTTTTCAGCAGCAGACTAAGATCTAGTCTCTAGGTGTAAGAGATCAACTTGGGACTGATGGCAATCAGGTGAAAAACAGATGAATTAAACAAAAGCTTCCATACTGAATGGTAAAAATCCCTGCTTTAGTCATCACCTAGCTGCAAGAATGCTGCCAGACAAGATTTTTCTTTCCAGGCAGAAGATAGGAAGCAGCTTCTCAGAGAATCTGACTGGCTCAAGAAAAAAGCTTTAAAGATATTGTCGCTGGAAGTTCCTGAAGGAAAAGGCTCTGCCAGACTATCAAAAAGTGAAATCCAGTTGACAAGCTCCACTCACGTTCAGGGTTACCAATTAATTTTTTTGTTCTTGGTTTTTAAATATTAGCAAATCGCCAAGGTCACCAGACATTTGAGCAAGGCCTTTAGTATGAAAGACAGAGGTCAGAGCAAACAAAAAAGCAACCTGCAACAGAGACTACTCAGGGGAAGTGTTCAAAAGCCTATCATTAACTTTTTCCCAGAAATAAGAGAAAATACCATAAAAGGGACCATAATACAAAAAGAGGTTGAAGAAACAGAAACCAAAAAAGAGTTGGCAGGAAATGCTGAGGAAGACTCAAAGAACAAAAGGACAAAGACAGAAAATAGAAAAGAAAGAGAAAAAAAATGAGGAACCGTTCAAGAGGTTTAATATCTAAATAGGAGTTTCAGAAATAGAATTTTAAAATAAATTCAAAGAAATAACCTGTGAATGTTTTCCTGAGTTGAAGGACATGAACTCCCAGATTTAAAAACCCACTGAGTACCCAGCACAATGAATGAGTCATCAAACAAGACACATCACTATGAAATTTCAGAATACTGGGGATAGAGAGAAGGCACCAAAAGAGAAGGTCCCAAAAGTTTTTAGAAAGAAAAAAAAGGTTTCATAGAAAGATTCAATAATTAGAATGGCACCAGGTTTTTCTTTGTTTTGTTTTTGTTTTTTTGGGGAAAAAAAAAAAAAAAAAGACAGGTCTCATTCTGCTGTCCAGGATGAAGTAAAGCAGTGGGATCTTGGCTCACTGCAGCCTCCACCTCCCGGTCTCAAGTGATCCTCTCACTCAGCTTCCCAAGTAGCTGGGACATAGGCGCCTGCCACCAAGCCCTGCTAATTTTTGTGTTTTTGGTAGAGATGGGGTTTCAACATGTTGCCCAGGCTGTTCTTGAACTCCTGGGCTCAAGCAATTCTTCCATCTTAGCCTCCCAAAGTGCTGGGATTAGAAGTGTGAGTCACCACACCCAGCCAGCACTAGCCTTCTGATAAGAACACTAGAAACTAAAAGACAAAGGAATTACCCTCATGGTTATGAGGGAAGATGTTTACCAGGTGATAATCCATACCTAGCTAAATTATCAATCAAGTTGTAAGGGTTGAATACAGAGATTTTTAAATACATGGGGTCTTAAAAATTTACCTTCCATGAATCCTTTCTTGTGAAGCCATTGGAGCATATGCTCCACCAAAACAAGGGCATCAACCAAGAATGAAAAAAAATCATGAGATCAGGAAAGAGGGGATCCAGCCACAGGAAACAGCAAAGGGAAAGCTTGAGAGAATGTAAGCCTTACATTGTAAGGAATCTCAGGAACACAGCTCACCCTGGGCCTAGAGATCAACCAATCTGTGCTGAAGCAGTCAAGAGGCCCTGGGAGAGAGAGCTTCAAGAAGATTTAAACACACACACACACACACACACACACACACAAAAACAAAAAAACAAGATGAAATACTCAATTAAAAATGTTAATAAACTTACATAGTTACAAGAAAGTTTCAAGGATTAATCAAGTAATGAATTTAGTGTAACTAATGTAGGCAACCCATGTGGCTTTGTGCTTTCTTCATGATCTAGCTCCATGAGTGTGCATCATAAAGAACGAAGCATAGAACCAGAAGACTTAAGTTCTACTTCTAGCTAATTAGCGAAGCTATCTTTGAACAAGTCACACCTTCTAGGATCTTTCATTTTCCTTATTTCTGAAACTGGGGCCTAATTCTCAGATCTGCAAATTCTTTGATCCTGTAGCTTGTTGCGTTCATAATATACTGGCTTAAGCATAGTTTTGAACAACTGTTCACCACTGCAGGTTCATGCATTATCTAATGCATGCTGACAATCCTGCAAGCAAAGACCCTGCAAAAACAAGTTGCCCATCCTTTAGAGAAGCTCCTATTAATAATCCAGGCCTTATTATTATATTTTGATCTTTGCTTCTTTTTCCTTTATGGTCATGGTGTACCCTCTGTCACAGTAATACTGGACTTTTCTTGGGGATATTTATGAAGGACAGTTAGGTCCAGGCCCTGTCGACCTTTTGCCCATTACAATAGGCAACTAGGTCTCCTTGCCCCAATCCTCCCTTCTCCTCCACCCTATGTTGCATGCTGCTACCAAATCGATCAAGATATTCCCAATTACAACTCTGCTGACCAAACAAAGTCCTTACTTTTAGCTGGTCTTGCAGGCCCATACCCTGAGCTCACTTTACTCTCCTGCTAATCCACTGACCAAACCCATTCTTCTTTCTTTACTTCCCCCAATGCTGGAATAGTTTCCATTTTTCACAACGATTGTACCTTCACTTGTGCTCTTCCTTGTACTTGAAACATCCTTCCCCCTGATCACTATTCATCTCCACCCCTACTCCTGCATCTGTAAGAATCAGAGGTTGAAAATTTGTGGCTTTTAAGTTATTTGGGTAATTAGTCTACAGAATAATTAACATATCCCACCCAATACTTTACCGATTGGCAAAATTTCATATAAAATGCAGAATTTCCAACTTCTGTGGAGAAAGAAACCAGGCTGATTTCACTGGAGCTGGGTTGCCACTGCTGTCACCTTAGTATGAGGCTTGTATACTCCAGTTCATACCAGGCCTCACCACGGCTTTATCCCTGATGTATATCACTTCTTTATCTGTTTGGATTCTTTGGATTTTACATTGAAGACCCTTGAAAAAGCTTACGTATTCTTAAAGATCTGACCTCTTTTCACAAGCACTCTGACTCCAGCTGGAAGTAATTATTCTGAAAGATGTGTGGCTTTATTGTGAATATACAGACAACAGACATTGTTCTTGGAAATCTGGTGTGCCTTATAGATAGCAAGCCTCACATTATTTGGGTAAATGAATCAGAGCTTCCTGCCACATAGGAAACTAACATCCTTGTGTTATGTGAATGAGGGAAAACTTCCCATACCATCTGACCTTTGCAAGTGACTTGCATACAGGCCAAATATCAAGGCCAGTAAGATTTATGAAAAAAAAAAAAACTAGCTTTGCCAAAAAAAGTCCCCCAAAACTCTATAATACTTTATATAGGTGGGGTACATGCTGAATAAGAGCATAGGTTTTTGAATCAAATTGCTTAGATTCAAATTCTGGTTGCCACTTAGAAGCTGAGTGACCTTGGACAAATTATTTTATCTTCCTATGTACTGGCAACTTCATATGTAAATGGGAATAAAAAACTATCTGTCTCATATACATTTTAATGAGCTTTTTGGAAAGTTACTATTCCTTTTAGGAATATGAAAGTTAATCACTGCCTCTCTTGAAAAGTATTTGGCTATCCCATATCTCATTTAGAAAAGATAATGAAATCTTGGTAAGATATGTATAAATCACTAGCCAATAATGTGCTTTGTAAAATTTCCCTGGAGGATACTTTTTAGGTATGCTATACGTATTTTAGAAAAAGAGAGACTAGCTAGCATTCTTAATTAGTTACAGAACATTTTGTTCTATTCTCTAACACAAAGCTAATGTTTCCAACTTGATCTGTTTTGTTGAAAGACTCCACTGAAGTAAATTCATATTTTATTTTAACTGTCTTGTCTTGGCAAGTAAATGACTTTTCAGTGGATACTAATCTGCATGCATATGTTTTCAATAAGTGATTCCAACCCAGGTTTAATGTTTAAGTCATTTCCAAAGTATTTTAAATCATGACTCATGATCCAGGTTTTACTGCATAAAAAGTATAAGTAACCAATATTTCAGACAAAAGGTCATGGTTCTTCCCACTTGCCCTTAGAAAAAGAATAAGATGTTACCATTGATGTAGGCACACTGGTTTTCCCTCAAGACTCTTTCAGACTTCTTGACCATCTCATTGGATTTTTTGTCAGGCCAGGCAAATAATGTCTCCTTTAGATTTCCCTGTAGCATCTTCAGAAAGCAGTGGGAGTTGGTATGATCATGAATACTGCTACATGTACACAAAATGACAATCGAACTCAGTAGATGGTCTAGTGTCCAGACCTGCACTTAACAGTCTTCCCAGAACTGACACCTACATACCATCAATAAACCATCTCCCCAGCCAAAATCCATTTCAGCTGAATTTTAAAAATGTTATCAATTTACAGTTCAACAATGTTCAGGGTAAAGTAATAATATGTCATCTATATCAATTCATATAAAAAGTACAATTTTGATGCATACCCCTACTAAAGAACAGTTTTATTAACTTTGTTATACTACTTTGATAATAGAAACACAAAACCAGCAACATTTTATCTTCCCCCAAATACATATAACTCACTTAAACTGGGCTAGAATTTGATTATGAAAGTACATTAGAGAAATTTTAGAAAGGATTAAGACAATCATCCATAGTAATTGTACCACATTGAGAAGATCCACTTAACATTTAATGTTTTTTTCCCCAAGGCTTTTCTCTTTTCTCCTTCCTTTGGCGAGCTGTAAGGAGAGAAGGTATCTGTATGTGTATTACCATCCTAAAGTTATACTGTACATAAAATGTTAACACTGTGCCAATTTAGAGTGCTCTACCTGTGATTACCTTCCAACATTGGTGGGAGAAAGTTAATTGGATTTGAGGAAACAAAAGATTTATTTATGCAATCTTAGAGTAAATAGTATTTAAGTATATGAGGCAGTCGTGGTTACAGGGTTAATTAAAATATATGTATCTTTATACATTTTGGGTATTCATTTCATATACTGAATTTTATTAATCTATATATGTACCATAAAAAGAATTTGTTTCCTAAATCCACGGAGCCTAGTCCCACTCCGGACATAATGTGCTTTCAAAAATATTGAGAGAATGAATGGAAACACTTCATTCCATATGAGTAAATAAATGCACTCTACAGACCTACTTTCTAAACACTTATAAATTCATGTTTCCTTTCATAAAAATGGATCTAAATTATTGCTTTTACCATTCTCAAAAGACTGAGATAGTAATACTTAGTTGATAATAAGACTGTCAAACGTGAAACTAAAGACAAATTAAGGAGCTAAGTTTCAAGGAAACAGTATAAACTGCCTTTTCAGTAAAGAAACTAAATAATTAACTTGAAGTAGAAAGCAATTTTCTGAATTTGCAATGCTTTTCTAGCTTCTCCATCCTTTGGTCTTTGGTCCCACGATTGTTTACACACCTCAACCACCACAAATCTGAAGTGTAAACACAATTTCACATAAAATTTAACTCCATAGAAAACAGAGTATGGTTAACTTAAGGGGGTTACTTACCTCCTTTGATTTACTATTCATTTTGGGGGCTGCTTTTAATATGTGTGGTGTATGCGTGAATGCCCTGTGCTAACTCTCATGAGAATTTTTGTTGGGATTAGGGAACATTATGAACAAGTAATTAGAAAATGAGGGCTGGGTGTGGTGGCTCATACCTGTAATCCCAGCACTTTGGGATGTCGAGGTGGGTGGATCACCTGAAGTCAGGAGTTCGAGACCAGCCTAACCAGCATAGTGAAACCCCGTTTCTACTAAAAATACAAAATTAGCCAGGCAGGGTGGTGCATGCCTGTAATCCCAGCTACTCAGGAGGCTGAGGCAGGAGAATCACTTGAACCCGGGAGATGAGGTTGCAGTGAGCCAAGATTGTGCCATTGCACTCCAGCCTGGGCAACAAGAGCGAAACGCCGTCTCAAAAAACATAAATAAATAAATAAAAACAAAAAAAGAGATTTGTTAGTACTTGTAAGGCCTGTGGCTAGCCTGGTACTATACTTTTCATATGCTAGAACACATGCTGTAATAAATATCTGTGAATGAATAGTTATTTTACCTGCCATGTCCTTCACCCCAACAGAGAATCATCAGATTAAATTTTCCGTTTCCTTGATCCACAAGATTTCGGGTATACCTAAAAAAAAAAAAAAAAACCAATATATTCAGAAGTTTTAATTTGGTTGCTGAAACAAGCACTGGAAAAAGTGTGTCACCAAGTACCATTTATTCACAAATGTTAACATTTCCCCCTCTAAGCAATTTTGCATGCAGTTTTCTAATTAGAAATCCAACATAAATGAAAAATCCTTTTTCACAGTTAATTTTGAACTGCTGCATTTACAGAGGTAGCTGCTCAGTTTTAATTAATGGCACGGGAAAAATAACAGGAAAAAAACTGAAATTGCATGTTTCTCAATGTGACGGCCTCAAACTGCTGGAGTAAGTTTCTCATAGAAAAATATTTCCAAAGTGCATTACTGGTTCAGGCAAGAATGTTGTTATTGTATTTTTTTTTTTTCTTTTTCTGCCTGTAGCTAAATCAGGACTTGAGAAACAAGATTTCATTAAATAGAATTCTTAGTTTCACTAAAGCCTAGACACAAACCACATTCAAAGGCCCTTATAATGAAAAGTCTTCTGTGGGGGTTGATCTAAGTACCAGAACAAAGAAGACTACATTAGTGAAGTAAAGAACCCTCTAAACCTCTTACAATTAGGAGAAACCAGTAACTGGCAAACACATACACACAGACACACATACCACAACCAGCCACCACCACCAGCACCACCACCAACAAACTGCAAACCACAACCATAACGATAGCACCAGGAAAAAAGTAAAATCAATGTCAAAGTTTCCATTGGTCCAAGGTGTACTGTTGACAGCATCTAGTTAGCAAAGTTTCATAATTATGACATTCATTTAGGCTGTCACGTTAAAGAAAAGGGGTCTTTACTCCATTTTTGGGGAGTTTTTGTTCCCTTGGTCATCAGTTAACCCTTGTCTAGCATGCCCCTTCCATCCTGTCCCATTCCTCCCCACCCCCAGGTGCCCGAAGAGCACGATCCTATTAAGTGCTTTTTAGCCTCAGTTTTCTCTACTTTGTAGCTCTTTGTGACCTAACAAGAAGCTGTGCACAAAACCTTCAATTCACAGTAAACTGAGTTCCTGCAGAAGGAACTCACAAGTCTTAGGATAATCTTTCTTGCTTCTCTAAGGCTTCTTTCAAAGAATTCACAGCCTGGCCCACACTGGAGCATATTCTGTCTTGATTCTTCTGCACTGGCCCTCCCGAAGTCAGAGAACAGAATCCCTCACAGAGCTAGGCATCTATTTAACGCAAAAAATACTGTAGAATTGAATTCTCTCCCATCTCCTGTCTTCCCACAACTGCCTGCTCAGGACTACATCCATTATGTTAATGAGCTGTACTTCAGATATCTGTGAAAAGACCAATCAACCCGACTGGTTGCCCTTCAAAAGGTTTAGAGTTTGTCAATCAAGACTACTTCAAGGTTCTTGAAAATACACTTGTTCTAAAGATTAAAGATTAAAAATGGTTACAACCTGTCCTGGTTTAATAGTGGTTTAGAGTGTAGGCTCTGGAACAATAATGCTAACCCTGCTACTCGATAGAAGACCTCGTGCAAGTTATTCAACCTCTTCATTACCTACCATTCTTCATATGTGTCTGGTAACTGGAAGACTACCTGTCCGATAACAAATCTTCAATTACCTGGAGCAAATGCAAGAAAATTTAAAAGCTAGACTCTCTGATAGCTTTCACCGCTACAGAAGTGCTCTACCAGGAACTGAGCTGACAGGAGCCAAAGGAATTTCCTCAAGTCACTTGTATATGAAAAATGGGATCCTTAGTGGGCTTCACTTTTTCTATTTCAAATCCTAAAATACAGTTGAAACCGCCCATGCCAACAAAACTTTACCAAATATCCTACCTGTTAAACAGTGACTAAAAGAACCTGCTCCCAAGAAAAACAAACTTACTTCTTTCCTTATTTTCTTTCACTTACCCCTTTCTCCCAACCCTAAACCCAAAAAACCATAAAGACTGATGCGCTGGCTGCTCAGAAAAACTAGAACCTCTCACACTTCGGGGTGATTAAATTTTACCTCTGGCCCCGGAGGATTGGTAGACAGATTCAACTTAATCACCAAGCCAAGCAGGGGCTGCAAAAAAGTCAGCTTACCAGGGCACCTCACTCAAATACATCTGGGAAGTAGGAGTCTTTAATTTACATTGTAGATGCTCAGAACCAAGGATAAGAGAAATCAGAGCGTTTGGGGGGCTGAAAAAAAACGACGGTCGAATATTCAATTTGCGAAACCTGGCAGTGGTTTGAATAAACCCGCAGTCGGGGAAGTTGGTTTGGGAAAGGGAACAGCAGAAATTGCGTAGTGGCAGCTGACGGCCACAAGAAGCTATTTTACATGAGTAAAAATGCCTTCTATAAGGTGCCCGGTTGCAGGCGACAGAAGGCGCAGTGACGGAGAACTGACGTGGGTGACTTGTCTTCTTCATCATCACCCACTTCTCCCGACGGCTGATGTAGTGCTCTCCTGGGAGCACCCTCCGCTAGTACCGCCAGACAGTTCCTTAAGCTGCCAGGCGGGCCGGAACCTGAGTGCGGTCTCTCCGCATCTCCGCGCCGGGGGCTAACGATGGCTTGGGAGTGTGGGCACTGCTCCCGAGGCCAGGGGCAGGAGGACTGCTGGTTTGGAAGCAGAGGGGTTTGCGGGAGAGAAGAGAACAGAAAGTCTCGCAGACGCACTGTGACCTCCCTTCCCAGCGCCTGCCCGTAGTCCCCGGCTGGAGGCCAGCAAGGCCAGTATGATCCACCTTCCGCCTGCGCTGTGGCCGCGGAGCCCCAAGCGAGTCGTGCCAGCCCCGCGGCTCGCCAGCAAGGGGCGAGCGGCTGGCGCAGCGCGGCCCAAGCTTCCCGAGCCAGTCACATTGGGCTGCGTGCCCCACGTCCATTCCTCCTCAGACTGGGCGAGTGGGCGCCGCCTGGCCTTGAGGCTGCAGCGCGCTCACCTGTACTGGTCGAACTTGGCGTACATAGCCCACTCGGTGGGGTCGCTCTCGTAGGCTTCCATGATGGCCTGCACCTCCTCTACATTGACCTCATCGCCGGCGAAGAGCCGGTGCAGGATGCGGATCAGATCCGCCAGGGTCCGTGGCTTCAGCACCTCGGTCTGCTCCATCTCGTGCGGAGCCGGCTGCGTGCGCGTCTCACTGCTGGGCTGCGGTGAGAGTAGCTGAGCGAAACAAGGAGCTGGGGGCGAGGGAGCCTAACAGCCCGCTAGACCGCTAAGCAGACCCACGCACAAACCCAGCGTTCGAGTGCCAAAACGTAAGGATGTCGTCGCAAAGACAGCAAGAGACCCACCCTCCCGCCGCTGGCAGCGCAGTGGATCCGGGCTCGTTGGAGATGCGGCGCGCAATAAATCAGGTTCAGATCTGTGGGGTTCACCCTCCCGGGCCCCTTTTAAGCGCTTGGAGTCACTAGGAATGTACCAACGGCCCTTGGAGGGTGGACGAGGCGGAGAGCCACCCAAGAAAGAGGGCGGAGGCGGGGAGACTCTGCGGACACGGACCACGCGCATATGCCCTGCTTCCCCGGACTCCGCGCCTTCCCAAGAGCCCCGTTGTCTCCAGCGTCCCAGGGCTCGCGTGGGCTCAGCGCAATCTCTCCCCTACTTTTGCGGCGCGTTTTAGCCGTCCGGCCTAACGCATCTCCCCGCTCCACCTCCGCCGCTGTGGTTCGCGACGCTGGGACGTAGACAAAAAGGGTCGGCGGAGATGGCTGCGGGGGCGGACGCTGAGTAAAGAAGGAAAAGAAAAGGGAAGGAGAGGGACATTTCTTCAAACGGAGAATTGTGAGGAGCCTGCGAAGACTGAGGATGGATTCCACTCCTAGGCCGGAGAGCGCCTGTTTTGTCAATTGAAACTATCCAGAATACGCCCCAGGCTAGGTGGAAATAAGTCGAAGACATATATATATATATATATATATGTGTGTATATATATACACACACACACATATATATATGTGTATATATATATACACATATATATGTATATATATATATACACACACACCCCTTCCGTCAAAATATATTTAAGTATACACACACATATTTTTTGAAATGTGTAGTGAAATATATTTTGACAAAGGAGACTCGGGTCTCTAGTAAGACAGTGAAACGGTGGAAAACCAAGAACTCTTTGATTTTAAAATCAAATATCTTCTTTTAAAAAAAGAATATATATATATATATATTTTGCCAAAATATATTTAAGTACATACACATATTTTTTAAAATGTGTACTGAAATACATTTTGGCAAAGGAGACTCGGGTCTCTCGTAAGACAAGTAGTGAAACGCTGGAAAACCAAGAACTCTTTGATTTTAAAATCAAATATTTTCTTTAAAAAAAAATCCAGTGCACAGAGCGAGACTCCGAGACTCCGTCTCAAAAAAAAAAAAAAAAAAAAAAAAAAAAAAAAAATCCAGTGCAAAGAATCTGGTATTTCATTTGATGGTGTAAAAGGGGGCTTTTTCTGAGGGGATGGGGCTCTGACGCAATAATTTCAGAGGCTCTAATTAGATTTGAATCTCTCAAGCATGTGCTTGAAGGAGCCTGCTATAAGGAAACACGTTTCTACGTCATGCATAGCACCTAACACGTTGGGAACAACACAAATCAAGTAAAGTAGCATTTAAATGAGAAAGATGTTAAAGACGGAGGAAATGCAAGTGTAGATTTCTTTCTTCTCATTATGGATGGACCCAGGGAATAATTTGGATTTAAGGTTACTAAAGTTCTAGACTTCTGAAGACCTGTTTTTTTTCTAGACTATGATCACCCTCCCTCGTGTATATACATGTATACAATGAAATTGACTTGTGCCAGGTAGTCTTAAACATCTCTGGTAAAACTCGCTACATTATATTCTAACAGTGTTGTTAAAAGCTCAATCACCTATTGTTCAAAAATGGCTATAGGTAGAAAGCGTTCCAGAAGCCAGCTTTGGTAATGTGTGTTGCTGCCGGGTAGTGAATTAACAAAGTATTTTGTGACAGAGTAACCTGTAAACTTTTCATTGTTTACTCAAATTGTTTTTTATTCTTGGCAATGTTTTCTACTGAGTCTCTTAATTCATTTCAGCTAGTGTAATCCATAAATATTTGGAATGAACAACAACAAAAGTAAGCACAACTTATCTTTTCTACATTTCACTTGATAAAACTTCTAAATTTTTCTGACAATTTCATTTTTCTTTCTCTGACTCCTCTTTTTCTTTTTAAATTTTTATGAAAGTAATATAGTCACATAGTTAAAAAAAAATCAGTAGTACTAGAAGGTCAATGAAAAGCAGCAGGTCCTTTTAACCATTCCCGACGATCTGTCCTGTACTTAAAGAGTCAGTCTCTTAACTCTTCTAACTATTCCTTGTGGTAGTTACTTCCTTTTTCCAAAAATAGGCTTTGTTTGTTTGTTTCAGCAATTTTAGATATTATCTAGTCATTTTACATTATGAAAGCTCCACTCGTTTATTATTCATTCATTAATTTATTCAACAAATGTCTTTTTGGGTGAATACAAATTTTCATTTCACCTGAGTAAATACCTAGGAGTGAGACTGCTGGGCCATTTAGTCAATGCATGTTTAACTTTGCAAGAAATTGACAAACTAATTTGCAAAGGGTCTGTGCCATTTCGCATTCTCAACAGCAATGTATGAGTTCTGGTTGCCCTGCATCCTCACCAGTATTGTCAGTTTTACCGATTTTGGTCAAATAGGGGTGTGCTGATATCGCATTGTGTTGTTCATTTTCTATATCTCTAATTATTACGGGCAGCTCTTTGTTCTTAGAGCTCCCAAGATGGTGGCCGGCCGCTCCCAAGATGGCAACAAGCCTTTTGTTCTCTGACTTGGGGTTCTTGGCCTCACGGATTCCAAGGAATGAAACCTTGGGCCATGCGGTGAGTATTATAGCTCTATTAGAAGCCGTGGGTCACGGAAGAGAACCATGGAACCCAGCGACTAGTGTTCAGCTTAATTAGTACTAACCGGGGCACTTAGCCATGCAGGAACAATGGCGAGCCTTTGGTCCAATCGGGATTGGCAGTGGGCGCCTCACTGGATCAGAAAAGCAGTAGACACCCTGCCTGATCTGGAGGGGTGGAAGTCAGTGGCGGGTCTGTGATGGTGGCAAACAGCAGTGGTGGACAGCAAGTGAAAGCTCAGCCTGAGCCGAAACAAACACAGACCAGAAGAATGTGCAGTTGCAAGATTTAATAGAGTGAAAACAGAGCTCCCATACAATGGGAGAGCGCCCAAAGAGGGTTGCCACTCCCTGCTTGAATGCCTGGGTTTATATCCTGATCATTGTCCCTCTCCCGTGCTCTCAGGCAATATATGATTTGACTATTTCTTTACCTCCTGCTTTAGCCTAATTTGTATTTTAGTGAGCCCTCTTTACTACCTGATGGTTGGGTATGAGCTGAGTTACAAGCCCCGTGTTTAAAGGTAGTTGCAGTCACCTTTCACAGCTAGGCTTAGGAGTTCTTAGTTGGCCTAGGAAATCGAGCTAGTCCTGTCTTTCATAATGACTAATGATGCTGAGCATATCTTTATGTGATTGGTTATTTGTAAATAATTTTTGATGAAATATCCAAGTATTTTGTCCATTTAAAAATTATATTATTGTTGGGTTTTAAGAGTTTATTATATATTCTAGAAACAAGTCAGATGTGTGATTGGTATATATTTTCTCCCAGTCTGTGACTTGTCTCTGTTTGTTTGTTTGGACAAAGGTCTTGCTCTGTCACTGAGGCTGGACACTGAGTGGAGCCATTGGCTCACTGCAGCTTTCAACACCTGAGCTCAAGCAAGCCTACTGCCTTCGCCTCCCGAGTGGCAGGGACTACAAGCGTGCACTACTACACTTGGCTAATTTTTAATTTTTTTGTAGATGTGATTTTGTTATGTTGCACAGGCTGGGCTTGAACTACTAGGCTTAAGTGACTTCCTGCCTCAGCCTCCTGAAGTGTTGAGATTATAGGCGTGAGCTACTGTGCGTAGCTACCCTCTTTTCAACTTTTTAGATTCAGGGGTTACATGTGCAGGTTACCTGGGTATATTGTGTGATGCTGAGGTTTCTGGTATGAATGTTATTGTCACCTAGGTACTGAGCATAGTATCCAACAGTTTCAACCCTTGCTCTCCCCCATCCTCCCTCTAGTTGTCCCCAGTGTCTATTGTTGCCATCTTTATGTCCATCTGACTCCTCCTCTTGACCTTCAAAGACCTCAAGGAACTTTATTAATATAGTGATATTGACACATTTTTATTGTTTCTTCTCTCAACTCCCTCCCTTCCCCCACACCCAGGATTTCATTGATCGTCTGTATGTGGATGCCTCCCACAGTCCCTTAGTTTTACATGCAGACTGCAATCTCCAGCACCTCTTCGCACCTCAGATGCAGTATGTGTGAAACTCCTCTCAAGAATGCTCTCCCAAACTCCTAAAGGTTCTATTTCTGCAATGAGGCACCCAGGCTCAAAAACCTCATCCATTGCTGCGTACTCCTTCCTTGCATCATTATCCAGAGCCCATTCAACCAATTGCCAAGTTTTGTATCTCCTTATCATTTTCCCTACTTTGTATTCTTATTGCTATTCCACTATTCAAACCTCTATTCGATTTTGGCTGGATTATGGCACTGGCCTCTGAACTGGATTCCTTGGTTCCAACTTTCTCCCATAGGTATCCTTTATTCACAATCACTTGATTAATTAGCCTAAAGCACAGAACTGATGATGTTGTTTCCTGGTCACATTCTTCCAATAACTCTAACTTTCCTATACAATAGGTCTTATTAGCCTGGCATTAATTTTTTTTTTCATATTTTGGCTGTAAACTACCTTTCTTGATATTTTGCCCTTTATTATTTTTCTTTATGAATATATCTTTCAGCCAAATTGAATGTGCTTACCAGATCCATTGTTTTGCTTAAGCTTTTCCCATGCTTGAATCCTAGCCAGCCATTTCAACATGTCCCAATCTTATTTTAAGATCCAGCTTTTACTTTCCTGTCAAATGAGCCATCTCTCCTCCTCCTGAACAACGGAACAATCACTACCTTTCTTATGGCACTTACCATTTCTCAGCATGTGTTGCAATTACTTATGTGGATCACTTTGACAGTGAGAACCTTTAAGACAAGTTCCTTTTACATTTTATTTTTATATCACCATCAGTGCCTAGTGCATAGTATTTTGTGCAGGTTAGGCACAAATAGAAATATTTGTTAAGTGTATGCATAAATGAAGTTAGTAAAAACATATTGGCTAGAGTAACTCATCTAGTTCCTCATTCCTCTTTAAGGATCCTAGGGTTGTGATTTCAAATCCAGAAAAGACTTTTTTCAGGTTGTTTCTTTGTAAAGGACATCTGAATTCTTCACAACAGTTGCATATTGTAACCGAACTATAGTCATCTAAAAAAGTTGACATTATAGACTCTATTAACATAAGTAGAATACCTAGATCCAGAGAGGTAGCTCTACTGTACTCTGAATTGCCCAGGGCAATCAATGACTGTCACATTTTCAGACAGACATTTCAGACAGACATGGTGATAGATATACAGAGAAGGGAACTATCCAGCATATTTTAAAAAGCATGTACTATATGCCAGACACTGCTAACAAAACTAAGCCACTGCCCTCGGAGGGCTTACATTTTAATGGGGTTGGGTTGGTAGGAGGAGCACACCAACAAATATTGTATGCAGCATACGTGGAGAAACGGACATACAAACACTTATAAAATATACAATGGAGAAAAATAAAACGGGAAGTTGGGCATGTAGAGTGGCGAGTTGCTGTTTTAGAGGGAGTTCAGGGGAACATTTCCTTGAGGTGGTATTTGAGCAAGGACTGAATATTAGTAAGACATTTGTCTAGGGCAAGTTTCCAGGTGGAAGGACCAGTAAATCCAACAGCCCTGGGATTGGAGAAAGCTTAGTGTTTGAGTAACAGCATTTGAGTGGCAGAGTATGCGGAAGTGATGACTACGTATCACACAGGCCAAGGTAAAGACTTCGGCTTTTACACCAATATAGAAAGCCACTGGGATTCTAGGGGAGGAGAGAGTAGATACAGAGGAACCAACCAGTTAGCTGTTACAATTTGAGTGAAAAAAAAAATATGATGGTGGCTCTGTCCACAGCGGTAGCAAATGAGAAATGGCTGGACCCTGAACATGTTTTGCAGGTAAAGCAGTCAGGCTTTAAAATTTTTATGGATACATAAATGTACATATATATGGGGTACATGTGAAATTTTGATACAAGCATACAATATATAGTGATCAAATAAGAGTAACTGAAATATCCATCACCTCAAAGCATTTCTCATCCTTTGTGTTATGAACATTCCAACTCTACTTTTCTAGTTATTTTTTGAAATATACATTATTAACTAGAGTCACTCAATTGTGCTACCCAACACTAGATCTTTTTTCCTTCTAACTGTATTTTTTTACTCATTAAGCAACTCTTTTATTATTCCCCTTTTCTTACTACCCCTCCCAGCATCTGGTAACCATCATCTACACTCTATTTCCATAAAAGCAATTTTATTTTAAAGTTCTGTGATACATGTGCTGAACGTGCAGGTTTGTTAAATAGGTGCCATTGTAGTTTGCTACACCTATCAACCCATCATCTAGGTTTTAACCTCCACATGCATTACGTGTTTGTCCTAATGCTCTCTCTCCTCTTGCCCCCCACCCAACCCCCCTCCCCCACCCACCCACAGGCCCCGGTGTGTGATGTTCCTCTTCGTGTCTGTGCGTTCTCATTGTTCACCTCCCACTTATGAATGAGAATATGTGGTGTTTGGTTTTCCATTACAGTGTTAGTTTGCTGAGGATGATGGTTTCCAGCTTCATCCATGTCCCTGCAAAGGACATAAACTTACTCTTTTTTATGGCTGCATAGTATTCCATGGTGTATATGTGCCACATTTTTTTAATCCAGTCTATCATTGATAGAAATTTGGGTTGGTTCCAAGTCTTTGGTATTGTGAACAATGCTGCAATAAACATACGTGTGCATGTGTCTTTATAGAATGATTTATCATCCTTTGGGTATATACTCAGTAATTGGATTGCTGGGTCAAATGGTATTTCTGGTTCTAGATCCTTGAGGAATCACCACACTGTCTTCCACAATGAACTAGTTTACACTCCTACCAACAGTGTAAAAGTGTTCTTATTTCTCCACATCCTCATCAGCATCTGTTGTTTCCAGGTTTTTTTAATGCTTGCCATTCTAACTGGTGTGAGATGCTATCTCATTGTGGTTTTGATGTGCATTTCTCCAAGTGACCAGTCATGATGAGCTCTTTTTCATGTTTCCTGGCTGCATAAATATCTTCTTTTGAGAAGTGTCTGTTCATATCCTTTGCCAACTTTTTGATGGGGTTGATTTTTCTTGCAAATTTGTTTAAGTTCCTTGTAGATTCTGGATATTGGACCTTTGTCAAATGGATAGATTGCAAAAATTTCCTCCCATTTTGTAGGTCGACTGTTCACTCTGATGAGACTTTCTTTTGCTGAGCAGAAGCTCTTTAATTTAATTAGATCTCATTTGTCAATTTTGGATTTTGTTGCAATTACTTTTGGTGTTTTAGTCATGAAGTCTTTGCCCATGCTTATGTCCTGAATGGTACTGCCTAGGTTTTTGGGGGGTTTTTATAGTTTTAGGTTTTACATTTTAGTCTTTAATCCACCTCGAGTTAATTTTTGTATAAGGTATAAGGAAGGGGTCCAGTTTCTGTTTTCTAAATATGGTTAGCCAGGTATCCCAGCACCATTACCATTTATTAAATAGGGAGTGCTTTCCCCATTGCTTCCTTTTGTCAGGTTTGTCAAAGATCAGATGGTTGTAGACGTGTGGTGTTATTTCTGAGGCCTCTGTTCTGTTCCGTTGGTGTATATATCTGTTTTGGTACCAGTACCATGCTGTTTTTGTTACCATAGCTTTGTAGGATAGTTTGAAGTCAGGCAGCGTGATGCCTCCAGCTTTGTTCTTTTTGCTTAGGATTGTCTTGGCTATACGGGCTCTTTTTTGGGTCCATATGAAATTTAAAGTAGTTTTTTTCTAGTTATGTGAAGAAAGTCAATAGTAGCTTGATAGGAATAGCATTGAATCTATAAATTATTTTGGGTAATATGGCCATTTTCATGATACTGATTCTTCCTATCCATGAGCATGGATTTTTTTTCAATTTGTCTGTGTTCTCTCTTATCTCCTTGAGCAGTGGTTTGTAGTTCTCCTTGAAGGCCCTTCATGTCCCTTGTAAGTTGTATTCCTAGGTATTTTATTTTTTTGAGAGGAGTCTCATTCTGTTGCCCAGGCTGGTGTGCAGTGATGTGATCTCGGCTCACACTGCAAGCTCTGCCTCCCAGGTTCACGCCATTCTCCTGCCTCAGCCTACTGAGTAGCTGGGACTACAGGTGCCCACCACCACACCTGGCTAATTTTTTTTTTTTTTTTGTATTTTTAGTAGAGATGGGGTTTCAGCATGTTAGCCAGGATGGTTTCTATCTCCTGACCTCGTGATCTGCCCACCTCGGCCTCCTAAAGTGTTGGGATTACAGGCATGAGCCACTGCGCCCGACCAGGTATTTTATTTTCTTTGTAGCAATTGTGAAAGGGAGTTCACTCATGATTTGGCTATCTGCTTGTCTTTATTGGTGTACAGGAATGCTTGAGATTTTTGCACACTGAATTCAAGTCCTGAATATCCTTGTAATCTTCTGGCTCCTTGACCTAATATTGACAGTGTGTGTTTAAAGTCTCCCACTATTATTATGTGACAGTCTAAGTCACTTTGTACGTCTCTAAGAACTTGTTTTATGAATCTGGGTGCATCTGTGTTGGGTGCATATATATTTAGAATAGCTTTTCTTGTTGCATTGATCCCTTTACCATGATATAATGCCATTCTGTCTTTTTTGAACTTTGTTGGTTTAAAGTCTGTTTTATCAGAGACTAGGATTGCAATCCCTGCTTTTTTTTTTTGTTTTCCATTTGCTTGGTAAATATTCCTCCATCCCATTATTTTGAGCCTATGTGTGTCTTTGCATGGGAGATGGGTCTCCTGAATACAGCACACCAATGAGTCTTTATCCAATTTGCCAGGGTGTGTCTTTTAATTGGGGCATTTAGTCCATTTACATTTAAGGTTAATATTCTTATGTGTGAATAAAAAAGTGCAAAGTCCTATGTGTTAACCAGCTGTCATCACGATGCTAGCTGGTTATTTTGCACATTAGTTGATGCAATTTCTTCATAGTGTCATTGGTGTTTATATTCTGGTATGTTTTTGCAGTGGCTGGTACTGGTTTTTTCTTTCCATATTTTGTTCTTCCTTCAGGAGCTCTTGTAAGGCAGGCCTAGTGGTGACAAAAGTCCTTCAGCATTTGCTTCTCTGTAAAGGATTGTATTTCTCCTTCACTTACGGAAGTTAGTTTGGCTGGATATGAAATTCTGGGTTGAAAATTCTTTTCTTTAAGAATGTTTAATATTGACTTCCACTCTCTTCTGGCTTACAGGGTTTCTGCAGAGATCTTCTGTTAAGTCTGATGGCTTCCCTTTGTAGGTTACCTACCTTTCTCTCTGTTGCCCTTAACAGTTTTCCTTCATTTCAACTTTGGAGAATCTGACGATTATCTGTCTTGGGGTTGCTCTTCTCAAAGAGTATGTTTGTGGTGGTCTCTGTATTTCCTGAATTTGAATGTTGGCCTGTCTTGCTAGGTCGGGGAAGTTCTCCTGGATAATATCCGGAAGAGGGTTTTCCAACTTGGTTACATTCTCCCCATCACTTTCAGGGACACCAGTCAATCATAGGTTTGGTCTTTTCACATAGTCCTACATTTCTCCGGAGGTTTTGTTCCTTTTCAATCTTTTTTCTCTAACCTTTTCTTCATGCCTCATTTCAGTAAGTTGATCTTCAATCTCTGATATCCTTTCTTCCACTGATCGATTCGGTTATCAGTGTGTGAAAAGAACTCCTGCAGCTAGCTCGGTGTCCGCCTGAACAGCCACCCAGTTTTGTGTTTGAAACCCAGAGCCCTGGTGGTGTAGGCACACGAGGGAATCTCTTGGTCTGTGGATTTCTGAAACCAGGGGAAAAGTGTGGTATCTGGGCCAGATAGCACAGTCCCTCACAGCCTCCTTTGGCTGGGAAAGGGAGGCTCCCCTGCTCCTTGCACTTCCTGCATGAGGTGATGCCTCACCCTGCTTCTGCTCACCCTCTGTGGGCTGCACCCACTGCCTACCCAGTCCCAATCAGATGAACAGGATACCTCAGTTGGAAATGCAGAAACTACCCACTTCTGCATTGGTCTCACTGGGACCTGCAGACTGGAGCTGTTCCTATTCGGCCATCTTGCCAGTCAATCCTAAAAGCATTTTTTTTTTAGGCTCCCACATATGAGAATATGTGCTATTTGTCTTTCTGTGCCTGCCTTGTTTCACTTAACATCATAATATCCTCCAGTTCCATGTTGCAAATAACAGGATTACATTCTTTCTTAAGGCTGAATATGCCATCATGTACACTTTTTTATCCATTCATCCATGCATGTACTCTGAGGTTGATTATATATCCTGGCTATTGTGAGTACTGCTGCAATCGGGTATCTCGATATACTGATCTCCTTACCTTTGGGTTTACAACCAGCAGTGAGAATGCTGGATTACAAAGTAGTTCTATTCGTTTTTGGAGGAAACTTCATACTGTTCTCCTTAGTGGTTTTAGTAATTTACATTCCCACCAACAGTGTACAAGTATTCTCCTTTCTCCACATCCTCACCAGCATCCATTATTGCCTGACTTTTGGATAAAAGACATTTAAACTGGGGTGTGCTATCTTATTTAGTTTTGATTTCCATTTCCCTGGTGATTAGTGATGTTGAGCATTTTTTCATGTACCTGTTAACCACTTTGATATCTTCTTTTAAGAAACATCTATTCAGATCTTTTGCCTATTTTTAATTGGATTTTTTTTTTTTGGGGGGCTATTAAGTTCTTTATATATTCTAGTTTCTAATTCCTTGTCAAATGAGTAGTTTGCAAATATTTTTGCCCATTCTGTAGTATATTTCTTCACTTCGTTTCCTCTGCTATGCAGAAGCTTTTTAGCTTGATGTGATCTCATTTGCTCATTTTCACATAGGTTGTGTCTTTGAGGTCTTACAAGAAATCTTTGACCAGCCCAAACTTTCGGTTCCCCCAATTTTCTCTTCATAATTTCAGGTCTTACATTTAAGTCTTTATAATCTATTCTGATTTTTGTATATGGTGAGAGAGTGGGGTCTAATTTCATTCTTCTGCATTCACATACTCAGTTTTGCCTGCACCATTATAGCAGGGACTGTCTTTTCCCCAATGTATGTTCTTAGTGTGTCAAAAGAGTTGACTGTAAGTAAATACATGGATTTACTTCTGGGTTCTCTGTTCTGTTCCATTGGTCTGTGTCTTGTTTTTATGCTTCTATCATGCTGTTTTGGTTACTATAGCTTTGTAGTATATTATTTGAGGCCCAGTAATGCAATGCCTCCGGCTTTGCTATTTTTGCTCAGGATGGCTTTGGCTGTTCTGGGTCTTTTGTGGTTCCATAAAAATTTTAGACTTTTTTTTTTCCTATTTCAGTGAAGAATATCATTGGTATTTTGATAGCAATTGCATTTAATCTGTAGATTGCTTTGGGTAGTAAAGCTGTCAGGATTTGCTAATGGATTGAAACTGGGTTTGAAGACAGTCAAAATTCTAAGCAACTAGAGGGATAGATTTATCATTCTTGAGACAAGACGGGAAAAGTGGGGCAGGAAAAGGGGAAAGGTATGTTTTGTAGATGTAGATAAAAGAACTGGGAACAAATACTTGGAGGAAGCAAGGAGGCAGATTTTGGCATGTTGTAAGAAAGACAGTTATGAAACAAATAGCCATCTCAAAATGGACAGGACATCCTTTGTGTCTATCACTAGAAGTAATCAACCTAGATTCGTGTATATCAGCTACGATGACAGAAGGAACTATGGGAGTTGATTTATAAAGATTCCTTTAAAGATTTTACTCACATACATACATGTTTTATCTTTCATTAATATTAAATACGGAAACATGGGTAAACTAATAATATTTCTACTTTCCATTATTTCTAAAAATTCAGTTTTAAAAAATTTGAGACTTAAATTCAAATCTGAAAAATCTGTCCTACCCCCTTGAGTCAACATGAAAGTGACTCAAGAACAGGGACTTTATAGTCTCTTATGAGCTTTATTAGTGTTATTCCAATATTTAGGACATAGTAGGCATTCAGTGTGTGAATGGAAGGTCATATGAACAAATTGAAGTTTATACTTACATTTCAAGGTTTCTGATATTGCCAAATTGCCCCCTAAAAGTGATATACCAACTCATATTCTATTCACCAAAATATGACAGGAGTTCCCCACAACTCTGCTAATACCAAGATGTACATTATTTTTATTGATGTTCATCAGCATTGTTTTTACTTGTATTTTTTGTAACCAATAGGGTTCAAGGTGTTTCATGTTTTATTGGCCATTTTTTTTTTCTGAATCGAAATTTGGTATGTTTAACCTATTTTTCAGTTGGTCTTTTTTTTTTACCAATTAAAATGAATTCTTCACATATTTAAGACATTAAAAGCACTGTTATATGTTGCAAATATTTTCCATTACCTTCTGCTGTACAAACATTTTATACAAAATTTCCTGTTTTTAGCTGTCATACTTTGCAAATCACAATTTCATTCACTCAATGTGTCACATTACTACTTATTTATGTATAAGGAAATGTAGTAAGTATTATGTGTGTGTGGGTACCAGATAAAAACCAGAATGACACATGGCTCTGAGGCAGTATGCAGTAAGTGCTGTAATAGTGGTAGTTTGCTGTAAGTGTTTTTATGAGAGAAAGGGTATCTTCTCCTTGAATGATTCAGACAGCCTTTAAAAAGTTAAAATCTGAATCAGGTCTTGAAGAAGAGTTAGGATTTTAAAGGGTGAAAGTGTAAGTAAACTGCACGAGCAGAAGTAGGAAACAGAAAACACAAGGCATCTTGAGAGAACAGTGAATAATCCAGTTTGGGTTAAATAATGTAGGGAAACAGTATTTATATAAATACGACTTGAACTGTATTCAAATAGTAATATTTGTTGAACTGTTTTCTGAATAGTTTTCATTATGTGGTCCGTAGCTGGCTTCCTCCTTTGTGCCAAGAGTTTACTCAGCATATTATAATCCTTGGAAAATGAAGTAGAAACTGCATGAGATTTTTATTTTCACACTCCTTCAACACCTAAGACTTTCCCACTTTGTGTTACAACTAAATTGGTTGACTAATGTCATATAATCTGAGGAATACACTGAACTTCTAGTAGATATTTAAGGTCCCTTTAGGATTGAAACTTACAGAAATCAGATTCCAGGAATTATCCAATCTCATTTTGATTTCAGATAAAACATTAATTTGCCTTATTCATTAAATATAGTGAATTCATTATGAAGTCTTTGGCATACTTTTAAAGGTGGAAGTACAAAATTGTAATATTATACATATACTTTGTGTGCCATGGGTCATCTATGTACAGTAAAATAAAGCATGACATTATTGACATCTACTCACAAAGAAAACTTAAAATATCATCTGAATGTTCAATTTTCCCCCCAAGTTTAATAAGACTTGAGAGTCTAAATTAAAAATAAATTGTGTTTTAGGTTCTAGTCACCCAATAACTTATCAGATCCAGGCTTAATTATTGCTTCATGTTGTAAATTTAGCATAGAATGATTCTTTGAGTAAAGATCAAGAAATAATTAAATATGATTTGAAAAAGTACAAAGTCCAGGCCCAGCAGGGTGGCTCACGCCTATAATCCCAGCACTTTGGGAGGCCAACGTGGGTGGATCACCTGAGGTCAGTCAGGAATTGAGACCAGCCTGGCCAAAATGGTGAAACCCGGCCTCCACTGAAAATAACAAAAAATTAGGCAGGCGTGGTGGCAGGCGCCTGTAATCCCAGCTACTCAGGAGGCTGAGGCAGGAGAATCGCTTGAACCTGGGAGGCAGAGGTTGCAATGAGCCGAGATTGCGCCATTACAGTCCAGCCTGGGCGACAAGAGCAAAACTCCGTCTCTTAAAAAAAAAAAATAAAAAAGTGCAAAGTCCTATGTATTCTTCAGAGTTGTTAGGAAAGAAAACAAATAAGGTTAGTTGCTTATTTAGCTAACCTTAGATTTAATAAACTATTAAGTTATTTAGGTCAAAAAGAATAATTAAATGGATGCTACAAATTCAACCAGTATTTTCGATTTTTGAGGTCTATCATCTGAAACCTCAGTGGCAAACATAAAAAATTCAACATATTTTTATTTGTTAAATATATTAATATAATTAAATATATTCCTTCAGTTAACTGAAGCGGACAAAACTGGAGAACAGATCTTTTCCATACTCAACTTATTTAACTTTAAAATGATATTACTTGGAATTCTACTACATACCATCTTAGATCCTGTTTTGAAATTCCATTCACATTCCATTTGATTTACTAGAATGCTTTTTTTTTTTGGAGAATGGGATCTCACTCTGTTGCCCAGCAGGAATGCCACAGTACAATCATGACTCACTATACCCTTGAACTCCCGGGCTCAGGGGATCCTCTTGCCTCTGCAGCTTAATAATTTTTTTTTAATTTTTATTTTTTTGTAGAGTTGGGGAAATTGCCTTGTTATCCAGGCTGGTCTCAAACTTGTGGCCTCACACAATCCCCACACCTCGGCCTTCCAAAGTGCTGGGATTACAGGTGTAAGCCACCGTGGCTGATCTGGAATGCTTTCTAAAAATATGGCATTACAAATATAATACTGAACGAAGATAAAAAAGGTTAAATCTCACTTCAAGAAATTATCAGTCTAACAGCATCAGTAAAAATGGTACTTTTAGTCATGGCATAAAATACACAATAAGGCTATTTTTCAGTTATTGAGTGCTTTCAAGTTGGAAAATGCATTATGAAACACTCAAAAAGATGTTACCGGGTTTACTCATCAAGTGCTTTTGACACTATATAAATGACAGAATAACACCACAGTTAGGTGATTGGGACTCAAGAATCCTTAAATGATGGTACTGAAAACAGGTATATGACTTATTTGTCCAGAATTTGTATTATAATATAACCATGTGTATTGTCTAAAATTACAGTCTTTCCGTCTGTCCAACGTGCTTGCTCTCCTGGCTAGATATTACCTAAAAATTGGCAAAAACAGCCATTTTCCCTATTACTCCGCAGCAAAGATGTGAAACCAAAGTGCCTAATCTTTCCTGCCTGGTGGGCTGCCCTCTACTGGATTCTTTGAGGTACTCAGCCAGCAGGTCAATGTGACTATTTTTAAGAAGGTAAACAGAGACATAAATGTAAACATTAAAAAAAAAGGAACCTTTTAGTATATTAACTTTTATCATGAAAACAATTTCAGTCATTTTGAGAACTGGCAATGAAGATGCTTATACAGTCTTAGTCTCCTTTCCAACCTTGGAGGCAGATCTGCAGCAATAATAGTAACAAGTAGGAGCAATGGGTGTACTATAATGACCATCTTTTATGATGATTGGTGTATTAATACAAATCACATTTTTTTGAGTCCATTCATGCTATGGATGTTTTCTTATGCATAAAAATAGAGTAAACACATACTGAATAGATCACATCTGTTAAGTCTCTTGCCACAAGCAGCAAAACTTTTCAGAGCTGTCTCTTCTGTGAAAATCCATCTTATGTAGCAAGTTGATTTTCTTTGTGGTTCATCCCCATGCCTGAGACTTGCAGTAATGTAAAACCAGTTTACCATCACTGCCAAAACACTACAAAAAAAAGGCAACAAATCAAACTCAATCTTTATTATTCTTAGATGAAACTAAGAAAATAAATGCCATATGTATCATTAATATCCACACATGTACACTAAGTTACTTATGTTACAGGCTATCTCTTTCAAAGGATGCCTGTTTCTACCAGACACATATTAATAATCCGAAGTGTTTAATAAAATCTGTCCTTTAAGCATCTTAGGCATGAATGAGTTTATGTATTTTAATCTTGTCCTTTCTCTACATCTCCAACCACAATGTATGTAATTTCAGCTGTTTTCTAGTAGTGGTGCTACTAGGTGTACTCTAATGACTATTGCAATGACACTGTAAGATGTTGAACAAAGTCATTCTTATGCTGTTTTTTCAATTTCTTGTAGGCAGATTTGGATAACAGATTATAAGAACAATGCAGAAGAAATCAACCATAAAGAAAAAGTCTTACTTTCTAAGAATTACAAAGATGACTTTGAAATATAATTTATTCCTTGGTTCTTCAATAACTGTATAATTTATTAAGATCTTACTATGATCAAGATGTTAGATAACAGAACAAGAAAGTCATCTTTTCTTCTATCCCAGACAATTAAGAATGGCATGCTGGACGGGCGCAGTGACTCATGCCTGTAATCCCAGCACTTTGGGAGGCCAAGGTGAGTAGATCTCACAAGGTCAGTGGATCGAGACCACCCTGGCAAACATGGTGAAACCCTGTCGCTACTAAAAATAAAAAAAAAACAAATCAGCCGGGTGTGGTGGCATGTGCTTGTAGTCCCAGCTACTCGGGAGAGCAAGACAGGAAAATTGCTTGAACCCAGGAGGCGGAGGTTGCAGTGAGCCGAGATCATGCCACTGCACTCCAGCTTGGGCGACAGAGTGAGACTCGGTCTCAAAAAACAAAACAAAACAAAACAAAAGAATGGCATGCCATCTCTTGAAATAAAAATGTGAATTAACAATACTACACAATATATATATTATACAGATGTGCATACTCCATTAAGAAAAAAAAGCAATATATATGTATTTTTTTACCTCATACAGAGTTCCAACTTCTTGGTCTGGGGAAGGAGCAAAGGACTGATTCACATAAATAAACTACAAGAAAGGAGAGAAAAACAGAGATGTTTAAGGGTATCCTGATTAATCTGCATTTTTCTGCATTCCAGTCAGCTAGCTATTTCGTATTGTTTTCACAATTGAAGAAAGCTTCTCTGAACTCCTAACTTTTCTAGTCAATTCAAAGAGATCTTTATGAAGATCTCATTTTTCCTCCAGAGGAATAAAAATAACACAATTCCAGTTCCTAGAACAGTGGTTCCTAACTTTTTATAACTAAGAAACTTTTAAATATTTTTTACAAATAGCTTTTGAAGGGCTATTCAAGAAATTACATTATCATAAAAATGTCCCCACTTACCCATAAAGAATTTCCCCTAAGAAAATTACACACACACACAGTCAAAAATCAGTATGTCTAATATTCAAGGTAGTTTGTGCACTTTCCTTGGGTAAATGTATGACATATATACTTAGGTTTTTTATAAAGTCACTTAAAGGCAAATGAACAAGGAAAAAAGTAACAAAATTAAAACCTTATAACCTTGCTCTTTGAAGGATTCGCTGCTCAATGTTTCAGTTTAGTCTGTTTTTACTAAAATATTTCTAGTACTTAAAAAAAGTCAGTGTCCAAGTGCCTTCTAATAATTTTCTTTTTGGAAAACAAAACATTATATGCAGGTAACATATTTAGTTTTCCTTTAATATCCAAATTTGGGACTAAAATGTCCTGGATTAAACTTAGTATTAAAAAAAAAAAAGTATCAGAATAGTTGGTTGACAGATACTATTTTGATCACCAACCATGAACAATCAATATTGCTCGCATCTCTCTTAGCCAACATAGTGTGGTGATTAAGTGTACAGGCTCTACTGAGCCACATCTGGGTTTGAATCCTGGCTTTGAATACAAATAATCTCTCATCCTCTTTATTTGTAAGATATGGAAAATAATAGTAACTATACCTCTTGGGTCTGTTGGGAAAGACAAAATGAGATAATGCACTAAGTATCAGTGCCTGGTGTATGTACTCAAGAGGTGTTATTGTTAAATTTAAATAGTTCATGCTGAAATATCAATTCGTGGTTACGGCTGAGTAGAGTTCTGGCACAAAAATTTCAGAACTGTAACAGAAAACGATGTGCATTTTAATGTGAATTTTTTGTAATACAAATAAAATTTGTGTTCAGTGCCTGACAATTTATGAGCAAATCCAGATTTTACTCTTGTACATTATAAATGAGGGGAAGGGCTCTCAATAACAGCTTAGTTTATTTTATCAGTGTCGATGATGTGCTGAGAATTGTACACGGAACTATGAAGATTAATGTGACCTCTTCCCTCAATGAGCTTATAATCTATAGGAGAGGCAGACACACATGAATAAATATGGGTGAGAAAAGTACATCTAATGAAGTATATAGCATACAGAAATGTACACTAGTCTAGCCTAGCAAAAGGGTCAGGGACAGCTTTGTGGGAAATAAGCAGGATTTAACCAGGTGAAGAAAGTAGTAATTAGGACTTCTTAGGCAAAGGAGACAAAGAGTAAGATGGTGTTGTGTTCACAGAAAACAGCAGACTAGATGGAGCAGAGAACCAACCGAAGGAATTCAATGTGATTTTTTAACAGGTGTTAATTGGAAATTTTAAAAAAGCAATTCAGTTAGTTTAAAAGAGATAAAGCTCTATATAAGTAACAGGTTAACATCATCAATTCCACTGTAGAAACGCTAAGTGGCTTATAATTTGTTCCTTTAAAGTAGATGTAGTTACTCCAGGTTCGTGAAAGTAAAATTCCATGGAGCTATTATTTCCAAACTACAAGAACTTGGGCAGACAAAATTAGTTAGTTTTATTAATTACTTTGCCTTTAAATCAGCTTTTTTTCTTTTTACTTTTAAATCAGCAGTCTTTAAATTGATGTCTCTAGTTATTCTGGTTATAAAGCTCTCTGTCTAGTAGATTCCTCATGGATTCATTGGAATAGCATTTTCTGCTAATAGTTTGTGCCCCGATTAAGTCAGTTATGCAGGATATGAAAGCCTTATTTCACTTTTTCCTTAAGCATCTTTGCTGTCAAGGTTTGATGACAGCCTAATTTTCTAAGTCATGCCTTCTTTCCCAACCCCTACATTTCCAAATGATTTCAAGTCCAGTAATTTTAACAGAATGCATCCTGGTGTTCATTATTCTGGGTTGATACTCTCAGGTACTTGGGATGTTTTTTCTATATGTAGTTTGAAATCTCTTAAAATGACATGTTTACAGTATTTTTTCTGTTCCCTTGCTCTGGTTTTTTTCTTCACAGACTCTTGTCCAAAGGCTGACTCACTTTTAAATTTTTTTCATCTATTTTTCTTAACCCATTATCCGTTGTTTACGTTCCTCCTACTTTAGTCTCCGTTTCTGAAATAATTTTCTTTTATTTCTAATTCTTTTCCTGAGCTCTGTCACTTCATTTCTTAGTTTTACTAAAGCTGATCATTGTTTTTCTTTCATGTCTTATACTATCTTCTTGTTTTTAGCTCGTTTTGAAATACAAGGTTCCAGTTTTCGACTTGTCTTACAGGCATATTTTTCTGGCTTGATTTCATCGTCTCTGGGGATGTTGTTCTTTTCCGCATCTCTTTTTTCTTGTAACACTGTACGGAATTTGACCTTGTTATTGTTTTTATGTGAAATTAGTTTTCCTCAATTTTTAGAATGAGGTGAATTAGGGTAGTTTTTCTAACTTCATAGTGCTCCCCCTGTTGTTTTTTGTATACTGTTCAAAACGATGGAGGCCTGCTTTGAGCTTTCTAAGTTCTGTTTCCCTCCATTTTGATCTGGTCTTTCTCTTTCCTTACTTTCTCATGTCTCTACCCTTTTTAATTTTCATTTCACTTCCCAAAATTTCTCCTCAGTATGGGGTCCTGGAGCCCTCCTGGGTCTATTTTGAGATTGCTTGAGCCCTTCAAGTCCTCCTTAGTGCAAATACATTGTTATCACGTGCTACAGGAGAGGGCAAAACTCCTCTCAGTCGGCTTCTATTCTTAAATTGGCTCACTTTGCTTCTCAGTCAGGATCTATTAGCGCTTTTGAGGTTCTTCTTGTCTCAGTGCTGTCAGATGCCAACCCTGTTTCTTACTGCTTCTTTCAGCACAGATGCTGATACCATGCAGGTCCTGTGGTTGCTGGTGGTTTGCCCCCACCAACATGTGTTTTGGGGCTCATGAGGATATCTTATCACCTAGTTTTGTTACAAACACTAATCATGAGTTTTTGGTTTTGCTATCTAGTTGACTAAATTTTGTGAGAATTCAGAGAGATTCACGCATGCCTTCTGATACCACTATCTTCCCAGAATTCCTAGCGTTACTTTTTTTCCTTTAATGTCCATTTTGCTAGATAAAACTCAGAAGATATCAGTTTTAGTTTAATCTAGGAAAATGATGAAATAATTTTTTATGTTTCCTATTGCTTAAATGGGAAAGGATAATCATATTCACTACAGAGGCTTTAATTTAACCTTTATGAAATTGTTTACATAGGGTAAAATGGTTGAATGATGGCAATTTTATGTGGTTCAACCTACTATGTATTGGTATCAATCCAGTCCTTTCAGGTTACTGAATGAATATAGGCAATACAAAATTTCAAGACTCTTAACAGAGAACACAGTATCATTTCATCTTTTTAAAATCTCCATGTATTTCTAAACTAATGCATTAAATTAGTCAGTACATTTATTTTTACCAACTCTTCATGTTGCATCTTTAGTAAATATATAGCCTCTGCTCATTTCTCTCAAATGTATGTCCTCATTCCCCTGACTTTTCCATTTAGCTTCACCTTTGTGAGAGCACTTGCAGCCAAACTCTTAGATCAGAGTCAGTTTTTTGCTCCTCCCTGACAAAAAGAAATTCCAACATGTCCTGCTTTAATGATAGTTCACTTGCTTTACCCATGCACACACCTGTGTTCAGAAGCAAATAATTCCCCCTAGCACCCCCACACAAAAATTCCTGATTTTATTTAAAAAATACATAGCGATTCTTCAACTACCTATTCACTCATGCTACCTGAGTTAATACTATCCAAGATTGTGATCTATTTGCAGATAAAGGTGTCTGATATATATAAATTGTATATATAAAAAACACTTAATATGCCAAATACATGTAGACATTTAAATTTCTGTAGTCAAATGCCAAGTTAAAATGCAGTGGCATTTAAAGAATTAACCTTTACTACAACTGCCCCTGTGAAGTGCTTAATGTGTACTGTAACATGAAATATTTCTTAGTTCTTTTACAATATATGGCAAAGATACATTGCTTATCTCAAGAAAAATAGGAAAAAAGTAACTGCTATCAAAACAAATTGAAAAAATCCAAAACTTTTGTAGTAATGTACAGATATTGTAATGCTCTATGATAGATTTTTCTGCACGGGTATTCAGTGACTTTCTGAGGAAAACAATACAGGAGGCATAAATAAAATGGTTCACATTGTAAAACAAATCTAAAACATTTCATTTCAGAATTCCCCAGAGAATCCTTTGATAAAGTATATAAACTCCACTAACAAGAGATAAGGCAGGGCACAGTGGCACACTCATGTAATTCCAGCACTTCTGAGGTGGCCCCGTCTCTACTAAAAACACAAAAATTAGCCAGGCATGGTGGTGCACTCCTGTAATCCTGGCTACTCGGGTGGCTGAGGCAGGAGAATCGCTTGAACCAGGAGAAGGTTGCAGTGAGTCACTGTACTCCAGCCTGGGCAACAGAGCGAGACTGTCTCAAAGAAAATGAATAAATAAAAATAAAAGGATAAAAGGGCATAACAAAAGCAACATATGTGGCTCCATATGCATTTCTATAAACAACAGTTAATTCATTGTTGCCTAGGAACTACTGAAAATTTTTGTAGGAAAACGTCACTATTGGTTTCATACCAACTGTTCTGAGGCCACAAGTTTTAGAAACTTTTTGATGAAGTCAATGAGTCCTTGGATGGTTCGAGTTCGCTCTACCGCCCACTTCTTTGTTTTCATAATAGGAGTATCTCCCACAGCCTTTAGCAAAATGTCAACTGTAAAAGAATAAAATTTACTGACAATTACATGAAAACGTCTAAAGAGAATGGAATATAAAAGACTTAGAAATCAGAAATATTTAATCTACATCCATCTTATGTATTTATGATACTGAAGATATGTGAGAGGTATAAAAATGTTAGATTCTTTTCCGTAATTTTTTTCTTGATCCTACGAAGTTCTCCCAACAGGACTAATTTTTAAAATGCATTTTATCTTAACAGGCAATTCCAAAGAGAATACAAATGATCAATACAAAAACAATATTTAAGTTCACAAAAAGCAAAGTAAAATAATGTCATGTCCCTTTTCACCCACCAAACTACTTAAAATTAAAATAATTACCAGTGTAGATATTACTTCTGAGAATGTAAAATGGTACACTCTTTGTGGAATGCAATATGGTAATACAGATCCCAATAAAGGTATACTTTGATTCAATAATACTTCTAGAAATCTAGTCTAAGAAAATACGAGATGTGTAAAAATTCACTTAAAAACATTTCACCTCCGTTTAAGCATTTATTTTTATATGAAACACTGGTAAACCTAAATATCCAAAGGATATTTGGAGGTGACTGATTAAATGGAATGTAGTAAACAGCATATACTTTAAACTGCCTGAGGTTCAAATCCTGGCTCTGCCATTTGCTGGGTATATATGTGGATATTTAATCTCTCCAACAGCATGTATAATATCTCAAATGCATTAGAAACCATCAAAAACACATTCACATAAATATGGAAGAATATGCACCAAAACGTTATTTCTCATTAGTGACATTGTAGGCAATGGTTACTTGGTTTTACTTATGCTTTTTGTAACTACCAAATTTTCTGTAATAAACTTTTCAATAAAGGAAAGCAGTAAGTTATGAACAATAATAGAACCACCAAAGGCCAAAAAGTTGCAGAAAGAGAAATCTTAAGGTTTCAATGATCCAAAACACAGATATGCAAATCCAAACCCTATGAATCTGTCTCTTGAATAAAGTTATTTGCTAAAAAACAACAAACAAACAAACATCTGGCCAGGCGCGTAAGGTGGCTCACGCCAGTAATCTCAGCGCTTTGGGAGGTCAAGGAAGGAGGATCACTTGAGGTCAGGAGTTCAAGAGGGCCCAGTCCCCTTCCAACTTCTTGTTCAAGACTAGCCTGGCCAACATGGTGAAACCCCGTCTCTACTAAAAATACAAAAAATCAGCCAGGGGTGGTGGTGCATGCCTGTAATCCCAGCTACTTGGGAGGCTGAGACAGGGGAATCACTTGAACCCGGGATGCGGAGGTTGCAGTGAGCCGAGATGCGCCACTGCACTCCAGCCTGGGTGACACACTGAGACATCCTCTCAAAAAAAAAAAAAAAAAAAAAGACATCTGCAGTCAAAAACCAAGACACATTGAAAGCAAAATAGTGTATTGCTGCCCCCTAAAGTTAACTCTACTCTACTACACCCTTCTTGCTCCATTCTTTTGGTATTAAATGTTGGAGCCGAAAGATCAGAGGTCAATTTATTCAAGTTTACCCCTGGAATGAAGGCATCTAGAACACATGATGCATGCACATTTTATCTTCCTACTAAAGAACTAATTATCCTAGGCCCAGTTATCTCGGGAATAGGAATGTATTTGGAGAAAACATGGGATTTTATTTATCCTATCTTTCATACCTCCCTTCACTGCTCCCTCAATCCCCTGGGGCTATCAGTAAATCGATTAACGCAATTAAACATTTCCAGAAAGTGAAGCAGAAAATATCATGAGTTATGCTACCTCAGGAAGAAGTGTAAGACAGTGAGAAACTAGAGAAGGAAAATAATTTAATTACAGTTGCCCTCTCTTTTTAATTTTAAAGGTAATTTGCCTGTAGTTTTGAACCCCGGATACACATTAGAATCAACTAGGAAAACACTTACTCCCCAGGTAACCTAACATACCGCCAGTGCCAAAACCTTGGTCTGTTTCAACAATCTTTCTTCTGTAGATTAAAACAAAGGCTGAGGATACAAAACAGTTAAGCTGCTTTCATCAGATTATCCTCAACAAATGATGACAACCTCAAGGTAGGAATAGTTAGAAATAGGTTAGGAATAGAAAGTTTTATATTGGAGAGGCAAACTCAAATGCTAACAAGAGCCAGAAAATAAAAATCTGATCCTTAAATGACAGTTCAATTTGCAAAAAATACTGTTCAGACCAAGAAAATATGCCCTCGAGCAATATTTCGATTGTAAGCCACTGTTTTTTTAGCTTTTCACACAGCTATCATCAGGGTCAAGTAATAAGCTTTTGACTAAGACTGTTAGACCTTAAAACGAATCTCGGAAAGTCCGCTCTTGCCTATAGTACATTGGAAGAAAAAACGCAACAAAAAACTGTAAAACCTGCGGAATTCTTTTGAAGAAAGATTCTAGCGGCTATCCATGAAAAGTCTCACAGTGCATCACGTGGAAATGGGAGTCTGACTTAAAGGGGGAGGGGGGCAGTCTTGGGAGAGAATTATCCTCCACAGCAGCAGAAGTTGAAGAAAAGGCAATGAGACCAATGTCTTTTTTTTTTTTTTTTTTTTTTGAGGTGGAGTTCGCTCTTGTTGTCTAGGCTGGAGTGCAACAGCGCGACCTCCGCTCACTGCCACCTCCGCCTCGTGTGTTCAAGCGACTCTCCTGCTTCAGCCTCCCGAGTAGCTGGGATTACCGGCGCGCGCCACCACGCCCAGCTAATTTTTATATTTTTAGTAAAAACGGAGTCTCACCATGTTGGCCAGGCTGGTCTCGAACTCTTGACCTCAGGTGATCCACCCGCCTCGGCCTCCCAAAGTGCTGGGATTTACAGGCCTGAGCCACCGCGCCCTGCCAGAGACCACTGTCATCTTAAGACTGAACGCGGAAAACTTGTCTATGGACAAAATCAGCCTCTCTGAATCGAGGATGCTTATATGCTGCTTTTCTCATAGGCAACTCTAACTCTAGAGAGTGCTTTAGAACACGTAACCTTGGAAATCTCTTTTACAAAGGAAAACATTCTCAAACAATAAAGGGTTGAGGATAGCTGGTTCAAGCAATGAAATAACTCAAAAAGGTTCCAAAATGTGTTTCTTAAAAAGGTAACATCTATGCCTTTAGCTTTCCCTTAGCAGTCTTCATTTTGCGTAAGAATTTGGTTTTTGGTTTAAGGAGCGAATTCACAACCAACTGGGAGGGGGAAAAAACCAAAAAAGCGAGTAAGTCGGAAGGCGTGAATTCTAATCCAGGCTTTGCCAGTGACCATCCCTACCACCTTAAAACATTATTAAAATAATTAGCTCCTGTGTTAAGTACCTGGAATTACCGAGAACCCCCACTCAGCTCCCTCCCTCCTTCAAAGAGCTTGCAGTCTGGCCAACTCAAAGAATATAGAAAGGGGTGTGGCAGCCAAGTATCAGGACCTACACCGACAGACATAGTATTTTAACACTCAACTCATAAGCCTTAAAAATCAAAAAGTACACTTCTTCTGATGACTAGTCAAAATGCAGGTCTAGGACGGGAGTTCCTCTAAATTTTGCTTCTTTACTGGCCGCCACCCCCAGTCGGATGCAATCTGAACCTCCCGCCTCTCTGCCCGGAAATAAATTCAGTTACTTTTTTTCTTGGTGTCGCCAGCAGGTTCCTCTGTTCCCGGGGAAACTGCAGCGGAAGACGGGGGCTCCGGGGTGGTTGTTTCTGGGGAGACCTCCGTAGGTCCTTCCCCTCCAGCAGCACTTGAGGGAGGAAGCTGCAACATGGACTGCGGCTCCTCCGCCATCTTGCTTGGAGAGATTGGAGAACGGAAGTAGCGATTGAGCGCGTGCAGTGGGCGTGCTTTTTCTCCAGAGAGCGTAGCAAAGGAGGCGCCGGAGAAGGGGAACCCAATTCCACAGTGAAACTTGGTGTTCCTGGCAAGTCATTCAAATCGAAGCTGTGGCAGACTTCTGAACGTTAATAACGCAACATGTGTTTCTCCGCGACTACAGACCTCAGTAAAGGAGAGGTGGGCAACGTCTTCGTGCTTGGTCGAATGCGCACACTCCCCTGTTGGGCCGCTGGCTCGGACCTACAAATGTTTCCGCTTTCCTCAGTGCCTGCCCCGCCCAGGCCCCGCCTCTCGGGCCCCGCCCGGCGACACGGGAGCGCGCGCGGGCGCGTACGGGAGGGGGCGGGTGGGGAAGGATCGCCGGCGAGATTACGAGGCGAGGCTCGTGCGCCCGCCCCCGCCCTGGCCCCCAGTGCCCACCCGGTCGGCCAGGCACAGCCATGATTAAGGCGATCCTAATCTTCAACAACCACGGGAAGCCGCGGCTCTCCAAGTTCTACCAACCCTACGTGAGTATCCAGCTGCTGCTGATCCGGGCGAGGGGGAGTCGTTGGCGACGGGCAGCGCCCAGCGCGGCTTCCTCAGAGCGACCCCCTCCGGCGCGCTGCGGCCCTTCTCCCATCCTGGCCGCCTGGCTCTCGCCGGCTGTCAGCCTCCCGGTGGGTGTGGACGGGGTGCCCACCTCCCTGCCGCGCGGTCAGCCACCGACGTGGCTTTGCCCGGGCGGTTCCTCCGCCCGTCGGTGGGCTGCGTGCCTTCCCGGCTGCGCGGGCGAGGCCCTGGAGACTTCCCGGTGCCTGGCCCTCGCCGATCGGGCAGCGGCAGCCCACCCGCGCCCCGGAGCCCTGCGCCCCGGCCCCAAGAGCCAATCCCGCGCGACTGCCTTGTGCCGCCCGCGGCTGCAGTTAGCTCGGGAGGAGGAAGACCGGGCGGGACTTGTTCTTCTCGCCCCCCTTCCCCGACTCCCAGCCTTTGCAAGTGGACTTCTTTCTGTTCTTTGGACAGATGGGCTACTGGTTTTCACTGTAATCCTCTCATAGGGCAGGAACTTTGGCTTCCTGCGTTTGATAACTGCACGCTCTGTACAGTCTCTCTCCTGTATGTTTCGATACGTGACCGACTGCCCAGTGTGACTTTCAGGTGCCTCCTTATTAAAGAGGAAGATACGTGAGGACCTAATGTTTTTATCAGGCCTTTTAGCAGCTGGCTGCAAATTATTTACCCTCGAAGTAACCGGCGACGTTTGTAGTTGAGTGATTGGAACTGTGGTTCTATACGTAAAAGTTATGATTCTTTACCTAAAAGTTTTAGGTTCTATACCTAAAAGTTAAGCTTCTGGTTTGGCATTTTTCCACGTATGGGAATTTGCCATCATTTATAGTTTTTTTCTATTTATGAAGAATAGTAGCATTTGTAGAACTTCTCTTTTAGATGTGTGAATACTGTTTAGTATGGACAAGTGCAGGAGGCATTAAGGTAGTAGAGATAAGTGATTTATTGATGATCGAGGAAGGGTTTTATAGAGGTATGTGCTCATCTGAGCGAAAATTCACTAGCTGAAACACATAAAATTGGGTTCCCAGTGGTAGGATTAATGTGAGGTGTAACTGTTGTGTGGTATTGTGGCACTTTGCTTATAGCCAGAAATGAGCTTTCAATTCAATTTTGAAATTGTGCCAAGGCTAACACTTTTATGCAGATAAGTCCCAGATGGAAATCAATCTTGCCGTTACAAAGTAAATGTTAAAATGTCAGTTTGCCTAAAATGATAATGCAGTCTGTGGAGGTGTTAGTTGAAGTGAGAAATCTTGAGCTTATTCTTCATTTTTTTTTCAGTTGTTTTGCTTTTGCTAGCTATAAAGAATATTTTCTGCTACTCCTGTGTGGTTTTAATTTAGTATAACTTAAATACTGATGGTCTGTTTAAAAATTCTACATCATTCTGTAATCCAGCTTAAATTCTAGTTGATCCTCCCGAGTGAAAAAAATGCCATTAACTTTACCTGTTTGTTAAAAGATAGTACCGGCCTTTATTGAAGGAATCTTTTTCATAACCATTTTGCCAGTGTCATCCATTTGCAGTATAAAAAAGGTATGTTGCAATAGTGAAACAATTCAAAAAATTATTTTTCCATATCTAAACTTAAGCAATGTTCAAAACAGTGGGTTTTCTGGCTAATCCATATAATCAGTGTATACTATTCGTGTAGTATAGAATGTAACTATCTACTGAAAAATGCATTTAATTTAGAAACTCAGGAATCTGCCTTTCCCTTGTCCAAAAGTGGAACAGAAGTATTGTTTACCATCACTCACTAGGTAGCAGTGACGGTTAATGTGGGAAGAGGCAGTTCTGGCAGCAGTGGCAGCTCTGGTGGCATTTTTGGCCATGGTATGAGTGACAGTGCCACTGAGGGCAGAGAGCTAGAAGATATATAAAGAAGAATCTGGTGGTCACTGGCCATGTATAAGTGGAGTATGAGAAGTTGTTTCTGTGTATTAAGTTTCTATAAGTTGGGTTTTGCTGAGTGTGGTTTTTTTTGTCTTTCGGGAATAATTTAAGATTATTTACATATTTGCTTCCTCCACTAGACCATAACCTTTTTGAGGACAGTTATTTTTTTTTCATTCATTCATTCCATCAGTTTGTCGACAGATATTTAATTCATGCCTACCATATGCAGAAACAGTTTTAAAATCTGAAGATGAACAGATAACTTTTGCCCTTGCTTGAGAAACATAGATAGAGCTATTAAGGAGTAGGCTATATTATAGCATGCCAGATAGTATTAAGTGCTGTGGAAAAAAAATAAAGCACGGAACAGTCTTAGAGACTGAGAGGATGACAGTTGAAAATAGGATAGTCTGGTAAGTTCTCACTGAGAAGGTAGCATTTGAGCAAAGACTTGAACAAGGTAAGAAAGGCAGCCTTCCAGATATCTAGGGGAAGAGCATCCCAGGTACAAGGAGCAGCAAATGCAAAAACCCTGAAGAGAGTGCCTGTTGGAAGAACCCCAGGAATTTCTACATAGCAGGAGCAGACTGTGTAAGGGAACATGAGTTGAAAGTGTCTGTGTAGGGCGTCATTCTATTCTTGCTGCCTGGAATGTCCTTCCTTTCCGTTGCCACGTGTACAAATTCAACCCCTTGTTCTAGGCCCAGCACAAACGTCACCTAAACAGTCTGTGAAGCCTTTGATCTTGCTCAAAGGCTCCTCTTGTGTTTTAGGATTTTATTTTTTATCTTTGTTATGGCACAATATTCTTGTTCACAGCCTGTAATTCCTCGTGGCAGCCATCCTATAGAATACTTGAAGGAACGTATGAGATTTTAGAGATATTTGTGTCATTCTTAGCAGTCAACACTGAGGCTTGAACATAGAAAACTAACTCTTTGCTAAATGCATTTATTTAGAATCTCCTAGCTTGGGATAGAGTTTGGATTAGAATTGACTTCCTGAGTTTCCGTCTGTCTTTTAAAATGTAGTCCTTCACTAACTAGAGGTTTTACGAATTTCTGCCTTTAGCATAAAAGTAGTGATGGAATACCTGTTACTCAGCTGTTTCTGTTTTAAGAGGTCTCTAAGACGTATATGTCCAATATGAATAAAAATTTTGAGTTTAATTTATTGAACAATATCTAGGGATGTGACTGAGCTAACGATTCCATATGCTGGCAGGATGCTGAGGTTTGAGTCCAACAGTAATGGTTTAACACTAAGCCATTTGAAAAATGTTTAACCCTTTGCCAACAAGTTTATGCTACTGCATTGCATTTTCATTCCTCGTTTATCTCCCTCATAATATAACAACTTATATATTCATCTGCCCTTTAACAGTGCACATTTCCATTTCATGCTGTAATGGATTGTTAGATTAAATTGTGGCTCCAAGCTGCTATATGTGAGAAATATGAAGTCACACACCTGTTTTGCTAAACGGAAGTTTTGGTTCATTCTGCTAGAGTTAGACATTACGAATTCAAGTGTGGGCTGGGTGCCTTGGCTCATGCCTGTAATCTCAACACTTTGGGAGGCTGAGGCAGGCGGATCACCTGAGGTCAGGAGTTCAAGACCAGTCTGGCCAACATGGTGAAACCCCATCTCTACTAAAAATACAAAAATTAGCCAGGCATGGTAGCGCACGCCTATAATTGCAGCTACTCGGGAGGCTGAGGTAGGAGAATTGCTTGAACCTGGGGAGGTAGAGGCTACAGTGAGCTGAGATCGTGCCATTGCATTCCAGCCTGGGTGACAGAACGAGACTCCGTCTCAAAAAAAAAAAAAATTCCAGTCTGTACTCAGAATGCCTCCCTTTTTGTTTTTGCCTTCTATATCCTTGGTCTATGACTGCACAAATTCAAATATTTTTCTTCATTTGTCTTTTTAAGTTGATGCGTAGCTTCAGCGACTTGGCAGCAGTAACCTTTAGTCTTTTAATACTTGCCTAACAGTATTTGTGCGTTACTGTAAATAACTAATGAGACTTATATCTTATAAACCAAATATATTTTTACATAGCTATCAAACAAAAAAATCTCTTGGGTTATGATTCCATAGTGTATCCTCTGGTGAATTACTTAAAAAAAATTTTTTTTATAGAGAAAAGGTCTCACTTTGCTTAGGCTGGTCTTAACCTCCTGGCCTCAAGCAGTCCTCCAACTTTGGCCTCTCCAAGTGCTGGGATAAAGATCTGAGCCACTATGCCTGGCCTGTGAATTACTTTTATAAAGTGGAAATGTCTTTCTTTTGTGTGGATTATCTTAGTAGTTTCTGCAGATATAAAATACCATGTGTATATATGCATGTGTGCGTACACACCACACATATATGAAGTACAAGCCGGAAAATTTTCAAGTTAATGTATATGAGTTGCCTCAATTTTTTAATAAACTATATTTAATTAAACTGTTAACCAAATGCAAGCCTTAGGAGAAACTCTAAGATTCTTCTTTCCCGTTTTTCTTTTAAATTTTTAGCATAAAAATACAAAGTATTGAAAGTATAGATAACATTTTTTCTTTTAAAAATATCCCTTAAAAAGATCCATCCATGTTCACTGATGTCTTTTTTTAGTGACTATTAAGACATTGTGGCAGATGGGATAATTAAACTTAAGTCTGTGATCAAGATAGAATTATCAACACTGCTGAGTATGAGGGTGTTAACACGTATTAACACATGGCATTTCAGCTTTTTGTTAAGAAGAAAATTCCATACGATTTGGTTTCCTTCCATATTAGTTATAATGCATTTGTCTGCATAAATTGGGTTTTATGTAGCCTGACTCAAATGTTTAGAAAGAACTATGTGAGGTACATTATAGGAAGTGCAGAGTAGTAGACGGATTCCAAAATTAAATGATTCAACAAATCGATGACTTTATTGTAGATCCAATTTCTTTTTCTTTATCTGCTTTGCTCATCACAAAATTACTATTTCCAAAGGCTGTTTTTCTCCTTGAAATTGGTGGTAATCAATTCAATTCAGAAAGAGACAACTATCTGTTTCTGCAGTCCTGGACTGTGTCTTTTTCTTCATTCTGCTTAGACCCACCCAAGACCAATAATATTAATAGCTTACCCTAATCAAGATCTAACCTTGGATTGGAGCTGAAGATGAGAGTGCAAACGGGAATGAAATGGATATTCTGTTGGAAAGATTAAAGAAAGGAGTGGATGGTGGGTAGGCAAACAAGGGTCTGCTATTTCCTCTTCTAAACTTTTAAAAAAATATTTATTTTTATGGCCGGGCACGGTGGCTCATGCCTGTAATCCCAGCATGTTGGGAGGCCTAGGTGGGAGGATCATTTGAGCTCCGGAGTTCAAGACCAGCCTGGGCAATGTGGCAAAACCCTGTCTCTATGCAAAAAATACAAAAATTAGCGAGTCATGTTAGCACACACCTATAGTCCTAGCTACTTAGGTGACTGAGGTGGGAGGATTGCTTGAGCTCCGGAGGTTGAGGCTGCAGTGAGCTGAGATTGCACCATTGCACTCCAGCCTGGGTGCCAGAGGAGACTCAGTCTCAAAAAATTAAAAAAAAAATTTTTTTATTAAGGTACAGATGACAAAAAAAATTACACATATTTACAGTGTACATGCCATTTTCGTATATGTATGTATTGTGAAATGGGTAAATCAAGCTAATTAACATATCTGTCACCACTGTTCCCTCTTTATTAGCTTTTAATATATATTAGTTTTCTGTAATTTTAATATGCTTCTGAGGTTAATATCAGGAATGGTTCCTTGTAATATGCAATACTGAACATGTGTCACAATAGGTCTTAATTTCAGGTTTTCCTTGTATCAAAGTGTCCTCGAAAAACCCCAATGCTGATACGGTCACAGTCTTTATATGAAGTATGCTGGAAAACTTGCTTTTTAAAAATTAAGGTTAAACCTTTTGAATATTTAATTGTAAAGGAGGAAATAAAGTGTTCAAAGTTAAAATGATTTTTGGTTTTGAGGTAACTGTTATAAACAGTACAATGTTATAGGTCATTTCATGGCTTTTCTAAAAGAAGGCCTTACATAACGTACCTATATTATATTCTTTAGCAAAGGTGTTTTCAATTTTAAGTAAGTTTCTTTTTTGTGACTATGTGGAAAATTAAGTATTAAGGCCACTAAGGTCATTCTTGATTTTCCCACACACAGGTAATTATTAACACTTAGTGTATTTCCCCCAGTCTTTATTTTTCCTTTCAGAATGTCCCAGTGAATAGGATATACCTTTTAGACATTAATAACACAAATAAATGCTTTGAAGCTGATGGTGGATTTATTAGACATTGTGGCTTTAAGGTAACTGAGTATGTTAATGTTCAGCCACTCTATTGTTAAAATTTAAAAAACACAATATATGTTAATAGCACATTAATAATTTGCATGTTTTAAGAACTGTATGTATATCTTTTGTATAAAATTAAACTTAAACCTGTGTAACCTGAGGTTATCAGTGTCCTTGTCTTTTTCATTCTAAAGGGAAATCTTCGCTAATTTTTGTTTGAAAGTCAAGAGTTCATTCTTGCCTTTAGCACTTAGAGTCTTCTTTGTACCTGGGGATTATGGATTTTGTCACTGCTGTTTATAATTCAAGGGGGTTCTGAGCTGTTACCATCGAGAGGGCCCAGTCCCCTTCCAACTTCTTGTTATATAAAACTCTCACATTAGGCTAACTAAACACATTCTTTCTTCACCCATCCCGCCTTTTCAGCTTTCCTCTCATCAAATCCTTTGAACTACAATATAGTTAGAATTCTTTGCTGAAGAATCAGGCAACTCTTAGAAGGATACGGAGATGAAAAAAGAACAATTCTAGCTACCAACTGTTTTCTTAAGACTCCAAGTGGAGGAAGCACCTGTAGAGTTAGGCCTCTGACTAGGCCTTCTAGAGATAGGCCTGTGGGAAGAGGAGTGAGCTTTCTGGATACTTTCTGATCTGTCTCTCCGTTACACTCTTCTCTTGTCCTGTCCATATTCTTTCAAGTATTTATTTGTTGCTTGTATGGCCCTATTGTAAGCACTAGTAATACAGTGATGAGTAAGACAGATGTCACCCTTGCCCTATGAGTTTACATTCTGGTGATAGGAGATAGGCAATAAATTATTTAAGATTGTAATTAGTCTGAAGAAAAACGAAACAGTATAAGGGAATAAAGCTTGACGGAGGAGAGCCTGTATTAGATAGGGTCATCGGGAATACCTCTTTGACGACCTGACATTTGAGAGGAAAACTGAATGAGATAAGAGAGGGAGAATTATAAGAACAGCAAAGAAATGAATGTTTCAGGCAGAAAGAGGTGCAGTCTCCCTCAAATGGGACCACACTTGATGTGTTCAGGAATAGCAAGAAGGTAAGCTGAGAAATCACAGGGAAGAGAGGCAGGAGATGAAGCTAAAGAGAATGATGGGGACAGATCATGCCTGTATGCCACACCATGCCCCTTCTTGACATCATTCAGTTTGATGACATCATGCCCAGCATGTTCTCCACAAGAGGAGATACTCCTCTTCAAATCATACTTGTATTTTGCCATTTGAACTGTGCCTCTGCAGAAGGGGCCGTGAGGCTCTCCTCTGATTAGTTACTTTCTTCTCTACCCAGTTATTGTTAGGCTCTGGAAAGATGGGGTTGCTAGGCCAGTGAATAAAGATAAAAGTCAGTGCATCAAAACCAGGCATGGTGTGTGCCTATAGTCCCAGCTACTTGGGAGGCTAAGGTGGGAAGATTGCCTGAGCCCAGGAGTTGAGGCCATGCTAGGCAACCATAGCAGGACCCCTGTCTCCTGGGAAAAAAAAAAAAAAAAAACCAAAAAGCAAAAGAAACAAAAAACATGAGTGCTCCAGTTCTGTACAGCCTCTCTATCAATGAGACCTGTGATCAAGCTTTCCTAAGTCATCTGTAAAGTAACACAACTCAAGAAGAAAATGATTTTTTTTCTTAACTTATTGTCTTCATTATATGTGAATAGAGTTTATGTGAAGCCCACTGGACCCACCTCTATTGTGCCAAAAAGCATTTACATTTTTCCACTCTTGCAATCCTGATATAATTACAAGAATCACTTACTGTCAGTCACAGTTCTCTTTGTTACTCAGGAGGAAAGGACTATCTTTTAATATTCCAGACTCACTGAATTGTTTCAATTACCTTGTACTTACCGAGGAAGAGTACCAGTTGATTCTACCGCATACATATCCTGCTATTTCCTGTCATTAATATATCTTAGTGTGATATGAAAGGGTTATAAAATAAACCTTATTGTAGTAAAAATATATAACATAAAATTTATCATTTTAACGGTTCCAAGTGTACAGTTTTGTGGCATGAAGTATATTCACATTGTTGTGTCACCATCACCACCATCCATCTGTAGAACTTAATCTTTCCCAGCAGAAACTCCTTACACATTAAACACTAACTTCCTATTATCCTCTTCTCCTAGTACCTGGCAAACACCATTCTACTTTGTGTCTCTATAAATTTGACTGCTCTAAGAACCTCATATAGGAGGCATCATGGAATTTTTGTCTTTTTGAAACTAGCTTTTCTTTCAGTATGTCTTCGAAGTTCACTCATGTTGTATAGCATGTATCAAAACTTCCTTAATTGTTAAGATGGAATAATATTTCATTGTATGTGTGTACATACCATTGACCTAAAAGGAAGAGGCTCAAGCACAAAATAGTATTCAGAGTTTACTTGAGCCAAAATGAGAACAGTTGCCTGGGAGAGTCAGGCATTAAATAAAGGGGACATGGAGTGGGATGATACTAAGTTGTCTGTCAAGAATTCTCACTAGTTTATAGATACAACGTTGGTTAATGATTGACTAACATTGTTGAGATACAGGGAGTTGGTTATAATGTGTGGTGTAGCATTATTAGGTTATTTTCTAGTTACTTGTGGCAGTACAAAGCAGTTTCAATAGATAAGTATTTACCATAGCTCAAAGGAGGGAAGTAGGATGTGATTGCTGTCACATTTGATTGCCTTTCTGGGCCAGATCATTTAAAAGGACTTGCATTCCTCAGATAAAAGTTTCTTTCTCAATACCGTATTTTGTTTATCCGTTTGTCAGTGGAAACTTAGGTTGCTTCATCCTTTGGCTATTCTGAATAATGCTGCTGTGAACGTAGATGTACAGATATCTGTTTGAGTTCCTGCTTTTACTTTTTTAGGTACATACCTAGAAGTGGAATTGTTAGATTATATGGTAATTTTATGCTTCGCTTTTTTCTGGGGAAGTGTCACATCATTTTCCACAGCAGCTGTACCGTTTTACCTTCCCACCAGCAATGCACAAAGGTTTTAGTTTCTCTACATCCACGTTACTTTTTGTTTTTTGAAAATAGCCATCCTAATGTTTATGAAGTGATATCTCATTATGGTTTTGATTTGCATTTCTTTAGTGACTAGTGCTGTTGCGGGTCCTTTCATGTGTTTATTGGCCATTTGTGTATCTTTGGAAAAATACCTATTTGAGTCTTTCACCCATTTTAATATTCAGTTGTTTGCTTTTATTGTTTAGTTGTAGGAGTTTTAAAAATATATTCTAGATATCAGTCTCCTATTGTATATATGATTTGCAAATATTTTCTCTAATTCTGTGGTTGCCTTTTTACTCTGTTGATAGTGTCCTTTGATACAACTTTTTAATGAGATTTAACTTACATGTTTTGTTGTTTTGTTGTTGTTGTTGCTGGTGCTTGCTTTTGGTATCATACCCAGAAAATAATTTTTTAATTACTATATAGTAGTACATTGTATAGTATACTATAACCAATGTGGACTTCAATTTTGAGTAAGATTTTTTGATAAGATTAAATAAGAGAATGGTTGCAGAACCTGACATATAAAGACTTAGTAATTGTGTAAATAGTAATGATTACTTTTATTACTGCTTGTTACTTCCTACTTCTAATTGGAAGATCATGTAGTTAGTCATAGTACCATAGAACACACCAGAGATTGTTCTCAAATACTCTTTGTATTTTCTCAGAATGAATTATCTCTTTTATTTTATTTTTTTCCAAAAACCCCAGTGTTTAAATTATATGGGCCCTGTTTTGGTAAAAGGCAAAAGGTTTATAAGATCTGAAGAGAAACCAGAGTATGTGGGCCCTGTTTTAGAATGAACTTGCTGCTTATTATAAAATGCGAAGTCCCAAACACTCTTCAACAGAAAAGTTCTGTAAGAAGACTTTTATAGGAGAAAGTATGGCTATAAAAGTTGCCCCAGCTTTTTTTCTTTTTCTCTGAGAATTAGCCAACCTTTTTAAAAAACATCTCAGTGGCTTCTAGAATTATATCGTGGTGTGCAACCATCGCCACAATCTAAGTTTAGAACATTTTTATCAAACTAAATGAAATTTAGTACCTATTAGCAGTCACTCTTCAATCCCCACTCCCCACCATCCCTGGCAACCACGAATCTGTTTTGTTTCCATAGATTTTTCTATTCTGAACATTTTATATAAATGGAATCATGAAGTATTACAGCCTTGTAATTGGCTTCTTTTACTTAACATGATGCTTTCAGGGTTTGCCTATGTTGTAGCATATATTAATATTTCATTACTTTTTATAGCCAAATAATATTTTAGTATGGAGAGATGTATATACACTGCATCTTGTTTGTTCATTTATCAATTGGTGGACATTTGGGTTGTTTCCACTTTTTGGTTTCCATGAGTAATGATGCTATGAGCATTCATGTGGGAATTTTTGTGTGACCATATGTTCTCATTTCTCTTGGGTATGTAATTGGGAGTAAAATTGCCAAATCATGTGGTAAGAATATGTTTAATTATTTGGAAAAATGCCAGACTATATTCTAAAGTGACTGTACCATTGTGCCTTCCCACCAACAATGTCTGAGGGCTCCAGTTTCTTCATGTCCTAACCAACTATTGTTATTGTCAGTCATTTTTATTCTAGCTGTCCCGATGGGTATCAAGTAGTATCTCATTGTGATGTTCACTTACATTTTCCTGATGACAGATGATGTTGAACGTCTCTTCATGTGATTATCGTCCATTTACATATCTCTTTGAAAGAAATATATATTCAAATCCTTTGCCTGTTTTTAAGTTGAGTTGTCATTTTATTATTGACTTGTAGGAGTTCTTAATATACTCTACGTGCAAATCCTTTATCAGGTATATGTTGTGCATGTATCTCCTCTCATTCCATAGGTTGTCTTTTTACTTTCTTGCTGCTGTCACTTACAGCACAGTGGTTTTGAATTTTGATATCATCTAGTTTATCTCTTTTTTCTTCACTTGAGCTTTTGGTATCCTCTCTCAAAAATCTTTGCCTACTCCAAGGTCAAAATCTTGTAACCATTTTTCCTTTCAAGAGTTTAGTAGCCTTAATTCTTATACCTAGGTCAGTGGTTCATTTCAGGTTAGTTTTGTGTATGGTATAAGGTGGGGATCCAGTTTCATTCTTTTACATGTGGATATTTAGTTGTTCGAGCACCGTTTGTTGATTATTCTTTCCCTATTGAATTGTCTTGGTACTTTACCCCAAGTTTTCCTCCCAAATTTTATCTTGTTCTTGGAGTTCTTAGACCTTCCAGCTGCCACCATGGTTGACCCTCTAAATATTTCAAACTCAGTCTGTCACCTTCTCAGCTTTTTGTTATTTCAGTAATAGAGTGTTTGCCCCTGAAACTGGGAAACATTTTAATATGTGTCTCAGTTCATTTTGTGCTTCTATAACAGAATACTTGAGACTGGATAATTTATAGTGAACAGAAATTTATTTGGTTCATGGTTCTGGAGGCTGGGAAGTCCAAGGTCAGGGAGCCACATGTGGTGAGGGCCTTCCTGCTGCATCATAACATGGTGGAAGGCATCACATGGTATGCATGTGGGCAAATGTGGGAGCAAACTCGCTTTGATAACAAACCCACTACTGTAATAATGACCTTCATTCATTCATGAGAGCAGAGCTCTCATGACCTTATCACCTTTTAAAGGTCTTACCTTTTAACACTGTTGCATTGGAGATTAAATTTCCAACACATGAACTTTGGGGGATACATTCAAACCAAAGCAGAATGGTTGATGGTGGTTTAGGGGGTTAATTATACCTGCCATTTATTTAGTACTTTTTTGTGTGTGCTAAGCATTTTTTATACATTGTAAGAGAAAATATGAGAGAATTCTTCTCTGAAGAAATTTAATGAGGTATCTTGGAGAGTTCTAATTAAGTTACTATTGTAGGTGCCCTAGTCTCTTCTTGTTTGGGATTTAAGAATCCTGCCATCCTGATTGCTGGTTCTTTGTACACTCTGGCTGAAGTTAGGCCTGCCCATGTACAGAGTCTCCAGCCAGACTTCTCACTTAGGAGAGGCATTGGCAAAAAACACACTAACTGAATTTTCTTTGCTAGGGTCTTCTCTTTTTCATGATTCCTAAATGTTTGGAGTGCTCTGAGGCTTTGTCCTCAGACATCTCTTTTTTTTAAGTGCAACATAAACTTATTATTCTTCATATATTTTCTTGATTCTGTGATTTTGTCCACATTTTTACTTCTGCCCTTCATGTAACTTCATACTCCCCATTCTCTATATTTTTGAATTCTACCTATTCTTTAAGGCCCTTCCTCAGTATCTGTCACTTTTCTTTGAAGATGACAATATTGCTGCTCAAAATCATTGTTCCTCTTGACTTCTTACAGTATGTTATTTGTGCTATTATTATGTCAGAAATTGCCCTGTACCTTTTATTATGAAAAGTTACTTTCTCTCTCTATATATATAGATGTGTGTGTGTTTTTTTTTTTTTTTTTTTTTTTTTTTTTGAGACGGAGTTTCACTCTGTAACCCAGGCTGGAGAGCAGTGGCGCAATCTCAGCTCACTGCAACCTCCACCTCCCAGGTTCAAGCGATTCTCCTGCCTCAGTCTCCCGAGTAGCTGGGACTACAGGCATACACCACCACGCCTGGCCACTTTTTTTGTATTTTTAGTAGAGATGGGGTTTCACCATGTTGATCAGGGCAGTCTTGAACTCCTGACCTCAAATGATCTTCTTGCCTTGGCCTCCCAAAGTACAGGGATTACAGGTGTGAGCCAGTCCTATTTTAATATTTTTATTCAACCAGGACCTCACAGCCACCTAGGCTGGAGTCCAGTGGTATGATCACAGCTCACTCGCAGCCTTGATCTTCCTGGGCTCAGGTGATCCTCCCACTTCACCCTCCTGAGTAACTGGGACTACAGGCATGCATCACCATGCCCAGCTAATTTTTGTATTTTTTTGTAGAGATGGAGTTTCACCATGTTGCCCAGGCTTGTCTGGAACTCCTGGCCTCAAGCGATCCTCCCACCTTGGCCTCCCAAAGTGCTGGGATTATAGGCGTGAGCCACTGCGCCTAGTTGATTATGAGGAATTCTGTTTCTTTTTTTGAAATATAAAAAAGGCAAAATACAAAACTATAAGTTCAAAATAATGATATCTTATGTTTTACTTCTTGTATTAGATCATACGCTGTTTGTCTTTGATCTTGGTAATCCTCTATATTTTAACATCTACCAGAGTGAACGAATGCATTTTAAGAAAACACTTTCCTAAATTTTTAAAAGAATGATGAGGATAATGACATATTGATATGATTAGAGGGAAGTTTTAAAGTTGCCTTTGTGATATATGCATAAGGACAGGAAGGAAACATAGGAAAAGAGAAAACATTATTAGTGGGTTTCTGATTTTGTAAAGTTTATTTTTGTTTTTCATTAATGAATTAAATATTAAAATAATAAAAGTTTTTGCCTTTTTGTAACTGTAGTTGTCTTTAGACTGATGTAATCTAGGAGTTGTGACCAACTGAAATATAGCTCTTTTGACTTCTGTTGTGAAACTATACTGTTAGGAAATCTGATCAGCCTGAAGTAAGTTCTAGGCTCCTTAATGAAAGCTGTTAAGTTAAATAAGGGAAATAGTTTTATGTCAGCAGATACTTATTTAAGTTTAGCTTTAGCCTTTGGATGTTTGATTAAAATTTTAAGGCATTCTTTCCTATTTTTTAAATTCATTTTTAATTGACATAATAATTGTGCATATTAATGGGGTACAGTGTGATGTTTTGATCTATGTACACATTATAAAAGGATTCAATCAAGCTAGTTAATATATCCAGCATCTTTTTTTTTTTTTTTTTTTTTTTTAAAGAGATATCATCTTGCTCTCTCTTCCAGGCTGGAGTGCCCTGATGCCCAGGCTGACAGGCAGTGGTGTGATCATTAGCTCACTGCAGCCTCAACCTTTTCAAGGGCTTCAAGGGATCCTTTTGGCTTGGCCTCCTTGGTAGCCAGGACTCCAGGTGCCCGCCACCATGCTCAACTAAGTTTTTGAAACGTTTTGTTTTGTTTAGATGGGGTCTTACTTTGTAGCCTAGGATGGTATGAAATTCTTGGCTTCAAGTGATCCTAGGCCTTGGCCTCCCAAAGTGCTGGGATTACAAACGTGAGCCACCGCACCCAGCAACGTATCTGTCATCTCATCAACTTGTTATTTCTTTGTGGGGAGAATGTTAAAAATACATTATTTTGGAAGTTTTAAATATACATTATTATTAACTGCAGTCATGCAGTTCAGTAGATCACAAAAACTTATTCCTCCAGTCTAACTGAAACTTTGTACCCTTTGATCAACATTTTTGCTTTCCCCATTCCTCTTTTTATTCCCACCACCAGTCTCTGGTAACCACCCTACTGATTTTCTTCATTGAGTATTGCCAGCATTCTAAGAAGATTCCAAGTGGCAGCAGTTGAAGTTCCTATGAGAAATTCTTTCACTGTCAATATAATGAAACATAGTTAAAGGTTAGCACAGTTGACCTCTTCCTTGATAAGCAGTAATATAATGCAGAAAGATAACATTCCTTAAAAGAAAACTTCCTATAAGATTTTATTGTCCTTAGAATTCTAGAACTGACTTTTCAGATAAGGTCCAGAGGTAGTACTTAAAAATAAGTCAGTGTTAATGCATGCTTATTATGTGCCAGATATCATTCTATGAGTATGTACATATATGTATAAAGTAAGTGTATGAACTCAGTTCTCACAACACCACCATGAGGTAGATGCTATTGGTTTCTCTATGCTACAAATGAGGAAAACTCAGGCACAGAGAAGATAAGTAACTTGCCCAAAGTCACACAGTTAACAAAGAGTACATCCAGGAATAAACCCATATATCTGGTTGCAGATTATTTACTCTTCTCTTTCCCTTTTAGTTTGTTTCTTCAAGTTATACATACGTATTGGTTAAAGAATCTAATAGTTCCATAAAGTTTATTATGAAAAATAACATTCCTTCATTTCTCCCTTTCCACAAGTAACTACTTTTAGCTGCTTTCAGTGTTTATGTACATGTGTCTAAATAATGTACTTGTTTTACAGCCTGACTTATTATTTGTAGACGTGATTTATTCTGCTATTAAAATTGATTATTTGGCTGTTCTCTCCTCCACAACTAATTCCCAGTCCTCTCATAGTTATTTCATAATTTTGGTTAGATCAGTGTTTTGATGTTTACATTAATTTATTATGTAAACACTTTCTTCAGCCGAGCCATGTTGTAAACTGTACTGTTTTTTCTTTCCTGACACTTTGTTTTCCTTAAAGGTTGTAATTACCTTTTCTTTTGATGTAGTGTTTAATGCGCTTATCACTAATTTACATCTTTGCCAGTTGTCTAAATCTTACGCATCTTTTCTCCGTTTTATGTTCTTAAATTTTAAGTCTTTTCTGGAGCCTTTTGACGAGGACCAATCCAGACCAGTTGTAAGGCAGTCATGCAGGGATCTTTATTATTTTAGGGGATTCGTTTTGCTTGTTTCCTGTGTTGGACCTCCTGTTGCTTCATTTCTTTGTTTATTATCTTGCCATGGAGGAGCCAGTAATACCCTCCAGTAATTTCTTGAGAAAAGGTCATGGGAAGTAGATTTTTTGTGACCTGGCATGCATGCCCCAAAATTCTTATGACTCCACATTGACTGCATATAAAAGTTTAGGTTTGAATTTTTTCTCAGAACTTTGATTATATGCTCCATTACCTTTTAGTTTCCAGCGTTGCTATCTAAAAGTCTGAAGCAGTTCTGATTACTTATCTTTCATGTGTGATCATTTATACCTTCTAAAAAGTTGCAGATTCCTGTTTTTGGGGCAGAGTTTCTACAGTTTCACAGACCCTTGCCATGGGTCTGTTTTCATTTATTGTGCTGGGTATTTGATGGGTCCTTTGATTGTAGAAACTTTTGTCCTCTACTGGAAACATTTCTTCATTTCCTGTTCTCAAGTCTCCTTTTTTCAGTTTTTCTGAATTTCTCTGGACTCTTCTACATTTCTTATTCTTTCTCTTTCGTTTTCTATCTTTGTGCCCTTTGGCTCTATTTTCTCAACTTTATTTTCCAGTTTTCTACTGAATTTTTAAAATTTCTCCTTATATTTTGAATTCCCATGAGCTTCTTTATTTCTGAATTTCACTCTTTTATTATATACTGTTATTTTATAGTTGCATTATCTTTTCTTACCTTTCATATTAATGATATATATTTTTAAATTTTCTTCTCTTTACTTGGTTTGTTTCCTCTGAGTTGCTTTTTCCCTTATTTTATGTTTAACTTTTTAAAAAAATTTATTTTTTTTAATTTTTATTTTTTATTATAGTTTAAGTTCTGGGATACATGTGCAGAATAGGAAGGTTTGTTACATAGGTATACATGTGCCATGGTGGTTTGCTGCACCTATATTAGAGTTGTCTTCAACTGTCCAATAATCCTTGATTGACTGCTCCTTTCTAAGGATAGAGTACTGAAAGCTGATTGGAAGCTCTAAATCCATGATTAGAGGTTGCCTGTGCGATCTTTACTTGAGGTAATCAAGCTAGGCAATTTAAGTAGTGTAGGAATTGGAATTGTTGTAACTACAACTCCCCAAATCTTCGTGACTTAACATAATAAAAGTTTGTTTCTCACTTACATAAAGTCCAGCGTTGGTGTTCTTGGTCAACTGGAACCTTTCATGTGGGCCTTTTTTTTTTTTTTTTTTTTTTTAAATCATTCTTGAGAAGGGGACAAAGGAACTTCTACATCTAGTTAGCATGGAAGATTTTGCAGGAATTTTCATGAGTGAGGCTTGAATAGTATATTTTTAACAACCTGATCATCTGGGAGGAAAAAAGCTCTGATTTGTAGCATTTGCTGATCTTTGTGGTATAAATACTTCGCCGTGACCAAGTTCAGGCTACCAACATGACGTCACCAAATGCAGAATTAGGAAGAGATACACCCAATAGACTTTCATGCCAGGTCTGGCATACCACAGACTACCAGCCACATTCCACTGGCCAGAACTGTGTTGTATGGCTCCACCTAAATTCAGGGGAGGGTGAAATTGTGTGCCCTGGAAGTAAGGGAACTAGATTTTAGTGAGCAGCTAACAGTTTTCTGTCATAGTTGGTATCTCCATTATCATTAACTTTATATCTAGTTGGAGTTCCTACAGAGTTATGTTCCAATCTCCTGCCTAGATGGTGAAGAAGGCCTAGCGCTAGGTATTCTGAGAACTCTCATTAGACAGGATCTGGTGGTATCTGTACATTTACATAATCCCCATGTTTTCAATGTGGTCCCTGAATTTATTTTATGTTACTGTAACAAATTACCACAGACTTAGTGGCTTAAAACAACACAAACTTATCGTTGTATGGTTCTTTGGGTTAGAAGTCAGACGTGGGTTTTACTGGACTAAAATCAAGGTATTGGTATAGCTGCATCCCTTTCTGGAGGCTCTAGGGGCGAATCTATGCTCTTGTCTTTTCCAGCTCCTAGAGGCCACCCTCATTCCTTGCTTATGGCTTCCATTCTCCATGTTCATAGCCAGCTGCATAGCATATCTCTGATTCTTTTTCTGTAGTCATATCTCCCTCTGACCACAGCCCAGGAAAGATTCTCAGATTTTAAAGTACCATGCCATGCAATTAGCCCCACCTATATAATCTGGGATAATATCTTCATCTCAGAGTCCTTAATCACATCTGCAAAGGCATTTGTCATGTTAACCACATATTTACAGGTTCCGGGGATTAGGGTGTTGTCATTTTTTGGTGGACCATTTTTCTGCCTACCACAATACCACTTGCTCTCCGAAGACCCTCCCTTTGATCTATTCCTAGTAATAAGATTAAGAACGTTTCTTGGGGATGGTAGTGGGAATTTAGTGATCCTTCTGCTTTTTAAACAAACTTTTAGTCCTTATTTTACACTACTGTCTTCATCCTCACTTCCAGACATATGTAAAAGCACCAATTCATGAGTTTTTGCCTATTTTGTGACACAAATTGAGTTAGTTTTATGATTTCCCTCTCACCATTTAGGATTAAATTTTCTGAGAATACTTTAACACTTATTTAAACGCTTTCAAGATTTTGTTGTTCTTGTCTTCCTTTCCCATTCTCCTCATCCTTGTGTGTTTATGCCTTTACTGAAAAAAACCCTTTAATATTGTTTTAGCTGGGGTTTGGGCAGGCAACAAATGCAGATGTGTGTTTAATTTACCATCTTAATTAGAACACAGCTTGCACTTTTAACTTCTATACCATACTGCCTTAACTTTATTGCCTCTTTTTTTGTGTGTAAGGTAACCCAGATTTTGGGTAATATAAAGGGATGTGGATCTTGTCTTCTAGATTACAAATTTATTTATTCAGTACACTTTTCTTGGCTACTCTACATCAGCCACTTTGCTGAGCATTTCAAATACAAAGCTCAGGTTCTGGTGTTGGAATTCAGACTACCACAAAGGAAATTTGAGCACATTGTTATAAGTGTATGATAGGAATAGAAACAATACCAAAGAAACATGGAGAAAGAAGGGACTACTTTTAATTGAGAGTCAGGAAAGACTTCATAGAAGTCGTAACGTTCTAGCTGTGTCTTAGAAAGGGTGTTGCTGGAGAATGGAGTGAGGAAGTTGTTCCCAGACAGAAGTGGGAAAATGTGAAGAAGGTGAATGGTAAGAAGTTCATTGTGGCTGGAGCAGATTATATGGGGGAGAAGAAAGAGATGATGAAACTTCAGGGATTAGTCTGGCTTAGATATTGGAGAACGTTTTATGGCATGGTAGGGAGTTTTTATTTAGGTCAGATAAAAGCTAGAGATCTTTAAGAAAGGAAGTAACATGGCTTACACATCTTTGGTTAAATTTATTTCTAAGTTTTTAAAAAAATTTCTTGTTGTTTGGGATGATATTGTGAATGAATTTTTAAAAATTATTATTTAAAAAAATTTTTTGGAGGCAGAGTCTTGCTCTGTCATCCAGACTGGATTGTGATGGGATGATCTTGGCTCACTGTAACCTCCACCTCCCAGGCTCAAGCAATCCTCCTACCTCAGCCTCCCAAGTAGCTGGGACTACAGACATGCACTAGCATGCCTGGGTAATTTGTTGTAGAGACAGAGTTTTGCCACGTTGCCCAGGCTGGTCTCAAACTCCTAGACTCAAGAGATCATCCCACCTCAGTCTCCCAAAGTGTTGAGATTGCAGACGTGAGTCACTGAACCAGGCCAAAATTTTTCTTTTCTTGTTTTTTTGAGATGGGGTCTTGCTGTGTTGCCCAGGCTGATCTTGAACTTCTGGGCTCAAGTGATGATCCCCCTTGGCCTCCCAAAGTGCTGAGATTATAGGTGTGAACTACTGTGCACAACTGAGAATCATTCATATTTAAGGACGTGGTTCAGTTCTTTAACTTACTTTTTATAGGATTCCATTGTACAATTCCATTCCGTAATTTATCCTTCTGTGACTGGTGGACATTTGGGTCCTTTTCAGCTTTTCTTATTACAAACAGTGCTTTTATGAACATTCTTCTGTTTGTCTCCTGGTACAGAGGTTAAGAGATTTTTTTATGTACAGTTGACCCTTGTAAGGCTCCACTTACACACAGCTTTTTTTCAGTAAGTATATTGGGAAATTTTTTGGAGATTTTTGACAAATTGAAAACACTTGCAAATTGTATAACCTAGAAATAAAAAAAAAATGGGCCGGGCGCGGTGGCTCAAGCCTGTAATCCCAGCACTTTGGGAGGCCGAGACGGGTGGATCACAAGGTCAGGAGATCGAGACCATCCTGGCTAACCCGGTGAAACCCCGTCTCTACTAAAAAATACAAAAAAAACTAGCCGGGCGAGGTGGCGGGCGCCTGTAGTCCCAGCTACTCGGGAGGCTGAGGCAGGAGAATGGCGTGAACCCGGGAGGCGGAGCTTGCAGTGAGCTGAGATCCGGCCACTGCACTCCAGCCTGGGTGACAGAGCGAGACCCCGTCTCAAAAAAAAAAAAAAAAAAAAAAAAAAGAAATAAAAAAAATAAGTTTGGAGGTATGTCATCAATGCATAAAACAGTAGATACTAGCTTATTTTATCATTTACTACCATAAAATATATACAAATCCATCATAAAAAGTTAAAATGTATCAAAATTTATGCAAACACTTAGAGACTGGACATGGTGCTACTCTCGGTACGTGGTGCTACTCTCAGTACGTGGTGCTACTCTCAGTGGAGAGAACTGTAAACAAATGGAAAGATGCACTATTAAATTATAACTGTATAAAATTAACTGTGGTTTATACTGTACTACTGTAGTAATTCCAATATTCTGTTGCTATTGTGGTAAATTCAGGTGTTTTGAGAATCTGCTTAAAATGCTGTGTGATGCTAATCATCTCCTGGTGAGCAGTTTGTATCTTTAGTAAATTGCACATCACAGTAAAAAGTGCTTTCTCCCAATTCCTGTGTAATTTGTTGTCATGTTTGTTATAATATCATAAACCTTGACGTGCTACTAGTGATGTTGGAAGTGCTCCCAAGCAGCAGAGAAATGTCATGACACTACAAGAAAAAGTTAAATTGCTTGATATGTACCTTAGATAGAGGTCTGTGGCTGTGGTTGCCCACTATTTCAAGATAAATGAATCCAGCAAAAGGACTATCATAAAGAAAATAAAATTCATGGCCAGGCACAGTGGCTTATGCCTGTAATCCCAGCACTTTGGGAGGCCAAGGCAGGCGGATGACTTGAGGTCAGGAGTTCAAGACCAGCTTGGCCAACATGGCAAAACCCTGTTTCTACTACAAATACAAAAATTATAGCTGGACGCGGTAGCTCACACCTGTAATCCTAGCCCTTTGGGAGACTGAGGTAGGTGGATCACCTGAGGTCGAGTTCAAGACCAGCCTGGCCAACATGGTGAAACCTCGTCTCTACTAAAAATACAAAAATTAGCTGGGCATGGTGGTGGGCGCCTGTAATCCCAGCTACTTGGGAGGCTGAGGCAGGAGAACCGCTTGAACCCAGGAGGCGGAGGTTGCAGTGAGTGAGATCATGCCATTACACTCCAGCCTGGGCAACAGAGCAAAAACTCTGTCTTGATAAAATAAAATAGAAATAAATTAAAATAAAATAAAATAGAAACAAAAATTAGCTGGGCATGGTGGCAGGCACCTGTAATCCCAGCTACTCTGGAGGCTGAGACAGGAGAATTGCTTGAACCCTGGTGGTGGGTTGCAGTGAACCGAGATTGCACCAGTGTTCTCCATCCAGCCTGGGCAACAGAGGGAGACTCCATCTAAAAAAAAAAAAAAAAAAAAGAAAAGAATATTCATGAATCTGTAGCTATAGCTATGCCAATGTGTGAGAAAACTTTGCACCTTTTGCAAAATCCCTTTTTATCTAATATTGAAAATCCAGCTCTTATGTGGGCACAGGAATGCTGTAAGAAAGGCATACCTATAGAATATGATTTGAGAAAAAGTGAAGTCATTATATGATAACATAAAGCATAAGGAAGGTAAAGGATCTAAAGCTGGAGAATTTAATGCCAGCGAAGGACGGTTTGTTGCTTATAGAAAGAGGTTTGACTTTTAAAATGTCACGATGACAGATTGTTAAGAGAAAAAGTATAGCTAAGTTACATTTTTGGGGAGTCAAAACTTATACATAGATTTCCAAATGCATGGGGGATTGGCATCCCTAACCGCCACATTGTTCAAGGGTCAACTGTCTGTGTAATTGCCAATGCTCAATTGTTTTTGATCTTCAAAAACTGGTTTCATATGGTTTAGAATAGTATCTAGGAGAGAAAGTGCTGGTTAATAAAACTGTTTCCCCAAGTGATTATATGTTTACCCTACCACTGGTGAGGTGAGAGTTTCTTTGGCTCTACATCTTTGTCAACATTTTATACTATGATATTCTTATACTTTTGCCAATATGGTACATGTGGAACTATCTCGTCGTTTTAATTTGTATTTCACTTAATTACTGCTGAGGTTTAGTATCTTTTTATTTCTTTGTGGACCATTTACATCCTTTCCTGTGAAATTGGTGTTCATGATCTTGTTCAGTTCTCTATTGCAGTGTTTAGGAAACTGACTCTTGTTTTGTTTTGTTTTGTTTGAGATGGAGTCTCACTCTGTCACCAGGCTGGAGTGCAGTGGCGCGATCTTAGCTTACTGTAATCTCTGCCTCCTGGCTTCAAGCGATTCTCCTGCTTCAGCCTCCCGAGTAGCTGGGATTACAGGCACACGCCACCACACCCAGCTATTTTTGTATTTTCAGTAGAGATGGGGTTTCACCATGTTGGCCAGGATGGTCTCAATCTCCTGACCTTGTGATCCGCCCGCCTAGGCCTCTCAAAGTGCTGGGATTACAGGCATGAGCCACTGTGCCCGGTCAGGACGCTGACTCTTACTGGAATATGAATTGCTTAGTCCAGCTTAATAAATATTTATTGAGCCAATCCTTGGCTTTAGATCAACTTATATAAAGATGAGTAAGATATATGGACTCTTACCTCAGTCTGTATTTAGTAAAGGTTAAACTTAATTGGAAGCTCCATAGTTCTATTTCTTTTCTCCATTCAAATATAGATTAGCTATGCTATTTATAACTTTACCTTTCTGGTTCAGTTTACTCATTCGTAAGATAATCAGCTTTGACTAACATCTAGTTTCCCTTTTACCAGTGTGTGTAATTCATCTAATATTTTTTCTTGTTGGTTTTTGAAACTTAGAAATATGTTACTTTTATTATAGTGGTAAATATAAATACTTGGTTTTTTCTTTCCTTTTTCATCAAAAAGTGTTGGGTTTTGCTTCTGTAAGGTGTAATTTAAGTCACTTCTCCAAGGACCCCTCTCTTAGATGGATTTTCCAGATACATATTACTACCTTTGATTTTAAAAATTCTTAAAATGCTATTAAACCTATACCCTCCGTCCTAATATATATGAATTATTCTTCCTCAGAGTGAAGATACACAACAGCAAATCATCAGGGAGACTTTCCATTTGGTATCTAAGAGAGATGAAAATGTTTGTAATTTCCTAGAAGGAGGATTGTAAGTAAAGCATTTCATAGACATTTCTAAGTTTTGACTATATGATTAAAATATATGCTGTTTAATCAGTTTATGGTAAAAGTTTTCTAATTTTGATTAATTGGATTAGGTGAATTAATTGCCACCTATGTTAGCTATAAATCTAACCTAAAGAATTATTTTTTAAAGATATGAAATCTTTTTTTCTCTCTTAAAAATTTTGAAAGGGAATTTTATATAAAGGTAATATATTAATGGTAAAAATTCCAACATTACAGGGAAGTATAAAATGTAAAATAAGAATCTCTCAACTTTAGTCCTTCTACCCAATTTCTTGTGTATCCTTCTAGAAAATTGTTTGTATAGACTAACATATGAAGTATATGTGCTGACTAACATACAACCTTGAAATTTTTATTTATGAGATTATGCTTATTTGCTCATTTGCATGTTGCTGGTTCTCAGTATGTTCAAAAACTTTGCATATAAACACGTCTAGGACAAGGTTATTCTTTTTAATGACTATAGAGTATTCCTTTGTGTGAATGTGCATAAAAATTAGATTACATTTTTTATTTTACTATTACAATACTGAAGTCTGTTTTTCAAATATACCTAATTCAGCTAATCGATTTTTCTATTTTAAAATGAATAAGAATATTGCCAAATATTACAAATAAATACTTTTAAACTAATAGCTTCCATGAAAACAGTTTGTTCTCAAACATGAATCAGTCAGAGAAACCTAGAATTTTCTGTATTTTAATGTGTATGATGGATGAGAAATACTCTGGATAACAGGGAATCCATGGTCATAAGTTACTTTTTATCATGTGGAACACTTAACTTGGGTTTCCTAAAAGGTTATATCATGCTGTCCTTAAATGTCCAATACATACTTAAAAATGTTTCTGTTAACTCAAGGCTTCTAATTTAATAATTGAGACAAGTGTACCTGCTTCTGTTTTTGAATTTTACTTGTATTGATTCAACTTTAGTTGTCTTTGACATTACTGTCACTTCCTCTCATCCTAGCCTCTTGATTTCTTATCTCCTAGGAAACTTACCACCCAGCACAGTGTGTACTGCATTTAGAAGTAAGAACCTGATTAATCTAACTAGGGTGCTATTTGAAATAGAAATTGTGGCTTGAAATTGTGATTGTTCTTTTTTAACCTTACAAAAAATAGAAAGCAAATATTGCAGCAGAGATGAGGCTACACATCTAGTTTAATCCTAGTTTTGTTACTAAGAGGCTGATTTTCTTGGACAGGTCCCTTAAATTCTTGGGCCTCAGTTTTCTCCTCTATAAAATGAGTTATTTGGACTAACAGGATTTCTCAATCCTGTGGTTGTATATGATGTATTGCATTCTGTACAGGAATTTTTATCAGTATTATACTATAGCTTAAAGATAAAATTATATTTTTAAAGGTAAAATATATACTTGCCACGTTAATATTTTTGCTTGCTTTTAATAGCATTAATGGCCTCTTTGAAACATATTCTTCAGAAGTTTGCTCTCCTTTTAAAGTAAAGCAAAATTTTAAGATAGTCACTAAATTGCTGATTCAGAATGAAGTGAAGCCTCCTATTTGTGTTCTTTTTACCTCTTTCAGGGAACAATTGCAGTCACAGTCTATAAATACACTCTCAGAATCTTTAAATTGCATGTAGATATTTTTAAATTAAATATCTTCTCTAGAGGAGTATCTAGGATAGTAGGAAATTTTTATTCTTGTCAAAGATCATTTCTCCTTTTGCTATTAGAGGACATAGAAGTAGTATATACCTTGAGAAGTTGTTTCTACAGAACTTGTAAGTTTAGTATTATTTTTACTGCATAAAAACTAGATGCTGGCCGGGCATGGTGGCTCACACCTGTAATCCTAGCATTTTGGGAGGCCTAGGCATGCAGATCTCCTGAGCTCAGGAGTTCGAGACCAGCCCCATCTCTACTAAAAGTACAAAAATCAGCCAGGTGTGGTGGTGCGCACTTGTAATCCCAGCTACTTTAGTGGCTTGAAGCCAGGAAGCGGAGGCTGCTGAGATAGCGCCACCCAGGCTCTGTCACAGCCTGGGTGACAGAGTGAAACTCTGTCTCAAAAAGAAAGAAGAGAGAGAGAGAGAGAAAGAAATGCCATTTTCCTATATTCTGTTGGGATGGATGTTAGTTTACTTTTGGTTTCATATAACCTTGATTGTAAATTATGTTAAGTGTTTAGAGGTCTTTTAAGAAGGTGAATTCATTATTGCAAACTTAACTATGAAATAGCTAAACTATATTTAGAAAATTATAAGATGTTTGGAATGATTCCTAAATTATTATTTTTAAAATACTAAAATTCCAGTCATTATAAATAAAAGTATTTCATTAAAGAATTTAGTATCCTAGCTTAGTTTTCTTGCATTTATATTTCAAAACAATGTAATTCTGGAAGAGATCTTGATGGTGAATCTATCCAAAACTTAAGAAGTGTCATTCTTCTTTTTTTTCTAGTTGATAATCAGTCTTAAGCTGTGTAACTTACTGTGACGTATGGAGTTAAATACTAGTAAGCACTTACAAATGCCCCATGATCTAATTTCTGCCTACTTCTCTGACTGTATCATTTACTAATCTTTTCTTATCTACTGGCCTTTTTTCTCTTCCCTGAACATACATGCTTTGTTCTTGATGAAATGGCCGTTTATTACTTACTACCTTAGCTTGAAATGCTCTTCTCTAAATTTTTTTCAAGCCAACTCCTTATCATTAGATCTCAGCTTAAATGTCACTCTTGCTTAATATTCAGCCTGAAATAGGGAACCCATCAATATATCATCATTGTATTTTGATTCTCAGTGTAACACTTGCCACTATCTGATGATGTTCTGATATGTTTGTTTATTGCTCCTTCCCCACTACCAGTACCTGGCACACAGTAGTTACTCAGAGAACGGTTTAATGAATGAATGAACTGAAATTAAGCACTGGCTTCTTTTACTTGATATTGCTGAAGAAAACAGCCATCTTAATTTACCTAGTCTCTGAATAAGTTCACTTAAATGCTTTGCCATTGAATGTCACCTTTCATTTGACAAGTGGTTTTTAAACAAATTGTCAGTTTGCTTGAGCTAATGAAAATGTTTTGCATTTTGTTTCCAATAACATTACAATTTTTTTGTCATTTAGATTAATTGGAGGATCTGACAACAAACTGATTTATAGACATTATGCAACGTTATATTTTGTCTTCTGTGTGGATTCCTCAGAAAGTGAACTTGGCATTTTAGATCTAATTCAAGTAAGTTAACACTTGCTTCTTACTATCTTAAATAACAGTTTGGCATTTAAATTTTTAAAAACTTATATGTTCTAAATTTTCTAAAATGATGTTAGTAAGAAATAAAGCATTTCATAATAGATATTTTTGTTGGTAAAAGTGGTCAAAGGACATAGAAACAAGCAAATATTTGATCTGATTAAAACTATCATAACTAATTTCATCATGACCTTTTATCTTGCTCATGTAAGTTACAGCAAGGATCTCAAGACTCGTGGGTTTCTTAACACATGTATCCAAAACTAACCCTAAAACCTACCTCTCCGTGTTTCCTGAAAATCTTTCATAAAGTCTCTGGAACTCAAGGTCAGTCATCAGCAAATTTCTTTTTATCTTCAGCCTCTTCTGTTAATATTACTTTAATTTTGCTCTAAATTAAATCTTGCTTCCCTGATGATACTACCTGCAACCCTTTCAGGTAGTAGCCATTTTCTCTCCTGCTTCTTTCTGCCTTTGAACCTGGAGGTGTACTCTTAGCTTCTCATTGCATTTTCCAGACCATTCTTTCTTCTCAAACACCTCCAAATTTTATCTTATGTTATCAGACTATACCACCTTCTATCCATTTAGTTATAGTCATCACTCATCTCCATCTCTCATTCAGTGGAGATTTTGTTAAGAATTGTGAAGTGTCTGAGATTTGCTTTACTTGCAAGCTAGGAAGTTAACCTACCATAATTTCATGGATGCTGGCAGAAGACAGGAGATTTCTGGGCCAGAGACAAAGGACCTTATTACTAATAGCAAAAACTTTAGCTAAAGTGACAGCATTTGCTTGCATGAATTCTCTGATTCCCAAGGGGTGATATGAAGAGGTCCAGATGATACCTGCACACACCATGGATTAAATGACAGATGAGGAACACCAAGCTTAGGGAACTGGAATCTTTTATAATGGATACTAAGCTTGTCTGCCCTTGTTTGGAAGGAAGAGACTGTCTCTTCCAAGAGTGTAAGGAAACCTATCCTTTGCTGTGGAAGAAGACACTGTCTATTTTCCAGGGCTGTTTGATACACAAGCATGCTTAAAAAGATAGCCCAGAACAAAGACAGTCCATGCCTCTGCTCACAATATGTGCAGAAACACAAGATCCATGGAAAATTGTCTCCTAATAGATTATGGTTCTTGGTTTACTGGCATTCATTCCAGTACTGCTTGTTTTGTAATTCTTGGTGATTCCATTGTTCATATGTATAATTCTTCTAATATCCTGGTGTCTTCAAATCTGAAACTCCTCTCTGCCGATAAATTTTGCCCTGCATTCCATCTCACTATGTACCCACTTCTATATTTTATCTTTGTCTAAACTGTAACCCCTCCATAATCTCAATTTCACAGTTTTGAAGTGTTTAGACCTATTGGAACCCTGTTTTAAAAATCTATTTTTTTTTCAGTCTCTGATTTTACTGATCTTACTTTCCTTATTCCAGCTTAAATTTCATAGTCATGATAGTGATATAGCCTTGTGTACACTTAACTCCTTGTCCACACCCATACATCTGAACACACGTAGAGGAAAAAAAAGTAACCATGTTTACCAGTCTCACTTTAAATTAATGATCCTTTAGCTCAGTGAGTCCTTTATGCTACCCAAGAATCATTTTCTGTTTCCCCGGTCCATTTACTCTCCCATACCTCTAGATGACTACTCATACAGTCTCCTCTCTCCTAAAATATCTAGCACTTTTAGCACCTTGCTTCCCAGTACACAGATAAAATTGGCTTTTGAAGTTATCAAGAAGGAGGCATGGTTTGAGCTCTAGTTGGTGTTACAGAATAGACAAGAAATTAACCCAAGCAGACAACTTAGGTAATAAATTCTTAGCACTGTGGCTAAGGCTTTAAAAATAGAAACATTGTGGCCAGGTGTGGTAGTTCACACCTGTAATCCTAGCACTTTGGGAGGCTGAGCTGAGCAGATCACTTGAGCCCAGGAGTTCGAGACCAGCCTGGGCAACATGGCAAAACCCCATCTCTACAAAAATTAACGAGGCATGCTGTTCTGCACCTGTAGTCCCGGCCACTCGGGAGGCTGAGGCGGGAGCCAGAGAGGATGGCTTGTAGTGAGCTGAGATTGTACCACTCACTCCAGCTCAGGTAACAGAGTGAGACCCTGTCAAAAAAATATAAATAAAAACATTGTTAATGAAATAAAAAAGAAGATAAATGATAAATGGATCTATTCATTTGCCACATTACTCTTAAATCTATAATTCTTAAACTGGGTTTTTGGGAGGAGCCAGGTATCAAAGTTATATGAAACCACAACATAATCATGGCACATATTCCTGGTATATGTTTTTCCTTTGTTTTGAAGATTGGTGGCAATGAGGAAATGAAAGTAAACATGTGTATATTATGAGGTAGAATACAAAATTTTAATAATATTTAAAGCTCTAAGTGGAGACTTGAAAGAAATTTTGAGCTTGAAGGAAAGGTGCCCCAAGATCCCTTGGGTATATGTTCACTTTCCTCCTGGGGCCTACTTGAGAAACACTGCTAAGTTTTGTTTTGCTTTCTCAAGGCTTTTCTAGTAAAGAAAAAGAAGCCAAATCTTGCTTTTGATAACATTGAAGGGTTGATCAGGACTATATATTGCATTGCGTTGTAACTTTGTTTATTCTTACATTTCTTAGTTTATCCCACCTAGGGGAGTAGTTAATTCATTTTATCCTTATGTCAAGAGAGCATTATATTTTTACAGAAAAAAAATTAATGCAGAACTGTGTTTTCTATTTCTCTGTTACCCATGACTGAAGAGAGTGGTAGACATGCACACTGTGTTCCAAAACAGTTTTTACTTACCTGAGCCTAGCCACTGGAATTATAGGAAGACAAACAGGAAAAAGTGTACCATTTCAAATTTAGTCTCTTATTTAACAAATATTGCAATTAAGAAAGACCAAAGCAAATGTGTGTTTTCCTACAGGTAAATCAGAAGTATTTTATGCTTGTGTCCTGAGATTAAGTCCTCACCATTGATTATTATTTTGATACTGTGGTTGATCTTGTTATGAGAAGGTAGTTCTGTCTCCAAAGGGGATTAGATGGGGAGTTTTCAAAGAACAAACATGCTATTAATATGTCATATCCGAAGTAAATTCTGTCGTGTACTCATGGAAAGTGGAAACTGTCTTCTGTGTTTTGCAAAATTTTTTAGCCATGCTTCACACGTTGATCATTTGCTTTGATATTAGGTAACATATAGAAAAAAGGATTTCAGGAGGACTTTGTCATTTTCCTATTACTAAAGTAGGCTAGAGCTGTTTTTACAATACCCCTGAGTTACCACATGCTGATGTATTGTGTCACAAAAAAAGATTTCTGTAATTCACCTTATAGGTACTATGTCTATCACTACCAGAAACATGTTGGAAGTTCTTTGGTTGTGATCTTTCCCCTTCAATTACCACAGTTCATTAAATACTGAAGAGGGAGTGTACTGAGCATACATGAGTCAGTCACTTTAAAAACATTGGTTGAATAAACAAAGATGGAAGTGAGTAGCTTATTGTTTCTGCTTCTGTTTCATCAAATAGCTATTCAGAGAGAACTGATTTTCTTAGTTTGTTCATCCTCTAGTTTGGAGAAAGGCAATTTTAATGTAAAAAGTAAAAGTGGAAAATTATAAACCAAGAGTTTACATCAAAACCTCTTGGTCTTGCATATTCTTTTAGAGAACAGATCAAGAAAACTCAGCATATAACTATTAAGCCTATGCTTATAATTTTGATATTTTAAATATTAAAGTGATACCATTCATATAACTGGAAGCATATATTTTAATACAGAGAGTTAGTGTCTCTGAGGTATGCATATGTTGTCCCAAATATGAGTTTGTATCTTGTATAAAATCTGGGAGAAGGCATTATTAGTAAATTCGATATGAAATTTACACCACTATTCCACCAGTACTGAATTTACATCAGTATTCCACAGAATTTACACCAGCTACCCAAATGAATTATCAGTTTTTGTTTTCTTTTGTTTCTTTTTTAAAATTCCTTGTAAGTTTGGAAAAAAGGGGTAGACATTTTTTGTTATTGATATATACCATTTTAGTGTGATATTAACTGCCATGTATCTGAGAGTTAATAGCTAGATTTTTAAGGCGTCCTTTCTGTTGTAGCATATTGTTATTGGAAGTTGGAAGTGTTAAAATATTTACAGGATGAGAATAAAAGTTTATCAAATATTAATGTTGGGTTGAGTTATTTATAAGCAGTCGTATTGTCCTTAATTAGTTTATTATGCCAAGCTGATAATGGAGGCATATAAATTCACTGGATAATTCCAAATTTCTATTATAGTTTTCTGTACCACATATAACAGTAATCAGAGCATCAGTCTTATTCAGTTGTAGCTAGTTGAAAAAAAAATAACAAAATTGAGAACTAACAGCTAAACTTTTCTTAGGTTTAGAAAGATACGTTCTGACCATGTTGTTAGAATGTATATTTAAACTGGAACTCCATATATAACATTTGTTATTATTACAGTACCATTAGACTACCTTTTCAGGAATTATTTTATTCGTAGCTGCTGATGCTAAGTTAGTATGATATTGAGCAAGTTATTTATTCTTTGTAGACCTTAATTTTTTTTTACCTGTAAAGTATACTTGTTTCAACATGTTGCCTACAGACATGAGGTTGTTAGAAAAGACTTGTGAATTAAAGCTATCTATTATCTTGTAGTGGTTAAAACCATTCAGCTCTGCCATATACAAGCTATGTAATTTTGGGCAAGTTATTTAACCTCTTTGACCCTAACTTTCCTCATCCACAAAACAGGAATAATAATAACACCAACTCACAGAGTAGGTGTGCACATTAAAAAAAGATATTTCATGTGAAACCCATGACTAAATGATTAACATGGTTTTTAGCTAACATTATCATTAAAGCATGTATTTGTGAGAAAGACATGTAAAATATTATTTTGTTAGTACACAAACTGAATTAAGTAAATAGGTTTTTTTTTTTTAATCTTTCTGACTTTCTCATTGTTAGAAGCATTTGTGAATCTGTTTATCCTGTATGTTGTTTGATGGCTTGGAATGAATTTTATATGACACATTTATGTGATAAGAAATAGTCTTCACTGGGGAAATTTATAAGCCAAGAATCCTTAAGTGAAGAAAGGTCTCTGATCTTCCCAGCATCACCTAGCAAATTATGGTGAGGTAGGTGCTGCTGACCGACTGAACATACAGTGGTGTGCCAATGAAGGCCCACCCAGTTATTGTTCTCATCTATCATGATGGTAGGCCTGAAAGTACACTTGTTGGTGGGGTAACAGATATACTGTTTAAGCCTTGGGCTATGTAGGTTTGGGTACCACCTGTTTTTTAAAATTGCCTGGGAAAACCAACCGTCCAGCACTTGGAAATTATGGGAATTTGCAACTCTCCTGTTGGAGATAAACTAACTCCTGGTCCCAGAAGCAGATGAGTTTCTGGTACAGTTCCTCCTGCTGGAGCAAGAGGGATCCCTGGCCTAGCGAGCTTATTTTCCAGGCACTCAAGTGAATGCCCAGGATCATTTTAGGAAAATTCTGCCTCCTACATTATACAGTGTTACCCGGTTATTTAAAACTTTCTGTTTTCAATAAGATTTGTTTCTCATATATTTTTGGGCAACCCCCAATTTTTTAAAAATAGTTTGGGTCAGATTGTTAGAGTTGTGCAGGATTCCTAAAATTATTTTCCTGTGTTATTTTCATGCTTGAGAAGTCTAATTTCCAACAATTGCAAATATAATAATTCTTAGTTATTTATGTTGCTATTTATTTGTGACAAATCCTGGTATCAAATCCTGGTATCAAATTTGATGATACCTGCTCTTATAATTTACATGTTTCATTGATGTCTTAGCAGTTCATTTAGGAGGCATCATGGTGTCAAGTTTAGAGTGTCAGGGTGTTAGAGTCAGGTAGTATGGATTTGAATCTTGGCTCTGTCACCTAACAGTTGTATAACTTTAGGCAATTACTTAGTCTCATCTTTCCCCAGTTTTCTTTTTTCTAAGTGTTGATATTCATACTTATCTCACCAGCGTTGTTGTAAGAATTAGAACTAATTTATGTAAACAACCAGCAAATGATTTAGAATATAGTGGACAAACTTTTCTTAGTTACTTCACAGTAGTGAAGGAAGTAGTTTAGAACTCAAGTGCTTAAAATCAGAATTTTGGAGCTGGAAGTGACTTAAAATTTATTTTCTTCCCTTCAATGTAGGTTTAAGAGAAAAACTCAGCTTATGTTGGTCTTCTTCTTTGATTTAAGGTAAATTCATCATGTCCTAATGTAGAATGATTGGTTTTCAGGAAGGAATTGGACATGGTAGGGAGACTCCCCAAATTTGACATTAACCACAGTACAGCTATTAACCCAAGAAATTAACATTGATACACAACTATATAATCTGTAGGCCTTGTTTACAGTTTGCCAGTTGTCCCATTAATGTCCTTTTCTCATTCCGGATGTAATTCACACATTCCATTAGCTGTCATGTCTCCTTTATCTCCTTTACTGTGTAACAATTCTTTAACTTTGTCTTTCGTTCATGTCTTTCATATACTGATCCTTTTGATGAGTACTAGCTGGTTATTTTGATATTCCCCTATTTGGGTTTGTTTGATACTTCATAATGATTTAGACTGTGCATTTTTGGCAAGAATGCCACAGAAATGATGTTATGTCCATAGTGCATCATATCAAGAGGTATATGGTGTCCATTTGTTCCACTACTTGTGATACGTGATGATCACTTGGTTAAGGTGGGGTCCAACAGGTTTATGCACCATAAAGTTTCATTTTCCCATTGTGCTAGTATATTATGGGGAATATTTGAGACTATGTAAATATACTTTTTCTAATCATATATTTGTTCATTCATCCTAGTATCTATTGATCATTCTTACCTAAAAGAATTATTAATATTTGTGGTGTTTATCAAATGGTGGGGTTTTTCTTCTATCATACCTTCAATATTTAATAGTTGAAATTCTGTGAGGAAAAGCTTTGTGATACATATTTTTTTAATTATACTGTAAGTTCTGGGATACATGTGCAGAAGGTGCAGGTTTGTTACATAGGTATACACATGCCATGGTGGTTTGCTGCACCCATCAACCCATCATCTACATTAGGTAGATGTAGGATAGCATTATCTCCTAATGCTATTCCTCCCCTAGCCCTCCACACCCTGACAAGTCCCGGTGTGTGATGTTCCCCTCCGTGTGTCCATGTATTCTCATTGTGCAACTCTCACTTATGAATGAGAACATGCAGTGTTTGGTTTTCTGTTCCTGTGTTCGTTTGCTGAGAATGATGGTTTCCAGCTTCATCCATGTCCCTGCAAAGGACATGAACTCATCCTTTTTATGGCTGCATAGTATTCCATGGTGTGTATATGTACCACATTTTCTTTATCCAGTCTATCATTGATGGGCATTTGGGTTGGTTCCAAGTCTTTGGTATTGTGAACAGTGCTGCAATAAACATACGTGTGCATGTGTCTTTACAGTAGAATGATTTATAATCCTTTGGGTATTTACCTGGTAATGGGATTGCTAGGTCAAATGGTATTTCTGGTTCTAGATCCTTGAAGAATCACCGCACTGTCTTCCACAGTGGTTGAACTAATTTACACTCCCACCAACAGTTTAAAAGCGTTCCTATTTCTTCACATCCTTGCCAGCATCTGTTGTTTCCTGACTTTTTAATGATTGCCATTCTAACTGGAGGGAGATGGTATCTCATTGTGGTTTTGATTTGCATTTATTTAATGACTAGTGATGATGAGCTTTTCTTCATGTGTGTTGACTGCATAAATGTCTTCTTTTGAGAAGTGTCTGTTTATATCCTTTGCCCACTTTTTGATGGGATTGTTTGTTTTTTCCTTGTAAATTTGTTTAAGTTCCTTGTAGATTCTGGATATTAGCCCTTTGTCAGATGGATAGATTGCAAAAATTTTCTCCCATTTTGTAGGCTGCCTGTTCACTCTGATGATAGTTTTTTGTTTGTTTGTTTGTTTGTTTTTGCTGTGCAAAAGCTCTTTAGTTTAATTAGATCCCATTTGTCAATTTTGGCTTTTGTTGCAATTGCTTTTGGAGTTTTAGTCATGAAGTCTTTGCCCATGCCTATGTCCTTAATGGTATTGCCTAGGTTTTCTTCTAGGGTTTTTATGATTTTGGGTCTTATGTTTAAGTTTTTAATCCATCTTGAGTTAATTTTTGTATAAGGTGTAAGGAAGGGGTCCAGTTTCAGTTTTCTACATATGGCTAGCCAGTTTTCCAAACACCATTTATTAAGCTGGGAATCTTTTCCCCATTGCTTGTTTATGTCAGATTTGCCAAAGATCAAATGATTGTAGATATGTGGCATTATTTCTGAGACCTCTGTCCTGTTCCATTGGTGTGTATACCTGTTTTGGTACCAGTACCATGCTGTTTGGGTTACTGTAGCCTTATAATATAGTTTGAAGTCAGGTTATCATGATGCCTCCAGCTTTATTCCTTTTATTTAAGGTTGTCTTGGCTATACAGGCTCTTTTTTGGTTGCATATGAAATTTAAAGTACTTTTTTCTAATTCTGTGAAGAAAGTGAATGGTAGCTTGATGGGGATAGCATTGAATCTATAAATTACGTTGGACAGTATGGCCATTTTCATGATTCTGATTTTTCTATCCATGAGCATGGAATGTTTTTCCATTTGTTTGTGTTCTCTCTTATTTCCTTGAGCAGTAGTTTGTAATTCTCCTTGAAGAGGCCCTTCGCATCCCGTGTAAGTTGTATTCTTAGGTATTTTATTCTCTTTGTAGCAATTGTGAATGGGAGTTCACTCATGATTTGGCTCTGTTTATCTATTATTGGTGTACAGGAATGCTTGTGATTTTTGCACTTTGATTTTGTATCCTGAGACTTCGCTGAAGTTACTTATCAGCTTCAGGAGATTTTGGGCTGAGATGATGGGGTTTTCTAAATATATAGTCATGTCATCTGCATACAGAAGCAATTTGACTTTCTCTCTTCCTATTTGAATACCCTTTATTTCTTTCTCTCTCCTGATTGTCCTGGCCGGAACTTCCAATACTGTGTTGAATAGGAGTGGTGACGAGAGGGTATCCTTGTCTTGTGCCATTTTCAAAGGGAATGCTTGCAGCTTTTGCCCATTCAGTATTATATTGGCTGTGGTTTTGTGATACATAGCTCTTATTGAGATAAGTTCCATCTATATGTAGTTTATTGAGAATTTTTAGCATGAAGGGGTGTTGAATTTTGTCGAAGGCCTTTTCTGCATCTATTGAAATAATCATGTGGTTTTTGTCATTGGTTCTATTTATGTGATGGATTACGTTTATTGATTTGCGTGTGTTAAACCAGCCTTGCCACCCAGGGATGAAGCCGACTTGATCATGATGGATAAGCTTTTTGATGTGCTGCTGGATTCGGTTTGCCAGTATTTTATTGAGGATTTTCGCATCAATGTTCATCAGGGATATTGGCCTAAAATTCTCTTTTTTGTTGTTGTGTCTTTGTCAGGCTTTGGTATCATATCATGATGATGATGGCCTCAAAAAATGAGTTAGGGAGGAGTCCCTCTTTTTCCATTGATCGAAATAGTTTCAGAAGGAATGATACCAGCTCCTCTTTGTACCTCTGGTAGAATTCAGCTGTGAATCTGTCTGGTCCTGGACTTTTTTTGGTTGGTAGGCTATTAATTACTGCCTCAATTTCAGAACTTTTTATTGGTCTGGTTCAGGGATTCAGCCTCTTCCTGGTTTAAGTCTTGGGAGGGTGTATATGTCCAGGAATTTATCCATTTCTTCTAGATTTTCTAGCTTATTTGTGTAGAGGTGTTGATAGTATTCTCTGATGGTAGTTTGTATTTCTGTGGGAACAGTGGTTATATCCTCTTTATAATTTTTTATTGTGTCTATTTGATTCTTCTCTTTTCTTCTTTATTAGTCTGACTAGTGGTCTATCTATTTTGTTAGTCTTTTCAAAAAACCACTTCCTGGATTCATTTATTTTTTTGAAAGGTTTTTCGTGTGTCTGTCTCCTTCAATTCTGCTCTGATCTTAGTTATTTCTTGTCTTCTACTAGCTTTTGAATTTGTTTGCTCTTGCTTCTCTAATTCTTTTAATTGTGATGTTAGGGTGCTGATTTTAGATCTTTCCCAGTTTGTCCTGTGGGGGTTTTAGTGCTATAAATTTCCCTTGAAACACTGCTTTAGCTGTGTCTCAGAGATTCTGGTACATTGTATCTTTGTTCTCATTGGTTTCAAAGAACTCATTTTTTTTCTGCCTTAATTTCATTATTTACCCAGTAGTCACCCCGGAGCAGGTTGTTGAGTTTCCATGAAGTCGTACGGTTTTGAGTGAGTTTCTTAATCCTGAGTTCTAATTTGATATAGCACTGTGGTAAGAGTCTGTTCATTAATGATTTCTGTTCTTTTGCACTTGCTGGTGAGTATTTTACTTCCAATTATGTGGTCAGTTTTAGAATAAGTGTGATGTGGTGCTGAGAAGAATGTATATTCTATTGATTTGGGGTGGAGAGTTCTGTAGATGTCTGTTAGGTTCACTTGGTCCACAGTTGAGTTCATGTCTTGAATATCCTTGCTTATTTTCTGTCTTGATCTGTCAGATATTGACAATGAGGTGTTGAAGTCTCCCACTATTATTATGTGGGAGTCTAAATCTCTTTGTATGTCTCTAAGAACTTGCTTTATGAATCTGGGTGCTCCTGTATTGGGATATATATATTTAGGAAAGGTAGCTCTTCTTGTTGCGTTGATCCCTTTACCATTATGTAATGCTCTTCTTCGTCTTTTTTGATCTTTGTTGGTTTAAAGTCTGTTTTATCAGAGACAAGGATTGCAACCCCTACTTTCTTTTGCTTTCCATTTTCTTGGTAAATATTCCTCCATCCCATTATTTTGAGCCTGTGTGTGTCTTTGCACATGAAAGGGTCTTCTGAATACAGCAAACCAATGGGTCTTGACCTTTTATCCAATTTGCCTGTGTCTTTTAATTAGGGTATTTAGTCCTTTTACATTTAAGGTTAATATTATTTTGTGTGAATCTGATCCTGTCATTATGGTGCTAGCTGGTTATTTTGCCCGTTAGTTGACACAGTTTCTTCATAGTGTTGATGATCTTTACAATTTGTCATGTTTTTGCAGTGGCTGGTACCGTTTTTTCCTTTCCATATTTAGTGCTTCCTTCAGGAGCTCTTGTAAGGCAGGCCCGGTGATGACAAAATCTCTCAGCATTTGCTTGTCTGTAAAGGGTTTTATTTCTCCTTCACTTATGAAACTTAGTTTGGCTGGATATGAAATGCTGGGTTGAAAATTCTTTTCTTTAAGAATGTTGAATATCAGCCTCCACTCTTTTCTGGCTTATAAGCCAGAAGGGTTTCTGCAGAGAGATCCGCTGTTAGTCTGATGGGCTTCCCTTTGTGGGTAACCCAACCTTTCTCTCTGGCTACCCTTAACATTTTTTCCTTCATTTCAACCTTGGTGAATCTGACGATTATGTGTCTTGGGGTTGCTCTTCTCAAGGAGTAACTTTGTGATGTTCTCTGTATTTCCTGAATTTGAATGTTGGCCTGCCTTGCTAGGTTGGGGAATTTCTCCTGGATAATATCCGGAAGAGTGTTTTCCAACTTGGTTCCATTCTCCCTGTCACTATCAGGTACACCAATCAAACGTAGATTAAGTCTTTTCACATAGTGCCATATTTCTTGGAGGCATTGTTTGTTCCTTTTCATTCCTTTTTCTCTAATCTTGTCTTCAAGCTTTATTTCATTAAGTTGATCTTCAATCTGTGATATCCTTTCTTCCACTTGATTGATTCGGCTATTGATACTTGTGTGTGCTTCATGAAGTTCTCGTGCTGTGTTTTTCAACTCCACCAGGTCATTTACGTTCCTCTCTAAACTGGTTATTCTAGTTAGCAATTTGTCTAACCTTTTTTCAAGGTTCTTAGCTTCCTTGCATTGGGTTAGAACATGCTCTTTTAGCTCAGAGGAGTTTGTTATTACCCACCTTCTGAGGCCTACTTATGTCAATTTGTCAAACTCGTTCTCCATCCAGTTTTGTTACCTTGCTGGTGAGGAATTGTGGTCCTTTGGAGGAGAAGAGGCGGTCTAGTTTTTGGAATTTTCAGACTTTTTGCACTGGTTTTTCCTCATCTTCATGGATTTATCTACCTTTGGCCTTTGATGTTGGTGACCTTCAGATGGGGTTTTTGTGTGGACATCCTTATGGTCCTTGTTGATGCTATTCTTTTCTGTTTGTTAGTTTTCCTTCTGACAGTCCGTTCTGCTGCAGGTCTTCTGGAGCTCGCTAGAGGTCCACTCCAGACCCTGTTTGCCTGGGTATCACCAGCAGAGGCTACAGAACAGCAAAGATTGCTGCCTGTTCCTTCCTCTGGAAGGTTTGTCCCAGAGGAGCACCCACCAGATGCCAGCCAGAGCTCTCCTGTATGAGATGTCTGTTGACCCCTGCTGGGAGGTGTCTCCCAGTCAGGAGTCACAGGGCTCAGGGACCTACTTGAGGCAGTCTGTCCCTTATCAGAGCTCGAGCACTGTGCTGGGAGATTGCTGCTCTCTTCAGAGTTGGCAGGCACGAACGTTTAAGTCTGCTGAAGCTGCACCTACAACCACCCCTTCCCCCAGGTGCTCTGTCCCAGGGAGATGGGAGTTTTATCTATAAGCCCCTGACTGGGGCTGTTGCCTTTCTTTCAAAGATGCCCTGCTCAGAGAGGAGTAATCTAAAGAGGCAGTCTGGCCACAGTGGCTTTACCGTGTTGCGGTGGGCTCCGCCCAGTTCGAACTTCCAGGTGGCTTTATTTACACTGTGAGGGTTAAACCACCTACTGAAGCCTCAGTAATGGCAGACACCTCTCCCCCAACTAAGCTCCGGTGTCTCAGGTTGACTTCAGACTGCTGTGCTGGCAGCAAATATTCAAGCCAGTGGACCTTAGCTTGCTGGGCTCCATGGGAGTGGGATCCACTGAGCGAGATAGACCACTTGGCTCCCTGGCTTCAGCCCCCTTTCCGGGGGTGTGAATGGTTCTGTCTTGCTGGTGTTCCAGGTGCCACTGGGGTATGACAAAAAACTCCTGCAGCTAGCATGGTGTCTGCCCAAACGGCTGCCCAGTTTTGTGCTTGAAACCCAGGGACCTGGCGGTATAGGCACCTGAGGGAATCTCCTGATCTGCAGGTTGCAGAGACCATGGGAAAAGTGTAGTATCGGGGCCAGGTGGCACCATCCTTTACAGCACAGTCCCTCACAGCTTCCCTTGGCTACGGGAGGGAGTTCCCCAACCCCTTACGCCTCCCGGGTGAGGCAACGCCCCACCCTGCTTCTGCTCACCCTTCCTGGGCTACACTCACTGTCTCGCCAGTCCTAATGAGATGAGCCAGGTACCTCAGTTGGAAATGCTGAAATCAACTGCCTTCTGCGTTGATCTTGCTGGGAGCTGCAGACTGAATCTGTTCCTATTCGGCCATCTTGCCAGCCACCTCCTTTGTAATATTTATACTCTTTTTAAGTCACTGCTCAAAATATCAATCATACCATATTCAACTGTAGGTAGAAGAATGTATTTTTAGGCCAAATACCATTTTAAAAATCAGCTTTTGCTTGGGAGTTTAAATATAGTTTTGACAATTTATGTCAATATAAGCTTTAAAAAATGTTCTCATGAGTAGTTTTATACACAGAAAGAAATTATTCAGAGTTTACTTTCATTTTTAAAATTAATACTTCTTAACCTTACAAATTCATAAACCCGGTTCTTTCTTAGAAATTCAACATACAAATCAAATTAAGTCACTTAAATGGAGGGACTGAAACATAATTAAGCTTCCTATAGTACAAGCAGTCCTCGCTTTGCAGAATACCATGGTAATAATTCATGTTTGCAGGAACCATGTTTATCACTTTGCACGGTTCAGTGGTTGCTGAGATCCATTAACATGGTACCGTATAAAGCAAGGAGTACCTGTATTTTAAACTGAATTTATATATGTAATATGTTTTATTTTTATGCTCATATTTTGGCAAACTTTCTCAAATTTTTAAATATCTCAAATTAATTTTTAGAAGTTCATGTATTATGGTGATTCTTAAGTTATCTTAAACATTCTAATACATCAATCAATGTAGGCAAGTTTTCCTTTATATTTCAGCTTAAAAAGGCAGGTGGATCACGAGGTTTGAGGAGGTTGAGACCAGCCTGGCCAACGTGGTGAAACCCCATCTCTACTAAAGATACAAAAAATTAGCTGGGCATAGTGGTGTGCGCCTGTACCCAGCTACTTGGGAGGCTGAGGCAGGAGAATCGCTTGAACCCCGGGGGGGCGGAGGTTGCCATGAGCTGAGATCACACCTTTGCACTCCAGCCTGGGCGACAGGGTGAGACTTCATCTCAAAAAAAAAAAAAAAGAAAGAAAAAACAACCCATTCCAATTGGATATTCAGGTTTACGTTGAAATTTAGATTTATAAAAGCCTAGTCTGTTAAGTATTCTTATGATACCACATTTTTTTAAGGCGTAAGTATTTAAATAACTATATAGATTCTTTCTAAACTTAACATGAAAATACTAATATTATAGGTTCACATCATAATTTCTGTTACTTTAAATCTTTCTGGATTAAAAAATCACTTAACTAGTAAGGCAACCATTTTTTTTCCTAGTTTCTGAGGTTATTATATGTTGACTTGAGAGGCCCTGGCCTGATTCAAGATTGATTCTTTGCTAACACACTAATAGGAACACTGATACAGACATTCTATCACATAGAAAAACTGTTGATCTCAAAGTTCTTCCTGGGTTGAAATCATAGCCCTATGACTTAATAATATGAACTTAACTAATATTACTTCTTTGTACTTCCAGAAGTCTGCACTAACATTATGGCCAACATCATTTACTACATTAGTTGTATTTCCGTTTCTTCTGCTTTCTTGAGTATTTCAGTGTCTTCCTCCTGGTTCCAAAGACACATTAATGACTTTCCATCTGTATTAGTCAATGTCCTCCAGAGAGACAGAACTGATAGGATATATGTATATATGAAAGGGAGTTAGTTTATTAGGGAGAATTGGCTCACACAGTCACAAGGCAAAGTCCCACAGTAGGCCGTCTGCAAGCTGGGGAAGAAAGAAGCCAGTAGTGGCTCAGTCTGAGTCCAAAAGCCTCAAAAACATGGAAGCCAACAGTGCAGCCTTCAGTCTGTGGCCAAAGGCCGGAGAGTCCCCTGGCAAACCATGGTGTAAAACCAAGAGTCCAAAGGCTGAAGAACCTGGAGTCTGATGTTTTAGGGCAGGAGGAACCAAAGGAAGCAATCAGTGTGGGAGAAAGATGAAAGCCAGTAGACTCAGCAAGCAAGGTTATTTCACCTTCTTTTGCCTGCTTTGTTCTAGCCATGCTGGCAGCCAGTTGGATGGTGCCCACCCACACTGAGGGCAGGTCTTCCTCTCCCAGTCCACTGACTCAAATGTCAGTCTCCTCTGGCAACACCCTCACAGACATGTCCAGAAAGAGTACTTTACCAGCTATCTAGGCATCCTTCAATCAAGTTAACACCTAATATTAACAATCATCGTGTTGAATCCTTTTGTTAACTTCTTTTATTCTCCTTGAAATTTATCATTTGATTTAGGCAGACGAAACACTTTAAAGAATGGTGTGAAAAGCCTGTGTTTGTAGTTACTTCTTTTTCTATTTCTTCACTTGAAAGGAAGTTATGAATGAGATTTTAACTGTTAACAGTAGATTTTTGTGGGTGCTGTATGGACAGTTCAGATTTTTGCTTTATACTTTTCTGTATTTTCCATATTTTCTAAATGATCGCTTCTTACTACATTAGAAATAATATATTATTTGTTGTTGATGTCGGTTCTGGAATTAGATTTTTGAGATTTGAATCAGGACTCTACCATTAAGTGTTAGTAGTTAACCTTTTGCTTTAGATTACTCTTCTGCAAATGGTTGATGATAAAAGTAGTTGTCTTATGGGATTACTGTGAAGGCTCAAATAAAATACTTAAAGCACTCAGAACAGTGTTAATGCTACAATACTACGTAGAGTTGACTCTTGAACAACACAGGTATGAACTGTGTGGGTCAACTTATACACAGATTTTTTAAAATAAAGATTACACTGAGTGTACCTGCCTCTCGTGCCTCCCATTCCACCTCCTCCACTTCTTCCATCTCTGCCACCCCTGAGACAGCAAAACCAACCCCTCGTCTTCCTAAGTGTACTCAATGTGAAGACGAAGATAAAGATCTTTATGATGAACTATTTCCACTAAATGAATAGTAAATATATGTTCTCTTCCTCACTATTTTCTTAATAACATTTTTTCTCCAGCTCGTTTTATTGTAAGATTACAGTATATAATACATACAACAAAAAATGTACTAATTGACTGTTTATGTTATCGATAAGTCTTCTGGTCAGCAACAGGCCATTAGTAGTTAGGTTTTTAGTGAGTCAAAAGTTGTACACAGATTTTCAACTGTGTGGAGAGTCAGCATCCCAATCCCCCTGTTGTTCAAAGATCAACTGTACCAAGTAAATGCTAGCTGTTACTATCGTTAACTTTCTATAAACCACAGAGAAAGAATCATTAATGTAAACTCTTTCAGAATTATTATGATGTGATACAGAAGATAGATGGTCCTTTCTTCAACTCTTAATTTCTCTATATTGACATTAAGAGTTCATTATGTGTTAAGTGCATGGTACATAGTAAATGCCCATTAAATGACTGTTTTTGCTAACATTGTCATCACTGGCATGTGAGTGTCCAAGTGAAGTGTAGTAGAAATCCAGTCCAGAATGCAGTCATATGTTGAGTCAAGTGCTATTTACATATCTTGAACACCATACTTTAAAGATTCTTAATAGTACATGCAGTAGTACATATTGGAGAGTGTACCTAGGCTACATTCATAATTGTTCTTCAAAGATAAATGATCTGATTTTAGGTTCAGTTTGTCTTCCCTAGACCTGTTGGTACATTCAGTATTTGTAATGGTATTTTTTAGTTATTGGTTTGAGTTAAACCAAGATGTTTCTCTCTAGAACATCTTGCTGGTGATGAAAAAAAATTTTTTTTGCTTCAGCATATTAGTATCCTTAAATTTATGCCTCCAATTTTTGCACTGAAGACTTTTCCTATCTTATAACATGTCAGTGTAACCCTTTTTTATTTCATTTATTATTGTAGGTTCAAAACAGCAGGATATGTTCCTCCTGAATTTTAACAGAAATTTCTAAACCGAGAAACAAAATTTTTTTTGACTTAGAAACTTGAAAGGGGGTCTGCCAAATAAGTGGTATTGTTTAAGGGTAATTTGTGATATTTTTATTTTATCTTGTGTACATTTTTATTTCTCCATGTGTTTGTTATAATACTAGCTAATGTGTATTGAGTGTTTTCTTTTGTGGGACATTGTTTTAAGCCCTTTATATTTATTCACTTAATCCCTAAAACAACTCTATAATATAGGTACCATTATTATGCTCAGATAAGAAACTGAGGCTTAGTGTTAAATAACTTGCCCTGGATCTCAGAGTTAGAGGCAAAGCTAGAATTTGAGTATACGCATGCTAAAGTTTGTGCTCTTGAGTACTCAGTACTAAGCTGCCACATAATAGATACCTGTTACTCTTTGTAGCCTGGATATATAGGTCACTGTTTATGGCTTGGATGTAAAGACAAAGAAAACACAAGAATGTTTTATAACTAGAATAGCATGGGAAAGGAGAACTGTTAATATTTGGAGGAGGCATTATTCAGAATCTATTTATTTTTTATATTTATTTTTTGAATAATAGGTAATTAAAATGCAGGACAATTTAAAATATTATTCTTTTTTGTAAATTAGAAGTAATTTTTCTCCCACCAGCTTTTGAATTCCTTGAAGACAGAGTTTAGGTCTTTGGTTTTATATCCCTGGCACCTGAATAGCTACTCAGTAGTGGTTAGATACCTGTTATATTGAAATTGTCTTTAAACTTTATATCATTTTAAAATTGAGACACAAGAGGGTGCTATTTACTATGACACTTCTAGGTCTTACCTCCTTTTATCTTTCTCCTTGTGAAATAATAATGAAACAGCAATTTTGTTGTTGTTATGGTTAGAACTATCAAGACTCTAATTTTTCCCCCTAATTTCTTCACTTCAGATTGTCGTTTATTTGTTTTTTGTTGGCCTTGTCCATGTAACAGATCATCAGTGTGTATGGACCTTAGGGCTCTAGATTTCTAATTATATCAAATAATTTTTGCTAAATCAAAAGAAAATTAATAGAAAGTCTTTTGAAGAAGGTTTTTGATTTTTTAAAACTGAACATAGTATCTGAGTGCTTTAAATTTTAAGATTTTTTTCATAAATTAAGAACATGCAGTTATAATGACATTTTGCTGCAGGGTATACTTTTTTTATAGTATTCACATTTTTTTACACTTGGTATTGTTCTGAATTAAATGTGGACAGCATTTTTCCTTTCTAAGTTAACAAATCACAGTGTCTTGGTGGTTGTGGCATGTAGTCATCTTCGTTTTATATCAGTATTTATCAGCAGAATTACAATTTTCTATTTCTATTTTAATTTTATAATTATCACGTAATTTGAACAGCCAGATAAATAATTCTGGCTGCCATTTATTAAATGGGTCTTTGGAACTATGCTGGGCCCTCGATCTAAATTGTTTAACTCAATTTTTATGATAATCCAGAAAAGTAGGTACTTTTATCTCTATCTGATAGTTCTGAGATTTAAAGGAGTGAAATGATACTTAAGGCCACAGAGCAGGGATTTGAAGCCACGTATGTCTTCCTGGTTTCAAAGCATGTATCCTCAACACAGTACTGTACTGTCTGTATAGGCAACCCATATTTTTTACCACTCCCTAGTTTACCAGAGGCACACTTAATGCTATCACAAACTTTTTTTTTCTTTTTTGCCCAGTATAATCTGCACATTTAGTAGGTTCTGCTGATCTTTTATAAACACATGTAAGTGAAGGGGAACTATTTAGACAGCATTTTTACCAGGATGGTCTTCTAACAGTTAAAAAAGGATGACTGCAACATGTAGGTAATCAATGGAACTAGAAAAATTAAGAAAGAAAAAATAAAGGCATACTGGAAATTGTATTCTGATTAGTAAATCTAATAATGATTTAAAATCGAGTAAGACCACTCCACATCATACACAAAAATCAATTTCAGATAAATTTGGTCCAAACTTGAAGAGTAAAATAATAAAGCTTTTGTTTTCTTCTGAGTGAATCTCTTTCCTGACCTTGCTGTAGGCCAAGATTCCTTAAAGTGGACATAAAACAATATTAACTAAAAAGAAAAAAACTGAAAAAATGGATTTTATTGGAATGGAAAATTTCTGCTCTTGGAATGAAAAGGCAAGCCACCGAACTGGCAAAGATATTTGTAATACATATGACAAAAGACCGTAGCTAGAATATATAAAGAATTCCTATACATCAATAAGAAAATACAGACCACTTGAATCCCAGCTACTCAGGTGTCTGAGGTGGAAAGATTGCTTGAGCCCAGGAGTTTGAGACCAGCCTGGGCAACATAGTGAGACCATGTTTAAGAAAAAATAATGATAAAAAGACCAATAGAAAATGAGCAGAAATCTTGAACAGGCTTTATGAAAATGGATATCTAAATGGGTAATACAGATGAAATGGTACACAGTCTTATATCAGAGAAGTACAAGTTAATATCATCATATACCACCACACACCGTTGAGTATGGTTAAAGTTAAAAGATGGGTAACATAAGGTGGTGACAAGGCTATAGAACTGCAGAAACTCTCATACACTGCTGTTTAAAGTCTAAGTGTGCATAATTGTTTTGAAAGTCTATTTGGCACTATATACTAAAGCTTAACCTACGCGACTCTTTGACCTAGGAGTTCTATTCTGAGTATATAATCAGTAGATATGTGTATATATATATGTTCACCAAAAGATGTGTAAGAAATGTTTCTAACAGTACTAATTGTAATGGCACCATACTGGAAACAACCCAAATTTATATCACCAGTAGAGTGGACACGTGATATTCTAATTCAATGGCATACTGTACAACTAAGAATGATTAGCTGTTGTATTATGTAATAACCTGAATAAATCTCACAAAGATAACAATGAAGAAGCCACTCACAAAAGAGCATATATCCTATGATCTCATTTTAATATGGTTCAGACATAGATAAAATGTATTCATAGTGTTAGAAAGTAGGGTATTGGTTACCTTTGATGGTTGATAGTGACTGATGGACTCTGAGAAGGCTTCTATAATGCTAGTAATGTTAAAACATGATTTGAGTGTTGATTATACAGAAAATTTATGTTATATGTTATGATTTTTGTACTTTTCTATGTGTATGTTACACTTAAGTAAAAATTTAAGCAGGGGGTAGAACTTAAATGGCTTTATTTCCCATAACTTTTAACTATGATTTTCTAAATAGGTATTCAAATGATTTCTAAGTTAAAGACTATTTTCAAAGTAAATATTTTCTTCTTTCTCAATGGAAATGTCACCAGTAACTTGAGTTGTTTCCAGAGCCCTGGTATCATCCCAGGCTGTCTAGTTTCTTTAAGCAGATGTGCCTATTAATAGGGGTCTAAAGCAAAACAGTAAGAAAAAGAACTTTCCCAACTATTTCATGAGGGCTGCCCTGGTAACAGCGAGAATTTTCTTCTTTTCACTCCTATTATTACTTGCTCCAAAAAGTTAATATATGTTCATTGCTTACTCTGTGTTCAAGCAGCATTACCCCATTCAGTCCTCATAACAGGAGTCTGTTGTATCAAAGAGGAAAAATGTATCTGAATTAGTTAGAATGAATAAAGTCATTTCAGGTACCGTGTCACCAGGGCCTTGAGGAGAAATAAATAAAGTTGGGAGTTTGGGTGGATACTAAATGATACTAATTTTTTACCTACCAAAAAATTAAACTAAAATCTCACTTGTGGCTGACCTGTTGTAAAAGGAAAATACAAGATGGTTTTTCGCCTCTACCCCCACAGTCACTCAATACAATACATCTGACACCAGATGTGTGGGAGTTTGTTCCCGACACACCAAGCAGTTCTCCTGCTGGATGTCCTATAATTCAGTGCTGACAGTGTCTATATGGGGATAGTATCAGATCCCATGACACAGTCCCACAAGGCTGCCCCCACTTCAGATGCCAGTTGCAAGTAGTAGGTTGTGACCTGTACTTCTGATTGAGTGATGGTAAATTGGGATTCTTGTGACCCCCCTACTCAGTTCGATTAATTTCCCAGAGCACTTTACAGAACTCAGGGAAACACATTTACCCACTTATTATAAAGAATATTACAAAGGATACAGATGGGTGGGACCCTCATGGAGAACCTCTGCTAGGGCAGTGTGGAAGGGAAATGTGGGGTCAGAGCCACCACACAGAGTCCGTACTGGGGCACTGCCTCATGGAGCTGTGAGAAGAGGGCCATCATCCTCCAGACCCCAGAATGATAGATCCACTGACAGCTTGCACTGTGTGCCTGGAAAAGCCATAGACGCTCAACACCAGCCTGTGAAAGCAGCCAGGAGGGAGACTGTACCCTGCAAAGCCACAGGGTTGGAGCTGCCCAAGGCTGTGGGAGCCCACTTCTTGCGTCAGTGTGACCTGGATGTGAGATATGGAGTCAAAGGAGATCATTTTGGAGCTTTAAGATTTGACTCCCCCACTGGATTTCAGATTTGCATGCACCCTAATAATTCAACCAAAAAATGGGCAAAAGATTTGAATAGACATTTCTCAAAAGAAGACATACAAATGCCAAACAGGCACGTGAAAAGGTGCTCAACATCATTGATCATCAGAGAAATGTAAATCAAAACTGCAGTAAGATATCATCTCATCCCAGTTAAAATGTCTTATATGCAAAGTCAGGCAATAATAAATGCTGGCAAGGTTGTGGAGAAAAGGGAACTCTTGTACACTTGGTGAGAACGTAAATTAGCACAACCACCATGGGGAGCAGTTTGGAGGTTCCTCAAAAAACTAAAAATAGAGCTACCATAGGATCCAGCTCACTGCTGGGTATATATTCAAAAGAAAAGAAATCAGTATATCAAAGAGATGTCTGCACTCCCATATTTGTTGCAGCTCTGTGTAGAATATCCAAGATTTGGAAGCAACCTAAGCGTTCATCAGCAGATGAATAATAGATAAAGAAAATGCGGTACATATACACAATGGAGTACTAGCAAAAAGAATGATATTGTCATTTGCAACAACATGGATGGATAGAACTGGAGATCATTATGTTAAGTGAAAGAAGCCAGACACAGAAAGACAAATATTGTATGTTCTTACTTAATTTTAGGATCTAAAAATCAAAACAATTGAAGTCATGGACATAGAGAGTAGAAGGATGGTTACGAGAGACTTGGAAGGGTAGTGGGGGGCTGGAGAAAGGTGGAGATGATTAATGGATACAAAAAAATAGAACGAATAAGACCTACTATTTGATAGCTCATTATGGTGATTATAGTCAATGATCATTGAATTGTACATTCAAAAATAAGTAAAAATGTATAATTGGATTGTTTGTAGCATAAAAGATAAATGCTTGAGGGAATGGATACCCCATTTTCTTTGAAGTGATTATTGTGCATTGCATGCCTGTATCAAAACATTTCATGTACCCCACAGATGTGTATACCTACTGTGTACCCACAGAAATTAAAATAAATTATAGCTAGACAAAATTAACTATATATATTAACTATAATAATTTTGTTGTCACCTCCTTGTGGTGAGGTCAAGTGTTTTGAGTATCTGCTTAAATTGCTATGTCCTGCTAATTGCTATGTCCCCATGAGCAAAAAGTAATCTCTCCTGGTTCTTATGTATTTTTCATCATGTTTACTCAATATCGTAATCCTTGAATAACACCATGGTAACTCCCATACCAAGTGCCACTAGTGATGGTAGAAGTGCCCCCAAGAAGCAGAGAATGTCATGACATTACCAGCAAAAGTTGAATCACTTGATATGTACCTTAGATTGAGATCTGCAGCTGTGGTTGCTTTCCATTTCAAGATAAGTGGATCCAGCATACAGACCGTTGAACAGCAAGAAAAGGAGATTTTTGGGAAATTTCATGAAGTCGTACCCCAGCAGGCATGAAAACATTATTTCACATATTTTGTGAAATATGAAATATGTGTTAATTAACTATGTCATTGGTAAGGCTTCCATCAACAGTAAACTATTAGTAGATTTGGGGAATTCAAAGTTATGCATGAATTTTCAGCTGCCTGGAGGGTTGGAGTCCCAAACTCTATGTTGTTCAAGGATGAACTGTAGTTACATGTCCACTTAGCCATCTAACATTGATGCCAGGAAGGAACCTTGGATTGTGGATGTGTAGAAAGGTGCCCTACATAGGAGCAACTATAGCAAGAAGCCTTTTGTTTACATTTTACTCCTTTCCCCATAGGATCACCTGTGAATAGTGGGATGACTATTCATTTCAATAAACTAGGGATAGTCCTGGTTTATAGCTGTTGTTCCAGGCTGTTATTACATTATGATGATATTGCATCCTATTATATAATTTAGTATTAATAGCTGTTTCTTTTTACTTTTAATACTGCCCCATTTGGGATGATAAATTGTATGGTCACTTTATCTGAAATTACCACTGAAAGGGGTGGTGAGAATAGAAATGGGAATAGAATAGTTGGTGACAACTATGCAGTGTGGAATTTAAGAGACTGATTTTTGAAGGTTTGCATCAGGGATCATCAAGACCATCTCAATCATTTACTAGGATGCACTGGACTCAGAAGTTGCTATATTCATGCTATTGTTTATTATAGTGAAAGGATACAGAGTAAAGTCAGCAAAGGCACATGGGATGAAGTCTGGAAGACTCCAGTTGCAAGCTGTCAGGTGTTCCTTTCTACTGGAGTTACACAGGACATGTTTAATTTCCCCAAAAATATGTGATAATGTGTACAGAGTATTCCCAACCAGGGAAGTTTACCCTGGGGGTCAGTCACATAGGTATGTCATGCCTGCATGACTGACCTTGGCTACTTAAGCTTCAGATCCTCAGAGAAAAAGCTTATATTCACTGTAAATCAACATTATTAACATAAAGTCTCTGCTCATACTGGTACAGCATGGCCCAAGACCTCCAGCACACAAAAACACTCTAATCGGACAACTTTCTGAAAGGTCGGAGCTTAGTTCTCAGGAGCTGGCCAAGGGCTAGTCCTGAAAACAGTCCATTTATGGGAATGTGCAGAGTTTGAACAATGCAAGCTTGTTGAGATGACTCTTTTCCACACGATGTCATACAGGTTACTCAGTTTAGAGTTTGTACCCAGGTAAGTCTGATGCCAAGGTCTGTGCTTTTTCCATAAGTAGTTTTTAGTGGTCTTTTATACTGATTTGATAATTAAAAGTTACTGGCTACATTAGATATAGTAGGGAGTTGGACTGTGCCTCACCTCTCTTGATAGATATTTCCTAATGAGCTTTCTTCCCCCACTCACGTCAAAATAAGGAGACTTAGTTGAGTATTTTTAAGTGATTTTGTAAGAAGTGGTGCTAAGACTTTCTAGTTTTAGTGATTTTCAAAAAAAGTTTATTTTGTTTTCTATACTTACGTATTGAAAAGTAGTTTATCTGTAGTTAAACTTGGTATTTTTAGGACTCTATTCTTTTTTTACTTTTTTTATATTTAATACAATTTTTAGTTTGAAAAAGATAAATGTATTATACAAAATTTTAGTTCATAATTAAGAATTGCCTTCCTTATAGATAACAGGTTTGAATAAATTTAAACAGTCTCAAAACCTTTTTTCTTTTTCCATAGGTATTTGTGGAAACATTAGACAAATGTTTTGAAAATGTCTGTGAACTGGATTTGATTTTCCATGTAGACAAGGTACTATTTCTATTGTCACATCTAAGCTTTTTTTAAAAAAAACATTAACTTACAATTGTCATAGCAAAAGTGGCTTTAATGAATAATTCTATTTTTTTCTTTTATTTTATTCTTTTATTATTCAGTTCATAAATTGTTTTTACTATGAGCCAGGCTTTGTGCTTGGTGGAGAAGATTCAGATCCTTCCTTTAGAGGAGTTCACATCTATGGGCGGAAACAGTGGCATTAACAAATAATAATAGTATGTACAGGATGTCAATGGGGACACAGCTGAACCACTTACCTCTCCCTAGGAGACTGTGAAGGGAGGAAATTACATTTAAACTGGATTTTTAAGGGATTAGTAGATATTTCATACATAGAAAAGGAGAGGATGGTCCTACTGGCAGAGATACAAAATATAGGCCTTTTTGTGAGGAGGGACTGATATTGATCAACAGGCCTAATTTAAAAGAACCATTAATGCCATGACTTTGAACTTTATTGTGAGGCAATTTTTTTAAACAGGTTTTTACTGACATTATTATTGCTTTGTTTGTATATATTTTTGATAGAATGATTTTTTCTTGTGTTATGGAGATTGGATTGATAGGTTGAGAAATTAAACACAGGGAAGTCAATTAAGAGTTTATTGCAGTAGTCCAGAAAGAAATGACTAAGATACTACCATGAGGTTTGAAAGAAGGTAAGACACTAAGATGAGGTTTGGGAGAAGGTAGAAGTGATAGGATTTGATGGCTTATTGAAAGCTGGAGGTGAGAGAAAGAATGACAGATTTCTACCAGTATTGGTTGATATTTGTGATACGGAACTTAGGAGGAAGAGATTCCACTTGCACTATGTGCAGATTTTATTCTGTATTAAGTTTGTATAATCTAAGAGATTCTTTATGAGTGATTCAACTATTGAATAAGATAGTCTGAAAATTTTAGCAAAAAAAAAAATGCTGTGTGATTTTTAAAAATTGGCTTTATTGAGGCATAATTTACAGGTGTTAAAAGTCAACAGGTTTAAGCTTACAAAACTAAGATTTGACAAGTGTGTATAGTACATGTAACCAGCATCACAATCAAAGTACAAGGCATGAATTTCATTATTTGTGAATGTCAAAAAAATGCTTTTCTCTTTAGCCAATATTCTAGATCATATCTCTCATTTACCAAGTGATTTGATTTTATAAATTAATTCACTTTGGACAGAGTACTTAAACATGATATGTTTATGAGTCTGTTTTTAGTGTTCTGCTGTTTTTCTCTAATTACTATGTCTAATGCTTTTTCACACTTACAACGACTCTTGTTATTTTTAGTCATTAGGGTTCACAATACTCAAAATTATGTTTTGAAGACCAGGTGCAAGTGCTCATGTCTGTAATCCCAGTACTTTGGGAGGCTGAGGTCGGAGGATTGCTTGAGCCCAGGAGTTTAAGGCCATCCTGGGCAAAATGGCAAAACCCAGTCTCTACAAAAAATACAAAAATTAGCCAGGTGTGGTGTTATGCATCTGTAGTGCTAGCTGGTTGGGAGGCTAAGGAGGGAGGATCACCTGAGCCCGGGGAGGTTGAGGCTGCAGTGAGCCATGATTGTGCCACTGAACTTCAGCCTGGGTGACGGAGTGAGACCCTGTCTCAAAAAAGAAAAAAATTTATGTTTTGATACATGATTAAAATTTTTAGAAAGCTGTGTTTTAAAATGACTGCTGAGAGGTCATCATTAGCTTATATAAACACATTTACCATCTTTTAAGAAAATTGAGGACTGTGTTGTAAAATGTGGTGGTAAGAATAAGGTTCTTGTATTTTTTTACTAGAGAAAGAGAATAAAAATTTCGAAGAAAATTAAGCTGTACTCATCTGCAACTTCCATACATGATACAAAATGTTTTTAAAACTTCTATTTCTCATTAGTATGCATTCATTTTAGAAAAATCAGAAAATACAGATGAGAAAAATATGTGAAAATCATCCCTATCCCAGAGATTGCCTAGTGTTAACATTTTAGAATATGTATAGTTCTTGATTTTACATCTTTAAACAAATGCATCTTTAAAACAGTAAAGATGGAATCATACAATATGTATTTTGTGTAGCCTGTTCATTTTACACAACACTATATCACTATTTTAGAACCTGCCAAAATTAACTGTCTCTCTTTTCTCTGGGCTAAGATCTTGTTTTATTTTTTCAAGGCAAGGAGACAAAAGTTTTGGGATACCAAGAGTCGGAGATCAAATAAGTATTTCCTTCCTATTCTCCAAGACAATGCTAACTTTGCTTTCAGCCCTTTGATGAAAATTATTTTCAACTTAAAAAATATATATTTATTTTTAAATTTCAACTTTTAAGCTGCTCTGGACCTTCCAGCAGTAGGAATCTTCTGAGTGACTCAGCTCACATTTTCTTTTTTTTTTTTTGAGATGGAGCCTCACTCTGTCACCCAGGTTGGAGTGCAGTGGTGCGATCTCGGCTCACTGCAAGCTCTGCCTCTCAGGTTCACGCCATTCTCCTGCCTCAGCCTCCCGAGTAGCTGGGACTACAGGCACCCACCACCACACCTGGCTAATTTTTTTGTATTTTTTTTAGTAGAGATGGGATTTCACAGTGTTAGTCAGGATGGTCTTGATCTCCTGACCTCGTGAGCCACCTGCCTCAGCCTCCCAAAGTGCTGGGATTACAGGCGTGAGCCACCACGCCCAGTAACGGCTCACATTTTCTTAAAGGCAAGACCCAGAGAGGTTTACACACAACCCTCAGACTGCTTCTGGGTCACAACTGAGTAGATGAAAAGAGAAAGTTGTAGAGAATACCCCTTCTGTTATCAGTCAGGATGAGTTAATTTATGCTGCAGTAATAAACATGGAAATGTTAAGCCCGTGAAACAAAAAAGGGTTATTTCCTATTCACGCAGTATTTTTATCGTATTCCACATGCTGTCATTTTGGGATCCATGGTAACAGAGCTGCCACTATCCAGAACGTTGTTAGTTTCTATGTCAGAAAAAAAGTTTTCATTGGGTAAATTTATCTGCTTTTCAGGGTATCACAGATGATAATTGTACCAAATATTTTGCCACTACAGACATGCATCAGTAACTTCCTAGCCTCAAATACAACAGTTTCCATGGGGCCAACCGTCCAACCTGTAAACCACTGTCACACATTTTCTTTTATCGTGGTTGTTACCGGTTTCTTTTTATAAATCTTTACATGCTAATAGCTGTATCAATCACATAGGCTAGTGTGGTCACCCTGAAGTAGTGGGACAGACCCGCCCCTACTCACAGTTGGTTTGCATGTAGAGACTAACAATGTCACAGGTGCCCCAAGAGGGTTGGAAAAGGTTTATTACTCACATAATGAGGCTTTCTGGAGAAAGCAGAGAACAACACCGGGCTTGGGTTTTCTGGTGGTTTGGTGGTGGGAATGGGGTGAGGATTTCTGCATGTGGGCCAGGTCTTAGCTAGTCTGAACTTTCCACTAGTGTAAAGGAAGGAGCACCCAGACCTTCTTAACAGCTTGCCCAGATATGAGGCAGAAGAGGAATGGGGACTAGTAGAACTTGAAGGCTGTGAGCAGAGAAACATCAAAAATGGAGTCAGACCCATTATCACGTACAGCTAAGTTATGGTGTGGTTATTACCCCTAAAATCCTAAAATATGAATAATTCAGTATGTTTCTTTCTTAGACTACATGTTTATTGTGGATTTGCTGGGAGGAGCTGCTGAGTTATCTGCCCATTTCCTGTATAGTGTGACTTCAATTGGGTGGCCCCTTGTTGTTGCCCATATTGGAACAAAGCATCCAAATCCAAGGCAAAATGAGACAGCTAAAGGGCTTGATTTGGAGGATGTATGACTTTGATAATGACAGCTATTAATATACTCTGTTCTCCTCTCTGCATTCCCCCACTTGCCTCCACAAGTGATTAGTGTAGAGATCTGATTGGAGGCCCAAGTGTCTTTCCTACCCTTGAGGCTGAGAGAATGAAGACTTAAGAGCAGAGTGTTTTCCTCCAACCTGGTCCCTCTTGAGGATTTTGATAGCCTGGTCTTTAACCACAGGCACAGAATGAGAGACTCCTTTTACTTTCACCAAATAAAGGAGCTAGTCATTAATAATATCTTGGAGGCCAGCCCTGAGCACATTAAACCAATAGGAAAAAAAGCACTGCCATCTGAACAAGAAAGATGGACACATTGAACAATCAGAAATTACGCTCCATGGAAAAGAACTACTGGAGAAGATAGAGTAACACTTGAAATTTTATTATTTTAAAATTTATTTATTTTGGTATGATTGGGGTCTTGCTGTGTTGCCCAGGCTGCTCTTGAACTCCTGGCCTCAAGTGATCCTCCTGCCTTGGCCTCCCAAAGCATTGGGATTGCAGGTGTGAGCCACCACCTGGCCTCTCACTTGAAATTTTAAAATGATTTAAAAAGTACTTAGGATTTGGAAAAGTCTTATTGGGCTTGAAAAGAGTTTTTCAGACTGAAAAGTTTTAAAGACGGTGGTCACAATTGAGGCTTGAATTAAAGGTAGAAGATCAAGTGTAGGAAATTATCTCAAAGCATAAGACTGAAAGATAGAAAACATGAAGAAGATAAGAGACTTTGAAGGATGCATTTAACATGTATTATACAAGTACTTGGAGGGTCATATCCAATTGAGAGAAAAAAGAATGAGGAAGAATTAAAGTATTTTAGTAGGAAAACAAGGTCTCAGTGATCTAGAAAGACTTGATATTTGTTTTATAAATAATAACAAAGTCATTTAAGAGGGAGAGATATTTATTAATGGGAAGTATAAGCACAGTAGAGTCTCATATTTAAAAGGAAGAGAATAGTGTAATAAAATTAGATCAAACTAACAAATATTGGGAGAAAAGAGAAAGTATAATTAAAGGTAGAAATAATATTCAATACACTAAAAGTACATTGAATGAAATAATTCATTGAAGACAAAGATGGGTTTAAATAAAAGGCACAGTTTATATAGGAAAGGCCAGATAAATTCTAGAGTGTTTTTTTTTTATATTTACCAATTTTCATAACTGGTTGCTTTTCTAATATCCACCAAAAAAGATCATTTAAGTTTTTTAGTATCCTATGACAAAAATATTTTAATGTATTTGATTTGTTTAAGTCAATTGCAGACATTATTTTCTTTTATGTTCAAGTTGCCCATCTTTCTAGGAGCCCTGATGCCTTTGTGTTGGAGATAGTATATAGTAACCACAGTCTAGAGGTGCTCATAATTATGAAGCTGCTCATTGTTTCTTGGCCTTTTCAATGAATAGAGCATCTTAAATATTTTATGCTCCAGCCCTCAAGTCAGCCATTTCTCCAAGGAACTCTGGCTTCTTTCAGTGGAGAATGATGTTTAGAAATGACGATTTGGGCACTGTGTTTGCTCATTGTTGCTGGGGTGACATGACTCCTGGTTCTTAGTGAACTGAACTGGGAAATAGATGTGTGTATACACACACAGCTGTTTCTAGATCTTGATATGTATATTAAAAGTCATTGACCACTTCTTAATACCTCAGAATCTAGTACAATACTATAGAATTTCTTCTGGCTTTCTCATTTTCCATATTTGCAACTTGCTTCTCTGACAGAGATCAGTGAGAGATCTCTTTATACAAATATATGTCTAATAGTTAATGTTGATTCACTGTTTTAAATTTTTATATTTTTGTTCGTTTGCTCTTACCAATACAGTTTCATTTGTCACCAGTCTCTTTTATGGTTTTCCTAACTTAATTTCTCATTCTTTCCTGACTCTAACTTTCAATTCTTTATTTTCTTGCAGAACTGCAAAAATTAATGTATATAATATGTTCTCATTTGTGTAAATTAGATATGCATATACACATGTATAACAAGTATGTGCACAGCAAGTTTTCTAGGATACCTAAGATATAGCTGCCTGATTAGCTTTGGATAAGGGACCTCATAACGGATGCAGAGTGTGGTAGAGACTATTGTTGTTCATACATAAGTTTCTGTGTGAACTTTTAGTCATTTGCCTATATTCTTTTTTTTTTAAGTTATGATAGTTTTCAAAACACTGTGATGTCTGGTTTGGTTTGGTTGGCTAGGAAAAGTAATTTATATAAATTTGTCTTCGTAATTTTTGCATGAGGTATCCATATTTCCAAAATGAAAAATAGTAAATAATGATTTTTTTTTTTTTTTTTTTTTTTGAGACAGGGTCTCACTCTGTTGCCCAGGCTAGAGGGCAGTACTGTGATTTTGGCTCATTGCACCCTCCGCTTCCCAGGCTCAGGCAGTCCTCCTGGGTCAGCCTTCCGAGTAACTGGAAGTACAGACGTGAGGCACTATGCCTGGTTAATTTTCTGCATTTTTTGTAAAGACAGGGTTTTACCATATTGCCAGTGATCTGTCCACCTCATCCTCCCAAAGTGTTGGGATTACAGGTGTGAGCCACCATACCCAGCCTCCAGGGATATTTTTAAAATTATGAATAAGTTTGCATGAAATCTTACAAAGAAATTTAAATCAAATAATATATATTTAACTCCTAAAAAGAATTCGTTGAAAAAAAAAAATTACTTTATAATACTTAGTAGTTCTATGCTAAGCACTTACATGAATTATTTATGTAATTGTTATGGTAATTCTATGAGGTGCCTATATTATTGCTGTCTCTATTTTGTAAATAAGGTAACAGACTCAGAGAGCTGAAGTAACTGCTCAAAGGCTACAAGTAATAAGTGGTAGAGCCAGTATTCATGCTTATCTAATTTTGGAGTCTCCGTTTCTAACCTTACCACATTATTTAAAAATATATATATATAGCAGAGTAGATTCTTCTGTGAAATGTAATTCAGCTCTGAATTGTTGATTTCTTTGATCCAATAATACCTTATGAAAAGACATGAAGTTATATTTTTACTTCCCAATGGAAGACACCATTTTTAGTCATTATAAGATGTATTTATGAGAAGAAATCTGAGTATTACATGTGTAGAGGATTTGGGGGTAAAAGCACTATTAAAGTACCCACAATTTTAAAAATTCTAGCTTTTTCCAATCTAGAGCCTGTTAGAAGTACTGTGTTACATTGCTTCATTAAGTACAATGAGTAAAATAACAACCTAATTATTGTTGGCTACGAATCTGGCATAAAAGACCCTTATAAATCATATTTTAGTATTAAACTTGACATAATAAGAATGGTAGTTAATATTTACTAGTCATTTACTTTGTTTTGAGTACTGCGTTGGATTACCTTATTCCTTTCAACAGTCCTATGAAGCTAGTACTATTGTTTTTGTTTTATAGCCTATTAAGCTCATTAACTTAATGTTTTATAGCCTATTAACTTAAGGGGGTTATATAACTGCCTAGGACTTCACAGTAGTGATGAAAGTGGATTATGAGCCCTTACTCCAAGTTGTTTTTACCACTCATACATTTAATATAGATGAAGTGGTATTTGAAACAAAAAGTGAATCATGAAACTTCTTTTTAGTCAGTTTTCTTTATGGGTATATGTTCTTTTATTTCCTTTAGGTTCACAATATTCTTGCAGAAATGGTGATGGGGGGAATGGTATTGGAGACAAACATGAATGAGATTGTTACACAAATTGATGCACAAAATAAGCTGGAAAAATCTGAGGTAAGAATGGAAAATGCTATAGTTAAGAAAGGTTCTAAGCATGATGACAGATTACGCATGATTTGTAGCTTTCACTGTTTGTCCTTCAGTATCACCCTTTAGGTTCAGCCGTTATGCTCATTCAGTTTTTAAAAAATTGAATATACACATATTAGTATGCTAAAGGTTCTGTGACTATTATCTGCCAAACCGCTTTGTGTATTCTTCTTTTAGCCACAGTCATAGCTGCCTTGGGTAATAAGCACAATTCCAAATCTTATTGCTTAAAAGAATTATCTGAATAATGGAATCTAATATTTGCTTTGTAAAACATCAGTAATTATCAAGGAAGTCTTAGAACTAATATTTTAAAGATATATAAATTTTGTGTTACAAAACTACTTCTGGAAAGGGCAGGGACAGGAAATGGAATTCTTATAAGGAAGTAAGTAATGTTTCAAATTATAAATAAATGCCTAGCATGTTTGAGTTCACATTCAAAAAAGAAATTCAATACCTTAATCTTTTAATTCTAGATCTTTCCCTAAGATTTCACTGACAAGTTAGTTAAGTCACATATTTTAGACATTGGTACATAAATATCCGTGGTTTTTATTGCATTCTATAGGATTGGTTTGTTATACTTAGCTAACTTTCTGCTGTTAGATTCAACCTTAGATTGGATAAATGAGGAACAACCAGCACTTTAGCATTGTATAAAAACCCTACTTCAGAATTTTAGTGACTCTTCCCTCAAGCACTAGTCTGAATATCAGTAGCAGGTGCTGTAGCTGAGCCGCCCGGGTTCACATTATTTGGGTTGTTTATTACCCTAGCAGAGGTTTAGAAAGAGCAATAGTTTTATCACTTGAGGTCAGGAGTTCGAGACTGGCCTGGCCAACATGGTGAAACCCTGTCTCTACAAAAAAAAAAAAAAATTAGCTGGGCATGTAGAGCGCACCTGTAATCCCAGCTACTCGGGAGGCTGAGGCACAAGAATCACTTGAACCCTGGAGATGGAGGTTGCAGTGAGCCAAGATCACGTCGCTGCACTCCTGGGCAACAGAGTGAAACTTCATCTCAAAAAAAAAAAAAAGATCAATAATTTTTTGATATCTCATTCACCACCCAGCTGGTTTGAGGATACTCTTAAATTTGGTATTTGCAGTCATAACTCAGATTGGAAAAAACAAACTTTATTTATAATTATTAGTGTTAAGCTCAGATGTTCTGTTGATTTAAAGTAAATATTACTATGAAAACATCAAGGTATTAAAAATACACTGGCATTAATTTACAACAGGTGAGTTCTGAAAAATTTATCTTGTTGGCATTTTAAAGGATCAGTTTAACTCAATTCTGTGCCCATTTTAATTGAAGAAAACGCAGAATGAAGAATAAATTTGAAATCTAGAAACAGTTGAAGCTTTCTTATAAAAACATTTTCCAATGTTCTCTTTTAAATAAAATAGTATTGCATTTTTATCTCAATTTCCCATTCCTGTTGGTTTCCCAAAGGAGAAGTTTATAATGGTGATTTAGAGCTAAGATTCTCTTAAGTAACTATACATTTTGTTTGTCCTATAGCCAATTTTTAAAATATTGGCTTTTGAAAGTGGAAAACATAAATTAGGTTAATAGAGAAAATTTTGTTTTGGGACAAGGAAAAAGACTCATAATTTAATTTAGTATAACTGACTTGCAATATATTATTTAGTAAAGAAAAGGTTACTGTAAACCCTGAGCTATTGCTTTTAAAGTTTTAAAAGAACTTAAAATATGTGTCATTTGTTAAACATTGCTTTGCAAAACTGTATGGTTATAGATTTTAAATGCCAAGGGACAAACAGTTATGCAATCCTTTAATAACTGGTATAATGAATGAGTATCTAGTAATTTGTGAATTCTGTATAATCATCTATAAAAAGTATGACCAGTTGTCTGGAATTTTCACCTTTCCAGGTACTTAACTCCTTTCCATTGGTGGTGGTCCTTCTTTTTCTTCTGCTACTTAACACATTTATGCCTAGTGTTCCGTTATTGGAATGCTAAGCTTGTGGGAGTTATTTGTATCCTACTGTTCAGGGTCATCCCCAAGGTCTGATTTTTCACAAAAAAAAGTTTGCAACCTCTGACATAAATGGGTTAATGTGCTATATTGACGAAAGTCATGAAGGACCTATAATTATTGCATAATGGGTATTTGCTTTTTGATTGTTGAATAAAACTTCGTTAATGAGGCAATTTTTCTTATCTATAAAGAGCAGTAAAATGTAATTTACATTTCAATGGAAATAGTTATAAGAATACTATAACTTAAAATCCATTCACAGAAATAATGCTATTTAAAATAGTTTAGAATACTGGTGATTACTTCTATTTTTCATTCCCTGATCATCTTGCATCATACATAATTGTTAGCTCGTACCAAATTAGTTTCTCTTTTTTTGTCTTTTACAAGAAAGTATGTTTTAAGTTTGATTGGAGATAAACCACAAAATTATATATTTTCTATACATGTAATGTCTGCTAATATTTTAGTTATGAAATCGGATTTCAAATCAAAGTGAGGCCATTTAGTCCTGATCATCTTTTTAAAACAGCACTGAAAAGTATGATGACTAATTTTTCAGTAGCTTTCATATATTTTAAGTATGTTTGAACGACGTCTAGCTTTATTCCAGAAACATTGAAATGTCAAAAGCTTTCATATGTTTCATGTCCATGTTACTTCAATTGGTTAAATTTATCAGAGATATTACTCTGCAGAATAATCCAAAATTACTTGAAAGCAAAGTATAAACTTTTACTAATCTTCTTACTAAATTTCAGTTAAAATTTATTATATAAGCATAAACTTAAAAGACTTGTTTGGCTGGGCGCAGTGGCTCACACCTGTAATCTCAGCACTTTGGGAGGCCAAAGCAAGCAGATCACCTGAGGTCAGGAGTTTGAGACCAGCCTGGCAAACATGGTGAAACCCCGTCTCTACTAAAAATACAAAAAAAAAAATTATCCGGGCATGGTGGTACTTGCCTGTAATCCCAGTCGCTCTGGAGCCTGAGACACAAGAATCGCCCGAATCTGGAAGGCGGAGGTTGCCGTGAGCCAAGATTGCACCGATGCACTCCAGCCTGGGTGACAGAGTAAGACTCCATCTCAAAAACAAACACAAAAAAAGACTCTTTTAAAATCAAGAATGTCATGATTGGTGAAAAGAACTGGTTATCAATATTTTACATCATTTAACTAATATTTTAGGAACATCATTTATCTTTAAAAATCATTCTGGGTATAATTAAAACACAGCTTTTGAAACATAACATGCATTTATCTAGGGGCCTTTGTCAGAAATCAAAGCTTTTATTATGTTGGTCTAAAGTTAGTACATTTCTGGTAATGGAAAAAAGTGAATCAATTTAATTCCCAATACCTAGACAGGTAGAGCAAAGCTCTCCCAGATCCTGAAAGAGAGAAGCAAAGATATACTCTGAATGTACTTCCATCTGTTCTGTTTTGATAGAAAAATGGTTTACTGTAACATTGGAATATTGGGAGAGGAGGGTTTAAGCTGGGAGGGTGATGGGATTCGGGGCAAGTATAAGAGGCACTCAGGAACCTGCCTAAGAATGAAAGGACTCCCTGGGGGTGGAGGTAGAGGGGTGGGGTTGGGGAGATCTGTTAGCTTTTATGTATTTCATGTTATTCTTAAGATGGATAAATGGGTCTGAATTTAGTCACTACTTTTTGAAAGTCAGTCCTCTTTTTTTTTCCGAACATCCTGATCTTTCTAGCTCTTTCCATTCTTCTCTCTTACAGACCTTTATCTTTCAGTCTCCCAGACAGGACAGGTAGACAAGGTATTGCTGACTTTGAGAAATATGTGCTATAACAAAGGGAAAGCAAAATGATGTCAAAGGCAATTAATTATTTAGGCCAGACTCAAAAATTCTTTGTGTTAATAAACCCATATAGTCCCTGTAGCCTATTTTCCATTCTAGTTTCTCCTTGTAGTTTCTTCATCTTTTATTGGACTTAGTGTATTTTACTAGTATATCATTGATGTCATGTTTGTTCTGTTTTGTCTGCCTGCATTGTAAAAGGAAAGTTTAAATTTTTTTTAAACATTGTCATCTAACTGACAAATTGCATTTGCAGAAATGACAATTTACTTTGTGTATAGAAACGTAAAATTTATTTTGAGCATCATATAGCAGAACCAATCTTAATTTAACTCTCACAGATTTGTTTTTTTTCCATCTCTAAATTAGGATTCTAACATAAAATTGCCTGCTGGGTTTTGGAAGCTGTGAATTTAAAAACCAAAAGCTGAACCTTCAGAGTTTTGCATACAAAATGGGAAGCAGTGAAGGCTTAGAATAGTGACTGTTAAATAGTACTTTTTCCCCTCAAATGGTTTTCAGTTCCAAAGTCTTAACAGAATTCCTTTTACAGTTTTGACCTGCAGGTGCATATTAACAGTGGCCAACAGAAAATAAGATCAGAAACCTTATAAAACTTGACTATATTTCAAACTTGAATGCTCTAAAAATGGAATTAAATATATTGACCAAAATACAATGGGTTTTCATTGTAGCAAACCTTCTGACATCCAAACATGTCATAATCAGAATCAGTAAAAATACATTAATGTTTTAGTTAGTATTGATTAAAAAACCCTGAATATTTTTGCAAAGCATATTGACAAATATTGGAAATGTTTTTAATAGACCTCTAGTTTTACAAAACTAATTTTTCTTCTGATATTTCCTGTATATTTTTTTCACACTATAAATTAACTGTGTTAATTACTTTTTTAAAAGTTCCATGTATGTGGTGATGAGCAACTCTTTTGTGTAAAACCATGTAAGAAAGAGAAATGTTTATAAGGTCTCTGATGGAAAATTTCAAAATAAAAGTAATTTATTGAGTCCTATGGAGAAAAAAATGTGTAAACTTACAAAGTTAGATTATGCACCGTACTAATTAGAAAAACATCACTGAGAATTGATGATTGTGGTGATATCACAAAGCATTGCCTTTTAGCCACTAAATTTTTACTTACTCTCTGGATGTGTTTGAGAAGTAGCAACATACAGGTGGCTTTATAGTATCTTATTTTGAGATTGTGGGCTATATCACAAAACTGGGGTACCATTTTTGGTCCCTCTATCCATGTTATTTTGTTCCTCATATAGAGAATACATAGTAGTCTCATTCTCACCAGTGGGCAAAATTATTGCCAGTTTCTGTGTTACAGTATATAATTTATGTTAAACTGCTATTTTCCAGCAAAGAACCACTAATCACCTGGGTCTATTAACTTTCATTACTAGAACTGTTAATTGGCCTTTTTTTAAAAAAAAAAAATCAAGTTTCTGTTTTCAAAGAGTAGAGACTAAGAAAAGTGGCTCGGTATTTTAATACCGATGTTGGACGGTCAGCTCATGAGTTGGTTCTGCCTCTCTACCTTGACATACACATTTGTCTTGTACTTCTAAAAAATTTTGGTGAGAACCCTTGAGGTTACATGTAATGGTCAAAACTAGTAATAGTAAATCCATGAAAGTCATTAGTCTGCTCTCTTTTTTTCATGCAGGCAAATCCTACGTTTGATATTAAAGCTATAATTGAAGATAATCCATACAAAATGACTAATAATTTGGAAGGTTTTTTAGATTTTTGAACATTCTAATTTTGTTAAAACTGTAAAACACCATAGTTATTGCTCACTAGAGAATTGTCATGAGCATATCTAAATGTTTATAATTGCAATATTAAAGCACTGCCATTAAAGCAAAGAACAAGCCTATTATATATCCCCAGATTAAAAGTTATTCTACCTCATGTTGAAAAATTTTTTAAACTGTTGACATTGTCTTTTTTGCTCAAAAACATGCTTTCAAAATCTGCCATTATTTTGTTAATGATTTTGAGTCTGAAACCATTTAATATTGTGTTTATTAATGTTGGTGTTCTTTCACTTTGCTGTTAGGTCAAAATTATGAATGTGCATATAGCAACTTCCAGCAGGAAGGGTGGGTAAAGGTTTTAATATGTACAAATTGTTCCAACTACCATCTTATTATGCTGTATTTCAAACTTGAAAAAAAAAAGACATTTTAAGATGGTAGGATGATATTTTATGAAATAAATAACAAGATTGTTACTTTCCTTTTCCCTTCAAGAAAGTCGATTGTTTATTGCATGAAGAAAAGGGAGCTTTCAGGGTCTTTGAAATATATTTTAGTAATGCTGCTTTTTCAGTTTTGCTTGCACATATTTTGTTTATTTTTGGGTCTGGCAATTTAAAAACAAAATCAAAAACAAATCATATCCATCCATTACTATCTTTGTGATTCAAGTGCTTGAAATTTCCAAGAGTATGTCTGTATAAGTCTTCTATCTGTTTGGCCTCATTTTGGTATATTTGCAGACTTCATTTTGTTTTCTTTCTCTTAATTCTGTTAATTTATTTAATCTCATGGGAGAGAAAACATGATCATTCTTTTATATACTGTACTTCATTCTTTCATCCAGTTCATATTCTTAACTGCTTTGGATTCATATATTTGTTTTTATTGGTGTAGTCGCTGCAGTTTTACCTGCCATGGTGGTGCTCAAGTATAACATAGATGGAAACAAGTTATTTCTCTAGTAGAATTTCATTCTTTTTATTTCTGCTATGTGTCAACTATATAATCTTAAATCTTTACGAACTATGTTGTACTGTCAGAAATATCTTACTTTTACGTTTAAAAATGTGTTTACAGTAATCCCCCTTTATCTGTGTTGGATACATTCCAAAACACCCAATGGATGCCTGAAACTGTGAATACTACTGAACCTTATATATGCTATGTTTTTTCGTATACATACATACATACGATAAAATTTAATTTTTAAAATAGGCACAGTAAGAGATTAACAACTAATAATAAAAGAGAACAGTTATAATAGTATAACGTAATAAAAGTCATGTGAGGCCAGGTGCACTGGCTCACGCCTATAATACCAACACTTTAAGGGGCCAAGGCAGGAGATTTACTTGAGGCCAGGAGTTTGAGCCAGTCTGGGCAACACAGTGAGACCCCATCTCTACAAAAAGATATGTATATTTTTTACATTAGGTAGGCATGGTGGGACACACTTATAGTTCTAACTATTCAGGAGACAGGTGGGACGATCACTTGAGCCCAGGAGTTCAAGGCTGCAGTGAGCCATGATTGCATCACTCACTCCACCCTGGGTGACAGAGTCAGACCCTGTCTCTAAAAAAAAAAAAAAAAAAAAAAAAAGTTATGTGAGTAAGCCCTCTCTCTATCACAATATTGTACTATACACACCTATTTTCAGACCACAGTTAACCACGGGTAAATGAAACCATGGAAAGTGAAATTGCAGGTAAGCGGGGACTACTGTACTGCTAACAAGTCAGGTAAACTTAATTTCTGTAAGTTTTAGCATTGAAAAGTTAAGTGTTAGTAAAAGTTACTTTGTTGCTTTGAATGTATCTTACTAGAAAAAAAAATCTTAATCAAGATGAAAATTACTTCATACCTCTGTGTCAGCAAACTGATTCCCTAATGGAAAATTACTTTACATTTTATGTTTTAATAAAAATGTTTCAGGCATCACTTTCATGAATGTCTGAAAATGAAATTTGTTTTATAGCCATTCTGGTGTTGACTGAGTGACATAAAGTCTTTTTTTTGCCCTAAATTTTTATATATAAACATTGCTAGCTGGTTTAAACATCTACTTATTGATCAATTGTCATTATCATATTTTCTTCACATTTTATATTTTGCATAATAATTATTTTAAAATGTGAATTTAATTAAAACTTAAAGTACATATTACAATTTTAAAATTTCCTACCATTTAAATTCATGGCATACTATACAAAAGTATTGAACATGCTTGAGAAATAATTTGATTCTCCTAATTCATTTGCGTGTTCTGAATAGTTCCCATCTTTTGCATGTCTATGGCTTGCTGCTTATGTTTAGAAGAATTGTAGTTTGTTTTACTTAGAAACTTCTTTTGGTTTTACATATTAAGCACAAATATGCTATTTAAATCAATTGCTGTATTGACTTTATGTATTCTTGTTAGCAGCCAATAGTCGACACCATCTTTGGTCACAAAGATACAACTTAGTCTAATGAAATTTAACAGGATGTGTTTTTTAATTTTTTTAATTTTTTTTTTTTTTTTTTTTTTGCTTTAGCTGTTCATGGTACAGGATATTATGGAAAAGAGAGCTTCATGTACATTTAATACTGAAAAATTATGTTTACTATTTATAAGTGTAAACCTTAGTGTCCAATAAAATACACAGATACGCAGAATTTCTCTTGCAATAATAAAATCCCTTAATAATTCATGCCTTTTTAAATATTTATACTCAAATATTTTGTCAATACTTTTCTATAGTTAATTCATCATTTGTCTTCTTTATGGAAATTCCAAAGTAAAAATAGTGGCAAATTGGTCTTTTAACTAGAAAAATTACAAAATCCTCCTGTCTAAAAAATGATACTACCTCCAGGACATCCGCAATTTTGTAAATTTTTCTTCCTTGGTAGACAACATACTTCCTGGTAAAACAAAGCCAAAAGATGGTAAACCTCTTTGAATTAGATTCTTCTTTGATCCCAACCCACTCTCAATTTTGGTAGCTAGACCTTTAACTTGGAATGATCAAATTAAAGACCCTTTCGAATATGATACATGCTGCCTTAATTATTATTTAGTTGTATCTCCAACATCTTTGGGGGAGCAGGAAGGAAGGGGGGATAACAAAAACTTCATTGCTTCAGGTAGGTATAAGTATAGAGGTCAATCACATTTTTAGTTGTACATCAAAAATAACTAACATCCATTAAATTATAAAAATTCTCCAGCCCTATTCAGTATTTAGTTGGGTATGGAGTTATTCATTTGTATGACCCTTATTGCCTGTGTAGAATATACTTATTATTAATACTATTCTACTAATTTTTCTATTATTTCCAATTCTGAATTGATAATCCATGGCTTTTATTTCATTGCTTAACAATGTTTGTATCCTTTATTTAGCAAATAGTTTACACTGGCCTATTTTGTATCAGTCAAGATTTTTCTCAGGTAACAGCTTTATTATTATTTTTATTTTTATTAACAAAGGTAGGATTACATAAGAAAAGAGAACTAAAATTATGAAAAGGGACCTTAAAGCTAGTGTTTCTAATTTGATGGACATTGCCTTATATATAATCTAATCAAAGTGGAAGATTCGTTTTTGTTGTCTATTTTTGTACAAAATGATGCCACTGAACTCAGATGTCTTTGTTGACTTTGCTTTATTATATAGCCTGAATAAAAATTAATGAAATGTAATTGGTATAAAAATTAAACCTTAAATATGAAGGCTGTTCATGTAGGTGAGAAAAATGATATATATGCATTTTTCTTTTATTTGTAGGCATATTTTCTTTTAAAATTATTTCACAAATTATAAATGTTCCTACTAATAGGAAAGCCAAGTATTATGCACTAATGGTACTTACTGGAAATTTTAGAATTCATTTATTTATATTTACTACCCTCTTGCTTTTATGCTCTTCTTTCTCTAAATTCGTGAACTGTAAGCTGAATATATGTTGCTCAATCTATGCTATATGACAAAACATTTTTAATCATTATATTTTTACTAATGCATCAAAGGGTTGGAATGATCCTCTTCTTGTAGTTTCATCTTTAGGCAGAACTATATTCTTTGGATTGAGGCTTTACTTAAAAGCCTATTTTTTGAATGTTCTAGAACTTTCTTAGAAAAGTTTAAAAGAGCCCCCACAATTTAAAAAACTAATTTTATTGTTTTAAAATGTTTTAAGGGTTTATCCCTAAGAAAAGAAATTAAACAAGCACGATCTGTTACTTACAATTTTTATTTCACAGCACATATTGATAATAAATGCCATTTTAAAAGCAAAAGAAAATCTATCATGATCGTTGCAAGAGATATTTAATAAGGAAACTAATGTAAATCATGCTTCATGCTATATGTCAGTTAAATCAAGATACAAGTGAAGATTTAGGTCTTATTGTGTGAATATTGTGTGGTAGTGCACATTAATTTGTATTTAAATCTTTACATTGTTATCATTGCATGTGTTCACTGTATTTTTTAATGTGTCACTGTTTTCTCTTTATAGATTAGTATTTCAAAGTAACCATTCCATACCAATTCAAACTACCATCTGGTCCCTAAGCTTGTTATATGAAAATCTTTTATCATTGTCTTCCATTGTAAGTGTTTTATGATGAGCTACACCTGAGTTGTACATTTTCTTTTTCTTTTATTTGCTTCTGTATACAGGCTGGCTTAGCGGGAGCTCCAGCCCGTGCTGTATCAGCTGTAAAGAATATGAATCTTCCTGAGATCCCAAGAAATATTAACATTGGTGACATCAGTATAAAAGTGCCAAACCTGCCCTCTTTTAAATAAAAATGTAAAAAGGCCACTCCCAGGTAAAATCCAGGGGGAAGAGTCATCTAAGTTTACCATGCAGTTGTTTACCAAAAATAGAGGAGGAGAGTCTTAACTTTTGCTCTTGGATTTAAGTCAAGGTACTGTATAGAAGTTGTGTAAAATCAGTATGAAAGTTCAATGTTGCTTTTCTTGCTCAGTGATTTTAAAGAAATTGAGTAGTTCCTATGTGATTTTTTTTTTTCTTTTCTAAACTGCATTCCTGTGCCCACCTACGGCATGCCTCTATGTATTGGCTACTACAGTGTTTTAAAAAGTGTTTCAGATATTTCTTTAATTATGTACAACCTAAAATGTTGGTGTTTTGTGTGGATCACAAGTGCAGCATTCCTTAATTCCTTCTGCTATTTGTCATACAATTGTTATTTAAAGAACCAAGTATGTATTGCATGAAAACATTATGACTTTTTTCTCTTAGTTTAAATAAACTCCAAGGTAACTGGACTTCTAAAGCACCTTTCTGTTTTTGCCTGATATCTACTTTAGCAATAATTTTTTTTACAACCCTCTGACTCAACAAAGTAAATAAAAATATATTTTATCACTATTAAGCAGCTGTTAATGTCAATTTATTTTATACTTAAGTTTTTAATATTCAGAAACTCAGTAAATTATTCTGAAAATTATTTCACAAACCAGGAGCAGTCTGTCTTATGCATATTGTGCAAGATAAGATCTGGAGTAGGAGGCGACAGTCTTTCTAAAATGTATATTGAGAAAAAGTAAAATCTTTTTTATACAAATAGCTTTAAGCCTTGCCTCTTGTTCCTTCTTGCCCAGATGGTAAAAAATAATTTCAGCAAATACCTAATTGATTTTAAATACAAAAACCCTTGGGGCTCTACTTGTCTGTTTCATCCTAAAGCAAAGTTAAACGAATGTTTTCTTAAGTCCTAACACTCACTTATTCTAGTGTCTCATAATTGGCCCACATTTTATTTGGTCTTCCATGAACTGTGAGTGAGGTTACTTTTCCAGTTAGACTAAGGTTTTCCTTACAGTTCTAGTTCTCCTTCTTCAAATGTTCTCTTTGAAACACTTCCATAGACTTGCAGCATGTATGAATTTTACTCCAAGAACCCTAAGATATAAGCAAAGTTACTTTATTTTTTCTAAATAAAATTAATCTGTCTCTAAGCTCTCCAGCGTGTTATGATAACAGGAAATTTAATCTGTGATTATTGGGATTGCCATCAGCTCAGAAATATGCGAAAGTCCTAGAGAAAGGTTATGCAAAGTGGAACATTTCAGGAGATACCTGATCTTTAGTCATTTGACAATGTTTATTAAGTGTTTACTGTGCGCCCCCAAGTCCCTGTCTTTATGGAGCAATATGCAGTAACACAGAGTGCCTAGCAGTACCCCCTCCCCTCACCACCACCCCACCCTTTTCCTTTTCTCTTTGTTTTGGGGGAAACAAATTCTGGGAAGGTTAAGTGTTGGTTTGGTTAGGATATGCCAAAATTAAGGAAACCTCTGGGCCATACTTTAACTTCAAGACCATACTTTAACTTCAAGAAATAGTCAAAAGTGTTTTATTTCCCATTATATTCTATCACATACAATGCCCCAACAACCAGCCATCCTTCCTCCCCCTCCATTCTCTCATCTACCCTCCCTCCCTCTTTTCTTTCCTGCAGCAAATACTTACTGAGCATTAGCTATGTGCCAGGCATTGTTCTGGGTACTAGGATAGAGCAGGGAACAAACTAGATTCTGTTGGAACATAAATTCATGTGGGGTGAAACAATAAATGTATGATATGTCAGGAGGTGATAAGTGCTATGGAGAAAAGTAAACCTGGTTAAAAGATAGGGAGTAGAAGGATTGCGGGGTAGGAGTTGGGCTATTGCTGTGATTTATAGAATGGGTAGGAGGAGGCATCTCCGATGAAGTAACATTTGAACAAAAACCTGAAGGAGGTAAGGAAGGCATCATGGGAACTTGTGGAGCAAGAGTAAATCCACATAGCAAGTAACAGATGGCAGAGCCCAGAGGCAGGGGCGTGCTTGGGGTGTTTGAGAAACAGCAAGGAGCCAATAGCAAAATGGACAAGAGGGAAAGTAAGCTCTTATTAATGTTCCTGTTGTCCATCTCTCATAATGTTTATTCATGGGCAATACACAATAAGGGATATTAGCTTTTAAACTTTTTCATATTTTGGAAAGTAACAAGGCAGAAACTTTTGGTTAAACATACATTGTTAAACACTTACATTTGTGCTCTTTCAAACCACACTAAACTGACAGTAAAGAGTTTGTGTTAAAGGACCCAAATGGACAAAAAGGATCAGACAGGTGATAACAGCTACAAAATATTTGAAGCTGGAAAGCTTGTGAATACGTAGTATATGACTGAGCAAACCTGAGAAAACTGGAATTTAGGTTAGCAGTGGAATAATCATGAAAGCATGTGGATTTGCACCACAGAATCCAGAAAGACTTCAGGAAGTAGAGGTACTAATGAAACTGTGAATAGAATTATCAGTTATCAAATTGTCGTATATATCAAAGCATATAGACTCTCAGATCCCCTTCACCATACCACAAACCTTAGCAATTGTCTCTCATTCACCCCTGAACTAAGAGCCTGGAAATTACCCCAAATACCTTCTCAATGGTGGGAACTCAGCCTACTTTGTCTCTCAGCTCCCAGACGGTTAGTAGCCAGGCTTATACTCTACCCTGTCCACAAGCAGGAGATTCTAGCATATTCTTCCCTAGGAAGATTAGCCCAAGAGAAAAGATCTACAGTTAATGATGTTTCAAGCTTGCCCATTGATGTGGACCATCCGTATCATCCTCCTCTAAAGCCCCTTGTTGAAAAGCTTCTCCCTTGCATGCAGAGCTTCCAGTCAGGTGTTTAGGAGCCTCATACATGAGCAGAAAGCAAAAATCACCAAACATTTGAGGAAAGCTGCTAACATGAAAGGTAGAGGCCAAAACAAACAACATAAACTAATAGGAAAAACATTTTAAAATTAAAAGTTATCACTTATCCCCCACTATATTAGACACCTCTTATCTTGAGAATCTTCTTGGCCCACCACTTCAGCCACTGCTGTAGTAACTAATTCTTCATAGTCTTGACCAGCTTTGCTCAACTACAACTGGATATTGCCTTGTTTTTTGGCCCAAGCGATAACCTACTTCCTGCCTTGGACGTTCTCTTCACCCCAGCTGAAACGTAGGAAACCTTTTGGTACTCATGTATGTACAATTTGGAGATGAGGGAAATTTAACACCATTCTGACTCCTGTGAGTGCAATAAATACTTCTGTTTTATACCTTAGCAGACAGTTGAGAGTATTTCAAAAGTATTCCTCAGTAAGTCCCAAGGGATTGAAGGCTAGTTGCCTGGAGCAGTAACCAACTCCCTAATATGTCATTTTTTAAAAAAAATTTCCCCCTTCTCTGTTTAGTTCATATCCTGTACACCTTCCTGGGAGTGCATTTCCCAAAAATTATCTGTGCATAAGCCTTTGTCACAGGCTCTGCTTTCAGGAAACCCAGCCTGAGCGACACCCAGGGAAATAAAAGATCAAGAATAAGAGCAAAAAAAGGAACATCTGAGGAACTAAATGAAGTTTTTGGATATAATATAAAATATTATAAAATTGAATATTTAATGGGAAGATTGGAAGACAAAGTTGGGAGGACTTCCAAAAAGAAGAAAAAGACAAATGGATGGAAAATAAAAGGTAAAATTAAAGGATCACTTCAGGTAATTCCATAGCTGACCAGTAGAAATTCAGGGGGAGGGATGGGAGCAACACAGAAAATACAGGGAAGAAAATTTCCCCCTGAAAAAATTTTTTAAAGATTGCTTAGATCATAAGAACATGAGTTTTCAGATTGAAGGGCCCATTAGGCTGCCTAGCAGTGAATGAAAAAAAGAACCATACCAAGTGTCTAGTAGTCCATTTTGGCTGCTATAACAAAATACCATAGACTAGGTAGCTTATAAACAACAGAAATTTGTATCTCACAGTTCTGTAGGGTGGAAGTTCAAGATCAAGGCACCAGCAGTGCCTGGTGAGGCACATTTCTTATAGAAGGCATTTTATTGTTGCATTCTCACATGGGGAAGGGGCACATGAGCTCCCTCAGGCCTCTTTTATAAGGGCAATATAATCTCATTCATGAGGGCTCCAAGCTTATGACCTAATTACATCCTAAAAGTTCCACTTCTTAGTACTATTGCATTGGAGATTAGGATACAACATACAGATTTTGAGGGACACACACATTCAGACTATAGCACAAAGGGACATCACTGTGATTCTAAAAGATTCTAAAGTCTGTGGAGAGGGAGGGAAAAAGCAAGTCACAGAGGATCAGGAATCAACGTTTGAAGCCAAAAGACAAGGAGAAAGAAATGACTTCAAAATTCTGAGGATAAATCATTTAAACCCAAAATTGTGTGCCAGACAAATATTCAGGTATATATGTAGTTATAATGAGTATGTTTTCATACATGCAGTCTCAAAAGATGCATTTCTCATGCCCTCTTTCTCGGAAAGCTACTGAAAGATTGGCACCACCAAAGTAAAGGAATACATTATTTTTAAAAATCAAGAGATCCAGTAACCAATATATACAGCACAGGAGAAAGATGAAGGAAAGTCACAGGATGTTGGTGAATCTTAGAACCATAGCTTTATGGCATACCTAACGGGCAATTAGCCTAGATTGAAACAGGAAAATGAAAAGTTCAAGGAAAGATGGCTCTTTAGAAAAGAACATGGCCAGGTGGGGTGGCTCACACTTGTAATTTCAGCACTTTGGGAGGCCAACGTGGGCAGATCACTTGAGGTCAGGAATATGAGACAAGCCTGGGCAACGTGGTGAAACCTCGTCTCTAGCAAAAATACAAAAAATTAGCCAGGTGTGGTGGCACACGTCTGCAGTTCCAACTATTTGAGAGGCAGAAGCCGGAGAATCTCATGAACCCAGGAGGTGGAGGTTGCAGTGAGCCACGATCGTGCTACTGTACTCCAGCCTGGGCGACAGAGCTAGACTCCGTCTCAAAATAAATAAACACACATTTTAGTAAATTTGAGAAATATAATGTAGGTTTACATTATTATTTATCTTGATTATTTTGTAAGTTTATTGATAGTTGACCTTTGAACAACATGGGCATTAGGGCCACTGACCCCCTACACAGCCTAAAATTTGCATATACTTTTGACTCCTCAAAAATAACTAATGGCCTACCAGACCAGAGACTTACCAATAACATAAGCAATTGATTAACATATATTTTGTTTGTTAAATGTATTATATACTGTATTCTTACAATAATAATCTAGAGAAAAGAAAACATTGAGAAAATCATAAGAAGGAGAAAATATATTATTATATTTACTATTCATTGAGTGGAAGTGGATCATGGTAGGTCTCCATCCTTATTGTCTTTATATTGAACAGGCTGAGGAGGAGAGGAGTCTTGCTGTCTCAGGGGTGGCAGTGGTGGAAGAAAACCCATGTATAAGTGTATCTGTGCAATTCAAACCCGTGTGCAAGGGGCAACTGTAATTTCAATCTTTATATTAGTGAAAATAGCTTTTTACTTGAAAATAACTTTAATATTTGATACAATAAAATTGAGGTGAGAGGGAGGCTCTTCCTTTCAGAAATGTATATTTTAAGACAGCTAGGCTTATCGAATGTTAGGATAAATATGAACCAGATACTGTAGCTTTTAGAAGTTCACTTCACAGCCTTTTAAGCATATGTAGAATGCCCAAAGAGAGCGAGCTTTATCTTGCCATAGTATATAGCAAGGTTTAAGATACTTTTTGTGGGTCCGCATACTAATTAGTATAATTTGAAAAGGAAGGTTGATATTTCTGATATACCAAGGGCTCACAAATTAGAAAAAGACAATCTAATAATATGCTAAGGATAGAAACAGGCAAGTCATAGGAAACTAAATCTCAGTGGCCAATAAATATGTAGAGATACTTAACCTCACTAGTAGTCAAGGAATGCAAATGAACAATTAGATTTTATTTTCTCCTGTCATATTGACAAAAACTAGCAGAGGTGACAACATCCAGTACTAGAAAAGATAATGGGATAACGTGAGCTCTCATATTTTGATAGTGGGAATGTAATGTACTACTACTTTTTAAAAAAAGTTCTGCAAAAATTTAACAAAATTAAAAATACACATATCACACATAACCCATGACCTCATTTGGGAACTCTATATAGCACTTCTTGATTTATTTGTATAGAAAGGCATTTATTATATGAAATTTTTTGTAAAGTAAAAAAAAAAAATAACCTGGAGATATATTAAATGCCCACCAGTATGGAAATAGTTGAATAAATTGTAGTAACTACCACACTAGTTGCAATAGCAAACAACTGGAATGACTTAAATGTCTGTCAGAAGGAGACTGATGGAAAAGCTAGATTACTTCCATATTATGGAGTCCTATGGAGCTACCAAAAGGAATAAGAAATATCTCTTTATATTGCTACAAAGTGATTCTTAGAATATAGTGTTAGGTTAAAAAAAGCAAAGAGGAAGGAGAGTACATATGGAATGCATATTAGGGCTCTCCAGAGAAAAGATATATGTAGAAATATATATACTTCTTTATAGGTTATATATATACACACATATATATATATAATTTATAAGGAATTGGGTCACATGATTAAGTAGGTTGACAAGTCCCAAGATCTGAGGTTGAGTCTGCAAGCTGAAGACCCAGAATCGCTGATGATGCATTTCCAGTCAAAGGCCAGGAGGCTGGAAACTCAGGAAGAGCCAATATTTCAGTTCGTGTCCAAAGCCAAGAAAATGTCAGTGCCCCAGTTCAAAAGCAGTGAAGAAGAAAGAATTATCTCTTTACTCTGGGAAGGATCAGGAAGGCCAGACCTTTTGTTCTAGTCAGGCCTTCAACTGATTGGGTGAGGCTCACCCACACTAGGGAGGGGAATCAGCTTTACTCAGTCCACCAATTTAAATGTTTATCTCATCCAAAAACACACTCAACAGAAACACCCAGAACACCTGTTTGGCAAAATACCTGGATACCCCATGGCTCATTTAAGTTAACAGATGAAATTAACCATCACAATGTGCTTTCAATAAAGAAAAAGGGAGAATGAGTATGTATGTTTTGTATATTTTTTACATAGAAAGATAAACTATACTTTTTGCGGGGGGGTGGAGGGAGACAGGTTCTCACTCTGTCACTCAGGCTGGAGTAAAGTGGCATGATCTCAGCTCACTGCAGCCTCTACCTCCCAGGCTCAAGCAATCCTCCCACCTCAGCCTCCTGAGTAGCTGGGACTTCAGGCGCATGCCACCATGCCCGGCTAATTTTTGTATTTTTTGTAGAAATGGAGTTTCACCTTGTTGCCCAGACTGATCTCGAATTCCTGAGCTCAAAGCAATCCACCCACCTCAGCCTCCTAAAGTTCTGGGATTACAGGTACGAGCCACCATGCCTGGCCAACTGTACATATTTTTTTAAACGTATAAGAGGGAAGAAACAGGACAGAAGATTTGGGATAGAATCTAGATTTGTCTGAATGTACTTTGTTTTGGAACCATGTAAATATTTTACATACTTAGTAACATACAATTTAAATTTTGAAAATGTACCCTCTAAAAATTGAAAGCAGAGCAAATGTGTTGAACTATGCCATGAGTTGTGGCATAATGATCCAGAGGGAACTATTTCACATAACTCTAAAACACTTGACAATACACCACTAAATACCTGCTGTCCACAATTGTTTTCAGTAATCATAATGTGTGTGATATTTGTTCTTCTGAGGCTGGGTATGTGGATTGTGGGGTAAACTAAGGAGAAAGTATGTTGGCACCTGTAGTGGTTGCTCTTACGCGCATCTGTCAGGACTGAGGCACTCATTTCTTCAGCTGCTGGCAGTGAGCACTCAGTTGAGTTGCTCTGAGAACTGCCACCAGGTGGAAAGAACTGCTTCACCCAAAGCCATGGTTCCTCACAAGGACGTCCCGTATCCAAGTGATAAAAGCTTGGTGCCTTTGGCTAAGGCACAACAGCTCTGAAAGGCCATTCCATCAGCTCCAGTGCTACCCATGGGATCAGCTGAGGCCTTCATTGTGACTGCACTGCAATTTAACTCCTCCTCTGCTCTATCCTACTTCCTTCAGACTCTCACAGACTTTGATCCCAGTGGCATACTCTAGTAAATGGGCACATAAATCCACCTCAGTCTGTTTCTCAGGGAAGCTCATCAAAGCAGTTATTGCCAAGAATGGTCTGAAGAAGCAAATTTTTTGAGATGGAGTTTTGCTCTTGTTGCCCAGGCTGGAGTGCAATGGTGTGATCTCGGCTCACCCTAACCTCTGCCTCCCAAGTTTAAGTGATTCTCCTGCCTCAGCCTCCGTAGTAGCTGGGATTACAGGCATGCGCCACCACGCCCAGATAATTTTGTATTTTCAGTAGAGGCAGGATTTCACCATGTTGATCAGGCTAGTCTCGAACTCTCGACCTCATGTGATCCACCCACCTTGGCCTCCCAAAGTACTGGGATTACAGGCGTGAGCCACCACGCCCAGCCAGAAGCAGACTGTAAAATGACATTTTGGAGCTGGATCAGCATTGTCAGGCTGGCAATAGAGGACCCTATTACTGATGGCAGTAAAACCATTTGCATGCTATAACAATATAATTGTGGAAACTTTCACTGGTGGTGAGTTGGGATGGGATGCTGGAAAACCCTGATACAATGTTTCAGGCATTTGAGAAGTCCAAGGGAAGCAGTAATTATAAAGAGCATGGGATTGGATGGCTATTCTGGGTAATCACTGTATAGAGAAATGCTGACAGTAATGAATCACCAAGTAAGGCTATGTATGAAGGCCAGAGGGCCTCCTTGGCAGCATATGAAAACTGATCTCCTGCAGCTGGAGGACAGGAAAGGCTGAGGAGCAGCCCCAGGGCTCAAGTTTGGCTGCAGAACTTTGTCAAAGCGAACCTGGGGGAGCTGGAAGAGTGTAAGTGGGCCTGGATCCTGAGGGTTCTGGGTCAATGGGGAAGGAACATAAAGTTGGATGAGAGGTTATTTATATTTAAGCACTTTCCAATGATAAAAGATATAATACTCTGGGAAGACAGTGCTAACCCGTGGCTAGGGTAATTTTGGGAAGCTTGGAGAAAGCCTGAGCCACTTAGCTTGGCCCAGCTAAGTGAAGTATAATGAGAACTACCAATGCAGCCAAGGGATCAAAAGGCTCCGAGAAGTATGTGTGCTAGAGTGAATGTACTGTGTAGGACAGGAAGGCCCAGAGGTGACTATTTACCAAAACAATAAAGAACGTGCTATTTAAAGGGGCATCAGCATCATTCAGAAGCTCAGAAGTGGCTGTCCTCTGAAGGCCGGGTTTGAGGGTGGGAAATGTTACAGAACTGGGTGCCCTGATAATAATAGGGATGATGGGGTCCTGAAATAACAGAGGTCAGGTTGTGCACTTCGCTGCCGGGAGCAAAGTGGATAAGTTATCTTAATGAATTGCAAGGTCAGAGTGTCATTCACGTGTTATGGTCTGCAGTTTGCTATAGAGATATTTAATGGAACATGGCTTCAGTAGATGTAAGATAGATGGGCAGCCAGTAAAGACATTGCCTAATCTGTACAACCAAAAGAAATCAAGAATGGATCATCAGGAGGCTGAGAGCAGCTGCTGCAATAAAAAGTCATGAACTCTTTTCCAGTGTCTGGTTCTGAGCCAGTTCTCAGATCCAGAACTCACTGATTAACAGAAATGCTAAATCTCCAGGAGGAAGGACCCTGCAATACCACCCAAATGCGTAAGCTAATTATTTTCCCAGGGCTTCCCCTAAATGGACTTACTTGGGTAACTGTGCACTGGGTAATGGAAAACCCAATGTTTTAGGAATTACTGGGCACAGTTTCCAAGTTACCATTGATTCCCAGGGACCAAGCATCGTCATTGCCCCTTCCCCCATTACACTGGGAACATATGAGGGCTAGGTAATACATTTAGTCCTGGCCCAGGTCTAGTTTATATTGAGTCCACAGGTCTACCTCATGGTTATGATATTTTCCTTATCCTCGAATATATCTAACTGGTATGAGTGTTTGGTAAAACCTTACAGTGGTTCCCTAGTCTGTGGGATAAGAGATATAGTAGAAAGGAATACTAGGTGGAATCTTTGAAACTGCCCCTACACCACTCTTAGCCAGGATAGTAAGAATTGTAACTTGGGGACAAGTGAAGAGATTAATGCCATGCTTAAAGACCTAAAAGGATTCAGGAATGGTGGTCTCCATCATGTCCCACTTAATCGACCAGTCTGCTCTCTACAGATGGATCCTAGAGGATGACAGTGGACTACTGCAAATTGGCCAATTATAGCTGCTGTGGCAGATGTAGCATCTTTGTTAGGGCAGATTAATAAGGCTCTCAGATAGTTGGTATGTGGCCGTTGATCTGGGAAATGCCTTCTTTCCCATCCCTTATAGGAGGAAAGTCTAGAAAGTTCACATTCACTTTGGATGCACAACAGTTAACTATAAATGTTAATGCACCTGCCCGTCCTCATAATATAGTCAAAGGATCTGGATCCTCTGGATATTATATCACATTAGTCCACATATTGATAAAATTGTGTGATTTAGACTGCACAAACAAGAAATTACAAACATATCAAAGGCCTTGATAAGATACACTCCCTCAGTGGTTGAGAGAGAAACACTATAAAGATTCAGGGGCCTGGGATCCAGTGGTCTATGATATCCCTGTCAAATGAATGTTGTATTTCATGACTTCCCCACTCAGAAATAAGCACAGTGGTTGGTAGGCCTCTTCAGATTTTGGAGGCAGCATATTTCATACAGAGAACACTATTCCAACCCATTTACACAAATAGCATCCAGCTCTGAATGAGTCTCAACAAAAAAGGGCTCTGCAGCAGGTCCAGGCTACAAGGCAAGTGATTCTGCCTCTTGGACCATACTTCCTAACACACTCAATGATATTGGAGCTGTCAGTGATGGTAAAAGGTGTCATGTGGTGTTTCTGGGCATGTTCCAGTTGGAGAATAGCAACGTAGGCCCCCTAGAATTCTGCGACCAAGACATGACACCCACAGTAGAAAATTATAAACCATTTGAAAAACAAGTCCTTGGTGCTACTGCGCCCTGGTTGACGCAAGTGATCATGCTTCCAGAACTGACCTGAGATCTGTCCAGCCCACAAAATCATAAGGCTAGGCAGACCTAGCAACAATCTCTAGTAAGATGGAAGTGGTGTACATGGGAAAGAAGGGGGCCAGAGTGCACACATTAGCTGCACAAGTCCTGGCCCAAGTTTCATTTTCCACTGTTGACCAATGCCTTTCCCTCAGCTCCTGGGTAAGACAATGGTGAGCAGAAACCCTTCCAATGGGCAGAACTTTTGAGTTGTACACATGGGCGTCCACTGGGTATGAAAGTAAAAGTGGCCCAAGGTAAAACTACATGTGGAAGCATAGCTAATGACTTGGCTGGTTAGTTAACGGATCAGAAGATCAGAAACAAGGAGGTTTGGGTAAAAGGCATGTGGGTGAGTCTACGGGAATAAACATGAAAGTAAAATCTTTCTTTTTGTTTGGTATCTGAAAAGTCTGAATCGTATGTTACCTGACAGAGAGCATCTATCACAAAAGAGGTGCTTACACAATGGAATAGACAGAATGACTCACCAGAATGTCAGTCTGCCTCTGTTATTGGCCACTGCAGTGTTGGCACAATAGGAACATGAGTAGAGAAGCCATAGTGACGGGGATGGAGGCTGCACATGGGCCTAACAGCAGGGGCTCCTGCTCTCCAAGGTTGATTAAGCTACTGCTTATGTCAAATATCCCATCTACCACTAACAGAGAGCAAGGCTCAGCCCCTGATTCAGCACCTTCCTTTGAGGAAACCAAGCAACCACTTGGTGTCAAGTAACTTTGGCCATCTTGAAAAGGGAACAAATTGATTCTGACTGGAATTGATACATATTCTGGGTATGAACTTTCCCTTCCTGGCTGCATGGCCTCAGCCATCCTCATTATCCAAGGACCTACAAAGGGTTTGATCCACCTACCTAGGATCCTACCTAACCTCACAAAGGACCAAGGAATTCACTTTACAACAAAGGAGGTACAGCAGTGAATATAGATCAGTGAGACTGGTCTTGTCACAAGCCACGAAACCTAGAAGCTGCTGGATGGAGTAATGAAATGGCCTTTTAAAGGGACACCTGAACACCAGCTTGGAGATGAAACCTTGTGAAGGGGGACATATTCTACAGGATGTAACATATACCCTAAATCATAACAAATCTATGGTGCTGTTTCTCCAGTAGGTAGACTCCATAGGTCCAGGCACCAAGAGGTAAAAGTAGGAGCGGCCCCACTTCTCCCAGTGATCCGCTTGGGAAATTTGTGCTTCTGGTCCTCACAAGTCTAGGATCTATGGGTATAGAAGTCTTGGTTCCCAAAAAGGAAATGCAGATTTTAAGCAGAACAAGAGTCATATTAGCTTTTAGTCTACAGCTGCCCTCTAGTCCTTCTGGCTCCTCAAATCAGGAGACCAGTAGGCAAAGAAAGGAGTTCGCATCCGCTGTTACTCCACAGCTTACTGAAGTCTGACCAAAAGAGTCTTTCAGAGTACCATAAATAGTAGCTATAATGGCTCATCTAGTGGAAATCACAGCCATTTTGGAGACAGATTTCATTAGGACTCTGCTACTACTGACAATACAGCTCACTCAGTAAGATGCCAGAACCAAAATATTTAACCTACTTTACCTCCTCACACTATATGTGTGTGTGTGTGTGTGTATGTATACATGTGTGTGTATATATATATTATATATAACCTATCAAGTTACCCACTACATATATACATGTATGTATATATTATAACCTATTATATATTAGGTAACTACCTGTGTAAGATCACAGGATTTGGGAAATATAGTTTCCATGTTATAACTAGCTTCTATAATAGATTGCTTAGTAAAATGAATAGAACTGGGAAAAAAATAAAAAGAAACTTACTGACGGCTGGGTGCGGTGTCTCATGCCTGTAATCCCAGCACTTTGGGAGGTCGAGGCTGGCAGATCATGAGATCAGGAGATTGAGACCATCTAGCCAAAATGGTGAAACCCCGTCTCTACTAAAAAATGCAAAAAATTAGCTGGGCTTGGTGGTGGGCGCCTGCAGTCCCAGCTACTCGAGAGGCTGAGGCAGGGGAATTGCTTGAACCCAGGAGGCGGAGGTTGCAGTGAGCAGAGATTGTGCCACTGCACTCCAGCCCAGCAACACTGCAAGATTCTGTCTCAAAAAAAAAAAAAAAAGAAAAAAGAAAAAAAAGAAACTCACTGATATTTCTCATTTCAACCATCCACACCATAACAATTCCCTTTACTTTGAGCCCATCATAAAATAAACCATTGACAGTGCTTGAAAGAATTCCATGTACTGCATGTCCCAGGGTGATTCATTACATGGCTTCTAGAGTCAAAAACACCTGATTTCTAAACCTAGTTTCGTCTTTTAATGAAACCAAATAATCTCTGTAAGCCTGTTTACTCATCTGTAAATGGGAATGCCAGTGGTACTTACCTCATAGAACTATTGTGATGATTACATGCCATATAGAGTGCTTAGCACTGTGCCAAACACAAAGAAGTTCAGCATTTCATAAAATGGTAGCTTTTTTTTTTTTCTTTTAACTTATATGCCTTTGCTTCAGCAGTAAGACCATACAAATACAGAAGGAACAAGTCACTGGTTACTAAATAGTTTTTCACTTTCAATTGTTTGTTCCTTGAAACATGCTCATCTGGAACCTTGTCTTTCTGATACTGTTCTTAACTATTCAAGCTCCCGAATTTTGGTGTGCTAAGACCTTTCCTCACCACCACTCCAGTCTCTCTTAGGGTTGGGGAGAGACTGCATATTGCAACACAGATATTAAGATCAGAGTATTTTCCACAGTAAAGCTATTTTAGTTTGAAGGGGCAGAGGTTCTAATTATTACGTTTAAAACTCCCTTTGTAGTTTATCTTCCACTTCCTGGAGTTTATTTTTATAGGCTCTTTCATGTTCCAATGAAACTAGAAGAGATACTATACACAAACCTAAAAAACTTTTATTCTAGGATTATTAGCAATACATGTTACATTTGTTTTTCAAAGACCTCTCCTCTCAATATGGAGGCTAAAATAGATTATTTTCATATTCCATCCTTTGACACTAACCACCATCACTCTGTCCCCACCCCCACTCCAACGAGCTGGCCCTGGAAATGTGGCCTGGGCCTCCCAGAAAGTTGTCCCTCGATGGCTTTAATTAGATATTATTTCCCAAGCATGAGGTATATTTTATGCTAGGTATTAGTGGAAACAACAGACGCTGGTTACTGACTATTCCTTCTACCTTTAAGCTGCCTTCTAGTGCCCTACAATGGGCCATATAGGATTAGAGACACTGGTAAAATTATTTTTTGAGCAAAAAGAGCTTCTAAACAGCTTTATAATGTGGAAGTCATTATCTTTTCAGTTTTCACTGGACTAGTACTACCTATGCCCTGTTCAAATGATCTTTAAATGTACTTTAAATGTGATTGCAGTAAAATCTACTAACCTAAAATATATGTTTAGATGACAGATATTAGCTACCCTGCAGTTCTGGAGATTTGAAACAATTTGCAGATTTGTTTGTTTAGTTGACTGACAGTGGCAACCTGGAATAGGCCACCATGTGCCAAGATGATCTTTTGCACATATCCACAATCACCACTTTCAGATTCACTATATAATAAACTCTTTTTAATGCAGTCATCACTTATCAAAAACCTAATTCATAAGAGCTTGTAATGTTTTACACCAGGTAGTAGAGGCATAGTTTTGGAGCACAGGGAAGACACAGCTGGGGAACGATTTCAAAAGAGATTGAACTACTGCTGGACACAACTGACTGGGAGAAGATCCAGCTAGAGCAGGATCTTTCAACCTCTGCACTTACATTTTGGGCTGGATAATTCATCATTGTTGGGGGGTGTCCTGTGCATTGCAGGATGATTAGCAGCAGCATCCCTGGTTTCTACCCACTAAATGCCAATAACAGCACACCCTCCAAGTTGTAACAGCAAAAATATCTCCAGACACGCCCAACATTCTCTGGGTTGCAAAGCCAACCTCAGTTGAGAACTACTGACAGAGAGAATTCAGAGTTCTAGAGAAACACTTGGTATATAGTCTGTACTTTATTAGAGCCCTGATGGCAGTGGCACCAACTATGAAGTAGTAGCACCAACCAGCTACTAAGAGGCATTTATCATATGCTGTCAAGAGGCTGACATTTAAAGCCCCTTTCAGTTGGATCCCAGTCTACACTTCTCAGAGTCTACTCTCTTCCTTGAATGCCAGTGTTTTATACTCATTCAGGGGTTATGCAATCTATTTAGTGGGTCCTAATCAACATTTTTTAAAAAATGAAATAATGGAATAGAATAAAATAATACAGAAAATGTCAATACATTTTGTGGAATAATACTGATTTGCAAGAAATTTTTTATTCTGTGTGTGTACACAACTGTATGTTTATTCATATTGTTACCAGAAAGGAGTCCGGATCCAGACCCCAAGAGAGGGTCCTTGGATCTCATGCAAGAATGAATTCAGGGCGAGTCCGTGGTGCAAAGTGAAAGCAAGTTTATTAAGAATGTAAAGGAATAAAAGAATGGCTACTCTATAGACAGAGCAGCCACGGGGGCTGCTGGTTGCCCATTTTTTTTTTTATTATTATACTTTAAGTTCTAGGGTACATGTGCATAACGTGCAGGTTTGTTACATATGTATACTTGTGCCATGTTGCTGTGCTGCACCCATCAACTCGTCAGCACCCATCAACTCGTCATTTACATCAGGTATAACTCCCAATGCAATCCCTCCCCCCTCCCCCCACCCCCCTCCCCATGATAGGCCCCGGTGTGTGATGTTCCCCTTCCAGAGTCCAAGTGATCTCATTGTTCAGTTCCCACCTATGAGCGAGAACATGCGGTGTTTGGTTTTCTGTTCTTGTGATAGTTTGCTAAGAATGATGGTTTCCAGCTGCATCCATGTCCCTACAAAGGACACAAACTCATCCTTTTTTATGGCTGCATAGTATTCCATGGTGTATATGTGCCACATTTTCTTAATCCAGTCTGTCACTGATGGACATTTGGGTTGATTCCAAGTCTTTGCTATTGTGAATAGTGCCACAATAAACATACGTGTGCATGTGTCTTTATAGCAGCATGATTTATAATCCTTTGGGTATATACCCAGTAATGGGATGGCTGGGTCATATGGTACATCTAGTTCTAGATCCTTGAAGAATCGCCATACTGTTTTCCATAATGGTTGAACTAGTTTACAATCCCACCAACAGTGTAAAAGTGTTCCTATTTCTCCACAGCCTCTCCAGCACCTGTTGTTTCCTGACTTTTTAATGATCGCCATTCTAACTGGTGTGAGATGGTACCTCATTGTGGTTTTGATTTGCATTTCTCTGATGGCCATTGATGATGAGCATTTTTTCATGTGTCTGTTGGCTGTATGAATGTCTTCTTTTGAGAAACGTCTGTTCATATCCTTTGCCCATTTTTTGATGGGGCTGTTTGTTTTTTTCTTGTAAATTTGTTTGAGTTCTTTGTAGGTTCTGGATATTAGCCCTTTGTCAGATGAGTAGATTGCAAAAATTTTCTCCTATTCTGTAGGTTGCCTGTTCACTCTGATGGTAGATTCTTTTGCTGTGCAGAAGCTCTTTAGTTTAATTAGATCCCATTTGTCTATTTTGGCTTTTGCTGCCGTTGCTTTTGGTGTTTTAGACATGAAGTCTTTGCCCATGCCTATGTCCTGAATGGTACTACCTAGGTTTTCCTCTAGGGTTTTTATGGTATTAGGTCTAATATTTAAGTCTCTAATCCATCTTGAATTAATTTTCGTATAAGGAGTAAGGAAAGGATCCAGTTTCAGCTTTCTACTTATGGCTAGCCAATTTTCCCAGCACCATTTATTAAATAGGGAATCCTTTCCCCATTTCTTGTTTCTCTCAGGTTTGTCAAAGATCAGATGGCTGTAGGTGTGTGGTATTATTTCTGAAGACTCTGTTCTGTTCCATTGGTCTATATCTCTGTTTTGGTACCAGTACCATGCTGTTTTGGTTACTGTAGCCTTGTAGTATAGTTTGAAGTCAGGTAGCGTGATGCCTCCAGCTTTGTTCTTTTGACTTAGGATTGTCTTGGAGATGCGGGCTCTTTTTTGGTTCCATATGAACTTTAAAGTAGTTTTTTCCAATTCTGTGAAGAAAGTCATTGGTAGCTTGATGGGGATGGCATTGAATCTATAAATAACCTTGGGCAGTATGGCCATTTTCACGATATTGATTCTTCCTATCCATGAGCATGGTATGTTCTTCCATTTGTTTGTGTCCTCTTTTATTTCACTGAGCAGTGGTTTGTAGTTCTCCTTGAAGAGGTCCTTTACATCCCTTGTAAGTTGGATTCCTAGGTATTTTATTCTCTTTGAAGCAATTGTGAATGGAAGTTCATTCATGATTTGGCTCTCTGTTTGTCTGTTACTGGTGTATATGAATGCTTGTGATTTTTGCACATTAATTTTGTATCCTGAGACTTTGCTGAAGTTGCTTATCAGCTTAAGGAGATTTTGGGCTGAGACAATGGGATTTTCTAAATATACAATCATGTCATCTGCAAAGAGGGACAATTTGACTTCTTCTTTTCCTAACTGAATACCCTTGATTTCTTTCTCTTGCCTGATTGCCCTGGCCAGAACTTCCAACACTATGTTGAATAGGAGTGGTGAGAGAGGGCATCCCTGTCTTGTGCCAGTTTTCAAAGGGAATGCTTCCAGTTTTTGCACATTCAGTATGATATTGGCTGTGGGTTTGTCATAAATAGCTCTTATTATTTTGAGGTACGTTCCATCAATACCGAATTTATTGAGCGTTTTTAGCATGAAGGGCTGTTGAATTTTGTCAAAAGCCTTTTCTGCATCAATTGAGATAATCATGTGGTTCTTGTCTTTGGTTCTGTTTATATGCTGGATTATGTTTATTGATTTGCGAATGTTGAACCAGCCTTGCATCCCAGGGATGAAGCCCACTTGATCATGGTGGATAAGCTTTTTGATGTGTTGCTGAATCCGGTTTGCCAGTAGTTTATTGAGGATTTTTGCATCGATGTTCATCATAGATATTGGTCTAAAATTCTCTTTTTTTGTTGTGTCTCTGCCAGGCTTTGGTATCAGGATGATGTTGGCCTCATAAAATGAGTTAGGGAGGATTCCCTCTTTTTCTATTGATTGGAATAGTTTCAGAAGGAATGGTACCAGCTCCTCCTTGTACCTCTGGTAGAATTCAGCTGTGAATCCATCTGGTCCTGGACTTTTTTCGGTTGGTAGGCTATTAATTATTTCCTCAATTTCAGAGCCTGCTATTGGTCTATTCAGGGATTCAACTTCCTCCTGGTTTAGTCTTGGAAGAGTGTAAGTGTCCAGAAAATTATCCATTTCTTCTAGATTTTCTAGTTTATTTGCGTAGAGGTGTTTATAGTATTCTCTGATGGTAGTTTGTATTTCTGTGGGGTCGGTGGTGATATCCCCTTTATCATTTTTTATTGCATCAATTTGATTCTTCTCTCTTTTCTTCTTTATTAGTCTTGCTAGTGGTCTGTCAATTTTGTTGATCTTTTCAAAAAACCAACTCCTGGATTCATTGATTTTTTGAAGGGTTTTTTGTGTCTCTATCTCCTTCAGTTCTGCTCTGATCTTAGTTATTTCTTGCCTTCTGCTAGCTTTTGAATGCGTTTGCTCTTGCTTCTCTAGTTCTTTTAATTGTGATGTTAGAGTGTCAATTTTAGATCTTTCCTGCTTTCTCTTGTGGGCATTTAGTGCTATAAATTTCCCTCTACACACTGCTTTAAATGTGTCCCAGAGATTCTGGTATGTTGTATCTTTGTTCTCATTGGTTTCAAAGAACATCTTTATTTCTGCCTTCATTTCGTTATGTACCCAGTAGTCATTCAGTAGCAGGTTGTTCAGTTTCCATGTAGTTGAGCGGTTTTGATTGAGTTTCTTAGTCCTGAGTTCTAGTTTGATTGCACTGTGGTCTGAGAGACAGTTTGTTATAATTTCTGTTCTTGTACATTTGCTGAGGAGTGCTTTGCTTCCAGTTATGTGTGGTTGCCCATTTTTATGGTTATTTGGGGTGCATTATTCATGCCTCCCCTTGTTAGATGATATAGGGTAACTTCCTGATGTTGCCATGGCATTTGTAAACTGTCATGGTGCTGGTGGGATTGTAGCAGTGAGGACGAGCAGAAGTCACTCTTGTTGCCATTTTGGTTTTGGTGAGTTTTGGCTGGCTCTTTTACTGTGTTATAAGGTTTTGGTGCACAAAAGAAATAGCACTCGAATATAAATTTTTGTTTTTAATTCTCAGCAAGGCAAGGTACTTCTACAGAAGGGTGCACCCTTACAGATGGAGCAATGGTGGGTGCACACTTGGACAAGGGAGGGGAAGGGGTTCTTATCCCTGACACACGTGGCCCCTGCTGCTGTGTGGTTCCCCTATTGACCAGGGTTAGACCGCACAGGCTAAATTAGTTCTGACTGGCTAATTTAAAGAGAGTGACAGGGTGAGTGGTTTGGCAGGAAAAATGGTTATGACAGAGCAAGTAATTGGAATGAGTCAGGGTGGAGTAGGTAATCGGAATGAGTCAGGGTGCATAAGGTGATCGGAATGAGTTAGGGTGGAGCAGGTAATCGGAATGAGCCAGGGCGCGTCAGGTAATCGGAATGAGTCAGGGTGGAGCAGGTAGTCGGAATGAGTCAGGGTGCATTAGGTAATCGGAATGAGCCAGGGTGCATCAGGTAACCGAAATGAGTCAGGGTGGAGCAGGTAATTGGAATGAATCAGGGTGGAGCGGGTAATCAGAATGAGGGTGCAGCAGGTAATTGGAACGAGTCGGGGTGGAGCAAGCAATCGGAATGAATCAGGGTGAGTCTGGTAATCGGAATGAATCAGGGTGCATCCGGTAATCGGAATGAATCAGGGTGCATCCGGTAATCGGAATGAATCAGGGTGCAGCAGGTAATTGGAATGAGTCAGGGTGGAGTAGGCAATTGAAAAAGGTTGCTTTACGAGGAAGTTAAGTTTAAAAGTAGGCAAATAATTGAACGTACTGACATTGATTCTTTGAAAAGAAATTTAGACCTCATATCTAACAATTGCAACCTGTTTTATCAGCAAGGTCTTTATGACCTGCATTTTGTGCTGACCTCCTATCTCATCCTGTGACTTAGAATGCCTTCACCGTCTGGGAATGCAGCCCAGTAGGTTTCAGCCTCATTTTACCCAGCTCCTATTTAAGATGGAATTGCTCTGGTTCACACACCTCTGACAATATTGGATATTGATGTAAAATGTATTCCTTATCAAAAGTTGCAGTCAAAAAAGTTTGAGAATCCCTGTTCTATTTTAACATATCCCCTGGACATACACTTCTCCCCAGTGCCTAACATATCAATGTCCTATTGCTGAAACAGATTATTACAAGTTTAGCAGCTTGAAACAAGGCAAGTTTATTCTCTTGCCAGAGGTCAGAAATCTAAAATCAGTTTCACTGCTCTAAAGGCAAAATGAAAGGCTGGTTCCTGGAGGCTCCAAGGGAAAATGTTTTCTTTGTCTTTTCCAGTTTCTAGAGCTGTGTTCCTTACATTCCCTGGTTTATGGCCCCTTTCTCCATCTTCCAAGTCAGCAGCATAGCATCTTCAAATCTCTCTCTGCTTCTCTTCATATTGTCTTCTTTTTCTCTGATCTTCTGCCTCCCTCTTCTAGGGCCTCCTGTGATTACATAGAACCCCCTAGGATAACCCAAGGTAATCTCCCCACCTGAAGATCCTTCAATGAATCACTTTTGCCAAGCACCTTTTAGCATATAAAGCAACACTTACAAATTCCAAGAATTAGGACATGGACATCTTCACACCTAATCTGTGCTCTACTTGTGTGAGAAGCCCATTGTTCTCTGTACTGACTCAAATCAACCCCTCAATTAAGGCTTTCATCTCACTTCCCAGAATTGGACATGTTGAGTAAGAAAGGTCCTTATGTTTCTAATCCATAAGATGAGGCTAGGCTAAATCATTGGTGTTCAAGCTCCTTTTCTGAAGCTCTTGAAATTTTGGTTCACACACGATTTTTCTTGGTATGACAATATGCCAATAAGATGAAAGTTGAACTGCTCTGTTCCCCCACAGTGACCTGCCCAGTTTCTCATAGTGGAGCCATCCCACTTGCATCTCTAGCTGTTAGAGCCAGGGACACCTGAGAAGTTTTCACATTAAATGCCTACCTTTGCTATGCAGTAAGTGAGGGCTACAGAGGTGAAATAACTCTGTGGTATTGGCTCTGCTGTTAATCGGTGGAGTCACTGGCATATACTCTCCGAGCCTCAATTTTGTTAGCTACGAAAAGGAGCTTTGAAAGACTTTGTAAAGAAGTGGGATGTGAGAGAGATTTTGAGAAGCATTTAAATAGATAGGAAGGAGTAGGATATTATGATATGTAGAATTTTTAAGATAGTCCCCCAGATCCCGCATCCTAGTGTACAAACCCTGAATAATCCCCTCCCCATTGTGTGGGCAAGATGTGGGAATACGATACGACTTTACTTCTGTCACTAGATTACATTATGTGGCAAAGGTAAAGTGATTTTTGTAGATGTAATTAAGGTTCCAGTTGACTTTGAATTAACAAAGAGGAATATTTTCCTGGGTGGATCCAGTCTAATCAGACAAGTTTTAAAAAAGAGGATAGGGTCCAGGCATTTGGGGCAGGGAGAGATTTGAAGCAAGAGAGACATACTTTTGCTAGCCTCGGAGAAGCAAACAGCTATGTTGTAGAGTGGGCCACATGGCGGGAAGCAGCAGCTGAGGATAGCCGAGGAGGTGAGAGAGATGCTCAGTCGACAGCCAGCAAGACAACAGAGACCTTGATCCTGTAGTGGAATTCTGCCAACTGAATTCTGCCAACAACCAGTGAGCTTAGAAGAGGATCATGAGCCTCAGATGAGATTGTAGCCCTGGACAACATTGGTTGCAACTTGGTGAGACCTTAAGCAGAGGATAGATTCCAGGACCATGGAAACTTTGAGGTTACGATGGGAATTGTGTTAAGCCCGTAAGTTTATGGTAATTTGTTATACAGCAATAAAAAAGCTAATAACAGTATTCAAGGGATTCACCAGAGCAGAATCTAAACTGTGCAGGTGTGGTATATGAATATGAATATTAAGTGATTTTATCCAACAACATGGAGAAATCTCAAATGCATTTTTGCTAATTGAAATAAACCAGACCCCAAAGGCTGCATACTGTATGAGTCCTTTCAGATGACATTCTGGGGAAGACAAAACTATAGGGATGAAGAACAGTGGTTATCAAAGGTTGGGAATAGGGGAAGGAGTTGGCTACAAAGGGCAGCAGGCGTGAACGAAGGTAAGTGACCTGTTCTGTACTATGACTGTATGTTCTGTATTATAATAACATACAGGCTTATTAGAAACATGCCACGCTGCTTTGACCAGTGTCTCACAGCTGCATATGGTGATCAGGAACATTCATGTGGCACACATGCAAGTTCAGACTGACTGTGTTCCACTGATGGCCAAGGAGTCACTGGCATCACACACAGTTATCCAGTGTTCCTTAAGATAACATGACCCAATAGTGTAAATAAACAGGAAAAACGGTGTTAGTCATTCCTAGCAGCTCGGTCATGGTAATCATGACTGGTTATTCTTTTGAGATGGGAAGAGTAAAGTATGGCAGCTAAAATCTGTGAGCCAAGGTCAAGTTTATGCAATGCTTAGCCACAAGGCTTATCTTTGAATGGCCTGTAAAGCAATAGTACTTAGTCTCCAACCATAAATGCCATGTCTTTTGACCTAGCACTTGCATGCTTGCTTTTATTCACCCCAAAAAATCCCAAAGAATTCCATCTTCTGTTAAAATTAAGTTTAAATTATTCTGCAAACCTTAAAATGTTTTCCTAAAGCTTGCCTGCTTTGTAGGTCCCTCCATTACTTTTTAATACCACTAAATATAGTAGAACAAAGTTCTTAATGTGAAACTTCAAAGCTTATTTATGCCATGATGATAAAAGTGTTTACTATTAAGACATTTCCTTTTTACTCAATAAACTTCTGACTTATATACAAAGGATTCATTGCTCAAAAAGATCACATTACCAAATAAAAATGAAATGATTTATTGTATTCTGTGGTCTGCATCTACAAAGATGAAAATATCCTCAATAGAGGATTTATTAATTTACAAAGAATGTAGACTATCCATGAGAGTTCCCTGTAAATTAACAGTCAGGCAGGAATATTAAAAATCCAGGGATTCAATTTCCATTTGCAGAGTGGGGAGGATGCTGCCCTACCTATCTCTGGTTTGATGACCATCGAAGTTTTCAATGCAGGAATCCCAGAGTTTGCAGCCAAATAGAAACAATTTTGTGGTAACCTTTACAGTAGCCTTTTCCCCTCATTTAATCTACTTTGTCATCAAGTGAATATAAAAAATAACTAACAAGCTAAATCGCCATACTTATTTCAGGGCTGGTCATATATATGAGATCATCTGGCATTATGTGAGCAAGAATACCGAAGCTGGAATGAATTGGCTTATGAAAGCAAGGAAAGAAGTGGAAGGAGTGGAAGGCTGCAGAGACGGAGTGGTGGGTGTGTTGTTTGAAATGCAAACTAGACCTTGAAAATTAGGCTGAGGAGTTCTGATGTTAGTCCCTGAAAGTTTGTAAGCACACTGACAATTTTTTTGATAAATGCACATTCAACCAGTGTTTGACTATCTAGCTTCATCAATTTGGAAAAGAAACACTTAAGAAATCATTGTGTGTTCCAGTTAAACATAATTGAATAAGCGTTCTTAGTACATCATTCTCCTCAAAACTCACTCAAAAATCTAACAATAATAGGACAGAAACAAAAAGATCCTCCCACTGCTGCAAACCAAAACCAAAACAAAACAAAAAAACCCTCTATCTTCAATAAAATAAAGAAATGGTCTTAAGTCCAGGCCACAAACTTAAAGCATACTTGAAATATCGTGAAAGCAAAGTGAGGGAGAAAAGTGAAAATTAAACCTACCTTCTAAGAGCTTTAGCTGGAAACATTTTCTTGCAAGGAATTGTTACGTTGTAGAAAGGTTTATCTAAAAAAATATTTTAGTGTGATCATGCCTAAGGATGTCGATGGCCCGGGGGGAGAAGCAGAGAATCCTGGAGACAGTTTAGGAACCACAGGACGCCGGGCCGTGGGGCTGAAGGAGAGCTTTGCTGATGTGCCGCCCTCACCCACATCAAGCCTTCTTGTCTGGGGAGATCACATGAATCCACATTTGAAGACCTGCTCTTCGGATACCAGCACACAGAGCCTAGGTCTTCAAGCTTGGGGCACCACATTGCCTCTTGAATGCTAACATCTAAAAATTAAAAGAAGACATGCTTCCAAAAAAAATAAGATAAGTTATTATTGAAATAATCTGAGACAAAGAAGACAGCTGCCCTGGGTCACTCTCTCACCCCTCCTCACACTATTTTTTGACCCCAGTTGACAATATAAGCAATGATTTTAAACGAATAACATGGCACATATACATAGATACCACCATAAAAAGGAGTGAGAGAAGAAAAGAGCAAAATGCGCTCAAAGACATAGGAATTAATTAAGCTCTGTAGAGTTTCAAAGAAATGTTGGATAGCATGATTTCTCTAAAAAGAGAACTCGAAGAACAGACATGAGAATTTAAAGAACATAAGAGAGAAGAAAATAAAAAGACCTGGAGAACTCAAAAAGAAATAAAAGAAAAAATAATTATACTTTAGAAGAGATGCAGGAAGGAAGGGAGGAATGGAAGAAAGATTAGGACGAAAGAAAAAACTAGCTTGAGAAAAATCATACAATGAGACAAAAAAAACAAAGGACATAAAAATTGATTCTAGAGAATGTGATAATTATGGAAGATAAAGGAACTTCAACAGTCACACAATTAGTATTTCTAAAGTACGGAACTGAATAAATAGAACCCCAAATATGTTTAGGAATATGATTTTTTTAAAATAAACTTTGTAGATGTAAACAAAATCTTGAATCTGCAGGCTGAAAGGGCCCGTGAGATGCAAGAAAAAAATATATATGCCCATATATACACAAATTCACTCCAGTACAGGGTCTGGTGGAGTTGCTAAATTTCAAAGGTAAGAAAATTGATAGGAAAAGTGAGTTATGTAGAAAAGGGGAAAATCAGGTTCTCTTTATACTTCTCCATGGTTGTATCATCTACAAAATATGTCGTAATGGATTAGAATTGGAGACATCTGTGGGAACTCATGTTTAGCTGAATATAGATACAACTGGATATATAGAGAAATATGTATACATATGCTTATTGTGATACTATGATTATGTATAATCATAATATATATTATATATTTTATGTAGGTGTATATATATAATCATCATACATATATGAAATAGGCTTTTGTCCAAATTTCCTGGCTCATAACTCCCATAGCCCTTGTTACACTTGTTATAGTCTTTTGTTATAATCTTGAGGCACTTCAGGCCTCAGGAAACAGAATCTCTCTCTCTCTCACCTTTTCCTGTCCTCCTCTTGATAGAGGAGGCATTCATTTGCCTTCCAGGCATTGCCACCGCTACGGGCTCAAAATCCTTTAAGTTTGCCTTGTCACTACTTAAAAATTTACTATTCTTTGTTGATGATGCTATTTAGCTGGAATTCAAAGCCACTTTTTTGAAAACTACTCATTCCCTGGGTGTCTCCCACGTATATATGAAATACATATATATATATATATATATATAATCTGCTTGTTTTTCTCTGGTTAATCTGCCTTTTGTTACAGGGAGCTGTTCTAACTAAGAACCCATGAGGGTTGAAGAAAAATTTATTTTTCTTCTCCTACAACTCAAAGCAGCAAAGGTGGCCAGATCTCTCACCTTTCAAAATTTTATGTTAATTGGAGGTAGATTTTTAAACTGCAGAACTTTAGTACTGGTAGAAATAATCAAGATCAACCCAAGAGTCTAAGCCCTTCATGTTGCAGATGAGGAACAAAAGATTTTCATACTCACTTTTTGTTTTTGTTTTTTGAGACAGTCTCCCTCTGTCGCCCAGGCTGGAGTATAGTGGAGCAATCTCGGCTTATTGCAACTTCCGTCTCCTGGGCTCAAGGGATTCTTTTGCCTCAGCCACCCCAATAGCTGGGATTACAGCCGTGCACCACCACACCTGGCTAATTTTTGTATTTTTACTAGAGATGTGGTTTTATCATGTTGGCCAGGCTGGTCTCGAACTCCTGGCCTCAAGAAATCTGCCCACCTCAGTTTCCCAAAATGCTGGGATACAGGCGTGAGCCATTGCACCCATCCTTCATCCTTAGTTTTACGGAAACCTGATAAACCTAATTCTGCTGGCAAAATAGATAAATTGAGGTAGATATTCATTTTACAAAATGATCCAATGCAGTATTCTTTTAAATATGCCCCTGTATGTTTTAAAAGTATTATTCAATTTATAAAGATGTAATTCACACACAACTTTCAGGAATTCACCTACATTTAGCAAATACACATTTCTGTAATGTCTCCTGTGTACAAAGCTCTGTGGTTAGACACCACAGGGACTACAGAACCCCAGCTCCACTATGAAGTAATATACGACCTTGAAGAAAACTTTATTCATCCTATGAACTGACAGTGCTCTCACAACAAGATGCAGTGGTTTTCAGAAATCATCAGAGTCCAGGGACAAACAACAAAACCATTGTCTGAGCCTCACTGCCATTTCCTGGTGCCTTCATCCTCCTCCACATCTCCCTCCCTGTCAATGCTCTCCTCCTGCACCAGGCCAAAAGCTTGCAAACATCTGAGTAAGAGGTCACACATGCAAATTTCCAAGAAAAAAAAAAAAAACCCAAATAGAAATGAACTAGAAAGGAGATAAATATTAAATAACTCCTTTACTCTTCAACTGGCCTTCATTTTGGGTTTCTATTGTATGGTGGGCATATGTCTTAACATTTTAATTAACTCAGATGACTGGCATGTAATTTTCAGGAAATCCTACATTCTGGGATTCAATATTATTCTGCTGTTGGTCTTGCTAAAAGGAGTGTTTTAAGATTTTACTAGCAGGTGGAATGTGAAAACCATTGTAAGTATCAGGGCATTATCTTGAAGGTTTCACCTTATTCGAATAATCATAGACTGTCAAAGTTCTATGATTATAAATTTATGAAACCAATAGATCAAATCAAATTTGATAAAATGAATTTTCTATGATTATGAATTTATAAAACCAATAGATCAAATCTAGGACTAGGGATAAAGATGAAAAGGAAACACAATTTAATTCTTAATTTACAGAAGCAAAACAGCTGTGTTTAAGTCAAGGTGTGATTACTCATAAAGGATCCATAATTGGGGTAGAAATGATAAAGGTAAAGTGTTACTCATCACATCATTGTTACCACTAAGGCACTTTTTTTTCTTCTTTTTGAGAGGGAGTCTCACACTGTTGCCCAGGCTGGAGTAGAGTGGTGTGATCTCTGCTCGCTGCAACCTCCACCTTTCAGGTTCAAGCAATTCTCCTGCCTCAAACTCCCGAGTAGCTGGGACTACAGGCGCCCGCCACCATGCCCGGCAAATTTTTTGTATTTTTAGTAGAGACAGGATTTCACCGTATTAGCCAGGATGGTCTCAATCTCTTGACCTGATGATCGACTTGCCTCGACCTCCCAAAGTGCTGGGATTACAGGCATGAGCCACCGCACCCGGCCCAACCACTAAGGCACTTTTATGGTAGTGGAAAGATCCAGGCAGATCCTATAGGAGTTTAATGAGATGAAATTCAAGTGTATATAACACATCTAGACCCATTTCTAAGTAACAGTAGAATGATCAGAATTTGTCTGATTGTTCTTGATTCTCTTCCCTGCCTCCCAAAGCTACCATCTTCCAGGCTCACAGAATCTGTGGTGGCAGCATTTTTCTTTTTGAGGTGTGTCCAAGGTCAAGGTTTGAAGTAGTTAGGAAGAAAATCTGACAAGAAGAAAAACAAAACCCAACAATGAAAACAACACACGGAATAGGGAGAAAAGTCAAGGAGAATTTACATTTCTAAAGATGCTAATCTTCTGGCCAGGCGAAATAATACATTTTGCCAGTTGGCTTCATGGTGTCCCAGTCTGGGCCCAGGCACAGATGGAACAGATGTTGGAGCTTCTTCCTGGAACTGTATGGCCAGACTCTTATCCCTTAGGATTCTCTAAGTTAATTCTTGAAGAAATTGGAACTTCCTGGCCTCTGAATTCATGCATGTTCTTATCCAGAGGTAACAATGCTGGCTGTGCTCTGCTCCTATGGGACTAACAAGTGCACCATGTTCTTGGCAGTCCCTCTTTCTTTCTTTTTTTTTTTTTTTTTTGAGATGGAGTCTCGCTCTGTCGCCCAGGCTAGAGTGCAGTAGCACAATCTCAGCTCACTGCAACCTCCACCTCCCAGGTTCAAGCAATTCTCCTGCCTCAGCCTCCTGAGTAGCTATTACAGGTGCCTGCCACCATGCTCAGCTAATTTTTGTATTTTTAGTAGAGACAGGTTTTCACCATATTGGTCAGGCTGGTCTCGAACCCCTGACCTCGTGATCCACCCACCTCAGCCTCCCAAAGTGCTGGGATTACAGGCGTGAGCCACCGCGCCTGGCCAGCAGTCCCTCTTTCTTAATGCATCCCTTAGATACTGCCGCTCCTGGGAAGTTGCTTATGTTTCAGCTTCACCCTTTCCCTCCCTCTTCCTGTCAGTCAGACATGCCTTTCTCACCACAATGGGAATTACCCTTGAATTTTGTTAGAAAGAGTCAGTGCACAGCCAACATTTGTGGGCCTAGCCATATCCACATGTCCTTAGCAAACTAGAAATCTCAATAGGCTTGAAGAAAAGTTAATGAAACATGAACTGACCACTCTAACATTTCACAACCAGGAAAGTCTTATAGAAATGAAATGGAAAATAAATTAAAATATCAAGATTGAGGCTTTAAAAAAATGCAAGAAGAGCACTGACATCCCATGTGGAAAGCATATATACTGTTCCAGTTATTTTAGGAAGAGTCAGCTCACAACTGAGAGATGCTCACAGCTGAGTGTTCTGAGCAACTTGCACACTGGCGCAGGGGGAGGAAGGGCAGAAGGAGAAGATGTGAACTGTCGGCCCGAGCGTTTCATGGACATTCATCTCATAGCAGAGCTCCTGAGCTGCTAGGAATCTTTAGTTCAAGTTGAGTCATCTGAGTTCATACTTAAAATAATAATGATAATAATAATAGCAACCTATATGAATCATATTGTACTTAAGTTTCAATTTCTTTTCTTTTTATTATACTTTAAGTTCTAGGGTACATGTGCACAACATGCAAGTTTGTTACATATGTATACATATGCCATGTTGATTTGCTGCTCCCATTAATTTGTCATTTACGTTAGGTATTTCTCCTAATGTTATCCCTCCCCCATCCCCCCACCCCACGACAGGCTCCAGTGTATGATGTTCCCTGCTCTGTGTCCAGGTGTTCTCATTTGTTCGGTTCCCACCTATGAGTGAGAACATGCAGTGTTTGGTTTTCTGTCCTTGTGATAGTTTGCTTAGAATTATGGTTTCCAGCTTCATCCATGTCCCTGAAAAGGACATGAACTCATCCTTTTTTATGGCTGCATAGTATTCCATGGTGTATATATGCCACATTTTCGTAATCCAGTCTATCACTGATGGACATTTGGGTTGGTTCCAAGTCTTTGCTATTGTGAATAGTGCCACAATAAACATACGTGTGCATGTGTCTTTATAGTAGAATGATTTATAATCCTTTGGGTATTTACCCAGTAATGGGATGGCTGGGTCAAATGGTATTTCTACTTCTAGATCCTTAAGGAATTACTATACTGTCTTCCATAATGGTTGAACTAGTTTACAGTTCCACCAACAGTGTAAAAGTGTTCCTATTTCTCCACATCCTCTCCAGCACCTGTTGTTTCCTAACTTTTGAATGATCACCATTCTAACTGGCCTGAGAAGGTATCTCATTGTGGTTTTGATTTGCATTTCTCTGATGACCAGTGATGATGAGCATTTTTTCATGTGTCTGTTGGCTGCATAAAGGTTTTCTTTTGTAAAGTGTCTGTTCATATCCTTTGCCCACTTTTTTATACAGTTTGACTTTTTCTTATAAATTTGTTTAAGTTATTTGTAGATTCTGGATATTAGCCCTTTGTCAGATGGGTAGATTGCAAAAATCTTCTTCCATTCTGTAGGTTGCCAGTTCACTCTGATGGTAGTTTCTTTTGCTGTGCAGAAGTTCTTTAGTTTAAGTAGATCACATTTGTCTATTTTGGCTTTTGTTGCCATTGCTTTTGGTGTTTTAGTCATGAAGTCCTTACCCATGCCTATGTTCTGAATGGTATTGCCTAGGTTTTCTTCTGGGATTTTTATGGTTTTAGGTCTGACATTGAAGTCTTTAATACATCTTGGATTAATTTTTCTATGAGGTGTAAGGAAGGGATCCAGTTTCAGCTTTCTACATATGGCTAGCCAGTTTTCCCAGCACCATTTATTAAATAGGGAATCTTTTCCCCATTTCTTGTTTTTGTCAGGTTTGCCAAAGATCAGATGGTTGTAGATGTGTGGTGTTATTTCTGAGGTCTCTGTTCTGTTCCATTGGTATATATCTCTGTTTTGGTACCAGTACTATGATGTTTTGGTTACTGTAGCCTTGTAGTGTAGTTTGAAGTCAGGTAGCATGATGCCTCCAGCTTTGCTCTTTTGGCTTAGGATTGTCTTGGCAATGAGGGCTCTTTTTTCATTCCATATGAACTTTAAAGTAGTTTTTTCCAGTTCTGTGAAGAGAATCATTGGTAGCTTGTTGGGGATGGCATTGAATCTATAAATTACCTTGGGCAGTATGGCCATTTTCACGATATTGATTGTTCCTATCCATGAGCATGGAATGCTCTTCCATTTGTTTGTGTCCTCTTTTATTTCATTGAGCAGTGGTTTATAGTTCTCCTTGAAGAGGTCTTTCACATCCCTTGTAAGTTGGATTCCTAGGTATTTTATTCTCTTAGTAGCAATTGTGAATGGGAGTTCACTCATGATTTGGCTTTCTGTCTGTTATTGGTGTTTAAGAATGCTTGTGATTTTTCTGCATTGATTTTGTATCCTGAGATTTTGCTGAAGTTGCTTATCAGCTTAAGGAGATTTTGAGCTGGGACAATGTAGTTTTCTAAATATACAATCTTGTCATTTGCAAACAGGGACAATTTGACTTCCTCTTTTCCTAATTGAATACCCTTTATTTCTTTCTCTTGCCTGATTGCCTTGGCCAGAACTTCCAACACTATGTTGAATAGGAGTGGTGAGAGAGGGCATCCATGTCTTGTGCTGGTTTTCAAAGGGAATTTTTCCAGTTGTTGCCCATTCAGTATGTTATCGGCTGTGGGTTTGTCATAAATAGCTCTTATTATTTTGAGATACATTCCATCAATACTTAGGTTATTTAGAGTTTTTAGCATGAAAGCCTATTGAATTTTGTCAAAGGCCTTCTCTGCATCTATTGAGATAATCATGTCGTTTTTGTCTTTGGTTCTGTTTATGTGATGGATTACATTTATTGATTTGTGTATGTTGAACCAGCCTTGCATCCCAGGGATGAAACCAACTTGATCGTGGTGGATAAGCGTTTTGATGTGCTGCTGCATTCGGTTTGCCAGTATTTTACTGAGGATTTTCACATCAATATTCATCAGGGATATTGGTCTACAATTCTCTTTTTTGTGTGTGTGTGTCTCTGCCAGGCTTTGGTATCAGGATGACGCTGGCCTCATAAAATGAGTTAGGGAGGATCCTCTCTTTTTCTATTGATTGGAATAGTTTCAGAAGGAATGGTACCAGCTCATCTTTGTAGCTCTGTAGAATTCAGCTGTGAATCCGTCTGGTCCTGGATGTTTTTTCGTTGGTGGGCTATTAATTATTGCCTCAATTTCAGAGCCTGTTATTGGTCTATTCAGGAATTCAGCATCTTCCTGGTTTAGTCTTGAGGGTGGGTGTATGTGTCCTGGAATTTATCCATTTTTTTCTAGATTTTCTAGTTTATTTGCATAGAAGTGTTTATAGTATTCTCTGATGGTAGTTTGCATTTCTGTGGGGTTGGTGGTGATATCCCCTTTATCATTTTTTATTGCATCAATTTGATTCTTCTCTCTTTTCTTCTTTATTAGTCTTCCTAGCAGTCTATCAATTTTGTTGATCTTTTCAAAAAACCAGCTCCTGGATTCATTGATTTTTTCGAAGGGTTTTTTCTGTGTCTCTATCCCTTCATTTCTGCTTTAATCTTAGTTATTTCTTGCCTTGGACTAGCTTTTGAATTTGTTTGCTCTTGCTTCTCTAGTTCTTTTGATTGTGATGTTAGGGTGTCAATTTTAGATCTTTCCTTCTTTCACTTGTGGGCATTTAGTGCTATAAATTTCCCTCTACACACTGCTTTAAATGCGTCCCAGAGATTCTGGTACATTGTGTCTTTGTACTCGTTGGTTTCAAAGAACATCTTTATTTCAGCCCTCATTTCATTATGTACCCAGTAGTCATTCTGGAGTAGGTTGTTCAGTTTCCATGCAGTTGTGTGATTTTGAGTGAGTTTCTTAATCCTGAGTTCTAATTTGATTGCAGTGTGGTCTGAGAGACAGTTTGTTGTGATTTCGGTTCTTTTCTATTTGCTGAGGAGTGCTTTACTTCCAACTATGTGGTCAATTTTGGAATAAGTGTGATGTAGTGCTGAGAAGAATGCATATTCTGTTGATTTGGGGTGTAGAGTTCTATAGCTCTCTGTTAGGTCTGCTTGTTGCAGAGCTGAGTTCAACTCCTGGATATCCTTGTTAACCTTTTGTCTCGTTGATCTGTCTAATATTGACAGTGGGGTGTTAAAGTCTCCCATTATTATTGTGTGGGAGTCTAAGTCTCTTTGTAGGTCTCTAAGGACTTGCTTTATGAATCTAGGTTATCCTATATTGGGTGCATATATATTTAGGATAGTTAGCTCTTCTTGTTGAATTGATCTCTTTACCATTATGTAATGGCCTTCTTTGTCTCTTTTGATCTTTGTTGGCTTAAAGTCTGTTTTGTCAGAGACTAGGACTGCAAACCCTGCTTTTTTTTTTTTTTTTTTTTTTTTTTTTTTTTGCTTTCCATTTGCTTGGTAGATCTTCCTCCATCCCTTTATTTTGAGCCTATGTGTGTCTCTGCACGTGAGATGGGTCTCCTGAATACATCACCCTGATGGTTCTTGATTCTTTATCCAATTTGCCAGTGTGTGTCTTTTAATTGGGGCATTTAGACCATTTATATTTAAGGTTAATATTGTTATGTGTGAATTTGATCCTGTCATTGTAATGTTAGCTGGTTATTTTGCCCATTAGTTGATGCAGTTTCTTCATAGTCTTGATGGTCTTTACAATTTGGCATTTTTTTGCAGTGGCTGGTACCAGTTTTTCCTTTCCATGTTTAGTGCTTCCTTCAGGAGCTCTTGTAAGGCAGGCCTGGTGGTGACAAAATCTCTCAGCATTTGCTTGTCTTTAAAGGATTTTATTTCTCCTTTGCTTATGAAGTGTAGTGTGGCTGCATATGAAATTCTGGGTTGAAAATCCTTTCCTTTAAGAATGTCAAATATAGGCTCCCACTCTCTTCTGGCTTGTAGAGTTTCTGCTAAGAGATCCACTATTAGTCTGATGGGCTTCCCTTTGTGGGTAACCCAACCTTTCTCTCTGGCTGGCCTTAATATTTTTTCCTTCATTTCAACCTTGGTGAATCTGACAATTACGTGTCTTGGGGTTGCTCTTCTCAAGGAGTATCTTTGTGGTGTTCTCTTTATTTCCTGAATTTGTATGCTGGCCTGTCTTGCTAGTTTGGGGAAGTTCTCCTGGATAATATCCTGAAGAGTGTTTTCCAACTTGGTTCCATTCTCCCTGTCACTTTCAGGTACACCAATCAAACGTAGATGTGGATTTTTCCCATAGTCCCATATTATGTGTAGGATTTGTTCATTTCTTTTTACTCTTTTTTCTCTAAACTTCTCTTCTCACTTCATTTCATTAATTTGATCTTCAATCACTGATACCCTTTCTTCCACTTGATTGAATCAGCTACTGAAGCTTGTGCACATGTCACGTAGTTTTTGTGCCATGGTTTTCAGCTCCATCAGGTCATTTAAGGTCTTCTCTACACTGTTTATTTTAGTCAGCCATTCATCTAATCTTTTTACAAGGATTTTAGCTTCCTTGCAATGGGTTTGAACATCCTCCTTTAGCTCAGAGAAGTTTGTTATTACTGACTTTCTGAAGCCTACTTCTGTCGACTCATCAAAGTCATCCTCTGTCCAGCTTTGTTCCATTGCTAGTGAGGAGCTGGGATCCTTTGGAGGAGAAGAGGTGCTCTGGTTTTTAGAATTTTCAGCTTTTCTGCTCTGGTTTCTCCCCATCTTTCTGGTTTTATCTACCTTTGGTCTTTGATGATGGTGACCTACAGACGGGATTTTGGTGTGGATGTCCTTTTTGTTGATGTTGATGCTATTTCTTTCTGTTTGTTAGTTTTCCTTCTAAGAGTCAGGTCCCTCAGCTGCAGGTCTGTTGGAGTTTGCTGGAGGTCCTCTCCAGACCCTGTTTGCCTAAGTGTCACCAGCGGAGGCTGCAGAATAGCAAATATTGTAGAACAGCAAATATTGCTGCCTGATCCTTCCTCAGGAGGCTTCATCTCAGAGGGACACTTGGCTGTATGAGGTGTCAGTCGGCCCCTACTAGGAGGTGTCTCCCAGTTAAGCTACATGAGGATCTGGGACCCAGTTGAAGAGGCAGTCTGTCCATTCTCAGAACTCAAACACCATGCTGGGAGAACCAGTGCTTTCTTCAGAGCTGTCAGACAGGGACGTTTAAGTCTGCAGAAGTTTCTGCTGCCTTTTCTTCAGCTATGCCCAGCCCACAGAGGTGGAGTCTACAGAGTCAGCCAGGCCTCATTGAGCTGCAGTGGGCTCCACCCAGTTCGAGCTTCCTGGCCACTTTATTTACGTACTCAAGCCTCAGCAATGGCGGAAGTCCCTCCCCCAGCCAGTCTGCTACCTCGCAGTTCGATATTTTTAGTATCACCTTGCTCCAAAGAAGTTTATTCAGTGCTGATAGACTGAGTTCCCAAGAGGCATGTAGAAAACCCTTTTTCTCCATTTTTGGATAATACCAGGAATGCTACAGATTAGTATATTCATGGTTCCCAGCCAGCTGCATGTCTAGAATTCCACTTTTGTATTTTATCAGCTGGTAAATCAGGAGGCAGAAATGGATCTCCCTAACCCTCTCTTCAGGGTCTAAGGAAAACCAAACCCTCAGAAGCAAACAGCATCATGCTGAAGGAGATTCTTAGAGGTCAGAAACTGCTGACATTCAACTAGGAGATCTCTGAACTCTTGGTCTGTTGGGATGAGCCAAGATAGAATGAAGGTATCTATAATGGTAGAAAGAAGACCCACAGGGACTGAAGAGCTAGCTGCCCTGTAGTGCAGAGGAGACCTTGTCAACCCTGTTATTCTTGAGGAAACTAAGGATCTCAACTCTTAGAGCATTCATGTAGTGTACCCATTTCCTATCATGCAAATTCAGGGTATATCAACTAGCACAAGATTCCTTAATATACTTTCTCCTGTTCATCAAGAGTCACTCCCATTGCGACTGTATTTAAACTAATGGCCACAAACTGTGGCACAGATCACTTTTCATCTTTTCTACCAGAACAGAATAGTAGTTCTGGTATTTGAATATCACTTTGCAACTTTAAAATGCACTAGGGTTGAATTTATGCTGCAGGTGCCTGGTCGACAAAGTGTCATCTGTTTGTGGGGACAGGGTGTAAGGTGTAAGAGAGGAGTCCTTGGGCTGTATTTTTTGCCTAAGTATTTTTCACCAAGGATTTTAGCAATCCTTAAGGCCAGGAGTTTTCGGTTGTTTCTATGTTCAACAAGAGCAGCTTCTTTTCTTCTTTTCTTTTTAAAAAAAATGTTTTAAAGCCAAGTGTAGTGGCTCACGCCTGCAATCCCAACACTTTGGGAGGCTGAGGCAGGCAGATAATGAGGTCAGGAGTTCAAGACCATCCTGGCTAACATGGTGAAACCCCATCTCCACTAAAAATACAAAAAAATTACCCAGGCATGGGGGCACATGCCTGTAGTCCCAGCTACTTGGGAGGCTGAGGCAGGAGAGTTGCTTGAACCTGGGAAGCAGAGGTTGCAGTGAGTTGAGATTGTGTCACTGCACTCCAGCCTCAGCGACAGAGCACAACTCTGTCTCAAAAAAAAAAAAAAAAAAAGAAGTGTTGAATTAAAAGTGTTTTGCTTTACAAGGAAAAATTTGAAAACTTCTGAAATACAATAATACCTTCATCCTCACAGATGACAACTGTGCAGTTCCAAGAGGTTTAGGCCTTACCAGGATGCTTACAGCTGTCTCTCTTTGGAAGTGATGAGCTGGATCCAAGTGGCCTTTCTCTCAGTCCAGTGCTCTGGTTTCCACACTACTCTGTTTCTTGACATTTCATGCAAACGGAGCTAGTCTGCCTCTTGTTTTATTTCTTTCATCTGTTCGGAAAAGATGTCCTTTCAAAGGAAGGGCCCCGTTCACAGAAACCTGAAAGGAGCCCTGGCTGCAGAAGGGAAGAGCATGTGGCAAAGGAGAAATGGAAGTATGAACATCTGGACAGCTGGCTCAGCCTATGCCTTGGCACCATGGCAGCCTAACATTTGACAAGCTCTCTTATCTTTCAGTATTTCCTCTGAGCCTCATGCTGAATTCTTTGGGGAGATTCCTGTTTCTATAATGTTGGATGATTGAGGGGAAGGAGAAGGAGAGCATAGAGCTTAAGGCTTCCATAGCTTTAGGTAGTCCTGAGAGATCATGTCCACTATAGCTGGGTGCAGTGTAGTGCGAGCTACTTGAGAGGTTGAGGTGCAAGGATTGCTTGAACCCAGGAGTTGGAGACCCACCTAGGCCGCATAGTGAAACCCTTACCTCTGAAAAAAAAAAAAATCCTGTCCACTGTCCCTTGGATCCCAGGTCACCTCTAGATTATGGGCTCCTCACCTTCTGGCTGAGGTTAGCAGAAGGTTCTAACCAATCCCTATGCGTTCCAAGGGATCATGGTATCTGGTGGTGTTCTAGGAATGTAACAACCAGGGATACCAAAGGGCTGATCCTGCTGTTTTGGAAACAGGGGCAATAGCTATATTCCAAGGACAGCTACCTCAGTGCATCACCTTCAGATGGAACTGCTTTCAATATCTTAAAGAGGGAGAGACATATGCAATCTCCAGCAGGTGACTCAGCTTCATTATCATATATTTAGGTGCAAAGCAATTGCTGTACTATATGAGTGACACTTAAAAATACGCCCTATTGCAAGAGGCTCCATTGGTGCATCACATTGGTCTGGTAGGTAACAATCTGTTTGGAATTGTAAACTATAGCACTTGGGGTAATAGACTTTCGTTTTCATTTAGCATGGTTCCACTGTGACCCAATAGAATTCCTCATAAAGGCACATCTGAAAGAGCTCTGGTAGGTGTTCAGAAGCCAGATGTTTGACTGAACAACAAGAGCAATGTTTCTGCATTGGATACCAGATACCAGATGAAGGTTGAGGATGTGGAAGCATTTCTTGCTCTCTATATTTGGAGTTCCCCACCTTAAAAGAAGAAACACAAACATACTTAATAGCTCCATTATTCTGATTTGGGGAAAAAAATGATATAAGTACTTCCTCTACTCTTAGCTTCTTGGTTGGAGTGAAAGGAATGGGATTAGGGAAAATTTGCATGCATCAAAGCTCTAATTACAAGGGCAGAATCTAGATTTGCTTTTGATAGGTAGGGGGTTGGGGCAGGGAGTTTCTTTCCACACAGCAAAAGTCTTGAGGTCCTGGATCAGCCAAAATATTTGCACATGACTGGTTGTTTTGCTGCATGGCAAATTTTGCTCCTGAGACATTTTGCTCTAACTTAAGAAACAAACCATCTTAGGCTGGGTTCCCCAAAGAGCAGAGCCTGAGGAGGAGCTTATGTACTAGTGCTTTATTAAAGAGTGCAATGTCAGGAAAGGAATGTGGAGGAGAGGAGTGAGATGGTGAAGGGGTGGGCAGGAAAACCAACGTGAAAGTGCATCACCAGCTCAGAGGCTGGTGGCAAACTCAGCTGATCACGCAATCTCACAGGACTGTCTTCTGAGAGAAGGGTAGAATTTATTCCTGTTGGTCACCAAGGTTGTTCCTAAATGAAACGAGCAGCTCCTTTACTTCCCCATTCTGAGTTGTACACATGTAAGCACTGACTGGTTCCATGACTCATCAGTACTAAGGAAGTTGGAAACTAAGTCAAGAGGACCGAGTTGTGAGCAAAAGGCCAGGGTTTTCAGGTTGCTGGAGGCTCCACAGAGTCAGTCATTGCAGTGAAGATGGAAGGGAATAAGTGGCCAGGGGCCTGAGACAGACGAAGCTGAGAGCATCTGAGCTGGCACAAAGAGGGGTTTAATGAACAAGCTGTTAAGCTTCCTTTTATTATCTGAAAGTGACAATATGTTGCCCTTATTAAAAGTGACAATATGTTGCCCTTATTATGTTTGTTGCAGAAGATCCAGAGGTTGAGAAAAGATTTTAAGAAGAAAGTGAATCACAGGCTTAATTTCTATACTCCAGCGATAAGCAGATATTTTATATGCATTGAATCTTTTCATTGTAACATATTTAAATGCTGCTTTTTCAAATAACATGGTATGGATATATACCATGGAAATAAGTAGAGGTTATCATTATAATTTTAGTGGTTATATATATTCTATGGCTGCATGACCAGTTACTTAATCTTACATTAATGGGTATGTGACTTATTTTCATTGTTTTGATATTAAAACAATGATATGTGGTGTGCATGAACCTTCTCTCCAGGGCCCTGCCATTAATGCCTCTTTGCTTCGACACCCCCCAATTCACAAGTGTTTCCACTACAATTTACACATTCCAGAGTAGGAAATTGGATTGCATCGGCTTGGGTTGAGTGTCAACACTGGATCAGTTGGGTTTGATGAAAGGGTCCCACTGTGCATCAAAGCTATTCCCACAGTAAAAGGAATCCATGTGACTGGGAAACCCATCCATGAGGTATCTGCTCAGCTGGCTGTAGCCCTTGAGGTCAGTTATTAATGTCTCAGTCTCCAGCACCTAACACAGTGCCTGGCACAGAATAGATGCTCCATAAATGCTTACTTGCTGGATGGATGGATAAATGTTAGTGGCAAGCTCAGGCTCAATGTTGTAAAGGTGCTCATGTCTGCAATTCTGACTTCCTTTTCAAGAGATGAGAAAATTAAAAGACTTGAATGGGACAAGGAATAAAGTGGCATACCTCCATCCTTGGTTTGGACTAACCCATCAATGTGGTAGACACAGGTATGAACCATTGAGATCCCTCTTCAAGGAAGGATTTGCTGACAAGTGGTGGGTAGCGCAATCAGAAACAGTCTACAGCTGTTAGCTTCTTCTGGTTTTGCCTCAGCTGCACTCACTTTGCCCAAAGTCATGCCCATCCTGGGCACTGTGCATCTGGTGACTGAACAAGGCCTGGCCATTTGTTTCAGGAATATAAAACCCTGGATATTTGTTTTGGGACAACTCTAAAGGACCATACCCACTCTAGAGCTCTCTGCTGGGTTGACCTACATTGCTGTTGACTTCTCCCTCCACCTAATCCTGTTTTAACCCCCTCCCGTCATAGGTATTGATCCCTGATAAACATCTTGCAACCCAAACTCCATCTCAGCACCTGTTTCTGGAGAACCAACCCTACAACATTTAGCTTACTGTACTGCAAGCCCCACATTTATCAAATATATATAATAAATTGGAAAAGTTGGGCCATTCAAGAATGTACAGCTTCTGCACCCAGCCCTGGCCCTCACTAGCCTCAAGGAGCCTATTCCAGAATCATTTTAGAAGGAGTAGTGTTAGTGATGGCAGTAAATTTCTAATTCATGTTGACAAGATCACTGGGAAGATATCTAAGGCCAGAGAATCCCTGGACAGAAAACACTGGAATTTCTGCTAGTAAGTGGGCAAAGTGGTATCTTTGGGGCATTACCATACATGTGACCTCATTCCTGTACAAAACCTGTATATATTCAAAGGCTAGTACATATAGATAGCTTTAAGGTCAACATTTGGTGGTAGCAGGATTCCTGAGCCTTCAGATTTCTGCTCTGGGTTACTTGCCACTGCTCTTGGCTTCCATGTTTGTTAGGCCAGATAGAAAGCACAGAGCCTCATTTTCCTTGTTTCCGGCCCACTCTCTGCTCTTTCAGGGTGGCCCCACTTAGCATTACAGTAGCAGCAGGGACTTTTCGTGGTATAGGCTGAGGTGACAGGCAGTGATGGGATAATTTTCTTGCTGATCTCTAATTCTGTTTGCTCACAACATTGGACAATGTGAGGTAGCATCATAAGGGTATACCCTGTGCAGCATTGCAGCCCAACTTCTTGCATGAATGAGACACACAGAATATGTGGCACATGCTTATATACTCTTGCATCCACACATTCCTGCACGTCATCCTCAGGGGTTTTGTTTTTCCTTCCATTAAGTTGTACCTGAAGTCTCTTTGCCAGGCTTCTCTCCCAGTAAAAAGAATATATCCTTCTTTAAAGGGAAATGGAAAAGGTGATTGAGAATTGAGCATCTGTTGGAACCATTTTTCTCAATTTCCACATTGCCTGATCCAGAGATGGCGTAAATGATGCAGAGACACTGACAGGAAGCTCTCTGTTTGCTCTACATCATTACAGCTCAAGCCTGATATGGTGTGTATTGTGTGGTGGACTTCTGGTACCATCATTCCTTCTGTGACTTCCCTCAATTGTTGACTCATTTTGTGGAGTTGGGAATTGTTGAGACATACCAGACCTAATTCAATGAATTAGCAAGAAATGACAGCAAGGAGGCCGAAAGAATGTCAAAGTAAGGCACAGATAGGTAGGTGCTTATGGCGGAACCAGCTAGGGATCACCAATTGTCCATGAACTTGTCTACATTTCCCAGTCTCCTTTGCAGTTAAGATGGGACATGTGACTAGTTCTGGCCTATAGACTATGAGCAGAAGTAGAAGTCATGTATGGCACCTCTGGGCTGAGGAACTTAGGAGCTGTGGGCTTCCTCCACAATCTCTCTTCTCCTATTCCAATGTACTTGAGGACCACAGGTTCAAAGTGATGAAGCAACAAAATGGATAAACACCATTCAAGTTGCATTAAATATCGTTTCTCTTCCTGCCTTCCTTGGTTCCTAGAGCCTCTTTGAGCTTTCTTTTCTTCATGCACCCCAACTCCCTTTTTCTCCATTACATATTTCCTTGGTAAAGAGGCCAGGAGTAGCACTTTACAGAACAATATATGTGAGTAATATAAGACTCAGAGGCATACCACCCCGTGTGGAATTTGTCTATGCCACAATAATTTCATGTTCGCCTATGTTGCCTGTGTCTCTGTGAGGCTCATGATGTCACAGCAGAACCCCATCATGCATGTTTTTATTGTTACTTCCACAACTAATGCTTTAACATGATTCTTTTAACTAGGACTCATGTAATTTTAACTTTTCTCCAGGAGAATGCCCACTTGGTCAGATTTCTGCAATTAATGATAGGATATATTTACACGTCAATTATTATTTTAAGAACAATTTATTACTCTTGTTTTTTTCAAGTTAATAAAATTTTATTTCCATTTGATGATATTTATTGTAACTGAGCAAATCCTTAGTCTTTTCTAAATCAGGATAAAAATAAACATAGTAAGTTACTCTATTATATAGGTATCATCAAAAGAGTTACTGTTTAATCCACTGACTATGAAAAATCAGCCTCTCATACTCTTTTATCTGTATTCCAGACTGAAATTCTGTCACAGGCTAGCAAAAGTAGAGACCTTTATATATGACATTTGAACAAAGAAGAGCCTCAGGGCCCAACTGTAGATTTTCAGTGTTATATAAAATATGGACCTTAACTCCTAGCTCTGTTTCCAACATGAATTCCCTCATGGTGCCTGGTGTGTTCTTCTGGCTGCTACTGCCCTTGCTCACTCCACAACAAGAACATCAGGACTCCAAGGACACTGTGCCTCCTGGATTCGACAAAGGATCCTGCAGAGCCTGGCTTCCCCATGGCGTCCACATCAGTCATTGTCCTCTTCTCTCATTCCACTCCACCCCCTTTTCCAGCTGTCATGTATGAATACTTGCCAGCTCCTTGTTATTATTGCTTTTTGGAGTCTTTTCAGTTTAAGGATTGGGTAAGTTTGCAATTTAAACCTCATGGGTTTGAATTTTCAAGTTATGAATTTTGGTGATTACTCTTGTCCAAATGCAGCTCTTTGCCCTCGTGGAAAAAAAAAGTCTCCAGAGACATTTGGACATCTATTGCAAAAGATATTTGGACACCTATTGCAAAAGAACATATTGTTGATGATCTAAGTATAAAGGAACCAGAAATATATGGATTATATTTCCTCTTAAATGAGCATGATTTTTTGAAATGAAAGAAGTGAGTGAATTATTTGGCAATATTGAGTTTGGAGCTGGTCAATATTCAACTATTGGAAAAGTGAGACAGAAAACCAGGCCTGCTTTTAGGATTCTTCCTCCTTGGGTGGCAGGGAGTTACTATATTTTGTTCTGTTGCGGCCACACCCCAGCTGTGAGAACTATTGCACAGCCATCTCCTAGCATCCATTGGAAGACTACCACAATTCAAGGTCATTATTGAGTGATGGCTTGTCACTCAAATGCATTTAACCCTTGTAAATAAGTGGTTCGTAAATATAGGATATAACACTAATGGGAGTATTAAGCAGTTGAAGCCATTGTAACAGATCAGCTACCAGCCTAGTCTTTATTTTTTTAAAATATATTTTATTTTTTGGAACAATTTTAGGTTCATAGCAAAATTGAGTGGAAGGTATGGAGATTTCTCATATACCCCCTACCTCCATACATTTGTAGCTTCTATCATTATGAACCTAACATTGACACACCACGACCATCCAAAGTTCATAGTTTACATCAGGGTTCACACTTGGTATGGTCTGTTCCATGGGTTTGGACAAATGCTATGTGTCCACCAATATACTATCATACAGAGTTGTTTCACTGCCCCAAAAATTCTCTGTGCTCCACCTATTCATCTGTCCCTCCCCACATCCCCTAGAAACTACTGATCTTTTTACTGTCTCCATGGTTTTGCCTTTTCCAGAATGTCATCAAATTGGAATGACAGTATGTAGCCTTTTCAGATTTAGTCCCATCTTTGTAAACAGAAAGATCTGGTTTCAAATCCTGGTTAAGTGACCTTGGACAAGTTCTTTTGCTTTTCTGGTACTGTTTCCTCATCTCTGAGAATTAAATAAGACAGTGTTTATCAAGTGCCAGGTTCAGACCTTGAAACATTCATTACCGTGCAGATTTACTTGATTCCTCAATAGAGAGAGAGGTGATTTTTTTGGTCAAGGAGCACAACTATACTAGGAAAAATCATTATAGCACTCCTTATGACAGACCCGATATGACATAGATGTGTGTTTCCAAAGTTTACACAATATGTAGAGATTGGTCAGTGACCTGACTTAGCAAGTATCTTCAGATCACCAAGTGGGGCTTCCCGCATTTCTCTTTAGGCATCATTAGTTATTGGCTTCCCTTGGAATTTTGTCACAAAGAAGGAAAACCAGATAGAAGAAGGCCAGAAATGCCATAAACCCATAGGATGAAGTCATCCAATACGTGTGATACTGTTCCACAAATATAAATGTCTTAGAATCAACAAGAACAACTATACAGATCATGCAAAGTCACAAAAAAGCAAGCTAAATGTGCAGAGTTGTAGGGCGATGCTGAAGGGGCTGGGCAGGCATGAACTGATGGTATAACTATCTTTGTATTTCAAACGTTTGGTAAAATAGTAAAAGTGAAAAATCTACATTTGAAATTGCTACAAGAATTATTGAGCAGAACTTATGTGCAACACAGGGAGTTAACTCGGTGGGAATGCAGATATTGAGGTAAGCCAGCCAGGACCTGCATTCAACAGACAGAATTCAAGAAAGTCCTGCAGCAACAAAAATATTATATTATAAATGACCTGCCATTTAGCTCTCTGGGGAAAGTGGAAGCTTTCCTTCTACTTCTAAATTTCTGTGGGGTTGTAGCAGCCTCTGAAATCTGGTCCCTGATGTGTTCTGTCATTCTAAAACAAGCCCAGGTCCCCAAGAAGTAGGGACCCCACCTGGCCTTCTGTGGGAAAAGCAGTCTCACATCACCGTTTTCTGATCACTTCATTAAAAATGTGCCTCCTTCACTGTCACTAAAGAGAAAACACGTTTAAAGCTGCCTTCTCCCACTGGCCCAAATAGGTTACCTTGGAAATAACTTGGACTCATTCCTTTACTTCATTTCCCATTGCACCAAACTGTCACACCTTGTTAACTTTTTTTTTTTTTTGAGACAGAGTCTTGTTCCCATCTATGTTGGAATGCAGTGGTGTGATTATAGCTCACTGTAATCACAGTGATCACAGCTCAAAAGATCCTCCCACTTCAGCCTCACAAGAAGCTGAGATTACAGGCACAAGCCACCATGCCCAGCTAATTTTTAAATGTTTTGCAGAGACAGCATCTCATTATGTTGCCCATGCTGGTCTCAAACTCCTGGGCTCAAGAGATTCTCCTGCCTCGGCCTCCCAAAGTGCTGGGATTACAGATGTGAGCCACTGCACCCAGCCCTGTTGACTTAAAAAAAAAAAAAAAACTTTATTGAGATGTAATTTATATATCCTACAACTCACTCACTTAAGGTATGCAATTTAACAGTTTTTAGTATAATCACAGATATGTGCAACCATCACCATAGTTAATTTTAGAACATTTTCATCACCTCAAAAAAAACTCCGTATTTTTAGCTCCATGCTCTCCTGTGCCCTGTACCCCAGCCCTAAGCAACAACTAACCTATATGCTGCATCTATAATTTGCATATTCTGAATTTTCATGTGAATATAATTACGCAATATGTGGTCTTTCGTGACTGACTCCTTTCACTTGGCCTAATGTTTTTGAGGTTCATCCATGTTATAGCACATATCAGTACTCATTTCTTTTTATGGCCAAATAATATTCCATTGTATGGATATACCACATTTTGTTTATTCATGCATCAGTTGATGGACATTTGGGTTGTTTCCAATTTTTGGCTATCATAAATAATGCTGCTGTAAACACTAGCGTACAAATTTGTGTGTGGAAATATGTTTTTCTTGTGCACATACTTAGGGGTGGAATTGCTGGGTCATATAGTAACTCTAAGTTTAATCATTTGAGGAACTGTACCTCAATGATTAAGCTCTACCGTTTTACATTCCCATGAACAGTGTATGAGAGTTCCGATTTCTCCACATCTTCTTCAACACTTGTTATTATTTGATATTTTGATTCTATCTATGCTGTTGCCTTTTATAAAATTATTTTCCTCTGAAAAAAGGCAACATCTCTCTTACCTAGTTTTCTCGTTTCCTGATGTAGTCACCTCAGTCTAGCTCTTCATCATCTCATACAGAATTCTGAAGTCAAATCTGCTTTTTGTTTTTCCCCTTTCCAGATCACATTGCAGCCCTGCCAAACTCTATGTGAGAAATATATTTTCATTTCCATTTAGTTTTCCTCAGATCTCTTCAGTGGCTTCTAACTTGCTATCACTCCATCACTGAACAACTCTTGTTAGCTTTCCAGGTACCCCTGGAAAATTTGCCCGCACTCATCCTACTTAGCACAGATCCTCCTCCCTGACGAATTTTCCAGATGGCACTCACTCTCCTCACTTTTTCCTGCTCACTTTTGCAGTGATGCTGCCTGTTTACTTTTGCCTCCTCAGCATTAGACTCCTCAACCATGAATACCACCTTTTCTGTTTCCCTTGATCAGAAAACACCATAGCTTTCAAGAAGATTTCTCTGACTTTTTGCCCCTTCTTTTCCATGTCCAAGGGGTGGCTATAGCCAACCATGTGTTAAAGGTGTAGGCCAATCTTGTACTTTTTCCCTGGATTGCAAATCTGAGACAAGTGATACAGGATTGAAAAATGGTGACAGTGGTCTCCCAAAGAGACTCCTCATTAATTTTATATGTATCTCCAAGGACATCTGCCCAGCAACTGCCTGTCCAACCTCAGACTGGCATTATCCTTGTTATTGATCTTCGTAGACAAGGATACTTATTTTAAAATAATTATGTAATCCTCATTTTTTCCTTTAGAAATCTTTGTCTTCCTTTACCTTCCTAGATATGCACATGGTTTCTTATAGCATGCATATTCCCATTACAATGCTCTATTCCCAAATAAATATCTTTTCTATTAGAAAGCCCCTCTCTGTTACTTGGTTGACAGTACGAATCAATTTCTTTTTATTTGTTTGTTTGCTTATATTAGCCAAAGTCAGTCTCTATTGATTAAACCAGATAATCCTAACAGATACACCAAGCTCAATAATACTAGTAGGACTATTTCTTTAGCACTGCTGTGGACAAGGCACCATGTAGATTATTTCAGTTAATCTTCATAAGCAACCTGTGAAGTAAGCAGCATTTTTTCTCCCTTTTATGCACGAGGCAATTATATCTTTGAGAAGCAATAAACTTGTCCCAGACAATGCAACTGATTATTTGCAAAGATAGGTTGAATCCAGGTTTGCCTGGTTCCCAAGTCTATGTGCTTAGCTATTATGCAGTTAGGCCTCCCCTGGCATCTGTCTGACAGTCAGTGAAGAATCCTTTCTAGAGAGTGCCTTCTACTTCTTGGTGTCGTAATTCAATACCAAGAGCTATATTCTTGGTATTGAATATAGCTCACAGTCTTCTAATCGCAATTGCATTTCGTCATGTATTATAATTATTTGTGTACATGTCTTGACTTCCCTAGCCCAGAATCTGGCATATATATAACAAATATTTCTCAATAGATAATTGTGTCTAAAGAAAACCAAATGAAATTCCAATTATAATTGAAGTAAATTGCTTCGATGGAGCAAGTAGAGGGCCCTCACTGTGGCAAATATGGCAGCAGCTACCCTTTTCCCATGAATGTACTTATTATTTATTTATTTTTTTTTTAGGTTTTTGTGTAAGCATGTTTTATTTCTTTTTTTTTTTTTTTAGGTTTTTGTGTAAACATGTTTTATTTCTTTTTTTATTTTTTTTATTTTTTTATTTTTTATTTATTATTATTATTATACTTTAAGTTCGAGGGTACATGTGCATAACGTGCAGGTTTGTTATTTCTTTTTTAAAAAACTTGTCATGGTTATTACAAAATACGTATCTCATTTCCAGTGCTTTTCACACAAACATTTAATAGTGGATTGTGGTTTTGGTCAACAAGGCCACTTTAATTAAATTCAGTAGCTATAGCAAATACTTGTGGCAAAATTTTCCCCAAGATATATCATCGGCCAGTGTTGCAAACTGCTTTTCACCAGCGTCTCTCTGCTGGGAGGTTTTCCTCCTTTGTTTTGTCATTAATTTTCTTTCTTTTCATCTTGCTTCTCCTGGACTTTCATGATGACCCAGCTGAACTAGCTGCTTCTCTCCTCATAACTTTAATGCTGAACCCTGGAGACATTGAATAAGAAACAGTTCCCCAAGTGACTATTGTTAAACATACTAATAAATGAAGGGGAGTGGCCCTGTTGGAATGAGATGATGCCAGGCTAGCTGGCTAGTCCTAGGTGGAATGAAGCAAGGTGGCACAGACCAGCACAGATGATGTCAGTAATAACATTGTAGTGTTTCCACAAAGTGCATGAGTTGTCTAATTGATTTTTTAAAACTTCCATGGAAAACATGCAAAATCTAACTTTTCCTTTTACATATCCCCAGCTGCTACCATTTATTCTCCAGGCTTTGGTGGTTTAAGGATTTATGTCCCTCATATTAGGGCCATGAAACACAACATTGTTTCATAACCCCTTTGGTAATATAGAATGCTTTAAACTGCTCCATCAGATTAACTGTGTGATACAAAACCAACCTAGAATGCTGCCATTATGAGAAAGTGGAACTGATAGTGTAACTGGAGATGAAAGAGAATGGCTGAGGCAGAGCCTGGAATCAGGTAACTTCAAGGAAAAAGGAAGTCAGTCAAAGAAGGTCAATAAGAATAATGAAACTTGAAGATATCAAAAAATCTCCTTTGTTTTTAAAAAATATATTCTACACATTTTAAATGTTTCTTTTTGCTTCATTTAAATGCCATTTTCAAACAGTAGTGAGTAAACAGAATAATTCTTAAGAGACACATGCTCAGTGATGGAAGTAGCATGGATTTCAGGCAGGGCTCAGAGACCTGGGTTTAAATCCTGACTCTGCCTTTTATCAGCTCTGTATTTTTGAGCAAATTGCTGAAATTCATTGAGCCCCAGTTTCCATTCTTGTTCAATGGAGATAAAAACAAAGGCCTGTAGAACTGTTATAAGGAATAAATGAAATGCATATACATTAAAGTGCTTGCTAGAGTGAGTGGCACATAAGAGCTCCACATGAGATAGCAATATATGTGCTCTTCTGCTACATGTATTGGTAGAACCAGCACATTGGTAACAATTTGTCAAACTGGACACCAGCCTCTTTTTCCATGATCAATGAAGTGGGCATGATAGATTTACCATTTCTTATGCAAAGAAAGGAAGAAAGTTAAAAGATTAGGTAGAAATGCTTCTGTAACAAAGAACACTTTTAAAGACATATTTTTCTAGTTTATAATGTTTATGGCACTGTAGAAGTGTCCAAACATCTCTTATGTAGCAACTGATGCAACTGCACCTTTCAAGCAGAACTGCAGACTATGTAGATCAAGTAAAGTTGAGCTGTCTAGTTTGTAAGGACTTTATGACCTCAATATAGTTGTAACAATTTTAATTCTTGCTAATTCAAGCCTGTGTGAACACTTAGAAAAGCTAAACTGGGTCATATGGTACTTCTAGTTCTAGATCCTTGAGGAATCGCCATACTGTTTTCCATAATGGTTGAACTAGTTTACAATCCCACCAACAGTGTAAAAGTGTTCACCATACTGTTTTCCATAATGGTTGAACTAGTTTACAATCCCACCAACAGTGTAAAAGCGTTCCTATTTCTCCACATCCTCTCCAGCACCTGTTGTTTCCTGATTTTTTAATGATTGCCATTCTAACTGGTGTGAGATGGTATCTCATTGTGGTTTTGATTTGCATTTCTCTGATGGCCAGTGATGATGAGCATTTTTTCATGTGTCTGTTGGCTGTATGAATGTCCTCTTTTGAGAAATGTCTGTTCATATCCTTTGCCCACTTTTTGATGGGGCTGTTTGTTTTTTTCTTGTAAATTTGTTTGAGTTCTTTGTAGGTTCTGGATATTAGCCCTTTGTCAGATGAGTAGATTGCAAAAATTTTCTCCCATTCTGTAGGCTGCCTGTTCACTCTGATGGTAGTTTCTTTTGCCGTGCAGAAGCTCTTTAGTTTAATTAGATCCCATTTGTCAATTTTGGCTTTTGTTGCCGTTGCTTTTGGTGTTTTAGACATGAAGTCTTTGCCCATTCCTATGTCCTGAATGGTATTACCTAGGTTTTCTTCTAGGGTTTTTATGGTATTAGGTCTAACATTTAAGTCTCTAATCCATCTTGAATTAATTTTTGTATAAGGAGTAAAGAAAGGATCCAGTTTCAGCTTTCTACTTATGGCTAGCCAATTATCCCAGCAAAAAAAGGATGAGTTTGTGTCCTTTGTAGGGACATGGATGCAGCTGGAAACCATCATTCTCAGCAAACTATCGCAAGAACAAAACCAAACACCGCATGTTCTCACTCATAGGTGGGAACTGAGCAATGAGATCACTTGGACTCGGGAAGGGGAACATCACACACCGGGTCCTATCACGGGGAGGGGGAAGGGGGGAGGGATTGCATTGGGAGTTATACCTGATGTAAATGACGAGTTGATGGGTGCAGCACACCAACATGGCAGAATATACATATGTAACAAACCTGCACGTTATGCACATATACCCTAGAACTTAAAATATAATAAAAAAAAACATAGACCTTTTGATTTTATCTTCAAAGACAGATTTAATTTAGATTTAAACATTTTAATTATATGCAATAATCTTATCTTCTCCAGCCCTCTGGTTTTTGAAAATGATTCTTAGTCTTAGTAATAACATTCTCGAAACTGAATCTATGCTAGTAGATATAACTTCTGTGGCAATAGAGTTGAAACAAAGAAGAGAAAGTGGACTGTCAAAACTTGTTCATTGAATTTGTGACTTTTTCCATTACACAATAACTTACAGTTTATCAGGTATTCCTAGGAAAAATGAACTGCTCTACCTAAACAAATTTTGTAGGCAAGAACCCTAACCCCCTCCAATTTTTTATATTAACTATTTCTGTGAGAAAATCTTACATTTTCAGTCTCCTAAAACAGGGTAGGCAGAATATAACCAAATACCTCTGTTGATTTTATCCTGGACAACTCAGGATAATCTCTTTACTACTCAGTGTGCTAGTTTCTACTCCCACCTCTACCTGTTTATAGCCTGCTGCTCCTGGTGAATGATAGTTATAACCTAGGCAGAATTCCGGGATTTCCAGGGGAAGCTAAATAAAGTGCTTAGGGCAGTAAGATTAATTTTGTGTATATTACTGCATTAACAGGTCCTATCTGTGACAATGAGGGAAAAAGGGACTGGAATGGGAGCTGGAAGCCTGGAGTTCTAGATATTACTCTTCCACCAACCAGCTGTGTGATAGGGGCAAGTAATATGATTTCCCCATCTATATCCCTCCTGCGCTCCAAGGTTCTGAAGATATCTTCATAGGACTGCGGTAATGCAAAGTACATAAATTTGTGACATCTTTTGCTCTCATTATTGGGAAGATTTTTTTCTTGTTTTTGAATTTGGGGCTAAGTGAAAGATATGTTTGCTTAAAGTGAAATCGTAGTTAATTGGAATTCAAGAATCTTATATTCTTTCCCAAATTTTAGAAGAGATTTATTAGGCATATACTATGCCAAGCAGTGTAACAGGAACAGTAAATAAAGTGATGAATAGGACAGCTCTTATCTTTGCCTTCATGGAGTAAACAGTCCTGTGGATAAGATGGGCCTCGAAATGAGCAATCCTGTATGAGGAGAAAAGTTAAGAGGCTTTTGCAGTGCACAAGGTCAGGGGTGATGTTAGCCTAGCAGGGGAGTGTGTTGAGGCACTGAGGAGACAGAATATTAAAGAGATATCTTGGAGGTACAACTGATAAACTTAGCAATTGATTCCATGTGAGGAGTGAAGAAGAGGGAGGAAACATGGCTAACTCCCAACTTTCTGGCTTGAGCAATTAGGGGTGGGAAGAGAGATACCATTTCCCAAGAGAGAAAACATTGGAGGAATTGGAAGAGCAGCAGATATTGTGGGGTGAGAGGTTGAGAGAAAGAACTGAGCCCAGTTCAGACCGAGGAGTCTGTGACACAGTCAGCACCAATGCCAAGGAGCCAGTGGATACAAGGGTTGAGGTTGCAGACATAAATGCAGGATTCATCAGCATATGTGTGGTTTCTGAACCTGTAGGACAGGATGGCATCACTCAGGGAAAGAGCACAGAGTCAGAAGAAAATATGACGCAAGACCAGGCCTTGAAGAACTCCTATATTTAATGTTTGGGTAGAAGAAAAGGCAAACAAAGGTATCTGAAAAGATGGGCCAGAGAAGAGAGAATCAACTAAGGGGAGATGGTCCCAGAAGTCAAACAGAAGGGAGGGATTCACTGTGATGAATGCTGCAGAGGCCAAATAAGGTGGGAACTTTGGCTTTAGCCATGTGGACATTATAGTGATCTTAGAGTGTGGAGTTTCAAGAGATGATAGGATTGGAATTTCATTGGGAATAATTCGAAGAGTAACAGGTGAGAAAATAGAGACAACAAAAGCACATACTCTTTAAAGAAGTTTTGCTATACAGGAGATAGAATAATAGATGGACAGGCATAGGAGATCAAGGAAGCATCTTTTTAAAAACTACAGACGTCAGCATGTTTAAATGAGAAGAGAGAGTGTGGTAGAGCGGGAGAGGAAAGAAAGTTGAAGTAAGAGTGAGAAAGAGTAAGATTAATAGCATAATATAGCTGGGCGAGGTGGCTCATGCCTGTAATCTCAGCACTTTGGGAGGCCGAGGCGGGTGTATCACGAGGTCAAGAGGATCGAAACCACCCTGGCCAACATGGTGAAACCCTGTCTGTACTAAAAATACAAAAATTAGCCTGGTGTGGTGGCGCATGCCTGTAATCTCAGCTACTTGAGTGGTTGAGGCAGAAGAAGAATCTCTTGAACCTAGGAGGCGGTTGCAGTGAGCCAAGATTGTGCCACTGCACTCCAGCCTGGGCCACAGAGAGAGAAAAAAAAAAAAAAAAAAGCATAAGATTTCCAAGAAAATGTGACAGAATAAAATTCAGAGCCTAAGTGAATGAACTGACCTTAGACAAGAAGCACATGTTATTTGTTGTGTCTGGAGAGAAAAAAAGATGGGTGTGGATGAAGATAGGTCTGGTATGGAAAGTTGAAGTGGTTCCCAGTTACTGACATCTGTGTTCTCTGTGAAGTAGGAGGCAAGGGGGAAGGAGGAGGAAATTATAAGTGAGGAAGGTGGTGAAGGTGTGAAAATAGTGGCAGATAGTGAAAAAGCAAGACGTTAGAGAAAAGTGGTAGGACTGGAGGCACAACAGGGGTTGGTCACTGGTCACTACGAATCCATAGCGTTATCAACCTGCCTTCTCCTGGAGCCCTGGGCAGGTGTGGAGACAGCTAGCAGTTGGATTCATGGTGCGTTGTGGCCTTGCCCAGTGGTAGGAGGCATCCACAGGTGAGGAGTGGTGGGGCAGTATGCAGAGGATGGTAAGCAACTGAGGAAACACCTTGAAACATTATGGCTGATTTTTGTATCTTCATACCTCTCGATTTGAATTTTACAATAAAACAAAAGTTTGCAGCAGATATTTGTTGTTTGCTTACCCAGCATCTGTTCCCTGTCCTCCAGAAATAGCTCCAAATTTTCATTTAAAGACCCTCTCCCACCTGCTCTCTCAGTCCATAGGGTCCAGGTGTGGCTCCAGGAGGAGGAACAGTGCAGTATGTGGCTCATCCTGGCCAATCAAAGTACTACATCTTCTGGCCAGAGTGACAGGGGCTCGGATTGGATGATGTCACAAGCTGGCCCAATCAGAGTGACTATCAGGACTTTTGAGGAGGTGGGGAAAAGAGACCTCCGTGGGAAGAGGTAAGGCTGAAACTGCCGCAGCCATCTTGTGACCATGACAAGGCGCCAACCGAGCACTGACTGAAAGAGCAGATGTTGCTGAGGACGGAGAGAGAGAGAAATCCGGTTTTGGTGACATTGCACCCTGGACCTAGCAATGCCTGAAACAATACCCTGTGCTTTTCAGATCCATAAGCCAATAAGTTTCCCTTTTTACTTGTGCTAGTTTATGTTCAGTTTTCAAGTGGCTTTTTTCCTGATGGAAGATTTTAATTTGTTTAAAAGGAGCTACCCCTACATCCCAGTCATCTCTTGTTTGGAGATACCTTTGCTGTCCATGCGAGTACTAAGAATTAGTGGGGATGATCATAGGTCCTTGTTAGGCGTAGAATGGAGATCAGAGGAATGTTATAAAACTACTAAAATAGTTGAGAAAAACCGTTTTTGGAATGATACTATGTTAAAAAAAAAGTAGGATTTAAATTGTATGTAAAATCTAATTACAATGCTGTTTTTAAATTAAAGATGAAGTAAATATAACAAACTCTTACAATGATTGTTTAGGTTTTGAAATTATGGTTTATTTCCCCACTCCCACGTTTTCTGCTATTTTCTGCATCACTTGCATAGATTTATGTACTTATTTAACTTCGAAATTAATTTATATTTTTGCTAATGTATATACATAATTTTAAAAAATCAAATACTAAAAAGCTTATAATAAAAAACAGCAATCTTTTACCAGACCCCCTCTCCATACCCTTCCCAATGCTGTGTTAGTTGTTTGTTCTACCTTTGCCTCCATATGTCTAAATACTAGGCATAGACTGCTATTTTTGATTTGTCAATTTTAGAAAGTACCCTTTGAAATTCTGTTACATCAAATGGTGACTTAAGCTCTCTGCTACACCACCCTTTTTCAGTCCCTTTCTTCTCATCCTCCTAATATGGTTATACCACAGTTTAGGTTAAAACTGTAATGATGTATATGCATATTGTTCACTGCTAAGCCAACAGTAGAGTCACAAATATATTTGTTTTGAGATAACTTTTTTCTTCTTCCTGGAGTTAATGTTAGCTTGTTTTTTCATTTTCTTGTTTTCATTTGTTTCCAAGTATTCATTGCAATTTTCTTTAAAAGGTCCAATAGAGCTGTCAAACTTGCAGCAATAATGTTTATTAAAGCATAGAATGCATTGGATAATCCTGCCATCACCCCACCCCTCACCTCTCCTGGAGCTGACACAGGTTTCCACACTGCTGGGCTGGTTTCTTTCTAGGTGGGCTCCACAGCCTCACCCGCAGGATATTGGATCCCTTGTTTCCTGAGTCCTATGTCTTTATCTTTCTGCAGTGTGTGGGGAAGCACATTTTTCACTGGCTTTTTAAGAAAGAATGAAGCAATTTTTTTAGTACTTACATATTCGAAAATTTCAGATATTTACTTTACTATCATACTTGATTGATACTTTAGCTGGATATAGAATTCTAGCTTGAAAATAATTTTCACTATGAATTTTAAAGGAACTGCTGAATCTTATTCTGTCTTCTAGCAATATTGTGGGAAGTCTCATGCCATTCTGATTCTTGTTCATTTTGTTCTTTCTCTGGGTTCTTTTTAAGGTGGTCTACTTTTGGTGCCTTGAATTCACAGTGAAATGCCTTGGTGTAGGCCTTGAGTTGTTGTTGTTATTTTCCAATTAATTGTGCTGGTCATACAGTATGTGCTTTCAGTCTAGATTTATATGAATGTGTCAATAATTGTCTCCTTTATTGCCTCGATTCTCTTTCTAATCCTCTAATTTTCTTACCTATTTTCCTCTAATTTTCTATCTCTTCGAACACCTTGTTTCTCTCTTAGGAGATTTCTGTGATTATCTCTTTGAACACCTTGTTTCTTTTTTAGGAGATTTCTTTGACTTTAATATCTAAATCTTTATACTAAATATTTTATTTCAGCTACTATATGTTTAATTTCCAAGAGCTTAATCTTGATTTTCTATTGTTTCTATTTTCATTCTTGTTTTATGTTCACAATATTATTTCTTATCTCAATAGCAATATTAATTGCTAAGTTAAAACATTAAATTCTGCTTCTCACATTTTCTATTTCCTTAGTTCCTCTTTGCTATTCAATTTGGGTTTTTTCTTCTTTAATTTTGGAGGTTTTTTTCAAATGACCATTGATTCTTAGCTACTATTCATATATAAGAACATGGTTCTACATTGTCAATTAGAAGTTTTGTGTGTTGAGGTGGGGAGGAAGTCCCTGGGGGGGGATGGGTTGACTAGTGACCTTCACTCAGTGGTCATCAGGACACGCATGAGCTGCTCTTTCCTTAATGTCTTTTTCTAGAGATCTTCTCTCTGAATTGTTTCGTTTCTAAGGAGAAACTCCTCTCACCTTATGTCTGGGGTATATGCCCTGCTGCTAGAATTTTGTGAGCAAACCAGGAAGTCAGCCCTTCCATTCAGTGTATAGACTTTCCCTAAATCATTCACTATTTCATTAGCAAATACTTGTTTAAGACCTATTATGTTCCAGGCACTATTTTATGCACTTTGAATCCATCAGTAAACAAAATAGGGAAGGATCCCTGTACTCATGAAGCTTAGTGTCTAGCAACCTGGAGACATACAATAAGCAGTATATACAGGAAATAAGCAAATTAAATAGTATCCTAGTAGGTCATAAGTTTTATAGAAAAGGAAAAATAATAGTGCAGAATAAGGGAGATAAGGAGTGTTACATGGTTGCAATTGTAAATAGGGTGGTCAGGATAGACCTTATTAAGAAACTGATTTTTGAACAAAAAGACTTGATGAAAGCAAGTGAGTTAGAGCAGTTGAGTCAGAGGAATAGGAATGGCAAGTGCAAAGGCCCTGAGGTGGAAGCAGATTTGTTATGTAAGAGGAACAGAAAAAAAAGATTGATATAATAGTTGGAGAGTAATCGAGGAGGAAAAAGGGAGAGGAGGGTGGAGAAGTGAAAGGAAGACCTTGTGAGTGATGGGACGACTTTTACTGAAGGTAGCATGGTGCTATTATGTGCTTTGAAGTGGAAGCATGACAGGCTCTGACCTCAGATTTCAAAGAATCACTTGGCACCAAGCACTGACTGAAAGAGCATGTGTTGCTGAGGATGGAGAGAGATGTCTATGTTGAGAATAGACATTAGAATCAGGGAGACCAGTTAGGAGGCTATTCCAGTAATCCAGGAGAAAACCAGAAAGTGGCTTACACCAGGGTGGCTGAAATAAAGGTGGTGAGAAGTAGTCAGATTCTGGATTTATCTTATCAAGATGTCCTGATAAAATAGGTATGAAGTATAGGAGAAAGAGAGGCATCAAGGAGGACTCCCAGGTTTGTGGGTTGTGCACCTGGAAGGAAGAAATTGCCATCTGCTAAAATGAGAGGAGGGTCCAGAGTTCAGTTTGTGTATGTTGAGTCTTCCTATTTCCATTCCCATGGCCTACCCTTGCCCTTTGCTGGGTGCAGTGTCTTGAGATCAGAGCCATTTCCGTTCAATTCTGCCAAAGAACAAGTCTCTAGTTTATGTGTATGTGTGGAGGTGGGTGGGGCTGTACTGTGAAGTCTTTGGGCCACAAAAAATGAATAAAATGTTGTGTGGGGAGTCAGGCTGCTCCATTTGTGTTCATGCAAGCCCCATTCCTATTCCCACAGCATATTGCTGCCTTCCATAGAAACAGATATGTCCAAATCCTAAGCCTTTCTGGGGTTCTCTGGAGTGGAGCCCCCTGCTTCTCATTGCTCTTCTCCTCACAGGAGTTTTAACATCCTGAGCTTTTTGAACTGTTCAAAAAATGTGTTGAAATTTCCTATTCACTCTTGCCTTTAATCATCCTTGTGCAATTATCTTTTAAAATTCATTTTCTGTGTTTTGGGTTTGGAGAACAAGAGGATATAATGTGTGGGGTGATCTGCAATGTTGAACTGGATTCTTGCATTAGGGGAAGAAAATTCTTTTTTTTCCAAATTATTATTTATTTCTTATTTATTTATTTATTTTTGAGATGGAGTCTCGCTCTGTTGCCCAGGCTGGAGTGCAGTGGCGTGATCTTGGCTCACTGCAACCTCCGCCTCCTGGGTTCAAGCTATTCTCCTGCCTCAGCCTCCCGAGTAGCTGGGACTACAGGCGCCCACCACCACACCTGGCTAATTTTTGTATTTTAAATAGAGATGGGATTTCACCATATTGGCCAGGCTGGTCTCGAACTCCTGACCTTGTAATCCACCTGCCTCAGCCGCCAAAGTGCTGGGATTATAGGAGTGATCCACTGTGGCTGGCCCAGAAAACTCCTTTTAAAAAGCCTATTTGATTTTTATATCATCTCACTTTTTTCCTTTTTAAAGAATTTTTTAAATCCCACGTTGAGATTTTAATTATTATTGTTGATAAATTACTTGCAAGTTACCTCACAGCTCATTGAGATTCTGCAGTTCAGCTCCAGCTTTGAGCATAGAACAAAACATCATGAAACCACATGGACTTCTCTCATTCCCAAGAAAACTCTTTTACTAAGAGGCTAAACTCTGGTTTGGAGTTCAAAAATGAAACGTGGTATTGTTAAGCAGGTGGTTATCATATTAAGTTCTGAGAATGCATTGTTCAGAGTGGATAACCTAAAATAACATCTTCAAATGTATTCAATTCCAGCAAAAGGAAGCTGAGCTATATTCCTGTGGTTTGGGACATTTTTCAACTTCTGTTCTTCATGAATTAAATTATTATGAAAAGACATCTGTGCAGATGCTCATAACTTTTCTGTTTTTCCCCTTAGTATCTAGTACTTGACCTCTCTAATCAATTGATACAAACATCTCTCAGTTCCATCCACAAAACGTTTATTCTGAGCACCTTTGAAGATAGCTTGTTTTACCCCAGTTTGCCAAAGTAAACACAATCTCTAGTTTTGCTAGAATAATCTAATCTTCCAAAAGGAACAGTTGTAACTTCATCTGACAACAAACTTCTATTTTGCATGAAAAAGTACAAAGTTTATTTTAATATTTTCTCAGTGGAAGAGAAGCTTTCATAAGACCTATATTCAAGTAAAAGCATTGTTGATCCACATAGAGTAAATGGATTATATTAATTTATTATAGTTAATTGATAAGTTGAAAAACATTTGGATTGAGGATGTTTTAAAAATTTTTGTTTATATTTTGAAAGCATCTGATAGTGAGACACACTTGCTTATTAGGATTATGTTTGTATACTCTGTTTTACTACCCACAAGTAAAAAAATTGGTCTCTCTCCTTCATAGTAAAGATTTTTCTCAAATGTCTGGTGGCCCTTGGCCTATGCTTGGTGCTAGATGGTTTTCATTGTCCTGTGACACGAGGAGCTAAGCTGCCTTTTATGAAGAAAGGGTCTGCCAGAGTCAGTTTCTGGAGATGTGTTCTCTGTAGCTATTCAGTTTCTCCAGAGAAATATCCTTCAGTATCCTTCTTGCTTAAGACAAATAAATGTGCCTAAGTGACAGGATAGTCTGAAAGGAAAAAAGAACCTTTGTTTCCTATCCACTCTTTTCAGTAAATTTGCAGCCTGAGATTGTATGGGGTGGAGGAATGGAGGTGGGACAAAGTGAGGGTAAGGCAAAACAAACAGAAGAGTTGTCAACTTCTCTTTGATGTGAATACCTATATGTTGGCCAATCAACCAATTCCACCATGTCATACCTTCAGCTTTTCTCCTACTTTCTGTTTATTCCAGAAATAACCAATTTATTTAGCATTGCAAACTGAAGAATCACGAGGTTGATAAATTTGGAAAGGAGAGCTTTATTTTTCATAAAGAGTTTCAGGCCGGCCATCCTGCAGGCTGGGAAGTGTAGCCTCTGGCAGAAGCCAAGAGCAAGCACTTTGAGGGAAGGGTAGAAGGAACAGAAATTGATGCTGAGCAAGGTGGCCAACTATACATATTTAATAAGCTATAGGAAGAGTCATAAGTATTTATGAAAGGAGAAGCATGCACATGCACAATTGAGCTTCATGCCTCTTCGTGGGGTACATGTTCAAAAAATAGCAGTGTTAGCATGATAGGAGGGTAGAATTTTCAGCCCTCTGATGTCAAAAGGTGAAGCAGAGGACAAAAAAAAAACCTCACTGTGCATTCTCTATGAGCTAGCCAAAACTGGTCTAGAGATGGTGATCAGTTTTTAGGAAGGGGTGTGTTGTGAAACTGGTGAGCTGGTATGTCAAAACTGCAAAGAGGCAGAAGGAATCTGGTTGCTGCCTCAGATGACTGGCTGAAGATAAAGTTTTTTGCTTCTTGTTTTTCAGAATCGGCCTCTGCTTACTCCTTAGAAAATAATTCTGGTGAAAGGTTAATAAGAAAGGGGCATACTGAGGCATGTCCAACTTCTCATCCCATCATGGCCAAGAACTGAGTTTTCAAGGTTTCTCAGGGGTCTTCTTGGTCAAAAGGGGCTCTGTTTATTCAGTTGTGGGGCTTAGGATTTTGTTTTTACTTCTGAGCATTCACACTCTTTAAATACATAGAGTTCATGCAAATGGAGAATTATAGCTAACATCTGTTATTAGCTAGTGACTGTTTTAAGCTTTTACAGGATTATCTTAATCCTCTTTAAAACCCCTTTGAGCTATGTACTGTTAATATCCCCAGTTTATATGTGAAGCCTATGAGAGGCAAAGAGGTGAGGTAACTTACCCAATGTCACTGATGTGGTTTGGCTGTGTCTTCACCCAAATCTCAACTTGAATTGTATCTCCCAGAATTCCCACATCTTGTGGAAGGGACCCAGGGGGAGGTAATTGAGTCATGGGGGCTAGTTTTCCTGTGCTATTCTTGTGATAGTGAGTAAGTCTTATGAGATCTGATGGGTTTATCAAAGGTTTCCACTTTTGCTTCTTCCTCATTTTCTTACCACCGCCATGTAAGAAGTGACTTTCACTTCCTGCCATGATTCTGAGGCCTCCCCAGCCATGTGGAAATGTAAGTCCAATTAAACCTCTTTTTCTTCCTAGTCTCAGGTATGTCTTTATCAGCAGCATGAAAATGGACTAATACAGTAAATTGGTACCAGTAGAGTGGGGCGTTGCTGAAAAGACACCTGAAAATGTGGAAGCAACTTTGGAACTGAGTAACAGGCAGAAGTCGGAACAGTTTGGAGGGCTCAGAAGAAGACAAGAAAATGTGGGAAAGTTTGAAACCTCCTGGAGATTTGTTGAATGGCTTTGCCCAAAATGCCGATAGGGATATGAAGAATAAGGTCCAGGCTGAGGTGGTCTCAGATGGAGATGAGGAACTTGTTGGGAACTGGAGCAAAGGTGACTCTTGTTATGTTTTATCAAAGAGGCTGGCAGCATTTTGTTCTTAGAGATTTGAGGAACTTTGAACTTGAGAGAGATAATTTAGGGTACCTGGTGGAAGAAATTTCTAAGCAGCAAAGTATTCAAGAGGTGACTTGGGTGCTGTTAAAGGCTTTCAGTTTTATGAGGGAAGTAGAGCATAAAAGTTTGGAAAATTTGCAGTGTAACAATGTGATAGAAAAGAAAAACGCATTTTCTGGAGACAAATTCACAGCTGCAGAAATTTGCATAAGTAGCAGGGAGACTAATGTTAACCCCCAAGACTACGGGGAAAATGTTTCCAGGCCATGTCAGAGACCTTCATGGCAGCCCATCCCATCACAGGCCTGGAGGCCCAGGAGGAAAAAGTGGTTTCATGGGCTGGGTCCAGGGTCCCCGTGCTATGTGCAGCCTAGGGACTTGGTGCCCTGTGTCCCAGCCATGTCAGCCATGGTGAAACGGGCTAATGTACAGTTTGGGCTGTGGTTTCAGAAGGTGGAAGATCCAAGCCTTGGAAGCTTCCACATGGTGTTGAGCCTGTGGGTGCACAGAAGACAAGAATTGAGATTTGGGAACCTCCACCTAGATATTAGAGGATGTATGGAAATGCCTGGATGCCAAGGCAGAAGTTTGCTGCAGGGGTGGGGCCCTCATGGAGAACCTCTGTTAGGATAGTACAGAAGGGAAATGTGGGGTCAGAGTCCCCACGCTGAGTCCCTACTGGAGCACTGCCTAATGGAACTGTGAGAAGAGGGCTAAGGTCCTCCAGAGCCCAGAATGGAAGATACACTGACATCTTGCACATGCACCTGAAAAAGCCTCAGATGTTCAATGCCAGCCTGTGAAAGCAGCCAAGAGGGAGGCTGTACCCTGGAAAGCCACAGGGTCAGAGCTGCCCAAGACCATAGGAACCCACCTCTTGCATCAGCATGAGCTGGATGTGAGACCTGGAGTCAAATGAGATTATTTTGGAGCTTTAAAATGTGACTACCCTGCTGGATTTTGGACTTGCATGGGCCCTGTAAGCCTTTTGTTTTGGTCAATTTCTCCCATTTGGAATGGCTGTATTTACCCAATACCTGTACCTCCATTATATATAGAAAGTAACTAGCTTGCTTTTGACTTTACAGGCTCATAGGTGGAAGGGACTTCCCTTGTCTCAGATGAGACTTTGGACTGTGGACTTTTGGGTTAATGCTAAAATAAGTTAAGACTTTGGGGGACTGTTGGGAAGGTATAGTTGGTTTTGAAATATGAGGACATGAGATTTGGAGGGGACATAGGTGGAATGATATGGTTTGTCTGTGTCCCCACCCAAGTCTCAGCTTGAACTGTATGTCTCAGAATTCCCATGTATTGTGGAAGTGACCCAAGGGAGGGGTAATTGAATCATAGGGGCCAGCCTTTCCCATGCTATTCTCATGATAGTGAATAAGTCTCATGAGAGCTAATGAGTTTACCAGAGGTTTCTACTTTTGCTTCTTCCTCATTTTCTCTTGCTGCCACCATGTAAGAAGTAGCTTTCACTTCCCACCATGATTCTGAGGCCTCCCCAGCCATGTGGAACTGTAAGTCCAGTTAAACCTCTTCTTCTTCATAGTCTTGGGTATGTCCTTATTGGCAGAGAGAAAAAGGACTAATATAGTCACTTAGCTAGAAATCCATCGTTTGAGGATAAAAACCCCTGTTGGCCTAATTTCAGAGCCTGCTTTCTTAACTACTGTGCGATATGGCCTCTCTGATATATAAATAAAACATTAGGACTTTTATCAACAGAATGTGCAAAGGAATGGAATGAAGACCTAAGGTCCAAAAGAATCCAATGGGTATAAGAAAACTATTTTTCAACCTTACTAGTAAGGTTGAACATTAAAAATTAAAATAATAGTAATTAACAAAGATGAGGTGCTTTTTAGCTTGAGGTGATCATATTTATCCATTCTTGCTTTGGTTACCTGTGCTTTTGAGGCCTTATTCAAGAAATCTTTGCCCAGACCAATGTCCTGGGGTATTTCCCAAATGTTTTCTTCTAGTAGTTTCACAGTTTCAGGTGATAGATTTAAGGCTTTAATCTATTTTGACTTTATTTTTGTGTATGGTGAGAGATAAGGGTCTATTTTCATTCATTTGCATATGGATATCCAGTTTTCCTAGCACCATTTATTGAACAGACTGTACTTTCTCCAATGTATGTTCTTGGCAACTTTGTTGAAAATCAGTTGACTGTAAATGCATGGACTTATTTCCGGGTTCTCTGTTCTAATTCATTGATCTTTATGTTTGTTTTTATGCCAATACCATGCTATTTTTGTTATATAGAATTGTAGTATAATTTGAAGTCAGGCATGTGATTCCTCCAATTTAATTCTTTTTGCTCAGGATGGCTTTGGCTATTCTGGGTCTTTTGTGGTTCCATGTACATTTTAGATTTTTTTTTTTCTTTTTTTTTAGACAGGGTCTCACTTCAGTGGTCCTGGCTAGAGTGCAGTGGTGCAATCTTGGCTTGCTGTAGCCTCGACCTCCTAGGCTCAGGTGATTCTCCCACTTCAGCTCCCAAGTAGCTGGGACTAAAGGTGCACACCATCATGCCCAGCTGACTTTTTGCACTTTTTTGGTAGAAACGGGGTTTTTCCATGTTGCCTTGGCTGGTCTCAAACTCCTCAACTCAAGCAATCCACCCACCTCAGCCTTCCAAAGTGCTGGGATTATAGGTGTGAGCCACCATATCTGGCCTATTTTTTCTATTTCTATGAAGAATGTCGATGGTGTTTTGATAGTGATTGCATTGAATCTGAAGAATGCATATTTTAACCATATTAAATCTTCCAATCCATGAATATGGACTATTCCTTTTGTGTGTGTGTGTGTGTGTGTGTGTGTTCACTTTAGTTTCTTTCATCAGTGTTTTTTAGTTTTCATTGTAGAGATCTTCACTTCTTTGGTTAAGTTTATTCCTGGAAATTTAATTTTATTTGTAGTTATAATAAATGAGATTACTTTCTTGGTTTCTTTTTCAGATTGTTCACTATTGGCATATAGAAATACTACTGATATAGCAAAGGACACAAATCAATAAAGTGAAGAGATGATTAACAGAATTGGAGGAAATATTTGCAAACTACCCATTTGACAAAGGATTAATAATAGGAATATATAAGGAGCTCTAACAATTCCATAGGGAAAAAAACAAACAATTTGATTAAAAAATTGGAAAACAATCTGAGTAGACATTTCTCAAAAGAAGACATCCAAGTGGCCAACAGGTATATGAAAAATGCTCAACATCACTGGGCAGGAAGGGCCCAAAATGGGTGTTAAAAGACCGAAAACAGGGAGAACAGAAAAGTGGGATTCTAAAAGTGGTTAGATTCTTGGAATGCTTACAGCTGGGTTTTGTTAATCTTAATTTAGTCTCTTTCTATTTTGCTTTGTTTGCTTCTTATATTAAGGACATATCTGTGTGTGTCTCAATTTCTTAGAACTTCTTATGAAACATATAGAGAGGAACAAAGATAAGAATTTTGGCAGATTTCCCACTAGAAATCATGCAAGCTAAAGTCCAATAAGAATGACATACTTAAAGTGCTGCAAAATACCTGAAAAATCAGACTTCTATGTCTACGAAAATATGTTTAAAAAAATGAAAGCTGAAGACATTCTCAAATGAACAAGAGCTGAGAGAATTTGTTTTTTCTTTGCTTTGCTTTTTTTTTTTTTTTTTTTTTTTGAGAGGGAGTCTCACTCTGTTGCCCAGGCTGGAGTGCAGTGGCGCAATCTTGGCTCACTGCAAGCTCCGCCTCCCAGGTTCATGCCATTCTCCTGTCTCAGCCTCCCAGGTAGCTGCGACTACAGGTGCCTGCCACCACACCCAGCTAATTTTTTGTGTTTTCAGTAGAGACGGGGTTTCACTGCATTAGCCAGGATGATATCAATCTCCTGACTTTGTGATCCACCTGCCTCGGCCTCCCAAAGTGCTGGGATTACAGGCATGAGCCACCGCGCCCGGCCCTTCTTTTCTTTTCTTTTCTTTTGAGATGGACTCTCACTCTGTCACCCAAGCTGGAGTGCAGTGGCATGATCACGATGGAGCTGAGAGAATTTATTGCCAGCAGATTTGCACCATAAGATATATTAAAGGAAGTTCTATAGGAAAATGGAAAATAATACTAGAGGATAATTTGGATCTACTTTTAAAAAATAAAAAACAGCAGAGATAGCAAAATTTATAGTATATAAAATAATTTTTCTTTAAAAGAAATACTCAACGGAGTTCTAATCAAGGAAACAAATGGGCGATAATTGCTACCGTAAAAGCACACGTAAGTACAAAGTTCACAGATCCTATAAAGCAATTACACATTTGAGACTCCAAAGCAACTAAGAACACTGATAGGAACAAAACCTCACATATCAATATTAACCTTGAATATAAATGTGCTGCTTAAAAGATATAAATTGGCAAATTAGATTTAAAAATGAGACTCAACCATCTGTTGCTCACCAGAGATCCCCTTGACGTGTAAAGACACACACAGGTTTAAAGTAAAGGAGTGGAAAAAGATACATCACACAAATGGAAAACCAAAATGAGCAGGGATTGTTATTCTTTTATCAGATAAAACAGCAGACTTTAACCAACAACAGTAAAAAAAAAAAAAAAAAAAAGACAAAGGCATTATATAATGATAAATAATTCAATTCAACAAGAAGATTTAACTATCCTGAATATATACAAATCCAACACTGAAGCACCTGTATTTATAAAACAAATACTGTTAGACCTAAGAAAAGAGTTAGACAGCCATACTATAATAGTGGGACACTTCAACACCCCACTGACTGTACGAGACAGATCATGAAGACAGAAAGGTAACAAAAAAACTCTGGGCTTCAACTAGACTCTCGACCAAATGGATCTAATAGACATCTACAGAACATTCCACCCAACAACTGCAGAATATACATTTTTCTCATCTGTACATGGAAACGTATTTTCTTTTTCTTTTTCTTTTTTTTTTCTTTTAGATGGAGGTTTGCTCTGTTGCCCAGGCGAGAGTGCAGTGGCACAATCTTGGCTCACTGCAACCTCCACCTCCCAGGTTCAAGCAATTCTCCTGCCTCAGCCTTCTGAGTAGCTGGGATTACAGGTGTGCGCCACCATACCCCTCTAATTTTTGTATTTTTAGTAGAGACTGGGTTTCACCATGTTGGTCAGGCTGGTCTCGAACTCCTGACCTCAGGTGATCCACCCACCTCAGCCTCCCAAAGTGTTGGAATTACAGGCGTGAGCCAATGCACCCAGCTGGAACATTTTCTAAAATTGACCATATGCTTGGCCATAGAGGAAGTCTCAATAAATTAAAAAAATAATAATAGAAATCACATTTAGCATCTTCTCAGACCACAAGGGAATAAAACTAGGAATCAATATCAAAAGGAACTCTCGAAACCACACAAGTACATGGAAACTAAACAACTTGCTCCTTAATGACTTTTGGACAAACAACAAAATTAAGGAAGAATTCAAAAAATTTTGAAACAAATGAAAATAGAGACAACATACTGGAAAACCTGTGGGGTACAGAAAAGCAGTGATAAGAGAAAAGTTTATAGCATTAAATGGCTGCATCAAAAAGAATCTCAAATTAACAAACTGATATTGCACCTCAAAGAACTAGAAAAACAAGAATGAAACAAACCCAAAGCTGGAAGAAGAAAAGAAAAAAGATCAGAGCAGAACTAAATGAAATTAAGACAAAATACCATACAAAGGATCGACAGAATGAAAAGTTGGTTCCTTGAAAACATAAAATTGACAGACCACGAACTAGACTAACAGAAAAGAGAGAAGATTCAAATAAGCTCAATCACAAATGATAAAGGTGACATGACAACTGATACCACAGAAATATAAAAGCTCATCAGAGATTGCTGTGAATATCTCTATGCATGCAAATTATAAAACCTAAAGGAAATGGATAAATTCCCAGAAACATACAACCTCCCAAGATTGAACCAGGAAGAAATAGAAATCCTGAACAGACCAATAACAAGTAATGAATTGAATCACTATTTAAAAAGTCTATCAGCTGAAATAGCCCAGGAGCAGACAGATTCACAGCCAAATTTTACCAGATGTGCAAAGAACAGCTAGTACCAATCTTACTGAAAGTATTCCAAGAAATCAAGAAGGAGGGACTCATCTCTAACTCATTCTATGAAACTAGTATCATCCTGATACCAAAATCTGGCAAGTACACAACACAAAAAGAAAACTCTAGGCCTTGATGAACATAGACACAAAAATCTTTAAAACACACACACACACACACACACACACACACACACACACACACAAATCAAATGTAACAGCACATCAAAAAGATAACTCATAACAATCAAGTAGTTTTTATTCCAGGGATGCGAGGATGGTTGAACATAGGCAAACCAATAAGTGTGATTCACCACCTAAACAGAACAAAACCCATCATCTCAATAGATACAGAAAAGACATTTGATAAATTTCAACATCTCTTTATCATAAAAATTTTCAACAAACTAGGCATTGAAGGAATATACCTCAAAATCATAAGAGCCATACATGACAAATCCACAGTCAATATCACACTTAGTGGGGAAAAATTGAAAGCATTCTTTCTAAGAACTGGAATAAGACAAGGATGTCCACTTTCATCACTAATATTCAACATAGTACTGGAAGTCTTAGCCAGAGCATTAAGGCAAGAGAAAGAAATAAAAGGCATCCAAATTGAAAAGGGGAAGGCACATTATCTCTGTTCACTGATGGCATGATGTTATACCTGGAAAATCCTAAAGATTCCTCCACAAGAATCCTACACTTTATTAAAAACTTCAGTAAAGTTTCAGGATATGAAATTAACATGCAGAAATCAGTTGCATTCTACATACCAACAATGCTCAAGCTGAGAACCAAATCAAGAACTCATTCCCATTTATAATAGCCACACAAAAAAAAATACCTAGGAATATACATTTAACCAAGGAGGTGAAAGACCTCTACAAGGAGAACTACAAAACACTGATCAAAGAAATTGTTGATGGTACAAAGGGAAAAACATTCCATGCTCATGGAGAGGAAGAATCAATATTACTATTTTCAATATAAAGATATATACACAGGTAAGTATACCTCATCTGAAATGCTCGGGACCAAAATGTTTTTTATTTCAAATTTTTTCAGATTTTGGAATATTTACAGAATACATACTGGTTGACCATCCCTAATCCAAAAATCTGAAATCTGAAATGCTCCAGTGAGCATTTCCTGTGAGCATCATGTTGGTCCTAAAAAGTTTTGGATTTGGGAACGTTTCAGGTTTAAGATGTTCAGGTTAGGGATGCTCAACCTTCATAGATTTAAAGTAAAAGAAAGGAAAAGATGTATTTCTAAAACACTAATCAAATGTTGGAGTAGCTATACAAATATTAGACAAAGCTGACTTCAGAACAAGGAATATTATAAGGAATAAAAAGATATATAATATAGTGATAAAGGGGTCATTTCATCAAGAGAGCATAACACACCAAAATGTGTATATAGCAAAAGAGTAGAGCTTCAAAGTGCATTTTATAAATCCAGATATAACTTTAAAAAATAGATTTGCATTGTCATTTGGAGACTTCAATACTCCTCTGAATAATTGTTAGAAAAAAAAGAAAATCAATAAGAATATAGATGAACTGAAAAACACTGTTAACTAAATTGACCAAGTTGACGTTTATATGATACTATAACAACAGCAGAATATACATTCTTTTCAAATGCATTTGAAAATTCCACCAACTTTTGGTGTTTGAATTGTAGAAATTTACATTCTGGGCCATAAAACAAATATATACAAATCTGCTCCCTAGATTTCTCCTGATTCAAAATTGAAACATCCTAGGTATGTAGGCTGTCTAAGTGGAGAAAACCTTACACTTCTTTGGGCTATTTTAGGATCTCATTTTGAGCTGGGAGGCAATGACAGGTAGCGTGGGTTAGGTCTGAAAATAAATATCCCCTTTCGAGGTAACTACTCCAGATGAGGCAGAAAGATTTTTCTACAAGGGAGGACTGCTTACTCAATGGAATAGAGAGCTGCTTTCATTGGTAAGGAACGTTCAGAGGAAACAGATGGTTCAAAGTTCTCAGCTTTGTCTATGTCTGTCCAAATATCCCCAGCTCAAGTCTCAGCATCTCACCCCTTCCCAAACCATGCCCTTACCTTAGCATTAAAGACCTGGTGGGTTGCACATTTAACTGACATTATAGCTATGGGCCTAATCACAACTATGCTGGTCTTGCAGCTAGATGAGATAAAGCACTTCTTTAAGGTGACCATAGAGATTTGACTGTCCACCACTTCTATCGTAACATGGAAGTTTAAAGCTGTAAGTTTCTTTTTCTTTTGTTCTTTCGGCCAGGGCAGTCAGAAGAAACCATAATAATCTACAATCCTCACAATCACCATTGTCGTCATAATAGCTAAATTCTATAGCTACTCAATCTCCCAATACCTTGCTTTCTCACTGTAATCTATCCTCTATCAGCATTGGTGAGAATCTGAGTAAGCCCTGTCTTAGCAAGGAGGATATTCACGTGCTCTTCAAATATGTGAGCTGCCCAGTCCCGTAGTCATGTTTTGAGTGTCTATTTTCTGGAACAATTCCTGATAAAATTATCGTATCAGGACCCAACAGAAAACAAAATTAAGGGTTTAAATAAAGAATTATTGTACATCCTGGGTTTAGCAACAATGAGAAATCATTACCACACTTAGTCCTGAATGGGCGAGAAGAAATGTTATTACTAGGACCTGAAGAAAGCTGAAACTGTGGCCAGGTATGGTGGCTCATGCCTGTAATCCCAGCACTTTGGGAGGCTGAGGCAAGCGGATTACCTGAGGTCAGGAGTTCAGGACCAGCCTGGCCAACATGGTGAAACCCCATCTCTATTAAAAAATACAAAAATTAGGTGGGCATGGGGGCAGGCGCCTGTAATCCCAGATACTCGGGAGGCTAAGACAGGAGAATTGTTTGAACCCAGGAGGTGGAGGTTGCAGTGAGCTGAGATTGCACCATTGCACTCCAGCCTGGGTGACAAGAGCAAAACTCCGTCTCAAAAAAAAAAAAAACAAAAAACAAACAAAAAAAAAACTGGAACTGTAGATGAGAGCCACTCAGCAGGAGCAGTGGCCACAAACCAGGTCAGCCCTGCCAGAATTGTAGGGCTAAGGCACAGAAGAAGCCAGGGAGAAGAGATACTTCAGCCTTTCTCTTTTTCCTGTCCTTTGATCTCCCAGTGCTGCCTCCTATTAGCCAAATCCAACTGATGTCAGAGGTCAAAGAAACCTGGTTGATGCAGTTAGTAGAGCTATAACTCCCAGAATGGAAAACAAGGCAAAGATTGGATTCGGTGGTGAGGAACTGAGAATAATGACTTCAAAATACCAATCTCTTCCAAAAAGCTGCAGCAGTTGGCAAAACAGACCTTCATGAAATATCTATTGATTTTAGTTTTTGATACCTGAGTATATCACTAATGGCACTCAGCATATGCACATCTTAAAAACACCTTTTTATTATTCTTGATCTTATTTTGCTACTGTCAGTACACAGAAAGGGTCCTTAGTGATGTAATAAAACCAGGAGGGGAAATTAAATTATCCAACTCTTGCGTTTCAGTTCTCTACCTGAATTCCAGAACTTTCCCTGTTTTGCTTTTGTATAGTGACCCTGACTTACCCAAATGCTGGAGCTTCACTTGATGCTCACTAAAGATCTTTGGCCTCTGAGTAAGTTCAGTAATATGCCAGTCACAGAGCAGTGCCCAATAAAACTCCTGCCCCTTCAAAGCATGGGAAACGGGGTCAAGTGGTAATTTCAGCAGGAACACTGGAGAACTGAAGGTGCAGTTGGCAGGTCTGACTTCACATTTTGGGGCCTATGGCTCATAAACTGTGTAACAAATGATAGCAGCACAGAGCACTTTCTGAGCATCCTTAGGTAAAAATAATGCTTTTCACTACACAGCATTTTCCCTGAGGTTTAGCTTTGTGGAATCTTCCTTTTTATAAGTGTATTCTTTAAATCCTGAGTACAGAATGACTGTATTAAACTGCTTTTGTCAAGTATGGCAAAGACTGCTTATTGCTCCCCAATATCCATTCTTTCCTTCCTCCTTTTAATTTTTATTTTTATGCATTATTATTTTTTTCTATAGTACTTTGTTATGGCACTTCCTCCTTTTAGTAACAGAAATTCCCCATAGAATTTTAGAGGCATAGCTAGCCTTCCTTAGAGCTAGATATGGCCATATGATTTCCTTACCATTGGAATGTGAACAAAAAACTGATGTGCAGCAGCATATGCATCATTTCTCTAAAACACTTGCCTTCCACTTTCTCTCTTTTCCCTTTATGGGGCCAACTTGCAGACATGGTGTTGGTGAGCCAGGCAAGGACCACCTCCATGGGGGGCGAATTATGTCATGGAAGAGAGCCACCTGCTCATCCTGCATCCTTCACTTACCTCTGAACTATAGTGTGAAAAAAATGAACTCCTGTCTTGCCTGAGCCAGTGCTTTGGGGGGTCTTTTTGTTACAGCAGCTTAGTCTAAACCTTAACTAACACATTAGGACTCATTTAGCAGTAACATATTGCAACTGATTGTTTCATGCAAATTTTGTCTGAGGAGTTCTCCAGTAATCCTTAATTTCTCATCTACATAGGTGACCAAACAAAATATTTTATTGAAAATCAAATTTTAATGTGATTTAATATAACTAAATGGATAGCTAAAAAAAGAACACATATTTTAATATGTGTTTCTAGTATTACTATCTAGGATGCCTTGCTATTTCATGTATTTTTTTCCTTATCTTTTTGGTGAGTGTTTTTCACATTCATGGTTCTACACCAGATTGTGTGCTCGATACTGCAGAGAAGAAACCACCCATGATTTTACACTCCTCTTCTTTATGGTTTATTCTCAATCATATGTCAATTGCAAGTCAGGCAGTGTTTTTTTTGTTGTTGTTGTTTAGGAAAGAGGGGTGACTTACAGTTGATCTTTATTTAAAACACATTAGTTTAGTGGGAGTGACTAAAATGTTATATGTGGTATGACAGAGTAGGAGAAACAAAATCCTAAGAATCTAATCATTTGAATCCAATTATTCATTCCACAAACATTTACTGAAACTATTTTACTATGAGGGAGGTAGCACAGTGCTTCATTAATACTTAAGCCATGGTCTCTATAACAAATGCCTTTAATGTATGGAAGGAAGGAGAAGCTATTTGCATGTGCTTTGTATAAAACTATGAGTGATTCAGTGGAGATGTCTTTAAGACAGCATCTCACAAGACCTCCTGATTGCAACCTCCCCCAGCTTGTCACTAAAATACCTAATCAGCTTAGAAAAGGATAAAAATACCCTATTAAAAATTAGGAGTAACAACTATTGATAGGATTTGAAAAAGTTTCTAGTTGCTGCTGGATCCATGCAGTCAGAAACAGGGCAAATCTCCCTACCTGGAAGTAAGAAGGAAGCCCTCCAGCCCAACTAACCACTCCATAGATCAGAAACAGAACTATTCTAACTAGAGACTGACAGGTGTCACCTGCATTACAAGGGTGGCTTTTGGGAGCAGCCATTGCTTCCCAGTCCTCTTTCCCTTCGACCTTCTCTTTCCCTCTTTTACTACCTTCAGTAAATAATTACAACTCCTAGGAAGCTGAGGAGAGGTATCCATGGAGTGATATACATCCAAGGTGATATCCCCAGAGACAGGAGTCAGCAAAGCCTTTGAGCATTATCGTTTTCTTCATTTTCCACCTGTTCAGTGTGAGAGAGTCAGACAGTGGTGTTGGCACTAGTAGGGACAGGAAGTAGAGACTTCATTTCGGCCTCATGAAGCTGCAATAGATGACAGAAAGTTGTATTAGACCCACTTTCATCATCCCCAGGGGAGCAGGACTCTTCATTCCACTCCCTATCTACTTGGTTATATATTTTTCAGTACCAAACTTAAATACTGTCCTTGCCCAAGCTGCAATACTGAACAGGTTTTTTCTTTTGTGTAACTACATCGTGCGAAGGAAACACTTGATAAATTCTCTAATAATTACAGAGAAAAAAATGACATACAATAAAAATAAAGAGAAAAGAGTAGGAATCAACATGGCAGACTAGATGCAGACAGGAAGAGCTGCTCCCACTGGCAAACCAGACCATCGTGGAGGACAAGTTAAATACGTTGAACGTGGACACAAACAATGGTCACCAAGTCCCGGAATAAATTGTGTGAGCCCCTTGAGGCATTCATCTAGCCCTGTTTCAGAGAAATCTCTATTTCAATCTATTCCTATATGTTACTTATGGAAAAACAACAGTCAATTGCAAAAGCAAGTTGACCTTTTTGTGTTCCTTGAGCCCAGTCGCAAAGGGCCCACGTGACTGGGCCTCATGCCAAACAACTCGTGACAAAAAGAGCCAGGGCCCTAGACTGCACTGAAGCTTCATGAGACCGCTCCTCGTCTGTGCGTGGATGATGACTCTGGGGCCCAGACTGGTGCCCTGGTCTGGTGTCGAATCCTCCATAGTCTGATGAGTGTAAAAAAAAAATATATATATATATACACACACACACACACACACACACACACATTTTTCTTTTCCTCCTCTTCCCATTGCAATTTGCTTATTATCATTTGCTTATTGTATCTGTATTGCCATATACTTGGGATAAAGGCTGTTTACCCTTAAAAGTATTCTGTGTGCCTTTTCTTTTCCCCTCACGTGTTTCCCGCACAGAACAACCATCAAGAAGACCAGCATACACTGAACAGATCTTAGGAAAGAATTAAAAGGGTGGGAAGGCTGGGAACTCTGAAAGGGTGGGAAGCTGGGAATGAAAGGGTGGGAAGCTGGGAACTCTGCATGGGGTTGCCGATCATCAGGACTCAGTCCTGGCCCCAGGCAACTCCTGGTCCAATGGGTTCATTTTGCCCACAGCCGGAAAGGGATGTCATCATCTTTGTTTCAAAGTTAAAGTATAAACTAAATTCCTCTGAAAGTTAGTTTGGCTTATGCCTGGGAATGAACAAGGACAGCTTGGAGGTTAGAAGCAAGGTGGAGACAGTTAGGTCAGATCGCTTCACTGATGATTTTTGCAAAGATGGTTTCATTAGGGAAGGGAGTGCGTGAAATAGGCAATTAGTGGTGCACTTCTTCCACAGACCTCCAGAATCCTAGCTAAAGGAGACCCCACACTCTCCACGGACACTTGAGCTGGCAGGGAGAACTGCCCAGAGCATTGACAGAGGCAGAACTCCAGCCTGCATGGAGCCCAGAGGGTTTGGCATGGGAATGGCTGTAGTGGAGCAGAGCCATGGGCACCCATCCCTCAAGGCCCACCATGCTCCTTTAGGTGGCTTTAGCCTTCGTTAGCTGCTACACCTGGACCTGAGCAGGGCTACCTTGCCCATGGGATGGGGCAGTGTGATCTAAGCACCTGTCATCTGTTGGCCTATCCAGGAGTCCCTGCCTAGCCGTGCAAGGCACAGCAGCATTCTTAGTTTAGAGGGTATATGTTTTGGTTAGAAAACTAAAAGAGAAATGTAAAAATTAAAAATAAATAACAACAATAAAAAATAAAAATAAGATTGGCCCCTAAAAATCCCAGTAATAACACAGATTTTTCCATAGGCCCCTTACCTCACTGCCCATAGTGAATTCCAGTTTTACAAATACCTATGGCATTTGTTCTGTGGTTTAAATGTTCTGTGATTCTTTTTTAGGGCTCTGAAGAAAAGTAACCAATAATCAGGAATTATTTGTGATTTGGGGAAATAACATGTTTTATGAAGTCATTCAAAGGTCCTTTTCTTTTTCTTTTACTTGAATGTCCAATAACGATTTGAAGTTATCCCTTTGATAATTTCAATCTACTTATCATACTAACCGCAATCCTGCCTTTTTACTAGCAAACAACTTGGCTGATAAACTAGCAGAAAATGGAGGAATTCAATGAAAAATACACCCAAATGTATTTTATAAACTATAGCAAGCATGAGGTATTTATGACACCTTGATTATTGAGATTTAGCTCTTTCAGTATAAAAGAACATTCCTGTTCCAAAAACCTGAGAAGGAAGGATGGCAGTGAGGATCGAACCAGTTGAGCAAGCAGCTGTTTAATCAACAAGAAAGACCTGGTATAACCCACAATTCTGATTAGTAAGAGCAAGAGAAAGGACATTAAGAAACCAAGGTGGCTACATAGGGAGTCCCTGAGGGGACAAGTTTTACAGGTACATATTTTAAAAAGAAAGTAGGAGCATGGAGTCTAGGAGAAATGCAACAGACTGACATGAATCTTTAAGAGTGTCTAGAAGATCAAAGGGCTGAGGCTTCAGAAAAAGTCAGAAAACAACAAGAGAGACCTTTTTGTTTGATCTGACAAAAAACAGTAAGAACAGTAGAACTCAAAGTAGATAAGGCTATGCTAAGGATGCACCTGCTTGCTTTGAATAAATGCAAACCTCCAAGCTCAGAGAAAAATGGACACAATACAGCAGCAAATGTGAGTAAAGAATCTGTCAATAATTATTTGAAAATGTACAGTGAATTAGAGACATAAAAGATTTGGACAAAAGAAAACATTGCCTCAGTAACAGTGGTGCCTGGTACACTGATAATATGGATTTATCTTTGTGTCACATTGTTCATGTTCAGCCATCCTTCTATGCTGTCTCTCACATTGTCATCTGTCACACATAAATCTGCTCTAGAATGGATGCACATATCATTTTCCAAAAGCTCTTGATTACCAGTTACAGAAGATGCTGAATGTATCCCCAACCACATAATGCAAATACTTTAAAATATAACGTGTTGTTCTACTTCCAAGAATTTTCTTTTGCTAATGTTCTTAGCTAAATATAATACCTGCTTCCAATAACTTCCCACCCCAGGGGTGATTTCTCTTCTATGTCTGCAGCTGAGCAGGCTTCTCTTCCATGTGTCTCCTCCTGTCTCTATCCCTCATCCTTTTCCTCTTTCATTTTCTCTTTCTGCTGAGAAGTAGAGTGCTTCATATTCCTTTCCTTTTTTGTTGGAGAGAATTAATTCCAGCTTTGAGTCTAAGGTCAAAACAAATTCTCCAATAGACAACACTGAGAGCATCTTATTTCCTGAGTACCACTAATAAGTATCCTATCCAACAAGGCCATCACCAGGGTATGAGGGGCACTTGGCAATTAATTTTGCAGGGCCTCATCTAAGGCTAGCAGTTTGGTTCTTTAAAACACAATACGAATTCATGGGCTCATGTAAGGTATGGTGATTTTTCGATGAAGGGACAGAATGATGAGTAGAAAAGAGAAACATATTAGTTTCTTTTCCAATCAGTGCATATGAAGATTCTTCTTAGTGTTCAAGCACCATCTCTTCCTGTCCAGGAACAGGAATCATCAATTCACATTCTTTATTGTCATAGGCATAATTCCTGGCTCTTTTGTACTGCTTCGCGGGAGAAAAAGGTAGCAATGCTGTTATTACTCACAATGCTATGGCTCTTCAGACCTGTTTGTATTTTTTTAAATATAGGCCTACCTTCTTCTTCAGTTCCTTAACTCCATTTATTTAATACTGATTACATTATTACTCTTGACACTACATCATTCATTGTGCTGCCTATAAATACTGGCTTCTAATGACTCAAACAAAAGTTGTTATTGTGCTTCATTGACAATGCCTACACATGCAAGTTTTACTCATAGGATCCACAAAAATGTAAATGATAATTTATTTTCTGACTGTGTTAAATTTATTCCTCAAATTTGTATGGTGTAAAACAAAACAACACATCTTACAATCCTAGGTCTTCTTTAAACTCTTTAGAACATAATCCTGGCATTCCTAGAATGTGGTCCTTTTCCATGTTGACCACACTCTTACCTTCCACACATTGCCACCCAGGTGAGGGCTAAAAGGAGTGTTTCCATTGGGGCAAGAAATGTCTCTTCTTTATCCAACATACCTTAAGACCAAGCTGGGAGAGCATGATGTCACCACGTCGATTAGAGGCAAGAGAGGACATCAGTTGGAAGGGCCCACTGGCACTGCAGAGCCACAGTCTGAAAATGCTTATGAGCAAATAGATGCAGCCACTCCCAGGGGTGGGCAAATATATAGTATGGAGTCCATGGAGGGGATGGGGCAACTGTCTTGGTTGTCAGTAGCAGGGGGGTCATGAATAAATGACACCTGCCTCCCATCTTGCTGCCTTCAGATATTGCAGACTGGGGATGATCTTGCTGTCATAAAATGGATAAGCAAGAGCCAATACATGGATCCAGATACATAGCTCAAGTCCAAGGGATAGTAGTGGACAACGGGTACTCCAGGGCCCTGAACTCATCCTGTATACAAGATGTTTGAGAGTTACCCAGAATGATCACATGAGCACCATTCTGGTAGCCAAATCTTGTATAAGCTCACAAAGTACTCAGGTCCTCTGGTTAATCTGTCATGTAGGTCAAAGAGCTCCAAATACCTCAAAAAGGAGAAAATGAGACTGGGGCTCATGCATGTCCCAATCCAGTCTCAGAGATCTCTGATTGGATGGCCTACCAGCCCCTGCTTTCACTGTATCCTATAAGTGTTGGTATGTTGTGTTTTTGTTTTCATTCAACCCTAAGTATTTTCTAATTGCCCTTGTGATTTCTCTTTTGACCCATTGGTTGTTTAAGAGTATGCTGTTTAATTTCCACATATTTATGAGTTCTGCAATTTTCCTTCTGGTATTCTAACTTCATCCTATTGTTGTTGAAGATGTTTTGTATGATATATATCTTTTAAAATATATTAAGACTTGTTTTCTGGCCTAACATATGGTCTATCCATGAAGAAGTCTCATGTTCACTTAAGAAGAATGTATATTCTGCTATCATTGGATAGAGTGTTACGTATATGTCTTTTAGGCCTAATAGGTTTATGGTGTTGTTCAAGTTCTCTATTTTCTTATCATGTCTGGTTAATCATCCATTAATGAAAGTTGGGTGCTGAAGTGTTCAACTATTATTGTAGAACTATTTGTCTCCTGAATACTGTCAATTTTTGCTTCATATTTTGAGAATATGGTATACAGGTGTGTAAATGCTTATAATTATATCTTGTATCAAACCTTTTATTAATATGTAATATCCTTGTCTCTTATATCTTTTTTTATTTAAGGTCTATTTTATTTAATATTAGTATACCTGCCTTAGCTCTCTTTTGGTTACTATTTGCATGAAATATCTTTTTTCCTCCTTTTACTCTCAACCTATGCATTTGGATCTAAACCGAGTCTCTTGTAGACAGCATATAGTTAGGTCTACTTACATATCTATACTATAGATCTTCAGATGTTTAAAAACATCTATTCTGCCAATCTCTTTTGGAGAATTTAATACATTTACATTTGAAGTAATTAGAAATAAGGAAAGATTTACTTCAGCCATTTTGCTATTTGTTTATATATAGATGCCTTGTAGTTTTTTCTTGTTGTTCCTCCTTTCATCCATTATTGCCTTCTTTTGTGTTTAGTTGATTTTTTGTATAAAAAATTTAGATTATCTTCTCATTTCTTTATGTGAATATTCTATAGATGTTTACTGGTTGCCATAGGAATTATGTTTAACGTCTTAATATTATAATATCCTAATGTGAATTTATACTAACTTAGCTTCAATAGCATATGAAGACTCTGTTCCTATAGAGTTCTGTTCCCTGCTTTGGTTATTGATGCCACAGATTACATCTTTATGTTTTGTGTGTCCTGTAACATATATTAATAATTGTTTCTATGCATTTGTTTTTTAAATGACATAAAAAATCAAAAGTGGAGTTGCAAACCAAAATTATAAAAATGTTAGCTTGTATAATTGCCCACATATTATCTTTACCAAAGATCTTTATATCTTCATGACTTTGAGTTACTGCCTACTGTCTTTTCATTTTATCTGAAAAACTCCCATTAGCATTTCCTGCAGTTCAGGTCTAGTGGTAACAAACTTCGTCAGTTCTTGTTTATTTGGGAATATCTTATTTTTTCCTTCATTTTGAAGAGTAATTTTGCTGTATATAGAATTTCCAGGAATAGGACTTTTCTTTCACTACTTTGAATATATTAACCCACTACTTTCTAATCTCTAAGGTTTTGGAGAAATCAGCTGATTGTCTTATTGAGAATTCTTTATATGTGACAAGTCACTTCTCTCTTGCTGCTTTCAAGATTCTCTCTTTGTATTTAGCATCTATAATTTGATTGCAATGTGTTTTAGTATGGGCCTCTTTGATTTTTATCCCACCTGAAGTTTGTTGAGCTTTTTGGATTTGTAGATTCATAACTTGCACCGAATTTGGGAAATTTGTGGCCATTATTTCTTCAAATAATCTCTCTATCTCCTTCTCTTTCTCTTCTACTGTTGGAACTTCAACAGTGTGTGTGTTGGTCTGCTTGATAGTGTCTCACAGGTCCCTTAGGCTCTGTTCATGTTTCTTCATTTTTTTCTTTCTGTGCCTCAGACTGAATAATTTCATATGACCTATCTTCAGTTTCATTGATTCTTTCTTCTTTCTGATAAACCTACTGTTGGGCCCACTTACTGAATTTTTTATTTCAGTTATTGTACTTTCAACTCCAGACTTTCTATTGGTTTTTCTTAAATATTTTCTCTCTCTTTATTGGTATTACCATGAGAGAATATAATAATAATGAGATATTACTCTTATATTTACCTTTAGTTCTTTAGACATGATTTCCTTTACTTCTTTTAACATATTTAAAAAGCTAATTTAAGAGTTGGTTCTAAGGTGGCCGAATGGGAACAGCTCCAATCTGCAGCTCCTAGCATGATTGACACAGAAGACAGGTGATTTCTGCATTTCCAACTGAGGTACCTGGTTCATCTCATTGGGACTGGTTGGACAGTGGGTGCAGCCCACAGAGGCCAAGCTGAAGCAGGGCAGGGCATCGCTTCACCTGGGAAGTGCAAGGGGTCGGGGGAATTCCCTTTTACTAGCCAAGGGAAGCCACGACAGACCGTACCTCAAAAAACGGGACACTCTGCCCAAATACTACGCTTTTCCTAAGGTGTTAGCAACCAGCAGACCAGGAGATTCTTTCCCACGCCTGGCTTAGTGAGTCCCAGGCCCATGGAGCCTTACTCACTGCGAGCACAGCAGTCGGAGACCAAACTGAAAGGCAGCAGCCTGGCTACGGGAGGAGCATCTGCCATTGGTGAGGCTTAAGTAGGTAAACAAAGTGGCCGGGAAGCTTGAACTGGCCATAGCCCACTACAGCTCAGCAGCTCAGCAAGGCCTACTGCCTCTACAGACTCCAACTCTGTAGGCAGGGCATAGCTGAACAAATGGCAGCAGACAACTTCTGCAGACTTAAACATACCTGTCTGACAGCTCTGAAGAAAGCAGTGGTTCTCCTAGCATGGTGTTTGAGCTCTGAGAACAGACAGACTGCCTCCTCAAGTGGGTCCCTGATCCTGTGTAGCCTAACTGGGAGACATCTCTCAGTAGGGGCTGACAGACACCTCATATAGGTGGGTGACCCTCTGGGAGGAAGCTTCCAGAGGAAGGATCTGGTAGCAATATTTGCTGTTCCACAATATTTGCTATCTGGTGATACCCAGGCAAACAGGGTCTGGAGTGGACCTCCAGCAAACTCCAACAGACCTGCAGCTGAGGGACTGACTCTTAGGAGGAAAACTAACAAACAGAAAGGAATAGCATCAACATCAACAAAAAGGACATCTACACCAAAACCCCATCTGTAGTTCACCAACATCAAAGATCAAAGATAGATAAAACCACAAAGATAGGGAGAAACCAGAGCAGAAAAGCTGAAAATTCTAAAAACCAGAGCTCCTCTTATCCTCCAAAGGATTGCAGCTCCTCACCAAGAATAGCACAAAGCTGGACAGAGAATGACTTTGATGAGTTGACAGAAGTAGGCTTCAGAAGGTCTGTAATAACAAACTATTCTGAGCTAAAGGAGCATGTTTGAACCCATCACAAGGAAAGTAAAAACCTTGAAAAAAGGTTAGACAAATGGCTAACTAGTATAAACAGTGTACAGAATACCTTAAATGACCTGATGGAGCTGAAAACCGTGGCTTCAGTAGTCAATTTGATAAAGTGGAAAAAAGGGTGTCAGTAACTGAAGATCAAATTAATGAAATAAAGTAAGAAGACAAGTGAGAAAAAAGAGTAAAAAGAAATGAACAAAGCCTCCAAGAAATAAGGGACAATGTGAAAAGACCAAATCTATGTTTAATTGGTGTACCTGAAAGTGATGGGGAAAATGGAACCAAGCTGGAAAACACACTTTAGGATATTATCCAGGAGAACTTCCCCAACTTAGCTAGGCAGGCCAGCATTCTAATTCAGGAAATAAAGAGAACACCACAAAGATACTTCTCGAGAATAGCAACCCCAGGGCACATAATTGTCAGATTCACCAAAGTTGAAATGAAAGAAAAAATGTTAAGGGCAGCCAGAGAGAAAGGTCGGGTTACCCACAAAGGGAAGCCCATCAGACTAACAGCAGATCTCTCAGCAGAAACCCTACAAGCCAGAAGAGAGGAGGGGCCAATATTTAACATTCTTAAAGAAAAGAATTTTTAACCCAGAATATTATATCCAGCCAAACTAAGTCTCATACATGGAGGAAAAACAAAATCCTTTTCAGATAAGCAAATGCTGAGAGATTATGTCACCACCAGGCCTGCCTTACAAGAGCTCCTGAAGGAAGCACTAAACATGGAAAGAAACAACGATACCAGTCACTGCAAAAACAGGCCAAATTGTAAAGACCATTGATGCTATGAAAAAACTGCATCAATTAATGGGCAAAATAACCCACTAACATCATCATGGCAGGATCAAATTCACACATAACAATATTAACCTTAAATGTGAATGGGTTAAATGTCCCAATTAAAAGACACAGACTGGCAAATTGGATAGAGTCAAGATCCATCAGTGTGCTGTATTCAGGAGACCATCTCATGTGCAAAGACGCATATAGGCTCAAAATCAAGGGATGGAGGAAGATCTACCAAGCAAATGCAAAGCAAAAATAAGGAGGGGTTGCAATCCTACTCTCTGATAAAGCAGACTTTACATAAACAGAGATCAAAATAGACAAAGAATGGCATTACATAGTGGTAAAGGTATCAATTCAATAAGATGAGTGAACTCTCATAAATATATATGCAACCAATACAGGAGCACCAAGATTCATAAAGCAAGTCCTAGAGACCTACAAAGAGACTTAAGACTCACACACAATAATAATGGGAGACGTTAACACCCACTGACAATATTAGACAGATCAATGAGACATAAGGTTAACAAGGATATCCAGGACTTGAACTCAGCTCTGCAATAAGCAGAACTAACAGACAGCTACAGAACTCTACACCCCAAATCAACAGAATGTACATTTTTCTCAGCACCACATCACACTTATTCTAAAACTCACCACATAATTGGAAGTGAAGCACTCCTCAGCAAATGGAAAAGAACCGAAATCACAACAAACTGTCTCTCAGACCACAGTGCAATCAAACTAGAACTCAGGATTAAGAAACTCACTCAAAACCACTCAACTACATGGAAACTGAACAACCTACTCCTGAATGACTATTGGGTAAATAACGAAATGAAGGCAGAAACAAAGATGTTCTTTGAAACCAATGAGAACAAACACACAATATACCAGAATCTCTGGGACACATTTAATGCAATTTGTAGAGGGAAATGTATAGCACTAAATGCCCACAAGAAAAAGAAGGACAGGCCGGGCGCGGTGGCTCACGCCTGTAATCCCAGCACTTTGGGAGGCCGAGGCGGGCGGATCACAAGGTCAGGAGATCGAGACCACGGTGAAACCCCGTCTCTACTAAAAATACAAAAAATTAGCCAGGCGCGGTTGTGGGCGCCTGTAGTCCCAGCTACTCGGGAGGCTGAGGCAGGAGAATGGCATGAACCCGGGAGGCGGAGCTTGCAGTGAGCTGAGATCCGGCCACTGCACTCCAGCCTGGGTGACAGAGCGAGACTCCGTCTCAAAAAAAAAAAAAAAAAAAAAAAAAAAAGAAAAAGAAGGACAGATCTAAAATCAACACCCAAACATCACAATTAAAAGAACTACAGAAGCAAGAGCAAACAAATTCAAAAGCAAGCAGAAGGCAAATAACTAAGATCAGAGCAGAACTGAAAGAGATAGAGACACAAGAACCTTTCAAAAAATCAATGAATCCAGGAACTGGTTTTTTGAAAGATCAACAAAATTGATAGACCTCTACCAAGACTAATAAAGAAGAAAAGAGAGAAGAATCAAATAGATGCAATAAAAAATGATAAAGGGGATATCACCACCAATCCCACAGAAATACAAACTACTATCAGAGAATACTATAAACACCACTACACAAATAAACTAGAAAATCTAGAAGAAATGGATAAATTCCTGGACACATACACCTCCCAAGACAAAACCAGGAAGACATTGAATCCCTGAATAGACCAATAATGGGTTCTGAAATTCAGTCAATAATTAATAGCCTACCAACCAAAAAAAGTCCAGGACCAGACAGATTCACAGCCAAAGTCTACCAGAGGTACAAAGAGGAGCTGGTACTATTCCTTCTGAAACTATTCCAATCAATAGAAAAAGAGGGAATCCTCCCTAACTCATTTTATGAGGCCAGCATCATCCTGATACCAACGCCTGGCAGAGACACAACAACAACAAAAAAGAGAATTGTAGACCAATATCCCTGATGAACATAGAAGTGAAAATCCTCAATAAAATACTGGCAAATCAAATCCAGCAGCACATCAAAAAGCTTATCCACCATGATCAAGTTAGTTTCATCCCTGGGATGCAAAGCTGGTTCAACATACACAAATCAATAAATGTAATCCATCACATAAACAAAACCAATGAAAACAAACCACATGATTATCTCAATACATCAGAAAAGGCCTTTGGCAAAATTCAACAGCACTTCATGCTAAAAACTCTCAATAAACTAGGTATTGATGGAATGTATCTCAAAATATTAAGAGTTATTTATGACAAACCCACAACCACTATCATACTGAATGGGTGAAAACTGGAAGCATTCCCTTTGACAACCGGCACAAGACCAGGATGCCCACTCCTATTCAACACAGTGTTGGAAGTCCTGGCCAGGGCAATCAGTCAAGAGAAGGAAAAAAAGGGTATTCAATTAGGAAAAGAAGAAGTCAAATTGTCCGTGTTTGCAGATGACATGATTGTATATTTAGAAAACCCCATCGTCTCAGCCCCAAATCTCCTTAAGCTGATAAGCAACTTTAGCAAAGTCTCAGAATACGAAATCAATATGCAAAAATCACAAGCATTCCTATACACCAATAACAGACAGAGAGCCAATCATGAGTGAACTCCCATTCACAATTGCTTCAAAGAGAATAAAATACCTAGGAATCCAACTTACAAGGGATGTTAAGGACCTCTTCAAGGAGAACTACAAACCACTGCTCAACAAAATAAAAGAGGACACAAACAAATGGAAGAACATTCCATGCTCATAGATAGGAAGACTCAATATTGTGAAAATGGCCACACTGCCCAAGGTAATTTATAGATTCAATGCCACTTCCATCAAGCTGCCAATGACTTTTTTCACAGAATTGGAAGAACTAAAAATTCTATAAAAAAAAAAAAAAAAAAACTAAACTAAAAATCTTAAAGTTCATACGGAACCAAAAAAGAGCCCGCATTGCCAAGACAATCCTAAACAAAAAGAACCAAGCAGGAGGCATCATGCTAGCTGACTTCAAACTATACTACAAGGCTACAGTAACCAAAACAGCCTGGTACTGGTACCAAAACAGAGATATAGACCAATGGAACAGAACAGACGCCTCAGAAATAACACCAGACATCTTCAACCATTTGATCTTTGACAAATCTGACAAAAACAGGAAATGGGGAAAGGATTCCCTATTTAATAAATGGTGCTGGGAAAACTGGCTAGCCATATGTAGAAAGCTGAAACTGGATCTCTTTTTACACCTTGTACAAAAATTAATTCTAGGTGAATTAAATACTTAAATGTCAGACCTAAAATCATAAAAACTCTAGAAGAAAACCTAGGCAATACCATTCAGGACATAGGTACGGGCAAGGACTTCATGACTAAAACACCAAAAGCAAAGGCAACAAAAGCCAAAATGGACAAATGGGATCTAATTAAACTAAAGAGCTTCTGCATGGCAAAAGAATCTACCATCAGAGTGAAGAGGCAACCTACAGAATGGAAAAAAATTTTTGCAATCTACCCATCTGACAAAGGGCTAATATCCAGAATCCACAAAGAACTCAAACAAATTTACAAGAAAAAAAAAACAACTCCATTAAAAAGTGGGCAAAGGATATGAGCAGACACTTCTCAAAAGAAGATAATTATGCAGCCAATAGACACATGAAAATATGCTCATCATCACTGGTCATCAGAGAAATGCAAATCAAAACTGCAATGAGATACCATCTCACACCAGTTAGAATGGTGATCATTAAAATGCCAGGAAACAACAGATGCTGGAGAGGATGTGGAGAAATAAGAACGCTTTTACACTGTTGGTGGGAGTGTAAATTAGTTCAACCATTGGGGAAGACAGTGTGGTGATTCCTCAAGGATCTAGAACTAGAATACCATTTAACCCAGCAATCCTATTACTGCATATATACCCAAAGGATTATAAATCATGCTGCTATAAAGACACATGCACATGTATGTTTATTGCAGCACTATTCACTATAGCAAAGACTTGGGACCAAACCAAATGTCCATCAATGATAGAATGGATTAAGAAAATGTGGCACATCACATGGAATACTATGTAGCCATAAAAAAGGATGAGTTCATTTCCTTTGCAGGGACATGGATGAAGCTGGAAACCATCATTCTCAGCAAACTCTTACAAGGACAGAAAACCAAATGCCGCCTGTTCTCACTCATAGGTGGGAATTGAACAATGAGATCACTTGAACACAGGGCGTGGAACATCACACACTGGGCCCTCTTGGGGGATGGGGGGCTAGGGGAGGGATAGCTGTAGGAGAAATACCTAATGTAAATGACGAGTTAATGGGTGCAGCAAACCAACATGGCACATGTATACCTATGTATCAAACCTGCACGTTGGGCACATGTACCCTAGAACTTAAAGTATAATAAAAAATAAAAAGCTAATTTAAAGCCTTTGTCTAGTTTTGTCTAGTGTCTGACATTCCTTAGGCACACTTATTGACTGCTTTTTTCCTGCTTATGGGCATACTTTCTTGCTTCTTTGCATGTCTCATAATTTCTTTGTTGGAAACATGACATTTTACATAATGTGACAACTCTGAAAATCAGATTATCTTTCTCCAGGGTTTCTTGTGGTGGCCACTGATGTCCTTGCTCAGTTTGGTTAGTAGTCAACTAATAATTAAACAGAGATTTCCTTAAGTGCCTAGGACCAATAAGTCATCTCCCAGTCTTTGAGAAGGGGCTCTGTGTGTGTGCTGAGGCATCCCATCAACAGTTAGCAGGCAATTGACAACTCTACCTTAGTCTTCATATCCAGCTCTAGCAGTGCTTCAAGGTTAGCTAGAAGTGAGAGCTTAGGGACTTTTCAGGTATTTCCTGAGTACATATACAGTCCTGGTCATATGTATAGTTCTATATATGTATATGGTCTTACAGATTTTCAGAGATACTTTGGAGCTTTTCAAAGCCCCCTACAGATATCTCATTCCTGAGCTTTTCTTTTTAAGCTTTTTAATGAGTTTATTATTTACCCCAGTTGTTTGTCCATCTCAGGTAGTTGCAATGCTAAACAACTGCCTCTTGTTTTCAGCCAATGACCCTGAGGAAAGGCTGTTCACACTGCATGAACTCTGAGTATATCAAATAAAGACAGCCTTGTAAATGAGGTCTTCCAGGAAATTACCAAATAGTTCAAATAATGACAATTCTGTGAGGCTTTAAAGGGACTCAGACACCTTTCTGCTCTTTCCAGTAGCTGCCAGTTTTTGATGTGGTGATGAAGGTCTGAAATTCTCTCTGGAACCTCCCAGGTTGTTTTTTAAACTTGATGGTTTGCAACTGGACTTATGGGTCTGAAAAACTTGGCTTGATTACTTAAAAGACTAGTAATTTCACCTTTTGATACTGCCTTTGCAAAAATTCTAACAGTGGGAAAATTATGACAGTGAAAGAGATCTGACCTAACCAACTCCATCTTGCTTCTAACCTCCAGTCTGTCCCTGTTTTATTCCTGAGCATAGGCCAAACTAGCTTTGAGAGAAACTTAGTTTATAGGTTAACTTTGAAACAAAGATAATAATAACTTCCTCATGAAATAAACCTCCTTCTTACCTAGAGACCACACTGTCTTTGTAAGACTAATCAATTAGCCATAATATAAGAAATTATTGTTTCAGGAGTCATGCAGCTAGAGGCCATAAGATTCTGAACCTCCCCAGTTGCTCCTAGGCATAACATCACTATTGCAAAACCTAAAATTGGTGCTTGAGATGTTTTTTGGACTCTAAGTTCTGAGATACTAGCTGGTGCCACCCAGACTGGTAATTTGGCCTAACCAGTTTTGCAATCCTACCCAGGAAAAGAAGACAGCAAGAAGAAGCCACTTTGACTTGACAGCATGAAGTCAGCCCCTATGAAGAAGAAGACAGCATGAAGTCAGCCCCTATGACTTCATCTTTGATCCGATCAATCAGCACTCCCTACTCCCTGATCCCTACCAAATTCTCCTTAAAAGCCCTGGTCTCCAAATGTTCAAGGTGACTGATTTGAGTAATAAAACTCTAGTCTCCCATTTAGCTGTTTGTCTGTGAATTAAATTCTTTCTCTACAGCAATTCTCCTGTCTTGATACATTAGCTCTATCTGGGCAGCGGGCAAGGAGAACCCATTGGGCCATTTCACTATAAGGTCTTTCTAGAAAAGATTCCTCTCACAGAGATTGGTAGCTCAAGTTGGTGACACAGCATGGCCATTTGTGCAAATAAGGGCTCTTCTTTCTTTGCACATTGGATGTCTCTCTAACCTCCGGTACTTGCCTGTACTCTCTTTCTCTTGCTATACCGTATCCTTTGCCTTTAAATAAACACCTATATGAATATACTCTGTGGAGTCTGGTGAATCCATGCAAATAACCAAACTGGGGAAATCTTTGCAATGGTATGTCTGTACAATATAATACTATACAGCTGCAGAAAAGTATGTGAAATGTATCTGTGGACTGATATGAAAAGATATCTAGAATATATTGTTAAATGAAAATGCAGGTGAGGAACTACAATATAGTATACTGTTTTTCTTGTAAGAAAGAGAGAAATACAAGGGCATATAATTCTATTCTCTTGATTTGCATGAGGAAACACTGGAAGTTTACACAAAAAAATACTATTAAAAATGATTAACTATGGAAGTGGTGGAAGCAAGATATCTTAATGTATAAATTTTCATATTGAAGATACTTGCACACACATGTTTATAGCAGCACAATTCACAGTTGCAAAATCATGGAAGCAACCCAAATGCTCATCAATCAATGAACGGATAAAGGAACTGTAGTGTATATATACAATGGAATACTACTCAGACATAAAAAGGAATGAATTAACAGCATTTGGAATGACCTGGATGAGACTGGAGACTATTATTCTAAGTAACTCAGGAATGGAAAGAGACTATTATTCTAAGTGAAGTAACTCAGGAATGGAAAACCAAACATTGTATGTTCCCACTGATATGTGGGATCTAAGTTATGAGGATGCAAAGGCATAAAAATGATATAATGGACTCTGGAAACTTGCAGGAAAGAGTGGGAGGGAGTGAAGGATAAAAGACAACAAATATGGTGTAGTGTATACCACCTGAGTGATAGGTGCACCAGGATCTCACAAATCACCACCAAAGAACTACTCATGTAACCAAATACCACCTGTATCCCCAATAACTTATGGAAAAATAATAATTAAAAAGTAAAAAAATTTCATATTGTTTTGATTTTTGAAACTTACATTACCCACTCAAAAAATTAAAATTTCAGAGTAAACAAAAAAGAAAAGAAAAATCAAGTTATGTGGTCTAAGAGATATAATAAAATATTATAGGGTTTCATAATAAGTACCAAGAAATAAAGATGGCAAAATAATAGACATGCCAAAGTATAAACATAAACAACAAAAGTAAACAGCAGCACAAGATACAAAGCTGAAGTTTTACCTGGGTAGCATGTTAAAGGATTATTGCTTTAGTTCAGGATTTCTGAACAGCAGCACTAATGACATTTTGGGCAGGATACTTCTTTGTTGTGGCAGGCTGTCCAGTGCATTATTAGAGGACAGCTAGCCTCTACCCACTAAATACCAGTAGCACTTCCTCCCCTGAGTTGTGACAACCAAAAATATCTCCAAACATTGTCAAATGAGGTGCTGAGAGTGGCAAGGGCACAAAAATTATGCCCAGTTGAGAATCACCGTTTTCATTGCTCTGAATAAGCAGATTTTCTGAGCAGCTCTAGAAAATGTTTTCCTAGCAACTGGTCTATATTCCCGAACTACTTTTTCATTGAGATGTCAAATATTTCATATAATACTTTTCCAGTTCTTTATTATTATAATCTTGACTCAACCAGTATGTTATTTTGCAACGTCTTTGGAGTGACATGATTTATCAGAAATATTTTCCCTTTAATAAGATACTTGAACTGCTGAATCATTTGGTGTGACTATTACTTTGAAACTTTTTGTGTGGAAGCCAATCTCTATTTCTTTAATCATATTAGAAAAATAGAATTAAATGCTAATGTCCATATACAATTAATGTACTTAATTGAGGGGAATACCTTTAATATGTTTGAAATAATAGTGTTACTGACTACCTTTCTTTTTTATCTTTCCTTGAGTGTCTGGAAATCCTTCGAAATCCTTCAAGAAATTGTCCACGGGTTGTTAAGGCCAGTAATTAGTTAATTAGTGCCACAGCTGTCACAATCCCAATCTGAACATGATCTAAACTGAGATGCCCCTGCTAGCGCAGTAGCTCACAATTCTGGCAGCACAACTTGTGGTAGGTATATAGAAATAGATGGAGCTTCTCCCTCAGCTGTATTCATGATCTTCTGAGAGTGATGCATGTGGTCATAATTATTTTTAAATATAATCCTTAAGTTTCTGAAGAAAGCAAATCCAAAAAAATAAGTCATATGGTCTTAATGTGGACTGGTCCACAGATTATAGCACAACTATCTGCGTGAGCTTGATGCCAAATCTTCTTCCACTTCCCTGTCTTATTCCAGAGGGTGATGGTGGTGGTGTTCATGTGATTCACTTCAGTTGAAGGAACAAGAAAGCACGCATTTCCCAGGAGAATCACCATGGTCTACCCCACCTCCGAACACAGGCGAAAGGGGTTCCTCATTGAAAATGAGATACAGTCAAAGCAGTAGTAAAGCGAACACCGTTTTATAGCTGCTATGGAAAAAAATTATTGTATTTTCGCTGTAACACACACACACACACACACACACACACACACACACACACACACACACACTCTGCAGTCTCAAGACAGGATAGTTTAAAATCTTCAACTTGCAGTGGGATCTAACTACCTTCCCTTCCGTCCCCAGTGCCTCCTGATGTTTGCAATCTCATTTCCAATTCACCAGCGTGCATGAACGCAGACTCCAGATCCAGCGCAGAGCCAAGAATTCGCTCAGGGGCACCAGCTAAATAGCAAACATATGCCATGTCAAACATGTGAAAGCTTCAGCGACTAGGGTACTGCCGGAAAAACCAATTCCAGCCCAGGAATTTCTAGGTGGAAACACTGACCGCCAAGTTGTTTTATTCTCTTTGCTTGATTCAGGCCGGTTTTGAAAGCAGGTGTCCCCTCTACCCCAGCTTCAAGAAGGGAAATCCCGGCCCCCGGCAGCTGCAGAGCTAAGAAAAACTATCTCGCCACCCCTTCCTGTGGTAACGTGGTTCTAACCCTGCTCTGCCCCACAACCCCACTTCACCCGGAGACGCAGACGCCAGGCTACCTAGCACTTAGTCGCCTCTTCCTCCAGCCTGGTTTTATAAGCTCTGGAAACCAGGACGTTGTTTCCATCTTCGCCTTCGCTGCCTGGGCCGCATGCCTCCCGGGCTTATTTAGGAAGCGACGTTAGGGCTACACTTTTGGCTCCAGAAATTTGTTCAGACGGCGCAGCCGACGCCCTGCAGGGTCATTTCCGAACGCATTCCCAAATATCCTGGTCCTCTAGCCCTTACCACCCCCTAGCACACGAAACCCCGCCTGGCGGTGAAGCAGGTGTGTTGCTGGTGGCTCGTCGCTGGCTTGGAGATAGAGGTGCTCCGTACCTGTCCCCTTTCTGACACCACCTGAAACCGTACCGGGGCACATCCCTCATCCAAATATCCACTTTTAAGGTGTACGAATTCGAGTTTGGCCTGAACGCCCCCTCCCCGTGCCGACCCTGGAGGCATCTTCCGTGGGGTCTTTCTCTTCGAACCCAAAGGGGTAAGCTCCTGGGTGCGCCAGGTCCGCCTCTTCCCTGGCGCTGGCAGGGGGCGGGAGTGGATAGGCTGGGACCTGTGTCTGATTAGCTGGGAGGGGGAAGCCATGGTCCCAACCGCTGTCTGCTGCGTTCCAGTCCGTCCAGGCTCTTCCAGGAGGAAGAGGCACGTTACGAGAGAGGAGGGGCAGGGGTCCCAGCACTGAATACCCTGGCCGGGGTTTTGACAGCTGCCACAGTCTCTGAGCTCCTGCCTCGCGCCCGAAGCCGGTGCCTGCCATGGGGCCCCCTTCCAACTCAGGCTTCTATGTGAGCCGCGCGGTGGCTCTGCTGCTGGCGGGGCTGGTAGCCGCCCTCCTGCTGGCGCTGGCCGTACTCGCCGCCTTGTACGGCCACTGCGAGCGCGTCCCACCTTCGGGGCTGCCTGGACTCGGGGACTCGGAAGCCGAGTCCTCCCCTCCCCTCAGGCAGAAGCCGACGCGGACCCCGAAACCCAGCAGTGCACGCGAGCTAGCGGTGACGACCACCCCGAGCGACTGGCGACCCCCGGGGCCCTGGGACCAGTTACGCCTGCCGCCCTGGCTCGTGCCGCTGCACTACGACCTGGAGCTGTGGCCGCAGCTGAGGCCCGACCACCTTCCGGCCGGGTCTTTGCTCTTCACTGGCCGCGTGAACATCACGGTGCGCTGCACGGTGGCCACCTCTCGCCTGCTGCTGCATAGCCTGTTCCAGGACTGCGAGCGCGCCGAGGTGCGGGGCCCCCTGTCCCCGGGCACTGGGAACGCCACAGTGGGCCGCGTGCCCGTGGACGACGTGTGGTTCGCGGTGGACACTGAATACATGGTGCTGGAGCTCAGTGAGCCCCTGAAACCTGGTAGCAGCTACGAGCTGCAGCTCAGCTTCTCCGGCCTGGTGTATGAAGACCTCAAGGAGGGACTCTTCCTCAACGTCTACACCGACCAGGGCGAGCGCAGGTAAGGGCTGTACAGCCCGTGGCCCCTTTCGGCCCCCGCCCCTGCGTCCCGGTGCAGGCTGCGGGTCCAGCTGACTACCATGTCCAGGTGCGCGTCTGCTGCCTTTTCCAAAGAATCCCCTTGCGACGTTTTATTTATTTATTTATTTATTTATTTATTTATTTATTTAATTTTTATTATACTTTAAGTTCCAGGGTATATGTGCACAACGTGCCGGTTTGTTACATATGTATACATGTGCCATGTTGGTGTGCTGCACCCATTAACTCGTCGTTTACATTGGGTATATCTCCTAATGCAAACTCTCACAAGGATAAAAAACCAAACACCTCATGTTCTCACTCATAGGTGGGAACTGAACAATGAGAACACTTGGACGCAGGAAGGGGAACATCAGACACCGCGACGTTTTCTTTCAAAGCCAAACAGAGGGCGAGCGCCTCCTTTCTCCCTTTTCCTAAAACCTTACTCCGAATAAAGAGACGGCGGAGACCGCGGTCCTTCCTCTGGCCAGTTTTCAATCCTGTATCTGCTCATCCAGTTTGCTTCTATTGCTGCCCCTTTTTAGGTCGCTGGTACCCCAGAAGCTTATCGTTTTCTTCAGAAAGCACCTTTCCTCTCTAGCAGGAAATTTCTTCACCCCATTCAACAAACCCCTTGCCCCTCAAATGTTGGTCCTTGGACCAGCAGCAGCGGTAAGGGAGCTTGTTAGAAATGCAGACATGTGTTCTTTTTACACTCATTTGAGATAATATCTCCTACACGGGAAGTTTCCTGCCCCTGCACAAGAAGAATTGTCTCTTTCCACGCTCTGAGACCACAATACTGTCCTCCGGCGAATGCCGGGGAAATAGCTTAAGTGGGAGACATTAAAATTTATTTTTTTTCCAACCGGCGATCTCTTTGTCCACTCACACACTGGTGGAGCATTTGCGCCGAACACAACTGCATGCACTTTGCCCTTTATTATTAGAGAAAATGTTCTCAGATGTTTTCTGAGGGAAAGAATCCCACTAAATTACACCCTACACCATCTCCTGCACTACTTTCAAAATTTCAAAGGTTTTTAAAATAAATTTAAAGAGTTGCCCTCGTGGATGTATAATCTATAACTTTTGTTTTTAAGGGCAGCGTGCTTGGTTTTTCTTTTAAACAATACATCAATGCTTGAAAAACTAGTTTTGAAGTTTTCTTATTCAGATGATGTGTTACTCAACTTGTGAAGGAATCTTTTGAAATTACTGTGTAGGTCAGGGTGCAAAGTATTTCAGAGGAGAAAATGGAAACACTTTACCTACATGTCTGACTTTTTTTTTTTTCTTGCTGTAGGTCGGTAAATCCTCCTCTGTTCACCTACCTCTTCCTTGGTCCTGTTTCAGTGGGACTATGGCCCAGACAAGCTTGCAAAAATGGGAAAGGAAAGTCCCATTCAATTTTTCTATTGTGTTGCTAACTCTAGTGTTAACTAGAAACCATATTTTCAGAACATTAAAATTCAAGCAAGAAGAAATCTTAATAAAGTTCTACAGATGTTCATAAACCAAGGTTAGTCTCCAAAACTGTGATGTTTTGGAAGAGTTGTTACTCTCTGGGTCTCTGCTTCTGAAACCACAAGGAAAAGACAACTAAGATTAAGCTTGAAGCCAGAGTCATGAAGAACCTGCAACAGAAGGATGGCTTGTGGTACGCCAGATTCTGGGAGCCCAGCAGGCCTAAGTTTGAACCTGAGCTGTGTCAATTGAGCTAGTCTCTTAACCTCTCTGAGTCTGTTTCCTCATTCACAGAGTAGATACAATAATTGTCAACTATTAGAGTACTGTGAGAATTAAATGAAAAAGGGAGTACTCAGTGACACATACAGCCTGGGTAGTGGTAACTGCTATCCTTAGGTCAGATTATCATTATGATCAGCTTCTTTGCTATCTAAACACGGAACCTGCCAAGTTCCTGGTATATATGAGTCTAAGAAGATTCCCAGAGGAGAAGGCAAAGCTGGGGAGTGGGGAGTTATTGCTTAGTGGGTATAGATTGTAGTTTTGTAAGATGATAAGAGTTCTGGAGATAGATTGACAACAGTGTGAATGTTCTTAACACTACTGAACTTATACACTTAAAAATGGTTAAAGTGGTAAACTTTATGTTATGTGTATTTTACTAGAATTAAAAGTTTTTAACAAGCAAAAATAAATTATAGATCAGTGAGTTTAGAAAGGAGTTTAGAAATTTATATGTTTTGACAATTGTCTCAGTTAATTCTGATGCCTACTATAGGCACCTGATATGGTTTTGTTGTGTCCCCACCCAAACCTCATCTTGAATTGTAGTTCCCATAACCCGGTGGGAGGTAATTGGAAAAAGGGGGTGGTTTCCTCCATGCGGTTCTCCTGATAGTGAATGAGTCTCATGAGATCTGATGGTTTTATAAGAATCTGACATTTCCCCTGCTTGCACTCACTCTGTCTTGCTGCCCTGTGAAGAAAGTGCCTTTCTTCCCCTTTCTTCCCCTTCATCTCCTGCCATGACTAGAAGTTTCCCAAGGCCTTCCCAGCCATACAGAACTGTGAGTCAATTAAACCCCTTTTCTTTATAAATTACCCAGTCTTGGGTATTTCTTCATAGCAGCATGAATACGGACTAATACGGTATCTCATCCTTTTTTCTAACTTTTTATTTTGAAATAATTATAGATTCACCAGAAGTTGCAAAGATAACATAGAGAGGTCCTAGGTGCACTTCATCTAGTTTATCTTACATAATTATAGTATAATATCAAAAGCAAGAATTTGACATTGATACTATGCATATATATGTTTTTATGTCATTCATCATATGCATATATTTGTGCAAAAACTACCATAATAAAGATACAGAACTGTTCCACCTTAAAGATCATTCCCATACTTCTTTATATGCACTCATGCCACTCCCTAATCATCTCTAACTCCTGACAACCACTAATCTGTTCTCCATCTTTGTAATTTTGTCATTTTGAGAATGTTCTATAAATGAAATTATATAGCGTGTGACCTTTAGAGACTGGTTTTTCTAACTCAGCATAATGCCCTTGCGATCCATCCAAGTATGCATCAATAGTTTGAGTCTTTTCATTGCTAAGTACTATTCCATAGTATGGATGTATGAAAGTTTATTTAGTCATTCATCTATTGAGCGGTATTTTGGTTGTTTCCAGTTTTTGGTTTTACAAACAAATCTTTTATGAATAATTGTGTCCAGGTTTTTCTCTTTAAGAGGCAGGATCCCTCTATGTTGCCCAGGCTAGCCTCAAACTTCTGGCCCCAAGGGATCCTGCTATCTTTGCCTCCCAAAGCACTTGTACAGGTTTTTGTATGAACACAGTGTTCATTTCATTGGGACAAATGTTCACAATTATCATTGCTGGGTCATGAGGTAGTTGCATGTTTAGTTTTTAAGAAATTGCCAAATTGTTTTTCAAAGTAGCTATACCATTTTATACTCCTACCAGCAATATATGAGTGATAGAGGTCCTCTGTATCATGGCCATCATTTGGTTTTGTCACTATATTTTAGCTGTCCTGATAGGTGTATGGTAATATCTCATTGTGGTTTTAATTTGCATGTCTCCAATGACTAATGATGTTAAACGTCTTTTTGTGTGCTTATTTGCCATTTGTGTATCAGTCAGTGAAATGTCTTTTCATGCCTTTTCCTATTTTCTGATAGATTTTATTTTTTACTGTTGAATTCTGGAAGTTCTCTATATATTCTAGATCTAAGTCCTTTGTGAGTTATATATCATTTGCAAATACGTTCTCCCAGCCTATAGCTTGTCTTTTCATCATCTTAATAAGGTCTTTCAGAGAATAAAAGTTTTAAATAAAAGTTTCAATTTAATTTTGATGAAGTCCAAATTGTCTAATTTTTTTTGTTTTTCCCATATACTTTTTTTTTATTAATTATACTTTATGTTCTAGGGTACATGTGCACAATGTGCAGGTTTGTTACCTATGTATACATGTGCCATGTTGGTGTGCTGCACCCATTAGCTTGTCATTTACATTAGGTATATCTCCTAATGCTATCCCTCCCCCCTCTCCCCACCCCAGGACAGGCCTCGGAGTGTGATATTCCCCTTCCTGTGTCCAAGTGTTCTTATTGTTCAATTCCCACCTATGAGTGAGAACATGCAGTGTTTGGTTTACTGTTCTTGCAATACTTTGCTGAGAATGATGGTTTCCAGCTGCATCCATGTCCCTACAAAGGACGTGAACTCATCCTTTTTATGGCTGCGTAGTATACCGTGGTGTTTATGTGCCACATTTTCTTAATCCAGTCTGTCACTGATGGACATTTGCATTGGTCCAAGTCTTTGCTATTGTGAATAGTGCCACAATAAGCACTATTGTGCATGTGTCTTTATAGCAGCATGATTTGTAATCCTTTGGGTATATACCCAGTAATGGGATTGCTGGGTCAAATTCTAGTTCTAGATCCTTGAGGAATCACCACACTGTCTTCCACAATGGTTGAACTAGTTTACAGTCCCAACAACAGTGTAAAAGTGTTCCTATTTCTCCACATCCTCTCCAGCACCTGTTGTTTCCTGACTTTTTAATGATCACTATTCTAACTGGTGTGAGATGGTATCTCATTGTGGTTTTCATTTGCATTTCTCTGATGGCTAGTGATGACAAGCATTTTTTCATGTGTCTGTTGGCTGCATAAATGTCTTCTTTTGAGAAGTGTCTGTTCATATCCTTTGCCCACTCTTTGATGGGGTTTTTTTTTTTTTTTTTTTTTGGTAAATTTGAGTTCTTTGTAGGTTCTGGATATTAGCCCTTTGTCAGATGAGTAGATTGCAAAAATTGTCTCCCATTCTGTAGGTTGCCTGTTCACTCTGATGGTAGATTCTTTTGCTGTGCAGAAGCTCTTTAGTTTAATTAGATCCCATTTGTCCATTTTGGCTTTTGTTGTCATTGCTTTTGCTGTTTTAGACACGAAGTCCTTGCCCATGCCTATGTCCTGAATGGTATTGTCTAGGTTTTCTTCTAGGGTTTTTATGGTTTTAGGTCTAACATTTAAGTTTCTAATCCATCTTGAATTAATTTTTGTATAAGGTGTAAGGAAGGGATCCAGTTTCAACTTTCTACTTATGGCTAGCTAGTTTTCCCAGCACCATTTATTAAATAGGGAATCCTTTCCCCATTTCCTGTTTTTGTCAGATTTGTCAGAGATTAGATGGTTGTAGATGTGTGGTATTATTTCTGAGGACTCTGTTCTGTTCCATTGGTCTATATCACTGTTTTGGTACCAGTACCAGGCTGTTTTGGTTACTGTAGCCTTGTAGTATGGTTTGAGGTTAGGTAGCGTGATACCTCCAGCTTTGTTCTTTTGACTTAGGATTGTCTTGGCAATGCAGGTTCTTTTTTGGTTCCATATGAGCTTTAAAGTAGTATTTTCCAATTCTGTGAAGAAAGTCATTGATAGCTTAATGGGGGTGGCATTGAATCTATAAATTACATTGGGCAGTATGGCCATTTTCACGATATTGATTGTTCCTATCCATGAGCATGGAATGATCTTCCATTTGTTTGTGTCCTCTTTTATTTCATTGAGCAGTGGTTTATAGTCATCCTTGAAGAGGTCCTTAACATCCCTTGTAAGTTGGATTCCTAGGTATTTTATTCTCTTTGAAGCTGTTGTGAATGGGAGTTCACTCATGATTTGGCTCTCTGTTTGTCTGTTATTGGTATATAAGAATGCTAGTGACTTTTGCACATTGATTTTGTATCCTGAGACTTTGCTAAAGTTGTTTATCAACTTAAGGAGATTTGGGGCTGAGACGATGGGGTTTTCCAAATATGCAATCATGTCATCTGCAAACAGGAACAATTTGACTTCCTCTTTTCCTAATTGAATACCCTTTATTTCTTTCTCTTGCCTGATTGCCCTGGCCTGAACTTCCAAAACTATGTTGAATAGGAGTGGTGAGAGAGGGCATCTCTGTCTTGTGCCAGTTTTCAAGGGGAATGCTTCTAGTTTTTGCCCATTCAGCATGATATTGACTGTGGGTTTGTCATAAATAGCTCTTATTATTTTGGGATATGTTCCATCAATACCGAATTTATTGAGAGTTTTTAGCATGAAGGGCTGTTGAATTTTGTCAAAGGCCTTTTCTGCATCTATTGAGATAATTATGTGGTTTTTGTTTTTGGTTCTGTTTATATGCTGGATTACATTTATTGATTTGCGTATGTTGAACCAGCCTTGCATCCCAGGGATGAAACCCACTTGATCATGGTGGATAAGCTTTTTGATGTGCTGCTGGATTTGGTTTGCCAGTATTTTATTGAGGATTTTTGCATCAATGTTCATCAGGGATATTGGTCTAAAATTCTCCTTTTTTGTGTATGTGTCTCTGCCAGGCTTTAATATCAGGATGATATTGGCCTCATGAAATGAGTTAGGGAGGATTCCCTCTTTTTCTATTGATTGGAATAATTTCAGCAGGAATGGTACCAGCTCCTCCTTGTACCTTTGGTAGAATTCGGCTGTGAATCCGTCTGGTCCTGGACTTTTTTTCATTGGTAGGCTATTAATTATTGCCTCAATTTCAGATCCTGCTATTGGTCTATTCAGGGATCCAAATTCTTCCTGGTTTAGTCTTGGGAGAGTGTATGTGTCCAGGAATTTATCCATTTCTTCTAGGTTTTCTAGTTTATTTTCATAGAGGTGTTTATAGTATTCTCTGATGGTAGTTTGTATTTCTGTGGGGTTGGTGGTGATATCCCCTTTATCATTTTTTATTGTGTCTATTTGATTCTTCTCTCTTTTCTTCTTTTTAGTCTTGCTAGCATTCTATCAATTTTGTCAATCTTCTCAAAAAACCAGCTCCTGGATTCATTGATTTTTTTGAAGGGTTTTTTGTGTCTCTATCTCCTTCAGTTCTGCTCTGATCTTAGTTATTTCTTGCCTTCTGTTAGCTTTTGGAAGTTTTTGCTCTTGCTTCTCTAGTTCTTTTAATTGTGATGTTAGAGTGTCAATTTTAGATCTTTCCTGCTTTCTCTTGTGGGCATTTAGTGCTATAAATCTCCCTGTACACACGGCTTTAAATGTGTCCCAGAGATTCTGGTATGTTGTATCTTTGTTCTCATTGGTTTCAAAGAACATCTTTATTTCTGCCTTCATTTCGTTATATACCCAGTTGTCATTCAGGAGCAGATTGTTCCGTTTCCATGTAGTTGAGTGGTTTTGATTGAGTTTCTTAATCCTGAGTTCTAGTTTGATTGCACTGTGGTTTGAGAGACAGTTTGTTATAATTTCAGTTCTTTTCCATTTGTTTAGGAGTGCTTTACTTCCAACTAATTGGTCAATTTTGAAATAAGTGCGATGTGGTGCTGAGAAGAATGTATATTCTGTTGATTTGGGGTGGAGAGTTCTGTAGATGCCTATTAGGTCTGCTTGATGCAGAGTTGAATTCAATTCCTGGATATCCTTTTTAACTTTCTGTCTTGTTGATCTGTCTAATGTTGACAGTAGGATGTTAAAGTCTGCCATTATTATTGTATGGGAGTCTAAGTCTCTTTGTAAGTCTCTAAAGACTTGCTTTATGAATCTGGGTGATCCTGTATTGGGTGCATATATATTTAGGATAGTTAGCTCTTCTTGTTGAATTGATCCCTTTACCATTATGTAATGGCCTTCTTTGTCTCTCTTGATCTTGTTGGTTTAAAGCCTGTTTTATCAGATACTAGGATTGCAATCCCTGCCTTTTTTTGTTTTCCATTTGCTTGGTAGATCTTCCTCCATCCCTTTGTTTTGAGGCTATGTGTGTCTCTGCACATGAGATGGGTTGCCTGAATATAGCAAACTGATGGGTCTTGACTCTATCCAATTTGCCAGTCTGTGTCTTTTAATTGGAGTATTTAGCACATTTACATTTAAGGTTAATATTGTTATGTGTGAACTTGATCCTGTCATTATGATGTTAGCTGGTTATTTTGCCTGTTAGTTGATGCAGTTGCTTCCTAGTATTGATGGTCTTTACATTTTGGCATGTTTTTGCAGTGGCTGGTACCGGTTGTTCCTTTCCATGTTCAGTGCTTCCTTCAGGAGCTCTTGTAGGGCAGGCCTGGTGGTGACAAAATCTCTCAGCATTTGCTTTTCTGTAAAGGATTTTATTTCCCCTTCACTTATGAAACTTAGTTTGGCTGGATATGAAATTCTGGGTTGAAAATTCTTTTCTTTAAGAATGTTGAATATTGGCCCCTACTCTCTTCTGGCTTGTAGAGTTTCTGCCGAGAGATCCACTGTTAGTCTTATGGTCTTCCTGTTGTGGGTAACCTGACCTTTCTCTCTGGCTGCCCTTAACATTTTTTCCTTCATCAGCTTTGGTGAATCTGACAATTATGTGTCTTGGAGTTGCTCTTCTTGAGGAATATCTTTGTGGCCTTCTCTGTATTTCCTGAATTTGTATGCTGGCCTGCCTTACTAGGTTCGGGAAGTTCTCCTGGATAATATCCTGCAGAGTGTTTTCCAACTTGGTTCCATTCTCCCTGTCACTTTCAGGTACACCAATCAGACATAGATTTGGTCTTTTCACATAGTCCCATATTTCATGGAAGCTTTGTTAATTTCTTTTTACTCTTTTTTCTCTAAACTTCTCTTCTCGCTTCATTTCATTCATTTGATCTTCAATCACTGATACCCTTTCTTCCAGTTGATCGAGTCAGTTACTGAAGCTTGTGCATTTGTCATGTATTTCTCGTGTCATGGTTTTCATCTCTATCAGGTTGTTTAAGGACTTCTCTACATTGGTTATTCCAGTTAGCCATTCGTCAAGTCTTTTTTCAAGGTTTTTAGTTTCTTTACGCTAGGTTTGTAATTCCTCCTTTAGCTTGGAGAAGTTTGATTGTCTGAAGCCTTCTTCTCTCAACTCTTCAAAGTCATTCTCCATCCAGCTTTGTTCCATTGCTGGTGAGGAGCTGCATTCCTTTGGAGGGGGAGAGGCACTCTGATTTTTAGAATTTCCAGCTTTTATGTACTGCTTTTTCCCCATCTTTGTGGTTTTATCTACCTTTGGTCTTTGATGATGGTGACATACAGATGGGGTTTTGGTGTGGATGTCCTGTCTGTTTGTTATTTTCCCTTCTAACAGCCAGGACCCTCAGCTGCAAGTCTGTTGGAGTTTGCTAGAGGTCCACTCCAGACCCTGTTTGCCTGGGTATCAGCAGCGGAGGCTACAGAAGAGTGAATATTGCTAAACAGCAAATGTTGCTGTCTGATCGTTCCTCTGGAAGCTTCGTCTCAGAGGTGTACCCAACCCTCTGAGGTGTGAGGTGTCAGTCTGCCCCTAGTGGGGAATGTCTCCCAGTTAGGCTACTCAGGGGTCAGGGACCCACTTGTGCAGATGGTCTGTCCATTCTCAGATCTCAAACTCCATGCTGGGTGAACCACTACTCTCTTCAAAGCTGTCAGACAGGGATATTTACATCTGCAGAGGTTTTCGCTGCCTTTTTTTTTGGCTATGCCTTGTCCTCAGAGGTGGAGTCTACAGAGGCAGGCAGGCCTCCTTGAGCTATTGTAGGCTCCACCCAGTTCGAGCTTCCCGGCTGCTTTGTTTACCTACTTAAGCCCCAGCAATGGCAGGCACCCCTCCCCCAGCCTCACTGCTGCCTTGCAGTTAGATCTCAGACTGCTGTGCTGGCAATGAGGGAGGCCCCGTGGGCATGGGACCTTCTGAGCCAGATGCAGAATATAATCTACTGGTGTGCCATTTGCTAAGACCCTTGGTAAAACCCAGTATTAGGGTGGGAGTGACCTGATTTTCCAGGTGTTGTGTGCCACGGTTTCCCTTGGCTAGGAAAGGGAATTCCCTTTCCCCTTGCACTTCCCAGGTAAGGCGATGCCTCACCCTGCTTCGTCTCTTGCTCGTTGGGCTGCACCCACTGTCCAACACACCCCAGTGAGATGAACCCGGTACCTCAGTTGGAAATGCAGAAATCACCCGTCTTCTGTGTCGCTCACATTGGGAGCTGGAGGCTGGGGCTGTTCCTGTTCAGCCATCTTGGTGCCCAGTTTCCAGTTTGTCTAGTTTTTAATGGGTCATGCTGTTGGTGTCATGCCTGAGACCTCTTCACCAAGCCCTAGGTTCTGCAGATTTTCTATATTGTCTTCCAAAAGTGTTTTACATTTAAATCTATAATCCACTTTGATAATTTTTTAAGATGTTATGTTTAGATTGGGGTTAATTCTTTTGCCTCTGGATATCCATTTTTTTTCCAGCATCGTTTGTTGAAAAGACTATCCTCCCACTATTGAATTGCTTTTGCACCTTTGTCAAAAATCTGTTGGCCACACTATTACTGGATTCTCTATTCTGTTCGTCCACATAGGTGTTGATTCCTCTGCCAGTACTACATAGTCTTGCTTACTGTAGCTATACATTAAATCTTGAAATTGTCTTCCTTTTTTGGAATTGTTTTAACTATTTTAGTTCCTTTGCCTTTCCTTATGTATTTTATGATATTCTTATATATAGCTACTAAAAATCTTATTAGGCTTTTGATAGGACCTATGTTAAACCTTTATGTAAATTTAGGGAGAATTGATAGCTTTGCTATCCTTAATCTTCCATTCTCTGAGCATGAAATGTCCATTTATTTAGATCTTTGATTTATTTCATCAGAATTTTATCATTTTTAGCATACAAAGCCTACATGTTTTGTTAGATTCACACTCAAATATTTAAGTTTATTTCAGAAATAGTATATGGTATTATATGTTTAATTTTGGTTTTCTACATGTCTGTTGCTACTATATAGAAAAATTGCTTTGTATGTTGATCTTGTATCCTGTTCCCTTGCTGAACTCATGAGATCTAGAGCTTTGTGTTTTTTATTTTGTAGAGCCTTTGGAATTGTCTACATAGACCATCATGTTGTCAACAAATAGAGACAGTTTTATTTCTTCCATTTCAATCTATCTGCCATTTATTTTCTTTTCCTGCTTTATTGTGTTGGCTAAAACTTCCAGCACTATGTTAAACATGAGTGGTAAAAATGAACATTCTTGCTTTTTTCTCCTCATTTTAGGGGGAAAGTTTTTAGCCTTTACTACTGAGTATAATATTAAATGTAGGTTTCTGTATATGTTTTTTATCAAGTTGAGAACGTTGTCTTCTATTCATGTTTTTTTCTGAGAGTTTTTTTTTTTGCATGAATGCATGTTGAATTTTTCTAACACTTTTTCTGCATAAATTGATATAATCATGTGATTTTTTTTCTTCTTAAGCCTGTTAATATAGGTATTATATTGATTGATTTTTGAAAATATTGAGACAGCCTTAGTTCTCCAGCCTTTTTTTTTTTTTTTTTTTTTTTTTCAGAGATGGGATTTCACTCTGTCACCCAGGCTGGAGCACAATCATAGCTCACTGCAGCCTCAAACTCTCAGGCCCAAGTGATCCTCTTGTCTCAGCCTCCTGACTAGCTAGAAGGACAGGTGCCAATCTAGTCCCCCACCCTTTTTTTTTTTTTTTTTTTTTTGAGACTGAGTCTCCCTCTGTCACCCAGGCTGGAGTGCAGTGGCGCAATCTCAGCTCACTGCAAGCTCCGCCTCCCAGGTTCACACCATTCTTCTGCCTCAGCCTCCCATGTAGCTGGGACTACAGGGGCCCGCCACCGCACCTGGCTAAGTTTTTGTATTTTTAGTAGAGACGGGGTTTCACCGTGTTAGCCAGGATGGTCTCGATCTCCTGATCTCGTGATCCACCCTTCTCGGCCTCCCAAAGTGCTGGGATTATAGGTGTGAGCCACCGTGCCCCGCCCCCCCCTTTTTGATAAGAGCGCTTGCTATATAGTAGAGGAGAGTGGACAGTCCTTATAATGCAGGGAGGAAGGTGGGGGAAGACAGAGAAAAGAACAAATGGAGAAGGCAAGAGTCTACTTTCTCCCCTCCTCCTTCTGACAAGGTATAACCCTCAGACAAATTTTTCTACGGAAGCAATTTTTCAGTAAGTATTCCCAGGAAAACTCAACTGGAGAATGGGCAAGCGCGACTGAGAAACGAAGGAGGCCAAGCTGGGATATGCAGTTAAACAAAGTCCCATGGAGGAAAGTTCTATAGAGTGTGACTGGTTATCCAAGATGTGACTTCGAAAGGAATTACAACCAGGCTCAGAGACCTGGCCATTCAAGCAGTAGCCCAGATGAGGGCCCCATCATCAATGGAAAGCACTAAGCCTTGACTGTTACGAAGGAATGGTTCACAAGTCACACCATCTGATGAATTCAAAGTCTTCCCCTTTCAAGAGGCCTCTTTCTTTCCCCTTTCTCAATATAGCCTTTGTGTACAGGAGGAAGTGTCTTAGTTCTCATGTCTTAAGGAAATAAGAGAGCCCTGGTTTATCCTGTTTTGGGGTTCACTGAGCTTCTTGAATCTGCGAATTTAAGGTTTTCTTCACATTTGGAAAAACTTTCAACCATTATTAATTTTTTTTCCTGTTTCGTACTTTTTTTCTCCTCTTATTCTGGGACTTCGATTACCTGTTAGGCTGCCTGACATTACAGGCACGTCCTGAGGTTCTTTTCATTGTTTTTTAGTATGTTTTCTCTGTGTGTTTGATTTTGGATAGTTCCCATTGTTCTGTCTTCAATTTCATTAATTATTTTCATCTGCAGTGTTTAGTTTGCTTTTAGTCTCATCCAGTGAAATTGTCATTTAAGCTATTGTAATTTTTGGCCTGGTATGGTGGCTCACGCCTGTAATCCCAGCACTTTGGGAGGCTGAGGCAGGTGGATCATGAGGTCGGGAGATCGAGGCCTGGCTAACACAGTGAAACCCCGTCTCTACTAAAAATAAGACAAAAAATTAGCCAGGTGTGGTGGCATTTACCTGTAGTCCCAGCTACTCAGGAGACTGAGGCAGGAGAATCACTTGAACTTGGGAGGCGGAGATTGCAGTGAACTGAGATCATGCCACTGCACTCCAGCCTGGGCAACAGAGCGAGACTCCATCTCAAAAAAAAAAAAAAAAAGATACTGCAATTTTTATCTTTAACATTTCTACATGCTTATATCTTTCATACCATCTTTCATACCATTATCCTTGAGCATATTAGACATATTTATAATAGCAGTTTTAATGTTCTTAGCTGCTAAGTTTAGCATCTCTGTCATTTTTTGTTTTGTTTCTATTGACTTCTTTTTCCTGGGTTATCATGCACATTTTCTTGCTGCTTTGTATTTCTAGAGATTTTTAAAACAGCTTTATTAAAGTATAACTGACATACAATATACTGCACATATTTAAAGTGTAAAACTTGGTAAGTTTTGGCATATGTATACATATGTGCTGGTGAAACGACCACTACAATCAACATTAATAAACATATTCATCACGTCCAAAAGTTTCTTCTGCTCTTTATAATCTCTCCTTTCTACATCACTGTAACCTTCTTATCTTCAGGCAACTATGGATCTGCTTTCTGTAGATTAATTTGCATTTTGTAGTGTTTTATATGAATAGAATCATACAATATGTACTCTCATGTCTAACTTCTTTCGTTCAGCAGAATTACTTTGAAATACATTCTTTTTTTTTTTTCTTTTAGACAGAGTCTTGCTCTGTCGCCAGGATGGAGTACAGTGGCACAATCTCAGCTCACTGCAACCTCCGCCTCATGGGTTCAAGTGATTCCCCTGCCTCAGCCTCCCAAGTAGCTGGGATTACAGGTGCACACCACCACACCTGGCTAATTTTTTTTTTTTGTATTTCAGTAGAGATGGGGTTTCACCATGTTGGCCAAGATGACCTCGCTCTTCTGACCTTGTGATGCACTCGCCTTGGCCTCCCAAAGGGCTGGGGTTACAGGAGTGAGCCACCATGCCCATCTGAAGTACATTCTTTTTGTGTGTGTCAGTTCTTTTGTATTACTGATAGCATTTCATTATATTGATACAACACAATTTGTTTATCCAACAAATTACCAAGACATTTTGGTTGTTTTCAGTTTTGAGCTGTTTACAAATAAAGCTTCCAGGAATACTCATATACAAGTCTTTTTATGAATTCATTTTTCTTGAGTAAATACCTAAGAGTGGAGTGGTTAAATCATATGAATATTTAGTTTTTTAAGAAAATGCAAAACTGTTTTCCAAGAAATTTGGTCATTTAAAATTTTTATCAACATATGGGAGAATTCTAGTTGTTCCAAATCCTTATCAGCACTTGGTATTGCCAGATTTTTTCATTTTAGCCATTCTAATAGGTGTATAGTGTTCTTTATTACGGTTTTAATTTATATTTTCCTAATGACTAAAAATGTTGTGCATCACTTCCTGTAACTATTTGTCATCCATGTATTTTAGCAAAATGTCTGATAAAATCTTCAGTCCATTTTTCTCTTGCGCTGTTTATTTTCTTACTGTTGAATTTAGAGAGGATCTTTTCTCAAATACATGATTTGCAAATAATTTTTCAGTTGTGGCTTGTCTTTGTATTTTTTTAATAGTGTCTTTCAAACAGCAGAAGTTTTACATTTTAATGAAGTTCAGTTTATCAATGTTTCCTTATATAAATATCAGGCTTTTGGTGTTGTATCTATGAAAACATTGTCTATCCCAAGCTCATACAAATTTTCTTCTATGCCTTCTTTCAGAAGTTTTATAGTTAGATGTATGATCCATTTTGAGTTAATTTTTGCATATGGTGTGAGGTATGGATTAAAGAGTTATTTGCATATGGGCACTGAACTGTACCACTGCCATTTGTTAAAAAGTCTATGCTATCTGTACTGAGTTGTGTCTGTACTTTTGTAAAAAAAGTCAGTTTTTCATATATATATGGTATATTTTTTGATTGTCTAGCCTGTTCTATTGATCTATTTGTGTATTTTTATGCCAATTCTGTATTGTCTTGATTACTGTAGCTTTATAATAAATCTTGAAACTAGGTGTTATTCATCTACCAACTTTTTTCCAGTTATTTATGATATTCTAGGTCCTTTGCATTTCCATATTAATTTTAGAATTAGCTTGTTAATATCTATTAAATAAAGAAAAAAAAGCACCTGCTGGGATCTTGACTGAGATTATGTTGACTCTATAGAAAAATTTGAGGAGAATTCAAATGTTAAAAATATTGAATCTTCTAACCCATAAATATGGTATATCTCTCTACTTATTTAGGTCTTCTTTACTCAGTTTTGAGCTGTTACAAATAAAGTTTCCAGGAATATTCATGAATAAGTCTTTTTATGAATTCAGTTGTAAATTCAAGTATTTTTATTAATTCAGATGAAAATTTGCATGAGCTTGGGATAGACAATGTTTTCATAGATACAACATCAAAAGCTTGATATATATAAGCAAACATTGATAAACTGAGCTTCACTAAAATGTAAATCTTCTGCTCTTTGAAAGACACTATTAAAAGAATACAAAGACAAACCACAACTGAAAAATAGGTTCATAACTATTTTATGAATTTAGGTTTTATATTTTTTACTGTATATATCTTGCACATATTTTGTCAGATTCATTCCTAGATATTTTATATTTTAAATATCTATTGTTAATGATATTTTTTAAAATTCCAATTTCTAATTGTTTGTTGCTAATTAATTTTTGCTTATTGATCTTGTATGCTACAACTTTGCTAAATCACTTCTTCATTTAGCATCTTTTTATTTTAAAAAAAGCTTTTAATTTTCCATTAAATTCTCTATGTATGTTGTCATACTGTCTTGAATAAAGACAGTTTTACTTCTATTTAGTTTTGATGCCTTTTATTTATTTTTCTTGCCTTATTTCAATGTCTAGAGCCTCTAATACAGTGTTGAATAGAAAAAGTAATTAAATATATTCTAGTATCATTTCTTATTGTAGGGTGAAAGCATTCAGTCTTCCACCATTAATTATTAATTATGATTTTTCCTGTAAGGTTTTTTTTTTTTTTTTTTTGTAGATTCTTTTCATCTCATCATGTTGAGAACATTTCCTTTTATTTATAATTTTCTGAGAGCTGTGATCAGGAATGGATGTCATATTTTTTCAAATGTGTATTCTGCATCTTTTGAGATAATTATATAGTTTTTATTACTTAATTTGTTAATATGGTAAATTAATTTGATTTTCTAATGATAAACTAGCCTTCCATTTTTTTTTTTTTTTCAGTGTCTCACTTCTGGTACCCAGGCTGGAGTGCGGTGGTGCAATCACAGCTCACTGCAGCCTTGACTTCCAGGGCTCAGGTGATTCTCCTACCTCGGCCTCCTGAGTAGCTGAGACTACAGGCACATGCTGCCATGCCTACCTAATTTTTTGTATTTTTAGTAGGGATAGGGTTTTGCCATGTTGCCCTGGCTGGTCTCAAACTCCTGAGCTCAAGCAATCCATCTCCCTTGGCCTCCCAAAGTGTTGGAATTACAGGCATGAGCCACTGCACCCAGTCTACCTTGAATTATTGAAATAAATTCCAGTTGCTCTTGATGCATTAGCCTTTTTATATATTATTAGATTTGATTTGCTAAAATTTTGCTTAGAATTTTTGCTCTATGTTCATGAGACTTATTGACTTGTAGTTGTAGTTTTCTTGCAATGTATTTGTCCGATTTTGATGTCAAAGTAACACTGGCTTCAAATATTGCATTCAGAAGTACTCCCTTTTCCTTGATTTTCAGAAAGGATTTATATAAAATTGGTAATATTTCTTCCTTAACCATCTGATTGAATGTAACGCATGAGGCTACCTGGGCCTGGAAATTCTTTGTGGGATGGTCCTTAACTATAAGTTAAATTTATTTAATAGATACAGGGCTATTTAGGTTATCTATTTCTTCATTAGTATACTAAGGTAGTTTGTCTCTTTCTAGGAACTCATCCATTTAATCAAAGTTGCCAAATGTATAAGTACAAAATTGTTCAAAATATTTCCTTATTATTTTAAACATCTATAAACTCTGTAGTGACATCACCTCTTTTATTCCTGATATTGGAAATTTGTGTCTTCTCTCTTTGGGAGCTGGAGCCCTTATCTAGTACCACTCTAACACTTACTAGTTGTCTAACCAGTTTCTTCAGTTTTCATAGGTTTCTTCTGCTTCTAATATTCAATAATTTTATTTGGTCTGCCTTGAGATTTATCTTTTTTCAGGCTGGTAAATATGGACTTTTTATTATGGAAAATTCTTTAAACATATACAGAATATAATAAGCCCCCATTCATAACCCAGCTTTGGGAACACCTTTTTCAAAAATACTTCATCTAGCATTTCTGTTGAGTTTGAAGTAGGAGGTAAAGTTTCCTGTTTTAACTCAGTCCACCATCATAGTAGAAAGTTCTTTGCTTTTAACACTTCATCTAGTCCCTTTCTAGACATTTCAGTTAGTCTTTTGATATACAAATATTTTAGACATACTTATAGAATGCATTCATAGAAAAGAAATTGCCAGATCAAAAGGCCTATGTATTTGTAATTTATACATTACCAAGTTGTTCATAGGAGGTTATACCAATCTATACACCTACCAACTCTAAAGATACATTCACTAGACTTTAGGTAGTAGTAAAAGAGTAACACCTAACAATTTATTATGTTAAAAACTCTTAGAGGTAATACCAATTGCAGTATAAACACTAATGAAGCCTAGTTTAAGAAAGCAGGCATTTGAAGGTATATGTGTTATTAAAGTTTTACATCTGGTAAGCTAGTAACACTTTTCAACAAAAGATCTTAATAAAACTTCTTGGGCCTTCCTTGAAGTCTTCCCATTTCCTTTTTAGTTGTTGATGTGCCTCGTGTCTCTCAGCCATTGATGCTAACTCCTTTGGAACATTCTGGTTTGCTGTTTCTAAAATATAAATCAATTGGGTGGCAACCCTCAAATCATTTCTAGTCACAGGTGTAATTGACACTCCACTCCTTCCGGCTCTTCCTGTGCACCCTATTTAGTGTACATATTCTTCAGTGTTCCATGGAAAATTGTAATTATATATATCTGTAATATCATGGACATCAAGACCTCAGGAGGCTATGTCAGTAGCAATTAATGTTCACTTGACCTATTTTAAAATTCTCCAATGCTCTCTCCCAACCAATCTCTCTGTTCTCTATCACCATGCAGAGACTCTACTGATATATTTCCAAGTATTAGGTCACTTGATAAATGATCTGCAACTGCCTTTTGGGAAATGAAGACAATCACTTTGTCTCTGGGTGAAATACTGTCTAGAAAACTTTAGATATAAATTCATTTTTCTTCCTCTGTGGTGATCATTGTATTTGCTTCACTAAACTTATGGCAACCAGATCCAGTGTACCAGCACAGACAAGCATGGGCTCTTTCAAATAAGATTGTATGAATCGATGAATTGAATATGACCAAGTTGCCTGGTCATAATATTCTGCCTATCTGGGTGCACATCTAACAAAATCTTCATTGTCTTGGGTTCAAACCCCATGTCCAGCATCTTGTCTGCTTCATCTAAAATCAAGTAGGTTATGCTTCGCAGGCTGACAAAGTTATTCATTTGCAGATCATTCAGTCTTTTGGGAGTTGCAATTATGATATCAACACCTTTCCTAAGGTCTTCTATTTCTTTGTCTCCATCTCCACCACCATATACACAAATACTTCTAAACTTTTACTGCATCACTCAGCTTCCACTTAAAGAGTTAGCTCCTGAGTAGGCATAAGGACTAACATGCAGGTCTATTCCTTTTTCCTCTATGTGTTGGAAGTCCAGATGAATATATCCAGGCATTAAATAGCATAATGTCTTTCCTGTCCTAGTTTGGGATACCACTCTCAGATCTTTTCCTTGCAGAGCAATTGGCCATGTCTGTGACTGAATAGGTGTTGGTTTTTGAAAACCTGCCTTTTTAATGTTTTCCATAACTTCAGAATAACATTGAAAGTCATCATCAAATGTGCAAGTAGAATTGGGGATAGGACGTTTCTTATCATTTTTCAAGTCATCACACACTATATTAAAATTTTCCTTCCTCCAGTTGTCTACTTGCACTTGGGACATTGAACTTGTTGTTGACTCTTTGTAAAAGGTTTTCTCAATTGGTGATAAATCAATTCTGCGTTCTGAATTGTAATTTGCTTTTTTAAAAAACACATTTATCTATTACTACTTTTGCTTTTGTTTGCATCGCCTTGCTGCCAAAAATGTTGACTAATGATTCCAGATGTCCTTTTATTATTTGGATTTTGATGTTTGTTGTGCTTTGGCTATCCTTCATTTTTGACCCACCATGACTGATCACTGCACCAGCTAAGTCGTTCTTCAATCTGAAACAGAGCAGTGGCTCCCAGTGACTAACGGCTACAGCCTCCAGGGATATAGAGGGGTCTCTTCGGTGCCACTTCTGCCACCCCTATATCCTTCACAACCTCTTTGATTCAGTTCCTCTGCCAACCTCCTCTCTGGTGCTCAGGATACTGTTGAGCTTCACCAGGTAGCAACAACCCAGGTAATGGCATTGGCTCCTACTTTTTGGTTAGATGAGAGTAAGTGCATCTGATCAGCTCTGCACTACCTGACAGTGCTGTTGTAGGACTTGTGTCAAGATGTATCTATTTTACTAATCTTCTTGTAGAATCAGTTTTTGGCTTCATTGATTTTCTCTATTGATTTGCTGTTTTTTATTTCAATGATTTATATTTTGATCTTTATTATCCCCTTTCTTCTTACTTTGGCCTTTATTTTTACTTGTTCTGTATTATGGTTGACACAAACTCATTACTTTAATACCCTTTTATTTCTCATATAGGCATTTAATATGATAAATTTCCCCCCTAACTATTGCTTTAATGCCATGCCACAAATGATGTTATGTTGTTTCTTTTTTTTTTTTTGGTAGTTCAGAATACTTTCTAATTTCCATTTTGATTTCATCTTTGACTCCTGTGTTATTAGAACTGCATTATTTGCTTTCCAAATGTTTGGGTATTTTCTCATTTTTTATCGAATGCCTGACATTTAAACTTTTATGTTGTTGAATGCTGGATTTGGTTATATTGCTTAGAGAATGCTGGCCCTTTTGTATAGTAACTGAAGTTACTTGGTGATCCTGTTGATCCTTGTTTGATTCTCTTGAGCCGTGTTTTTAAGCTCTTTGAGAATGACTCTCAAGAAGACTTTACTCTAGGGCTACTTTAGGTCACTACTCAGGCATCACCCATCTGGACTCCCTCTGTTGAATAATCTATATATTCTGAAGATTTCAATACTCTGGCTTGAGAAAATTCCACCAACTCCAAACAGTATGTGAACTCTGGGAAGTGTTCAGCTTACCCTTCCCTGGTACGTATTCTTTCCCCAACAGCTTCTCTTTGCCTGACCTCATGATGATTAATATTTGACCAAAGATTTGAGGGGAATCCTATGTAGATTTCTGGAAGTCTTTCTCTGCATAGTTACCTCTTCTCTTATACTCTACTCTGCAAATTCTAGCTGTCTAGGTGTCCCTGAACTCTAATGTCTGTCTCTTCAACTCAGTGAGACTACTGAATTGTTTCAGTTTCTGTTTCCTGTGCTGCAGTTTAGAAACTGCTTCAAGGCAGAAAAACAGGGTAATTGGAGCCTTTGCCTTGTTTGTTTCTCTTCTCTTGAGGATCACAGTCCTGTGCTTCTGGTTATCTTATGTCTGAAATAGTTGTTTTATATATTTTGTCAGGTTTTAAAACTGTTTTCAGCAGAAGGCTGATTTGAGCCTATGTTACTCCCTTGTGGTGGCAAACAGAAGTCTCATTATCTTTAGATTTGGGAATGCTATTAATTATAAAGTTAATCTCTAGTCATCTTCATGACATCTTAGTTTAGTTTAGTTTTAGTATTATTACATTATGTACTTCAAAGCAGGCAATGCATTGGAAAGGACCCCAGGCTTGGGAGCTGGAGCCTTGATTCTGGTACCACTGTGCGCTTGCTGGCTGTCTAATCAGTTGCATAAACTCGTGGGGAGTCAGTTTTCACATCTGTAAATTAAGATGGTGGGACTCTTTAAGGTCTCTTCACTTTTGAAATTTAGTAAGATAACTCATATAATCCCATTTTTGTTCAAAGATTTCCAGAATACTTCTTGCATTTTTGAGTCTAGCATTCCCTTGATTAAAGAAAAGAAGGAACTGAAAGATATTTAAAGAAATGAAAATAGAAAGATCAAGATCAAATAAGGAAAGTGTGAAATAGTTGGTGAAAATTAGGATATTTTGTGGTGCCAAATAAAGGTGAAAGCAGCATGATTAAAATCAATAAATTTGTGCAGGTATAGACAGAGTGAACAGAGAATAGAAAGACTTCCTTGCAGTTGCAGTTTATGCTAGGAAATCTGGCATGGTGATTAGGGTATGACATACAAGAGAGAAATTTGAGCAGTATTAGGAAAAGAATTTGTAAGTCTCAAAACAAGGTTGGAGACCTCAAGTGCCAGACACATGATGCTGATATCACAGAGGAAAATGTCATTTCATTATCCTATAAAAGTGTCAAACCCACATATTTCTTGTGGCTGAGCAGTTCTCTCTGGGAGATGGTTTTGCACAGCAAAGATTCAGATCCTGTGTCTTTTGAAAATGGGTATAGCTAGCATATTGAAAAAGCACAGCTTATAGAATAGTAAAAACACAACTTTGTTTTTCTGTTGTCGTTTTACAGTGGGAAATTTAGTCCATGGGGTAACTTTTCTGCTCTGCATGAGGACACCAGCAGCCTATAAGTTCCTGCTTATTCTTAGGTGACAGGTGATCTACAGTAGCTAAGTCACAAATAAGTTAGATGTGAAAATTAGAAAATCTAGTTCTGTGTAATATTCAAACCTTCAAACTTAAATTTACTGTTAAACCTCCTTCTCCTCCACCTCCATTTTCTCCCATTCTCCACTCTCTACTCTTGGGCTGGTTTTTAGGATGGAAGTCTGCAGTAAGGTAGAGGGTGGTAGTCCTTCTTCTTTTCTTTACCTCATGTTTCTACTGTTCTTTGCCTGTCTTGATAGCTGCTATTTTGATTCCATGGGGGTCCATGGGGCTGGGGTGACAGGGAGAGGTGATGCATAGGACTTCTTACTTGAGCTGGCACTGTTGTCATTTTTTCTCATTCTGGTCTTACAGATGCATTTTCCCCTTGAGATGTCATTTTCCTGGATTATTCATTGTTTTCCCTCTTTTTTTTCTACAATTTCCTTGACTCAGCAACTTCTCCTATTTCTTTGTTCTGATAGTCATCATGACTTCTTCCTTAGCCCATAGACACCGAGCAGCATATCTCAAAGCTCCTCCAGACTCCTCCAGGTGGCTCTATTGGACTAACCCAAGACAGTCCCCATACTGGCTCACTTTGTGTGGTAGGGGACACAGCTCTTGCAAGGAACACTCATGCATCCCTGGCCTGAGACTGGCATGAGTCCCAGGGCAGCAGCACTCCAAAGAAGTCAGCCATTCTCATGCCTTTTAGATCCCCACCTGGTAGGAGTTAGACCTTGGCCATACTGTCAACTTCATCTTTCTCAAAAGTAAGTTGGGCTTCTAAGCCTCTCAGCCTGAGGAAACACTTTCACTGCTCTCTGAGGGATTCTCTCCTCCAAGCCCAGTTAGAAGGTTGCCCCTCCTCCCAACTCCCTGAGAGCATGGAAAGCTTGGCAAAATAATGCTTACCCCTCCCATCCATCAAGAGATATCTTCTATGATCTCTTTTGTCTCCATTCTCTGACCCTTCTTCTGTGGCGCTCATGTAGCTGAGAAGCCCAACAGGAAAACCCAGGTTCTCAAGGCCATTTATTTTGAAAATCTTCATAACATCTTTTGGCACCTTTCTGTGGAATTTTACATCTATTATGTTTTGTTGCCTGGTGAAAACTTCAGTTTTCAGATTCTATTACACGAGTAATAAACGAACATGATTCATAAGCCAACCCTTGAACCACATGGATGTGGTTCACTGGATGTTACACAGTCCAGTAAGTGTAACATCTGGCTCTACTAAACATTTTGATTTCTGAGTGTGTTATTGTGTAAAAAAAACTGTGTGGGAGGACAACTTTCCTAAGAGTTTTATTTAACACTTGTCCAACTATGCTATTCAGCACCTGTTAACTGGAGCTGTAGGCATACAAAGTTCATAAAATAATTTGGAATGAAATAGCTTACTGAATGGATGTAGTAGATTTTTTTAATGTGGTAGTAGATTTATTCTCCAAGGGTGTCATGGGGTTCTTGACTACAAAGAAACCAGTGAGTCCGTGATCCACTTCCAGCACGAGAAAACAGTGAGTCCATGATTCTCTTTCTAGGCAAGAGGGCAGTAAATTTGCTCTGCAATACTGACCCACAAGGAGACAAATTCTCCAAAATTAACTCCCTCACCAGCTGACCATTCTAAACACAGACTTAATGGACACCATAATAGCATGTTTCAGTGAGATTTGAAGGGAGGAGAGGCTGGTGGATGGTTCTATTTTCTGAGGTTAGAATATCTTTAGAGGGTTGCTTGAGTCCAAAGCCCAGAGAAAAGGGAAGGAAACACCACTGCGAGGTTCCCAGAGGTGGCATAATTAGATCATATGTGCTGCTGGTTAGACCTGACTTCTGCAGTTAAGGTTGAGAGCCAGAGACTGTGTGTTGTAGGGATTTTCCCCTAACTTTTTGTTTGTTTGCATCAAACTAGGGAGGGAAATAGTTGAATTAAATTTGAGAGACTTTATTTTACTTATTTGGAGACCTGAATCATGGAATTGGAAGATGCTTGCTTGATGTTTGATTTGCTAAAGTGGTGACTCTTTAAGCTAGCATCTCCACCTGCTTTTACGCTCCAGGTTCACTTTTGGAATCTGTAAAATAAAGTTTCCCACTTCCTTAAAGAGTCTAATTTTCTCTCCGCTCCCCACCTTGCAGCCTTTTTGAGATTCATAAGCTTTGTGAGGTCATGGCAGCTGAGAACGTATGATCAAGCTTTACCTCCTATAGTTTCTGTTACAAAGACAATAGGCATTTGTTGGCTTTTAAAAAATACATAAGCATATATTTTTTAATATGCCACCAGTTGTACGAAATATCCTATAATTTCAGAGGGCTCAAAGACCTCCTGAAGGCCATGCATGAACCTGGAAGGGGGTTGTTTCTCCCAACTTTAGATGACTCATGGGCTCTTTTTCCATCTTGCTGGATATCTTAATCTCTCTTAGAATCACAGTTTTAGGGTTCTGAGTGGCCTTAGAGATCATCTACATTTTATAGAAAATTTAAGTGGTATATTAAGCAACTTTCCCAAAGTTACACAACAGCCTTTACAGATTCCAAGCAAGAACCCAGGTGGCTGAATTTCCTGTTCATGCCTGTCCTTTCCACTATATTGTCAATGGCTTGAATTTTCTCTACTTTGTCCCATCCCCTTACAGACAGTAACTAAAACCATAAAACAAATGCCAGTATAACAAACTCTGCCAAAGTACTTTATGTTCTTTTGCATATGCTGATATCATGCTGCTTTTATTTTATATTAGCTCTTGGCTAAACAGATACTTATACAATTGCTGTGAACCCAGATTTCTGTCAACTCATACAGAAGAAAAAGATACATAACCTCTCATTTCTAGCAGTTTCAAATTTACTGGGGAGACAAATATAACTCATGTTTAACCTGTGGTCAGCTGTAGCCCCTAGAACATTTTTTTTCAATTTTTAATTTTTGTAGGTATAATAGTAGTTATATATGTGTGTGGGGGTACATGAGATACTTCGATGTAGGCATGGAATGCATAATAATCACATCATGGAGAATGGGGTATCTATCCCCTTAAGCATTCATCCTTTATGTGACAAACTAATTATACTCTAGTTAATTTTAAAAGTACAATTAAATTATTTTGACTATAGTCACCCTGTTGTGCTATTAAATACTAGTTATTATTCATTCTTTCTGTTTTTCTTTTGGTACCCATTAACCATTCCCACGTTCCCTAACCCTGGGACATTTAAAGATGCATCTGAAACTAGTGATTTCCGAACCTCCATTCCATCCTGTAACTTATCGCTCTTTGAATTCTTCTATAGTTCATCTGTATCAAGAATGATTTATGAGATTGGAAGGGATATAGGAGAATTCAAAGGGGATTTATTGGTAAATTTAATTACCAATAATTTAAAAGCTCAAACAGCAGTACAAGGTAAATAGGGTCATTATTTTCTAGGTGGAAAAACTGGGACTTAACAAGATTATGTACTGTCCAGGATTTCTCAGTTGGTAGTAGATGGAGTGGAGTACGGTCTTGCAGTGAAAGTAGCTGATGTCAGAGCCCACAGGGCTCCGTCCAGTCTATGCAAGTAAGCATATAATGATGTGGGCAAGAGCAAATAAGCCAAACAGGCCTTACTATAAATTATTGTTTTTGTCAATACAATGAGGTTATGACACCTCAAAATAGCTGACTGAGAGGGGTTTGCATGTGCCAACTGTCCTGTGTGTCCTTCCTAAATCTGTGTGAATTTTTATGCGAGCAGCAGCCTTATGATGGTGAAGGAGGGATCACAAGGGTAAGTAATGGATGGCATACACTCTTGAGATATCTTTGTTGAATTCACCTTTTATTTATTCAAGAATTGGGCCTGATGCAAAAACAAATGTATCAGAGACTTTAAGTCTCAGGACCTTAGTTGAAAAAGGAATTTAGCATCCACAGTTGTCATCTAAAGACAGGTTCCCAGGTAAGCAAGTCTTCACAAATGGGATAATGAGACTGCAGGGTTTGTGTGTGTGTGTGTGTGTGTGTGTGTGTATGTGTGTGTGTGTGTGTGTGTGTTTTGAGAAGGAAGTTGTTTGCTGGGACCTATGCTGTCATCAGACTCAGGCAGTGGTACCAGAGGGTATACCTGACATCTTCTTGTCTGCTCAGGGTATTCTTGTCCCTAAGTTTTTCCCTGTGAGTCACCAGTGTGTGGTGGGATTATGTCACTCTTTGTATTTTGTGTGGTGGGATAATGTCACTCTTTGCATTTTGCCATGGAGATAGAGGAACAATCAGTAGGGGTTTGATACATTTACCCATATATAATGGAAAGTTGTTTTGTTCAATCAGCATGTACCCATATTGTTTACTCCCAAGGGTGTCCAAAATGAAACTTTTTGTAAGTTTTTAGCTAGAAAGAAGAGGAGGCATGTGAGAAAAAGAAAAAAATGTAGACATTCTTCCACTGACTTTTACTTTAGTGGAAGATGAAAGCAATGGACCATTCTCAAAGAAGTACTCCTAGCTTTATAAAGACCTGGTTCTCAAAAGACTGGTGTTGCATATTTGCTATATTTGTTTCTATTCTGTTTGTAAAAGGTTTTAAAGGTTTACGACGTAATAAAGCAAATACTATTTTGTGGTTGAAAAGTAAAGAGTGTGCTTGTATTTAGGTCTTAGGAGAATTCTAAGGTGCCATGATAATTGGAGTGTGTTGGTGTGATGGGGTGGGCAGTGAGGAAGATGAGAGGAAATTTCCTCTAACACACCAGTCTAACAAACCATCATCTCAACATTTTTTTTATTCCACTGGGTTGAGATAAAAATAAGTAAAAATTTCCCCAAAATGTATTTCAGGGCCCTGTTAGCATCCCAGCTGGAACCAACATTTGCCAGGTATGTTTTCCCTTGTTTTGATGAGCCAGCTCTGAAGGCAACTTTTAATATTACAATTATTCATCATCCAAGTTATGTGGCCCTTTCCAACATGCCAAAGCTAGGTAAGTAATGCTTTCTGTCTATATCTAGCTGTCTGTCTATATAAGTTTTGTAATCACATTTACACCAGTAGCTTTTCCAGGCAGTGTATTATGGTGTGTTACAATTACGGTCTACTATAATTAGGTAGAGCAGTCACCTGGGGTATGTGTCGGCATCCACATCTTGGAGATGGTAAATCCTGATTCCTTTTGTATTAGAAGCTGCGGATTTTATACTGTTCTTATATATAGGCAGTCTGTCTGCCTCTTAGTTTGGGCTTCAACTGTTGATCATTAGTGATAACAAGCTGGTGGGCTTAGACTGAATCTGGTGCACAGCTGTGTTTCATTTGGCTCATGTGCCTTTTTTTCTTTTTGTTAAATCAGTTTCCAACTTTAAAATATCCAGAGATTTTACATAAAAATTTAAATGTGAAAACTTAGAAGTTCTAACAACACTGGACCTATAGCTCTTACGTGGCAGTGATCAGTTACATTTGAGAAGAGGCTTTAAGTCTCAGGACCTTAGTTGAAAGGGAATTTAGCATCCACAATTGTCATCTAAAGGCAGGTTCCTGGGTCGACAAGTCTTGCTGTCTCCAGCAGGAGGTTGGCTGCCTCCTGCAGCCTCTTCTCAGATGATCCTCACCACTCCCTATTAGCGTACACCAACCCATTTCACTTCAGGTGCCTGGCCCTTGTAGGCATTTCAGTTTGTGATTCCAGCTTTAAAGGCCCCAGATTGCTTCCACTAAAGTCTTAGTTGAAACCTGAGAGTAGTAGAATTGTACCTTGTTGACCTACCATGGGGCCTGGGCAGCTCTAGATTAAGTGTTGTGAGAAATTGGCTGGACTAGAAAACAATAGAATTAGGTGGGAGAGAAAGGAGGCAGATTGGGGACCAAGCTTATAGTGCTCATGGATTTGGCCCTCAAGCCCATATTATTCGAAATGCTGATTCAGGCCCAAGATGCTGTTCTGAGATTTTCCTAATGTAGTTTTGGATAGCTTAGGAGTAGGTGGAGAAATCTGAACTGCTGGACTATGAGGAATAGCTGGAAAGGAGTAGCTGGGTGACAATTGACTTGACAAATTATTTCAAAGACATGTTATTGCTTAGATTTGCTGTGATTTGAACTAAAATAAATTTCTCTAGGTCAGTCTGTAAAAGAAGATGTGAATGGAAGCAAATGGACTGTTACTACCTTTTCCACTACGCCCCACATGCCAACTTACTTAGTTGCATTTGTTATATGTGACTATGACCATGTCAACAGAACAGAAAGGGGCAAGGAGGTGAGTGAGGAAGATTCTGTAGGTAAGGAAGAGTGTACTGGCTGCAGATTATTCATCTATTCTTTTCTGCATCCAGTGGTTATGCCTGCATATCCCAAATCGATTCCTAGTTCTCTCTCCCAAGTCCTGTAAAAGTTCTTAGTGTGGCTTTGCAGAATGGGACATAACATTTCCTATTGCCATTCTTTGGGTAGGTTTTCATGGAAAGACTCCATATTAAACCCACTCCTCAAGGCAAGGTCTGTGCCCCCTCTTCCCCATGTGTTTCTGCTTTTGCAGAAGACAGGAGAGAATGGGGAGCACTGCTGCACTGGCACCTTGATGTTTGGGTTTAGTGTGTGATGTGTACTTAGCCCAGGGTTAATGGAGTCTTGAAGCTTGGGTGATATTCAAAACAGTTAGCAACCAGCGTGGCCGGGCATCAACCAGTCAAAACAGACACCAGCCAAGAACAACTGCTATGGCTGAAATGGTGCATGCAGGTTAAAATATTATCCCTGTTGTTCTGTAAAAGGGCCATATAACAAAACGACCCCCAAATGCAGAAGCAGCTGAGAGACTGAGGAAGGAGGCAGACAAATCTAGTTTGTTGGTTTGGGATGTTTTATTAGGGGAACTTAAAGACAGAAGCAGGTCTTGGCTGGCTGCGAGACAAGTAGATCTTTGCTCTGCAATTCCCCAGACCCAGGGCTTATATCTTCGGGGAAAAGCATACATGCTGTGGAAGAAATGTGTAGTTGGCCACATCACAGCTTATGATTTCCAGAACAACAAGGGTGGTTTTGAAGGAAACTTACTAGAATAGGTGTTTCTACATAATGAGTTAACACGTTAAGTAGACATTTAGAGGCACTCTTAGACTTAAGGTTAGTCAGAAGTTACATAGTGGATTAGCATTTAAAATAAAGTCGCGCTTGTCCGCATACCTATCCAGAAGCTGAACTGCCATATTCTTCAGTTCTGGAGCATGCAACGCTGTTTCTGAGTTGTGTAAAGTTGGCACTCTGTCCTGAAACAGCTGGTTTTCACCCAATTACCCCCTTTATAATAATCCTTTAGGAAAATATGGAGGTTATACTGGCAGTGCTTTATATACTGGTTCACTCCCTATCACAGTGGGCCTCAGGCCCAGTTCTTTCTAGACACATAGACTTCATCGAACTGAGAAAAATCAGGCCCTGTAGCTCGCTAACATACTCTCCTGGACCTGAGATCTTCCAGGTTTGCACCGTTGACATGTGGAGAAAAGGAAGCTGTGGGTGAGCTAAGTCCCTCATCAGGGGAGAATCACTCAAAGCTACTCCTCCTTTACAACTCCTAACCTAGTGATGAATTAATAATATTGTGTTGGCTGAGCAATTCCCAAAGCTCCTCCTTACTTAATGAATTAATAATACTGTGTTAGATGCAAATGACAGCTTGTTATCTTCCTAAGCTGTTGGCTCCAGTTTGATTTTCCTATTGAATAATTACTAGTAGATCCTTGTCATCTACAGATATAACACTGGCCAAGTTAAACGTGCATGGCTCATATTGTTAAATCTGCTCAGGCATGATTTGGAAGCATGTGCTTTGAGTTTGGCAAGGAGGAATGGGCCCCATGGCTCCCATAGGTAATGACAGACCAAAGGTGATTCCTCGGCTTCCATTATCTCAAGTGCCTTGTTGTGGTAAGTGCTGCCACACAGTCAGCAATTCTTGTAGAGGGATGATATCTATTTATCGGTGAAAGATCACCCCGGAAAGGATGCCAGCTGCCATAGAAGCAACAAGGAAATGCAGCATGCCTAAGAAAGTCATGTTCTTAGCCAGCACACTGAAGTTTGGCATGAGTCTATCAGTGGAATGTGAACATTTGGCTACAGCTCAGCTTTACAAAGTTAATGAGTCCATTACACACTCTGCAGAGGAACAAAAATAAACACTTGGAATAGAGTCCAACCCGTTTACAAATTTCTCATTAAGTAACAGATAAAGATTTCGTGAAATGGAAAGTGTGGTTCATGTGTGGCATGAAAATAAACATAAGAAACATGTAAGTAGTTCAGAATTTACATAATTCTAGAAATACTTTTAAGCAGAAATAAAAGCACAGTAAGACGAATATGTTCTTAGAGGGCACAAATCTGTAAATACTGTGATTCTTTCGTTTCCTTAGCATTTTCTCTAACGTTTTGCAGAGCGTTCTTTCTTAAATTAACTGCATTCACAACAGGACGAATATTTTAATTATCTCACTTGGTAACTTTCATTCCAAGATCTTTAAGTTTTATGCATGTTCTTTAACATTAATGCTGGCAATTCTATTAAAAATTGCTTACCTTTTGTTTTTGTAGAGTTTACAGTACTTTCAATTTACAGTAAAAATTAATGTTAAAACAATAGGATATTACTTACCAAAATCACACAAATAAGCTCCAATTACCCAAACAATAGAGTGGTCGCACAAAACGGACAAAACATGGCAGAGATTTCCTTTTCCTTGCTAAAGTGGAAGTGTCATTTTGCAATAGAATAACAAAAGAATTATAATTTACTTGCTTCGACAGCTTTAAAATTATGAGACATTTGATAAACTTTTTTAAATTAGGAGAATTAACCTTATTTCAAATTTTGAAAGTAAAGTAGGACTATTAATGTTGTAACTGCCAAACCATTTTAAATTTGCATGATTTAAATATGCTTAATATGTACCATACTATATAACCTCCCCTCACAGTGCAATTCTGTTTTGGATCATTAGTAATATATCCTAAAATGGGAAGCAAGGGCCTAAAGTGCACAAAATGCCTATAGAATCTACACTTACTGTAGGAATAGATGGTGGTACGACACATTCCAAGGGTTGTTTTATGATTCCAGATTGTACATGCGATTGTCAAAGATTGAAATACGCTTTCGGGGGAATCACTGTTCATAACTTAGTGAACAGCCTTCAGAGGTTTTCTCAGGACATGTAGGCATGCAAACATTTTATTGTGTAGCTTCTTCTGAAAAGGTAAGACTTTGACTCAGCAGCAGGGAATTGGAGCAAGCAGACTACCTCTTTACAAAATCACTACTGGTTTTCCTAATCACTGCTTGACTGTTTTGATTTAGATACGTATCTGGGCCCGGAAAGATGCCATTGCAAATGGAAGTATAGACTTTGCTTTGAACATCACAGGTCCCACCTTCTCTTTTCTGGAGGATTTGTTTAATATCAGTTACTCTCTTCCAAAAGCAGGTGAGGTAATCTTTTCCTTTCAGTGCATTTGGTTTCCTGTTATTTGGGCCCTTGGTTGAGGCCTCAAGATACACAGACAAACCCATAAGGATCCACTGTCACCATTTATACCTTCTGAAACACACAGAGGCCCGCCGGTTCTTTCTCTGTACAGAACCATGTGCTCAGCAGCTGCTGGGGAGCTCTCAGACTTTTTAGGTCTCTCCTGGCTACTCAATGGAAGCCTCCCATCCTCTAGACCCTGCTTTCTCTTTCGTGTTCAGGCGTTTTCTCTCATACTGCAAGTTTGCAACGCTGTGTCTGGATCACTTTAGCTAGTGGGCTTTCAGAAGTTACTTCAGTTCCCTTTACTAAGTTGTACTTTTTAAAATATCCATTAGCTGTGAATCACTGAATTAGGACTTAGTGGTCCCAACTGTGAATTTTCATTGTATAAAATTGGAATGATATGTGAATATAATATGATCCTTAAGAAAATACGTAAATATTTAACCTTTCATAGATCTATGTGGTATGTCCTTAAAATTGTATGAGTCACTCAGCTCAGAAAGTTGTTCAATGTTTTTTCTCTCTAAATTGAAAGTATCATGTAAATGTATTTTGTTCCTCTGACACGTTAGTTGAAGACTTGAAAAAAGTATGCTCTGCCTATACTGGCAGATAGTGGAAGAAGGTGGGGAGTAAATATTTGGGAGCTTGAGCCTTCTGAACCCCAGGAAGTCAGGGTCTCTGCAGCTTGAGCATTCTGGCTAAGGAGGAATGGGGAATGAAGGGATGGAAACCACCCTTGGCCCATACAGAAATCCTGGAGGTAACACCTATAATTCAGGGATTTGGACGCAGCAGGAGCTCAGGCATGGAGACTAAGCTCCTGGCATTTCTGGGGCTTGAAGCTCCCAAGTTGCCCCTTGTCTTGGCAAGAAAAGTTCTATTTGTATTTATTTAGATGAGAAGTCCAGAGTCATCCTTGACACCCTGTTCCCTTGAAGCACACCCTCGATCTAATTAGTCGCCTTATCATCCCCTACATCCATCCATCCATCCATCCATTCACTTCTTACTGTCCCCTTGGTTCTCCCTAGTTTTCATCATCATCTCCACCACAGCTGTACTCTCATAGCTTCTCCATATTCCCTCCAAGCCATCCTTCATATGAAACCAGAAGGATCTTTCCAGAGAAAATCTGATCATGTTACTGTTCTCTTTAAAACCTCTGTGTGACCTCCCATTGCCCTGAGGGTTAAGTCCGAAGTCAGTACCATGTCTTTCTAAAGGTGCTTCTCTTACCAACCTCTCAGGGCTTTTGGCAGTTCCTGAGTGGGAAGGATGCTCTAGCACTGTCTCTGCTCACTCCTATGCGTTCACCTTCCTCTTGTCTCCACCAGGCTCTTACACATGCAGTTTGCACATCCTGAAATGCCTTCTATCCACTGCTTAATTCAATTCTGTTTCTCAACTCAGTGCCTCCTCATCCAGGAAGCCTTCCCTGACTTCTTTTCTCATACTTCCACAGCATCCTGCGTATTCCTCCATTTGAACTCTTGACCAATTGTATTTTAATGATCTCCCTCATTAGATCTTGGAGTTAGGATCTGAAGGGTCTTTTTCTTTGTGTCTCTAGAACCCATGGCAGTCAGGTGGTCAACAGCAAACTTTTTGGGGGATGGAGGAAATAAATATATGCGATTAGTTCAGTAATTCCACTTAGATTCTGACCAGATTATTAATTCCTGGACATCAGGGATACATTTGATACTTTCTTTGTAACCTTCATAGCATCTCAACTGATGTTACCCTATGAGCGCTCATAGGAGGCACTCAATCAAAACCTTATTTTTATTGATAGGTGATTAAAATAAAGAGTTCCTCTATTACTGGGTTTTTAGGAGAAAGATAACTAATGTTTCTTAGTTGCTTTAACTCTTTGCTGAGTCACAAACAAAACAAAACAAATGCCTCCCCTACCAGTATTTCCCGCATATGCCATACCCTTACCGTCAGTGAGCTGGGTGAAAAACAATTTGGTTTATTTCTTCTGTGTTGTTCTTTTAGCTTATTTTCTTGTAGCTTGCTCAATGAATTCTAAACTTTAGAATCTAAGATTATATGAACGGTGTTCATGTATCCCTAATATAGAACAGTATTTTTTCTCATGTTGCTATCATTTTAATTCACTCTCAAGTCAAAAGTTGGACTGAATATCAAAATATTATAGTGACTGATAGAGCTAGGTGTTTGGGTTATTATTGTGCCAGTTTACACTTTACCTGTAGGCTATGTGCCAAATTTCCTATACCTACACATATTAATTATTAGACTCCTATGTATTTTAAAGATAAATCATTTTATTTTTTGATTTTTGATGATTAATGATGACCATTTTGAATAAGATTTTTGGCTGTTTGAAGTATTTCTTTGGTGCATTGTTCACGTTTGGTTTTTTCTCTGTTTTCTCAGAGTTCTTTAAATATTAAAAAGTTGTCTAATTGTTTGTGGTATATGCTTTAAGTATTTTTCCCTACATTATTCTTTGCCTTTCAAATTTGTTTATAGTGTATTTTGGTGAACTAAAATATTTATTTTTATTTATTCATTTTTTGAGACGGCATCTGACTCTATCACCCAGCCTGGAGTGCAGTGGCGCAATCTCCCCTCACTGACACCTCCGTCCCCCAAGTTCAAGTGATTCTCCTGCCTCGGCCTCCCCAGTAGCTGGGATTACAGGTGCGCACCACCATGCCCAGCTAATTTTTCTATTTTTAGTAGAGACAGGGTTTTACCATGTTGACCAGGCTGGTCTTGAACTCCTGATCTCAAGTGATCCGCCCACCTCACCCTCCCAAAGTGCTGAGATTATGCGCATGAGCCACCATGCCTGGCTAAAGTATTTAATATAAATAGACTATTTTTAGAGCAGTTTTAGGTTTACAGGAAGATTGTGTAAAAAATAGAGTTCTCATATATTCTCTCTTTCCTTCCATCTCCCTCCTTTCTCCTGTTGTCAATATCTTGCATTAGTATGGTATACTTGCTACAGTATTGAAACATTATTGTTAACTAACCTCCCTAGTTTATCTTATGGCTGAGTTTTTGCATTGTACAGCAATATGGGTTTTGGCAAGTGTATAATGATCAGTATCAACAATTGCAGTATCATACAGAATAGTTTCACTGCCATAAAAACCCCCTGTGCTCCATCGATTTATCTTCCCCTGCTTCCCCTGAATCCCTGACAACCACCAATCTTTCTATTATCTTTATAGTTTTGCCTATTCCCGAATGTCATATAGTTGGAATTGCATAGTGTGTAGCTTTCCCAGACCAGCTTCTTTCACTTAGCAACATGCACTTAAAATTTCCCATATCTTTTCCTAGCATGATCCATCATTTCTCATCACTGAATAATACTCTGTTGTATTGATGTACTGCAGTTTGTTTATGTATTAGCCTATTTAAGGGCATCTTGGTTGCTTCCAACTTTTAGCAATTATGAATAGAGCTTCTATAGACATTTGTGTGCAGGTTTTTGGGTGGGCATAAGATTTCAGGTCATTTGGGTTAATTCCAAGGAATGTAATTGTCAGATCTTATGGTCAACTTATAGTGACTGTACCATTTTGCATCCCCACAAGCAATGAATGAGAGTCCCTGTTGCTCCACATCCTCATCCGCATTTGGTGTTGCCAGTGTTTTGGATTTTAGCCATTCGAGTAGGTGTGTGGTAGTATCTCATTGTTTAATTTAAAATTCTCTAATGACAATTGATGTTGAGCATCTTTTCATATGTGTATTTGCCATTTATATATCTTCTTTAGTGAGGTGTATGTTCAGATCTTTTGCCCATTTTGTAGTTGGGTTGTTTGTTTCCTTACTGCTGAGTTATAAGCATTCTTTGTATATTGGAATACAAGTCCTTTATCAAGAATATTTTATTTTAACATAGTCAAAATAATTTATTTGCTGGCTTTTGTCTTTGGTATTAGTCTTTAAAAAGCTTTCTCTGCCTTCAGGTTATAAATATTCTCTTGTATTTTTTGGCAATTTTATGATTTCATTTTGAGATATTTAAAAAATCCCATTTTTTGGAAAATATTATTTTATATTCTCCTCCGTTTAAATCCACTTAGATATAATTGCCTTGCCTAGTTTTGACAACCATGCAATGGAAAACTGGGGACTAATGATATTTGATGAATCAGTATTGTTGTTGGAACCAAAAGATCAACTGACAGAAAAAAAGATTCTGATCTCCTACATTGTCTCCCACGAGATTGGACACCAGGCATGTGGTAAAATGTTCTTTCTATTTCACGTGAAGTTATTTTCCAGGTGCGCTACCAAAATAGCATAAAAACTCCAATAAGACCCTGGCATCTTTTAAAATACCATATTTTAAAAAGAAAAACATCGCAAAGTATGACAGTGAGTAAAAATGGGGAAGACTCAGATTCAGGGTGGATTTGAACTACTGGTGACAGATCATAGGAAGGAGACTGTACAGTTCGTCTGAGGGCTGGGTATTTACATCCAACAATTAACTTTGCTCCGCAAAGTCCTCTTCAGGAAAAGTAAGCCATGCAGACACAGGAGTATTTTATTTTCATTTCACCTAAACTAAGGGCTATTCAAAAGGATCACTGAAAGCTATGCACATTTCATCAGCAGATTGTTATAAATTTCTAGTTGTTGTTGCTGTTGTTGGAGAGAGGTTAAATGGATGCAGGTAATACATTAGCAAGGTGGCAATAATTAACCCTTGAGCTGCATTCCCAATGGTTGTGTAAACGACAATCCATTTAATCAGATCATTTGCTTTTGCACTGGGATTTTAGAAGTTTAGCTGTTTAATTTGATGAAGATTTTCATATCTGCATTTCAGTGTCTGCTCCATTAATACAAATCTGTTAAGAAAGAAATAATCTCAACGATGTTATCTTAGTAATGAGGCTCCATAAGAAGTTTTGGAAAAGAGCGATTTACTAGGATTGACTAATACCCTGGTGCACAGTAAAACACACACATTCACAAGTTTTATTAAGTCACCCAAAGTGTCCTTTTTTAATGATAGCCTAAGTGACACATTGTTTTGCAATACAGGCTATTAGTAATTATAGCTGTTATAAGAATTTGGTTAAATACCAGGCCTTGGGTTTGTTAGTTTGGAAATCATTGTTTTTCTTTCCTCATCCTGTTCATCATCCATTTGGCACTGTTTTTTTTTTTTTTTTCTGTTCAGTTCAAACAGAAAATAATTACAGCTGAACCATATTGCAGAACATATGATTACTTGAGTGATTTGTACATGGCACAGATCAAATTATGTTCTTAAAATATAAACAACTGCTTAAAGTAAAATCCAGTTGCAGCCTATTTAGAGTATAAGGTACTAGAATTAGTAGGTGGCAAGTCAGCATTCAGGGCTTCTGTTTTATGGAACTAAAAACAACTTTTGGGCCAAGTGGACAGTTTAAGAAATGCTATTCTAACTGACCTTATGTTTAAACATCGCAGTTTTAAAACAAAAATTGCTTTTAATCACTGAACATGGAATATTTCTGAGAAAAAAAATGCATGACTAATATCTCCTTATGTGAAAACAACAACTTGTTTTTTTGCTGTCCTGTCTTCAAGTTTTGTTATTGATGACAAATAAATTTTAATTATGTCTTTTGACCTTACATTTACTTAACATGCAATTACAATGAATATAACTTAAAAATTAAATTTAAGAAAGCTCTTTTTTCTTCTCATTTCCAAAAGTGGTTTGGAAACTTGGTTACCATGAATTGGTGGAACAACATCTGGCTCAAGGAGGGTTTTGCATCTTATTTTGAGTTTGAAGTAATTAACTACTTTAATCCTAAACTCCCAAGAGTAAGTATGTTTATTAAGTTTATTTAACATTTTTTCTCCTAATTATAGAAGTAATGCATATTAATTCTTGAAAATGTATAAAATACAGGAAAATACAAGAAATAATAAATTACCTATAATACCAAAAATAATTTGTGTTATCGTTTTGATATATTTTTTTTAAAATTCCAGGCTTTTTATCTATTGTAAATGTTTTTGAAAGTGGGGATTACATAAAATTTTATATTGCTTTTTTTACTTCATATTCTACTTCATATTTCTACCTATTCGTATTTCCACTTCATAATCCTGAGCATTTCTACAAATCATTAGATCTTTTTTAAAAAGATTTTAAATGACTACCTAAGATTATTTTCACTTATTCCTACTACATATATTTCTTATTCCTACTATATGGACTATATATGTATATAGTCTAGGTCTTGCTTTGTCACCCGGGCTGGAGACAGGGTCTTGCTCTGTCACCCAAGCTGGAGTGTGGTGGCGCGATCTTGACTCACTGCAGTCTCGACCTCCTGGGCTCAAGCAGTTCTCCCGCCTCAGCCTTCCGAATAGCTGGGACTACAGGCGTGTGCCACGATGCCCAGATAATTTTTGTATTTTTTTGTAGAGATGGGGTTTCGCCATGTTGCCCAGACTGGTCTCAAACTCCTGGACTCAAAGGTCCACCAGCCTCGGCCTCCCAAGTACTGGGATTACAGGCATGAGCTACCGTGCCCAACCTAGAGTGTATTTTAAAGCAACTGTAACAGTAGTGTATGGCTTTTATGATAAGTAATATGATACTTCATATTTAATACTATTGCTGATATTGTTTTGCTAATTTGAGTAAATAGTAATATTGAAAAATAAATACATCCATGTGCAAATCTAATTCTTTCAACTGTAGGTTTTACTTCTGATATTTAATTTATTTAGGGTAATTATGTAGTGCTTTTAGAATGCCATGATAAAACCTAATTGATTTGATTTAGCTATCTAAATGTTTAGACTTAATGTTATCTTTTGGTATAAACCTCACTTCTTTTATAAACTAGAGGTCCTTTCTTGGTTTGCATCTTCTTCCCCTCCTCTCTTCTGTCTCCTGTAACCTCTCTGGTCCTCAGGATTGCTCCTTCCTGCCTCTTTGCTGGTCCCCGTCTCATCTCAGCTCCCGTTGTTCCAAGGCTGGATTATTGACCTCTTTTCTCCTCCCTGCCTTCACTCATTCAAAGTGTTTATTAATATTTAATGCTATCTCTACTTGCTGGATCTTCTTTACAGGCTAAATCTATTCATTCTGAAGGAAATTCTAAGATGATATTCTTTCTATTATTTTGGAAGTAAGCTTTCCTTCTTTTATGAAACTTGATAATGGACGGTAGGTAGATGGTACTTGTTTTGGTTGATAGTTTGGCAGGAAAAAGAAGTTGACAAGCCTATCTTAGTGCCACAGAAACCTTTTAAAAAATGTCTTTTTATCTGTTTGTGAAATCACAGATCTGGCAAGCACTGATGTAGTGCAGTCTTTTAACACCAGAGTTCCATGCCACCTCCCCGCCCTTTACAGACACCCTATAAGAGTCCCCCAGCCCAGTCACTCGGCAGCGCCTCTCTCTTCCTCCCCCTGGACTATGCACAGGCCCTACTTGTCCTGGAGGAAAGTTTGGATGTCATTATATAGATCAGGAGACTGAAGTACTGAAAGGTTAAATGACTTGCCCAAGGTCATTTGCCCAATCGGGACAGGCCTGATTTTATAACCAGCTATCTGGGTCTAGTCTGATGACAAGCATGATGATAACAACAATAATACTGTATTTACCATGCAGTGAGTACTTAGAACTTAAGTGCCAGACAGTGTGGGCACTATACATACATCATCTTATTCAGTCCTCAAACCAACCGTATGAGTGCTGTTGTTATTTCTATTTTACACACGAGGAAACTGAGGTATAGAAGCATTAAGTAAGTTGCTCAACGTCTCATAGTTATTAAATGTCAGAACTGAGATTCAATTCCAGGTCATGCTAACTGCGAAGCCCATGCTTTTAACCACTGTGCTCTATGGCAAAAACACACTGGATTGTTCTTATCCTCAAGAAGCTAATGGGGTGTGTGTGTGTCTTCAATATACAATTCTTTTCATATATATATATATATATATATATATATATATATACACACATACTTTATCTACATATAGTGTGTATTTATTGTCTTAGCTGTCTCCAACAGTCCTTTCCACTTACTCTATGCCTACAAAATCATTTGTATCTCTCTTTCATAACTTTTATTCACTCATGGTTAGTGCCATCTCTAACTTCTTTTAAAAGGAGTTGGATATGTCCTAAGTTAACTCTGTGGATAGAGTTAATAAGGGAAGAAGTTTAATTCCCGTAAGACAATGAAATTTACTCTATTTTCTTAAGTAGATAGAATACATCATGAACATCAATTTCAGTTACCTCTTATAACAACTAAAATGGTTAAGGTATTATCAGTATCTCACAAAACTTGCCAAAAACATCTTCCTGGTATTTTTGAAGCTAAGATTACAACGTTAGTCTCTTTTTGTACCTTTTAATTATTTCTTTTTATCATTAGTTTGTTAGTCAGTCTTTTCTATATCTCTTAGTTGCTTGTGGAGCTGAGTGAAAGCATCAGATCCTGGCGATTGAGGACATTGCCACGTTCTTTGTTTTTAAAAAGCTTAGCTTTCCTTTCAAAGATTTTTGGAGATCAAGAACTTTAACCTCCTTTTAATCTAATAATGTGATTGAAATTGAGTAACAGAATCATAGACCCTTAGGCAGAAATAGATTTTCAATTTTTTTCTATTTCGAGGTCTAGTTTCAGCTGATATGAATGGATTATGCTCAAGGGGTCAGAACATTAAGGACGAAGCCTTTCTGGATCTCTGAAGCTCTAGCCCTGACATTGCCACTCACTGACTTTCCTCCACCTTCCTGCTGCCTGATCTAAGAAAGCAGCAGACTTGGTGAAGGGAAAAGGTACACATGGGCACTGCAGCCATCAGATGTTACTCTGCCTTTACTATGACGGTAAGCTGAGGAAGGCAGATGAACACCTCTGAGCTTTACTTCCTCATTTGTAAAATGGGTTTCATGCAGTCATTCAACAGATGATAATGGCATCTGCTAGGTACTGTTGAGACAACTACCACTAACTAGGTACTAGTTTTATGTACTTAAATAGAATTATTTATATTATCTCATTCAATCCTCAGAACAATTCTGAAGGATAATAATAAAAATAATGATAAGTAATCACCACAGTGGTTAACCCTTATGGAGCATGTCCTATTTGCTATCTGTTGTGCTTGTAACATTATGAAAATTAATTTAGTCCTCATAATAATCCTTTGAAGACATTGTTGTTTAACCCATTTTCAGATGGCAACTGAGTTTCAGAGAGATAAAGTTGGTGGTCTTTGATGAGTCACCTAACTCCTAAAGGACAGAGGAAAGATTCGTACACAGGCACTTTAACTCCAGATTCTGTGGGTTTTTTTTTTTTTTTTGCGACGGAGTCTCACTCTGTCGCCCAGACTGGAGTGCAGTGGCCGGATCTCAGCTCACTGCAAGCTCCGCCTCCTGGGTTTACGCCATTCTCCTGCCTCAGCCTCCCGAGTAGCTGGGACTACAGGCGCCGGCCACCTTGCCCGGCTAGTTTTTTGTATTTTTTAGTAGAGACGGGGTTTCACAGTTTTAGCCAGGATGGTCTCGATCTCCTGACCTCGTGATCCGCCCGTCTCGGCCTCCCAAAGTGCTGGGATTGCAGGCTTGAGCCACTGCGCCCGGCCCAGATTCTGTGTTTTTAATCATCATGATATTCTGTACAAATTTATTACAATAAATAGTGTTATATTTCTAAGGATAAGAGTAGATTCTATGCTGTGTGTGGTGGCTGACACCTGTAATTCCAACACTTTGGGAGGCCAAGGTGGGAGAATCTCTTAAGCTCAGGAGTTTAAGACCAGCCTGGGCAACATAGTGAAATCTCGTTTCTACTAAATTTTTTTTTAGTTAGCTGGGCATGGTGGTGCACCCTTGTAGTCCCAGCTGCTCAGGAGGCTGCAGTGAGACGATTGCTTGAGCCTAGGAAATTGAAGCTGCGGCGAGCTATGACCACACCAGTGCACTCCAGCCTGGGCAACAGAGTGAGACTGTCTCCAAAAAAAAAAAGGGAAGAAATTTTAATAGGCCTTCTCTGACATATTGCAGCTCGTGGGACAAATTAATGGTGACTATACAGATTCATGTTATCTAATCACTATATGCAGTAGCTAGTTTTATTTATTTATTTATTTTTGTTTGTTTTTTAAAGCTGACATCATGTTTTATGTAATGTTTCCCTCCAATAGAACTGAAACAGGCTACGGGCAGCATCACTTTATGGGAGGCCCAGAGTAGAAAGACCTTTAGGGTGTTGAGGAAGAGGTGTTTGTCTCACTCATTAATTACCTTGTATGGTTATAGTGATATCAAGAAGATTACATAAAACCTTATGCCAGGCAGGCAGAAGAAAGAAAGACAATCTGTTCTGATGGGGTTAGGGGAGACCCACAAAATGTAGAGAAGCAGTATGTGCAAAAATATTCATTAAAACTGGTTAAAACAGCAAAAAGCTGAAAGTAACTTAAATGCCTAGCTAATAAAAGGGAAATGATTGAATCAATTATGGGCCATTGACCTGATGGGTTATTTTGCAGCTATGTATTTATATATTTTAAGGTTTTTTTTTTTGCAACATTTTTATCTGCTGTTTTGAAAAGAAGAAAATCATCTTGATTTGATCACACTATTAAATTTTGGGTTGTTTTCTTTCAATTTATGTTTCTGTTTTCTTTATAATGCAGCAGCCATTATAAGGGATAATTATAAAGATGAGGTAGCAAAATTGTAAAATGCTATAATAAGTAAATAAGCAAGATAAAAAGTTTTTACAACTATGGGAATAAATAGTACATAGGAAAAACGATGGAAAAGAACTACACTAACATTTTAACAGTGGTGATCTGAGGGTGCGATATTACGGGTGATTTTATTTTCTCTATTTTCTACATGGTGGTTATAGGTCACCAGTAAGACACTCTCAAGACGCCTTGAGTGTTAAACTAATAGAATCCATGCTTACTGATGACTCCTCCAAATCCTTGCTACTCAGTGTGATTCTCAAACTAGCAGCATCAGCATCATCGGGTTGTTTATTAGAAATACAGGCTCCAACCCAAACCAACTGAATCAGAAGATGATTTTGACAAAATGCCCTGGTGATCCTTATTCATGTTAAAATTTGAGATGTATTGCTCTAAATGATAGGTTTTCTTATTTCCGGAAAAGCAGAGTTTGATAATAGCCTAATCGATGGTATTACTAGCCTAAAAATAATATGCTTATAGAAAGGCATTGATGAGAACATTGGCAAATGGAAGTGCAACAGGTTTTGAAAATCTGACGCTGTCAAAGGCTGAGAGAGTCAACTTACAGATCCCAAAGATAGTCAGTAGGGACTTGAGGGTTCCTGTGGATCATGAGGGGTTCACCCGGTTCTCCAGGCTATGAACGTGTGTCAGTATAACTTCTCCACTGGTCTTTGCTCTAGCTCTGTCATCACAAGACTCTCTGGCTATAAACTGGTTTTTCTTCTAGCTTTACTTCAGGGAGAAATTGCCCTTGTCATGTGTCTGAGAGAGAGCTAGTCTTTTGAAGAGTCCTGTGGTTCTCATTAAAATGTAATAAATTGCCTTATCTTAATGCATGAGCCATAAACTGTAGTATCCAGATTTATTTTCAATTTTCATTTATTACGTCCGCATCTTTGTGAATTTGTAGATCTGGCATGCTTTTAGTTTGTAAATATTCATGAAAGAGAGGCTGATTAATTTTAAGGAGTTATTGATAAAATTACTGATGAAATTTTAGATAATTAAAACCACCTTAAGGAAGGCTCTTTCAGGATGGCATGGACCTCCCTGTCGGAAATGTAGGTGGCTTTTGGAAACTGTATTAACTTTGTAATTGACTTTTTAAAAACTGAAATGAAAAAGGATACAAATGGGAAAGAAAGTGTCTTATAGTTTTGTTATTCAAGGAATCCTGACTTATTTGGCATCTTTCAATTCATAGACACTTCTCAATTACTGAATTTTCTCCCTCTTCAATATCAGTTTTTGAAAGTATTTGAGGACCATAGAATTTTGGTTTTCTGTGACACCTCAGGAGTTAATGTTGCTCAATCTTTTCCTTTATAGAATGAGATCTTTTTTTCCAACATTTTACATAATGTCCTCAGAGAAGATCACGCCCTGGTGACTAGAGCTGTGGCCTTGAAAGTGGAACATTTCAAAACAAGTGAAATAGAGGAACTCTATGACTTATTTACTTACAGCAAGGTAAAAGCAGTTAGAAATTTCCTTTGGCTTTGTATTCTTGTAGAAAGTTGCATAAAATGGATTCTAAGGGTCCTATATCAATATACAACTTAAAACTTTTTATGAAAATAACCTTATTTTAATTCAATACATAGGTTTCAGAAAACATGATTAAATTAATTCTCACCTTGCAAATATCAAACAAGCCCATATTAATGCTTGGATCCATAAACCATAGACTTTAACAACTTGCTACTTTTAAGGTGAACCCTTCTGCTTGATGGAAATTTATTCTTGCTATGTAAAGATCTCAATTTTTAAAAATGTTATGTACTCTGCACTCTTTACATGTAGGACATCTGCTTACCTTTTACCTCTTAATTAGTGTACTATTTTATTAGCACATTCCGAAATAATTCAAACATTCAACTAAAATGCAAAATGCAATCAGGAGCACAGCTCAGAATATTGCTTATAAATATGGAATGTGTCAGTATGGGGATATTGAATTTCGTTCAAATAACGGAGAGCTTCTTTTTTCCTAGGGAGCGTCTATGGCCCGGATGCTTTCTGGTTTCTTGAATGAGCATTTATTTGTCAGTGCACTCAAGGTGAGCTTGCAAAATAGTTGTTACCTGGATGGCAGTAAACAGAAATTGCTTTGGCATGTTATTTATTTTAACCTTAACTTTTCTATTTTTACAGTCATATTTGAAGACGTTTTCCTACTCAAATGCTGAGCAAGATGATCTGTGGAGGCATTTTCAAATGGTAATTGTCCTACTTTCTGACACGTTCTTGCTGAGTTGTTTTGTATGATACTGGAAAAGACTGGGAGGCCATGGGTGAATGGCAGTTCCACAGAAAAACAACTTTGTCTTGTTGTAGAACTCCCTTAGGTCATGGGTAGTGTCTTTAGTCTTCACTATATTTCCAGTGCCCAGAACAGAGCATGGAACATGTTAGATCAATAAATATGTGTTCATATTTATTGAATGAATTAATTAAAGAACCATTCATATATAAACAGAGTTCCAAATTTGCCTCAGAGGATCACCCACTGCAGGACTACTACATAAGTGAGGAAGAGAATAGCTACCGAGCTTCTTTTTGGACATTGCTACTTCAAAATGTTTCACTGATAACCTTACCTGCTTTTGTGATGATTTTTTAAAACAGGCCATAGATGACCAGAGTACAGTTATTTTGCCAGCAACAATAAAAAAAATAATGGACAGTTGGACACACCAGAGTGGTTTTCCAGTGATCACTTTAAATGTGTCTACTGGCATCATGAAACAGGAGCCATTTTATCTTGAAAAGGTTAAAAATCAGACTCTTCTAACCAGCAAGTAGGTAGCTTTGCTCTTCTTTGTCTTCACTTTCCTTGGGGTGAGCTCTGACCCAATGGAATCCAGCCTGTGGGTGAAGAAGCATTACGCCTGCTGGGCATACACACTTCTGCTATGTGACTGTGTACTAGGGTGAAGCAGAGTCCTTGTGTCCAGGCAAGGCCAGAGACCCACAGTTAGGGATTCCAGACACAGTGCCCCTACCCTGGGATTTAGGGTTACATCAACGACCCAAGCTGTGGGGTATTGTGTGTTCCTCTTCGTCCCTCAGACAGAGGTAATGAATTACTTGGGATTCTAAGTTGGAGACAATAAGATAGAGCCATAGATTGCCACATGTTAGTAAAGAGGAAAGGAAGTCTTATTGCAGAGTAGTCTTCTCTTCCTTAAAAATGAAACTGAATGGTAACTATTTCCTTGAGGAATAGTTCTGTGCGGGGGTGTGCACATATGTGTGTGGATGCGTGCATTTGTGTGTTTGTAGCCATACCCACAACATTAGAATGATGGCCTTTAGATTCTGTTAGACCTGGGTTCAGATATTGACTTCTCAAAAATTCAAACCTTAGGTGTTATTTAAGCTCTGTGAGTTTCAGTTGCCTTATCTATAAAATACACGCAGTAGCATGTATCCCAAAAGATTGTGTAAAAGTGAAAAGAGTATAAAATAGCCTAGACTATATCCCTTTCTTCTTCTCTTCCCTTTCTTAATTTATTAGCTGATTTTCAACAGTTTTTGGTAGTTTTAATCTTCACATTTCATTGCAGCATCAGCACAAATGAGTAATTAATTTTCAAATACCATCACCAAAATTTTCAGATAGTTCTATTCTTTCTTTAAAGCCTCAGGAGAGAGAAATGGGACACTCAAAAGTTCCTTCTCCCTGTATTACTCTGCGATTTTTGAGAAGACCTGTGTGTCTTAGCTATGCAGATAAACACAGACCCACAGCTGACAGTCTTCAAGACACCAGGCTTGTGAGAGCTTAACAAGATTGGAAATATTGCCCAAACTCTGAGTAGAGTATCTCTTCCGATGATGAATGTGCTTCCTGTGGTTGGCTACTTCATCCAGGTCACATCCAGCAATGTGGGAAGAATGCAGACATTCAATAAATATAAATGTCATGGATGATTCCTGTTGAATACTTTTCAGATGGGGAGAATGCTTGAGGCTGAAAGTATTTTGAAGTGATTGTCAAGCTCTTTCTTCTAAACTACTTTTCACCTCTCTGGGCATGGATGGATTTGGGTCTGTTTGCAGCATTTGAACTACCCTTGAGTGAAGCCAGGTGTCTATAATTTAACATACACAGGCCTTGAAGGTTTCAGACATAAGAGTTTTAGTAGCTACCTAAGTTATAAAAGGAAGTAAATCCATAAGACATAACAGGAGAGAGGAGTAAACAATAGCGAAAGTAAAACTAGCTTGTAAAAACAGTGGTGAGTAATCCTCTCTGCATATCTAGAGAGAATGACCAAAGAACCCGAGTTCTGTGTGCTATTTCATCGTCTCTTTAATCATGGCTCAGAGTGTATGTTTTTATGTGCGAAAAGTAACTAAAGTTTTTATTTTCTTCCAATAAGTGACACATGGATTGTCCCTATTCTTTGGATAAAAAATGGAACTACGCAATCTTTAGTTTGGCTAGATCAAAGAAGCAGTAAGTAACAAATTTTAAAAACATCTTTACATATATGCACATATAAAGGCAGGGAATAAAATACTGAGATGTCTAGCTTTTGAAAAGCTATCTCATTTCAAACTAAAATATTCTTGGCCGGGCGCGGTGGCTCAAGCCTGTAATCCCAGCACTTTGGGAGGCCGAGACGGGCGGATCACGAGGTCAGGAGATCGAGACCATCCTGGCGAACACGGTGAAACCCCGTCTCTACTAAAAAATACAAAAAACTAGCCGGGCGCGGTGGCGGGCGCCTATTGTCCCAGCTACTCGGGAGGCTGAGGCAGGAGAATGGCATGATGGCATGAACCCGGGAGGCGGAGCCTGCAGTGAGCTGAGATCCGGCCACTGCACTCCAGCCTGGTCGACAGAGCGAGACTCCATCTCAAAAAAAAAAAAATATATATATATATATATATATATGTGTATATATATATTCTTGTTGAACATAGAGTTTTAAAGAAAAGTGTCAAATCAAAAGCTATTACATGTGAAAAATATATAATGACCTGGTAAGAGCAATATATATTTTAGAATTCCTTTAATTTTTTGTTTTATTGTTTATTGTTTAGAATTGAGTATGTAGTATAAATAGGTATTAAAACCTTTTTTAAATGTACCATTTCAAATTATTCCCATATTCCTTTATAGAAGTATTCCCTGAAATGCAAGTTTCAGATTCTGACCATGACTGGGTGATTTTGAATTTGAATATGACTGGATATTATAGAGTTAATTATGATAAATTAGGTTGGAAGAAACTAAACCAACAACTTGAAAAGGATCCTAAGGTAAGGTTACTTTTGATGCTTTTAATTAAATATAATTTATAATGCCTTCTCTAGTGTTTTAGAGGTTGAACATTCTGGTAGGAAGAGATTCTACCTTCATCCCCGCCCCTCACCTCCAGGCTTACAAAAGATTTTTTTTTTTTCTTATTCTTAGCAAGTGGAGATTTTGATTAAATGTGTTGTGTTTTTGAACATTCATCTTGCTTTTCCAAAACAACCTTTCCAGGTAGGAATCAGGATGCATTTTCCTATTAATCATTAGTTTTGTGATCTTCGGCAAATTACTTAAATGTCCTGGTTCCATTTCTTCGTTTTAAAATGAGAATATTATTCTATTTTATTCATCATGAGGATTAGAGATGATGTAGGTGAAAGCATACTTAAAATTTCTAAACCCATAATAGGTACTCAGTAAATGCTAGAAAATACTAATTTTACTTCTAAAAACATATTTCCACTCTCCCTCAGAAGAGAGAAGTTAATTCACAAAACATCAGTAATAATCCAGTATCACTTTATATCATAAAAAAACTATAAGTAATTATGCAGTGTATAAACACTAAAATGTTGGCCAGTTCTAATCAATCAGATTTTAACTGGATTAAACTAAATTTCCATGAGTGGAGCTGGACGCCGGCTTAGGAGTCAGTACTGTTGTCTCTGCTGTGACTTGCTGGGAGCCCTTGGGTGGTTCATTTAGACTCCATTTACGAAACTGGAGTGCTGAACTAAAAGATGTCTGTGTGTTAAGTGTCTCTGTGTTTGAAGGTTCTCTGAGACACACAGCAGTTTCTCTAGCATATTGGTTTAGAGCTTAGGTTCTGGGTCAGGAAGACGTATGTTCCTGTTTTGTTCATTGTTTGCCAGATGTATGGCACCTTCGAGCCAAATCTCCCCTTTTTAAGAATATGTGATAAAACAAAACAAACCAAAACAAACAAACAAACAAAAAACCCTCTTCAGTATTCCTGGAGGTGAGGGGTGGGAGTGGAGGTGGAGTCTCTTCCTAACAGAAAGATCAACCATTAAAAGGCTAGAGAAGGCATCCTGGTTGTACCTCAATTTCTTATATGTGTAATAATGGGTGTAATATACCAAACTTAAAGGTTTATAGTGAAGATTAAATAAGATAATATATGTATTATGTTTAACAAAGGCCTGACACAATTCAGGGATTCATAACATATTCTGTAATTAAAACAAATTATTGGGATTTTGAATAAAGCTACAAAGGCCACTTACAATAATATTTTCTTTTCAAATCTTTGCGAAGTATCTAAATTCTTATTACATTTTGAAGGGCATTCTAAGCCATGAAAGCACGAGGTTATACCATTATAGTAATGATTTATTGAAACCATTGTAGATTTACTTATTGAAAAACAGAGGCAAATTATTTCTACAACATAATTGGTGAGCAAATAAAAGAGAATCTTTATGATTAATATTAATCTAGAAAACGTGTTAGTACTGCCAGAAAAGAAATTAGACCATACCAGCTGAAGAATTTAACTTGACTTGCTCGGACCCTTAAAGAAATGCTGTGAAGATAAAGTTTTTGAACCAAATAGATCACAGTGCTGAGAGGTGCTGAAGGTATGATGTAGGAGGCCTTGAGCCCCCTTAGGGACTGAGCTGACAGCAGAGTCTTATGGTCCGGCAATGCCAGGGAATTCAAATAGGAGTCTAAAGAATTACACTGGCAATTGGCCCCTGCCGTTCCACGGATATAAAGGGAACTGTTGGTGGCATTCTGTCACATCAGTAAAATCTTAAGATAAATACCATGTGAAAAATTATAGTACCTCAATGTTACCAAAAGAACACTAAACAATACTTATTTAAGGGCTTCTATGCCAAAAACGTCCCTGAAAATAATTTGGATGTGGAAATACAATTTAATGTATACTTGGTTTGGAGAGGCCTTTTAAAATTGGTTGCCTATTTTATTTTTTAACACGATATGTTTCCGGAGTATTTTGGCAAAACTCTCTGCTGTATTTAAACCTTATGATTGATATCCAGAGGGTTCATTTATTTAAAAAACAGATGTATGATAAATAAATTATGGGGACTCTCCTCAGTAATTATTGTTTCTCTGCAGATGAGATAATTCACATGAAGGTGTTTTGTAGGCAGCAGTAATCTTTAAATTGTTGTTATTTTGAAAATTTTACTGAAAAATGTTCTCATCTTCTTCTGGACATATTTGGGTCTAATTCTGCAGGCTATTCCTGTTATTCACAGACTGCAGTTGATTGATGATGCCTTTTCCTTGTCTAAGTGAGTATATTTTCTTCTCTCATGGTTTTAGAATATACCTCGAGACCTTTATAAAAATAATAGCTTCATCACTATGAATTTGATTATTTAGTATATATAGGCCATAACTGATTCAGACTAGGATGCAATTCTGTAGCTGCAATGGAATTTTATAATATAATGAGTTGCTGGAAATAAAAAGACTACCAATTGAGATTTGGCAGTGATTTCTGTTATCCAAGGGTGGTGGCTACAATTTTAATGCAATCTCGCCCGTATTTTAATATATTGCACAATTATTTATTTTATTTATATTAGATTTACTCAGTGTAAGATATGCTGCTAAGTGTTTATAACCAGGTAAATTAATAAATATTCAGAATTTAAATTTTCAGTCAATAAAAGTAGGAATATATGTAGTAAATTATCTAGTATTTTTTCTTTAGCCAGACATATTGCTTGAGTAAATGTCTACTTATTTTATCCTTCTTTACTCCTTTTTCCCTCTGTGACTTGCAGTACATTTCCTTGTCTAATACTTTGCTGAAATTCCTCTCTCTCTAAGATCACCATGACTTTACTATAATTGACTACATCCTCCTGAAAATGTCATTTTGGCTTCCTTAGACTCTGATATGCAAACCTGGTTCTCCTTGTGTATCTGACTCCTCTTCTACTACTGTGAGCTTCTTAGCACCAATCATGGTTATATTACTTTCTTCTATCTTTCCTTTGATAACTCATTCACTCTTGGGTTTTGGTGACCATTTTATTGCGTATCTGTAGAGTGCCAGCAGATGTAAGGTCCTCAGTAAATGTTTGTGGAAGGACATGTTGATGACTTCCAAATCTACATTGTTACTTATCTTTCCTCCTGTCTTAGGTTTATCCTGTGGTCATATGAATTCAGTACCTTAAACCCTGAACTTCATTTTTGTCTCTACCTTGCTCTTGCTATCAATTTCTCCCTGCATGGCAAAGGTACTCTTCTTTTCATCACCCAAACTTGAAACCTCAGAGATATCCTTGATTCCTCTCTTTACTTCATCTTACATGCACCGTCACCAAGTCTTATCTCTTCATTCTTAGAAATGTCTTTCGGAGGCTCACTTTACCACTTTCACTGCTTCCACACTAAGCCAAGCTTTTTTCATCTCTTGCCTGGCCTATTAGATTAGCCTCCTGTCTTCAGTCCTTTTGAATTTCATTCTGTCTTCTGTAACACTATTGCAATAAAATTGTTAGACGTCAATTTCATTATGCTTTTCCAATTGTTTAAATGCCTAGAGTACCTTTCCACCTAAACTCTTCATCCTGACATTCAAGGATCTGCACAGGCTTGAGCCGACTTACCTTTTAGGCCCTATTTCTCACTATACACAAAGGAAATCCTCTGCCTCAGTTAGCTTCATCTGCCCATCACACTAATTCCCACCTTATCTTATTTGTCCTGGGCTGCCCTCCTCTTTTTCTACTTATTTTAATCCTATGCATCCTTCACTGCTCTTCCCAAGTTTCTCCTCCATGAAGACTTCCTTGACTTTTCTATCTTATCCCTGACTTTTCTACGTGCGTATTTTCCTTCTTTGCTACTTTACAGTATTCACTGCCTTTTCTGGGACTTTTCATTACTGATTTCTTATGCATAAGTCTCAGCTCTTCATTGAAGCTCCTCAATGGTAGGCAAGTGCAGTGTCATATGTACTACAGGCATACCTTGTTTTATTGTGCTTCGCTTTAAGACTTCACAGATATTGCATTTGTTACAAATTAAAGATTTGTGGCAACCCTGAGTCAAGCAAGTCTATCGGCATCATTTTCCAGCAGCATGTGTTCATGTTATGTCTCTGGGTCACATTTTAGTAATTCTTACAATATTTCAAACTTTTTCATTATTGTTGTATCTGTTACAGTAATCTGTGAACAGGAATGGTTGATGTTATGACTGTAATTGTTTTGGGGTGCAATGAATTGTGCCGTATAAGGCTGCAAACTTAATAATTGTGTGTGTTCTGACTGCTCCACTGGCTAGCCATTCCTCCATCTCTCTCCCTCTTCTTTGGCCTTTCCATTCCCTGAGAATCAGTAATATTGAAATTAGGGCCGGGTGCGGTGACTCATGCCTGTAATCCCAGCACTTTGGGAGGCCAAGGCGGGCAGATTGTGAGATCAGGGGGTCAAGACCATCCTGGCTAACATGGTGCAAACCACGTCTCTACTAAAAATACAAAAAAATTAGCTGGGCATGGTGGCGGGCACCTGTAATCCCAGCTACATGGGAGGCTGAGGCAGGAGAAAGGAATGAACCCAGGAGGCAGAGCTTGCAGTGAGCCGAGATCACACAACTGCACTCCAGCCTAGGTGACAGAGCGAGACTCTGTCTAAAAATAAAAAATAAAATAAAATTAGGCCAATTAATAACCCTACAATGGCCTTTAGGGGTTTAAGTAAAAGGGGGAGTCCTGCATCTTTCACTTTAAATCAAAAGCTAGAAATGATTAAGTTTAGTGAGGAAGGCATGTTGAAACTGAGATAGGCTGAAACTAGGCCTCTTGCACCAAACAGCCAAATTGTAGATGCAAAGGATAAGTTCTTGAAGGAAATTAAAAAGTATTACTCCAGTGAATACATGAATGATTTAAAAAAAAAAAAGTGAAACAGCCTTATTGCTGATAGGGAGAAAGTTTCAGTGATTTGGATAAAAGATCAAACCAGCCACAGTATTCCCTTAAACCAAAGCCTAATCCAGAGCAAGGTCCTAACTCTCTTCAATTCTATTAAGGCTAAGAGAGGTGAGGAAGGTGCAGGAAAAGGTGCTAGTTTAAAGCTAGCAGAGGTTAGTTCATGAAGATTAAGGAAAGAAGCCATCTCCACAACAAAGTACAAGGTGAAGCAGCAAATGTTGATGTAGAAGTTATAGTAAGTTATCCAGAAAATCTAGCTGAGATAATTGTTAAAATGGCTACACCACCGGGTGCAGTGGCTCACGCCTATAATCCCAGGACTTTGGGAGGCTGAGGCAGGCGGATCACGAGGTCAGGAGATCGAGACCATGGTGAAACCCCATCTCTACTAAAAATACAAAAAATTAGCCTGGTGTGGTGGCGTGCGCCTGTGGTCCCAGCTACTCAGGAGGCTGAGGCAGGAGAATGGCGCGAACCTGGGAGGTGGAGCTTGCAGTGAGCTGAGATCGCGCCACTGCACTCCAGCCTAGGTGCAGAGCAAAACTCCGTTTCAAAAAAAAAAAAAAAAAAGGGCTGCACCAAACAACAGGTTTTTCAGTTTTTTTTTTTTTTTTTAGTATTATTATATTTTAAGTTCTAGGGTACATGTGCACAATGTGCAGGTTTGTTACATATGTATACATGTGCCATGTTGTTGTGCTGCACCCATTAACTTGTCATTTACATTAGGTATATCTCCTAATGCTATCCCTCCCCCCTCCCCCTTTCCTCCACCCCAGGACAGGCCCCGGGGTGTGATGTTTCCCCTTCCTGTGTCCAAGTGTTCTCATTGTTCAATTCCCACCTATGAGTGAGAACATGTGGTGTTTGGTTTTTTGTCCCAACAACAGGTTTTTCAATATGAAACAATCTTATATAGGAAGAAGATGCCCTCTAGGCCTTTTATAGCTAGAGAGGACAAGTCAATGCCTGGCTTCAAAGTTTCAAAGGACAAGCTGACTCTCTTGTTAGGGGCTAATGCAGCTGGTAGCTTTAAGTTGAAGCCAATGCTCATTTACCATTCTGTAAATCCTAGTGTCCTTAAACATTACCTAAATCAACTCTGCTTGTGCTCTGTAAGTGGAAAAACAAAGCCTGAATGACAGCATATCTGTTTACAGTATTGTTTGCTGAATATTTTAAGCCCATCGCTTAGATCTACTGCTCAGGAAAAAAAAAAAAAAGAAGATTCCTTCCAAAATATTACTGCTCATTGACGATGCACTTGATTACACAAGCACTATGATGGAGATGTACGAGGAGATTAATGCTGTTTTCATGCCTACTAACACAGCATCAATTCTTCAGCCCATAGATCAAGGAGTAATTTCTTTCTTTCTTTTAACTCTTACTATTTAAGAAATACATTTTATAAGGCTATAGCTTCCATAGATAATGATCCTTCTGATGAATCTGGCCAAAGTAAATTGCAAATCTTCTGGAAGGGATGAATCATTCCAAATGCCATTACGAACATTTGTGAGGCATGAAAGGAGGTAAAAAAAAAATCAATATAAACAGGAGTTTTGAAGAAGTTTTCAATCCTCATTGATGACTTCAAGGGGTTAGGATTTCAGTAGAGGAAGTCACTTCAGATGCGGTGGGAATAGCAATAGAACTAGAATTAGAAGTGGAGCCTGAAGATGTGACTGAATTGCTGCAATCTCATGATCAAACTTGAGTGGATGAGAAGTTGCTTCTTATGGACGAGCAAGGAAAGTTGTTTCTTGAGAAAGAATCTAATCCTGGTGAAGACGCTATGACCATTGTTGAAATGACATCAAAAGATTGAGAATATTATGTATACTTAGTTGTTAAAGCAGCAGCAGGGTGTGTGACAGGATTGACTCCAATTTTGAAAGAGGTTTTGCTGTGGGTAAAATGCTGTTAAACAGCATCGCATACTACAGAGGAATCTTTTGTGAAAGGAAACTGAGCAATGTGGCAAACTTTATTGTAGCTTATTTTAAGAAATTGCCATAGTCACCCCAGCTTCCACAACTACCACCCTGATCAGTTAGCAGCCAAGGTTATGACTTGCTGAAGTCTCAGATTGTTGTTAGCATTTGTTGACAGTAAACTACTTTTAAATTAAGGTGTGCATACTGTTTTTCTTAGACATAATGCCATTGCTACTTAATAGGCTACAGTATAGTGTAAACATAAGTTTTATATGCACTGGAAAATAAAAAAATCTGTGTGACTTGCTTTATTATGATATTCGCTTTATTGTGTCTGAAACAGAATCCACAATATCTCTGAGGTATGCCTGTAGTTGGTGTGCACATCAGCAGCTGTCAGAGCATTAGATAGAGAATGACTTCTAATTAATACTTGTTGAATGCAAACTATGCTGTCACAAGAATGCATACAGAATGCATAACTGCTCTATTTCCTAATAATCAGTCCAACATTTGGCCTGAATTTTCTCTAGCCTTCAAGACTTTGGACACTTGAAAGTACCAAATTGAAATGGAAGGCCTGTCAACTTTGCTTGGGTTTCATCCTTTCTATAAGATGAGACAATTACCTTCTCATTTCTTGACTTATTCACATGCCTTATTGAAGTCAGGCATTGAAACATGGAACAAATATGGAACGCATGCAAATTACTTAGCAAGTGAAGGTTTTTTGAGTGTGTGTGTTTTTAAATCAAACAGAAACAATTATATTGAGATTGAAACAGCACTTGAGTTAACCAAGTACCTTGCTGAAGAAGATGAAATTATAGTATGGCATACAGTCTTGGTAAACTTGGTAACCAGGGATCTTGTTTCTGATGTGAACAACTATGATATATACCCATTATTAAAGGTAATTTCATTCTTTCTTATGTAGTTTTTAAATAAATCCTCTCTTCTTCTGTTCGTATTTTAGCCAGCATCAGTGAGACAGGTCTTTTCCAAAGTAATAGTCTTAGTTCCATATATATATATTCATTTCCTTAACAATGGCTGATTGATCTTGGAAGAAAATACCTTAGTCGTAGACCTGGTCTAGGAGATGAGTGAGGTTTGGAAGGGTACTTCATTTTTGGTGAAGTGGCAGTGTGTCCTAAGAAACCGGAAGTGGATGGAAATGGTATGCCTGTTTTTTTAGGGAAAAGAATAGTATTTATTAACAACTATTTTCCCAAGAGATTGTTAGGTAACCAGAATGAATTGTAACAACTCTGTGTCTATAATTGCAATATTTTGACACATAGGAACAGCACTTAAATCCAGAGAGATATGTTCCAGAAAATGTAAAAATTTGAAGATGCTTTTGATGTTAGGAAAAGAAAGGGAGAAATTAGAATTACTGAACAGAGAAATGACATGCCATCATAAATTTAAAAATATATTTTCCATTGTTAGATCTTAAACAGTAATTACAGGAAAAAATAGCAAAGGTGAAATCAAAGCAAAAGTTAGGTAGCCCTCTTTAGGGAGTTACGGGTCACACAAACCAAAAAGTATGTTAGGTGATGATTTCAAGTGAATTTCTGGGCCATTCGGAGGGTGAGATCACAAATACCTCTAATGGTCCCAGACTTTCTTTTTCCTAGTGGCCAAAGTACCAATGGGAATTTAGCTGACCTTGGGATGGTGATTAATAAAAGAAGGCACTAAAATTTTGGTGAAATTGAGGAGGCTCATTGATAACATCTGATGACTTGTCCTGGGTAAAGAAGTAAAACTAATACTTGTTTTTAAAGAATTTCAATGAACAGCATCTAGTTAATTCTTAGGGATATATTAGTAAATGTCTAACTTCTATAATTTTATATTTAACAGCTGATAGCTTATATTTATTTTAAAATTAGGGCTTCAGTTTGTCCAGGACATAAACCAGTTCTTTTTTTTTTTTTTTTTTTTTTTGAGGAATGTATACTTAGTATGGATGTTTTATGGTAGAAAGACTGTTTTATACTTTTACATTTCTTCTCTATTTTGAACATAACTGGAAATGTATGCAATGATGTTAAATGATAATTATAGCTAATTTTTTTGAGTTATTGCTTTGTGCCAGGCAATGTGCTTGCAATATATTATATTATTTAATCCTCATAATACACTGTAACGTTGGTGTTATGGTAAACCACATTTTATGTAAAATGGAACTAAACCCAAAGAGGTTAAAAAATAAGCCAGTTATATATTTATAACAGATAAAGATAATTTCTAAAGAAGTATCTGCCACTTGCCTATCAATGTCTTTTCAGATAAATAAATAGAACACAGTGAAAATTCAGTGTTTGCAAGCCAGAATTAACAGTGTATTTTCTTTGTTGTTTATAGAAGTACCTATTAAAGAGACTTAATTTAATATGGAATATTTATTCAACTATAATTCGTGAAAATGTGTTGGCATTACAAGATGACTACTTAGCTCTGTAAGTATGTTTTCAGAAGCGATAATTGAATAAAATGCATTCATATTAATAGGCTTCCAGAAGTAATAAAATAAAACCTTCATACCTGTTATTCATTGAGATATTTTATATGCTATTATTATTTGAGAACAATAGCTCAGAGATTGGTGGGCTACATGTATTCTAACAGAAAATAGTCGTTTTAGATCTTAATTTACCTGCAAAGCACGTGCATGTACACATAGGAACTTACAGCTCTATATTCTCAAAGCCTAGACTACTGGTTGAAATTATAAATGTTTCCTACTATTGGTGAAGGTGTGCTAAGCAAAGCTAGCCTATACCAGTGAGTTGAAGGGCATGGGGAAGCCACAGGGGAAAAGGTCCCCTCTGTATATTATTGTTAACATAAATTCAGTCATTATGCAGATAAGATGAGGTAGGTGGACAGTGATATAGATCAGTCACTGTGTGTGAGCACAGGTTAGTATCACAAATGACTTTCATATTACCAGTTTGGTGAGGAGAGTAAACACATTGTCATGGTGGTCTAGGAAGGAGGCAAGAGGCAAAATGGGGTGGTAGTATTTCTGTCTTCCTTGTGTCCTAAGTTTTGTGCGTAGGATGGTCTCTAGATTTAGGGAGGGACTCTGTAGCCAGTAACAGTATAGGGATTATACCTACAACTTCTGGCCAACATCAAGTTCAAATCAATTAGACCAAGCAAGAAATACAAAATATACAAAGTATGATTATTCTGACTCAATAGTACTATTCTGGGAGGGCAGAAATTTTAGTGCTAAGGGATGTGACTGGAAGGACATAAAATGTAATGGATGAGTAGGTTGACAATGGTAAGGAATAGCTGGGATCGAGAGTGGCTAGGCAATTTGTATGAATGAATGGGAAGGCAAAAGTGTGCTCAATCAGGCAGCATATTTGTTAACCAGACATATCCTTGGCTCTCCTAAATTGGACTGAAGCAGCCTACTTTTTATAGAATCAGGGACAATTCTCTTCAGAGCAGCTCTAGGGAGTTAGACTGCACTTCCACAGAACTCCAGCTTGTTGCTACCAGCTTTAGATTGGGATGGGTGAGGAGAGGGAGTGAGTAGAGTACGTAAATGAATACCTAGAACTGTCTCTCAGAGGACCTCCACCCTTACACATTCCTCTTCAGCTTATCAGAAGGTCAGTCCAGGCTGGGTTGAAACTGGAAGATGGAGTAACAGAGATTTGGCGCTTGCATTTTCTGGAAACTTATGGCCAATTTGGGTTTCTTTACCCTGACCCCAAACTGGAGTAGGGACCACAAGGCATCACTTACCTGGATTTATTATTGGTCTTCACTCTATTCTTTTGAACTTATTTTGTTTTAAAGTACAGTGTATACCCCTGCTCAGCTGTAAAAACAAACCAAACCAACCAAATACCTTTATTCTTTTTCTGAACATGTATATAACAGCCAGGAGGAGTAGAAGAAACACACTAAAGCAAGAGAAAGCAAATTGTAGAAGGGGAGAAATGAACTCTTCCCTTTCCCTTTCTTGTATAGAGGAAGAACTTTATTTTAAAGTCTTTTAGATCAGATACTCTAAAATCATTTTTTATCCATAAGGCAATTCTAGTGAAAGAGAGGAAAAATAAATTGACAACAGCTGTGGAGTGTGTGTACACCCATGTGTGTTTGAGGGAGATGAAGGATGGCAGTAATTTGTTTCTCACTTTCAAAAAATACTGGTCTTAGGAGCTTTTTTTGGTGCCTAGGAGCCTCTCAGTAAATATTTCTCTGAATCTTAAATATCTCTGTCATCCACAAAAGCAATTTTTTTAAACAAACCCAATGTCATTGAAAGGATATTTAAAAATACCCATCTTTTTATGAAACACACATTTTTGGAAGCAGAGAAAATGAAGGTGGTAATGCAAAATAAACTGTTTTTCTTTGACTTTTTCTTCAAGAATATCACTGGAAAAACTTTTTGGAACTGCGTGTTGGTTGGGCCTTGAAGACTGCCTTCAGCTGTCAAAAGAACTCTTCACAAAATGGGTGGACCATCCAGAAAATGAGTAAGAGTAATATTGTAATTCCTCTTGTTTTTGTCCTATTTAAGCACCAGCAATTTCCCTTTTTGATGTACTCACTGTGGGAATGAGTGTTTTGCTTTCACTTGGTTAGGCGCTCTCTCCTACTATTCTTTTCAAATACCTTTTTAAAAAAACCAGTGTTTAATGTGGGTCTGTGTATAACAATAGACTAGAATTTATACAATGAATTGTCACCTAGGACCTTTCACTGCCAATGCATTCTTCCAATAAGCATTTATTTGGAGCTGTCTCTGCTTGACTTGAATCTTAATAGGTTGTTCTTTATGATTGTTTGTGATTGTTATATCTATGAGTGCAGCAGAGCACCTCCCTCTCCATCTCTCTCTTAGTTTGTTGCCTCACTGAGCGCTGAGACTCTCATTTTGGTTTTATTACCTTTAATATACCACCTCAGATGGACTCTTAGGAAATGTGATAATGAGATATGAGATACAAGACCAACTTGTATTATCAATATACTCTATACTATTCTAATTTCCTTCTTTCTTAAAGCCCCTTAGTTTGGAATTGATTATCTCTTCTCATGGAATTAATGCTAATGACAGTTCTGACAATTGCCTCCCTAGATTCCTACTTTTGACCTTTATATCTGTGACTACAAATATTTTTTCTAGATTCATACTCTAAAGTATGATAACCTGGGGAAACATAACTACTATGAAAAATATCATTTTATTTTATATTTTACAGAATACCTTATCCAATTAAAGATGTGGTTTTATGTTATGGCATTGCCTTGGGAAGTGATAAAGAGTGGGACATCTTGTTAAATACTTACACTAATACAACAAAGGAAGAAGAAAAGATTCAACTTGCTTATGCAATGAGCTGCAGCAAAGACCCATGGATACTTAACAGGTGATTATGCTCAACTTACCTTGAAATTTCCTGGTAATGGAAAAAAATAGAAATGTGCTAATGTAAGTATGAAAATGATGCATATTTGTGCTGCACGATCTTAGAACCATGCGATTTTGATTTCGTTTATTTAAATTAACTATGTTGGATGTTTAAAATGTATTTTTTGCAAATGCACTTTTGCAGATTTATGGAGTATGCCATCAGCACATCTCCATTCACTTCTAATGAAACAAATGTAATTGAGATTGTGGCAGCATCTGAAGTTGGCCGGTATGTCGCAAAAGACTTCTTAGTTGACAACTGGCAAGCTGTGAGTAAAAGGTAAGAAGGAGAGTGAGACCTTTCTTTCATTTAGGTCACTGGTTTGGCGCTGGAAGCTCAGCTGTAGTCTAGCTAGGTCACAAAAGTCTTTTGCATTGACTAGAAAAGTGATCATTTTTCCTTCGTTTAGTCTCACTACAAACTGCCTGTGTTATGGAAGAGCAATGCATGAACTTTTAACTATGGCTTGAATATTTTTATCTTTTAGTTAGCAACATGCCATACTCATAAAATAGATGCCTATGCTACTTCTGATAAATTTGCCTTAGTTCACTTTTCTTGCACATTCTGCACAAAAAGTGTTTCAGACTCAAATTAATTTGCTCTCTACATCTTATGCGTTTGTTTTTAGGGCTTAGTTTATAGTCAGCAGTTTTGCTCAATTTTGCTAATACTTTTGTTTGAATAGACAGTAACATTATTTATGGATTGTAAGAAGGAAATAAAAGTTCAACTTAATAATTAAAATTTTATTTATAGTCAAAATGGCACAGGAACATTTACTTAGTTCTTTGTACATCTGAATATTTAATTATCACTAATTAAACAGATATATTTGACATGATAATATGTATGTCACTAGTCCTAATGTAATGATGAAGGTAGTATAACATTATAAGTAAAAATGCTTATGCCAGATTAAATTTTATATTAATGATATGGAAAGTATCTATACTGAATTTGTTAAAATGTGACTGATCACTAACAAGTTAGCAATTAGTTTTTCTCACGCATATTCCACTGGATGCTATTCATGAAGATGGGGATGATAAGCCTTCTGGGACAGAAGAGACAATAGCTCCATCAGTTTTGAAACTGTTTTAACCCTCACTTTTGCAGACTCACAGTGCATTTTAGCGTTATAAAGTATCCAAGAAGCCCTGCAGAAGGAAACTTAGAGTTTTCCATACAGTTTGACTACACAACATCTTCTAGGTGTAGTTCTTCCAAACTCCAGCTTGGGATATGCTGATGTAAACAAAGCGTCATTTTGCCGGTAGAACAGTTGTTCCAGAAGAAAGACAGATGGGAGAAACAAAATTTTCCAACCCTCTCATTTGGTTCTGAAACTTAAAAACACCCATTAGTTAACATTTAGGCCTTGTTTTCTTCTTCTATAGAATAATAGATGTATTCGATAAATGTAAGATTCTTTCTAGTAATAAAAAGTTTTAGTTTTTCTACATCAAGATGCAGTTCAAATTGTTATTGGAGATGTAAAGGGATTAGGACTTGGTATCTGATAAATGCTGTAGAGGAGAGATGACAAGGGCTTTTGGGGATTTAAGGGGAAGAAAGGGATGTGCATGTGATTTGAACAAGCATAGTTGCAAATCTCCTCCTTCTTCCTGGAGGACAGAACATCAGGAAATGCCTGGAGGCAGAGCTGGGAGGCCAACTTGAGACTAGTCACAATAACTGGCAGGAGCTTAGCACACTGGAGAGGAGATGGGGTGGGAAGGTAAGTTGAGGGTCAGAGAGAAGGACAGGTGATAACAGGCCCTGAATATCATGTGAAGGAGTTTTATTTTGTGTGCTCTTCATTGGTGATGTCCTGTTTCTAACTGGTGTCGTATGTGAAACACACACACAGGCTGTCGTGATTATGACAGTGTGTTAACACTACTGGGGGTCAGTTCTAGAACTGGGGGATGGGGATAGACTTAACTAGAGCAGTATAGCAAAGTGGTGGTTTCTTCCTCTAAGAACTATGGAAAGTGTCTCTTCATTACTGTCCTTTGTCCTTTTATTTATTGTGCTTTAGTTTTTCATGTATCCACTAGAGACATGGTATGTCAAAGAGTTAAGGCAATAGAATCTAGAATCAGATCAATCTTAGGATAAGGAGAGTGCTAAATATGTAACCTTAAACAAGATTTTTAACCTAAGCTTCAGCTTTCTCATTCATAAAATGAGGATAATAATGAATAGGCTTTAAGATAATTTAATAATGTGCTATTTAAGGTGATTGGTACACAATAAATGTTTAGTGTTCATTATTATTATCTTAGTGAGATAATATGATGTATGTGCTTTATTACAAGTCCCTATATCCTTCACTTTATTTCTTTTTCTCAATATTATCAATTTCTATTTTTATGTTATTGATAACATCCCTCAGCAGTATTAGAGTCTCATGTTTAGAATGAAAAACACACATTGATGTTGTTCTTTAAAATAACATGTTTAGTCTGGGCACGGTGGCTCATGCCTATAATCCCAGCACTTTGGGAGGCCAAGGCAGGAGGATCACTATAGCCCAGGAGTTTGAGAACAGGCTGGGCAACATAGCAAGACTCTATTTCTACCAAAAAATTAAAAAACAAAATAATGTGTTTATATATGCAATAATTACAGTTTTCACAGCCACCCATGAAATAATTACCAATTAATAACCAAGACTCAGAAGTTAAATAACTTAAAGTCAACACCTAGTAAATAAAAAAACTTGAATTAGAAAGCGTGTCCCCTGGCTCTGATTCCCGGCTCTCTATTTACTTCCTCCTAAGTAAGAAAATGCATACTTCATAATTTTTTTTTTGAGAGTACTACTGAAAATATTTAATGTTTCAATGTGTACTTAACTAATGCCTCATCTACATTTTCAGTGGCTCACGCCTATCATAATCCCAGCACTTTGGGAGGCCAAGGCAGGAAGATCACCTGAGGTCGGGAGTTCATGACCAGCCTGACCAACAGGGAGAAACACCGTCTTTACTAAAAATACGAAAGTAGCCAGGCATGGTGGCAAATGCCTGCAATCCCAGCTACTCGGAAAGCCGAGACAGGAGAATCGCTTGAACCCGGGAGGCAGAGGTTACAGTGAGCCAAGATCAACCCATTGCCCTCCAGCCTGAGTAGGCAACAAGAACAAAATTCTATTTTTTTTTAAAGATATGCTATATCCTTTAAACATTTTGAGATGCCAAGATTTGTTCAAATATTTTAAATTTGTTTTACTTAGAAAGCCCTTCTCATGATGTGATTTATTTATCTCAATTCCAGAAAATGTTTAAATAAATGAAGTGGCTTTTCAGTTGATTTTAAAAAAATTAATAAACTTAATTTTTAGGATAGTTTTAAGTTCACAGCAAAATTGAGCAGACAGAGTTCCCATATATCCCTGTCAGCACACAGGCACAAGCTCCCCCTCTATCAACATCCTGCATCAAAGCCACACATTTACAGTCACATGTTGATTAACAACAGAAATACATTCTGAGAAATGCATCCTTAGATGATTTAGTCTTTGTGTGAACAGCACAGACTGTACTTACACAAACCTAAATGGTAGAGCCTACCACACACCTGGGTTCTATGGTATAGTCTATTGCTCCTAGTTTACAAACCTGTACAGCATGTTACTGAATACTGGAAGCAGTAGTAACACAACTGTAAGTATTTGTGGGTTTTTTGTTTGTTTTTTGTTTTTTGTTTTTTGTTTTTTGTTTTTTGAGAGGGAGTCTCGCCCTGTCACCCAGGCTGGAATATAGTGGCGCCATCTCGGCTCACTGCAAGTTCCGCCTCCTGGGTTCACACCATTCTCCTGCCTCAGCCTCCCGAGTAGCTGGGACTACAGGCGCCTGCCACCACGTCTGACTAATTTTTTTGTCTTTTTTAGTAGAGACAGGGTTTCACTGTGTTAGCCAGGATGGTCTTGACCTCCTGACCTAGTGATCCACCCGCCTCGGCCTCCCAAAGTGCTGGGATTACAGGCGTGAGCCACCGCGCCCAGCCAGTATTTGTGTATTTAAACATATCTAAACATAGAAAAGGTAATGCATTGTGCTACAATGTTACAAGACTATGACATTGCTAGGGGATAAGAATTTTTCGGCTCCTTTTTAATGTTGTCCATTGTTGACTGAAACATTGTTATATGGCTCATAGCTGTACTATAATTGATTAACATAAACAGGCACATCATTATCACCCAAAGTCCCTAGTTTACGTTAGGGTTTACTCTTGGTGTTGCACATTCTATGGGTGTTGATGTATTAATGTATAATGATGCATATTCACCATTGTAGCATCATACGGAATACTTTCACTACCCTAAAAATCCTCTGTGCTGTGCCTACTCATCCTTCCCTCTGCCCATAGTCAGTTGCTTTTTTATGAAAAAGTTTGAATAATCTACTTCTTATTCCAGAAGTTTTCATTTTATTTTTGTTTTTGCTTTTTAATGTGTTGAGCTTTTGGTTGCTGGTTTGGTCTTGGCTGTGGCAGCTAGAATCAGGGGGAGTACGAGCAGAGCGGCTTTGCACCCCTCCCATAAGGTGGTATCTTGCTGGGATCTTATGCTCCATTTCTACAGGGTGAGAGACAGGCTGGCAGAGGCAGCTTGCCTAAATGCAAAAACAAAAAAATACCATCTTATGTCCAGCTTGGCCCTGAGCATGAAGTGACCAGTGCTGTGGTTTTGAGTATATCCCTCCCTTATCTCAGAGCACTCATGGGCATATGTCTCACAGTGACATGCAGGCAAGCTCACAGACATCGTCTCCACACCAAGGCACATGTTGGAGTTGAGTATATCGCCAATAGCGGCGCAGGAACCGCTGTTCCTTTCAGCCAGGCCCAGAATTCTTCCCAGGAAGCCTAATCTGGAAATACATTTTGGAATATTTGATTGAATAAAACAACTTTTGGCTTGGTCTTGCCCCTCACTGTCATGTACAGAGCATTGCACTGGTTGGTGTGGGAAAGTTTAGTTAATTATTGGGCCAAAGATGATCTCTTGAATACTCATTCCAATGACGAAGACTCCATTGGTCATGGAGCTATATTTCAAGTTACAGAAAAGTCAGTAGGTACACATAGCTATGAATAGGTCCTATGGAAGCATATGAATGGGGGTGAAGCAATAGTATTTTTGGGACTTTTCAATGGATGTGGTAGAAGCATTATTTGTGCCATTATCATCTCTGTTAAATGGGCTTCACAGCATACAGAAAAGCCAGTTTTATCTCAATATAGAATACAGAGTATGATCAGTTTTAAACTCATCCTGTCCAAAATGAATCTTACGCTCTTCATTAAGCACTTGATTTTTTTCTCCACATGTTATTATATTGCCTAAAGTCTTAAGCTTAAAAACATGGAATCATTTTCACTTCTCCTTGGTTGTATTTCATGTTGGGGAACACAGCCAAAAAGGCTAAACAGGAGCACAAGCAAAGTGAGAGGTTTTCAGAGGGGAGGGTCCAAGCACTGGAGTCTGTTCCCATGGCATGGATCAGGCTGGATGCCTTGGTGTCCCCATGCTTGCCGCGTGGCCATCCTTGCCAGAAGGAATCTGACATGGCAGGGGAGATGAAGGGAGGGGTAATGTGAGAAGAGGGAGAGGCAGAAAGGAGAGCCAGACTGGAGTACTGAAATCACTGTTCCCACACTAATGTTAGATGTTATGAACTTTTTAAAAAGGATTACTATATTGACTCATATTGGCTTTTGACTTCATATTAATTAGAATGTATTTGAACAGTGATGGGGGTAAACTATTTGTAATGCAGTTTTGTTGAGTAATATTTGAAAGAGATTGCTCTCTCAACAAGAATGATAAATCATGTGTTTCAAAAATAGCCCCTCTTGAAGTTGACAAGAGCAGGAAGGAATGAAGTGTGCCAGGTAATCTAATAGGTGCTTCCATATACATTATCTCATTTATGCTCCAGAACAATGCTTCTAAGTATCTGTTATTTTCCATTTTTACAATTTATAAATTGTCCAAGGTAATGTCAAACCCAGCCCTGCCTCCTCAGGTACCTTTCTCCTGTGTCTGGCAGAAATTAACACATTTAGCACCATAGGTAGGTTTCCTCTGTTTTCTATTTTTATTTTTAAGGTTGGAATTTGAGTTCTTTGGAACTCAAGTTTCTTGAGTCATTTTATAGGTTTTTTCTGCCTAGTTGGCCAATTAAAATAGAGAACTAAGAAATGTTTCCTCTTTCTTCATAAAAACAGTTTCGCTTGCCTCAATTATATGCAGAGTTCTATTGTCCTTCACGTTGCTCAGGTAGACACAGTGTAAGTTACAGCTAGGAACTCAGAAAAACAGCAGCACTATTTTCTCTCACCTTTATTAGTATATTATGCCAAAGTTAACTCTTATAATTTTTAATTTCAAGTACATATTTTTGAAGTAAATCAATTGTGTATATTAACTCTTCAACCATCTCTTGGTCAGTCCATTATAATAACCCTATTTTAATTTTTCTTTCTTTTTTAATGCACCCAAAAGTCTTTTATTTACTTTTTTAACTACAGCCACACTTTGAGTAGGTAAGTATCTGCTGTTTTTTCATAGCAATACTTCACAGTTATTTTAAGATTTTTTTTGCTAGATATTCAGGGACACTAAACGAGAGGGAAAGTTTCCATTACCACACCTATTGAAACAAGCACAGGTAGGGCCATGGTGCCCAGCCTTCAGGGTCACCAACATTTAGAGAACATCGGAAGACACGGATCTTCTCTCCAAAAAAGCACGAACAAAAACAACATTTTAAATACATGTTCAGGGGGCTTTAGTCAGCAGTTCTGAAATGGATCCTCTCTTAACTACTGTTTTTTACGGGACACAATTTATATATTTATTTATTCCTTTAGAAATTGTATTGAGACATGTGACGTGTATTCCAACTACCTCATTTTAATAGATAATGGTTGTTTTTAAGAAGAACTTTTTAGATTTAGATAACAGATTTGTGTAACACATATAAGTATTTAACTATCAATATTTCCTTAGTGTTAATAGGATTTTCTATTGAAAGATGACGCTAAACTAGTTCATACATGTTTTTACCTAGATTTAGGACATAGGAATTAATAGGGGCCGTACACTTGGCTTTCATCTGCTGTATAAAATATAACTTTATTTTGCAAAATGCTTTCCACCCTTGATTAACATATTATTGCCTTGTAGGTATGGCACACAATCATTGATCAATCTAATATATGCAATAGGGAGAGCCATAACTACAGATTTACAGATTGTGGAGGTAAGCACTTTAAATATTATGAAACACAATGATAATTTGGAAACCACTTTTTATGCAATTTGGACTTGTTAAAATTAAAAATAATAATATGCTTATCTGAATTATTACAGTCTATGCTTCTGTTGCTGCTGTATCACTGTGAAGAAGTGTTTTTAATTGTATCCTCCTCCTGAAATAGATATCACCTGTTCATGGAGGGTGGTACTTCATCCTTTCTCACCTGAATGCAGGGGACTCTCGCCCAGGGTTCCTGTCCCAGATTGGGCTTCCTTCTGTCCCACCTTTGCCATCACTGCCAGTCATTGCTGTGTTCCAGAGCTTCAGTAGCTTTTTATAGTTTTTCAAAGAAATTTTGAAATCCTGTGATTAGCACATGAGGCCCTTCATGATCTGGCCCCTACATTACAGTTTGGCTTCATTTTTGCTCACCTCACCACCAAGTGTCAGAGGGCAAGAGAGATGGACAGACACCCCTAAACACATTTCCTCTAGCTATACTGTACCACTTACAAATTTTCTTGAATTATTGTATAGCTTCACATTTTCTGGATTTCAGAAACACTCTACCTTTTGTCTGGAGAACGTTCCTCATCCCAGTTCCTGGCTGGATAATTCCTAATCATCTTTTAAGATTCTGCTCCTATTATCTATTATGGGAACTTTTTAATGAAGGATTTATACCCTTTCCTCATCTATACTTTCAAGTAATCCTATGAATATATTTTTACCATAGTGCTTATTACCTTATAGTGTAATCACTGGTAAATATGTCTACCCCATGAGGCTACAATAAGCTCCCTGAGGACTGAGATGATATCTTAATTTTGTCTATTCTAGATTCTTACCGTTTCCTGGCTTTGCTTTCCTCTAGGCTGAATTTTTATTAGGCAGTCTTTTTCCATGTGGAGAGAAGCATAGCTCCCTGCTTATATAATCCTCAGCACTCCCAGCTGCAGAAGGAAGGATACTTTCTCATAGCTTCAAGAGTTCCTGCCCTGAAAAAAGCACTTTGGTTGGTCCTACTTGGGTCAGAGGCAGCAATCACTGTGTCCAGGGGAGATGGAATACTCTGATTGGTCTAGCCAGGGTCGAACAGCCCCACCCAAGTCACAGGCACTGGGAAGGGGAAGGGGAAGTTCTGAAAGAACAAAGGGCTGTAACCAGAAAGTAAACGAAGCAGACAAAAGCAAATGTCTACAAAAAGATACTTTCACACAAAGTAAAACAAGGATACAATATAAATACAACCTCTACACACCCAGTAGTGTAGGTAAAATTAGACAGATTTATGGTACCAAATGGTGGCAAAGATATGGAGCAACTGGAACTCTTTTATCCTGCTGGGAGGAATGTAACATGGCACAACCATGTCAGGAAACAGGCAGTTTTTTAAAATGTTAACTGGAAACCATCTAAATGCCCATCCATAGGTAAATGAATAAGGAAAAGTAATATACCCACACAATGGAATACTATCCTGAAATTTTTAAAATTTGTGTAGCAACATGGATGAATATCAAGGTGATTATGTTTGGTAAAAGAAACCAGTCACATTCTGGGTAATGCAAATGGATCTATAGTGACAAAGGGCAGATCAGTGGTTGCTTGGGACAGAGAGATGGACTGCAAGAGGGCCTGAGGGCCCTTTTTCAGGGTAGAGAAAATGTACTTGATTGTGTCTATGGTTTCAAAGGGGTACACATTGGTCAAAATTCACTGACTTGTACAGTTTAAGTATATCTAGTTTGCCTCTACAGAATCTAGTGAAGTTTTGTTGTTGTTAATGAATAATAAATGAGGTTCGTATAAATTTAGCAATCTTCAAAATTTCAAAATTCTAGTCACTGACAGCTTTTCAAAATTGGAAAAATGGATTTAGCAGTAGTTAAATTGTTGCAATTTAAAAAAATAAATGAATGAGCTAAGATGAATATCCTTGCCAACAACTATTAATGTCCAGCAGTCCTGCTAGGCTGCATCAGTTCACAGGGTAGTATCTGAAATAAATAATAAAAAAGAAAGTGAAAATGAAATCATTTGCCTCCCTTGTCCCTCTCCAAAGGCACAATTTTCAAACACCTTCCGCATCTCTGGCTCTGGTTTTTATGTTCCCCCGCTAGACATACTCTCAAGCACACATAAAGCCCACCCACAAGCCCAAACACCATCGCCACTCCCCTCCCACCACTACAGGAGCCCAATCCTGGGCACACTGTCCGTGATGTGGAGTTGTGGGCTGTTGGTTACCACCTCCTGGCGGGTGTGAGCAGAGAAGGAAAGAGTGGGGGAGGATTGTTCCTGGCTCTTTAACTTACTTTTCCCTAAAACATTTCTTTTACATTGTAATTAGGCTTGATAGCCCTATTACTATGCAATTTTGAGTATATTAGGGTTGAAGTGAGCTGTTGTGAACTGGAATGTGCATCTTCATCTTAGGGCTGTAAGTGTTTGGAGTTCTAATCCACTGATACAAAAAGAGACTTTTGGTAAAATGAAAATTGAAAAAACTTACAACTTATTTATATTTTGGAATATAACTTATTTTTCACTTGGAGTCTGACTTATACGTAATATTGCAACAAATGTTCTAATAACTGTATGCTTGACCTGACCCAATGAGGTAATTCAGCCAATGGACGAATTCATTATCTAAGTGTTCTCAAATAAAGAATGACAGTTGTAAAGATGCAACTATTATGTACCAATTTTGAGCTTTGGAAGTTTCAGTTTCTTTTGAGATTTAAAAAAAGTGAGGGGGTTCACTGTATCTCTGTCTGCAAATCTTAGAGAACACTCTATTTGCCTTCAGTAAATATTCATTGAGACTTAATATGTGCTTTGGGACTAGAGCAATGAATAAGGCATAGTTTCTGCTTCATGGACCTTCCTGTCTACATCTGCTTCTTTGGGGTAGGTGTGGTGTTCATCACATTGTCTCAGTCACAGTCTCCCCAGGGACACACAATCTGGGAGTATACATTTCTACTCATTCCAACCATCATCACCAATTTACAAAATCATGTTGCTGCTTAGCATTTAGATATTTGTTTTGTCCAAATGGGAAGTTAGATTGCACTGATCATCTGTCTCTCTGTCCTTCCAGCTGCAGCAGTTTTTCAGTAACATGTTGGAGGAACACTCGAGGATCAGCATTCATGCCAAATTACAGACAATAAAGAATGAAAATCTGAAAAACAAGAAGCAAAATGCCAGGATGGCTGCATGGCTAAGGAGAAACACATAGCTTGTGGCTACCTTTCAGCACTCCTCTTGCCTATTATAATGTAGTTTGCTCACAGTTTTGTCTTCCAATACTTTATGAGTCTGGAAAACCATACATTTTGTTTGTATTTCAGTCACATTTATTACTTAGAGTGCCTTTCTTCTCATATTGTCATGTTTGGCCCTGAGGTTGGGTGATTGCTGACAATTTTGCCAATGCTGCTGTATTTCTGGGAAAGATGTCACTTCACGTTGGGCTGTAATCCCACAGAATCCACCTTAAATGTTGTGTAAAAACAAATTAACCTAAGAAAGTCTTGCTTATTTTGTTGTGAAGGCCAGTGGAATATAAAATCATTGGCATTAATGAGTGGCACATTCTTTGCTGAGGGAAATAACAGTTTAGCCAGGCCCGAGGGTTTATTTAGTTCAACATTGAAAATCGAAAAGACTAATGAGAAGATAACATGACAATATGAAAAGACAGAAACTCAAAAAGTATATTCACTAGAAGACAGAAGAGCCAAAGAAAAGCAAGTTGAAAAAGAAAGAGGAGACAATTTAACGAGCCCTAAAGGCAAGAAGTGTGTCTTCTCCTGCCCATTTCTCTCTCCCACAGTATATCCTGCATTGAATCATGCGTTGCTAGTTACTGAATTTTATGGTGTCACAAAAAGACAAATGATTGTAGGATCCATGGAAGTGCACTTAGGCTTGCTGTGGTGGAGGCCACAGTGGAGATGAAGGCTTTGCTCTGAAGCTCTTGATTGTGTATTCACCAGTGGGATGGACACCCTTTCGGCCTAAGCGTATGAGTGAAAATAATGACGTCAAAAGACAATAGGAAGTATGGACTACTATTTAGGGCAAAAGGAATCCTGAAATGAAGGAAACAGAACTACAAGGCTAACTGGAGCATAATCTTACAGTTTTGCACTCAGGGGATTAAGTTTGAAACATGGTGTCTTTTGGCCAAATTGAACCTACTTGTAATGTGGACTAACTTACTTTACACATTTTGGTCAGTCCCAGTATATGGAATTAGCTTAGTTTTCTCATGCTTGATTAAAACAAGACAACTAAAGCCAATCATTCCTCTTGTAGACTTTGTGTATATGATTTAATCTTTTATTTTATTTTTATTTTTGTAGAATGGGGTAAAACTACAGATCTCCACCTCAGGGTGATATTTGTAAAGGTTAAGGAGTATGACATCAATTAACAGTCTTTAAAGGTGTTACATAAGCTCAAAGCAATGTGACCTAAGACGTTTTTCCTATTTCTTGTATAAGTTAAGGCAGCCATAAATGAAAATACGAAACAAAATTTTGCTTTTATATTTGCTTCACAAGAGGGTTCTCCCTGAGTGTCAGGGGGAGGCTGTGGGGCTTCACCACGTGGACAAACGAAAGCACAGGTCAGAGAATTTCTTCTTCAAATTTAGAAATGTAAATTTTCAGCAATAAAATATCTGCATGCCTTCAAAGTGTTGTAGGTGAGATACTTTCCTGTTTTTTTTCTTAAACATTCTATATTTCCCATATTTCCTCTGATAATGCATCTCATCTTTCAATAACTTTGTCTTCATGTGTCCTCTCAACTGCTTTTCTCTTCCTCCTCTTCCTCTCTGTCTTAGTCCATTTTGTGCTGCTGTCACAGAATACCTTAGACTGGGTAATTTGTGAAGAACAGAGATGTGTTTCTTATCATTCTGGAGATTCCAAGGTCCAGGGGCCTGCATCTCACTAGGGCCTTCTTGCTGTGTCATCCCCCATGGTGGAAGGCAAGAGGGCAAGAGAAAGAAGAGGGAAGAGGACTGAACTCATCCTTTTTATCAAGAACCCTCTCCCAAGACAACTAGCCAACTCCCATGATAAGAGCATTAATCTATTCATGAAGGCAGAACCTTCATGACCTAATCACCTCTTGAAAGTCCCACCTCTCAACATTGCATTGAGGATTAAGTTTCCAACACATGACCTTGGAGGGACACATTCAAACCATACATAGCTCTCTCCTCTATTTCCACTCCTGTTGTTTCTCTCTCGAGCTCCCTCTTCCCTTCTCCCCTTTTCCCCTTTCTCCTCTTTCCAGTGACCTCTGCCTTCCTTCTGCCTGGTTGTTTTTATCCTCACTCCTTGGTCTTCCCACACAACCATGGTCTCAGTCCACCAAGTGTGCTTTGAAGCTGACACTCAGGGTCAAGAAGGCTCTGATGCCTGGTATTGGGTGATGCCAAGAACTACTGATCTTGCCAAAAGAGCATGTAGGCTGGTCTTTCCAGACAGTTAAAAGTTAAACTGAATCCTATTACATCTTAGCTTCTGTGGTAATTAAATACTGCTGAAGGTGTTTCTCCAAAATCAAATGCCCAAATATTTGATTAATAGTCTTTCCTCTAAATATGAGGAAAAAAATAGATGATATAACATTTTTACTTACTTGGATGAAGCTGGTTACTTAAGCACTGCATTTTATTATGCTTTACCTTATACAAAGTATAAAAACAAGTAATTGTTGATTGGTTTCTGTGGTAGCAATAATGCAGTAACAGGTCAGGGAGTGGTACTGAGGCTGATTTGTCTGTGTGGCATTAATACTTTATTAACCAATAAAAACTGCTTGTCTATTATCACCCCAACTATAAAATGATTTCCCTGACCCAGTCCATTTATTGTATACCTTTCTTCCTGAAAATAATTAACAATGTATACAATATAGTCATGATTTTTTCCAATTTCGTAATTAGAAATTAAATTTTTTCTCACAATCTTATGCCTTTTTGTTTGTTTGTTTTGTTTTGCCCAAACCCATTCAGTGACTTGTTATTGTTGACTTTAAATGAAAGAACAAATGCCTTAGTGTGATGTTCAACATCTTTTGTAATTTAGATCTCTGGGACCAATCTGTATAGCAATTTATTCTGGGGGAGGCATGAAGAAGCAAAGTGAGATGAGATTTAAAATGTAGCTCATCTTAGTTACTTCTCGTGTTTAATCCATTCTTTGCTCCAATAAAAGCTATTTTTTTCTCATCCGAACTGTAGCAGGATTACCATGTTCAAAGCAAAGCCTTAAGGGATGCTTACAAGTAAATATAACTGCCTCCCCCATGTAAAGAATGATTTAGCACAGTTAGCAGCATTTGAAACCATACATATGTTGCCTTTGGCTCATTCTTCTCTCTAATTCAACAAGATTTAGCAAAGGTTATCTCTACAACACACATTTTTAGGAGTTATTTGGCTCTTCCTCTTCCCTTCCCTTCATAAATAAGTCAGTCCTAGAGGTGAAATAGAGCAAGGTGGCCCATGACTTGAAGTGGGCATTAAGAGTTTGAATGGGGTGAAGAAAGAATCCACACAGAGGAGGGGAGATCACAGCAGGATATCAGAACCCAGACAGGGTGAATAAGGTTAGCACACGGTGGTGGAGGGGATTATGACATGGTGACTTAGAGCCCAGATAGGGTGAGAAGGGCATCTAATGGGGGTTGTGCAACCCAAAATGGGCAGTTCAAGTCCTTGTGGGGTAAAGAGGATATACATATGTTGGAAGGTGGCCTAGTATGAGGTATCAGAGCCTGGGGAGGGTAAGGAGGGAATCCACATGGGGAGGGAGAGAGGCAGATATAAAAGGTGAGTCGCCACAGGGTTATGGGCAAACAAGAAAATACATCCATGATAATAGGATACAGGCTTCTCGTAGTTGGAGAAGGGAGTTACAGATATTCAAATGAAGGGAACAAGAATGAACTGTTCTGGTATGGAATAGGAAGTATTTGTGTGGACTCATAGTTTTCAATATATAGATAGATTCATAAGTATTTGTAAAGTATGTAATAAACAGCTGTAATATGTGTAGATATATTTTGCTCTTTATCTGAATATACATAGATATAGATATAGTTTTTGCCATTACTTTTAGTGGCAAAAACCACAATTACTTTTGCACCAACCCAATATATCTATATCTACATCATCTCTATCTATCTCTATTTACATAGAGATAGAGAAAGAGTAAAAGTAATGGCAAAACCTGCAATTACTTTTGCACCAACCTAATGGATTTAGACTCTAGCTTCCCTCCTGAGAGAGAGTAGCAGCAGCAACACCTAGTTATGGACTGAATGTATCCTCCAACAATTCATATGTTGAAGCTCTAACCCCCAAGGTAATGGTATTCAGAAGTGAGGGCTTTGGGAGGTAATTAGGTTTAGATGAGGTCTTAAGGTTGGGGCCCACATGATGTGATAAGTGCTCTTACAAGAAGAGGAAGAGACACCAGAGCATTCTCTCTCCCTCCATGTGTGTGCACCAAAAACGGCACGTGAACACAGAGAGAGGACGTGGCTGCCTACAGGCCAAGAGGAGCACTCTCACCAGGAACCGAAGCTGCCGGCACCTTGATATTGGACCTTCCAGTCTCCAGAACTGTGAGAAAGAAATGTCTATTGCTTAAACCACCCAGTCTATGGTATATTGTTATGGCAGCTCAAACTAAGACAACCCTAATAATGAGCACAGCTATTGCCCATATCTTGACTTCTAGATGCCATTCTCCACTAAAAGAGCCAAAGTTCCTTGAAGAAATGGCTGATTTCAGGGCCAGGACAGGACAGGAAAGGGGCAATTAAAAGTGGAACATATTTTGAAGCAAAAAGCAAGGAAGTACTACAAAAAATAATGGGGACATACCAAATGGACCCAAAAGCCAGCTTGAAGGAAACCCCACTGGCCTAATCTGGGAAAGTTTGAGAATCATAATAATAAAGCAGTAAGGGAAATCATGAGCTAAATAACAATTAAAATTTTGATGAGGAAGGGTATTTACATAATTTCAAAGTTCTTTCCCACAAAGTACAGTTGAATAATGAAGGCAAAATGAGTAATTTACAATGGGAAAAGCCTGGCAGATGTCACCTCACTCAAGTGATCAGTTCCAATGATATTCCATCACAGTGGGATAAATAGAAATTTTATTCCATTTAATAAGATGAAATGACAAAACTACATCATTATTCTTGTTATACTTCTAACAAAGCTGCAAACATGAATCTAATAATGAAGAAAAAAACAAATTGAGGGACATGCCGCAACAATAATATCCAAAAGTCTCAAGGTCATGAAAGTCAAGGAAAGACAGAGGATCCGTTCTAAACTGGAGGAGCTTAGAGACATGACAACTGAATGTTGTGTGTGGTCCTAAACTGGTTCCTTTTGCCATAAAAGACTAATGTTACAGGGACAATTGGCAAAACTTGGGAGGAGTCTGAAGATTAGATGCTATCATTGTTAATTTCTCAACTTTGATAGTTTGTTGTATTTATGTAGAAAATATTTTGGTTGTGAGAAATATACATCAAGGAGTGAAACAATAACCTGCTGATTCAGGAAAAAAATATTTTTATAGTAACTCCAGCTTTTCTATGAGTTTCTGAATAAATTAAACTTAAATAAAAGAGTTATTTGTTACTGGAACTGCAATGCACTTTCATTTCAAGTCACTTTTTTCTTTAAAATTTGGTAATGGCCACAGCCACAATCCTGAAGTTATCTACTAAACATTTTAATAATTATGCCCAAGTTGGAAATGCAAGTTGTCCGAAAAGACTTAATTTCTTGTTTCAGTCAACATTTCCTATCTTCAACCAGAGGGACTAAAAACTTAAAATTTTAAAATGTATTACTCAAAATCAACAAAGCTATATAAATGTAAAATAAATGTAAGTCATTACACTTTTAAATAAAGTTTGTTTGAAACTTTTATATAAAAATTTGTAGCCTTTATACTTCCAAAAGTATTCAATCTTACAATTTCAGTAAGACTTTTGGGAAGACCTTTACATATACATAGGTGAATCATGTAACTTGAAATTATTATGCCAACAACTTGACTTAGTCCATGTTACAGTAATAGCTAATAATATTTTACCATTTTATATAATCAGTGATAAACAGTACACATCTAGAAGCATAGTAAAGTAGTCTTCCCTTAGCTGCAGTTTCATTTTCCACAGTTTCAGTTGCTCAGGGTCAACTATAGTTCAAAAATATTACATCACTACCCTGTGTTTTGGGGCCACTATTAAGTACAATAAGGGTCACTTGAACACAAGCACTGCAATACTGCAACAGTTGCTCTAATCGCCAAGGTGACTACATGGTGACTCATTGCCATCCAGTGGGCCGAAGCAGGAGGGCAAGAGATTTCATTGCACCACTAAGAACAGTACACAATTTGAAACTTAAGAGTTGTTTATTTCTGGAATTTTCCACCTATGTCACAATACCTGTGTTATTGCCCTCACTTCATCCCATCACGTAGCCATTTTACCATTTTACATCATCACAAGAAGGGTGAGTAGAGTACAATAAGATATTCTGAAAGAGAAAGATACCATATTTGCATATTTTTAATTACAATATATTGTCATAATTGTTCTATTTTATTGTTAGTTACTGTTGTTCATTTCTTACTGTGCCTAATTTATAAATTAACTTTATCCTAAGTACATATGTACAGGAAAAACAGTCGTGTATATAGAGTACGATAATATCCACAGTTTGAGGCATCCACGGCGGACCTTGGAAGGTAGCATATAATTCCTGATACATAGCTATGTATTCTGGGATTTTTGTTGTGGTGGTTTTTGTTTTTGTTTTTGTTTTTTTGAAACAAGGTGTCACTCTGTCACCCAGGCTGGAGTGCAGTGCTGCCATCTCTGCTAACCGCAGCCTTGACTTCCTAGGCTCAGGTGATTCTCCCACCTCAGCCTCCGGAGTAGCTGAGACTACAGGCATACACCACCATGCCCGGGCAATTTCTTGTATTTTTAGTTGAGACAGGGTTTCACCATGTTGCCCAGGCTGGTCTTGAGCTCCTGGGCTCAAGTGATCCAACTGCCTTGGCCTGCCAAAATGCTGGGATTACAGGTGTGAGCCCCCACTCCTGGCCCGTAGCTAAGTATTCTTAATTGTTACTATCTAGTAGAAATGAAATAACAACTCTCTGCTAGGTGCATATTACCACCTCCTTTCACTAAGACAATCCTGACTTACCGTGGTTTGAGTTACTATTTTTTTACTTTACAATGGTGCAAAAGTGATACAAATTCAATAGTAACCATACTTTGACTACCCACAGAGCTATTCTGTTTTTTTTTCATTTTCAGTGTAGTTTTCCATGAATTACATGAGCTATTCAACATTTTATTATAAAATAGGCTTTGTGTTAAATGATGTTGCCCAACTGGAGGCTAATGTAAGTGTTCTCAGAGCATTTGAGGTAGACTATGCTAAGCTATGATGTTTGGTGCATTAACTGCATTTTCAACTTACTATAGGTTTATGGGGACATAACTTCATCATAAATTAAGATCACCTGTAATTTTTTAATTGAAGAAAATCTAACTAGATGAATAAAATTATCTTGATTTGGGTGCTACAACATCACTTCAAAATTCTAAATGGAATTTAGGGGCACAGAATGAAGAACACAGGTAGATATTATCTACTCTATTTTTAAAATGTAGATTCTTGGATCAGGATTTTCAAAATAGTAAGTTGCAGGCTTTTTAATAGAAACTCTTTCTACCCAAGCTATATTCTTAAAAGTATATTATAACTTATTTTGCTTGCTAAAAAGTTTATTTTGTGAAAAAAAAGGCTGTGTGTGTATTTATAATAGAGTATATGTTTGTGAGAATAGTGTGTATGTGAATACTTGCCTGTCCTTGGCTGAACTGCACTTTAATTATTTTGATTGCCATGGAAAAGAAATAGCAGGATATAAAGGCTTCCTCACTGTCTTTGCTTTCTTTCACAAACAATACCAAGCAATGAGATGAGGCTGTCACCTTCTCTGCTCTCAGGCTTCTACTGAAGGTGGACGATTTTGATGACGTGATGAGTCCTCTCAGGATTCATAGATACACATCAGAGGATTAAAGGGGCTCTAAGCATGGAGTTTGCAAGAGTTTGGGGTTTTCTATCCTCTGTGAAATGATCACCTTGTCTTTGAGAATAGTTCTTTAGTGTTTGCATGTCTTACTTGAGATCAACACAGGTGGTTAGTCCCATTATTTCCTATGGGTAGGGACAATCCTTAGTGATGCCAGGGCTCTCAGGGTTCATTTAGGAGATTGTCCTGAGAATTCTCCATAACAGAGAATAGCTCTGGTTTCTTCCAGAAAGTGTTCCTTTGACTTGTCAATAGTGAGCAGGAGACCTTTCTGATCACCTGGCACTAGAGGGTGGCCTCAGTGTTTATGAATTCCTGTGAGAGGGAGGCAGGGTGAAAGTACTAGTAGTAGCACTAGAAATGAATTATCATTCATTTCTTCACAAGGTTGATATTTTCCTTCATTTCCCCCAACACATACCCCCATTTTTAGAGAAATGTTACCTCCTTTTATAAATAAGTTCAGAGAGAAGTTTTGACCTGCTCGACTAGAAGTAGCACAACGAAGTAGGGAAAAGATGTGGTCAGCAGGGAAATTCTACTACCTGCTGAGTGTCTTCTGTGGGTGATATACCATACTGAGCTCTGTGCTATATGTGCCTTGTCTCAGCCTCAAAATAACCCTATAAGGCAGTGTGTCCAGTAGGCTTCAGTTAGAAAAACAGAAGCCAGATCAATTTTGTTTGCTTGTTTTAGCAAAGAGATTTTAATGTTAAGGATTTGTTAAACAAGTATTAGAGAAGTGAAAAAAACAAAAGAAGAACCCCAAGTTATAGTTCGGGAAGTAGTTCTCAGCCTTAAAACTGGAGAATAATGGGCAAAAGTTAAAGTTACCAGGATATAGAAGTTTGGATGAAGGAATATAAGATTTTCTGTTTTGTTTGATTTCACCCAGATGTCCTTATTCCAAATCTCAGGATCTCTCTCCTTCCCAACCAATCTTCTAATGCTCACACCTGAGCCTTGGCAAGGCTGTGAATTCAACTTGCATTGTAATGATGTATCCCACAGAGCAACTACAAAACTTAAGAGACTCTTTTACAGCTGCCTTAGAAGTTTTCTGGTTCTCTGATCATGTCTCAAGTTGGTCATTTTCATCTCGTAAGCACTCCAGTGCACACAGAAATAGCTATCTCACCATATGATCCTCATAGTGGTTAAACAAAGCAGCCACTTGGTCCCAGAAGGCACTTGCTTGAGTAGGTATTTCATTTGTAATCAACCACAGATGATTGCTGATTAATCGTGGGAGTACTAGGAGTCAGCACTGTGTTCAAACCCAAAGTCATGATCAAGCCTAAGCTCAGAATCTTATCTTGAGAATCTATTTCCTAGAATTCTCTATAGTTGGTCAGGAAATCAGAAACCAAATCGGCTTTTTTGAATGAGAACTGTTTACAAGGAATTGGTATTGGAGAACCAAAATGACAAAAGAGTAAGGCCGAGATAACATCGAGACAGGAACTACAAGAAACAGTTAGCACTTCTAGGGCAGGGGTAACAAGGGAGGAGGTGGAGTTATTAGAACCTAGAAGCTGGTGTGGCTACTTCAGAATCTCAGAGACAGGGCTCAGCCCAGCCAGGATCCAGACCTTAAGGAGAGGGTCAACTTGACTGGGGCTGATGCCTCAAAAACTCAGAGGAAAGCCCCTTGGAGCTGGACTGATACCTCTGAGGAGGCGGCTCTGGCCAGCTGCTGCTGGTATCTCTGTGGGGAACTTACTAAGCTGGTCTGGGAGACTGAGGGAAGAATCCTGAGAACTGGAATCCAACAGCCACTGCCAGAAGGAAAAACCATTGCTTGGGTGATACCGACAGAAATTAGAAACAAACAGGAAGGAGCAAGCAAGCCCCTTCTTTCTCTTCCAACCTTCCACGTCCCTCGACAAGCCTGTTGGCAGAGCTGGCAAAGCTAAAATGTGGTTTACGTAGTCTGAGTCCTAACATCACAAAGCAGAGCATTAAAAGGTGGTTTTGGAACTGAGAGACAATGGCTTATTAACCAACTCAGGTCAGTATAATTGTTCTGATCTCAACACTTGGGGAAATAGGGGTTTAAGGTCACAGTGCTAGCAGAAGCAGAAGCTAGAATTTAAGACCCATGCTCTCTACTGCTAAACCCCATTCACCTTTGGGTTTTCCTTTTATTTATTAATTTAGGACATGGTTAAGATACTATTACACTCTGAGAAGCCTCTCTGAAAGCTTTAAAAAAAAAATCTTCCATAAACCAGAAATAATATAGTGTCAAGTGGGAAGCTCCTGGAAATAACACGCAGTGCTTCATATAGAAATGGGTGTCCAAAACAAAGGAAAATTTCTAAGATAATTATCATAAGAATAGTTAAATTTGGACTTGTTCTAAAAAGAAACTTTAGGTAAATGCATTTAAATAGATTGTTGCATCTACTTTGCAAACATTATTTAGATATATTTTTAGGAGCTTATAGAAACTCTAAAATGACTAGCTTCATGCTGTCAAGTCACTATTTGTTTGGGTTTATAGTTGCATTGAAAAATTATAGACTGTGCAGGAATTACAACCTAGGGATATTTTTTTGATATAAATAAACTTTATTTGTAAAAATATAACCTAGAAATATGCTTACATTTCTCATGAAAGCTCATGTTAGCCGAAATGCTGTTTCCTATAGTTTCTGTAAACCATTATAACTATAAACCAGATTTAAATGAATCCAGTGTTTAAAATATGAGAAATTTAATATATCATAAATTCCAGTTTCAGATGTCAAATTTGTGAAAACATCTGTACTAAATTTATTGATGCATTTTGAATATTCTTATTGATGTTTTCCTTTAAAGGCAATTAAGACTTTTTTTTTTTTTTTTGCTTTCTATATGTTTTTCCATTTTTAATTTGCAACTCTCCTCTGAGCAGCCCTTTTCTCAGCAGTAAAATGAAACCACTGCATTAGGGGTTTTCTCTAGGGAAAACCAAGAGTGGAAGTATTTTATGGTTTCCATAAATGTTGATTAAGTATAGCCAGTTATTGACTATGTCAGCTATAAGGGGTGGGGCTACGCTGGGACAAAGAGAAGGACCAGCATGGCCCTTGCCTCCCATCCCATCCCCTGCTTTAAGTAGGAGAGATTCACTTTTGTTGGTTTCATACATTGAAGTTTATTTAGGAAAAAAAATGGTAAAAACATTGTCTGAAAACACATGGACTATATGGGATCCAAAGCCCTCTCCAGATGTGACACCGCATTAATACACAGCTTGTCCACTTTTCGAGAATGTTTTGCACAGTCCAACTTGCCCTGCAGCCTCTGCAGGTCCCACACATCTTGCATATCACAAAGGCCCCTTCCTTTCCTCTGACACGACTCACCTTTGATTATAGCAGAGACAAACAAATCATACCTAATGGAGATGAAGATTCTGGAAGCAGTGTCCATTTTGGCTGATTCCTGGTCACTAAGATACATGCCCTTCACATGGCATTCTTCAAGTAGCAAGGTTTTTTTGTTTGTTTGTTTTTTTAACTGTTTTAATTCTGGATTAGGGATTTTGTGCCATCTGCTGGACATACTTATTTCACACATACAGGAGAGTTCTACATTATTCTTAGAAGTATTTTTAAAATATTAATACCTTTAAAAATTGTGAAATATATGCTTATTATAGGAAATGATTAAATACAGGAAATGATAAAGTATAAAAAAACATCCAGAGATACCTACTACTAATATCTAACTGTTTTCTTACCTGCACATAAAAATGTGCTTTGTTTGGTTTTAGTTGTGGTTTTTATTTTAACACCAATTTGAGATCAACACTGCATTGATATACGTTATAGCAATAGCAGGAAGAGGGGATGCATTGCAAATGTAAGGTTCATGGAGAGGAAATGCTCTCAGTCACTGTTGTGTTTGTGAACCTTAAAGCTTGCATTGCCTATCATGCAAAGCAGGAATCTTATGCTCCAATTTAACAGAGCAAGGTAGAAGGAGAGGTAGGGATGGCGGAGTGGGTTAGAACCTGAAAAAAAAATGCCTTATATTGCTCAGACTCCTGGGAAACAGATCACTAAATTACTATTCACAGTGAAGAATGTGCCATTGATCCTTTCTATTAGTGGGTATGCATGAGTACCAATGTGCTAGTTGCTGTGGCAGATGATGCCATAGAAATGAATAAGTCATATAGATCCTGCCTTGAAGTGGGAGAGGTCTGATAGGGGAGACAAGTGTGTAAATAACTGTGAACAAGCTTGCAAACATAGAAACAGAGGTGCTTATTCTAACTGAGCAGTGGGGATGATTACACAATGGTGATTTTAGACATACACTGGGGAAAGCGTAAGTGGGTCCTGGAAGTGGGAACATTCTAGCACTCTAGCTAGAATTTAGTGTCAGGGTAATGGAAGGATGCAGTGACAATGAGGCTGGGAGGGTAGAGTTTGGTCATGTCATGGAAGGCCTAAAATCTCACACTGAGGACCACAAAGTACCACAAAGGTTTTGGAGGAGGAAAGTGACACAATGCAGACAAGAATTTTAAGGAGAATAACTTCAGCAGCGAAGTATGGAGATTGAAAGGACTTAAGGCAGGGAAACTAGGTTAGGTTAGAAGTTAGCCTGGGAAACATGGGGTGGGGAGGGCGGGTGTGAAAAAGATGAAAATTCAATGCACTGAGGAAATAGAGCACATTCTGAAAAACACAATCTATGACTAACTACTTCTAAAAAACAAAATTTAGACCCAGTTGTAAAAGAAATCTGAGAGCAAATACATGTTTCTGTGGATCTTTAACAGGAGGCAGAACCTTCCAAAATTAAGTGGCTTACCCTGAGAGGCCAAATCTGTAACACTTTGTAATTACAAGCCCCAGACAGCCTTTCAGGGAGTCCCTGGGGCCCAGAGGCGGCGGAGGAAATGAAGCAGAATGAGGAAATGCACAAAAAAATCGTGTTTGCTTTCTGGTGGCAGGGTGGGGGAAGAAGGTGGGTGGCAGTCAGCTCTGCAGTTACTGGTCTTGACCCATAAGAGGACAGGAAACATTTTAGACTCAGTTGTACCCCAGGAGGGAATGTAAGCCTGGGGCAGAGGGTCATGTCCTGAACAGGGTTTGGTGGGAAGGCTTCCAAGTCAACACACCTAACCACTTGCTCTCTTAAGCTCATCCACTCCTGATCCCCGGCCCTCTTCCTATAATCTTTCAACATATAGGTGTCTCGGAAAGGATGGCCTTCGTGCAAAGATCACAGATTGAACAGAAAGAACCAGAATGGGGTCTCTACAAAGGTACCAGGAAAATCAAATAGCCAGTAAGGGACACATAGAAGAACAAATACACTATAAAGCAGAACAAAAGACCAAAAATCTTCTCCATGGAACAAAAACATTAAGAAAACACTTCTTCTTTGAAACAAGTGATCAGATCAAAGATAGAGATATGATAAAAGGAGAGATGATACAAAGCTGCGCAGGCAGGGAAAAACCTAATGAGATTTATATCCCCAAATACTTACATTAAGGGGAAAAAAAGAATGAAAACTAATGAGCTAACCATACATCTTAGAACAACAGAACATCAAAATATACTCAAAGTTCTTAGAAGAATATGACGTAGAAAAAAACAAGCTAAAACTCAGTTCTTTGAGAAGATGAGAAATCTCCGAGAGAAAAGGTACAAATAAACAGTGTTATGAATACATTACATAATTACAGATGCTGCAGACATCAATGATAACATGATGACATTATGAACAAATTTATGCCAATAAAGTTGAAAACTTAGAAGAAATGGTTACGTTCCTAGAAAAATATGATATACTAAACTGTCTCACAAATTTTAAAGCCCTCTGCATTCTCAGACCTGCTTTTGTAACAACAATGTGTATCAATCTTTCTTCTTAACAAATATGTTTCCACAACATTATTTTAATGACTACTTCATATCACATTATTTTGTTTTGACAATTAAGTTGCTGCCAAACTTTTTATTCTACCAACTTAGCAACTCGATGCCTGGCAATTAATACAAGATTTACTCTTGTAGCTAAATTTTTGCGAAGATCTTTATCTTTCCTTAGAATAAATTTCCCAAAGAGGAATTGCTGGGTCAAAGATAATGTCTATTTTAAAACTTTTGATATATACCAAATGGCTATATATAATTTCTATTATAGCCATTTGGTTTAATCACTCCTTTAATGCCTTCCCTTCACTCCTGTTATATACCAAATGGCCATAATAGAAATTATATAATTTATATAGAATAATAGAAATTATAGCCATTTGGTATATAACAAGAGTGAAGGGAAGGCATTAAAGGAGTGATTAAAGAGTGACAGGAAGGCATTTCTGGAAAAGAGAATAAAGGCACATTTAGGTACAGCAAGAACAAAATGTGTCCTAAGACTGGGATGTAGTGCACGATATTAGTAAGTCAAATTAGTAACACAATATTAGCATAATAGTTGTGTTAAAAGTAGTAGTAAATATAATAGTAATAATAGTAAAATAAGGAAAATAATTTCTTTTAATATAAAACAATTAAACTGAACATTATATTCACTTATACCACTCTCTGTTTCAAATTAGAACTTGTGTAAAAAGTTTTTATGTTGTGCATCAAAAAACACAATAGAATATTTTTTAGAGAGGTTTTAGTTTTATAGAAAAAATTGAACAAAAAGCACAGAGAGTTCTCACGTATTCTCTTGTTATCCCCCAACAGTTTCCCTGATTATTAACATCACGCATTAGTATGGTACTTTTGTTATAATTCGTGAGCCAATATTAATAAAGTTCACAGTTTATATTAGGGTTTGTTCTTTGTCTATTGCATCCTATTCTATGGCTTTTGGCAAATGTATAATGACATATATCCACCACTGAAGTATCATACAGAATACTTTCACTGCTTTATTATTATTTTTCAATATATAAAAATATATGTATTTATTTACTGGCATATAAGGCATGCCAGTTCTACAAGGAAGTTTTGGGGGAAAACATTGAAGCAGTTTTTAATCCTATTTTTTGTTTTGTTTTTGTTTCTTTGTTTTTTTAATTGTTTTAGTGATTTTCCAAAATGGATCTGCTGGAGGTCCTGAAATTGCATAACTCTGCTTACTCTCCTCTCTGTTGACTTTATTTCATTTGCCTGCTGGCAACAAAAACCATTTTTGTTACTGGGAATGATACTCATTAGAGTCTATATACACACACAGAAGCTACTGGAGTGCACTTTGCAGTTTAGCCATGTCAGAGCCCAGACAACCCTTAACACCCCCACTAGAGCACTCCGAAATCTGTAGATTTCTCCTACTTTAAACTCTTCCTCACAGCAGCTCCAGTCACTTAGAATGTCCTTCTCCCTCCCTCTTTACCTGAGTTTTCCCTGTGCATTTTTCAAGATTCACCAACTGGCATCTTTTCTAGTGAGTCTTTTTTAAAACAAATTTTTTTGAGACAGAGTCTCACTGTGTCACCCAAGCTGGAATGCACTGACTCAATCACGGCTCACTGCAGCCTCAACTTCCCAGGCTCAAGCGATCCTCCTGCCTCGGCCTCCTGAGTAGCTGTGATTACAGGCATGAGCCACCATGCTCGGCTATTTTTTTTATGTTTTGTAAAGATGGGGGTCTCACCATGTTGTCTAGGCTGGTCTCGAGTGTCTGGGTGCAGGCAATCCTCCCACCTTGGCCTCCCAATGTGCTGAGATTACAGGTGTGAGCCACAATGTCCGACCAGGAGTCTTTCTTGACACCTTGATTCCCAGGGACAGCACACTAGTCCCTCCACCCCCTCTGCCCCTCTCAGCTCCGCAGTGCCTTGAATACTTGTGATGCACATCTTGTACTTATTTGATTACATATCTTCTTCTTTTGGACCTGTGAGCACTTTGAAGAAAGGAACTGTGTCTTATTTGCCCTTTTATTATTGGCACATTGTCTGGCTCATTAAGAAGTATTGATTTGAAGGGCAGTGTGGACAGATACCCTTGAGTACATCCAGTGATGGAGCCACTGGTCCTGGCTAAGGTCTATAGTATTCTATATCAGTGCCATCCACTTCTGGACTCCCATGAAGACTCACACTAGAAAGTGTACCTTTTCAAAAATACAACTTGTAACACCTTCACAGTAGAATAGCAGCTTGATAAAACAGTAACCACAGCGAACCAGAAGTAATAGCACCCCGACAATAAGGGTTGTTCTTCTTGGAGCCTTTCAATTAGAGGATTGGAGCAGCCCAGTGAGAGCTCGTTCAATAAGTGCTAAGAAAGATGCTAACAGCTTTAGGAAGATAAAACTAGAGAGTTTCCTACTGTAGCCCCTCCCTGGATGCTTATAACTCCCAAAGCCAGCAACTTTTTAATTATTTCACAAGCCACACCCTGTATCATATAGGATTTATTAAAATTACTTGGCTAGAGTAAGAATTTTCTTATAATCCTTCTTCATTACATGAAGGATAGTATCCTACAAATACTCTTTGTACTCTGCTTTTTAAATTTAACAATATATTTTGGAAATTATCTTATACAACTCCATAAAAATCTTCCTTATTCTTTTTTTTTTTTAACAGATGTGTAGTACTACATGTTTATGGTACATGTGGATGTACCATAATTTTTTTTAAACTTTATTAAACTTTATTAAAGCAGTTAAACTTAGCATTAAATGGTACACCTATGAAGCAAGAGTTAAACATAAACACAGTCTAATCCTGTACACTTGTGATGGTGACAATCTTAAGTTGCTCACTTCTTTCCCATTTACCAATTCAGAGAAAAGCCCCTTTCCTATTTTCTCTCTCACCACTTTGCCTTGGCATCAAACTAGCCCTGCCTTGGGCTTCAGCTGCAGATCCTCCCCAGCCCTTCCTCCCAGCTGGGCTGACTCCAGTCCCAGCCCCAGCTTCCGCCAATTGAGTGGGGTATGCAGGGTTGTGTCTGGCTTCCAGCATCTACCACCCCTTCAGAGCATCTTCCAACATGGGACAGGAGAGGAAGCTCACACTGCTTGGTCTGAACAGATTTAAGGAGGTTTTATCACAAAGCCCTGAAAACTACCTGAGCCTGCTTTCTCCTTGCAAAGGTGAGGAGGAGCAATGGAGGGGTTGGGGCAGGGGCTCTCAACTGAGGGCCCTAAATCACAGAGGGGGTAGACGCTGCCTTAGTCCTTCTTGCCACCCAGGGCCAGGCTTCTTGTAAGGAGCTTCCCTGGGCTGGAGGGGGTCAGTGTGGAGACTGTGGGGGATTCCAGCTTCACTCTGTCTAGGAGCGTCTTCTTAAGGGCAGCTGGGGAGATCTTTTCTTGGTCGGCCATGGACTGTAGCTCTCGTGTTCGGATACAGGAGGCCTCAACTGCATTGATGAGCAGAGAGCGGAAGCCCCCACTCTCCAGAAAGTGCAGGGCGTGGATGGTGGCTCCCCCAGGGGAGCAGACAATGTCCTTGAGCTGGCATGGATGCTGCTCTGAGTCCAGCAGCATCTTGGCAGCTCCCAGCAAGGCCTGGGCCCCGAGTCGGACTGCCAGGCGCCGTGGCAAACCCATCTTCACCCCACCATCAGCCAATGCATCCAGAGCCATGAATGCATAGGCAGGCCCGCTGCCACTGAGCCCCGTGACGGCATCGATGAGGTCCTCTTCCACCTCAGTGCAGAAGCCCACGCTGCTCATGAGCTGCTCCAGGAGCTGCCCATCCTCCACCAGAGCATGGGTGCCCATGGCGTACACTGTAGCGCCTTCCCGCACTACCACAGGTGTGTTGGTCATGCAGCGAATCACTTTGGGGGCTGGCTGGAACGCCATCAGCTTCTTCTCCACAGAGCTGATGGTGACACCAGCCGCACAGGAGACCACGATGTGTCTGGCTTGTACATCGGCCCCAATCTTATCCAGAACGAAGGGGATGATATGTGGCTTCACGGCCAGAAACAGGACGTCGCTGTGCTTCACTGTCTCCTTGTTGCTGCGTGTCAGGTTTACACCCATCTTCCTGAGGGCCGACACCGTGGGCAGGTTCATTTCCGGAGAGCTGGCTATTATCTTGTGAGCCGACACGATACCTGCGGCCGTGAAGCCCCGCGCCAGAGCATAGGCCAGCTGGCCGGCTCCGATGATGCCCACGCTCGTGGTCCGCGGCTCACACCTCCTGGCAGCCGCAGGAACCTCCTCAGCGCCGGCCCGGAAATAACGCTAGGGGAAGGGCGGACAGCGCCGTACCATAATTTTTTCAACCACTCTCCTATGTATGGGCAGTCTATAAACAATGCTGCAATGGATAAGCTTATGAGTTGTGTCACTTTTAAGTACAGAGTATATTCCAAATTAATATATAGACAGCTAAAAACTGGTAAAATAAATTTAGTTTGGGGCAAAAGTAATTGCAATTTTGCCATTGAAAGTAATGGCAAAAACTGCAATCACCTTTGTACCACCAACCTGATAATACCACTCACAACTCATAAGCGTGAAGATTTTACTTTCTGAGAACTAAAGGGTAAACTGAGGAGTGTTTTAGTATGTGAATCCTTCATTTGAAAAAGCAACCAATTTTACATTACATTCAACTTATTCTCTAAGAAACCTGAGAATATCTGAAGATGAAAAAATATAATTTTATAGCAAAAATCATGTCAGAAGTTCAATAATTTCTGGACTTGCAAATTTAATGAGGTATTATTACCTTTGAAAAATACTCTTCAGTCTTTTAAAAGGAAATTCTTTTAAAAAGTGAGATAAAGTTCTCCTGAAGATTTATCAGTTAAACCATTATTTCAAAAACTATATTAAGTTTTGCTTGAGAAACTTGTAAATAGTACAGGATAATTATTTTGTATGACTTATTTTCTCACTTAAATTAGAAAAATAAAAGGAAGTAATGTTCAGTGCCGTGGTGCACTGTTATTTCCTGGCACTTTAATTTTAAAAAAACTTTAAGTTGGGACTTTTCTTGGTTGGTTACAAACCTTATCTGTTAGAAAATTTTCCTCTGTCTAGTTTTAAGAGCGTTGCTGTCTTTGCCCTTGGCCCTTGATGTGTTTGCTGTATTTCAGTGTTACTTTAGTACATTAGCTAAGACCCCCTTCTCCTGCTAATTGTCTAAAAGCAAAGTCAAACATTGTCCAAAGAATTTATTTTGTAGGAAATGACTGACTGTAGAAAAGTCTGGTAGGATTTTTACCAGCTTTGAATTTTATCACTCTGGAAGTGGCAAGATGGAACACATTTTTAATTATGCAAAATTTGCTGTGTAATCTCAAAATATAGCAAAGGCTTGATACATAAGCAGTGGCTTAATACATAAAAGTTCAGGTCAAGTATATTTATTCTGGAACCACCTTAGGATTTTTGCCTCATTGCCAGATGGGTTGCAAGCTCTTATAATTGAAGACTTTGTTTCCTTTCCTTGCTCTTTGCAGTAAAAGTAATTAGTAATGAAATGGCAGTTTTTACCCTATAATTCACAGGTGAACAGAGCAAGTATTAGCCTGCCAGTGAAGTGGGTTTTAATGACTCACAACATAATATCCAAATCCTGGTGGCAGAGGACAATGTTTAGAGGGTGGCAGGCCGGGCGCGGTGGCTCAAGCCTGTAATCCCAGCACTTTGGGAGGCCGAGACGGGCGGATCACGAGGTCAGGAGATCGAGACCATCCTGGCTAACACCGTGAAACCCCGTCTCTACTAAAAATACAAAAAACTAGCCGGGCGAGGTGGCGGGCGCCTGTAGTCCCAGCTACTCCGGAGGCTGAGGCAGGAGAATGGCCTAAACCCGGGAGGCGGAGCTTGCAGTGAGCTGAGATCCGGCCACTGCACTCCAGCCCGGGCTACAGAGCAAGACTCCATCTCAAAAAAAAAAAAAAAAATAGAGGGTGGCAATTTAGAGATTAGAATATGTCTTAGACACAGTTTATAAACATGGTTTAGTTTTCTCTTGGGAAAACAGCTTTTTCTTAAATGGCTTTAACATTTAAGAAAAACATTATATATGTGTGTGTATATATATATATGTGTGTGTGTGTAGTGCTATTAGTGCTATTTGCACTGAAGTACAAAATAGCAAAGGGGACAATTTGGTATTAATATTAGTTAAACTTTTGAAGTTGAGATATGAGACTGAACAGTAGAGTAAAAACTTAACTCTAGATTAACTGATTATTGTGAACGGAAGATGGGAGAGAAGGTGAACTCTCATAATCCGATTTCATATGATTTTAGAATAGAGTCATGGTGGAAGAGTGAGTTAAATTTACATCCATCCCCTCCTTCATTTTCTACCTCCCCTCATCCCAGCCATTATTATACAGGATTAAACTGTAGAAGCACCTTTGAGACCTTCTCATTTTCCCTTGAGGGTTCTATGGTTTCTCAGCAAAACAAAGGAAAGAAGGCAGTACAGTTTTCCTTTCTTTCCAGTATTCTTTCCTTCTTTTTCATCCAACTTAAAGGTATGTATTCTTTCTCTTTACCACCCTACTAGTTCATCTTCACGAGGCAACTCACATTAAGAAGCAGGAAGTAATAGAACTGTGAAACTTCATCATTTGAAAGGTGCACCTTTACAAATGATGCATCCTAAACCCGATGCCCTCTGAAGCTGGTAGAGAAGGAAGAGGTAAAACAAGCCACATTACGTAGATTCTGAATATATATTGCTATATTAATGTGTTATACTTAAAAGTGAAAGACAATTGGAGTTCCTTTATTGCAGTGTAAATGAAAATAAAAATAAAAACTAAGAAATGAGCATAATAGGGCCATTGGGATTTGGAAGAAAGAACCGCCACACTTAAATATTTGAGATGAGTGCTTTTGAAGGATGTTTATCAGGAAAATGCTGAATATATTTACCAGGATAATGCTGAAAGTAGCACAGTATTCTGGTCTCATAGAAGAGTTTTCATCCTTTTCCACTCTCCATTAGTGGAGGAGGGTAAACAGACAGGGTTGGTTTTTTACAAACTTTAAAATTGCAGGAAATAATTTGAATGTATAATTCAAGAGATCCATGGTACAAATAAGGTGTAGTAGAGAGGCCCTTTTAGATGCTGATCTGTCAGTGACCCAGACAAGCCGTTTAAGGGAGTTGGTTTTAAAGTGATGCCAGACTGTAGCCTTTGTGGCATTAGCAATAGCAACTATTTGGTGGCATTGTGTTCCACAGATGATGAAATTCTCTGCTGAGTGCACTTTCAAATTATTTTAAATATACTGTATGTGTTTTCACATTGTTTCATATTGAGCCACAGAAGTGTGTGTGTGTGTGTGTGTGTGTAGGAAAATACAACTACAAACGTATCTCTAGTAATCTGTGGATATTGTAGATACAGTTGCTTCTAGAGTGTTAATATTGATTATCTAACAATGCTCTCAAAGGCTTAAATCAAAGTTACTTTTAATTCTAAAGGACAAATGGCAGTGGAGATTTTTTAGAGGTTATTGTCTTGTGGTTTTGAAAACAACTGAAACAGCTTGGAGAGGGCAGCAAGGGAATGACTTAATTGACAACCTGCACAGGTATCCTTTCTCTTTACCAGATATGCCCCTGGTGATATTGACTCATCTGTCAATTATCTCAGTGACCCATAAATTTAGCAAGTATAGGAACTCAGACTAGAGACTGAATGAGATTAAAATAGCTTGACTCACTTGTCTTGTATATATGTGTGTGTATCTTTCACTTCCAAATATATTCCAAGAGATATCTTACAGATAGTGTCCCTGAATAAGTGACATTATCTGCTATGAGTAAGAACAGAGACCAACTTTTAGGCTAGAATTTAAATGGAACTTTTCTTTCTTTGATAATTTGCTAGTGTCCATAGGGGTAATGATGGAAAATTATTCATTCTATCCCATGCAAGACACAATCAACTGACGTAAATTCAACTCTACCTGCCACGGCATCCTAAACATAAATGGAAGCAATAAATGTATGAGTGATTTTGCCTGGAGTTCCTCTCAATGACCTGTGCCTCAGAGTTAGTATGAAGATAGAGGTGTGGACCTGTGCCATTCCCTCAAGGGATGTGGTTCCTGAGGCCTCCACAGGATGAGCACCTTGCCAGGGTGTGGGATTCTGAGGCTTAAAAGTAAACATCATGTATCCATCATGAATAATTCAGCCATCATGGCTCCTATGTATAAGGCAGCTACTTCATCTGATGCTGACCCTAAGGAATGATAATCTGTTCCAGTGCTAAAGAAATGCCTGGCTTTGTTGGGCTATTTCAATGTAGCATTTTCTGAAGGGATTTTCAAGGGTAATTTCATCTGTATATGACTGCTATTGACTTCACTGTGTCCTCTCCAAATTCATAATTGAAGCCTGAATTCCAGCATGACTATATTTAGAGATAGGGCCTTTGGGAGGTAATTAAGTTTAAATGAGGTCCTAGGGTGTGGACCTAATCTGATAGAATTGCTGGTCTTGTAAGAAGAGAAAAACAGCCCCTCTTTCTCCGTGTGCATACCAAGAAAAGGCCTTGTGAGGACTTAGCAAGAAGCAGGCACTCTGCAAGCCAGAAAGAGCCTGACCAAAAGCTGACTCAGTTGGCACCTTGATCTTGGACATCCCAGCCTCTAAAGCTATGAGAAATAAATGTCTGTTGTTTAAGCCACTCAGTCTGTGATATTTGTTATAGCAGCCTGAGAAGACTAGTATAGTGACTTTCTTCAGAATCCAATCCTGAAGTCAGACGTGGCTCATATGCCCTAAACAGGGGGCTTTTCTTTCCTAGTATACGCTTTGAGTGTCGTGTTACTGAAGAAGAGCTGAAGGAGGAAAACTTGAGATTATTTATAGTGCATCCTTTACTATTCCTTCCCCAGGCTTCTATGTAGAGATGGTAATCACCAATAAAATAAACCTTGGAGAAGTGTTTCATTCTTAAAAGGGCATAGTGTTGGGGGTCACCTAAATCTGAGATCCAAACTCATGCAGCCTGTTAGTATCTTTGTGACTCAGATGATCTTTCTGAGCCTTGGTTTCCTCAGCTGTAAAATACAGAAAATTGTACTGCTTAGGTTCAACAAGGTATGGACAGCTGTATAAAACTATGATTGGACAAAAATGTATGATCTAATGCTAATAGACCGAGTGGGGAAACCCAGCAAGTCCCATCTCTACATTCTCCCCGGCCCCTCTGAGCACGTGTTCCTTCCTTCTGGGTATAAGGCAGGACCCTCTCTGGAATGGGTCTTATGACCTACAGTCAAACAAGGTGGGTCAGATATTAATGATTTCTTTATGGTCAGTTTTTACACAGATGGGGTGGAGGGAAAGTTAGAGTAATACCTTAAGGTTTTATGACTGGCCTTGGAGAAAAGGGGTGCTGGTTTCTCTAACCCACCTTGGGGAAGAGGGATTCTAGTTTCTATGGCCAGACTCAAAAGAGAATGGGACTGAGAGAAGAGGGCCTAAGATAGAGAGAAAGTTTTGCTTCTGAGGCTATTTCTGAAGCCTTCATTTTGACAGATTGTTTTTAAAACCCCAACACTACCCAACATGCGTAATGAAGTGGTTGATTTCTATTCTGACCCAAGCTTCTTTTCTTTCCCCATACTGGTACTAAACAGTTGCCCCATCTTCAGAGTACACTTTGACCACCTCTGTTCTAGCAGTCTGTTTTAAAAGTCTAAGAGTCTGATGCTTGGGGGAGCCTCTTCTCTTTGTATTAGAACACTTTATGGCTCTTTCATAGGCAATCTGACATAATGTCAGGACAATTCAGTTTATTAACCCGATTTCACACTTTTTGTATCCCCATCAAATGCAATAGCTTAGCGTACATGTGGCCTGCTTGAAGATGAGCGTCTTGTATAGTTTGAATGATCCTGAGCTGGGAACTGTTGTTTCTCATCACCATCATCAGTGGAGATGGTGGCAGTAGGTTCTCCCTGCCTTTTGGCAGTTCTTAATCTTATTTTTGTATCACAGATCTCTTTGGCAGACAGTGATATCTATGGACCGTTTCTCAGAATGTTATTTTTAATTGTATAATATAAAACCTGTAAGTTAAGAAAGGAAACCAATTATACTGAAATATGCTTATCAAAATATTGTGACAGTAATATATGTGCCCAATTGTTAACACATCAAACAAGATCTAGTAGCATGTCTAAGAGCTGCTATTATCTTGAAGAAGTGGTGAACATAAGTAAAACTTTGACATCTATGGCAACTCTAGTGGGTTATGAAAATCTGTTTTCATACTCGACAATGTCACAGGTACTGCTAACACTACTGTGGTTTGTTGGTTACATTATAATAGAAGGAAACCGAAGAATTTCAGTTAGAAATTAGTGAAAACGAGTATGTACTTTTTACTCATTCAAGTTCAAGGACCCCCTGCATTCTCTGGTTAGGAATCCCTGCCTTGGGCATACCCAGTGAGAGAAAAGTTGGTGGGGGTTGTGGAGAGGGGTGCGTTCTGAAGCTTTTTACTACTTTTCCTGGGACAGGTATTTTGAGCTTGTAATAAAATCCAATGACAATTTCAGTCCCCAGTGAAATTTTATTGTAATTTCCTTTTGCTTTATTTGGAATACACAGAAGCAAGTTTTGCTCCTAACTTGCTTGTAGAGGCCTACAGTTCACTAAAGATTTAAACAAAGGTACATCAGGCATCATAAGATATTCACTTTCTCCCAGTTCAGTTAAGTCTATCTAATATATTTGCAGGAAAAGTTCTTGTTTGCAAAGATGCTCGTAGTCTAATGGTCACATCTATTCCCATGAGGAGGAAAATTTGCTACATGAGGAAGCTAGAGGATTTGGGACCCCTTTCTGGGAATTTTATTGAAGAAGTTCCAAACAGCCCAAGAAAGAAAAGGATCTTTGTGAATCGGAAAGGTCTTCTTAGAGGAGGGAGCAGAAGCAGAGCTTAAAATTGAAAGATTTAGTTAGGTAAGAATTGGGAGGTCAATGGGAGTAATGGGATCAGGTAGCTTTGGTCCAAGTGTAGGTATGACAGAATATGAGCCTATAAAGTTTAAAGACAGCTATGATGAACCTTCACTGATATACCAGAGGGGTGGGATATTATTGGCAGAGAGGAGTCATTGAAGTATTTTAATAAGAATGAGATAAAGAGATTCCTGATTTCAGAATACTCGCAGGACTGGAATGTATTAAATGAATTATGGTGTCGGGGATGGGGAGATAATACAGTGTTTCTCTATTTATGGTCAGGTTACGTACTGATAAACTCAAAATATTTTTAAGTAGAAAGTGCATTTTTGGCATATGATATTTTCAATTTACTATGCGTTTATTTGGACATAGCCCATGGCAAATCAAGGAGCATGCTTTCACACCATCATAAAGTCAAAAAGTTCTAAGTCAAACCATCTTCAGTCAGGGACCATCTATATGGACAGTAGTTTTACCATCAGACTGCATGGAGAAAATTATACCTATTTTTCCTACCCTAGTATTTCCTTTAATTGCCTAATGATAAGGTTCATCTAGAGAACTTATTAATTATGCAGAATACCAGATTCTTTCCTGCAAATTACAACTGCAGTAGGTCTGAGATTCAGAAGAAAATTGGTGATTTTTGAAACAACTCCATATGATTTTTATCTTCTACAAGTTGAAAAATTCTTCATAGGAATGTTTGGCTGATCAGGTCTGACATTGCATGTAAGGATATCAAAGTAGAAACTGATGTAGACAAAGTGTAATTAATTAAATTTAATTAATTAATTTTTCTTTCCTTTTCAACTTTTATTTTAGAATCAGGAAGTACCTGTGCAGGTTTGTTACAGAAGTATATTGCATGATACTGAGGTTTGGATTATGATGGAACTCATTATCTTGGTAAAGAGCTAAGTACCAAATAGGTAGTTTTTCAGCCCTTGCCCTCAATGCCCTTCCTTGCCATCTTTTAAATGTGTCCTTTCTTTCATTCATAATATGTTAAGCCAACAAATAGTTTGAAGGACCATAAAAGAAATATAAGTTGGCTATGAGAGGGCAGTAAGAAACTCCAGCAGCACTATAAAACACCACATGTAAGTCTTTATGGCACTGTATTTTCCAATTAGAAATAGTTATTATAAATTACGTTTTTTCACAGCCCTAAGTATTTATGTAACATGCACAAAAAAGTAAATTAAAATTCTCCAAAATAATGGCAGTAGAAATTATGGCAGCAAATGCAAAGACTGAAAAGTCAAGATAAACAAAATTAAATTAACCATTGAGGCTTCAATGTGTTTATTTCATATATATATATGTGAATATATATATCTGCTTATGAATTCTATTAATGAATAGATGCATTTTAAAATAGCTGTTATTTACTTTTCCTGAGAACTACTGTTTGAATTTTATAAGGAGAAATAAAAAGGTGATTTTTTAAAAAAAAATGTGAATATTGTATTTCTTTACTTTCAAGTTTTATTTTAGACACAGGGAGTACATATGCAGGTTTGTTACGGGGGATAATGCACCTAGGTAATGAGCATCATACCCAATAGGTAGTTTTTCAACCCATTTCCCCCCATCCCAGTAGCCCCCAGTGTCTATTGTTGCCATCTTTCTGTCCATGTGTAACCAGGGTTTAGCTCCCACATAAGTAAGAACATGCAGTATTCCGTGTTAGTTCACTTCAGATAACGGCTTCCAACTGTATCCATGTCGCCCAAAAGAGATGATTTAGGTCTTTTTATGGCTGCATAGTATTCCATGGTGCATACTTACACACTGTTGGTGAGAATGTAAATTAGTCCAGTCACTGTCGAGAGCAGTTTGGAGATTTCCCATTGATAGAAATGGAATTTCCAATTGGTCAGCAATTGGAGGTGCTGCTCAATGAGTCAAGCCAACATGATAACAAGTAACTCTTAAGTTCCTTTGGTAGAAATGGTACCCTGTAGTCAGCATTGGTAGTACATGAGAGTCAGGGAAAACATCAGGGCTTGTGGAAGCTTCCTCTGGAGAGTGGTCTCTTCTGATAGAACATTGCAGACCACCCCTGGGCTGTCACTCATGATTAGCATCTTGTGTGGGCTCCATCTCTCTCTCTCTCTCTCTCTCTCTCTCTCTCACACACACACACACACACACACACACACCCTGTATATATACTACTGAAGTAATTTAGAAGAAGTTACAGGCATTTTAGCACTGGGGTTTCATGAAAAATTGATTACCATTTAGCACAAGTTGCGTTAGAAATTTATCAGAAAACTTGAATAAGGAGGTCAAGGCTTTGGGAAGTCACTGTGGGAATGATATATGAAGAGGTGTCAGCTGAAACCATGGGAGTGGATGAGCTTTTCACAACATTACTGGGTATGTATGGCATTAACATATCATACCTTTTCTTTCAAGAGTGTGTGTAAAGAAGGAAGAATGGAGTTCTAAAAACTCAGAGTCTTCTTAATCCTGCTTCAGAGAGGTTTATGATGCTAAGGACTGTCAAATGTACAGTTGATTTTCTCCTGGAACCCCTGGCAGAGGAGAGCCGCAGTAGAGTGGTCTGGAGGAGTTAGATGCAAGGTTTCACAGTGAGTGGGAGAAAAGGTGCTGGGAGTACAGATGCAGTCTGACTTTGAAAAAAGTGAGACGTGGAGGGAGAGTAGAAAAGAATCACCAGATAAAGTTACTGGGAATAGATGATACTAATATGTTTCATTTTTTCCAATTACTTTTTTAGTGATCAGAAATGAGTGAACAATCAGAGAAAAACAATTCCATTCAAGAGGGACACACAGATCATAGTTTTCCTGAGAAGAACTGTCAAATTGGACAGAAACAACTGGTATGGCACACAGATGTTATGATTCCATGCTACTGGGGAGTGCTGCCTCGAGGATCTCTGAGATGCCCATGGATGTAGGTGGGAAGGTGGGCCCAGGCAGGGCTTCACAGGGAGGAGCTCTGCCGCCCAGGCTGATAGAGCTTTCCCTCCACCCCACTGCTCAGTGCGGGCTGCTCTTGCCTCACCTATCTCCTCTCCACCTCCTGTGTACCCTGATTTTTAGCCCAGTGTTCTGTATAGTAAAATTCTGCTTTTTGTGGGGAATATATACAGATGTTTTTATTTAATGAATCTTTATTTTGTTCTTATTATGTCATGTTATGGCTCTAAAACTGTATGTATTAACTCATCTAATCCTTTTCACACCATACTATTCTTAACTCTATTTTACAAAGGGAGAAACTGGGGCCTAGAGACATAGGAATTTGCTCAAGGGCCACCACTAGTACGTGGCAGAGCCAAGGCTTGAGCACAGGCAGATGACCCTGCATCTCTATTCTTAACCTTGCTGTGCTACTTACAATAGTAATCGATGGTACTAAGTTGTACATATTTCATAACCATACCTAATGCAGAACAGTTTAAGTTTATGAAACAAACCCATACACAGATACCAAGATGAAATTTAAAAGAAACATGGTATTATTTTAGACTGACTAGATGGTATTAAACTAAATAAACTGCAGAAAAGCCCATGACATTCTGTTACTAATTTGTTACATTGAAATTCCTATATTGAAAGGTTCCCTTTTGTTTCCAGGTGGAGTATTTCATGTATATGTCAGCCTATATGTTTTTGTGCTTCCGAGATTATTTTCTTATATAATCCTTCAAAAGAGCATTTTCTTCCCTGATGACATGTGCTGCATGTTCACAATAAGTTATCAGTACAATATTCGATTGAAGCATTTTGTTGTTTGTCTTCCAGCTCAGGCCCCATTTAATTTCTAATTGTCTTTCAGCTCAGGCCCCATTTAATTTCTAATTACAGTGGCTCACACCCGTAATCCCAGCGCTTTGAGAGCCCAAAGTAGATCCCTTGAGCCCAGGAATTCAAGGCCAGCCTGGGCAACATGGTGAAACCCCATCTGTACTGCATATGTACACAAAAATTAGCCAAGCATTGTGGTGCGTCCTGTAGTCCTACCCACATGAGAGGCTGAGGTGGGAGGATCACTTGAGCCCGGGGGGAATGAGGCTGCAGTGAGCCATAATCATGCCATAGCACTCCAGCCTGGGTGACAGAGCAAGACCCTATCTCAAAAAAAAAAAAAAAAAAAACTCCAGAGACTTTTCAAAATGTCCCCCTATGCCCTAGAAAGTCATCCTAGCAATATTTCTCTTGTTCCAATCTGGCTTTGACTGAAAGTCAGTCCTTCAGGTGGCTGAGTTCTGAATGGGAGCCCCACGTGGAGGCCAGTCCTGGGTAGGGAGTAGCTCCGAAACGCGTCCCAGGGCACTGAAGGGGAGTGCTGGATCTACTCTGGGTTCTCACTGTGGTTTGAGACACTGCATGGGCTTCTTTAGCTAACAGCTGAGGAAGGGCCTCTACTCCTTTGTCCTTACTCACATCAAGTGCTAGTTCTGATGTGCATCGCCATCAAATTTGGAAAGCTGAGTGCCGTTTTGCAGTTTTAAAGAGAATTCGTCTATTCCCCTTGATTGTTTTTCACATTTTATTTTATGAGTGTTATACTATTTCTTTATTCAGAAAGAATGGCCCAACTTGAGAAAATTTATACCATCTTTTGAAACTTAATTGGATTAAACCGTTCATTTCTTTGTGTAAAACATATATACTTTCATGCCATTATGGTGAAAGTTACAGAAAGTTCATTTTGGGGAAAAGTAAAACTTAAAACTATCTGATTCTTACTACTAATACATTTTATTTGTTTAATAGCAACAAATAGAGCGGCAGTTAAAATGCTTGGCATTTCAAAACCCTGGACCACAGGTAGCAGACTTTAATCCTGAAACAAGGCAGCAGAAAAAGAAAGCCCGGATGTCAAAGATGAATGAATATTTTTCTACAAAATACAAGTAAGATTCTGACTTATTATATTTGGTCTGTGGGATTATGAAATGCATGAGTTCTCCTTGACAAAGCAATTAAAGGTTCCCTCTTTTTATAATTTATTATTTAAAAATATCTCTTCTAAAATACAATAGTATCCATGTGTCTGGACGTTAGCAACCTTAAGAAACAGAAAAATAGACTATAATCCCGATTTAGGAATCAATTTCTTTTAAAAAGGCTTCAATAGCCCTGTAATAGAGTAATGGCTTTAGTAGGAAAGATGATTTAAAAGTAACGAAGATGTATCATTAGAAGGATAAATAATATAACCATGGGAATGAATTCGAGATATCAAATGGGCACAGCACTTTCATCAAGTACAATGATTGTTAGCACATCCTAAGTATAAACTAAGCAAACTGGCTGGGCGCGGTGTCTCACGCCTGTAATTCCAGTACTTTGGGAGGCCAAAGTGGGTGGATCACTAGGTCAGGAGATCCAGACCATCCTGGCTAACATGGTGAAACCCCATCTCTACTAAAAATACAAAAAATTAGCTGGGCATGGTGGCACGCGCCTGTAATCCCAGCTACTTGGGAGGCTGAGGCAGGAGAATCGCTTGAACCTGAGAGGAGGCGGAGGTTGCAGTGAGCAGAGATCACACCACTGCACTCCAGCCTGGGTGACAGAGCAAGACTGCATCTCCACAAAAAAAATTAATTAATTAATTAATAATAATAATAAACTAAGCAAACTATAAAGGAAAAGGATAAATTTGACTATATTAAAATTAATATGCCCATTAAAACTCCATAAAAACACTGAAAGACACATCATAAAGTAGAAGTTATTTGTAATATAAAAAATCAGTATCCAAAATATATGAAGAATCTTACAAGTCAATAAGAAAACTATAAATATCCCAATAGAAAAATTAATAAACTGATAAACGCATTTCATAGAAGAAACAACAAATAAACATTCAGGATATAGAACCTCATCAGCACATGCAGAGAAGTGCCATACTCCCCAGGGAGTCAGAATTTAGTCTGTCGACATCAAAGCTGATGAAGCTATGGGATATAAATTAAGTGTAAAACGCTACAACCACTATTTAAAAACAGCTTAGTGTTACCTATGTGCCTTATGACCTAACATCTTCACTCCTGAGTATATATTAATATCTGGAAAAAGTCAAATACACGTATAGGGAAATATGTTTAAGAAGTTTCATGGCATCACTGAAATAGCAAAGAAAATAAACTGTTAATAATCCAAATGTCCATCAACAATGGAAAAGATAAATAACTTGTGGTATATTTATACAGTGGAATACATATAGAAGTGAAAATATTTGAACAGCTACATGTACCATCATGGAAGAATCTCAACTCATGACCAGAATAACAAGGAAAATTACAAAAGAAAAATCACAATATGTTTAGGGACACCTACATATGTCTCATAACTAAAAGCAAAACAAGGAAGTGACTTTTATAACATCAACGTACAGTTCCTTTCTGAGGGGAGGGTAGAGGGATGCAATGGGTGGGGAATGAAGAGGACTTCACAGCTGTAACACTCTTTTGTTAAGCTGGACAGTGGGCACACCGGTTTGTTTTATTCTTCTTTATCTATGCATGTAGTGTATATATTTTGCATGCTTTGATGTGTATAATTCAGGATTTTACCAAAAAAAAAAAAAAAAAAAGCATCAAATAGGCAGGAAACCATAAAACCTTACCAACACAGGAGAGTATTTGAGTTAAGGCAAAGGGAGGACAGAATCTGACCTGTGCTATAGGTTAGTTTCAGGACCATCTACTCCATCATTCTTATAATAGATTTAAAATATCCTCTTCTGCTAAATTTCCTGGGGGGTGCTTAGGAAGAGTTTCATTCCACAAATAAAGCACTTCAAATGTGAATCTTCATTAGAAGGCATTCTTGCTAAAGCGTGATCATCAGGCAGCAAGTACACATAATGACTAATCAACCCTTTCCCTTCCCTGCATTCTTAGGAAAGGGAAGAGGATGGAACGATATTACTTAGCTGAATAGAAGGAGTGGAGGTATTGTGCCTGCTTGGGGACAAAGGGTTCAGGAGTATTATATATAATTTTGTCATACTAGCTTGGGACCACCAGTCATTTGGACTCCAGTGGTAATAATGGCTAAAAGTTATACAGAGGTATTTTTGTTACTCTCAGGTTTTGAAGCAACTCAGTTTTGAAGGATTTATTTCAAAATGGTTAGGTTTGAGAATGTGGTAGGATTCCTGTGAAACTCCTTTGTCCCTGGCCATGTTGTAGAGGCTGACAGAGAAAGTCTGGACTCTGCACTGTCCTCTGGGACAGAGCATCTCACCTTCGCTCAGAGATTATGATGTATGATCCTCCATTCCTGATCACCTCCTTTCTGCCTCCACACTGGGTAAAAAGCAGAATCAGAAAGGAACAGAAGAAATGGCACTTGGAGACTGTTAGCAAAGGTGCTTTTCTTTCTTTAAATGATTATGGTGTAGTAACTGACAGTTCTAATTTTAGGTAACAAAAATGTGGTAGTTGCATTTGGCATGGTGCTTTTAAGAAAAAAAAAATAATTTGTTAGGGAAAAGTCCATCAAGAATGGTAATATTTTAAAGAAAACTTTGGAGCAATTTGTTGGAGGAAGTTTTAGTTCGCTATTCCTCATAATTTTCTTAGGTAGATCGCTGCATTTCCCAGCAATGCTAGAAAAATGAAGGGTTACTCTAGATGACAAGCCTGGCTGCACTGGAAGTTGTTTGATCTCATATTGACTGAATTTCCCATGACGTCACTGCCATCGAATATTCTGGAGTGTTTCTGGTAATCTCTGGAATTCTGGTCCAGCGTAGCAATGTTTCTAGTAATCTCTGGAGTTCTGGCTCAGGGTAAAATAGTCACGTGTATGATGTTTATTGTACACTCATTTATTCTCAATGTTGAGGATGATTGCACTGTCATGTTAATGTCATGCTTTTCCTTTGTAGAGTAATGAGGAAGTACGACAAAAGTGGCAGGCTCCTCTGTAATAATGTTGACCTGTGTGATTGTCTAGAGAAGAACTGCCTGGGCTGCTTCTACCCATGCCCCAAGTGTAACTCCAACAAGTGTGGGCCCGAGTGCCGCTGCAACCGACGGTGGGTTTACGATGCCATCGTCACCGAGTCTGGAGAGGTCATCAGCACGCTGCCATTTAATGTTCCTGACTAGGTGTTCTTGCATATGGAATGATTTGTTTCTTCTTCTTATACATTTAAGTCAACCTCTTTCTCTTGGGTGAATTTTAGGGCTTGGGGGAAATATTGAAAAAAACATACTGAAGACTCATGTTCTGTCAAGCCCCAGAACAATGTAGAATGGGCAATAATTCTGTAACCTTCTTAACTGTGTCAACAAGTTTCAAGTTCCTTAACTTACAACTGAAGAATGTAACAATGGAGGGATCAGCATTTCTCATCAGCACCCTCATCTCTACTCTGCCTTCAAATTAAAACTCTCTTCCCTCTTTGCTGATATCTGAGAAAATGTAGCTTTAAGATTTTCAAAACTCTGTGGCTGAGAGCTTTTCTTACATGGAACATAGAATCTTAAATTTATAATATCTAGTTATCCTTAGAATCTTATACATCACTAGCTGTAAATCAGAATTGACATTTGAATTAAAAAAAACAAACAAACCTGTGACTGCACTGTATACCCATAGCGTCATTTTTTATTGTTCATGTTTTAATAACATAAAAGTGAAATTTAGTAATACTTGGTAGTATTTTTAATCATTAAAAATTTGTATTGTACTTGTAAAATTGAGAAGTCAGGAATTTAATATCCTAAAAGCCAGGAGTTTACATATTTTTGATTTCAGAAATAGTATTTCAGGATTTTTTCATAGAGAGGAAACAAGTTATACAAAAATGATTTTCTGTATGTTTGCTAATTGAGTCTGTTGATAAGCAATTGACTAGATACATGATGTGGTCTTTTCAATTTTGATACATTATCAGAGCTATAAAAATTGAATTCAGCTTTCTTTGAATTCATTTTTTTTATGACAGTCTTTTTTTAACCCTAAGTCAGTGGTTCTCATTCATCAGAATTGCCTGGAAGACTTGTCAAAACATAGATTTGTGTGGCCCCACACTCAGAATCTGGGCCAGAGCTCAATCATCTGTTCCATGTTCCCAGGTGATGTTGATGCTGCTGATGTGGGGACCACACTTTGAGAACCACTTCTCTAAATTATTTTAGATACATAATGTAAGGAAGTATTTAAACCTCATTGACTATGATACTGCCACGGCACAAAGCTGGAAGTATTTAAATAAAGTAATGTAACAAAAATTTAAAAGTAAATAAGAGCATTTAAGTTTTAAAATAAATTAGAAATATTATAGAGGGGTTTTTTGTTGTTGTTTCTTCTTCTTTTTTTTTTTTTTTTTTAGATGGAGTTTCCCTTTGTCACCCAGGCTGCAGTGCAGTAGCGCAGTCTCGGTTCACTGCAACCCCCGCCTCTGTGACTCAAGCCATTCTCGTGCCTCAGCCTCTCAAGTGCCTGGGATTACAGGCTTGCACCACCATGCCTGGTTAATTTTTGTATTTTTATTAGAGATGGAGTTTCACCATGTTGACCAGGCTGGTCTCAAACTCCTGACCTCAAGTGATCAGATCGCCTCACCTCCTAAAGTGCTGGGATTAGAGGTGTGAGCAACTGTGACCAGCCTTTTATAAATAGAGTTTTCAGGATTTATTTTTCCTTCATAATCAGTTTTTAACACTCACTTCTGCACAATCTACTCGTGCCAGGGAACATTTCTGACAATTCTGGATTTGTTGCTTAACGTATGCTTCAGGACTAAAATAAGCAAAGTCCTAAAAGTAATGGTGTGACTAAGTATACCTGTCCACAGAGCAAGAGAACTTACATTCTTCTGCATCATTCTCTATAGAATTTACTGAGTTTTCCAGATTCCACTTACTTTTACTGAGCATACACTGTGAACTAAACATTGTGTTAACACAGTAATGAATTGCATTACCTTTAACAGTCACAGTCCAGTAAGGAAGACATAAAATCAAATTACTCAACTCACATCCTTTGAAATGCTCACCAGGAATGTGCAGCCCGGAAACCAGTAAAAACAAGCAGGGCCTTTTTCGGTTTATATCTTGTTTTATTTTTGAGAATAATTATTATTTTGTAATTGGCAGACCAAATGCATTTATTACTTCTTCATTTTAAAGTCATATAATCTTAGAGCCAAGAAGAGCCTTCTAGCTCATCCATATAGTGAATTAGTCGACAAATACTAACAGAGAGACTGCTCTGTGACAGGCAGCAGGCTAGGTGCAGGGGATCAGGCAGTGAACAAAATCTGCCTGGCACCTGTCTTCATGGGGTTTGTGGACTACGGCCAAACTCTTTTTGTTTTTTGTTGTTTTTGTACCTTTGCCACTGAGGAGATTTAGACCCAGTGAGATTACATGACTCAGGTAAGCACGCACAGAAGAACTGGCAGCCCTGGTGTTTTGAACACTAAGACTAGGTCAGAGTTCTTTCAATGATGCCACATATTTCCTACACTGCACTCATTAAGTGCTTTTAATATAATACACATTCCTAAGACGCATCCCAAACCTCAGGAATCAGAACCTGTAGGAATGAGACCTGGGATTCCATAATTTTAAACAAGCATTGCCGTTAAGTCTCATGATCTGATACATCTGAGAAACACTGCCCTATATCATCAGTTGTCCAATTTTCATGCTAAAAAATAATCCTAGGCAAATTAGCGTTAAAGCCTCCTTCCTTTCTGTCTCCTCTTGTCACTCAGTCTTAAGGATTAGATAAAGGAATCTCGTTTAAAATGATCTGGCTTAAAAAGTGTGTTGAAAAATTATGTTGGTAAATTTTCCAAGTAAGGCAAAAAATAAAGTAAAAACCTGCATAGTTAACTAAGCAGACACCCTAATACTGCTATTATGGAAGCCTAGTACATTTGATGAAGTACAGTTTCAGAAATCAGGCTATTTCTTCTTGATCTAATGCCACTTCAATGTATTTTTTAAAAGTCTCTTGCAAAAAATAATTATTACAAAAATAAATTTATATGAATTGTCCAAAACTTATTTTGCAAGTGTATAATTTTTATCACAAAGTGAATAAAGCTCTTTAGCTATTTGAACTAAATTCAGATTAACAAGGAATGCAGCTGTACTATCTGATTACATTACCCAAGGAAATTGTCTTGTCAGTGTGATGGGACTTTATTCTGCTCGGCTATCTTTCAATGCTGACAGCATGTCTTCATGAATATGTATAAAATGGAAGGAAACCTATTTTACAAAAGGTTATTTAAATTAAACCAGTACATACCAAAGGATTTAGACAAATTATCCTGTGCCCAATGATGCAAGGATTTTGGACTAGAATGCCATATCACGTCAATTTGTGTGACAACTTTGAGTGTAATTTGTAAGAGTTACAGAATATCTGTACACTGTCTGAGATAATCCTCCTGTACCTCCCCTTCCAGCTACCCCCACCCAAGACACAACATCCTGGATCCATTGCAGGTATAGATGTTGGGATGCTAACTCACAGAAAAATCATTTAACATCTGTTTTTATAAAAGTGAACAATGCCATTTTGGATAGTCTGTGGATGTCATAGACGGTAGTTATGTAATGAAAGCTTTGGACATTTTTAAACATTTACACATGCAAGGCTTCAGTGTTTGGCCATGTAGGGACATTTGCTACTTAAGGGTAGACCATGTATTGACATTTACTTTGTGTTAGACATTGTGTGCTTTAGGTTGGTTCATATTATTGTATAAAATACTTTTTAAAAAAATCCCTGTGTGTCCTCTCTCTTCTGTCTACTTTTTCTTTTTTCCTTCATTCTCTGTAACATTCTTTACATGCTCTGGAACATGCTCTACGCTTTCCTGCCACAGACCCTGCAACACGCTCTTTACTCTGCCAAAAACATTCTCCTTTCTGAATGAAACATCATTCTTCTGATGTCTGTAACAGCAGAAGATAGTTTTGAGGTTACTTAGGACAATAGTCTCTATATATGATTTAACACACACAGTTTTTCTACTACTTTTTCCTTTTCAGAACCTATATTTTAATCCTGGACTTAGAATATTCTTTTTAATGTTCACAGATTCCTAAAATTCTGTATTTTTCTTCACTCTGTGGAAAGGAAATGACACTCTTATTACTATTCATGTCTAATAAACAATGTATTACTTAAGATGCATATTCAATTTGAAAAATGTTTCTTTTGTGTTTATAATTTGTAGTTTTAACAGATTATTTTTTCCTCACTATTGTATGGCTGTCTGTATATTATTTTTAAGCTGGCCAAAGCTTAGGTCAGATACAATAAATTCAGCGAGATCAGTGACTGAGTTTGTTTTTCCTTCAATAGTGCAATCAATAGCATAGTGCACTTAATAGATACACTACTTAGTGACCCATTATTCATTTATTCATTCATTTACCAAGCACCTTTTATATGCCAGACACTTTACTAGGTGCTAAGGATACAATGGATAAGGGAAAAAACGCTCAAACATGGTCTCTACTCTTACAGACTTTTACAGAATAGTCATGTGGGGAGAGAGACATAGAATAATAACTTCATGACACAAATGAGTGTGAAAAGAGTAATGGGTGAGAGGAGTTATTAAGGACATCTTTACATGGGTGATCACAGAAGTCTTTCCTAAAGGAGTGATCACAGTTCCAGGGCTTGAAAAGTGAGAAAAAAATTGCAGAGAAGATGGGGGTGGGGGAGAATGTTTTTGGCAGAGTAAAGAGCATGTTGAAGGGTCTATGGCAGGAAAGGGTAGAGCATGTTCCAGACACTAGAAGAAGCCTGGGTGGGTGGAGGGAAAAGCATGAGAAGCCTCTGCAGAGCAGAGAGTACTCATATCAGGGGAGGCCTTTTAGGCACATTAAGGAAGTTGAGGCCAAGTGTGGTGGCTCACACCTGTAATCCCAGCACTTTGGGAGGCTGAGGTGGGAGGATCTCTTGAGCCCAGAATTTTGAGACCATTCTGGGCCACATAGTGAGATCTTGTCTCTACTAAAAATAAAACTAAAAAACTTACTGGGCCTAGTGGTGCGTGCCTGTAGTCCCAGATACTCGGGAGGCTGAAGTGGGAAGATCGCTTGAGCCCAGGAGGTCAAGGCTGTGGTGAGCCATGTTTGTGTCACTGTACTCCAGCCTGGGCAACAGAGTGACACCCAAACTGCCAAAATGTTTTCCAGAGTGGCTGTACCCTTTTGCATTCCCACCAGCAATGTATGAGGGATCCACTTATTCTAATCCTCACCAGCAATTAGTAGTGTTACTATTTTTTATTTTAACCATTTGGATTGGTAATTCGTGATATCTCATTGTGGTCTTACTTTGCTTTTCCCTAATGGCTGATACTTTCATGTGTTTATTTGCTATCTGTATGTAATCAGAATGAAATGTTTCTTCATATCTTTTGCCCATTTTCTAACTAGATTATTTGATGTTGTTAATACTGTGTTCTGAGAATTTTTTATATATTCTAGCTACAAGTTCTTTGTCAGATACATGTTTGCAAACATTTTTCTCTCTACAGCTTGTTTTCATCCTCCTAATAAGGTCTTTCACAGAGCAATAGTTTTAATTCTAATGAAGTTTAATTTATAAATTTTTGTCTTTTACAGATTGTGCTTTTGGTGTTACGTCTAAGAACTCTTATCCAAGCCCTCATTACCAAAGATTTTCTCCTATATTATCTTCTAAAGGTTTTATGTGATCCATTTTGAGTTAATTTTTGTATGAGATGTGAGATGCAAAGTTTAGGTCAAGGTTCCTTTTTGCCTATGGATATCCAACTGTTTTTCGGCACCACTTATTGAAAATACTATCCTTCCTCCACTGAATTGTTTTTGCATTGTTGTAAAAAGTCAGGTGGTCATACTTGTGCTGGGCTATTTCTGGGTCCTCTAGACTGTTACACTGATCTATGCATCTATTCATCTGACAATACCACATAGTCTTTGTGACGGCAGATACACAATACAGTTGGCCCTTGAACAGCGCAGAGGTTAGGGGTACCAATGCATATTTTGTATGTTATACATTTACAGACTGTGTTCTTATAATAAAGTAAGCTAAAGAGAAGAAAATGTTAAGAAAATCATCATGAAGGGGAAATATATTTACTATTCATTACGTGGAAGTGGATCATCATAAAAGTCTTCATCCTTCTTATCTTCACATTGAGTAGGCTGAGAAGGAGGATGAAGAGAAGGGGTTGGTTTTGCTGTCTCAGGGATGGCTGAGGCAGGAGAAAATCTGTGTATATGTGGACCCAGGCAGTTCAAGCTTGTTGTTCAAGGGCCAACTGCAAGTTTTAAAATTAGGAAAAATAATTTCCCCCATTTTGTTTTTCTTTTAAACATCGTTTTAACTACTCTAGTTCATTTACTTTTCCATATACATTTTAGATTAAACTTGTCTATATCCACAAAAAAATCTTGCTAGTGTTTTAATAGGAATGTGTTAAATCTGTGTGTCAATTTGGGAAGAACTGACATCTCTATTACCTTGAGTCTCCCTTCCAGTTCATGAACACGGCATGTCCTTTCGTATATTTATTCCATTATCACTCCATCCATATTCCATTATAGGTTTTTTCCATTATCATTTCATAGTTTTTGGCTTACAAGTCTTATATGTATTTTGTTAGATTTACAACCACGTGTCTCATTTTTCTCAACAATTGTAAATGGTATTGTATTTTAAATTTCAGTGTTTATTGAGAGCATGTAGAAATAAAATAGATTTTTGTATGTTGATCTTGTATCCAACAACTTTGTTGAAGTCCCTTATTAGTTTTAGAAGGCTGTTCGTAGATTAAAAAAAAAATCTTTGTAAATTTTTTTGGAATTTTCCATGTAGATAGAATCTGTCATCTGCAAACAGGGACAGTTTTATTTCTTCCTTTCTAATGTGTATGCATTTTCTGTCCACTTCTTTCATTATTACTCTGGTGAGACCTCCCATTACTCTCATAGCAATTGTGGGAGCAAACAGCCTTACCTTGTTCTTGAGTTTGGGGATCTCATTTAAAACATTTTTTGCTACTTTCTGATAGCTTCCAATGTTTCTGAAGAGAAGCCTGTCTTTTGAATTGTTTTTTTCCAGAAGTAATGCATTGTTTCTCTCTGGATGCTTTTAAAAAAACTGTCAGCTTTCAGAGGTTGAGTTATGATATATGTTGGTGAGTATGTGTTCCGTTGTTGGGGTACTTCATTACAGCCTAGCCAGGGTGGAAGTCCAGGTTCCCTATTCAGCCTTTGCTGGTGGGAGTAAGGGCACAGTTTCCTTCTGTGATTGTTGGTGGAGTAGAGGGGTTATTGTTTAAAACTTTTCTGTCTTGCTGGGCTGCCTATTTCTTGGTTCTCTGGCTACAGAGACCAAGGTTTTGGGGGCTATTTCCATCTGTGCCCATTGGTATTTCTGGATTGCTGACATCTCCATTACCCAGTCTTCATACACCCAAGGATGTATGAAGTAAAAAGAAACCCAGGGTACTTACTGCTCTGTCGTTCCTCATGTCCCAGGTCCCTAGCCAGTCTGCCTCCTTCTCTCTGCCTTTCAGAGTCATCTTGTATTTGTTGTATTCATAATGTCCAGAGTTTGTAACTGTACGTAGTGAGAAGAATAGAAAAAAAGCATGTCTACTCATTTTTCTGCAAATGGAAGTCCTTGTTGGGCTTTCAGGTCAAGGTGATGCTCGCCACATAAAAGGAGACGGTGAACACTTTCTTTTCTCTACAAGTCTTTGTTTCAGGTGAAACTGTTCATCCTCACATGTTTATTGGAACTTGCCAGTGAGGCCAGTTGGACCTGAAGGGATTTTTTTTGTTGTTTTCTTTCTCTCTCTCTCTCTCTCTCTTTTTTTTAATAGGAAGGTTGTCAATAATACATTCGTTTTTAAAATAGTTATATTCTGTTTTCTTCTATTTTTGTTATGTATTACATATTACATATATATCTTTCTATAAGTTATCTATTTTATATAAATTTTCAAATTTGTGACCGTAAAGTTATACAAAATATATTCATTGTCATTTTTAAATATCAACCATTTCCCCCAAATATTTATAAATTATTGAAAGGATAGTACTAACCAGCATTCTTTCAGTAAATTATTTCCCCCGCTTAGTTAGCCAGAGTTGGTCAGAGTTGGATTCTCTTACTTATAAACAAAACACCTTAACTAATGCAGTTATTGTCCAGAAAATGGAGAGACATGTATAGTGTAGTTGCGGCAAATTCCTTGTCAACAAATTTCCACAAAAATGATTTCCTTCTGTTTCCTGAGAGATACCTAGAGCCTGATTTAAGAGGTGTGAGCTAAGGCCCTCCCGTTTCTTTTCAACACACTGCTAACAATTGTGTTCTCAGCAATAGGAACTGAAAAAGTGTTCATACAACTCATAAAATGTTCCCACTTCAATAGAACACAAATTATTTTGCTTTTCAGGAGTTACTACAGAAAAGTCCTAGAGAAAGAAAAAAGAAAAAAACAAAAACCCAAAAAAGTCCTAGAGAGTGAGAGGAAGGAATACTTTTTCAGTTGCTTCACATTTAGAATCCCATTCTAGCTTTGAATTTTCCATACAGTACTTGGCATAGAGTAGCACTAAATATATGATTTCTATGATTTTTGCATATATTCTTGAATGATGAGGGTTATTTGCATTTTGTAATTTTTATTAATCCACTTTCCTAAAAACGATGTACAAATGAAATACATACATGGTTTTGGCTCCCTCTGCTGGCCATTTGTATGTACTTTAGGTTTTACACAAAATCAAGACCACTATTTTTCAAATGGATTTGGAATTTTTTCAAAAAGATTATTTAAGGCTGGGTTCAATGAGATTTTTATATTTTCTTTGGAATAAAAGATGATTTCTCAAGATTTTGTTTCTTTTTTTAAAAGTCAGGGTCTCACTTTGTTGCCCAGGCTGGAGTGCACAATCATAGCTCACTGTAACCTCAAATTCCTGGGCTCAAATGATCCTCCCGCCTTAGCCTCCTGAGTAGCTGGGACTACAGGTGACAGCCACCACGCCCGGTTAACTTTTAATTTTATTTAGCTTTTTAAGATGAGGGCTCAAGCGCTATGTTGCCTTGGCTGGTCTCTAATGCCTGGCCTCAAGTGATCCACCTGCCTCAGTTCCCCAAAGCCCTGAGATTACAGGTGTGAGTCACCATGCCTGGCACTATTTAAACTTTTCAATTTAATTTTTCAAATTTATACTTTAAAAAACTTTAACATTATAACTGTTATAACATTATAACTTTAAAAAAGGATACATTTAGCACAATAAATAAAGTTTAGAAAATGTTTTAGATAAAAGGCCTGATTCCTGCTGTGTCTCTTTCTCAGGCTGTCTGTGGTGAAGGTGCCCAGTTATACAGACTGATGCCATTCCATATTGCCATAACAATGCCTCCCTCAGTCCAGTCAACTCCTCGGCCATTCTCCAAAGCAGCTATGTAAACGTTTGGCCTCTTTAACTCCCCACTTCTTTATCCTCTCCTCAATGTTGCTGTTTTCTTGGAAATGATAGAGGCCATCTGATACATAACTTTGACATGCTGATTCTTTCTCCTGCCCCCAATCCTAGTAAGAATCTCTATCCATACCTTTTTTTTTTTGGCCTCCATTCTTGTAGTTTCAGTGAAACAAGTTTCTCTCCTGTTAAAGGCCAGTCAGTTGGGATGGATACCTTTTCCCTGGGTTCTTTAGGAACAGCACTGTGTCAAATATTAACATCTCTCTCTTTTCTATATCTTTGCACTCTTATTCTTTGTTGGCTTTTCATGATCGTATGATTATATTCTTATTGTTTATGTCAGCTGGGATCTTTCAACTGCAAATGGCTCTGGCTAAGATAAGCAAAAAAAAAAAAAAAAAAACAAGGGGGGCCCACCAGATCTAAGAAAATGTAGAAAAGCTTGGCCTCAGGAAGAAAAGATACCAGGCCAGTTTTATGAGCTGAGTAGTCACACATCATGAACTAGGAACCAACCATCAGAAACCTTGCTGAGCTGGGGGAGAGAGAGCTGAACTGTCAGGTGTCAGACTAGTTAAAACCACAAGCCAAATATGAAAGAGGTAAGCATGTAATCACTTACTGTGAAGGTATATGCAAGAATCTAAAAGGAGATTGCTGTGAGATTTAAGGAAATAATGCTTGTAAAGCATCAGAAACAATCCTGGGTACACGGCAAACATAACTTGATAAATGACGGCTATCATCATGTATTCAGAGCATCCACAGTGCCCTGTACTCACATGAATCATGACACTTTTTCACTTCACTGTTGTTTTGTGGCCTCATACCGATGTGTAAGTTCCTTAGAATTAGGAGAAGGGATGGTATTTTTTAAGTGCAAGATCCATAGCACAGAGCTTGGCACAAGGTAGATATTCAATAAATGCATGGTGGATAATGACAACATGGATTACATGTTAAGGGCATATGAAAGTAAAGTAAAATAGGCATGGTTACCAAAGGTCCTCTGGGTTTCCTAGAGAGTAGCATAAATTATTTTCATTAAAATATTTGGTTATTAACAGGCATGGAGGGGCATGCCTGTAATCCCAGCTACTGGAGAGGCTTAGGCAGGTGGACCCCCTGAGCCCAGGTGTTTGAGACCAGCCTGGGCAACATAGTCAGACCCCATCTCAACCATCTCATCTTGTTTATAATTTTTACTTTTTCATATACTGACTCCTTGTTTAAATAGAATTCGAGAGTCTGTTAGACAAAAATTTTTCCTTTCCTTTGTTGTCCTATGACCACAGCATCAGCATCATCATTGCCAAGATAATTGTCTTCAAGTACTTTAAGCAATCATTGAATAATAATCTTCTTGGTTAGTTTGTCCAGCAAGAAATCCCTGTTGCACGTTAGATTCCTCAGGAAGCAGAATCTGAGATGAGATTCACATGCAGGAAGTTGAGTGCTGTTGAGTCAAATGCTTAGAAGGGATGGAAAGGGAGCAGGGTTGGGTAGAGGGAGAGATTGGGCTACAATGCAGTCATAATAAGCTCTCAGCTGGCCCCCCAGGAGCTGTGAATTTGAAATGGCTCCTCAATGTTGTCCCAAGTTGATATCAAAAGGACACAGTGATGTGCTACAGCCGGCTCATTCCAGCTTGGGAGGTGATTGTATGCATCTCTTCTCCAATGGGCATTCATTGATTGCACTTTGGTACTTGATATGGGCTATAGTAGAAACATCAACACTATAGAAACTGGTTAAATGCTACAAACAAGGGCACTGGTTTTTCTCTCTTCAGAGATCTGGTTGTTAAATATTACCAGTCAGATACAGACTGCACTGAGAAGTGGACGTGGCCTTGTGCTAAGTGGTACTCTTTAGGTGAGGCAATTCCTGAAAAGAACTCACAGCTCAGCAGTGTCAGCCAGCACCCTTCACTGCAGCTGTGGGAATACATCCTTCCTCCAAAGGGAGGCTTTGGGCGGCACCGCACAGCACTCACAGTGGTACCCATGACCTATTTGTGCTGCTATGGAAAGTGTAACAGTGATAATGTTTCTAAGTTTTATAAGTGTCATTTTGACAGTAGTACTCCTTTCATACTTCAAAAAGTTGAAAATAGTTAATAGGTTTAAAACAAATATACTTTATCTTATACAACTGTTTTAGAAACAGAAAAATTGTGAAGACTGTAAAAAGTGGCCATATACCCCACATCCAATCTCCCATATTACTGACAAATGAGTATGGCATATTTGTTACAGTAAAGGAACTAATAATAAGAAATTATTGTTAGCCAAAGTCCACGCTTTATCTGTATTTCTTAGTTATTGCCCAATGTCCTTTTTCTGTTCCAGGATCCCATTGAAAATACCACATTACATTTAGTCATCATGTCTTTTTAGGCTCTTCTAGACTGTGACAGTTTCTTGGGCTTTTCTTGTTTTTGATGACCTTGACAGTTTTGAGGACTCCTAGTCAAGTATTTTGTAGAATGTCCCCAAACTGGAATTTGTCTGATGGTTTTCTCATAATGAAACCAGAATTATGGGCTTCTGGAAGAAGACACGAAGACCAATTGCCATTTTCATGACACCATACCAAGAGTACTTACTACCAACATGGTTAATCACTGATAATGTGGCCTTGATCATCTGGTTGAGGTGGTGTTTGTCAGGATTCTTCACCGTAAAGTGACTCTATCCCTACCACCCTTACAAACTGCACTCTGGAAAGAAGTCACTGTGTGTAGCCTGTAATGAAGGAGTAGAGAGTTACGCTTCCCTCTTTTTAGGGATGGCCATTTATATAAATTATTTGTAATTTTATGCAGAAAATTTTGTCTTCTCTCCCATTTACTCAATAATTATTCAATTATTTAAATAATGGAATAATTTATTAAATGATTTGTTTATATCAGTATGGACTTGTGGATATTTATTTTATTCTTTGGTTTTAAGTTATTAGGAGTTTTTTTCAGTTGTGTTCTATGGTCCTTTAACATATCTGAATCATTATGAGTTTTAACATTTTATTTTAATTTCTCAGCACTTCCTTACTCCCTGCACTACAAGATGTCCCAGGCTCATTCTGTACTTACTGCCCCAGTCCTAGAATCAGCCATTTCTCCAACAAGTCCAGGTTCTTTTTATCGGAGAATGATATTAGAAACCAAGATTGGGGCACTAGGTGTGATTGAGTTAATAGGCTTTCACACTAAAGTTATACCTCAAATCAAATGTTCCGCAATTATATATTTACCAAGTTGACCTTGATGAACAAATTCTGTCATACAAAAATAAGGAAAAGTCATGAGGAAAAAAAAAAAAACATTTTATAGACACATTTGGAACAGAGTATTTTAACATTAGTTTGTCAAAACATGAAAGTATTGTGAAGTGTCTTGAGTTCTGGAAAGACAGCTATGAAAATACAGTATTGCAACTCATTTTTCAAGATCTCAATAAAACTTACTAATTTCAAAGTAGAATAAATCAAGGAATCACATAAAATATGTGTTTAGGGATACACACTATTTCTCTTTCAATATAGCATTCACAGATTTCTGCACCTTTAGACATACCATTTAACTAAATTGGCTGTCCAACTGAGATGTTAAATCTTCACTGTAAAAGGGTCTGAAATAGTTTTATTTTATCTATCCCAGGCACCCGTATGATAACGGGCATGACAAGGTCTCTGAAGAAGTCTACAATGGATCTATGCCTTTACAACAGTTGGCTAATGAAGAAAGGCAATCATATAGAATTACTTGCTAAAATGTTTGCTTCATATAAGAAACCCTCTCAAAGTTCCAGAGAAGAACATGAGTAGGTGGTGTACATTTTAGGAAGTGTGAACTGAGTTGGATCTTGAAGTCTTGAAGGTTTGGTTTCTCCACACAGATGCTATTGGCACTTTGGGTGGATAATTCATCATTGTGTGAGACTGTGATTCCTGTTATGTATCAGTAACATTTGCAAGGCCTTGGAACAACCCAAACACCTCTACATATTCCCTTCTGGAGAGGTAGGAACTGTGGGTAGAGTATATTACAAAGAAGAGACTACAAAACTAGACACAGAACTGAGAAGGGGTATGGCATGCTGGAACAACGAGGAGACTCGGTAGAGTCATTCAAATAATCTGTATTTACCTATGGCTCTAAGGGGCAGATTGGAACCTCTCGAGCTCTTTGGCTTGTTAGAAGAACCACTTTGTCTTTAGTAAATGCCACGCTGACTCTGATCCTGAAGGAAAGTAACTGCACCCATCTTGTTATTTTACTAATCTAAGCAAACAGTAAAGAAAAAAACCTTTTAAAATCTTGTGTAAATAAAAAATAGGCAGTCACACTGAAGAGATACATGTTTGCCTTTTTTCCAAATGCAATAATATTAATAATTTACTTTAGATCTTTCATTTAACACACACAAATCTTAAGTATATTTTAATGATAATAAATTAATATTATTTACAAATTTCCATAAGACTGATGTTAATGTTAGGTCCCCCAAAGAATTTTTCTTGGCGTGTAAACTATTTTAGCACCTAATATAAAATATCCTGGGCACATAACTAATTATCTTTGTCTTCATGATCTTTTGAATAGTAACTGATGGTGAAAATAATTTCTCATCATTGGAAATTTAAGTAATACAGAGAAGGTAAAAACTTACAGAAAATCTCACCAGCCTGAAATAATTGTGGACATTAACCAAACCTAATTCTAGTAATCACTGTATGCATATTTATATCTAGATCACAATCTATATGCTATATATCTAATATATATGGTACAGATATATAGAAATGATTTTATTAAAGTGGAAAAGAGAAGGAAAAGAAACTATAGAAATTGCTGTATATTAGAGAGTTGTTTCCTTAACAAAGAAATGTTTGTCCCTAAAGTATTCCTCTAAGATGGGGGTCATAAACTTAAATGCCTTTAGGCATAGTGACTATACGATTCATGCAGCAAACTAAAAAATTAAGTTTCTTCTATTGTTTTCAAAATAAGAATCTCTCTGGTTACATTGTTTATGTCACTCCTGAGTAGGTTAAACAAAATAAGCAAGCACAGTATTTCTATAGCCCATGGGCCATATTCAGACTACAGCTCTCTATACTGCCACCTCTGCAAATGTTTAAAAAGATTATGGAAACATCTGGGGCCGGGCGTGGTGGTTCACGCCTGTTATCCCAGCACTTTGGGAGGCCGAGGCGGGCAGATCACGAGGTCAGGAGATCGAGACCATCCTGGCCAACATGGTGAAACTCTGTCTCTACTAAAAATACAAAAAATTAGCCAGGCTTGGTGGTGGGAGCCTGTAGTCCCAGCTACTCGGGAGGCTAAGGCAGGAGAATGGCGTGAACCCGGGAGGCAGAGGTGCAGTGGGCAACAGAGTGAGACTCCAACTCAAAAGAAAAAAAAAAAGATTATGGAAACATTTTAAGAAGTTATGATCAATTCATTTTTTAAATAATGTATTTCATTTTAATTTTTTAAAATTTTCTTGGGACATAGTAGGTATAGATATTTATGGGGTACTGTTGTATTTCTTTAAGAGAACGTTTGATTCATAGCATTTGCTTTGAAAGATAAAGAAATAAGTACTCTTAAAACTTTATTCCACCCAATTTTGTCCATTTAAAAATTAGTTCTCTAAGCTATATGTTGATTCCATATTATCAAACATTACAACATTTCTACTTAACTTCATAAATTAACTACATTTTAGTTTTATATGGATTTAATGTTCACTACATGTCACAGCATCTCTGCTCCTGAGTTCTTTATTTTCATTAATCTCTTGGTTGGCTTGTTCTCAACTATTAGTTTTTATAAAAAGAGCCCATGAAAACTATGAATGCAATCATGTTTAGTAAGATCTGACTTTTGCTTTAATATTGAATAGCATGTTGGCAGGACATGATACACTTTTCTCAACACTTTGTAGACATTGCTATGAAGAAGTCTGAAAGTTGTTGATTATTTTACTCTTGTAAGTGACATGCTTTTTTTCACCACGCCGCTTGAAGAAATTTTTCTTTATCCTTGGAATTTGATAATTTTACCAGAATCTGTCCCAGAATCATCATATTCTATGTTTTTCCAAAAAATAATTTGCTCTTTCATTAGACTGTATATTCAGTTTTTCTAACATTGCAGAGAAATCGTCTTCTATTAATTTGTTTTGATCATCCTACAGAGGCAAAATGGATTTTGTACCCTAAATTTGGTTAGGTGTTGATGTGGTTTGGCTGTGTCCCCACCCAAGTCTCACCTTGAATTGTAGCTCCCATAATTCCCTCGTGTTGTGGGAGGGACCCAGTGGGAGATAATTAAATCATGGGGGTGGTTCCCCCATACTGTTCTTGGGGTAGTGAATAAGTCTCACGAGATCTGATGGTTTTATAAGGGGAAACCACTTTCACTTGGCTCATTCTTGTCTGCTGCCACGTGAGACATGACTTTTGCCTTCTGCCTTCTGCCATGATTGTGAGGCCTCCCCAGCCACATGGAACTATGAGTCCATTAAACCTCCTTCTTTTGTAAATTGCCCAGTCTTGGGTATGTCTTTATCAGCAGTGTGAAAACAGTCTGATACAGGTGTCTAGACTGATGATGCCATTCATGCAGCAGGGAGGTATGTAACAAGATTTATTACTTACATAATGAGGTTTTCTGGGGAGAGCAGAGCAGACTCTCAAGCAAAACCAAAAACGGCTTAAGACAGCAGGGAAAGTCAACTGGCCTGGGGCTTTATGGTGGTTGGGGTGCGGGCCAGGATGAGGGTTCCCTGATGCAGTCAGGGGCTTATGTGGTTTGAATTTGCCATCAGTGCCAGAGAAGGAAACACCTGGGCTTCTTTAACACTTTGCCCAGCTGTGGGGCAGAAGGTGAAGAGGGAGTGGTGGGGCTTGAAATCTGCCAGCAAACATAAAAAATGGAGTCAGACTCTTTATTATCATATTGAAAGTATTTTTGTGTCTATTTGTTGGGTTATTTGCCTTGGGGACACAGTAATCTTTAGGTTGGTTTTTGTTATTAGTATCTACTTTGTGTTTGTCTCATTCTTTGCATTCACTATGAATAGCCCCTCTGCTCTGTTCATAATTTAGTTTAAAATTGTGTGTAGTCTTTTCCTTGCAGTTTCTAATTTACATCACAAGAAATGGTGTTTTTAGTCCTGACTTTCTTTCTTTGGTTTCTGTGCTTTACATCTAATTTTGATATTTTGTCAAGTTGTCTTTTAGCTCTTGTTTCACTGAATTAATTTCTTTCTTAAGTTCTATCTCAAGAGCATTCAGGTGGAATTTTTGTTTTTTGCATACTCGATAGCTTTCCTTTATATATGTTCCTGTAAAATTATTACACAACTGTCATGGCATTTCTTCCTATCCTACTTGTGTTTAGCATGAACAGCTCTGCCCAGACCTCTATTTTCTCTGATATGTCTTCTTTGTTCTTTTTAATGTGAGATTGATTTGTCTTTCCATCTATGCTAGCTTGATGGCTCAATATTCCATTCTGCTATTTAATAAAAGCTTGGGGTTGAGGGTAGCATTTGTTAGTGGATTTAGTTTTTACTTTCTTAGCTCTGAGATTTTGTCAACTGTCCTGTATCAAGATTCACTTGACTGGTACAGGCATGTCCAATAGCTGATGGGGTATCCCCCAGGTTTCAGATCAGTCCTCCTTTAATTGTGGAGTACTGGAACCTCTGACTCTTCCTGAGTTAGCCCCGGTTTTTGCTTCCCCATTTCATTCTTCCATTTCCACTTAATATAGAGAAAGAATCAGAGCACCTGTGGGTTTCAGCCAGTGTTAACATTAAGGCAGGGAGGGTTAGGGAAGGCTATTTTCACTGTAGCTTCAATGTAATCTTTTCCACTGGCTTTTTGCATGGGTGTCTTTTTTTTTAAATTTTTTCTTTTATCTTCAAATTTCATAGCTTCCTATTCATCATTTGAGATAATTAGATGTATTTTTTTTTTCTGCCTTTTTGCTCTACTTTTTCCCTCACTCAGATACATCAAAAGAGTGACCCCTGGAGCTTCCTCTGGACTCCGCTAGTCCTGTGTCAGCCTCAGGCATCTATATTCTCCAGGGATTTTCCATGATTTCTTCTTGGCTGACTGTATACCTCCAATTCTGCTCCTCTCCAAGTCTGGGGATATAAAGATAACTCTCATGGTTTTGTGGAAACCTTATTTTCCTAGCACAGTTTCAGAAAGTTGGGAACCACCTTTAGAATCCAGCTTAGCTAAGGCAGAAGTTCTGTTTCTTTTCTCATCAGATCATTTTTCAAGTGTAGTATTAACTTATGCTTCTTTGTTTCCTGTTAATGATTTGACTTCTTTTTCCTGTTGTCTATTTATGGTGTTTACTCTTTATTTTTTTTACTAGCCGTGGGGTAAAAGGCAGTCTGTAATCTTGCCTTGCTCTGACACGTCCACTGATTCTTTTCAAATGGTGCTCACAGGTGAAAATTACTGAAGAAAGCACTTTGTCTTTCACACATCCTATGTGTAAATATCAGTCCTGTTAATGGCACAGGCCTCTGGGAGGTAGGACTGGGAAAACTAGGTGCAAATGAAAATGGATGAGTGATAATTTGAGATGGTTTTCAACTTTAAGTTTGAGAACACATTATGAGGGGATCTGTTCATATATTACAAAGTGTATTTTTGCTACATTTTAATAAATGTTTCCCTCTCATCCTCTTCCCCACCCTCCATTTGGTTAAGGGTGGGAGAACATAAATACTGTTTTTTCTGGGAAAATGTGGCCTACAACCTGGATACTATTCTCTTTCTGTTTCTTGCTTCTGTTTTTTTTTTTTTTTTTTTTTTTTGAGACAGAGTCTCACTCTGTTACCAGGCTGGAGTGCAGTGGCACGATCTCAGCCCACTGCAACCTCCTCCTCCCAGATTCAAGCGATTCTCCTGCCTTAGCCTCCTGAGTAGCTGGGATTACAGGCGCGTACCACCATGCCCAGCTAATTTTTGTATTTTTGTAGAGACGAGGTTTCACCATGTTGGCCGGGATGGTCTCGATCTCTTGACCTCATGATCTGCCCTCCTCGGTCTCCCAAAGTGCTGGGATTACAGGCGTGAACCACTGTGCCTGGCCATTTCTTGCTTCTTTCTACAGTACAGCCTGCTGTGCAAATATTCAGAGAATAGATTATGTTCAAGCATTCTTTATCCCCTATGTGTATCATGTTAAACAGGAATATTTACATACGTACAACTCAAAAATAAAGATTATGTAATTTAAAAACTTTATCCCCCTAGGACTCTGGGGAGGCAATGTGAAATGAACAATTACATGTTTACCATCTAGAAGGCTGTTCTTCAGCTCCACTTCAATTGATTCTCTCACACCTATGAGGCAAGTGCTGACTGCAGAGCTAAAAACAGGGCTAGAAACTGCATGTGTGTGACGGTAAGGAGAGGAAGACTATGTGCAGTGCAGGGTGGGAAAGAGGAAAACTGGGCCAACAGTGTCTGCAGGTGAATGTGACAAAGCTGTTGAATATGAAGTTTGTGTTTTATAGCCAGTCCGGCAGTCAGGCATGGGTAGCAGATAGTTTTAGTCTCCTGCCTTTATATGTCTATTTGCTAGATGCATCTGATGAACTCAGGATAAGTTGTAGGACTTCAGGCTTTCATAATGTTAAAGAACTGGGTCACATAGTTGGCCAATCCTTTGCCAGAACAATCGGAGGTACATAATAAAATGCCTGCATCCCCCTATTTGAGAATATATATCAAAAACTTACTTAAAAGATCATTTCAGCTGGACTAGGTTTCTGGGGACACGATTCTGGTGGGTGAATAGGTGTTACTCTTCCTCCAAAGATAATCATTTGCATTTGGGACTGGAATGTCGAAGGATAGATTTGGGTGAGGCTCCCTGGTGTCTTCAGAGTTCCCTTAGGGTTGGGGGAGACTTCTGGGAGAAAAACATCCCAGATCTTGGCTTTACTTCACTGGGTGTCAAAAATATAAATCATGCCTAATGAGGGGAGGGGGAGAACACAGTGGGGCTGTAGGTAGAGGCCACAAAGGAGCCCTTCCAAACAGGACAAAGCTCACACTCAGAGGAAGCGTTAGCTTCCAGGATACAGGGAAGGCTGACACCAGACCTACACCAGACCTTACTCCAAGTTGTGCCATGATGTACTTTGGGAAAATTATGTGAATATGAATTGAAAAAGCTGCATAATAAAGACTGAAGCAGTTAGGGCCCAAGCAACTCTTGTTTTGAGACTCCACTAAAGGCTATAACTGTCTCTAAGTTATGTCCCTCCTCAGGTAAGTTCACCCCACTTGTTTCCAAGGCTTCAGCATGTTGTTCTACTTTCCTGACAAAATGGCCCCTGGAAACTCTTGATAGTCCCATGGTTTAAAGCCCCTGTCACTCACTGCCACCCTTGGCAGGGCAGAGGGAGGGGGATTGAGAAGGGGCTATGGGCAGGGATTGAACCACGGGTTCCTCTTCTGCTATAGCTTCAGGACTCAGTTCCTATTCTACTGGGCCCACAGAAGCTCTGAATTTTCCAGTGGGGCTGCCTAGAGGCACCAGGTGACATATCCTAGAAATGCAGGAGCATGAGTTATAGGACAGATTTTGATGAAGAAAGAAAAAATTGGAAAGAGTTCAATTTCTTTCTTCCACTCCAACCCCATGTTGTTCTAAGACACAGTGATTCCGAATAGCCTCTCTGGAAATATCCCAGAGTACTGAGAAATAAGCTAGGTTTTGAAGCTGTAACCAGTTTGATAACATGCCACCCTGTATTTGCTTTCTCTCTACCTTTCCTTAGTTTCCTTTTGCCTGCATTCCTACTCCCTTGCAATTATAGTTCCCAATTGAGCATGTATAATAGCTAGGCTTATTTTCTAGAAAAGTCAGGCTAATACAGAATGTAATAAAAGGTGGACTTCATAAAAGTTTGCAATGGATATTTTACTTGGCTGGCAAGATGGCCGAATAACAGCTCCAGTATGCAGCTCCCAGCCAGACCAATGCAGAAAGTGGTAGTTTCTGCATTTCCAACTGAGGTACCTGGTTCATCTCATTGGGACTAGTTAGACAGTGGGTGCAGCCCACAGAAGGTGAGCAGAAGCAGGGTGGGGCATTGTCTCACCCCGGAAGCGTAAGGGGCCAGGGAACTCCCTTCCCTAGCCAAGGGAAGCCGTGAGGGACGGTGCCATGAGGGATGGTGCCATCCGGCACAGATACTACTCTTTTCCCAGGGTCATCGCAACCTGCAGACTAGGAGATTCCCTTGGGTACCTACACCACCAGGTCCCTGGGTTTCAAGGACAAAATTGGGAGGCTATTGGGGCAGATACCTCGCTAGCTGCAGGAGTTTTTTTGTACTCCAGTGGCGCCTGGAATGCCAGCAAGACAGAACTGTTTACTCCTCTGGAAAGGGGGCTGAAGCCAGGGAGCAAAGTGGTCTAGCTCAGTGGATCCCACCCCCATGGAGTCCAGCAAGCTAAGGTCCACTGACTTGAAATTCTCACTACTAGCACAGCAGTCTGAAGTCGACCTGGGATGCTTGAGCTTGGTGGGCAGAGGGGCGTCCACCATTACTGAGACTTGAGTAGGCGGTTTTCCCCTCAGGGTAAACAAAGCTGCCAGGAAGTTCCAACTGGGTGCAAACCCACCACAGCTTGGCAAAGCCACTGTAGCCAGACTGCCTCTCTAGGTTCCTCTTTTCTGGGCAGGGCATCTCCGAAAGAAAGGCAACAGCCCCAGTCAGGGGCTTATAGATAAAACCCCCATCTCCCTGGGACAGAGCACCTGGGGAAAAGGGTGGCTGTGGGTGCAGCTTCAGCTGACTTAAAACATTCCTGCCTGCTGGCTCTGAAGAGAGAAGTGGATCTCCCAGCATAGCACTTGAGCTCTGCTAAGGGACAGACTGCCTCCTCAAGTGGGTCCCTGACCCCCATGCCTCCTGACTGGGAGACACCTCCCAGCAGGGGTAGACAGACACCTCCAGCTGTCATCTGGTGGGTACCCTCTGGGACAAAGTTTCCACAGGAAGGGGCAGGCAGCAATCTTTGCTGTTCTGCAGCTTCTGCTGGTGATATCCAGGCAAACAGCATCTGGAGTGGATCTCCAGAAAACTCCAGCAGACCTGCAGAAGAGGGATCTGTTAGAAGGAAAACTAACAAACAAAAAACAATGGTATCAATATCAACAAAAAGGACGCCCATGCAAAAACCCCATCTGAAGGTCAACAACATCAAAGACCAAAGGTAGATAATCCACGAAGGTGAGAAAAAACCAGTGCAGAAAGGCTGAAAATTCCAAAAACCAGAAAGCCTCTTCTCATTCAAAGGATCGCAAGTCCTCACCAGCAAGGGAACAAAACTGGATGGAGAATGAGTTTGACAAATTGATAGAAGTAGGCTTCAGAAGGTGGGTAATAACAAACTCCTCTGAGCTAAAGGAGCATGTTCTAACCCAATGCAAAGAAGCTAAGAACCTTGATAATATGTTACAGGAACTGTTAACTAGAATAACAAGTTTAGAAAAGAATATAAATGACCTGATGGAACTGAAAAACACAGCAAGATAACTTTGTGAAGTATACACAAGTATCAGTAGCTGTATCAATCAAGTGGGAGAAAGGATATCCGAGATTGGAGATCAACTTAATGAAATAAAGCATTATGACAAGATTAGAGAAAAAAGAGTGAAAAGGAACGAACAAAGCCTCCAAGAAATATAGGACTATGTGAAAAGACCAAACCTATGTTTGATTAGTGTACCTGAAAGTGATGGGGAGAATGTAACCAAGTTGGAAAACACTCTTCAGGATATTATCCAGGAGAACTTCTCCAACCTAGCAAGGCAGGCCAACATTCAAGTTCAGGAAATACATAGAACACCACAAAGATACTCCTCGAGAAGAGCAACCCCAAGACACATAGTCAGATTCACCAAGGCTGAAATGAAGGAAAACATTTTAAGGGCAGCCAGAGAGAAAAGTCAGCTTACCCACAAAGGGAAACCCATCAGACTAACAGCACATCTCTCTGCAGAAACCCTACAAACCAGAAGAGAGTGGGGGGCCAATATTCAACATTCTTAAAGAAAAGAATTTTCAACCCAGAATTTCATATCCAGCCACACTAAGCCTCATAAGCGAAGGAGAAATAAAATCCTTTACAGACAAGCAAATGCTGAGGGATTTTGTCACCACCAGCTTGCCTCATAAGAGCTCCTGAAGGAAGCACTAAACATGGAAAGGAACAACCAGTACCAGCCATTGCAAAAACATATGAAAATGTAAAGACCATCGACACTATGAAGCAACTGCATCAACTAATGGGCAAAATAGCCAGCTAGTATCATAAGACAGGATCAAATTCAGACATAACAATATTAACCTTAAATGTAAATGGACTAAATGCCCCAATTAAAACACAGACTGGCAAATTGGGTAAAGAAGCAAGATCTATTGGTGTGTTGTATTCAGGAGACCCATCTCGCGTGCAAAGACACACATAGGCTCAAAATAAAGGGATGGAAAAATATTTACCAAGCAAATGGAAAGCAAAAAGAAGCCAGGGTTGCAATCCTAGTCTCTAATAAAACAGACTTTAAACCAACAAAGATCAAAAAAGACAAAGAAGGGCATTACATAATGGTAAAGGGATCAAGGCAACAAGAAGAGCTAACTATCCTAAATATATATGCACCCAATATAGGAGCACCCACATTCTAAAGCAAGTTCTTGAAGAGCCTACGAAGACACTTAAGACTCCCACACAATAATAGCAGACAACTAAAAGGACTTTTCATGGACATAGATGCCTATGCTCCAGAGAATGCAGAAATGTCTTGGGTGAGGTTCTCATTTGAGGTGTGAAACTATTCACAGCATCACGCCTTTATAGAAACACGTGGTAATAAGAAGTAATCAGTCCATCATTGAAAATGAAGAGAATTAGAGTAAGTGGCCTCTGTGTCTACTGGAGACTTGCTTGTGTGAAAACCTTAAGAGGTCTGGGTTTTGTGTTCTAAGGAGGGTAGAGTATTTCTTTTACATACGTCACATTATTTAAATCGCATTAAGATCCAGAGGAACAGACATTATTCTCATCCCCATTACAGATTGAGAATGAGAAACTTGTTGAGGTTAAGTACTTTGTCCAGGGTTACACAGATTTGGGATTTGAGCTATCTTGATGCTCTTTTGCTCAAAATTCTGGCTGTATATTTTTAAGGCAATCAGAGGGTGAACTTCATTAGGGATCTGAAACAGTTTTAGTTGGTTAGTGGTTCTACTTTAGGAAAGGAATCAAGACAAAAGGGAAATGATTCAAAGAATGAGGGAACTGGGACCCTTTTAAGTTGCAGATGAGGTAATCTGTGTTTGGATCAGAGACCTATAATTTATGTAGATTCACATACATCTTTTTCAGATATGCATACATTGGGGACTGTAGAGTGTTGTGGAACTAAATGTATTTGTATGTGTTCAACACATTGTATAATTGACTCAATTATCCATGTGGAGATTATTCACATTTAATTTGCAATCTGGTTTCTCCTTTCAGTTAGGTTGTTCTTGGGCTGCTCCAGGAATGCCAACTAATTTAAATAATAATTTAAGTAAAACATAATTAGGAAGGAAAATTAAATTCAATTTTTTGGCAGCTCTTGAATATTCTACTGCTGAAATGTAACTAATCCATCCACTATCTTTTAATTCACCAATGCCTTTTTAGTACCACAGGATTTTATTGCTTTCCATAGATTATTGCAGTAGTTTCCAGGTAGCCCTCCTGCTTACCTCTTTCCACTCCAATCATCATTCTGCTGACAGCAACCTTCAAAAAAACCAACTCCCATTGCAAAATTTCTTTGCTTCAAAACATTTAATGGATACAAAAAACAACTTAATGGCTACCCATTTCTCACCAGATTAAGTGCACATGCCACAACCAGTCATTAAAGGCTTTTTCTAGTCTAAATTCCTGTTCTTCAAACGTCAAACCGTCCTTCTACTCTACTGACCTGAAACACATTGCCTCACCCTCCACACCTCCACACCTCTGCAGACCCACCGCATTTGCCACCTGCCCTAGGAAGCTTTTCCTGATCTTACCTCTGATGCCTTTCACTGCTCCCACATCTGAATTCCTTTAACTCACTCCATGTTTTTCTCAAAGGCAGATCAAGGTATTTATGCAAACATGGTGTCTCCCTAGTCTTGGATGAGGTCCTTGACATTACTCACTGCAGCGATTCATCTCCCCTGCTCTGCAGTGTCAGACTCTAAAGAAGGGTGCAACAAATACTTGTCCATTTAGACTGCTGGCAAACCCTGAGAGCAGGAATTTTGGCCTTTTGTATCTCCCGTGCCTAGAACAGCGCTTGGTACACAGTAGGCGCTCATTCATTGAACATTGCTGAAGGAATTGAACGTACATACTACAAGCCCTGCAGATGCAGATACAGGAGGGGGTGATGGCACAGTGCTTAGGGTGGAATTGGATGCACCACCTCTCCTGAGGGGTGATGCGCAGCTTCCTGGGCAGGCTCAGGGGAGCTGGCTGAACCGCCTGCCTCTCCGCAGGCCAAACGCTGGAACCCACACATTACCTATCCAAGTATGTACACACAGGCTCACTTAAATCTGCCCTATTAAAAAAATATACCCACACACGCACACACCACGTATCCAAGCATCAAGCATGTACACATGGGCTTGCTTAAACCTGCCCTATTAAAAATAATATATATATATGCACATACATACACACACATATCTATCCAGGTCTGTACATGGACTTGCTTAAACTGGCCCTATTAAACACACACACACACACACACACACCTGTCCACGTATGTACATACATATATAATACATAAATACAAAGACATATATATGCACAGACTTAAGTCCAACACGATTGTAGTGTCGGGAGGACAACTGGGCCGCCCTCTCCGCCCTCCAGGACTGCGGGACAGGTCTCCGGCCGCCGGGGTCGCAGGAGCCCCAGAGCTCTAAAGCGGCCCCGGCGCGGCTTGGGCCTTCCGGCTTTCCGTCCGCCGCGGCCACCATTGGCTGGCTTCGGCGCAGCTGACAGACGGCGGCAGTGCGAGAAAGTCGAGGATGGCGGTGCCGGCGGCGCTGATCCTACGGGAGAGCCCCAGGTAGCTGATCCGCTAAGCTGCTGCGGTAGCGGGCTCGCACAAGGCTGACCTTGCTGCCTGCCGCCTGGCCGCCGCGGCGGACCCGGTTGGGTGGGGTGGGCTGCCGAGGTCGCGACGCTGGGTCTGCGGAGTGCGTGGGGCCGTGTAGCGCCTTTACCTTCACGGTGGTCCACCTGTGGGGCTCACAGTGCGCTTGGCAGCTGAGGTCTGTATGGAAGCGTGTGGTCTGCAAGCATGAGGTCTGCGTCACTGTTTGCGGAGTTTGGTATCAGAAGTTCCCGGGCGCTGCCTTGAGTGCTGCTGAATCACGTGGGACGGTATTCCGTTTCCGATTTCAGTTCCCGTTCGGACCCTGTGGTGAGAAAGGCTCACACTGGTGCTGGACCAACATGTGTTAATACCCCTTTTAAGTCAGGATCGAATATGGGACCGAATTTTTGATTGGTAACAGAATCTAGCCTGGCTTTGGTAGCATTTGCTTTTGTTTGCATTTTAAACAAATTTTTAGTTAATTTCTACTTATGGTAAATTAAGCTGGTTGTCCATGGTGGTGACATACAGTTCCCCTTTAACATTATTTAAGTAAAAAAAGACTTAATTTGTGAAAAAATAAGTAATAGTGCAGGTAGTGTGTGGATACAGAAAAAGTACTGAAGTATATAGGCAAAATAGTGTTCGGAAATAATTACTTTGTGCTTGAATTGGGCAGGAATCTTCCAGAAGAAAAGAGTTATTTTAAAGTTTTTCCTTCTTCCTGGATTCCTTTTGTTACCAGTGGAGGGTGTCCAGGTTCTTGGCGTCTTGAACAAAGAACTGGAGAAGACGCACAAACAAAGCGAGGAAAGAATGCAGAAATTTATTGAAAATGAAACTACACTCTACAGTGTGGAAGTTGCTTGAGCATAGGGGCTGAAGGGCCCCTACAGAATTTTTGGGAATTTAAATAATCTCTAGAGGATTCCATTGGTTACTTGGTGTTCTCCCTATGTAAATGAAGAGGATGAAGTAAAGTTACAAAGTCATTTACTCCGCCTATCTATATAGAGGACATTTCCTGTCATAGCTGAAGTGTGAATCAGCCTTATGTTCCCAGCCTCCCGACCCTATTTTCCTGCCTCACTTTGGTTCTGATTGCCAGTTTCTTTCCTCATACCAGTGTCTTGGGGAACACTGCTACATCAGTAAACAGTATCCAATATGGTGCAGTAAAGAATTGTTCTCATCACATCATTTAAAGTTGATTGTTACAGGACAGGTGCTGTGGCTCATGCCTGTAATCCCAGCACTTTGGGAGACTGAGGCGGGCAGATGTCTCTTTTTTTTTTTTTCCTGAGAAGGCGTTTCCCTCTTGTGCAGGCTGGAGGGCAATGGCGCCATCTTGGCTCACTGCAGCTCTCCCCTCTTGTGTTCAAGCGATTCTCGTCCCTCAGCCTCCCAAGTAGCTGGGATTACAGGCGCCCACTGCCTTGCTCAGCTAATTTTTTTGTATTTTTAGTAAAGATGGGGTTTCACTGTGTTGGCTAGGCTGGTCTGGAACTCCTTGCTTCAGGTGATACGTCCTCCCTGGCCTTGCAAAGTGCTGGGATTATAGGCATGAGCCACCGCAGGACTGATTGAGCTCAGGAGTTAGAGACCAGCCTGGGCAACAGGGCGAAACCCCATTTCTACAAAAAATACAAAAATTAGCCAGCGCTGTGGCCTGTGCATGTAGTTCTAGCTACTTGGGAGGCTGAGGCACGAGGATTCCTAGAACCCAGGAGACAGAGGCTGTAGTGAAGTGAGCTCATGCCACTGCACTCCAACCTGGGTGACAGAGCGAGACCCTATCTCAAAATTGATTATTATTGTAATAATGAAGTTGATTATTACAATCGAAAGAGGGTTTTAAAATAACTATGTCCTTAGTGACCCCAAATAATTTTGTACATAGTATTTGAAAAGTTACTTGCCTTGTAGTATTCTTTAAGTTTTTGGTGTAATTGCCATAATTGCTATTCCTCTCCTCCCACCACTTTCAGAGTTCCGTTTTTGGGTTAAGTGGTTATATAAACACTCTACTAGATTAATGCTCTTCCGCTGCAGAGTACAAGCTTTCCCTAGTACTTTGGTTTGCCCAAAAGCAAGAGAAAATTTGCCAAATGGACCTTTTCAGCAGAAGTAATTTTGGGGGCATCTTTTTGGAAATGTTCAGGTTGCCCTGCCCTTTTTGCTGGCTGTCATCTGTTTTTCTTTATTTCACTCAGATTTACCATACAGCAATCAGAGTTGTTGGAATGAAAACTTAAGATAACTATAGAAAGTACAGTTCAACTTGGAAAGCTCATTTTACAACTTTGTTTTATAATTTTCTTTAGCATGAAGAAAGCAGTGTCACTGATCAATGCAATAGATATAGGAAGATTTCCACGGTTGCTCACTCGGATTCTTCAGAAACTTCACCTGAAGGTTTGTATTTTTGTGTTTCCACACCTTGTAATCTTCCTTCTGATTTAATTGAAAGTCTGATTATTTGGAGAACTTTTTGCAAAGCCATAACTTTTCCAGTATGTTCTTAGGGACACTGGTTCTGTGGAAGATTTGATAATGTTTTGTGGTCAAAAGTTTGAGAAACTCTGTCTTCAATAAAGTTAAATTTTTTAAATTATGGAACTTTTCAGAGTATTTTAGATGCTAGTGTTTGTGGTACGTATGTGAGGGTGATTATGGCAGTAACATTTTCCAAATGTGTTTTGACCTTGGATCTGTTTTATTTTGATATGTATTTTGGGACTAATGTTCTACAAAATCTACTTTAGGGAAAAATTCTGATGTCTTGGTTTGATTTTTCCCCTTAAAAATAATTCTGTGTTTTTTTCTATCAACTAGTATTTAATCTTTCAGTTAATTTTGTTCTTCTTTCACTTTTATTTTAAGGGTATGGTTGTTTTGGACATGCGAATGCTTTGTAATTCTCTACCTGGCCCAATCCAAGTTAATTTATCAAGTTATAAAAATTTGATTCCATCTGACGTATTTATGGAGCACACACTAACTGCTCTATGCAGTGCCGGGTATCATCATCCTGAGAACCAAGACTCTTACTCTTTCCTCTTCTTTTTCCTCGCCAAGAGCCAGCCTCAAAACCATGCCTTTCCCCTTCAAAGTGTCTTTCAAATCCAAGTTCTCACAATTCTAGGTCAAATCCTTATTACCTGTTTTTTAGATGACAATAGTTACCTTCAAACTGATTTCCCTGCCTATAGTCTTCTTGTTTTCTACTGCTTCATAATACTATGTAAATTACTTTCTAATTTTTTTTTCCCTAAAACAAAGGTGGATTATAATTTTCACAGTGTTCAAAACCATCAGTGACTATCCATTGCCCCATGGAGAAAAGTTTAAAATGCTTAACATTGTGTACAAGTCCCATTATAATATGGTTGCAGTCTACAGTCTCATTTTGTAAGTGCTCCAGTTACACTGGATGGTGCCTATTTACTACAACATGCCATGAACTTTTTCAGCAATGTATCTATGCATATATTCTTTCCCTTGCCTATAAATGGCCTTCTTCTCTTTACTGAGTACCTGTTCATCCTTCAAGGATTTCACACTCTCAGGCTCAGCAATTTGTTCTTTCTTCTGTGCTTTAATTCATTCTCACCTAATTTTAGTACTGCCTCATAAGTATTTGTTTCATGATTAGAAGGCAACCAAATCCCTTAAACCTATTAATGGGTCTTCCTCTGGTTTTAAATATCTTGAGGATTATGTCTTACTCATCTTTATAGTTCCCATTCCTAATACATTGCTACTAGTATAGTTGGCACTCAGTAAATATTCTTAGAGTTAATTATTTTCCTTGCTGTGGAAAACACAAAACAAACCTCAGTCTTCTATAATATATTCCTTTTTCTAAGGAATCTGTGATGTGGATGGAGAGAAAGGAGAAACTGCAATGATAGCAGCAACATTCTGTGGTATTTGCTATTCATAAAGTTACATTGGTTTCTTTTTCACTGGTGTGATGCTAATGGCTTTGTGTTACTAGCTCATCTAATCCTTACGGCAACTTGAAAAAGTAGGTACTGTGGTCATCTCTGGTCATCTTCATTTTATCTATGAGGTAACCAAGATAGAGACAGAGATTGGTTAAGTAACTTTCCCAAGGTCACACAGCTAGCTAGTAAGGCAGCTTGGCTCCGTAACTCTGTCCCTTATTACACGAAACCTCAAGAAAGGGTATAGAACATTTCATAAATTGGCCCAAAAGCGAATGATGTGGGCTATACAGATATTCTGCTTTATTTCTTGAGCTGGTGGGTGCTTGCTTGTGTGTAACAATATGGGACAAGAAACTCTTACACACATCTTTTGTTCTTCACACTGAGGGAGAATGGAGCACTTGCACAGAAAATTGTGATGTTTGTCTTTGACATTCTCAGTCATTTATGGAGTTGAGAATGAGTTAGTATCTATCTTAGAGTTAACTGAGTGGCTGAAGAATTCCATGGAGGAGCTTGAATGCTTTGTCATCAGAGGTAGGGGAGTGGAGAGGAATAGAGGTGCTTGTTGAAAAGTGAAGTTACCGGTCCTGCTGGCATTTAATGTCCAGGTACTTTTAAATAAAGAAACATGTATGTGAATACTTGCCTGCTAAGAAAATGTCAGGAAAGGTGTAATTGTTTTTCTCCTGTACAGTTTCAGGGGATCATCTTTTAGAAGGGCTCCTATTTTGATAAGGGCTCTTCAGTCAAGTTTGCACTGCATTTCAGGATCTGCCAACTTTCTTTTATGTGCCCCGACTTCATCAAGTTGGCCTTTGCCTTGAGGCAGAATTCTTAGAATAGTGAAACTGAGGCAGGCAGATTGGTGAAGAGGTTTTGGGATTTTGTTGCGCCTCTACTGGTACTTTTATTTTACCAAGTTTGATCTGTTTATGGGCAGAAGATATGTTTTTGTCTATACTTAGGTATAGAATGTGGGCATGCCAGATTATGGATCTGGGAGTCCTCTTTGGCCATATTCCTGGCTCATCCTGGCATATACAAATACATGGATATTTTGTTTCTTTGTTTGTTACAATGTGTGGAGGCTGCTGCTGGTATTTAATGTCCAGGGACTTTAGAAATATTTTGCAGTGTTGGCCAGGCGCAGTGGCTCACGCCTGTAATCCCAGCACTTTGGGAGGCCGAGATGGGCGGATCATGAGGTGAGGAGATCGAGACCATCCTGGCTAACATGGTGAAACCCCATCTCTACTAAAAATACAAAAAATTAGCCCGGCGTGGTAGCAGGTGCCTGTAGTCCCAGCTACTTGGGAGGCTGAGGCAGGAGAATGGCGTGAACCCGGGAGGTGGAGCTTGCAGTGAGCCGAGATTGCGCCGCTGCAGTCCAGCCTGGGTGACAGAGCGAGACTCCGTCTCAAAAAATATATATATTTTGCAGTGTTTAGGGCAGTCCTGCACAAAGAATTGTCTCATTCAGCGTGCCAGCAGTTTGCATTGGGAAATACTAATGGAAGTCAGATGAACTTCCATAGCTGGGAACTTAGAAATAAACATTCGTGGCCTTTGCACTTCAAAAATAACTGTCACAGCTCATGCAATAAAAAAACTCATGTACTTGGCTTCATAGGAGAGACTTTGAGGCCCTCACACGAAGCCTGTTGAGGTAACAGTGCTGTATATCTAGTTTTGAGAGGTCAGTTCTCTGGGTTCCTGACCATGGCACACTAAAAATAGCAAACTGGGGGTTGGTTTGAAGATGCTGTCATGGGGCATGTAGGCAGCTTTAAGAAATGACTGCTGATCATGAGATGAAATGGAAGAGTTATGACAATCAGACCCAAGAAACATAAAAGGACAGAAGTCTTAGATTTGTTTTTGCTCTAGTTAAAAATCATCCATGTATCTCAGCAGTTCTTTAGGATACATGAGCCCCTTAGCACAGGGCTCTGAGTCACCGCAAGATATTTGTTTAATCTAATTTATTTTGTTTACAAAGGTCTAGAAATGAGCATCATACATTTTATAAATTTACATGCACATCAATTTCTTTTCACCATGTATTTTCCTTTAAAGTTCTCATCTCATATACGAATAAATGAATCTTCTGTCAAGTATGAATTTTGAATGTCTGAATATGTGCTAATAGATTGCTATTTGTATTATAGGCTGAGAGCAGTTTCAGTGAAGAAGAGGAAGAAAAACTTCAAGTGGCATTTTCTCTAGAGAAACAAGATCTTCACCTAGTTCTTGAAACAATATCATTTATTTTAGAACAGGTATTTTTGTTGCCTCAAATTTTCTAACCATGATTTGTTTACTACATATTTGTATTGTTATGATATCTTTAACATTCTGTTTTTTTAATTAAAAAGTATGCAAGATGGAAGCTGTGAATATATTTTAGTTAACAATTTCAATGTAAAAATACCTGAATATTATAAAGTATTTGAAAATATGAATTGAGACTTCATTGATTTGAGACAGTTATGAAAGATTTTAATTTGTTAGTACTTGGTATAATGGAAAAATGGACGTATTTTACTTAAGATAGTAAATGATTTGGGGGATGTATTGACTAGGCTGGTAAGACAGACATTTAGAAAAGAAGTATTGTCATGTTATGTGCTACTAAGCTGCCTTCTGCATCCCTTTTTCTCATCTAAATTCACTTCATGATTTAAGCTGCTATTCAAGGCTCATCTCCTTTACTTGAGCTGTGACCCCTTATACTTTCAGTCTTCCTTTATTTGGATTTTTAAAAATCCTTGGCTCATCACAGTAGAGCACACTGTTAGTCTTTCAGCAGTTCATATGTGTTAGTTATGCCTCCTTCACCAGATTCTAATTTGTGGGGAGCAGGATCATATTTTTGTGTATCTTATATAAGCCTAACACATTGGTGGGCTTAAAATAGATCCTCATAAATTCTTGTTGGTTGATTAAAAATAATATTTGTGAAATAAAAGTTTAAATAGTTTTGTAACTTCATGAGCATTTTAATGAACATATTAAGAGGACAAGCTGGCAGTTATCTACTACAGCCCTACATACATTATAGATCACAAAGATAAATGCGGTTCTAATTTTTGGTGGGTGTTCAGTAAGAGAAAAGGATCATTGAGTAGGACAGCATAGCATGGTGTTCCAGAATAATGTGAGGAACAGAACTGGCATCACTGTTAAAATTTTTTACAACTTTTAATTATATAGCCTGTAGAAAATTGATAGATAAGGTAATTTTGAGAAAGTGCTTCTTGGAAAAAAATTGTTAGTTGGGAAACAAAACTGTTGTATACTTATTTGAAATGATTAAGTGAAATAAATGAAATCTTAATTAGGGTACTATTTACATAGCCAAAGCAAAGAAGAAGTTTTTTGGTTATTAAGTGGATTTAGGATTACTTAAAGCATAGGCAAAAATGAAAAAAAAATCATCTTGAATAATTTAGGCCATTTAATCTTGAATCTTCCAGCTCTTGGTCATGTATTTTATTATTTGTAAAATAACCAAAAATGTCTGTAATAGGACCATGAGGTTTTTTTTTTTTTTTTTTTGACTTAAGTCATTTAAAAATAATTTTGTACTTATTATAGTTTAAGGTTTCTGTATGAAGATGAGGGACATATGTAATTTTTTTTTCTTTTTAATAGGCAGTATATCACAATGTGAAGCCAGCAGCTTTGCAGCAGCAATTAGAGAACATTCATCTTAGACAAGACAAAGCTGAAGCATTTGTCAATACGTGGTCTTCTATGGGTCAAGAAACAGTTGAAAAGTTCAGGCAGAGAATTCTGGCTCCCTATAAGGTATAGAACATACTATCTTAAATATGTTTTTCAGTAATGTATGGCATGAATTATTACACCTGAAGAGTTTTTAAAGTGATAATATTTTGATTTGAGAGGTAGAGTCAGGCGAAAGAAACACAGATGCTCCTCAACTTACAATGGCCTTACATCCTGATAAACCTGTTGCAAATTGAAAATATCCTAGGTCAAAAATAGAGTACACTCTAGAGAATCAGTTGTTTACCCTTGTGATCACATGACTGACTGGAAGCTATAGCTAGCTGCCATTGCCCAGCATCACGAGAGAATATCATACATATTGCTAGCCCAGGAAAATAGAATTGCTAGCCCAAGAATTCAAAATTTGAAGTATAGTTTTTACTGAATACATATTGCTTTCACACTGTTATAGAGTCAGAAAATTGTCTGATATGGTCCCTGACTTAAGTTTAGATTTTACAGTGGTGCAAAACTATTGCAATTTCGACATACTTTTACTTTTGATCTCTTCCTGGGCTAGTGATGTGTGGTACATAGATACTCCTTTTTTTGGAGGCTTTTGAAGATGGCTGACTAGAGACACAGGACACTTCTCCACAAAGAAGAACCAAAATAGTGAGTAGGTAATCACACTTTAAATAAATCGTCTAGAAGAGAATGCTAGAGTTCAGCAGAGAAGTGACCGGAAACACCTGAGGAGAGGGAGGAGAGGTGGACAGCCTTGCTAGGGTCAACCAGAAGCCTGGAGAGGCTCCTCAGTGTAGAGTTGGGGTAAGTGAGAGATCCCTAGGTGTCCACATTCTTGCTGCAGACTCCTGTAATCCTAACTGTGGGGGAGTTCTTGAACCCCATGGGCCCCAAGACTGGCACAGGGAGCTCCCTGAAGTTCGTGCAATGGCATTGCTCTAGAAAGGGTGCTCTTGCTGGATTCTATGCACCCCCTGAGTCTTAGGCAACTGGAGCATGGCTCCATTTTAAGAGTCTAGTCCCTGTCAGAAACAGAATAATCTTAAAATTTGTGTGAAACCAAAAAATAACCCAAATAGCCAAAGCAATCCTAAGCAAAAAGAACAAAGCTGGAGGCATCATCTTCCCTGATTTCAGCATTTATTACAAGGCTATAGTAACCAAAACAGCAAGGTGTTGATATGAAAGCAGACTATATACCAATGGAACAGCATAAAATACCCAGAAGTAAACCCATGTATTTATAGCCAACTGATTTATTACAAAGGTGCCAAGAGCATACACGGGGGAAAGGACACCACCTTTAATAAATTGTGCTAGGAAAACTGGATAACTATGCAAAAGAATGAAATGGCCCTTCTCTCTCACCATATAAAAAATCAACTCAAAATCGATTAAAGACTTAAAGACTTAAACATAAGACCCACAACTATTAAAATACTAGAAGAAAATAGGAGAAACACTCCAGGACATTTGTCTAGGCAAAAGTTTTATGGCTGACATTCCTAAAACATGGACCAAAAAACCCCAAAATAGACAAATGGAAGTATATTAAACTAAAAATCTTCTGTACATTAGAGGAAACAATCAACAAAATGAAGACCCAACCTGACAAATGGGAGACAATTTTACAAACTATTGACTTAGCAAATGACTAATATCCAGAATATGCAAGGAACTTAAACACCTCAACTGCAAAAGAACTAATCCCATTTAATGTGGACAAAGGATCTAAACAAATGCTTCTTGAAAGACAATATATAAATGGCTTATAGGTATATGAAAAAATGCTTAACATCACTAATTATCAGAGAAATGCAAGTCAGAACCAAACATGCCGTATCATCTTACCCCAGGTAGAATGGCTATTAAAAAGAGAAAAAAATAATGGATGCAGGTGAGGATGTGGAGAAAAGGGAACTCTCATATGCTTTTGGTGACAGTGTATATTAGTACAGACATTATGCAAAAGCAGTATGGAGATTTCTCAAAAAACTAAAATTAGAACTACCACACAGTCCAGTAATTCCACTATTTGGTATATATTCAAAGGAAAGGAAATCAGCATATTAAAGAAATATTTGTACCCCTGTGTTTATTGCAACAGTAAGAAATCAACCTAAGTGTCCATCAGTGGATGGATGAATAAAGGGAATTTGGTATAATTACACACGAGAATAATATTCAACCATAGAAGAGAATGAAGTGTTGTTTGCAGCAACATGGATAGAACTAGAGATCATTATGTTACATGAAATAAGCTAGACACAGACAAATATAACAGGCACTCACTCCTGTGTGGTAGCTAAACAAGTTGATGTCATGAAGATAGAGAGTAGAATGGTAGTCAGCAGAGTCCCAGAAGGATGCATGGGATGTGGGGCCGGAGGGTGGATGAATGGAAGTTGGTTAATGGGTACAAACATATAATCAGAAGTAATAAGTTTAATGTTTGATCGTTTAGTATGGTGCTTATAGTTGACATCAATATATTGGTCATTTCAAAATAGCTAGAATTGAGGAAGTGAAATGTTCTGAACATACACAAATGATAAATGCTCATGGTGGTGAATATATTAAATACCCTGACATGATCATTAAACAGTCTATGCATATAAGAAAATATCCCACATATCTCATAAATATGCAAAAATGTTATGTATTGATGAACAAATAGGCTTTGTATTAGATGATTTGGCTCAACCATAGGCTAATGTAAGTATACTGAACATGTCCAAGGTCAGCTAGGCTAAGCTGTGATGTTTGGTAAATTAAGTGTATTAAATGCATTTGTCAATTATTATGTTTTAACTTACAGTAGATTAATTGAGGCATAAGCCCATTGTCAGTCAAGGAGCATCTGTATATTCTCTAGAAGTCTTCTATGGGATATATGATTTGCACATATTTTCTCCTAATCCGTAGTTTTCGTTTTCATTCTCTTTAACAGTATCTTTCCCAGAACAAAACCATTAACTTTGATGAAATCTGTTGTTGTTTTTTTTTTTTTCTCTTTTCGTGATCCTACTTTTGGTTTTCTAAGAATTTGCAGCCTAATCATGACACAAATATTTTCTCTTTTGTTTTCTTCTAAATGTTTTACATATATATATTTTATGTTTAGATCTAAAATCCATTTAACGTTAATTTTGTATGACACAGAAAGTGCAGGTCAAAGTTCATTTTTTCTACGTGTGGATGTTCATTTGATCCAATGTGATTTGTTGTTAAAATTATCGTTTTGTCATTGAATTACAATGTGTTTGTCTAACATTTGATATTTTTGTGTGAGTCTTTTTCTGGAATCTCTCTTTGATTTCATTGACCTATTTGTCTATGCCAATATCACACTGCCTTAATTATTATAGCTTAATAGTAAGTCTTAAAATCAGGTATTATGAACCCACTGACTTTTTTCTTCTTTTTCGTAATTGTTTGAGCAATCCTAGTTTCTTTGCCTTTTCGTATACATTTGAAAATCAGCTTTTGTATGTCTGTAAAAAATCCTGCTGGGGTATTGATTGGGGTTGTGTTTAATTTGGAAATAACTTTATTGAGAAATGACTTTTTAACAAGTATTGAGTATATCTATTTATTTGGATCTTCTTTGATTTCTTTTATCAGTGTCTTTTGTTTTCAGCATATCAATCCTGTACATATTTTCTTAGGTTTGTACCTTAAGTACTTTTTCTTTCTGTCTTTTTTGTTGTTGTTGTTGTTGTTGTTGAACTATTGGTAGTATTTTTCAAATTTTGTTTTCCAATGGCTTATTGCTAGTATATGGAAATACAATAGATTTTCTATACTGATCTCTCTCCTATAACCTTGGTGAATTCACTAATTAGTTTTAGCAGCTTTCTTATAGGTTTTTTGTGATTTCCTTTGTAGACAGTCACATTGTCTGCGAATAAAGACAGTTTCATTTCTTCCTTTTCAATCTGTACAGCTTTTATTTTTCTTATTTTATTTTACTGACAAGGACTTCCAACATGATGCTGAATAGGAGTGGTAAGTCTGAATATCCTTGCCTTGTTCCCAATTTTAGGGTGAAAGCATTCAGGCTCTTATTAAGTAGGATGTTAGAAAATGCCCCTTTATTGTTTTCACTTCTCTACTTCCCTTTTTAAACATTCTGTATTCTTACTGCTCTCAAGTGTCTTCTATGTCATTGCCTCATTTTTTATCATTTTAAATTCTACTTTTTCCTATATCCTGTACAGATTTTAAGCTTTCCATTTCTTTCCCTGCAATTCTTTTTTTAAGCCATTTTCATTTTTAAAAAATTCTTGTTTTTTAATAGTAGCCTATTCTCTCTTTATATTTTTCCTATATTTTATGCAGTCCATTTTTTCCTTGCACATTAGTAGTCATAACAGTTAAAAATATTTTTGTTTTCTGCTTCTAATAGTAAGTTACTTTTTAGTGTCTTCATGATGACAGTTTGTTTTTTTAAAAGTAGTATTTTTCCCATAGCTGCATTACAGAAGCTTCTGTTTAAGAAATAAATTAATCATTTGTTATATAAAATATGCAAATAAAGAGGTTGGAAGGCCCTGATTAATTGTACATTGTCCTATTGAGAGTGCTGGACATTATCTTTTGGTAATTCTGGGTATATCATAGGATAGCTAATATACTCTTTTAAAGTCTGGAATGCTTAAATAAGATAATATTATAATAACAAACATTTATGGTGCTTATTGTGGGTCAGATGTTATAATGAGTTCTTTGTATCGTACAAAACCCATTCATAGTTCTGGTTTATACATGTACTTATAAAATTGAGGCTTAGAGAGATTTAAAAAGTTGCCCCTGGTTGTACAGCTAAATAAGTAGCCGAGTTGGGATTTGACAAGAATAGTCACACTCCTAAGCTATTATACTATCCTGACACATAGATGTTAGCTGCGAAATTTTTCTGCATCAGGCATTATGCAGGGTGATTTATATAGTTGTTTGTATGTACTTCATATTAGTCCATTCTCACATTGCTATAAATACCTGAAATGGGGTAATTATATAAAGAAAAGAGGTGTAATTTGCCCATGGTTTTGAAGGCTGTACAGGAAGCATGATGTGCTGGCGTCTGCTTGGCTTCTGGGGAGGCCTCAGGAAACTTACATCATGGTGGAAGGTGAATGGGGAGCAGGTGTCTTTCCTGGCAGGAGCAGGAATGAGAGAGAGGGAGGAGGGAGGTGCTACATACTTTTAAACAAGCAGATCTTGTGAGAACTCAACTACCACAAGAATAGCACTAAAGGGATGGTGCTAAACCATTCATGAAAAGCCTGTCCCCATCCCATGATCCAGTCACCTCCTACCAGGCCCCACCTCCAACACTGGAGATTACAGTTGCACATGAGATTTGTTGTGATCACAGATCCAAACCATGCCACATATCTTTGAAAGTGAGGAAATAAAACTTTAGAAAATATTAGTCACTTTATCATGTTATCCCAAGTGGTCCATGATGAAACTGAGGTGAGTATTGGATCTGTCTATCTCTAAGTCTTACTCTTTTTATATCTTGCTACCTCTGGCAGCTATAATGCTATCTTTCTTTTTTATTCTGAGAACTGTTTAGGATACTGTGGCCAAAATAGCCAGATGTGAAAACAGATCATGCCATTTAAATTGTAACAAAAATATATTACACTGACTTATATGATGAAAAAAGGTGTACATGCAATGACTTTAACTGTTTTATGGTAACTTAGGGTCTTACCCACATAAACTGTGTAAACTGTGTGGTGCTTGCAGCAGAACACATGTTGGTAGTACAGTCAACCCTCTGTATCCCTGGATTTCGTATTCATGGATTAAACTTGCAGCAGATCAAGAATATTTGGGAAACAAAAAATTCCAAAAAGTGAAACTTGAATTTGCCATGTGTCGAGTACTATATTAAATCCCCACAAATGAAGTGATGTGTTGCCATTGTATTAGTTATTATAAATAATCTAGAGATGATTTAAAGTATAAAGGAGGCTATGTGGAGGTTATATTCAAATACTATGTCATTTTATATGAGGGACTTGAGTATCTGCAGTTTTGGGTATCTGTAGGGGGTCCTGGAACCAGTCCTCCCTAGATACTGAGGAAAGACTGTAATTCTGAATTCAAAGAGGGTAAGATTCAATGAAATAATGTTAAAAAAATCAAAAGGTGTTTATTTTTATTCCGTTTTAAAAAATGCTTATTTTTAAAGCTTTATCAAGGTATAATTGATAAACAAAAAGTATGTGTATTCAGGGTGTGCAATGTGATGATTTGATAGCTTTATACATTGTGTAATGATTACCATAATCAAATTAATCAACATATCCATCACCAGACAGTTACCCCCTTTTATATGTGGTATGTGTGTGCGTGAGGACATTTAAGATCTGCTATATTTGAAAACTAAACAATGTGGTATTTTTAACTGTAGTCACCATAATGTACATTAGATTCCCAGAACTTAATTTATTTTAAGCTAAAAGTTGTACCCTTTGACCAGTATCTCCTCATTTCACCCATACCCCATCCCCTGGCAACTACCATTCTGTTCTCTGCTTCAATGAGTTAAACTTTTGGAGTATGCATATAAATTAGCTCATACAATGTTTTGTCTTTCTGATCCTGGCTTATTTCACTTAGTATAATGCCCTCCAAGTTCATCCATTTTGTCACAAATGGCAGTGTTTCCTTTTAAAAGGTTGAGTAATATTCCATTAATTATCTGTTCATTTGTTGACAGACACTTAGGTTGTTTCCATATGTTGGCCATTGTGAATAATACTGCAGTGAACATGTGGGTGCAGATATCTCTTCAAGATACTGATTTCATTTCCTTTAGATATATACCAGAAGTGGGATTGTTGGATTGTATGATAGTTTTATTTTTAACATTTTGAGGAACCTCCATACTGTTTTTCATAAATGCTGTACCAATTAACAGTCCCACAAACACTGTACAAGGGTTTCTTTTTCTCTGCTCTCTTGCTATCACTTGCTATCTCTTGTCTTTTTGATAATAGCTATTTTAACAGATGTAAGGTCATCTTGTATTATGCTTTTGATTTGCATTTCTTTGATGATTAGTGATATTGACCACTTTTTTATATACCTGCTGATCATTTTTATGCCTTTTTTTGGGGGATAGGGGAGAATGTCTATTCAGTTCCTTTGCCCAGTTTTTAAATGGGTTATTAGTTTTTCTGTTATTGAGCTTGTGACTTCCTTACATATTTTGTATATTAACCCCTTATACATGGTTTACAAATACAGGTTGGGTATCACATATCTGAAATGCTTGGGACCAGAAGTGTTTTGGGTTTTAGATTTTTTGGATTTTGGAATATTTGCATATACATAATGAGATGTCTTGGGAATGGTAAGCAAGTCTAAACACTGAATTCAATTATGTTTCAAATATACCTTATATACATAGCCTAAAGGTAATCTTATAGAATATTTTAAATAATTTTGCGTATGAAACAAAGTTTTGACTATGATCTGTCTCATGAGATCAGGTGGAAATTTTCTATTTATGGTGTTATGTTGGAGTTCAAAGAGTTTCAGATTTTGGAGCATTTTAGATTTTGGATTTTTGTATTAGGGATACCGAACCTCTGTTTTCTCACGTTCTATAGGTTGCCTTTTCATTTTGTTAAGTTTCCTTTGTTGTGTAGAAGCTTTTTAGTTTGATGTAATCACGCCTGTTTGTTTTTGCTTTTGTTACGTATTTCATATCCAAAAAGTGATACGCTTTTGGTGTCCTATCCAGAAAATCATTGCCAAGGCCAGTGTTAAGGAGCTTTTTTTCTTGTATTTTTTTCCGGAAGTTTTATAATCTCAGATCTTTCATTTAAGTCTTTAATTCATTTTTAGTTAATTTTTGTAGATGGTATAAGATAAAGGTCCAGTTCCATTTTTTTTTACATGTAGGTTTCGAGTTTTCTCAGTACCATTACTTGAAAAGGCTTTGTCCCGTGGTCTATTCTTGGTCCCCTTATCAAAGATTACTTGGAAGGCCCCTCTTGTTATCTTTTGTTGTTCAGATCTAATAAATGAGAGGGCCAAGTGAAAAAAAACTTGATATTAATAGGTTTTTGCAAAATATGATTGAAGGAATTTTGAAATTTCATCTCATCTCACTTTTTAATACATCTGTTTTTTGCCATTTATTTATTTTTATTTGGGTAAATTTATGGTGTCCAATTGAAATTTTGTTACATGCATAACAAAATTTCATAATGATGAATTCAGGACTTTTAGGTAATTTCTCATCACCCTCACAGCACCTCCTCTCCCTTCTGAGTCTCCATTGTCTATCATTCTACTCTTTACATCCATGTGTACACATTATTTAGCTCCCACTTATGAGTAAGAATATGCAGTATTTGTCTTTCTGTGTCTGACTTGTTTCACTTAAGATAATGGCCTCCAGTTTCATCCGTGTTGCTGCAAAAGATATGATTCTGTTCTTTTTTATGGCTGAATAGTGTTCCATTGTCTATATATACACACCGTATTTTCTTTATCCTGTCATCCATTGATGGACATTTAGGTTGATCCCATATTGTTATTATTGTGAATACTGTGATAAACAGGAGTGTAGGTACCTTTTTGATATACTGATTTCTTTTCCTTTGGGTAGATGCCCCATTGAGGGATTGCTGGATTGAATGTAACTTATAGTTTTAGTTATTTGAGAAATCGCTATACTATTTTCCATAGAGTTCCCTTTTCTATACTATTTTCCATAAGATTTTTCTCTTTTCTCCACATTCTTGTTAACATTTATTGTTTTTTCACTTGTTTTTGTTTGTTTTCGAGATGGAGTCTTGCTCTGTCACCCAGGCTGGAGTGCAGTGGTGCGATCTTGGCTAACTGCTCCCAGAGTCAAGCAATTCTCCTGCCTCAGTCTCCTGAGTAGCTGGGATTACAGGCGCATACCACCATGCCTGGCTAATTTTTTGTATTTTTAGTAGAGACGGGGTTTCACCATGTTGGTCAGGCTGGTCTTGAACTCCTGACCTCATGATCCACTTGCCTCGGCCTTCCAAAGGGTTACAGGCATGAGCCACCGTGCCCGGCCTTTTTTTCACTTTTTGATAGCCATTCTGACTAGGGTAAGATGGTATCTCATTGTGGTTTTGATTTACATTTCTCTGATTAATGATGTTGAGCATTTTTAAATGCATCTGTTGGCCATTTTTATGTCTTCTTTTGAAAAATGTCTATTCATGTCCTTTGCCCTGTGTCCACTTTCTAACGAGATTATTTTTGTTGTTGTTGTTGAGTCGTTTGGGTTCTTTGTATATTCTGGATATTGGTCCTCTGTCAGGTACAAATATTTTTGCAAATATTTTCTCCCATTTTGCAGGTTGTCTTTGTACTATGTTGATTATTTCTTTTCCTGGGCAAATCTTCTTAGTTTAAGTTCCATTTGTCTATATTTTTTATTGTTTTCTGTGCTTTTAAGATCTTAGTCATGAATTCTTTACCTAGAACAATGTCCAAAAGAGTTTTTGCTAGGTTTTCTTCTAGTATTTTAAGTTTCAAGTCTTCCATTGAAGTCTCTAATTCATCTTGAGATTTTTTTATATGATCAGAGACAGAGGTCTAGTCTCATTCTTCTGCCTATGGCAAGCCAATTTTCTCAGCACCATTTATTGAAAAAGTTGTCATTTCCTCAATATAGGTTCTTGTTGACTTAGTCAAAGAACACTTAAATGTTAATATGTAGCTTCATTTCTGGGTTTTCTATTCCATTCTGTTGATCTATGTGTCTATCTTTATACTAGTATCATGCTGTTTTGGTTATTATAGCCTTGCAGTTTAATTTGAAGTCAGAGAGCGTAAGGCCTCCAAGTTTGTTCTTTTTGCTTAGGACTGCTTTGGCCATTCAGGTTCTTCATTGGTTCCATATGAATTTTAGGCTTGTTTTTCCTAATCTAGTGAAAAATGACAATGGTTTTTTGATAAGGATTGCATTGAATCTGTAGATTGCTTTGGGCAGTGTAGTCATTTTTAATAATAATTCCTTTATTATATTTCTAGTTCTGGGAGTACATGTGCAGAATGTGCAGGTTTGTTACATAGGTATACATGTGCCATGGTGGTTTGCTGCACCCATCAACCTGTCATCTACATTAGGTATTTCTCCTAATGCTGTCCCTCCCTCAGCCCCCGACCCCCTGACAGGCCCCATTGTGTGATGCCCCCACCCCTTATGTCCATCTGTTCTCATTGTTCAGCTCCCCCTTATGAGTGAGAACATGTGGTGTTTGGTTTTCTGTTCTTGTGTTAGTTTGCTGAGAATGCTGGTTTCCAGCTTCATCCATGTCCCTGCAAAGGACATGAACTCATCCTTTTTTATGGCTGCGTAGTATTCCATGGTGTATATGTGCCACATTTTTTTTATCCAGTCTATCATTGATGGGCATTTGGGTTGGTTCCAAGTCTTTACTGTTGTGGACAGTGCTGCAATAAAGATATGTCTGCATGTATCTTTATAGTAGAATGATTTATAATCCTTTGGGTATATACCCAGTAATGGGATGACTGGGTCAAATGGTATTTCTAGTTCTAGGTCCTTAAGGAATCGCCACACTGTCTTCCACAGTGGTTGAACTAATTTACACTCCCACCAACAGTGTAAAAGCATTCCTGTTTCTCCACATCCTCTCCAGCACCTGGTGTTTCCTGACTTTTTAATGATCGCCATTCTAACTGGAGGGGGATGGTATCTCATTGTGGTTTTGATTTGCATTTCTCTGATGGCTAGTGATGATGAGCATTTTTTCATGTGTCTGTTGGCTGCATAAATGTCTTCTTTTGAGAAGGGTCTGTTCATATTCTTCGCCCACTTTTTTTTTTTTTTTTTTTTTCTTGTAAATTTGTTTAAGTTCCTCGTAGATTCTGCATATTAGCCCTTTGTCAGATGCATGGATTGCAAAAATTTTCTCCCATTCTGTGGGTTGCCTGTTCATGCTGATGATAGTTTCTTTTGCTCTGCAGAAACTCTTCAGTTTAGTTAGATCCCATTTGTCAATTTTGGCTTTTGTTGCCATTGCTTTTGGTGTTTTAGTCATGAAGTCCTTGCCCATGGCTATGTCCTGAATGGTATTGTGTAGGTTTTTTTTCTAGAGTTTTTATGGTTTTAGGTCTTAAGTTTAAGTCTTTAATCCATCTTGAGTTAATTTTTGTATGGGTGTAAGGAAGGGATCCATTTTCAGTTTTCTGCATATGGTTAGCCAGTTTTCCCAACACCATTTATTAAATAGGGAATCCTTTCCCCATTTCTTGTTTTTGTCAGGTTTGTCAAAGATCCGATGGTTTTAGATGTGTGGTGTTATTTCTGAGGCCTCTGTTCTGTTCCGTTGGTCTATATATCTGTATGGTACCAGTACCATGCTGTTTTGGTTACTGTAGCTTTGTAGTATAGTTTGAAGTCAGGTAGCATGATGCCTCCAGCTTTGTTCTTTTTGCTTAGGATTGTCTTGACTATGTGGGCTCCTTTTTGGTTCCATATGAACTTTAAAGTAGTTTTTTCCAGTGCTGTGAAGAAAGTCATTGGTAGCTTGATGGAGATAGCGTTGAATCTGTAAATTACTTTGGGCAGTATGACCATTTTCACAATATTGATTCTTCCTATCCATGAGCCTGGAATGTTTTTCCATTTGTTTGTATCCTCTCTTATTTCCTTGAGCAGTGGTTTGTAATTCTCCTTGAAGAGGCCCTTCAAATCCATTGTAAGTTGTATTACTAGGCATTGTATCCTCTTTGTAGCAGTTGTGAATGGGAGTTCACTCATGATTTGTCTCCCTGTTTGTCTGTTATTGGTGTATAGGAATGCTTGTGAGTTTTGCACCTTGATTTTGTATCCTGAGACTTTGCTGAAGTTGCTTAAGGAGATTTTGGGTTGAGACGATGGGATTTTCTAAATATACAATCGTGTTATCTGTAAACAGGGACAATTTGGCTTCCTGTTTTCCTAAATGAATACCCTTTATTTCTTTCTCTTGTCTGATTGCCTTGGCCAGAACTTCCAACACCATGTTGAATAGGAGTGGTGAGAGAGGGCATCCCTGTCTTGTGCCAGTTTTCAAAGGGAATGCTTCCAGTTTTTGCCCATTTAGTATGATATTGGCTGTGGGTTGTCATGAATAGCTCTTATTATTCTGAGATACGTTCCATCAATATCTAGTTTATTGAGAGTTTTTTTAGCTTGAAGGGCTGTTGAATTTCATCAAAGGGCTTTACTGATTCTATTGCAATAATCTTGTGGTTTTTTAATTGGTTCCGTTTATGTGATTGATTATGTTTATTGATTTGCATATCTTGAACCAGCCTTGCATCCCAGGGATGGAGCCGACTTGATCATGGTGGATAAGCTATTTGATGTGATGGTGGATTTGGTTTGCCAGGATTTTATTGAGGATTTTCACGTTGATGTTCATCAGGGATATTGGCCTGAAATTTTCTTTTTTTTTGTTGTGTCTTTGCCAGGTTTCAGTATTAGGATGATGCTGGCCTCATAAAATGAATTAGGGAGGATTCCCTCTTTTTCTATTGTTTGGAATAGTTTCAGAAGGAATGGTACCAGCTTCTCTTTGTACCTCTGGTGGAATTCGGCTGTCATTCCGTCTGGTCCTGGACTTTTTTTGGTTGGTAGGCTATTAACTACTGCCTCAATTTCAGAATGTGTTTTTGGTGTATTCAGGGATTCGAATTTTTCCTAGTTTAGTGTTGGGAGGGTGTATGTGTCCAGGAATTTATCAATTTCTTCTAGATTTTCTAGTTTATTTGCGTAGAGGTGTTTATAGTACTTTCTGATGGTAGTTTGTATTTCTGTAGGATCAGTGGTGATATCCCTTTTTATCATTTTTTATTGCATCTATTTGATTATTCTCTCTTTTCTTCTTTATTAATTTGTCTAGGGGTCTATTTATTTTGTTGAACTTTTCAAAAAACCAGCTCCTGGATTCATTGATTTTTTTGAACGGCTTTTCATGTCTCTATCTCCTTCAATTTTGCTCTAATCTTAGTTATTTCTTGTCTTATGCTAGGTTTTCAATTTGTTTGCTCTTGCTTCTCTAGTTCTTTTAATTGTGATGTTAGGGTGTTGATTTTACATCTTTCCTGTTTTTTCTTGTGGGCATTTAGTGCTATAAATTTCCCTCTACACACTGCTTTAAATATGTCCTGGAGATTCTGGTACGTTGTGTCTTCGTTCTCATTAGTTTCAAAGGAAATCTTTAGTTTTCCTTAATTTCTTTTTTTTACCCATTAGTCATTCAGCAGCAGGTTGTTCAGTTTCCACGTAGTTGTGTGGTTTTGAGTGAGTTTTTAATCCTGAGTTCTAATTTGATTGTACTGTGGTCTGAGAGACTGTTCGTTTTGATTTCCGTTCTTTTGCATTTGCTGAGGAGTGTTTAACTTCCAATTATGTGGTCAATTTTAGAATAAGTGCGATGTGGTGCTGAGTAGAATGTGTATTCAGTTGATTTGGGGTGGAGAGGTCTGTAGATGTCTGTTATGTCCACTTGGTCCGGAGCTGAGTTCATGTCCTGGATATCTTTGTTAATTTTCTGTCTTTTTGATCTGTCTAACATTGACAGTGGAGTGTTAAAGTCTCTCACGATTGTTGTGTGGTAGTCTCCTTGTAGGTCTCTAAAAACTTGCTTTATGAATCTAGGTCCTCCTGTATTGGGTGCATATATGTTTAGGATTGATAACTCTTGTTGCATTGATCCCTTTAGCATTATTTAATGCCCTTCTTTGTCTCTTTTGATCTTAGTTGGCTTAAAGTCTGTTTTATCAGCGACTAGGATTGCAACCCCTGCTTTTTTTAGCTTTCCATTTGCTTTGTAAATATTCCTCCATCCCTTTATTTTGAGCCTATGTGTGTCTCTGCACGTGAGATGGGTCTCCTGAATACATCACCCTGATGGTTCTTGATTCTTTATCCAATTTGCCAGTGTGTGTCTTTTAATTGGGGCATTTAGACCATTTATATTTAAGGTTAATATTGTTATGTGTGAATTTGATCCTGTCATTATGATGGTAAGCTGTTTATTTTGCCTGTTAAGGTTTCTGTTGAGAGATCCACTTGTAGTCTGATGGGCTTCCCTTTGTGGGTAACTTGACCTTTCTCTCTGGCTGCCCTTAACATTTTTTCCTTCATTTCCACCTTGGTGAATCTGATGATTATGTTTCTTGGGGTTGCTCTTCTCAAGGAGTATCTTTGTGGTGTTCTCTGTATTTCCTGAATTTGAATGTTGGCCTGCCTTTCTAGGTTGGGGAAGTTCTCCTGGATAATACCCTGATGTGGTCTGGCTTGGTGGGTCCCACCCCCACAGAGGCCAGCAAGCTAAGATCCACTGGCTTGAAATTCTCACTGCTATTACAGCAGTCTGAGGTGGACCTGGGAAACTCAAACTTGGTGGGCGGAGGGACGTCTGCCATTGCTGAGGCTTGAGTAAGTGCTTTTACCCTCACAGTGTAACAAACCCACCAGGAAGTTTGAACTGGGCAGAGCATACCACAGCTCAAAAAGGCCACTGCAGCCAGACTGCCTCTCTAGATTCCTCCTTTCTGGGCAGGACATCTCTGAAAAAAAGGCAGCAGCCTCAGTCAGGGACCTATAGATAAAACCTCCATCTCCCTGGGACAGAGCACCTGGGAAAAGGGGTGGCTGTGGGTGCAGCTCCAGCAGACTTAAACGTCCCTTAAATGTGTATTCATTCCATTCTCCCCATCACTTTCAGGTACACCAATGAAACATAGATTTGGTCTTTTCACATAGTCCCATATTTATTGGTGGCTTTGTTTGTTTCTTTTCACTCTTCTCTAATCTTGTTTTCTTACTTTATTTCATTGAGTTGATCTTCAGTGTCCGATATCCTTTCTTTTGCTTGATCGATTCAGCTGTTGATACTTGTGTATGCTTCACAAAGTTCTCATGCTGTGTTTTTCAGCTCCATCAGGTCATTTATGTTCTTCTCTAATCTGGTTGTTCTAGTTAGCAATTTGTCTTTTACCTTTTTTCAACGTTCTTAGCTTTCCTGCATTCGGTTAGAACATGCTTTTTTAGCTCAGAGGAGTTTGTTATTCCCCACCTTCTGAAGCCTACTTCTGTCAGTTTGCCAAACTCATTCTCTATACAGTTTTGTTCCTTTGCTGGCCAGGAGTTGTGATCCTTTGGAGGAGAAGAGCCATTCTGGTTTCTGGAATTTTCAGCCTTTCTACTCTGGTTTCTCCCCATCTCTGTGGATTTATCTACCTTTGTTCTTTGATGTTGGTGACCTTTGGATGAGCTCTCTGAGTGGATGTCCTTTTTGTTGATGTTGATGCTATTGTTTTTTGTTTGTTAGTTTTTCTTCTGTTAGGCCTTTCTGCTGCAGGTCTGCTGGAGTTTGCTGGATGTCCACTCCAGACCCTGTTTGCCTGGGTATCACCAGTGGAGGCTGCAGAACAGCAAAGATTGCTGCCTGTTCCTTCCTCCTGAAGCTTCTTCCCAGAGGGGTACCCACCAGATGCCAGTCAGAGCTCTCCTGTATGAGGTGTCTTTCGACCCCTACTGTGAGGTTTCTTCCAGTGACTCCTCCTTGAGGAGGCAGTCTGTCCCTGGATCAGAGCTCGAATGCTGTGCTGGGAGATCTACTGCTCTTTCCAGAGCTGTCAGGCAGGGACGTTTAAGTCTGCTGGAGCTGCACCCACAGCCACCCCTTTTCCCAGGTGCTCTGTCCCAGGGAGATAGAAGTTTTATCTATAGGTCCCTGACTGAGGCTGCTGCCTTTTTTTCAGAGATGTCCTGCCCAGAAAGGAGGAATCTAGAGAGGCAGTCTGGCTGCAGTGGCCTTTTTGAGCTGTGGTATGCTCTGCCCAGTTCAAACTTCCTGGTGGGTTTGTTACACTGTGAGGGTAAAAGCACTTACTCAAGCCTCAGCAATGGCAGACGTCCCTCCGCCCACCAAGTTTGAGTTTCCCAGGTCCACCTCAGACTGCTGTAATAGCAGTGAGAATTTCAAGCCAGTGGATCTTAGCTTGCTGGCCTCTGTGGGGGTGGGACCCACCAAGCCAGACCACTTGGCTCCCTGGCTTCATCCCCCTTTCCAGGAGAGTGAACAGTTCTTTTTCACTGGCATTCTAGGTGCCATTGGGGTATGAAAAAAAACACGCACACAAAAAAAAAACTCCTACAGCTGGCTTTGTGTCTGCCCAAATAGCCACCCAGTTTTATGCTTGAAACCCAGGGCCTAGGTGGTGCAGGCATCAGAGGGAATCTCCTGGTCTGCAGGTTGTTAAGACCATCAGAAAAGTGCAGTATCTGGACCAGAGTGCACCGTTCCTCTGGGTACAGCCTCTCACATCTTCCCTTAGCTGGGAGAGGGAGATCCCCTGACCCCTTGTGCTTCCCAGGTGAGGCGATGCCCCATCCTGCATCTGCTCAGCCTCCGTGGGCTGCACCCACTGTCCATCTAGTCCCTATGAGATGAACCAGGTACCTCAGTTGGAAATGCAGAAATCTTTTGCCTTTTGTGTCGATCTCGCTGGGAGCTGCAGACCGGAACTGTTCCCATTCGGCCATCTTGCCAACAAATCATCAATAATTCTTTTGACCCATGAGTAAGGGATGTTTTTCCATTTGTTTATGTCCTGTTCAATTTCCTTTCATCAGTGTTTTGTAGTTCTCCTAATAAGATCATTCAGCTCGTTGGTTAAAAAATATTCCTGTGTATTTGGCTGAGCACTGTGGTTCATGCCTGTAATTTCAGCACTTTGAGAGGCTAAGGTGGATGGATCACCACTCCTGGGTGATCACCAGGAGTTTAAGACCAGCCTGGCCAACATGGTGAAACACCATCTATACTAAAAATACAAAAATTAGCCAGGTGTGCTGGTGCATGTCTGTAATCCCACCTACTTGGGAGGCTGGGGCCTGAGAATTGCTTGAACCTGGGAGGGGGAGGTTGCAGTGAGCCGAGATAGTGCCACTGCACTCCAGCCTGGATGACAGAATGAGACTCTGTCTCAAAAACAAACAAAAAATTTCTGTGTATTGTATTTTTCTTGTAGCCATTGTAAATGGGATTGTTTTCTTGAATTTATTCTCAACTAGATTGTTACTGGTGTAAGAAATGCTACTGACTTTTTATTTTGATTTTGTGTTGTGCAACTTTACTATATTCATTTATTAATTATGAGAGTTTTTCATGAATCTTTAGCTTTTCTTAGATATGTTACATCTTAAGCAAACAGGAATAATTTTCCTTTCTCTTTTCCAATTTAGAAGCCTTTTATCTCTTGCCTGATGGCTGTGGGTAGGACTTCCAGTACTCTGTTAAATAGGAGTAGTGAAAATGGGCGTCCTTGTCTTGTCCAAGGTTTTAGAGGAAATATTTTCAACTTTTCCCTGTTGAGTATGATGTTGGCTGTGGGCTTGTCATATATGGCATTTATTGTTATGATGCATATTTCTTCTATGCCCACTTTGTTGATAGTTTGTATCATGAAGGGGTACTGAATTTTGTCAAATGCTATTTCTCAGGCTATTGATTTGATCATATAGTTTTTCTCCTTCATTCTTTTTATGTGATGAATCACATTTATTGACTTGTGTATTTTGAACCACTCTTACATCTCTTGAATAAAACACACTTGATTGTGGTGTATTATCTTTTTAATATGCTGTTGGACTCTGTTTCCTAGTATTTTTTTTACGATTTTTGTGTCTGTGTTCATCAGGGATATTGGTCTTTAGTTTTCTTTATTTTTGAGTCCTTGTTTAGTTTTAGTTTTGGGATGATACTGGAGAATGAGTTAGGGAGAATTCCTTTCTCCCGTTCCAACTTTTTGAAACAGTTTTACAAGAATTGGTATTAGTTCTTTGTATGTTTGGCAGAATTCAGGTGTGAATCCATCTGGTCCTACGTCTTTTGGGGTAGGATTTTGTTACTGATTTAATCTCACTACCCGTTATTGGTCTGTTCAAGCTATTTCTTCTTTGTTCAATCTTTGGAGGTTATGTATTTGTCCATTCTTACATTCCTACACAGAAATACCTGCGACTGGGTAATTTATAAAGAAAAGAGGTTTAATTGGCTTATGGTTCTGCAGGCTGTACTGGAAGCATGATGCTAGTAGCATCTGGGGAGGCCTTGAGAAATGAACAATCATGGCAAAAGGTGAAGGGGGAGCAAACCCATCACATGGCCAGAGCAGGAACAAGAGAGAGAAGGGGGAGGTGCTACACACTTTTAAACCACCAAATCTTGAGAGAATTCACTATTGTGAGGACAATACCAAGAGGGATGGTGCTAAATCATTCATGAGAAACCTGCCTCTATGATCCAACCACCTCCCATCAGGCCCCACCTCTAACATTGGATATTACATTTCAATATGAGATTTGGATTGGAACATAGATCCAAACTATAACAGGTTATATGTCACCAGGAATTTATCTATTTTCTCCAAGTTTTCTAGTTTATGAACATATAGTTGTTCATAATAGTCTCTGATAATCTTTTGAATTTTTCTCATATCATTTGTAACATCTCCATTTTGATTTCTTATTTTATTTGGATCTTCTTCTGGTTAGTTTTGCTAGCAGTTGATCAATTTTATCTTTTTAAAGAACTAGTTTTTTGTTTCATTAATTTTTTTAATTTTTATTTTTGGTCTCTATTTCATTTAGTTTTGCTCTGATCCCTGTTACTTCTTTACTTCTGCTAATTTTGTGTTTGGTTTGTTCTTTTCTTGTTCCTTTAGATGTGTTGTTAGATTGTTAATTTACAATCTTTCTACTTTTTCAATGTAGGTATTTGTTGCTGCAAACTTCCTTCTTAGCACTGGTTTTGCTGTGTCCTGCAGGTTTTTGTATGTTGTGTTTCCAATTTCATTTGTTTCATAAAATTTTTAAATTCTCTTCTTAATTTTTTCATTGATCCAAAGGTCATTCAGGAGCATATTGTTTAATTTTTCTGTATTTATATAGTTTCCAAAGTTTTTATTGATATTGATTTCTTGGTATTGGTTTTATTCTGCTGTGGTCTGAGAAGATACTTGATGTCATTTGATTTTTAAAAATTCGTGGAGGCTTGTTTTGTGGCATAACATGTGGTCTATATTGGAGAATATCCCGTGTGTTGATGAGAAGAATATTTATTATGCAGTTGTTGGATAGAATATTCTGTAAATGTGTGTTAGGTACATTTTGTCTGAAGTCCAATTTAAGTCCGATGTTTGTTGATTTTGTGTCTCAGTGATCTGTCTAATGCTGTGAGTGGGATGTTGACGACCCCTATTATTATTGTTTTTCTGTGTATCTCTCTTTAGGTCTAGCAATATATGAATTTGGGTACTCAAATGTTGGATGCATGTATGTTTAGAATTGTTATGTCCTCTTGTAGAACTGATACCTTTAATACTTTTGTGTTTTCCTGATGGGGTTGCCCTGTCTCTTCCAAGTTTATGATTCCTTTGAATATTTCTTGTAGAACTGGTCTAGTTTTGACAAATTCTTTTAGTGTTCTGTTGTCTGGGAAAGAAGATTATTTCTACTTCATTTATGGAGTTTGATATTTCTGGATATAGAACTTGGCTGATAATGACTTCCGTTATTTTTTTTTACATTTTTATTTTAAAGTATGTTTTATCTGATACAAATATAGCTACCTCCGCTTGCTTTGGATTTTCGTTGACCCATAATATCAATCAATATCTTTTTCCACCCCTTTACTTTTAGTCTGTGTGTCTTCGCAGATAAGGTGGGTTTCTTGTAAGTAGCATATAGCTGATTTTTTCTTTTTTTTGAGATGGAGTCTCACGCTATTGCCAGGCTGGAGTGCAGTGGCGCAATCTCAGCTCACTGCAACCTCCGTCTTCCAGGTTCAAGCAATTCTCCTGCCTCAGCCTCCCGAGTAGCTGTGACTACAGGTGTACGCCACCACGCACAGCTAATTTTTGTACTTTTAGTAGAGACGGGGTTTCACCATGTTGGCCAGAATGGTCTCGATCTCTTGACCTCATGATCCACCTGCCTCAGCCTCCCAAAGTGCTGGGATTACAGGCGTGAGCCATCACGCCTGCTCTATAGTTGATTTTTTAATTCATTCAGCCAATGTATATTTTTTAGTAGAACATTTAATCCATTTACATTTGAGGTGGTATTTGAGATTTTGTTCCTGTCATATTGTTTTTTTCATCATTTTGTAAACTTTTGGGTTTTTTTGTCTGTCTTTATGGTTTGTTGGAATTCTGTAGTGGTTTCATTTGATTCTTTTCCTTCTTTGTATGATATATTTACTAGTGTATTTTATATTTTTGTGTGTTTTCACAGTGATAAATATTGTCCTGTCTCTTCCAAGTTTAGGACTCCTTTGAGCATTTCCTGTAGGACTGGTCTAGTTTTCATGAATTCCCTCAGTATTTGATTGTCTGGGAAAGACTATTTCTCCTTTACTTATGAAGCTTAATACCACCTGGATATACAATTCATGGCTGATAGTTGTTTTCTTTCACACTTTGATTGTGTCATCCCATTTTTTTCTGCCTTGTAAGGTTTCTGCCTGGTAGTCTGCTGTTGGTTTGATGGACTTTCCTTTATAGATGACACTTTTCTCTTGATTTTAGAATTTGTTCTTTCACTTTGACATTAGACACTCATTATAATATGCTGTATTGAAGTCCCTTTTACACTGTATTTGCCTGCAGATCATGGAGCCTCCTGTATCTATTATGTGTGTATCTCTTGCTAGCCTTGGGCCACCCAGCTGCCCAAGAGCTCATGAACCCACTCACTTGCCTAGTACGCTACTACCAAAACTGGTATCCAAGACAGCCACCCAGAGCCCCAATAATCAGCCTGCATAGAACTGCCAACACATGTGCCAGCACACGCTGCCCCATATATAGACCTACTTAGACAACCACTGCTACCACTAAAACCTGAAGAAGGACTTATCAAGCATTCCAGTCCCTGGCAAAATTTCACCACATCTTCCATCAAAACCCACACCCTACCTAACACACAAAGGAATCCACAGATACCAATAACAATGTTTACAGCCAAGATTGTTGGGAGTTTTTAATGTATTATTTTGTCAGAGATTTTTGATGTTTCTGTCCCTTTGGGAATACCAGTAATTCATAAGTTCAATTGCTTTATGTAGTCCAAAAACACTTAGAAAGCTTTGTTCATTTTTTCTTATTTTGAAAATTTTCATCAGACTGCACTGTTTGAAAAGGCCTGTCTTCATGTTCTGAAATCTTTTCTTCTGCTTGGCCAGGTCTATTATTGGAGCTTCCATGTATTTTGTATCTCCTTCGGTGAATTTTTTAGTTCCAGAATTTTTTAAAAGACATCTATCACCTTGGTAAATTTCTCATTCGTATCCTGAATTGATTTTCTGATTTCTTTGTATTAGTTTTCAGATTTCTCTTGCATCTCATTGAACTTAATTTAAATCAAATATTGAATTCTTTATCTGGGGTTGTAAGGATTTCTTTTTGGTTCTGCTCTATTGTTGGAGAATTATTGTGTTCCTTTGATGGTGTCATATTGCTGTGCTTTTTTATGTTTCTTGTGTTTTTATGCTCATTCCAGTACATCTGGAACAACAATTGCTTTTCTTTTTTTAATTTAACTTTTGTTGGAAGTAGACTTTGCTGCTGTATATGTGACTTTGATGTTGGTTGGGGAGGGCCACTTGTTTTTATTTCTGGGTGTGTGCATTGGTGAATATTTTATGATTTTCTTGGCTGTAAATATTGTTATTGGTATCTGTGGATTCCTTTGTGTGTTAGGTAGGGTGTGGGTTTTGATGGAGGATGTGGTGAAATTTTGCCAGGGACTGGAATGCTTGATAGGTCCTTCTTCAGGTTTCAGTGGTAGCAGTGGTTGTCTAAGTAGGTCTATATATGAGGCAGTGTGTGCTGGCACATGTGTTGGCAGTTCTATGCAGACTTATTATTGGGACTCTGGGTGGCTGTCTTGGATACCAGTTTTGGTAGCAGTGTACTGGGCAAGTGAATGGGCTCATGAGCTCTTGGGCAGCTGGGTGGCCTCAGTGATGGTGGTTGCAGTGGTGGTGAGATGCTCTCCCCAGTGCGCTTGTGTTGGGAGTGATTGTAATTGGCGTGTGGGCTGACCTCCAGGCCATATGACACTTGCAGATAGAAACCAACTGAGGTAGTAATGGCAGGGTTTTTATGCCAAACACTGTCTCCTTGGAGAAGTACGTGGGTGTCTCAGGCAGTGGGCTGGACCGTGGGACCTCCAGAAGCCCAGATCCTGCATTGTGTCTCAGATAGTAGGGCAAAGCTGGGTATATCTGGATTGGGAAAGCCTGGGCTTGTCCTATGAAATGCTTGCATGAGGGGTGACAACACCTTTGCTAAAGTACTGCCATGATGGGAGAGTGGGGCTACTGGTCCCAGTGGTTGCAGCATTGGCTGGCAAGTTAGGAATCTGTGTCCCTCTCATGTTCCAGTCCTGGTGGGGCTTCCTTCCCTATCCCCGCTCTTGCAGCTGATCCTGTAGTTTAGTCAGACTGGGCAGTTCTCACTTATCTCATAACGTAGCCCTGCCCAGGTCAGGTCCAGACTGCTTTGACGGCTCTTATGCTGCTCACATCTTGGGGATTGCCTAGCTCCCAAGCTGGGGGCTGGAGTTTACGTCATGCTTGCTTTTCAGTCCTGGTTGCAGAATCCCATTTCCTACACAGGCCCCAGTTCAGCAAAGCACAGGCTGAGTTACTCTAATGCTCAGGACTGGTGCCATAGGTTCCCAGGTCACACAATTTGTTAAGCCCTAGGATTGAGAATGGCATCTTACTGTAGCTGCTCAGGGAAGGCATGGAACCCAGGGTGTGTTATTTCCCTGTAGCAGTTCCTTTATACAGTCACCTGGTTGCTTCCCAAGTCAAATTCAAGGTTTGGGAGGGTCAAGATATACTCCCATGGCCTGGATTATACAGTTGATTCTCCAGTAGGAAAGTGGACCACAGAAAGACACTCAGTTGCCTTCTCCCACGTTGCAGACTCCCTTTTGGTTGCCAGCCTGTCCCGTCTACATTAGCTGTTTGTTCTCCTCCTCTCATGATTTTGGAGTTTCTGTTTGCTTTTCTGTTGAACGCCTGTTGGAACCTTTACATAATAAGCATGACTTTAACACTTTATCTTAACCTCTTTGGAGACTTGAGACTGAAATGTCACTATAACTTATTAGAATTTGTATTCTTTCCTCTTGAATCCATGTTGACTGTTAGCAATGTTCTTCTAACAGAGTTTTCTGTTTGATTTTGTTGTTATAATACCTGTGTGTTCATAACATCTATTAAATCATGAATTCTTTTCAGACAGAAATTGAATGCTATGTTTAATTTTATTCCTGAAATTCTGTTCAGAGCTCTTTTACCTATATTTCTACCATACTAAATGTAAAAACTGACATGTCAAATGTTTTTGATGTCAATATTTCTTTTTTAGGAGATACCTAAAGGAAACAACTTGAGTTCTTTTACATATATTTTCTAAAATATTTTTACAAATAAGATTATGAGACATATATGTAAGTCATATTTTAAGCACTTCTGAGTAGCTTGCTCTTTAAAGCATGCATTTATTGACTCCTTTTCTTAAAATGCACTTATGGTTTTGTTAGGGAGTTTTAAAATATAAATTTAACAGTTGTATCTAGTTTGAATGTTTAAAATGTGTTTAATGTGATTTTCTTCTGTTAAGAATGTTCTTTACTTTGCTGAGTACATGGCAGATTTTCCCATAATATAAACTATTATATAGTGAAACTTTGTATTTTATTCTTACAGATTCTTGAGAAGTCTACATTAAAAAAATGGATAGACAATAGTCCTAAGATAATAATGTTCCTGTAACATTAAAAAATCCCCATTAAGCCATTGTAAGATTTACTTTATTGTTAACAACTCGTTGTTTCATTAATTATTGAATACCTATCTTTTATATGGAGTATAAGAAATTAGAAATTGTTACTTTAAAAACGTGTTCTCTTGTTTTATTATTTTCTTTAATTTGATTTCATTTCTTTTGGCATTCTATGGATGGTCGAATGGCTTCATCCTAAGGAGGACAGAAAAAGCATACTTTATGTAGCTAAAGCTTGAAGCACAATATGTAACTGTGAATACATATCTGAGAGCTTCTTCAAGATTTAAATGCTTCTGAACATTATTGTCTTTGTTTATCGCAAGGGTATTTTGTTATAATTATGTTCACATACAATTCAAATTTCTGTTGTTTTTGTTACTTTAGTGTCGGTATGTTATGTAAAAGGCATAGTTTTTCTGTATGCTTAAATTAACTGACTATATGTGGTTGAGAACTTTAAATGCTGCTATGTATACTCTTCACTACTTTTTACTGAAATGTTTTTCTGCAGTAAAATGCAGAGATTTTAAGTGTTCAGTTTGATGGGTTTCAGAAGTTATATACACACATTGAATTATGATACATAACAAAGTATAGAAAATCTTCATCAGCAGGAAAGTGCCCAGTTTTAGTTAATTCCTTTCAACCTCATCCTCGCTCTTTTATTTCTGTCACCACAGATTAGTTTTGTCTGCTCTTGGATTTAGTGTAATGAACTCATATAATATGTATTTGACTGTCACTCAAAATAATTTTTTCGATTCATTCATATTATTACATTTATTAGTAATTCTTTTATTGCTAAGTGTCATTCCATTATATGAAAAATCACAATTTGTTTATCCGTATTTCTGTTCATGTATGTTTGGGTTGTTTACAGTTTCTGGCTAATATGAATAAGATTGCTATGAATGTTTGTGTTCCAATCATTTTATAGATATTATGTTTTTTTCCTTTGGGTAAATATCTAGTGATGGGGATTGCTGACCCCTCGAGCCAAAAAGTTTGAGACTTTCTATTTGAGTTTTAGTCTCCCCATGCTACATGGATTGGGAAAGTCATATATATGTGAATCTCACCTTGAATAGTTTCCTTTAAGAGTCAAATTTCCTTTAACTTTTGCCTAACTTTAGTCATTCTTTTTTTGTTGTTTTTGAAATGGGGTCTTGCTCGGTTGCCCAGGCTGGAGTGTGCAGTGGCACAATTTTGGCTCACTGCAACCGCTACCTCCTGGGTTCAAGCAGTTCTGTGTCTCAGCCTCCCGAGTAGTTGGGATTACAGGCATGCACCACCATGCCTGGCTAATTTTTTTGTATTTTAGTAGAGGTGGGGTTTTGCCATGTTGGCCAGGCTGGTCTTGAACTCCTGAACTTAAGTGATCTGCCTGCCTTGGCCTCCCAAAGTGCTGGGATTACAGGTGTGAGCCACCACACCTAGCCTGATTTTAGTCATTCTTAATGCATTCAAATTGTTGTTTTAAAAAAAGCATTTTGTATAGAGATTATACATTTTTATCTTCAAGGAGGATATAAGCTATTTCCCAACCATTACTAGACTAAGAACTCCAAAAGTGATTTTTAAAAAATGTGTCTTATTTTATCCACCCCACTCCATTTCCATTTTAGGGTTTCCATGTTACTAATTGTAGAAGTTGGAGTTCTTACAATTGTCTTTAAGGACTGCATGATCTGTTGTCTCCTCAGCCCACAACCTACATTGTTGACCATCTCCTTTTAACATCCTCTATCTGGCTTATTGAATACCTCTAATCTCCTTACTTCAAAAGTTCTACTGGATGTTCATAGGGCTGGCTTGCTTCCTTTCTCCAGGTGTTTGTTTAAATGCGACATTTATCAGTGAATCTTTCCCTGATAGTGCCACCTCCTCTGTGGCATTTTATTATCTTATTTTTCTCCATAATACTTATTTTTTTGTGGCCCACTATATATTTTGCTTATTTACTATTTTGTCTGTCTCTACCACCAGAATATAAGCTCCTCAAGGGCAGGAATTTTTGTCTGTTTGTTTACTGCTGTTATTTTCACTATTTTTGGTCTTTGGGAGATAGTAGAGTATCAATAAATATTTGTTCAATGAGTACATGCGCAATATCCCTGCCTTACAAACTGTGCTATTTTTAAGTTCACTTTATTCAGTTTTCTTATGAAGAGGGGTATTTTTATTTATTGATAGAGAAAAGGACAATTAAGGGAGGAGACTATGAACTGCATTTTGTATTTCCTAATATTCTTTTGTGTTTTCATTTTTGGTTGTACTTTAAGCCTTTTTGTGGTTCATTTATTTTATGGCTCTTGAATTTTGCTAGAGTACTAGATTCTAGTCATTTAAAAAATTTTCTCTTTAAAAGTGAAAATATAGAAAGAATTGCTTTAGCTTGAAACAGGTGGAAATTCTCCAGAAAAAAAAAAGTGATGGACTTAGCTGTTGATGCAGAAATCAATTTAAAAAGCTTTAGATCTAAGTGACTCTTAATCATTCTTATTTGAAACAGAATGTATTTCTCCGCTTCATAAGTAATTGGCTGAAACCAGAACCATTAACAAATTGAATAAAGATTTCGTTAATGCCAGGGAACTGTGCTGTTAGCAAAATTACTCTTATTATGTCACAGTATTCAAAGGTGTGCATTTGTTAAATAGAATTGATGTACTTTTTCAGAGTGTTGCCAATTGTGAGAACATTTGTTGAATGACATTTCAGCGTCCTCAAACTTGTGCTATTATCTTCATATATTCTTGGTATGCAGAGGTGACAAACAATTTGGAAAAGAAAAATACATTGATGATTCCCCTCAATTTCTTCCATCTTGAATGTGAAGGCCAGTCTTATGATTTGGTACTTTGGTCAATTGATGTAGTTAAGTTCCTTGTCACCCTAACGGTGGGACTAGGCTGACTTTTGTGGTGTCTAAACTTGAGGATATTGGTTAGGGAATATCCCTGAATTGTGTTTGTAATAAAGTGTTTGCACTTCTTATTATGATTTGATGTAGCAGCCAAATTAAAAGTACAGAGTGCCAAAATGAATGTGTTGGCTTAGTCACTGTTGGAGTTTTGCAGGGGGCAACAGATTCCTGAGGTCTTCTGGAGGCTGCCTAATCTCTGTTGGAGATTTGTGCAATATGTCTTATGAAAGTAGGCAGTCACTTGGGTGTAAGATACGGTAATAGATTCACATCTGTGTAATATAGGTTATATATTGTATACCAGTCATCTCTGATATCCTGGCCCTGGCATCTTATTGTTTGATTTTTTTCCAGAGACAGCGTTTTGCTCAGTTACTCAGTCTGGAGTGTGTGGTGGCTTGTGGTGTGATCATAGCTCACTGTAGCCTTAAACTCCTGGCCTCAAGGGATCCTCCTGCTTTGGCTTCTCAAGTGACCAGGACTACAGGTGTATGCTATCATGCCTAGATAATTTTTAAAAAAACATTTTCACAGAGAGAGTGTCTTGCCATTTTGCCCAAGCTGGTCTTGAACTCTTGGCCTCAAGCAATTGGTCCTCCTGCCTCAGCCTCCCAAAGTGCTAGGATTACAAGTGTGAGTCACTATGCTTGCCTTGTATCTTTAAAAAATAATGTTCTAAAATTATAATTTGCATGGTATACACTGTATTCTTTTGAATTGTATGGTTCCATGAATTTTGATTGTTGTATGTCCATGAGATCACCATGGTAATCAAGATACAGGGCATTATGTTTATAGCGGCACGATTTGCAATTGCAATGAATGGAACCAACCTAAGTGCCCATCAACCAACAAGTGAATAAAGAAAATACGGTATATATACATGATGGAGAACTACTCAGCCATAAAAAAGGAATGAAGTAGCATTTTTTGCAACAAGTTGGGTGGAACTGGAGGCCATTATTCTAGATGAAGTAATTCAGGAATGGAAAACCAAATATCTTATATTTTCCCTTATTGGGAGCTAAGCTATGAAGTTATGAGGGCATGAGAATGATATAATGGACTTTGGGGATTTGGGGGGCAAGATTGGGAGGAGGATGAGGGATAAAAGACTACACATTGGATACAGTGCACTCTGCTTGGGTGACGGTTGCACTAAAATCTCAGAAATCACTGCTAAAGAACTTATCCATGTAAACAGATACCACCTGTACCCCCAAACGATTGAAATAAAATTAAAAAAAATTTTTTTTAAAGACACAGATTATTTTCATTACCCTCAAAAGTTTCATTTTCCTTTGCAGTCCGTTCCTGCCCTAACCTGGCCCAAAGCAACCCCAGATCTACATTCTGTCACTATAGATGGCATTCTCTAGTATTTTATGTAAATGGACTTACAGATATACTTTTTGTATGTGTCTGGCTTCATTCACTGATTATAATGATTTTGAGACTGATCCATTTTGTTACTTGTCTTAGTACTTTGTTCTTTTTTTATTACAGAGTAGTATTCTACCATATGGATATACCTGCTTATCCGTTCACCTGTTTGTGGATATCTGGGCTATTTCTAGGTTTTGGCTATTATGAATAAACCTAATTAATGTTTATCTGTGATTAACATTTATGTATATGTTTTGTACGTTTTTGTATATGTTTATATGTTTTGTATATGTATATGTATATGTTTTTGTATGGGCCCTTATTTTCTTTTTTAAAATTATACTTTAAGTTCTAGGGTACATGTGCACAACATGCAGGCTTGTTACATAGATATATGTGTGCCATGTTGGTGTGCTGCACCCATTAACTCATCATTTACACTAGATATTTCTCCTAATGCTGTCTCTCCCCCTGGCCCCCACCCGACAACAGGACCCCGTGTGTGATGTTCCCCGCCTTGTGTCCAAGTGTTCTCATTGTTCAGTTCCCACCTATGAGTGATAACATACAGTGTTTGATTTTCTGTCCTTGTGATAGTTTGCTGAGAATGATAGTTTCTGACTTCATCTATGTTCCTGCAAAGGACATGAACTCATCCTTTTTTATGGCTGCATAGTATTCCATGGTGTATATCTGCCACATTTTCTTAATCTGGTCTATCATTGATGGACATTTGGGTTGGTTCCAAGTTTTTGCTATTGTGAATAGTGCCGCAATAATCATACACGTACATGTGTCTTTATAGTAGCATGATTATAATCCTTTGGGTATATACACAATAATGGAATGGCTGGATCAAATGGTATTTCTAGTTCTAGATCCTTGTGGAATCGCCACACTGTCTTCTACAATGGTTGAACTGGTTTACACTCCCACCAACAGTGTAAAAGTGTTCCTGTTTCTCCACATCCTCTCCAGCATCTTTTTTTTTCCTGACTTTTTAATGATCACCATTCTAACTGCTGAGAGATGGTATCATTGTGGTTTTGATTTGCATTTCGCTGAAGACCTGTGATGATGAACATTTTTTCATGTGTCTGTTGGCTGCATAGATGTCTTCTCTTGAGGAGTGTCTGTTCATATCCTTTGCCTACTCTTTGATGGTTTTTTTTTTTTTTTTTTTTTTTTTGTAAATTTGTTTGAGTTCTTTGTAGATTCTGGATATTAGCCCTTTGTCAGATGGGTAGATTGCACAAATTTTCTCCCATTCTGTAGGTTGCCTGTTCACTCTGCTGGTAGTTTCTTTTCCTGTGCAGAAGTTCTTTAATTAGATTCCATTTGTCTACTTTGGCTTTTGTTGCCACTGCTTTTGTTGCTTTAGTCATGAAGTCCTTGTCCATGACTATGTCCTGAATGGTATTGCCTAGGTTTTCTTCTAGGGTTTTTATGGTTTTAGGTCTAACATTTCGGTCTTTAATCCATCTTGAATTAATTTTTGTATAAGGTGTAAGGAAGGGATCCAGTTTTAGCTTTCTACATATGGCTAGCCAGTTTTCCCAGCGCCGTTTATTAAACAGGGAATCCTTTCCCTATTTCTTGTTTTTGTCGGGTTTGTCAAAGATCAAATGGTTTTAGATATGTGGTGTTATTTCTGAGGCCTCTGTTCTGTTCCATTGGTCTATATCTCTGTTTTGGTACCAGTACCATGCTGTTTTGGTTACTGTACCCTTGTAGTATAGTTTGAAGTCAGGTAGCATGATACCTCCAGTTTTGTTCTTTTGACTTAGGATTGTCTTGACTATGCGGGCTCCCTTTTGGTTCCATATGAACTTTAAAGTAGTATTTTCCAATTTTGTAAAGAAAGTCATTGGTAGCTTGATGAGGATGGCATTGAATCTATAAATTACCTTGGGCAGTATGGCCATTTTCACGATATTGATTGTTCCTATACATGAGCATGAAATGTTCTTCCATTTGTTTGTGTACTCTTTTATTTCATTGAGTAGTGGTTTGTAGTTCTCCTTGAAGTGGTCCTTCACATCCCTTGTAAGTTGGATTCCTTGGTATTTTATTCTCTTTGTAGCAATTGTGAATGGGAGTTCACTCATGATTTGTCTCTCTTTTTGTCTGTTACTGGTGTATAGGAATGCTTGTGATTTTTGCACATTGATTTTGTATCCCGAGACTTTGCTCAAGTTGCTTATCAGCTTAAGCAGATTTTGAGCTGAGACGAGTGGGTTTTCTAAATATACGATCATATCATCTGCAAACAGGAACAATTTGACTTCCTCTTTTCCTAATTGAATACGCTTTATTTCTTTCTCTTGCCTGATTGCCCTGGCCAGAACTTCCAATGCTATGTTGAATAGGAGTGGTGAGAGAGGGCATCCCTGTCTTGTGCCAGTTTTCAAAGGAAATGCTTCCAGTTTTTGCCCACTCAGTATGATTTTGGCTGTGGGTTTGTCATAAATAGCTCTTATTATTTTGAGATACTTTCCATCAATACCTAGTTTAGTGAGAGTTTTTAGCATGAAGCGCTGTTGAATTTTGTCGAAGGCCTTTTCTGCATCTACTGAGATAATTGTGGTTTTTGTCGTTGGTTCTGTTTATGTGATGGATTACGTTTATTGATTTGTGTATGTTGAACCAGCCTTGCATTGCAGGGATGAAGCCGACTTAATAGTGGTGGATAACTTTTTTGATGTGCTGGTGAATTCGGTTTGCCAGTATTTTATTGAGAATTTTTGCATCAATGTTCATCAGGGACATTGATCTAAAATTCTCTATTTTTGTTGTGTCTGTGCCAGGCTTTGATATCAGGATGATGTTGGCCTCATAAAATGACTTAGGGAGGATTCCATCTTTTTCTGTTGTTTGGAATAGTTTCGGAAGGAATGGTACCAGCTGCTCTTTGTACCTCTGGTAGATTTCAGCTATTAATCTGTCTGGTCCTTTTTTGGTTGGTAGGCTATTAATTATTGCCTCAAGTTCAGAACCTGTTATTGGTCTATTCAGAGATTCAGCTTCTTTCTGGTATAGTCTTGTGAGGGTGTATGTGTCCAGGAATGTATCTATTTCTTCTAGATTGTCTAGTTTATTTGCATAGAGTTGTTTATAGTATTCTCTGATGGTAGTTTGTATTTCTGTGGGATCAGTGGTGATATCCCCTTTATCATTTTTTCCTGTGTCTATTTCATTCTTCTCTCTTTTCTTCTGTATTAGTCTTGCTAGCAGTCTATCAATTTTGTTTATCTTTTCAAAAAACCGGTTTCTGGATTCATTGATTTTTTTTTTGAAGGGTTTTTTCTGTCTCTGTCTCCTTCAGTTCTGCTCTGATCTTAGTTATTTCTTGTGTTCTGCTAGCTTTTGAATGTGTTTGCTCTTGCTTCTCTAGTTCTTTTAATTGTGATGTTAGGGTGTTGATTTTAGATCTTTCCTGCTTTCTCTTGTGGGCATTTAGTGCTATAAGTTTCCTTCTACATAATGCTTTAATTGTGTCCCAGAGATTCTGGTACGTTGTGTCTTTGTTCTCATTAGTTTCAAAGAACATCTTTATTTCTGCCTTCATTTCGTTTTTTACCCAATAGTCATTCAGGACCAGGTTGTTCAGTTTCCATGTAGTTGTGCAGTTTTGAGTGAGTTTCTTAATCCTGAGTTCTAATTTGATTGCACTGTAGTCTGAGAGACAGTTTTTGTGATTTCTGTTCCTTTCCATTTGCTAAGGGGTGCTTTACTTCCAACTATGTGGTCAGTTTTGGAATAAGTGCGATGTGGTGCTGAGAAGAATGTATATTCAGTTGATTTGGGGTAGAGAGTTCTGTAGATATGTCTATTAAGTCCACTTGGTGCAGAGCTGACTTCAAGTCCTGGATATTGTTCTTAACTTTGTCTTGTTGATCCGTCTGATATTAATAGTGGGGTGTTAAAGTCTCCCATTATTGTTGTGTGGGAGTCTTAAGTCTCTTTGTAGGTCTCTTAGGACTTGCTTTATGAATCTGGGTGCTCCTGTATTGGGTATGTATATATATTTAGGATAGTTAGCTCTTCTTGTTGAATTGATCCCTTTACTATTATGTAATGGCCTTCTTAGTCTCTTTTGATCTTTGTTGGTATAAAATCTGTTTTATCAGAGACTAGGATTGCAACCCCTCCTTATTTTTGTTTTTCATTTGCTTGGTAGGCCTTCCTCCATCCCTTTATTTTGAGCCTATGTGTGTCTCTGTACGTCAGATGGTTCTCCTGAATATAGCTCACTGTTGAATCTTGACTTTTTATCCAATTTGCCAGTCTGTGTCTTTTAATTGGGGCATTTAGCGCATTTACTTTTAAGGTTAATATTGTTATGTGTGAATTTGATCCTGTCATTATGATGTTACCTGGTTATTTTGCCTGTTAGTTGATGCAGTTTCTTCCTAGCATCGATGGTCTTTACATTTTGGCATGTTTTTGCAATGGCTGGTACTGGTTGGTACTGGTTGTTCCATGTTTAGTGCTTCCTTCAGGAGCTCTTGTAAGGCAGGCCTGGTGGTGACAGAATCTCTCAGCATTTGCTTGTCTGTAAAGGATTTCATTTCTCCTTCACTTCTGAAGCTTAGTTTGACTGGATATGAAATTCTGGGTTGAAAATTCTTTTCTTTAAGAATGTTGAATATCGGTCTCCACTCTCTTCTGGCTTGTAGAGTTTCTGCCGAGAGATCTGCTGTTAGTCTTTTGGACTTCCCTTTGTGGGTAACCCGACCTTTCTCTCTGACTGCCCTTAACATGTTTTCCTTCACTTCGACCTTGGTAAATTTGACAGTTATGTGTCTTGGGGTTGTTCTTCTTTAGGAGTATCTTTGTGGTTTTCTCTGTATTTCCTGAATTTGAATGTTGGCCTGCCTTGCCAGGTTGGGGAAGTTCTCCTGGATAATATCCTGAAGAGTGTTTTCCAACTTGGTTCCATTTTCCCCATCACTTTCAGGTACACCAATCAAATGTAGATTTGGTCTGTTCACATAGTCCTATATTCTTGGAAGCTTTGTTTGTTTGTTTTTACTTTTTTTCTCTAAACTTCTCTTCTAGCTTTATATCATTAATTTGATCTTCAATCACTGATACTCTTTCTTCCACTTGATTGAATTGGCTATTGAAGCTTGTGCATGTGTCACGTGGTTCTTGTGCCATGGTTTTTAGCTCCATCAGGTCATTTAAGGTCTACACTGTTTATTCTAGTTAGCCATTCATCTAATCTTTTCTCAAGGTTTTTAGCTTCCTTGCAATGGGTGCAAACATCATCCGTTAGCTTAGAGAAGTTTGTAATTATCGACCTTCTGAAACCTACTTTTGTCAAGTCATCAAAGTCATTCTTCGTCCAGCTTTGTTCCGTTGCTGGCAAGAAGGTAAGTTCCTTTGGAGTAGAAGAGGAGCTCTGGTTTTTAGAATTTTCAGCTTTTCTGCCCTGGTTTCTCCCCATCTTTGTGGTTTTATCTACCTTTGGTCTTTGATGCTGGTGACCTACAGATGGAGTTTTGGTATGGATGTCCTTTTTGTTGATGTTGATGTTGATGCTATTCCTTTCTGTTTGTTAGTTTTCCTTCTAAGAGTCAGGTCCCTCAGCTGCAGGTCTGTTGCAGTTTGCTGGAGGTCCACTACAGATCCCGTTTGCCTGGGTATCACCAGCAGAGACTGCACAACAGCAAATATTGTAGAACCGCAAATAGTGCTGCCTGGTCCTTCCCCTGGAAGCTTCGGCCCAGAGGGGCACCCGCCTGTATGAAGGTGTCAGTCAGCTGCCACTGGGATGTGTCTCCCAGTTTGGCTCTATGGGAGTCAGGGTCCCACTTGAGGAGGCAGTCTGTCCATCCTCAGAGCTCTAACACTGTGCTGGGAGAACGACTGCTTCTCTTCAGAGCTGTCAGACAGGGACATTTAAGTCTGCAGAACTGTCTGCTGCCTTTAGTTCAGCTATGCCCTGCCCCCAGAGGTGGGGTCTACAGAGGCAGCAGGCCTTGCAGAGCTGTGGTGGGATCTGCCCAGTTCCAGCTTCCCTGGCTGCTTTGTTTACCTACTGAGGCATCAGCAGCAGCAGATGCCCTTCCACCTGCCAAGCTGCTGCCTCACAGGTCAATCTCAGACTGCTGCACTAGCAGGGAGCAAGGCTCTGTGGGTGTGGGACCCCCCTGAGTCAGGCGCAGGACATAATCTGCTTGCGTGTCGTTTCTAAGACATTTGGAAAAGTGCAGTATTTGGGCTGGAGTGTCCCAATTTTCCAGGTGCAGTCTGTCATGGCTTCCCTTGGCTAGGAAAGGGAAAACTCCTGATGCCTTGTACTTCCCATGTGAGGCGATGACCTGCCCTGCTTTGGCTCGCCCTCTGTGGGCTGCACCCACTGTGCAAGCAGTTCCAATGAGATGAACCAAGTTACTCAGTTGGAAATGCTTCAATCACCATCTTCTGTGTCGATCACACTGGGCGCTGCAGACTGGAGCTGTTCCTATTTGGCCGTCTTGGAATGGAATCCTCATATGGGCCTATATTTTCATTCCTCTAAGGTGTACACCTAGGAGTTGATTGGCTGAGTTACAGAGTAGGGATACGTTTAACTTTATAAGAAACTGCCCAACAGTTTTCCAAGGTGATTATACCATTTTATATTGTAACCTGCACTTGCTGTTTTTCTGGCTAACACTTGGTTGGTATAGTGGGTGTATAGTGGTATTTGATGATTTTTTTCATTTTCATTATGCTAAGGGTGTTGAATATCTTTTATGTGTTTATTGGCCACTGTATAGCTTCTTTTGTGAATTCTGTTCATATTTTTGCCCATTCTTGTACAGATTTCTGTTTTCTTATTATTGATTGGTAAGAATTCTTTATATATTTTATGTACAAGTCCTTTGTAGTGAATATTTTGTCAGTGAATATTTATAGTGAATATTTTATCAGTTTATGGTATGCCTTTTCTTTTCCTTCATGGTTACTTCTGAAGAACAGAATTTTAAAATATTGGTGAATTTCAGTTTATGTTTTTTCTTTGTTTCATGGTTTACACTTATAGTGACCTAACTGAAATCTCTGCTTATTCCAAGATCACGAAGATTTTCTTTTGTGTAGAAGTTTGATAGTTTTATAGCATTTATGTTTAGGTCTGTGATCCATTTTGAGTTAGTTTTTATGTTTGCTGTGAGCTAGAGGTTGTTCTCTTTTCTGTACATATTTACAGTTTTAGTATTATTTACTTTGTCACCTTTGTCAGAAATCAATTGGTATATCTGTGTGTCTGTCCTAGCCAATGCCACATTATCTTAATTGTTGTAAGTATTGAAGTTAGGTAGTGTAACTCCTCCAACTTTTTTTTTTAAATTGCTTTGGCTCTTTTATGTTATTCCATTTCTGTTTAAATGTTAAAATCAGCCTGTCAGTTTCTATTTTTTAAAAAATCCTTGCTGGGAATTTAATTGGGATTGCCCTACATCTGTTGATCACTTGAAGAATTGACATCTTATGTCAGTTGAGCCTTCAAATTTATGAACATGGTATATCTCTCAATTTATTGGTTTCTTCTTTAATTTATTCCAGCATAGTGTAGTTTTTTCATGATAATGACTTGCATAAATTTTGTCAAATTTATCCTTATGTATTTGTATGATTTTGGTTGCTACTATAAATGGAATTGCATTTTGTATGTTCTCCAGTTTGTTTCTAGTGTATTGAAATACTATTGATTTTTCATATTAAACTTTTTGCCATAAGCTTCCTAAAATCACCTATTAGTGTAAGTAGCTTTTGTGCAGCTTTCTACCTATATGGTGGCATATTATATCAAAGTCATTTTCTTACCTGTTTATCTTTACCATTAGACTTGGAGCTTTTTGGACAGAAATTCTAGGTTTGTTTTTGTCTCCCCAACATTCATGATAGTATAAAAGTCAAGTCCATACTCTCATGAGTTTTTTCTCCTTTCTAGGAACTTCTTTGAATCACATTTGCTACTTTCTCCTCATTTCCACAGTCTCTAAGTTTTGCAGTATGCCAGGACTTAATCCCTGGTCTTTTTTCTTCCTTTTTTTCCCCCCGTCTATATGTACTTCCTTGGTAATCTCATGTAGGCCTCCTTTAGTCTTTAAATTATTATTTCTTTTTTTCTGTATCCTGGGCCTGCCTACTTGATAACTTCATTGGATGTCTAATAGGCATCTCAAACAACACTAGAAAAATAAATTGAGGCCGGGTGCAGTGGTTCATGCCTGCATTCCCAGCACTTTGGGAGGCTGAGGCGGGCTGATCATGAGGTCAAGAGATCGAGACCATCCTGGCCAACATGGTGAAATCCTATCTCTACTGAAAATACAAAAATTAGCTGGGCGTGGTGGTGCATGCCTGTTATCCCAGCTACTCGGGAGACTGAGGCCGGAGAATCGCTTGAACGTGGGAGGCAGAGGTTGCAGTGAGCCGTGATCGTGCCACTGCACTCCAGCCTGGTGACAGAGTGAGAGTCCATCTCAAAAAAAAATAAAATAAAATAAACTGAGCTTTGGATCTTTCTCCTTAAAACTGTTCTTCTTGTAGCTTTTCTATCTCAGTTAATGGTAACTCAGGTTTTTTAAAAAATTTATTTTTTCATTTGCTGAGGCCAAAAGCCTTTGCAGTCATTATTGATGCTTTGTTTCAGTTACAGTATATATCCAATTCATTCAAATAGTTCTTAAAGTGTCCTGAGATAATCTGACATTTTCTCAGCACTTCCAGTGATATCTGCCCTTGGATCAGACTATTTCTTCCCTAGATTTTTGCAGTCACTTCCTAAATGATCCTCTCTGCTTCTATCCTTGCTGTCATCATAGTAGTCAAACTGGTCCTGTCAAGACCTAAGTGAAATGATGTCATTTTTCTGTCCACAGTTTTGATGACTTCTCATTGCACTTTTAATAACCCGAAGTTTTTTTCAGTGGCCTATAAAGTCTTATATGGCCTTACGTGGCCTATAAGAGCTTATTAACTTGTCTTTTACTACTCTGCCTCTTGATCACTCTGTTCTAGTCTTACTGCCCTCTTTCTCATTGTCATGCCAGCTTGATTTAAGGACTTTGCATTTGGTGTTTCCTCTGGCTGGAATGGTTTCACCCTAGAAAGCTAATGTTTACCCTCTTATCTTTTTTAGGTTTTTGTTCAACTTTGCTGGCTTCTTAATGAGGTCATTTCTGGCCACGTAAAAAAAAAAATTACAAACCCCCTTCATGACTTTTTAATCCCACTCTGTTTTTGTTTTCCTCTGTAGCTGTTGATACTAACTATATTGTTTACTCATTTATCTTTAATGTCTCTTTTGGCCTGCTTGAATGTAAGCTATATGAAGGTAGTTATTTCTGCTGATTTTTTTACACTGCTATAACCTCCAGCCTAAAATAGTACTTAGGACTGAGTAGGTACTCAGTAAATCCTTATTGAGTTAATTCTTAGAAGAATAACAGCATGGAGAAGGCAATGCCAAAGAGTTTTGGTATCTAACAAACAACGGGAAGTGATAGTAACATACTGTCAGTCCAGAATATACTGATAGCTCTATGATGAACATCATTGCTTATAGCTGTGACAAGGGTGAAAGGGGTTTCTGAACTGGTAGGGGTGTCCAGGTTATAGATGTCAGGCCTTTGGCTTTAATGTGACCAACTTTTCAGCTACTGGTATCTCATTGGCTTTTGGGTGAATCTCAGTGTTAAGCTTCTATTCTCTCACTCTTTTAAGTCCCTTGATGGATAGGGAAGGTAGCACCTTTATTTCAATTCCTTCATTTCTCCCAAAGGTGAAAAGAGGTAGAGGCCATGAACCGAGAGTGAATTTATTTACACAGGTGGTTATTGTTCATCCATACCACTAAAATTATTTTAGTTTGCTAAATGCAAACTTCCATTCATCAGCTAATAAATGTTTTTAAGTGTCGCCTTCTCTGTTTCTTGCAGTTAAAACATAAACATTAACAGCATTGCCCACTTTATACTGCAGTGATGGTTGATGTAATCTTTATATCATTTTGCCATCTTTAAAAAATTAATAGAAAACTTAAGATGAAAGTCTGATTCTACTGATAAGTATAGGTTTCATAAACTTAATACAATTTACATAGAGGTAAGAATCATTAGTATCCTGAAAACACCAGGCTTTTTCTCAAATTGAATGCTTGTGGCTTTAAGACTGATATATGTGTATATAATATTTAAGAAAACCACATATATAAAATGCTGAAAATTAAAGATTTGTCTTAATGTCATGGTGTAATTTGTTTTTAGCTATTGAGTGGGGGTAGTGGAACCTCTTTTATTATTTTTTGAGTTTTAGACATTCCTCTGGTTAGGAATCTACTATATACAAAAAACCAGGGAACTACCTGCATCCTTTCTATTAAATTCATTGGTAATTTAATCACCACTTACAATGTTACTCTGTTTGCAAATTTGTTCTGACTTTCAAACAAGTATGCTTTTAGAATGCAACTTTGTAAGTTGAGCCTTGTCAGCCTAAAAATGGGGATAAACTTTGGGATTTCCTGGAGGGCTTCCAAGTAACATTTTTAAAACTTTGCTCACTAGATTAGTGAACCTATTTTAGCTGATTGTAAATATCTTCCTTATATTCTATAGCATTTATTTTCCAAAGAAAATAAGATACAAAACTGAGGTGTGATCATCTGTGCTATAATATTTTGCTCTGGTATACAGAATGTTGTTTCCAACAACCTGTATTCCTAAATTGGTGGTGTCTTCTTGTTTCCTTTGGCAAACTTTCATTTCCTGAGGAAATTAGTCTCATATAGTATGGTGGAAAGAATGGAAAATTCTTTATTTTAGACAAATATAAAGTTACTCTCAATCTATTATTTTAAAGAAAGGTTTAATTACATATACATATGTATACAAATTATTGAGAAATTATAAGTATGATTTCTAACAGATTCTAAATTGATATTCCCAGCAGGTATTATTTTCTTGGTGATAGAGGTTTATAATAAGAAATACTTAAAAAACTAACTGTACAAAGCAGATTACATTGACTTGAAATATGTCCTTCTCCCCTGAAAGATTTAGAAAAAGTTATTATGCTTCATTCTGTATGTACAATTTTAGGAAACAAAGAATATGGAAAAGACAGCTAGAATTATAGGGACTTTGTAGAGGAGTGAATTTGCTTTAAATGCTATAGTCATACACCTAGGAATGGGATGTAAATATGAACTTACCAAGTTTTCTTTGTAATTATTTATATTTATTAATGTTCTACTTTCTCCTTTTCTTCATGCTCCCCCTTTTAAAAATTTAGCCTTTTTTATTGGGAATATGATTATAGATTTACACACAGTTGTAAGAATTAATACAGAGATTCCATTTACCCTTTACCCAGTTTACCCCAGTGGTTATATCTTATCTCACTATAGTAAAGTATCACAACCAGGACATTGACATTCATACAGTCAAGATACAGAACATTTACAGCACCACAAGGGTCTCTTATATTGCCTTTTTATGGCCACACCTACTTTCCTCCCTGCCTACTCCATGTCCCTCAGGCAACCACTAATCTAATCTTCATATCTATAATTTTGTCATTTTAAATATGTTATATAAATGGAATCATACAATGTGTAATGTTCTGGGATTGACTTTTTTCACTCATTAATTCTCTGGATCTTTATTTTGGTTGTTACGTATATTAGTAGTTCTTTCATTTTTATTGCTAAGTAGTATTGTGGAGCATGGATATAAATAGTTTGCTTAGAGATTTAGGGAAAATGGCAGTTTGGAGTCAGGACTAGATTGCAGCTCCCACGCAGATGGACAGAGCATTGTGTGAAGACTTGCATTGTCTTTCGCTCCGGAACTACTGCTCCAGTAATATACCAGGAAAGCTGAGCGAACCCACACACCCTCTGAAGGAAGCTGAGTGCTCCTGCAGGACCCAGGCGATAGCCCAAATACTGCGAATGCCCATGCTGGGAAAGAAGGGAATCATCTGCCCCCAAACACACACCCTCACTGGGGAACCAGAAGGTCTGGAAGGATTTGATCTTACCTGGAGCTGAGTCAAATTAGAGAGTTGAGTGAAATACAGGGGTAGAGGAAGCAGTGGGGAAAGCCCTGTGGGCTCTCTGGGTCCCTAGCGAAGCCATTTCTGACTTGTCTCACAGGGGTCCTTGGGAGGGCTGCCAGAGGAACTGGTAAAGACCACAGGCAGAAGGAAACGTCCAGCTGAACTTTGTAACAATTTCATCCCAATGCAAAGTCTCCTGGCCAGAACTCAGGGAAGGGTGGTAATCCAGTGTGCAGACTCGAGAGACAGGTGCAAATGCCCTGCTTGCTTTCTCAGCTGGAAAGCTAGTAACTTGGGGCAGATTCTTAGCCCTGATTGCCCACTGCCTGGAAACAAACTCCACCTTGTTGATGGGGCATGGTGGGAGTGAGACCAGCCTTTTGGTTTGCGTGGGAGCTTGGAGAGGCCTGTAACTCCCAGCTTTCCCCCACTTCCTTGACAACATGAATGACACAAAAGAGGCAGCCATAATCCTCCTGGGAACATAACTCCATTGACCACACCCCTGTCCCGCACAGCAGCCAACACAAGCCCTGCTCAAGGAGAGTCTGAGCTCAGAGACGCCTAACTCTGTCCCCACCTCATGGTCCTTCCCCACCCACCCTGGTAGCTGAAGACAAAGGGCATATTCTCTTGGGAGTTGTAGGGCTCAGCCCACTGCATGATCCTCCCTAAACTACCACAGCTGATGCTCTCTTGAAAGCAACATCTCCTGGCAGGAAGCCAACCAGCACAAAAATAATGCATTATACAACCCAAACTAAGGACCCTCAGAGTACCTTTCACTACCCTGCCACCTCCACAGGAGCAGGTGCTGGTATCCACAGCTGAGAGACCTGAAAATGGTTCACATCACAGGACTCTGTGCAGAAAACCCCCAGTGCCAGCCCTGAGCCTGGGAGTTCTGCTGGGTGGCCAAATCCAGAAGAGATACAACAATCACTATAGCTCAGCTCTCAGGAAGCCACATCCCTAGGGAAAGGGGGAGAGTACTAGATGAAGAGAACACCCCATGGGACAAAAGAATCTGAACAGCATCCTTGAGCCCCAGATCTTCCTTCTGACATAGTCTACCCAAATGAGAAGGAACCAGAAAAATAATTCTGGTAATATTACCAAATAAGGTTCTTTAAGTCCCCTGAAAAAATTACTCTAGCTCACCAGCAATGGATCCAGCCAAGAAGAAATCTCTGATTTACCTGATAAAGAACTCAGAAGGTCAATTATTAAGCCAATCAAGGAGGCACCAGAGCAAGGTGAAGTCCAATTTAAGGAAAAAAAAAATTATACAAGAGATGACGGGAGAAATCTTCAGTGAAATAGATAGCATAAATAAAAAAACAATCACAACTTTAGGAAATAAAGGACACACTTAACAAAAAACAAAATGTTCTGGAAAGTCTCAGCAATAGGATTGAACAAGCAGAAGAAAGAACTTCACAGCTCACAGACAAGGTTTTCAATTTAACCCAATCCAAAAAAGGCAGTGAAAAAAGAATTAATAAAAATGAACAAAGCATCCAAGAAGTTTGGGATTGTGTTGAACGACCAAACCCAAAAATAATTGATGTTCCTGAGAAAGAAGAGAAATCTAAAATTTGGGAAATATATTTGGGGAAATAATCAAGGAAAACTTCCCCAGCATTGCTAGAGACATAGACATCCAAATACAAGAAGCTCAAAGAACACCTGGGAGATTCATCACAAAAGATACTCACCTAGGCATATTGTCATCAGGTTATCTAAAGTCGAGACGAAAGAAAGAATCTTAAGAGCTGTGAGGCAAAAGCACCAGGTAACCTATGAGAGGAAACCTATCAGATTAACAGCAGATTTCTCAACAGAAACCCTACAAGCTAGAGGGGATTGGGGCCCTATCTTAAGCCTCCTTAAACACAACAATATTCAGCCAAGAGTTTTGTACCAGTGAAGCTAAGCTTCAAAAATGAAGGAAAGATACAGTCATTTGCAGACAAACAAATGCTGAGAAAATTTGTCACTACCAAGCCAGCATTACAAGAACTGCTAAAAGGAGCTCTAAATCTTGCAATAAATCCTGGAAACACATCAAAATAGAACCTCTTCAAAGCATGGATCTCACAGGACCTACAAAACAAAAATACAATTAAAAAAAGTATGCATGCAACAAATAGCACAATGAATGGAATAGTACCTCATATCTCAGTACTAACATTGAATGTAAATTGCCCAAATACTTCACTTAAAAAATACAACATTGCAGAATGAATAAGAATTCACTAAGTGTCTGCTGCCTTCAAGAGACTCACCTAACACATAAGAACTAACATGAACTTAAAGTATTAAGGGGTGGAAAAAGACATTCTATGCAGATGGACACCAAAAGCAAACAGGAGTAGCTATTCTTACATCAGACAAAGCAAACTTTAAAGCAGCAGCAGTTAAAAAAGACAAAGAGAGACATTATATAATGATAAAAGGCCTTGTTTAACAGGAAAATACCAGAATCCTTATATATATGCACCTAACACTGGAGCTTCCAAATTTATAAAACAATTACTATTATACCTAAGATATGAGATAGCAACACAGTAATAGTGGGGGACTTTAATACTGTACTGATAGTACGAGACAAGTCATCAAGACAGTCAACAAATAAAAAATGGATTTAAACTATACCCTGGGACAAATGGACTTAACAGATATTTACAGAACATTCTAGCCAACAACTGCAGAATATACATTCTATTCATCAGTATGTGGAACTTTCTCCAAGATGGACCATATGATAAAACCAGGAAGTGATGTAACAAAAACAAAACAAAACAAAACAATACAGACCAATATTCCCAATGAACATAGATGCAGAAATACTTAACAAAATACTAACTACCCAAATCCAGCAGCATATCAAAAAGAGATAATTCACCATGATCAAGTGGGTTTCATACCAGGAATGCAGGGATGGTTTAACATATGCATGTCAGTAAATGAGATATACCACATAAACAGAATTAAAATAAAAAATCACATGACCATCTCAAAAGATGCAGAAAAAGCATTTGACAAAATCCAACATCTTTTTATGGTTAAAACCATCAGCAAAATTTGGCATACAAGGGACATACCTCAATGTAATAAAAGCCATCTATGACCAACCCATAGGCAACAGAATACTGAATGGGGAAAAGTTGCAAGCATTTCCTCTGAGAATTGGAACAAGACAAAGATGCCCACTCTCACCACTTCTATTCAACATAGTACTGGAAGTCCTAGCCAGAGCAGTCAAACAACAGAAAGAAACAAAGGGCATCCAAATCAGTAAAGAGGAAGTCAAACTGTCACTGTTTGCGGATGATATGATTGTATACCTAGAAAACCCTAGAGACTCCTCCAGAACTGATAATGAATTCAGCAAAAATTAATGTACACAAATCAGTAGCTCTGTTGTACACCAACAGTGACCAAGCTGAGAATCAAATCAAGAACTCAAACTCTTTTACAATAGCTGCAATAAAATAAAATAACTTAGTTTATACCTAGCCATGGAGGTGAAAGAACTCTACAAGGAAAGTTACAAAACACTGCTGAAATAAATCATAGTAAACACAAACAAATGGAAACACATCCCATGCTGATGGATTGGTAGAATCAATATTGTTAAAATTACCGTACTCACAAAAGCAGTCTACAAATTGAATACAATTCCCATCAAAATACCACCCTCATTCTTTAGAATTAGAAAAAACAATCCTAAAAATCACCTGGAATGAATAAAGAGCCTGCATAGCCAAAGCAAGACTAAGCAAAAAGAACAAATCTGGAGGCATCATGTTACCTGATTTCAAACTATACTGTAAGGCAATCACCAAAACAGCACAGTACTGGTATAAAAATAGGCAAATAGACCAGTGGAACAGAATAGAGAACCCAGAAATAAACCCAAATACTTACAGCCAACTGATCTTTGACAGGGTAAACAAAAACAAAGTGAGGAAAGGATACTCTCTTCAACAAATGTTGCTGGGATAATTGGTAAGCCACATGTAGGAGAATGAAACTGGATCCTCATCTCTTACCTTATACAAAAATCAACTCAAGATAGGTTAAGAACTTAAATCTAAAACCTGAAACTATAAAAGTTCTAGAAGATAACATCGGAAAAACCCTTCTAGACATTATCTTAGGTGAAGACTTCATGACCAAGAACCCAAAAGCAAATGCAACAAAAACAAAGATAAATAGGTGGGACTTAGTTAAACTCAGGAGGTTTTGCACAACAAAAGGAACAGTCAGCAGAATAAACAGACAACCCACAGAGTGGGAGAAAATCTTCACAATCTATACATCTGACAAAGGATTAATATCTAGAATCTACAAGGAACTCAAACAAATTAGTAAGAAAAAAACTAACAATCTCATCAAAATGTAGGCTAAGGACATGAATAGACAATTCTCAGAAGATATGCAAATAGCCAACAAACATGAAAAAATGCTAAACATTACTAATGATCAGGGAAATGCACATCAAAACCACAATGCAATACCACCTTACTCTTGCAAGAATGGCTACTATCACACACACACACACAAAAATACTAGCATGGCTGTGGTGAAAAGGGAACACTTCTACACTGCTGGTGGGAATGTAAACTAGTATAGCCTCTATGGAAAACACTGTGGAGATTCCTTAAAGAAGTAAAAATAGAACTACCATTTGATCCAGCAATCCCACTACTGAGTATCTACCCAGAAGAAAAGAAGTCATTATACAAAAATGATACTTGCACATGCATGTTTATAGAAGCACAATTTGCAATTGCAAAAATGTGGAACCAGCCCACATGTTCATGAATCAATCAGTAGATAAAGAAACTGGTGTATATATATATGGTGGAATACTACTCAGCCATAAAAAGGGATGAATTACTGGCATTCGTGGCAACCTCTGTGGGTTTGGAGACTGTTATTCCAAGTGAAGTAACTCAAGAATGGAAAATCAAACATTATATGTTCTAACTCATAAGTGGGAGCTAAGCTATGAGGATGCAGAGGCATAAGAATGATACAGTGGACTTTGGGGACTAAGGAGGAAAGGGTGTTGGGGGAGGGATAAAAGTCTACAAACTACGAATTGGGTTCAGGGTATGCTGCTTGTGTGATGGGTGCACCAAAATCAAATCACCACTAAAGAACTCATGTAACCAAATGCCACCTGTTCCCCAAAAACCTATAGAAATAAAACATTTTAAAAAAATCAACAATGCAAAAATAAAAAGTATATATAAAAATAGTTTGCATAAGCATTTAACCTGGAAGGACATTTGAATTATTGTTGGCTGTTACAAATAAAGTTGCTATCAACATTTGTATATAGGTTTTTATGTGAGCATAAGTTTTTATATCTGTGGAATAGATACTCAGGAGTACAAATTGCTGCATCATGTGGTAGTTGTAAATTTAGTTTGATAAGAAAGTACCGTTTTCCAGAGTGGCTGTATCATTTTGAAATCTCACCAGCACTATTTTAAGGGATCCACTTTCTCTATATGCTTGCCAGCATTTGTGTTGTCACCATTTTTTATTTTAACCGTTCTGATAAGGTGTATAGTATTATCTCATTGTGGTTTTAATTAGCGTTTCTCAGATGACTAATGACATGGAACACTTTTTCTTGTGCTCATTTACAGTTTGCATGTCCTCTTCAGTGAAATGCCTCTTTATGTCTTGCACATTTGCTAATTGGATTAATTGGTTTTTTGATGTTGAGTTTTGGAGTTCGTTATATATTTTAGATGCTAATCCTTTGTTGGATATTTGGTTTGGAAACATTTTCTCCTAGTCTGTAGGTTGACTTCCATCTTCTTAATAGGGTCTTTTGCAAAGCAGAATTTTTTTCATTTTGGTGAAGACCTGTTAATTATTACTTTTACAGATTATGCTTTTGGTGTTTAGGAATTCTTTTGCCTATCCCTAGATTTTCTGGAACTCTTACTTAAAAAAAAAAAAAATGAAATTGTCTAATTTTATGTTTTTATTTATGTTCATGATCCCTTTTGAGTTAAGTTTTTATATGTGAGTTCAGTTGAGGCTGATTTTTTTGCTGTGGTTCTTGAGGTAGAAACTTGGATCATTAACTTGAGCTCCCAAAGTGCTAGATTACATGTGTGAGCTACTGTGCCCAATCCTTTTCCCTTCTTTAAACAATCTTTCTCTCCCATTTTATCAAATGTAAGTATTTGGTGCTTTTAGTTTCCCTTTCAGCATTGCTTTTAGCTGTAACCCACAAATTTTGATACAGTGTGTATTCATTTTCAATTAGTTCAATGTATATTTTTATTTCCTTTAAGACCCCTTGACAAATGGATTATTAAAAAATGTGTTGTTTATCTTTCAGATGTTTGGAGATTTTCCCATTATCTTTCTGTTACTGATTTATAGTTTGATACCATGTGGTCAGAGAACAGACTCTGTGTATACAGAAATAACATACATATATAGCAAATAGATCACACAATGAGATTTAAATAGCAATAAAAGCAGAAAATGTAATATAAAATCATTCAGAACAGAGATCAGACATCTTTATAACAATGAATAGAAATGAGCAAATCACCTACTTAAAGAAAATTCCTTGGACAGTGAATCATAAAGAACAACTTTGTGGGCTTTACACAAGAGATATATCCAAAACAAACTTATACAGCACATTTACAGACAAACAAGTGTGTTATTTAAAGGTCAAAGGAAACACATGTGAAGAAGGGAAACTGGGGTTCCATGCCAAGAATCAGAGAGTATGCTAATACATTGAAAGAATAAGGCTGGAACATAGTTACAGATTATCAGAGATTTGTTGTAGCAATGGCATTTAAGAGAAATAAAGCCATATAAAGCTTTCTTTATGTTTAGAAGTGAATCCTGGAATTAAATACACAGGAGGGGGAGAAGTTTCTACCCTAAAGTACTTTTGAAGAGATCATTTTGATTACAGTTTTGCACAAAAAAGGAAAAACTGCCATGAAATAAATTAGACAAACATGAAGAGGTATTGCTTCACTTGTTTACAATTTTTTAAAAGTCTTAAAAGAAACTGCACAGTATTACTATGGGAATAATTGATATTGATTTTAAAGGGAAAGGGGAAACTGTGAAGTAACTTGTATTTTGAATGTGTTTGTCAGATGATGTGCTGATACTTTTACATATTATTCTCTAGCTTATACCCACAAAAACTCAATGCAGTCGTTAAATTAGCATTCCTCTATTTTATCCAATGTCAAGAAACCCAGGATTAGAAGGATTAGTTTGCCCAAAAACATGAAACTAGGAGTAGTGGGCCAGAAATTTAAATACAGGTTTAGCTGGTTAAAAACAATGATGTTATGATGGAGGCTCAGAGATTTCACCAAAAACTAAAAAATGTTGGGTAAGTTCACATTCAGAATTTAAAACTTAGATTTAAAAAATCAGCCCTTAAGATGATTAAAAAAGAGGTTATACAATACTTGAGATTATGATTCCTATTCCCTGATGTTTGCCTCCATCTCTCAAGCTGTCATTTAAAAAAGATAGTTTAGGTTTGCCCAAAAACATGTTTAAAGAAATGTGCCCTAATGCAGCAAGTCTTGTTAACCTCTATCTTTGCAGTGTTCTTTGAAAATCTTTATTCTTCCTAACATATCCCTTCCTTCCTTCTTTTTTTTTTTTTGTTCTTGTTTTGAGACGGGATCTTGCTCTGTTACCCAGGCTGGAGTGTGGTGGCACAATCGTAGTTCATTGCAGCCTTGAATCCCTGGGCCCAATCAGTCTTCCCACCTCTGCCTCCCAACTTGCTGGTACTACGGGTGCCTATCACTATGCCTGGCTTATTTTTTAAATCTGTGGAAATGGGGTCGTGCTGTATTGCCTGGGCTGGCCTTGGACTCCTGGCCTCAGGTGATCCTTCCACCTCCGTCTACAAAAGTGCTAGTGTGACCCACTGTGTCTGGCCCCCTTCCTCTTCTTTTTTAAGAGACAGGATCTTACTGTGTTGCCCAGGCTGGTGATCATGGCTCATTACAGCTTCAGCCACCTCAGCTGATGCAATCACCCTGCTTCAGCCTCCTGAGTAGCTGGGATTACAGGTACATGCCTCCACACCCAGCTAATTATTATTATTTTTTGGAGAAATGGTGTCTTGCTGCATTGCCCTGGCTGATCTTGAACTCCTAGCGTGAAGTGATCCTCCTGCCTTGGAATCCCAAAGTGCTGAGATTACATGTGTGAGCCATTGGGGTCGGCCCCTTTCCCTTCTTTAAATAATCTTCCTCTCCCATCAATTATCAGTATTGAAGAAAATAATAGATATTTCTTTCAAAATTTGTATACATGAAAAAAATAAGTTCTACTTTTTACCATTTCTCTTCTGTTATATGAAGTGTCAGGTTCCAGCCCAAGCTGAGGTCCAAGGGGAGTAGGTAGATGGGTAGTGGGTAGCTGAAAGAACACTTTGGGGGCTGTAGGCAGGTGAAATATATGGCTTTATTATGCTGTCTCTCTGGTCAATCTTTGTCTTGGCTGCCTGCTGTGGCCGCACCCCTTCTCAGCAGCCAACTCTGTGACTCCTGCTGCCCCCACACCTACAGCCACACTTCCTGTTGTGTCTGCCCTTTCCTGGCTCCCCACTGTCCACCTGCAAGGTGGATAGCTCTGGCTCTATTATGCATGTAGTAGCAGCAGCAGCATTATTCGCAGCATCAGCTGTTTTGCTCTCTCTCTCTTTGCCCCCCCCCGCCCCCACTGTCCGGTGGCAGCAGGACAGTTACACTCCTTACAGACAGTAGTGGCTCAGAGCCAGGTATGAGCTTATACAAACAGGTTACATAATGAGCGGAGTTGTATGCCTGCACTCCATACTCGCTGAGTCACGCTGGACTGGATGTCTGCTTTGGCCTATTCTTGACTGAAGCACATCCATTTTCCTTACATCCACCCGCCAGGGGAAGTTGTATTATGGACCCAGATAGCCTGTATACTGACATTTGAAGCATACCCTGTTTTATAATTCTATCAATTTTTTCTTTGTGTGTTATAAGGCACATACATGTGTTTGATTATTATGCCTTAGCTATAAACTATCTTTAAGAATGCTTTTTGACTTGAAGTCTGTTTTATCACATATAAATACATGTATATATGTATATGTGTGTATGTGTGTGTATATATATGATATAGTCAGTACAGCATTCTTATGCTTGTTTGCATGGTATATTTTTTTCCCGTCTGTTTACTTTGATACTATCTATGTCATTTTATTTAAGATAAATCTTTGGCTGTGTGTTGTTGTATCTTGTGTTTTTAAATCCAATCTAGCAATTTCTGTCTTTATTTGGGACATTTAGACCCTATTAATGTTTAATGTGATTATTGATGTGGGTAGATTTAGGTATACAGTTTCATTATTTGTTTTCTGTTTGTCTTCCTCAGTGTTTTGTTCTGCTCTTTCCGTCCCCCATTTTTGTCTTCTTTTGGGTTGTTTTTTTTTAAAGAAGAATTTTATCTATTGGCTTTTAATTTGTATCTCTATACATTATATTTTAGTGATTGTTTCAGAGAGTACTTCCTTTGCACAATCTTTTGATTCTGTTGTCACGTTTGTACATATGTAGTTACACTATATAATGTGTTGTATCATGCATATGTGTATATACATATGTACATATGTGTGTATATGTATACACACTATAATGTGTGTGTTATATATGCATACATTGTAAATCTCATAAGACATGGTGAGGATTTTTTAAATTTTACACCATGTCTGTTTTAATGAAATTAAAAGGAAAAATAAATTTTATATTTGCCCATGTATTTAGCACTTTGAATGGTCTTTATTCATTCCTGAAGATCTGAGTTTCCCTTTGGCGTTATTTCCTGTAAACTTGAAAAACCTTTTTTGATGTATCTCTTTGTATTGTCTAATGGCAGCAAAATTCTCTTAAGTTATTATTTACCTAAAAGTGTATGTATTTCACTTTCATTTTTGAACATATTTATATGGAATATTGAAATCTGGTTTTTTTTTTTTTTTTTTTTTTTTTTGTAGAACTCTAAAGATAATCCTTCCATTGTCTTTCTTATTCTGTTGTTTCTGATGGGAACTTCATAGTCCTTCACATGAGTTTTGTGTGTTATATGTCATTTTTCTCTTGGTGTTTTTAAGTATTTTTCTTTACTTTTGGTTTCTAATCGCTTGTCTCTGGGGTACCTGGGTGTGGAGTTTCTTTCAGTTTACTATGATTGGGGTTTTCTGAGCTTCTTAAATGTGTAAATTTATATTTTTCACTGTATTTGGGATGTTTTCTGTCGTTATTTTTTCCTGAAATATTTTTCTCCTCCACTCTTTCTTTTCTCTCATTCTGGGACTATGTTTGCCCATATTTTTTATCTTTTAAAATTGTCCCAAAGTTTCTTGAGATTCTTTAAATTAAAACAAAAAACGAAAAACTTTTTCTCCATTTTTTTCTTGAAGGACTTCATTTTATCTGTTTTCAAGTTTATTGAGTCTTTCTTCTGTCATCTTATTTTGCTGTTTAACCTGATGAATTATACATTTAAGGTATTGTATTTTTCAGTTCTAAAGTTTTTACTTTTCTTCTGTAATTTTTATTTTACTGACAGAATTTTCTATCTTTTCTTCTTTTATGAACAATTTCATTTACTTGAGTGGATGTAGTTATAGTAGCTACTTTATAATCCTTGTCTGAAAACTTCAGTAGATTGTATTTGGGTTGGCACTTACTGATTATGTTTTCTTTTGAGGCTAGATCACATTTGTCTGGCCCTTCTCATATTGATTAATTTTGCATTATATTCTAGACAATATGAATATTACGTTTTTGATTTTTTTTTTTTTTTTCCTGAGACAGGGCCTCTCTGTCTCATTCAACTTGCAGTGGTTTGATCATAGCTGACTGCAGCCTCCACCTCTTGGGCTCAAGTGATCCTTCCACTTAAGCCTCCTGAGTAGCTGGGACTACAGGCATACTCTATTGTGCCTGGCTAATTTTTTCTATTTTTTTTTGTAGAGATGGAGTCGCAGTATGTTGTTCGGGCTGGTCTTGAATTCCTGGGCTCAAGCGATCCTCTCACCTCATCCTCCCAAAATGCTGGGATTACAGGCATAAGCCACTAAGTTATAATTGGAAGTTATTCACCAAGTTATTGGTGGTGAATCTGCATGGGTCTGCTGTAACCTCAGTTCTTGCCCCTTCAGAAGAAAGAATTTGACCGAGGAGCATAAGGCAGAAAAAGATATCAGGGCAAGTTTCAGAGCAGGAGTGGAAGTTTATTTAAAAAGCTTTAGAGAAGGGGGGAAACAAAAAAGGAAATTTACACTTGGAAGAGATCCAAGTGGGCAATTTGAAGAACAAGTGTGGTGGTTAACTGTCATCCTAGGACTTTATAGGCTGACCCCTTTCCTGTGAATCCTCCTTTAGGGTGGGCTGCCCGTATATGCAGTGCCCTCCCTACACTTGGGAGGTGAGCGTGTGTAGTGTTTTTAGGAAGTTGTATGCATGCTCATCTGAGGCTTTTTTCCCTTTTCCAGTGGTGTGCCCCTGGCAGATCATACTCTGCCATTTTGTTTCTTAATGCTCATGCCCAGGAAGTTGCGTCTCCTTAGTGTCTCTGCATTCAATTAACACTTCAGTGCAACAGGTGAGGACCATCAGGAAATGGCCTCTCCCTGGGGCCAGCTGCCAATTTACTACTTTTAGAGAGGCAATGTGATATTTGCCAAACCCTTACCTGGCATTCCTAGTGGGTGGGAGAGAGGCCTCTCCTACCCTGTTCATGCCTAACTACCCATAACACCTGTGCCTGGCCCTTTTCTTGATTTTGTTATTTTGCTCTGATATTTTTCTTTTAGGGCAGTAAACTTGGTGTGTCTCAAACTGCAATCTGCCATTCCTTTGTGAGTGGTGACTTAAATCTCCCTTCAGTACTTTAAATCTTAGCTGCAAGCTACTTTCTGTTTTCCACTTGTCTTTGTTAATGTAGGAGTCATCCAGACACCTGGGCTGAAATTAAAAACAGAATTTGAGGGTTCTTTCATCTCTTACTGAGATTCCCCTCTTACTCTCTGGAGGTTCTTGTTGTCCTGTGCTCCTTTATCTGGTTCCTTCACCCACAAAGATGGCGAGCTCATATTTGTGGTTGTCTCCCAAACTGCTGCCTTAGTGACCAGTGACTGTGACTACCTCAAGGCAGAGTCACAAAACATGGGTAACTTGGTTTCATGGTATTTTGTTTCAATTCTTGGTATCTTGCTATCTTACATTATGTTTTGATTCTCCAAAATCAGTTTGCCTTATAGAGCTCTCAGATACGGGTTTTTTTTTTTTTTGTATTTGTTAGGAGTTTTTAGATGTTAGTGGAAGGATTTTTTTTTTTTTTAAGATGCAAACTTGATACCAGAACACATTGTTTTATAAATTGAGAATTTTCTATAATCAATAGATTGAATAGGAAGAAGTCAATGAGGTCAGGAAAAAATGTTTGGAGTAAGATTTAGCTTAGCCTTATAAATAGTTATTCATGTTGTTATATTAAACATTTAATCAACTTTGTAATTTTTACATTTCTTAGAAAGAAATAGTGGCATATACAGGCACACCTCATTTTATTTCACTTTGCTGATACTGGGTTTTTTTTTGTTTTTGTTTTTGTTTTGAGACAGAGTCCTGCCGCTCTGTCGCCCAGACTGGAGTGCAGTGGCGCCATCTCAGTTCGCTGTAACCTCTGCTTCCCAGGTTCAAGTGATTCACCTGCCTCAGCTTCCAGAGTAGCTGGGATTACAGGCATGCACCACCATGCCCAGTTAATTTTTTTTTGTATTTTTAGTAGAGATGGGCTTTTGCCGTGTTAACCAGGCTGTTCTTGAACTCCTGAGCTCAGGTGATCCGCCCACCTCAGCCTCCCAAAGTGCTGGAATTACAGGCATGAGCCACTGCGCCCGGCCCGATATTGCATTTTTCACAAATTGAAGGCCTGTGACCACCTCACTTCGTGTCTCTGTCAGATTTTGGTATTTCTTGCAATATTTCAGACTTTTTTTTACTGTGGTTATATCTGTTATTGTTATGCCCAGACCGTTTATTCCCTGAAGAAGACCACCAGAGTCCAGAGTCAAAGCTAAGCAGCAAGGATCTTTATTACAGGTTCGAACCTGGAACTCTCCCTCGCTCGTGAAACGAGACGGGCAGGAGAGCTCCCCCACTGAGCTCCGAGCAGTGTTATATAGTCTAAGAAAAGTGGGCATAGAGTTATTATACAAATCAGATATATGATTGGCTAGTGTTTGAACAAGGCGATTTGGCTAACTATGATTGGTTCCCGCCATTTCTGATATTTTGGTTCAAACTTTCAGGCGGGAGAGCAGGTTTATGGCAGCAAGAGTTTATCTTACTTAAACACGTCTTGTGACCTTGCCTCAGAACTTACAAAATCTCTGGTATGTGCAAAACAAAATCTCTGGTACGTGCAGAAAACCAGGTACTCACAGAACTTACGAAATCTCTGGTATGTGCAAAGATTAGAGAGCAGAACAAGGGTGTAGCGGGTGGGGGGCGGGTACACATCTATCTTTGTGTCCTTTCATTATGGTGATCTATGATCGGTGATCTATGATGTTTCTGTTGTGACTGTTTTGGGATGCCACAAACCATGCCCATATAAGATGGTAAACTTACTTGATAAATGGGTATGTTCTGACTGCTCCACCAACCAGCCATTCCTCAGTCTCTCTCCTTTTCTTTGGGCTTCCCTGTTCCCTGAGACACAGTTTTGAAATTAGGACAGTTAATAATCCTACAATGGCCTTTAAGTGTACAAGTGAAAGAAAGAGTTGCATATCTCTCAGTTTAAATGAAAAGCTAGAAATGATTAAGCTTAGTGAGTAAAGAGTGTTGAAACCTGAGATAGGCTGAAAGTTAGGCCTCTTGTGCCAATGGTTAGCCAAGTTGTAAATGCAAAGTAAAAGTTATTGAGGGACATTAAAATGCTACTTCAGTGAACACATGAATAATAAGCAAATGAAACAGCCTTTTGCTGATAAGAGGAAAATTTGAGTGGTCTGGATAGAAGATCAGACTAGCCACAATATTTTCTTAATCCAAAGCCTAATTCAAAGGAAAGCCCTAATTTTCTTCAGTTCCATGAAGGCTCAGAGAGGTGAGGAAGCTACAGAAGAAAAATTGGAAGCTAGCAGAAGTTGGTTCATGAGGCTTAAGGAAAGAAGCCATCTCCAGAGCATAAAAGTGTGAGGTGAAGCAGCAAGTGCTGATGTGGAAACTACAGCAAGTTAGAAGACCTAGCAGAGATCACTGATGAAGGTGACTACATTAAAGAGCAAATTTTCAATGGAGACAAAACAGTCTTCTACTGGGAGAAGATGCTGTCTAAGACTTTCGCAGCTACAGAGGTCAATACCTGACTTCAAAGTTTCAAAGGACAGACTGACTGCCTTGTTAGGGGCTAATGTGGCCATTGACTTTAAGTTGAACCCAGTGCTCATTTGCCATTTCAAAAATCCCAGAGTGAGAACTATACTAAATCTATTCTTCCTATAAATGGAACAACAAAGCCTGGATGACATATCTGTTTACAGCATGGTTCATAGAATATTTTAAGACTACTTTTGAGACCTACTCTCAGAAAAAAAGATTCCTTTCAAAATATGACTGCTCATTGACAGTGCACTTGGTCACCTATGTGCTCTGATGAGAATGTACAGGGAGATTAATGTTTTGTTTTGTTTTGTTCTCCCAGCCTTTTAACACAACATTCATTCTTCAGCCCATGGATCAAAGAAAAATTTTGACTTTCAAGTCTGTTACCTAAGAAATACACTTTGTAAGGCTATAGCTGCCATAGACAGTGATTACTTATGGATGGTGATGGATCTTGGCAAAGTAAGATGAAAACCTTCTGTAAAGGATTCTCTATCTAGATGTCATTAAGAACATTTGTGATTCGTGGGAGGAGGTCAAAATATCAACAAGAATAGAAGTTTTGAAGAAGTTGATCCAGCCTTCATGGATGACTTTGAGAGGTTCAAGATTTTGTGGAGGAAGTCATTGAAAACGTGATGGAAATAGCAAGAGAATTATCATTAGAGGTGGAGCCTGAAGCTGGGACTGATTTGCTATAGTCTCATGATAAAGCTTGAATGGATGAGGAGTTGCTTCTTGTTGGATAGGCAATGAAATGGGTTGAGATGAAATCTACTCCTGGTGAAGATACTATAAACATTGTTGAAATGACAAGAAAGATATAGAATATTAATAAATGTAGTCGATAATACAGTGGCATGGTTTGAGAGGATTGACTTCAATTTTGAAAGAAGTTCTGTGAATAAAATGCTGTCAAGCAGCATTGTATGCTACAGAGAAATCTTTCATGAAAATGTCACTTGATGTGAGGAAACATCACTGCTGTCTTCTTTTAACAAGTTGGCACAGCCACCACAATCTTCAGTAGCCACCACCCTGATCAGTCAGCAGCCATCAACCTTGAAACAAGACCCTCAGCCAGCAAAAAGATTTTGACTCACTGAGGGCTTAGATGATTGTTAGTGTTTTTTAGCAATAAAGTTTTTAAATTCAGGGGTGTATTTTTAAAGACATAATGCTCTTGTGCATTTAATAGACTACAGCATAGTGTAAACCAAAAAATTTATGTGCCTCATTTTATTTTGGCTTTATTGCAGTGGTCAGAAAACTGAACCTGTGATATCTCTGAGGTATGGCTGTAGTTTGTGTAATGAACTATACATATATAGAATTTCCGCTTATGGCATTTGGCAGTTATAAAATAAATGGTGGATTATAACAAAATAACATAGATGATGTTTTCAGATTTAGTAGTTTTGGCTCTAACTTTATGTTTTTATGATTTATTATAATAAATAATAACTGTTTCATGAATATTCACACATACATAGTTTTTACAACTCATTCAGTATTTCTAAGCATTGTTTTTCAAACTGTAGATGACCTGTTCTATTAGTGGGTAATGAAATCAATTTAAAGGTTTCTGAAATAGCATTTAAAAAAAAAGAAGAGAAACATAACAGAGATTATCAGAGAACACTGCTCTGGATAAAAATTGTTCTGTGAAACTTTTGTGTATGTGTATCAATTTGCAGCATAAAAAGTATTCTTGCTGTGAGACATAGTCCAAAAAACTTTAATGCTACTATTTTTAGAGAGCTACTAGTAAAAATTTGGCTGGTAACTTTACATTTTATTTTCCTGTTTTAAAGAGTTAATGTGACCGGGTGCGGTGGCTGACGCCTGTAATCCCAGCACTTTGGGAGGCCGAGGTGGGTGGATCACAATGTCAGGAGTTCAAGACCAGCCTGACTAACATGGTGAAACCCCCATCTGTACTTAAAGATACAAAAATTACCCGGGTGTTGTGATGTGTGCCTGTAATCCTAGCTACTGGGGAGGCTGAGGCAGGAGAATCGTTTGAACCCTGGAGGCAGAGGTGGCAGTGAGCTGAGATCACGTCACTGCATTTCAACCTGGGTGACAGGGCGAGACTCTCTCAGAAAAAAAGAGTTAATATAGTAATTTTGGCTAATTTGAGATGTGCTTAGAATTTTGATTTATAGAGCAATTGTAAGAATTTAAGATTATATTGAAATTATAATATTTTGAGCTGACATTTCAGTAACATTCTCAGGTAAAAGGTAATGTAAGTGAGATGCCTAACTATTGTGTTAACAGTTTTGGCATGGGTTGAAAACCATTATAAATATTAGTGGCTTTCTTTCCTGTGTTTTATATTATTTTGATCATATTTAAACCTAGGACATTAAAGTGTAAGGACCCTCAGATTTAAATTTGAATATGAAATAATAAAACAAATTACATTAATATAGTTCACTGGTATGATATACACAGGGTAGAGTTTTATTTTAAATAGAAGCAAATATAATTAGCTAACTGAAGGCAAAACTCTATACTGAATTTTATTTCACATGTAACTAAAATATTGGTGATTGTCTTATTTGCTTAGTTATGAGTCTCAGGAATAATTAAATGGTATAAGATTTTTCACCTTAGCAGAGTAACTGTATCTTGTTTATATCGCCAATGCCTACTATAGACCTGGTAAATAGAATGTATAATATATAGTAAGCAATGTAAGGAATTACTTATTCCCTTAGCTTTTAGGACATTGATATTTCTGAAGGATACATGCCACTTATTTTATGGGGTATCCCTCAATTTTAATTTGTCTGTTGTTTCTTCATGATCAGATGTAGATTCTGATTTTTTGGTTAGAATACTGTGTAAGTGACATTGTGACTTTTGCAGAATATCACACCTACAGGTACTAGATGTTCATTAGCTACTTTTTGGTAATGTTAATTTTGATCCCTTGGGTAAGGTGAGGTTCTCCACTCTATTACTACTCTTTTGTTTTATAAATAAAGAGCAGTCGCGGGTAGATACTTTGTGACTGTGTAAACATAAAATTCACATGAGACTTTCTCCAGTTTGATTCAGTATCTTCTGATGATTCTCACTTGACTGAACTTGTAACTTTTGATTTTGATAGAATTTTAAACTTACAGAAAAGTTGCAATAATGATGTAAGGAAGCCCCATATATTCTTTATCCCGATTCACCTATTGTTTACATTTCTTTTACCTTTTTAATCTGTAAAATAGGGATAATAAGTGTTACCTGTCTCACAGGGTTGTTAGTTTTCTTTGTCTTCTTTTTTCATTGAAAAGAGAGGTTTTTAAATTACATTATGTAGCTATAAAGTATTAGGTTGTAATACTAGTTATCCTTTATATATTTTCTCTTCATTTAAGCTTTCTGAATACTGATTATTTTCTGTGAAACTTTTTTTTCTTTTTTTAGTAAGTGTAAATTTGCAAAGAATAAGAAATAAGATTCATGTTCAGGAAATATTTTATATTGCATTATTATGGCTATATATGTGTACATATTATGCATCAAAAGGATGAAATCATTTTCACTTAAAAAATTTTACAACAGGCCGGGTGCGGTGGCTCAAGCCTGTAATCCCAGCACTTTGGGAGGCCAAGACGGGCGGATCACGAGGTCAGTAGATCGAGACCAGCTTAGCTAACACGGTGAAACCCCGTCTCCACTAAAAAAAAATACAAAAAACTAGCTGGGCGAGGTGGCGGGCGCCTGTAGTCCCAGCTACTCGGGAGGCTGAGGCAGGAGAATGGCATAGACCCGGGAAGCGGAGCTTGCAGTGAGCTGAGATTTGGCCACTGCACTCCAGCCTGGGCGACAGAGCGAGACTCCGTCTCAAAAAAAAAAAAAAAAAAAAAAAAAAAATTTACAACTGTTGTCATGTTATATCTAATTTGTACCTATAGAGTATTTCTTTTTTATTTATTTATTATTATTATACTTTAAGTTCCAGGGTACATGTGTACAACGTGCAGGTTTTTACATATGTATACTTGTGCCAGGTTGGTGTGCTGCACCCATCAACTCATCAGCACCCATCAACTCATCATTTGCATCAGGTATTACTTCCAGTGCAATCCCTCCCCCCTCCTGCCTCCCCATAATAGGCCCCAGTGTGTGATGTTCCCCTTCCCGAGTCCAAGTCTTCTCATTGTTCAATTCCCACCTATGAGTGAGAACATGTGGTGTTTGGTTTTGTGTTCTTGCAATAGTTTGCTGAGAATTATGGTTTCCAGCTGCATCCATGTCCCTACAAAGGACACAAACTCATCCTTTTTTATGGCTGCGTAGTATTCCATGGTGTATATGTGCCACATTTTCTTAATCCAGTCTGTCACTGATGGACATTTGGGTTGATTCCAAGTCTTTGCTATTGTGAATAGTGCCGCAATGAATATACATGTGCATGTGTCTTTCTAGCAGCATGATTTATAATCCTTTGGGTATGTACCCAGTAATGGGATGGCTGGGTCATATGGTACTTCTAGTTCTGGATCCTTGCAGAATCGCCACGCTGTTTTCCATAATGGTTGGACTAGTTAACAATCCCACCAACAGTGTAAAAGTGTTCCTATTTCTCCACATCCTCTCCAGCACCTGTTGTTTCCTGACTTTTTAATGATTGCCATTCTAACTGGTGTGAGATGGTATCTCATTGTGGTTTTGATTTGCATTTCTCTGATGGCCAGTGATGATGAGCATTTTTTCATGTGTCTGTTGGCTGTATGCACATCTTCTTTTGAGAAATGTCTGTTCATATCCTTTGCCCACTTTTTGATGGGGTTGTTTGTTTTTTTCTTGTAAATTTGTTTGAGTTCTTTGTTGGTTCTGGATATTAGCCCTTTGTCAGATGAGTAGATTGCAAAAATTTTCTCCCATTCTGTAGGTTGCCTGTTCACTCTGATGGTAGTTTCTTTTGCTGTGCAGAAGCTCTTTAGTTTAATTAGTTCCCATTTGTCAATTTTGGCTTTTGTTGCCGTTGCTTTTGGTGTTTTAGACATGAAGTCTTTGCCCATGCCTATGTCCTGAATGGTATTACCTAGGTTTTCTTCTAGGGTTTTTATGGTATTAGGTCTAGCATTTAAGTCTCTAATCCATCTTGAATTAATTTTCGTATAAGGAGTAAGGAAAGGATCCAGTTTCAGCTTTCTACTTATGGCTAGCCGATTTTCCCAGCACCGTTTATTAAATAGGGAATCTTTTCCCCATTTCTTGTTTTTTTCAGGTTTGTCAAAGATCAGATGGCTGTAGATGTGTGGTATTATTTCTGAGGACTCTGTTCTGTTCCATTGGTCTATATCTCTGTTTTGGTACCAGTACCATGCTGTTTTGGTTACTATAGCCTTGTAGTATAGTTTGACATCAGGTAGTGTGATGCCTCCAGCTTTGTTCTTTTGACTTAGGATTGTCTTGGCAATGCGGGCTCTTTTTTGGTTCTTTATGAACTATAAGCAGTTTTTTCCAATTCTGTGAAGAAAGTCATTGGTAACTTGATGGGGATGGCATTGAATGTATAAATTACCTTGGGCAGTATGGCTATTTTCACAATATTGGTTCTTCCTATCCATGAGCATAGTATGTTCTTCCATTTGTTTGTATCCTCTTTTATTTCACTGAGCAGTGGTTGTAGTTCTCCTTGAAGAGGTCCTTTACATCCCTTGTAAGTTGGATTCCTAAGTATTTTATTCTCTTTGAAGCAATTGTGGATAGAAGTTCATTCCTGATTTGGCTCTCTGTTTGTCTGTTACTGGCGTATAAGATTGCTTGTGATTTTTGCACATTAATTTTGTATCCTGAGACTTTGCTGAAGTTTCTTATCAGCTTAAGGAGATTTGGGCTGAGATGATGGGGTTTTCTAAATATACAATCATGTCATCTGCAAAGAGGGACAATTTGACTTCTTCTTTTCCTAACTGAATACCCTTGATTTCTTTCTCTTGCCTGATTACCCTGGCCAGAACTTCCAATGCTGTGTTGAATAGGAGTGATGAGAGAGGGCATCCCTGTCTTGTGCCAGTTTTCAAAGGGAATGCTTCCAGTTTTTGCCCATTCAGTATGATATTGGCTGTGGGTTTGTCATAAATAGCTCTCATTATTTTGAGATACATTACATCAATACCGAATTTATTGAGAGTTTTTAGCATGAAGCGCTGTTGAATTTTGTCAAAGGCCTTTTCTGCATCTATTGAGATAATCATGTGGTTTTTGTCTTTGGTTCTGTTTATATGCTGGATTACGTTTATTGATTTGCATATGTTGAACCAGCTTTGCATCCCAGGGATGAAGCCCACTTGATCATGGTGGATAAGCTTTTTGATGTGCTACCGGATTCGGTTTGCCAGTATTTTATTGAGAATTTTTGCATCAATGTTCATCAGGGATATTGGTCTAAAATTCTCATTTTTTGTTGTGTTTCTGCCAGGCTTTGGTATCAGGATGATGTTGGCCTCATAAAATGAGTTAGGGAGGATTCCCTCTTTTTCTGTTGATTGGAATAGTTTCAGAAGGAATGGTACCAGCTCTTCCTTGTACCTCTGGTAGAATTCAGCTGTGAATCTGTCTGGTCCTGGACTTTTTTTGGTTGGTAGGCTATTAATTATTGCCTCAATTTCAGAGCCTACTATTGGTCTATTCAGGGATTCAACTTCTTCCTGGTTTAGTCTTGGGAGAGTGTAAATGTCCAGGAAATTATCCGTTTCTTCTAGATTTTCCAGTTTATTTGCGTAGAGGTGTTTATAGTATTCTCTGATAGTAGTTTGTATTTCTTTGGGGTCGGTGGTGATATCCCCTTTATCATTTTTTATTGCGTCTATTTGATTCTTCTCTCTTTTCTTCTTTATTAGTCTTGCTAGCTGTCTATCAATTTAGCTTATCTTTTCAAAAAACCAGCTCTTGGATTCATTGATTTTTGGAGGGTTTTTTTGTGTCTCTATCTCCTTCAGTTCTGCTCTGATCTTAGTTATTTCTTGCCTTCTGCTAGCTTTTGAATGTGTTTGCTCTTGCTTCTCTAGTTCTTTTAATTGTGATGTTAGAGTGTCAATTTTAGATCCTTCCAGCTTTCTCTTGTGGGCATTTAGTGCTATAAATTTCCCTCTACACACTGCTTTAAATGTGTCCCCGAGTTTCTGGTATGTTGTATCTTTGTTCTCATTGGTTTCAAAAAACATCTTTATTTCTCCCTTCGTTTCGTTATGTACCCAGTAGTCATTCAGGAGCAGGTTGTTCAGTTTCCATGTAGTTGAGCAGTTTTGATTGAGTTTCTTAGTCCTGAGTTCTAGTTTGATTGCACTGTGGTCTGAGAGACAGTTTGTTATAATTTCTGTTCTTGCACATTTGCTGAGGAGTGCTTTACTTCCAATTATGTGATCAGTTTTGGAATAAGTGCGATGTAGTGCTGAGCAGAATATATATTCTGTTGATTTGGGGTGGAGAGTTCTGTAGATGTCTATTAGGTCCGCTAGGTGCAGAGTTGAGTTCAATTCCTGGATATCCTTGTTAACTTTCTGTCTCGTTGATCTGTCTAATGTTGACAGTGGGGTGTTGAAGTCTCCCATTATTATTGTATGGGAGTCTAAGTCTCTTTGTAAGTCTCTAAGGACTTGCTTTATGAATGTGGGTGCTCCTGTATTGGGTGCATATATATTTAAGATAGTTAGCTCTTCCTGTTGAATTGATCCCTGTACCATTATGTAATGGCCTTTTTTGTCTCTTTTGATCTTTGATGATTTAAAGTCTGTTTTATCAGAGACTAGGATTGCAACCCCTGCTTTTTTTTGTTCTCCTTTTGCTTGGTAGATCTTCTTCCATCCCTTTATTTTGAGCCTATGTGTGTCTCTGCATGTGAGATGGGTCTTGTGAATATAGCAAACTGATGGGTCTTGACTCTTTATCCAATTTGCCAGTCTGTGTCTTTTAATTGGAGCATCTAGTCCATTTACATTTAAGGTTAAGATTGTTATGTGTGAACTTGATCCTGTCATTGTGATATTAGCTGGTTGTTTTGCTCACTAGTTGATGCATTTTCTTCCTAGCCTCGATGGTCTTTACCTTTTGGCATGTTTTTGCAATGGCTGGTACCGGTTGTTCCTTTCCATGTTTAGTGCTTCCTTCAGGAGCTATTGTAGGGCAGGTCTGGTGGTGACAAAATCTCTAAGCATTTGCTTATCTGTAAAGGATTTTATTTCTCCTTCACTTATGAAACTTAGTTTGGCTGGATATGAAATTCTGGGTTGAAAATTCTTTTCTTTAAGAATGTTGAATATTGGCCCCCACTCTCTTCTGGCTTGGAGAGTTTCTGCGAAGACAGCTGCTGTTAGCGTGATGGGCTTCACTTTGTGGGTAACCCGACCTTTCTCTCTGACTGCCCTTAAGATTTTTTCCTTCATTTCAACTTTGGTGAATCTGGCAATTATGTGTCTTGGAGTTACTCTTCTCGAGGAGTATCTTTGTGGTGTTCTCTGTATTTCCTGAATTTGAATGTTGGCCTGCCTTACTAGGTTGGGGAAGTTCTCCTGAATGATATCCCGAAGAGTGTTTTCCAACTTGTTTCCATTTTCCTCCTCACTTTCAGGCATCCCAATCAGACATAGATTTGGTCTTTTCACATAATCCCATACTTCTTGAAGGCTTTGTTCATTTCTTTTTCCTCTTTTTTCTTTAGACTTCTCTTCTTACTTCATTTCATTCATTTGATCCTCAATCGCTGATACTTTCTTCCAGTTGATCGAGTCGGTTACTGAAGCTTGTGCATTTGTCACATATTTCTCGTGTCATGGTTTTTATCTCTGTCAGTTCGTTTATGGCCTTCTTTGCATTGATTGTTCTAGTTATCTATTCTTCCATTCTTTTTTCAAGATTTTTAGTTTCTTTGCGCTGGGTACATAATTAATTCCTCCTTTAGCTCTGAGAAGTTTGATGCACTGAAGCCTTCTTCTCTCAACTCGACAGTCATTCTCCATCCAACTTTGATCCGCTGCTGGTGATGAGCTGCATTTCTTTTGAGGGGGAGATGCGCCCTTATTTTTTGAATTTCCAGCTTTTCTGCCCTGCTTTTTCCCCATCTTTGTGGTTTTATCTGCCTTTGGTCTTTGATGATGGTGATATACTGATGGGGTTTTGGTGTGGGTGTCCTTTCTGTTTGTTAGTTTTCCTTCTAACAGTCAGGACCCTCAGCTGTAGGTCTGTTGGAGATTGCTTAAGGTCCACTCCAGACCCTGTTTGCCTGGTTATCAGCAGCAGAGGCTGCAGAAGATAGAATATTGCTGAACAGCGACTGTTCCTGTCTGATTGTTGCTCTGGAAGCTTCATCTCAGGGGTGTACCCCGCCGTGTGAGGTGTGGGATGTCGGTCTGCCCCTAGTGGGCAATGTCTCCCAGTTAGGCTACTCAGGGGTCAGGGACCAACTTGAGCAGGCAGTCTGTCCGTTCTCAGATCTTAGCCTCTTCTGTGAAACTTTATGTGTGGGTGTATGCATGCACAAACACATACGAGGTCAGCAATTTTATTTACCTTTTTTATTACTCTGTCATGTGGCCATGGAACAAATATTTTTCAATGACAAAATTTAGTAGAAAAGGCTCTGGAAATTAAGAAAGCCAATCCATGAACACCTAAAACCATGACTTTTAAAAATTACCTCCCTTGTGCATACTCTTTATTTCAATTCAATTCTACAGGTAGATGTAGAATGTGCCTACTGTGTGCTGGGCATTATTCTAAGTGCTCCAATATGGCACTGATAAAAAGGACAAAAACCTTTTTTCTCAAGGAGTTTAGAATCTTAAGTGGTAGTCAACAATCAAATAAATACTATATGTTATGATAGATGGTAAAAAGCCCTAGGAAAATAAAGCAAGGCAAGTAGTGACACAGTTCACTTATTAGTTCTCTGTTATCCAGGGACTGAGAATACAGTTTGTTAATTTATTGACCCTGCTTCCCTGTCTTCTGGACATTTGTTATGTCAGTCATTCTTACTGTTAGTTGAAGTCAAAGAAACTCTAATCTAGAAATTGTTTACTTGGTTCTACTTAGGGAGTGGGTAGTAAAGAAGTCTTTCAAAATTTGATGCAATTATCCAAAATTAGTGAATGTGTATGCATTTTTCTGAGATAAATTTCTATACTTTTCATTCAGTTATCAAATAGTCTGCGACCCAAAATATTTTAGTGGTGACTCTAATTTATCCTTTCTTCTAGCCACATGGCTAAGTAGTTTTGTGAATGAGTAACGCAGTCTTGATTAACATGAGTTTTGCAGGTAGCCTTTGTGTACCTATCTCTAGTTAGTAACTTTTAAAATTAGAGTTGTATCTTTTTGTCAGATGGCTTTTTAATAATCTTCTAAAATGAATATAATAACGTTCTAAATGTGTTTAAAATATGCAATTTTGTTTGTACTTTTAAAATCAAAATACTTGATAGTTTCTTGTGTGATGATATATATTTTAAGTTGTATTTTCCAAAGACAATTTATAATATCAACAAGGAAGGCTAACTCATGGCCTGATATAAATACACACATATCTAGTTGGGGAAAGAATATACAGATTGGACAGAACACCTAATTGGAGAAATTGGGAAAGGAAGTGCCACTAACTCAATATTTGACAATGCACCATTTAACCCTTTACAACTTAGTGAGGCAGGTATTATTGTCTCCATTTTGCAGATGAGAAAACTGAGGCTCAAAGAGGTGAATAGAATATGTAACTTGCTTAAGGTCAATTAGTATGCAACTTCACAGCCCACACTCAGCTGCCACTTAGCAAACCAAATGAAAGTTAGGGTAATGTTTACTCATTATAAAAAGGATTTCTGGACATGCTTTGGCCTGCAGATAATATTGTATGTGTGACAGGTGGGGTGTGTGTGTGTGTGTGTATGTATGTATGTATGTGTATGTGAAGAACCAACCAAATATTAGCTCTATAGGTTGCAATCCTGCCTCCTACGAAAGCCATAGCCAAGTGGAAATACAACTTTTTTTTCTTCCTCTTTCATACATTCATTTTCATGTGAATACTTCTCCTTGAAAGTTTGTGTATGTTATGTGATTTATCACTTGTCTGAGAGGAATCTTTAATGTTGACTCTGTCAGAGGCTGTTGTAGGTCACAAGGATATAAAGGTGAATAAGACTCCAGCTGTCTCCTAATGGAGATTACACTCTACTCTGAGGAGATAGACATGTAGACAAATTATTGCAATAAACCGATCTAAATGTTAATAGAGAAAGATACAGAGTGCTGAGGGAACAGAGTAGCAGACTACAGAGGGAAGGGAAAGGAAAAAATAACAGAGGAGGTGACATTGGAGCCAAAGAAGAGATATGTGAAACAGCGTAGTGTGTTCTGGGAATCTTATTTGGTTCACTGTGGCTAAATTATAGATAATTAGGAATATGTTTTAGAACATAGGACTGGAAAGGTTGTTATCACGTCCTGAGGGGTTTTGTATACTAGACTTAGGACTTAAGAGTTTGGATTTTATTTTATAGGTAGTAAGGAACTATTGGAGACTTTTAAGAAGGGAAGTGGGATGATGGGATGAGGTTCTATAGGAGGCAGGTAGCCCAGTTAGAAGACTATTGTGATAGTCTGGGAATATGTGGATGATGAGAGTCTGAAATCAGTCATGAATTTTGGAAAATATTTGAAAAATATTTAGAAGATACTATAGAACAAATTAGGTGACCAAAATGTCTTATATTTATACTACTTTATAGTTGCCAAAATCCTTTAAGTGTGCATGTTATTGGATATTATCAGTAACCCAGAAAAGTAGGTAGTTCAGATGGATTGATTTCCATTTTGTATGAGGAAATTGAATCTTGAAAGATGTGGCTTAGCCATGGTCACATAGCTAGTGATAGTTTAAGCGTGAACCAAATCATAAGCCTCAAATTCAGGGTTCTTTTTAATTTGTCTGCATCATCTCTGTGCAGTGCTTAAGCATACATTAGTTAATATCAAGGCCTGATCATGGTGGGGTGTGCGTTTTAATTTATTCACTTAATATCTCTCTTCATTAGTTATGTTAAGTGCCTAATGGAGAGGGATAGGATCAATTAAATAAGGTAAATGCAACATTTTACAGGTCAATGTAAATACCTAGAATGTGCTTTTCAATTAAGATGACATGTATGCCAGTGCTTTTTTAATATATGAGAATGGTTATGACATTTATTCCTATTTTATTGGAAAGTCTATTGCATGGGACTTGATAATAGTGTTAGGCTGGTATCAGAGACTGTGCTTACTGTAATCAGTGTTAAAGATCAGTATATAAAGAATCCTTACTTAACATGTACCATTAAATTGATTTTGTATTAGGTATTATAGAGATATTATAGATTAGATCTCTACAACATCTTCCTTCTTTTTACCCATAACCTCTAAAAGGTTTAGTGCCAGAAGGAACAGAACTGTATCTTTATTTTCTCATCACATCCTCTCTCAAATAGATAATACTTTCATTGCTCTCTTTCCAACTTGGCTTTGAGTCACTGCTGTGATTCTAGCTGTTGAACAGTCTTTCAAATTAAGTGATTAGTATTCTAGTCAAGGAAAAATTGTTGTGAGCCTGCCATTCTTACCCAGTATTGTTAAGGTAGTTTTACTAAATCTATTATTAGGGTCATGTTATCAGAGGCAAATGACTATTGGGTTTCACAAAACTTCCCTAAATATTGATACTTGAAATTTACAGGAAATTAAATCTAAAACCTTACACTTTTGAAGCTGGAGGCACCAATAAGCTGCTGAAGTTCAGTATAAAGCCACATCTGTGCTCCTTAATACTTTGTAAGAAAAGTTTCTCTGCCTTAGTCTTCCTTTACTATTTTTGTCTTACTTGATTAAAATTTTGCTGTTGTATTAACTAATAAATTCAAAGGAAATGTTCTGATTAGTTTCTGTCATAACTGGGAACAATAGTAAGAGTACCTTGGAAAGTGTGATAGTCTGTTGCGTAACACTTGCTAGGTAGTAGATATGAGTTCTCTGCCTGACTATTTCAATCTCATTGTATCTAAAGGTGTGAACTTCTTACCATCTGGATACTTTAGTTTCCCTCTAAATTAAAAAGAAAAAAAGCAAATCTTACCTGTATAGTACCTAATGCAAAGGTTTTTTTGAAAGATGATGGGAAGTCATTAAAGTGCTTTTCAACAATTTATGCTATTTACTAGTTGAAATTTGTAACTATTTAAAAACCATTAGTTTTAAAAAATATTATTTTAAAATAGTAATTTATTGTTTAATATTTAAAAACATTGGATCTTTTAATATATTTCACTGCTTGGTATTAGAATTTTTTATTTTTAGAATAGAGTATATTTATTTATTTTATTTTATTTTATTTATTTATTTTTTTTTTTTTTGAGACGGAGTCTCGCTCTGTCGCCCAGGCTGGAGTGCAGTGGCCGGATCTCAGCTCACTGCAAGCTCCGCCTCCCGGGTTTACGCCATTCTCCTGCCTCAGCCTCCCGAGTAGCTGGGACTACAGGCGCCCGCCACCTCGCCCGGCTAGTTTTTTTGTATTTTTAGTAGAGACGGGGTTTCACTGTGTTAGCCAGGATGGTCTCGATCTCCTGACCTTGTGATCCGCCCGTCTCGGCCTCCCAAAGTGCTGGGATTACAGGCTTGAGCCACCGCGCCCGGCCTGTATATTTAAAGATGACTTTTGCTCTTAAATTTGACAGGCATGGCAGGAGGCCAATCTAGGAAGCCCAAAGGGAGAATTCGCAGAGTATGTAGGTTAAAGGAGCCCTGGAACTGACTTTCTATGAAGCCCAGCCTACCCATACACATTCCTGCAGAGTGGAGATTTGCTTAAAGTTGACTGTTTTCTTCCTTCTGTACCATCTGATTCAAATCTGCACCTGTCTTTTAAAGCTAGAGACGGTTGGATGGCAGCTTAACCTTCAGATGGCTCACTCTGCTCAAGCAAAACTAAAATCTCCTCAAGCTGTGTTACAACTTGGAGTGAACAATGAAGATTCAAAGGTAAGAAATTGTATCCCATTAAAAGGATGTATTTGGTTTGTTGGGACTTAAACTTTTTATTCTTAGCAGTCTTTGCTCTCTGGATTTAAATTTTAAACATAATTCAGTTACACAATTATTAGTAAGCGGATCTATTTTGACAGATTTTGATGTCAGATTTAAATATCACTGTTATTTATCTCAAGAAATAGCTTATCTTGCAAAGTACCTTTCACACAAAAACATTTCATAATGTCTTCTTTTAAATTCTGCAGTGAAAAAAAATTGGTGAAGACCACATAAAATCATGATTTTAATGTTTTAGATATTTGCGAATATTCCTGAGTGTTTCATGTTTTAAGCTGAATATATGTGGTAGAGGGAATATTGTTTGTTGTCCAGCTAGTGCCTGGAACAATAAATATGATGGAGACCTGAATTGTATTTTTGTGTGTGTAGTAGTGTAGTATGCTTGCATGTGTTTAAATCCCAGCTTTTGAGAAATAGAATTTTTTTTTATACCACAGGGTGATTTTTACTTTATTATTAAGTTCAGAACAACTAGAACATGATTATTAAAGATCAAAGCATTGCTATGAAAGTTTTTGTTACTGCAACATATAGGGAAATACGTCTTTCAGATATGACAAGAGCTTTTTATCATATTTTATATTGTAATTGATTATCTTTTAAGATAGAAAAGGGGGAGTGACTTTTTCCTCCTAAGTAGATAAGACTATCTCATCTTCAGACAAAATAGAATTGAGAATGAGGTATTAGAGAATATCTGAGGAAGGAGATTACAGTGACTGAATGTGATAATAGAATAATGGAAGAAATGTTATTATTAATAACAGGAATTGAAGAATGGGAATATTATTACTTTTTTGTTAAAACTTTCACTATTCATTCTATTATGCACGTTTCTGGCTTCTTTCAGAAGTACCTAGCCCAGGTTATATAAAATTCTGTGGAATTGACTTGAGTCTTATATATAATGTATTAGTTTATTACAGTGTTTCAAAAGTATCATTTTATTTCACAGATTTTAGCTGGAAAGTAATATGAACTTAGTGGTTAGAGTCAAGCTGTTAGAATATGTCTAGTGGTTTCCCTTTATCTGCAGTTTCACTTTCCATAGTTTCAGTTACCCACTGCTGTTTGAAATAGGTGAGTACAGTACAGTAAGATGAGAGAAAGAGACTACGTCCACATAACTTTATTATACTATGTTGTTATGGTTGTTCTATTTTCTTATGACTGTTGTTAATCTCTTACAGTGCCTAATTTATAAATTAGACTTTATCATAAGTTTGTGTATATGGGAAAAAAACAGTATATATTGGGTTCAGTATTATCCATGGTTTCAGGCTTCCTCTGGGAATTTTGGAATATATCTTTCCACCGTGGGCAGGGAGACTACTGTGTGCTCTGCAGTTTAGTGTAGTGTAACCTTAGGCAAATTACTTAATCCTTGATTCTCAGTTTCTTTATCTGTAAAATATAGGTAGCAGTATCTAGCCACACAATTTTTATGAAGACTAAATACCTAGTATATGTAAAGTGTTTAGTCCAGTGCGCAGTAGTACAGCATGTGCTCAATAAATGCCGGCTGCTACCATCATCATCAATAAAACCGTTTTGTTTCTAGCTAAAATAAAGAAATCAATCCATTTGTTTTAATTCAAAGTTCTTACTATTTCCTGATGAAATTATTACCTCTTCCCTTGTTCCTTGCATTCCCTCTCCTTTTTTTTTTTTTTTTTTTTTGATTGTATTTTTCATATATATCCTTACTGGAAATTAGGGAGGGGAAAAAGAGCCTGGAAAGTACCTTTTATTTCTTTTGTGAACTGGGTAAGGTATTCCTTTAGGTGTAGGATGATGATCTGGAATTCACTAGTGTAGACTGGAACTATTCCATGAGTGAAAATACATGCATACATGCACATTCCAAGTAGCTATATACTTCCTCTGTTTTACTTTTCGTGACTACCTAATGTTAAGTCTACATAGCTAAAAGCATTTTATATGTTGGAAGTATACTATTTTGACCACATGCATTGAATATGCTTTAAGCATCATAAGTTCAGCAATGCTTGTCTTTGGGATTCTCAAGTCCTCCTAACTTCTTTGTTATATCTTCAAAGTATGCCTATGTGTCTGTTATATTTTTAGGCAGTAGGAATAAAAGAATAATGCTTCTTGTAAGACAGCCATGTTAATAAGACATTCAGATTATTCAGGAAGATGTGAATATCTAGATGTGAAATCTAACTCATTTGAAATATGAGCTTGAGTACATTTATGTTTTTCTGTGTGTTTGTATTTTGAAATTTTGAATAAGTGTATATATGCATCTTGATTAATCATATAACTTGCAGTTCTAGAGCACCATTTTCATTAACAAATATGCTGAGGAAGAAGAGCAGAAGCACACATACGTAAAAGATATTTCCCTTTCATCTTGTATGTAGACTTAAGTGACTTCTTTGTATTGCCTTTCTCTTTTATGGCATTCTACACATTTTGTGCCTGTGTCTTTTATCTCCTAAACAATAGACACATAATGAGATATAGAGCTACCATCACCTAGGCAGAAACATACCATCTCCAAGTGATACGGTGTGCCCTAGCTATGAAGGACCGGTTAACTACTAACCTGTTTTCCTCAATGTACTGCTGGCTGGAATTACTGCTCTTTCTTTTGTTTACCTTCTCCTTGATTTTAGGATTTTGTATTCTGTTCTTTGTACTCTTCATCTTGTTCCTTATGTTAATTTTTATGTGACTCCTGTTACTAAGGACTACTAACTACTTTTCTCTCAAATATTTACTCTGTCATGAAATGAGAATTCTTCACAGGTTGGAATATTAAGTAAAAGGAATGAGGGTATAGAGCATGTTTTAAAAAACAAGTTTATTAAAGGAAAGGAAAGCTTTTACCAAAAGGGAGATTAAATGTTATCACTGCTTAGTTTAGGATATAAAGTATCTTAAAGTACAAAACTGTCATACTTATGAAGTTGGTGTTTGTTTAAAACAGGAAGCATTGAGTACAGTTCTCACAAATGTGTATTTTACAGGGTAGTTATCCTGAAAATATACATATATTAAACTATTGGGAGGATTAGAGTGACTGTAAATTGTGAGGGAGTATTTTGGTGGTGTTTACTTTCGAGCTGTTGAACTGAAAACTTACTGTAATTCACTGAAGAGTGTGGTTTATGAGGAGCTCTTGTCTTCTTTTTCACTTCTAACATACACATGAAAAATGTAGCCTGCAGTGAAGTTTTAATTGCTATCACACTGGATAACACTGTTTGACTGTAGTCTCCTTTCTTAGAACACTTCTGTCTCGAGGCTTTCCTGTTTTGCTACTAATTTTATCACAAAAACTGGGTGATTGTAGCTTTCCTGCAGTATTTTGATATGTATTCTAGTTGTTTTTGGTTAATTGTCTTAGTGTTTGTCTACTGTGTTTAGGAAAGTGAGATTATTTTCCTGTTCCACAGATACCTCAAATTGAGTTTTCTGACTTAAAGTTTTTTTCATTAGGGGGCAGTAGAGTGCTTTGATTACCGAGTCTTTTCTGGCATTCACAGTGTTATCTGAAATAACATTCACAATAATTTGTGAAGTCAGTAGTTGAAGGAAATGCTAAGTGTTTACATTTCTAATCTGTATAGAACAATAGAGTTCCCTTATTTATTTCCATAAACAAAATTAATGTTTATTAATAATTTATGTATAGAACAAATAAATGAAATCATCATGATTTGACTTTTGAAATTTGTGTATGATCATTTGCCAAAATGAAATATATTAAAAGCTTTCTACATTATTGACTTTTTTGTTACATTATGTCACTTATATTAATTTCTTCATGAGAAAAAAGCATAAAATAGTCCATAAGATAATTGAATGGCACTGTTAGGTTATGATGTAACTAGTTCTAGGCCCATTGTAGTCAGCTGAAAGTTCTTTATTCAGAGAGAGTAATGTCATTTGTAACAAATGTTGATAATATTGTCTGACACCAACACTTTAACTTTGAATATCTTAGAATACTTTAATTTTGCTATTAATCTTTGTATACTTTTTTCCCCAGTAAATTTCCTGTTAAAGACAAACCTGTTTTGTTAATACAGAGATTCCAAATTTTATTTGTACATCTTTGAGGAAGGATCATTGTGTTTCATTTTTTTTTCTTTTGCAGTAACTGTGGTAAAATCACCCTGACAGAACTTTTATTTATCTTAATGTTAAATTAGATTATAATCAGGTTGCAGAAAGTACTTTACGTAAAAGTAATTATGATTTTGAATGAATTTGGGACTCTTAATACTAGTTTTCTGACTTAGAGCTCTTCATTCTTATTTCCAAAATATGTGACAAATTCTGTTTAGTGTGAAAAAATGGGCAAAAGTTCTTTTTTAAGTGTTTACTCTGTGCTATTCATGGTATCACCTCTTTTTATGTTTAAAACATCTCTTCCAGGCATGATTTCTTATTATTCTTATTTTATTGATAAGTGGAAATGTAGAAGCACAGAGAAGTTAAATAATATTCCCATGTTATACAGATAGTAAACAGTAGACCTAGGGTTTGAATCCAGGCAATTTTATTTGAGTTCCAGTTTATCAGTAGGATGCTGTATCATCTTGTTAATTTAATAACTTGGCAGTTGATCTTGTAATATGTGTATATGTTTCAAGGTGTTGAAAGCTATTCTAAAATGTAAGGTTGTTCATAGGATTATAGTTACATGGATTCTAGATTTAATTTTTCTCTTTCCTCTTTATTTGACTAAGTTGAAACAATTTTCCAATTTTAGTCCATTAGAAACACCATTTACTCTCATGTAGTAAGTAAAGTTATAAATGATGTCAGTTCAACAGAGGCTGCCTTTTATTAACAAATATTATTGTAAGGGCTACATGACATCAATGATGTTGATGTCTTGTGAGCAAATAAGCTATATCAGTTAAAAAGAAAAGATGCCCTCAGATCAATTTAGGACAGATTTCTAAGAGAAAAATATGTATGCTATTCAAATCATGAATTCTTGTTATAGAAATTTACATTCTTTCATCTTAAAGGTGGTGTTAGTATTAACTGATTTGGAAGGACCTTCACATGTTTTAGCCTTATGTGAGTTGGTCTGCGTTTTCCTTTTTTTTTCTTGAGGTATCCCATATCATATCTTTATTAGAATAAATCACACTAAAGAATGCTTTCTCACCCTTGATTACACATACAAACGAGATAATTCAACTGATAGGACATAATTCAAATATAAATAAAATCATTCTTTCACATATTTAACATTGTTGAGTGGCTTTTTAAATTGTATATATTTAAGGTATACAACATGCTGTTTTGATATAAATATGCATAGTAAAATTACGTTTTTTGTGTGTTTGGTAAAAGCACCTAAAAACTATTTTCCTAGCAAAATTTCAGTTTACAATACAATATTATTAACTATAGTCCTCATGCTGTACATCAGATCTCCAGACTTATTTATCCTATATAACTGCAAGTTCCTATGCTTTGACCTGCTTCCCATTTTCTCCCTTTCCTTGTCTCTAATAATCACTGTTCTACTAGGCATTTTTTAAAAATTCCACATATAACTGAGATCATGCAGTATTTTTCTTTCTGTGTCTGGCTTATTTCGCTTACCATAATGTCCTCCAGATTCATCTATTTTGTTGCAAATGGCACTATATCCTTTTTCAAGGCTGACTCATATTCCTATGTGTGTGTGTATGTGTCTGTGTCTGTTTGTATATATGTATATGTATGCATGTATATATGGACACATATACATATCACAATTTATCCATTGATAGATACTTACATTGTTTCCATATCTTGGCTATTATGAATAATGCTGCAGCAAACATGGGGGTGCAAATATCTCTTTAACATACTGGATTCATCTTCTTTTTTTTTTTTTTTAATTTATTTATTATTATTATACTTTAAGTTGTAGGGTACATGTGCATAACGTGCAGGTTTGTTACATATGTATACTTGTGCCATGTTGGTGTGCTGCACCCATCAACTCGTCATTTACATCAGGTATAACTCCCAATGCAATCCCTCCCCCCGCCCCCCTCCCCATGATAGGCCCCGGTGTGTGATGTTCCCCTTCCTGAGTCCAAGTGATCTCATTGTTCAGTTCCCACCTACGAGCGAGAACATGCGGTGTTTGGTTTTCTGTTCTTGTGATAGTTTGCTAAGAATGATGGTTTCCAGCTGCATCCATGTCCCTACAAAGGACACAAACTCATCCTTTTTGATGGCTGCGTAGTATTCCATGGTGTATATGTGCCACATTTTCTTAATCCAATCTGTCACTGATGGACATTTGGGTTGATTCCAAGTCTTTGCTATTGTGAATAGTGCTGCAATAAACATACGTGTGCATGTGTCTTTATAGCAGCATAATTTATAATCCTTTGGGTATATACCCAGTAATGGGATGGCTGGGTCATATGGTACATCTAGTTCTAGATCCTTGAGAAATCGCCATACTGTTTTCCATAATGGTTGAACTAGTTTACAATCCCACCAACAGTGTAAAAGTGTTCCTATTTCTCCACATCCTCTCCAGCACCTGTTGTTTCCTGACTTTTTAATGATCGCCATTCTAACTGGTGTGAGATGGTATCTCATTGTGGTTTTGATTTGCATTTCTCTGATGGCCAGTGATGATGAGCATTTTTTCATGTGTCTGTTGGCTGTATGAATGTCTTCTTTTCAGAAATGTCTGTTCATATCCTTTGCCCACTTTTTGATGGGGTTGTTTGTTTTTTTCTTGTAAATTTGTTTGAGTTCTTTGTAGGTTCTGGATATTAGCCCTTTGTCAGATGAGTAGATTGCAAAAATTTTCTCCCATTCTGTAGGTTGCCTGTTCACTCTGATGGTAGTTTCTTTTGCTGTGCAGAAGCTCTTTAGTTTAATGAGATCCCATTTGTCAATTTTGGCTTTTGCTGCCATTGCTTTTGGTGTTTTAGACATGAAGTCTTTGCCCATGCCTATGTCCTGAATGGTACTACCTAGGTTTTCCACTAGGATTTTTATGGTATTAGCTCTAACATTTAAGTCTCTAATCCATCTTGAATTAATTTTCGTATAAGGAGTAAGGAAAGGATCCAGTTTCAGCTTTCTACTTATGGCTAGCCGATTTTCCCAGCACCATTTATTAAATAGGGAATCTTTTCCCCATTTCTTGTTTTTTTCAGGTTTGTCAAAGATCAGATGGCTGTAGATGTGTGGTATTATTTCTGGGGACTCTGTTCTGTTCCATTGGTCTATATCTCTGTTTTGGTACCAGTACCATGCTGTTTTGGTTACTGTAGCCTTGTAGTATAGTTTGAAGTCAGGTAGCGTGATGCCTCCAGCTTTGTTCTTTTGACTTAGGATTGTCTTGGAGATGCGGGCTCTTTTTTGGTTCCATATGAACTTTAAAGCAGTTTTTTCCAATTCTGTGAAGAAAGTCATTGGTAGCTTGATGGGGATGGCATTGAATGTATAAATTACCTTGGGCAGTATGGCCATTTTCACGATATTGATTCTTCCTATCCATGAGCATGGTATGTTCTTCCATTTGTTTGTGTCCTCTTTGATTTCACTGAGCAGTGGTTTGTAGTTCTCCTTGAAGAGGTCCTTTACATCCCTTGTAAGTTGGATTCCTAGGTATTTGATTCTCTTTGAAGCAATTGTGAAGGGAAGTTCATTCCTGATTTGGCTCTCTGTTTGTCTGTTACTGGTGTATAAGATTGCTTGTGATTTTTGCACATTAATTTTGTATCCTGAGACTTTGCTGAAGTTGCTTATCAGCTTAAGGAGATTTTGGGCTGAGACAATGGGGTTTTCTAAATATACAATCATGTCATCTGCAAACAGGGACAATTTGACTTCTTCTTTTCCTAACTGAATACCCTTGATTTCTTTCTCTTGCCTGATTGCCCTGGCCAGAACTTCCAACACTATGTTGAATAGGAGTGGTGAGAGAGGGCATCCCTGTCTTGTGCCAGTTTTCAAAGGGAATTTTTCCAGTTTTTGCCCATTCAGTATGGTATTGGCTGTGGGTTTGTCATAAATAGCTCTTATTATTTTGAGGTACGTTCCATCAATACCGAATTTATTGAGCGTTTTTAGCATGAAGGGCTGTTGAATTTTGTCAAAGGCCTTTTCTGCATCTGTTGAGATAATCATGTGGTTCTTGTCTTTGGTTCTGTTTATATGCTGGATTATGTTTATTGATTTGCGAATGTTGAACCAGCCTTGCATCCCAGGGATGAAGCCCACTTGATCACGGTGGATAAGCTTTTTGATGTGTTGCTTAATCTGGTTTGCCAGTATTTTATTGAGGATTTTTGCATCAATGTTCATCAGGGATATTGGTCTAAAATTCTCTTTTTTTGTTGTGTCTCTGCCAGGCTTTGGTATCAGGATGATGTTGGCCTCATAAAATGAGTTAGGGAGGATTCCCTCTTTTTCTATTGATTGGAATAGTTTCAGAAGGAATGGTACCAACTCCTCCTTGTACCTCTGGTAGAATTCAGCTGTGAATCCATCTGGTCCTGGACTTTTTTTGGTTGGTAGGCTATTAATTATTGCCTCAATTTCAGAGCCTGCTATTGGTCTATTCAGGGATTCAACTTCTTCCTGGTTTAGTCTTGGAAGAGTGTAAGTGTCCAGGAAATTATCCATTTCTTCTAGATTTTCCAGTTTATTTGCGTAGAGGTGTTTATAGTATTCTCTGATAGTAGTTTGTATTTCTTTGGGGTCGGTGGTGATATCTCCTTTATCATTTTTAATTGCATCGATTTGATTCTTCTCTCTTTTCTTCTTTATTAGTCTTGCCTAGTGGTCTGTCAATTTTGTTGATCTTTTCAAAAAACCAACTCCTGGATTCATTGATTTTTTGGAGAGTTTTTTGTGTCTCTATCTCCTTCAGTTCTGCTCTGATCTTAGTTATTTCTTGCCTTCTGCTAGCTTTTGAATGTGTTTGCTCTTGTTTCTCTAGTTCTTTTAATTGCGATGTTAGAGTGTCAATTTTAGATCTTTCCTGCTTTCTCTTGTGGGCATTTAGTGCTATAAATTTCCCTCTACACACTGCTTTAAATGTGTCCCAGAGATTCTGGTATGTTGTATCTTTGTTCTCATTGGTTTCAAAGAACATCTTTATTTCTGCCTTCATTTCGTTATGTACCCAGTAGTCATTCAGGAGCAGGTTGTTCAGTTTCCATGTAGTTGAGCGGTTTTGATTGAGTTTCTTAGTCCTGAGTTCTCGTTTGATTGCACTGTGGTCTGAGAGACAGTTTGTTATAATTTCTGTTCTTGTACATTTGCTGAGGAGTGCTTTACTTCCAATTACGTGGTCGATTTTGGAGTAAGTACGATGTGGTGCTGAGAAGAATGTATATTCTGTTGATTTGGGGTGGAGAGTTCTATAGATGTCTATTAGGTCTGCTTGCTGCAGAGATGAGTTCAATTCCTGGATATCCTTGTTAACTTTCTGTCTCGTTGATCTGTCTAATGTTGACAGTGGAGTGTTGAAGTCTCCCATTATTATTGTATGGGAGTCTAAGTCTCTTTGTAAGTCTCTAAGGACTTGCTTTATGAATCTGGGTGCTCCTGTATTGGGTGCATATATATTTAGGATAGTTAGCTCTTCCTGTTGAATTGATCCCTTTACCATTATGTAATGGCCTTCTTTGTCTCTTTTGATCTTTGATGGTTTAAAGTCTGTTTTATCAGAGACTAGTATTGCAACCCCCGCTTTTTTTTGTTCTCCATTTGCTTGGTAAATCTTCCTCCATCCCTTTATTTTGAGCCTATGTATGTCTCTGCGTGTGAGATGGGTCTCCTGAATACAGCAGACTGATGGGTCTTGACTCTTTATCCAGTTTGCCAGTCTGTGTCTTTTAATTGGAGCATTTAGTCCATTTACATTTAAGGTTAAGATTGTTATGTGTGAACTTGATCCTGCCATTATGATATTAACTGGTTATTTTGCTCATTAGTTGATGCAGTTTCTTCCTAGCCTCGATGGTCTTTACATTTTGGCATGTTTTTGCAATGGCTGGTACCGGTTGTTCCTTTCCATGTTGAGTGCTTCCTTCAGGGTCTCTTGTAAGGCAGGCCTAGTGGTGACAAAATCTCTAAGCATTTGCTTATCTGTAAAGGATTTTATTTCTCCTTCACTTATGAAACTTAGTTTGGCTGGATATGAAATTCTGGGTTGAAAATTCTTTTCTTTAAGAATGTTGAATATTGGCCCCCACTCTCTTCTGGCTTGGAGAGTTTCTGCCGAGAGATCTGCTGTTAGTCTGATGGGCTTCCCTTTGTGGGTAACCCGACCTTTCTCTCTGGCTGCCCTTAAGATTTTTTCCTTCATTTCAACTTTGGTGAATCTGACAATTATGTGTCTTGGAGTTGCTCTTCTCGAGGAGTATCTTTGTGGCGTTCTCTGTATTTCCTGGATTTGAATGTTGGCCTGCCCTACTAGGTTGGGGAAGTTCTCCTGGATGATATCCTGAAGAGTGTTTTCCAACTTGGTTCCATTTTCCCCCTCACTTTCAGGCACCCCAATCAGACGTAGATTTGGTCTTTTTACATAATCCCATACTTCTTGCAGGCTTTGTTCATTTCTTTTTCTTCTTTTTTCTTTTGGTTTCTCTTCTCGCTTCATTTCATTCATTTGATCCTCAATCGCAGATACTCTTTCTTCCAGTTGATCGAGTCGGTACTGAAGCTTGTGCATTTGTCATGTATTTCTCGTGTCATGGTTTTCATCTCTTTCATTTCGTTTATGACCTTCTCTGCATTAATTACTCTAGCCATCAATTCTTCCACTTTTTTTTCAAGATTTTTAGTTTCTTTGCACTGGGTACGTAATTCCTCCTTTAGCTCTGAGAAATTTGATGGACTGAAGCCTTCTTCTCTCATCTCGTCAAAGTCATTCTCCGTCCAGCTTTGATCCGTTGCTGGCGATGAGCTGCGCTCCTTTGCTGGGGGAGATGCGCTCTTATTTTTGGAATTTCCAGCTTTTCTGCCCTGCTTTTTCCCCATCTTTGTGGTTTTATCTGCCTCTCGTCTTTGATGATGGTGATGTACTGATGGGGTTTTGGTATAGGTGTCCTTCCTGTTTGATAGTTTTCCTTCTAACATTCAGGACCCTCAGCTGTAGGTCTGTTGGAGATTGCTTGAGGTGCACTCCAGACCCTGTTTGCCTGGGTATCAGCAGCGGAGGCTGCAGAAGATAGAATATTTCTGAACAGCGAGTGTACCTGTCTGATTCTTGCTTTGGAAGCTTCCTCTCAGGGGTATACTCCACCCTGTGAGGTGTGGGGTGTCAGACTGCCCCTAGTGGGGGATGTCTCCCAGTTAGGCTACTCAGGGGTCAGGGACCCACTTGAGCAGGGAGTCTGTCCCTTCTCAGATCTCAACCTCCGTGTTGGGAGATCCACTGCTCTCTTCAAAGCTGTCAGACAGAGTCGTTTGCGTCTGCAGAGGTTTCGGCTGCGTTTTGTTATTGTTTACTGTGCCCTGTCCCCAGAGGTGGAGTCTACAGACAGGCAGGTTTCCTTGAGCTGCTGTGAGCTCCACCCAGTTCGAGCTTCCCAGCAGCTTTGTTTACCTACTTAAGCCTCAGCAATGGCGGGCGCCCCTCCCCCAGCCTCGCTGCTGCCTTGCCGGTAGATCACAGACTGCTGTGCTAGCAATGAGGGAGGCTCGGTGGGTGTGGGACCCTCCCGGCCAGGTGTGGGATATGATCTCCTGGTGTGCCTGTTTGCTTAAAGCGCAGTATTGGGGTGGGAGTTACCCGATTTTCCAGGTGTTGTGTGTCTCAGTTCTCCTGGCTAGGAAAAGGGAATCCCTTCCCCCTTGCGCTTCCCAGGTGAGGCAATGCCTCGCCCTGCTTCAGCTCTCGCTGGTCGGGCTGCAGCAGCTGACCAGCACCGATCGTCCGGCACTCCCCAGTGAGATGAACCCAGTACCTCAGTTGAAAATGCAGAAATCACCGGTCTTCTGTGTCGCTCGCCCTGGGAGTTGGAGACTGGAGCTGTTCCTATTCGGCCATCTTGCTCCGCCCCTACTGGATTCATCTTCTTTGGATATATACCAAACAGGAGATTCCTGGTAATTCTAATTTGAATTTTTTGAGGAACCTTCAAACTGTTGTCCTTAATGGCTATACCAATTTACATTTCCACCATTAGTGTACCGGGGTTCCCTTTTCTCCACATTCTCACCAGTGTTTGTTATCTCTTGTCTTTTTGATAATAGTCATTCTAACAGTTGTGAGATAATATTTCATTTTGGTTTTGTTTGCATTTCCCTAATGGTTAGTGATATTGAACATCTTTTCATTTATCTGTTGGCCATTTTTATGTCTTCTTTGGAGAATTTCTATTTAGGTCCTTTGTCCCTTTTAAAATCAATTAATCTTAGTACATTGTTATTATTTTGCTATTGAATTGTGTGAGTTCCTGATACATGTTGGATATTAACCCCTTATCAGATATGCGGTTTGCAAATTTTTCTTCCAATCCGTAGACTGTACTTTTTGTTGATGGTTTCCTTTTCTGTACAAGAGCTTTTAGTTTGATGTAGTTCTACTTATTTTTTGCTTTTGTTCCTCAAGCTTTTGGTGTGTTAATTCAAGATATCATGACTAGGATGAGCATCAAGGAGCTTTTTCTCTGTGCTTTCTTCTAGGAGTTTTATAGTTTCAGATCTTATGTTTAGGTCTTTTATCTCTTTTGAGTTTGGTTTTTGTGTATGGTGTAAAGGTCCAGTTTCATTGTTTTGCACGTGGATATTCAGTTTTTCCAGCACCATTTATTAAAGAGACAGTTCTTTCCTTATTGCATCTTCTTGTTGGTCTTGACAAAAATTAATTGATCATGTATGCTTGGGTTATTTCTGGGCTGTCTGTAGTATTCCTTTTGTCTGTGTGTCTGGCTTTATGCCAGTACCATACTGTTTTGGTTACTATAACTTTATAATGTAATTTAAAATTAGGAAGTGTGATACCTCTAACTGTTTTACTTTCTCAAGATTATTTTGGTTTTTCAGGGTCTTTCGTGATTCCATGTGAATTTTATGATTTTTTTTCTCTATTTCTATAAAAAATGCCATTGGAATTTTCATAGGATTGCAGTGAATCCATATATTGCTTTTGGTAGTATGGACATTTTAACAGTGTTAATTCTTCCAATTCATGAACATGGGCTATCTTGCTATTTAATTAGGTCGTCTTCAATTTCTTTAATCAGTGTGTTATAGTTTTCAGATCTTTCACTTCTTTGGCTATATTTATTTATAGGCATTTTATTCTTTTTGCTCTCCTAGCAATGTTATAGTAGCAGGGGGCTGGGAAGAGTGGCGGTGGCTGGGAAAGTGGGGGCACATAAATAAGATTTTTTTTTTTTTTTTTTTTTTTTTTCAGCTAGATCATTATTTTTGTGAAGAAATCCATCTGATTTTTGTATGGTGATTTTGTAAGGTGTGTGCTACTTTACTGAATTTATTTGTTCATTTTAACTTTTTTTGTGGCATTTTAAGGGTTCTTTTTTTTTTAAAAAAAAAAAAGAGAACATATAGGATAATGTCATCTGCAAACAGGAATAATTTTATTGTCCTCTCTCAAGTGAAATGATTTTTTAATATTGTCTGCCTTTTAAAAAAAACCATCATGATTCATTTTTCTGTTACCAAAGCTGTATGTGCTTACTGTAGAAAACTTAGAAATTATAGAAACATGAAAGGAAAAGCTGTTAGACTTACCACGAAGATGCAGTCTATTTGTTTTATTTTTATTTTTTTCAGTGTTTATTCGATACAGACTTCTTCTCCAGAGTCTGATTGTAGGACTTGTTTGATTTTATATTCTGCCTTTTTTTACTTAATGCTGTGACAAATCATTTTTTATATTATCTCAAACTCATCATTAATATATTTTAAATTACTGCATTATATTATGGTTATGACAGACATATAAGGATTTCTTAATAATTCTTCCCCTGTCAAATACTGGGTTTGCTTCTAGTATTTTCCTGTTACATTGTAATAAACATCTTTGCGTATATATACTTAGATGCTCAGTAAATCTTTATCCATTATGAATGAATTAATGAAGCCTTCTTAGGATTTAGGGTTATTCCTCAAGAGGATGATTACTAGGTGAAAGGGTATAAACCAAAATAAAACAAAACATCTTATTTAGTTTGATAAATGGCTTTCTGAAATCATTTTGGGGAATACACACAGAAACGCAAACGTTGCGTTCAGAAGATTTCATAGCTTCTAGAGAAAGATGTAACACTATTTCAAAAATAGGTTCTTTAATAAGTGGGTAATTAATTACTTTGGATTTTAGGAGGCCAGTAAAAAGCCCAGATATTTTTGTAATACTATAGCGCTCACCTTTTAAACTTTTGTATTACATTAGTGCACACATTAAACAAGCTTGTGTTATGTATATTTTGTTTTATTATAGAACATGTAGAAGCACTCTGATCAAATACTCAAGCAGTTAGAGAAAATAGAAATAACTCTTGTTTGTTAGATAATTGCCAAGATACTTTGAAAACAAAATCTGCTTCTTTGGAATCAAATGTGTTTTAATATTTTTAAGGCTTTGTGACTCTGGTTTTCTGAGATTCTTTGTTTTGTATCCTTTTCCATTGTGATCAATTTCTCAATGAAATTATCCTTCAGGGTTTTATGTTTTCTAAATAACAGCAATACAGAAATGTTTTCCCTCAATTTAATGTATTTTTTTTTTTTTTGGTTTTGTGGTCAACATGACTTTTTAAAAGACAATATTATGTAGTCAAGTATATTGATACAAATCATATGTGTATAACTTCCGCATAACGCAATGGAAACCTCCTCCATATATGTGGGTGTGTGTGTAAGTTTTTTTTTTTCCTCGTATTTGAGGCTGTCAAGTGGAGAGTCTGCTTTTATCCATAATAAGACTTTATAAGCTAACAAAAAATATTGTTTCAGATGCTACTTGTCTTTGATGAGTGAAAATACACAGTATTAATACACCATTAGAGGTTAATATTTATGTGGAGAAAATGATAATAGAGACTTGGAGGAGAAAAATCTCTGTTAAAAATACTCCAAACATTTTAGGCAATTTAGAATTAAAATATCATTGTTTTACTAAAATTCTTTTTAAAAATTTTGTGAGGTTGCATAGTAAGGAAACAAATACTATCTTCACTTGTCTTTTCTAACTTCTGAATCCTGTAGTCTCTGAAACCCAGAGGCAGTTGATAAATACAGAATTTTTAAAACAGAATATGTTTTAGAAGTACCTTTAAATTTCATTAGATACCTTTTCATGTATTAGAAATGACAATAATGTAAATGAATGATATAAATATTTTGATACAAAAGTATTAACAATGAATTAGACATCTGGACAAGTAAAATGCTAAATTCAATAAACAATATGCACTAACTTTTTAAACACCTTGAATTCAGTTCAAGAAATATTTTTTAAACATTTACTACATGTGAGTTACTAGGCAAGGTATTTGTGATATAGGCAGGTTTTATTTTCTGTCATGAAGCTTATGGGCTAGCAGGAAATACATACATTAAGCCAGTAAATGTAAGTTTGATGACTAGTACAAAGGAGGAAACATGGAAACCAATAGCAAGAAATTAGAAACTGTGACAGGCAGAGAAGCTTTCAGATGGAGGAAAAAGTACCTGAAAGAGGACAGAGGTTTTTTTTTTTTGAGCATTTCAAATATGGAGGTACTTGAGATATCCAGGTGGAGATTGTCAGGTTTGTAGTCTGAGACATGGGAGAAAATTGTAAACTAGAAATTGAGGTTTAGAAATCATTGAGATTATAATTTCAGTCTTGGGAATGGAAGAGATCACTTAGAGGATATAGTAGACTAACATTTAAATGACAAATAGAATTGAAAGAGCTTATGACAGTGATTGGGAAGGAACAGCTAAATACCAAAGGAAGAGAGCATCTTGGGGTGAACCATGTCACATGTTGTGACTAAGTAAAGTTAGAGGGAAGCAGGGGCAGAGAGAGAAGATAATAATTCTGACAGTCATGAAGTAGGTGCTAGTATTTTCCTATTAAGTAGATCAAGAAACCCAGACTCAGTGGTAAAGTGTCTTTCTCTAAATTGGATACTAGAAAGAAAGTGCTGGTGCCATAATTTGAACCCAGGTCTGTCTGACTCCGTAGCCTGAGCTTATAATCACTTCATAGTGTTAAAAAATGAATTTAGTGACATGGAGATCATTGGTGATCACTTTGTGGGACAGGAGAAGGAAATATTTCAAGATGGAGGGCAGTACTGAATGCTATTTGAGAGGTCAGAAAAGAGAAGAACAGACATGTGACTGTTGGATTACGTAAAATGGACTTCTGTGATGACCTAGACAATTATGATTTCAATAACAATTGAGAGGAGGAGAAAGAAACGTGATTGGGATAAACTGACTAAAGAATATGAGGTGAGAGTGGAAATAGTGATACAGGTAACTGTTTCGGAAATAGGACAGTTCATGTAGGGGAATGTGGATTCAGTGACTGGAGATATTAGAGGAGGTTTGTATGCAGATGCCACGGATCCACTGGGGGAGAAAATGATGCAGAATGGAGAGGGATATATTAATACATTTCTTGAGAAAGTGAGATGTGAGATTCAGAGCACAAACGGAAAGTTTGGATTCAATCACAGTGGGAACGTTTCTTTTGTCTTCATAGAGAAAAAAGAGGATGGGTCAGGGAGGTGGTTTTGATGGTGGAAAGAGAAAGTTGTAATGATCTGATTGCTTCTATTTTCTCAGTGCTGCTGTCATGAGATTGGGAGAATGGGGTGGTCCCAGTAGGTTTGAAAACAGAGGACAAAGTGTGAAATAGTTATTTTGGCTATTGGGCAATTGAACAAAGTAGGTAATTTTAGGGTGTTTTACTGTTACTACACAGTGTTGATTGCCCAGTTGTGATTTGTGATCATGAATTTGAGACGAGAACTGTTGGCAGGTTGTGTATTTTTCTTCATCTATTTTTAATTGCTCAGGTGCACATGTGGAGTAGGTGGACAATTGGGTTTAATCATGCTTTTATCTTTGCCAGGTGTTTTTAGTGAAGGGTGAAAAGGACAAAGGGTGTGCCTATGTCTACGAAAGAGTAAATTTTAGTAACTGACCCTGGAGTCTAAATTGGGCCAGGTGGAAAGTGAGGCTATTGTGTATGTGTGTTCAGGGATAGGGTGGTAAGTGATGAGAGGGAGAAACTATCTAGAAATATGCTGGAACATAGCCATAGTCTCTGATATGATTAGGCTTTGTGTCTGCACCCAGATCTCATCTTGAATTGTAATCCTCACAATTCCCATAATCCCCGTGTGTCAAGGGAGAGACCAGGTGGAGGTAATTGAATCATGAGGGTGGTTCCCCCATGCTGTTCTCCTGATAGTGAGTGAGTTCTCACAAGATGTGATAGTTTTATAAGGGGTTCTTACCCCTTGCCTCGGCACTTCTCCTTACTGCCAACTTGAGAAGAAGGTGTCTTGCTTACCCTTTGCCTTCTGCTATGATTATAAGTTTCTTGAGGCCTCCCCAGCCATGCTGAACTGTGAGTCGTTAAACCTCTTTCTTTTATAAATTACCCTTTCTTGGGCAGTTCTTAATAGCAGTATGAAAACGCAGTAATACAGCTTCCCTTGAGGTTTATAGAGGAGCCTCATGTAGATGCATTATTTTCCAGGATCACTCAGTGACTTTTGAGTCTTGAGATGTCTGTGGCTTGATCAGATGTATAGTTTATCTGTTAAGAGAGAGAAGTGGATACATGTAAAACTTGAAAGCCAGTCTTTTCCGAACCTTTACCCTGCATCAGCTTGGAAACTGAAGTGGTCTAATTATATGAAGATTTATTCTGTATCCTAGGAATTCACAATGTGTGTTCAGTGGCTACCCCTTGATCTCTTGCTTCCTTGGTTGATAATATACCCAGCATCTGCTGGAAATAGTAGAGTATTAATTTCATAATGAGCCCACTACGTCAGTGATACTATATCCAGAAATCAATTAAAATGTGAGAATTTTGTATGTTGTTTGAATTATATTAGCTTTTGAACATCAGTGGTGATTTTTTGAATTGGTTTTCTGAATCTGGTATTATAATTTTGAGGGTATTATTGTAAATTTTACTTAAAGACAAAGATGTCTAGATTGTTTTCTTATAAGTAATTTGCATTATTGGATATTGAATCCAGTCCCAATTATTTTGGCAGTAAAAGGGGTTGAGAAACACTCTTTTTTCCTGGCATAGTTTAAATAAGATTTTAAGCATGTTTACAATGTTAGTTACTATGTGACTACTTAAATATGTCTTTAATGGATTGTGCAGATTATAGTCTTTTCAGATTTTTTCTTTCCTTCATATGAGAATTATTTAGAGGAAGTTAAAGTTATATGACGAGGAAGAATAATTGTAACTATGTATTTCTCAGAACAAATTATTGGGCACTTTTGGCCATTTTGATGGTATTGGGAAAAGTGAAGGTTCTTCTATTAAGTTTTCATATAAAATATTTTTGTTTTTCAAAGTTTCTCAGTTGTCCTTAATATTTATGATCCAAAGCTGCAATCTTTCAGAAATGCCATGTCCATATTTTAAAAAACTAAAATACTTTAAGGATTTAATCAGATCCTCAAGTCTTACATCACAGGACTTATTTGGAAATGTAGCCATCCCAAGATGCCTAATGATTATGAGTCTGGTTTGGGTGTTTTCTTTTTGGGTATTTAGCATCAGCCTAGCACCATCAGTTCTGTGTTTTTGGACTGTATCTGGGTGATACATTTGAGGATCTGCTGAAGAGAGCTGTTTGGTTAGTGCACAAGGAACAGTCAATTTTATTACTTTATCATATGCTGGAGAATGATATTCATAAGGCAGTGGGAATATACCATAACTAGGGCCATAGATGAACAAAGGGATAGAAATAGGGTTGATGAAGCAGTGTTATCCTTTATCTCGCCAATTATACTACCCTTTGCTACCAGCACAAAGGAGACACAGGCAGGATTAATATCTAATTTTTACAAACCCTTTTAACTTGCTTGTTTCATAAATGTTTGATTCCTAAGTATAGTCAATGAAATAGCAAATTATACAGTATCTTTAAAAATATCATATTTTAAGCTTTTAAAAATTGGTTGACTATCTGGAATTTATATAAATTTTGCTTATAGTCAATAACTGCTATTACAACATCAGTGAAACACTATGTTGTGATTGTTGTGGCTGGTTAACTAAAACATGTATTTCACAACTTACATATACTGGGTGAAGATGAAACGTAATAGTAAATGAATGTGTAGAAATAAATTCTTGTTTATAAATTTCATGTTTAAAGAACCTTGATTTTATCTTTTTAAAAATTCTTTTGTACTTTTAAAAAATTACACAAGTAATTTACATTGAGGAAAAATCAGAAAATGTAAGAAAATAAAATTCACCTACAATCCTACCTAGAGGTAATCACTTTGAGTGACATATTTAATTGGCATATATCTTTCCAAATGTGTCCATTGTAAACTAGTTGTCTTTCCCCATAAAGCATATTGTAAACAACATCTTTTATTGTCAGTAAATGAACTTCTACTCAGCAACATCATTTTAAATGACTACATAGGATTCTGTTGTTTGCATGTTCCATTTCTTATTTCTTTTTTTGGTAAATATGATTTATCTATTAAAATAGTCCTTCAGCAGTGCATTTGCCTTTAAAGCCATATTTAAAATACTGTCTACTAACATGTTGACTAAAGTGATGGAAGAAGATTTTAGAAATTCTATTCATGTAAATTCTGTTGGAATTCTAGTAATTGCTAAAATATCAGATTTTTATTGCTGGGAGACTTCCTTTTTCAGGGATTAACATGTTTAGACATATAGTTTAGAATGTCTTTTAAAACTATGTGTGTGTTTATTAATTCATGAGGTTTCTAAACCATGAGATTTTGCTCCTTCCCTTTCCTCCTCTCTTTCTCTTTCCCCCTCTTGGTTTCTTCTTTATATTAGAGTAGATAAGAAGTCTCTTTCAGACATAAAGAAGTTCTACCCTATCCATTATAAAGGGGTAAGTTTACCCATATTTAATGTGCTGCTACTTCCTTGGTGAGAGCAGTACCATAAATATCCCAGCATAACATCTTTGTTGTTCTCAACAGTAAAATGACCAGAATTGTCCAGGTACAACTTTATTTATGGAATTAGCAAAGGCTTGTGGAATTTTCTAGCCGAAAGGGATCTTAAGTGGATTTGTCAATGGATTCTTTTTTTTTTTTTTTTCTGCCAATGGATTCTTAATATGACACCAAAAGCATGAGCAACCAAAGAGAAAAGATAAATTGGACTTCATTAAAATGGAAAATTTTTGTGTATCAAAGAACATTGTCAAGAAATTGAAAGGACAACCTGGAGAATGGGAGAAAACATTTTACAGTTACATAAATTATATTATGGGATTTGTATTTAGAATGAATAAAGAACTCTTACAACTCAGTAACAACAAAAAAACACGAAACCCTAATTTTATTTATTAATATTTTTTCAGATAGGGTGGCCCTGTCACCCAGTCTGGAGTGCAGTGGCATGGTCATACCTCACTTCAGCCTCAGCCTTCTGGACTCAAGTGACCCTCCTGCTTCAGTATTCCCAGGTAGCTGGGACTACAGGCACCTGTCACCATGCCTGGCTAAATAAATAAATTTTTTTTGGTAAAGACAGGAGCCCAGGCTGGTCTTGAACTCCTGGGCTCAAGCTATCTTCCCACCTAGGCCTCTAAGTGCTAGGATTAGAGGTGTGAGCCACTGTACCTGGCCAGCAAGCTAATTTTTAAAATAGGCAAAGGACTTGAATAGACATTTCTCCAAAGAAGATATGCAAATGGCCAATAAACATGAAAAGATGCTCAACATCATTAGTCGTTAAAGCAATGGAAATCAAAACCACAGCGATATATCATTTCATACCCACTAGAATGGCTATAATTTTTTTTTTTGATAAGGAAAATAAGTGTTGGAAAGGATGTGGAGAAATTGGGACACTCATAAATTGCTGGTGGGAACATAAAATATAGCAGCTTCTGTGGAAAACAGTTTGGTGGTTCCTCCAAAATTTAAATATAGAATTACTCTAGGACCCTGCAATTCCACTCCTAGGTATATACTCAAAAGAATTAAAAACAGGCCGGGCGCGGTGGCTCAAGCCTGTAATCCCAGCACTTTGGGAGGCCGAGACGGGCGGATCACGAGGTCAGGAGATCGAGACCATCCTGGCTAACACGGTGAAACCCCGTCTCTACTAAAAATACAAAAAAACTAGCCGGGCGAGGTGGCGGGCGCCTGTAGTCCCAGCTACTCGGGAGGCTGAGGCAGGAGAATGGCGTAAACCTGGGAGGTGGAGCTTGCAGTGAGCTGAGATCCGGCCACTGCACTCCAACCTGGGCGACAGAGCGAGACTCCGTCTCAAAAAAAAAAGAAAAAAGAATTAAAAACAAAGGCTCAAACATGAATATGTACACAGATATTTATAGCAGCACTATTCATAGCTAAAAGGTAGCAATAACCCTGTCTCAGTCCATTTGTGCTGCTATAACAAAATACCTAAGTTAGGTAATTTATAAGAAACAGAAATTTATCACTTACAATACTGGAGGCTGAAAAGTTCAAGATGTAGGGACTGGCATCCAGTGTCTGGTGAGGGCCTTCTTGCTGTGTCTTTACATAGCAGAAGAGCAAGAGGGAGTGAGCACACCCTTTCCTTCAAGCTTTTTTAAGTGCCTTAATCCCTTCCATGAGGGCTTTACCTTCATAACTGTATCACCTCTGAAAGGCCCCACCTTTTAATACTATTGTGTTTGTGATTTTGTTTCAACATATAAATTTTAAAGAATGCATTCAGATCATAGCAAACCCAAGTGTCTCTCAGTGAATGATAAACTGTGTTATATACATAGAATGGGGTATTACTGAGCTATAAAAAGGGTTGATGTACTGATATGTGCTCTAATGTGGATGAACCTTGAAAATGTTATACTGTGTAATAGAAGCCAGACACAAAAGATCACTTATTGTATGAATCTATTTATATGAAAAATCCAGGTTAGGCAAATCCATAGAAATAGCAGATTTGTAGTTGCAGGGTCTGGGAGGAGGAAAGAATGGAGAGTTGACCTTAATGGGTATAAGTTTCTTCTTGGTGTGGTAAAAGTGTTCTGTAATTAGAAAGCATTGTGGTTGTATTGGAAGCTACTAAATTGTACACTTTAAAGTGATTAAAATGGTAAATTTTATAAAAAGGCACACACACACATCCCTCTTAGAAATAAATCAACCCTTTAAGTTTACTGATGAGAAAATTCAGTCCCAGTGAGGTTAAATGATGTGTAAGTTGATTATTGGCACAGCTAGATGAGAACTTAATCTGATATAATGGAGAGAACATTGGACTTGAAGTGAGAAAGCTGAATTTAAATTTTTAGACTGTGGGAAATTTTCTGTGGTAAATACCCCAGTTCGAAAATGTGTTGGTAATACTTGCCTTGTAGGGTTGATAGAGTTAAATGAAATAATGTTTGTGAAATGCCTATTATGGCTCTCACATCATAAGTGACTAAAGTTAATGTTAGTTGAATTTGAATTTGCAGTGCTGTAGTTTATTATTAGGAATATGAGTTGCTCTGGAAAATAATTTTTATGATGAATATATTATCTTGAAGAATAGCTGAATACTGGCTTGGTGGGTTGTACAATAATTTGCTCTTTGAAAAAAAAAAAAAAACCTGTACAGTAATACAGTAATCTGCTTTTTAACCTGGCTATTAGAATTGAGACTGAGTTGTCTGTAGCCATCATTTTTAACAAATCACTGTTCCTTTTCTCTTTAGTAGAAATGATTCTTAAATGAATATAGAGGAAGAATACCACTTCCTTAATTACTAATATTCTATTGTAGGCTGCTTGAACTCCCTCCCTGTGGGATTTTTTTTCACAGTGACCTTTCAGAGAGTATGAACCGTGAAAGAAGAAATCCACAGGGATAGTATGGCAATGTGCCAACTGTAAATGTAGATAAAAAATTTGGCTTCTATGTCATCATCCTTAATTTTAATACTTTGTATTTACTTAGTAGCTTTCAGCTATAGGACTCAAAAGTCTACACATAGCCTCAAAACACCGCATTGAGACAGGCATAAAGTAATCATTATTTTTTGTTAAAAGAGGAAGTGAATGGTATTATTTAATTTTCAATTTTAGATTAAGAGAATAAATCATCTTTTAAAAATATGCTGTTAGTTACAGCATGGTCTTTTTTAAAAATGAGAAACCAGAAGTTTTTCTCCATCATGTTAATGATGGTCCAGTTTTCATCCCCATTTTAATTTGGTTATTTTTGCCACCTTTTTACTGATTGTAATTATGTGTTGATCTCATTTGATTCTAAAGTACAAGAAAATATGAAAATTATAAGCATACACCTTAAGTAGTTTCATTGACCTCTTTTAATTCGTGAAATCTTTTTTTTGCTATAAACAGATGAGTACAATAATTTGTAGATAGCTTTGTGAGTGGGTATTTTGTTTCCAGCTATACAGAAGTTGCCTAATAGCTACCCACTCAGGTATTTTAGATTGACATGGTAGTGACTGTTTAATAATAAGACTGCTACCACATAATAGCATATTTGTGCGTCTTTTCAACAGTGCACATGAATGACCTTTATGAATAAAATAGTGCTACCTAATTCTATATATTTTGGCTGTATGTTTCCTAAAAGTGATAATCTTTGGAGACTGATAGATCTTATATAGGTTAAGATACCAGATAAGTTTAAAAATACAAATTAAAATGGAATCTAATTAATAGTCATTCCTGAAAAAGTATAAGCATTTCTCATGAGGACATTTTCTGTCAAGAGGTAAGTGTGGGTCAGGGCTCCCCTTTGGAGGCTGAGGGGATATCTGATTTCTTCATAATATTATATAAAATTTGCAAGTGGCTGAGCTACCTTATTGTTTCTTCTGTGGATAAGGGCCTGCTGCCTTGAATTCTAGTCAGCCTGGATGGGTGGGGCTGATCAAAGCTGAGGGTCTTGATAGCTGCAGAGCATACAGTAATCACTGTACCTGATACCACCATATTCAAAGACAATAATGATAATAGATAAGCATTTATTGACCAATTAATACGTGCCAGGTATTGTTCTGTGGGCTTTTATGTTTTTTTTCTCATTGGGCCTTTGCAATTAATAAGCAGTGAGTTACTTCTTTTATTGGCCCAGAGCGCTGAAAATAATTTGCAGCTTAATAAAGTAGCCACTTTGCTTCCATAGTGATTGCTTTGCCACCTGTTTAAGTGTGGTCCATGGCTTCTCTAATAAACCCTATTCTCATAATCTTTATCTTGCTCTTAAACATTTTGTTTTGATACCCATGAAACCCTCCTCAGGGTAGATGAGTTATTTCCATTTGCCAAATGTGAAGAGTAAGAGAATGACCTTGATAAAGGGTTGGGTTGAGAATTGTTCCTGTTTTTTTTTCTGGTGGGGCTTTCTGAGTGATGGAGCACTTATAGTACTAGAGAATCAGAGAATTTGGGGGCATAAAATAGAATCCATACTGGAGATTTTTAGAGCTTAGCTACTCAACTGCAATACAAGTAGGCGGGAGGTCAGCTGAGATACTGATTGACTTCATATGCCCTTGGGGCAGCCAGGCAGTGTCTGAGGGGACCTGAGTTCCCAGCCACTCAGCCTCAAGCTGTGTTGTTACTTAACTGCTTTGTAGAGCGTAAACATTATCATTTTCTGTCAGTGCCAGAATGTGAGTTAGGTTTGGGAAGCATAATTTCACTTAGAAATGGAAAGAAGAAGAAATTTTATTTTATTACTTTTATTTTTAACCTAGTTCTCTCTCCCATTGTTTAATTGCTGATCAGATATATAAACTATTCATATTGGATTTATAACTTGAAATTTATACTGGGTAGTTTATTGTTAGTGATCTCAAAAGTTAATAGCAGCGACTTGCATAAAAGTGTAAACATTTCCTGAGCAATGCAATATGTGGCCACCAATCAGTTGTGTTAGTTGACAGAGGGCAAGCATGACCTGTTTTCTGAGAGTGCTGTTCACCTGGGTGCTTTTCATTTTCAATACTCCTTTTGGAGAAGTTTGGTTTACTAGTAGTTTCAGGTAATCTTGGGAGCTCTGATATAAAAATTCTTTCAGATAGTTTAGGTAAGAGTTATACATTAAGGGATTTATGTGGCAAGTTGGCCCAAGGCCATATATAAAGGCCACCTTTATTCGTCACACATAGTTTTCCTTAATCCTCATCTCTGCCAGCCTTGACCACAGAACTTACTTTTCTTTTTCTTTTTGCACATAATTTTAAAATGAGTGACAGCCCCCCTTTTTTTTTAAATATACGATGGGATCTCATTTTAGGGAGGGATGGAATTTAGGGTCTCACTTTAGTGCAAAAGGTGATAATCTCAGAGACAAGGCTGTTCATGAGAGGGAGAGGGAGTGCCTTGGGAAAGTACCACATTGAATCCCAGTATAACATTTCTTTTTTTCTTTTTTTTTTTTTTTAATTTATTTATTATTATTATACTTTAAGTTGTAGGGTACATGTGCATAACGTGCAGGTTTGTTACATATGTATACTTGTGCCATGTTGGTGTGCTGCACCCATCAACTCGTCATTTACATCAGGTATAACTCCCAATGCAATCCCTCCCCCCGCCTCCCTCCCCATGATAGGCCCCGGTGTGTGATGTTCCCCTTCCTGAGTCCAAGTGATCTCATTGTTCAGTTCCCACCTACGAGCGAGAACATGCGGTGTTTGGTTTTCTGTTCTTGTGATAGTTTGCTAAGAATGATGGTTTCCAGCTGCATCCATGTCCCTACAAAGGACACAAACTCATCCTTTTTTATGGCTGCATAGTATTCCATGGTGTATATGTGCCACATTTTCTTAATCCAATCTGTCACTGATGGACATTTGGGTTGATTCCAAGTCTTTGCTATTGTGAATAGTGCTGCAATAAACATACGTGTGCATGTGTCTTTATAGCAGCATAATTTATAATCCTTTGGGTGTATACCCAGTAATGGGATGGCTGGGTCATATGGTACATCTAGTTCTAGATCCTTGAGGGATCGCGATACTGTTTTCCATAATGGTTGAACTAGTTTACAATCCCACCAACAGTGTAAAAGTGTTCCTATTTCTCCACATCCTCTCCAGCACCTGTTGTTTCCTGACTTTTTAATGATTGCCATTCTAACTGGTGTGAGATGGTATCTCATTGTGGTTTTGATTTGCACTTCTCTGATGGCCAGTGATGATGAGCATTTTTTCATGTCTCTGTTGGCTGTATGAATGTCTTCTTTTCAGAAATGTCTGTTCATATCCTTTGCCCACTTTTTGATGGGGTTGTTTTTTTCTTGTAAATTTGTTTGAGTTCTTTGTAGGTTCTGGATATTAGCCCTTTGTCAGATGAGTAGATTGCAAAAATTTTCTCCCATTCTGTAGGTTGCCTGTTCACTCTGATGGTAGTTTCTTTTGCTGTGCAGAAGCTCTTTAGTTTAATGAGATCCCATTTGTCAATTTTGGCTTTTGCTGCCATTGCTTTTGGTGTTTTAGACATGAAGTCTTTGCCCATGCCTGTGTCCTGAATGGTACTACCTAGGTTTTCCTCTAGGATTTTTATGGTATTAGGTCTAACATTTAAGTCTCTAATCCATCTTGAATTAATTTTTGTATAAGGAGTAAGTATAACATTTCTAAATAAGTCTGTGGCGCCTATGTTACTTTTCTTTAGCAATTTTGTTGGAACTGTTGCTATTTTTTTAGTTAAGCACTCAGAATACATGTATGTATCTTTTAACATTGGTGTCATCTTTAGCACACATGAGATCCTGGAAACACCCAAGACCTTGGCATGCATTGACTGAGTAAACAGCAGATTCATCTTTTCCATCTTACACTCACTCCAGAGCTTACATTTTTTTCAGGGGAAGTGTGGACTTAATTGTCTGCATTATTTAGTTATTCTATTTCTGGTTGCAGAGTTTATAGTTGAATTAATACACATGAATCATAGTTAAATTCACATAAATATGAAGTTTCTATTAACTGGTGACTTGGGTTGTTTGTGCGTTGTCGTTACGTTTTACTTACATATGCCATCAGAATCTTCAGATTCTCTCTCATTTCTTTGAATTTAAAAACACTACTATTTTCATTAAGAAAGCCTCCTATTTCCATTTTCTACTGATTTATAGCATCAGAGCCTGTTAGGAGAGATAAAAGGTTCTTAAATATATGTTCTATATTTGTTAGATACATGTTTGTAAAAATTTTGTAGATAAATAGACATCCTGTGTATTCTGGTGAGAAAAAGAGGATAGTATAGATGATAGGTGCTAATTTTTAAATTGACAAAGGGAGGAATGTGACTATATTGTTTTAATGAGTGCCTAATTTGAAGAATTCTGACATGATTGTTTTTTCCCCTCCACATACAATGATTGTGATTCTTTTGCTTTCAGCCAAATTATTTTAATTAGATTTAGATTCAAGTATGACTGCCTCTCACAGTTTCTACTCTTGTAGGCTTTACTTACACTGCTTTAGACAATAGGGGTTTACCTTTATATTAGTAGCATTAATTATCCATTAATTTTTCTTCATTTAAAACCGTTAAATTTAATATATCACATTTATTAGTATAAGAAGAAATTATAGAAGTCAGTTATCTTAAATTGAGGTCCTACAATTTTTGAGAAGTATAAGTTTATTATATTTAAAAAAGTCTAGCTGAGGATTACTATTTGTGGTTTCTTTTTTCTTCATGTTAATAATAACGTAGAGAGTGCTTACATTTTGTTACTAAATAGCTGTGCGCCCTGAGACCAAAGCATTTCACCTCCCTGACCTTCCTGCATTTATGAACGAAATAAAGGGTTAAGCTGTCCTACTATCCAATTCCAAAATAACTCTGTATTGTATTTTTGACAAATAATAGAGAATAAGGTGAAGGACCAGTGGTGGCACTGGTATGTAGTAAAAACAGCACAAGCTTTGTTATCACACTGTCTGACACTTCAGAAGTTGCTGGAGGTTGTCAAGCAGATTACTTACCTGATTGAGGCTCAAATTCTGATCTGAAAATTGGGACAATAGCTACCTCACAAGGTTGTTCTGGAAATTAAATATGATAGCAAATATAAAAGCATCTATTACAGTACAGTTTCATTGATTGATATCTTCATTTCCTTGAAGATGTCTTTCCAGATTAGGGCTGGAGAATTAAAATGCCCAGCTTCTTACACCACCATTATTTGAGCTGGAAAATATGCCCTTTAAGCAACATTTTCATCCTACTTCATATCTATAGAAAGTTGGGGGCCTGGAGGCCTTTTGAATTTCGAATAGTTTCCATCTCTTTTAGTCTAAGTGGTATCACCTTGGCCAGTACAACTCTTAAGATTTTTGTAGGCCTTCTTTAATCTAATTCCGTAACCCCCTCAAGTTGGAATAAGTTCTTTATAATTCTTTTAGAGACATTAACAAAGGGTTTTACAGTTACTCTTCTGCTTTGATCTACTGTCCCAGACTATATTATATTTGGAGACTTATTTTGCCAGCTTATACACTGGAGATGAGAAGCAGTTGTGTTTTGCAACCCCACACAGTCCTTGCCCCCCTTTATTTTTTCTAAATTCTCCTTGTAACTGATGAGTTTTCTGTTTAGCTTATTTCTTTGTTGCCATATTGCCTTATGGTGTACAGTTAGGAACAACCAGTTTATTTTCAATATTCTGCCTAGAGATCTCAGGCAAATCCAAATGTTTATTAAGTAAATATTTCATCCTCTGAGTTTTATAGGGAACACAATTTTGCCATTTTTTTGTTACTGCATATCACAAGTTCCTATTTTTTCAGCCTCTGATAACAATTTTTTAATGAATTTCTAGTTTTTCCGAATAGATCGCTCACTGTTTTTCAAGCCGAAGGCCACTTTAATTACAAAGCCAATACTACATATTTTATTTTTTTAAAATTATGGCAGGACCTTACCTTTGGTAACATCAGTTAGCTATTGCTAATAACATACCATTTCAAAATTTAGTGGTTTAAAACAATAACCATTTATTTTTGTTCACAAGTCTATAGGTGGGCAAGGTAGTTGGCTGGCTGGGCTTGGCTGATCTAAGGCTGACTTGCTCATGTTTCAACAGTTTGCCGAGTCTAGTTTGGGATTTTAATCAGTGGGATGACTGGACTTAATGTCTGTTATCATTTAGCAGGTTACCCTGGGCTGTTCACTTCATTCAGAGAGAGCACAAAGGACATAGGATAGGCCTTTTGAGGTCTAGTACAGAACAGGCACACTGTTATTTTCATCATATTCTGTTGGCCAAAGGAATTTGAAAGAATAAGCCAGATTTAAGGAATAGGGAAATAGATTCTAATTGTTGATGAACATGCTGCAAAGTCATACTTCAAAGGTTATGTTTATAGTGAGAGGTGAAGATTTGGAGTCATTTCTGCAATTTACCAAAATATATGTGTTTAATTTTAAAGTAGTTGTACAGTTTATACTCCCACCAGCAGTGAATACAAGTTGTGATTGTTCTACATCATTTCCAGAACTTGCTAGTAATAGTCTTTTTAGTTTTAGCTATTTTGGTGGGTGTCTGGTGGTATTTTATTGTGGTTCTAATAGTCTCTGAATTGCTAAGATGGCTTGCCTTTACTTTTTTTTTTAGTCAACCATTTGAATATCTACTTTTGTGAAAGGATGGGGAGGTGTGCCTCCAAAGTCTGTGTTACCTTCTTGGGCTGCCATTTCTTCTAGATCCTGGCCTGTAAATCATTACTTTGTTGTTAACTCTCCAAGGCTTTCAAGCAGATCCTTGCCTGCCTGCCTGCCTGCCTGCAGATTCCTTCCTTCCTTCCTCCCTCCCTTTCCCTTCCCTCTTCCCCTCCCTCCCTTCCCCTCCCTCCATCCCTTTCCCTTTCCCCCCGTTCACCCTTCCCCTCCCTCCCTCCCTTCCCCTTCCCCTCCCTCCCTCCCTTCCCCCTTCCCCTCCCTCCATCCTCTCTCACCCTCTTCTCTCACCCTCCTCTCTCTCTCTTTCCCTTCTTCTTCCTCTTCGTCTTTCTCTTTCTCCCCCAGACGGAAGTGCAATGGCATGATCATAACTAACTGGAGCCTTGATCTCCTGGGCTCAAGCAGTCCTCTGGCCTAAGCCTCTCAAAGTGCTGGGATTATAGGAATGGGACACCATGCCTGGACAGCAAAAGTTTTAAAATTTACATTTTAAATTATATTTTCTTAAGTATTTTTACTTAATGCTTAGTGTGAAAATCTCCTATTACTGAAAGACTAATTCATTCCTGTCTCTGTAGTTTTGACTTTCATTAATCTGATGGATTTGAGGATCCATATCTAAAGCTTTAAGAATTAATGTACATTATGTAAAGACCTTTGTAAATGAAGTGTCATTTGCCTTGCAAACAGTTTTTTTTGTTTTTGTTTTTTGTTTTCTGAGATCAGACTAATTTATTGACAGTTTTGTTGTACTTGACAAGTAACAGGTGCTAACATCTTTTGCAGTCTTGTCACAGGGACTAGAGGGTCTAGGTCACCATGTTCATTAATGAAGTCCAGGAAATTTTATTTCTCCTATGGCTAATCATTTACGTTTGACATGAATCTCTCATCTGTGCCTCTAGTCTCTCTGCTTCTACCTTTGTCTTCTATAGTGTGTTGCTCTCATAATAGTCATCCTTTTAAAATATAATTCAGATAATTTCTTTGTTCTGTATATTTTACAGGCTTTCCTTATAACTCGGAGTAAAACCCAAAGGCCTGTAAGAACCTACATGATCTAAACTCATGCTGCCTATTTGATTTCACCTCTTACCTTGTTCCCCCAGCCCCTCCACTCTGTTATGACCATAGAAGTTGCCTTGTGTTTCCTGACACTCCAAAATGCTCTTGCCTCATGGCCTTTGCACTTTTCATTTTCTCCTCTAGAATGCTTCTTCCCTGGATATCCACATGGATTGCTGTTTCCCTTCTGTTAGGTCTCTACTCGAGTATCATCAGAGAGGCCTTCCCTGAGCATACATTGCAAGTAATTACAGTGTCCCTCCTGTCACTCTTTATCCAAGTTCTGAGGTAGGTGCTGAGGAAATAAAAAGGATATTACGGTTCCTGCTCTGGACAAACTCAGTGATGTGAGAGAAAAAGGCTTTATGCAGTGCAGTTAATTGGGAAATGTGTCAAGCACCTAAAGTGGTGCCCCAAACACTGGATGCTTATACATGATAATGAACTATGGAGGTTTATTCCAAGTACAGGCTGAGTGCAAGATGCATGGGGTTGATATTGTCTAGATCCATAGAGAAGACTCCACAGAGGAAAACACATTTGAATTAGGCCTTAAACAGTAAGTGAAAAAAGGAATGCATGGTCTGGGTAAAAGGAAGAGTATACACAATGACTAAATTTATTAAGATTGAAACTTAAATGTATTGCTTGGAAAAATGTTTAATTCACCTCCCTAGTGGCTTAAAAAATAGTTAGAAAACATGTCATTTACAATATGAATAGATTGTTCCAATAACACTGTATTATGACTTTTCAGGATGGAATAGTTATGGACCAGGAATTGGAGGCAGTAAAGTACCTAATGTGATGTTGATATGCTAGACGCTTATAAATGGTAGTGAATTATAGAAGTCCGTTTCAAGTGCAGTGAGATAGCAAACAAGAGGTTGTTTTCTGCCCATTTGCCTCCTTTACTAGACCCTTGAACTTATTTTCTGCCTAACAAGTAAATGAGACTAGAAATAGAGATACGGGAGAGACTGTAATGAGTATTTGGATATATGTGTTGCAGAATTGTTACGACTTTTGCTACAGGTTACTGTTTTGAGGACGAACTATGAATTTTTAAAAAATATAAATTTACTCTGAAAATTTAGCTCAAATTCATTTGTTAATGAATTTGTACCTGCATTCGGCAATGAGCTGAATCCATTGTATTTTGACTTTCTCCTAGTAACTTAGCATCCTAATATCAGATGCTGTATTAAAACACGAGGAAGACAAGATGCTCTTTTTAATTAAATGTGATAGATAAAGCTAGAAAGACAGGTATGCAACTGAAGATGGATGAGTCTCTTAGGTACAAGGTAATAGATTTATACTCTTTAACAGCTCTTTTGATTGCATCACATCTAAAGATTTTATTTGAAGAAAAAGCCTAAGGAAGAACTGCTGTCTGTGAAAGTGCAAAGTAAATACCTGTATTGAAATGAACAATCTGCTGATACCAGAAACTTCTTTATTGTGAAAGCCTCTGTTATTTTCTTGGTCATCAGAACCTTGGCATATAAAAATTTAAGAAATCCCGTGGCTTTAGTTAAGACAACATGCATCTCATCACCTTTGTAATGAAAGTAGGAAGAGGATGTAGGAGAATGTTTCGGGTTCTGTGTTCTGCCTCTTTTACGGGAAGCAGTGTGATTCAGTACAATTGTTCTCATTTGCCAGTTGGTGAACCTGTGCTATTCTGTGTTGAAAATATTGGTATAAGGCTTTTTTCCCCAGGAGGCTTGTTTCTTAATTTCAGGTACTTTTTGTTCATGTTAATATCAGTTTTTAAAATAATACTGATGGTAAATAGTAGGGCTTTGAAAAATATCTCATTTCTTGGGAAATGAAATATTGATGGCGCCATGAAGTCTGCCAGTTGATTGGTTTGTTTTTGGTAAATGTGTATGTGCATGTGTATCTGTGTATTGTACTGGTCTGTGAAATCTAAATGTCTGGAAACTACTGATTACCTAGAAAGATCACGGGCTTTGGATTCAGCATACCTGGTTTAAATTCTTTCTCTGCTATGTTCTTATCTTTGTCATCTTTAAAATTGGGATGTGAATACTTATTTCCTAGGGTGGTTGTGAGAATTGACGAAGATAATGTATATATAATGATGTAGTGCCAGGTGTACAATAAAAGCTGAATAAATGTATTTCTTTCTTTTTCTTATAAGTGGTTGGGAATAGAATCTCAGGGGAAGTTACAAGTACAGTTGACCCTTGAACAATGCCGGGGCTAGGGGCACCAGCCCCTGTGCAGTGAAAAATCAGCATGTGACTTTTGACTCCCCAAGACCTTTATTACTAGTTGCCTACTGTTGACCAGAAGCCTCACCAATAACAGTCAACATATATTTTATATATTATATATATTATGTACTGTATTTTAGCAATAAAATAAGTTAGAGAAAGGAAAATGTTATTAAGAAAATCATAAGGAAGAGAAAATATGTTATTTCTTCATAAAGTGAAAGTGGAAGCAGATCTTCATAAAGATCTTCATCCTCATCATCTTCATGTTGAATAGTAGGAGGAAGAGAAAGGGTTGGTCTTGCCATCTCAGGTGGCAGAGGCAGAATAGATGGAGAAGGTGGAAGGGGAGGCACGAGAGGCAGGTGCATTTCATATAACTTTTATGGGGAAAAAAAACCCTCATGTACAAGTGGACCCCTGCAGTGCACACCTCTATTCTGTGGGCTTTTAAATAATCTTTTGAAAATATGCTGCTAGTTACGGTGTGGTCTTTTTTAAAATGAGAAATCAGAAGTTTTTCTCCCTCACGTTAATGATGGTCCAATTTTCATCACCATTTAAATTTGGTTATTTTTGCCACTTTTTGACTGATTGTAATATATGTTGACCTCATTTGATTCTAAAGTACAAGAAAATACGAAAATTATAAGCATGCACCTTAAGTAGTTTCATTGACCTATTGAAATTTATGAAATCTTTTTTGCTATAAACAGATGAGTACAATAATTTATAGATAGCTTTGTGAGTGTGGGTATTTTGTTTCCGGTTATACAGAAGTTGCATAATAGTCACCCACTCAGGTATTTTAGATTGGCATGGTAGTGACTGTCTAATAAGACTGCTACTATGTAATAGCACATACAGATAAGTGATATATCTATATATGTACATATATAGATTTTCTTTTTTTTATCATTCTCTATAATTGAACTTGCCAATTTAGAACTAATTTGGTTGAAAACATTAAATTGTAGATAACACTATAATTAACAACAAAAGTGTGTACTTTGCTTGAGAAATCTAAGTGTTTTAGAAACAGTGGTAAATGTCTCTATCAGTGTTTGGTTATCGCACAGAACACCTTATAGGGTCTACTTCAGAGTAGTAGTTTTGGAACTATTTTAGATACAACACCTTTTCAAAAAATTTATCAGATATTCAGAGTCTTAATATGTATCTGACAAAAATGGAGCAACTCTTGCTGGGTGAATGGGAGTGAAGGAGCCAGGCATTGTTAAGGATTTGTCTTGCTTATACTCCTCTGTCAGTTTCTAGAAACCTCTCTGCCACCTGTGGGGCTTCTTTACCAATTCTTTAGAGGTTCAGATAAGAAGAGTCTTGACTTAAAGACTAAGCTAAAGGAATAAATAATTATTTTACTGGAGTGAGGAATTTTTAGATAATTCAGCATTAGATATATACAAGTAACTTTTAATATCGAGAGGTAAAACATATTTCTCTACTAACTGGATCTTAGATTTTTAAAAGCATCTTTGTAATTTAAAAAATTGGCCTTTTCTTCTTAAAAATGTCTTATAATTTAAAAAAAGATAAAACAGGGCCAGGCACGGTAGCTCACTCCTGTAATCCCAGCACTTTGGGAGGCTGAGGCAGGCAGATCACCCAAGGTCAGGAGTTGGAGACTAGCCTGGCCAACATGGTGAAACCCCACCTCTAGTAAAAAAAACAAACAAAAAAAAATACAAAGAAAATGGGCCAGACGTGGTAGTGGATGCCTGTAATTCCAGCTACTCGGGAGGCTGAGGCAGGGAATCGCTTGCACCCGGGAGGTGGACGTTGCAGTGAGCCAAGATCGCGCTACTGCACTCCAGCCTGGGCAATAATAGTAACACTCTGTCTCCAAAAAAAAAAAAATGGATAAACCAAAAAATCAACACAAGGAAACTATCTTGATGATTTTGTGAATAGTTTATAGTATATAGGATTAATTTTATGGTATGGCATTCTTGAATTAGTGGAGATTATTATTTTATTATTATAATGTAAAGCACTAAGTTATGTCTTCTTCAACCATTTTTTGTTTAGAATGCTTTCTATGCTTTTGAGAAAAGATGAAATTATATGTCTCTCTTAATTTTTTAAATTAAATGATGTTCAAGGGAAAACCCACCCAGTTTCCATTTGTGTGAAATTTATGTATGTTTTTGGTGTTGTCTTGTATATAAGTAAATAAACATAGTTTCTACCCTTTCTCATTAGAAGTTACAGGTTTATGTACAAAGGGGTGATGGAAATACTTTGTGTAACTATTTTCCTTAGTCAATATAACACTCTGAGGCCAGGCCTGGTGACTCACGTCTGTAATCCCAGCACTTTGGGAGGCTAAGAAGGGCAGATCACCTGATGTCAGGAGTTCGAGACCAGCTCTGCAAACATGGTAAAAACCCCGCCTCTACTAAAAATACAAAAAAAAAAAATTTGTATTTTTTTTCTGGGTATGGTGGCACATGCTTGTAATTCCAGCTACCCAGGAGGCTGAGGCAGGAGAACTGCTTGAACCCAGGAGGCGGAGGTTTCAGTGAGCCGAGATTGGGCCATTCACTGCATTCCAGCCTGGGCACCACAGTGAGACTTGGTCTCAAAGAAAATAAAAATGAAAAACCACTCTGTATTAATTTCTGTTTTGTATTTCTGGTTAATTTTTCCCCGACCTCCAAATAAGTGGGAGTAATTGACAGTTGTTCACACAAAAGTTTAGATAATTCTATGATTAATTTTTCATTGGTTTAGAAAAGTGTCTCAGTGAGCATGCCTGTGTTGTCCAATGTTCATGCCATTACTGCTAATGAAATAAAAATGTTAAGCAAAAATAGTAACTGTCTATTTTAGTAACTGTCTATTTTCAGTTAGCTTTTAAAACACTAATTATAAAAGCTAACTTGTGGTTTACAAATGACCACATATATCTTTATTTCAAGGAAATTCTGGGTTACTTCATCTATTTACTCATAATAATGTCTGAAATAGTAAAAAGAGTGTGGATCTGGGTTTCACCACTAATTAAGAGTTAGTTGCAAAATTTTGGGGAAAAATTTATAATGTTCTTAGGTGGGTTGTGTTGTACAGCCCAAAGACGATATTTTACGTACTTTCACTTAATAAGCTGTAATGTGCCCTTGGCAAAGGAGGATGAAGAGGAGGTATAGCCTGAGCCCTGGAATTTGTCTGAAGTTCTTGGAGACTAAAGCACCCATGAAGACTTGGATCTACACAGAATGAATCATGGCCAAGACATGAAAAGTCAGTGATAAAGTCAGTATTGATCTCAGTCTATCGCTTACAGCTTTTCTAATTTTTAAAACATATTTAAAGAAAGTGTGTATCCCTCTCAAGTTTCTGACATGTCCTTATGCTGTTGAGGACCGAAGAGAATCCCTGAGACTAAGATGAGAATTGGCAGTGAACAATGAAAAGGAATTAAAATGAGAAAAGTCTGAATTATCTGGTTGCATTGATGAGGGAGTGCCTATGGTGAAAAGCATACCTCAGGCTATTTTAAATATCCTCTTAATCAGGTTCTCCTGGCTTTCATGCTTTGCTTGAAACACAGCTCTGATAATGCGTATTGTTGGTAATTGTATTTAAGGAGTATTTTTGGTAATTGTAATTTCTTATTACAAATTAACAGCCACTCACATGCTTCTTATGTACTTGGTGTATTAGTTGGCTAGGGCTGCCAAAATATCACAGGGTGGATAGTTTGAAAAACAGGCATTTATTTCTCACAGTTCTGGAAGAAAGTTTAAAATCAAGGTCTTGGGAAATTTGGTTTCTGGTGAGGGCTGTCTTTCTAGCTTGTAGATGCCTGCCTGCCTTGTCCTCACATAATCTTTCCTAGGGGTGTGTGTGTGCACTTGCACGTGCGCGGAGTTGATAGCGAGTGAGCTCTCAGGTGTCTTTTATTTACTTAAGTTTCTTTTTCTTTTATCTTATTTTCTAATCTAGTCTTCAGAGAGATGGTGTCTCTTCTTATAAAGGCACTCATTCTAACAGATCAGTGCTGTACCCTTGTGACCTTATTTAACCTTAAATACTTCCTTAGAGGCCCCATCTCCAAATGCAGCCACACTGGTGTTTACGGCTGTAAAATGAATTTTGGAGTATACAAGAATTCAGTTAATAATACTTGATTACCCTGTATCTGCCCTGGAGAGGTGGTTTATCTTACCCTTTTTTAGTCTAATCACATTTGGTGACATGCATTGAGGTGGGTCAACTATGATGGCAAACTCACTAAGAGTGTCATCCTGAACTATCCTGCATCGCTTGTGGCATGCCTAGACATTGTATGGCAGAATAAGCTAGCACATTTAAATAATTCTATAGTTTTATTCCTTGGCACATGGACTTGAGTCCCTTTGTCTGCAAAATGGTGATGATAATAGTTGTTCCTTAAAGTTGTTATTGGTCATAGTTGTTTAAGGGAATATATATTTTGAATTATAAGATGCAAAGATTATTTTTTATAAAAATGTACAATGTTCCTTTTTCTATTATTTGCAGAGCTTAAGGACTTGAATCCAGATCTTCTAATTACAAGTATAAGACTCTAGCCAAACATAACCATTTTTTCCAGGATAATTGGAATTCTCCATAGACAAGCACTCTAAGGGAAGTTCTGGCAAGTTTTTATTTGCACCATCTAATGCATTGAAATAAATTGCACCATCTAATAAATTGATATGCTGTGCTTCTAGCACTCGAGCTCTGTTAAGGGACAGACTACCTCTTCAAGTGGGTCCCTGGCCCCCGTGCCTCCTGATGGGGAGATACCTCCCAGCAGGAATTGACAGGCACCTCAGACAGGAGAGATCCAGCTGGCATCTGGCAGGTGTTGCTCTGAGACAAAGCTTCCAGAGGAAGGAACAGGCAGCAATCTTTGCTGTTCTACAGCCTCCTCTGGTGATACCCAGGCAAACAGAGTCTGGAGTGGACCTCCACCAAACTCCAGCAGACTTGCAGCAGAGGGGCCTGAGTGTTAGAAGGAAAACTAAAAAACAGAAAGGAATAGAATCAACATCAACATAAAGGACATCCACACAAAAACCCCATCCAAAGGTCACCAACATCAAAGACCAAAGGTAGATAAATCCATGAAGATGAGGAAAAACCAATGCAGAAAGACTAAAAATTCCCCAAACCAGAATGCCCCTTCTCTTCCAAAGGATCACAATTCCTCACCAGCAAGGGAACAAAACTGGATGGAGGGTGAGTTTGACAAATTGACAGAAGTAGGTTTCAGAAGAAATCGGTTATAACAAACTTCTCCGAGCTAAAGGAGCATGTTCTAACCCAATGCAAGGAAGCTAAGAACCTTGAAAAAAGGTTACAGAAATTGCTAACTAAAATAACCAGTTTAGAGAAGAACATAAATGACTTGATGGAGCTGAAAAACACAGCACGAGAACTTCGTGAAGCATACACAGGTATCAATAGCTGAATCAATCAAGCAGAAGTAAGGATGTCAGATTGAATATCAGCTTAATGAAATAAAGCGTGAAGACAAGAATAGAGAAAAAAGAATGGAAAGGAATGAACAAAAACTCCAAGAAATATGGGGCTATGCGAAAAGACCAAACCTATGTTTGATTGGTGTACCTGAAAGTGGCGGGGAGAATGGAACCAAGTTGGAAAACACTCTTCAGGATGTTATCCAGGAGAACTTCCCCAACCTAGCAAGACAGGACAACATTCAAATTTAGGAAATACAGACACCACCACAAAGATACTGCTCGTGAAGAGCAACCCCAAGACACATAATCATCAGATTCACCAAGGTGGACATGAAGGAAAAAATGTTAAGGGCAGCCAGAGAGACAGGTCAAGGAAGCCCATCAGACTAACAGCGGATGTCTCAGAAGAAACCCTAAAGCCAGAAGAGAGTGGGGACCAAGATTCAACACTCTTAAAGAAAAGAATTTTCAACCCAGAATTTCATATCGAGCCAAACTAAGCTCCATAAGTGAAGGAGAAATAAAATCCTTTACAGACAACCAGATGCTAAGGGATTTTGTCACCACCAGGGAGGGCTGCCTTACAAGAGCTCCTGAAGGAAGCACTAAATATGGAAAGGAAAAACTGGTACCAGCCACTGCAGAAACATACAAAATTGTAAAGACCGTCGACACTATGAAGAAACTGCATCAACTAACAGGCAATATAACCAGCTACCATCATAATAACAGGATCAAATTCACATGTAACAATATTAATCTTAAATGTAAATGGGCTAAATGCCCCAATTAAAAGACACACACTGGCAAATTGGATAGAGTCAAGACCCATTGGTGTGCTGTATTCAGGAGACCCATCTCACATGCAAAGGCACACATAGGCTCAAAATAAAGGGATGGAGGAATATTTACCAACAAAATGGAAAGAAAAAAAAAGCAGGGGTTGCAGTCCTAGTGTCTGATAAAACAGACTTTAAAGCAACAGATAAAAAAAGACAAAGGGCATTACATAATGAAAAGGGATCAATGCAACACAAGAAGAGCTAACTTTCCTAAATATATGTGCACTCAATACAGGAGCACCCAGATTCATAAAGCAAGTTCTTAGAGACCTATGAAGAGACTTAGACTCCCACACAATAATAGTGGGAGACTTTAACACCACACTTTTGACACTAGATCAATGTGACAGAAAATTAATAAGGATATTCAGGACTTGAACTCAGTGCTGGACCAAGCAGACCTAATAGACATCTGCAGAACTCTCCACTCCAGTCAACAAAATATATATTCTTCTCAGCACCACATCCCACACTTATTCTGAAATTGACCACATAATTGGAAGTAAAATACTCCTCAGCAAATGCAAAAGAATGGAAATCATAAGAAACAGACTCTCAGACCACAGTGCAATCAAATTAGAACTCAGGATTTAAAAACTCAAAACCACACAACTATATGGAAACTGAACAACCTGCTGTTGAATGGCTACTGGGTAAATAATGAAATGAAGGCAGAAATAAAAAGTTCTTTGAAACCAATGAGAACAAAGATACAACCTACCAGAATCTGTGGGACACAGCTAAAGCAGTGTTTAGAAGGAAATTTATAGCACTAACTGCCCACAGGAGAAAGCAGGAAAGATCTAAAATTGACACCTGACCATCACAATTAAAGGACCATCACAATTAAGAGAAGCAGGAGCAAACAAATTCAAAAGCTAGCAGAAGACAAGAAATAACTAAGATCAGAGCAGAACTGAAGGAGACAGAGACATGAAAAACCAATTCAAAAAATAAATTGATTCAAAAAAATCAATGAATCCAGGATTTAACAAAATAGATAGGCTTCTAGCCACACTAATAAAGAAGAAAAGAGAGAAGAATTAAATAGACACAATAAAAAATGATAAAGGGTATATCACCACTGATCTCACAGAAATACAAACGACCATCAGAGAATACTATAAACACCTCTACACAAATAAAGTCGAAAATCTAGAAGAAATGGATACCTTCCTAGACGCATACACCTCCCAAGACTAAACCAGGAAGAAGTTGAATCTCTGAATAGACCAATAGCAAGTTCTGAAATTGAGTCAGTAATTAATGACCTACCAACCAAAAAAAGCCCAGGACCAGACAGCTTCATAGCTGAATTCTACCAGAGGTACAAAGAAGAGCTGGTACCATTCCTTCTGAAACTGTTCCGAACAATAGAAAAAGAGGGACTCCTCCCTAACTCATTTTATGAGACTAGCATTATCCTGATATCAAAACCTGGCAGAGACAAACAAAAAAAGAAAATGTTGGCTGGGCGCAGTGGCTCATGCCTGTAATCCCAGCACTTTGGGAGGCCAAGGTGGGTGGATCATGAGGTCAGGAGATCGAGATCATCCTGGCTAACATGGTGAAACTCTGTCTCTACTAAAAAATAAAAAAAAATTAGCCGGGTATGGTCGTAGGCGCCTGTAGTCCTAGCTATTCGGGAGGCTGAGGCAGGAGAATGACGTTAACCCAGGAGGCGGAGCTTGCAGTGAGCCGAGATCGCGCCACTGCACTCCAGCCTGGGTGACAGAGTGACAGAGTGAGACTCTCAAAAATAAATAAATAATTAAATAAAATAAAATGTCAGGCCAGTATTCCTGATGAACATTGATGCAAAAATCCCTATAAAATACTGGCAAACTGAATCCAGCAGCACATCAAATAGCTTATCCACCATGATCAAGTCAGCTTCATCTGTGCGATGCAAGGCTGGCTCAACCTATGCAAATCAATAAATGTAATCCATCACATAAACAGAACCAATGACAAAAACCACACGATTATCTCAATAGGTGTAGAAAAGGCCTTCGATAAAATTCAGCACCTCTTCATGCTAAAAACACTCAATAAACTAGGTATTGCTGGAACAAAATGATAAGAGCTGTTTATGAAAAACCCACAGCCAATATCGTACTGAATGGGCAAAAGCTGGAAGTATTTTCTTTGAAAACTGGCAAAAGACAAGGATGTCCTCTCTCACCACCCCTATTCATCATAGCATGGGAAACCCTGGTCAGGGCAATCAGGGAAGAGAAAGAAATAAAGGTATTCAAATAGAAACAGAGGAAGTGAAATTCTCTTTTTGCACATGACATGATTGTATATTTAGAAACTACATTGTCTCAGCCCAAAATCTCCTTAAACTGATAAGCAAATTCAGCAAAGTCTCAGGATACAAAATCAATGTGCAAGCATTCCTATACACCAATAATAGAGAGCCAAATTGTGAGCAAAGTTCCATTCACAATTGCTACAAAGAGAACAAAATACCTAGGAATACAGCTTACAAGGGAAGTGAAAGACCTCTTCAAGGGAAACTGCAAATGACTGCTCAAGGAAATAAGAGAGTACACAAACAAATGAAAAACATTCCATGCTCATGGATAGGAAGAATCAGTATCATGATAATGGTAATACTGCCGAAAGTACTTTATAGATTCAATGCCATCCCCATCAAGCTACCATTGAACTTCTTCACAGAATTAGAGAAAACTACTTTAAATTTCATATGGAACCAAAAAAAGAACCCTTACAGCCAAGACAATCCTAAGCAAAAAGAACAAAGCTGGAGGCATCACATTACCTAACTTCAAACTATACTACAAGGCTACAGTAACCAAAACAGCATGGTACTGGTACCAAAACAGATACACACACACACACACACACACACACACACACACACACACACACACACACACACACACACCCCCACCCAGTGGAACAGAACAGAGGCCTCAGAAATAACGCCACACATCTACAACCATCTGATCTTTGACAAACCTGACAAAAACAAGGAATGGGGAAAGGGTATTCTGTTTAATAAATGATGTTAGGAAAACTGGCTAGCCATATGCAGAAAACTGAAACCGGACCCCTTCCTTACACCTTATATAAAAATTAACTCAAGATGGATTAAAGACTTAAATGTTAGACCTAAAACTATAAAAACCCTAGAAAAAAACCTTGGCAATGCCATTCAGGACATAGGCATGGACAAAGATTTCATGGCTAAAACACCAAAAGCAATTGACAAATGGGATCTAATTAAACTAAAGAGCTTCTGCACAGCAAAAGAAACCATCATCAGACTGAACAGGCAACCTACAGAATGAGAGAAAAATTTTGCAATCTGTCCATCTGAGAAAGGTCTAATATCCAGAATCTACAAAGAGCTTAAATAAATTTACAAGAAGAAAACAACCCCATCAGAAAGTGGGCAAAGGATATGAACAGACAATTCTTAAAAGAAGACATTTATGCAGCCAACAGACATACGAAAAACAGCTCATCATCAGTGGTCATTAGAGAATTGCAAATCAACACCACATTGAGATACCATCTCACGCCAGTTGGAATGACGATCATTAAAAAGTCAGGAAACACCAGATGCTGGAGAGGATGTGGATAAATAGGAATGCTTTTACATTGTTGGTGGGAGTGTAAATTAATTCAACCATTGTGGAAGACAGTGTGGCGATTCCTCAAGGATCTAGAACCAGAAATACCATTTTATCCAGCGGTCCCATTACTGGGTATATACCCAAAGGATTGTAAATCATTCTCCTGTAAAGACACATGCACATGTATGTTTATTGCAGCACAATTTACAATAGCAAAGACTTGCATGCAACCCAGATGCCCATCAATGATACACTGGATAAAGAAAATGTCCATGTATACACCATGGAATACTGTGCAGCCATAAAAAAGGATGAGTTTATGTCCTTTGCAGCGTCATGGATGAAGCTGGAAACCATCATTCCCAGCAAACTAACACAGGAACAGAAAACCAAAGACTGCATGCTCTCACTCATAAGGGGGAGTTGAACAGTGAGAACACATGGACACAGGGAGGGGGACGTCACACACCAGGGCCTGTCATCATGTGTGGGGATAGGGGAGGGATAGCATTAGGAGAAATACCTAATGAAGATGATGGGTTGATGGGTGCAGCAAAGCACCATGGCACGTGTATACTTATGTAACAAACTGCACGTTCTGCACATGTATCCCAGAACTTACAATAAAATCTGCCCATTATTTTGTGAATTATCGTATTTAAACTCAGTTGCTGCTGGTTGATGTCCAAAATAAGATTTTGCTTAGTGGTATGTCCACAGCTTACAAAAGATCAGAAAAATATATCTTTCAGCCCAGCAACTTTATATAGTACGTATGGTAAACTGTGTTGAATGTTAAGAAAACATCCCATATTGGCTTAACAGCTGCTATTTTTATAGCAAGAGGATTTTATTTAATATGTAAGGCTGAAGGGAGGTTCGAGAGGAAAATAAAGAAAAGCTTTGGATTATTAAAGGTGTGCGAAGGCTGTCACTTACATTGCTTCAGGGATAAACAGGAGGAAAGGAGTACTCAGAGGGAGTGAGCAATTATATAAAGAAAAATACTATGATGATGCTAATTGTGTTCTGTAGGAATATTGATGCTTCCTCTTTGTCTCTAAATGTGCTACCCTGAATTACAAGTTACCTTTAGCTTTTTGATTCTACAAAATCATAGGAGGTCCCTCAAATCTGGAGCATTTGCTCAGACTAACTATTGCTTTATGTTATCTACCCTAGGTAGGAAATATTTAAGTGTTTTTTCTTCAGTCCTACAGAGTTTTAGTCTGATACCTAGGAAACAGAGCTGAGTTCCTATTTGAAAAGATTTACTCAGTGTTTTGTGTTATGAAGTCATACTCCAGGGTATCTTTTAGAGCCACAGCCCTGAACCAAGCTAGGAGGCATGGAGAAGAGGAGCACAGGGCTTCTGAATCCTGGCTGTGCATAGATGTAGTTTAAAAGTGAAATATTACTAACCTTTACTCATCTGAGATAGTAAGATTTTGGAGCTTAAATTCTTCATGCTTTTTAATTACAAAAAAATACGATGAAATTTCAGTGTTGCTATTCTTGCAAAAATTTGAGTAATACAAGAATTGACAATATTAGAGGATGTCTTTAATAATTTTATGCAACACAATCAGATCTTTAACTTTTACTCACGTAAAGTTCGTAAAATTTAAACTGCTTAAAATAATGGCAGTATTAGAGTACTGAGATTCATAATAATGTAAATTAATACATATAATCCTTTCTTTTGTTTGTATATTATCTTTTAATATATAATGAAAATATTTAGGTAGTAAATATTGAGGTTAAGGCAAAGTCATATAATCTTAATTCATCTAACAGCTGCCTCTTGTTTCATATTTATTCCATTTTTGAAGTAGTTACAAATGAAAAAAAATTGTATTAATGCCTTGGCATTGAACAGCAGTTCTTAGAAATCAGGAAATTCCTAAGTTATACTTCCTCTAGCAGCAATATATCAACATTATTTCTATGAGTTTAGTTATATTCAATTTTCCTGTTATATATACACCTTTAAAATGTTATATAAGCCAATTTAAGCAAGTTAATATTAGAGTAGAAGTGTAAACTTCGGAATTTCCTGATTTTTAACATTTTACTTTCTATGTTATTTTGGTGAACTGGATCATCCAACTTAATTTATACAGTTAATATGAAAATACTTACAAAGAGCTAGGTTTTTTCAGCCATCATATTATGAATAGCTTTTAAAAAAAAAAAAGACTATTTCATCCTCTATGATGAAGTACTTAGTGTTTGCCCTTCACTTTTGGTAGCTTTTAATTTTTACCTCTCCAGCTATGATCTGAAGTCATTCCAAAACTTATGGTCAGTTCTTTGTTTTCAGTAAAGGAATTATAGTTTCATAAATTATCCACCTACTCTAGATGCATTGTAGAGATACAAATAGAATTGCATATGCTAACTGCAGAAGCCAAAGCATTGGGTATCACCTTCCTTGTTGATCCATTTTTTCTCCAACTGTTTTGGGGGTTTTGTTTTGTTTTGTTTTTATTTTTTGGAATAAGGACAGTCATAGTAATATGAATTCATTCCTTAATTCTTTTATTCAACAAACATCTATTGAAAATGTGCCATGTGCCATATACTTCCAGGTATTGAAGATACAGTAGTAACCAAAGCAAAGTCCTTTTCTCTCAGAGCATTCATTCTAGTAAGTGGAAAAAGAACGTAGATTGAGTGAGTGTATACTCCATCAGGTTGTGATAAACACTATGAAGAAAAATTAAGTAGGTTATGGAGATGGAGACCAATAAAGGTACTATTTAGACTGGGTAGCTAGGGAAGGCTTTTCTTCCTGGTAAGATAATATCTAACTAGATACCCAAAAGAGATGTGCATGTCTTAAGGAAAAACAATCCAGTAAGTAGGAACACCAAATGCAGAGACCCTGAGATGGAAGTGTGCTTGCTAAATTCCCAGAAGGAGGCCAGTGTGGCAGGAGTAGAGTGTGTGGGAAGAGAGGTTCAGATGATAAGGTGAGTGTAATAATGGGTATGGGAGGACATGGAATTCTGTATTGCCTTATAGGCCTTGATAAAGACTTTGAATTTTCCCCAAAATGGAGGATGTTGAGCAGAAAAGATACATGTTCTGAAGTATAGTCTACAAGGATCACTATAACTACTGCACAGAAAACAGATTGCAAGGGAGCAATGATATAACTGATGGATAATCAATTAATAGAATAACCATTCAGTCAAGAGATGGTAGTGGTTTCATCCAGAATGATGATGGTGGAGGTAGTGAAAGGGGAATTCCAAAATACTTTGAAGGTGGAGATGATAGGATTTGTTGGTTAGATACAAAGTGTGGGACAAAGTGAGTCATTAAAGATAACTCCAAAATTTACCTGGATAACTTGTGTCTCTCTTACTTGCCTATAGTTGTCTTTGCAGAAATCCTCTCCTAACCATTTTGGATTTTCTCTAGGTAGTAGCCACTCTTACTCCATTTTTAATCAAAGCTAACAGTTGCCTTTGAAGTCTGTTAATGTGTCCCATAACTTCTCTATAAAGAAATGGTCAATTTCTAAATGTTTACTTAAGTTTGAAACTCCTTTAAGCAATTTAAAACATCAGATTAACTTTTCTTTCTTTTAAATAATTGTACCTTATGGCAGATATAATATAGCTTGCTGATTAAGAGATGTGGAGAACCAGTTTGCTGGGGAACAGAGCTCTTTGTGGTCTCTCATAACTATTTCCTTCCTGAAGGTCTTTCTAAATGCCACATTCAGAGTGACTTTTCTCACCACCACATTTCAAACACTCTCACATTACTTTCTATCTCCTTACCTTGTTTTATTTGTCTCAGTTGTATTTAATACATGATATATATATTTGTTTGTTATTTTTGTGTCTGTATCACCTCACTAAAATACAAATTTCGTAAGGGCAGTGGCTTAAAAAAAAAAAACTGCTGCAGCTCAGTGGGCTAGGTAGTTAGTAACTTACTGTAAATGAATTGAATGAATAGTCGGTTTTAAGTAGATCTCCTTATGTCACATAATGGGTGTTTATTAAATGGCAGCATGAAAAGAATAATGGGCATCCTTGTATATTGCTAGTGTGAATGAATGTAAAAGTGTATAGCCACTCTGGAAAACAATATGGCACTTCATAAAAAAATTATACATAGAAACCATATGACCCAGCATTGCTACTTCTGGGTGTATATTCAAAAGAATAGCAAGGACTCAGATATTTATACACCCATGTTTGTAGCAGCAGAATTCACAATAGCCAAAAGGTGGAGGCACCCCAGGTATCCATTGGCAGATGCATGGATAAACAAAATATGGTATATACATGCAATGGGATATTATTTGGTCTTAAAAAGGAATGAAATTCTGCCATATGCTGTAACATGGATGAAACTTGAAGACATTACGCTATATAAAACAAACCAGTCACAAAAGGACAAATGTTGTATGATTTTATTTTATGAGGTACATAGAGCAGTCAAATTCATAGAGACAGAAAGTAGAATGGTAGTTGCTAGAGGCCGGGGGAATGAAGAGTAGGGAGTTATTGTTTACTGGGTACAGAGCTTCAGTTAAAGAAGATGAAAAAGTCTGGAGATGGATGGTGGTGATGGTTGCACAATATGAATGTACTTGATGCCACAGAACTGTATACTTAAAATGGCTAATTTGGTAAATTTTGTGTTACGTATATTTTACCACAATTTAGAAAAAGATAAAAATGTTCTGAGCTTGAATCTCACGTTCACCTTGTTGGCTTTTTGGACTTATTCACTGTTTGTTTGTTGAGACAGATCGTCTCTGTCTCCCAGGCTGGAGTGCAGTGGCGCAATCTTGGTTCTCTGCAACCTCCACCTACAAGATTCAAGCAATTCTCATGCGTCAGCCTCCAGAGTAGCTGGGATTACAGGCATGTGCCACCACACCCTGCTGATTTTTTTCTGTTTTTAGTAGAGACAGGGTTTGCCAGGCTGACCAGGCTGGACTCCAATTCCTGGCTTCAAGTGATCCGCCCTCCTCGACCTCCCAAAGTGTTTGGATTACAGGTGTGAGCCACCGTGCTCAGCCTGGACTTATTCACTGTTCTGCTTTAGGCTTTTACAAATAGAATCTGAAACATTTAACCTAACATCTGAGATGTGGTTTTGCCACTCTTATTCCAAGTCCTTTAATTTTGTATGTCTTCATTTTAAAGTCCCTAAAGCTCATGTTATTAATGGTTATTTTCCTATATGTTTTGCTTTATCTTGTATATAAAATTCATATTTTAAAGTCTTAAATTCTGTTTTCTGATGTTGAGGTCCTATAAGGTTGTACTCTTAATGGGTATAATAATAAATAATTAAATAATTTTCTCATTTAATTATTATTTTTTTAAAATTTCCCACTTACTGGTTCTCATGTTGTTATTCTGTGTTATAAGTTATTTATTTCTTATGATTGTTGTTAGTATCTCCCTAAATCTAATAAGGAGACAGAAATCACAAAGTAATTTTAAACAGGGGAAGTTTAATATAAAGAATTATGAAGCTGTGATATGTGAGTAACTATAAAAGTGTAAAGAGAACTGGAACAAACATACTAGGCCTGAAGGAGGAAAGTCTTTAAGGAAAGAACAACTTGGGAGAGGGTCCTTCCCCAGAGTTAAGAGTTCGGACCTTGTTAGAGAAGGTACAATCTGCTGGGGCCAGAGTTGGTCTGTAGTTGCTGGACAAGCAGGAAACAATCTTTTTGGGGTTGCAGTCAAGCTGAGGCTCCTGCATGGGCTTGCAAAGATAGTCACAGTGCTACTGACTGGTAGCATGTTCTAGAACACATACTGTGTTGGAAGAGCCTTAGAAAGGTGATTAAGACAGGGATCCAGTGGACAAAGGGTCTGAATGGAGATGGGAAATGGGAGGGATTGATGGTATTGGGTGGACCAGAAATAAGCTGGGACATTTGGAATGGATTTTGAGAAAAGAAAGAAAGAGACAACTGTATTTTTCTTCCTCCTCTCGTCTTATATTTAAAATACACGTAAATGTAAATGCTCTTTCCATTAATATCTTTTCATTTTCATTGCTTTAACTGAAGCTTTTACTATCTCCATCCTAAGGGACTGCATTATTCTCCTAATTTATCTTCCTGCCTTCAGAATCTTCCTCTTCCAACCTAGTGTCATTTTTCTGAAACAAAGTTCTAATATGATACTTTCCTGCTTAAAATGTCTAAGTGACCCTCCCCCCGTCAACTGCAGAATAATGAGACTTTGTAGGATCAGATCTCTGCCTACTCTGTTTCTTTTCATCCCACTTTCCCATAGTCATCCTAGGAACTTTCTGCATTCAATTTTTCAAAGATTTTCAAGCATCATTTTCTTCTCCTTTGCATATTTTATCTCTTCTCTTCTCCCTTACATTTGCATCTGGAAAAATCTATCAGTCCTTTAAAACTTATATGCCACCTAGTGTTTCCTTGTTTGCCCAAACCTTCCTCAGTGCTAAGTGGCCATTTTACTTTGAACATATTTGTATATGTCTCTCATCCCACTTATACTGAGTTTTGTTTCCTTATTCATATTTCTCCTTTTGGAATTTACACAGCACGTAGTGGGTGCTTAATAAATGTTTATTATCTGAACAAATAAACCTGCATTCTTGGCTTTAATATTCTTTTACTCAGATAATATGAGCATGTACCCTAACTTAAAAAGATAGGGTTCAGAATGGTACACATTATACTTGAGAGTTTTTTGGGCTCTTGTGTGTTTTGTGCCTGTAAAAGAAATAAAACCCCATTTCTATAATTACTTCATTTGCCTAATGTTTAGATGTATAGCTGTATGATAGATAAAGCAAGTTAGAGATAAGGAAAGTAAGGTGAAAATGAGCCATCTGCTGAAATGAATGATGGAGTTGAAATAGAAACCACTTCATTTTGGATTGTCTTCCTTTATTCGCACTAGTATTACAAGATCGCTTAGATAAATATTTATTTATTGAGCCTCTACTATGTAACAAATATTGTGTTAGACCTGTGATTCTAGGTTCTTTCCCACCTCTAAGATTCTGTGATTAATTAGTAAGATTTAAGCCTTAAACAAAACTTACTTTATAAAATTGTTCTAAAGTAGATGATTACTTTATGTATTTGGAGTTATTATACAATTACTATAAAATTAACACATATTAAAGTACAATAAAACCCCTGAAGACACCAAAAATGTACATTGGGTTTGCAAATGTACATGTGTAAATATTTATAATTTTAAAAATTTGTGCATAACTATAATAATGGGGATGATGCCCCCGTTTGAGTTCCTGTCCCTAAAAATATTTGCTATTCTAATAATTCCTAAGAAGCACTTAATATTATATATAGCACCAGGAGATATATATCATCTCAGGCCAAGTTTACTTTCTAGCCTAGATGGGCCTTTTGCAGTTAGTTGACTCTGCTTTTCTTTTTTTTTTCTTTTTCTTTTTTTGAGATGGAGTCTTGCTCTTTTGCCCAGGCTGGAGTGCAATGGTATGATCTTGGCCCACTGCAACCTCCGCCTCCCAAGTTCAAGTGATTCTCCTGCGTCAGCCTCCTAAGTAGCTGGGATTACAGGCACGTGCCACCCTGCCCGGCTAATTTTTTTTGTTGTTGTATTTTTATTAGAGACAGTGTTTCACCATGTTGGTCAGGCTGGTCTTGAATTCCTGACCTTGTGATCAACCCGCCTCAGCCTCCCAAAGGGCTGGGAATACAAGCGTGAGCCAGCATGCCTGGCCCCAACTCTGCTTTTCTTAGTAGCATTAAGGAAAGTTGGTTTATAATAAGGTTTTAGCACAAAGGTTAATGCCCTGATTTATTCTCAGAAGTGGTTAGCTGTAGTTGATGCAGATGGCCATTAGGGTGTATTCATATAAATATCTTCCATTCTAAAGTGTTAAGAAAATATAATATTGTATACTTTAATTATTCACTTACATTAGATACATGTTATTTAATAATATACCTGAACCAGAGACTTAGGGATTTTAGATGCTGTTTGTTAAAGGAATACAAAATAAGCTTGTTTTAAAATGTAATACATCATGCTTCTGGCCCCATGTTTACCCATGTAATTTTATGATTCCATAGATAAAATAGCTGAAAGAGAACCATTATGTTATCAAACACTGTGTCATGCTTGCTGAGTTTGCAAAAATATAAAACATACAATACGTAACTTTTATCTTCGGGAAGTTTATAACCTAGTAAATAAGATTCAATACACATAAAACCTTTAATGTACGATCAAGTGATGAAGTATTAAGACTATAAGTGTTCTAGGAGTTAAATAATTTTAAAACAGATTTTAGAAACAATCTAATTTAATATCTCCTTTTTTTGATGAGGAAGCAAAAGTCTGGACTAGCTGTTTAACTCAAAAATCCGCCCAGAGTTACACTACTGGATAATGTCAGAACCAGAGTAAGAACACAGGTTTCCTGACTTTGGCCTGGTACTCTTTCCATTTGTAAATACCCATGAGCCTGTGTGGAATGGGCTTGATTCAAAGCATACAGAAGAAATGAGACATTGAAGATATGGGTAGGTGGTGGGGAGAAGAGCTCTTCCACAATGGAAGGAGCAAGAAGGAAGCTTAAAATACCTGGCACAGAACATAGGGGATGGCCTAATGAGAGTAGAAGGTACACAATAGGAATTAATTTCAGTTAGTAACCTGGGCCTGGGTTGAAGAGGTCCTTGCAAACCAGGTAGTTTTTATGGGATAGGCACCAGAATGCTTTTATAGATTTCTTGAGCAGAATGACTTGATAAAAATTATATCATTTTATCAACTGGAAGGTCAGTGTGATGGTAACCATGAAAGACTGAAGTAATATTGAGGCAGGAAAAGGTAGTAGTAGTGGGAATGAAGTAGAAAACTGAAATCTATAAGATGTTTCTTGGAGGAAAATGATTGAACGAGATGGCAGTTTTCTATAGAAAATAAAGGGAAGAAGAGTGTAGCAAGCAGAATGCTATTTCCATGGACAGAAATAAAATAACTTGGAAGGAGGGCTGGGATGAATTGAGGTTTTAGGGTTAATAATTGATTATATCTGTTGTATACACTTAGAGGCGCTTAGGTTATCTCTGTACATTTTCAGTTATATGTATAAAACATTTTTGAATGGAATAATACATTCAGGTTTATAGAAACCTTGATGGATATGGTTTAATACAAATTAGCAATAGTATATCTAAATTTGTAATTGTCACTGATCTATTGCTTAGGATATATTTTAAAATGTGTTCACTAAATTATGTTTTCAGTTATTCATTTATCTTTTGTTTAGGTCCTAAGCCACTGAAATGGAGTATGAGAGAAGTGTATATTTTTTCTAATTTGATTTTTTTCCTGTATTAGTCTTGGAATAATGGATTTGATTTTTATACATAATTTTAGTGCCTCATGTTTTTAATAATAGTTGCCTAGAGAATGCAATTTATTGTGAAATTTTCTATTAGCAATTCATTCTAACTGTTTAAGAAATTATACATTTTCTGTTTTTGTGACCTTCATTCTTAAAAGTTTGTTTGAAAAACAATTTTAGTGGAACTAAAATTAAAAAAAACAAAAAAAACCCTGGCTAAAAAAATGTATTTTTAAAGCTATTTTTATAAAAATCAATTTTTTTTGACTTGGGGTCATTTAGGGGGATTGTATATATTATAGTATATCGGCTATTGACTACATTTTAATTCTTATCATTTTAATGAATTTTTTGTTGTAATTTTTAGGAGAAAATGAGGAAATGCTTATTTTGAAAGTCTTAATTACCCATATGTGGTGGCTCCTGTCTCTCATCCCGGCACTTTGGGAGGCTGAGGTGGGCAGATTGCCTGAGCTCAGTAGTTTGAGACCAGCCTGGACAACATGGTGAAACCCTGTTTCTACAAAAATTACCTGGGCATGATGACACACACTTGTAGTTCCAGCTACTTGGTGGGCTAAGGTGGGAGGATCACTTGAGCTCGGGAGGTTGAAGCTACAGTGAGCTGAGACTGTGCCGCTGTACTCCAGCCTAGGCGACAGAGTGAGACCCTGTCTCCAAAAAATATAAAATTTTAAAAAAGTGTTTATTATTCTTGCTGTACTTTCATTTTAATTATAAACCTATTTTATTTCTCTAATGTACTTCTCTGTTGGATTACATTGAGATCTCTGGAAGTGGTATGTGAATGTATGGTCAGTTGATATTCAGTATGTGAATTCTAAATGCTGACGTTTATGCTTTTGGGATGTTTGTTTACCAGCGTTCGTATTATTGGCCAAGATTATGCTTTATATCTTCTGTCTTCTGAAGTTGTGTGAAACAGTGATACAATGTAAATTAAAGCTGAACTAGTGTTTTACAACTAATATGAAAGAAATTAGCAGAAATCAGAGTAGTTTAAACCCATCTACATTATTGTACTGAGTTTTGAGTCATAGATTTAAAAAAAAGTATGAAACATGGTTAATCATAAAAATCCACATAAATGAGGAAATAATAATAGGAAGTCTGTTTTGTTGAATTCTAGAAATATTTTTAGAGAAATATTATTTTGAAATGTGCCGGATACTTCTGGTCCAAGGACCATACTTTGAGAATCACTGTTATGTGATAGATCATGGTGGAACCATTTGACCTAATCAAGATGAAAATGGGAAGGAAGATTTTTTAATTTAAGAAAGTGATCTTTAACTTCTGGCACTGTGCTCTTGCTTATCACGCTAGTAGGATATTATAAAATTAGTCAACATCTCAGTATTTCTTTAGCTAAACTTTCTACTCTATTCATTTATTTGGTAAATATTTACTAAACATCTAATATGTGCCAGGCATATTTAGAACTGGAGATAGAGTAGGATAGACATAGCTCCTGCCCTCATGGAGTTTATATTCTCTTATGGGACATATATATGGACAAAAACAGGTAAACAGGCAAATTATGTAGTTGCCAGTTGAAATATGTCATGTGAAGGACAAGAACAAGGTGATAATTGATACTATTAGCAAACTATTTTAGGTGTGGTGATCTCTAAGGAGATGGCATTGCAATTGAGACCCACAGAAGAGAAGCAACTAGGTCTATTAGGAGGGAGGCGCAATATTCGAGTAGGCAATTGAATGTATGCAGGCTCTCAGGAAAAAACAAAGTTTCTTTAAGAACTGATAATACTGTAGCTCTAGGCTACCATTTAATATTAAGGTTATGGATGGAAGGCAGGGAGGGAGGTGAAAGAGAAAGGAGAGAAATTAAGAACAATAGGTTTCTGGTTTATGTAAGTTAACGAATGGTAGTATTGTTTACTGAAATGGGGAAGAGGTGTGGGGGATGGATGTCGGGGATCTCAGCTGTGTTTTGAGAGAGTTTAAGCCAAAAAAAGTCAGTTGAGGTGATTAAAAATTGATACATTAAAGTGAGAAAGAAACTTTGTTGCTGAGAAATTTAGAATATTTCTCAGATATTAATAAAATTTAGAGAAAACAGTATTCTAGAGAAAACACAAAGATTATCAATTAAGAGGAAAACAATCCATTTGAGGAGGTTTAAGGGAATGTTGACATATACAAATCTTAAAAAGTTAGAAAGCCAAGTAAAAAGGGATTAAAATTCTATCTCCAAGTGGAAAAAATCAGATTGTCCAGAAAATAATAAATACTTGATTGATAGGGTTTGACTGTGTCTCCCCACCCAAAATCTCATCTTTAATTGTAATCCCCATAATCTTCACATGTCAAGGGCGGGATCAAGTAGATGTAATCGAATCATGGGGGTAGTTTCCCCCATGCTCTCCTTATGATAGTGAGTCTCATGAGATCTGATGGTTTTTTTAAGCATCTGGCATTTCCCCTGCTTGCACTCACTCCATCCTTCCACCCTGTGAAGAAGGTGCCTGCTTCTCCTTTGCCTTCGCCCATGATTGTAAGTCTCCTGAGGCCTCCCCAGCAATGCAGAACTGTGAGTCAGTGAAACCGCTTTCCTTTGCAAATTACCCAGTCTTGGATATTTCTTTATAGCAGTGTAAGAACAGAGTAATACGATGATCATAAAGAGATTGTTGATGAGAGAGGCCATTGACTCACTAGAGAACTAGAAATAAATTACCATGGGCATATAATATCTAACATTATATTGAGTTAGTCAAAATATGAAATGTTAATATTTATAGGAGAGACTAAGGATGATGCAAGAACCGAAAGAAAAATGTTCCTAGAAGATCTAAAACCTAAAGATCTTAGCAGACTCCTTGAGAAAAATGTAAATGACCGAAGTAGTTTTGAAAATCTGGTTTTAGCTAGCTCATGCCCTAGAATTTCAATGACTACATATACTCATTAAAATGAAAGTCAATCTTTTTTTTATTTTTAACATATCTTTCAGTTATCCAAGGGACTATTAGGAGGACTTCAATAACCCATATCCTTATGAAAGTGAATTATAAGCCTCCTTGAAATTAATAAAAATCTTCAAAGTAGTATTTAATTTAAACTTGTAACTTTCTTTGTGTTCTGAGAGAATGCCTTTTCTGTATATTTTAAAGAAATAGACCATTTCTGTTTTGTTCACTAATATATTCACTGCACTTAGCACACTGCCTGCGACAGAGTAACCATTTAATAAATACTTTTTGAATGAATGTAGAAATATAAATTTTACATTTAGTTTTGGGTTACCTGGATAGCTGATAATTAACGAAGCAGTTCCTTTGTTGCCCTTAGGAAATGTCTCTACTGTGATCATACTCAAGTATATTTGGTGGCAGGCTATACGTGAATAGAACTAGTGCTTATTAGAAATGTGGTAGGATGTTTTTGAGATTTATGTTTCCATGCACTGCAGAGCATACTGGTGTTATTTTAAACAAAATATAACTTTCAGATGTTGTGTGGATTTTAATTATTTTAATCAGTCTCCTGGTAAGGGTTAATAATCACAGTTAACTATGTTGTTCTCAAATTCCAAATACTAAATTACTGAGGTCATGGTGCTTTTGGGAACAAATACTATTAATGACTAGTAAAATAAGTTTTATGGATCTCATATCGTTTCTGGAAGACCAATAGATGTATTTATTACCATAATAACACATAGAAAAAGGACAGACATTTCTATGTGGTCCTTAGTTCTCGCTCTCTGTTTTTTTCTAAATCCAGCATGTCATTCCTTTTGTATTCACTCCCTAATTATGTATTTACGTTTTGTTTATTTTTCTTAACTATATATCTGACCTTTATTTTTTTTTTCTGAAGGTCTTGATTAAAATCAGCTTTACTCTACAATAAGTTGAATTGATTTGGGCTGCTTTTTCTCATGAGCCTATTATTTAGTGACTGTTTTCCTCAAATATTTGTTTCCCTGACTTTTGTTACTTCTTCATAGACGTATTTTTAGTAGTTGCAATTTCACCTCCACCCAGCCTTTCTGGGTTGATAATACTGGTTAACACTGACTCTTAGGGTACAATCTCATAGTGTTGGTTTAGAATTAAGATATAATGAACACCAAACCTAAAAAATCAGTGTCAACTTTTACTCCAGTAGCAGTGGAGTTATTTACCAAAAGAAAACAGATTCAGCAGTGATCTGTTACAATGCCTATGTTATGCCCTATTAATCTAAAATAGTTGCATGATAATTCTCTAGGGTTGAGCTGTTTTTAATAGTATGTATGAGAAAACATTTTATGGGCTTTTAGCCAGAAGATTTTATATATAAATGGTAGTAGAGGAACACTGTTAAATTGATGAGTCTTGGAGGCAATGTGATATAATCGATTTTGGGGCTTTGAAATCAGCTTTGAATCCTGACCACTTCACTTATTAACTTTGTGACTGTAGGCAAGTTACTTGACCTCTCTGGGCCTTAACTTCCTATTTTGCAAAATGAGAATAATATAACTTCCTGAAAAGAATTTTGCAAGAATAGAAGGCAGTTATACAAAATGTGTGACAAAAGTTTTGGCACATACAGGTTTCTTCCCAAAGATGAACAAGTCCTACTGCTAAGTATAGAAAGGGAGATACAAGTAAAGTTTCTTCGTTATTTCTTAGAGATTTGTGCCCATAGATCTTTATATTGTCTTAACCTGTGTGATCTACAATGACCCATACTAGAATGTGTGTCTTAAGAAAGCATAGAATTTTTACGCTTTTGTTCAGTTTGAACAAAAATCATCAGTTGTGCTCTGAGTCCTAGGTATCTTCTAGATATAAGTATGTGGGAAGGACAAAGACAAGGGGCATTTAACAGAACCTTAGGTCCTACTTCTAGCAGAGCAGCTATACGTTTCTGTTTTACCATTTGTATTTCTGTGTAATATATTGATTGAACAAAGGGGTCTGTGTATTACAAAAAAGCTAGAAAAAATACAAGCAAGGTCAAGCAGTCTATTTCGTGGCTTTCATTTTTCTCAGATCCCACCCTGCTTTCTCCTTGGCATTTTAAAGTTTGTGAGAATGGGTGGGAGTTAGAATGGGGAAGTAGGGAGGAATTCCATTCTGTCTTACTGCGTGGAGTTCTCAGAGAACAAAACATAGCAAAAGGACAAGGGTCCTGTGCAAAGAGGGCATTCCTGGTGGAAAAATTCCTTGACCTCCTTAGCTCTTGCATTGAACTCTACCCACAAAGAGCCATGTTTTGAGCCTTCATTACAAATTTTACAACTGTTAAAAAACAAATACAGATATCTTGCCTCTGATTACTTCCTCCTCTGACTACAATGAGATGTCTTTATTAGATCCTTACTATTTTCATTATTTTCTTATCTTAGACTCTAATCACTTTACTCTCATTTCAGTGTCTGCAAGTTCTTTTCTCATTAGTCTTCTCTGTAACAACCAGCAAGAACTCTGACCCTGAATGAATCTTACCTGACTTTACTGCCATCAAGCATTTTTGGAGAAAATAACACATTGGGCTAATGGTTACCTATAATTTCCTGAGGTCTGGGTTCCACCCCTTTTAATCATCTGAGGAATTTTTCTTTCCTCCATCTTCATTATCTTTCTCCTTGTAGGATTTTTACTGTCAACATTTAAACATGTTCAAATAAATCCAAGCATCAAATGAAGGTAACAAATAATCAACTTGTTGGTTCAGCTGCAACTCTGTTTCTCACCCCACAGTCAAACTTTTTAAACAAATTGTTTATTTTCATTGTCTTTAGCCCATTCCAATACAGCTTCTGCTCCCATAAGCCAAACTGCTTTTGTAAATTTGTTTCACTTCCCTACTTAGCATTTAACAGATTTCCCATTACCTTCTGATAGTCTCATATCCCTAACATTATATTTATACAATTCTGTCTCTCCTTTCTAGCTATAAGCACTTTTCTCATTTCATGAAATATAGTTAATATTCTCCTCCTTCTCTGGGTTTTTTCAGGTTCTATCCTTTAACTGGTGAACACTCTCTGCCTTCCTCAACTCCTCCCACCTAACTGTTCAGTTATCAGATGTCGTCTTCTGAAGGAGGTTTACCGTGACCTGAACTGGTTGAGTTCTCCTACTTTATACCTTCTCTTCACAGCACTTGTCACATTTGTAATAATGTATTTATCATTCTCCCTGTGCCTTTTAATGTTGGCTTCTAGAGAGTAGAGATCCCACTGGTTATAGGACTGGATACCAGAAAGGAGCTCAAGAAATATTTGTTGAAGAAATGACTGAATAAATTAACAACTGTAGCTTTTCCAAGTTCAGTGCATCAGTTGTGTCCTTGGCCTTATTAGAGTGTCTTTTCCTTAGCAGCATAATGAATTTTAAGTGGATAAAAACTATTAGTGATTCCACTAGAGTTATTAAGCACTGTAGCCAGTAATACATCATAGGTGCACAACTATATACTTTTCCTTTATTGTCCTCTCCTTTTTGCTTTAAAAATAACTATAAATATGTAATAATTTCAAATATTAGGAAGCTGAGTATTTTGTTTCTTATGGCACTTTTAATCAAATCTCATTATTTATTGAGTACTACTCAGTGTATATCCTAAAGTAAAAAAGAAAAAAAAAAAAAGGTTTCTAAAAACCAAAACAAGACACTTTAAAAACAGTGTAGGAATACATGTGTTCTAAAGAGACCCCAGAAAGTCTCTTTTCTTCCTGAATATATTAGACCCTTTTGAGCTCCTAATGCTGTAGAATAAATGAAATATTATGAAACTTAGGAACTATCTGAAAGCTAAATGTTTAGCTAAAATGTATGATAAATTAATGAACATACAAAGGAACAGATAGCAGTGGCAGTGTATTTGTTTTGTAAGTTTTATTTACATGCAAAATAATTGTATATGCATTTAAATATAATTGAATGGTATACATATGTATAGAGATTGCTGCCATATTTGATGGATTGGTAAATAGTATTAGAATTAATTTCTGAAGAAATTTTAGTGTAAAGATTTTGATGTAAAAAAAATATCCAGCAACCTATCTATTTATGGCTGTAACAAGGAAGAGTGATTTGGACTACTGCTACAAAGTAGATTAAATGATCTCTAAATTTCTTCATGTATTAACATTCTCTAAATTACTTTGTATATTAATATTTACATATAATATATTTGTAGTATATTCTAATTTAAATATGCAACAGAAATTTGGAAATGAATATAGTTTGTATTCAACTGTGTTGAGAAAGCGTAGAATAATAATTAAATTCTTTTTTTCAACCAAACATTTTTATAAATAAAATTGCTGGATTCCAAGTATTTACACTTAAATAACTTTATGTTATAAACAGTGTTTTTTAAAATACTTTCTTTATGTCTTATACTTTATTTTATTTAAGTTATAGTCATGTGTCTTGGGTAGAATTCTGAGAGAATAATAAGGGACTTTACCCTGTAATCACAGAAGCAGTTTGGTAATATAGGAACCAAGTGACAGCTTTTCTTTTTCAAGTATAGATTCAGATCTGGACAGGAATCTTTAGGGGTGACCTAAAACATCATTATGTCAGTTTACAGCAGAAGGCTTACTCTGTTAGTTTCTAGTAGCTATAATGGAAACTAACCTAGATGAACATTGGTACCTACTTTGCAGTTAGTGACTGATTTTATTTGACCAATTAGCACTCATGAGGGAAAGGAAAATAAGTTGTCCATGACCTGTCATGATTAACTCCTAAGGGACAAGCTTTGATTACCTGTTAGGTTTGTTGTTTTTGCCTTATCAAGTCCACTTGACTTCAAGTATGTTCTACAGGCAGAATACACTGGGGGTGGCGGGCATGGAATTTTTTTTTGCTATAATTAGAGCCAATAAGGTTGATTTAAGTAATCAGTTTTTGCCTCTGTTCTACCAACAATTGTGTGATATTAGGAATATATTTCTTGTGTTTCTTTTTAATAGTTTTTATTTTATTTTTTTAAAAATGGAACACTTCATAAATTTGTGCAGGGGCCATGCTAATCTTACCTGTACCTTTCCAATTTTAGTATATATGCTGCTGAAGTAAATGAGCACATGGTTTTAATCTTTCTTTTCTTTTTTCTTTTGCTTTTCTTTCTTTTCTTTCTGACAAGGTCTAGCTCTATCATCCTCCAGGTTGGAGTGCAGTGGCACAATCTCAGCTCAACTTCCACCTCTCTGCTCAAGCAATCTTCCCACCTCAGCCTCCTGAGTAGCTGAGACTACATCTGTGCACCACCACACTTGACTAATCTTTGTTTTTTTGTAGAGAGGGGGTTTCTCCATGTTGCCCAGGCTAGTTGTGAACTCGTGAGCTCAAGCAATTCACCCACCTTGGCCTTCCAGAGTTCTGGGATTACAGGCGTGAGCCACTGCACCCAGCCCATGTGTTTGTTATTAATGAAGATTGTGCTATCAGTCACATAATGTCATTGTGAAAACAACATTTGCCACATAATTCCTTAAAGTATTTTACAAGAATAAAAATTTTCTTGATGCCTCATTGTATGTTAGGGTTTATGCTGAGTGCCTTAGGTTCCACCTCCCTCTGCGGGAGCCAAAGTGGGGCAGATAGTTCCTCTCATAACTCCTGTGACAGCTAGAGTTTGGGGCATATGACTTCCTGTGACAGCTAGAGTTTCCGTCAACCAGTTGGAAATCTCTGCATGAGACTTCACATCTAGGAAAAGTAATGCAAAGAAGTAGGGACAGTTTAGACTTTATTCTTCTAGTGGTTTCCAATTCCCAGGCTCAAGCAGTCCTCCCACCTCAGCCTCTAGTGGCTGGAGCAGCATCCAGTATCTCATCCCAGTGGAGATACTGGTTCCAGCAGTGGTGGTGGTGCCATATTCTCAGCAGAGGCTTCCTAGGCTGTCTTTTTTTCCGGCATGATTTTGGTTGCAGTTCTGGCTTCCTAATCTTCTTTAGTGCCATCTTGTTTCCCAAGTCTGTTCTTCAGCTTCATCATTTTGTGTGCCATCTGAATTCTTTCCTGCTTAACTTAACCAGAAATCACTTCCATTCTTTGTGACCAACAACTGGACTGGTACAATTCCCTTGGAAAAAGCTAGGGTCTTAATGCCTAGCTGTTTGGAAATATCTTACTACCTTTTTATAGCCACAGCTGCCAAAACCCTAAATTTCAGTTAACACTGTAAGGGAATTTAAGAAAGAGGAAATAAAAGTTTACATCATTTAAGTCATGGCATCAGAAGAAAACAGTAGTGAAAATCTAATGAACAGTACTATCTTCAAGAAATTGTTCATATATTTTAGCAAGATGAAAACAACTTAAAGCATGTTTTTAGTTGTTACTGTTTATTAATATTATCTTTATTATGAAAGGAAATAATTTGTACTAGGCATGTACTCCTGACCTTCTGAAAAACATCCCTTGATTTTTCTTTGAAGAATCTTTCCCTTTCCTGCTGTTAGAGTAAGGCTACCTCCACCAACTCAGAGATGATGTATGTGACCTATGCCTAAGCAGTCATCACGCTTTATCTCCTTCAACACAGTGATTGGTTGAGATTGGATGAGTATATATCAGGATACCTCCACTGAACGATAGCTGTTGCAGCTTCAAGCACCGCAGCCTCACACATCACATGGAGCTGAGAAGAAGACCAAAATATCAGAAAGTAGAACTGAGAGGATGGAGGGAGAGAAACTGAGTCCTGATGGTATATTTTGAGGCCTAAATATATACCTAGTAGAAAATGTTATGAAACTTTTATGATTAGGAACTGTTTGAAAGTTAAATATGCAGCTAAAATATATGATTGATTAATATACGGAGGAACAGATAATAGTGACAGTGTATTTATGTTGTGGAATTCTATTTATATACAAAATAATTTTATGTGCATTTAAATACAACTGAGTGGTACACATATGTACAGAAATTGCTACCATATTTTATAGTTTGATAAATATCCAGCTATTTCTAAAACTATTTCCAATCCTACAATTTCAGTTACATGACCCATTGCACTGCCTTTTTGCCTACGCCAGTTTGGGTTAGATTTTCTGTCATTGGCAACCAAGAGTTCTCTGTTTCTTTGGAATATAAATGCTAAATCATCTTGAGTTGGAATCATAAAGTATTGCTACCACATTTTGAGGAATACCTCTTATTTATATTTTAGTTACATGTAACTTTTGTACCTGAAATATTATTGACAAGGAAAGTAACTAATAATTTTAAGCTGAAATACTAATCCTGAAAGATAAGAATGAAAACTCAGACCTTAAGTTCTATAAAACTTTGAGATAGCTACATGTTTACTTTCAGGATAATTTAAATTGATAGAGTACAAGTTGGGAAACAAACACTTTAAGTCAATATTTAAGTCATGTAAAATATGTATTTTTAAAAGTCAAATTAAACATATTACCAAATTCGCTAGAACTAAATATTCTATTTATAATAAGCACTTTGCTACATTTTACACCCTGTTGCCTTATATAACTTTCCACAGTTTTGACATTATAATATTGTGATTTTCTGTCAAACATTATGAGTTTATGGATGACAGAAGCATGCTATTTCCAGATTTTGGTATATATTCTAAGTAGGCAAATATATTTATCAATACTTTCTTTAACTTTCCCAACACCATTCATAAATGCCTGTATTTAGCATTTACTTGTCATTCCTGATCTGAAATTGAAATTTTCTTCATTTTCCTTCTTGCTTGTACCATATCTGTGGGTGTTAAAATGGGTAAAGAAAAGAACTTCCAAAAGCACTGCCTAGAAAACACGACCTCAAGAGTCTTCTAAGTGAGGGCTCTTTTGAGTGCTGGCACCGGAGACCTAACACAGATTAACGTAATCAAATATAGGAAACTGATTGGCTCAAACAGCTACATTGAAACAAGAGGTGAATCTCTAGCCTCAGCCATGGCAGAATCCAGGGGTTCCAGCACCACACAGTTTTGTTTCTGCATTCTTCGGTTTTGCTTTCCTCTGTGTTGGCTTTATTCTCTGACAGGGCTTCTCCATGGACTGCCTATGTGCACATGTGTATCATTCTTACAGTTCTGCATTTCAAATAAGTATGACTGACTGTTGTTTTCCCCAATGGCGATTAGTAATTTACAGGGGGAAAAATGTACTGGCCCTGCTTGGTTCTCATGACTACTAGAGTTTGTGTAAGGAAGGCCACATGATTGATGAGTCTCTCAGTATCACACTGAATGGCATAGTGGTATTTCTGAAAAAGAAAAGATGCACTCAGACAGGTATAGATGTCTTCTTAAGTAGGGCTTAAGTTTCCCGTTGAAAACTGCCCTCCTTACTTTTGTTTCACTACCTAATATACCATAATTGAATTCAGTTGGGTTAACTTGCTTTCTTTTTTAGATGATGAAAACACTACTTCTGGCAAGATTGAGTCATTTATATCCAGTGTGAATTAGATCAGAATGGTTTCTCCTATTATGTAGCTGGGATCACTTTTATTGAAGGATTGGGAATTTTGGCCATGGGAAGGAAGGTGGGTATTTTGAAGCCTGGCAGTGTAGGAAAGTGGTAGATGGCATGGACTTTAGAAGTTATGTGGACCTAAGTGTGAGTCCTGGGACCCTACCACTTCTAATCTATGTGACCTTAGCCAAGTCACTTAGTTTTTCATAAGCCCATTTTTTAACCTGTAAAATGAAAATAATAATACCTATCTCATAGAGTAGTTATGGAAATTAAATCAACTAGGTAAAGCATTTATTATGATCCTTAGACATGGTGGGTGTTCCATAATATTATTATGGCGGCTGATATTGTTACCACCGGTACTATTAATGGTACTAATAAACACTGCCCTTTTGCTACGCCTGTTCCTGATGGTCCCCAGCTAGCTAGAATTAAGAGGTCAAAAGTGTTCTGTTGTTCAACTAAGAACACATTAAATAAAATCTCACATTAAATTTTATAAACTAGTCTGGAAGTCTAACTACTACTCATAACATTATTTCTGTGGGGAAATTGGTTTAAAATTTTTTCAACTTAAAGAAAATATATTTTTGTAATGTAATGCATTTTTCAATGAGATGTGCCTGTGTGTGTGTTAAAAATCATGTATAGTTCTTCTTGTGAGGGGCAGCCAGTCAAGTAAGTGAGGGTCAGAATCTGTTTAAAAATAAACAGAGTCAAAGTAGATTCTATCAGAATAAAGTATATTTGCAGGGGCTGCTAACTGCTATACAGAGTTGCATCATGATCTTATGGCTTGCTTGGGGGGTCTGCTCAACTTGGACTAATTAAGCTACAAATAAAATTTCAAGCATTTTCATTTTGTTTTTGTATTCAGATATTTAGCACTTCACTTTAAAAGTCCTATCATAACTTGTGGCCCTTTAGAGTGGTAGGCTGATTGAGTCAATATTAGGAAATGTTATAATAAGCAAAGAATTCCCCTTAATTTGAGACTGTGCATTACGAAAACCGATCTCAATGAAAGCTACACAGATATGCCAGGATAAATGTACATAGCCACATAGATGGTGGGCAAGTCAGCCTATTGTCCTTGTTTTTATTAATAACGTACAGTACAGAGGAACATTTTAAAAGCTATTCATATTCACAGAATTTAGAATAATTGATACATATTTGAAAAAGGTATTTACCACTTGCCACCGTTATCAAGGAGAATAAGTTCGTGGATAAATAATCTTAGACATACAGAGCTGTAATATTACTTTCTATATTAAAAAACTTGCTCTTACCAGATTATGGCAGATGGGAGGCAGGACTAGATTGCAGCTCTTGACAGAGCAGCGTGTGGTGGCTTGCATTGTGAATTTTAGCTCCAGATTGACTACAAGAACAAACCAGCAATCCCAGAGGACCCACAGACCCTCTGAAGGAAGCAGACTGCTCCTGCAGGACCCAGGTGACACCCCAAATACTGCGAGTGCCCCAACTGCGGAAGTGGGAAAGGGAGACCCTCTTCTCCCAAACACACACCCCCACTGGAGAAGCTGAAGGTCTTTTTGTAGGAGAAGTTTCTGACCTTAATTAGAGCTGAGTCCATTTAGAGAGCTGAACAAAATATAGGGGTGAAGGAAGCAGCAGAAAGGCCCTGGAGCTCGCTGGGTCCCCTAGCAGGCCATTCCTGCATGACACCACAGGGATCCATCAGGAGAGTGGCCAGGGGAGCAAGGGATAAAACTCCACAGAGAGAAGGAAATCTCCAGCTGAACTTTGTAACAATTTGAACAGGGTGAGAAGCCTCCTGGCCAGAACTCAGGGGAGGACACAAATCTGGTGTGCACACTCAACAGGTAAGGGAACCAAGCCCTTTTCTTTTACAGCTGAGAGGCAGATAGCCTGGGGCAAGTTTTCAAGCCTGTCCCACCCACCACCTCGAAACAGACTTGGGGCTGTTGGGGGGCTCCGTGGGAGTGAGACTGGCCCTTTGGTTTGCATAAAAGCTGGGTGATGCCTGTGACTGCCAACTTTCCCCCACTTCCCTGACAACCTGCATGACTCAGCAGAGGCATCCATAATCCTCCTAGGTACACAGCTCTAGTGACCTGGGAATCTCACCCCCTTCCCCAACAGCAACCGCAGCAATGACCCACCCAAGGAGAGTCTGAGCTCAGACATACCTAGCCCTGCCCACACCTGATGGTCCTTCCCTACCCACCCTTGTAGTGGAAGACAAAGGGCATATAATCTTGGGAGTTCTAAGCTCCTGTCTACCGCTGGTCCCTCTCCATACAACTATAGCTGATGGTCTCTGGAAAAATGCCACCTCTTGGCAGGAGGCCAACCAGCACTAAAATAGAGAATTAAACCACCAAAGCTAAGAACCTTCACGGAGTCCATTGCACCCCCCACCCCCCAGTCCCCCACTCCACCCCACCCCCGCTACCTCCACTGGAACAGGTGCTGGTATCCACGGAGAAGAGACCCATAGATGGTTCACATCACAGGATGTGATATTGTGCAGACAACACCCAGTACCAGCCAGGAGCTGGGTAGACTTGCTGGGTGGCTAGACCCAGAAGACAGTAATCACTGCAGTTCGGCTCACAGGAAACCACGTCCATAGGAAAACGGAGAGAGTACTACATCAAGGGAACAACCCGTGGGACAAAAGAATCTGAACAACAGCCTTCAGCCCTAGACCATCCCTCTGACAGAGTCTACCTAAATGAGAAGAACCAGAAAACCAATTCTGGTAATATGACAAAACAAGGCTCTTTAACACACCCCCACAAAATCACACTAGGTCACCAGCAGTGGATCCAAACCAAGAAGAAATCCCTGGTTTACCTGAAGAAGAATTCAGGAGGTGAGTTATTTAGGTAATCAGAGAGGCACCAGAGAAAAGTGAAGCCCAATGCAAGGAAATCCAAAAAACAATACAAGAAGTGAAGGGAGAAATATTCAAGGAAATAGACACTTTAAAGAAAAAACAATCAAAAATTCAGGAAACTTTGTACAAACTTACAGAAATGCAAAATGCTCCAGAAAGTCTCAGCAATAGAATTGAACAATTATAAGAAAGAAATTAAGAGGTCAAAGATGAGGTCTTCAAATTAATCCAATCCAACAAAGACAAAGAAAACAGAAAATATGAACAAAGTTTCCAAAAAGTCTGGGATTACGTTAAACAACCAAACCTAAGAATAATAGGTGTTCCTGAGGAAGAAGAGAATTCTGAAAGCTTGGAAAGCATATTTGGTGGAATAATCTGGGAAAACTTCCCCAGCCTTGCTAGAAACGTAGACATCCAAACACAAGAAGCACAAAGAACACCTGGAAAATTCATCACAGAAAGATCATGACACACTGTCATCGGGTTATCCAAAGTTAAGACGAAAGAAAGAATCTTAAGAACTGTGCGACAGAAGCACCAGGTAACTAACTTATAAAGGAAACCCTATCGGATTAACAGCAGATTTCTCAGCAGAAATCCTATAAGCTAGAAGGGATTGGGGCCCTATCTTCAGCCTCCTCACACAAAACAATAAGCCAAGAATTTTGTATCCAGCGAAACTAAGCATCATATATGAAGGAAAGATAGTCTTTTTCGGAAAAACAAATGCTGAGAGAATTCACCATTACCAAGCCACCACTACAAGAACTGCTAAAAAGAGATCTAAATCTGGAAACAAATTCTGGAAACACATTAAAACAGAACCTCTTTAAAGAATAAATCACACAGGACCTATAAAACAAAAATACACATTAAAAAGCAAAAACAAAACAAAGTATGCAGGCAACAAAGAGCACGATGAATGCAATGGTACCTCACATATCAATACTGACATTGAATGTAAATGGCCTAAATGTTCCACTTAAAAGATACAGAACCACAGAATGGATAAGAACTCTCAAGAAACTATCTGCTGCCTTCAGGAGACTCACCTAACACATAAGGACTCACATAAACTGAAAGTAAAGGGGTGGAAAAAGGCATTTCATGCAAATGGACACCAAAAGCAAACGGGAAGCTATTCTTATATCAGACAAAACAAACTTTAAAGCAACAGCAGTTAAAGAGACATTATATAATGGTAGAAGGCCTTGTCCAACAGGAAAATATCACAATCCTAAACATATGCACCTAACACTGGAGCTCCAAAATATATAAAACAATTGCTAATAGACCTAAGAAATGAGATAGACAGCAACACAATAATAGTGGAGGACTTTAGTACTCCACCGACAGCACTAGACAGGTCATCAAGACAGAAAGTCAACATAGAAACAATGAATTTAAACTTGGAACAAATGGACTTAGCAGATACATACGGAACATTTTATCCAACAACCACAGAATATGCATTCTGTTCAACAGTGCATGGAACTCTCTCCAAGATAGACCATATGATTGAGGCCATAAAACGAGCCTCAGTAAATTTAAGAAAATTGAAATTATATCAAGCCACTCTCTCAGACCACAGTGGAATAAAACTGGAAATCGACTCCAAAAGGAACCTTAAAAACGATGCAAATACATGGAAATTAAATAACTTGCTCCCGAATGAGCATTGGGTAAAAACGAAATCAAGATGGAAATTAAGAAATTCTTTGAACTGAACGACAATAATGACACGACCTATCAAAACCTCTGGGATACAGCAAAGGCAGTGCTAAGAGGAAAGTTCATTGCCCCAAATGCCTAAATCAAAAAGACTGAAAGAGCACAAACTGACATTCCAAGGTCACACCTCAAGGAACTAGAGAAACAAGAACAAACGAAACCCCAACCCAGCAAAAGAAAGGAAATAACCAAGATCAGAGCAGAACTAAATGAAATTGAAACAAAAACAGTACAAAAGATACATGAAACAAAAAGCTGCTTCTTTGAAAAGATAAATAAAATTGATAGACCATTGGCAAGCCTAATCAAGAAAAGAAGAGAGAAAATCCAAATAACCTCACTAAGAAAGAAAACAGGAGATATTACAGCTGACACCCCTGAACTGCAAAAGATTCAAGGCTGTTTTGAACACGTTTATGCACATAAACGAGAAAACCAAGATGAGATGGAGAAATTTCTGGAAGGATACAGCTCTTAGCTGCTTACATCAGGAAGAATTGGATTCCCTGAACAGACCAATAACAGGCAGTGCGATTGAAATGGTAAGTTAAAAAATTACCAACAAGAAAAGTCCAGGACCAGACGGATTCACAGCAGAATTCTACCAGATACTCAAAGAATTGGTACCTATCCTTTTGACACTATTCCACAAGATAAAAAAGGAGCCCTTCCTAATTAATTCTGTGAAGCTGGCGTCACCCTAATACCAAAACCAGGAAAGGACATAACCAAAAAAGAAAACTACAGACCGATATCCTTGATGAACACAGATGCTAAAATCCTTTACAAAATACCAGCTAACCAAATCCAACAACATATCAAAAAGATAATCCACTATGATCAAGTGGTTTTCATACCAGGGATGCAAGTATGGCTTAACATAAACAAGTCAGTAAATGTGATTCACCATGTAAACAGAATTAAAAACAAAAATCACATGATTATCTGCATAAATACAGAAAAAGCATTCAGCAAAATCCAGCATTTTTTACAGTTAAAACTCTCAGCAAAATCAGCATACAAGGGACGTACCATAATATAATAAAAGTCATCTGTGACAAACCCACAGCCCACATAATACTGAAAGGGGAAAAGTTGAAAGCATTTCCTCTGGGAACTGGAACAAGACAAGGATACCTACTCTCACTACTCCTTTTCAGTATAGTACTGGGAGTCCTGGCCAGAGCAATCAGACAAGAGAAAGAAAGAAAGAACATCCAAATTGGTAAAGAGGAATTCAGACCATCAGTGTTTGACGATATGATTGTTTATCTTCAAAACCCTAAGAACTCCTCCAGAAAACTTCTAGAACTGATAAAAGAATTCAGCAAAGTTTCTGGATACAAGATTAATGTACACAAATCAGTAGCTATTCTATACACCAAGAGCGACCAAGCAGAAAATCAAATCAAGAACTCAACCCCTTTTACAATAACAAATAAATAAATAAAATACTTAGGAATATACCTAACCAAGGAGTCAAAGACCTCTACAAGAAAAATTACAAAACACTGCTGAAAGAAATCATAGATGTCACAAACGAATGGAAACACATCACATGCTCACGGTTGGGCAGAATCAATATTGTAGAAATGACCATACTGCCAAAAGCAATCTATAGATTCAGCAGAATCTCCATCAAAATACCACCAGCATTCTTCACAGAATTAGAAAAAACAATTCTAACATTCATATGGAACCCAAACAGAGCCCTCATAGCCAAGGCAAGACTAAACAAAAAAGAACAAATCTGGAGGCATCATACTACCTGATTTCAAACTATACTATAAGGCCATAGTCACCAAAACAGCATGGTACTGGTATAAAAATAGGCACAGAGACCAATGGAACAGAATAGAGAACCCAGAAATAAACCCAAATACTTACAGCCAACTTATCTTTGACAAAGCAAACAAAAACATAAAGTGGGGGAAAGGACACCCTTTTTAACAAATGGTGCTGGGATAATTGGCTAGCCACATGTAGCAGAATGAAACTGGATCCTTATCTCTCCCCTTATACAAAAATCAACTCAAGATGGATTAAGGACTTAGACCTGACATTATAAAAATTCTAGAAGATAACATTGGAAAACCCTTCTAGACATTGACCTAGGCAAGAATTTCATGACCAGGAACCCAAAAGCAAATGCAATTAAAAAAAAGATAAAGAGCTGGGACCTAATTAAACTAAAGAGCTTTTGCATGGCAAAAGGAATAATCAGCAGAGTAAACAGACAGCCCACAGAGTGGGAGAAAATCTTCACAGTCTACACCTCTGACAAAGGACTAATACCCAGTATCTACAATGAAACTCAAATCAGTAAGAAAAAAACAATCCCATCAAAAAGTGGACTAAAGACATGAATAGACAATTCTCAAAAGAAGATACAACAAATGGCCAACAAACATATGCAAAAATGCTCAACATCACTAATGATCAGGGAAATACAAATCAAAACCACAATGCAATGCCACCTTACTCCCGCAAGAACAGCCATAATCAGAAAATCAGTGAACAGTAGATGTTGGCATGGATGCAGTGATCAGGGAACACTTCTACACTGCTGGTGGGAATGTAAACTAGTACAGCCACTGTGGAAAACAGTGTGGAGATTCCTTAAAGAATTAAAAGCAGAATTACCATTTGATCCAGCAGTCCCACTACTGGGTATCTACCCAGGGGAAAAGAAGTCATTATTTGAAAAAGATACTTGTGCACACACACATTTATAGCAGCACAATTGACAGTTGCAAAGTCATGGAACCAACCCAAATGCCCATCAACCAACGAGTGGATAAAGAAACTGGGGTGTGTGTGTGTGTGTGTGTGTGTGTGTGTGTGTGTGTGTGTGTGTATGATGGAATACTACTCAGTCATAAAAAGGAATGAATTAACAGCATTTTCAGTGACCTGGATGAGATTGGAGACTATTATTCTAAGTGAAGTAACTCAAGAGTGGAAAACCAACCATTGTGTGTTCTCACTGTTTTGTGGGTGCTAAACTATGAGGACACAGAGGCATTAGAATGATACAGTGGACTTTGAGGACTTGGGGTGAGGAGGGTGTGGTGAGGGATAAAAGACTACAAATATAATGCAGTGTATACTGCTTGGCTGATGGGTGCACCAAAATTGCACAAATCTCCGCTAAAGAACTTACTCATGTAACCAAATACCACCTCTACCCCAATAACTTATGGAAAAGTAAATATGTTAAAAAAAAAAAAAAACTTAATAGCCAAATCTGTTAACTCTGTGATTCCTGCTTTGGTTAATGTAGATTATTATCACATGATATTAAAGAGTCAGGATTATGGAGTTGATGTTTTACTGGTGCTTTTTTTTTAAAAAAAAAAAAGGAAAAAAAATGTTTATTATTTAAGGCTGTGCACAGTACATACTTATATTCAAACATCCCTTTTGCCGTTAGTCACAGAAATACTAAATATGTGTATGAATGGCTTTTCACAGTCTATATGATGACTGGAAAAATAGCTAATATAGTATATTCTAAATGATAAATCTTCATCTTCATATATAAAGACATCATATTACTAATTTTCAAATTTATCAAGAAGACACTGAACAAAACCTTAAAAAAATGGATATTGTTTTAATGTGATGTATGATTTACTAAATTAAGCTTAGGAGCATTGCTATATCTGTATTTCTCTCTTTCAATATGTGCTTACATACAAATAACAACTTTGTGAGTATTTTCTCCTTACAGATTTTCAGTAATTTATATCAGAAGTATATAATCAAGAAAGTTTAGTGTTTCTGTCACATAAATATTTATTTATTCTAAAGTAAACCCTTTCGGCGTTTTTTAATGTGGGGTTGCCTTATCAAATTTTGCGTAGCCTACATTACAATCATAGAATTTTGAGTTTTGGAAGAGACTGTAAAATTCATTTCATCATTCAGCATCCATTTGGTAGTAGTGTGCTTTGAAGACTTAGTAAGACATTAACACCTAAGGCAACATTTATTACTTTGCACAATGTCATTGTATTAATGTTTTACCCAAACAGTACATGAAATTAGAGTACTTTTTTTCTTTTTCTTGCCAAATTATAAGTGGGAGTTGAAAACAGAATTATTTTTTGGAGATATGATCTTGCCCTGTTGCCCATGCTGGAATGCAGTGGTGTGATCTTGGCTCACTGCAACCTCCACCTCCTGGGCTCAAGTGATCCATCCACCTCAGCCTCCTGAGTAGCTGGGACTTGAGTGCCACCAATCCTGGCTAATTTTTATTTTATTTTATTTTATTTTATTTTATTTTATTTTATTTTATTTTATTTTATTTTATTTTATTTTATTTTATTTTTGTAGAGACAGGTTCTCACTGTGTTGCTCAGGCTGGTCTCAAACTGAGCACAAACAATCCATCCGCCTCAGCCTCCCTGCACTCTGGGATTACAGATGTCAGCCACCGTGCTTGGCCCCAGAATTTTATTTTCTTTGAAATAGAAAATTCATGGAAGGATTCTGCCACTTTATTCACCTTTCTGACAGTGCAGTAAAGTGCAGATTAAAGTATAGTTCCCTGTGAAATAGCCAATTACCCTTTGAGTAGAATCACATAAAGAAGTACAGGGAGATCACATGACTTGCCTAGGTTATATATTGAGTCAGTAGGAGAAGTAGAAATACTAAGTGCAGATTCACAAGTCAGTTTAGCCCAGAGCTATGGGTACTTTCCTTGTGCTTATTACCCGGAAGGCTTTACAACCAACCACTGATGCCCCCTCCTGGCTCCCTCGTCTCACTTACACATATGCAGTCTTGATTATTTTGATAATTTTTCTACAACATTTATACACACCTCACACATAATTTTCATTGTTTTTTTAAACCTCAGTTTATAGCCTCAAATCAAGTTATACTCAGGAATGTACATTGTACCCTTAAGCAGAAAGACCTTAATATTAGTTACAGCTGAAGACAGAGCTTAATTTTTAAGTACATTTTGGTTTTTCCCTTTCTGTATGCCTTTTAAAGCGCAGTATTGGGGTGGGAGTTACCCGATTTTCCAGGTATTGTGTGTCTCAGTTCCCCTGGCTGGGAAAAGGGACTCCGTTCCCCCTTGCGCTTCCCAGGTGAGGCAATGCCTCGCCCTGCTTCAGCTCTCGCTGGTCGGGCTGCAGCAGCTGACCAGCACCGATCATCCGGCACTCCCCAGTGAGATGAACCCAGTACCTCAGTTGAAAATGCAGAAATCACCGGTCTTCTGTGTCGCTCGCGCTGGGAGTTGGAGACTGGAGCTGCTCCTATTCGGCCATCTTGCTCCGCCCCCTCTGTATGCCTTTTATAAGTGTGCACCTTTAGAAGCGAGTCTCTTGACTTCGCCTAATACTATAAAGAATTGCAAACATTGTATTGACATAATTGGTTGTTATGGAAGTCATTTTTAATAGAATGACCATACCTTATTTATTAAAAAATAATAGACTTTATTTTTTAGAGTAGTGTTAGGTTAACAGTAAAACTGATAGGAAGGTATAGAGATGTCCCATATATTCCTTTCCCCTATACGTGCATAGCCTATACAATTATCAGTATCCCCCATTAGAGTGATATGTTTGTCACAATGGAAGAACCTATATAATTATCACTGAAGACCCCAGTTAATATATGGGTTCACTTTTGGTATCATACATTTCATGGATTTGAACAAGTGTGTAATGACAATATATCCACCATTGTAGTACTATATAGCATAATTTCTACTACACTGAAAATCCTCTACACTCCTGTTTCGCATTTTCAGAAATGTCATATAGCTGGGATCCTACAGTATGAAGTCTTTTCAGATTTGCTGCTTTCACTTAGTAGTATGCATTTAAGGTTTCTCTGTGTCTTTTCATGCATTGATAGCTCATTTATTTTTAGTACTAAATAATCTCTTGTCTGAAGGTACCACAGTTTATTCATTCACCTACTGAAGGACATCTTGATTGCTTCTAAGTTTTGCTAAGTATAAATAAAGCTGCTGTACCTTCCATGTGCAAATTTTTGTATACATGTAAGTCTTCAACTCCTTTGGATAAATACCAAGGAACATGTTTGCTGGATTGTATGGTAACAGCATGTTTAGTTTTGTGAGAAACTACCAAACTGTCTTCCAAGGTGGTTGTATCATTTTGCATTTCCAGTAACAATGAAATGAGGGTTCTTGTTGCTCCACATCCTCACCAGCATTTGGTAGTGTCAATGTTCTAGATTTTGGCTGTTTTAGTAAGTGTGTAGTAGTTTCTCATTTTTGTTTTAATTTGGATTTCTCTACTGACATACGGTGTGGAGTATGTTTTTATATATTTATTTGGCATCTGTGTAACTTCTTTGATGAGGTATCTGTTTAGGTCTTTGGCTCACTTTTAAGCTGTGTTGTTTTCTTATTGTTGAGTTTTGAGAGTTCTTTATATATTTTGGATAACGTTCCTTTATATCGGACATGTCATTTACAGATATTCTCTCCCAGTCATCTTTGGCTTGTCTTTTTTATTCTCTTAACAGTGTCTTCCCCAGTATAGATTTTTTGTTTTTAACTTAATGAAGTCCACCTTGTCACTCCTTTCTCTTATGGACTGTAGCTTTGATATTGTATCTAAAAAGTCTGTTTGTTCAAAATAATAATGATTTGGATCTGTTAGATCAATTAAGAATGAAAAAAAGTTATTTTGCCTTTATGTGTTCTTTCCCTAATGCTCGCTCTTTATGTGGATGTGAGTTTCTGACCTATCTCCTTTAAAGTCATAGTGTAAAAATTACAAGGCACATCCCTGCATGTTCTTTGCTTTGCTGTCTTTCTATCTCTTATCTTACTCTGTATGAATAAACACCTATTGCAACATTAGAGGCTGTTGATCACCTAATAAATTCTTCAAACTACCTCCTCCCTTGAGGTCTTGACATACTTCGCCTATGCACTCAAGTTACTCTCCTACTTTTTACGTCTTTTCAGTGGATGCCACCAAAAACTCATCCTTAAGATTATAGCCACATTTCCCTCTATAGCCACATATAATCTTAAGGGTGTCTGTGCAAATGAACATACATCTTTCCTTAACATCAAATCCAGTTTTCATTCTGTGCATATGACTTCCTCAGGTTTCCACAAATTCTAACTGATTATTTACCTCAAGTCAATTTTGATACCAGTTTCTGCATCATTCCCAAAATAAAACATTTGTCTTCACCTAAAAAAAAACAAAAACAAAAAAAAACATCTTTCTAAAGAACTTTAAAAACCATTTCTTGTGAGGCAGGTCCACTAGCCTAAAATTTTCTTGATTTTTATTTGCCTGAGAGGATATTTATTTCTCCTTCACTTTTTAAAATAAACAGGGTCTCGTCATGCTGCCCAGGTTGGTCTTCAACTCCTGGGCTCAAGCGATCCTCCCAAGTATCTGGGATTACAGGTATGTGGCACCATGCCTGGCTTTCTTCTTCACTTTTAAAGGGTAATTTCAAAGGGCACAGAATTTTAGGGTGGTGGGTTTTTTCCTCAACACTAAATATTTTACTCCACTCTTTTTGTGTTTTTAATATTTGTGGGTACATAGTAGGTGTATATATTTATGGGGAACTTGTGATGTTTTGATACAAGCATGCAATGTGTAATAATCACATCGTGGAGAATGGGGTATCTTTCCTCTCAAAGCATTTATCCCTTGTGTTACAGATAATCCAATTATATTATTTTAGTTATTTTTAAATGCACAATTAAATTATTATTGACTGTGGTCTCCTTGTTATGCCATCAAACAGTAGGTCTTATTCATTTTTTCTACATATATATTTTTGTACCCATCGCTCCACCCTTTTTGCTTGCACTGTTTCTGAGGAAAAATTGGATGTAATAATCTTTGCTCCTCTGTAAGATTTTTTTTCCCCCACTCTGGCGTCTTTCAGGATTGGTCTTTATCTTTGATATTCTGTAATTTGAATATGATATCCTTAAGTGTAGTTTCTTTGGCATTTACCTCGTTTGGTGCTCTGTGAGCTCCATGGATTTGTGGTTTCATATCTGACATTAACCTGAGGACATTTTTAGTCATTATTGCTTTACATTTTTTTCTGTTCTTTTCTCTTTCTTCTAGAATTTTTATCACACATATGTTATACTTTTTGTAGTTGTCCCACATTTCCTCCTGGGTTTTGTTTTTGTTGTTGTTGTTGTTGTGTTGTGGGTTTTTTTTTTTTTTTTTTGTCTTTGCATTTCAGTTTTGAAGTTTTCTTTTGAGATATTTTCAAACTCAGAGGTTGTTTCCTGAGTTTTGTCCATTCAACGGCATTCTTGATTTCTGTTACAGTATTTTTGGTCTCTAGCATTTCTTTTGGTTCTTTCTTAGATCTCTCTGCTTGTACTTCTCATCTGTTATTGCTGTCTTCTTTATCCCTTAGAGCCCTTAGCATATTAATCACAGTTGTTTTAAATTCCTGGTCTTATAATTCCAACATCCCTGCCATAGCTGTGTTTGGTTCTGATGCTCCTTCTGTCCTCTTCAAACTGTGTTTTTATGTTGGGAGAAGAGAAGTGTTCTATTGTCCTATGATTAAGTATCAGTTTTTTAGCAAGCCTGTGCCTCTTGACTGTGAATTTCACAAGTGCTTCTCAGTGTTTTCATCCCTTCTCCAGTTGGACAGATGGCTAGAGTGAGCTGGAGTTGGCTATTTTCTGTCTCCCACCTGGAAGGCTAGTGCCAACTGGAGTTGGATATTTTCCTTCCTGTAAGTCAGTTAGGCTCTCTAGAACTCCAACAGGTTAAGCTCTGTTTAAATAGTTTCCTCTGTGGATTGACCTTGGTGAGAAGGACAGAATGATCTGGCATATTTAAAAAATGGTGTGTCCTTTCCTTTGCTGGAAGCACGAGTGGATTTTTCTCTGGTATTCACTGTGAGAACCAGATCAGGCTTCTGGAGGTTAAACTCAACAGAAGTGAGGCGCCTCCTTATGGAGGCTCCTGCATTTTTCAGTTTTTACAGTTGTCCACACTGACTCCAGCAGTTAATTGCTGTTTAAGTTTTCTTACACTGGCACTAGTTCCCATGGAGGGTTCTGCTTCTGGGTTTCTACTCCAATAAGTTATAATTCTCTGTATTTATATCTGTCTCTCCAATCTGGGGGGCAATGGTTTACCCTATGACTTTACTTCTCTCATAGATCCAAGAAGAATTGTTGATTTTTCAGTTTGTTGAGATTTTTATTTGTTGTTAGGATGAAATGGTGACTTCGAAGCTTCTTACATGCCAGACCAGAAACCAGAAATCCCAGGTGAATGTCACAGACTGACATGGACTACACTGAAGCATTAAAGAGAATAATAAGTTGTGGTTAGTTGTGGTTGGGTTTTAAGTCGGTGAAACAAAGTAAGGTTTTTAATTTATCCAAAGTTACACATCCTGCTAGTGACACAGGTGGGAATAGAATCTAAATATTTGGACTCCCAATTAAATTATCTTTCTATGTCACTAAATTCCACTTTTCTGAAAGGTGGTATGAAGGGTTCATATAGGGAAATATTACAGCAAGGCTTAAGTTATTGTTTCTAATACCATATTCATTTAGATGTTTTCTCCCTCCCCCCTCCTTTTTTTTTTTAACCTTCTTTAATAATTTTCCTTTTAGTTCTGGTTCCTGATGGTACTGAATATTAAGAAGATTATCTGCCATTTTTGAGGAGGAAATGTCTAATAGTATAATCTTCCTCTGTGTTACAGCCAGAAGTATAACTGAAGCACCAATCTGCCTTTCCCCTTTATTTTGATTTACAGAATATGTTAAAATCAATAATAAGATGCAAACAAAAAATCATTCATTGAAACTTAATAAGCTTAATACAAATTCAGCACCATAATTGCAAGTTTAACATTATACTCCATTTTAATATTAATAGTTGATCATACAATGGATGTCTGCATGTGAACCTTTTATTTACTGTGGAGGTCGTGGTATACGGTACTAAAGAAGACGTTTAACTAGAGCTCAGTTTTTTTGATGAGCTCCCAGGTTCCCATCGCAATTTTAGACAACACATGCTGTTTTACTGGAAGAGTAACTAGAGGATATAGTCTGATCACTCTCTACCTCCCGTGGTAAACCTTCTGTTTGTTTTGTGAATTTGGTAGTTAAACTTGCCATCTCTGTTAGATGCTGCTAAATCAAACTAATAAAATGACTGCCAAGCTCCAGCCGCTCTTTGTTTTATTCCTTTAAACATAGATTCCTAAATGGTCATTATCTGGTTTGTCCAAAACCACCTTAACTCTGAAAGCACTAATATCAAAAATATAAATTTTAAATTCTAAATGAAAGAGAGGAAGGAACCTCTTCATAAGTGAAAGCATTCCTTAAACAAATGGAAGCAAGCAGAATTTTTCACGGACATTTATTTTCACTTTTCTGACCATTATATGATTTTCCTAGCAATAAAAAACAATTCCCTGCAGTCCCTCCATATTTAGTTGTTGAAAGAGAAAAGTACATTAAGTCTTAATGAGTATACTACCTGTATTAGCGTCTGGTGTTACTGAATTTTTACCGTCATCTAAAAGCAGTAATCATTCTTTACCTGGAGGGAGTTTCTAGTAATCTGTTTTATTAGCTGACTTTTCTAGCCTTCCTTTCAGTTACAGGATTTATTGAAAACTACCTCATATACATATGCACATATACACATATATGCATATATATACACACATATGCCTTTAGATCTCTGTGTATGTACACATATAGACACGTGCATGCATGTTTTTGTGTGTGTATGTTTTATGTGTATCTGTATGCTCCTTTCTAAATAGCATTCTATTTCATACCTTGGAAAAATATAAAATTAAAAAATGAGGTCAAGATGGCTCCTTTTAAGAAATAAGTTGTTATAACAGTTCCTTTCAGCTTCACATCATAGGTGTTAAGAACACTTGCGTATTTTTAATTTAAACATATTTTAGCATCTATTTGATTTTTACTTTATTTTCTTGATACTTTCAGTTACATATTTGCTTTATATTATTCTCAGTGTTTCTTATTTCCCTAAAACACTTGGAATCATTTCCACTGATTCTTTTTCCTCCTTTGTTAATTTACGTGTATAATTTGTATGATAGTGTCTGGAAGTAAAAGAGCACTTTAGAAACAAAATTGAATAAAATTTCATCATACTTAATTCTGAAAATTGTTTTCTGAAATTATTAGCTCATTGCTGAAATATCTTCAAATCAAACGTTTGGGACATCAGCTCCCAAGGAGCTTCATATTTAATTTATGGTAGGGTATGATTGTGTATTTCACAAAAGTCATGAAGGAAATTTCTACAAATTTATTATGGATTTTAGGCCAGTAGAACTGTTTACATTTCCTAATCTGTTTGTTCCATTGAGTAGCCTTAGAGTTGAAACAGCAGTTTCCATTTTTCTCATGGGTATATAAACCCATATGCACATTTATCATTTATTTCTAGCACTGGAAAAGCATAGAAATTGGAGACAGTGGTCAGGCACGGTGGCTCATGCCTGTAATCCCAGCACTTTGGGAGGCCAAGGTGGGCAGATCACCTGAAGTCAGGAGTTCAAGACCAGCCTGACTAACATGGTAAACCCCATTTGTATTAAAAATGCAAAAAAGTCAACCGGGTGTGGTGGTGCATGCCTGTAATCCCAGCTACTCGGGAGGCTGAGGCAGGATAATTGCTTGAATCCAGGAGGCAGAGGTTGCAGTGAGTCGAGATAGTGCCATTTGCACTCCATCTTGGGCAACAAGAGTGAAACTCCATCTCAAAAAAAAAAAAAAAGAAAGAAAGAAAGGAAAGGAAAGAAAGGGAAAGGAAAAGGGAAGGAATTAGAGACAGTTGTTCATGTATTTGAAGAAAGAAAGAAATTGGAGACAGTTGTTCACGTATTTAAAGGAGGGAGAATATTCTTGGAGAATATCATTGATGAAATAAAAATTCATATGTACTCTATGGAAAATAAACTGCAATAAGCAAACCTTTTTGGCAGATTTTAAAATCAGATACATATTCCAGCCAGTGTGGGATATTCAGTTTAATTTCCTTTGAGAACCCCATTCTGTTGGATTGGTAGGCATGAGGAAGCAACAGCTCTTCTCTCTCCATCTCCTCAAAAAATTGTAAATAGAAATGTTGTATGAAAAAAACTTCAAAGATACAATCTAGTTTTTTTCTTTTGCTATTTTAATAGGCTTTTTTATTTTTTTAAGAACTAAGGTTAGTGAACATTTGAGAGAATCAGAAGTACTTTTCATATGTTTTTTCCCTTCTTGAACTGAATTATTTGAATCAGGTAAATTTCTCTATTAATTATAATTATTATATCACGATGTGTGTTATATTCAATCTAGAATACTTGCTTTTTTTTACTCCCATGATTTTGAATAAGCATATAGGCATTTAAGTTTTAGGAGTTATAAATGTCCAATAGCTTGTTTTATATTGATACGAATTGCATTTTGTTTTATTACTAATAGTTTAGATGAATCTGTATATCCAAGTTGTGAACCACTGAAATGAGTAATTCCCTGTCTTAGAGAAGTACATGAGTATAGTGAGAGATCTCTTACTTTCTAGATTCTTCTTTTTGGTCCTTCAAGAAGTTATACAAAGATAATATTGATGTTCTCTTTTATTCATCAGTTTGTCTCAACTGGTTTCAGAATATTGCAGTATCAGAGATGGGAAAGAAATCAGTATTTCAGCATTTTTTTTTTTTTTTCTTGAGACAAAGTCTCACTCTGTCACCCAAGCTGGAGTGCAGTGGTATGATCTGGGCTCACTGCAACCTCCGCCTCCCAGGTTCAAGCAATTCTTATGCCTCAGCCTCCCAAGTAGCTGGGACCCCAGGCGTGCACCACCACACCCAGCCAATTTTTGTATTTTTAGTAGAGATGAGGTTTCACCACATTGGCCAGGCTAGTCTCTAACTCCCAGTGATCTACCTGCCTCAGCCCCGCAAAGTGCTGGGATTACAGGTGTGAGCCACCATGCCCAGCCAAAAATCAGTATTTTCTCTCTATCACACTGCCAACCTTTAACATTGCCTCCCATTCTTTCTTTTGGCTGTTATTTAATGAGAGTCTGCTATGGGCGGGACATTGTGTAAACCTCTGGGAATGAGAGACCTTCATATTCCTGCTATTATGCAGTTGCAGTTTAGTAGAGATGGTAGGTAAGAACATGGGCTCCTGAATTGCATTGCCTAGGTTCTATTCTTGGTTGTGGTTGTACTGCTTACTAGTTAAGTTGAACAAGTCACTTCATTATTTGTTTCAGTTTCCTTCTTGCTGAAATAAATATAACTCTACCTTAAATAAGAGAATGTATAGGTTAAACAATCCAAGTAAAACATTTAGCACTAATGTTAGAAAAGGGAACATACAGATTAGTATCTCTAACCATATTGTAAAAGTGATTTGACCAGCCGTAGTCAGTTATAAACATTTTATTGCACTTTTGGAGCCTTTTCCAAGTCCTGTGTAGCCTTTGGAATACCCTCTGTTCACCTCCCCACACCAAAAAACCTCCTGTAAGTCCATCACTTCTTGGAAGCTTTCTCATTTCATATCTCCTGGCTAGCCATTCCTATACATGAAGCAGCCACGACTCCTCGTTATGCACTGTGCAGTAATGAACAGTTATTTCCTCCTTGTACATGTTGGTAATGTGGATTATTTATTTGAGTTCTGACTCTTTGTAATCCCTTTGTTTATAATTTTAAGTTCTTAGAAGGATAAGGACCATAGTAATCTACCTTGGTCTATGTGACATTTACACCTTAAGTATTTAATAATTGAAATACATAAAAGTAATTTCAGTGGAGGTGAACACAAGCTTTCTTTTTTCACTGTGTGAGTAGAGTTAGAGGTGACCACATATTTTTTCTCATTTTGCTTTTTTACTAAGTTTTCTCTGATTGAGAACAAACAGGGAAGTCTGAACAGTTTCCTGTTATTTTATCTTTTGGTTGTAGAAGCATACAAATTTCTGTTTAATGCTTTGTAAGGGTTACCTCTTTTATTATTATTTTTTAATATATACTTTAAGTTCTAGGGTACATGTGCACAACGTGCAGGTTTGTTACATATGTATACATGTACCATGTTGGTGTGCTGCACCCATTAACTCACTATTTACATTAGGTATATCTCGTAATGCTATCCCTCCCCCCACCCCACAACAGGCCCCAGTGTGTGATGTTCCCCTTCCTGTGTCCAGGTGTTCTCATTGTTCAATTCCCACCTATGAGTGAGAACATGCGGTGTTTGGGTTTTTTTTTTTTTTTTTTGGTCTTTGCTTTAGTTTGCTGAGAATGGTGGTTTCCAGCTTCATCCATGTCCCTACAAAGGACATGAACTCATCCATTTTTATGGCTGCATGGTATTCCATTGTATATATGTGCCACATTTTCTTAATCCAGTCTGTCATTGATGGACATTCGGATTGGTTCCAAGTCTATGCTGTTGTGAAAAGTGCCACAGTAAACATATGTGTGCATGTGTCTTTATAGCAGCATGATTGATAATCCTTTGGGTATATACCCAGTAATAGAATGGCTGGATCAAATGGTATTTCTAGTTCTAGATCCTTGAGGAATCGCCACACTGTCTTCCACAATGGTTGAACTAGTTTACACTCCCATGAACAGTGTAAAAGTGTTCCTGTTTCTCCACATCCTCTCCAGCATCTGTTGTTCCTAACTTTTTAATTATTGCCATTCTAACTGGTGTGAGATGGTATCTCATTGTGGTTTTGTTTGCATTTGTCTGATGGCCAGTGATGATGAGCATTTTTTCATGTGTCTGTTGGCTGCGTAAATATCTTTTGAGAAGTGTCTATTCATATCCTTTGCCCACTTTTTGATGGGGTTGTTTTTGTTTTTCTTGTAAATTTGTTTGAGTTCTTTGTAGGTTCTGGGTATTAGTCCTTTGTCAGATGAGTAGATTGCAAAAATTTACTCCCATTCCATAGGTTGCCTGTCACTCTAATGATAGTTTCTTTTGCTGTGCAGAAGTTCTTTAATTAGATCCCATTTGTCCATTTTGGCTTTTATTGCCATTGGTTTTGGTGTTTTAGACATGAAGTCCTTGCCCATGCCTATGTCCTGAATGGTATTACCTAGGTTTTCTTCTAAGGTTTTTATGGTTTTAGGTCTAACATGTAAGTCTTTAATCCATCTTGAATTAATTTTTGTATAAGGTTCAAGGAAAGGATCCAGTTTCTGCTTTCTACATATAGCTAGCCAATTTTCCTAGCACCATTTATTAAATAGGGAATCCTTTCCCCATTTCTTGTTTCTCTCAGGTTTGTCAAAGATCAAATGGCTGTAGATGTGTGGTATTATTTCTGAGACCTCTGTTCTGTTCCATTGGTCTATATCTCTGTTTTGGTACCAGTACCATGCTGTTTTGGTTACTGTAGCCTTGTAGTATAGTTTGAAGTCAGGTAGCGTGATGCCTCCAGTTTTGTTCTTTTGGCTTAGGATTGTCTTGGCAGTGCGGGCTCTTTTTTGGTTCCATATGAACTTTAAAGTAGTTTTTTCCAATTCTGTGAAGAAAGTAGTTGGTAACTTGATGGGGATGGCATTGAATCTATAAATTACCTTGGGCAGTATGACCATTTTCACGATATTGATTGTTCCTATCCATGAGCATGGTATGTTCTTCCATTTGTTTGTGTCCTCTTTTATTTCATTGAGGAGTGGTTTGTAGTTCTCCAAGTTCACCTTGAAGAGGTCCTTCACATCTCTTGTAAGTCGGATTCCTAGGTATTTTATTCTTTGATGCTATTGTATATGGGAGTTCATTCCTGATTTGGCTCTCTGTTTGTCTGTTACTGGTGTATAAGAATGCTTGTGATTTTTGCACATTGATTTTGTATCCTGAGACTTTGCTGAAATTGCTTATCAGCTTAAGGAGATTTTGGGCTGAGATGATGGGGTTTTCTAAATATACAGTCATGTCATCTGCAAAGAGGGACAATTTGACTTCCTCTTTTCCTAATTGAATACCGTTTATTTCTTTCTCCTGCCTGATTGCCCTGGCCAGAACTTCCAACACTATGTTGAATAGGAGTGGTGATACTTAAACTTTTACACAGTTATAGCTGTGTATTTATGGGATGCAGGTACCGTTTATCCATTGTAATTGTAGTTTGTTTGTTAGATCAAACATTGGGAAAATCTTTTGTTGTGAGTGGTGATTTTCTAAATTTTTACTTTTATTTTTTTATTTATTTGCCAGATTCTGTCTCTCTTTTCTTTGTTCTTGGTGTACTAATTTGATTCCTCTTCCATGGCTATTCCACTTTTTCTAAGTCTTACCCGAAAGCCTTTCAAAGTGATATGATTAGATCAACTTTTTTTTTCTTTTTGTTTGTGGTTTGCACATCATATGCTGTACTTTGACTAATTTAATAATTTTTTCTATAATTCTGTGGAAATTTTAACTTTAATTTTGTTTTCCCCTGACCTTTATAAAAACAAGGTATTAAATATAATATTTTCTAGTTACTGATTCAGGCTTTGTAAATTTGGCACTTAATAGTTTCACTGTTTTACAACAGAAAAGATTATCTTAACTGACCACTAACAACGTAATTGCCAGTTTGGTGCATGAAATCTGTAGTTAGTACTAATTTCAAAATAGTGTTTCTTGGCAGATAAACCCAAAGCTCAGAATATTCTGTATGATTTTTAGTTCTAAAGAAGTACCTTGCAAGTATTACTGTTAGTCTTGTTTTGTGCAGGAAGTAATAGACCAGGAGAGTTAAAAAGACTTATTTGTTTATTCATATGGCTAGTATGTGTGGTACTACTGAACTGAACCCATGCTTCTGCCTCCTACTTAAATGGTCTTAAAACACTAAGAAAAAAAGCCAACATATAAAATTCAATAGCGGTTAGTAGCAAGGAATTCAGTGTTATCTGAAGTCATAGCATGCTTGTTAAAATATTTTCAGTTAATTTTCTCCATGCATCACTTAAATATGTTTTTATATATATTTAAATTTTTTTTGTACAGATCTATTTAGCAATCTTCTTTAAGATATTGTTAGCTACTCATTCACAAAAATGGTGACATCTTATTTTTAAAAAACATTTTATATAGTTACTCTATTCTGGTGCAATAATACTACTACACACTGGGTAATCTGTAAAGAAAAAAGATTTATTTGACCCATAATTCTGAAGGCTGAGAAGTCTGACAGCAGGATTCTGGCATCTGATAAGGGCCGTCTTGCTGCATCATTATGTGGCAGAAGGCATCACATGAAGAGGAGTTGTGCTTAGGAGACAGAGAAAAAATCGGGGCCAAACTTATTCTTTTTATAACTAACCCACTTCCTTGATAACTAACTCACTCCTGCAATAACAGTCTTAATCCATTCATAAGGGTAGTACTCACATGAACTAATCACCTCCTCAAGGTCCCTTAATACATTTGCAATGGCAGTTAAATTTCAACATGAGTTTTTGAGGAGACAAACCGTAGCAGTTACGTATTTTGTTAAACTTAAGCATTTTGCGCTATTAAAATTATGTGTGTATATATACATATATATATGTGCACACAAGCACACATATACAGGCATACTAATGTGTTTATATGTGTGTTTATAGATCTTTTTCCTTGGAAGATGAATAATTATATTTTAAAAGTCATTAATGGTAGGGATGACAGCAGAGGAAGCTGTGAAATACAATCTAAGTAATATAGAGAATAAGGTAAGTATTTTGAAAACTGCTCAGTAAATTAGGGTGTATTTGTTGACAAGTAATAGATCACATTACAAACTTACCATTAGACATTGTTATTTATCTAGTAAGCATTTATGAATAGTCTGTGGTGATCTGTGTGTTTATATTCCACGTACAGTCTGTCAACAAATCCTGTCATCTCTACTTTCGGGTTATATGCTAAATGCAACTACTTCTTACTACGTTTATCTCTGCCACCTTATTTCAAAACCAGGTTTTACTTATTTACTATACGATCTCGTCCAAGTGTTTATAGTGTTGGGATTTTTCTTTTCACAATCATTCATCGTAGGTAAAGAACTTATTTTTCTCTCACATGGCACATTAAAAGTAGAAGCAAGCAGGTAATTTTCTTAAAAACATTTTTTTACTTTGTCTAATATTATTATTATTCCTCTAGAAAAGATAATAATAACACATAGTTACAAGAACAGAATTGAGGAAGGTGACTTAATATTTGGAATTATTATTATATTTAATACTATTTTAGCTTTTTATCAATGCTTGGTATATTTTGTTAATAATTTAAATGTTGCTAAATTTTGGGCAAAATTACAATGGATTCATTAGGTTAGAGTTCTTCAGATAAATTGAACCAATAAGAGATGGTTGTATCTCTGTATAATTATGTTTATGTGGGGGGGTGGAGCAAGATGGCCGAATAGGAGCAGCTCCAGTCTCCAACTCCCAGCGCGAGCGACACAGAAGACCAGTGATTTCTGCATTTTCAACTGAGGTACTGGGTTCATCTCACTGGGGAGTGCCGGACGATCGGTGCTGGTCAGCTGCTGCAGCCCGACCAGCGAGAGCTGAAGCAGGGCGAGGCATTGCCTCACCTGGGAAGCGCAAGGGGGAAGGGAGTCCCTTTCATAGCCAGGGGAACTGAGACACAACACCTGGAAAATCGGGTAACTCCCACCCCAATACTGCGCTTTAAGCAAACAGGCACACCAGGAGATCATATCCCACACCTGGCCGGGAGGGTCCCACACCCACAGAGCCTCCCTCATTGCTAGCGCAGCAGTCTGTGATCTACCGGCAAGGCAGCAGCGAGGCTGGGGGAGGGGCGCCCGCCATTGCTGAGGCTTAAGTAGGTAAACAAAGCTGCTGGGAAGCTCGAACTGGGTGGAGCTCACAGCAGCTCAAGGAAACCTGCCTGTCTCTGTAGACTCCACCTCTGGGGACAGGGCACAGTAAACTAAACAAACGCAGCAGACACCTCTGCAGACGCAAACGACTCTGTCTGACAGCTTTGAAGAGAGCAGTGGATCTCCCAACACGGAGGTTGAGATCTGAGAAGGGACAGACTCCCTGCTCAAGTGGGTCCCTGACCCCTGAGTAGCCTAACTGGGAGACATCCCCCACTAGGGGCAGTCTGACACCCCACACCTCACAGGGAGGAGTACACCCCTGAGAGGAAGCTTCCAAAGCAAGAATCAGACAGGTACACTCGCTGTTCAGAAATATTCTATCTTCTGCAGCCTCTGCTGCTGATACCCAGGCAAACAGGGTCTGGAGTGGACCTCAAGCAATCTCCAACAGACCTACAGCTGAGGGGCCTGACTGTTAGAAGGAAAACTATCAAACAGGAAGGACACCTACACCAAAACCCCATCAGTACATCACCATCATCAAAGATGAGAGGCAGATAAAACCACAAAGATGGGGAAAAAGCAGGGCAGAAAAGCTGGAAATTCAAAAAATAAGAGCGCATCTCCCCCGGCAAAGGAGCGCAGCTCATCGCCAGCAACGGATCAAAGCTGGACGGAGAATGACTTTGACGAGATGAGAGAAGAAGGCTTCAGTCCATCAAATTTCTCAGAGCTAAAGGAGGAATTACGTACCCAGCGCGAAGAAACTAAAAATCTTGAAAAAAAAGTGGAAGAATTGATGGCTAGAGTAATTAATGCAGAGAAGGTCCTAAACGAAATGAAAGAGATGAAAACCATGACACGAGAAATACGTGACAAATGCACAAGCTTCAGTAACCGACTCGATCAACTGGAAGAAAGAGTATCAGCGATTGAGGATCAAATGAATGAAATGAAGCGAGAAGAGAAACCAAAAGAAAAAAGAAGAAAAAGAAATGAACAAAGCCTGCAAGAAGTATGGGATTATGTAAAAAGACCAAATCTACGTCTGATTGGGGTGCCTGAAAGTGAGGGGGAAAATGGAACCAAGTTGGAAAACACTCTTCAGGATATCATCCAGGAGAACTTCCCCAACCTAGTAGGGCAGGCCAACATTCAAATCCAGGAAATACAGAGAACGCCACAAAGATACTCCTCGAGAAGAGCAACTCCAAGACACATAATTGCCAGTTTCACCAAAGTTGAAATGAAGGAAAAAATCTTAAGGGCAGCCAGAGAGAAAGGTCGGGTTACCCACAAAGGGAAGCCCATCAGACTAACAGCAGATCTCTCAGCAGAAACTCTCCAAGCCAGAAGAGAGTGGGGGCCAATATTCAACGTTCTTAAAGAAAAGAATTTTAAACCCAGAATTTCATATCCAGCCAAACTAAGTTATATAAGTGAAGGAGAAATAAAATCCTTTACAGATAAGCAAATGCTTAGAGATTTTGTCACCACTAGGCCTGCCTTACAAGAGACCCTGAAGGAAGCACTAAACATGGAAAGGAACAACCGGTACCAGCCATTGCAAAAACATGCCAAAATGTAAAGACCATTGAGGCTAGGAAGAAACTGCATCAACTAACGAGCAAAATAACCAGTTAATATCATAATGGCAGGATCAAGTTCCCACATAACAATCTTAACCTTAAATGTAAATGGACTAAATGCTCCAATTAAAAGACACAGACTGGCAAACTGGATAAAGAGTCAAGACCCATCAGTCTGCTGTATTCAGGAGACCCATCTCACACGCAGAGACATACATAGGCTCAAAATAAAGGGATGGAGGAAGATTTACCAAGCAAATGGAGAACAAAAAAAAGCGGGGGTTGCAATCCTAGTCTCTGATAAAACAGACTTTAAACCATCAAAGATCAAAAGAGACAAGGCCATTACATAATGGTAAAGGGATCAATTCAACAGGAAGAGCTAACTATCCTAAATATATATGCACCCAATACAGGAGCACCCAGATTCATAAAGCAAGTCCTTAGAGACTTACAAAGAGACTTAGACTCCCATACAATAATAATGGGAGACTTCAACACTCCACTGTCAACATTAGACAGATCAACGAGACAGAAAGTTAACAAGGATATCCAGGAATTGAACTCATCTCTGCAGCAAGCAGACCTAATAGACATCTATAGAACTCTCCACCCCAGATCAACAGAATATACATTCTTCTCAGCACCACATCATACTTACTCCAAAATTGACCACGTAATTGGAAGTAAAGCACTCCTCAGCGAATGTACAAGAACAGAAATTATAACAAACTGTCTCTCAGACCACAGTGCAATCAAACGAGAACTCAGGACTAAGAAACTCAATCAAAACCGCTCAACTACATGGAAACTGAACAACCTGCTCCTGAATGACTACTGGGTACATAACGAAATGAAAGCAGAAATAAAGATGTTCTTTGAAACCAATGAGAACAAAGATACAACATACCAGAATCTCTGGGACACATTTAAAGCAGTGTGTAGAGGGAAATTTATAGCACTAAATGCCCACAAGAGAAAGCAGGAAAGATCTAAAATTGACACTCTAACATCGCAATTAAAAGAACTAGAGAAGCAAGAGCAAACACATTCGAAAGCTAACAGAAGGCAAGAAATAACTAAGATCAGAGCAGAACTGAAGGAGATAGAGACACAAAAAACTCTCCAAAAAATCAATGAATCCAGGAGTTGGTTTTTTAAAAAGATCAACAAAATTGACAGACCACTAGCCAGACTAATAAAGAAGAAAAGAGAGAAGAATCAAATCGACGCAATTAAAAATGATAAAGGGGATATCACCACCGACCCCACAGAAATACAAACTACCATCAGAGAATACTATAAACACCTCTACGCAAATAAACTGGAAAATCTAGAAGAAATGGATAATTTCCTGGACACTTACACTCTTCCAAGACTAAACCAGGAAGAAGTTGAATCCCTGAATAGACCAATAGCAGGCTCTGAAATTGAGGCAACAATTAATAGCCTACCAACCAAAAGAAGTCCAGGACCAGATGGATTCACAGCTGAATTCTACCAGAGGTACAAGGAGGAGTTGGTACCATTCCTTCTGAAACTATTCCAATCAATAGAAAAAGAGGGAATCCTCCCTAACTCATTTTATGAGGCCAATATCATCCTGATACCAAAGCCTGGCAAGGACACAACAAAAAAAGAGAATTTTAGACCAATATCCCTGATGAACATCGATGCAAAAATCCTCAATAAAATACTGGCAAACCGGATTCAGCAACACATCAAAAAGCTTATCCACCATGATCAAGTGGGCTTCATCCCTGGGATGCAAGGCTGGTTCAACATTCGCAAATCAATAAACATAATCCAGCATATAAACAGAACCAAAGACAAGAACCACATGATTATCTCAATAGATGCAGAAAAGGCTTTTTGACAAAATTCAACAGCCCTTCATGCTAAAAACGCTCAATAAATTCGGTATTGATGGAACGTACCTCAAAATAATAAGAGCTATTTATGACAAACCCACAGCCAATATCATACTGAATGGGCAAAAACTGGAAAAATTCCCTTTGAAAACTGGCACAAGACAGGGATGCCCTCTCTCACCACTCCTATTCAACATAGTGTTGGAAGTTCTGGCTAGGGCAATCAGGCAAGAGAAAGAAATCAAGGGTATTCAGTTAGGAAAAGAAGAAGTCAAATTGTCCCTGTTTGCAGATGACATGATTGTATATTTAGAAAACCCCATTGTCTCAGCCCAAAATCTCCTTAAGCTGATGAGCAACTTTAGCAAAGTCTCAGGATACAAAATTAGTGTGCAAAACTCACAAGCATTCTATACACCAGTAACAGACAAACAGAGAGCCAAATCAGGAATGAACTTCCATTCACAATTGCTTCAAAGAGAATCAAATACCTAGGAATCCAACTTACAAGGGATGTAAAGGACCTCTTCAAGGAGAACTACAAACCACTGCTCAGTGAAATCAAAGAGGACACAAACAAATGGAAGAACATACCATGCTCATGGATAGGAAGAATCAATATCGTGAAAATGGCCATACTGCCCAAGGTAATTTATAGATTCAATGCCATCCCCATCAAGCTACCAATGAGTTTCTTCACAGAATTGGAAAAAACTGCTTTAAAGTTCATATGGAACCAAAAAAGAGCCCGCATTTCCAAGACAATCCTAAGTCAAAAGAACAAAGCTGGAGGCATCACGCTACCTGACTTCAAACTATACTACAAGGCTACAGTAACCAAAACAGCATGGTACTGGTACCAAAACAGAGATATAGACCAGTGGAACAGAACAGAGTCCTCAGAAATAATACCACACATCTACAGCCATCTGATCTTTGACAAACCTGAGAAAAACAAGAAATGGGGAAAGGATTCCCTATTTAATAAATGGTGCTGGGAAAATTGGCTAGCCATAAGTAGAAAGCTGAAACTGGATCCTTTCCTTACTCCTTATACGAAAATTAATTCAAGATGGATTAGAGACTTAAATGTTAGACCTAATACCATAAAAATCCTAGAGGAAAACCTAGGTAGTACCATTCAGGACATAGGCATGGGCAAAGACTTCATGTCTAAAACACCAAAAGCAACGGCAGCAAAAGCCAAAATTGACAAATGGGATCTCATTAAACTAAAGAGCTTCTGCACAGCAAAAGAAACTACCATCAGAGTGAACAGGCAACCTACAGAATGGGAGAAAATTTTTGCAATCTACTCATCTGACAAAGGGCTAATATCCAGAACCTACAAAGAACTCAAACAAATTTACAAGAAAAAAACAAACAACCCCATCAAAAAGTGGGCAAAGGATATGAACAGACATTTCTCAAAAGAAGACATTCATACAGCCAACAGACACATGAAAAAATGCTCATCATCACTGGCCATCAGAGAAATGCAAATCAAAACCACAATGAGATACCATCTCACACCAGTTAGAATGGTGATCATTAAAAAGTCAGGAAACAACAGGTGCTGGAGAGGATGTGGAGAAATAGAAACACTTTTACACTGTTGGTGGGATTGTAAACTAGTTCAACCATTATGGAAAACAGTATGGCGATTCCTCAAGGATCTAGAACTAGATGTACCATATGACCCAGCCATCCCATTACTGGGTATATACCCAAAGGATTGTAAATTATGCTGCTATAAAGACACATGCACACGTATGTTTATTGCAGCACTATTCACAATAGCAAAGACTTGGAATCAACCCAAATGTCCATCAGTGACAGATTGGATGAAGAAAATGTGGCACATATACACCATGGAATACTATGCAGCCATCAAAAAGAATGAGTTTGAGTCCTTTGTAGGGACTTGGATGCAGCTGGAATCCATCATTCTTAGCAAACTATCACAAGAACAGAAAACCAAACACCGCATGTTCTCACTCATAGGTGGGAACTGAACAATGAGATCACTCGGACTCAGGAAGGGGAACATCACACACCGGGGCCTATCATGGGGAGGGGGGAGGGGGGAGGGATTGCATTGGGAGTTATATCTGATGTAAATGACGAGTTGATGGGTGCAGCACAGCAACATGGCACAAGTATACATATGTAACAAACCTTCACGTTATGCACATGTACCTTACAACTTAAAGTATAATAATAAATAAATTTAAAAAAAAATTATGTTTATGTGTGTGTGTATGTATATGTACATATATTTGTATGTATATGCAGTTGTGCATCACTTAATGACAGGGATACATTCTAAGAAATGTGTTTTAGGCAATCTGATCCCTGTACAAATGTCATAGAGTATACTTACATAAACCTAGATGGTATAGCCTACTACACACCTATGCTGTATCATATAGCCTGTTACTCCAAGACTATAAACCTATACAGCATGTTACTGTGCTGAATACTATAGGCAATTGCAAGACAATGTTAAGTATTTGTATATTTAAACATAGAAAAGGTAATGGATTGCACTACCACATTATGATGGCTACAGCATCACTAGGCCATAGGAAATTTTGGTTCTATTTTAATCTTATGGGGCCACCATTGTATGTGCAGTTCATCGTTGACCAAAACATCATTATTCAGTGCATGACTGTATGTATATATTTGTTACTTATTAGCACATTAATATGGATTTGTATAAAGAAATTTCTAGTAATGCCCAAATAACATACATAGATGCATTTTTAATTGCTTCTGGAATAGATGGAGAATTTTAAATAAGTAGATTCCAAAGGTCAAAACAAGTTTAATATATGCCTATTTGCAGCTACATTAAACTCACACACACACACACTCTCTCACTCACATACTCACAGAGGCAGTCAACTGTTCATGAAATATTAATAAGATTATATTTTACAATGATATTTAAAACTTGAAACATACATACAAGACAATGAAGTGTGATAGCTCAGAGCACAGGCTTGGATCAGATAGAACAACATTTGACTTCTAGCTCTGGACTTTCTGAGCCTTGGTTTTCTTATGTGTCAAGTAATGATAATATCTACTTCTTTGTGTTGATTAAATGAGAATATATGTAAACTACTTGCCATGGTGCCCTGTACACACCATACACAATAAGCTATTATCATCAGTATTTTAATTCAAAATGCCTTCCCGTGAACACAACTTGATAAATATCCTTTGGGTTTCTGTTCCAGCTTTCAAAAGTTGATTTAGTTTGTAATGTAACTTAGTGTAGTATAAATAATACCATAGAGTGAAACAACCATCTGTAGCAGTGGTTTGATGGGAAAATACAGTCACAACTACAGTTTGAAAAGCCAGAAACTGTATTTTTCCCTCCTGAAGTTATAAAAGTAGAAGTAGTAATCCTCTCTCCAGGCATCCTTTTATCTTTTGAAGAATAGAAGTAAATATATCTACATATCCAAGCCAGTAGTTGTCTTTCTGGATTGGGGCTTTTTGCAGAGCAGGCCTGCAAGGGGAATGAAGATCAGAAATGGAAATGAGGTTCCAATGACAGAAGGTAGTGAAATGCTGTGTGTGTGTGTGTGTGTGTGTGTGTGTGTGTGTGTAGAATGCAAGGGGAGTTGGATAGAGAGGATCATGTGGGTGTAAAGTGGAAAGATAGGCCTAGGCCAGGGTGATAGATGTATAGAACTTCTTATGTTATGTTATGTTATGTTATGTTATGTTATGTTATGTTATGTGTAATGTTATGTTATGTTATGTTATGTTATGTTATGTTATGTTATGTTATTTTTTGAGACGGAGTCTCGCTGTGTCGCCCAGGCTGGAGTGCAGTGGCCAGATCTCAGCTCACTGCAAGTTCTGCCTCCCGGGTTTACGCCATTCTCCTGCCTCGGCCTCCTGAGTAGCTGGGACTACAGGCGCCCGCCACCTTGCTCGGCTAGTTTTTTTGTATTTTTTTAGTAGACGGGGTTTCACCGTGTTAGCCAGGATGGTCTCGATCTCCTGACCTCGTGATCCGCCCGTCTCAGCCTCCCAAAGTGCTGGGATTACAGGCTTGAGCCACTGTGCCCGGCCCAGAACTTCTGATTTTAAAATAAGTGTGTAAGCTGTACACTATTTCATGAAGTTACTCTTGACATTTTGTTGAAATTAAATAATGAATTCATCATATTTTATGAGACCAACTTTAAGAAAACTAGCTGGATTTTTAATGGTTTGCTTCAACATAATAGTGGTATATAACAGTACAATCATCGAAGGCTATCAGAAAATCTATGTTAGAATTTTAATGATTATAGAAACTAGAATATTCTGTATATATCTGACACTTATAATTACTTGTTCTGGGGTATCCATAATAAAATTTATGTCATGTGGTTTTTGGGGTCAGTACTTTCAGGTATAAGCCTGGTGTATAACAGTGAATGCTCTTAGAAGATTGGGTCTGTATCTTTTATATCTGTAAATTACACAATGATAGGAAGTTAATATGTTAGGGATTTAATAAGTATGTTAATGATCTATAAAGATAATATGCTTTATTTTTTGATTGGTTTGTCATGTTTTATTGGTCTGCTTTCTGCGGGAATACCATTATGATATAACTTGCCAAGGAGTCCTAGGGTGTGAAAAAACAGTCTTCCCTTTTTTATTATGAGAAGTTCAGAGACCTTCTGAATATGTTAATGATTACCACTAAAGCAATTCTTAATAATTTTTCCACTAATATGGGTTGTAAAGTTGCCAGACTCACACAGATGTGAATACTAGGCTCCCTTGCTAGTTGAGTTCTTGTTACTGAACAGCAGTCTTACAGCTTTCTGTTAGTATGATTCAAATGTGGGTCTTAGCAAAATGACAAATTAGCATAGACCCTGGACCTCTGGGTCATGGTAAAAATAATCCCTGAATATTAAGGATCTATGTAAAGATTCTTAACCTGTGTGGGGTCTATATTCAGAAGATCTGTGAAACTCCTGAAATTGTCTGCCGTATTTTGTGTATATGTGCACACATTTTTTCTGTGAAGCGTGTGTGAGTACTTTCAAGTCTATAACCCATGAAAGGTTAAGGACCAATGGATTTGTAACCTCTTCAGAAGTCTTTTACATTGAGTAACCATTTGCCATCTCATTTCCTCGCTATATTGCATATACTTCTGGAAAAATGTAGATACCATGTATTTTTTTATCAGTCTTATTTTTATTTTCCAGAAAATTGTGGCCTTTTCATAATATGGTGTTATTTTTTATGTGATTCGTATTTTAGTACAAATACCATGTTAATGTGATTGATAAAATGTGAATGATTTATGAAATTTTACTTACATACCCAAATTTGTTGTTAAAAGGGACAAAAATGAATTTTTTTGTATTTTACATTCAGTCCTTTTCATGGAATAGAATATTTTAAAACAACTTTGGCTTGAATTTTTATTTATCATATTTAGAAAAACCTGCTTTTATGAAAATACAGAACCCCCACTCTGTGGCTCACAGATAGTAGTAGTGCATTATATAGGGTAGCCTAAACAGTGGTTGATTATTGTGTTTGGGAATATTTCATTCTCTCTGAACTGGACTTGAGAGTCAAACTTTGTCTTTAAACCTTTAGCTATTGCTTTCTGGACCTTTGTATTGCGTAAGGGATGCAAACTTCTTGGAAAGTAGAACCACACAGTTGTAAATGAGCAGGGAAGAAATAGAAAATATAATTATTATCTTCATTAATGTTTTTGAAGTAGACAATGAGTAATTTCATAATTACAGTATTCACTCTCATGAAATTTACCAACTACATTAATGAGCAAATGTGAAGCTGTTTTGCTAATGTGGAAATTAAATTTTTGAAAACAAAAATTTTTTATTCTGTCACCAAAGAAAGAAGCACATTGGTTATGTTAATAAATAAAAATAATAGAATGAACAGTCATTCATTGGATGTTTAATTGTTACAGGCACTTTTATATATTACCTTATTCAATCTTAACCACTATAAGAATTAAATAATATTGCCATTTTGATGAGGAAACTAAAACATGTAGAAGTTTCTTCAAGGTGTTGTATGTGACCTTCAAAACCAGGCAATAAATGGTTGCTCAGTATTTGCTAAATTAATTGCATTGAAACATCTTTTTATCTCTGATCTTTTCGTTGGTATTTTCATTTCCTCATTTATCTGCACTTAAATTATGGCCTCAATTTTGGGACTCCAGACCTCAGTATACATAACATAGGAAATATACCCAGTTAAATGTCTACTGCATTGTTTCCTGCAGTGATTCTTCTTTTTATAATCAAAGCAGTGTGTAGCAAGCTTTTATCATAATATTTTAGAGAAATATGATCTCTTTTATAATCCTGTTAGTGAAGTGAAACAGATTTTCTATACCTTCATCCCCACTTATTAGTCACAAATTATGGGGCTGGAGATCAGTTGAGATATTAGAAGTCTTTTCTGCACAGTCTTCTATGCAAATAGAGAAGGATTTTCATTTTTTCTTAATAGTTCGTGTTGTTTTTCCTAAAAAGTAATCCTTAATATAGTTTTTACCCACATTGGTTTAGTTTGAAAGAAAATATATTTTATTGACATATAATAATTATACTTTTGCTATTTCTCATTTTAAGGTATTGGCATCATTTTTAAATAGTGTTTGAATCTGCAAATGGATATCAAATTTGAGTGTTATCCAATATAAGAAAAAGAAATGAATACTTGTATAGTCAACATTTTATACAAATGTAAGTACATAAAGTTTATATTAAAGAAAATACTTCAAAGTATTTTAAGTATTATAGCTAGTATTGATGCAGTATGGTCAAATTCATTTAGTGAAGGAGTCATTACTGCTACATCTAGCTTTTATAAAATTTGAAAAATTCATGAAGATTATATTAAATATTTTACCAATTTGGGAGACCAAGGCGGGTGGATCACGAGGTCAGGAGATCCAGACCATCCTGGCCAACATGGTGAAACTCTGTCTCTACTAAAAATACAAAAATTAGCCAAGCGTGGTGGCATGTGCCTGTAGTTCCAACTACTCAGGAGGCTGAGGCAGAAGAATTGCTTGAACCCGGAGGCAGAGGTTGCAGTGAGCCAAGATCATGCCACTGCACTCCAGCCTGGGCGAAAGAGCGAGACTCCATCTAAAATATATATACACATATATATATAATTTATATAAATATAGTACTTAATTTAAAAATAGCATTTCCTCTTATTCTCATTTGTTTATAATTATACTTCTAATATTTCTTATTGTAATTAATATGGAGTCTTTTAAAAAAACATTGCTTTTGTGAAGAAAATTTGGAGATGAATATTGGAAAATATACTGAATACCTGGAAGGAAAATAATTTTTTTTTGTCCTTCTTAATATAGAGGTCAAAATAGAAAAGCAATTTCTAAAGTTGCCATTCGTGGGAAAGGAAAGGCCTTATCATTTATAGAATTTGATATCAAGGGAACAGTTCTGAAGTAAAACAATCCAGACCATTACCACACTGATAATTTTCTCCAATTAGGCAGATTAGAGGTTTAATCCTAAAAGAACCCCAGTATCCAATATTTTTGCCTACATTTTTAACATTAAGGAAATCCTTTTTTAAAATTTATATTTTTAACCATCACACGAGATTTTTATTATTGGAAAAAGAACAGACAACAAATTAGAAGGTTTCTCATTGAGGACGATTGAGTTTTTAAATGTATGTTAACAGAAAGTAGGAAAACTGATCACACTTAACATGTATACAGTACTTATATGGACTGGAAAGTTGGTTCTTGTGCTTTCAGTAGAAACATAAAACAAATATGATGTTCTCACAGAAATAGTTTCATAATAGGTTATGTTTTTGTATAAAGTCCCATATTTTCACCAGAACTATTACAAACATTATAGTCATCAGCAAATGTTACACATGTCTAGCATAGAAATTTCTTTTTTTGTTGTTGTTGTTTGTTTGTTTGAGACGCAGTCTTGCTCTGTCACCAAGCTGGAGTTCACTGGCACAATCTCTGCTCACTACAACCTCCACCTCCCTGGGGTTCAAGTGATTTTACTGCCTCAGCCTCCCGAGTAGCTGGAACTACAGGTGCACGCCACCACGCCCAGCTTATTTTTGTATTTTTAGTAGAGATGGAGTTTCACCATGTTGGCCAGGATGATCTTGATCTCTTGACCTCGTGATCCACCTGCCTTAGCCTCCCAAAGTGCTGGGAATAGAGGCGTGAGCCACCGCACCCGGTCCTAGCCTAGAAATTTCTAAAGTGTATATAAATTAATCATATCAATTCTAAATTACAATTTTCTTAACATTTTTTAACCTGTTCTTCAGTTTTTACACTATATTTTTAGTCCAAAAAAAGATGATAGGATTCATTAGGATATTTTGAGGGGAAAGATTTTTAAATAGGTCATTTTGAAGATACTTTTGAGTAGACATAGTCATTACATAGTTATTAAAAACCAGAACTTTATATATTTTTATAAAAGGATTTCTAAATTCTAAAAGTAATAAATGACCTTAGGGAAGATTTGGAAAATACAAACAAGTATAAAGAAGAAAAAAAAGTTCCCCCAATCCCACTGTGCAAATCAACCACTCTTTTTTTTTTTTCCATGCTAAACTGTAGCCAGCTTTATTAAAGATACTTTCCATAAACAGTCATGGTATTTCAGGCAGGACATGGGCAGACATTCATTAACAGTATACAACAACTTTCAAACTCCCTTCTTCAATGGACTACCGAAAATCAGAAAGCCACTATAAAATCCAATGAAGTCTTCATCTGATGCTCTGAACAGGCAAAGTTTAGAGTGAGGGTTGACATTTCACATTTAGCATGTTGTTTAACAACTTTTCACAAGCTAACCCTGACTTTCAGAAAGTGAAATGAAAATGGTAGAATTTATCTGAAGATCCACAATCTAGAAACGGAGCCACTGCTCTTTTGACAGGTGCCATCTCAGTGGCATCACTGGAAAGTCCAGATTGCCTGACACACTGGTAACCAATGAGTGGGGGTCAGGTCCCAACAGATGTCTGGGTTTAAGGGAGTTAAGTCTATGCTGAAAGGTGGAAAGGGAGAAGAGAACATAAAAACTAATTTGTTTTTCCATACCACAAGGCTTTTGTGCCAAAGTGGCCATGTGTGTCAAAGTCAGGGAATCCCTCCTCCTGGAAGCCAAGAGGAAGTCTCTCAGAACTAGAAGGGAAATATGTTTTCCCCACATCAATCCAGCTTTGAAGACACTCTATTAGTGACGTATGCCCCTTCTCCTTAAAACAACAATGAAGTGTTCTGTGTGCTAACAGTATAGCTTAAAAAAAAAGTAAAACAAAATTCTGCATTTTTATGAAACTTGATAAAAATTGTATTTCAAACTGTACAGTCACCAGAAGTACAGTTATCAAAAATGAACATACTTCACTTGGCATCTCCATCCAGCACCTTCAGCTTTCTGTGCCTGGTCTGTTTTGACATCTCCATTTTCCCCTCCTTGCCAGCATCAGCTTTTGCCTTTTTCCCTTTAGGTACCTTCTCTCCCTTCTTGGCAGGGGACTTTTTAGGCCTGAGCTCTGGCTTTGGAGGAGCAGTTTTAGCAGACAACCTCACAGATCTTCTCTGTGGTTCGTCTTTTACCTTGACTTTATCTCCTTTAGCATCCCCTTCAGTCTTTCTCTTGCGATGGTGGTAGAACATAGGTGCTGGGCATAGGATGCAGCGGCATGCGGGCTTTGGTCGGTCTAGGGGTCATTCCTGCCTCTTCTTCACACTGCTCCAAATCAACCACTCTTAATAGTGAACTCTTTATAAATACCACTGTGTACATTTAAGTTGTTTATTATTTCTCACTGTTAAAAATAGTTTTTCCTCATACAATTTCTAAGGATGCTTCCTGATGACAGCAAAATGCAGTTTTCTAAAGAAATTTATCCAACTTGATAAAAGCAAGAGTTCTTCACTTAGGACAGGTATATGGGCTAGCTGTAAGAGCTTCCCTAATTTCTGTTTGACACAAATTTTCTTGGAAGTAAGGAAAGTAGAACCATATTCCCAGGAAGCATTCTCTTGGTGAGACAGAATAGAAGAAAGAATACATACTATGAGAACATTTTAGGGACAATTCTGAATAGTAGAAGAGTAGTAAGGGCTCCAAAAGAACTTACATTCCTTCTTTTGTCACTGGAAAATCCCAGCTAGCTTTGAATAGGGCGTTGACTCTACCCCCATATTAATATTCTTAGAGTGTGTTATAGATTGAATTGTGCTTCCTCAAAATTTGTATGTTGAAGCTATCTTTCCCAGTGTGTCTGTATATGGAGATAGGGCCTTTAATGAGGTAATTAAGGTTAAATGAGGTCATAAGGTAGGGCTGTAACCCAGTATGACTGGTGGCTTTGTAAGAAAAAGACTAGCTACCAGGTGTCTGCTTTAATAGAGAAAACCTATGAGACAAGACCATCCAAAAGCCAAGGAGAGAAGCCACAGGAGAAACCAGCCCTGCGGACAACTTGATCTTGGACTTTGAGCCTCCAGAACGGAAAGTCTGGAGACTGTTGTTGAAAATCTGGAGACTGTTGTTGGTGGCTGTTGTTTAAACCACCCAGTCTGTGGCGTTTTCTTATGGCAGCCCTAGCAAACCAATACAGATAGTTTTCTTTCTTTTTTTTTTTTTTTTAAACTAGTAGTGCTGTAGGCAGAATAACAGCTCCCCACAGATAGAAACTGCTAATCTGTGGACTATGTAAGCGTTAACTTAAAAGGAAAAAAGATTGGGAGACTCTCCTGGGTTATCTAGGTAGGCCATAAGCACAATAATAAATGTCCTTATAAGAGAGAGGCAGAGGGAGATTTGACACAGACATATGTAAGAGAAGTTGCTGCGATCACTAAGGCAGAGACTAGGATAATGGCCACAAGTCAAGAAATGCTGGCAGCTAGAAGGAGGAAGAGGCAAGAAGCAGATTCCCAAGAGGGAATGCAGCCCTCCTGACTCCTTGTTTTCTGCCCCGTGAAACTGTTTTTGGACTTTGTGAAGGAATACATTTCTTTTCGTTTAAGCTATTGAGTTTGTAGTAATTTGCCTTCAGCAGCCATAGGTAACTAATGCAAATAGCTGCTGAAAATACCAAATACTTTTCAGTGTCTAATGATGTAATCTTATGGTTTTTGAATCATATCATGTTTGCTTTCTAATTTGTGAAGAAATTAACTATGTCAATATACTTTTCTATTTTTTTGTAAACTCTACCTCATGCTGGTATTTTTTTTTCATACATTGACTGATTTGATAATATTTTGATAGAGGTTTTTTATTAAGGAATTAAATAGTCTCTACTTTTTCTTTTTTATACTGTCTTTGTCAGGTTTGGACTCATAAGGTTATATGTTAAATTGTTTTGGATACACAGTGGGAGCCCAGGTTATTCTAACCTTGAAAGTCAGTTATCAAAGCTGAAGCTTCCTATGATAGACAATTGGGAGATAATTTTGGCTCTTAAGTAGAAGAAGCCATATTAAAGTGTGTTTTTTAAGATAATAAGACATAACAGTACATCCATAAATTGCTTATAGGTACTTAGGGAGCAAAATCAGGCATTAAAGTTTCAGAAAACAATCTAGGTACTGAGTTTCTCAAACACATTCTGCCTCATTCATGTTCTTCAGGAGTGAAGACTACGTGACTTGAGTTGGGGGGGATTTAATCAGGAAGTAAAGGAATTCTAAGCCCCTAGAGAATGTCACAGTAGATGACTGAGAGGTGATCATGTTTATCTTTTCCCTGTAATTCTTTTATTCCTTTGAAAGAGGTGAACATCATAGATAATAAACTTTGAGAATGTTAGGGTACGGCAGGGAACATATCTGTATAGGTTAGAATTTCTGAGCTTGGCAGCCTTGGACTTTTTGTGAGACAAAGAAGAGTAGAGTTATAAGGATCCATGGATACATATGTAACCCAAGTATTGTATAAACACGGGAAAAATAATATAACTTACATGTCTATTATTCCAGATTTTCAAATATACTTAATTACTTCGTAAATCTAAATCATCAACGGAAAAATTATGTTTCTAAATTTGTGGCACCTTTAGTTAATGCTTTCAAACAACAAATAATAAGAGCTTATACCTGTTACCTATGGGAATCTGAAAAGTGAGTTTAAAATAATTATTTTAAAGGGACCATCTTCTAAATGAAACCCTCCCTATAATCTTATAAAATTAATCAGGGAAGAAGGGATAGCGAGAAACAAAACCAAGCTTGCAGCACATTCAGCATTAATCACTAGGTCAGGCTTGCTCTCTGATCTGCTTCTTCACAGTTGTTTGGTGCCTATTGTCCTAGAATCACATAGACCTTAGATTATAGTTCTCCTTAACTGCTCCATAGATAACAACTTGAACATTATGAAACATTAAGTTTTCCCTTTGAGATATTCTTTTTTTTTTTTTAAAGTGTTCCAAAGGCACATTGGCACCTTTAGGATATTCTTTCAGGTCCTGCATACCAGTGAAACTGTAGGCACCAGCTGGTCTGATGGTGAGCTGACTCAGCAAAGAACACACTCTGTATCCTCATGATTTCATCTCCCTTACTCCAACCAATCAATGACCCCAATTTTCCAACCCCTTGCCCTCTACTATCCCCTTAAAATCCCTGGCCCAGAACTCACCTGGGAGATGGATTTGGGGGTCTCCTCTCATCTCCTTTCTCAGCCACCCTGTAGTCATTAAATTCTTTCTGTGTTACAAACCCTGCTGTCTCAGTATATTGGTCTGTTACTGTACAGCAGGCATACAAATTTGTTGGTCTTGAATCTAAACACCAGTCCCTTAATCTTATTACTGAGGATACTCTTGGCTGTATAGTTACTCATGGTTACATTGCTAGTTAGTTACAGAACCCTGGTGAGAGCCTGTGTTTTCAAGATCTCTTCAAAATGCTGTGAAGAAAAGATCTTAGGTTTAGGTCTTAGTAGTGATTATTTTGTTTGACTTTGGAAAAGTGTAGATACTTGCATCTCCTCACTGTGAGCTATGCACAGATGAAATGTTGCATTATTACTTTTTGAAAGATGCAGGATAGCTTCTGTTTTTGAACATTATGCTTTAGTTGTTGTAGCCACCATTCTTTATTTAAATGAGTAGAAAATCAAGAGGAAAGTAAGGATGGATTTTTGCAGTCCTTTGCTTATTTTCCAACATTTTTTCTTACCAGAGAAAACATAACTTAGATAGGTAGATAGGAAGGGAGGGAGGTAGATAGGCAGGTAGTTAGTTCAACCAGAAAAAAATAAAGTCTGTTTTAGCAGGTTGTGAGAAGATGAACTGAATCTGTCAATGTGCGCATCTTCTTTAGTTAGCAGGAGTGGACGTGGGTAAGCCTTGGTGCAGCAAATAATACTAATAAGTGCATATGTTCCAAATAGAGATGTGGTCATAGGAGGGGAAAAATGTTAATGCTATCTGGGGTGTTAAGAAGTTAGGGAAAGGCACAGAGCATAATTGAGATGAAATTGCAACTTCTTACTCTCTTCAGTGATAGCTAAATCTAATTTAAGTCTGTTACTCTGTTCTCATGAAAATATTCTCAAGAGTTGAAGAAAATAGTAAGGCAATCTATATGGACCTTAACAAAACTTAGTTTTGACTATTGGAATTAAATTTTAATATTTTAATTTGGAAATCTACTCATCCTGAAATCTCTTTTAGTAAAAACATGGAATCTTTTAATATGCATTAGAATTATTTTGGTCAATAATTATAGTTTCTGTACCAATTAGGGTATCAAACCCTTATATTTAAATTATATTAAATTGACTCATTGACTCATCTAGTTAAATGGGAATATGCTTTCAGAAGTAGAATGAAGTCTACTTGTATTTGTAAAGTTGACACAATGTTTTATGAGGGAATTTAATATTCTTTTCAGGAACATGAGGCTGGACAGAAAGATAATCGTGCAAAAAATTATCTCAGTTTTTCATTTTGGCCTTTTGTTCATAAAAGAGCTAGAATTAAAAAGAAAACAACATTTAGCCTATTTATTTATTTATTATTTTTTGAGACGGTGTCTTGCTCTGTTGCTCAGGCTGGAGTGCAGTGGCACGATCTCGGCTCACTGCAACCTCCGCCTCCCAGGTTCAAGCAATTCTCCTGCCTCTGCCTCCTGAGTAGCTGGGACTATAGGTGTGCACCACCATGCCTGGCTAATTTTTTGTATTTTTAGTAGAGACAGGGTTTTACCATGTTGATCTGGCTTGTCTTGAGCTCCTGACCTTGTGATCTGCCTGCCTCGACCTCCAAAGTGCTGGGATTATGAGCATGAGCCACTGCTCCTGGCCCCCCTTTTTAATATTATGGTTATTTTAGTTGATATCTTCAGATTCCTCTTGATTGGAGTATATAAAATATGTAATAGCATTGTGTTATTTTAATTTTACTTGTCTATGTTCTTATTTCTTTGAAGTTGCTATTTTTCACTATATTTTGCCGTCACCTATAAATTATAAATATCAGTCTTAATAGGAGTCAGGTATTTTCTATATTGAATATTTTTTTTAAAAAAAGGAGATAGGATAAAATATGACAAAGTCAAATCTAAGAATTACTTTAGAGAAGTCAGAGGATTTTTATTTAGTATTGAGAAGTATAAGGTAAATTAAATTTATAGATCAGAGAAAAAAGTTTTTATTACAATGTAATATGTGAGACAAAAAAATAGGATATGATTATCTACATTTTATTTGAATATCGTTTATTAAACAAATATTTACTTAGCTACAAATTATGTAGTAGAAAGTGTCTCAGGCTCTGGGAATATATTTGCAAACATACTGGTCAGTGAAACATTAAATTTCTAATTAGAAATTTTAGAAGTTCTAAGAAAGCAGAAAGCTCATGGTCCTTTTGGAACATAGTCTAGGGAGATTTAACATAATCCAGAGAAGCTCGGGAAAAATTTATGTGACAGAGACCATAGGGTTGAGTCAGAGAGGGACAGAAGGGGTTTGGAGAGAATGTTATTGGAATGCAGGAATCGTATGTTCAAAAACTCTGAAGAGACTATAATGTATCTTTCAGGTAAGATACCCTGAAAGAAGTTCATGATCACAGGAGTGGAGTCAGTGAGAAGAGGTGAAACCAGACTGGAATGGTTCAAAGACAATACTTGAAATTATCTGATTAAAAATAAGCCACTGAACATAGCCTTAAGAATGATGGTTATTCCATTTGGTATTCTTTGCTGAACTGCTTAACAGTATTTTTATGTTTCCATGTGCTGGATTCATTTTAGAAATGTGTTAAAAAGTAAAGCATGTATTAGAAGCACCACTATAAGACCATGGAAATAGTTTTACTGTTTGTCTCTTTTGTTTTATATTTTTTAAGAACAAAGCTTCCATTTTCAGCTTCCATCTCTTGGACTATTCATTTAACCGTGATCTTTCGGTTTCTCAATCCAAGTTCTAAGGATTCTGAGGTTGGTCGTTTAACTCTTCATCCTTTTAAAAAACTGAAGCAATGTATTTTTTCAGTGAAAGATAGTTCATAAATCTTGCTGCTCAAATAAATCATTAGTCTATAGGAGGACTTCAGTTGGGAATTGGTTTATTCTTGTTCACTAGAATTAGGAAACCCTATGTAGATAGGAGCCATCTCTGTTTATACTTGTTGTCTCTACAGTTCCCAGCCATTGCCTAGTATATTAATCCATTTTTGTTGCTATAAAGGAATACCTGAGACTGGGTAATTTACAAAGGAATGATATTTATTTTAGCTCATGGTTCTGCAGACTGTACAGGAAGTATAGTGCTAGCATCTGCTTCTGGTAAGACCTCAAGAAGCTTACAATCATGGTGGAAGGCAAAGGGGGAGTTGGCATATCACATGGTGAAAGGGAACAAGGGGCGGCCCACTCTTCTAAACAATCAGATCTCACATGAACTCAGCGAGAACTCATTTATTGTGAGGACAGCACCAAGCCATTCATGAGGGCTCTTCCCCCAAGCCCCAAACACCTCCCCCTAGGCCCACCTCCAGCATCAGACATCCCATTTCAACATGAGGTTTGGAGGGGACAAAATATTCAAACCATATCACCTGGGATATTATTGATGCACTTATTTGTTGATTGAATTAATCATAATTTTTGTTGGCATTACATTTTATTTTGACTTTAAATGCTGATTAGTATTTGATAGTTCCATGGTTCTGCGATAACATTTAGGCTTGTAGTGAATGAAACATTGCAATATTGTTTAACCTTTTATTTTAAATTTAAATAAAAGATGGATAAGAATGTTACTTTAACATTTTATATAATATCCTTTAACAATCTGTAGGCTAATCTTTAGTTTATGGGACTCCCCATAAACTAGGGTAATTTCTCCTAACCCATAATGCAGTTTTACTGATTCTTCTGCCATTTCCAATTTGTTGCTGTGCCCATTTGGTGAATATTTTATTTCACTTATTATACTTTTTAGATCTAGAGTTTTCTTTTTTTCGTTTCTGTTTTTCTCTTGAGATTTATTCTGTGTTCACTCACTGATAGCATATTTTTCTTCAGTTCTTTGAATATATGTATAATAGCTTTTTTGAATTATTTTACTTGCTAAATACAACATCTGAGCCCAGTTAGAGTCATTTGTATTGAGTGTATTTTTTCCTAATTTCTTGAAGACTTTCCTGTTTGTTTTGGGGGATTCTTTTTTTTTTTTTTTTTTTTTTTTTTTTTGGTGTATGTAGAAATTTCTGGTTGAAGACTAGACACTGGGAAACACATGGTGAAATGACTCTGGGTTCTGTTATATTCTTTCGAGGACCTTGGCTTTTTGTTCTAGTAGGCAATTGACTTCCTTGGGTTGAAACCACAAACTGTCTCCTGTGAGGTATTCAGCTTACACCTTTCCCCTGCTGCTTTGTTAACCTGAACACCTGTAGGTCCCCCTTGTACATGCATAATGTGATAGCCCAAAGATTTTGGCAGATGCTCATCTTCTCTGTTGTTTCTTTGTGTCTCAGAATTTCCTCCTAACTGACAGTAGCTATGCCAGCTTTGGGCCCTGTACTCTGACACTTCAAGCCTGTCTAGATTCATCTTTCTACCACTCAAGCTGTAAATGATTGAAGAATGTTCTCAGTTAATAAAAGAATCACTGATTTAAAAATTTTTTTTTTCTCTTCCTGCTTTTTCACTAGGCTTCATAGGCCTCCCTTGCTCATGTGTAATTTTTGTTGTCAGCCAGGAATTTGTGTAGTTTGTGCTCTGAATTTGAGTCTCGTGCCTTCTGAGATCAGCTTGGTGCTAAGATTTTTCCTTTAAATTTTCAGCTGTTTTTCCAGCTCTCAACTCTTAAGTTCTAGCATCTTTAGCCAATGCGATGCCATTTTTTTCTTCTCCTTTTTTGTAGCTGTAGCTATGGAGTTTGGTCAGTGCCCTGGAGCCAGTATGAACTCTCAATTCTTACCCCTTCTAGTTTTCAAAATAAAACTCTCTTCAGCCTTATGTCTGCATTTGAAAGTTTAAAGTATCTTTAAGTAGTTTGTTTGCTTTAATCTAGTATCTTATTATTGGTATCTCTGGGGTTTTGTATGGCCACGTCAGTTTTTCTCATAACCAGAAGTTAAACTACTTCATCCCTATTGATTTCAAATAGTACATTTAAAACAAGAGCTTCTAAACATTCAATAAGATTCAAATGATATTTTAGACATTAACTTACATCTCAACTCTTCCAAGTTTGTAAGTTCATGTTTATACTTTGTACTTCCCCTGTTTTTTTTTTTTTTTTTTTTTTTTTAAGATCAGCAAATTATATTTTAGCTGATGGACTTTTCTCAGTTTGTGTTAATTACATGGGTATCTCTATTTAGTAGTGCATTTAGAGTCACTATTTTTTACTGCTGCAGGTATCTAGACATTTGATTGGAAAATAGTTTGTCATTGAACTTAGTAGCAATATTGGGGGACTTGGGACTAAAAGGCACCAATCAACTTAGAAAACCAAGCCCTGTAGTAACACAAGGAAAAAAAAAAAAATTTTCCTGAAGCCAATACCTTGGGAAATAAAGATAATAGAAATGAAATCACCTAAGTGGATGACCTTAATATTTCTGAATATGTTCCATAACCCTCACAGGTAATAGTGGACTGGCAGCTGGGAGACAGAGGACAAAACATAAATGTAGAATTTCAAGGATCTTCCTATTTTCTGTTAAAGTAGCAGGAAGTATGAATTACTAGAGACTTTACGTATAGTCAGATTGCTGAGTTTCAGTTTCAGATATTTTTCAGACATTCTCCCACTTCACTCTGATTTCGTATGAGTTCATATTATTTTATGCCCCAGGCCCAAAGGGTAGATAAGTGTACTGCTCTAAAGTATACTGTTTAGCTGATTCACTCTCCCCCTCTTTTGCCTTCTGGTTTCACAGAGTGTTAAGCAGGAAAGCAGGGTCTGTATCTATCTGTACTATAGGTTCACTATCCTTGCCATAAATTAAGTTGATCACTTAAAAAGTATCACTACTTTAGTACTGGATTTAGCTCACTTTTAACAGAAATTTCATGGTGATCTTTTCTTATTTCAAGGCCCTTAGATCTTACCCAATTTTCTCGTTAATGAAGCATCTCATTCTCCTTCAACAGGGCTTGCGTTTCCTTTGAACAAACATTATTCCTACCAATAACTCTGATAACTTTCTGGTAATTTAATTGTGGTTACCCATCCTCTTTATTCTCCATCAGTTCATTTTAGATATTCTTCTGATTTCCTTTTGTCTTTCACAAGATCTTTGAATCTCATTTTCTCTACATCTTTAATATGACCTACAAAAAAAGTTCGTTCAATTTATATGTCCTGCCACCAAATAGTACTCTGCTTGAAATTCCACATTTATGTTTTGTCTCCTCTGACACAGGTAATAACCAGTCCACTATTATCTGTGGGGGTTATGGAACATGTCCAGAAATACTAAGGCTGCCCACTTAGGTGATTTTATTCTTATTATCTTCATTATCCAAGGTATTGGCTTCAGAATGTTTTTTCTCCTCATGTTTTCTGACTTGATTGGTGATGCCAAGCATTCACACAGCTTTTCAGTTTCTCAGCTTAGATGCAAGGAATGTTAAAAAGTTACTATCAGTGCCTTTAATCATGAAAAAGACAAGTAGAAGGAATTAGTTCTCTCACGCAGGGACATCAGTGTGTATATATACCAGTGGGAATCAGACATCATGTCTAGGTAAAATCACTTATCACACTGCAGCTACTTTTTTCAACTGGTAATTTTAGCCAAACTAGGTCATGTTATAAATGTCAGCAAGGCAAAAGAGAGAATAAAATGTCATCAGAATAATGCACATACATTTCAGTGGAGCTTAAAATCTTTTATAGGAGACAGGATTATGAGGTAGGAGGTTTTTTTCATTGCAGCGATAAATGTGAATACAGTTACTATGATTCTTTCTTAAGGTATTCACTTTGGCCTCATTCCTGCTTTCCTTAAAAGTCAAGTTAGCTTGTAGATAAGAGTTTTAAGCCAAATAAATAACAGTTATTGTAGTGATTTGGTTGAAAAATACACTTCTAATTCCCCTTTAAAAACTGAGAAGAAATATAGTGCAATGTCAGCCACAAAATCATTATTTTGATAGCTAACATCATTTGTATTCTAGGCTAGAATTTTAAAACAAAGTTCAAAAAAATAAAATTTTATTCACATTGTTGATTTTGCCAAATGACACAAGCTATATGTTAATATTAAATTAATATAGGCAAATTGAAGAAAATATCACATTTATCACTTTTATATGTAGTCATTTTTATTTCAATAACCAGAATTGTAGGTTTTAAAAAACGTTTGAAAATTTGCTTTAATAGGTTTGACAAAGAACCTTTAATAGACCACCACTTTTTATTTCAAATTTTCAGTTAAACCTCAAGAAATAATATGGTCCTGCTGTGATTTTTAAATGAATGCTTTTGTAGTTGCATAAATTGTGTTTTTTCATGAATATTAGGATTGTAAAAATTAAGTCTGAATTCTGATCCTTTTCCTTTCAGGCTTATTAAAATAAGATCTTTTAGGAACACTGTGACTCTCTCCTTGTTAGTCTTATGTTGTAACTTAGCCCTGATTATAAACAAACTTTAACTGTTTCTTAATTCAGTTTTTTCTTTTGTCATGAGCAAAGAAAAATTACTGAAATGAGTAAGCATTGAGACATATTCTTGTATTTGAAAACTTAGTATGGGGATCATATTTTTGACTCCCGGCTCAGGATAGGATTAAGTAGGGTAGATTATTTTATCTTTTTATAAAATATGTAAAATAAATATTTGCCTATAGACATTACAATTTATAGTAGAGGAGTTTCACATTAAAAAGATGCTGATTTGCCTTTACATTTAGGCATAAAAGAAGGAGTACATAGAGAGCATTTATAATTTATCCACTTTAAACATAATTATTTTTTATTATTTCCCTTTGTACTATTATTAATCCTACTCATAGAATGAAAGATGGGGCATCAAACTTGTATCTAAGATTGATGATATGTTTTGAGTCAGGGGCAGACAAATACAGTAATGGCTTAGTCTGATATACAGGCATTTTGGGTTCAATCTCTAGGGACAGGTATTCATATGTAATAAAACTTACCACTTGAACTGGCATTGACTGTCATTGTTAAAAATCCTAGCAGGATCAGCATTCACCAAGTAAATATAAAGATCGAATTTACCTTCTTCTGGCAAGGTAGGCAGAGAAGCAGGACAAAGCATAAAGACTTGATAGCATTACATCTGTTCAACTGTACTTCAAAGAAAAGAAGTGGCAATGATTAAGGGTACTGTTCAATTCAACAAGCAATTATTGAGCAGTTCTATAGCCCAACATTGTGTTAGCTGCTAAAGGATACAAAAGGAGAAGACAGTATGATTTTGCACTAAAGTAGTTTATCATCTAATTTGGAAGACAAATGGTTTGTATATGAAACAGCTAGAAAATAAATTATGACAGTATGTAATTGAATGTAGTTGTTCATGCAACAGAATACAAGCACAATTTATTTGTCCAGCAAGTGAAAAGATATATCTTTATTATGTTAAATTTTGTGTGGCAACATAAAGTAACATAGCCTGAGTTAATTCAGATCTTTGGTTATTTAAGATGAAAAAAACCCCAGCAATTTAAATGGTATTTATTTAAAATATCCTTTATTTTATTTATAGTCCTTTATTTAGACCACCTAAAAACACTGATTAGATATATGATTACTCATACCTGAGCCACCCCCCCAAAAAAAATCAAGAATAGCTTACTCACTGTTAATGATACAGTCCATTGAGTATAAACTTTATTAGGTTTTGTTCACTGTTGATTCTTTGCCTCATATATCATAAAGGTTCATTCTGTCTGTTTTGCAGTATTTTCCAATGTCTAGGTATTCTGAATTATGGTCATTGAAAAGTAGGTCTCAAAGAGCATAGTAGTCTCCTTAGGTTTGCATAAGGAAGCGCCATGTAGCAAAGCAGCCTTACTATGTTTTTGTTTTTGCATTTGTTTTATTTTTATCTCCATTACTTGTTAAGTGGTAATAGTGTAGTAGCGTCTTAAAATACCATATTATTAAGATTCAGCCGGGGAACCTTCTCCTATTCTTTGCTCCTCGGATATTTCTCTACTGTACCCCCATAGCTCTTGAACATCTTATGACATATAACATTGTATTTTAATTTAATAAATTCATTCGTCTATTCACTAGACTGGCTTCTTTGCATTATAACCAGGATTTCACATAGATGCTGGTACCTCGTAGATTTCTAATAAATACTTGCTGAATTAAGGAAACATGAATTTATGTTCTACATCATGATGCTAGTGAAAATTTGTTACTGTGTTTATTTCTTACAATAAAAAAACATGGGGTGCATCCTGTAGTTGCGTCCAGTAGGAATCAATTATTGATACCCAGTGATGTAGACCTTGTTTTAAAAAAAGAAAAGGAAGGAAGGCAGCCTCTTCTTTTACCAGTCTCCACCTCAACTATATAATTTTCTTTAAGAAAACTGATTTCAAAAGCTGTGATATCCATTTCTCTTTACTATAAACAGTTCTTGAAGTTGCCTTGACAAGCACAGATTCCTTGAATCAGTCCAAATACATGATATATAGATATATAATATGTGTGTGTGTTGACATCTTTAGTAGAAACAGCTTTTCAGATATTGATTTCATATCGTCTTCCTCCCACCTTTCCTTGCCTTCATGATTTCAGATACAGTTTCAAACTGCATCTTAATTGTGGGGAGTGGGGATACTATTTAGCCTCTGGCTCCTCTTTTTTAAGGTTATTTCTGATACTGCCTTGGAGTGGTTCAAACCCAAAATAAATGCAGTTTACTGCCTATCACTCCATACTTTTAAGATAGTTTTGCCAGCTTTTAGAGACTCTCAGATGTTCTAAAGTAAGGTCCGGCTGATTCTACATCCTGTTGGTGGTAGGTGTTAGTGCTGTCACTTTGGCAAAGTGTTTTTGACTTGAGATAGAATCATTAATCCAGGGATATCTTGTTAATAAATTTACTGACCACTCACTTGGAATTTTTGATGTAGCAGTTTTTAATAATACAGCTTTTTCACGTCAACAAGAGTACATTCTGACTAGTTTTATTTATAAAAGGATACAATACTAATGTTTAATATTAGAACAGTTAGCAGTAGTTAACTTTGGAGAACAAAAATGGTAGAGGTAAGGGGTCAGTAAGAGGACTTCTGAGGATGCAAGTAATGTGTTATTTATTCAGCGAGGGGTGGTCATATGGGTATGTTTATTTTGTGGTAACTCATTGAGCTATATGAATGCTATACTTCACTAAAATCTATGGAGATCAAAGGCTACTTTAGCAGCTTTAGTCTGATGACAAACATTATTTCTTAAACAATGGGCAAAATTTTCTTCTGACTTGCAGATTCCTACAGTCTAAAGGGAAAGATAAAACTATTTTAGTATGATAGCTAAAATGCTTTTGCTCTTTTAAAATTGTCATTACAAAGTGTATTGTTTATTTTAACTTTCATATGACTGGTATTGGCTACTTAAAATTCTTTAAAGAAATTAATTGGGAAATAACAATTGAACATGAATACGAGAGTACTTACTTCAAGACAATCCAGAAAAAAAAAACCAGAATATAAAATGTAATGTGTTTAACAAAAAACAAATGTCATTTTGTATTTAAAGAACAGTTTAAGATATGTTTAAAACAACTGCTTCTGGACTGAATGATATTACTTCACACCCCCTCCATGGCAAAGAGGTCATCTAAGTTAGTTGTAGTCAACTGCACCAAGCTGAAGAGCCACTTTACACTGAACTGAATTTTGTATGGCAGCTGGAAAGAACCACAGACTTCAGTAACACATCCTAATTGGCAGAAACCCTGCTTCTGATGCTAAACAGCATGCCAGGATTGCATACTATATCAATTTCAGAAGTCCAAGTTACATTTGGATTTATTGTTTATCCAGCCACAAGTAAGCTGCCTTTTGTAACTTACCCATTGGCTTACTGGGTTATGAATTTCTAATTAGAAATGGAGGACTTTGAGATGTTATAAGTGGGGGCCCAATAAGGAGTACTGCAGACACACAGATTGAATATCACTGTCCTTAAAAAAAAAAAAAAAAAAAAAAAAGAAGGTCTTTTAAATTGAAATATCAAAATCATGATTAAAATCAAAAGGTAGACAAATGAGGTAGGATAAATTCAATCCATGGTGTTGGTACCAGTACTCTTCACATGAAAAAGGACTTTGGCATAAATATTCAGAAATAACAAAGATCAACCATCTTGGCCAACATGGAGAAACTCCTTCTGTACTAAAAATACAAAAATTAGCTGGATGTGGTAGCGGGTGCCTGTAATCCTAGCTACTCTGGAGGCTGAGACAAGAGAATTGCTTAAACCCCGGGGGGCAGAGATTGCAGTGAGCCAAGGTCACACCACTGCACCCCAGCCTGGGCAACAGCAAGACTCCGTCTCAAAAAAGTAAAAATAAATAAGAAAAAAGATCAATAAGCTGAAAAATATTATAAATTTGATGTTGAATAATTCGTTAGACATAAAATTACAGAGTACTTAACATTTGTCAGGTACTCTTTTAATTGCTTTACATATATTGTTTAATTCTCAAACAACCTATGAGATACAGGATAAACAAAGAGAAGTTAAGTACATGTATAAGGTCACCCAAATGACATTTAAATCCAGGCAGTCTGATTGTAATTCTGTGCTCTTACCCTTAAAGGGATTGGGCAATTCCAGCTAAATGGTGTGCCTGAATAAAATGTGGAGCACGATAGCATTCATAATATTTATTCATTCAACAAATATTTATTCAGTGCTTACGACTGGGCCAGGCACTATGCTGGGTATTTAGGATATAATATTCCCCCACTTATCCATGGTTTTACTTTGCACAGTTTCAGTTACCTGTGGTTAACTGTGGTCTGAAAATAGGTGAATACAGTACAATAAGATAATGTATGTGTGAGAGAGAAAGACTACATTCTTGTGATTCGTATTACAGTATATAGTTATAATTATTCTGTTTTATTATTGTTAATCTTTTACAGTTCTTAATATACAAATTAAACTTATCATAGGTATGTATAATAGGAAAAAACTTAGTATATGTAAGGCTCAGTGCTTCTGGCAGTTTCAGGCATCTGCTGGGGGACTTGAAATATATCTCCCACAGATAAGGGGGAACTACACATAACAGTTTATGAAAGTCCTTGACCCTTGTGAAGTCGTATTCTAGTAGAGTTTTACAGACAATAAGCCAAAAAGTAAAACAACTAGGTTGTCTAATAAAATATTTACTTTCAAGCTATGAAGGGGACTGTAATTTCATAAGGTGGTCAAGGAAGCCCTCACTGATAAGGTGACATTTGAGTAAAGATTTGAAAGATGTGAGAGGATAACCCATGAGGAATGTTCTTGAAGTAGAACATTCCAGGTAAAGAAATCAGCAAGGGCAAAGTCCCTGAGAAGAAAATGAGCTTGGTATCTTCATGAACAAGGAGAGAGTTTTACTGAAGCACAGTAAACAAGAGGGAGATTGGAAGAGGAGAGGTGAGAGGATTGTAGTAGGACGGATGATGTAAAGCCATTGTTAGGATTTTTAGCTATTGTTTTCAAATGGGAAGCCATTTGCATAGAAAATCAGACCTCAAAATGTTGAAAGAAGGGTTCTAGAAGAATCCTTGATAACTGGAAAGATGAAGTTTTTACATTAACAGAGGAGGTAAAGAGTAATAATCAAACATAGGAAGATCTTCAGTCAGTGATGCTAAAGTGTCTGAAGAGTCATGGTCCCCAGTAGGGGAAGGAGGAGAAAGACAGTGAAAGGAGTCTAAAATTTTCACTGGCATTGTACGTAGAAAGACTAGGCTTTGAGTGGACATCTGCTATGGAAGTCAGGTGACAGTGGAGGCCAAAGTAACAAAGGCAGGCAGGGAAATTCTCAGAAGCATCAGAGTAATACAGTGAAATTCCTCATAGAAATACTATCAAGGAAAGACAGAAAAAGCCATTGGACAGCTATGTCAATCAACTAGGGCAGCTTTGCTAATGAACACACTCTTAAATCTGGCAATTGAAAGGCTGCCTGTTTCAAAACAAACAAAAAAGTAATGAATAGCAATGAAAAGAAAAAATTTCTATTTTGGAATAATTATTAGTACAAGGTCACATGGACGGGAACAATTACCCATTGTTTACATAAATTCTCATGGTAGCAATAATCTAATGCATATGGCTTTGAAGATGAGTAAAATTATTACTTTAATACAGCAAAACTGGTAAATCATGAATGATGTAGACTGCTTATGCAAATATATTTGAAGTAAAGTAAAATTCAGTGTTCAAATGGAGAAACCATTGAAGTGTCCAGTAATGATGCATTTAAATAAGGTAATTTGGCTGCAACTCCATTCATCTGTAAATAATTTACACACAGATCGAGTTAGGAACTTCCGAAAAAATAGTACTCATTCTAAAAACATACCCAATTGGATAATTTCACCTATAAAGTTAAAGAGTACTGATTTTAAAGGGTTCTCAGAGTCCGTTTTGTGAAGAGATCCCTTAAAGTATAATGGTGGCAGAGCACAGGGAAGAGCTCACGTGCAGCCGCAGGAGTGCTGGGGGAAAAGGGCAGCAGCTCCACTAAGCAGCCACTTAGAAAAGAGTTGGATAAGAGCAGTCTCTTCAGAGTCTGACACCTTTCATTTTACTGGAAAATCCCCACCTAGTCTGTCTACATCTTACCAGTGAACTTCTTCAAATGTAAAGGTATTTGTAAGAGGACATAAAAATCAATCATTTGTATAATATAATTTCAGATCTGTGCCTTTCATATATATTTTTACCACTTATTTTTTCCATTTGTGAAATGTGCTGGCACCTACTTTAACAAACTGATACAATCGAGAAGAGAGAGTGTGGGCTACTAATAAGAAGCTCATCAGTCAAAACATAGTCAAAAACAGAGAACAGGTTGATAACGAATACTTAATTCTTTTTAGGAGTGTTTTTGCTCCTATAGGATTCAGAATGATAAAAGCTGTAATTCCATTTGGCTGCAAATTGTAGGAATGTTGCTTGCTTGTTCCATTTTGAATTCCAGGTTGAATCAGTTGCTTTCTTGAACATTTGGAAAGCTGTCATTTAAGCATTTCAGGTATTTCACTTTCCTATTATAGTCCTGGGTTAGATTGTTGTTTCTTAGCTCTCACCTCTTCATCTATTACAATTTTCCCCATCATTTAATTGGAGTATATCCTCAAAGATCTTCCACAGAAAAGGCATACTGGAGATACAATTTCAGAGTTCTTGAAGGTCTGAATTATCTCTGTTTGCTTTCATATTTAATAGATAGTTCGGGTATGTAGACTTCTGTTTTCAAAATCATTCTCCTGTAGAACCTTGATATTTCCTCCATTGTGTCCTGGAATTTAGGGTTGCTGATGAAAAATAGAATCCCAATTTGATTCACATTCTTTTGTTGGTAACATCTTTTTCCCTCCTTGGAATCTCTTAGGATTTTCTTCTTTATCTTCGGTGGATAAAACTTCAAGAGAGTATATTTGGATTCGAGTATTTTATTCATTCAGTCTGCTTGATAACTTGCTCAGCCTTTGCATCTTAAGATTAATAGTTTTCTTCAAGTCTGGTAGTTTTTAAAAATTATTTCCCTGATTTTCTTCTATAGCACACATACATTATTTGTGCCCACCTGTTACCTTTGGTTATCTTTGAACACTCTATGTTTCATTCGCCACATATATTTCCTTAGAAATAAGAACATTATATAGTTTGTTAGAAAATGATACATGTTATTGTAACAGAAGAAGTAGAGCAGAGGAGAAAACCTAGATAACCTTGGGTATGGAAGCATCCAAGATGTCTTCCAGAGGATAAGTAAACTTGGTACATCAGGACAATGGAATATTATTCAGTGCTAAAAAATGATTCGGCTGGGTGCGGTGGCTCACACCTGTAATCCCAGCACTTTGGGAGGCTGAGGTGGGTGGATCACCTGAGCTCAGGAGTTTGAGACCAGCCTGGCCAACATGGTGAAACCCCGTCTCTACTAAAAATACAAAAATTAGGTGGGTGTGGTGGCGGGCACCTGTAATCCCAGCTACTAGGGAGGCTGAGGCAGGAGAATAGCTTGGACCTGGGAGGCGGACGTTGCAGTGAGCCGAGATCATGCCACTGTACTCCAGCCTGGGCGACACGAGCAAGACTCCATCTCAAAAAAGAAAAATAAAAGAAATGATCCATCGGGCCATGAAAGACATGGAGATCCCTTAAATACGCATTACTAACTCAAAGAAGCCGATGTGAAAACACTCTATACTTCACGATTCCAATTATATGACATTCTGGAAGAGGCAAAACTGTGAAGAGAGTAAAAGAGATCAGGGGTTGGGGGTGGGAGATGAGTAGATGGAACACAGATGATTTTTAGGGCTCCAGTAAATACCATGTATGATACTTACAATTTATCCAAACTCACAGAATTTACAACACCAAGAGTGAACCCTAATGTAAACTATGGACGTTGGGTGATTATGAGGTGTCAGTATAGGTTCATTGACTATAATAAATGTACTACTGTGGTGGGGGATACTGACAGTAGGGGTTATATGGGAAATTTCTATATCTTCCTCTCAATTTTGCTGTGAAACTAAAACCAATCTAAAAGAGATTTTTTTAAGAAGTAGAGCAAAGGAGTTAATGTATTGGGGTGGGGGTATGCAAATTGCGATTATTGAATAGAATGATCGAGCTAGGCCTCGTTGAGAAGCTGACGTGAGCACTGAGCAAAGATTGTGGCTATCTGAATGAAGAATGTTACAGGCAGAGGATATAACTAGTACAAGGACCCTAAAGTAGCATGTCTCTGGTATGTTTGATGAACAGCAAGCAGGTTAATGTGGCTCAAGTAAATTGAGTGAGGGAGAGAGAATGGTGGGAAATAAGATCAGAGAGGTAAATTGAAATGGGCTACATCACTAGTCTAGACTTTGTAGGCTAGTGTAGAGATTTCTTAGTGTGAGAGAGATGGGAAGTGTTTACAGAGTAGAACAGTAATGGTTAAATTTGAGCATTTTTCTCTTTGGTAGTTTTATTAAAACATGTAACATTACAGTTTTACAAATCACATGATTTTCAATTTAGTTCTATCATAAGTTCATAAACTTGAAAAAAAAATACTACACCAAGCTTTTATTTTAAAATGTAGATAAATGTTACAGAAAAAAAAATTGCCAGGTGCGGTGGCACATGCTGTAGTCCAGCTACTTGGGAGGCTGAGCTGGGAGGATTGCCAGAGCCCAAAAGTTTGAGACTAGCCTGGGCAACATAGTGCTACCCTACTTCTAGAAAAAAAAAAAAAGAGGCAAGATTTGTAACCTGAAGTTCTCTTAAGAAGTATTTCAATCACATGAGCAGGTATTATCTTTAATCTGCTTTTTATTATGGTTAAATTATGAGCAAAGCTCATAAAATGCAATAAATACATTTTGTATTTCTTGCAAGTTAGCAGTGGTGTTAAATCTTACATCCTCTGATCTGTACTAATATCATCAACTCCTACTGAGAAGAGTTAGAATAACAGTAGAAACTTCGGGAAAGATTTTAAATGACAACAAAGCTAAGGGGTCAGAATGTCATTGTTTCAAAGCAATTTTCTTAGTTGTAATAAAGATAAATTTAATAAAAGTAAAAGCAATCTGCTCCCAGAATGTTACTGTATTTTGTTTTGAATAAATTTATATTATCTGTAAATCAGTATGGCTCATGTTGCACACAAACAAGGTCTGAAAATAGTAATGCCCTAGAGTTCCAATAGGAGGCCATCTCCTTGAACTGTTTAGACCAATATGAAAGGTTACTTCCTGGAAGAAACAATGCTTCTCAGCAAGATATGTCTTAAAATACCATTTCCAGAATTATTTGTAGCCACTATAATAAAACATTATCAGGAAATTGTCAGATTGTTCATGGCATTGATGACAGAAAAACTGCTCATATTTACTGGACTGCATGACAATTAAGAACAGAATTTTTCATGATTAATGGGTTAAAAGGCAAGAGTTTTGAATGAACTTAAATTAGGCAATTCTCAAATCTTTGATGATTTTATTATATGTCATCCTGACCAGTTTTAACTGGTTTAATGTAATTTTGAAATGTTTCCCTAAATGTTACATATTAATAATTAGAAACCAGCTTAAATTCCCATGAAGTTTTATTCGACAAACCTCAGGCTTCTGTTCTGAGAACCTCATAAGTAAGTACCCTATGTGCCATAGAAGGACTAATATTATACTTCAACATTTTACAGTTGGTTTTGAAAATTAAAAAATATGTAGGCTCCCCAGGAGGTCATATTCAATTTAACAATATCAATTCTACTTAAGACATAAAAATCTATTTCTACTGGCAACAAGATGAAAACTCCCAGTTCATACTCCTTATATGGGGTAAACACCCAGGGAATGATTCCAGCAAAGCACAGAACCAGGTTTGTGAAGGAGAGACTGGGCTTTGACATAGTACCACTGGATAGTACATAAACCAGTAATTGTTTCTGTCACTTACAAATATGGATCTGTTTAATGTCTTCAGTTGTTTAGACTAACGATTTGGATGTTCCTAAATTTCTTTGAAACTTTTACAATTAGGTTTCCAAAAATTTGTTTTTCTCCAAGATTAAAGCAATTCTAGCATAGTAGCAGCATACTGCATCAACAAGTTGATTTTTTTTTAAAGTGTATGTCTTCTATTGAAGAGCTCAATGAAGTTCTTAACTGTTGTCTCTTTAATTAAACAAAACAGCAAAGCTTGTGTTTTTGCCAATCGCAAATTTATACTCAATTTAAACCATGGCTTTCAACCAAAATTCCTATACCAAAATAACTCTTTTCACACAAGAATCATAGTGGATTTTTTATATGTTCTTGGTTAACCAGCAAAACTCACAAAATTTGTTGGCATTAGTAACAAATACTTTTTAAATGAGCTTCTATTTCTCCCATCAAAACGTTGATTTCCCTTCAAAAGCCTCATCATAGACTTAGTCACACATTTGTGAGAGTTATTAGAATTGCCATAATCAATGGATACTGAAGAAAAGGGGAGAAAAGTGGAGGGTTTTTTTTTTTTTGTTAAATTTTTAAAAAACTCATGATTCTGGAGCTAAAAGCAGCTCACATGGGCCTTATATGAGCTTTACCTCTCTTTGAGCAATACATTTTAAAAGTCAGGAAGAAAATAAAATCTGACTATTGTAACATTTAGCTTTGTATTGGAGTGGCCTTTTCAGGTAATGCCAACTTCCACGACATTTAGAAGATTCATAAAATGCTGGTCAAAACAATGGAAACAATAGCAGCTGTCATTTGATCAGAATCCATGTGCAAACCAATTAAAAGCCCTGTCATAACTATTTAAGCATATAAGGTGATTTACGATTACCTTTCATAAATTAATGAATTCTACCAATAAGAGCAGGGTGCTACATTGGGTGCTCCTGTTCTCACAGAGTTTACAGCTATACATGACATGAGGACTGCTCCAGGTTTGCTGTGTTTAAATGATTGACAAGGCAGAAACTTTCTCTTTTCTTCAACTGATTGGTACTATCTACTTATAACTTATAACTTAGCTTATTTTTCACTCCCCCCGAAGAGAATAGAGTCCAGAATGGCTGGTAGTAGTATCAGAGTAGAAGAGTTGAGGTGTCATAACATAAGGACACCCTTGAATTTATTTCTCCTATACTTTGCTTCATAAAAGTGAGCACAAGGACAGACAGGCAGAAAACAGTAGATCGCTATGTGAGGCCAGAGTGAGTCCTCTTTCAGGTTCAACAAAGGAAAGACAGAAGGCAAGGGTACATAAATAAAAGAACATAAAGTGTAGGCAGGCAGATGATGAAAAATGAGAGAAATGGAAGAAGTAACAAAAAAGAAAAAAAGATGAAGAAAAATATGGGAAGAGAGAGGTAAAGTGACATGAGGAGGGCAAAATAAACAATGGAGAAGAGAGAAAAGAATGGAGGCAAAGGAAAGAGGGGAGAATACAGCAATCTCCTGAAATCTGCCTATCCCAAGCATAAAGATTAATTGTAATATTTTAATTATAAATTAGCTTTTCCTGAGAAAACTTCATAAACACATAATTCTTATAAATTGTGATATCTCAAATATTTAAAATATTTTCTAGTCAAACATTTGGCGGGGAGGGGGAGGGGTGGGCGGTCCATTGTTCTCCAAAACTAGCTAACCTTATGCAACTGATAGGAGTTCTTCACAGCTGTTCTTTAGCCATGTTGCATAAGAACTTTGCACAGAGAACCTGAGAAGTTCCACTTTAAGAGTTTCTCCCACTTCGGTGTCCTAGGCAAGAAATCAGGAGAAAGGAATGAGAAAGAAGAATCACTAGTGTCAACAGACACATCAAACTCCAGTAAATCTGGATATTACTTAGGTCAACTAGCGTAATTCAACTTAAAGGTTAAATAGTGGTTAAGATTTTAAAAGCCAAGTGGTGATTTCAAACTTGTAGCTATTGTTCTAATATGATGGGTAATCACTTTCTGCATAGTGTACTGTTTATAAACTGCTGGCTCCTTAAAATGTAAATAAAGAAAAATTATTCCAGGCTACAAGATTAATTTTCCTCTACATCTTTAACCTGAGGTGGATCCATATTTTGTTAAAACAGACTTTTTATATTTATTTAGTCAAATTCCTCATATTAAGAAGGAGGAATCTGAGGCCCAGTAAGATTAAGTGACTAGTTTATGGTCCTTGGGTAGAACAGGAATGAAGCAGAGGTTTCCATTCCTAGGTCACTTCAGGACTACTAATTGAGGTTCATCAGAAAAAAGACGTAAGCCAAAGAAATTAGAACATGAAGTTGAGTATCATCTTTAGTAAAAAGGATCTAGTTGTTGCTTCCTTATAATATTGAAAAGTAGTTTTAACTGTATGTGGACATTTCTTTGAAATAGTTTCTACCATTAAAAATAAAACTGAAGACAGAGGATTAGGTTAGACTCTGGAGCAAAATCAAAACAGCTTATTTTGCCTGAGAACTAAGGCGAAATTAACTAAACCGCAAATACCTACATATCTGTAATTTTGTGAGCCACCATAAAATCTGCATACTCTGTACCAAAGTAAAAAACTTCACTTACTGACACAATCTTTACTAAAAAGTGCCACAGACTGTATGTGAAATAAAATATAAGCAGTCTAGTTCTTAATGTGGTAAAACTATCTTCTCACACTCTGCTTTAATTTGTTATTTATTTATTCGTTTATTTTTTTTATTTTGAAACGGAGTCTCACTCCATCGCCCAGGCTGGAGTGCAGTGGTGCGATCTTGGCTTACTGCAAACTCCCCCTCCCGGGTTCTCGCCATTCTCTTGCCTCAGCCTCCCGAGTAGCTGGGACTACAGGCACCTGCCACCATGCCCAGCTAATTTTTTGTATTTTCTTTTTAGTAGAGACAGGGTTTCACTGTGTTAGCCAGGATGGTCTCGATCTCCTGACCTTGTGATCCGCCTCGGGCTCCCAAAGTGCTGGGATTACAGGCGTGAGCCACCGTGCCTGGCCAATTTGGCTTTTAGTGAGCCTGGGTAAATTTAACCTCTCAGAAGATCCCTCAACTTGTGAAAAAATCCTTAATAGTTTCTGTCTTACCTTAAACTAAAAGGCAGACCTATGTCACCTGCAGTCATAGGACCCTGAGTTATCTCCTAAGGTGACTCTAATATACATTCCTTAACTCTGAAGATAACAGCTATGAAGGTGAATGCCGATAGCTGCTGTAGGTTTCACAGAGAGACTCAATGATTATGAAGATTCTGACCATATCTAATAACAGACAACAGATAATTGTACAGTAAGATTTAGGGGAAAAAGTCATTTCAGTTTTAAAAGTTTTGTTAAGGTATATATATGCATATCTGTTGCCTATTAGTATGATAATATAGTAGACAGATTGCCTTTGTCAGGTTTTAGTTTTGGCTCTGCCATTAATTAGCTATGTGGTTTTTGAGAATTTCAATCACTTTAACAAATGTTTATTGGGGGTTACATACCAGGCACTGTGCAAGTCATTTTAACAGTTATCTTAGGAAATCCTCTCAGCAACCCTAAGGATTTGACACTATTATTATTATCATCTTACAGGTAACGGAACTGGAGTTCAGATTGAATTCTCAAGGTTCAATAGCTAGTGGCCTGCTTCCAAAGCTTATATTATTTTGAACAACAGCCAGTTTCTGGGACTATGTCCTTAACAGGTACTTTTGACCCAGTGGGAATGAAAGGGGAGAGCAGAAAGAGGTATATAGGATTCCAGCCTTCCTACTTCTGCTTCAGCCAGAGAAGTTGCCTGTTCATTGTTTTAATATATTGAGCTTTTCAGATAAGATTTTAGAGGTGAAAGGGTTCTGTAGCATAAAATACCTGATCTCACAATATTATGCTTCACTAGAATAAAGGCGTAAAAATGGTGTTAAGATAATATAAGAACAGTAAATAATAATTCTCATTGGATAGGCTTCAAAAAAGAAATGCATTTGAGATGGACCTTGACAAGCAGATAAAATCTTGATTTAGTTGAGGGACTCCATCTGGGGAAACATTAATGAAAGTGCTTAAGTTTTCAAGTGCTAATTAAAATGTTTATTTTTAAAATGTTTCTTTTGATCCTATTTTTCTTCATTAAATAATGCCCTGGACAGGATTAAGAGCACAGCCTGAAGTGATTGTGATGTCCAAGAAGTACTACTAATGGAACAGATAGACAACTTGTCATATTTCAAAATTAAATGCTGACTACACTATGAATATAGAAAAGTACAGTGGTAACCACTACATTCTGTACCATGTAACATCCTCTATATGATTTCAGTTCTTTTTAAGACCACCAGACTATAGTTACAAGAAAGCCAAGATCTGACTGACTCAATTTGCATTACAAACGTGTTCAGGGATAGCCTAGTTAAGGAAAACAGAAACTTCAAATTTTACTCTTTTAAACTGAATTGAAGAATGTCTTATATCCACTGCCAGAAAATATCACCCCAGAAGTGAAAACTTAGATATTTTAATTTCTGAAATAATGACTTTGAGGAAAATAGTTAGAAATTATAAAACATACAAATTCCTATTTGTCAGACTATGGAGACGTTGGAGAATATGATTCTCCAAGTATCTTGATGTTTAAACAATTAAATAAAAATACAGTTCAGCCAGAAATAAACTAGCTTACATGAAAAAGCTGTAGTATTAAAAGCTGGTACATCAAAAAGTCCAAGTGAGTATTCAGTAAATTTATTAACAAGATATCCCTAGATTAATGATTCTATCTCAAGTCAAAAACATTTTGCTGAAGTGACAGCACTAATACCTACCACTAATAGGATGTAGAATCAGCTTGACCTTATTTTAGAACATCTGAGAGGCTCTAAAAGCTGGCAAAACCATATTAAGAATATGAAGTGATAGGCAGTAAACTGCATTTATTTTGGGTTTAACCACTCCAAGGCAGTCTCAGAAATAACCTTAAAAAACAGGAGCCAGAGACTAAATACCATCCCCACGCCCCACAATTAAGATGCAATTTGAAACTGTATCTGAAATCAGTGGAAAGCTGAGAGGAAGACAATGTGAAGTCAGTATCTGAAAAGCTGTTTCTACTAAAGATGTCTACACATACACATTATTATTTATATGTCATGTATTTGGACTGATTCAAGAAGTCTGTGCTTGTCAAGGCAACTTCAAGAACTGTTGATGGTACAGAGAAATTGATATCACAGCTTTTTTCTTAAATAAAATTATATGGTTGAGGTGGGGACTGGTAAAAGAAGAGACTGCTTTCCTTCATTTTTTTCTTTTTTAAAACAACTTGTCTACATCACTGGATATCAATAATTGATTCCCACTGGACACAGGATACACCCCATGTTTATTCATTGTCAGAAATAAACACAATAACAAATTTTCACTAGCATCGTGATATAGAACATAAATTCATGTTTCCTTAATTCAGTAGGTATTTATTAGAAATCTTTGAGGTCCCAGCATCTATGTGAAGTCCTGTTCATAATGCAAAGAAGCCAGTCTAGTGAATAGTGAATAGACAAATGAATTTATTAAATTAAAATACAATGATATATGTCATGAGATGTACAAGAACTATGGGGGTACAATAGAGAAGTATCTGAGGAGGGGTAAAGAATAGGAGAAGGTTCCCCAGCTGAATCTTAAAAGTAAGGTATTTTAAGATGCTACTGCACCATTACGACCTAACAAGTAATGGGAAAAAAAAATCACACACACACACACACACACACACAAACACACACACACAAAAAAGCCATACGATTACATGGAAATAGAATACCTTCTCCTGAATGATTTGTGGGTAGATAATGAAATTAAGGCAGGAAATCAAGAAGTTATTTTAAACTACTGAGAACAGAGATACAAAATACTAGAATCTCTGGAACCCAACTAAGGCAGTATTAGGAGGGAAATGTATAGCACTAAATGCCCATATCAAAAGTTAGAAAGATCTCAAGTTAACTTACGACTTAACATCACAACTAAAAGAACTAGCGAACCAAGAGCAAACAAATCCCAAAGCTAGCAGAAGACAAGAAATAACCAAAATCAGAGCTGAACTGAAGGAGATTGAGATACAAAAAATCACTCAAAGCATCAACAAATCTGGGAGCTGGTTTTTTGAAAAAAAAAAATAATAAAATACATAGGTCACTAGCTAGACTAATAAAGAAGAAAAGAGAGAATATTCAAATAAACACAGAATATTCAAATAAACACAATCAGAAATGACAAGGGGAGATTACCACTGACCCCATAGAAATACAAATAACCATCAGAGGATGTTATGAACACCTCTGCGCACATAAACTAGAACATCTAGAAGCAATGGATAAATTCCTCAACACATCTTACCTCCCAAGACTGAACCAGGAAGAAACTGGATCTCTGAACAGACGATACCGAGCTTGGAAATTGAGATAGTTACAAATAGCTTACCAACCAATAATGTCCAGGACCAGACAGATTCACAGCTGAATTCTACCAGATGTACGAAGAGCTGGTACCATTTCTACTGAAACCATTTCAAAAGTTGAGGAGCAACTCCTCCCTAACTCATCCTATGAGGCCAGCATCACTCTAATACCAAAACCTGGCCGAAATGAAACAAAAAAAAGAAAACCTCAGGTCACTATGCTTGATGAACATTGATACAAAAGTCCTCAACAAAATACTGGCAAAAGAAATCCAGCAGCACATCAAAAAGCTTATCTACAACCCTCAAGTAGTCTTTATCCCTGGGTTGCAAGGTTGGTTCAATATACGCAAATCAATAAATGTGATTCATCACATAAGCAGAACTAAAGACAAAAACCACATGATTATCTCAATAGATGCAGAAAAGGCATTTGATAAAATTCATCCCTTCATGTTTAAAACTCTCAGTAAACTAGGTATTGAAGGAACATACTTCAAAATAATGAGAGTCTTCTATGACAAACCCACAGCCAACATCATACTCAATGAGCAAAAGCTGGAAGCATTCCCCTTAAAAATTGGCATAAAACAAGGATGCCCTCTCTCACCACTCCTATTCAACATAGTATTGGAAGTCCTGGCCAGGGCCAACAGGCAAGAGAAAGAAAGAAAGGGCATCCAAATAGGAAGAGAGGAAGTCAGACTATCCCTGTTTGCAGATGAAACAATCCAATTTCTAGAAAACCACATAGTCTCAGCCAAAAGCTTCTTAAGCTGATAAACAACTTCAGCAGAGTCTCAGGATACAACATCAGTGTGCAAAAATCACTTGCATTTCTACACATCAACAGCAGTCAATCCAAGAGCCAAATCAAGAACACACTACCACTCACAATGGCCACAAAAAGATTAAAATACCTAAGAATACAGCTAACTAGGGAAGCAAAATATCTCTACAAGGAAAACTACAAAACACTGCTCAAAGAAATCAGAAGTGACACAAACAAATGGAAAAACATTTCATGCTCATGAACAAGAAGAATCAATATTTAAAATGGCATACTTCACAAAGCAATTTATAGATTCAGTGCTATTCCTATTAAACCCCCATTGAGATTCTTCATAGAACTAGAAAAAAAACCTCTTACAGTTCATATGGAGCCAAAAAAGAGACTGAATACCCACGGCAATTTTAAGCAAAAAGAACAAAGCTGGAGGTATCCCACTACTTGACTTCAAACTATATGACAGGGCTACAATAATCAAAACAGCACGGTACTAGTACAAAAACAGACACATAGCCTAATGGAACAGAATAGAGAACCCAGAAATTAGGCCACATACCTACAACTATCTGATCTTCAACAAACCTGACAAAAGCAAGCAATGGGGAAAGGATTTCTATTAAATAAATAGTGCTGGGATAATTGGCTAGCCATATGCAGAAGGTTGAAACTGGACCCTTTCCTTACACCATAAACAAAAATTAAGGTGGATTAAAGACTGAAATGTAAAACACAGAAGTGTAAAACCCCTGGAAGACAACCTAGGCAATACCATGCAGGACAATGGCACAGGCAAAGATTTCATGATGAAGACACCAAAAGCAATTGCAACAAAAGCAAAAATTGATAAATGGGATCTGATTAAAGAGCTTCAGTACAGCAAAAGAAGCTATCAACAGAGTGAACAAAGAACCTAAAGAATGGGAGAAAATCTTTGCAAACTATGCATCCAATAAAGGTCTAATATCCAGTATCTATATGGAACTTAAATTTCCAAAGAAAAAAACAAACAATCTCATTAAAAACTGGGCAAAGGATATAACAGATACTTTTCAAAAGAAGACATACATATGGTCAACAGTCATATGAAAAAAAGCTCAACATCACTGATCATTAGGGAAATGCAAATCAAAGCCACAATGAGATACCCATCTCAGTCAAAGATTATTATTAAAAAGTCAAAAAAATAACATTTGTTGGTGAGGTTGCAGAGAAAAGAGAACACTTATACACTGTTGTGGAAGTGTAAATTGGTTGAACCATTGTGGAAGACAGTGGTGATTCCTTGAAGACCTACAGCAGAAATACCATTCAACCCAGCAATCTCATTACTGTGTATATACCCAAAGGTATATATTAATAAGCCATTCTATTATAAAGACACATGTGTATGTTTATTGCAGCACTATTCACAATAGCAAAGACAGGGAATCAAGCTAAACACCTGTCACTGGATAAAGAAAATGTGGTACATATACACCATGGAATACTATGCAGCCATAAAAAGAACAAGATCATGTCCTTTGCAGGGACAGGGATGGAGCTGGAGGCCATTATCTTTAGCAAACTAACGCAGGAACAGAAAACAAAAACCTTATGTTCTCCCTTGTAAGTGGGGGCTAAATGATGAGAACACATGGACACATAGAGGGGAACAACACACACTGGGGTCTATTGGAGGGTGGAGGGTGGGAGGAAGGAGAGGATCAGGAAAAATAACTAATGGGTAGTAGGCTTAATATCAGGGTGATGAAATAATCTGTACAACAGACCCCCATGACACAAGTTTACCTATGTAACAAATATGCACATGTACCCCTGAACTCAAAAGTTAAAAAGATAACACTTACAATATCAAAATTATGCAATAGCTATAAATTTAATAAAAGTTGTACATAGAATTATTGATGGAAATTTCAAGACCTAAGCAAACTAAAGAATCATATTCACTGACCAAAAATACCACTTTTACTGCTGTGAGTAGAAAATACTGTGCTAAGCCAAAAAATAAATGAGCATTTTTCTTTAAGCTCTATACAAGCCAGCATGTGCTCACATCAGAATATTTATTAAATAGTCATCCTTCTATGACCTTGAATTTCTCTTAATTACAATTTAGGAGTGCATAAATTGACTTAAGTGTAGCTTTTGGACAGCACTGAAAGTTTCAGTTCAGATACAGATGGATACAGATGGAACTACAAGGCAGCCCTATGAGGGGTAATTAGAAAAAGTATAATGTTAAGAGTTAGGCATTTGTAAAGCAGGTAGCCTGTTTGACAGAGAAAGAATTAAAGTCATTTACAACGAAGACTTGGGAAAGGTAAAGGAAAATACGAGAAAGTAAAGCCCTTAATGCTAATCTATGCCAGGTGTGCCAGACCCTAGTAAGGCATCAAAATAGCCTGTGAAGTTCCGTTTTTGTTGTAATTTTGTTTTGTTTTGTTTTAATACATTTGTCCTGGTCTAAAGACTTGCACAATTTCTGGGAGTGGCCTTCCATGTAGCAGTTATTCATACAGGTCTCTATTGGTTCTGTTAGAGACAAAGTTGAGTTACTATGGCCTGGCTGTGCAGATATTCTTGTTTTCCTTTTCTACCAACTTTAAAAACAACACTAAAATAAAAACAAAATCTGTCGTGTGAAGCAACTCATGTATGTTGCTATCTCTTGGATCCAGAAATATACTGACAAAATTGAAATGGAATACCAGAGACAGAAAAAAACATAAAAGCAATTTCTCACCATGCATATTATTAGAAACAAAAGGAATTTAAGTTACTGACATCTTGTTTGAACATCCTGGAGATTTCTAAAACCAAGTAATAATAAGTAACAGTAAATGGTATTGTGCCCATTATTATAGTTTTAAGCTGTGTTAAATGTTAATGATATTGTCTTTAGCAGTTTTTATTGTTTTTAGTGAAAGAAAAATATATTCACATCAGAGCATGGTTACCATCCATATTCTTCCTTTAAAGTCATATTTTTCATTTTTCATCATACATTCTCATTACCTTGGTATATTTGGGACTGCTATGGTTGGGGCTGTTTCAGATAACAGATAATTACAAAGAAGTATTTACTTTTTATTGAAATATTCTTTATTTTTGTTTTATGAAAATATTGAGGTATGTCCTCAAACATTATTTCAGTGATTATTGTGGATTTGTGTTTGTATCTTTCATCTGTTGGGTGTCTGGATAAATCAAATGGCCTGGCCATGGCAAACCACAAAATCCAGTTTTGTAGTGCTCATTTGTTTCAATGGAAGATTTTAATTAATCATATTTGTTGCATCACAATGATTTGGAAGTTACTTTGATATTAAATAAAAAGGAATTCTTATTTGTAATGGTAGTAAAGTACTAAAGTATTAATAAAATATTGAGAATTTGAAATTGACTAGAGAATTTAAAAATGAGAAGAGACTAGTCAGGGTTAATTCCCCCATGTTCACATCTGTACCTTATGGGTTACAAACATTTGAATTTTGAAAGATAATGCTGGCACGACTGTGATGGTCAATGGATTAATATCAAATAAACTGTATTATAGTTTATAAAATAGTTTTCTCTTACTATAGCCAATTAAAATCTCAAAAATAGAGTGTGTAATGTAGTACAGATTTTTAGTTGCCTTTATATGGCTTATGCTTCTTGTTATATTTGTGTTTTTTGGGGGAATTCTTGGCAAGAGGTTAGGTCCACATCTGATTTTATGAAATGAACCGACAATGACAGTAAAGTAATAAAGTCAACATAATGATTTAATTATCTATGATTCACATAAGTCACTTAACAATTATATTTGTTTAGTGGTATGTTTATCATAAAGTTAATATGTTTCCAGAATGTTCAACTTTTATATTGTTATATTTTTCAAATTTCATTTTATGAATAATGATAATTTATATTCCCTCAAACTTCCATGTATTACCATAGTTGATCTTTTTTATTCATTCCCTGTTTTGAAAGAAATCTAGCTTTTTACTTTCAAACGTCTAGTTTTCATTATCTTGGAGCTAATTCAATCGCTGTGATAACTGGAAAAAATTACATTTTTATCTTTTAGTTTGTAAGGAAACTTTTGAACCTGAAACAAACTGAATCTTTTTGAGATTCACTAGATGAATTGGTTTTCTTAATTATGCATTGGGTATAGTAATAATAATGTATTATCTTTCAGGTATAATTTTCAATTCATATACAATTTATATTGAAATGCTGTGGCATTTTTATTTGTTCTTAGAAAGGGTAGCTGTTCTATGGGTTAGCAGACAAGATTTGTATACACAATTGGAGATACTACATGGAAGTAGTTTGGCTAAAAAGGAAAAAAAATTCTATTTGATTGAAGATGGAGGACTGAGCATACATGATGACTTCTTATCCTTCCTGACACCTCACTAAAACAAAGGCATAGAGGCATATACATAAAAGAATACATCCATGGAGCAAAGAAAAACAGAGAGACTTACTAGCACTTGTATGTTTTCAAGAAATTACTAGAAGGAAAAATGGGAATGAGCTAACTGATGGAACAAGCAGTGCAGAGGAGGAGATGGGAGGGAAATGATCAGCCTGCCTGAACCCTCGAGAGTCTCTGGTCTGAGAATCTGCAAGGATGAAGATATAGAGCTCAAAACAGGAGACTCAATTAAAGGACCATATCTGAAACTGGGGCAATTGGCTCCCCTACTTCACTTTTGCAACCCAGATTAGAAACCAGTCTGATCTTAGTTCTTCTGAGCAACGAACCATATGGGAAAGAGTGACGTTTCTGTCATGCCTGTTGGCATGCCACAACTAAGCCTACGTTATTCTGGCTTGGGTTGTGGGTGGGGAAGGTGCAGTTTTCCTACCAGTTCATTTAAGTTCCTGCCTAAAGCGAAGTTTGCCCGTGTCCAAAGCTACCCATGTGCGCAGAGCTCCTAATTGATGCTACCAAGTAGGCAAGAAGATAGGTGCATTTTTTATTTTTATGCTTGTTCATTGTTTTCTGAAGCTGGCTGTTTAAATGCTTGATTTTTCTATTATGTTCTTACCACCTTCAGTTTATTGTTCATTAAGTATTTGTTCCCCATTATACAGATATTTCACAAATTAAAGCAGATTCTATTTTCAAAAGAAGTAGTCGAATCTTAAGCGTCTACGGAAACAACTGTTTCCTCTGAAGACATTTGCTAATATATTGATGAGATATAATTTAGGAACAGTTAGATAGTCTTTACATTTTATAATCTTAGTTTGAATTTAATAATAGCATAAGCTAACACTGTTATTCAATAGTACATATATGCTAACTGAATATATGAATTCAGTTACTTATTCTTCATATCTTACAGGCAAAAAAGATACGACCCATGAATGCTTACTTTTTCGGGTTGTATCTTTTTTGCCTGTAAGACATAAAGAATATTTTATTAAAACATTAAGAAATGTTAGTCTCATTAAGTAGAAAAGGAGAACATAATTCTTATCTTTAAACCATTTAGTAGTGGGAATTGAATGTAGTGTTCAGAAACATTGCAGTTAGATCCACTCTTAATTTTTCTCATTTCCTTAAATTTCATGGATATGCATATTGAGCTATTTTTGTATTCAATCTCAGCTAAATAAATTAGCCCAAATATGCATGACTGAAATTACCTTCTATAAAAAATTTCCAAAAGCATTTGAAAAAATATCCCAAGGGTGATGTCTGTAATATTTTATTTTATTAAAATGCTGTACCTGTCTTCTGAATGGATATCTAAGAAGAAGAAAAGAATCTACAATATAATGAGAGTTAACCATGTTTTGTCCAAAATGATTTTGAATCACCAAATGGGACTGATCTTGGAGACGAGTGGAAACTTCAAATGGTGGTATAGAACTTCTGTTCATTTTGAGGTTATTGAGTATATGAAGAATATTATTTTTCTGTGTCTGACAGTCAGTAGCTTTAACATGGTTATAGTGAAGTTTAATTTAGGTGTTGGTTTTAATCTATAATAGACTGTAACACCTTGTATTTTGGGTGCTATAGAAATTCCCTTTGCATGTCTATGACAGTTAAGATCTGAATAATCTTGATTAAAGGTTCTTAGATTTATATTTAAAGAAATCAAAGGATGGGCATTTTTCTCATCTCCATCTTTGGCATTTGAAACAATATACAGGTTGAGTATTCCTTATCCAAAATGCTTGGAACCAGAAATGTTTCAGATTTTGGATTTTTTTGTATTTTGTAATGTTTTCATACACATAATGAGATATGTTGGAATGGGACCCAAGTCTTAACATGAATTCATTTTTTATGCATACCATAAACATGTAGCTTGAAGATAAATTAATGTAATCTTTTAAATAATTTTGCACATTAAACAAAGTTTGCATACATTGAATCATCAGAAAGCAAAGGTATCCCTTTCTCAGCCAGCCATGTGGACACTCTGTGGTGTTTGGCATCACTATCATTCCTGACTCTGAATTTGTATGTTACTGATAACCATTTTCTTAGACTTACACATATGTACTTAACAGTGAAAAAAATGAGTTCAGAGTAACTAAGCAGCATAATAGCATCACCAGAATACCTGTGTCAGCTGTTAAAACAATAACAACAACAAACAATGGCAGGCTTTCAGACTTTACCTACAATGCTGTTTTTATTGAAAGGTTACTCTACACTGTATTTTTTTTTATTTTTTAGATAAGAAGACATACTGGAAACACTTGAGGGACCAAGAAATGGGTCCTGTAGGGATGAGGAGACATTCTGAATAAACTATGTGCTGTGTTCCTTCATTTTGACTGCAACCCATCACATGAGGTCACTTACGGAATTTTCTACTTGTAGTGCCATGTCAGTGCTCAAAAACTTTCAGATTTTGGAGAATTTCAGATTTTTAGATTAGGGATGCTCAACCTTTACAAAGGGCCTTTATAGAGATTTTTAAATATATAGCTTGTTGTCTACTGAGTAAAAAGATGAACTGCTTCTGTTTTTCTCCTAATAATATTTTCAACTTCTATACTAACCAGTTCCAGATACTCCATGGTATAGAAGTATTTATTTATTTTCATATGAAATTTATGAAAGTAAAATGCATAGGAGGGCATTTAAGCGAAACAATAAGACAAAACAGCTTTTGACAGGTAGTTTGCTCTTAATGAGTACACAGGAGTACACAGTAAATGGAAGGCTCATTTAGACCCTCAGCATTTTTCTTAGCAGAGGGCCCTTTACCTGAAATCATGGTATTAGTTTAAGACTTCATGTTCTTTTTTGTAAACACATTTAAGGCGATCAGCTCTTTTCAAAATTAGGTTAATTTTTCAGAAAGAAATAATATATCAAAAGGAATATTATGGTGGGTTCAGATCAATTTTAATTGAAATACCAGCAACAGAAAATTCTAAGATTCTTAATATGTGGACCACTTTGTATAATGTGCCTAGAAGATAAAGATTTTGTGGTCATCTGAATTTGGGGAGAAGTAATTTTCCAAGAATTAATCCTGAAGCTTTTTGAATCACAGTTTTATATACTCAATTTCATTATTTGGTTCTGTGCCATGTAGAATGTTCAAGGCTATCTGTAATCATTTTTGTCCAATTTGTTTTAAAGAGGGTTCAGCAGCCCCAGGAATGGTATAATGGTAAATAATGTTTACATATCAATACAGATCTACAAATATGAGTGTATTTGAAGAAAAGCAAATTCATATTGAATTTAAAGGCATGTAAATTGGATTTCTTTTCCATTCATGTACATCTGCTTGTTTAAAGAATAAAAATTGTATTTTGAACACATCTGAAACCTTCACTCTTACTGAATGTCAATACTCATTTCTAATGATGTCTTAAATTTTGTAGCATATCTATTCCTCCCCTAGACAAGATCTATAGCACATTTATTCTCTTCCTCCTTGTTACTATTCTAGAATACTTTTGTATTTTAATTTTAGATTATTTCCTTTTAAAATTATGCATAAATAATTATTTAAATTTACTAGTTTTTGGACACCACCACATCTTTTTTTCTCTAGATTGATTTTTTTTTGTTTTACTAGAATTGATCATTAAATAATTCTTAGATTGTATCTGAAGGTATTAAACTAGCCTGTCTTTGCATTACTGAAAATGTATATTTATTCTCATTTCATTGCTAATTAGACTTGACATAGAGTTCTGTGTTTAAGTAATTTGATCTTAGATCTTTGAAAATACTATTCTATTGACTTTTCTAATATTGCTAAAAAGAATTCTGATATCAATATAATTTTTGTACCACTGTAGATGATCCTTTTTCATCCCTTCGTCTTCTTTCTTTCTCTTTGGAAGATTTTGGAATTTTTATCCTTGGGGTTTGATATTATACTAGGATGCCATATTATTAATGCTTTTCCTTAGCTGCCTCTCCCTGTACCTCTGCTTTTTTCTGAAACCTGAATCTACCTTTAGCTAAGGGAAGTTTTCTTCTTTTATTTCTGTGATTACTTTTTCTACTCAGTTCTCTTTGTTTTATTCTTTCATTCAGTAGCTACTAGAACTAGATCTATCCTCCTTTTCTCTTACTTTATATTTGCTCATTTTGCAGTGGATTCTAAATGATCTTTTGTCTTTGTCTTATAGCTCCTCTAGGTCCTTTATTTATTTAGTTAGTTAGTTAGTTAGTTAGTTAGTTAGTTAGTTAGTTTTTCTGAGAGTCTCGCTGTGTCACCCAGGCTGGAATGCATTGATACAATCTTGGCTCACGGCAACCTCTGCTTCCTGGGTTCAAGTGATTCTCCCACCTCAGCCTCCAGAGTAGCTGGGATTACAGGTGGACACCACCATGTGTGGCCAATTTTTGTATTTTTAGTACAGACGGGGTCTCACCATGTTGGCCAGTCTGGTCTCAAAGGTCCTTTAATTTTTCAGTTTCTTTTTTAAGGCTTTGTATTGTCATTATTTTGTTAGTCATGTTTTTAATTTTGTAGCGCTCTTTTTCATAATTGTTCTTTTTGTTAGTGTGCTATGTTTTCAAATCTCACTGAGAATGGCAATTATATTTAACATTTTCCTCTGTTTCTTTTACTCTGCTGAGTGTTATTTCTTCAATATGTTAAGTTTGGTGACTTTCTTGCTAATTTTTCCTCAAGTGTTTGGTGATTTTTGGTTGGTTGGTGTTTGCTGAATAGTTGAGAGCCTAGACTGAACAGTCTTGGTGGCTGGAGAGTATATATTTCATCAGCCCAAATGAGAATCCCTTTATACTTCTTGGGGTATGTAGATTCTCATTACAGAAGCCTTCATCCAGTAACTGTAGGGCAAAAGAAGTGGGTATGGCTGGGCAGGGTATTCCTGGTTGCAGAAGTTTTTCACGTGGGTTTGGGACTACCTTTGTATAAATTGGCTGCCACCTTGTTCTGTTTCTCTAATCTGGGACTCTCCACAGTCAGAAATCACATTTGGGAAAATATACTCCTGCTTTTGTTATTTATTGACCGTAAGCTTTGAGTTTCTCTGAGCCTCTATAGCAGACTCACACTTTCTTGTTTTAACTGCATTTTCTCAAATCTGATTTTGCCTTTAAACTAATCACATCTCCTCTGATTTTGTTGTTGTTGTTGTTGTTGTTTATAGAACTTCTTCAGAATTTTTGGTCTGCAGTGGTATTATTTTCCTGCACTATCATTGTGTCTTCTTTTTAGAAATATATTTTATATGGAATTTGAGGGGAAAGAAAAGAAGTATATGTGTCCTCATTTGCCATCCATTCTTTTTTAAAGTAAAATGTAAAAATACAGATTTTGAAATTAAGAGAACTAAGAGATGATGAAACCATTTCAATAGAGGCTTATCAACATATTTTAAAGGGAGAAAAATGTGCTGAATATTGCTGGTGTTTAATGAATTTAGAGAGGACATTTATTTAGCATTAGCCTCTATCACCAATTTATTATTTTTCCTGGTAATGTTTATTGTTAGTCATCCTGTTTAAGAACACCTTGCGTAAGGTGATATTTTTATTTCTTGGTAGCAAATGGATAGTTTTGATGTATTCAATATTGAACCATTTAGTAGGCATGTTATTTTCAAAAGTGCCATGGCATGTCAGTATCTTGAAAATTTTAACTTACCAATAGTAAAGAAGTAAACCCTCATGTACTTTAATGGAGATTATAAAAGAACTTCACTGTCTTGCTCTAGGCAAGATTTAGTAAAAAGAGAAAATTAGGTGTTATATTAATGGTCCTGCAGAGCAGTAGCTCATCTGTACAAGAAAATTAACAGTCTTCTAAAATGGACAGAGATTTGTTTATAACTTCATTTTAATTAATTACATTTTTGGAAAATGAATTTAATATTAGACCCCAGGCTTGAATTTGTCATATTTTTATAATGGTATTTTGAAACAAAGTTTGCTAATAGGCATTTGCTAATAGAATAAGAAGAGAGTTTCATTTATATAGTTAGGGTTTATTTGTGGAATAAGTATTGTATGTTTGTCATTATTCAAAAATAGAAAAAAGTTGTGAAGAAACATGTTCTCTTTGTGAATGTTGAAAATTACTAACAAACCTTTGCAATTGATTTTGTATGCCTTGTGAAGACTTGCCAAATCTGACTTTATTTTTCTCTTTTACTTTTTTCTAGTAAAGCCAAGTCCTACTTGAGAAACATCAGTAGCCTATGGAAATTTGTTGCTTTACTTTTAAAAGTACACCTGCATCCAAAACTGAGTAAAAACATATTTCACAAAGAAAACTGCTATAACTAATTAAATTTCTTAGTACTACCTAATTTGCCAACATGACTAGTTTTGGTTAAAAAGAAGTCGATTATAATGTTCACAACTGTTTATTGAACAGAAAAGCTGGATGCAATCAGAAATCATAGGTGTACTCATGGAGATAAAAATTGTAGATGTGACCATTGCTGTTTCCTTTTAAGGTTTACTAATCTTGCCTAGGGTACCACTGAGTTCTGTGGGTATTTGGAGGATTTTCTTGTTGCAGGTGGTGGCGATCCTCCTTATTTTATATTTATTTTCTGGTAAGGCTATGAGTAATGTAGATGTATATTCTTATCATAACTTAGTAAAACTCTTTTATCAAATTGGTCAGTGCAGCCTGCAGCTGGGTATCTCTAAAAACATGTTGCCATGACTAGAAATGTTTATTTCAGTGCACTTATTTGACATCTTTCTGGTTATTATTGACCAAAACACCCAACTCCTGCCTCTTCTTTCTTTTTATCCATTTTGTTGTCTTTATTTTCCATATTTTTGTGTATGTACAGATTTCTGGCTTCTTCATTCCCATCAACAACCAGACTTTTAGTGGTCTAACTTGTATCTTCACTTATCAACTTAAACTGTTCTTTTTGAAATCTTACCAGTAGGTTCAGTGCTCCGGTATCTGTTCTCTGTCTTCTGGATCTCTCTTCAACCTTTGGTTCCACTGGCCAGCCATTCTTAACTGTTTTGGTTTCAGAAATATTTTTTTCCCTTTAGTCTAATAATAATAATTAGCTAATTTTTATTGAGCACTTACTTTGTATCTTTGACTATTCTAAGCACTTTATATGTCATATGATCTTTAACACAATCCTTTGAGGTAAGTTTGTATTATTTTTTCCAGTTACAGGTAAGGAAAATAAGGCGCAGAGAGGTTAATTACTTTGTTTGAGGCCACACTAATAAGTGGTAGAATCAGGATTCAGACACAGGCAGTCTGACTAAAGAGCTAGTACTTTTCCTCTTCAGATGCTATGCTATTCTGATCAGTGTCTCCTCTCATCTTGTTCTGTTTGGATCTAGTTTTGTATATTTTCATTTGCCCTACACTTACCTGTTAGATTAAAATTTCTACACCCTCAAAACTGCTGAAGTATCAGTTAATAATATAGTTTTCAACAGAATAGAAGTTTAATACATGTTATGAACCAATTTCTTCGTGTTGCCTTTTGAAATTAACTTTAAAGAGAACAGTCATTAACGGCTCAAAGTTAGACCTAAGAGGATTTACAGGTGATGCGCATACGTGTTTTTGTTTTATCCATAATTCTTCAGTTTCTTAATTACCAATACTATACCAAAACAAATGCCTGCATTTCATCATTAGCAATTAAAATCTGATTTTCTTAGAGTTGAAGATTGAATTTAGGGCCAGTTTTTTCAAGTATGTTAATTATGTTTAAATGTATGACTCTACTCATTATAAAAGTGAATTATTTTGTGTTGTTTATTAAGTCATGTATTCCCAAGTCTTTTCACTCTGAAGTGAGCAGAAGATAAAATACCTAAGCATTTTGTCCTTTATATTTTGTACCAGCAAAATGAAGATCATTTTTTATAGCCTCATTATTGCTGATTCTCAAAATGATTTGAGGTACCAGTTAGGCCCATTTGCACAATATCTGGCAATATTTCTATGTCAAATATGTTACAATCTGGCATTTAAAATGGCCAATGTAAGTATTATCAGACACTATTGTTTCCTTTTGAAAAAAAGTATAAAATTTGAAAACAGTGCTTTGGAAATTGTATCTTTAGTGGCTGTAATATAAATAGTTAACCTTACAAAGGGAAAACATGAAATTGTTTGAAATTGGTTTATACTGGTTGTCATGCTAAACATATTTTTTAATTGTTTGCTCTTTTGTTTTGATATTGGTTGCCATCATTTAAAATGTCTATGGTTGTGTAGAAATTCTTCACGAATATATAAGCAGTTTTTACTTATACATACATATATTTTAGAAAATGAATAGTTTATATTTTTGCTGTTGGGGGACTTTTTAAAAACATCTATGAAACACTAAGATACATTTGAATTGGAGCTGAGGACTAAGCTCTGATTTTTTAATCTTACCCAAATTCCTACCTAAGGGATCTATGAGAGTTATGCCCTAAAACAATAAATTCTCATCAGATGGGTTTTATTTGACTCTATGTATCATGACTTACTTTTCAGTCTGACTCTGGCATAACATTGTGAGACAAGGAAAAAATATTTAACCCCAAAATATATTTCCTTGCCATACCTTGAAATTGCCCTGCAAAGTCTCTTGTGGGAAAAATCCACATCTTATAGAGAATCCCCTTTCCCGTTTGTTTTCCTTCCTTTCTTTCCAGATCCGGGAGATAATCAACTAAGAGCCAGACACCCTTTTAGGTATGATAAGAATCTCTCTGAGAGATTCCTCTGCACAGTAAAACTTGGTCTCCACAATCATTTATCTTAACCTGAACATTCCTTTCCATTGATCCCAGGTCTTGAGATAAACTCCACCAATTGTCAACTAGAAAATGTTTAAATTTACCTATAGCCTGAAAGCCCTCCCCGCCCCGCCCACTTTGCTTTGTCCTGCCTTTCTGAACCAAACTAATGTATTTCTTTAAAGTATTTGATTGATATCTCATGCCTCCCTAAAAATATATAAAACCAAAATGTACCCCGACCACCTTGGGCACATGTTCTCAGGACCTCCGGAGGGCTATGTCACAAGCCATGGTCACTCATATTTGGCTCCCAATAAATCTCTTAAAATGTTTTACAGAGTTTGACTCTTTTTGTCGACAAAGCAAACTGTACTTCCTGAAAAGATTTTTAGAGAGCCAGACTTTATTCAGAATGTGAACCTATATACCTATTATGTAAAATGCGGGAGCTTTAACTAAAGGAGTGGCCCCTAAATCAAGTCAAACTCTTCTATTTCCCAACTACCTCTTGCTGTATAGAATCCATCTGGTCCTGCTTTCTCAGGTGTACATTCTTCTTAGAGGAATTTTAGTGATTAAAGTACAGAACTTGGTGCTGGGGGAAGAAAGAGGGTTTTCTTCTGCAGGTTTGTTGAGCTGTAATTCAGGTCAAATTTTGAATATACGTGTGAAGCCATAGAAGTGTTTAATATTTTAGTTTATTCCCTTTAGTAGTTACAAAAATTACTGCTTAGTGAAAGCTCAGCATCAGGATGTCCCTTCACTAAAATCTAGGTCTGTAATTTGACAATTCATTTCACAGCAACTGATATTACTGTTACATTCACTGTAGCACTTAGCATGCAAAGATTATATTTTCTACAACTCTCTGTCTCTTCTGTTATCAGATCATGCAAGAGCGTTAACTACAAAGTCATGTAAAGGTCAAGTCAAGGCTTGATTTGAAAACAGAAGCCTGAGGCCCACCTGTTTACATAACAGACACAGCATTGTAATCTCCTATATGACTGATAGGTCTGAGCACTGCCCCATATTGCTAATTTCTCACATGCTTTTCTTAACATTTTTTTTCTTTAGGTGCTTGATGGAGAGATATACCATTTCTGTCAGATTTTGCAAAATATCTTGAGCTCCTTGAAAAATAGGTGTCATGTAAATGCAAAGTATGGTCAGTTCTTTCAGCCTAAGACATTATTTGATTTTTATAGCAAGTCCATTCCATGTAAATGACATGCAGTCATATAGCTTATCATGAATATGTTCATGTCCTAAAAATCTCAGATACTGCCTATATTCAGAGTAGCTAACATTTCATTTTGTTTTCATGTGTTCTTTAAAAAAAGTAGGGAAAATGTTTTTGATATTATTATGGCTTAATCTCTGGATGTGGTCACCAGTGAAATGAATTTCATAGCCTCATTCTATTACAGGCATTTTGTCTGCTTCACAAAATAACACAATTTTGCATTATTGGTGGTCTGTGTTCAAGAGACATTACATCTAAAGAGAGCTAGAAATTGCAACTTAATAAGCAATGTGATGTGGGAAAGGAGGCCAGCTCTCCACATGCTCTTTCTGCTACAGCATAATATTCTGCATATTGGCTTTTTTTTTTCACTGTCCCCAAAAGTCAAGATTTTTCATTAAATTCTGGTAGTACTGTTGAAATTGACCTTGATTATTTATGTAAAGGGCCTCTCAGACAACCTATAGGTATGAGAATAGCTTTCAGAATAGTAATCATATTTAGGTTATATTTAAGCAGTGATGTTACATACTTTCCAAAAAGTAATTTTTTGGGACATTTACATAACTATCTATGTAATTAAGTTTATCTACTTATTGCTTATTTAAAACATTACATATGAGAGTTTTTGTTTTCCTTACTCAGCATTTTCCGCATGGCTTTGTTTTCCACTTAGTTTGAAAACTTAAAAAAATTCAAGTTAACAAGCATTTATTAAACATCTGTTGTATTCAAGGCCCTGGGCTACGTACATGTGGAACATAAAAAATGATGATGATGACAGTGATTGCAAACACTTGAAATAAGTCCTCATATCCCTGTCAAGTAGGTGCTGTTATTATCCCATATTACAAATGAAGCAGATGAGCCATAGAATATTTCACAATTTGCTCAAGGTCACACAGCCAGCGATTTGGGAAGACTGGCTTAAACACATGCAGTTTGACACCAGAGATCACACTCTTAACCACTGTGCTATACTAAAATGAAGACAAGATCCTACCCTTAAGAAGCTTTCATCCTACTAGAAAAGTGGTAATACATATTCAGGGAAAAAAAAAAAAAAAGCCGTAAGGCAGTATGTGTTAGGTGCTGCATTACTGGCTCAAATATGGAAGACACTGGTGCTCAGAAAGAGATGCATTCCTTTTGGGAGGTGGGGAAGGCCTCATGGAAGAAATGTTTTAACTGATCCTTAAAGAATGGGCAGGATTTTGTCAAGTGAAATTAATTAGAGGAAAACCTTCTCCGTAAGGGAGCAATCAGAACAAAGGATTGTTTTGAGGAAAATGCAGTGCCCAAAGTTAATCTGACTATATGAAAAAGAAAAATATTTATGCCTATGCAGACCTTTGGATGTAATGCATGTTTTCATTTAAAATTAGAAATTTATATAATTTTTGGGATATTATGGATTCAAATTATAGATTTTTTTAAAAGTTAAGCTGTTACATTTTTCTTTTTGACTAAAGAGGTATATTTCAATGGAAAGGAGTTAACCAAACTGAAATCTGGCAAAGATGCTAAGGATTAACATTTATTTTATATGAAAATGTTATAAAATATTTTATGGGTATTATGTTTTACATCTAATCTTAACATTATCTGTAGGCTGATCTAATAGATCTGAGTTGATGCAGCAGTAGTAAACCTACTTTCTATAGGAACTACTTCTATTACGCTCTTTAATTTAAATCTCTTTCCATAATCTGTCAATATTTAAAGTACAACAAAAGATAGTTGCACTCAGAATAAAAATTTGTTTTTACTATCATGAATTTTTCCCACATTTATGTTTGTTAAAAACTGACATAAACAAAACTTGTATAAAAAATACACTTTATTATGCACTTTATTTCAAAGTACTGAAATAGTGTTTTCTGATCATAGTATTTCTAGAGGAAAGATTTTCTCCTAAGCCTTTAAGGGGAAAGCTAATCCACTTGGAGAAATTTTGGGCCACCCACCAAACCTATGATTTCCTGCCCCAATTTATGAACCAAGTTATACTGAGATTGTTAAACGGTATGATTTCTCCTGATGACTTTCACATTTTACTTTATAGGTTATATTGACTTTTAGATTTCAGGCAGTAAAATAAAAAATCTTATGTAGTTCAAGTTGGAAAAATTGGATTAGTCCAAGCCATATTTTTACCTGGTATTTTTTTCAGGCATTTTAATATTACTTTTTATGGTATTTGTATAATTATATGTTTTAAATTGTATGGTTTTCCCTTATCTTGTGTACTGATTCATCTCAAGTATTTTAACCTCTTCTTAAGTTTCCCTTTCCTCCCAGCTTTTCCATAAGTGCACAAAAGAAAGCATGATTTTTGCCAATTATTTTGGTTGCTGAGGTTGTAAGCCATCTTGGTTCGCATACATATAGGTTATTAAAGCACCCTTCCTAGTCTGACTTGCCAGTCTTCTCAACTTTTTGTTAGAGGAATAAGGGATGAGGATGAGAGAATTAATATATACTTTTTACCCCATTTCTGCGTATTTTAATCCCATCTCCAGAAACTAGATTAATTTCACCTCTGTCACAAATTTGAAAGGAAGGGAAAAGATGTATTAATTGCCATTTTTATTGTTATTTTCTGACTTTCAAGCCTTCTAATCTAAGGTTAGTAAATGGATAGCATTTTTAGAAATTATTCGTATTGTGACATAATGAAGAATTATGTTTTTATATTTTTAAGTATTTTGTTCCTTGTTTCTTATTTCCTACTTTACATTTTTATTTACAGCAAGGTTTTATCCTTTTACTAAAGGGAAGGAGATGGGATAAATGGCACACTTTAACTGGATGCTTTATTTAGGCTTTTCAAAAGCAAAAAAGTTAATACATTGTTATATCTCGGTGTTGGGTTACAGGGTATCTGTTACATTCATTTATTAGTTCCTGTTATTTTAACATTTTAAATATTTCATAATTGAAAAAGGAAAAATTAGACTGGGACCAGTTTATAGAAAGCTTTAAATTCTAGGCAAAAAAGGTAGAACTTTACAGTTGGTTATGGAAAAGATATTGACTATCTTTTGTAGAGAGTGGCATTTCGAAAAACTGAATTTGGCATCTGCATTTAGAATGGTCTAGAGAATGGAGATACTGAAGAAAAGGAATTTTAGCAAATTCAGCATTCTGATTTCTGAAAAATGAGTGCTTAGATTAGGTAGTGGCATGGGGACTAGAAAGAAAAGGAATGCTGCTGCTTTATGTAATCATTCCCATTATATAAAGGTTATATATAAATTAGGCTGGGCACGGTGACTCACACCTGTAATCCCAGCACTTTGGGAGGCCGAGGTGGATGGATCACCTGAGGTCAGGAGTTTGCAACCAGCCTGATGAACTTGGTGAAACCCCACCTCTACTGAATTTACAAAAGAATTAGCTGGGCTTGATGGTACGTGCCTGTAATCCGAGCTACTTGGGAGGCTGAGACAGGAGAGTAACTTGTGTCTGGGAGGCGGAGGTTGCAGTGAGCCGAGATCACACCATTACACTCTAGTCTGGGCAATGAGTGAAACCCGGTCTGAAATAAAGATAATAAAGATTATATATAAATTATATATATACACATGTATATTTATGATTATATATAGATTCTATATCTTTATATATACTAATTCTGCTTAGTACCCTTTGTGTACTTTTATTTCCTATCTCAAATCTAGTTTCTACTACATAAGTATAAGTACTCTCCATGAATTGGATTAACATTCTAAACCATGACCAGACTGAGAACATTACGTTTTTTAATGTGGTTTTTACTCTTAAGCTACCAGGATGGAAGATCAACATTTAAGAAGAGCATTAGTCATCTGTGTTACTAAAAATAATGGTTTCACATTAGTCTAGACCAATTAGAAGGAGCCTGTGTCTACTTGGAAGAGTTCTGATTTGCAGCATAGTCCTTGGCTGCTTCTACAAGATTTGGCAAACTTTTATTTAAGTCAGCCCCTGCTTAAATGTCTAGAAGGAAACTCTTAGGCCATTATTTCACCCTACTTTAAGTCATATTGCTCCATACAAACATTCCACTTTTACAAAATCATTTACTTTTTCCCAACTCCATGATACAAATGAGTTATTTTTTCGTAACCACCAACCTCTCAGTTTTATATTTGTTAGCTCAGATCTGACATGAAAGTAAAACTTACCTTCAACTACTTTGGGATTACACAAATTTAACCTGTTTCCATGTTGTATTCAGTCATCTATGGAATATGAGGGTACTTCAAAAAGGTCAAGGAAAAATTGAATTAAAATATAAAAATAAAAGATACAAATTTTATTTCTCAACATAGCCTCCATGAAGGTCAAGACAGTTTTGTAAGCAATAATACCAGCCATTTAGACCATCCCTTAGTTCTTTTGGAATTGAGGAATTTAGCCATATCAGTGTAGTCTTTTTGTACATTACTAACTGAAGAAAAATGGATGTTCTTTATAGAATTTTTTAAGATCAGGAAATAAAAAGTCAGAGGAGCCTAATCAGGTCTGTAAGGTGGATGCTTAATGACTTCCTATTGAAATTCTTGTAAAATTGTTCTGTGTGATGAGAGGAATGAGCAGGAGCATTGTCGTGGCAGAGGAGGACTCTAGTGAAGCTTTCTTAGGTGTTTTTCTGCCAAAGTTTTTGCTGATGCTCTCAAAACACTTTCCTAATAAGCATATGTTATCATTCTTTGGCCTCCCAGAAAGTCAGTAGGCAAAATGACTTGAACATCCCAGAACACTGTTGCCATAACCTTTCTCGTGACTGGACCACTTTCATCTCTTGGTAGCCATTGTTCTGATTGTGCTTTGTCTTCAGGATCATACCGGTAATGCCATATTACATATCCTGTTACCATTCTTGGACAAAATGCTTCAGAATCTTTACCTCACTCATTTAAATTTTCATGGAAAGCTCTGTTCTTACCTGCAGTTGATCTGGGTGTTGTAAGAGTTTTGGCATCCATCTAGTGGACAGTTTGTTGAACTTATTTTTCAATCAGAATTGTGTAAGCTGAACCAATTGAGATGTCTGTGGTGTTGGCTCTGGTTTCTGCTGTTAATTTTCAGTTCTCTTAGGGCATGAACAAGATTATTTTTTTCCTCCCAAATGGATGTGGATGGTCTGTCACTGTGGGCTTCATCTTCAACGTTGTCTCATCCCTTCTTAAAACAAGTTATCCATTTGGAAACTGCTAATGTCTTTTGGGCATTGTCTCCATCAAGTCTTTATAATGTAAACACCAATGATTTCACCACATTTCACCCACAATTCATCATAAATGTGATGTTTGTTCTTGCTTCACTTTTAGAAGAATTCATTTTGCTCTGATAGGGGCTATTTTTAAATGGATGTCTTATCCTTCTTGGTGCCTCAAAGTAGATTCTGCTCAGACATACTGTAAAAAAGTTAGTGTATTTTGGTGCAAAAGAATTTTGAAATCCATGCATAGTTTTTTCTTAATATGCATTTTCCATGAGCTTTTTGAAGAACACTCCTCGTAATCTGTCTTAATTCCCTATTCCATTAAATATATGATTTTGAACCAGCCATATGTGACCTGTAATCAAAAAGCGATGTTTGATAGATGCTCTCACCATTCTGTCATTTTTCCTCATCCAAGATAGAAGATGTCTTTGAAACCTTTGTATATTTTCCAGCCCTATAAAAGAATTCTATAAAACAATTTCAAGTTCAAAATTATTATTGAGAACTTTTAAACAGGATATTTAAAAGTTTGTTTTATTAACTTGGCCTAGGTCACAAAACTCATTAATATTAATGACTAGACTACAGAGGCATGTAGCCTGTCTAATCATTAACAGATACAAAACATTAAACCAAATTGTGAAGCTTCATTATGCTGAGTCATTCCAGGCAAAGACCAGTATAACAAGCAAAAGCTGAACAGCCCAATTGAAATGTTTCTGATCTAAGCCTTTGACTTCTTTGTAGATGAACTGGAGTTTTAAAACTGACACTCAAATTTTTTATTGACTTCATGTGAATAAATGACTCATTAAAATAAAATACTTTAACTAAAGTCATTGTTCAAAAAAAAGTGTTTATTATTAATAAACTATAGAAAACAGAGAAAACTTGAGGGTACAATTTACTTTTTTTAAAGTATCAATCTGAAAATTGCATTTGTTTTCTCTTAGAGAATTTTAGATTATATCGGTCATTACTAATGTCATAAAATGTATGTAAATATGAGCTAAGTGATGTATTTTATTTACCCAAAGATATGTTCTATCAACCTCTGCAACTGTCACCAACCTTTCTCATAAAACAGCAATATATTAAATGAGCGTGGAGAGGATCTGAAATTTCAGCCTTGAGATGAGCAATTAGACTGTATTCAGTACAGCAGATTTTTACTTAGTTCCACTTATATATCAACAACAGGTCTTTCTAACTGGCAAGTCTCATAGTAAACATGAGAAATATGGATGCTTATTAGGTCACTTTTGGTAAATAGAACTAATAACTTGGGACATTTGTCTACAATAGAGGTTGGCAAACTTTCTTCCGTAAAGGGCCAAATAGTAAATATTTTAAACTTGCAGACTATACGGCTCTGCTGGTTACAACATAAAAGTAGGCTTAGACAGTATATAAAAGAATGAGTGTGGCTGTGTTCCAATAAACCTTTATTTACAAAAACTGAAAGCAGGTCAGATTTTGCCCAAAAACTGAAAGCAGGTCACACTTGGCCTGCAGACTATCAATCTCTGATCTACATTTGCTTGATTTCCTTGCCGTATACTCATTCCTCTATTCAGCTGGGCTTGGCTTTTCCCAACCCATCACTACACCAAAATACTTTTGCCAATATCAGTAACATTCTCATCGTTGAATTAAAATGAAAACTTACTAGTCCTTGTCTCATTTGGATTCTTGGGAGCAGTTGACATTCTAATCACTCTCTCCTTAGAAGTTTTTCTTTCTTTAGTGTCAGTGAACTACCTCTAGTTTTTAACCTACCTCTCAAGGCAGTCTCTTAATTATTGGTGTGCCTTAAGGATTTATTATTGATCTTCTTGACACATTTGCCTTAGGCAGTACTTTGTGTTACTATAGCTCTAATTTCTGACTGTTTTTCTCCCTCCTGAGCACACTTAAGTATTAATCTGTATCAGATTCCTAATTTAAATACTGAGTTTGTATATCTAATGGCCTGCTGGTATTTTCTACATGCTTATCCAAAGATACTTTGAAATACATGTCTTAAACTGAACTATTAATTCCCAACCTCTTTTTCATCCCCAAGATTACTTCCCTCAACCCACATTCTATCTCAGTGAATGGCCCTACCCTTCTTTCAGTTGCCCAAGGCAGATACTTGTGCTTCATCTTTGATTCCTAACTCTTCATCTCACCCATTTCTTTCATCGAAAGAATCAGAGTTTTGTGGATGTGCCTCCAAAATAGCTCTTAAATCTATATATTTCTGTTATATTCTGTTGCTTCTACGCTAGTTCAAGCCACCATCATCACAAATTTAAATTACCAGTAGACTGGTCTGCTTTTCCCTTTCATGTTCTCTTTTGCTGGTAGGAATATCCTTCACCCTACTTTATTACCAATAATTTATCTTTCAGGTATCAGATTAGATATCAGTTCTACTAGGAATCCTTTATTGACTCCAGAATGTAGGTGTAGTGTTTGTTCTCTGTGTCCTATACTTTGCCTGTTATGGCACTTACATTATTTTGTAACCTCAGTTTGTCTCTATTGGACTCATAAGCTCAAGAAAAGCAAAGATTGTATGCATTGTCTTCATCATTGCTGTAACCCCAACACTCTAGATGTTGCTCGTAAATCTGTGTTGAAAACAAGTGAAATTAGTCTCAATATCCATAAAATACACCATGTTCTGTACAAATCAAAGCACCAGAACATATCTGATGGCTTAATTTGCAATCAAAGTAAGTATATAATTAGAAAGTTGAATAAATTAATGAAGTAAAGATGTCATACTTCACAAAGGTGTTTTGTTTTATGTAGAACATCAGATCCTAAATCATAAGGCATAAGCTGCTAATGGCCAGATTTGTTTCGCCATATGTTAATGAGCATACAAGTAATCACTGTGCTTAGAAGTAATATAAGTATCCCCTATTGTTATTTAATCCTGGCTCCTTTTAGAGGGAAAGTAAAGAAATAAACTACCCTTGACCTCAAGGAACACACTATGTTTTGGAAGCCTTCATTGTAAAGTGATCATAAGTACTAACACAGGTATTCTTACTGTGCTGTACAGCACCAAAGCAAGCAACAGGTGGATAGAAGGGGGAAAGGAAATCAGGCGAGGTTTTGCAGAGGAGGTAACACTTCAGAAGAGTCTTAAAATACGAATAAGACATTGCCAGAAAGAAAAATAAAAATTAATTTCAAATACAATATATATAAGCATGTGAAGCATGATTCAGAAATACCCTTTTTTTTTTTTTTTCTTTTTTGAGATGGACTTTTGCTTTTGTCACCCAGGCTGTAGTGCAATGGCATTATTTCAACTTACTGCAACCTCCGCCTCCCGGGTTCAAGCGATTTTCCTGCCCCAGCCTCCCAAGTGGTTGGGATTACAGGTACCTGCCACCACACCTGGCTAATTTTTGTATTTTTGGTAGAGACAGGGTTTTACCATTTTGCCAGGTTGGTCTCAAACTCCTGACCTCAGCTGATCCACCCACCTCAGCCTCCCAAAGTGCTGAGATTACAGGCGTGAGCCACCACGCCCAGCCGTATCTTCTTAATTGTCAAAGGAAAATCAAAGTGTGTTAGTAGCATTATCATATATTATGTGTAAGCATGTGTTTGTGTCATACATGACTTTTTTAATTCTAAATTTTAAAATCTAACCTTAACAATTCAGTTGCTTAAATTGAGATACAAACCTTGCTAAACAGAATTTATACTGATACATGATACAACATGGATACATCTCGAAAATATTATACTACATGAATGAAACTGGTCATAAAAAACCACATATATGATTCCATTTAAAATTGATAGGGTTTCCAGAATAAGCAATCTGTTAGAATAAAGTAGATTATTGGTTGCCTAGGACCTGGAGAGGAGGGAGCAGGGGGTAAGACAGGAGAGTTGGTGAAAAATAACTAAAGGGCATGGGTATCTTTTGGGGATGATGAAAATGTTCTAAAATTAATTGTGGTGATAGTTGCACAACTGTATGAACATTCTATAAACCATTGAATTATACACTTTAAGTGGGTGAATTGTGTGGGACATGAATATTTCCATAAAGCTGTTACCAAAAAATATAAGTTAAATTCTCCAGTGTTGTTATTTTCATGAAGTTACAAATAAAACCCGTGTTCCATCTGTTATTCAGATATCATTGTACAAACTGAACTATCAGCTGTTGCTGCATTGAATTCACAGTGGTACACAACAGACATTATATTTCAAACACAAAATGAAATCCTTATTTGTGAGCTTCAGATATACTAAGGATTATAGAAATATATCAACTCATTTAAACCATGTACTTTTTAGAATATGCATCATTTGTTCACTTGATTCCAAGAAGATTTTTGTGAATCATAATCTGGTAATTAGGTTAGCAGAGAGCTAATGTGCATGGAAAAATGAATTCCAGTTTTTATCAGTCATATATATTTGGAAGAGCATCATTAGAGGTTAAAATTTTCTTCTGGATAGTTACTGCCTTAAATTAACCACATATCCTATCAAATTAGTTATTGTACCTGCCTGTCTTTAGGAATTTGATTCCACAAGTGTTGGAGGTAAAATAGGATGTTTCCTATTATTATACTACAGTTTACAATGAATTTTCAGTTGCCTCTTGTATGATAAACTCAATGCCCTTCATAACTTGAAGTAAATGCTGAACTCGCCCTTTTTATTTTGCTGAAACAGAGCTTCTATTCACCGATGAGAAGTGTAAATTTAACCAAATTGTCAAATCAACACTCATTTAGGTGCGCACATTGGTCCTGTTTTCCTTGAAGACTTATGTGGCAACACAAGATAGAAAAAAATTAAGCCTGCACATGTTTTTAATTACCTTTTTCCTACTCTGTGAATTACATTAAGTTATTTAATTTAGGATGCCAAATACATAGTAGCTTTTGAAAGTACACATGCATCATTTAAATTTCTGTTTATGAATCTATTGCAGTCATTTTATAAAGAAAAGAGAAACCTAAATTTGAATGTTGAGATCATAATCTTTAAAACTACACACTAGAAACAACAGAATTTCAATTTGTTATTTATAATTTACCTAGAATCCCTCAGCCAAGATAGTAACACGTTTTGAGAAGTTAAATAATGTACCTATTACAAATGATAATGTTTCAGAAATCAGATAAGTACTTATCCTTAGAATAAATTATAAATACTTATAAATAGAAAAATATAGCATTACCTATAGTATTTAGTACAGAAAAAGGTCCATTGTTTTTAGCTGCCAATGCTCTTTTCAACCTAGTTTCTCACTGTTTAAAAAGCTTCAAATAATCATATTCAAAACCTCTTATCTTGCTGATTATATTCAGCAACCAAAGCTAAATATTTCAGTACCAAAGCTGAAAATCATAATGGCAATATCAGCACACACATAATAAATTACAGTTAATACTGTACGAGGTGTGTTTTGATTGGCTCCAAGTTAATGATCTGCTCATGCATAGCACATTGTATTTTTAAGAGGAAGGAAAATATGGTGATGATATGACTGCCAAGCATATTTTATCTACACTGGAGCAAAGTAGTATTTTAGCCAAACCAAAAATATAATATATAGACAACAAGTCAAGTGACCTAAGAGCCAAAATGAATGTATCTAATTAAACATTTCATGAAAATATTTCACGCACACTCTTACACAATTTTTATATTGAATGAAGGTTTCTGGTCAAAGACAGTTTGTTATGTTGACAGCTAAAAAACTGTTGTATTTTTTAGCTAAACATGTATAAAACACAAAAGCATTTGCTTTAACCATCTTGAGGTGGGGACCTTCAAGAGTGTGGTGCTACTTTTTAAGCTAACTACAGAATAAATACTTAGAGTTTAATTACTGCACTATTTAGCCCATGTATTTTCTGAGTAAACAAGACTCATAAGACCTGTAAGACTACTATCATTGGGGTCAAATACTACAATATAATTAGAAAATATTGAAATCATTTAGACAAAATGCACTTATTCTGGTATTTTCCATATCTGATATTTTTTTTCCTTTGGGAAAAATGACATGATGTCAACTGAACTATACTAAAAGATCTAGCTAAATGAAATCACTGGTGTGTGCATGTGTGCACCAGGATGTGCATGCATGCAATTGGAAGCACTGTTGGGAGAACACAAGAGACAACATGAAAAAGGACCCAGAGAGCAGTATGTAAAACCCTACTGGTACTTCCATACTTCCTGCACATGCAGTGCATTAAGAGGATATTGAGAGATGTGTCTGTAAGAGTCATGGGCCAGAGTTTGGAAGTCTTGAACGCTATGCTAACAAGTTTAGAATTTTTGCTGCTTACATTCTTAAATAGGTAATCATTTTGTTAAACTGTACTTTTCAAAAATTAAAAGTTATAATTTGATTGATTTAACACTGGGAAAATGCCTTTTGTGGTGTATTCCATGTATTTGTTGCAGTTGTCCTTTTGTAACTTTTATCAAATGTTGATGTAAGCTCGGGAGTTTGTGTTTGCCCAGTACCCCCTCTTAAAGAGTGGGGACATTCCTGTGAGGTTTTGGAAACTGCTGGACTGCATAATATTTTAATGAAGTCTTTGGAATCACAGGGCTTGAGGTAGCAACAGAGATGAGCTGAAATTCAGGTGAAAATGATCAGTATGTAGTATATTTACTGGACTAACTTTTTTTATTTGTTTGGTATTAGAATTTTAACTTTAACAAAACCTGACTTTTTAAATTTGGCAATGGTATTGTTAATATTTGTAAAATATTCACAGTGGCTGTGAAAATGTTGTTAGTCTAATTGGTGTAACATACAAAGAGATTTGATTATATTTTTTCAGACCATTTTTGAGAAATTAAAGACTTTAACCTAGCATTACCTCTTATTACTTAAGACAGTGTGACACCCCATCAGCTATATTTATCAAAATATTTACCCTCAGCAAAGCTTTTACATATTTCTGTGTAGAATGAGTTATTTAATGGAAGTAACTGCACAAACTGATTAGAACCTAAGTTCTAAATATTATCTTGATATATAGGTGAAAGTGCTGTAACAATCTCAAGTTACCATAGTAATGCAATGGAAAGAACAATGACATGTTTCACTTTTATATATTTTATATATTTTATGAGTTATTTCACCTTTACAGGCACCATTTTTCTCATCTATTAAATAGGAGGATTGGGCAAGGATATTGCTCAAGTGTTTTCTTAATGACATTTCGTGGTTCTGCCTACTTCCATTCACTAGTTTAACTTGCATACATAGATGTACTTTTCAACATTCTTGAATCATAGAATTGGAAAGAATCTTGGGAGATATGTAGTCAGGCTGCCTCACAGAAAAGTAGAAATTTGTTCATTCACTCTGCATAGGATGCTTTGCTTGTACCTTCTCATGCTGGTGCCCTTTGAGCCACAGCTGGTTGTGACATCAATTATTGATTGCCCCTTTGGTTGCCAAGATTGATTTCATGGATTGGAGAGATGGGAAGAGAATCCTTTTCTCCCTCACTGCCTCATGTACCGTTCTTCCCATATTTGGGAGCTTAGTTATAAAAGGCAACTTGCAAACATAGAGGAGGATCTTTCTTTGGTCAAGAGTCTATTCCTTGCCATGGCACATTCATCTTTGTATCATGAGCACGTTTCTTGGACAGCACTTGTTACTCTATTTGTTTACTGAATGACTGAATATAGTGTGTGACAGAAATGACTAACAGTTGTAATCATGAGTAGAGTTTCATGGTTTATTTAGCCTAAGGTGGAGCTGAAATTATATCTCTAGGTTTTTAAACAATAATACTTAGTAAATATTGTCAACAAATAATAATAGAGATATTGGAATATGTTTACAGTCTCTATATAGTTATAGGAGTGTATCTGTAGACATATTTAATAAATGGTGCCTAATGAGTTTTGTTTTATAAACTCATTTAGTACTACTTGAATTGTTATTTACATTTTATCTCTGCCTTTTATTTCTATAACTAAAAAGAAAACTTCCTCTTAAGTACCTAGCCAAGTATTGTTACATTCAACTTGGACAAGAGTTTAGTACTATTTCTTTTACTGAAATAGTCTATCTCCTGATTTTCTAGGTGAAAAGACAATTGTATCATTTCTGATTCTGATATCCGATTTAAGGTTTAAAGCTAAGCAATGTAAATTTGGTTTAATTCTTACCTAGTTTATATCTGTATTATTTAGAGGATATTTTTGCTTGGGTAATTTGTGAAGAGGTTAATGCATTTCTCTCTTGAAAAATGTATATGTGTTCCTAATTCCTAACTAATGGGAAAACAGAGGGTATTTTTAGTGTCAGCTTTCATCAAGTCAGACTTTTCTGAAAACCGTACTGAATTCTATTTCCATGGGAATTGTGCTAATGGGTATGTGCAACATTATCTAGGTACTCATAGATAGGATTACAAATTAGAAATGAAAAGGAATGGGTGAACAAACACATCTTTCTTCTCTTTTAAGAAATTGACAGAATATTAATCTTTGCACTTTCATTTTCACTTTGCATTGTTTTTAGATTAGATGCAGAAAGTCCGAGTTCAGTACTCATGCATGAGATCAGCATAGACAATATAACTAATGGATTTATTAAGTAAGTTCTTAGTTGTAATCTTACATGTACAAGCAGAAGAGAGAGAGAAAGTCTTCAGTCTCTGTATATTTAGTTAACAATATTAGTGACTTCAATGGGTTTTACAGGAAAATGGAAGACTTACAAATAAGCCATCCAGTTGTATTGCCTGTATACTCATTTACTGATTTGTTATGATTCATGTAATGCATGTCCACTGTACATTTCAAAATACTGTGCAGAAAACATTAATGAAGCTGATGATACTCAACATTTATTGAACACCTGCATACCCTGGATATTGGAATTTCCTTGTGGCTCAGCCTCAGGCTACCTCTCTTTTCATACTACTTTTTTTTTTTTTTTTGGTCCCATATGATCTGGAAAAATACATTCTTTTCCTGGGCAATTTCATGCACTTTTGTGGTTTTAAATATCATCAATATATCAGTGACTTCCAAATGTATATCCCTTACCTAAATCTCCTTTTTGGCTCTCCAGACATGTATTTTCAAGGAAATCTTGGAGACATATCAAGCTAATTGTGTCTGAAACTGTATTTTGGATCCTGCCCTTCTTCGGATCTGCAGCTCTAAGAGTTTGTAATCTCAGTTCCATCCCTCCAGCTTCTGCCAGAAACCTGAGAGTCAGTTTTGACTCCTTTTATTTTTTCACTACCCTTCATCCCAGTTCAAATCTGTCATCAAGTGCTGTCTCATCTCCCTCTAAACACTATCTCAAAATTTTTCACTTTTCTCTATCATTGCTGCCATCACATTTGTCTTGCCTGGACTAAAGTAGTAGCCTCCAAACTGGTTTCTCCACATACGGTTCAGGCAGTTCTAATTCATTTCCAAATAAAAACCAAAGTGAGTTCTTAAATATGTAAACATAATTATATCACTCGTATATCTAAAACTCTATAATGCTTTTGCATTGCTCTTATGATAAGGATCTCTTTTATCTATCCCAGAAGAGGTGATTGGTCTTACATTAGCTTGCTAGGGCAGCCATAACAAAGTAACACAAATGAGGTAGCTTAAACAACAGAAAATTATTTTTTCACAATTCTGGAAGCTAGAAATCTAAAATCCATTTGGTTTCTTCTAAAGTCTTTCTCCTTGGCTTGTAAATGGTTGTCTTTCTCTGGTGCCTTTGCATAGTCTTCCCTTTGTATCCTTGTCTCTTAATAAGGATACCATTCATTTGGATTAGGGGCCATCCTCATGACTACATTTTACCTTAATTACCTCCAAGCTCTATCTCCAAATAAAGTCACCTCCTGAGGTACTAGGGGTTAGGACTTCCAACTTACAAATTTTGAGGACACGCAATTCAGACCTTAATAGAGCCTAAACTCATAGTTGATAGATGAGGAATAAACATAGGCACATAGGAGTAGAGACTTCTGGTGGGTTTTGTGGGAACTAAGAAAGTTAGATTAGACAAGATTCTGTAGAACCAAGAATGGAAGACTAAGAAAAATGTTATCCTGCTTTATTCTCCCTTGAGCAGGTATCATTTTGCAGTAGCCTCCAAAACATCTCACATATAAATACTTTTATCTCAAGAGGAATCATGCAATACTGCAGATGACTCAGTACAAATCCATCACCTCTCCTACAAAAACAACCATTCTACCTACAACAAAAACAATGACAGCAATAAAACAAAAACCCTACCTTATTTACTGACTTCATCTTTATGTTTTAAAACTTACTCATTTGTGTGGAAGGCTGTGTATGTATATCAGTATCTTGGGCTTTCTAGCTATCACAAATTTACAACCTTTTTTTTTTTTTTTTTTTTTTTTTTTTTAAGACAGTGTCTTGCTCTGTCACCCAGGCTGGAGCTCAGAGGCACAATCTTGGCTCACTGCAACCTCTACCTCCCGGGTTCAAGCGATTCTCCTGCCTCATCCTCCCGAGTAGCTCTGATTACAGGCACCCACCACCACACCCGGCTAATTTTTGTATTTTTAGTAGAGACAGGGTTTCACCATGTTGTCCAGGCTGGTCTCGAACTGCTGACCACAGGTAATCCACCCACGTTGGCCTCCCAAAGTGCTGGTATTACAGGTGTAAGCCACTGTGCCCGGCCTCAAAATAACTTTTTAACCAAATCTGATAAATGTTTCCTATTAGTCTTACTGCATAATGGCAGTATCCATTGATATTGCTGTTAAACAACCAACAAAAAGTCCTTCCAGAAATAATTTGTATTACATATCCAGTTACTATATTCCTTTGAAAGACTTCCTGTTGCAATTATCAGCAAAGGCCAGGTGCAGTGGCTCATACCTGTAATCCCAACACTTTGGGAGGCTAAGGTGGGAGGATCACTTGAGCTCAGGGGTTTGAAACCAGCTTGGGCAATATAGTGAGACCCTGTCTCTACAAACAATAAAAATAACTTACTGGATATGGTAGTGTACTTCTAGTTCCAGCTACTCACAGGCTGAGGCAGGAGGATCGTTTACACCCAGGAGTCAGTACAAGGCTGCAGTGAGCTGTGATTATACCATTGCACTTCAGCCTGGGCAACAGAGCAAGACCCCATCTCAGAAAAGAAAAAAAAAAAGAATGATCAGCAAATTTAATTTCTTTAAAATCTTTTAACCTAAAATCCAATTTTGCATTATGTGAAAATATCCTTGTATCTGGTTTCTGGAAGAATGGAGATGTAATGTCATTAACTTTTATGCTATAAAGACAGCTATTTTTAAAAACTAGGCACAGTATCATCTAAAGGAGTGTATGTGTGTATGTATGTGTGTGTGTACATATATATATATGTATTTAGATAGACATACTTTCTTTGGTTTAATTCAAGATAGTTTTGGTTTGTGGATGACAAGATGCAGATGCATTTTCATAACTCACAGCTGTAGTTTCTGCCATTAGGGTATTTCTCTTCTTATTCAGTATGACATAATATCCTACATTTTATTATCCAGTCTTTCTGACTCTGAGGAAAAAAATAGGGCCAAATAGTCAAGTTCCATTATCTAATGACAGCGATAGGCAGGAAGCACATGGATAATTATATACATTGTCAGATTCGGCATATAAACTACTTTAACCAGGAGTTTCTACATTTTTCTCCATGAAGTCTGTTAGAGTTGCTACTGATAACTAAGATGACAGGTCTGAATTTCATTTTATTTTCTCTTCTTCTTCCCTTAACAAAGATACTAATGAACTGTGGGTCGACTGAAAGGCCAGAAGTATATAAAATTAAGGATGAAATATGTAGAGCCTAGACAATCCAAAGAGAAGCACCCTTTAATACTAGTAATTGAACTTTCATTGAACTCAATGCTTTTCATATATCTGTGGGGGCTGCCACTGATTTGTGTTCAAACTGAAGATAAATTGTTTGAAAATATACTTAATTAATGGATAAAACCTTCCATACATTTTATGACAATTAAAAAATGAAGTTAGTTGATTCTGGTTTTATAAGCAAACTTGTGACTTCCTAGTTATAGTCCTAAGGAAAGCTGAATATGTTTTCCTCCTAAAAATGCAGTGGCTCCAGGGTAGCTTTTGATCAGACCCACTCTTAATATTTGTAAGACCTGAAGCAAGAGTAAAAATGGAGATCCATATCATACATAAAAATGTAAAAGTCATTTAAAAAGCTACCAAACTCTTAAATGTGCTCTACACTCCTTACTTGATAAGATATCTTCATGATATCTTAGAAAGACAGATTCAAATTTAAAAATTTTGGACTCCTTGGGGGATTCCATGTCGGAACATGATAATGTGGGGAATTGGCCCTTGGCCTGCCACCCTTTCCTTTTTATCTTGCACATCTTAGCTCCATTCTTATTTCCCCACAAAACAACTGCCCTGGGCCACCCCTTGGAAGACTGTGGAGTGTATGCTGTCTAAATATAGACAAAACACTTACCACTGCTGTATTCCCCATGGTCTTCTGTAAGTCATTATGGATTGAAAGACAAATGGCAATGATTATGACAGACATAAGTCAGATGCTTTTCTGTATCAATTCAGGTGATTATGTGTCTTTCCATCTTTATTCTGTTAATGCAGTGTAATACACCAATCCATTTTCATTTGCTGAACCATGCTTGCAATGTAGAAATAACTACTACTTGTATAATGATATTTATTATACCATGGTGTATAAGCCTTTTAATGTGCTCTTGACTTTAGTTTGCTAGTGTTTTGTTGAGGATTTTTGCATCAATACTTATCATGGATATTGATCTGTAGTTTTCTTGTAGTGTCTTTGTTTGGCTTTGGAACCAGGATAATACTGGCCTCATTAGAATAAGGTTGGGAGTATCTCCTCTTTTTCAAGGTTTTGGAAGAGTTACAGGACAATGGAGGTTAATTCTTTAAATGTTTCGTAGAATTCTCCAGTGAAACCATCTGGTCCTGGGCATTTCTTTGTTGAGGGGTTTTTAACTACTGATTCAGTCTCCTTATTCTTTATTGATCTGTTCGTATTTTCTATTTATTCATGATTTAGTCTTAGTAGGTTGGTTGTAGGAATTTATCCATCTTGTCTAGGTTATTCAACTTGTTAGCAAACAGTTGTTCATAGTGTTCTTTTATAACACCTTTTTTATTTCTATGGCATCTGTTACAATGTCCTGTCTTTTATTTTTAATGTTAGTTATTTGGGTCTTCTTTCTTTTTTTTCTTAATTAGTCTAGTTAAGGATTTGTAAATTTTGTTGATCTTTTTAAAAAACTAACTCTTAATTTCTTTGAATTTTTATATTGTTTTTTGATTTTCTATGTCATTTATCTGTTATAGTCTATATTATTTTCTTCTTCCTGCTCACTTTGACCTTAGATTGGTGTTTTTTTTTTTTTTCCCTAGTCTTTTGGGTGTAAAGTTAGGTTGTTAACTTGATATATATATATATATATATTTATTTTACATTATACATTTAACAGCTATAAACTTAACCCTTTAACACTAGTTTCATTCCATCCCAAAATTTTGACATGTTGTGTTTTCACTTTCATTTGTCTTAAGGTATTTCCCAGTTCCAGTTCCCCTTATGACTTATTTGACTCATTGATTGTATGAGAATGTGTTTAATTTCCACATATTTTAGATTTCCCAGTTTTCCTTGGGCTACTGGTTTCTAGTTTCATTCCATTGTAATCAGAAAAGATACTTTGTATGACTTCAGACTTCTGGAATTTAAGATTTGTTTTGTGGCCCAATGCATGGTCTTACCCCAGAGAATGTTCCATGGGTACTCAACAATATATATTCTGCTATTTTTGATTGGAGTGTTCTGTATATGTCTGTTAGGTCTCATTGGTCTATAGGGTTTTTTAAATCTTGTTTCCTTATTGATTTTCTGTATAATTCTGTTCATTGTTGAAAGTGGAATATTGAAGTCTCCTGCTATTTATTGTGTTGTTGCCAATTTCTTCAATCCTGCCAAAGTTTGTTCCATATATTTAGGTTCATAGAAATACAGTAAGTCCTCATATAACATTGTGATAGGTTCTTGGAAACTGCATCTTTAAGCAAAACAATGTACAGCAGGTTTTTAAATAATGTCATTTTGTTCAATGTCCTTTTATAGTAATGGTGGGGGAAAAATGACTTTGTTGTTTGTCATTTTACTTAAAGTTACGGTTTTCAAAAACCTATGACAACATGAAGTGAGAAGTTACTGTATTTATGCACCAAAGCTATGAGATTTGGTACATAAATACTTATAATTGTTATATTTTCCTGGTAAATTGACCCTTTTATCATTATATAATGTCTTTCTTTGTGTCTTGTAATGGTTTTTTATTTGAAGTATATTTTGTCTGATTTTAGTGTAGCCACTTCTGCTCTTTTGTTACCATTTACATGGAATATCTTTTTCCATCCTTTCACTTTCAGCCTATGTGTATTGTTAGATCTAAAGTGTGTCTCTTATAGACAGTGTATAGTTGGATTCTATTATTTTATCCAGTCAACCAGCCTATGTCTTTTGATTGGGGAGTTTAATCTGTTTACATTTAAAATAATTACTGATACGCAAGGACTTACTGCCATTTTGTTAGTTGCTGTCTATGTTTTTTTCCCTTCCTCTCTCATTGCCTTCCTTTGTGTTTCATTGATTTTTTTTTTCTAGTGGTATGCTTTCATTCCCTTCTCACTTCCTTTTGTGTGTATTCTATAGATATTTTCTTTGTGGTTACCTTTGTGAATCCATAAAACACCTCAAAGTTATAGCATTCTATTTCAAACTGATAACAACCTAACTTTAATCACATACAAAAACTTTCTCCTTTACTGCTCCATTTCTGCATTTGTTACTGATGTTACAAATTACGTTTCTATATATTATATATACCTTAACATAGATTTATGGGTTTTTGTTTTGGGGTTTTTTTCATTTAAATTTCACATACTAAATTTACAGTAGTACCTATTACTATATTTTTCCATGTATTTACCTTTATTAGAGAAACTTATATTTTTATACATCTTTGTGTTTTTGCCTGCTGTCCTTTCATTTCAACTTAAAGGACTTCCTTTAGCATTTTATATAGAGTAGCTCCAGGTAATGAACTCCCATGGCTTTTCTTTATCTGGGAAAATATTAATTTTTTCTTTACTTTTGAAGAACTGTTTTGCCAGATACAGTATTCCTGATTAATAGTTTTTTTGTTTTTGTTTTTGCTTCCTTTCAGCACTTTGAGTATATCATCCTACTCCTTTCTGGCCTTCAAAGTTTCTGCTGAGATATTTGCTGGTGATATTATGGAAGCTCCCTCATATGTGATAAATCACTTTTCTCTTGCTGCTCTTAAGTTTCTGTCTTTGACTTTACACAGTTTGACTATAATGTGTCTTAGTATGGTTATCTTTGGATTTTCCTAGTTGGAGTTCTTTGAATTTCTTGATCTGTATATACATTTCTGTCCACTGATTGGGAAAGTTTTCAGCCATTTTTTCCTTCAGATAAGCTCTCTTATGTTTTTCTCTCTTACTTTCCATTCTGGAATACCTATCATGTATATATGGACCTGCTTGATATTGTCCTAAATCCCTTAGCATCGCTTCACATTTCTTCTTTCTTTTTTCTCCTCTGCTCAGTGATTTCAGATAACTTGTCTACAAGTTCACTGATTCTGCCTAAGACTGTTGTTGAATACCTCTAATAACTTTTTCTGTTCAGTTATTGTATTTTTCAGCTCCAGGATTTCTGTTTGGTTCTTTTTATAGTTTCTGTGTTTTTGTTCATGTATCATTTTCCTGATTGTTTTCAATAGTCTGTGTTCTCTCTCTGTCGTTTTGAGACAGTCTCACTTTACCACCCAAATGGAGTGCAGTGGCACGATCTTGGCTCACTGCAACCTCTGCCTCCTGGGTTCAAGTGATTCTCCTGCCTCAGCCTCCCGAGTAGCTGGGATTAAAGGTGCATGCCACCATACCTGGCTAATTTTTGTAGTTTTAGTAGAGGGGTTTCACCATGTTGGCCAGACTGGTCTCGAACTGCTGACCTCAGGTGATCCACCTACCTTGGCCTCCCAAAGTACTGGGGTTACAGATGTGAGCTACCGCTCCCAGCCCTCTTTTAGCTCATTAAACATCCCTATAATAGTTATTTTAAATTCCCTGTCAGGTAGCTCATAGACCTTTGTTTCTTCAGGGTAAGTTTCCGGAGTTTTATTTTGTTCCTTTGATTAGGGTATATTTCCCTATTGCTTTGTATGCTTTGTGATTTTTGCTGGGCATTTTGAAAGGCAACTACTTCCTCCAGTCTTGGCATACTGACCTTGCTCAGGGAAAGACCTTCACTAATCAGCCCAGCTGGGAGTTCTAGCGCCTCTCAAATGTTTTCTGATATCTTGCTCCCTCTGGCACCTGCCTGTGGAACTGCGGCTCTAATATGCCTCTCACCTCTGTTTTCAGTGCCTTCCAAACGCTGGTGCTGGGCCTGTGAGTGCCCTTCTTTAAGTGATACAGAAACCAGTTCCTTGGGAATCCCCAGAAAGCCAGAATGTTGGATGTATCGTTCATTCTTTTGTTTCTGTCCTGAGGGAAGAGCTCTGACATGGGGGTTGGGGGGTTCTTCTTGGTTGCTCCAACTGTTCCACATGGGAGAGGATATCTGCATGGATACACTGAACACTGTGAAATTAATTTCCTACCACTTTCATTGGAATTTCTTCTTGGTTTTATAATGGCATGGGTCCTGTAGCTTCTCAACTGGTCTCTAAAGTTCTCACAAGGGTATTCTGATCCATATATTGTTAACTTGGTATCTTAGTGGTGGAAAGAGGGCCTCTAGCTTCCTAGTCTACCACTATAGCAATTGTTCTTTTAAGAAGTGTGTTTTCGAATTTAAATGTATTCTGTTTCGTCAATGTAACATTTTAGGAAACACCACCTTAAAACAAAGCAAAGCAAAATACAGAAAACAAGAACGTGGCTTGACTGCTACTTTTAGGGGTACATCAAATCAGTTGTTTACACACTGATTCAGCCTTCATTCTCTCCTATCTTTTTGGATGGAGGTGAGAGTAATGAACTTGTCTTGCTTTTCTCAGAAATTTAGGGTATCATCCTTCCTTAACTGCTAGGAGGACATATAGTATGTATAGATGATGCTGATTAAATCTTTGGAGCTTTAATGATGTGTGACAGCCAATGAATTTTTCTAATATAATATAAAAACTTTATGATTTTATATCATTCTTAAGGGAAGAGGTTTTAAAGCATATGTACTTCTTTATTCATTTTAAAGCTTAAGTACTTAGAAGTATGGAAATTTGATCCTGTACACTTAGCTTCATGAAAAGTGAGATACATTTTCTGAACATAGCCCCATCGACTCTTCTGGAATTAGTTAGAGAGAATTTGGTTTGAAATGTCGGCTTTGTAAATAGAAATGGAAATCATTAAAACAGATAAACAAAAGTGAACATAGGACCTGGGAACTAGAATAAATAGTATGTTGGAAATGACCATAAACAATTAATTATGTGGCTCAATTTTGCATCAATTTTCTACTTCTTTAGTTCATGATGCCCATTTTATATCACGTGATTGCAGCAGTGTGATCAGAGCAGTTAGCATATTCTTGGCATTGTCCCCTCATTAATTTTCACTTCTTCAGAGGGACCTTGAATAAAATAAATACATTTGAGCAGTCTTAAGCAACTTGTTTGAATTGTTTCCTCAGTGTATGGAGTCAACCAAAAGTAGGTTGGATTGAGTTGAGTTGGGTTTAGTTTAATATCATACTTTACTACAGCATCATACATACATACACAATATTACTTAGCATCTGTAGCACCCATAAAGGATTCTCTAATGCATGTGAAGTAAAAGGAAAGAGAGTGTTTAAGTCCTGGCTTTGAAACTGTTGTGTTAATTGTGAACTTTTGCTGAGTCTGTACATTAAAGAAGGTAACCCTCAGCATGTTGAGATCACAACTGCTATATTAGTGCTTGGAGGCAGTAGCTATGCTGATGTGAGGCATTAATGGCTGGATGAGTTCAATCAGATATCCTGCCTCCAGTGTCTTTGTGTAATGGTATTTACTAGATTTCAAACAGACTGCTGAGAAAGATGAAATATAATCTCATGTATTATCTCTGTCTTGAAAAAAATTAGATAATGAAGTTGTTCTCTTACTGGCATGTTTTATTAACCTTCGTAGAGTCAACTTGAAGGACAGATGTCTCTGTAGAGTTGAAACCTTTTGCTAAAGTAGAGTGTTATTAATTGCATTTTTGAGTTCTAAGAATCATGGGGTTGAGTAGAGCGGGTAAGCATTTTTAAAAACCACTCAGAGGACAATCTTATGTCATATTCTAAGATTATCTGGAGAGAAAAAATGTGATGTAAATTGTGTGCAGCTACATTCTTTTTGTTGTTTTTCTTCCTTACAGAGCCTGGAGAAAGTTCTTGTGGAATTCAGTCACAAGGAGTTGTTTGATTTCTATAACAAGGTCTATATTTTTAAAATAATTTTCTAATATGTGGGGGTTTTTTTCATAATATTTTGTTTTCATTTTATGAATTATTATTTTTAAATGTCCTATTATGGAACTAAGTTCTTTAAACTTCCCTTATAAACACCTTATATTTCACAGGGGGAAGTATAGGAGAAATGAAGAGAATCTGAAAAACTAAATCAGGAAGAAAAGGAAAATAGTTTTAATTAAAGCAATAGGATTGTTGCTTTAATATGACATTAAGTAATGAACTTTGTGATTCCTGGCCACACGGACACTTTAAATATATATGTCAAATACTTTAATTTCTGGGCCCAAAGGTAAAGGGAAACATGCCTTTAGAGATTTATCTGTGAGCATGTTTCATGTTTCTTTCTGAAGACTGATTTTGTAATCCAGGAAAATATACTCCCTCCACCCCCAACTTTAAAAATCTTATAAAGTAGGCAGTTCTTCTGCCCAGCCCACTGCCACTGGACCATGCATGTAGTTATCCTGTTCAGCCCACCACCACTGTACTCACTCTCTCGTACATAAGCCTCCAATAAAACCCCATGTCTCATTAAAAACAAAATTATGTAGTGATAATTTAAAATGAAACAGCTGAAGACACTTAACAGTATTAAGAAATCTTCTTTCTTTGAAAATTTGAAAACTTAAATTTTCAAGCACAAAATCTAATATCTTCACATAAAAAGAAAAATATTCTAACTGGTGATTTTATTGCTATGTGAATAGATTTAATATTCATAGTTACCAATGCCATTTTTTCCTTTCTATTTGCATGTGTCTAAATAACAATTGATATGAGTTTCGTTCCCTTCACTAATGTCTTTTTTTCTTTTTTTTTTTTTTGTCTTTGTAAATAGCTAGAGACTATACAAGCACAACTGGACTCCCTTACATGATGTTTTCGAAGACTGTTTTTTTCATCACGCTCCTGCCACCTCATTATTTTGCATTGAAGATACATTGCCAGGTTGTGTTTTCTGAAGGATTCAGTGGCTTGCTTTCTGTAAATTATATGGCTTATCACTTCTTAGACAAATAACAACCAAGAGAGATCATTGTTAAGAGTACTGAGGTTCTAATATACTTTCTTTAGTTCTGTCAGCCAACAGTAATTATTAAGAACACTTTTGCTTTAAAGGAAACAAAAGTGAATACCATATTGTTTTTACTGTCATAGTGTTGCTTTCTTGCCTGTCCTGCTTAGTTTTTAAAACTTGCTTGATGATACCATAATGTATCAAGGAGGGTCCATGGATACAAGATAAGATGTGTACCTTAGTAGAATACAGAGCTTTGGTAATTACATAAATAAAATTAAGAAAGTAGCCACATACAATCAAATACACTATGGCATTTTTATTTGAATATGATGAGTATATTTTGCTTCAGAAATAATAGAGGAAAGAAATGTAAAATAGTGAGTAGTATGGTATCAGTTAATTCCAGTCTGAGCTTCTCTGTCAACTTCAGTTTCTCTCTGAGTTTAATGATTTAATAATAGTCCAGGTTTTTGTGTGTTTTTCTTTATGCTGCAAATTAATAATGATTCACTTTATAGTTTGGGAGACAGAATCAGGTCTTGAATAAAATAATCGTAATGAGTGCTAAATGGGCACCATTATTCAAATCAGATACCTTTTATATTCTCTTTCTATAAATATGTTGATTTCTGTTAATAAAATTTTAGTGTCTTAGGATTGGTTGAAGTGTACTTTTTTATTTTATACATTTATAGTATATTTTATGCCATGAATGTTTGTAAATGAGTACATTTACATACATTTGTTTAAAAAAACTTGCATTTTTTATGAATGAAATATCTATATTGTTCCCAAAAAGAGAGAGAACCAAACATGACTTTCTTCACATGAAGAAATTTGATTTCAGAAATGTCCTATATTTAAATAACCAAAGTCATTGAAATTGAAGCACATTTCTTATTTGAAATATCTGGGAAATACAACTGTTAAATATCTCTCAAATATTCAGTATATGGAATTTATACCCACATTTGTTTGTGTATCTATTTGTAAGCTGTTGCTTAGAAGAATTGAGAGTTTGGATTATTTCACAATACAACTATTACAGTTTTCCATAGTTGATTGATTTTAAAAGTTTTTAAACTCAAACTTTCATTGGTAGAATATCTGGAAGGCATGTTTTTAATGTAATATGGCTTGTAGGATCTCTCCTACTTTTTTATGCTCTGTTTTGCCAGTTCTCAGAGGTAAACACCTGAAGTCCTAGAGGTACTATAAACATTTTGGTAAACATTCTTTGAGACTTTTTCTCATGTACATATAAATATACATCATCCCAAGTTAAATTTGATAGGCCTTCCTGACAGTAGCCGTATAGATAAACAGAAGTTTTCATTGGTTTAGTGACCAAACTGAATTCTCGATGTAGGTATCCAAGTTAAATATGATGGTTAGAAATGAAGTTTTCTGAAAGTAGTTCGTTACATGCTCCCTAAAAGAAATATCTTTAAACCTATGCAAAAATATGGGAAATAGTATTCTTTCCATTAGTCTGGTTCAACAAAGTCTGACTCAGAGACACTAAATAAAGGGCAAGTAGAAGGTCTAATGCCAACTAAGAAGATAATTATTTCTGAAATATTTAGTTGAAGATAACTTTCTTTCTTTCTTAAAACATTACTGTTGTTATGATGCACAAGTCAAAGAACATGTGGCATTTCTAAGGAGTATTAAGTGCATGTTACTTTTTTATAAAAGTAAGATGAATGAGGAGATTAATGGGGCCTGGAACTGCAATCTTGGCAAGTAAATTTACTGTATGTCTTTCACGAGTGTGTGACATGAGGATTGAATAGACATAGAATTGCTTGTTAGAAAGAGGAACTAATTTTTATATCTATTACAAATTATATTTGTAATTATTCCCTAATTATAAATTATTACGATTATTTTTATTTAGGAAATACCAAAAAATCATAAATAACTAATCTAAACTTATCGAATCCTATCATCCAAAAATGGCCATTAATGATAGTTTGATAGATTTAATGCAGTTTTTTTGTATCCATTTATCTTTCTTGTTCATTTTTTCTTCTTTCCTAACAAATTGAAGTAATGCCATAAATTCTGTTTCATACTTTGCTTTATGTACCCTGACAGCATGAGCATTTTTCATATCCTTATTGCGCAAACATAATTTTAATATATATTAAATATTTCATCATTTGAATGATCTATACTTTATATGTCTCAAAATAATTACATTATCCAAATGTTGGCACATTTAGATTATTCTAATTTTTTAACATAAGGAACTTACTGATAAATATAATTATACATAAACCCTAGACCACATCTCTCATGATATTTAGTATAGATTCCTAGAAGTAGAGTTGCTGTGTCAAAAGTATGAAGATTTATTTTCTGTTTTTATCTTTAATAGAATTTCCATTATAAAATGAGGCCAGGTTTGGTGGCTCATGCCTGTAATCCCAACACTTTGGGAGGCTGAGGCAGGAGGATCACCTGAGCCCAGGAGTTTAAGAACAGTCTAGGTGACATGGCAAAGCCTTATTTCTATTAAAAAATACAAAAATTATCCAGGCTTGGTTGTGAATGCCTGTAGTCTCAGCTACTCAGGAGGCTGAGGTGGGAGGATCACCTGAGCCTGGAAGGTTGAGGCTACAGTCATTCTATCACCCCACTGTACTTCAGCCTAGGTGACAAAATGATACCTTTTCTCATACATATATATATATATAGTTGCTCATTAAAACAAAGTTGCTCCATTTTGCCATCTCACTTCCTGGAAGTACCTACCTAATACTGCAAACATTTGGTGGGTGCTGTGGTTCATGTCTATAATCCTAGCACTTTGGGAGGCTGAGGTGGGCAGATTGCTTGAGCCCAGGAGATTGAGACCAGCATGGGCAACATAGCGAGTCCTGTCTCTACAAAAAATAATAGTAATAAATTAGCCAGGTGTGGCACACACACGTGGTCCCAACTACTTGGGAGGCTGAGGTGGGAGAACTGCTTGAGCCCAGGCAGTTGAGGCTGTAGTGAGCCATGATCATGCCACTGCCCTTTAGCATGGGCAACAGAGCAAAACCCCATCTCAACAAACAAAAAAACAGACATCTTATAATACAAATATACACACCTCTTCTGTATTTTCAAAAATACATTTATGTGTTTCAAGGCCTTTGATATATATTGCCAAATTGTTTCTACAAAGGATTATATTAATTTGTACTCTCACAAACAATTAATGAGAACTCACTTGCTTCAAGCCACCTTCAGCAGCCCCTTCTTCCTTCTATACATTTCACCCTCAACATTCTTTATAACCTAGGATCAATGCTGGTTTAGGAAGAGTGATGGGACATATTGAGATATGTCATGTTGATAACTATAGAAGGATTGAAAAGGAAATCTCTTTAAAAAATCAGCAAATATGAGAGCCAATAACTCAGTATTTAAGTGTAAGGGCTTATATAATAAGGCCTATATAATAATATATAATAATCTTCAAAATAAATAACTCATGTTATTTAGATTACTATTCCTATTATTATAACTCATTACATTACATGAGTTATTATTTTGAAGATATTTTGAAGATTCAGTGAAATTCATGTTAAACATTTAGCATAATCCTTGAATCTCAATCATATAATAAGCATTAGCTGACATTTTTGTAATCACTAAGAAAATAAGCAGGCTTTCTGTTGAAATTTTTCCAGGTGAAGTTTGAATTAGAGTCAAAATTGTAGAAAGCTTGCTATGAAGCCCCTTCACTTTAAACTTATTTGGCATTCTAATAACAACTCCATTTTATAATCACAGATTCTAATACAATGCCAATTCTGCTTTTATTTTGTATTTAAAAAATGAGGTAATACATGTATTATGGGACCAGAATGAAAAAAATATTTTTTTCTGAGTACCTTTCCACATGGCCCTTCTGGCTCTGAGAAATCTAACTTTTTCTCTACTCAATGAACTTTGATTTCTTCTTACCTTAAATAATGTCTTCTACACTTCATTCATTATACCAAGGGTCAGCAAATGATGGACATGACCTACTGCTTGTCTTTGTAAATAAAGTTTTATTGGAACACAGCTGTCTTGCTACCAAACTCACTCTTGAGACTTTCTCTCTTCTTTGCATTGAAGAAATAATACCATGTTATAAGAGAGGCTGTGGATAGGGCTACATGGCAAGGAACTGAGGGTGACCTCTAGGGGCTGAGAGAGAACAACAGCCACCAAGAAATTGAGGCCCTTAGCCTTATAACCTCAAGGAAGTAAATTCTGCAAACAACCTTGAATTAGCCCGGAAATAGTTTTTGTTATTGTTGTTTTGTTTTTGGTTTTTTCCCTGTTAAGCTTCTAGATGAGAACACAGTCCAACTGACTCTTATTGTAGCCTTGTGAGATTCTAAACAAAGGACCCAAATAAACTATGCTTGAACTCTGCCCATGGTAATTGTGAGATGAAAACTTTGTTGTTTTAAACCTCTAACTTTGTAATAATTTGTTATGCTGCAATAGATAACTAAAACAACAGCCATGTTCATTTGTTTACATGTAGTCTGTAGCTACTTTTGAACAACAGAGTTGAGTAGTTGCAGCAGAGACCATATGGCCCACAAAGCCTAAAACCTGGCCCTTTATAGAAAGAAAAGATGCAGCACCCTGCTTTGTACTGTGCTTTCTAAACTGGAGCATTCCTAGAGGAATAAAGAGGTAGTTGGTAGTTCGTAGGGAACACAAAAAGTCATAAGATGGACATTGTATATATTTCAATAGCATCACTTCTACTTTTTGTCAGAGGTAGAAGAAATTACATTTTCCATCCTCTTTTGCAGCTACTGCAGCCATGGAACTAAGTGTCGCTAATGAATTGTGAATGGAAGTGATCCTTCATCTCCAGTTGTCTTCCCCTTTCTGTGACTGAAACCCAAATTTGGAGCTGAGTCAGCTTTGAGCAGACAAGAATGCTAATGCTTTAAGAGGTAGGGAGCAACAAGATAGAAGGAACCTGGGTCCCTGAATATCCTTGTAGAACACAACTGTCTCCATGCCCTTGACAGAAATAAAATATCTTGTTTGAGTAATTAAATTTGGAATCAGTTTAGGCTATACACAGCAGTTTTGCCTGTAGCCTAACTAATATGGTGGCAACATAATTTTATTGTAATTGCAGTAATGTAAAACATATTTTAAAATGGAGATTAACATTTTATGGCAAAATACATATAAATGTTCAAGAGGAAATGGGAAACTTTAAAAAACAAAACAAAACAAAACCTTTGTGCTTGCAGCCTGCAACTTCAGGCTAAATTCTCAGTGCTACTAGGAACCTATATTCACCTCCCTCCCTCAGTGTGGTTATTTTGAGACAAAAGTTTTGAGAAACCATAAGAGTGTATTGTAAATTTCCCCCAAAGTCTTTCCATAATTCTTTTTCTACTGTTGAGTAAGAGGACTGGGATGGTTCTGATTTACTCAGATGCATTAGTCAGAAGCTACTCAGGAATTAGAATTTAAATTTCAGATCAATTTTGCTTCCCTAAAACTTTGATTTTTTTTTTTTTTGCCATCATTATGCAAATAGTCCTACTCAATAGACCAGCCTCATTTAATGCTAAAATTAGGAACACTTTAATTTGAGGTATTTTATAGTAAAGCTTAATGGCATTTTTAATTTTGGAGAATTTTAAGGATTTTTAACCATTGCTTCCATCTCCCCACATGCACACTCTTGAAGTCTTTTTGAAGCTCTTTTGCTTTTCTCTGAAGTATAAGGTTGTACTAGCTGTTATAGAGACCTACAATCCAAATCTAAGTGATAGCAGTTTTCATAGCCTACTTTGTTTTATTTGAAATGGAAAATTACTGATTTTTCTTTCAAAAGAAATAGTCTGCAAAGACAAGAAAGGTGAAGCAAGTCCAGTCTATAAATCTGTAAGGAAGAAGGTGCTATAGGCTTAGAGAGACTGTTTTAATCTCCAAGGCAGAAAAAATAATGAATATATGATAATGTTCCTTTAGTGAAACCAGAGTTCAGTCATTTTTAGCATCTTTTAATGAGAATCTGATTTTTTAATGAGTTTTAAAGATTTTTTTCCTTCAAAAAATCTAGGTAAAGGAAAGCAGTTAATAGTAAATTTAATAGCTGCATTTATTTTTTTCTGACTTGTGTTTGTATTTTTTAATTGGCAAATAAAAATTAAAAACACTGTACATTCTACCCAAAACTTTAAAGGAAAAGTCAATAATAAAGTTTTTTTAATCTATAAAAAATACAGACTTGCTGTAAGGCAAGGAGTGCAGTGATTTCTCAAGGCCTTTCTTCATCTCTCCTTCCTTCTGAGATTTCTGAGTTTCCTTTGTGCACTACTTCTCATGCACATTTCAAACTCTTCTGCAGTTTCAACCAGACTACATAAGGGAACAAAGGAAAAAGCTGCTGTCCCCTGGAAAAGGCTGCTTTAACACATCAGCCTTAGAAGCACCAGCGTTCCTCTCCATCCCAAGAATGTGGTTATGGTTTGGCAGAGGAGCACAGTAATTTCCAGCTGATTAGAGAAAAGGTGACTTGTGTATTCTAGAGCATGTGCTCTGCTTTGCAGTTCAGCTTCTCACTCTCTTCCATGCTGATGCAGGTAGTTCTGTCAACATTGGGGTGCTTTAGAAATACTGACTGAATCAATTAATAGAGTACGTAAATAGTTTTTCTCTACCTTTGGCTCTCTCCATTTATTTGCACAGTAGCACCTAAATTCTTAAAATAATTGTAAACTTAAAGTTGTGCAAAAGTAGGTTTCAAACTGGTTTAGCCAGATATGCTGGTATTTGGTAATTCCATTAGAGAATAGCCACATCCCTTCTAGGGAGTATCTCCTGAGGTCACTGAACCTTTTATTCATCATCCAGGAGATAAACATGAGAATAAAAGCCTTATAACCAATCAGAGACCCAGATTTCTGCCCTCCAGAAGGCTAGAGCAAGTTCTCCCATTGCTGTGAAAAGATTTATGGTATTCATGAAGTTGACCTACACATGCTTCTGGGTACTGATGCTGCAAAGACTGAAAACAGTTACATTCCTAGCAATTTCAGAGTTGATTTATGTGACAGGGTCAAAATGAAGTGCTCCAGAGAGACATCAACAACATTCTTATATTGAAATATAGGTACAGTGTGTATAGATTTTCTGAGCTCATTACCCAGAAGATTTTAATTTCCTGCTGAAAAGAGTATCTTGATTAAAGACATACACACACTCCTATACACACTGCTTACAAACAGGCTTTCCTCACTGATGTGGGACAATTCTGACAAAGTTTTTTTAAGTCTCCCTTTACGTGGCACAGATTGTTCCAGCTTATCACAAATGTACCAACTGGACAAAAATCAGATGTTGACATAGATAGTACAGAATGCAGGCAAGATAAAGCCACACAGAAAGCTGTTCAGTAATAGTTTAGTTTAATTTTAGTTTAAAATTTCCCTATGCAACTAAGACTGTGCCCTTAGATGTAGAGCCCAAAGTGAAGGATCAGTTTCTTATGATAGAGTAATGATTTATAACATCTAACTTTTCTACCTTGTGGCAGAATGCCCTGTGAATCCTTGAAACTCAAGGCCCTCTTTGTCAGAGTTTTGGTTCTTACTGCAAAGTGTGTTCTTTCCTTATGTCATCCAAACAAAGTAACTAGAGTAGTAAAAAGAAACTGAGTTTGGATGCATCGGCTTTCTGGACTTGCAAATCATCCAGCACAGGCATTTCTCACACAGCAGGCTTGGAGGACTCTGGGGGTGGCCATCTTTGCTAGATATGCTGTTAACTTCCTTTATATGGTTGGGTCAGTGATCTTGTAAAGTTCTGCTTGGCAGGCTCATACGTGTTGATAGGTGCCCTAAACTGATGGACCAGTAGAGTGTGGCCACCACCTGTGAGATTATTTCTTCAGGCCCTCAATAGGCATTTACCCAAATGCCCTGATTTTACAGAGCTGTGGTTCTGTACTGGTTCCCATGAAGCACTCTTCCCGTCTCTGATTTTCCAGGATCATTTTCCTTAAGTTAATGCCATTCCTGTAAATGCATTTCTACTCTTTGATACCTTTTCTTTAGTTTACTCTTTCAGTTAAACCTGTAACCAAGATAATCTTTGACAATTCTTTTAATTCATGTTTATATTTAGCTCTAGAGTCTATGTAAGGAGATCCAGGGTTACAGGAGTCTACTTGAACAAACAGAACCACAACAGGTCAAATTTTCTTTCCATAGGATTGTATTTTTTGAAATGTTAAAAATTCTCCTATAATTAAATATTTAAACCTTATTTCATCATTTTTGTAAGGGTTTTAACTTTAGGGTTTACTAAAGGAAGCCAAATCAATTTCATAAACTTCTATGTATAGGATTTCAAATAGAACATTTTTATGGAAAGAAGGTGAATATGTTATAGAAGAAGAAATGCTTCTGCCTCTCTGCCTACTTCCCTATTGGCCCTCTCTGGTTCTCCCACATCCTTTAGGGAAGAAGGACTTGCCATTCTGTTTGGTCAGTTAAAGTATTGGTTGGCCGTGTTTATCGATGACCAGATTGACTGTAAAAAGACCATGCCCTTGGATGGTGCTCCTCTTGCATCTCTTGCTTCCACTCCATGGGTTGGAATAGAGATAGTCCAGATTTTGAGGAGAAGCTGAGGTGTGTGGGGAAGAGGGGCAGGTAGGGAGGGAGTGTCTTTCTTAGTCCTTAAGAATGAACATATGCTCTTACACAACCTTACCAAGCTCTGAAAGATAATTGTCATTTTGGTTCCCAGTTGCTATCAATCTTTCTACGTGTAGCTCTTTTGGAAATGTCAGCATCAGGAGTGAATGGAAGGTTAAGATTTGGGCATTTGAAAATTTTCTAGTCAGGTTCCATTAATACAATCACAATTTCAGCCTCTGTCCTTTATAGGTCTTCTTAGCAGATCTGTCTCTTTTTTTCAGTGATAAACATGCAGACAGCTATAGGCAAAAATATCAAAGGTATCATTCGTACCTTTCAACTCTCAAGTGACCCTCCAGTAAGAGAAGAAGGCTTTGAAATCAGTGACTGACTCCCAAAGAAGACCTGCTTGACACTTCTAACCCTCCATTCTAAATGAGCAAAAATTTCACCTCCCTGAAAGCAGAGGGAAGACATTGCCGGGTCAGTTTCAAAGGCTCATTGGCTACCTTCCTGCCACAGTGGACCATTGAGAGTCTGCTCCCAGTTCCTGGCATGGTGGAAATTGACCTTACACTCACTTTCCTCTATATGCTTCTGAGTGAGAACTTGAACTTCAACATCCCCGTCTAGCTCCCTAGGAAAGTGAGGAGGTATGGAATATGCCCTTAGTAGCCTGGCTTGATTCTGTCTTTTGGCTATTTGCTGCATTTGTAGAAGGAAAAGAACAATACAAAACATTGCTCCTCTCTTTCCAGACTAAGCATTTACAGTGCAACATAGCTAAATAGGAAACCAAGAAAAAGAGAGGATGAGATGTTAACTGATGGATCAAGTTACTCTTGTGTGCTCCAGTAACAGATGTCCAGGCGGCTTCAGGGCTACCTTTGTGCCTCCTTTTTAAAACGTATTTGATCATCTACAAGTTGGAATGATTTACATCATTTGAAACCCATGAGATGTGCTTGAGGCAGGGGAATGAATGAATGAAAGGCTTTTTCCATGTTATTTTCACCCTGAAGTATTTAACCTATCCCAGTGTGTATCAAAAGCAGAAGAAACTGATTCTGCAATGCCAAGTCATTTCTGCCTTGGACAATTAACTACTACCATACCTGAATCTATATGCGTCTTTTTTTTTTTTTTTTCTTCTGAGCTTCATCCACAAAATGTGTTACAGGCAGTACAAAAAAATTTATTTAAATTAAATTAGTGATATTTAGCTTTAAAGAACATGCAACATTTCAGTTCCCTGCAGGGGCGTCTGAAATGTCCCACGATATGTTTCAGAACCATTCAGCTTGTTTGCCTCTTTCTGCTTCTCCTTCCTGACCACTGTTGTGGGGGCAGAGAGCCGGATGGCAGGAGGTTCCTTTCCCAAACCAATTAGCATGTCCTCATATTTTGCCGTCTTCAGCCACAGCTTGTTCTCGGCTGTCTCCCTGCATGAATCAACAGCGGTCCCAGGACAGGCAGAGACCATCAGGAACTTACCCTTCACACAGAGAGAGACTCCAGATCTCAGAGAGCAGTGCCCAAGATGCCAGGACAGAACCCTGGTATTTTCTACTGTGAGTTTCAGGCTGCAAATACACAAAATAACAGCTATTTTGTATATATACTCAGGATTTCTTCATTTATTTGAAAAGAAGGAGGAAGGAATGGAGGAAACTGTACAGAGGTAGTGTTGTGTGTGTGTGTGCATGCATGTGTGTGTGTGAAAAGGCATTATATTTAAAGAACAATGGTTTTTGATAGCCTTATAATTATTGTATTCTAATAGGATGCTGAGCATGGCCTTGGCCGGGTAACTCTATTTGCTTAGTCATTCATTCATTTATACATGTATTTACCCATTAACTAATAGGCCAGTCAAATGAGGTTACTTCTGGAGTGCTCTAGTTCTGCTTGCATATCAAGAGCTACAATAAAAGCATTGCCTTAGGTCCTCAGGTAGAGGTTGATCAGAGGGCAAAAAGGCTCTTCCTACGGACTCCAGCAGCATTCTGGTAAGATGAAAAATGGGGAAAGATTAGTGTGTGCCACCCTTGAGAGACTATGGTTAATCATGACTGAGTAGACACAGCAATACCTTCATGAGACTATCCATCAAGAAATAAGTTTTTTAAACTGTAGTTCTGGTAACAAAGACAAACCTCTTTATTTTGTTTAAGTAAGTGTACTAGGTGCTAGGGATTCCAAATAAGATAGGGGGTCATCTCTTTGGCCTTAATTCTAGACTAAACATTACTCAGCTTGATGGTAAGTGTAATACTGAATATAACTACCACAGCAATGACCCACTGGAAATGTGTAGCACTTTACAGTTTATAAAGTCCTTTCATATGCTTGTTCTCGTTTGATCCTTGCATTATTCTTTAGTTAATTGAGCAAGTGTTATTTCCATTTCGTAAGTGAACAAACTAAAAACTAAGACACCTAAGTCACTTGCCTCAGATTACACAGCTGAACTCAGACTAGAACTCAGAATATCTAAGCCCTAGTTTAAGGCTCCTTCGATACTTCACTGTGCCAATTATCAATTTTTGCCCTTCCAAATTTTCCCTTGAGTACTTGCTCTGCTGTTAATGGTTGGAATCCCTTTAAGCTCTCCTCCTTTATGTGAGTACCATATTAAGTTTTCTAAGTAGAAGGTGCTGGAGGGACAATGCAGGAGGAAGGGACTTCTCTTGTAGGCTCCAGCAGCTGCACTTTGTTCACTGGTATGAGTGTGAGTGCATCTGGTGGTACTGTGCCCCAGCCAGAGCACATAGTCCCTTGGGAAGCTTGCAGCCCTGGCCTAGCCTAGTCATTACCTTCCTGTAGCCCTCCCAACACAGACACTGGAAATTCTAGCCCTCTTGCCCAGAGCAGTACCTCCAGCCCCTCTGCATGCCCACTCACCTGCTCATCAATTGTGACCCACTGGTACCCAGCCCCTCAGATTTGCCCTCCTGACATGGACACCAGGAGTGCCAAGCCTTCTACCCAACAGTGATTCCCAGTGTATCTATCTGTGCATACCCAATCACTGGCTGTGGCTCAGGTACTTCCTAGAGAGTAGCTTTCTTTTTGCTCAGTGACTGTGAACCAGCTGTGGCATGAACAGGTCAGCAAACCTCTCTTCCATCCATTGAACTGCAAGTAGACCTGCAACAAGATATGAATCTGAGCCTTGAGGAGAGCCCTTCCAATTTCATCCTTCTTTGAGCACTCTCCCTCAGCCCCCTATAGAACATTATAAAGTTCTCTTACATCTTATAGTTACTATTCTATTATAGCTTAATCTTTTTTTTTTTTTTTTTTTTTTTTAAGATAGGGTCTCACTCTGTTGCCCAGGCTGGAGTACAGTGGCGTGTTCTTGGCTCACTGAAGCCTCTGCCTCCCAGGTTCAAGTGATTCTCCTGCCTCAGCCTCCCAAGTAACTGGGATTACGGGTATGCGCCACTGTGCCCAGCTAACTTTTGTATTTTTAGTAGAGACGGGTTTCACCATGTTGGCTAGGCTGGTCTTGAACTCCTGACCTCAGGTGATCTGTCCACCTTGGGCTCCCAAAGTGCTGGAATTACAGGTGTGAGCCACCATGCATAGCTAGCTTAATCATTCTTTATATTAAACTTCCCTTATTTAAATCACTGTTTGGTTCCTGTCTCCTGACTGGACCCCAGTTGATGCACTTACTAAATGTTGGTGTGAAGTCACAGACAAGGTAAAGTTTCTTATGGGCGGGGACTTTATCATATATCTCAGATCACTACAGGCACTTGCCTATTTTGATGCCTGACACATAGAAAGTCTTGAATAAGTTCTGATTAATTGAGCACAATTTGAGTTAATTTTAACACCCCCATTTGTTGAGATGTAATAACAGCCTACTGAGAGGTCTAGCATGCTGACAGGAAAGCGTCACAAATTTGTTCATGTGTGTGATCATTTATTTGTTCAGTAATGTTGATCAATAATGTTGACTGGGATAAGCAGCATTGGCTCCAACTGCAGGTCAAACAGCAGAATTGGCCCCAACTGGGAGGTGGAGTGAATGATTGCTGTTAAGGACAAGCTAAGGGAACATTCAGAAGGAAAGAATGAAAACAACACAGACCCAGAAAGAACCAGGGAAATACGAAGTGCTCTAACCACTTGTAAGGCTCAGAGGGGACAAATGACCTGTCCCATGTCATGTAGCCCTCTTGGCAGAGCCGAGAGTAGACAGTAGATTCTATAATCCTCAGTCTAAACCCTTGACATTACATTGCATTGCTTCTCCAAGTGGGGCAGGAAGGGGTGGTAATACAAACTGCCATTTCGGGAAGTGGTTAAAAAAAAATACCTTAAAACATGGTTGTCCTTTACCTAGTAGTTCTAAAGGAGTCCATTTTTGGGATCCAAGAAATTCCCCTGCCAATGCTGTTACCTTTTGGAAAACAACTAGCAGTCTGTCAAATATGCTGGATTTGGGGTTTGATGCCCCTCACGGTAATCAAAGTATCCCTCATTTCTCTGATGTAGTCTCACACCCGTATGTAAAGCCTCTCTATCACTCCTTTCCAACATCTGTAGCTTAATTATGCTAATGATCTTCCTTTATCATGTTGGTTTACTTATCAAGACGTTTTCCTATTTCTGGTCAGATGTTTTTCCAGGGAGCCAAGGCATGGAATCCTTTATTAAGTGGGGAAGAATCAACAGAATTTGTTCCACATATTCCTCTGACACATCCCCAAAAGCATGACTTCTAGCCTGAATCCTACAATGAATGTATGGGCATATGTGACACACTGTGTTTCATTAATTTTTCATCAACAGATGGGTCACATATGAGCCAAAGATGAATGTAGATATTGCAAGATCTGTATGAGCAAAGCCAAACCTTGTTTAGAATGTCTTTGTTGGCTGTCATTGGGAATGAGTGCATGCTGATTAACTGATTTGAGATGTGCATACGCCTGTGTGCTGAGAAGCAAGAAACACATAGTTTGTATGTGTTGAGTAGTTTATCCATCTTCTAGATTTTCCAATTTGTTGGCATGTAGTTGTTCATAATTATTTCTAATGATTCTATTTCTTTCTCCTTTTTTTTTTTTTGAGATGGAGTTTTACTCTCCACCCAGGCTGGAGTGCAGTGGCTTGATCTCAGCTCACTGCAGCCTCCGCTTCCTGGTTTCAAGTGATTCTCCTGCCTCAGCCTCCCGAATACCTCGGACTTCAGGTGCCTGCCACCATGCCCAGCTATTTTTTGTTTTTGTTTTTAATAGGGATGGGGTTTCAACATGTTGACCAGGCTTGCCTCGAACTCCTGACCTCAGGTGATCCACCCACTTCGACCTCCCAAAGTGCTGAGATTACAGGTGTGAGCCACCGCGCCCAGCCTTCTGTTTCTGAGGCTTCAATCATTATGTCTCCTTTTTAGTTTCTTATTTTATTTATTTGTATCTTCTCTCATTTTTTCTTAGTTTAGGTAAAGTTTGTTGATTTTGTTTATCTTTTAAAAAGCCCATCTTTTTATTTTTTTGATCTTCTGTATTTTTTAATATCTATTTCATTTATTTCTGCTGTGATCTTCATTATTTCTTCTACTGATTTTGAATGTGGTTTGTTCTTGCTTTTCTAGTTTCTGAAGATTCATTGTTATAATGTTTATGGAAGTATTTCTGCCTTGTTTTTGTTTTTGTTTTGCCCAGACTGAAGTGCAGTGGCATGATCACAACTCACTGTAGCCTCAACTTCCCAGGCTTAGATGATTCTCCCATCTCAGCCTCCTGAGTAGCTAATTTTTTGTATTTTTTGTAGATATGGGATTTCACCTTATTGCCCAGGCTGGTCTCAAATTTTTGGGCTCAGGCAATCCACCTGCCTTGGCCTCCCAAAGCACTGGAATTTACAGGCGTGAGCCACACACTCAGCCTCTTTCTGCTTTTATGATACAGCCATTTATCCCTGTAAACTTCCCTCTTAGGACTGCTTTTGCTGGATCTCACAGATTTTGGTATTTTGTATTTCCATTTTCATGTGTTTTAAGAAAGTTTTGATTTTCTTCTTAATTTCTTTATTGATCCATTGGTAATTTGGGGGCATTTTGTTTAATTTCCATGTATTCATGTATTCTCTGAGGTTCCTTTTGTTACTGATTTCTAGTTTGATTTCATTATGTTCAGAAAAGATTACTGATATGACTTCTGTTTTTTTTTTTAAATGTGTTCAGACTTGTTTTATGACCTAAGATGTAATCTATTTTGGAGAATGTCCCATGTTTTAATGAAAATAACGTGTATTCTGCAGCAGTTGGGTGAAATGTTCTATAAATGTCAGAGAGGCCTATTAGATTTGGTGTGCACTTTAACTCTGCTGGTTCATTGTTGATTTTCTGTCTGGATAATATGTCCATTACTGAGAGTGGGCTGTTAAAGTCCCCTACTATTATTGTATTGCAGTCTATCTCTCTTTTTAAGTCTATTAATGTTTGCTTTATACTTTCTGCTCTGATGTTGGCTGCATAGCTATTTATAATTGTTATATCCTCTTGCTAAATTGATTCCTTTATCATTATGTAGTGACCTTCTTCATCTCTTTTTACGATCTTAGATTCATAGTCTATTTTATCTAAGTATAGCTACTCCTGCTGTTTTTTTGGTTTCCAGTTGCAAGAAATAGCTTTTTCTACACTTTCAGTTTGTGTGGGTCTTTATAGATGAGATGCATTTCTTGAAGGCAGCATATAGTTGAGGCTTCTTTATCCTGAATTTTAGTTTTTTTCCCTCTCAGGTAGCTAGTCATAGAGAACTTTCCATATGGCCTGATAGATGTGGCAGACCCCGGTCTCATAAACATCACTTCCATCCAATAATGGATTGTTTCTTCGCCTGCTCACCTTTATAGATAGGGAGAGCAGAGAGCACTCATGGTGAATAGTTTGGATCCTGTGGTCACCGCTTTCCCCTGTTCAAAATCCCTCAGAGCCCAGTAAGGACTCAAAGGAGAAGGCCTTGCTTCAGAACCTTAAAGGCCTCACCACAGGCTTGAGATGATACTCCAAGCTTCTACAGATACCACAAGCTCTTTTGGAATTCACAGGGTCACTAGCACTGATGTCTAGGCCTAATAGAGCCTTATCTTGCCTTAAGACCTACTCAAATCTCAAATGTTACAGTTTTTTTTTGTTTTTGTTTTTTTAAAAAAAGCATATGTCAAATAAAGGCTAAGTAGAAAAAGCATATGCTTAGTAGAAGAAAGAGAGATAGATAAACAGAAAGAGCAATAATGACTAATTTATCTTTATGAATGTATCTAGATTTCTGAAATGTAGAAAAAAATTGTTTAATTTTAACAAACACATATATTATGCCTTTTCATAAGTTAAAGTTTTGTTTTAGATCACATAGTAGGGTAGAAAATCATTTCAGTACTTAGGTCAACACAAGGTTTTAATCAGGTATTTGGTGAATAGACCAAAGCAGCCACCCATTGAAAACTATATTACCTCCAGAAACGAAGCAAGTGCAGCAAGCATTATGCCCCTTCTGTCTTGGAATGAGCACAAGATTCCGCAACTTGTCTGGCATATATGTGACCACTGATCAGGTTCTCATGTATTTAACTGAGGTGAAAGGTCCCTATATTTTCATGGATATAGTGAAGTGGCATCTTTGTCTGGGGAAATACCCGAGATTCGTTGTCTTGCACCAAGAAGATTAATGTCACAAACACACACACATGGAGTGGGTTAAGGAGTGGAAAGTTTAATAGGCAAAATAAAGAAGAGAGGAGAGCAGCTCTCTTTCTCTCATGAGAGAGAGGCATCCGAAAGAGAAAGGCTGCCCGCAGCAGATTATACCAGATTTTATAGGCAGGCTTGAGGAGGTGGTGTCTGATTTACCTAGGGCCCACAGATTGGTTCCATCATGGTGCACAAGGGAGGCTGGTCGCCCCACCCTAATCTTATGCAAGCGAGCTTTCTACTTGGCCAGGGACATCTTGCCTATTCCATACTGTACACATGACTGGCAGAGAGAAGAGAAGATGTAGCTGCCATTTTGAACATGCCTATTCCCAAGTAGCTTCTTTCTATTGGCACAACCGCCGACATTCACCTGTGCAAGCTTCTAGCTTGCTTGTCTATGTTTGTAGCTCGATTTTACAGGCTGCTCTTTGTTACAAAAGAAAATGATTGGGGGGCTGCTTTTCATTAAAAGGAAAACCTTACCAAGGACTCCTGTGCCCTCACTATCTGCCTAAGTGATTTCTTTTTAACTCCTGTATCAATAGCTTTTTCCTGTTGACACATATATCTTTTAAATTCTTTAAGCTGTAAGCAGCCTAGTTGAGGGTTCAAAAATCCTCTAAGGTTTACTCCAATATGATAGAGAAATATATCTGTGTGTAGGATGATGTGAGAAAAAGTTTGGGAGGCACTGAGGTAAGTAATATGAGGTAATGGTGACATTTGGTAAAAAGAGTTCTTAACATTACCTTAGAGGCTCTAGTGAATTTTTCTCTAAACTGTATGGTATTCTCTTCTCAGAGAAAATTAAATATTTCCAAAAATGCATTCTTCTTTAATAGTTATAGTTTTGTTTTTAAAAAGCCTTAATATTAGCTAGTTCATTCCTAAGGAAAACTTAAGGCCTGTGCTTATTTGTCCACCACAGGGATCACCATACAGCTGAAGACAGTCACCTAAATTCAGTTCTTGAGCATAGGAACAGTTCATCAGGCTCTATACAGTTTGTTCTCATAATTCAAAGCTTTCTGTTATTGAGAATGCCACTTTAGGAGAAAGGAAATCTTAACTAGATTACCAAAAACTATACTACTGTATACTTGTGGTTATCCTGCTCTGCGTTTTGGACTGGTACGTCTTATCACTCACTTGACTATGGCCAGAGGGTGGGAAGAGTCCTTTTATCTCTTAACTCCCAAAATGATGCCTGGAACCACAGTGGTTTCTCGAATCCATGGCAAATCACAAAAAAATACTTTTTTTTTTTTTGTCCTGGGACTCATTCCTGGGTCTGCAAGGAGGTGGTTTTCAGTTTCATCTTTTCAGTTATCTCACCAGCATTGACACATAAAAAGTTGTTTTTTCGTTTTGTTTTGTTTTGTTTTGTTTTCTCCCTGAGCCTTTTTTAATTTAAAGAATTACAGGGAGGAAAGATCACAGAGAGATTCCCAGAGATAAAGCAAAAAAGACAAATAACAAGTGGCCGCACATGTTTTTAAAGTTCAAAACATGATCTCCTGAGGTGTTAGGAAAGTCACACAGGCCCCCTTCTCCACTCGACATGATTTCCACAGGTAGGGCTGGGCTACCTCGTGAGGCTCAGAGAAGGGAAACATCAAAGAGCCGTCCTCAGTCCCATCTCTTCGTCCTGGGTCCTCTCAATGCAGGGAGCTATAAAGGTTACCCTCAGCACTTTTTCCAGAAGTGGTACTTTTTCCAGACCCAGACACCATTAAGTGGGCGCAGGGTGCAGCTCTTTTGTTTGCTTACTCCCCAACAGTAGAGCCTTATAAGTCCTAGATATTCTTTCCTATGGGGAACAGTCCCCAGGATACTTTTTGCTGCATTCAGATGAGAGCTAATAGCTAATCTTTAAAACCATTAAGCTGCACTTAACTGAGCCTTCACTTACAGATTCTGGGAGACCCTTTACTATTACACAGTGGAATAAAACTTCGTGAGGTCACACGTGTAGTCACATAAGCCTTTTCTATGGGAAATCAGTGAGACATACATTTCCTCAATCTCAGTGCTCAGGTGGAGTATATGCTTTGCTGCCTTTTGTCTAAAACATAAATTTTTAGAAGGTTTTTAATCCTAACATCCCCCTGAATTGTTAATAGAGTTACTCATTTAAATTGAATTGTATTAAAATTTCAATGTTTTCACCTTCAAGACATAGCAGGAGACCTGGAGTAGGGTAGACAAGTAAGGCACTTACCTCAGACACAAAATTTAAAGGAAGTTCAGCAATCAAGATAAATAATATTTTAAGGCAACATTTTTAAAAACAAAGATTAACAAAAAATAATAATGAAGAAAATATCAAAATTTTTAAAAAGGCTGGGTCAGGAACAGTGCCATTCTGAGCCACATTGGAACCTGAGGCAAATGAAATCTCAGTAATATTTTGTTCATCATGGATACATAGTCTCTTAGAGATTCTACTTATTATTGCTTTGTCCTTTTGGGGAGGTCATGGTTCCCTGCTTGCTGTTGTTTCTTGTGGGTACAGATTTATGTGTTTGCATTGAAAGATTAGTTATTTACTCCATTTTATTGTGTTCAGCTTATTTTGGTTTTTATTGGATATATTGGCTAGCAAATATTTAGTGCTAAGTTGCTGCCTCTTTTTTGGCTTTAAGTGGTACCTTAAGCCCAGGTTCACCTTGGCGTTAATAAATGATCAGAGCTCTGCCTGTCATGAATCTGGGCAGTCCCAAAGGGATTATCACATCAGTGTGTCAAGGCTGATTAGCTAGGGGGTTTGTGCCAAGGAGACCTGTGGAACATACCTCCTACAGCATGGTGCTGTTGAACAACCTCTTTCATATGGTGTCTCCTTTGGCCAAGTAACAGAGCAGAGTTTCCAGGCTGTGGATGACAGTCTCCCCTCCCTCTTTTGTCTCTGCCTGTCCTCAGGGTTATTTCTCCCTTGAGGAGTCACTGTGCTTCCCACGGGTCAAGGCAAAGACAGGTCTCCTTCCAAGGCACCCAAGATGGTGGGTAAGCTAATTGATCACTTCAGTCTCACTTTTTCTAGTGGAAATTCTGAGTTTGGGGGAGATTTTCCATGCATTTAGTGCTGGGTAGAGGTGGGGGACACATCACATATGTGAAAGTCCAGTTCTCTAACCATTTGCTCAGAGTTTTTTACTCTTCTGTGGCCCCAGGAGCTGTCTTATCCTCATATTTGAGTTCTGGATTGTTGCTGGTAAAAATGTTGTTGCTGTATATTTGTTTATGGTTTTATATTGTGGGAAGTGAAGCCAGCTTGCTTCTTTGCTACCATTTTGGAACCAAAAGTCTGTAATTTGTTTTAAGATAATTTTGATAAATGATGTGAGAGAGAGCCTAGGTTCACTTCTTTCTAAATGGATATCCCATTTTTCCAGCATCATTTGTTAAACAGATCATTTTTCCCCTCTGAGTTATCTTAACACCTTTGTCAAAATCATTTGGCCATTGATTATGTAGGTCTCTTTGGTTCCATATACTGTATATGTTTATTCTTATACCAAATGCACATACTACTTGATAACAGTAGCTATACAGTAAGTTATGAAATAAACTTCATTATAATTTTTAGCTGAAATAATATTTTAAAAATCAGACAGAAATCTTGAAAATGAGAAACACATTTGCTGAACTGAAGAATTCATTAGAGGCTCTCAACAGTAGAATGGACCAGGCAGAGGAAAGAATAGGTGAGCTCAAAGACTGGGTTTTTGGTGGGTTTTTCTATTGGCTATTTGAAAATACACAGAGGAGAGAAAAAAAAAGGAATGGAAGCCACCTGGAAAATACAGAAATTACCACCAAAAAAACCCCCAAATCTATGAATTATTGCTGTTTCAGAGGAAGCTGAGCAAGAGCAAGGGGTTGAAATCTTAGATTAGATGATTACAGAGGATGCTGCATATGTTGGCAGCTGCAAATGCAAGAAATGGTCAGCTACAGTATTATAGTCCTACTCAAGGTATCTGGAAAGACGGTAGAGTAGTAATATCTTCCCAGTAATCAGAACTTTGATCTGTACATATTGTTGTTCATTTGCTGGGAAGTGGAGATGGCCTAAGTCCAGGAACACAATCTATGCTAATTCCGGAGGCATTTGAATCTTGCACAAAGATTGAAAACAATCGGAATTTTTACAGTTAAATGTGTGAAGTACATAAAGGCCCTGGCAACCACACAGTGCTTGTCCATCTACATACATCAGCCTAAGTGATTCCAAGCCAGGTTTTACAAGTTTTACCTGTTATAGTGACAGAATGAAAAATATGTCCTTGGATAGTTGTGGTAAAGTAGCCGAATTTTTCATAAGAGTCAGTCCCAACAGACACCTACTAATTATCAGTTCCTGTGATATTCCTGATAGTCCCACTTGAGGCGTGATTTTGAACCCATTCTGACCTGAAGAGCTGGAACATGGAGGATCATACTTTAGATTTACACTCAAATTGCACACTGTGTAACATGTGCAACATGTCTGTGTTGTGTGGTGGCTTGGTTCTCTGAAGTTCAACTGCACACTGCTTCCCGTTTCTCCCATTCACGCATGTTCATTGACTAGCCATAGACATGAGCTATTTCCATCTCTGGCCCTCTGTTTTCCAAGGTTCTCCTTTCATTCTTCAGTGGCTTTGGTTGTCTCTGGATGTTTTCCCTGCTTCTTCTGGACAATAAGTTTAAGGGGGTTTTTCTATTGGCATTTTGGAGACCTAGCACTGTTGACACTATGTCTATTGCTGCCTTCAGGGCAAAGCAATATAAAAATGGGAGATTCACTCTGCTGGTCACTTTGCAAAGTTCAGCTGTCCTTCATAATCAGCCTGTGTTTTTCTATTTCCAGAGCCTTTAGATAGTTTTTTTCTCTTTGTTTTGTGCTTTTCCAGGGTTTATATAAAGCTGCCATTTGAAAGAGGATTCGTTGTATGAGAAGCTCATCCCTTCTATACTAAAAGCAGAGCCTCCCAGATACTGTATTTTACAGTTCCAAAATGTCAGTTTAATTATTTTAACATATAGATTCCCTGTAACAAAATTTCATGTTTCCATACCTGTGTTTTATCTTTTTTTTCTATTTTATTTGTATATTAATCTTATTTATTTTGAAGTCCTTGTTTGCAAGCCTGGTATCTAGTTCATTTCTCAGTCCACTTCTATTATCTGTTTAATCTCTTTATTATCAGTTACTTTTCTGCTTCTTAACTCTAGTTTAATTGTATTGTATGCTGGACATTGTGGATTTTAAAAATTTTAGAGGCTTCAAATGATGCATATCTTTCACCAGAGTTGACTCATCCTTTATTAGACGTATAAAGTGAGAACTGATTACTTAATCTGATCAGGAGCTAAGAAAATATTTAGTTGCAGTTTTTATAAGTCTCAGTCTACCTACTGTTTATTCCTGCTCTTAGGGTATAACTCTTCAGATTTTTCCATTGAGAACCTGGTATGGCCATGGTGACCCCCATTTTGGCAAATTGTGAACTCTTTGTTTCCTTAACACAGTGATACTTCCCCAGTGTCCATTCTGCTTTTATATGGCCTTCTGCTTAAGCTTTTTAGGCCCCCAACTAATGTAGCTTCAGAATTTGGCAAATGTCTTTAGGGAAAAACTGGAAGTATGTTGAGGGCCTTTTGGTCTCCAGCTCTGTAGTACTTCCGAAAAGTTCTGCTGGTTTCTCTGCCTCTGCACAGTCAAAGCTTCGTTCTCAGGCTCTTGGCCTTTGGCCCAAATCAAAAAATGCCTCCAGAGAAAAAGCGGCTACAGGGGATCAGTTTCCTTCTCTTCCTTCAGTTTCTCTCCAGAATCTTGACCCTCAGATGTCTTTAGACAAATAATTTACAAAGCAATTAAAAATTCATATGACTTTTTGTTATAAACGTAATCAATGGGAGCCTTAATTTGTCACAAGTCAGAAGCCTGTCTACGAGAAAAAGTAATAGATACATAAATAAAAACCTGAGCATACCAATTGTGATACCATTTCATAAACGAAGGAGTATGATTCATTGTAATCTCTGCACTTTCTCTACACAGCCAAAATAGGAAAGAAAAAACAGAGAGAAAGAGAAACTATTTCACAAACATGTTCTACAATCTTATGCCTCCCAAAATTATCACATGCTGTTCCCTCTGCTAGAAATATACAAATTCTCAAACAAGACAAGACATGACAGACAGTAAGACCTCACATTTTGGCTATAAAGGTGAAGTGTGAGTCCATCAGAGAAGGCATATCTTTGATAAGAGGAGGGGTGAGCCGCATCTGGGTTAATTTCCTTCTCTTTACCATAACCTCAGCAATGGAAGGGATATGTGTAACACTCCTCTGCATTGTGTCCAGAAATATACTAGGCAGTGAAGACACAGAAATAAAATACAAATCTCTGCCCCAGAGGAGTTCTCAACTCTTTATCACAGCTCTTTTCTGCATTATTGAGAGCCTAGTAGGGAAGAGTTTTAGTAATATGCTCAATGAGATGTTCTTTGTTTTTTCTTCCTTCTTGTACCTTCTGCCAACTTTATAGTTCTTCATTTAGAGCTGACCAGGCAGAAAGTTGTAAGCAAGAGAATTGTGAAAGTTTTGTGCTTCTCATCATCTGAAACTAACGCCACAGGCTATTATACTGTGCCCAGTATATTAATATATTATCAGAGCTTTAAAACTGTGTTGAAAATGGGAAAGAAAACCTCTATGGTGTTTATTGTATCAACCTGATCCAATCAGACCTGGATCCTTTGGAGAGATTACTCTCTAATGATTTTCAGACAGTAGTAGTTAAACTGCATATTTGTATCTAAATAAAAGGTTAACACTACTGGCATGCAGAGATTACAGAAATGTACATTTTATCATGAGAAACAATCCCAATTGTGTAGCTTTAAAAAATACAAAATTCTACTTGCAATTATTTTCAGAAACTTAAAAATTAAATTTCCATCCCTGTAGTATTTTAGCTGTCAGAATGGCTACTTCCATTATCTACCCATCCAAAATTATTCAGTTGATTTAATACCTGCAAAATTAGTAAATTTTTACCATGGGATTTAGCCTGGGGATTTTTCCAGCTATGCTGATATCAACATTTAAGGTGATTATGAATAGACTATTTCTATTCCACTAGTTCATCGTAGGAAATACTGTTTTCACAATTTATCTTCAGTGGAAAAGAGATCAGGACTGGTTATGCTATCAGGATTCAGCTCTGTGCCATTCATTGGAAAAAATAACCACAAAAATTGCTGCTGAGCTCCCTCCATCAGTGTATTCTCTTCCCCAAATCCTGCTATTCTTCTGCCAGAGCTGTTCACAGGTCAGAGAAGAGTAGGGTGTTAGGTTATTGACATAAGAAAGCTTGGATAGGCTAGAGAATATTTGTAGATATAGTCAGAGGTCTTTACAATAATATAGTTTCTCTGAGCATCTCTGTTCAGAGTGATAGGAGACAAGGAGAGAGAATGAACAGCATTGTTTTGTTATCCCACATTGTTTTCAATAACATGAGGTAGTGAGAATTGGCTCAGTAAAGTTATAGAGGTTAAATTCTAAGCCCTATTTACAAGAGACAGAGTGCGCAATAGATTTTTACCTAACAGGCCGGGCGCGGTGGCTCACGCCTGTAATCCCAGCACTTTGGGAGGCCGAGACGGGCGGATCACGAGGTCAGGAGATCGAGACCATCCTGGCTAACACGGTGAAACCCCGTCTCTACTAAAAAAAAAATACAAAAAAGTAGCCGGGTGAGGTGGCGGGCGCCTGTAGTCCCAGCTACTCGGGAGGCTGAGGCAGGAGAATGGCGTAAACCTGGGAGGCGGAGCTTGCAGTGAGCTGAGATCCGGCCACTGCACCCCAGCCTGGGCGGCAGAGCAAGACTCCGTCTCAAAAAAAAAAAAAAAAGATTTTTACCTAACCTTTATAAAGCTGGACCATTTATTATACTCAGGTACTAGCCCGTTTCATCTTGCATTTCTTGCTTTATGTTGAACAGGATCCAGAGAGCAGAAATTTTGTTGGCTATAAAAAACTTAGATATAAACCTGAATGGCTTATTTCTAAGAATAGAATATATTTTAGCCTTAGTCAATTTTATGCTACTGTAACAGAATACCTAAGACTGGGTAATTTATAATGAACAGAAAATTTATTGGCTTACAGTTTTCTCTAGAACTGGGAAGTCCAAGATCAAGGCACCTGCATCTGGTAAGGGCCTTGCTGCATCATTACATGGCAGGAGGTAGAAGGGAAAGTGCTCAAAAGAGCAAACCCACTCCTGTGAGCCCATAGTATAATTTCATTAATTTATTCATGAAAGCAAAGACCTTATGATCTAAACACTTCCCATTGTGCCCCGCCTTCCAACACTGTTTTTTTTTGGGGGGGGGGGATTAAATTCCAACATGAGTTTTGGAGGGAACAAAAACATTCAAACCATAGTAAAATGCTTAATACTTAAATATTTTCAAATATATTTCTTAAAAATAACTGTAGGTAACTTAAGTCTTTGGGATTTGAAAAGTTGAAGGCAAAAACATGATGCAACATTTCTGCATCTCTATCCATCTCCATTAAACATAGATATAGTGACTTCTCCTTCTGCTTACAAAGCATTAACTGCCATAGAAGTGTTCATGGAGCCCCTTGCAACTTTGGTTGATTATCAGTCTGTGCATACTCTGTTTGTTAAAGGAATTAAAGGAAAGCATAAATATGATGAGGAGAGAAATGGAAGATACACCACAAAGTTGGGCAATAACAACTTCCAAAGTAAAATAACTATAAGGAAACTTGAAAATAAACAATTCCCAGAGCTCACAGAGGACTGGGATTGTTTGACTAATGTTTCCCAGTCACAGTGAAGAGACATTATTTAATTCAAGGACATTCAGTAGAGACTTTAGAAGGGTCAGGTCTTAGAAATGGGACAAAATCACCCCAAAACAAGGGCTTCTCTGTGTGATCTTAAGTAGAGCTTTTAAAAAACAACTCAAGTGACTGGGCACAGTGGCTCACATCTGTAATCTCAGCACTTTGGGAGACTGAGGTGGGCAGATTACTTGAACCTAGGAGTTTGAAACCAGCCTGGGCAACATGGTAAAACCCTGACTCTACCAAAAATGCAAAAATTAGCCAGTCTCATAACCCAGTCTCAGAATAAATAAATAGATTAAAAATTTTTTAAAAACCTCAAAATGGATAAATTTATGTGAAAGTAATATAACTACCCCCTAGAAAGTGCTTAACACTAAAGGGATACAACAAAATTGAGCACTCTACAATGTGAAATTCACAATGTCTGAATATCAATAAAAATTATTTTACAGAATATATTTTATACAGAAAATAAAATTTATACAAAAATTTTATTTACTTATATAACATTTTCTTTTATACAAAAAAATTATACAGAAAAAGAATCTGAAAAATGCAATCCATACCTGGGAGAAAAGTCCATCAGTACGAATAAACCTGGAAATGACAGAGATGATGGAATTATCAGAAAAGTGTATTTAAAAAGCTATTATAAATACGCTATATTTGTCCAAATTTTTAAAATATGGGCACAATGAGGGGAGAAATTGAAGAAATGAAGAATTAAATGGGACCTCAAGCAATGAAAAATACAGTAGCTGAAATGAAAAATATACTGAATTCAAGAGCAGATTAAACACTGAAAAAAGAAAGATCAGTGAACTTGAAGTTAGACAAATGTAAATGACCCCAAATTAAACAGAAAAAAAAAAAACACACACACACTTGAAAAAATGAACAGAGCATCAGTGAGTTATGGGACAATGGGACAATATTAAACAGTCAAACATGTGCAATTGCAACTAGAAGAAGAGGAAGTGAGGGGGATCAGAAAAGATATTTGAAGAAGTAATAGCTAAAACATTTTATTCCTTGACAAAAACTTTAAACCCACAGATCCAAGAAATTCAATAATCCCCAAGCAAAAGAAACATAACAAGGCTGGGTAAAATGGCTCATGCCTGTAATTCTAGCACTTTGAGAGGCCTACGTAGGAGTAGGATCTTTTGAGCCCCAGAGTTCATGACCATCTTGGGCAACATAAGGAGACCCTGTCTCCATAATTTTTTTTTTTTTCTTTCCGGAGACCATGTCCCACTGTATCACCCAGCACCCAGGCTGGAGTACATGGCACGATCTCAGCTCACTGCAACATCTGCCTCCCAGGTTCAAGCAATTCTTGTGCCTCAGCCTCCCTAGTAGCTTGTATTACAGGTGTGCACAACCACACCCAGCTAAATTTTTTTCTTTTTGGATTTTTAGTAGAGATGGGGTTTCACCATTTTGCCCAGGTGGGTCTCAAATTCCTGAGCTCAGGCAATTCTGCCTCAGCCTCCCAAAGTGGTAGAATTAAAGGTGTGAGCCACCGCACCTGGCCCCCATTTTTTAAAAATTACCTATGCGTGGTAGTTCACTCTTGTAGTCTTAGCTACTCAAGAGGCTGAGGTGAAAGGATTGCTTGAACCTAGGAATTCAAGGCTGCAATGAGCTATGGTCATATCACATTACAGGGGAAACTCTGTCTAAAGACAAAAAAAAAAAAAAAAAAAAAAAAAAAACCATAAAAAAAAAACCAAGGTTCATCATAATCAAATTGCTGACAACTAGTGATAAAGAGAAACATCTTAAAAAGCCTCCAGACTTCTGGTTTCAGGTTCAGCATGTAAAGAGCTTGAAAGTCATCACTCCATCTTAACAAGTACAAAGCTGAACAAGAGGAATGAAGTCCTGGGAAAACCACTGCCTCCAAAGCTGGAGAAACAGAGGACAAATACAGAGAATCACAACTCACCAGAGCAGAAACCTGCAAGCAGAACCCTCTGCTGGAACCAGTACCAGGGTAGGAAAACCTAAGCTATAATTAACAAATTGCCGGAAGCCCGATGTGCACAAGTCTGAGATGGGGAACAGTTCCGTCAGAGCCTAAGTAACCTGGGTGAAAGGAAGCCAACTTCAGCATATTGTAGATATTCTGTCCCACCTGAGCTTGGAGATAAAACTGAGAAGCTCTTGTCAAGTTCACAGCCCAAAGGCTCACTAAGAGACTGAGACCTAATCATAGAACTATAGAATGCTTCCCCTTTTCTCATGCCTTATTGTCACATAATAAAAGGTCTATTTACCAGAATTTCTTTTAACCCAGTATGGCATGTTTGGCTTTCAACAAAAAATTATGAAACATACTAAAAGGCAAAAACACAGTGCGAGGAGACAGAACAAGCATCATAACCAGACTTAAATACGGCAAGGATGTTGGAATTATTGGAATTTAAAACAATTATAATATGCTAAGGGCTCTAATTTAAAAAGTAGAAATGCTAAAAATGAAAAACACTAATAGAAATAAAGCATGTCTTTGGTGGGCTCATTAGTAGACTGAACACAGCTGAGGGAAGAATCTCTGATCCTGAGGTTATATCAATAGAAACTTCAAAAACTGAAAAAGACTAACAAATTTGAAACAGAGTATCAAAGAACTCTGGGACAATTACAAAATGTGTAGCATATATATAATGGGGATACCAGAAGGAGAAAAGAGAACAGAAGAAATATTTGAAGGAATAATGGCTGAAAATTTCCTCAAATTAATGTCAGATACCAAACCACAGATCTAGAAAGCTCAGAGAATGCCAAAGATAAATGCAAAAATCAAGCAAAGAAATGACACCTAGGCATATCATATTTAAAGTGCTGAAAATGAAAACTAAGAATTCTTGGAAGAAGCAAGAGGATAAAAACATCTATAGATACGCAAAGATAAGAATTGCATCTTTTCCCTCAGAAGCCATGCAAGCAAGAAGAGAAGACAGTGCAATATTTAAACTGCTATGAGAAGAAAACCCACCAACCTAGAGTTTTGTATTTTCTGATTTTATCATTCGAAAGTCCCTTAGTCAGTTTGGGCTGCTAAAACAAATTATTATAGACTAGTTGGCTTATAAACAACAGAAATTTATTTTTCGCAGTTCTGGAGGCTGGAAGTCCAACATCAGGTTGCCACAATAGTTATGTTTTGATGAGGGGCCCTTTTCCAGGCTGCAGATGGCCAACTTCTTGTATCTACACAGGGAAGTAAGAGAATTAACTAGCTCTCTGGCCTTTCTTATAAGTGCACTAATCCCATTCATGAATGCTCCACCCTCATGACCTAATTAACTACCAAAGGCACCATCTCTATAAACTATTACATTGAGGTTAGAGTTTCAACATATGAATTTTAGGAGGACACAAACATTCAGTCCACAACAAAAGGCGAAGGAGAAATAAAGGCTTCATCAGACAAATAAAAATTGAGGGAATTTATTATCAGTAGACCTGTTTTGCAAGAAATGTTAGAAGTTTTACAGCGAGAAGGAAAATGATACATGTCAGAAACTTAGACTATATAAGGAAAGGAAGAGTATTAGAAAAGAAATAAGTAAAAATGAAAGCATCCAGAGTAAAAGTATACATTATATATAGAGAAATAAAGATAAATATGACAGAAAACTTTTTGAGAACACATTTTAAAATGACATCTTTACAGAGTGTATGGAAGTGGGTGAGTGAAAGATCTGTCAACCTAAAGTTCTAAACCTAATGAAAACATCATTACAAGATGAAGGCAATAAAGACTTCAGACAAAAGCTAAGAAAATTCATTGGTACCAGGTCTACGCTAGTAAGCAATGTTAAAGGGAGTTTTGGCTAAAGTGAAATGGTTTCTGATGGAAATTTGAAACCACACACATACTACACACATTCATTCTCTCTCTCTATCTCTCTCTCTATCTCTCTCTCTCTCTCTCTCTCTCTCCCCACTAAAGAACTGGAAATAGCAAATGTGTGGGTAAATATTTCAAAAAATACTCTTAATTTTTACTGTATGGAAATATACTTGACTTTTAAACAAAAATAATAATAGTGTTTTGTGGAACTTATAGGTTATAGTAAATGTATGGAAATAGCACAAAAGATGGGAGGAGGGAAATGGAAGTATACTACTTTTATAAATTTTTACAATATAATGTGAAAGTAGGCTGTGATAAATTGTAGCTATATATATTAAACCTTGGCACAACCATTAAAAATAAATATAAAAAAGATATTGCTAAATAAACTAATAATAGAGATAAAATGGGATACTAAAAACATTCAATTAATACCAAAAAAGTCAGGAAAGTAGATGAAGAAGCAAAGAGTAAATGTGACAAGTAGAAAACCAGTAAAGATGTGGTATATATAAACCCAATCATATTTATAATTAAATATAAGTTGTCTGAGCATGCCAGTTAACAGAGAGTGCAAGCTGGGTATGGTAGGACATGCCTATAGTCCTAGCTATTGGGAGGCTAAGGTGGGAGGATAGCTTGAGTTCAAGAGTTTGAGGCTGCAGTGAGCCATAATCTCACCAACTGTACTCAAGCCTGGGTGACAGAGTGAGACTCTGTATTTTCTTTTCTTTAAAAAGGAGTTTATAAAATAAAAATAATAACCAACTTTGTAGCAGTTTACAAAAACCCTTTTCCAATATAAAGACAGAGATACGTTAAAAGCAAGGGAAGAGAAAATATTTACCATATAAACAGTAACCAAGAGAAATTCAGGGTGGTGTATTAGTCTGTTCTCGGGCTAGTAATAAAGGCATATCCGAGACTGGGTAATTTATAAAGGAAAGAGGCTTACTTGACTCACAGTTCCACATGACCGGGGAGGCCTCACAGTCGTGGTGGAAGGTAAAGGAGGAGCAAAGACATGTTTTACATGGCAGCAGGCAACAGAGTGTGTGCAGGGGAACTGCCCTTTATAAAACCATCAGATCTCGTGAGACTTAGTCACTATCATGAGAACGGCAAGGGAAAGACCCACCCCCATGATTCAATTATCTCCCACCAGTTTCCCCTTCATGACACGTGGGAATTGTGGGAGCTACAATTCAAGATGAGATTTGGGTGAGGACACAGCCAAACCATTTTCTGCCCTGTCCCCTCCCAAATCTCATGTCCTTACTTTTCAAATCCAATCGTGCCTTTCCAACAGTCCCCCAAAGTCTGAACTTATTCAAAGTCTCATCTGAGACAAGCCAAGTCCTTTTCACCTGTGAGCATGTAAAATCAAAAGCAAGTTAGTTACTTCCCAGATACAATGGGGGTACAGGCATTGGGTAAATATACCCATTCCAAATGGGAGAAATTGACCAAAACAAAGGGGCTATAGGCCCCATGTGAGTCTGAAATCCAATAGGACCATCATTAAACCTTAAATTTTAAAAATGATCTCCTTTGACACCATATCTCACATCCAGCTCATGCTGATGCAAGAGGTGGGCACCCATGGCCTTGGGCAGCCCTGCCTCTGTGGCTTTGCAGGGTAAAGCCCTTCTCCTGGTTGCTTTCATGGGCTAGCATTGAGTGTCTGTGGCTTTTCCAGGTGCATGATGCAAGCTGTCAGTGGATCTACCATTCTGGAGTCTGGAGGACAGTGACCCTCTTCTCACAGCTCCACTAGGCGTTGCCCCAGTGCAGACTTTGTATGAGAACTCCAACCCCACATTTCCCTTCCACACTGTCCTAGCAGAGTTTCTCCATGAGGACCCCACCCCTGCAGTAAACTTCTGCTTGGACATCCAGGCATTTCTATACAACCCCTGAAATCTAGGTAGAGGTTCCCAAACCTTATTTATTGACTTCTTTGTACCCATAGCCTAACACCATGTGTAAGCTGCAGAGGCATGGAGCTTGCACCCTCTGAAACAATGGCCTGAGCTGTACGTTGGCCCCTTCTAGCCATGGCTAGAGCTGAAACAGCTGGGATGCAGGGTACTATGTTTGAAGGCTGCATAGAGAAGGGGGACCCTGGGCCCAGCCCATAAAACCATTTTTCCTCCTAGACTTCCAGGCCTGTGATGGGAGGAGCTGCCATGAAGGTCTCTAACATGCCCTGGAGACATTTTCCCCATTATCTTGGTGATTAACAATGGCCTCCTTGTTACTTATGCAAATTCTGTAGCCAGCTTGAATTTATCCCCAGAAAATGGGGTTTTCCTTTTCTGTAACATCATCAGTCTGCAAATTTTCCAAACTTTTATGCTCTGCTTCCTCTTGAATACTTTGCTTCTTAGAAATTTCTTCTGCCAGATACCTCAAATCATCTCTCTCAAGTTCAGAATTCCACATATCTCTAGGGCAAAAAGCTGCCAGTCTCTTTGCTAAAGCACAGCAAGAGTCACCTTTGCTCCAGTTCCCAAAAAGTTCCTCATCTCCATCTGAGACCACGTCAGCCTGGACTTTATTGTCCATGTCACTATCAGTATTTTGGTTGAAGCCATTCAACACGTCTCTAGGAAGTTCAAAACTTTCCCACATCTTCCTCTCTTCTGAGTCCTCCAAGTCTCTAGGAAGTTCCAAACTTTCCCACATCTTCCTATCTTTCTGAGCCCTCCAAACTGTTCCAACCTCTGCCTGTTACCCAGTTCTAAAGTAGCTTCCACATTTTCAGTTATCTTTATAGCAGTGCCCCACCCTACCAGTAGCAATTTACTGTATTAGTCTATTCTCACACTGCTAATAAAGACATACCTGAGACTGGGTAATTTATAAAAAAGGAATTTAATTGACTCACAGTTCCACATGGCTGGGGAGGCCTCATAATCATGGCAGAAGGTGGAGGAGCAAAATCATGCCTTACATGGCGGCAGCACAGGCAAACAAACGTGTGCAGGGGAACTCCCCTTTATGAAACCATCAGATCTTGTGAGACTCAGTCACTATCACTAGAATAGCATGGGAAAGACCTGCCCTCATGATTCAATTACCTCCCACCAGGTTCCTCCTACAACGTATGGGAATTATGGGAGCTAAAATTCAAGATGAGATTTGGGTGGGGACACAGCCAAACCATATCAGGTGGCTATATAATACAAAATAAGTCTCAGATCCAGGAATGTTTACAGGAATAAACATGGCAGCTACATAATTATAAAGAAGTCAAAATATCAACAAAGAATAACATTGTTACATATGTATGCACCTAATTACAGACTTTCAAAACACATGAAGCAAAAACTGATAGAATGGAAAAGAAAAAAGACAAATCGGCAGAAAGAGTTGAAGATTTCAATTGGTAGAACCAATGGACCAAAAAAAAAAAAAAAAATGTCAGTATGTAAGAGATTCGAGCAACACTGTCAACCAACTTCATCTATTTGCCTTAAAAAATGTGCCACCAAAAATTAGAAACATGGAGAAAAAAGTTTCCAAGATTTTATAAAATTACAAGAAGAAATCATGTGAAAATAATTATATTTTTAAATTTTTAGAGTAGAGAGAATCTAACTGTAATACATAACTTAAGGAACATAATAAAATAATATAAATATAACCATATGAAGTTAAAAATTCCTTCAGGACAAAAATCATAAATGAAGTCAAAATATAAAAAGGGAACTATATGCTACTGCAATCATATATGAAACATAATCTTATTATATAAAGTGATTCAGCAGATAAATAAGAAACAGCCCTCTAGCTCAAAAGAGAAATAAACCAAGGACGTAAAGAAATAGCTCCTGGGAAAGAAATGTTCTTAAATATATGAAAGGATACTCAGTCTTATACACAGTATTATTTTTGCCAGTCAAATTGCTGACAGTTAAAATGTTTGCTAATATTCTGCATAGATGAGGATAGTGTAAAAGCTGATTGTGGATGTCTCTTACCAACTCCACATACAATGGCTTTATGTTGATATCTTAAAATCAGCCATGGTGGTGGATGCAGTGGCTCACGCCTGTAATCCCAGCACTTTAGGAGGCCAAGGCAGGCAGATCACGAGGTCAGGAGTTGGAGACCAACCTGGTCAACGTGGTAAAACCCCGTCTCTACTAAAAATACAAAAATTAGCTGGGCCTAGTGATGCACACCTGTAGTCTCAGTTACTCGGGAGGCTGAGGCAGGAGAATTGCTTGAACCTGGGAGGTGGAGGTTGCAGTGAGCCAAGATCACGCCACTGCACTCCAGCCTGGGCAACAGAGTGAGACTCTGTCTCAAAAAAAAAAAAAAAAAAAAAAAGCCATCGTAAATGTATTTATATCTTGGAAATTGACAAATGCTACAAATCAAGTCTCTCTTTCTCTCTCCCAGAAAGCCAGTTGTCAATTATCTACCAGTACATCAGCAGATGAAAGTGTGGAAATATAGGCACTCTCATTCTGTTGTTATTTTTAATATAAAGCAGCATAATCTCCACAGAGCATTTTGTTAATACAACAAAGTTACTGACTACACACATCTTTTGCAGTAACAAATCTACTTCTAGGAATGTGGCCTTAATATTTTTGCATATATGTGTAATGATACATTTGTTTTGCAGTAGCACAAATGTTTGTCAGTAGAAGATTGGTTTGAAAAATTGTAGAACATTTTACACAATGGAATGCCAATCAGCTGTTAAAGTATATGAGAACAAAGGGACATTATCAAGATGGCAACTAGACTTACTAGACTTGCCTGGTGCTCGGTTTGTGCCCCACTCCCCCCACCACAAGGGGACCAAAACAAACAAGTATATCTCAACCGGAGAGTCTGAGAAAGTATACTGGGGAGCACGAGGAGAGCAGTCAGATCCCTGTGGAGCATGGAAGTGCACATAGCACCACAGAGAGGAGAGCAAGGCATCCTACCTCTCCAACACTGTCTACCCTGCCATGCTTGTCCTGGAGCCAAGGGGACTTCTTCTTATGGGGAGATGGTAAGAAGGAGATCCTTGGCAGTTTGCCATCACCACCACAAACACTGGCAGCATTTCCTACAAGAGGGTCCTCCAGTCTTCAAAGGCCACAGATCTTGTGTGGACAGTTGTCACACAACTACACAGCTGCATTGCCCGAGAGAAGGAAGCTCTGGGACAGCCCCCACCCCTGTGACCTAAGCTGCCATGGCACAGTGCCATCCTGAAAACTGGATGCACTGCTGGAATGTGGCCTGCCCTGGGAGACAGTAGGTACCAAATACCCCATCCCTGTGGCCCCACTGTCATTTCACTCTGTTCACACAAGTGCCTACACCACAAATACCCTGACTGCCTAGAATGTAGACTTGAAAAAATGACTAAGATCCTGATGTTCAAACCCAGGAGGCACTCTATCCTCCAGGGAAACAAGATGACCTACACAGTGTGAAAGCCTCATGCAATGGTCAAGCATATGTGCACCCACCCCTATCACCATAGGCATCCAGAAGGCAGCTTTGTCCCACTGGAGAGGATCCTGTGCAGCCATTGGCCCACTCCCTGCCCAACAGCCAACTCAGAGTTGACCCAGTCTTCCTAGAGTGATCGCTGTGTAGCTGCCACATCCACCTGTCCCCAGCCCTACAGCTGTCCCAGAGACAGCTTCACCCCACCAGAGAGCCCTGTGCATCTAGCTGCCTGGTCCACATGCACTCGGCACCCATGCTGAGTCTGACAGCCAGCTCATTGGTAGCCATGGCCTCCCAGAGAGCCTGCCACACAGCCTGCTGGCCAATTACACCAACATGAACCCAGCTTGACAACAAACCCAGCACCTCTGCACCATCAAAACTGCACCACCACTGTCACAAACTCCCACAGACTATGCCACTGAGACAATTGCAGGTATTGCAAATGACAAATTACAGACAATGAATCTACAAAGACCACAATACGGAGTCCACCCAGAACCACAGCCAATGCACCATTCCCAACAGACACTCTAAGATCCATCTACCAAGAAAAAAAAAAAAAAAAAAAAAAAAGCCTCTTGTTTCAAAAGCCACTTTGTAAATTGGAAAAGATGACCATTCCAGTAGAGGTCCAGATGTCAATGTAGAAACCCAATAAACATAAAAAAGCAAGGAAACATGACATCTCCAAAGGAACAAAATAAGACTCCTATAAGAGACCCTCAAAAAAGGATATTTACAAAATGCCTGAAAAGGAATTCAACACAATGATCTTAAAAAAACTCAGTGCAATACACAAGAACACAAACAATTCAATGAAATTAATAAAATAATCCATGATCTTAATTAGAAATTCAACAAAGATATATCACAAAGAACCAAACAGAAAGTTTGATGCTAAAGGATGAAATGAATAAAATTTAAAAATCAATTGAGAACTTCAACAACAGACTGAATAAAGAGGAAAAAATTTCCTGAAAATGAAGATAGGTCTTTTAAGATAACTCAGTCAGAGATAAAAAGGAAATAAGAATAAAAACAATGAAGAAGGGTCACATGACTTACAGGACACCATTAGTAAAAAAAATATTTGCATTATAGAATTGTCAGTGGGGCAGAGCAAGATGGCCGAATAAGAACAGCTCCAGTCTCCAGCTTCCAGCGCGAGCAACACAAAAGACGGGTGATTTCTGCGTTTTCAAATGAGGTACTGGGTTCATCTCACTAGGGAGTGCCGGACAATCAGTGCTGGTCAGCTGCTGTAGCCCGACCAGCGAGAGCTGAAGCAGGGCGAGGCATCACCTCCCCTGGAAAGTGCAAGGGGGAAGGGAATCCCTTTTCCTAGCCAGGGGAACTGAGACACACAACACCTGGAAAATCGGGTAACTCCCACCCCAATACTGCGCTTTAAGCAAACAGGCACACCAGGAGATTATATCCCACACCTAGCTGGGAGGGTCCCACGTCCATGGAGCCTCCCTCATTGCTAGCACAGCAGTCTGCGATCTAACAGCAAGGCAGCAGCGACGCTGGGGGAGGGGTGCCTGCCATTGCTGAGGCTTAAGTGGTAAACAAAGCCACTGGGAAGCTCGAACAGGGTGGAGCCCACAGCAGCTCAAGGAGGCCTGCCTGTCTCTGTAGACTCCACCTCTGGGGACAGGGAACAGCTAAACAAACAAACAAAAAAAGCAGCAGAAACCTCTGCAGACACAAATGACCCTGTCTGACAGCTTTGAAGAGGGCAGTGGATCTCCCAACACAGAGGTTGAGATCTGAGAACGGACAGACTGCCTGTTCAAGTGGGTCCCTGACCCCTGAGTAGCCTAATTGGGAGACATCCCCCACTAGGGGCAGACCGACACCCCACACCTCACACGGTGGGGTACACCCCTGAGATGAAGCTTCCAAAGCAAGAATCAGGTACACTCACTGTTCAGCAATATTCTATCTTCTGCAGCCTCTGCTGCTGATACCCAGGCAAACAGGGTCTGGAGTGGACCTCAAGCAATCTCCAACTGACCTACAGCTGAGGGTCCTGACTGTTAGAAGGAAAACTAACAAACAGGAAGGACACCCACACCAAAACCCCATCAGTACGTCACCATAATCAAAGACCAGAGACAGATAAAACCACAAAGATGGGGAAAAAGCAGGGCAGAAAAGCTAGAAATTCAAAAAATAAGAGTGCATCTCCCTCTCCAAAGGAACACAGCTCATCGCCAGCAACGGATCAAAGCTGGACAGAGAATGACTTTGACGAGATGAGAGAAGAAGGCTTCAATCCATCAAACTTCTCAGAGCTAAAGAAGGAATTACGCACCCAGTGCAAAGAAACTAAAAATCTTGAAAAAAGAATAGAAGAATGGATAACTAGAATAATTAATGCAGAGAAGGCCCTACACGAACTGACAGAGATAAAAACCATGACACAAGAAATACGTGACAAATGCACAAGCTTCAGTAACCGACTCAATCAACTGGAAGAAAAAATATGAGCGATTGAGGATCAAATGAATGAAATGAAGTGAGAAGAGAAGTCGAAAGAAAAAAGAGGAAAAAGAAATGAGCAAAGCCTTCAAGAAGTATGGGATTATGTGAAAAGACCAAATCTACGTCTAATTGGGGTGCCTGAAATTGAGGGGGAAAATGGAACCAAGTTGGAAAACACTCTTCAGGATATCATCCAGGAGAACTTCCCCAACCTAGTAGGGCAGGCCAACATTCAAATTCAGGAAATACAGAGAACGCCACAAAGACACTCCTCGAGAAGAGCAACTCCAAGACACATAATTGTCAGATTCACCAAAGTTGAAATGAAGGAAAAAATGTTAAGGGCAGCCAGAGAGAAAGGTCGGGTTACCCACAAAAGGAAGCCCATCAGACTAACAGCAGATCTCTCAGCAGAAACTCTCCAAGCCAGAAGAGAGTGGGGGCCAATATTCAACATTCTTAAAGAAAAGAATTTTCAACCCCAAATTTCATATCCAGCCAAACCAAGTTTAATAAGTGAAGGAGAAATAAAATCCTTAACAGATAAGCAAATGCTTAGAGATTTTCTCACCACCAGGCCTGCCTTACAAGAGACCCTGAAGGAAGCACTAAACATGGAAAGGAACAACCGGTACCAGCCATTGCAAAAATATACCAAAATGTAAAGACCATCGATGCTAGGAAGAAACTTCATCAACTAACGAGCAAAATAACCAGTTAATATCATAATGACAGGATCAAGTTCACACATAACAATCTTAACCTTAAATGTAAATGGACTAAATGCTCCAATTAAAAGACACAGACTGGCAAACTGGATAAAGAGTCAAGACCCATCAGTTTGCTGTATTCAGGAGACCCATCTCACATGCAGAGACACACATAGGCTCAAAATAAAGGGATGGGGGAAGATCTATCAAGCAAATGGAGAACAAAAAAAAGCAGGGGTTGCAATACTAGTCTCTGATAAAACAGACTTTAAACCATCAAAGATCCAAAGAGACAAAGAAGGCCATTACATAACAGTAAAGGGATCAATTAAACAGGAAGAGCTAACTATCCTAAATATATATGCACCCAATACAGGAGCAAGCAGATTCATAAAGCAAGTCCTTAGAGACTTACAAAGAGACTTAGACTCCCATACAATAATAATGGGAGACTTCAACACCCCACTGTCAACATTAGAAAGATCAACGAGACAGAAGTTTAACAAGGATATCCAGGAATTGAACTCATCTCTGCACCAAGTGGACCTAATAGACATCTACAGAACTCTCCACCCCAAATCAACAGAATATACATTCTTCTCAGCACCACATCGCACTTATTCCAAAATTGACCCCATAATTGAAAGTAAAGCACTCCTCAGCAATTGTGCAAAAACAGAAATTATAACAAACTGTCTCTCAGACCACAGTGCAATCAAACTAGAACTCAAGACTAAGAAACTCAATCAAAACTGCTCAACTACATGGAAACTGAACAACCTGCTCCTGAATGACTACTGGGTACATAACGAAATGAAGGCAGAAATAAAGATGTTCTTTGAAACCAATGAGAACAAAGATACAACATACCAGAATCTCTGGGACACATTTAAAGCAGGGTGTAGAGGGAAATTTATAGCACTAAATGCCCACAAGAGAAAGCAGGAAAGATCTAAAATTGACACTCTAACATCACAATTAAAAGAACTAGAGAAGCAACAGCAAACACATTCGAAAGCTAGCAGAAGGCAAGAAATAACTAAGATCAGAGCAGAACTGAAGGAGATAGAGACACAAAAACCCTCCAAAAAATCAATGAATCCAGGAGTTGGTTTTTGGAAAAGATCAACAAAATTCATAGACTGCTAGCAAGACTAATAAAGAAAAAAAGAGAGAAGAATCAAATAGACGCAATAAAAAATGATAAAGGGGATATCACCACCGACCCCACAGAAATACAAACTACCATCAGAGAATACTATAAAAACCTCTACGCAAATGAACTAGAAAATCTAGAAGAAATGGATAATTTCCTGGACACTTACACTCTCCCAAGACAAAACCAGGAAGAAGTTGAATTCTTGAATAGACCAATAGCAGGCTCTGAAATTGAGGCAATAATTAATACCCTACCAATGAAGAAAAGTCCAGGACCAGATGGATTCACAGCTGAATTCTACCAGAGGTACAAGGAAGAGCTGGTACCATTCCTTCTGAAACTATTCCAATCAATAGAAAAAGAGGGAATCCTCCCTAACTCATTTTATGAGGCCAACATCATCCTGATACCAAAGCCTGGCAGAGACACAACAAAAAAAAGAGAATTTTAGACCAATATCCCTGATGAACATTGATGCAAAAATCCTCAATAAAATACTGGCAAACCAAATCCAGCAGCACATCAAAAAGCTTATCCACCATGATCAAGTGGGCTTTATCCCTGGGATGCAAGGCTGGTTCAACATACGCAAATCAGTAAACGTAATCCAGCATATAAACAGAACCAAAGACAAAAACCACATGACTATCTCAATAGATGCAGAAAAGGCCTTTAACAAAATTCAATAGCCCTTCTTGCTAAAAACTCTCAATAAATTCGGTATTGATGGAACGTACCTCAAAATAATGAGAGCTATTTATGACAAACCCACAGCCAATATCATACTGAATGGGCAAAAACTGGAAGCATTCCCTCTGAAAACGGACACAAGACAGGGATGCCTTCTCTCACCACTCCTATTCAACATAGTGTTGAAAGTTCTGGCTAGGGCAATCAGGCAAGAGAAAGAATTCAAACGTATTCAGTTAGGAAAAGAAGAAGTCAAATTGTCCCTGTTTGCAGATGACATGATTGTATATTTAGACAACCCCATCATGTCAGCCCACAATCTCCTTCAGCTGATAAGCAACTTCAGAATAGTCTCAGGATACAAAATTAATGTGCAAAAATCACAAGCATTCTTATAGAAAAATCACAAGCTTTCATATATCTGTTCTTATACACCAGTAACAGACAAACAGAGAGCCAAATCAGGAATGAACTTTATTCACAATTGCTTCAAAGAGAACAAAATACCTAGGAATCCAACTTACAAGGGATGTAAAGGACCTCTTCAAGGAGAACTACAAGCCACTGCTCAGTGAATAAAAGTGGACAGAAACAAATGGAAGAACATATCATGCTTATGGATAGGAAGAATCAATATCATGAAAATGGCCACACTGCCCAAGGTAATTTATAGATTCAATGCCATCCCCATCAAGCTACCAATGAGTTTCTTCACAGAATTGGAAAAAACTGCTTTAAAGTTCATATGGAACCAAAAAAGAGCCCGCATTTCCAAGACAATCCTAAGTCAAAAGAACAAAGCTGGAGGCATCACGCTACCTGACTTCAAACTGTACTACAAGGCTACAGTAACCAAAACAGCATGGTACTGGTACCAAAACAGAGATATAGACTAATGGAACAGAACAGAGTCCTCAGAAATAATACCACACATCTACAGCCATCTGATCTTTGACAAACCTGAGAAAAACAAGAAATGGGGAAAGGATTCCCTATTTAATAAATGGTGCTGGGGAAACTGGCTAGCCATAAATAGAAAGATGAAACTGGATCCTTTCCTTACTCCTTATACGAAAATTAATTCAAGATGGATTAGAGACTTAAATGTTAGACCTAATACCATAAAAACCCTAGAAAAACCCTAGGTAATACCATTCAGGACAGAGGCATGGGCAAGGACTTCATGTCTGAAACACCAAAAGCAACGGCAGCAAAAGCCAAAATTGACAAATCGGATCTAATTAAACTAAAGAGCTTCTGCACAGCAAAAGAAACTACCATCAGAGTGAACAGGCAACCTACAGAATGGGTGAAAAATTTTGCAATCTACTCATCTGACAAAGGGCTAATATCCAGAACCTACAAAGAACTCAAACAAATTTACAAGAAAAAACAACCCCATCCAAAAGTGGGCATAGGATATGAACAGACATTTCTCAAAAGAAGACATGCATACAGCCAACAGAGACATGAAAAAATGCTCGTCATCACTGGCCTTCAGAGAAATGCAAATCAAAACCACAATGAGATACCATCTCACACCAGTTAGAATGCCAATCATTAAAAAGTCAGGAAACAACAGGTGCTGGAGAGGATGTGGAGAAATAGGAACACTTTTACACTGTTGGTGGGATTGTAAACTAGTTCAACCATTATGGAAAACAGTATGGTGATTCCTCAAGGATCTAGAACTAGATGTACCATATGACCCAGCCATCCCATTACTGGGTATATACCCAAAGGATTATAAATCATGCTGCTATAAAGACACATGCACACTTATGTTCATTGCGGCACTATTCACAATAGCAAAGTCTTGGAATCAACCCAAATGTCTATCAGTGAGAGACTTCATTAAGAAAATGTGGCACATATACACCATGGAATACTATGCAGCCATAAAAAAGGATGAGTTTGTGTCCTTTGTAGGGACATGGATGCAGCTGGAAACCATCATTCTCAGCAAACTATCGCAAGAACAGAAAACCAAACACCGCATGTTCTCACTCATAGGTGGGAACTGAACAATGAGATCACTTGGACTCTGGAAGGAGAACATCACACACCAAGGCCTATTATTGGGAGGGGGAAGGGAGGTGGATTGCATTGGGAGTTATACCTGATGTAAATGACGAGTTGATGGGTGCTGATGAGTTGATGGGTGCAGCACACCAACATGGCACAAGTATACATATGTAACAAACCTGCACGTTATGCACATGTACCCTAGAACTTAAAGTATAATAAAAAAAAAAAAAGAAAAGAAGTGTCAGAGGGAAAAGAAATTGAGAAAGGCACAGAAAACCTATTTAATGAAATAATAACTGAAAACTTCCAAAGTCTGAAGAAAGCTGTAAACATCCAGATCCAGGAAGCTCAAAGATTCTCAGTGTGATTCAGTATCCCCCAAATCGTCTCTGAAGCATATTATAATAGGATGGTCAAAAGTCAGTGACAAATGGAGAATTCTAAAAGCTTCAAGAGAAAAATATTGAGTCACATATAAGGGAATCTCCATTAGACTATCAATAAATTTCTCAGCAAAAACCTTGCAGACCAGGAGAGAGTGCAAAAATACATTCCAATCATTGAAATAAAAAAAACTGTCAGTCAATAATACTATATTCTTTTAAGCTATCCTTCAGAAATGAAGGAGAAATAAAGACCTTCCTGGATAAGCAAAAACTGAATAAATTCATCAGCACTAACTGGCTTTACAAGAAATGCTTTAGAGGGTGCTGACTGGGAATTAAATGATGATAATTACTACCATGGAAGCATGTGAAAGTATAAAATATATTCATCTAGGTAAATCCATAATTATACTCGGAACACCCCAGTGCAGTAATGGTGCTATGTAAATCTTTCAGTCCTCTTATAACAATGTCGAAAGTCAAAAGGGTCAAAAACATCAGCTGCTACAATTAGTGGCTAAAAATACTCTAGACTTTTTTCTCTCCCCATCCCACAATTTGTATTTTGGTTGCCTTAATTTACATCTTTAGAAAATTAAGACAACCAAAATAGAAATTGTAGGATAGGGAAAGGAAAAAGTCTACAGTATTTTTATGCAGCCAAAATTAAGTTGTTATCAACCTAAAATATTCTACCTACAAGACTCTTTATTTTAGCCCCACCATAAAGAAAGAAAAAAAGAGCAGGTACACAAGTAATAACATGGCCAGATGTGTAAGTTTGTACCTGTAGTCTAAATACTAATGATGTTGTGGTGGGAGGATCACTGGAGGCCAGGAGTACAAGGGTGTCGTAGGGTACTATGATCAGACCTGCAGATAACCACTACATTCCAGCCTGGGCAACACAGTGGGGCCCTGTCTCTAAAAAAAATTTAAAAAAACAACAATGAAACCCAGCTGTATTTTGCCCAGAAGAGAACTACCTTACCATTAAAGACAAATATAGATTGAAAATGAAACAATGGGAAAAGATATCCCATGCACATGGAAACCAAAAGCAAGCAGGAGTTGCCATACTTATATCAGATAAATTGGGCTTTAAGTCAAAAATTGTTTTTAAAAAAAGAAAGTCATTATATAATGATAATTCAATGAGAGGATATAACAATTCTAAAATATATATACACCCAACACCAGAGTACACAAATATATAAAGCATATATTATTAGAGCTAAAAGGAGAGACATCCTGCAATATAATAATAGGGGACTTTAACACCCCACTTTCCACAATGAACAGATCAACTAGATAGAAAACCAACAAAGAAACATTGGAGTTACAATGACATACACCAAATGAACCTAGCAGACATATACAGAAGATTCCACCCAACAGCTATGGAATACACATTCTCCTCAACTGCACATGAAACATTTTTCAGGATAGATCATATTTCAGGCCACAAAACAAGTCTTAACAAATTGAAGAAGATAAAGATAATAAAAGTATTTTTTTTAGGCCACAATGGCATAAAACTAGAAGTCAATCATAACAAAAACAGAAACTTCAGTAACCTTACTAATACATGGGAAATTAAACAAGATGCTCCCAAATAACCAAAAGGCCAAAGAAGAAATTAAAAGGAAAATTAAACCTTTCTTTGAGACAAATGTACATGGAAACATGTCATATCAAACCCTACAAGACACAGGAAAAGCTGTTCAGAGAGGGCAGTTTATAACAATAAATGCCTACATGAAAAAAAAAAGAATTTCTAATGAACAACCTAACCATGCACCTCAAGAAACTAAAAGACAAGAACAAAGTAAACCCAAAATTGGTAGAAGGAAAACAATAGTAAAGCTCAGAGCAGAAATGAACAAATAGAAGCTAAAGAAACAATTCAAAAGATCAATAAAAGGAAGAGTTGCTTTTTTGAAAAGATAAGCAAAATAATAAACCTTTAACCTAGACTAAGAAGAAAAAGGATCTAAATTAGTAAAATCAGAGATTAAAAAGGAGGTATTACAACTGATGTCACAGAAATACAAAAGATCGTAAAAGATCATTATCAACAACTGTACACCAACACACTTGAGAATATAGGAGAAATGAATAAATTCCTGAACACATACAACCTACCAAGATTAAGTTATGAAGAAATAGAAAATGTATTGATTCTGAAAAGGCCAATAAGCAGTGAGGATATTGAGTCAGTAATAAGGAGTCATCTTCCATTAAAAAACAAACAAACAAAATACCAGCCCAGGACTTGATGGTTTCACTGCTGAATTCACCTAAATATTTAAAGAAAAACTAGTACCAATTCTCCTTAAAGTATTCCAGAAAATCAAGGAGGGAATACTTCCAAACTCATTTTATAAAGCCAGCATTACATTGATTTCAAAACCAGACAAGGACACAACAGCAACAACAACAAAGAAAATCATAGGCCAATATTTCTGGTGAACATAGATGCAAAAATTCTCAGCAAGATACTAGCAAACTGAATAACAGTAGATTAAAAAGATAATTCTCTATAATCAAGTAGGATTCATCCCAGAGATGCAAGGATGACTCAACTCTATGCAAATCAATAAACGTGAAACACCGAAAGACAAAAACCATGTGATCATTTCAATACATGCAGAAAAACATTTGACAAAATTCAACATATTTTCATGATTAAAAAAAAAAAAAAAAAACTCTTAACAAATTAGGTATAGAAGACTCTCAACAAATTGGGTACCTCATCATAATAGAGGCCATATAAAACAAACCCACAGCTAAGATTGTGCTGAACAAGGAAAAAAGACTAGAATACTCACTTTCACCAGTCCTATTCAACATAGTACTGAAAGTCCTAGCCAGTGCAATTAGTCAAAAGAAAGAAAGAAAAGCCATCTAATTTGGAAAGGAGGAAGTCAAATTGTTCCTGCTTGCAGATAACATAATCTTATATATAGAAAACCCTGATGACTCCACCAAAAAAAAAAAAAATTCTAGAAGTAATAAATTCAGCAAAGTCACAGCAAAAAAAAATCAGCATACAAAAATTAATAGCATTTCTACATGCTGATAGCAAACTATCTGAAAAATAAATCAAGAAACCAATTTTATTTGCTATAGCTACCAAACAAATAAGATACCTAAGAATAAACTTAACTAAGAAGGTGAAAGATGTTGACATTGAAACTATAAAACATTTATGAAATAAATTGAAGAAGACACAAATAAATGGAAAGCTAATCCATGCTCATAGATTGGAAGAACTCACATTTTTAAAATGGCCATACTACCCCAAATGATCTATAGATTTAATGTAATCTCTATAAAAATATCAATGATATTCTTCACAGAAATAGAAAAAAAAAACCCTCAAATTCATATGAAAGCACAAAAGGCCCTCAATAGCCAAAATAGTTATGAGCAAAAAAATAAAACTGGAGGCATCAAGCTGTCTGATTTCACAATATACTGCAAAGCTATCGTAACAAAAACAGCATGGTACTGGCATAAAGGCAGACTTGTAGAACAGTGAAATAGAATAGAGAACCCAGAAATTAATGGACACACATACAGCCAACTGATTTTCAACAGCAGTGCCAAGAACACACCTTGGAGAAAAGGCAGTCTTTTCAATAAATGGTGCTGGGAAAATTGGATATCCATATGCGGAAGGATAAGACTAGACCCCCACTTCTCACCATATACAAAAATCAACTCAAAATGGATTAAAGACTTAAATGTAAAACCTGAAACTATGAAACTACTAGAAGAAAACATATGGGAAATGCTTTATAACACTGGGCTATGCAAGAATTTTTAAAATAAGACTTGAAAACCCAGGCAACAAAAGCAAAAATAGACAAATGTGATTACATCAAACTAAAAAGCTTTTGCACAGCAAACAAGTAACAGAGTGAGGAGACAACCTACAGAATAGGAGAAAATATCTGCATACTATCTATCTAACAAGGGGTTAATATCCAGATATATAAGAAACTTAAATAACAGCAAAAAATAATAATAATAAATAACCCAATTTAAAAATGGGCAAAAGAAAGACCTTAACTGACATTTCTCAATGAAGACATACAAATGGCCAGGAGGTACACAAAAAAAGAAAATGCTCAACATCACGAATCACCAGGGAAACATAAAAACACAATGAGAAAACACTTCACTCCAATTAGAGTGGCTACTATCAAAAAGACAACAGAAAACATGTGCCAGTGAGGATCTAAAGAAAAGTGAACACTTATACACTGTTGGAAGAATTGTAAATTAGTACAGCCACTATAGAAAACAGTATGGCGATTCCTGAAAAAACTAAAAATAGAACTACCATGTAATCCAGCAATGTCATTCCTGGTATATATGCAAAGGAAATGAAATCAGAATGTTGAAGAGATATCTGCACTCTGTGTTTATTGTAACACTATTTACAATAGCTAAACTATGGAATCAACCTAAATGCCCAACAACTAATGAATTGATGAAGAAAATGTGGTATATACACAATGGAGTACTACTTATCCATAAAAAGAATGAAATTTTGTCATTTGAAACATTGAGGGACCTGGAGGACATCATGTTAAGTGCAATAAGCCAGGTACAGAAAGACCAATATCACATGATCTCAGTTATATGTGGAACTGAAAAAAAAAAAAAAAGTTGTTATTACAGAAGCAGAAAGTAGAACAGGGGTTACCAAAGACTGGAAAGGTGGGGAAAGAGGAGGACGGACAAAGATTGGTCAACAGGCACAAAGTTATAATTAGAAGGAATCTGGTGCTCTATTGGACGGTAGAGTGACTATGGTTAATAGTATGGTATTGTGTATTACAAAATAGCTTTGAGTGTTATCACCACAAAGAAATGATAAATACATGAAATGATAGATATGCTAAATGCCCTGATTTTATAATTATACTGTTGTATAATTATATGTATAAATATGTATCAAACATCAAATTTTACCCCATAAATATGTACAATTACAATGTGTCAATAAAAATGAACAAAGGTACATACAGTATTTTAAAACAAAACAAAAATATATAAAAACACCTTTATGTCCTAATATGACATGAGATCCATTCAATATTATTAGCTGAAATAAGCAAGATTGTAAGGGGAGAAGAGAATATATTTACATATATTTGCTAACATATGCACAAAATGTCTTTGAAAGTATTCACAAGAAGTATCAGTTGCCTCTGTGGGGGGTGATGCCTGGAGGACCAGAGTGGAAGGGAAAGTTTCACTGCTTTTGAATTTTTAAAACATTTTGCACTATATACAGTATTATTTATACAACAGGTAAATACAATTTAAATTTAAATGTCCTAACACCAATGTATTGTGAGGTAGGCTGTTTGATACACTATTGGTGATATTCTGGGTTGGAATAATCTTTCTTGAAAGCAGTTTAATAACATGAAACAAGAATCTTTAAGCAGTTTCACTTTTTAACATAGCAAATATACTTTCTGGTATCTATCCTCAGAAAATATGCAGAGATAAAATAAAATGTTTATCATGATGTTATTTATAACCATGAAAAATTAGAAATAACCTAAATGTCCAATGAAATTGGAACAAATAAATTTGATGTAGTCATACAACAGAATAACATACAGCTATTTAAAACCATTTCGAATGAATATTTAACAACATGCTCAAAATATTGTGAATACAAAAGTAAGGTGCAAGGTTTCACACATGGCATGACCCTAATTTTCCCCAAAAGCTATGTATGTACATACTCACATGTTTATGATGTGGTTCAGGATATGCTACCCCAAAATGTAACACCTTGGCTTGGAGGAAACAGCAGAAACAAGACATTCACTCTTACCTCTTTCACCTGTCTTTGCCTGAGGCAGGACATACAAGCAATCTGTCTTTCCTATGAAGTAGTCATAAAACCTTCATTCCAGAGGTGTCCTCCGTATATCCAGAGGAAAGGAACATCCTTATCCTCCAAGACACAGAGACACAAAGAACAATCTGAATGGTTTCCCAAGTTTAATACCATTAGGTTATATCTTCTTTTGTCCAATCAGACCTTTGCAAAACTGACCACTCTTCATCAAACCTAAGCATAACAATACAGTTTTCCCTGTTTCTCTGGATCTTCATTTCTGAAGTCCCCTGTGTGTCATGTAAAACTTAAATAAATTTGTGTGTTTTTCTCTTGTAAATGTGTCTTTTGTTACAAGGGTCTCACCATGAATCCATCAATGAATGAGAAAAAGAAATCAATTTTCTCCTATACTTCTTCTCTTGCATACACATACAAACAGAAGAAAGAAACCCCACAACATATTAAGATAATTATCTCTGGATGCTAATTCAGTATCACTGAATTTCAATATCTCCTAGATATGATTTTCAGTATCATGTTGCAAATTGCTGATATTTTACAAATTTTCTATGATGCAGATATATTATTCTTGTCAACTTAAAGGATATTTAGAAAAAATTGAAATATTTAATGCTGTACAACATTTTAAACGTAAAGAAATACCTTGGGTCATATCGTAAATTCTCCTCCCAATAATTCTGTACATTGTTAACAAAACATCTGGAGTTACAAAACATATCACTTATAAAAGTAAAGACAAAAATAAAATTATATTTACTCTTACTAGATCATGTTATGAAAAGTAGGGGTTCCAGAAAGAGAAGAGTTCTGTGGTCAAATAAGTTAAAGAAACATTAGAGCTACATTTCATAGCCTCCTCTTAATGAATTAATTAATGTTATCATATTAATGCTTCTGAGAGATCCTGCAGTAGGGAAAATTGTTTAACCATTTAACCTAAAGTTTCTCTCTCTTCCTCTCTCTCCTTCTCTAAATATCTAAATATACCCTAGTATTCCAAAGAACATAGTTAAGAAGATGATGAGCTTGGGAACCTTTAAGACCTCTCTGTCTAATCTCTAATACTTTCTGGTTCTGTGGCACTGGCTCACTGCAACCTCAGTGACAACCATAGTGTGAGGGCTATCCTAACTCTCTCCTGATTTCCCCAAGACAAGGTATCACACCTGATCACTTTATTGTCCATACCCACCCTCCCTTCCCCAGTAGGGTTTACCTGCACAGTATCACTTCTACCTATCAGCATATCAGAAAAACTTGAACACATATTAAAACACTGTGCAACTGTGTTTCTGATGGAACAAAAATTATTAGTGTAAGAGAATCTCCACCATTTCCACTTTCTTTAGAAGACAGGTCAGTTTTTTAATTTCCTGTGCTCAGTTTTTTCTCTCCCTTGCCCTCCAAGAAAGTCTCTGCCATTTTTCTTTGAGCTTTAACGATGCAGATTTGGCAGAATGGGAAAAAGAAGTGGTAGGCAAGCTGCAAAGAAAAATACTGGAAAAGAAATAGAAGGGGAAACAGTTGAGAGCAGTAGAAGAAAGTGGAGTTTTAAGAATTGTTGCTGTGGATCACGTATTGTCCTTGTAATGTTTAAAAAATAATAAGAAAGAAATATGGAAGAAAGTGTCACAGGACTTTCCCTTAGTTCAGCAAAGATGGGGTCCTTATCCGTCTCATGGCCACAAAAATGTAGGCTCGCAGATGGTTTAAAGGTGAGTGAAGCAGGGTTTTATTGGGTGAAAAGGAAGAAAGTGGGGAAACAGGGACTCACGCTAGGCCAGAGTCCCTGCTAGAGTGCTTCCCGCCCAGCAGTTATTCAAATCCCAGGTTCCACACAGGAAGAGGAGGATCCAGGCTCCTGAACTTCGCTCAGCTCCACCTCATTGGGAAGGCTGGTTGGAGCTTCTCCAGGGACCCCCTCCCACCTGGCTATCTTATTCTCCCCTCTAAAAAATACATCTAGCTGCCATTAGATTCAGGATAAGGACAAAGACCAATCTTAAGTGCTTCCTGCTGAAAGAGGGCACTACTGTTGTGGGGAAATGACAGTCAGAACTCCCTCAGAGGCCTATTTGAGGGTCTCCAGCAGAAGGGCCCATCATCAGAGGCTCCAGTTGCATGACTGTGTGGATTTGATGGCCTGAAGGCAAGAACGGACAAACTGGATTATTAGAAAACATGTATCAAAATGAAACAAGGTGGGGGTAAGAACAGCTCAAAAATCCCAAGGCTTTTTACCAGTTTGCACATGGAAAGGGAGGCCAAAATCCCGACTGGCAGAAAAAAAAAAAAAACCTTATCCTTTTGCCAGCATGTTGGGCTTCTGGGTTCCCTTCCACTGGGCCCTATCCTAACCCAACCAGTTTAAGGTTTGGGAAATTAACTCTTTCCAGTTTGGAGGATGCATCTGAGGGGAGTGTCCCATAGTACAGAGACCCAATTACCTATTAGTGAAGAGAAAATCGAGGAGACGAGAGGAAAAAGAAGGCATTTTAAAAAGGCGTCCCAAAGGTTCAGGATGCATTCGAAAGGGGTACAGACTGAAGAGGAATGGCTACCCATTTACAAAGGGGAAGCAGGCATCCCTGTTTCCCTTCTCTTCCTAGTAGATACCCAGCAGTAAGTGAGGGAGAGAGAGAAGAGTGTCTATTTTCCCTCTTCCATCCTTGCATCCCCAAGTTCTGGTGACCTTGGCAGGTGCCACCATGGGTGTAAAAGCAACTTGCACCCATGAAATAGAGGGCCCTCGAGAATAGGAATTACCGACTCTCACCTGTCTCTTTCCTGCCTACTGTCAGTAGCCTTCAAATTCTCTAGACCTCATTTATGCCATGAATATTAACATGGCCTTTATCCATGAAACAGGAATCTTAGTGTTGGCTTATTTGGCAGGAATCAGCCATGCTCACCTGCCCTATGCCTTTCAACCTCTCTTGTCATTTGCTTCTGGATCCCTCAGATCCAATTTTCTTTCCTAGGGCTTTGACCCTAAGCTTGGAATTGCATCTGGGACAAAAATGTATCTCGGGGGCAGGGGAGAGGGGAGTCGCATGGACTCCTTATCATAAGCCAAATGCTAAGGTGAAACTGCAGAACTGAGTCCTCCTCCAGGGGAGAGGAAAAGGGTGTCTTTTGACATACCCAGATAACTGGTAGCTGTAGTTATGCTTGCTAGGATTTGGGTGCACGGTACTTGGCTTTGGTTAGCTCCCTTGGTTATACTTTCCCAAAAGGAAACCTCTGAGTGACAGGCATCCTATTTATTCCAGTCACCTGGCAGTATTTGTAGGATAATTGCTCAGAACTAGAATATTGATCTGGATTTCTATATTACCCATCCCTTTTGTTCTTTACGAACTGCAGCCAGCGATTGCTGGTTGGTTCTCAGGAGCAAGCAGGGTTAGTCTAAAATGTAGGCAAAAACTTAAAAACTAATAATGAGTTTAGAATTTAATGACAAATGTATGATAAGTTTTGAAACATTATTTATCTCTCTCTAGTCCTCATGTTTGTTAAAAAACAATTCATTGTAGGACTGAGTGGTTTGGAAAATAGACTTAAGTTTTATAACTGGCCTGATTATTTGCATAAATTAAAGCAAGAATAATTATTTCTACATAGGTCTTTTGGATTGCCTTGATGGAATTCTGTTCCACAAAGAATCTCAGATAAAACCTTTTAAAGCTGAGCCCAACCATGGGTTTGTGTCCTCAAATACCTGTGAGTTGGGTGATCCTCTCCTCTTAAGGTCGCAAGATAAACTTGGAGCTCCCGGACCTGTTAGAAAGTGACATTCTTTACTAACCACAGGTCAGGAACCCTATACATGGACTGTGTAGATGAGGGTATGAGGCCACTTTCTCCAGTGGGCTTTTATTGACTCTGCAGGTTGAGATTGACTCCTTAAAGGGAAGCATATCCTTCCAGTCAAACCTTTGGTAAAATAACCATTTTCTCCAGTTGTATTCTCTTGCAAGAGAAAAATGGATTCTTATTGCACTGATGCAACTAATTATATTGCCATAAAAGAACTCACAAGTAGTTTTCAAACTGTAGAGGAGCCAGGCAGAGAGAAACAAACATACTCCAAATTTCGATCACAGGAGTGTACACCTTACTTAATTATTAAAGGCCATAAATAGTTCAAAATAAGTTTCCTTGACTCTGAAAAACAAAACATGGGTCAGCAATATTCCAAGCAAAAGTCAAAAACGTTGCTTCAGCTTTCTGAGTTCAGTCCATTTAGTGAACTCTTGTTTTGGTTGATATTCATGAGCATTTCAGCTTTTCATGAGACCTGTACATTTTCCTTTATTCCAATGTCACAATCTCCAAAGTTATCAGAAGCCTGTATTTGAGAGCACCTGTTAAAGTTCTATAGCTTATTATAAGCCATCTTTTGAAAAGGATTAAAATAAGACAACAATTTTCCGTGAATAGCAAAATGTCCAGGGTAGTCACAGTTAAAAACACAATTGTCAAATAAGTTTGGTTGTCTCTGTGGCTTCCAATAACATAACATAACAACCTTATGATTGATAGCATATACTCAGATATTAAAATTCTAGAAATCCCATACAGTTTTGGAACATATTTTAGCATTATTCACCAAGATATAACCTAAAGAAGACTGAACATCATTTTGGCAATTTCATATACATAAATATGTCAAATAATCCTGTTGACCTCTCTCTTCTGGACATTCCAGGGGTTCTCTGGACTATCCAAAAAGCCAGGTGTCAGGGAACATAATTTTCAAACTGAAGTTTGATTTGGGGAAGGCTTTAAAATATGTTTAAAGCACTTGATATTATGAAATAGTATTCCAGATTACCGTAAGTTATTTATTTTGCTAAAATGATGACTCAGAAATTTTAAAGAAGCAGAAAGCTTGTATAACCCTTTTGAATGTAGTCAATTTGTTCACATAGAGAACCTCCTCTGCAAGATTAATTTCCACAATTCATCTACCACTTTTTTGAACCTTCAGCTTTTTCCTAATTTAACTCGAAACAATCCTTTAACCCTAGGCAAAAGTTTACATTTCCATGCCTTCATATAACCTTTTACTAAAAAACACATTTTACTGTTTTTACACACCTTGCACGTAAATCTATTTTCAGTAGTTTCAATTATGTGTTATAATGGTAACTCCTATCAATTTTTAATTTTAAGATAAAACTTAGTAAATTGCCTTAATTGTGTGCTAAGTGCATCTAAGGTTTGCCTTCTTAGTTAAGGGCATGGTTAGTTCCATAAGTCCCCAGGCCCAAACAATTGTAAAGCAGGCAAGACAGATAGTGCTTAAAATCCAAAAAGCGTTTGTAACCTTAAAATATTCAGCAAACCTTGCATCTGAGCTGCATAGGTTAGTTTACCTATTTACATTTTGATGACAACTACATTTTACCAATAATCTTTAAGGTTGCTTTTATTTTTCAAAGATTAAAGTCATATGAACGGAAAGGTTTCACAGCTCTTAACTTCCCTTTAAAAAATATTAGATACAAGCACTTGTCTTTCTTTAGGCCAAATTAATTAGAGCTCTTTTTACAGACATCATACACAGTACATACACAGACAGGCAGAAGGAAACCCAGTCACTGGGTGGGGTCCTCCAGGAGACAGAGCTAGGAAAACATGCAGATATGAACCAGAGGGGACTCATCCTCTAAGGCAGTATTGCTAAACCAAGCCTTGCCAAGTGGTTACTGGCCATGCCCCAAGGATGTAAAGCAAGATGGAGGCTTGCAGGACAAGCCACACAGACATGCAAAGCACACCAGATTTGGCCACAGCCCAAGACTAGCTCCACAAATCCTTCTTCATAATTAAAGCTTTACAGAAAATATGAACAGTGATAGTTGGGGGACCTGGTCTAGTAAAGGGGGAAAAAAACTTTAAAAGTTAACTGCTGACGGGGTGGAGAAGAGGAAAGAAAAAACAATTTAATTCCTTGGGAAGAACCTCTTATTCTTATGCAGCTGGGTACTCCACCTGGGAGAAAAGATGAAGCTAAATTACTGTCCAACAGAGTTGAAACCCTTTGGCTGGTGAAGGGGAAGGCCGCCTCAGCCTGGCTGGAACCCTTTGGCTGGTGAAGGGGAAGGTCGCCTCAGCCTGGCTGGAAACCCTTTGGCTGGTGAAGGGGAAGGCCACCTCAGCCTGGCTGGGAACTGGCCTGCAGATTGTGCAGAACCCTTGGGCCATGTGTCCCAGCCCCAGCAGGGAGTGGGGAGTGGTGGGGAGCTGCTGCTTACTGGTCCCTCCTGAAAGATGAAGGAAAAGGCCATGAAAAAGCCTGGGAGTGACAGGGCAGGTGGGGACGCTGTTTCCCCCACCCTCAGAAGTCTGAGTACGAAAAGACTTAGAAGCAACAGTGAGAGGTTTTGAGTCCTCATTTCACTCACCACTTCTCAAGCCCCACATTGGGTGCCAAAAATGTTGCAGGGCTTTTCCTTAGTTCAGCTAAAGATGGGGTCCTTTTGCATCCCATGACCATGAAAATTTAGGCTCACAGACAATTTGAAGGGTGCACGAAGTAGGGTTTTATTGGTTGAAAAGGAAGAAAAGGGGAAAATGGACTAAGCCAGAGTCCCTGCTAGGATGCTTCCTGCCTAGTGGTTCATATCCCAGGTTCCACCCAGGCTCCTTCCTGCTGCAAATGTCGTGAACTTCCCAAGGCTCCACCTCAGTGGGCAGGCTGGTTGGGGCTTATCCAGGGACCCCCTCCCCAACCTGGCTGTCTCAAAATGAAAGAAGAAGAGAATAAAAGAAGGAGGGAAGGAAATAAGGAAGGTAGGAAAGAAAAAAGAAAGGAAGACAGTATTATCTTAAAAATTGTGTTGTAGTTTCTAGACTGAAGTTCTTTAACCATACCACAGCTTTTAAATGGACTATGCAAGTCACTTTTAATAGTGTAACAAGCTGGCCAGGTGTGGTGGCTCATGCCTGTAATCCCAGCACTTTGGGAGGCCGAGGCGGGCAGATCACAAGGTCAGGAGATCGAGACCATCCTGGCTAACATGGTGAAACCCCATCTCCACTAAAAATACAAAAAATTAACTGGGCATGGTGATGGGCACATGTAGTCCCAGCTACCCGGGAGGCTGAGGCAGGAGAATGGTGTGAACCCAGGAGGCAGAGCTTGCAGTGAGCCGAGATCATGCCACTGCACTCCAGCCTGGGCAACAGAGGGAGACTCTGTCTCAAAAAAAAAAAAAAAAAGTGTAACAAGCTTAGACGCTCACATACTCTAAGTAGAAGATTATGTAGGCCTGGAAAAAATGGTAGGTTACTGCCAGTCATGCAGCATCTTTATTAGAAAATTCATTGATTAGAAAGGAGAGAGGAAGTGAGCAGATTCTGGAGCATAAAAAGGGGAAAGAATAGCAGCTCTGAAATTAGCATATTTGCTTAAATTTCCGAGTCTATAAAACACTATAAAATCTATGAAGTAACTTCATAATCTATAAAATCTACTTCACAGTTATTACAAAGATTAGATGAGCTAATACATTGAAAATTCATGCACATAGTAAGTACTCACTCAGGTAAGCGCATCCTAATCAGAACATGTGGTTTAGGAGAGATTCTCAGTGATCCTGTATCCTGAAGAATGCTTTCTGTTCTGAAAGGAAACATAATCAAAAAGCTTGTCTTGGCCGGGCGTGGTGGCTCAGGCCTGTAATCCCAGCACTTTGGGAGGCCAGGACGAGCGGATCACGAGGTCAGGAGATCGAGACCATCCTGGCTAACACAGTGAAACCCCGTCTCTACTAAAAAATACAAAAAACTAGCTGGGCGTGGTGGCGGCGCCTGTAGTCCCAGCTACTCGGGAGGCTGAGGCTGGAGAATGGCGTGAACCCGGGACGCAGAGCTTGCAGTGAGCTGAGATCCGGCCACTGCACTCCAGCCTGGGTGACAGAGCAAGACTCCGTCTCAAAAAATAATAATAATAAAAATAAAAAAAGCTTGTCTCCTTGGACAAACTGATGGAGAGGAAAAAGCAGGGTCAAAGCCAAGGCTTAACAGAGGAAATGCAGCAATTGGGAATCGGACAGCTGATTAGACACTAGTAGCTCAATAAGCACTATTGGAAAACAAATGCAAAAAAGTGAGAATCCTATTTTTCAATGCTTAAGTATCAGAAAAGGAAAATATTGACAAAACTCAATGCTAAAAAGGATGTCAATAGATAGGCACTTTTATAAACTAATGGAGGGTTTGTGAATTGGTAAACTTGTTTTTGGAGGACAGATTAGCAATTGTACCAAAATCTATAATTTTAAATGCATATACATGGAAGTTCTCTTTGTAGGAATTTTCTCTGAGAAAATTAATAAGCAAGTACATAAAGATGTTTATCAAGAATTTTTAAAAGTTATTTTATATATAATAAAACTGAGTAATTTAATTATCCATCAGTAGAGGGCTTAGTTTAATAAATTAAATATATCCAGATAGTGGTATACTGTTCGACATAGTTCTTATAAGCATAGATTTTGGAGTCAGTCTGTCTGAGTTTAAATCTAGTCCTACCTCTTACTACTTGTATGATTTTGATCACATTATTTATCTTTGCTTAAATTTCCTAGTCTATAAAACACTTTATAAAATCTATAAAGTAACTTCATAATCTATAAAATCTACTTCACAGAGTTATTACAGAGATTAGATGAGCTAATACATTAAAAATTCATGCACATAGTAAATACTCAATATGTGTTAGATATAAATACAGTTGAACAACATGGGGGTTGGGGAACTCACCCCAGTGCAGTCAAAAATCCTTATATAGATTTAGACTCTCCCAAAACTTAACTTCCAATAGCCTACTGTTGACTGGAAGCCTTAACAATAACATAAACAGTCGATTAATGCATACTTTGTAAGCTACTGGTATTATATATTGTATTCTTAGAATAAAGTATGCTAGAGAAAGTAAAATGTTATTAGGAAAATAATAAGAAAGAGAAAATACATTTACTATTCATTGAGTGGAAGTGGATTGTCATAAAAGTCTTCATACTCTTCATCTTCACATCAAATAGGCTAAGGAGGAGGAAGAAGAGGAGACATTGGTCTTGCAGTCTCAGGAGTGGCAGATGTGGAAGGTAGAAGCAGAGGCAGGGGAGGCAGGTACACTTGGCATAACTTTACGAAAACACATCCGACTCTTTTTCCTTTTTTTTTCTCGAAAATATGTTTCTATATAGTACCAATCCTTCTACCACCGTTTGCTTAATTTCATATCATAAAAGAGTCCATGTCATTAATGTCAAAAGCAGTCTTGAATAATCAGAACCATTCTGCATGATTGTCTAACATCAATTTGTTTTCTGGCATCGCATCTTCTATGTCTTCTTCCTCATAATTTGTCATTGATTTGGAAGCACTCCTGTCCATCAAGTTGTCTTCGGTTAATTCCTCTGGTGTGGTATCTATTGGCTCTTAAATTTCTCCAAGATTCTTATCTTGAAATCCTTCACCTCCTACATTTTTTAACTTCCATATCCACAGTCTCTTTTATAATTTCCTTGACTGGCTCTGTTGTAAATTATGTAAAATCATGTACAATATCTAGACACAGTTTTCTCCAGCAGGAATTTTATGTTTCTGCTCAATGGTATTCATGGCTTTTTCTATAATGATGGCATCTTCAATTGAATTATGCCATTGAAGATAATTCTTTTAAACTTTCATGATGTTATTTCTATCAGGGTTCTCTTCCACAGTGTTGATAATCTTTTTCATAGAGTACTGTGTCTAATGAGCCTTAAAGGTCCTTATGATCCTCTGATCTTGAGACTGCATTAGAGATGTTGTGTTTGGGGGTAGGTGGACCACTTTGATGCCTTAAGTGTTGACCTCATGGTGTTCTGGGTGGGCAGGGGCATGTCTAATAAAAGGTAGTATCTTACTGGCAAAGTACTTTCTGACTTCAGAGATAAAGCACTGATGGAACCAGTTTGGAAAAAAAGAGTTCTTGTTGTCCAGGCCTTCATATTGTACAATCTTAAAACTGGAAGCCTGTGTTTATCTTTTCCATCATGACTAAGGAATTAGCAGATTTATAGGTGATGACAATCCCGATCATAAACCTGACTGTGTTTTCACACAATAGTAGAGTTAGCCTATCCCTTCCTGCCTTAAATCCTGGTGCTCACTTCTTTTCCTTACTATAATAATAAATTTTCTTTGTGGCATTTTTTTCCAGGATAAGCCACTTTCATCTACTAAAATCATATACTAAAAACCTTTTTGGGCAGTATCTTTTCTCCTCAATGATTTTCTTAATGATGTGTGGGAACTCATCTGCTGCTTCTTGGTCAGCAAAAACTGCTTCTCCTGTTATCTTGACATTTTTAAATCCAAACCTTTTTCTAAAATTATTAAACCATCCTTTGCTGACATTGAATTCTCCAGCTTTAGATTCTTCACCTTTCTTTTGTGTAAAGTTTTCATATGATGACTTTGCTTTTTTCAAATCATATTACAGCCTACAGGTATGTCTTTGTGTTTTCTTTCACTTTTTTTAGGGACCCAGGCTGGAGTGCAGTGGCGTGATCATGGCTCACTGCAGCCTCAACCTCCTGAATTCAAACAATGCTTCCACCTCAGTCTCCCAAGTAGCTGGGACTATAGGGCATGCCTTTCTTAGAGCAATCCTGGTGCCACTAAAAGCTGCATTTTCAATATGAGATAAAAGTGTATTTTATAAAAAGTGCAAGATGTTCATGCCTGCTGGCATAGCTGCAACAGTGGCTTGTGTGAGAGATCACTTTTTACAGCAATACCCAATTTACTGGACAAACAAACTGCTCAAGCAAGCATGATTAGCATTGTATGGCATTTTAAAAGGATGCTTTCAATGCTTGATCTTACCACAGTAGCAACAGGAGGTAGCTACAAAATTGTTACAATAGGAGAGTATGGTACCACAGTTAATTTTACGCAGTTATAATTTAATACTGCATCTTTATGTTTGTTCACATTTCTCTGGACTGTGAATGGCACTATGCATGGTCTGTGTTTGTATAGATTTTGATTAATGTTAACTTTTTATAATAGAGTTGTATATATCTTATGGTAGTAAATAAATGATAAAGTAGAGTATTATATACATGTATGAATTCATGACATAGTTTTTTCTTAATTTTTTCGGTATCTGTAGGCTACACGGTTCATCTGTGAGTTTTCAGATTGTTGCAAATCTTCCACAAATTTTCTAATATAGCTTTTGAAAAAAATCCATCTATCAGTGGACCCCTGAAGTTCAAACTCATGTTTATCAAGGGACAACTGCATTATTATGCAAACATTATAAGTTACAATAGCTAAGTTAACTTGAAAAATAAACATGTTGAGCAAAAGTTACAGGGTAGATAATTATACAGGTTTCCATTTATATAGAATAATTTATGTGTGATTGCTTGTGTAGAAAGGGTTCTGAAAATATTCTTACTAAAAGGTTAATACTGGATATCTCTGATGGTGGGATTTTGGAAGATTTTTCTTTTCTTTTTTTCTTATTTTCTAGTATAATATTTTTTACTAACATATAATAACTCCTAAAATTGCCAGCTAGGACATTTAGAGCAACTTTTCTGCTGAGGAAAACTAAAAATCTACATGCAATATAAAAATAACAATCTTAAAGCGCTAAAGAGGCAACTAGATAGTGTGTGCATCCCAACATCCTAAAGCAGGTGGTTTGACGGAATAGTGAAATGGCCTTTTGAAGACTACAGCACCAGCTAGGTGGCAATGCCTTGCAGGGTTGAGGCAAGGTTTTCCAGAAAGCTGTATGTGTCCTGAATCCAGCAATACAAGGTGTTGTTTCTCCCACAGTCCGGATTGCTGAATCAAAGGGTGAAAATGAGAGTGGCACCACTTACTCTTCTGTCCAGTGACCTCTACTTGCAAAAATCGTTCTTCTGTTCCCATGACTTTATGCTCTCCTGGCTTAGAGGTCTTAGTTCCAAAGGAGGAAATACTTCCACAAGGAAATATAGCAATAATTCCACTGAACTGGAAGTTAAGACTGCCACCCAGACACTTCGGACTCCTCATGCCTCTGAATGAACAGAAAAGAAGACAATTACTGTGCTGGCTGAGGTGATTAATCCTGACTACAAAGGACAAATTGGACTGCTATTCTGCCATGGAGGTAAGGAAGAGTATATGTGGAATATGGCAGATCCCTTAGGGCATCTTAGTATTACCATGCCCTGTGATTAAAGTCAATGGAAAACTACAACCCAATCTAAGCAGGACCACTAACAGCCCAGACCTTTCAAGAATAAAAGTTTGGATCAACCTACCGGGTAAAGAACCACAACCAGCCAAGATGCTTGCTGAAAGCAAAGGGAATGCAGAGTGGGTGGCAGAAAGTAATTATAAATACCAGCTATAATTACATGACCAGTTACAGAAATGAAGACTATAATTGTCAAGCATATTTTCTCATTTTGTTGGAATATGTGTGTGTATCTCTTTGTTTTCTTTCTTCTTTCATTCCCTTATGTAACATAAAATATATTGACTTTATATCATAGTATTTAGTACTGATAATTTTATATGAGAGTATTTAAGTTATGAATATCAAGAAGAAAAGTAAATATCACTCAAGAACTTTACCTTTTCTTCTAGGGCAGAGGCTAGTGCATTTTTGGTTGTATGCAGAATAGTTGTATCACATTAGGTGGAATTTTGACCTTATTTGTCTTTATTTGAAGATTAAGTATGGCTTAAGGAGACATGTATGAGTGCCAAGTTGACAATGGATGGACTTGTGATGGTTAATTTTATGTGTCAACTTGATGGCCATAAGATGCTCAGTAGCTGGCTAAACATTATTTCTGAGTGTGTCTGTGAGGGTGTTTCTGGAAGAAATTAGCATTTGAATTGGTAGACTGAGTAAAGCAGATGACCCTTCCAATGTGGGTGACCATCAAACAATCCAAAAGGGCCTAAGTAAAACAGAAAGGTGGAAGAAGGTTGAATTAATTCTGCCTGATTGACTGAGCTGGGAAATGGATCTTCTCTGTCCTTGGTGCTCCTGGTTCTCAGGCCTTCAGACCTAGATAGGAATCTATACTATTGATTCTCAGGCTTTTTAACTACACTGCTGGTTTTCCTGGGTCTCCAGCTTGCATGTATATATACATATATGTTCAGACACAATGACCAGCATGCAACAGATAACCAGATAGACAAGGAAATAAGACATGAAAATATAAATAAATTTAAAATATTGGAATTGTCAAACACAGACTATAAAACTTCTAAGCCATAAAAGTCAACTTGATCTGCAGAAAACAGGAAGTAATAAAATGTGATATAGCAGATATTTAAAAGAAACAAAAGAATGTCTAGAACTAAAAATGATATAACTTAAATTAAGAATTAAATAATGGGTTAACTACCACAGTAGACCCAACTGAAGACAGGATTAGTATATTGGAAAATACATCAGAAGAAATTATCTAAAACAGCACAGAAAAATAAAAAAATATAAAAAAGAAAAATAAAAAAGAGAGGATAAGAGACACATGTGGTAGAATATGAATCTCAGAAGGAGAGACAAGTAAAAATGGGGCAGAGGCAAATTTAAAGAGATAATTGCTAACAATTTGCTGTAACGAAACCCGCAGATTTAAGGAGGGCATCACATGTCAAATGGTATATTTTTTTAAAAAAATCCACCCCATCAAAATGAAGCTACAAAAAAAAAAAAAAAAAATCAAAGAGCAAATATTTTAAAACATGTAGAGAAAAAGATGCAACTTACCATCAAAGGCACTACAATTACACAGACAGTTGACTTTTCAACAGCCACAAAAACGATTAGTGAGTAGTAGAAGAACATGGAGTCAAAGTGTTAAAAAAAATCTACTGATCTAGAATTCTATACCAAACTAAGATATTCTTCAACATTACAGAAGAAATGAGAACAAACATGAACACTATCAGACTTACACCAAAGAAAATTCTAAAGGATATGATTTAGACAGAAAGATAGTAATCCCAGATGGGAAGTCTAACATGTAAGAAGGAATAAAGAACAAACACAGTGAAAAATATGTAGGTAAACCTAAATGAACTTTGATTGTATAAAAAATAAGAGTATCTTAAAAAGTGTATCTTATAAAGTATCTTATAAGATACTTATAAAGAGTATCTTATAAAGTGTTTGCAATAAAGTGTTTACAATAAAGTGTATATACACATATACACATATATAATGAATAACTGGAGATTTAACATCATTCTTCTCTTGAGTCTTAGGTGAATTTGGTAAGAATGCCACCTATCAGTGTAAGAAGAATAAGCACAGGAAAGTTATCTGAAAGACTCCTTGAGCCACAGCAGCTTTAAGCAGTTACATATTTGGAGAGAAATACCATATTGTGGTCAAGGAAAGAATAGTGGACATCAAGGGGTGTTTTGTTTTGTTTTTCCTGTAATCACCTTCCTTTAATCTTGGAATAACACCTTCCTTGTCCTTGGGAAAACTCATTCCCCGTTCGTGTGTGTTTTTTTATGCTGTCAATCATAAATACCAGTAGTCATGAGGACGGGCATCTAGTCTAAGCCAAGTCAATCATCATTTTTCCCTAGAATATTTTTTTTCAATTGGTGCTATAAAATGGCATAAATCTCCCCCTGATGAAAGCATGTGAGTCAAGGGAGTGGCTGATAGTCAATTCCCAACCAAGTGAAGGAAGCTGATCTTAAAAAATGAACTGGACAACAGAGAGGAGTAAAGAAGGAATCGCAAGAAGAGAAACTTAGTAGCATTCAAGTCCTTTGTTCCATTAGCTCTGAGGGTTAGCTCCTTCTCTTACGAAATATTTACCTTTTTACCGAAGCCAATTCAAGTCATAATTGTTCTGTGAAACGCAAAGCGAGGCAAGCAGTGCTGATGACCGTGCTTAAGGATAAGTTTAAGGTATTAAAACTAAACCACAGAAACAGATCAGAGACCAGGAGAATGGAGGCAGATGATTCACTTAATTGGGATGGATCAAAGCAATTGAACAACTGTTTAGAATTGGCTAGAGGCCCATTTCTGAGTTTTTTGTGTCTTTTTTTGCCATCTGCATTTTATGGGGACAGAAGAAACACACTGAAGAAGCCTTTGGATGTTGCACAGAACTATTTTAAAAACTTTTATTTTAGGTTCAGTGGATATGTGCTGATTTGTTATATAGGTAAATTCATATCACAGGGGTTTGGTGCACAGATTAGAACTCTTGATACTAAAGTCCCAGGTTATCTGTGGCAGTTATGGAGAACCAAGAGACCTGGATTTAAAAATAGAATGGTTTTGAGATGATACATGGAATAAACATAAACAAGTTGAAAACAGTTTACACTAGTCAGAAAGCATTTATTTTTAACTATTAATTATTAGTTTTTAAATTTTGCTAGATAGCCATGTTAACTCACTGCTTAGGGATTAAAATTAGCACTAATTTATGCTATAGCAGTTATAAAGAATTAGATAACTTTTGAAAATGTTGCACTACTTGGGAGCAATATCAGTCCCAGGCATAAATACCCAGGAATGGAGCCAAGGGAAGGAGAGACAGGGCTTAGCTGTGTTCTCCTTTATTCTTGTACCTCACATCTACTCTATCTGCCTGGGTCAAAAGCTCCCACCAGGGCCAGTGGTTCCAGATAGATCCAACTTCCTCACAGCAACATATGAGAATGATGAGCAAATTCAGAAGCAGGTGTGTATTTTCCTGGCTTGATACCTTAGACTTACTTCCTGGGGAAATGAACCATTAACCATGTTGCTAGATCAGACCTGCAAACCTCCAACCTCCAATATACCTCTTTGGAAGCCCAGACTTAACCTAAGTGTTCCATGGCTTAATCTCTGTGTCCTCTCACACACCACTCACCACAGTTCTTTTTTTCAAGTAAAGGTTCCATAAGTGTTTGGGGTCAGTATAATTTATGGAGAATTTAGTTTGCATGTGTTCCTTTGTACTTATCTTTTCTTCACCCTTGTTAGCAGGGATCTAGGGCCTTATTATTTCTGTGCCATAGAAGTTTTTTGCAAGGCAGAAAGCAAAAGCTATGGAAGGTAAAAGACTGTCCTTTGCAAAAGCCTAAGGTAATTAAAGAAAGAATATGAACAGCCTATGTTCACTTCCAAGGGCTGCTCTAAGAAATTGCGCATAAACCTGGTGGCTTAAAACAACAGAAATTTATTTCATAGCTCTGGAGTACAGAAGTCCAAAATTAAGGTATCACAGGGTTGGTTTCTTCTGGAGCCTCTGAGACGGCGTCTGTTTCATGCCTCTCTCCCAGCTCCTGGTGACTGTTGCAACTTCCGGCATTCTTTGGCTCTGTCTTCACATGGCTTCCACACTGGGTCTCTGTTTTCTTTGATAAGGACACTTGTCATTGGATTTGGGACCCACCCTAATGCAAGATGATCTCATGTTGAGATCCTTACCTTAGTTCCATCTGAAAAAAATCTTATTCCAAATAGATACATACTGAGGGTCCAAGTGGACATACCTTTTAGAGGAATACCACTGAACCACTATAGAGCCTCAGTGGTCGATGAGTGAGAAGAAGGAGAGATTTTTCTCCTGATTAAATGATTTTGGAGCTATGGGGAGGGAGAGAGTGAAACCACATTACCATTTGGTAGCCATAACCCAAGGAGGAGATGAAATTCGGAGGGGAAGGCAGCATGGTACACCTACACATAAGCAGACTGAGCCCAAGGCCCTGCCTCCTCAACCCCCAGTCTGACAGTGAATCTGTCACTCAGCCAAGAGCAATCAGACTTCCAGGGATTGCTGTGGGTTTGGCCATAAGAGGTGAGAGGTAATCTTGATATCCAGGCAGTTGGAGACTCTTGCTCACTATCTTCTGAGCAAGATAAGCCTCCCCAGATTCCTGTGCAGCCTAGGAAGGGAGGGGTCCCCACAGCAACTGGACTGAATCTCTCACCAGACACTTGAATTGGCAGCTCAGAGTTGGACTTTTAAGTTTGAAGAAAATACAGCTAAATTTTCCAGACTGAGATTCATTGCTGCTCTGTTAAACAAAATCCCCAAATATAAGCTCCATGGATTTATAGTAGTTGGCCTGGTTTTCCCAGGTTTTAGCCATGTGGCTCCCCCCTCCTGCTATCCTTGTGAGTGCTGAGGTCTGCTGGTTAGCTCTAGGTAAGAGAACACAGCAGATGCTGGGCCACACTGGTGGGTTGTGGTGGTATCAGATCTATGGACAGAGGTGGTGGCCAAGACCAGCTCCAGGGACTGAGCCTCCAAAAGGACACTGGGATACCTTCCTTTCTAGTTGGAATCCACCCATCACTTTTCATCTGGAATCATTTCTGTAACAAAAAGAGGGTAGGTAGGAAAGAGAAAAGACAGACCTTGTTGGTGAAATGCAAGGGGAGCCAAGTTCAGGTATCGTGCAAGGCTATGGAGTAGGAAAAGAACAGAGCTGGGTGATCATTTCCACTATGTGGATGCAATACAGTTGATGTGTACTTTGGGCTGGTTTGGTTTTTTAAATGGAACATTTCCCCTGCTAATAAGTTAGAGAACTCAGTTCCTCTTTTTATAAGTGGGTGTGGATGACGTAGTTCTATTGACACTTTGCTATGTTTTTTTCCAACTGTAGCTCTTTTATCTTCTCACACCTTTCAGCTACAGATTTATTCCTCATATTCACTCCTCTCTTTCCTACCTCCCTATTTCTATAGGTGTTTATGTCCTTTTAACGAGCTCAGCACAAAGCTGCTGCCATTTATTGAGTTCTGACTGTGTGCCAGGTATGTGTTCAACACAATACACGTGCATATTTCTCTTAATCTTCCTTGCAACTTTAAATGTATTATGTGTATTATCTCCAGTTTACAAATGAGGAAATAAGCCCAGAGAGGTTCAGTAACTTGCTCAAGATTGCACAGCTCATAAGAGGTAGAACTGGAATTTAAGGTAATATCTGTCTGATATAAGGCCAAGCTTGCAGCACTGCTTCCTGGCACTGTGCTGTTCTCTGAAGTAAGAGGCAGTTCTTGGAATTCTCACTTTAGTATCTGTAATGTTGGTGGAAGGTGAATGACTGTTGCATCTCAGCTGCTGCTCCCAGGTAGTAGCAGGACCAAACTGCCCAGGGCTCTGGGTGTTTGCTGTTGGCAGGAGCTCCTCCCGGGCTGCCTGATGCTCCAAGTAGGCAGGCCATTAGGGAGCCCCCCAAGGTGATGGCTGTTATTTTCAGCTCAGGGATCTGAGCAGAACCCCCAAAGAAAGAGTTATTTCAAACTGGGCCTTTGTTCCTTCCTCTTCCAGTGACTGCAATTCTGGGCCCCAGCTGGAGGTCTAGATTGCAAGATCAGGAAGGAGCTGGGCCAGTTTTCTGGTTGCTTCTTGGCACTAAGCTCTTGTGTTTTCACAGCAGCCGCAGGCCCTACATCCTTCCTGGAGACCCCAGGGTGGAACACAAGCAAATTCATCTCTTTTCACTTCCCCAGCCCCTGGCATGGTGACTCTTGATTTGCTATACTCAGAGCCTGTCATTGTTGGGTAGGGGCTTCCATATGGCCCCCATTTGAAATGGATGGTTTTTGAGGGGCTCCTGGAAATGTGTTACAGGTGAGCTCCTGGACACTTGGCTTGCCTACTGCTTCTTCAGCTCTGTGTGCTTTGCCTAATTGCGTTTTCTCTGCCGATCTGTCTGAGTAAAGTTTTTCTATCCCACTTTGTCCGAAGTCTACATGATACATCTGGTACCCATTTGGCTGAGGTGGGGGCAGGAGCAGGGTGATTAATTGAATGCTTGGCACAGGGCTGCAAGAAGAAAACTGAGAAGAAAGGCAAGAACTGGGAGAGCTTAGAGAATGCTCTAATGCTTGGAGCCTTTGCACAGTCCTGAAACTCCACAATCTCTGTTCCTCCACTTGGTTTCTGTTTAGAAACAGAGCCTCAAAAAAGGCAAGAGAAAGACTTTGATGAGATTCTGAAACTAGATTGCAACTCCTGTTTTAGTATAAACCCCGCAGTGCTCCATCTTTCTCCCACAGGGCCCATGGCTTCTCGGTAGGTGGCTAGGGTATCACTAAGCTCTGATTGTGGAAGGGGAGAAAGAAAGAGCTGGGAAAGATCACCTGTCTGTGTCTATTTTTGTACCCATCTAATTTGGAGCCTCTGGTTCTGCAGTGGGAATTTTGGCTCCCGATCTTGGTCTGGTTCCCAGGATACTGAGTAGAAGTAAAAGTGAAGCGGCACCACTTGGAATCCCTGCTTCTGACAGGGGTCCAGGGCCAGCCCAGGCACTGCATGGGCTCTTTCTGCCTGTCTACCTGTCGGTCTGTCTCGTTCTGTGCTTCTGATTTTGAAAAACCAAAAAGAGCATGGACCCTAGAGTCACAAAGTGTAAGTTTCAGATCTCAGCTCCTGCTAGTTGTGTCATCTGGAAAGTGGCTATTAACTTTTTGGAGCCTCAGTTTCCCCCCTATAAAATGTGACAATTCACACGTTGTTCCAAGGAGTAGATGACATGATTCAAAACACATGTCAGCTCTGCACCTCTCTAAGGACTCTCCACTCAACCCTAAAAGGAAAATAGTGTCATCACCGTCAGCATCCCTGTTTTATGGAGGAGGAAACTGAGGCACAGAGATGTTAAGTGACCTGTCCGTGGTCTCACAACCAGTAAGTGGCAGAAGTGGCCAGAGTCCAGGAAGGGAGTCTGGCCCAGAGCCTGCGCAGGGAAGCCTGCTCTGCTGCCTTTGTAAAGCTGGGGTGCTCCGGTGCTGGGCCTGGACAGAGGAGGCACCCACTCAACAGCAGCCCTGACTCTTACCACCCCGGGGATGCCGAAGCTGCAGCCTATTATTCCAGCCGCCGTCTATAAGAACAATGGCCCTGGGGGCCAGCAAGCAGAGAACAAGAGCGACTCAAGGAGAGGAAACCACGGCAGGGGCTGAGGCTCTCACAAAAGTAAGGGCAGCGGGGGCAGCCCGAGGAGGTGGGGAAGGGCACACGGGAAACGAGGTCGGCGCGCAGGCCTGCCTTGGCCGCCCTCCCTCCCTCCCTCCGCAGGCCCTGGGGCTCCTCCGGGTCGCGCTCTTGAAATTCATCGTCAGCTTCCGAGCGGCCCTCGCACAACCGCAGCCAGCCCCGGCGGCTCCTTGCCTGCCTGTGTACCCTTGAGGCGACTGCTGTCTTCCCTAAACGGCTCCAGATTTAGGACTCCTCCATCTCATTGCTCTTCCCCAGCCGCCTGGCGCTTTCAACTGGGCCCGACACGCTTCTGGGACTTGGTCACGGTCCCTGCCTCTCCTGATGAGAGCCCGCGCCTCTAATTCGGGTCCCCCCTGCACCCTCCCTGAGCCCTGCCCGCGCTGTCATTACGGTGCTGTCGCTGCTCCCGCAGGAAGCAGGCGGCGGCAGCTCTCTCTAGCCCGAGGCCAGACCCAGGCCCGCTACGCCGCCACCGCGCGGAGTGGATCCAACCCCTGCGGACAGGCAGCCTGCTTGGGTGTTGTTCCTGAAGTGCACAGGGAGGCTCCTGGGAAGAGAGGGAGACTTTAAGAAGGAGAAAGGTGCGTTTACAGGATGGATTTGAAACAATCACACTTTTCTGGTCTGCCCAAGACACCTCACACCCAAAAGAAGCAAAGAGGTGTTCTGGAGGGAGGACAGAGGGAGATGCTGCAGGTGCCCTATGGCTGGCCATGTCATGATCTGACACCTTGGTAGTGTCTGGGTACACGATTCCTTATGTATTTTGCATGCAAATCTAGTCAGATTGGGCCTTGAAAGGAGCCCTGCCTGGTAGACTTCACCCCCTTGGGCAATCTGGGTGTGAACTCTGGCTCAGCAAGTTAGTTATCTGCTCTGAACTTCTTTCCTCTTATGAAAATGAGGATAACAGTGGCGCTGTCGTGTGGAAATGACAAGTCACCCGAACTACCTGGCACATAAAAGGTCCTCAAGAAATGATAGGCCCTTCTTTGTTAAGGCCTCTGGCCCCCATACTACTATGCATAACTTTTGGTCTATCTGTCTCTCTTACCTTCTCCCCAAGGCCAGCACCGAAATGGTACTCACACTGTGCTAGACTCTATTGGCTTGATGGGTTGGATTGCTGCTAGCTAGCCAGTGAGGGTAGAGACGTCTATGTCTGAACGTCGGGATATCTACAGGAGTGACTTTCAGTGTTCTCTTGCCCCATAATGATGGCAGACCCACAATTCCACAACCATGGCAAGGGAAGGGTATGTAAGAGATCAGACCTCTTAGGGATAAGGGTCTCTGTCACTGCACTAAACAAGCAACTTACACTAACTAAACGCTGACCAAGGACGAGGGAAATGGAGAACGGGTGGTAGAAATAAGTAATGTTTACCAAGTATGGCCTTGAGATCAGCTGTGGCAGGGGATCAGAGCTTGTGTCACTCATACTCTTGCACTAAGTCCTGGTAAAGGCTGCAGCCTTGAAAAAGACTCAGATTAGGTTTAGAGGGTCCATGACAGATAGGCAAGGTACAAGGGATATCTCTTGTGTCCCATTTCAAATCCTCCCAGTGTCACTCCCTACTCTTCTGACCATTGCAGTGGCTACTTCTGCAAAGGTGTCAGAACAGCTTTCTCTGCAGCAATGTGGCAATGTCTGCCCCAGGACCCCTCTGAAGCTGCTGTGTGGAATGCCTGTAGAATCCACTGGGCACTCATCCATGGACAGCCTGGAGATGTGAGGAAGTTAGTGTCAAGAACCACCTTTGACCAATGGAAGGCAGGATCCTATGGATAAACGCTCAACCATTTTACTCCCCAAGCAGATAAATACAAGCTGCATCCTATCAGGATCTTCAGAAGGTCCCATGGAATTGACCATCTGTTGTCCTAGGAGCAGCCCATTCACTTATGCATCCTTGCCCTTCTGCTGTTTCACTCCTCAGATCCTGTCTCTGGATCCCTAGGATCGCTTTTTATAACAACTACCTTGGGATAAGTCTTTGTTTTAGGCACGACTTTTAGGGGAACCCAGGCTAAGCTAGCCATTTATAAAGTTTAAGGACAAAAGGGAAGATGCAAAGAAAATATTTGCACAAAGTGGACACATTAAAGAAGTATCATAAAACTGCCAGGTGTGCTGAGTGCCTATTTGGGGTATGCAGTAATGTGATGAAGGTAAACTTATTAGCATCTTTGTGTTTTCTGCCACAACTTTGAGCTCCTCAGGTGTAGTCACAAGATATGTGGATATAGACTTAATCTTGAATGTGCATTTACCAGATGAGTTTGACAGAAAGAGGAAGGTTAGAAAAACAACAGAATGCACAAAGCAGTAATTATAATGGTGAACCAAGGAATTAAGCAGAACAAGAAGGTACGTGAGGATAAAGAGAAGAACATATATAATGTATCTTTTGTATATTTATAACGAGATAAAAATGGTAGGGTCAATAGATTGATTTCAGAGCATGGGGAGTACTGAAATACAGATTTTGGAAGTGGTACCTTAACTGGTGGTGACAGGGTTAGGGACACAATCATGAGAGTGTGGCTGAGGTGAAATAGAGATTAATGATTGTTGGAGGTGAGGAGGTCAGGGAACTCAGAGGGCAAGGTATTCCACTATTCTACAAGGTAGTTAAAGTTACCAAGAATGGTGATAGGAATGGGGGTAGAGCGCCAGGTGTTAAAGTTATTAATGAATGAAGGGAGTGAGTTGGTAGATGACAGTAGCAGATATGGATGGCAGATGGTCAAGTTTGGTGACATGAATTGCAGAGGATCTAGGGGCTTTGAAGGAGGGGAGAAGATAACTGAATTTAAAGTACAATGTCACATTTATTCCACTTTCACTCTGATATAAGGAGAATAAGGTGGGACAGGAATTGTCTCCATTTGAGACGCTGCAGATGAAGGGGACAGCCAAATTTCCATTAAGGCAAGATATAAAGAGACCTTATGAAAAGGGACAAAAGATATAGGGGAACTTGGTGATGGTGGATCCTGAGCCTCAGGATGCATAGTATGTGAAGGTTGGCAACATGGATAGGGAGTGAGAAATGGAGATAATACTTGTCTTATAGGACTATTGCAAATACGAGAGATAATTTTATGTAATGTTGCCAGTAGAATGTCTGATGAAGATGATGATGATGATGATGATGATCATTGCCAGAAGAACAAGAGTTAAAGGGGAAGCACTGGTAATGTCAGAAGAAGCACTCATTTGGGAATCAGAATGTTCTCAGGTCTCTTCCTGGCTCTACTATTAACTAGCTGTGTAGCCTTAGGCAAATCAATCACCTTTCTTCTGTGGGCCATGTATAAAAGGAAAGAGTTAGATAACATCAGTGATTGTCCACTAGGAGGTGGCAAGGTGGTCATGTGTCAAATACATATGATAATTTCCTAAAGCACTTTTTCAAAACATGTGTATTTGGGGTCCCCCAATAGGTCAAATTTCATTTTCTGGGGGTAAGAACCCAGAAAATGCATTTCAAAAAAGTTTTTCAGGTAATTTAATAAATGCTCCCTCCACGCTCAGCCCCATTTTTTTTTTTTTCCTTTGGGAAACTGCTTTGCCAAGAAGCTAGTCTTTTCTCTCCCAATGTCATAACTCATGAAAATGTCCGAAAATGATAGCGAGAAAGACATGGTTTGTCCATCAGAGCTGGGTCAGAGCATTTATCGGAAGAGACAGATGGCCTGAGATCTTCCCTCAGTGGGTGGATGGCCAATGGGCAAGTAGCAATATTTTTACAGCTTCATTCTTTGGGCATTTCCCCCATCCAAATACATAAGAATGAGAATTAAGTCAGCACAGTGCAGGAATTTTTTGGTTTGTTTAATGTCAGACCACACCATTTGCTGCTGCACAGCCTAGCCATTGGCTTGCTTTGAGGAAGGTGGCTCCTTGGGGAGAAGGGGGTCTGAGAAAAGCACAGGAAGACTGGGGCAGAAATGGGGAGTGAACCCAGCACACAGAGCACAGACCAGTGTCTTACTCATCTCTGTATCCTCAGCACCTAGGAAGGTGTCCAACTCATAGTGGGAACTCAACAAATATTTGTTAAACTGAAATCTAAGGAAAAGCAGCACCAGAACAAAAATGACAGCAATTTAGGGGAATTCATTGGTTTTCAACTGCTGAAAAGAGAACAGCTGCAAGAAAACTACTGTTTTATGCTGAGCCAAACTACCATTAAAGTTGAAGGGCAAAATAAAATCACTGACATGCAAGGACTGGAAAGATTACCACCCACAGACCCTCTCTAAGCAGATATCCTCAAGAATTTCTAGCAAAAGGAAAAGGAAGCTAAGAAAGTGGTCAATAAGTAACAAAGTGTTAAACAAACTTGTAAAATTATAAGTTAAATCTAAAAAGTTGTTGATAGCACAATGTAAAAAATAATTAATAGAACTAAACTAAAACTAAAATTTCAAATGATCTTAAATAGTGGCTTTGGAATGGAGGGATAGGATATGGGGAAAGTGAAAGTAGGCTAATTTGGAATTGTGTCAAATCAATAGGTAACTATCCAGGGAGAGTATAGAGATATTGACTAATACCAGATATTCATAGAAAAATATATGCTTAAATGTGTGTTAAAATTGAAGGATAATCACCAAGAAAAAATAAAAATAAGATGTATAATATCCAATGTTCTCCAGAAAAAAATCAAAGTATTTAAATGTAAACAAATGGTAAAAAGGGAAGACTAACAACTTTTCTTAAAACTAGGATAGATGGGCCAGGCGTGGTGGCTCACACCTGTAATCTCAGCACTTTGGGAGGCCGAGGCAGGTGGATCACCTGAGGTTGGGAGTTCAAGACCAGCCTGACCAACATGGAGAAACCCCATCTCTACCAAAAATACAAAATTAGCAGGGCGAGTGGAACATCCCTGTAATCCCAGCTACTCAGAAGGCTGAGGCAGGAGAATCGCTTGAACCCAGGAGGCAGAAGTTGCAGTGAGCCGAAATTGCACCACTGCACTCCAGCTTAAGCAACAAGAGTGAAACTCTGTCTCAAAAAAAAAAAAAAATTCAGGATAGATGGAAAACATAAAATAAGATTATGGAAATACATCCAATTATATTAGTAATTACAATATATGTAAATGGGTTAAATTTGTATGATTATTTGACAAAAACATTAGGCTTTACCACTAGAAGGTAAGCTCTGTGAAGTCTCAGTTTTCATGTTTTATATTCTCTTTTTCTCTCATTGTCATATCATATACATCATATATCATACAATGATGAGAGAGAGAATACAAGACATATCTTATTGTGGTTTTAATTTTCATTTCCTGATGACTGGAAATGTTAATATTTATTTTATATATATTTGTATATTTATATTAATATTTTATTGGCCAATACACTTATTAAAAGTTCAATATCAATATTGAAACATTAATATTAAAATAATATTAAATATTCAACTCCTTTTTATAATTTTTTTTGGAGATGAAGTCTCTGCACTCAGGCTAGAGTGCAGTGGTGCAACCTCAGCTCACTATAACCTCCACCTCCTAAGTTCAAGCGATTCTCCTGCCTTTGCCTCCAGAGTAGCTGGGATTACAGGCACCTGCCACCCACGCCCGGCTAATTTTTGTGTTTTCAGTAGAGATGAGGTTTGGCCATGTTGGCCAGGCTGGTCTCGAGTTCCTGACCTCAAGCGATCCACCTGCCTCAGCCTCCCAAAGGGCTGGGATTACAGGCATGGACCACTGTGCCCGACTCCCTTTTTGTAAATTTATTGTCCAATCAAGTATCTACTTTTGTGAAGTACATGTTTAAATTTAGATTTATTTTATAACAGATTGTTTGTCTTTTCATTAATAATTTGTGGAAATATTATATATATTCTAGATACATCTACCAGGAAATTTTAACATAGATTTCTAAATAATTTCTGGGTTAAAAAGGAAATCTTACTGAGATTAAAAACAATTTGGGACTAAATGAAAATGTGAGAACAGCACTTTACAACAAACTACACTCAGAGGTTGTATACAAAATTATACTCAGAGGACATTTTATAGCTTTAAATGTTCTAATTTGACAATGAGAAAAGTTTGTAAAAATGCATTAAACTTATGCATTAAGAAACTCGTGACAAAATAATTAGGTAATACCCCACCGAAAAAATAGATGGAAAGAATAAATAAACATGAAATGCAGGAATTAATGGAGTAAAAGCAAAAAAGAAAAATTGATCAAGGCTGCAGTTATGAAAAAGGACGACTTTCACAAAACAATGTTAGAAATAAAGGAGACTAAGATCCTGTTAGGAGATTTAAAACGTTAAAAGATACCACGTTCAACTTCATTACTATCAATTTGAAAATCTACATTAAAAAATAGATGCTTTTCTAGGTAAATATAAATTGTGACACTGACTGAAAAGAGGTAATTACAGAAACATTATAAAGTGAATCAAAGCTAGCCAGAAGGCTCAGGTCACCAATGACAGATAATTTGGGGGCTATATCACTTCTTTCAGAACATAGAATAAAATGGGAAGCTTCTCTACTCTTTTATGAGGATTGCGTAACCGTATACCAAGACTAAACAAGGATAATGTGGGAAAAGAAAACTGTAGATCAATCACATTCCTGAACAAAGGTACACAAATCCTAAATAAAACATTAGCAAATTAAATTCTTTTGTATATTAAAAGTATAATACATCTTAATTAAGTAGGGCTTATCCTTGGAATGCCAGCATTTTTCAACATTAGGAAATCTATCAATGTAATTCGTTTGATCAAGAATTGAGAGGATCAAATCATCACATCATTTTGATAGATTTAGAAGAAAATTTTAATGAATTAAAGACCCATTAATGATTAGAAAACTTAAAATAGAAATCAAAATGAAAACAGCTTTATTTTCATAAAGGAAAGAAACCCTATGCAAATATCATACTCAGTGGTGAATCACCACTTTGAAATCAGAAACAAAGACAATAAGGACACACTAGTATTGCTCAAAATCCTCACTAATGGTATAAAATAATAAAAAGAAATAAAACATAAGTGTTGAAAAAGAACAGACAAAACTGTTTTTACTTGCAGACATGATAATTTTCTATGTAGAAAATCCATGCAAATCAACTGAAAAATGATTTCAACTAATAAGAGAATTCAGCAAGTTGGCCAGATACTATACCCAATTAATAAGCAATTTTGAAAATGTCATGAGGAAAAAAAGATGACATTTACAAAACTGTAAGATATCCAGGAATAAACTTAATAAAAAATATGTAAGACCTACATGGAAATAAATCAGAAATGATTTTCTAAAGATTTAAGGACACCTAAGGAAGAATTACTTAGGTATCAATGTACTTAGGAATTCTATCTGGGTGAAATTGGTCCACACTGTAATATTCAACCATTGACTTCCTATAAAGACCACGAGTTTACTTTTCCTCTTATAAATTTGCCAAAATCTAAAGTAACAATTCCATCTACCTGTCAAAATTAGATATTTTTTACTTTAGCCCCTTATCCTGAGGATGCCAGGCTGTTGTATTTTTGTTTGTTTTGATTTGATTTGCTAGGTTTTGCAGAAGTGAAAGGTATCCCTCAAAATGTCCTCTAACCAAGTAGTCACTGGTCAGTTACAGCATGTCATACAATTGTTCTAGTTTCTAGGAAGAAAGAGAGTATGCTGGAAGGTGAAGACAGTTCTTGGGGGGTCTTCAGGCAGCAGAGAAAGACAGATTGGCTACAATATGACTTGGTAATGCCAATGATCCCAGGAGCCATGGAGTTAATGCTATCAAAGAATACAGGGGTTTTAAAGGAACCCCTATTCTCTGGCTACGCTGAGATAATTGTCTCAGCATCTCTTGTGGACTGTGTGTGCATTTTCTCTATTACAAAGGCAGGCTGGCACTGAGAAATGCAGCTATCAAGCTCTCATGGTTTATACGTATGTGCCATATATTTGAACCTAGCCTTGCAGACTAATCAGGGCCTAATTATCATGTCAGAGCTGGGAACTCCAAGATATCAGGACAGGAGATTTTGGGAGTCCATTTTCACAAGGGGCTTTGAAATTTTGGGAAAGAAACAGTCAAAGAGACTTTGATGTTTATGGCACTTGGAACACTGAGAATCAAGCAGCTGAATTCAGAGAGAAGATGAATGCCGATCCCAAACTTTGAAGTTTAAGTGTTAGAATAGAGAAGTTTCCTGAGAAGTTAGTAGCTTAGGAAAGAGGCAGGAGGAAGTCACAGAGACATGCACCTTGTTAAGGCTGGGATGACCTGAAAACATAGTGGTAAAATAAAGCACTCTAACGACATAACTCCGGATTCCAGGAGGAAACTACCAAGTATGTGGCTGTAGGATTGCTGCTTTATACTTGCTTCATTTGTTGGTTTGTCCAGGGAATGGTGATGGCATATCTACCCGGTTCCAGTCCTTAAAGCACGGTTCAGGCTGATAAGTTTAGAAATAACATCCTACCAGGAACAGTTACAGCTGCTTTGGTGATTTGTCCGTGTCTGCTAACCACATTGCTCAACACAGATAATGGAGACTGTGTAGCTAAGGTGATCTTCAGTTGGGGATAGGAGGCCAGGACCGCATTCTTGTTCATTGTCCTTCTCCCAATTCCACTCTTACCCTGAGAGCGAAGCAGGAAAACACCTGCCTACCTCAGGCTCATTTTGAATGTGGCAGATGACAGGCAGCAGCAGAAACAGTAGTAGGTAGATTTCTGGTTTTAGAACAAAAAACAACAAAATACCATGTTTGACTAAGCTGAAGGGAAGCTGGCGAGCTCTGGAACAGGTGAGCTGTTAATTTTCCTTCTTTATACTCAATGAACTGGGCTTTTGTGTTCTACTCCATGAACCCCATATCTCCTCCCTGGTTTGGTGTAGTGAACAGCCCTGTCTGACACCCAGGCAAGGGTTCTTTTTGAACACCAGCAAGCCAGGCACTGCTTCTGCTCCATTTCAGGTTTTGCATCTGATCTCAAGTTCACTGCTTAGCTTTTCCTTCAGTCAAGTTAGGATAATGACATGTTTTGTCTTTGCTTGAAGATACTTTGCATCCTGTGGGGAAGGAGGCTGAATAAGTTAGTTTCAAAATATGATGAACAGGTCCATGCAACAAACGGACGAGCCCATTATTCAGCTGTCCAGATTACTTTTAGGTAAAAGGGAAACCACAGCCACAATCTCTCAAGTGGAGACTTTAAAGCAATAACATCCAAGCACTTAGACAGATATTTTAAAGCCACAATTTAAAATTATAATCATATTAAAAAACCAACAGGTTTGGCAGTAATGAGATTTTTTTTTTTTTCAGAATTCTTGTTTTGCATACGACCCTTAATGCGCCTGCCTCACCTTCTCTTTGGAATATAAATTGTCAGATTATTCATGGGTTTTTGACATAAAGTTCATTTGGCTCTAGCCACCTTGGAAAAGGGAGACTTGTATCATTTTTTTTTTTTTCTTTTAAGTTCTACATGCTCTCTGGGGCATTTGGAAAGGGTGGTTGAGTAGAATTCGGTATATTTGTAAGACTTTAAAAAATTAAACATCATAGGATGAAAAGGAAGGCCACAAAAAGGAAATACTGTTTGCATAAAACTGACGTTCCTGACTTTGCCAAATTTTGTTCCAGAGGTTAATAACCTTCTGTTTCAAAACAGGAAAGAAGCTGAATCACAGGGAGTCACCTCCACATGGGCTTTGCTAGATAATTATTCAGCTGACAGTTTAGAGAGCTTTATAAACCCTGCTTTATGGTCTCTGAAGACTGAAATCATTACATCTTAAACCAAAAAAAAAAAAAAAATTCCCATTAGAATTTTCAGATCTTCATACTTTCTTTAAATATATGGTTTACCTGTTTAAAGACTTGGCAAAGAGGATTTTAAAAATGCCTTTCTTAACAGTTACATCTCAGACTTTAATTATTCCTATTTTTGATCTTCTAGCTGTAGATCTAGAATTAAACAGTCTTCCTTTAATGTGGGTAGCTACTTTAAAAAAAAGAAAGCATTTGTCAACTTGCAGACTTAAATTTTTTGTCTGTATGAACAGCTTGGGTGGAGAGAGAAAAGAAAGTGCCAATTTATGGCCTTTTGTTTTACTGGGAAGCTGATGGGTAACTTTTTGGAAATGTCTGGAGTATCTTGTGCTATACAGACTGGGAAAGGCATGAGGAGTGCTCAGAGTTACCCATGTCTCTCACCAGAGCTTTACATGAAGATGGACTTTGCTGCCAAGAACCTCTGTGGGCCGGGAAGACTGGGGTCTGATAGGGAGAGGGTATTGTGTGGTGTTTTGGAATATTATTCCCGTAAGTTTTACCTTGGAGAACTCTTTCAACTCAACTCCCTTGTTGTTGTAGCTTTAAAAAAGATAGCTGTTGAGGGGAAATATTTTAAAAGCCCAAAGCAGTCTCCTAGGCGCCACCCACATTTAGGGAGAATTAGGAACATAGCAGACAGCTGCCCTTTTCCTTGGGTGATATTGGTAGGGTTGACATATTTGAGTATTTGGTTTCTTTTAAGTTAAGTTTATATCTTTTTGTAAAATGTGAATATGTATTTCTCTCTGTGTGGGGAAGGGTGGATATACAGAAATATGAGTAAACAGATAGTTCCAGAAAAAGAGGAACTGTCCCAAGAACAGGAAGGATGGAGCCACTCTAGGATCACAATAAACAGGCAGGAAGAGAGTCCAACTGTGTATTGCAAGATGATGGATTAATTCAATGTCCAGAGTGAAGAGCTGACTGGGCAGTGTCTGTCCCCTCTCTTTTGAAAGATGAAACCCCTGAAGAACTCTGCTAATTATGAGATGTCACTCAGGCAAAAGGAAGCAATAATAAAAGAGTCAACACATATGCTACTAACTGTAATCCAGACACTGTTGTGAGTGCTTTACCTGCATAAATGCATTGAATCCTCACAACATCCCTACTAAGGAAGAGTGATTTTTACCCTCATTTTACAGATGTGGGCACTGAGACAAGCGGTACAGCAGTATTTTAGCTTAGATAGTGTAAGACCAGAGTCCATGCTATTAATGACTGCAAGTCTAATAGTAAGAAAAAATTAAGTAAACAGCAAGTCAAAGTGGGAAATTCTATGACAAGACTCGAAGGACATCAGATGGAGCAAGTCCCCCGGAAGGAACTGGAGATATTCAAGAGACAAGGAGACTTTCTCTGTGTGCTACCAGAACCAGAATCCCTACTGAGTCAGTCCCTGCCAGATTCCAGCTGGATGTGGCCTCTCTCTAGGGGCAAGGGACAGCCAGTGGGAATCATGGGAAAGTAGTTCCTTCTCTTTTGGCTCCAACTCACTCCCAGCCTGACTACATGTGTGCGACTGGGACATGTACCTCCTGCTGATGTTGGATTTGAAATCTCTCAGGTACTGCCCATGGTGCAAGTTGAAGATAGGTCCTAGGAGAGAATGAGCTGCCTGCTTGTGGTTGCCAATGATGAGGAGATACCAAATGGTTAACAGACTTGCCTACCTAAGCCATCAGGTCTGTGGAGAGAAGTGCAGTGAACCCAGTAGCAACAAATACTTTCCTACAGAACACTGTCCCCATCATGACCCTAGGAAGGCTTTTACCTTCTTCTCTTTATAAAGAAGGACATGTAGGCTTGGAGAGGTTCAACAGCTTACCCACATTTCTGCAGCTGCCAAACGACAGATCCAGGATGAGTGAATCATGACTGCTCCCTTGATCCTCCTAGTTCACCCACAGGTGCCACACTAAGACTCAGGCTATTCTTCTTTGCATGACATTATACAACTCCTTCTTTTCTAATTAAGCTTGGGTGCATTTGACTGCCCAAACCCTAACTAAAAGCTATTTTATGTTTCACATGGAACACTAATGAACATAGGTATGTTTAAAATTATCAGAGCTTTGAGGAAGGTGGCAAAAATGACTCATTTCTCGCCTCTACAAATGGCAGGGGTGGTACTTTGGGACTTTGGAGTGAAGTGAAATCACAGGTGCAAAATTCAGAGGTCTTGGCTTACAACCAGGGAACTGGTTCATGCCCACTCCAAACCAGAAAGTTCCACAGCCCCCTACTCCTTCTCACAGATGAGACATGTAGGTCGAATCAAAACTTAGCTCTGGTGTTACCTTGTTCTCATGGGAGAATTTCAGGGGGCAGATAAAGCATGGGTTTTAGGATCATTGGGATACAACATAAGCAAGAACTACACATTATGAAATACTTTCTACATGCCTTTTCCTTGGCATGAATTGTCTCATTTAATTTGTACACCACACTTATGAAGTGAAGACTTTTCCTAGGCCCATTTTATAGATGAGGAGACTAAAGTTAAAGTAGATGAAGTCACTTAATCAAGTTATGTGACCCCAGAGCTTAAGAGGGTAACTGTTAGAAATATTCTCTCTTCCACTTTGATTACGTTTGTGATGGCTAATATTGAGTGTCAACTTGATTGGATTGAAGGATGCAAAGTATTGATCCTGGGTGTGTCTGTGAGGGTCTTGCCAGAGGAGATTAACATTTGAGTCAGTGGGCTGGGAAAGGCAGACCCAAGCTTAATCTGGGTGGGCACCATCTAATCCACCTGCCAGCATGGCCAGGATATAAGCAGGCAGAAAAATATGAAAAGGCTAGACTGTCCTAGCCTTCAAGCCTGTATCTTTCTCCTGTGCTGGTTGCTTCCTGCTGTTGAACATCAGACTCCAAGTTCTTCAGCTTTGGGTCTTGGACTGGCTTTCTTGCTCCTCAGCTTGCAGATGGCCTATTGTGGGATCTTGTGATCATGTGAGTTAATACTACTTCATAAACTCCCATATACACACACACACACACACACACACACACACACATACACACATACACACACACTCACACAATCATATATATATATATATATATATATATAAATACTCACATAATCATGTATATATCTCCTGCTAGTTCTATCCTGTAGAGAACACTGACTAATACAACATTACATTACACATACCTGTTACAGTGGATAGAGTACTCGTGGTCTGTGGTCTAAAGGGAAACCTGATTCTGCCCTGTTTCTCAGGCTCTTGAACCTTGGCCTCTGAGGTCGTGGGAGTCCTAAAGAGGGAGCTCACTCAGCCCCAAGAGGAAGGAAGAACCTCATCATTTCCCCAAATGGAGCCTCCCACTTCCTCACCTCCACATGGATTTGGAAGAACTCTGGGTTTGTTTGGCTTGGAATTAAGGGTCTGAAAGATAGAAAATGATTTGGGGGCTATATAATTTCGAGTCTGGTCAGGGGGCCCCCACTGTGGATAGAATATATTTTTAAAGGCCAACTCTGACTGACTGGGTGGAACCTTCAATTCTTTCCGTGACTAAAAGAAAAGCTTTGTGAACTAGAACTAGCCATGCAGGCATATGATGTCAGGTGCAGTTTCCCCCACAGGGCAAAATTGTAATGCAGAGCATGGGATTCAGTCAAATGTATCCAAATGTATCCACTTCTACAACTTACCTGGAGTTCAGGGCTAAACATCAAGACAAGCAGCCTCTTAAGTTTTCTCTCCAAATCATGGTACAGCATTTTGGAAGTGAGCTAATCTTTAGAGACAGATCATTTGATAAATGCAGTCTCTTTATTTTATCCATTTTACGACTGAGGATACTGAGATGTGGGGGCTTTTCTGGGGCCATTCCTTGAGTGACAGGTCTGGGACTTGAACCCATGTCTCTTAACTCCCTTGTCCAAATCCCGACAGTTGCTTATGTCTAATGGCTCGCTCATGCCTTTGAGTGCTTGATGCTCTCTCCTAGCTCAGGGACATTGGGCAAATCCATCCTCATAGTCTCTCTTCTCAGAAGAGAATATGATGTTCGGGCTGTTGTACAGTCTTAAAACATGATTAGTGTCTCATAGGTGGGCACTGAAACATCCAGTTCCCTGGTTCCATGAAAATAAAACAGAAACTTCTCTTGTTGCAAATCTTTCCAAAAATGTGCAGCCACTTCCATGCCTTAGTAAGTAGAGTTTAATGAGCATAACATTTTCACATTATTCAAGGTGCACAATACCTCAAGGTCATCATCCTGGAGGTCTCTGTGTGCAGCTTATATGTCATAACCTAGTTTCACATTTTTAATTGATTTATTTGTCATTTGATTTTTTGTGTTTATAAAAGTAGAAAGTAAAAATATCTGGTTAATTGAGAGGTATGGGTTTGTTAAATCCTTCTGATTAGTTGAGGTCTTTTCACAGTATATGGACTGCTCAATCTTTGTCCTACCAGCCTCCTCAAACAAGTTGTGAAGACTATTTAATGACATAGACTTTTTGATATTTATAAAAATACTGTGCATTCTCCTCAGCCGACGGCATGTCCATCGTAAATCAAACAGGAAAGAGATAAAACACCTAAGAGACTGACACCCAGCCTAGAATATGAATCTACCTGACTCTCCAGCACGCTGTCATCTTCTGTCAGGTTCTGAGAGGCTGATGGAATCAGGCAGAAGAGGGTTTTGACCTCTTCCTAGGCCGGGACTGCTGTGGTGCCCAGTGTTGCTGGCCCTGCCCAAGAGCCCTGAGAGCTGCCTGGCATTACTTCAGTTTCTCAAGTTTCCCTATGGACAGCAGTTCCACTGTGAGGGATCAGACACATGTCTTTCTCCCTCACAGGCAATCAGGTTCCTGTTGTAGAAAGGCACTGCCTCTAGCTCTCTGTATCCTCCTCTCTGGGTCTGGTGATTGTCTCATAAATCAGCGCTTTTGTCTTCCTTCCTTTAATCAAATAGAACAGCAACAATTAAATGTATTCTTAATGTAATCACTCTTTTCTTGTTAGGCCCCGGGAAGCTAGTCTCCTCAAGATGGCTTTTATTGTTTTTCCAGGCTTGTTTTCAGGGAAGGGACAGAGGTCTTTTCAAGCTAGGTTAAGTAAAGGGGAATTCATGTTGAGATGGATATGGAGCAATGAAAAAGACAAGAGGCTCCTGGGAATCCTAGAACAGAAAGTAAGGTATAGCTGGGTCACCTGCAACTAGAAGAGAAGGATTCAAGGGAGCAGGGGGCGGGGTCTCTAGCAGCCATGGCCAGAGATTGTGGAGGGTCTTCACCCATGTGCTCACTATTAAGATGAAACACCTACACTCTGCGTGACGTCTCCTCTCTCACTCCCGGCCACCATTGACTCCTTGTGCTTCCCACTGCTCCAGCTCACCTTTAATTTTGGCCTCTTTAGTTCTAGGTTTACTTCTGCCAGTAGGAGATTCTTTTCTGATTAATGGTTCACATGACAGAGAATTTAATTTGTTCAGTTCTTTATCCTCCTCTTCCTTTTTTTTTTTTTTTTTTTGTTTGTTTGTTTTTAAATGTGTATATCATGGGTCATTGGAAGTTTTCAATTGGTTCATTGTGAGTTAGGTCTACAATCCCTGATCCAATCAGCTATGTGAGAGGGGTGGGGATGGAAAGGAATGGGTCAAAATTAGACCACCTAAACAGCAAGGGCTTTACGTGGGCCAGATTTCCTTTGTGTAAAGTGTGATCCAAGCAGGCACCACACACCCATCAATATAGCCAACATATGTGAGCATTAGAGAGTCTTCCTAGAACCGTAAGCCACCCATAAGCCACAAAAGACCTGGTTCCATAGGAAAACCTAGGAGAAGGAGAAAAATGACAGTCCGACATACATAAATAACTCCGATAGTCCAGCATACGTTTTCAATTCCAGAACAAGGCCATAGACAGTCTGGCAATTTCAGAATTGAATGAAAGAGAAATACCCTGTCAAGCCCTGCTCTGGAATCAAAATAATATGTCTTCATCATGTATGTCTGTGTGCACACACACAGACACGCACAATGGGAGATGGGGTGCTGGGATGATGTGAAACTTCCTCGCAGCCTTGATGAAAAGTCTCCTGATGCCCCTTTCTTGTTGGCCTGAACCTGAGAAGCAGGCATGCAGCTCCTGCCCTTTCAGACAGAAATGCCTACAGAGCTGCTATTGTTTCCCTCAGGTAACAAATGCCACAAGCCTGGGCCAGCCACGCCGTCCTGAAAGCCAGCTGCTTCCGCACCATCAAATGAGAAGGGTGCTTTGTTTTAATTGTCACATTTGTTGTTTGGAAGGATGCTGTTTGACCACGTAGTTTTCTGGGTGACCTTTCATAAGAATTGCATGCAAATGTCCTGGCAAAAGGTTGCGGGGATTGGTCTGGAAAGGTTATCTCCATTCGTCTAGACTGCTGTCTTCACAAAAAGAGAAAGTGCAGGCAAGGAGCCCAGGGCTGGAGAACAGTGGAGGATAAAGGGCATCTAGTCTACCACCCTTCGTCCTCTGGGCCCCACCTGCAGGTGTCCACTTCCATGAGCTTCTGGCCTTCCGCGTTTCACCCCGGCCTAGAATAACCCCTCTGGCTGAGGCACCATCCTGGAGCTTCCTGCAGATCGCCTGGTCCCTCAGAACAGGCTCTCTTTCAGCGGACGTAATAACATCCCCCAATTGCCCTGAGATAGGCCATGCGGAGGAATCGCCTCTCTGAACAACTGAGGCTCTGTTAATAGGTTCTTAAAGGGTTTTTTGAGGGGAAAACGTATTAATGGTTTGTCCTCCAAACAACCCTTTTTAAATAACTGCCCTTTCTGAACCAGAAAAAAAAAAAATCTTTCTGGAAACTAGGTTGAGATTAATGGGTTCCTTATTGCCACAGAGCGGTCTGATAACCCCTTATCCGCAGTCTCAGGCAGGCAATGGGTGAGAGATGGATTTTAAATGAGACATACTCAGATTTAGGCTGCTAAAGAAAAAGGCCTATGCTGTGATTTATGCGTGTGTGGGGTGGACTTCTTGCCCCTCTCTCCCCTATCCAGTGACTCCTGGCAAAATCAGACTGTTTATTTTCCTTCTGGGTGGAGGCCTTGAGGCAGCATAATTAACCTCAGAGGTGGTGTCAGGCTAGGGTAGGCGAGGGGAAACAGGGAGCAGGAAGCCTGTGGACCGGGCTGAGTGTGAGGGGTGAGGAGATTGCAGCAGAGGAGTGTGAAGTTCTAATGAATCATGTCAGCTGTTGACTTGGGATTCACAACAAACAGCTGTGTGTGCAGGCCACGGCCTGGTCCTTGGGGAAGCAGGTGGTGGTGACGTGGGGGGATGGCCTGCCCCAACCTGCCTCCATTAGCTGTAATTATGCTTGTGACTTCTGCTCGGGGGCAGCAAGCGGGAGCAATCAAGGCCTGCCGTGACTACCAGGGACCCTTTTTAGACGGTGGTCAGTCAGCTGTAAAATGGGCCACAGTTGGCAACGACAGAAGGAGACTGAAGCCTGAAGCAATTTTTCTTTGAAATCAGCTTCTAAATTGCAGGGAGTCCAGATAAATTGACACATTTACTAGCTTGAGCTCCTTTCCCATTCTGACTTCATCGCCTCAGCCGGGCCTCTCCTTGCTGAAGCAGTTCTCAGAAGTGGGGGTGGGCTTCCCAGCACGGGGTAGGAGGAGGCTCTGATCTGTCAGGAGGGCGGTCACAGGCTGGACACTGAGGTGATGATTTCAGTGTGCATGCACATGTCATTACCTGCATTGATGAGTGCATTTCAACCTTATAAACGGAACATATTTCTCACAAAAGAAACTTGCAATCTACAAGGGAAATCTCTATTCGACAAAAAGCAAAAAGGGACCAAGTGCTTATTCCAAATAAATACTACAGGCTCTCTTCCCCGATCCACCCTCCTGCATAGAGAAAGCACGTTCTTAGGCAGCAAAATGCTCTCATTGTTTAGCTGGTTTAAATTCTGGGATATTTTCTTTGCTACTCAAAACTGAAATTAAATGACGGAAAGCCTCGTGGGTTTAACATTTGATTGGTGGCTTATCATTTGCAGCGACATCTCTCTCACTAGGATTTTGCACTGCAGGCCTGAGTGGGCAGACCTCAAGCAGTTAGGGAGGAACAGGTCATTGACAGTAGACTCATCTCTGTGCAGTGGAGAGCTGAGGGATGGAGCTGCAGGCACAGGCATGAGTTCCGGCTGTTACGAATTCAAATCCCAGTTTGGCCACTTACGAGCTGGGTGACCTTAGGCAAGGTATTTCATCTTTCTAAGCCTCAGATGCCTCATCCATGAATGGGGATAATAATAACTCTGTAGTGGTGAGTTTGGGATTCCGTGATGGATGCAATAGCACTAGCATGTCATAAATGATTAGTGAGTGTCAGCTATTTTGAATCATTATTGAAAATCAGCAGGAGCTCATTTTCCATTCACAATGCTGGGAGAGCTCAGGCAGTCTTTGTGTCATCCTTTCTGTGAACTCCAACTTTGTCCTCTCATCCTCTGTGCAAAGCCTCAAAAACAGATGAGTTAGGGCCTTCCTGTTGCCCCCAATGTGCCTTTTGAACTCTGACTTCTGCTTCTTTGCCAGTGTCTTCCTCTTTATCTCTCTTCTTTCTGTCTGTGTTCTGGCATTGGCTGAACTCTCACCTCCTTTGGGAAGCGTTCCCTGAAGCCACCTGTAAGGATCTCTCCTTTGGAATTCCCATGGTATTTATTAGCACTCCCTGCCACTTACCGAAATGTAACACTGTGGTGTTTATTAGCTTCAGATGAATTTAGATGTCACTTCTTAAGCCAGTTGACTATAATTTCAGAGCATGAGTGACTTTTACTGCCTCTTTGCATTCTTCTCAGTATCCAGCCCAGTGTTTGGCTCAAAATAGATGCTCAGTTAATGCTTGCTAATTCAGAGATGATGTAAAAACAGACAGAATGGGGCTGAAGACTTGAGCACAGGTCAGAGTTTCTTCTGATTATCTCTGGCATTGACTTATTCAACCAAAATTTACTCAGAATCTTCTAGGCATAGGGATACAGCAGTGAGCAAAACATACATAATTCCTTGCTTCCGGGGGTCTTACAGTCTCATAGTGGGTGTTGATGAATGCATCATATTTAGGTCAGTATTTCTTCAGCAAATGAGGATGAGGGATATAGAGCTGGAAGGTCACAGTCAACAAGTATTATAGTGGTGTGTACTGTATGAACCTAGCTAAACTAAAGTTACAGTCCCCTGAGTTCCCTGCTGAGTTCCCTGATGAGCCCTGGCTACATGAGACATTTTGAATAAAATTTTGGAAGGTGGAGGTGAAGCAAGAACGATAGTTCTTAAGCTCTGAATCTGGGTGCAGGGCACCAAGCATACGTGGGTGCTGATCGGCAGGTGTTGTAGGCCAGCACCTGCTTGTGCAGGTCTGCCAGCTCTGACCAGGTCTCCTTTTTCAGCTTCTCTGAGTCCTGTGCCAGGTGATTATGCCATTATGTGGCAATGGGCACCAGGTTCTCCTGTAGGTCACCCATAGCACTGAGGTGGTAAGAGGCAGAAATGGGTTTCAACTTGTCCACCTGGGTTCCCACTGTCATGGGAATCCTAGCTCATCCTTGAAAATTCCAGTTTGTCCTTGTTCTCACCCATATCCCACTCCCTTCTCAACTGACTGACTGGCTGACCTGTAGTGACTGCAGACTCTCAGATACCAGCTGCAAAAGCAACAGCTTGCATAGACTGCATCACCAGCATGGTCTGCCACTACCATTGCAGAAGGTCTGACTCCTGCAAGTGCTAAGTCTTTATTCTTTTTTTTTTTTTTTTCTAGATGTAGTCTTGCTCTGTCGCCCAGAACTGGAGTTCAATGGTGTGATCTTGGCTCACTGCAACCTGTCTCCCAGGTTCAAGCAATTCTCCTGCCTCAGCCTCCTGAGTAGCTGGGATTATAGGCACGTGCCACCACGCCTGGCTAATTTTTGTATTTTTAGTAGAAATGGGGTTTCACCATGTTGACCAGGCTGGTCTCGAACTCCTGACCTTGTGATCCACCTGCCTTGGCCTCCCAAAGTGTTGGGATTAGAAGCGTGAGCCACCGTGCCTGGCCAAGAGTCTTTATCCACACTTCATCCACAGTGCTTGTGCTTCTCTGATGAAGCCTTGCCTGATTCAATTAGTATAGCAGGTAACATTGGTGGAATCCTTGTTATGTGCAGACTCCAATGTCATGCCTTGTCTAAGAGAGCTTACATGCAAATGAGTGCAATGGGAATCCTTAAATCCCTCCCTTCAGGAGTTAGATCCAATTAGTATAGTAGTTAACACTGGTGGAGTCCTCGTTATATGCAGACTCCAGTGTCATGCCTTGTCTAAGAGAGCTTACATGTGAATGAGTGCAGTGGGAACCCTTAAATCCCCCATTTCAGGGATTAGGGACTGAGGCACCAACCTCTCCCTGTTATTCCTGGGATGTTCAGGTTAGGATTGGGGTTGATGTCAATGTGGCAGGATTTCTGCACGTGACTACAACTGGAGGAACAACCTGTTCAACACAAAACTGGGATGGCAAAGATGCAAAAGCGGCTTCGGAATGCCATGACTGGAGGTGAGCGATGTACACAGCAGTTTCTTTTCAGTTCAGCGGATATTTGTTGCCTGTCTTCTGTGAACTGGTGATGGGAAGAAATACCAAGGAATCTCATTTCCCAGATTTGGGGATGCATTTACCTTTTTAAGGGACAGCAGCCTCCCTGGTCTTTGAATGATGTGGCCCAGAAGACAGTGAGGGGCGGCAAACATTTCCTTAGGAGTGACTCTCTGAGAGGCTGTGCTGGAGGACGTTTCCATGCTGTGCAGGAGTAAAGGCTCCCAGCCATCACTGAGCAACAAGGCTGTGTGAATCTAAAGCGGGATGAGATGAGGTAAAAACATCCAAAATTGAAGTAAAATATTCGACAATGTACATATTCATGTGAGGAAAACATGGAGACGTGGAGAAAGAAGAGGAACAGAAACAGCACACCTCCCAAAGCACACTTTTATAGAGCAATAAAATGAAACCTCAATGTCTGTCACCATTCAAAGTGCCATAATTTTATCATCCTTCCCACGCAATGCTGTGCTATTTTGAGTTCTGTTATTTTTTTTCCTCTCTCACCTCAGTAAGCCCAAGATGTCTGACAAACGAATGTGTAAGAAAGTGCTTTATTTTTCTCGGCAAGGATGGAGAATTTATTATGAGATGCACATCTCAGCACATGCTGCCTCCTTCATGTCGTCATGCCCTGCCCAGCAATAGATTGCGGCTGAGAGCAGAAAGCCAATTAATTTGCCTCATATGGTCTCGTGCCCAGAAACTGAAACCCTGTTGCTCTTTGCTAGTGATTCCTTTCCTTAGTCATGGATCCAAGCAGAACAGAAGAATGCCAGCTACCCTTCTGCAAAGACAATATACCTCCCTTCTCCCTTACACATAGTGTGCCAAAGATTTCTATGCTCTGCTTTGTCTAGTTTCCTTTGTTAAAAAAACAAGAGCAAAACAAAACAAAAAATCCTTGGAACTCTCTTGAGGACAAGGAAGGAGAGCCAGAGGAAGTGGAAGCATTTGATGTTATCTTATTACCATCTGTTCACCTAAGTTTGATATTTAATCAAATGAACAACTGAGAATCCATGTAAACCAGGAGACTGATGATCGTCCTCATTTATCCTGCTCCTTCCTCCACTGTGCTTTCTGACCAGGCCTCCTCCATTTCAGGACCACTGAAACTGTAACACGTGTGTGTATCTTACCACTGTTGGCCAGGCCAGAGCTGTAGGCTAGGCTCAGGCAGGTCCTGGAGTTGCATTGCTGCTTGAACTACATTGTCCGGGCTTGTGAGGTGCCAGGAAAAGCAAGATCACCCTGCCTGCAATGCTGGGGCTGAGACGGCCCTGAATTGAGCATCAGAGGCCACATTGTTGTAAGAATGGTGTTTTCAGCAGAGGAACAAGCCATTAAACTTAAGGAGATAAAGCTGCTAGCCATCTCCAGCAGGGAATGCGTTCACTGCGACTCACAGCTAGAGACATGGCCATAGACTTGTCAGCTTGAACAGCCAGCCATCTGCTAAGACCAAGTCATTTGTCTTTGCAATTTCATGACACTTCACCTTAAAAAGGGAACTGAGCCAGTTTGAGGCATGGGCTTGGGTCTATTCTAACTATGATAATAAAAAGTTATGTTTCCCTGGGAAGGTTTTGAAGCCACAGCAAAAAGTTGAGTACCTGGGTTTAATTCTCCGTTGCTAGGTGCCCCCAATCCCCCTCATTTGTTCTAGCACCCCAAGCAGATGTTCTTACAACCTGCCATGTGTGTGCTTCTCTGTGGGTGAATCAGACCTAAATGAGTCCTATCATGCTTGAAAGATTTATTTTACAACATAAATACATTATCCCCTCTCTACGAACATGTTCAATCCTAGCTCACAGTTCCCCTAAAACTCTTTTTGCTGGACATTTTACTGTTCTTGTAAGTGGTGTGCTTCTTTGTTACTTCTAAGATCACATCATCTCTACCTGGAAAGCTCATCTGAGAGTTCCAGTTTCCCAAACTTACTCATTCTTAAGGTTGAGCACAAATACCATGTTCTCCCTGAAGCCTTGCCTGACACCCCCCTGCCTCCATCCCCCACCCCAGAGCATCGCCTTCTCCTCTAGACTCCTATAGCAATTTATTTTTGCCTGTTTTAGAGATCTCATTCATTTCTGCATCAATTAATGGTTGTCTAGTGATATGGTTAGGCTGTGTTCCCACCCAAATCTCATCTTGAATTGTAGCTCCCACAATTCCCTCATGTACTGGAATGAGGGACCTGATGGGAGATAACTGAGTCATGGGGACAGATCCCTTATACTGTTTTCAGGGTAGTGAATAAGTCTCACAAGATGTGATGGTTTTATAAGGAGTTTCCTCTTCTGCTTGGCTCTCATTGTCTCTTGCCTGCTGCTATGTAAGACGTGCCTTTCACCTTCTGACATGACTGTGAGGCCTCCCCAGCCATGTGGAACTGTGAATCCATTAAACTTTTTTTTTTTTTTTAATAAATTACCCAGTCTCGGGTTATGTCTTTATCAGCAGTGTGAAAACTGACTAATACATCTAGTTTCAGAGTATAGTGGTCAAGTATATGGATTCTGGAGGTAGCTTTCTGGGTACACACCCTGGCCTAGGCATTTATTGTGCATCACTTTCTTTATCTGAAAGATGAGGATAATAACAGTAACTACCACATGGGACTGTTGTGCAAATCAAATGAGTAAAACCAAGCTGAGTATGCAGAACAGAGACTGGCAGTGCTCAGCAATGTTAGTTGTGGTTATTACTACATTAAGTATTATTATTATATCTTCTTTAAATTTCTAGATGGTAGGGGCTCATCTTGTCTATCTTTGTGCTCTACCACAGAGCACCTTGCATATTGATACATGTTTATAAAATAAATAAGTAGATAGCCAAAGAATAAATAAGACTTCTATATTTTACAAGTTGATTCAATTTTCCTCCATTAGTTTTGAGGTACAGGGAACTTGCTAAAACCGATTTAAATTTCAGATGACACTATGACCACATTGTCTTAAATGTAATACATCAGATGATCATCCTGTGAAGCAGGTTCACTGTGCACTGCTTACCAACTTGTCTGTATTCAGTAGGTCAAAACACCCTGCCCCCAACAAGTTGCATGAAGTGCCCCTACAGACAGGCAGCAAGACACAACAGAGGCCTAAGATTTACTGCCAGTCAGTCCCCCAAGGCTCAGAAATGCTCCAGGTATCCTGCCTAGGAGGAATGGAGTCTCCACTTACATTGCAGCTGAGGGCATTGGGACAGCAGCCCACACTGGGTTTTGTACCCCGGGTGAAAACACTGAAAGTCATCCTGTTTTTGGGGGGTACTGGAACAGAGCCCAGGCTGTTCAGGCCAGCTCCCCTGTAGCTCAGGATGTTGCACTCGCACTCCCAGCACCATCTGTAGTTCTTCTTATTTGTATTATTATTATTATTATTATTATTTTTTGAGACAGAGTTTTGCTCTTGTTGCCCAGGCTGGAGTGCAATGGTGAGATCTCAGCTCACTGCAACCTCTGCCTCCCAAGTTTAATCAATTCTCCTGCCTCAGCCTCCTGAGTAGCCGGGATTACAGGGGCCCATCACCATGCCTGGCTGATTTTTTGTATTTTTAGTAGATATGGGGTTTCTCCATGCTGGTCAGGCTGGTCTCGAACTCCTGACCTCAGGTGATCTGCTTGCCTCAGCCTCCCAAAGTGCTGGGATTACAGGTGATGAGCCACCTCGCCTGGCTTCTAGTTATTCTTGAGAACTACAAGCAAGAAAGAGGGAGAACTGGGTGGGTCTAAGGCCACCAGGAAAGCTGTCCTGCACTTTCCATCTCAGAATGTCATCTCATGCTATCACTGCCCAAAGGCAATACTGAGACCCCCTCACTGGCATTATGTGGAGGTGGCCTAAAGCCAGTCCTGGCCCACTAAGTCCATAGCCCAAACCAAACCTTGTAGCTATAGCCCAGTAATAAATAAATCACTGCTGGGCTTAGCCTATCTAGTAGTGTTGGCATCTGGCAATATTGCCTGGCTCACTGTGTCGAGATTGGCCAGTTAGGCCAGAGGTGGAGTCTGGAAGTAGAAGTTCAAGATATGGGAGCACCTCAGATCTAGGAAGGGCCTTGGAGAAGCCATGGAATTTCATCGTAGACATAGTGTGACCCCTCACATTTTGGGGGTGTCCCTACACAAGTACTGAAGATCATTTTGTAAAAAGACCTAGTTGTTTCTCTTAAGCCTGGGACCTTTGAGGTTTCTGTCCCGCCTCTCTGGAATTCTAGGGCAGATGGGAGAAGAATGTCTTCATAGGAAAAAGAAGGGAAAGGGGTAGGGTGCGGAGGGAGAGAGAGAAAGGGAGAATGCTGTTGTTGGAGTTTTGGAGAGGAATAACCACAGAGAAAATTACCAGGAAGAAAAAGAAGAAATTTCAATTTTGATATATTTTTCTACCGTTGCTACCATGAACACAAGAACAATGGAACCTGTCTGAAATACTGATCAACCGAAGGAGGGTGAAGAAGGCATGCTCCCAGAGAAAACAGGCTGTGTAAGTGCTGGCCCAGACAGGCCAGTCTGTGGGGCAGAGTGCAGCTCCGGGTGGATGTGGGTGATGGAGGTGTCATGGAGCTGAGTTATACAGGGGCACTCATAGTTCTGTTCTTTCTTGATGAAAAATTTGCGATTTTTATACCGTGGCAGAGCAAATGGAACTGTGACTTATGATTCACAATTTATGTAGTTTGACACCTCTATCATGTTTCTTGAGGGCACAAAGCTTTATTGCACTCCAAGACGCTGCGGAGGCGAGAGAAGGAACCGTGCCCACTTCATCTCTGAAGTCATGTTTATGGCAGGTGCTTGTTTATTTATTTAAATTCATTCATTTCAACTAAAAAGCATTCTTTGAGCAGGGTTTGAGTCTGGGGTTGCTTACAGAACTATGCAGGAAAGTGCGTGGACTCAGGAAGTTGACTGGAAAACAAGGAAGGAGGCGGAGTCTTGAATAAATTGTGAGTTCGAATCCTGCCCAGCAATAGCCTAGACGTGATTGTAATGCAGCATAAAATTTCTCTATTTTTTGATTTATTTGACTTCAGTTAATAAGCACTAGGGAAAGGCAAATGTGTGCCCTTCGTGCTAAGATGACTCTCTATGAGGGGATCCAAACAGAACCCGAAGCAGCAGCGAGCCAGCCCAGAGGCTTCTTTTAGTCCGCTTTCAAACTTCTGAATACAGCAGATTTCTATTGAAAACAAATATGATTACATTGTTTTAAATAACTTCAGGACCAAATAATATCTTGGCAGACTCAGTTGCGGTCTTAAGCACAAATGTCTCTCGAGCTAGCAATTAATTGCCACCCAGATCACAGGGAAAGTGGGGCTGCGCCGAGGGGGCTGCTTCTGCCGCAGTATTGCCTGTGCGTACAATCCAAGAAGGTGGTGTCCCTCGAGGTTTCAGGGCAAGGTGTGGCTGATGCCAACCTGACTTCTCTTCCTGCTCAGCTGTGGCAGACACAAGACAGTGGGAAGGGAATCGTGTCAGCAACTGAGCTGTGTGGCAGCCTGAATATTCCACGTGGTAATTACCTCCCTGGCCAGGCCCTTTGCCTCACCCCCACCCCATTGGAAATCAAGATTGCATTGTGTTGGGAGCTCACAAGTTGGAGGCTCCATGTTATGAGGGAGGGGTGCCAAGTCCCACATCATGGCCTGAGGTCATCCCAAGTAATACTCTCTGTGATGACCTAGAGCTCCTCGTCCATGATCGGGGTCCACTTCCTTGCCTGAGATAGTGTCACAAAGGGCCCGCTCTCTGCCTAGCCAAGGTCCACCTGCATTTCTTGAGGGCTGCAGAAATCCTGGTCCACAGCACACCCCATAGAAGATCCCAGAACCCCCATGACCACCTTACCCCTAGCCCATCAACTAACATGACCCTCAGGAGGAACCAGACAATGTCATGTAAAAGGTAGCTAAACTGTTTCTTATTTATTGGATGATAGACAAAGTTGGGAGTGCAAAATAGAGGGGATTCTGGCAATGTCTGTCTGCATTTTAGAGGAATTTACCCCGGACCTAGCAACCCCATTTCTGGGAATCTATTTACAGATATACCTGTACATGTATTCAGTATGTAAAAGACTATTCACTGTGATATTATAAGTCAAAGATTAGAATCAAACTGAGTGCCCATTAATAAGGCACTGTTTAAGTAAGGTACATCTACACAATGGAATACTATGCTGCTATAAAAATAATGAGGTAACTCTGGATGAATTGATACGGAAATATCTCTAGGATATCTTGCAAAGTGAAAAAAGCAAGGTGCAGGACAGCATATATTGTGTGCTGCTTTTTATGACAGTGTTCTCAACCTTTTTAAAAATCATTATCACTTCCCTAAGAAGCCATTTTAAAACATTTTTCCTAATCCGCACCCTCCCATGAAATTTTAATACCATGCATATTTGTTTATGTAGTATATGTGTTATGCGTATCTGTGATTTATACATAAAAAGAGTAAGAATTTTTCACTCCCAGAAACCAATTATCACCATCTTAGGGGTGATATTACCCCCATTGAGAATGGCTGTTCAATAAGAAAAGGAGAAAATAAGCATATTATATAACAAAATGGAAGGGTACATAAGAAATTAATAAAAAGGAGGGGAGAGAATAAGGAGCTGAAGGCATACGTGTGAGCAAGATTTCTCTATGTATTCATTTTTATATGGTTTTGGTTTTTCAACTATGCAAGTGCATTGCCTATTCAAAAAATTAAATCTAAAGACATATAAATTCACTTTTTCTAAAATAAAATGAACAAATAAAACAGACATCTGAGGAACTCCCAAACAAAACAAACAAGCAAAACCCCCAGCTCTATTACTGTTCTCCTTCAAACCACTCAAAGCCCCTCCCCAGCTTGGAATCCACCTTCTGTTCACAGCTGTGCATCCCGACCACACCCCACGAGGGGACTTCTGCTCTCTAACAGAGTCTTTTGTCTCCCCATGTTGATTTTTCGGCACCAAGGGAAGCTGAGAACACATCCTGCACTGTTATGGGGGCTCTCCTGGTGTGGGTTAGTTTGGAAGACTGTAGCCTGCATTTTAAAATCATCAGGGTGTTTCAAAGCAGGAGGAAGAGGCTGCAAAGGACCTATGAGGAAGCGAGTGCCAGCCCTTCCGAGAGAACGGGAAATGAGGGAGGAACATGCTTGCGTCCTCTCTTCCTCCCAAGTGCACACACAGGTTCTCATTAGGGAGGGACTGGGATTCTGGTAGTGGCAGGTACAAGGGCAGAGATCCTGGGCCTGCTCAGATTCCATGTCATTCAAAGTTAGCTGGCCCAGTTGGCTTCCTCCAACAGAGAGTATTTCCTTTTTCCTGAGGGCGCGCTCCAGAGGCGGAAAGGCCAGGCTGAAGGTTGATTAGTAGACCAGAAACTCCATTGTGGGATTAACAAAACAAGACGAAACAAAGCAAAACAAAACACTGAGGCTCACACTTCAGTGTATCACCAACTTTAATTTGATTGTGTAATGAGGCACGATAAATAAGATTTGCATGATTGCACCCTTTCCTTTGCTTAAATATCAAACATTGCAATGAATATTTGGAATAAATGGCTGCCTTTGAATTGAGTTTTGTTTTAAAAATGCTACAATAAGTCACCTAGAGAGAAGAGAGTCAGCACATTTAAGTCAAGTCCTGATTGTTGCCCAAACTTCAATTTCCTCATCTGTAGAATGGGTATAATAATGGTTCACTGTAACTACAGTTGGTCTCCTTCCACCCGGTATCTGTGGGTTCCAATTGTGAGTTGAAAATATTTATTAAAAAGGGGTGGTTGCATCTGTAGTGAACATATAAGACTTTTTTTCCTTGTTATTATTCCCTGAACAATACAGTATAACAATTGTTTATATTGTATTAAGTATTAAAGGTAATCTAGAGATGATTTAAAGTACACGGGAGGATGTGTGTGGTTTATATACAAATACTATACCATTTTATATAAGGGACTTAAGCATGCATGGACTTTGGTATCCTCAGGCAGTTTTGAAATCAGTTCCCCATGGATACTGAGGGATGACTATACATGAGAATGCTGCTGTAAAGAGTGAATGATATAAGAAATGTTTCATAACAGTAAGATACTGTCATTGTTGACATTGCCATTTCTAGGAGGGGGTAGGAACTTTGCTTTTTAGAACTCCATAGAGGACAAGCAACAAACATGTTGGGCTAAATTGTTGAGCTAAATTGAAATCTTTCTGTTCCATTGAGGGAGATTCTAGAACAAATATATCTCTTCAGTAATATGAATTTGTTTCTCAACTTTTAAAAAATACAGAGAGATATCCACATGGATATCCATAGATACGCTGTATATCCATGTAGAGGATTTAGATATCCAGGGGTTGCATGGAAAATGGCAGTTTTTGTTAATGCTTTTGGTGCTGGATTTTATGCCCTGTTGTCACTATCTTTCTGTTGGGCCTCAGGTTTGTCACTTAAAAGTTCTGATTTCTCTCCTCTTTCCCTCCCTAGGTGTTGCTCTTTGGACCACACACTGGGAAATACAACTTGTCTTAGGAAGCAAATTATCTTTTTTCTGCTAGGCTACACTAACCCTGGGTTCTAGACTGTAAACACCGGGCTGCTTCTTTCAGAATTGCCTTGTCCTTTAGCATCATCATTTCATATCTGAATTACCATCAAACCTGCTTACCTTACTACCTTGAGTTCCTAGCAGAAGATTCAGAGCTTTTTCTGGCTTTTTTTTTTTTTTTTTTTTTGAGATGGAGTCTCGCTGTGTTGCCCAGGCTGGAGTGCAGTGGCGCGATCTCGGTTCACTGCAAGCTCTGCCTCCCGGGTTCACACCATTCTCCTGCCTCAGCCTCCCAAGTAGCTGGGACTACAGGCGCCCGCCACCACACCCAGCTAATTTTTGTATTTTTAGTAGAGACGGGGTTTCACTTTGTTAGCCAGGATGGTCTCGATCTCCTGACCTCGTGATCCACCCACCTCGGCCTCCTAAAGTGCTGGGATTAAGGCGTGAGCCACCACGCCCGGCCGCTTTTTCTATTTTAAATTAAATTTCTAAAATGCTTATTGTAGAAAGAAGTTTTCAAATAAGCATGTAAAATAAGCATGAAAGAAATAGAAATTACTCATAATCATACTACCTAGATATATAGAATGTTAATATCAGGTGTGTAGACATCTGTGTACAGTCATGTGCTACATAATTATGTTTTGGTCAGTGACAGATGGCATAAACAGTTGTGATCCCATAATATTATAATACTGTATTTTTACTGTACCTTTTCTATGTTTAGATATGTGTAAATACACAAATACATACCGTTGTGTTACAGCTGCCTACAGTATTCAGTGTGGTAACATGCTGTGTAGGTTTGTTGCCTGAGAGCAATGGGCTATACCATATAACCTAAGTATGTAGTAGGCTGTACATCTAGGTTTGTGTCAGTATAGATGATCTTTGAACAACTTGGGTTTGAACTGCTCATGTCCACTTACAAACATGGATTTTATTTCAATAAATCTCTCCTGCCTCCCTTTCCACTTCCTCCACCTCTTCCATCTCTTCCATCTCTGCCATCCCTGAGACAGCAAAACCAATCCCTGCTTCCTCCTCCTCCTCAGCCTAATCCATGTGAAGACTATGAGGATGGGGACCTATATGATAATCCACTTCCACTTAAGGAATCGTGAATGCATTTTCTCTTCCTTATGATTATCTTAATAACATTTTCTTTTCTCTAGTTTACTTTGCTGTAAGAATACAGTATATAATACATGTAACCTACAACATATGTGTTAATTGATTGTTTATGTTATTGGTAAGGCTTCTGGTCAATAGCAGGCTATTAGTAGCTAAGGTTTTGGGGAAGTCAAAACTTATATGTGTATTTTCATGGGGGACTGGAGCCCTTAACCCCTTCAATGTTCAAGGGTTAAGTGTACACTCTATGATGAACACAACAATAAAATCACCTAACAATGCATTTCTCAGAAGATTTCTCCTTTGTTAAGTGACACATGACTGTGTTCAGTTATATATATACTTGAGTAGATATACATATATATGTGTGTGTATATATACATTTATATGTGTGTAGAGAGAGAAATGTATGTTTAGGTATGTGTTTATATATTTATACATGTATTGACTCATTTTGCTTTTATATGCAAATAGGATCACACAACACATACTGTTTTGTGATATGCTCTATGCCTTTAAAAAGACTTGATAATATGGCAAACAACTTTCCATATCAATAAACGTATTTCTTTTTTTTTTTTTTTTTTTTTTTTGAGACGGAGTCTCGCTCTGTCACCCAGGCTGGAGTGCAGTGGCCAGATCTCAGCTCACTGCAAGCTCCGCCTCCCGGGTTTACGCCATTCTCCTGCCTCAGCCTCCCGAGTAGCTGGGACTACAGGCGCCTGCCACCTCGCCCGGCTAAGTTTTTGTATTTTTAGTAGAGACGGGGTTTCACCGTGTTAGCCAGGATGGTCTCGATCTCCTGACCTCGTGATCCGCCCGTCTCGGCCTCCCAAAGTGCTGGGATTACAGGCTTGAGCCACCGCGCCCGGCAATAAACGTATTTCTTATCCATTGTTCTCGGCCTCCAACTTTAAAAATTTATTTTAATTTTTGACCAAGATAGGCTTGATATAATAAATATCCTTGCACAAATTCTTTGTACAGACTCTTAATTCTTTCTTTAGGATAAGTTCTGAAAGGTAGACTTACCTGCTGGGTCAAAAGTCTGCACATGATAGCAAATACAGAACATACACCAATTTGTACTCTTACCAGCAGTGTATGATAGTGCCCCTTTGCCTATTAGCATTGGCTTTTATCTTTTTATTTAATCTTGCCAACTTGTATTTTTTAACTTTCTTTGTGTGTGTGTGTAGGAAGTTATATATTTTCTCATTTTTTTTTCCTGCAACATGCTTCATATTGTCCTTTTCAAGGAGGGTATTCATTATTTTCTTGTAGATTTGTAAGATCTCTTTATTTTTAACACATGTCAGTTGCTGTCTTAGTCTGCTCAGTCTGCTATTACAGACCATAGACTAGTCTATGGTTTATATTTTAAGCCATACACCAGGTGGCTTATAAACAGTAAATATATATATTTATTTATTTATTTTAAATATTAAGTATATAGATTTAAATATATACACACACACACACACACGTGCGCGCACACACATACACACACACATTCTCACAGTTCTGGAGGCTGGGAAGTCCAAGAAGAAGGTGCTGGCAGATCACTGTTTGGTAAAGGCCCACTTCCTGGTTCATGGGCAGCTGTCTTCTCACTTGGTAGAAGGGATGAAGCAGCTCTCTGGGGTTTCTTTTATAAGGGCACCAATCCCATTCATGAGGACACCACCTTCATGACCTAATCACCTCCTAAACATCCCACCTCCTAATACCATCACATTGGGGGTTAGGTTTTTAACATGAAATTTGGGGGATATAACATTCAGTCTATAGTAGTTGCCCAGTCTAGCACTCAGCGTTGGCTATCCCTTCTGGCCTGTGTGTTCTGCATCCAGTCCAAGTACTACTACCAGACTAATTTTCGTAAAACTCTAACAAAAGGAGGCTGAACGTAAAAGCCTGCGATTTCCCCATAGTTTCACCCAATGTTTTCTCTATGTTGTTTATTGATTCCGTTGCTTTCCCATCTCAACTCAACCAGAAATTTCATTTTTCCCAGCCAATTAAAGCAAGGTCATTCCTACCCCTAAGTTTCCAATTCAGTTGTTCCCATTTCTCAAGTTCTAGACCAAATATCACTTCTTCCAGGAAGTTTCTCTGATTTTTCCAGCTCTCATTGTTCTCCCTTTGCCCTTTGAGTTCCTGGAAAATTTGCTGTCTCTATCACATATTTTAGCAGTTTGGCTAAATATTATTTTATATAATTTGTTCATTCATATGTATTTTTTCATTGATTGAAGAAGGACCCAAGGATTTTTTGCATTTTATTTTTTAATTGACAAAATTATATATATTTATGGTATACAATATGGTGTTTTAAAATATGTATACATTGTGGAATAGCTAAATTGAGCTAAATAATATATGCATTATGTCACATACTTGGCATATTTTGTAGTGAGAACACCTCAAATCTACTATCTTGGCTATTTTCAAGCGTTCAATACATCAGGATTAACTATAGTCACTATATTGTACGATAAATCTCAAATCTTGCAGTAATACTTGCAAGGACAGTATTTTTAATATTCCTAAATGTCTTTTAGAGATTGAGGCAGAGATGATCAGTTGTTAACCTGACTGGCTAATTCACTGGTTGAGAAAGAAAGGCCTTGAACTTCTGTGCTCAAAAGCAAAGCTGGAATACATAAGAATATAGAAGGTAACTATCAATGATGAATTTTTCTACCTTTTTTTTCTGGCAAAACATATACAACACTCTAGTAAATCAGACAGCAAGATATTTAAAGGGAGATTAAAAGGGTCTTCCTAACTGTATCTGGTTCAGCTCCACATTGCAAATGCTTCATAAAGAATCATATAAAAGTGGGCAATTCTTTGATTGTCTTTGTAATACTTAGAAGGGGACATAGGTATGGTTGGTTCATTGCCAGAAAGCAAGTTTGTCCATTCACCAATTATGAGTGCTCGTGGGGCCCCAAGAATTGCATAGGGGCATGAGTATCCAGGTGTCACACCAGAGAGATGCTGAGTATGTTGTTGTAAGAGGATTTGGGCTCCGTTTATTCACAGTAAGTCATCTGCTAGCAAAACAGCCTTAAGGATATTGACTCCCTCTCAGGGGCAAAACTTTAAAAGTCTACTATGATAATGAAGGCTTTGAATATTTGCTCTAACTTCCTGTGAAGGGATGAATAGAAGGAAAGAAGGGGAAGAGGAGAAAAGAAAGTCTCATTTTGCCACAGGACAGAAAAAGGATGTATGCAGAGGGATAGAGGAGGCAGCGTGAAGTGATATTAAGATGAGACCCCCAGGATCCAAATCCTAAGCCTGAATGCAGGTGGGGGCTCTGAGCAGTTTCAAACTTTTCCTTCCTCAGTTTCAATCCATACAATGAAATGAGGAAAACAGTAGACGTCTCTGGTGCTTCACAGAGATATGGCTAGAGTATGATGCCATGAGAATACTGAGGTTTTGTAATAAGGCCAATAACTATTATTTCAGCGTGCAGTGATGAAGCTGTCATGACTGTTTGTTTTGAGAGGAGCTCGGAATGCTTAAGGGCTGTCATTCTTCCATCATGGTCACATGAGGCAAAAGTGGGTGTCATTTTACCATGTCTTGTTTCAGATTCTACAGCTGACAAGGATATGGGAACTTGTTCTTGACCAGAAATGGTGATTATGGAGGGGCCAAAATTGTTGGTAACATCTGTGGATCTGTGGCTCTGTGAATTCTACATATTGCAGAAAGAGCAAATCTCTTCTTCAGCCTCAAGGCTCTCTGGAGCTGGCTGCTCTACATGGCTGTGCCAGGTGAGGCTCCCGGGCATTGCTGGTATGGATGAGGAGGTAGGGGAACTAGCTGGGGTGTGCAGGGGTGTGCAGAACCACATGAAGTGGTTCTGCAGGCTTCACTGTACCAGGGCCTGCAGGACCACCTCCCTGCAGAGCAGAGGAAGCACAAAGGAGACCCCTGCCTGTGTTTTTCCTACAAAACTACTCTTTTAAAACCTGAGCCAACCATTGTAAATGGAACCTTTCACTTACAAACACAGATTTCCTGCTTCTCTTGAAAGGTCAGCCGACCTGAAGACATTGGATGTGCATCCTCTCATGAAGTTGCTGTCCATTTGCTTCAGTCCCCACTTGCCTGCTCCAGTCCCTTCTGATACCTGCTGGAGCTCACAGTGGACTTCAGGGAAGAAAAAAGCGGCCTCCAGGGTGGGAGGTGCCCTCTGCTGCCCGACCGCTAACCCCTTTAGAAACAGAACTGGGAGCAGAGCACGCTATAAAAAAGAGATCGGGGACTGTTGGGCAGCGTGGTTTTCCACACTCTCCCTTCTCCCTCTGAAGAAGCAGATGACAGCAGCGAAGATGCGCTGAGCTGCTAAGGAGAGTGGATCTGGACACCACAGCGTTTCCTGTTCACGCGAGCTCCGTGAGAACAACGTAGGCCCGAAGCTTTCCTGAATGGCGGAGCTTGTCCGGGTTTGCTTTCCCAAGTGGAGCAGCAGCACAGCTGGGACGCTGTGGGGTCGGTCCTTAGGCTTTAATTAGAGCGAGGCATTCAGCCCTCCATGCCTCTCCAGTGAGCACTGCCAGCTTTCAAGGACCCCTGGGACACCTATTCAGGAGGGAGACAGGAGGAGAGGCACTTCTGTCGCCTGAATCCCCCTGGCTTCTGACATTGGCCTTTTTTTTTTTTTTTTTTTTTTTTTTTTGCCCTGGAAATATTTTGCATCTGTACGCATCCCGTGCTGCTCTCAGCTAGCTCTTTACAATTCTGTGGCTGTCATGTCTTTTCTGGCTAGGGTGACTGCGGCTGCTCTGAGGCCTTCTGATAGTTCTTGTTTACCTCTAGGGGGTATTCTTTCTTTTAAGACAGGATTATGTAGCACACTGAGCTCTATGCAAGCTGTTACATTCATTTCCCGGGCCTAGGCAGCGGCTCCTCCAATTCCCAGGCCTCAGAATGCAAAGTTTCCTGAGCCTCCTTCTAGGTTGCACTCTGTCCCCTGAAGGCCCCTACCCCAGGGGGTAACCGAGTATCTGTTTCTACTCTTTTAGAAGCTGGCTTTATGAGGAAGAAAGGCCAGGAAGGGTGAGGTGAAGTGTCCTTGGAAGAGTCAGGGAGAAAATGCTGCCAATTTCTGAAAAGCTAAACAGCAATTTGAGAGTCATGCCATAGAACCTGCCTGCAGTTAATGTTCCAGGCAGGCAAAAGCAGCTCATGGCTGTTTGGGAGCATAGGGTTCTGCTTCTCAGAAAGGAAGAATGGAGAAGGTGTATCTTCCTGGAGCACAAGTTAGTAACTATTTTTGGATCATGATTCTCTCAAGATATAAGAAAGCTATGGGCCCTGTAAGGTGCCAGTAGAGACCAACAGGGGGACTAATAAGGTTCCCAAGAGGGATTCTCATTGGTACATACACAATACGTATGATGCAGACACATCCCAAATAATTTCAGGAAGTTCGTGGACCCATTCACACCTGATCGAAGCTCAGCTGGGGGTCCGGAGCCCAGGAAAAATTTCCAGTTTTCATTGGTGGGTGGCACAAAGCCCCAAAGGGCAACTCTTCCCTCATCAAGCCAAGCAGAGGAGGCCATTTTCTGGATAATTTAGGTAGAACCTCCTCTCCCTCCCCACGGTATTTCTTTACACTTGGAATTCAAACCAAAAGTGTGTTGCTTGCCAGGTAAGTGGCACCTTCTCTGCTGGCCCTAGACTCCTGGGAACCACGGCCGTAGCTTCATGCACAGCTCCTGCTGGAGAGGGCTCTACAATGCTGTGAGGACATGCTCTAATCAACTGAGATTTATGAACTAGAAAATAAATCCTGCAGCACTGGCTCTGTGTTTGGCCTATGATAATAAGAGTCCCTTATGGCCTTGAAGCTGGTGTCTTTGTACTGATTTATCATGCAGACTGTGGGGAGCCATAGGCCCCCTCTGCTAGCAGAGAAAGGAAGCCTTCTTGACTACATTTTGAATACATTTCTCTCCCAGTGGCAGGACAAGCTTCATGGACCCAGACCAAATCCCTTGTCAGTGTTGCTGGTGGTGACCTTGGCTTCGGGCTGTCTATCAGCTCCAGCACCTGGCCAGAGGCCTGGGGCCAGGCCAGCGATGGGAGGACACTGGGTGGGCAACATGAGGTGGTTCTGCAGGCTTCACTGTACCTGGCAAGTTATGGCCCAAAGCCTCAGGGCCAACCAGAAGGGGGAAAGGGGGTTCCACTTTCAGTAAGTTGGGACCCAGATTTGGCCATAGGCAAAGCTGCAGAGCCTGAGTTAGTTTGTTCTTAACTCTTCCGGCTTCTTTCTCAGCCGCCTCTGTGACCACCTGCTTAAATGTGTATTCCTCCCGAGGATGGCCTAGCTGCTTTTTGGAAGAGCCCCCACTTTGCCCAGCTCCGGCAGCACCCCATACCTCCCTCAAAACATACACGTTAATAAAGTTCTTGCTTCAGAATTGAAAGGTTCTTCCACATTTGAGCTTCAAAATAGACCTGTGAAGTAGACAGACTTAGTCCCTGCCTACCTTTTTCCCCCAATTCGCCCCTGATTTTACAGATAAGGGATTCAAGATGGTGAGAAGGCAGGGAGTTAGTGTTCATTAGGCGAAGGTGTGGCTTCTGCACAGCCTTTCTTTTGGGGTGAAAAGGGCCTGGATTCAAATTGAGGCCTTGCCCCTGGCTTGCAAGGTTGCTTCTTTAAAGTTTTTTGGACTATTCTGAGCCTAAATGTTTTCTTTTTTAATCTATAAAATAGAGATAATATAATACATTGCGACTGATATGAAGATTAAATTTAAAAAAAAACATGGCAGGTGTTCAATCATAGGGGTCATACTGGCTGTATCTTCCACAGCCCACGCACTGTGTTGTTTTATTTTTTGTTGCTCAAATGCCGCTCATGTACCATATCTTTACAGGGCCATTTACCATTAATGATAACCCAATGTGAGCATCTCCCAGGGTCCACACTGAAAGGCCCCAGAGTCATTTATTTTGTTTCTATGCTATTTTAAGTAGCATGAACACAAAGGCACTTTCCATTCTCATGTATTTGGCAAATCACTTTGTGCATATTGCCAGAATCTCCTTGATTACTCTCAGGTATGGGTTGTGAAATATGTTAATATCAAGGCAGACAGAGCTGAGCTAAAGATTTCATATTTTCACAGTATACATTTTTTTTCTTTTAACTCAGAACTCTCTATTAAAGCCTCTTATGACCTCCTGTCCTTTGCGTTTGCAGTTGTCAGTTCTATCTCCCACACTCCCACTGTCACAGGTTGGTCAGTCCTCTGATCGAACACTTGGCACTCCGTATCACCTACAGAATCAAGTCTCAATCCTTAGTTTGTCTTCTGGACTGTACAAACATTGTGCTTAAGTGGCCAAACACAATCTATGATGCCCACTAAAGGATGCTCTTTCTGCCCACTATTCACTCCATCTGCAATGCCTTCTTCACCAGCAACTCCACTGCCCTGCCTTCGCAGATAGAATTTCCTTTCCAAAGTCCTCTCTCATCCATAGCTGGAAGCAACCTCCCTCCCTCAGAAGCCCCTAGCACTTAATTGTGTCTTTCCTATACTATTTAATCACTTTCTACCTTGGAGAATATTCATTCTAATCTACCTGGTTTAGCACCTCTCTCACAGAAATCTCCTTGAAGGCAAATTCCCTGCCTTATTCATCTTGGTAGCCTCATGATACCAAGCACAGTACCCTTCACATGTTTTCAAATGAATTAGTGAATTACATAGATAGATTAAAAAGGTTTAAATACAGAATAAAATGGTGGAACTAGTTTGGATGATTGAAACGTGTGAATATATTTGAAGCAATGTAGTCATATTACTTTTAAGTATATGTCTTCAACTAGGCTGACCTAGTCTTGCTTCAGCCATATCTTTAGGGAACATGTTTTAATGAATAATTTATTTATTATTAATAATATATACATAATTTATGTGTACTTTGTGCTTCTAAAATACTTCTCAGCTCTTTGGAAAGTCTTTTCCCCCAAAGTATTTTCATATTTCTATTGAAAATAGAAATCTGGTTTACACTATTAATTTTTTGTTCCATAGATTGTGCGTAGGTATTTCAGCCCAACTCCTGTCTGAATGACCAAAATACATTTGGCAAAACACCAGTCCTGAGAGAAGCTCCATGAAAACAATGTATGTTGTGATCAAATACTTTTAGGAAATAGTGTATCCTATTCCTTCCTCTTGGAGATTGCCATGTACTAGTTTTCTATAGAAATGCTGCATTATTGGGTTCCACAGTAGGGAGGTTTTTGTTTTTACTGACCTCTTATCAATATGAGTAGGCTTCCTCTTCAACGCAGTCACCATTTGTTGGACTAGAGGGTGTGTATTCATTTCTGAACCCCCTTCCTGCTCACACAGCACCCCCCATAGAGGGGACAGACAGAGCTCTCCCTATTCCACTCAGCTCCACTCACTACCACCCTTGCCATGCCCACCTCCCACCATAGGCAAATTGCAGAGACTCCCACCTTCCAAGCCTTCCTAGTAGGTAATTTTAGGCTAAACCATACGAAATTGCCAGTAGTCGATCGACTTCATCTTGTTAACCTAAAAATGGCAATTTCATATAGTTCAACTCAATTCTTCTTCTCTGACTTCAGTGACACTCCACTCAGGGTAATGGACAAGATGGAGTTTGCAGAGGTGAGGAAAACACGTGTCCTCTATGGGCGCCTCTCACACCACCTCTCTGATCATCTTCTTCAGCCCTTTTTTTGGAAGCTCCTCTTCTTCTCATTCCTCAGGTAGGAATGTTTTCCACAACTCCACTTCATTTGGTCCTTACCTTTTAATACTCAGAGCTCATCCCCTCACAGTTTTGACTGGCCACTTTACGGAGACCCCACAGCTAACCTCACTCTCTCCTGAGATGCAGCCCTACATTTTACACTGCCAAGGAGACACTACCATAGTCTTGCAGAGAGGAAAAGAATGCGATGGTTGTGTCCCACCCTGTGATGGCCCCCACCCACCAAGGCCAGAGTGTGGATGGACCAGCATACCATTCCCCCGCTGGAGACACGGCTGAGGCCCCTGCTCCCCTACTTCCGAAAGGTGCCATGGTTCAATGGCTCTTTGTCCTTCATACAACTCCCTTTAGGCAGTGACTGTCAGGCAGAGGGTAAGTCTCTTTCTACAGACAGGAAACTGAGGTACTGAGGAGTAAAACACCTATTGAGCATAGCAGACAAGGCAAGAGCCTCACTCAAGCCTAGAGCTCAAGCAGTATTATCAGCTTGGATTTAAAAAAAAAAAAACCAGAATGAATTAAAAACAAGCTCTCTTGTTGGTAATGGCATAATTATCATGTGATCATGTGATCACTACCTGCAATATGATATGAGTGGCCCCAGGAGACCGCGAGGCCTTGCCCAGTGGGGAATGGGTTCCATAAGCAAGTGGAGAAATCATGCTGGACACGTCAGAACACATTTCTGGCTTCAGCTACCTGAGGAATGAAATATTCTCATATATGTAGTGGTCATATTTTATGCAACGGATGCTGTTTTGAGGGCCTTGCATAACTCAAGACAAATTTTCCCATAGCAATAAATGTAAAGTTGGATGTGTTCCAGAAGAACATAAATCTCTAATTATTGTGTTGCCTTTTTGCTTTAAAGCTGCTCTTTATTTTCTTAGCATTATTTTTAATAATTTGCAGAGCCTTTTCCCACATTAACAGCACATCAGAGAGTGAGGATGGGCTTCATTGTGGTGTTTTACCACATGTAACTTCCTTCGCAAAGATTTTGATTTGGGAGAGATTTTTACCAGCTTTAGCATGAACATCCGCATTCAGGAGTCTTTTAGATGATACCACTCTAATAGATTTTTAAAAGATAATAAATTATATCAGTAAAGATTATAATATTAGCAAAATTATCACACAGATACTAATGAATTCTTTGGTATATGTAAACAGTAACAAGATTCACAGATGACAGAGCCTGGAAAAGGATGGCTGGCATTTCTGTGGCCTAACACATGGGAAAAGTATATACTGTTTCCAAGACCTTTCCCAGTCTTGGAATTCTGCAATTCTTGATGGATTTTTTTTTTTTAATTTTGGAGGATTGTCATTGATTCCAATTCTGTGTATAATATGAGACTTTACCAATACTATTCTATATGGCATGGCTTCAGAACTGCACAATTAACATTTTTATTCAGTGTGAGCATGCTGTGCTAAGAGGGTCCCATGTGCCCTACCAGTTGGTCTGCACTGACAACAAGGCAATGAAAACCAATAAACTGCCTCTTCTGCCCCCACTGCAAAACACCTAGGCGGGATATTTTAAGTGTGTGGATTCCCTGAATAGCTCTAGGGCGGGGGCTCTCAAAATGTAGTCCCTGATCAGCAACATTAGCCCCCACTACAGGTCTGGTTGCAGTGGAGATTCTGATTTAGTACTGCCGAGGTGGAGCCTGAGAGATTCTGCCTTCCTCATAAGCCCTCAGCGGATGCAGATGCTGCTGGTTCACGGACCACACTTTGAGTAGCAAGGCTGTAGAGTGCTTTGGGGGCCCTTCCCTGCCTCCCATAGCTCTTCACTTACTTGCAGGTTCCTAAATCTACCTTTATTGTACAATTGAAAAAACAGTTTAATGCAGCTGAAGTAACAGTATCAGTGATGAATCCTTCCTAATGACAAAATAACTGATGACTTGCAAAGCACTCTCTCTTTTCGATGGTGGAGGGAGGATGAGGGCCCTGACTTCTGCCTGGGCGAGAAGCTAGATAAAGGAGTCTAGGTAAGCCGGAATCGCTTTTTAAGACTTGACTGATCATTCTGTGCGGGGCCGGCCGAACACGTACTAGGGACCACTGCAACCTAGAATGTCTCAAGTTTCATGCTGCTTTTGTTATTTAATAAGTCTGACTTCATATAAAGGAGCTTTGTTTAGGGGTGTGAGCTAATTGAGCATCAAGGTATATGATATAGACATTGCCCTCAAGGAATGTAATGAAATTTTTAACTGTTTCCAGAACAAGACTTAAGTAAACGAACTCTCTTCAGAAACCACGGCGATTTGTTTTCCGTTTTTAAGTACTTTTTCATTCTAGACAGAGAAGTTGAAAATCATGAAGGAGCATGCTTTCTTCTCCAAAAGCCATGGGTCCATTCCATGTCAGAATATATTCAGCTTCTTGGGGAAATGAGATGACAACTAATTTTCATATAAAATTCATTCTGTTATTCACACAAAGTCCAGCAGGCAATATGCAGTGACGAAGTAGCTGTGTGTGGGATTACTGAGATTGATTTTTCTTCTTTAAACATTCCTTTAACTGTGGATTTAATGATGTTTATACAGTAAAAACATTCATTTTAGAAGGCCAAATAGTCTCTGAACTGTTTCTATTGTGCATTGTATTGGTAGGGATAGAATAAGCTCATTATTCCCATACAGTCAGGAGAGCGGAAAGTGATTAAACCTTTTGATAAGAAGATAAATGATAGGAAATTCATCTGAAAGCCCACACTGCCCCGAGTCAGAGTTTCCACACGGAGCTAGCACAAAGCCTTCCTTCTGTGCAGGGCGCCCTGGGCAGCCTCGTCCTTCCAGCTGTTGTTCCACGTTGGCTGTGACACTCTTAGAGATTCACACCTGGGGCTGTAGTGTTTTCCCAGGAGGACCTGGGAGACTCGACCAGGCTCCTTGCTATGCTCCACTTCAATACTCATCACTCTTGGAAGGATTTGTTGAATGTGTGCTTCCCTGGTGCTATGTACTCCCAGATGTCAAAGACTGTGTCTCATCTGCACAGTCTGCCACACGAGGGTATTTGCTGGATGGATGGATGAATGGATGGATGGATGGATGGATGGATGGATGGATGGATGGATGGATGGATGGATCGATGGATGGATGGATGAATGGAATGCATAGAAGGACAGACAGATGGACAGACAAATGGAAGGAAGGATGGATGGAACCTTATCAAGCTTTAAAGAAGTCTTCATTAAATGTTTGGCCCTAGGCCAGACCTCTAGTTCTAAGGCTGGTAATTGGTAAACTTGGATGTAGTCCTGCCTTCTCATTAGACTAGTAAGCTGCATACGTCCCTTGCCCCTCCAAGGCATAGGCTTCTCATTGGGGAAGTCAGGGGAAGCCCATCTTTCTCAGGAAGTTTGTGTGAACACAGTGATTTATGTGATGATGCATTGAAAATTATATCCATCCATCCCTATGCTCTCAAACAGCTTGAACCACCTTCAGCGTGTCCGTTTCTGGCCCCAGAACTTTCATTCAGGGCCTTGAAGGCACTCAGGGCATGCGGACCCTCCAGCTCCAAACTCCCTCTCACTTCATCTCAGGCCATGGCAGAGCGAGGTATGAACTCCCAATCCCAAGTTTAATCTCCATTAAGCAAGGAGTTGAGTTCAGAGATTACGGAAATCCCTCTCTGTTTGTGTCAGAGCACACCTGCCCACCATTGCTGTGCTTTTGCTTTTCCGGTAAGGGATTGAGGGATTCGACCTGGGACTGGCCAGCCACCAGGATGAACTGGCGCTTCACTGAAGCTTCATAGTTTTGTGTAGCAGGGATACAGATTTTTAAAAATCTGGTTGTCATTTCTCTTAGGAAAACCTTTTTCTTTTCTTATGTACAAGAAAATAAACAAAACAAGAGAAAATCCCCAAACTTCACATTAGAATGTCTTTTGTTGTTCGTTTATATTTAATTCTGTTTTATTTTAAGTTCCGGGATACACGTGCAGGACGTGCAGGTTTGCACATTAGACTTTCTACTTACGCTCTTGATCTCTTGTCTGACAAATTAACAACTTCGTCACTTCCACAAGCCTTATTAAGCTCTCTTTACTTTTGGAATTAATTGTGATAGGTTGACAAAACTCCAGAGAGCACTGAAGAATAGATTTGACTCTATTGCCAGCTTACTCTAAATTTGTCTCACTCATGTGAAAGCAATGGCGCTTTGTAATCTGGAATCAGGAATTTATCAAATTAGAGCTTTCTCTAGTGTCAGAGTAAATTAGAGCACAAATGATTTTTTTGAATAATACTAATAAAATGAGGCTGATGGTTCCATTTGCCATCTTGTATATGAAATGATCTTGTTTACATGAGTTTATTTTTAGCAGACTCTTTACCGAAGAGTTCAGGATAAATTCAGTGTTTGGACCTAAATTTACCCTATTTATACTGGCTAGCACACTTTAAAAGAGATACATCAATGAAATTACTTTGTGCCTACGCAAATCTTTGGTTTAGGAATCAAAAGATGTAAGTTCTAATCCTGGTTTTGCCATTTACTTACTGGCTCTACGTCCAGAGGAGACATCTGCTGTTTTTGCCTGTCTATGGCCCTCCTCCCTGTTTCCAAGTAACAATAGCTCTTTCTCACTCCTGGTCCATGTTTTCTTTGGAGCTGATTCCTCCTGCCTTAGGGACATTCAGGGTCATGGTGATTAGTTTAGCACTGGACAATGCAATTTAATCTAGGTTAATGAAATTTAATCTGTGACTTTCACTGGAACTATGGAGAAAAGTACTTAATTTCACTGAGACTACCCAGTTAGTTAGACTATAAGGCTAGAGCCTCTGGTCACCATTTTTTGTCACCTCATAGAAAGGCAAATGCATTAGTAAGAAATGGAGAAATATACATTTTGGACATTAATTGAGCACCTGGCTGCGGCCATACCTGCAACGAGTAATGCTTGGACTTTCCCAATGTTAATAAATGATCCCTTTCCTCTCCAGTTTTCTTTTGTTCTCCCTCCTTTTTTCCCCTCCTTCCTTCCTTCTTTCTTTCCTTCCTTTCTTCCTGTTTCTGGCTTAGTTTTGTCATTTGCAATCAAAAGAATAGTGACCTTAGTAAATGCCTTAACCTCTCTGTACTTTAGTATGTAATTGATAAAATGAAATGAAATTTTTTTTTTTTTTTTTGGTCTAAGAGTATTTATGACTCAAATATACATTCTAGTGAAGCACTTTTGGAAGTATATTTGTTCTGGGACACCAACTAAACATTCAGGGACTGGAAAGAGGCAACACATCTCCAAATGTCTCTCAGCTATGCCTCTAGGATCAGTGACTTCATGTCATCATGGGCCATCTCATGTGTCCAGCTGGGTTTGTGAATTGACAAAATGCTGTCACCAGATCACATCTGTACCAGAGGGTGGTACCTTAATCACTGCTAACACACTGCTGTCCCTGAAGAGGAAGTAACTGGTACATTGAATGACTTGAGCTCGGGAGAGTGCAGGCAGGTAACAATTTTATTCTTTCTCACTGTAGATAATTTTTCCCCACTCATGAGATAAATGATCAAGCAAGTCCCATGGTTTTTCCTGTCATTCTTAGATAAGAAAAAGTTCTCAGGCCACTTTAAGTTATAAGAATAGCTTAATTTCAATAATTAAAATATTCAGTCTGCCCTAATCATTAACACTTCAAACTTAATGCAAATCTTAAATCTTCTCTCTCCTCCCACCCTGGGCCAGAGCAGTGGGGGAGGGAGAATGGTTGGCTTCTTCTCCATTCCCCCCTCTGCCTTGTCCTTCTCCTCCTCCCTACATCACCAGGCTGCTTCAGGCTCCTGCAGGGCTTTGAGATGGTGGAGAGGAGAGGTAAGGAATTGGAAACTTTGTCATATTTGACTTCCATAGCCGTAACCCACGTTGTTACCTTCTGGTTGGACAGATTCCCAATGGAGACCTTTCGGTCGGTCTCTCTGGGGGTCATTCTCTTCTTTGGAAACTTTAACTGCAATGGAAATCACCTTTCCTCCTTCAGCCCTTGCTCATTCAGCACTCCACTGGCCCCGTTGGGTCCCATCTCCCTTCCAGGTGGTCCATATGAGACTGGTCTAAGATTTTTGCCAAGCCAGCTCCCTTCCTAGGATCCCACATCTAATCTTTGAAAAACTGCCATTGAGGAAGTGTAATTGGCCCTCAATGGCAGTTTTTCCTCTACCCTGCCACCCTGTCTCAGCAAGCTTCCTGCCTGTGGGCTTCTTCAGGTGTGAGTCTGACCCCACCTACTGAAGGGGACACAGGTCAAGCTCTCCAAGTGGTTCTTTTAAAGCCTATCTCAGCTGGATTGAAAAGAGGGGAGTCACCCTTCCTTCTCAACCCCAGTGCATGGAGAGAGCATTTGCCCAGAAGACTCAGAGCACACTCTCAACTCTCTTGGAAGGAAGGCAGCTTCCTTAACCCCAACCACGTTACAGCCTCCAGGCAGATTATGGCCAGGGGACAAAACTTAATAATGGCTGCCATAGGTGGTCTAGAACTTCACTTTGGATTGGGGCTTTCTTGGCTTCTAATGTTCACTGATACTTCTCAGTCTCTGGAGCCTCAGCCAAAACTGAAACACAGTGAGTCTCATTTTAATATCCCAGTCCATGCCTCATGGTTCATGTCAGAATTTTCTGGCTCTGCTTCTACCTGTAAATGGAAAGTTCTGGGTGGAGGAATCTCCCATCCCATCCTTGGGATATTCCCCAAATCATCTCTGTCCAGGAACCAAGAGGATCTAGGCCACAGTGGTTCTAGGAATGAGAAGCATTTACCTTCTACAGGACTATTTCTTCAGATGCGTTTTCCTGTGTTTGGGAGAATTTCAGTCACATCTGATGGGACTTCTAGCTAATCTTCTCTAACATAAATTATTGGTCGTAACACTTTCATAAGTCAGACTCACAAAAGGAGGCCCAGAGAGGTTAAGCAGCTCTCCCAAGGTCACACAGCAGAACTGTGGCAAGAACCCAAACCACAACCACCAGTCTTTTACTCTGGCCTCTACGCCTTGCAAACTCCTTCTAAGCTCATTATCATCTGTTAAAATCCCATCTCTCATTTTGCACACAGCAGCCAACATGTCTGTGGATTCATATTAAAAAGAATGCAAACATTTCCAGAATTCATTTCCATTTCCATTTCCAGCTCTGAGGAGGTGTTAACTTCAGAGTACTTCGCTGATCATTTTTTTCTCCAGCAGCAATAATTGTTTTGAAGAACTTGACACACATTTCACCAGGGCTCGGTGCTACTGAGCAGGCCGGGAGCAGTAAGGAACTGAATTCCAAGAGCCAAATTTGCATTGTGCTGCGCCTCTAGAGAAAGCCAAACACCTCAGTCCCATTAACAATAATGATAGGTGTGCGCTAAGCTCTTCCTTCATGCCAGAAATATATCTCATCCTTTGGGGATCTGTTCCGATCCTTGGCCCTTCTGTGCACCCAACCTCCACAGCATTTGCTCTATAATTTATAAAAGATGTGTGTTGCACCTGGGTGTCTCAGAAAATTTAAAATAATTTAAAAGCATTCAACACCAGCGTTAAATTAAAGCTCCCCGAATCCCTTGCCTGACGAGTGTAATGAAACTCAGACCTACACAGGTGAGTCTTTGAATACATCCTAGGGATCAGGAGGCCTGGGCTGGGTTTGAGGTAGGAGCAATTCCAGAGATTGGAGGTAGTGAATGATCATTCTGCAGGCAGCTTGGCATACTAAGGGCAGACCAGGGAGTTTAAAGATAAAGCTAGAGAGAGCGCCATTATTCCAAGGTGCTCTTCAGTGTAACAGACATAATCTTCTTCATCTTACTACACCTGTCAAGGAGGCCCAGCTTCTACTCCCAGCAAAGTTCATATTGGCTTGGCCTCTAGCTTCTCAGCAGAGCAGGAACACGAAGGAGTCAGAGTTTCTCCTAGTGCTGGTCAGCTTGCTCAGCCAAGGGAGTCTTTGATGTGCAAAGCACTTGAGGCTGGGATCTGAAAAATCTGCTAAAACATTAACAAAAACAACACTTCCCACCCTACCTTAGGCTTTATTTTCTAGAGCAGTTATTTTTAAGCCCAAGTCCCTGGAACCTTGGAGTGCCTTGAAAAGCACCAATTTTGGAATGAAAGGGACAGTGGTTTGAATCTTGGCCCTACCACCCACTAAGTGAGTGATATCCAGCAAGTCACCTCACCCCCTGCCTCAGTTTCCCAATCTGTAGGGGGCAAGAGGATAATGATGCCTATCCTGCAACAGTTATCTTAACAGATAAACAAGATCACATATATGACTCTGCCTGGCACGGGGCTGGAGAGTATTGTGAGTTTTCACAATTTCAGAGTTGTCCTACCTCCATGGCACAAGCTGGGTAAATTTATATGATGCTGAATCACTTGGCACATTTTCTTAGAGTGGCAAATCATTCCAGTCTTCCTCTTATTTTCAAATCTAAAAGTGAAGGTTGCTCCCTAAGCTCCCAAGTAAGAACATCCTTGTGCTCCGAGATAATTGAATTTTGGATTCTAGAGAAACAAAATCGCTCAATTTGGACAGTAAAGAAAAAGGTGAGCTTAGGGCCTGAGTGATCTGGATAATGGCTTTAACTATGTACTTGGTGGGACTGAAGGCTCCCATTGGGTTAGTCCCTAAAGTTGCACAGTCCAGTATGGTAGCCATTAGGCTATTGAGCACTGGAGATGTGGCTAGTCAAAAACCTGTAAGGGATACACATCAGGTTTTGAAGGTTTTAAAATATTTTGTTGAACATTTTTGTATCGATCACATGTTGGTGTGGTAATATTTTAGATATTGGAAACCTCAGAACTTAATCCCCAGTGTGGTGCAGCTTACAGTAACTAGATCTAGAAGGTGTTCCTGGATTCACAGTGACTCAAACGCCTTGGGCAGTAGGGTCAGAAAGTACCTACAATCCAGCCAGGCACAGCAACTCCTCCTGTCTTCTTGCTCCTCCCACTACCAACATCTCTCCATATTTCCTGTTTCTATTCCAGAGGGAGAGGTGGAAGATATCAGACTGACCTAGTTAATGTCATTATTTGTAGTTAGAAGCACTTTTCCTATCAGGCCAAAAGTCAACTGCTCATGTGAGTGTCTCTGAGCCAATCAGCTGTGCTCTTGTGTGGGAAGATAGGCCATAGGATTCAGGTTAACCATCTCTGATCAGAGAACAGCCTGGGCCACTTCCCTCCTCTGTGGCTGTGAGAGGGACTGGCGCCATGATTGCCTAGTCCAATGCAATCTGTGCTTTAAAACTATTAGCTAAATTAAACTCAAGAAAATGAGATCAGGTTCACAGTCTGATAGTGAAAAATGCCCTGGAGTGGAGATTAGGGAGGGAGGGAGTAGTGATTCCTCCATGACCATGTGGCTGAATCTGACCTCCCTCAGCTCGCTTTTCTCTTTGCACCTGATTGTTGTTTGGATTTGGGACAAAGCACAGAGAGCAGCCCAGGTGAGAATGAGTGGAAATCACGTGCCGCAGAGAGTGGCCTTGTTATGGGCTGAATCATCTCCATTCTAAAGTTGATATGTTGGCCGGGCACGGTGGCTCATGCCTGTAATCCCAGCACTTTGAGAGGCCGAGGTGGGTGGATTCGCCTGACTCAGGAGTTCGAGACCAGCCTGGCCAACATGGTGAAACTCCATCTCTACTAAAGATACAAAAATTAGCTGGGTGCGGTAGCACATGCCTGTAATCCCAGCTACTTGGGAGGCTGAGGCAGATGAATTGCTTGAACCCTGGAAGCGTAAGTTGCAGTGAGCTGAGATCACACCACTGAACTCCAGACTGAGCAACAGAGCAAGACTCTGTCTCAAAAAAAAAAAAAAGAAAAATCGTATGTTGAAGTCCTGACTACCCCACCACCACCACCCACCCCACTGCCAGTTACCTCAGAATATGACTGTATTTGGAGATGGGGTCTTTAAAAAGGTAATTGAGTTAAAATGAGGTCATCAGGGTAGGCCCTAATCTAATGTAACTGGTGTCCTTATAAGAAGAGGGGATTAGGACATAGATACACATGGGGGAAGGCCGTATGAAGGCATAGGGAGAAGACGGCCATTACAAGTCAAGGAGGAAGCCTTAGAAGAAGCCAACCCTGCTGAAACCTTGATCTCAGACTTCTGGCCACCAGAATAGTGAGAAAAAATAATTCTGCTGTGTAGGCCACTCAGTCTGTGTACTTTGTTATGGCAGCCCTAGGAATATAGCACCGAAAGACAAACCTGCCTCATGTCAAGCTTTTCTGCCTGCTCAGCTGCTTGGGCTTTAAACTTGACTGATGCAGGCAGCCCATGAGGTTCTAAGACAGGAAGACAGGTGAGCAGACCACCCAGGTGTTCAGCCCTCCCTACAAACATAGCTGGAGGAACTGGCTGCAGTGGGGAGTCTTCCCAACCCACTTGCTATGGTGGGACGTCAGCCAGTAGCTCCTTTCTGCTCCATTAGCTCCTGGAGGATGGCTCCAGTCTCCACACCTGCTGTTTACTTCATCTTTCCCTTCTGAGTTGGCAACAGGAATACAAGGACTCCCCTGGCTTCTCAGCAACTGAGATGCAGCCATTTTTGCTTTGAAAGTCAGAAACCTGGGAGGTGCAAGAACTATCACCTTTTTGATGGAATAGGCCCAAAAGAGCAGGTGGCAAGGAAGCCACGTGCCAAGAGAAAGCTTAGTTGTCATCTGAGGCCTTGAAACTTTTAAAGTGATTCAGCAAAGCTGTGTACACAAAACTTTATCAATTACGCATCATAAATAAGTCATTTAAATGCACAATGTACTAATTGAATATCATTTTAATTCATAGTAATAGAGAGTAATTATAAACCCCACCCCCATTTATTTTCAGAATGCAAAGATGAGCAGAATAGACTGCCCTTCAGAGGCCTTGCAGTCGGGGGAAAATGCCCAGCAAATATAGAAATGTGAGTCAGTGGAGAGGTGAGGAATGCTTGGGTTTTTTAGTCCGTCTCTGTTCCTGCCTTTCTCTGCCTGTCCTGTGATTGCAGAAATCCGGTGCAGCAAAGCTTCGTTTCTCCTCTCTGTTGAGTTTTTTAGTTCAAGGAAGGGCCAGTGGGTTTGGCTCCCAACAGTAGGTGGACCCTCTCACCAGCATTGGCCATGGAAGGGCAAACTTGGGGGTGCAATGTGTGTGCCCAGCACTGCCTTCCACAGAGCCTCCACCTTCACCTCTGTAACCCAGGGCCATCTGGAACCCATAGCCTGGGACAGTGTTGGAATGGTCCTCATGTAAACCACTTGCCAGGTGTCTTGTTATAGTGAAAGAAAGCTGTTTAATAAGAAATAGATGGCAGAGAAATTCGGTTTTTAATGAGAACTGAGATGCTTACAGATATTCATTTATAGTGGTTATCTCTGGGAGGTGAAATTACTGGTAATTTTTCAGTTTTCTTTCCTTTTCTTAGTATCAGCATATATTCATTTTCTAACAATAATAAAATAAACAAAGCATATAGATGTTTCCTTTCTTGAATCAGACGCCCTGCACTGTGGCTGTAGTCCATCATCCAAACTACATGGAGTCTCGGACGGTATCCAAGTCATGTGACCCACCAAAGCCCATCACTTGCAGTCCTGTTGCCAAATGGGCCTGTGAGTTGGAGACAGCATCCGTAGGAGGGAAAATTCAAAATGTAACCTCTGGCAAGGGAGAGGTCTCTGGGCAGAGCAGGCTGGGAAGTGAAGCCTTGGCCGCCTGTTGCAGCCCAACTTTCTGTGCCCTTGTCTGACCCTGTCTCCATCTGTGAGGTCTACTCCTTATGGGTGGTTTCCCCAGCAGTGTTGCAAAATGTTCCTGTCTGTAAGGCCTGGAGGGGCAGGGCTGAAAGGAGTATGGCTGCCTGTGAAAACCACAGCTAAGCCTCTGGCCTTCCCTCCGTCTCCACCCCCAACCCTTTCATGGCAGCCGCCCACTCTCCTTCCTCCTCCTGCTGGCTTGTACATTGGAAGGAGGAAGGGAAGGGAACAAGGGAATGAACAGTCAGTATTTGTCAGCTGTGAGCCAAGTGCTCTACATAAAATAAACTGTCTGAATTGTCACAAGAATTCTGGCAGATTGGTGTAGCAATCTACTTCTAAAAATGAGGAAACTAAGAAAGACGTAAGATCCAAGTCAATGTATATCATGCAGCAAAGAAATGAGATAGTGAAGATTTGAATCCAGGTCTTCTGACTTTAATATTCAGGCTCATGTCTTGACTTCTGGTGCATCCTTTAGGGTTACAATTAGTTCTAAGACTCTAAGTCTGTGATTTTTCTGAAATTCAGTTTTATGGTCTGAGAGTCCCTTTTGCCTGGCTTTGAGATAGACATCAATAAAGAGACATAGATATATAGTCTACAGAGAATTATTGTGTAAGAGTAGCTGGAAGGTGCCCAAACCAGAGCTAGAGAGTTGGAGATAAAGCAGTTTGTGCAGCTTTAACGGCTCTTTCCCTCCCTAGATGAGGCCACCAAGAGAGTGGAGAGAGTGTTGTCTTTCTCCACCGGCCCCCTACTCTGGCCCCTCCCCACTGTGGCACCTAGTAATGCTCCTTCCTTTAGTAGAAGTTTAAATGGTGTTGAACTGCACTCAAAGTTGTGAACAGATTAGCCTTTTATTTTATGTCCTACTGTGAGGTCTACCCATGAAGTGTGTATTAAATCACATAAAACTTGCATCACCACTGTGGCACACTTATAATATAGCTAATTGTTCTTGTAGCATAGTTTGGGAAGTTAGTGTGAGCCTAATTGCCTGGTCACCATTCTTACAAAGCCAACTATAACTTTCTGAGTCCAGTCAGTCAAGGGTGAGAGGTGAAAGCAAGAAAAACAAAACTGGATACTCTGAGGAAATCTGGTCCAGAGAAGCAGACCTCATTGAAGACCTCAGAGTGATAACCAGGAGCAGAATTTGCCAAATTTCCTTTCTTTCTTTACCATCTTTATGATTTTTGTTATTATAATAGGTCACTGAGCTATTATTTATTTGCTATTTTAATTTAGATGGACTCACTTTTTTTTCTTTTTTTTCTTGAGACAGGGTCTCACTCTGTCACCCAGGCTGGAGTATAGTGGCATGATCATGGCTCACTGCAGCCTCGACTTCCCAGGACTAAGAGATATTCCCACCTCAGCCTCCCAAGTAGCTGGGACCACAGGTATGTGCTACCATGCCAAGCTAATTTTTAAATTTCTGTAGAGGCAGAGTCTCCCTATGTTGCCCAGGCTGATCTCAAACTCTTGAGCTCAAGCAATGCTCCCACCTTGGCCTCCCAAAGTGTTGGGATTACCGGGGGGAGCCACAGCTCTTGGCCTGATAGATTCACTTTTGAAGTATTTTGGTTTCATCTTTAGCAATACTAGTCATGAAATTACTTATTAGTTATATGTTTGTCTAAAACACTCTGACATTGGGACATGACAATTGAAATTAAAAATGTTTGTGTAGCACTAAAAAATCATCTGAAGTGCCACACTTTGGTAATCAATGCCAAAGGGGACCAAGAACTCTTTCTTCAACTATAGGGAACCCTCTGTACTCAGGGCTCTGAGAACTGGAATCTCTAAGCTGCTGCCCTGTCACCTTCTCACCACCCTCCCTCTCAGCCATGGGTGAGGACAGTGCAGGCACCTGCACTGCACTGTACCTGGCCAGCTCCCACTCTCCATATAGGAACTGCTTTTCTGGAAAATAAAAGCTAGCTTGATTATAACTTTACCTACGGTAGCTATATTTTCAGAATCCCAAATCAGGTTACATGTTTTGGTCACAGGACAGAATATTTAAAAGTGAGACGGTCCCAGAAAACATGGGGGAGTGAAGTGGTTGTCCTCAAACGGCTTGTGAGTGGAAACTCTTCTCTTGCCTCTTCATGGGCTTTGTTCTTAGGGGAAAACTGGATCCACCTGGAGACAGTTTGTGCTGTTTGATGCTTGCTGGGTTTTTATGGGCTGGCTATCAAGTAGCTGGGCATTTTCCAAAACTTGAATTCCTTGTTTCTTGTTACTTGTTGGCCTTGACACCTGAGGCTCTTTCACAAGCATGCACTATTGTGGTCAAAACTAACTGGAGAGAAGGAGAGAGAGAGAGATTGAGGAAGACAGAAAGAGGAGAGAGGGAGAGAGAGAGGAGCTGGGTTGATGCATTAGGCTCAGTAATGGGAGGGATGGTAACAGGCGTGGTCAGGATTTGCCTACCAGTGCCGTTTTCTATCTCGAAGAAGGCTGCGAGGTGGCTGGAAGAGAAAACGAAAGAGTGCCAACTGGGGTGGGAGTCTTTGTAATATTTATGCAAAGAATGGAACTATTTACCATGTGCTTTTCCTGCCACAGTCACTCAGGACATTTTATTTTGTCTGTGTTTGTCAGTTAGGACTCTTGGCTGCAAATGACCAAAAAAAGCCAACTCGAATTGTCTTCAGCCAAAACAGAATTATATTGATTCATGTAGGCTGCAATGCACAAGGGGTAGGGTGGCTGGGGCCAAGACAATGTCCTGAAGACTCATTTTCTTTCCATTTATCAGTGTATTGGCTTCTGTCTTGACTTTATGTATTTATTTAGAGATATGGTCTTCCTCTGTGGCCCAGGCTGGCTGCTATGATGCAGTCATAACTTGCTGCAGCCTACAACTCCTGGGCTCAGGTGATCCTATCCTCCCACTTCAGTGGCCCCGAGTAGCTGGGACTACAGGTGCATACCACCATGCCTGGCTAATTTTTAAATTTTTTGTAGAGACAGGATTTCTCCATGTTACCCAGGCTGGTTCCAAACTGCTGGCCTCAAGTGATCCTCCAGCCTTGGCTTCTCAAAGTGTTGGGATTGCAGGCATGAGCCACTGTGCCCGGCCTTCTGTCTTGACTTTATATGGTGGCAATAGCACCTACATTGTTTTTGGTCTCCAAGATTTATTTGGCTCCAATCCACCTCAATCCACCTTTCTTCAGCATTTTTTTTTTTTTTAGAAGATCCACTGTAGCAAGAAGGTCAAAGGCCATTTCCACCAAGTTCAGCGATAGCTCTGCATGGCAAAAGAGGAAGACTCTTGGAGGGCCATGACCAAACACTAAACCTGGTTCACAAAGATCCCTTTGGTAGTGTTTGCACCTTAATGTGCAAAACAATTTATGAATTGCCATCACCAAATGGGACTGGGCATACCAGGTTTCTATTCAGCTTATAAAATATACAATACAAATATGGTGAAAAGAATTTCTTGAAAGACAACAACACAATAGCGCTTTGCCATGATTGAGACTTCTGGAAACACCCTCTGGGCCAGACATACCTTGGCCGATGATGTCCTGGCATATGCAGGTGCCAGTGAATTTGTCTCCCACTCCCCCAGCTCCCGCCCCATTTTCAGGCCATCTCTTTGTTTGGCTTCTCCTTTCTAGCCAACTCTTCTAAATTGTTTTCATTTTAGACTTTCTACTTTTGTCCCTTAATTTATTTGACAACATGACCCAAACATACAGACCAAGTAGGAAACCAGAGGGACTTGGTTTAGAATTTCCTGACAAAGAATATGGAATAATTCAAATTTACTGCTAGACACTGACATTTGTTTTCTCATAGAACCTTTAAAATAAAATCAATATTCTTCATGTATCTGTCTGGAGGAAGGGTCCCAGACAACCTCACAGGTCACCTTTAGTCCTGAGGCTTGACAAACTACAGCATTCTGTCCTGAGCTCCTCCTTCTCCATCCTCCCCTCTTCTAACAAGCTCATCTGGTCTTTGCAACCACCTCCTCTGCACTGAACGCAGGCCGGCTGCTGACTTGGCTCAGAGAATCATGGCTTTGCTGCCTGTTTACCTTGGAATAATACAAAATAAAGCTGATTTGACTTTCTCTGGTTTACCAAGAGCTTTTATATTTGATGCCCTCTATCTCATTAGAGATAACATCTATCCCATTAGATTGCCATAATACTTCTGTGAGGAAGGCTGAGAATAAGAGTGTTCCTAGTTATAACTGCGTAACAGCCCCAAAACACAGTGCCTGAAAACACCGACAATCATTACTTACCTCATGGGTTTGCAGTTTGGGAAGTGCTCCACGAGGAAGCTCATCTCTGCTCCATGAAGAATAAGCTGAGATAATTTGACTGAGGGCTGGAAGCTGAACTTCCAAGATGGTTCCCTCACCTGGTTGGCAAGGTGGTGCTGGCCATCCAGTTGGGCTTCTCTGGGGGATACTTGGGTATCCTTACAGCATGGTAATTGGGTCTCTTGAGTAGGCATTTCTAGAGATGTAATGTGAAAATCTGTAGTTTTAAAGACCTAGATCTGGACACTAGCATAGCAGCATTTGTGCCGTATTCTAATGGTCCTGCTGTCAAAAAGCCCGGATGCAAAGGGAAGGCACAAAGACCTATACATTTGAATGGGAAGTGTGCCAGAGATTCTGGGAGCCACATTTTAAAATTGCCAAATTGACCAGAGGGGATCGAAGCTCCAAGAAGTTTAGTAACTTGCCTGTAATCACTTCAGTGGACCCTTTTGAGATGCCCATTCACTTCATTGCCAACTTCTCTGAGATTTGCTGTTTAACCATAGGTGACCCTGAAGTCCTTTTTATCTGGAACTGGGCATCACATAGGCATTTCCATGTTCTATGTGAATGGTGCCCCCTGATGTTTTACAATGCTGCCAACCTGAGAGTCTGACTGTGACTGGCTCCCACGAATCTGGAATTGTGATGCAGAGAGGCTGGCACTGCAATTGTCTACGGTTAACATTTCTTGAGCTCTGTTTCAGGATCAGGGGATCTAGGTCCCAGAGCAGGGGGCACCACTGATACCTGTTCAACATGAAGGACATTATTACTTTTCTCTGGGCCTTAGCCTCCTGTATATGAGGAGGTAAATGATGCTAATAGTCTGTTCTCATAATTCAGTGCAGGTCAGAATCATGAGATTCTGACCTCCTAAAACATTGTCAACATCTTGTCTCCTGATATTTTTATTCCTGTCCTGGCATTGCCAGAGGACTGAGGAGGGGTAAGAGGTAGTTCATTTTGTGATTGATTCAACAATGTGAGGCTATAGACTCTAGATTTCAGAGTTGAAGGCTGAGGCTGAGCTCCTAGGTGCTGAGAGCCCTGGGCAATGGACAGCTCCGGTGGGGCCTGCCTTACCTGGCAGTGCTGCTGTGTGGGGCCAAGGAGATCATGGCTGGAGAGGAACTTATCAACAGTGAGTCACTTCATGACATGTCTTTTGGTGTCATTGCTATAACCTAGTGGTTCTCAACTGGGGTGAATTTTCCCCCATGGGACAATTGGCAATGTCTGAAGACATTTTTGGTTGTCACAAGGTGAGTGAGAGGGTGCTACTGGCATCTTGTTGGTAGAGGACAGGGATATTGCTAAACATCATGTAATGCACTGTACAGCCCCCCAAATAAAGAATTATCGGCCGGGCGCGGTGGCTCAAGCCTGTAATCCCAGCACTTTGGGAGGCTGAGACGGGCGGATCACGAGGTCAGGAGATCGAGACTATCCTGGCGAACACCGTGAAACCCCGTCTCTACTAAAAAATACAAAAAACTAGCCGGGCGAGGTGGCGGGCATCTGTAGTCCCAGCTACTCGGGAGGCTGAGGCAGGAGAATGGCGTAAACCCGGGAGGCGGAGCTTGCAGTGAGCTGAGATCCGGCCACTGCACTCCAGCCTGGGCGACAGAGCGAGACTCTGTCTCAAAAAAAAAAAAAAAAAAAAAAAGAATTATCTAACCCAAAATATCAAGATTGAGAACCCCTGCTATATCTGAATACCCAAAGGGAAATTTTGAACCTTACAATCTCTATTGAATCAAAGTTAGATTACAGCTGGAGTTTTCAATACTAGGCTTTCTAGTTTTCAATACCGACATAACCTTTCTAGGTTATGGATTTTGTAATCCAGAGATGACAGCTGAAATCCTTGCATTTTGAGTTAATGTCATGAGATTAATTCAAATGTTCAAGTTCATACCTCCTTGCCCAAGAGTTCACAAACTTCCGAGATTTTGCAAACTTCCATATCTGAGTTTCTGGTCATGGTGTGGTATCTCTGTTATATCCCACATTCACTCAGATGTGAAACTTATCTTTTATCTCAATATCCATTCAAGTGTGAGTATTTTCCTTCACGTGCCTCTGCTCACACATACCCCATCCACACTGAACAATGTGTGTGTACAGTACTGTGTGTGTGTATATATATCAGAATATCAGAGGGAATTGGGATAGAGTTGGAGATTTATAATGCACCAGTATCTCTGTTCTGAAGTTTTTTTTTACCTGCTGCATTAACGAGCCTGCATGGAACCAAAAGAGTGGCAACAGTGAGTGTGTAGAGTAGAGGGAGAATGGATATAAGAATAGGTAGCTATGAAAAAAATGACATGTGAAAAATGGAATGTTCTGCAAATAAAAACAAATCAAAGAAAATATTTTTCAAACTTTTTTGAGCATAACTCTCAGGAAAAAACAATCTGACATCTCAGCCCTGTGTACACACCAATACACATAATTTAAACAAACGTTTCATGGAATAAAAACCCCTTATTACATGCAATGCTCTTGGATATTTTATTCCCTTTTCTACTTTATTCTGTAAGAATGCAGCAGCTGACTAACCAATGGCTCTGACCTCTAGTTTGAAAATATGGCCTAAGGTGATATATGTGGGTAAGAGCCTGGGCCCCAGGGTGGGTGAGTATGGTGAAGACTAAGGCTGCTGGCACTGAGAAAATTGGAAACTGCAAGTCTCCAGTATTCTATGACCATTCACTGTGGCATCAGGTTCCCAGGGTGTTAGTGGGACCTGTGGATCAGGGAACGTTTGGAATCTCTGAGCCCAAGCCATCAGTGAACATACGGGAGTTATCAGGAGGTCAATGGATGGCTAAAAGGAGAAGGGAGAAAGAGCAGGTTGGAATAAGCCTCAGAGGTTGTGGTTTTCTCTGAATGGAGAAGTATTCGTGGTTTAGAAGAGTCCTGATCATCCTTCCAGGCCCAGGCACTCATGGTACAAATCACAGCACAGCTGCTCAACACAGGTGGAAAATCCTTGTTGATGAATTCATTCTTTTGACAAATATGTATTCAGCACAGCTAACTTAATATCTGATCCTTACACTTCTGCGTCCTGTTTTGTTTTTCCTAACAGGATCCTATTCAATCTAAAACTTGACGCTAAGGAACTCACAAGTACACCTGGGCACTGTCTGACAACATTATCTTCTTTGTCTCATACCTGCGTTCTGTATTAACACATAACAAGTCAAATGCAGGAAAGCAATTTAAAAACGGAAACATCCAAACTTGTTACATAGGTCTTGAAAATGGCTCCTGATCCTATCGTAACACAGATTCTTAGGATAGAATAGTATAAATCATACAGTCCAGGACTGGTTTAAATGACTGAAAGAGCTCTGGGAATAAGCGAGCAGTGGATTCCCAGTCTAATGAAGAATTCAGGTCACTGGACTCCAATTATTCCTTCAATATAATGTCCCTGCTTCAGGTCCATTAAAAAAAAAAAAAAAACACTGCATTTGAAATGATCACAGTTTATTTACCTTTTTCCTGGCTCGATATTCATCTGTAGCTCTGAAAGAGACAGAAACGACTCCAGGCTTTGCTCTCTTGGGCTTTAATCTGGTGGCATAGTCTGAAGTATGTTAGACCTGGCACAAATCTTGGCTCAGTCACTCATCGGCTTTCCCATGTGATGGGAAATCTACAATTCCCATTTACGATATTGAGCTTTTGTGAAATAAACACTGGAGCCTGACGCACATAGTAGAGTATCTGGTACAAAGCAAGTACCTAAAACTACTATTTCTTTTGCCACCTTTCCCTTTCTCCTCTGTCCCTATGGTAGGTGGTATTGTTATACTCAATTCTTCACCCCTCTCTGTGTGCCATTTACCATGTAACTTTGACGTTCTTTTTACCAGAGGCAGAATATATTTTTCTGCCTTACTGATATTGGGCTTGGCATCTTGTTTTGGGCTTGGCCATGTGACTTGCTTTAGTCATTGAGATATTGGCAGATACGACACAAGTGGAGGCTTGAAATATGTTTTTGTGGGTCAGTTTATTCTCTTGCACTCCCACTTTTCACCACGAGAACAACACGCTTGAAGACACTTCTGGTTCACAGAGAAGGACAGACATGTGTGGGAGACCTGGACCCAGCCCACAGCTTGAGTCAAGTCCAGCTGAACCCAGCCTAGATCAGCTGAACCCCAGATGATCTGCAGATGCATAAGAGAGAAATAAATGCTTGCTGTATGTCTCTGAGTTTATGTAGCATTATTATAGCAATAGCTAACAGACAACTACATTATAGCTTCCACACTCCCTAATAAGTGCTGCATATCTTAAATAGCAGAGAAAGTGATTGTTCCAGGGAAGCGGTAGAACAAAGTGAATCACTGGTGCACAGGAGGGGCTAGAGCTTTATTCTTTTGCTCTGCCCTAAAAACATTTTGTGGTGTCATGTACTGAAACTTCTCCTCCATCTTTATTTGTATGTAGGGAATTTCTTATGAGAATGTAACTGTTTGGACATGGCACTATTTCCTTTGAGATAATAATCCCATAATTATTGTTTCTCTAAGAGTAAGGCCAAGCTGTTGTTAATAGAAAAAACAAGCACATGTTGTGTAAAATCAGATTGTATTGACTTTGGAAGAAAACGAACTCTTATTAGCTATTTGTTCTTAGGTAAGGTGGCCTGATCTATCAATAGCAGGGAAACTAAAGTGGATCCCTCCATGCACAGGACAGAGCCTACCTCTCTCCACTTTGCAGCCAGCAAAGGAAAGCAGAGGACAAGAGGTATCACTGGGCACCACTCCAGGAAACTTCATTCACTTTTGCCCTGCAGGCTTGTCTCCCACGGGAAGGGTTGTATCCAAACAGATAGGGGCAATAAACTGGAAGAAGCAGAGCACAGAGAGGGGCTACAAAAGAAGGGGGATGGAGAAGAGTCCTAGAGATGACCTGGAGACAGTCAGGGCCTCCATGTCAGCCTGGGCAATCAAAGCGCTGTGCATCAGCGAGGAGCTGAAGGGGTGAGTAAGGACGTGAGTCCAGCTGAAGCTCCACTTACCAAGCCAGGTGTCAGGCTCATAGAGCAGTAGAGGACCATCTAAAAGGGGAGATTTCTTTATTTTTCTAATTCTCACAGAGGCACAGCATGAACTAACAGCTTCCCTGGGCAAGAACAAAGCACTGTATGTGTGGGACATCCTCAGAAGGTCCAAACTCTGGCTTTGTTCTCCTACCCCCAACCTTGCATGGGGCAAGGGACAGCATTAGTTCGATAAAGCCTTATCTTCAGGCTCATCTACTGTGTCTACCTTAGGATACCTTCAGTCCAACGTCCTGCTGAGTTCAGAGTGGGTGCATTCTGGGTGGTGGTTTTTCCAAAGAGGAAGCACCTGTTTCCTGATCACCTGGCAGCAGCATCCAGCCCTTCCCCTTTGGACTGCTAGAAGGAGTCCATTACAGACCAGAGACAATTCCGCAAGCTCGAGGGACCATAAAGTGTATTTCTTTGCTGGCCCTGGATCCCCCTTAGGTAATGAGGGACATCCCCTTGTCTGACAGAAAGAAGGAGGATCCAGACACACCCAGGTTACAAGTCTATTCTATTCCAAAAGTAAAAATTTTTAGTGTTTGATTTTGTTTAGAGAACACCCATCTTTGGGTTTCCTAGTTTTATTTCTCTTTCCTCTGTTTGTGTTACATTTGGGGAGAGATCCAAGTTTTGTGGGGCCCAATGCTTACACAATTTGAGGGCCTGCTTGATGAAAAACATAGAAAATAACAATACGGCATTAGGTATAGAATTGAATCTTTATAGATTATGAGGCTGGAAAGGGGCCGGTGCAAGTACGGGCCTTGAAGCTTGAGCCTTATCAGCCTCCTAGTACGTCTGTGTCTGGCCACATTTGATCCCCTTTCTCTCCCCTTTGTCTAGGAGGGTGAGAGCCAGGAGCCAGAGCCTTGCTGAGGGGAGAGGGAGGAACCCTTCTCCTGGGCTCTCTAGTTTGTTCTTTACTGTACAGTTGGGGCAGAGTTTCCTGCGGACATGGCAGGCAGCTCTGCTCTTCAGCGTCACCTTGGGGAGGGTGACTGGGGAAGGCTTCGCCAGGCTGCTTGGCAGAGTCATCCTCTTGACCATGAAATGAGTGAGATACTCATGCAGAGGCCTTGGCACATGTCAAATGTTTCCCTCAGCCCTTTGATTGCCCCCTCAGTGGAGTGTATTGGTAAAACTACAGGGAGACCTTGTGTATTAGTCTGTTCTTGCACTGCTCTAAAGAAATGCCTGAGACTGGGTAATTTATAAAGAGGTTTAAATCGGCTCATGGTTCTGCAGGCTGTACAGGAAGCATGATGCTGGCATCTGCTTGACTTCTGGGGAGGCCTCAGGAAGTTTTCAGTCATGGTGGAAGGTGAGGGGGAAGTAGGCACGTCTTAAATGGCTAGAGCAGGAGGAGGGAAGAGTATGGTGGGGTAAGTGGCATACACTTTCAAACAAGCAGATCACACTATTGACCGGTCTGGTCCGGTTTGATCCGGTCTTATCCGGTTTGATCCGGTTTGGACCGGTTTGATCCGGTTTCATCCGGACTGATCCGGTCTGATCTGGTTTGTACCAGTCTGGTCCGGTCTGATCCAGTTTGATCCGGTTTGGTCCGGTCTTGTCCGGATTGATCCGGTTTGGACCGGTTTCATCCGGTCTCATCCGGTGTGATCCGGTTTGGACCGGTCTGGTCCGGTTTGATCCGGTTTGGACCGGTTTGATCCGGTTTCATCTGGACTGATCCGATTTGGCCTGGTTTGATCCGGTTTGGACCGGTCTGGTCCGGTTTGATCTGGTCTTGTCCGGTTTGATCCGGTCTTGTCCGGTTTGATCCGGTCTGGACTGGTTTGATCCGGGTTCATCCGGTCTGATCCGGTTTGGACCGGTCTGATCCGGTTTGATCCGGCTTGGACCGTTCTGGTCCGGCTTGATCCGGTCTTGTCCGGTTTGGACCGGGTTGATCCGGTTTCATCCGGTCTGATCCGGATTGGACCGGTTTAATCCAGTTTGATCCGGTTTGGACCGGTCTGGTCCGGTTTGATCCGGTCTTGTCCGGTTTGATCTGGTTTGGACCGGTTTGGTCCGGTTTAATCCGGCTTGGACCGTTCTGGTCCGGTTTGATCCGGTCTGTTCCGGTTTGGACCGGTTTGATCCGGTTTCGACCGGTGTGGTCCAGTTTCATCCGGTCTGATCCGGTTTGGACCGGTCTGGTCCGGTTTCATCCGGTCTGATCCGGTTTGATCCGGTTTGGACCGGTCTGGTCCGGTTTCATCCGGTCTGATCCGGTTTGATCCGGTTTGGACCGGTCTGGTCCGGTTTCATCCGGTCAGAACCGGTTTGATCCGGTTTTGACCGGTCTGGTCCGGCTTGATCCAGTTTGATCCGGTTTGGTCCGGTCTTGTCCGGTTTGATCCGGTTTGGACCGGTTTGATCCGGTTTCATCCGGTCTGATCCGGTTTGGACTGGTTTGATTCGGTTTGTACCGGTCTGGTCCGGTTTGATCCGGTCTTGCCCGGTTTGGTCCGGTTTGGACCGGTCTGGTCCGGTTTGATCCAGTTTGATCCGGTTTGGTCAGGTCTGGTACGGTTTGATCCGGTGTGGACCGGTCTGCTCCGGTTTGATCCAGTTTGAACCGGTTTGGTCCGGTCTTGTCCGGTTTGATCCGGTTTGGATCCGGTTTTGTCCGGTCTGGTCCGGTTTGATCCAGTTTGATCCGGTTTGGTCCGGTTTGTTCCGGTCTTGTCCGGTTTGGACCGGTTTCATCCGGTTTGGACCGGTTTCATCCGGTCTCATCCGGTTTGATCCGGTTTGGACCGGTCTGGTCCGGGTTGATCCGGTTTGGACCTGTTTGATCCGGTTTCATCCGGTCTGATTCGGTTTGGACCGGTTTGATCCGGTTTGATCCGGTTTGGACCGGTCTTCTCCGGTTTGGTCCGGTTTAGACCGGTTTGATCCGGTTTTGACCGGTCTGGTCCAGTTTCATCCGGTCTGATCCGGTTTGGACCGGTCTGGTCCGGTTTCATCCGGTCTGATCCGGTTTGATCCGGTTTGGACCGGTCTGGTCCGGTTTCATCCGGTCTGATCCGGTTTGATCCGGTTTTGACCGGTCTGATCCGGTTTCATCCGGTCTGATCCGGTATGGACCGGTCTGGTCCGGTTTCATCCGGTCTGATCCGGTTAGATCCGGTTTTGACCGGTCTGGTCCGGTTTCATCCGGTCTGATCCGGTTTGATCCGGTTTTGACCGGTCTGGTCCGGCTTGATCCAGTTTGATCCGGTTTGGTCCGGTCTTGTCCGGTTTGATCCGGTTTGGACCGGTTTCATCCGGTTTGATCCGGTTTGGACCGCTCTGATCCGGTTTGATCCGGTCTTAACCCTTTCGATCCGGTTTGGACCGGTTTGATCCGGTTTCATCCGGTCTGATCCGGTTTGGACTGGTTTGATTCGGTTTGTACCGGTCTGGTCCGGTTTGATCCGGTCTTGTCCGGTTTGGTCCGGTTTGGACCGGTCTGGTCCGGTTTGATCCAGTTTGATCCGGTTTGGTCAGGTCTGGTACGGTTTGATCCGGTGTGGACCGGTCTGCTCCGGTTTGATCCAGTTTGATCCGGTTTGGTCCTGTCTTGTCCGGTTTGATCCGGTTTGGATCCGGTTTTGTCCGGTCTGGTCCGGTTTGATCCGGTTTGATCTGGTTTGTACCGGTCTGGTCCGGTTTGATCCAGTTTGATCCGGTTTGGTCCGGTCTGGTCCGGTTTGATCCGGTCTTGTCCGGTTTGGACCGGTTTCATCCGGTTTGGACCGGTTTCATCCGGTCTCATCCGGTTTGATCCGGTTTGGACCGGTCTGGTCCGGGTTGATCCGGTTTGGACCTGTTTGATCCGGTTTCATCCGGTCTGAATCGGTGTGATCCGGTTTGGACCGGTTTGATCCGGTTTGATCCGGTTTGGACCGGTCTTCTCCGGTTTGGTCCGGTTTAGACCGGTTTGATCCGGTTTGATCCGGTTTGTTCCGGTTTGGACCGGTCTGGTCCGGTTTGATCCGGTCTTGTCCGGTTTGGTCCGGTTTGGACCGGTCTGGTCCGGTTTGATCTGGTTTGGACCGGTTTGGTCCGGTGTGATCTGGTTTGGACCGGTTTGATCCGGTTTCATCCGGTCTGATCCGGTTTGGTCCGGTCTGGTCCGGTTTGATCAGGTTTGGATCCGGTTTGGTCCGGCCTGGTCCGGTTTGATCCGCTTTGGTCCGGTTTGGTTTGGTCCGGTCTGGTCCGGTTTGATCCGGTTTGGATCCGGTTTGGTCCGGTCTGGTCCGGTTTGATCCGATTTGGTCCGGTTTGGTCCGGTCTTGTCCGGTTTGATCCGGTTTGGACGGGTTTCATCCGGTTTGGACCGGTTTCATCCGGTCTCATCCGGTTTGATCCGGTTTGGACCGCTCTGATCCGGTTTGTTCCGGTCTTGACCGGTTCGATCCGGTTTGGACCGGTTTGATCCGGTTGGATCCGGTTTGGTCCGGTTTGGTCCGGTGTTGTCCGATTTGATCCGGTTTGGACCGGTTTCATCCGGTCTCATCCGGTTTGATCCGGTTTGGACCGCTCTGATCCGGTTTGTTCCGGTCTTGACCGGTTCGATCCGGTTTGGACCGGTTTGATCCGGTTTCATCCGGTCTCCGGTCTTGTCCGGTTTGATCCGGTTTGGACCTGTTTGATACGGTTTCATCCGGTCTGATCCGGTTTGATCCGGTCTGGACCGGCCTGGTCTGGTTTGATCCAGTTTGGTCCGGTTTGATCCAGTTTGATCCGGTTTGGTCCGGTTTGGTCCGGTTTGATCCAGTTTGATCCGGTTTGGTCCGGTCTGGTCCGGTTTGATCCAGTTTGATCCGGTTTGGACCGGTTTCATCCGGTCTCATCCGGTTTGATCCGGTTTGGACCGCTCTGATCCGGTTTGTTCCGGTCTTGACCGTTTCGATCCGGTTTCATCCGGTCTGATCCTGTTTGATCCGGTCTTGTCCGGTTTTATCCGGTTTGGACCTGTTTGATCCGGTTTCATCCGGTCTGATCCGGTTTGATCCGGTCTGGACCGGTTTGATCCAGTTTGATCCGTTTTGGTCCGGTCTGGTCTGGTTTGATCCAGTTTGGTCCGGTTTGATCCAGTTTGATCCGGTTTGGTCCGGTTTGATCCGGTTTGGTCCGGTCTGGTCCGGTTTGATCCAGTTTGATCCGGTTTGGTCAGGTTTGATCCAGTTTGATCCGGTTTGGTCCGGTCTGGTCCGGTTTGATCCAGTTTGATCCGTTTTGGTCCGGTCTGATCCGGTTTGATACAGTTTGATCCGGTTTGGTCCGGTCTGGTCCGGTTTGATCCGGTTTGGTCCGGTTTCATCCGGCGTGATTTGGTTTAGTTTCATCCGGTTTGATCCGGTTTGGACCGGTTTGATCCGGTTTGGACCGGTCTGGTCCGGGTTGATCCGGTCTGATCCGGTTTGATCCGGTTTGCACCGCTTTAATCCGGTTTGATCCGGTTTGGACCGGTCTGGTCCGGTTTCATCCGGTCTGATCCAGTTTGATCCGGTTTTGACCGGTCTGGTCCGGTTTCATCCGGTCTGATCCGGTTTGATCCGGCTTGGACCAGTCTGGTCCGGTTTGATCCAGTTTGATCCGGTTTGGTCAGGTCTGGTCCGGTTTGATCCGGTGTGGACCGGTCTGCTCCGGTTTGATCCAGTTTGATCCGGTTTGGTCCTGTCTTGTCCGGTTTGATCCGGTTTGGATCCGGTTTTGTCCGGTCTGGTCCGGTTTGATCCGGTTTGGTCCGGTTTGGTCCGGTCTTGTCCGGGTTGATCCGGTCTGATCCGGTTTGATCCGGTTTGCACCGCTTTGATCCGGTTTGGACCAGTCTGGTCCGGTTTCATCCGGTCTGATCTGGTTTGATACGGTTTGGACCGGTTTGGACCGGTCTGGTCCGGTTTCATCCAGTCTGATCTGCTTTGATCCGGTTTGGACCGGTCTGGTCCGGTTTGATCCAGTTTGATCCGGTTTGGTCCGGTCTGGTCCGGTTTGATCCAGTGTGGACCAGTCTGCTCCGGTTTCATCCTGTTTGATCCGGTTTGGTCCGGTGTGATCCGGTTTGGTCTGGTCTGGTCCGGTTTGATTCAGTTTGATCCGGTTTGGTCCGTTTGGTCCGATCTGGTCCAATCTGGTCCGGTTTGATCCGGTTTGGTCCAGTCTGATCCGGTTTGGTCCGTTCTGGTCCGGTCTGATCCGATCTGATCCGGTTTGGACCTGTTTGGTCTGATGCGGTTTGGTCCAGTTTGGTCCGGTCTGATCCGGTTTGGACCGGTTTGATCCGGTTTCATCCGGTCTGATCCGGTTTGATCCGGTTTGGACCGGTTTCATCCGGTTTCATCCGGTCTGATCCGGTTTGATTCGGTTCGGACCGGTCTGGTCCGGTTAGATCCAGTTTGATCCGGTTTGGTCTCGGTCTGGTCCGTTTTGATCCGGTTTGATCCAGTTTCATCCGGTTTGATCCGGTCTGGTCCGGTTTGATCCGGTTTGGTCCGGTCTGGTCCGATTTGATCTGGTCTGGTCTGGTTTGATCCGGTTTGGACTGGTCTGGTCCGGGTTGATCCGATTTCATCCGGTCTGATCCGGTTTTGTCCAGTCTGATCCGGTTTGGACTGGTCTGATCCGGTTTGACCCGGTTTCATCCGGTGTGATCTGGTTTGATCCGGTTGTATCCGGTCTGGTCCGGTTTGATCCGGTTTGGACCGGTCTAGTCCGGTTTGATCCGGTCTGGTCCGGTTTGTTCCGGTTTGGTCCGGTTTGATCCAGTTTGGTCCGGTTTGGTCCGGTCTGCTCCGGTTTGATCCAGTCTGATCCGGTTTGGACCGGTCTGATCTGGTTTGATCCGGTTTAATCCGGTCTGATCCAGTTTTGTCCAGTCTGATCCGGTTTGGACCGATCTGATCCGGTTTGATCCGGTTTCATCCGGTGTGATCCGGTTGTATCCGGTCTTGTCCGGTTTGATCCGGTTTGATCCGGTCTGGTCCGGTTTGATCCGGTCTGATCCCGTCTGATCCGGTTTGATCCGGTCTAGTCCGGTTTGATCCGGTCTGGACCGGTCTAGTCCGGGTTGGTCCGGTCTGGTCCGGTTTGATCCGGTCTGGTCCGGTTTGATCCAGTTTGATCCAGTCTGATCCGGTCTGATCCGGTTTAGTCCGGTCTGATCCGGTTTCGACCTGTCTGATACGGTTTGATCCGGTCTGGTCCGGTTTGATCCAATTTGATACGGTTTGGACCGGTCTGGTCCGGTTTGATCCAGTTTGATCCGGTTTGGACCTGTCTGGTCCGGTCTGATCCTGTTTGGGCTGTTCTGATCCGGCTTGATCCGTTTTGGACCGGTCTGGTCCGGTTTGATCCAGTTTGATCCGGTTTGGTATGGTCTGATCCGGTTTGATCCGGTCTGATCCGGTTTGGACCGGTCTGATCCGGTTTGATCCGGTCTTGTCTGGTTTATTCCGGTTTGGACCAGTCTGATCCGGTTTGATCCGGTCTTGTCCAGTTTGTTCCGGTTTGGACTGGTGTGGTCCGATCCGGTCCGATCCGGTTTGGACTAGACCAAACCGGACTAGACCAGACGTGACCAGATCAGACACACCCAACCGGACCAGACCAGACGAGACAAGATCAGACACACCAAACCGGACCAGACCAGACGAGACCAGATCAGACACACCAAACCGGACCAGACCAGACCAAACTGGACCAGAACAGACGAGACCAGATCAGACCACACCAAACCGAATTCAAAACCGGATCGAACCAGATCTGACCGGACCAAACCGGAGCAGACCGGATCAAACCGGACCAAACTGGACCAGACTGGATCAAACCGGATCGAACCGGACCAGACCGGACCAAACCGGACCAGACCAGATCAGACCACATCAAGCCGGACCTGACCGGATCAGACCACAACAAACCGGACCAGACCAGACGAGACCAGACGAGACCAAACTGGAACAGAACAGACGATAGCAGATCATTCCACACCAAACTGGACCAAACCGGATCAGACCAGATCAAACCGGATCAAACCGGACCAGACCGGATCAAACCGGATCAGACCAGATCGAACTGGACCAGACCGGAGCAAACCGGATCAGACCGGATCAGTCTGGACCCAGACCGGACCGAACCGGATCAGACCGGATCAGACCAGATCAGACTGGACCAAACCGGACCGAACTGGACCAGACCAGACCGAACCGGATCAGACCGGACCAAACCGGACCAGACTGGACCAAACCGGACCGAACCGGCTCGAAAAACAATCAGACCGGACCGAACTGGACCGAACCGGACCAGACAGGATCAAAAAAGTATCCAATCCAGACCGAACCAGATCAGACCGGACCGAACTGGACCGAACCAGACCAAACCGGATCAGACCGGACCAAACCGGATCAGACCGGACCAAACTGGACCGAACCGGATCAGACAAGACCGAACCGGATCAGACTGGATCAGACCGGCCCAAACCGGATCAGACCAGGCACCACCTCCAGCATTGAGGATTACATTTCAACATGAGATTTGGGTGGGGACACAGATCCAAAGCATATCACCCTGAGATCTGCCAGAAGCATCTACTGGTGTTTTTTGTTTTCTCAGAGAGCACATGAAACCTCCCCAAAGGCCATTTTGTCTAAAATAGTCTCTCCTAAGGCTTCCTTTTCTTAAGATGGGCCGTACTTTACCATCCTTTCAGGTTAAGAAATGGTAATAGGTTTTTGTTGTTGTTGTTGTCGTTGTTGTTGTTCTGTTTTGCACTGCTAACAAATATAAGGGAAAATGAGAAGGGAAGGTACTTCATCAGACGGCTGTTCAGGTCTTCGAAAGGTCAAAAACGGAAGCAGTCCAGGTGTGGAAAACTACATGTCCAGAATTAGTGCACAGTTTTTTCCAGAACCCTCATTTTATATAAATTGGTTATCTTTTTGCCACTCTCACAAGAAGACCCTATTTGGCCTGGCTGCGGTCTGGTGTCCCAGGTTTTGTGACAGACCAGGGCAACCCAACCAATAGTCCCATCAAGGTGGCAATAATGGTGGAGCCAGGGTTCTGCCAAGGGAATATGAGGGTTTACAAAGCATGAGGAAGAGGCACAGGGGGCACACACTACATGCATATTCTAGGAGCAGAAGCATCTTCTTATGCAGTCCACCATCAGGGACGACTTTCTTTGCAGCAGCACCACCTCATCATTAGCTTAATTAACAGATCACAGGACGTGAGGAGATGGGACTCAGGGCAGTTTGCTGGAAGGCTGGACATCGGGAAGCGTCTGGAACATGGAAAGTGGGTGGTAAGAGGCAAATCTGGGTGGAGGATCCAGGAGGAGGAGAAGAATCTTAACCCCAGAGAGGTATGGAGAGCATGAGAAGTTGGTACCAAGTGAGATGGGGAGGCTACAGGGAGGATAATGGTCCCCAATCACAAAACGTGCTGAGTTTCTCAGTTTGTCTAGGGAGAGTGCCCACTTTCAGCCTGGGGTTTTCCCTATTAACAAAACATTATCATTTTAAGGTAGTCATTTTCTTAACTTCTACCAAGCATCCCAGTCCAAATGGTGTCAGAGAGTAAAGGAGCCAAGGCTCAAGGAGAAAGCAATTTTATCTTTATTAACTGAGTTTAGAGCTCTAAGGACTATCTCTCCAAGGGATTCTGGGAGATCTGAGGTGTTGCACGGCCAGAGGCGAAGCTGGCCTGAGAGATATTTGGAGAGAAGTCATAAAAGCCGTGAGACACTATGAAAGATTGGTTCTCAGGAAGAGCAGAGGGAAAAATCAATCATGTCTGGTTTTTAAAAATGCAAACAAACTTATGATATCACACAGCCCTGTGGGAGGACTTACTATATCAAGCTGCGGGTCACAATGAATGCTCCGGATCTGCACACGGAGGTCTTGATAGTCATAAAATGAAAGTGTCATGGCTGGATTGCAGCCCACTCCTACTTCAGGGTTTCTGGCATCATAAATCACTTGTATGTTCAAACTTTGGAAATATTTCCTTTCTTACTAGATCCTTTAGACTTAGAACACATATAATGAGCAAACTTCCACAATGGTGGGTCCGGTGAAGGACGATAAGCTTGGTTTGGGAGGCTGCTGAGGCTGGTCCTCCAGGAGAGGGATATTTGGTTATTGTCAGAAACAGAGCAGGGGTCAGTGGCACCATCTTTCTTCCTGCACAGAGCTGGAAGAGCAGAGCTGCAGCTTCTTGCCCACTCCTTTCCTCCCTACATTCCTCCCTAGATTTAGAATAGGTATATTTCTTGTCCACACTGGAACCCACTGTCCTACAGCCACTATCCTTGGTCCTCAATCCATCCTTGACTCCTGTCCCTCATTCGACTGTGCTGCCCTTGGCTTTTTATTCCACTAGAAAACCACTTTGATCATTTACACTAATAGGAGCTGGCTACTTTATGTTCTTTTAACTACAGAGAAAAGCAGAAAGTACCTGTGTGTCCTTCACCATGGTATGTATTTTTAGATGACTCACAAATGTGTCTTTCTTTTTTTCCTTCCAAAACTCCTAGATTTATTCTTGGAAGCAGCCCCCTGCTGCTGACTTTACTTCTCTTCTTGGCTGTGTCTAAGTAGGAGCGCTGAGCCAAAGTCCCTCGTTATCTGTTTTATTATGAGAAAGGACACACAGTTCTGCTTTGCAAAAGAACACTGAGCTTGTATGAAATGCCCTTGTTTCAGCGCTGGGTTGCTCCAGGTGAGATGTGTTGACCAATTCTAGCCTCTTCATAAACCCGATGGGTATAAATTTGAGGATCTTAAGCAAATGCACAAAATCCAAGATCTGAATTCAGCACTTCCTACTTAAAAACCTCTGATGGTTCCCAAGACAAAAGCTAGATTCTTTAGCCTTACATAAAATGTTCTTCACAATTTAATGGCAGCCAAGTTTTCACATCTCCACTTGTTTCACCACAACCATGCACTCTACGCTTCATGCGCACCACCTCATTCCTTTTCCCTAAAACTGGCAGACCGGCCGTGGTAGCTCATGTCTATAATCCCAGCACTTTGGGAGGCTGAGGCAAGTGTATCATGAAGTCAGGAGATCGAGACCATCCTGGCCAACACGATGAAAACCCGTCTCTACTAGAAATACAAAAAATTAGCCAAGTATGGTGGTGGGTGCCTGTAATCACAGCTACTCATAAGGCTGAGGCAGGAGAATTGCTTGAACCTGGGAGACGGAGGTTGCAGTGAGCCAAGATCACACCACTGCACTCCAGCCTGGTGACAGAGAGAGACTCTGTCAAAAAAAAAAAAAAAAAAAAAAAAAAAAAGAACGAACGAACGAAAGAAAGAAAGAAAGAAAGAAAGAAAGAAAGAAAGAAAGAAAGAAAGAAAAACAAATAAACAAACAAAAAAACCTGGCTACCCAGTTATGTGCTCTCTTTGCCTGTGGGAGGTGGGTGTCGTGTCTTCAGCTGGGAGTGCCCATCTTCCTCCGCCCTGGTCTCCTATGTATTGATATCCCTCCCAAGTAAAGTTCCTGCCTCCCTTCTGTACTCCAATGTCCAATGTTCATCTCTGTGCTGGGATCTTATCAAGGTCCATTTCAATTATTTGTTCACATCTGTCTTCCTCACTTGACTTATGAGTTTCCTGAAGGAGGGCATTAGGTTCTTACTCTCACTTTTAAATCTTTAGCACCAAGTCTGTCTGGAGCCAGTGCCCAGTAAATATTTGATGAGTAAAATAAATAGTTCTACAAGGGCAGCTTTCCCTTGAACAACAGAAAATTAGCAATTTTGTAATGGGCACAGGTCCCTTCAGAGGCTGGATGTTCAGGGATATACTCTTCTCCTTGCCTGGCTCTCTGCAGGCAAAAGGGGCCAGAGTTCTTCAGAGGCCTCTCTGGATGATCTGTTTCCTGTTACTAGCTAAAGACAACTACATGCCATTGTGTTTGCTTTCTTCCTTTCTTTTCTTCTTGGACAGAAAGTTCAGAGCTAAGGCAATGCTTTCCAGTATTATTATTCTATAGACTCCCTCCCCCTATTGCCTCTTGGCTGTTGCCTCCTGACAGTTTCAGAGCTTGTGTGGTTCTTTCCTACCTGTACTTTGAATTGAAAGCTATGTCACATCCTTTTGGAAGCAGGTGGGGTATAAAACAGGTGGGGTATAATAAACGAGAGATGAACATATGATACGGTGCACTTATGAAGCTTCACTGCCTGCCAAAGCAAGAAGTTTCCCACCCTGTGTGTAAAGGTGTGCTTCTGGCCCCTGAGATGCACACCCTGGGTACTGGGTCACACTCAGGAGGCTTCTCCAGAGGGTCTCTCACAAATTTGGGGGATGCAGTTCTGTGCATTCACTGAATTCATCTTGAATGTGGATAGACCACCCTGATTTGCCTGCCAGCTCCTTTGAGACTCTCAGGTAGGGGATTGTGAAAAGAGAAGGTGATCACAAAGATGTTAAGACTCATAGTGACCACCTTACATGCCATCTCTGGACACACACAATTTTCCAATTTCAAGAGGATCAGGGACTCCAGTTTAAAAGTCTATTCTTTACAAGATAACTTAACCAGGATGTCATGTGGATGAATAAATATGCAATAAATGCGAAAGACATGTTTTAATGGAAGAGTAGTGTGGCAGCTTAGTTTTACCTGCTTTAAAACTTTTATAATTTAAAAAAGCATAGTACTGGCACAAATTTATCAGTGGAATAGAATAAAGAAACAGATCCTTATTTTTGTAGATTTGTAAACAATATATGATATAGGTGGTGATAATCCTTAGGGTTCAATCAAAGAAGCAGAACCACTGTCAATACTATAGAGCAGTAGTTCTCAATGGGAATAATTTTGCCCCCCAGGGGACATTTGAAAATGTGTGGAGATATTTTTGTAGTAACAACTGGGTAGAAAAGTGCTAATGGCATTTAGTGGGTAGAGGCCAGAGATGCTGCTAGACATCCTACAATGCATAGGACATCCTCCACAATAAAGAATTATCCAACCCAAAATGTCAATAATGGTGAGGCTGAGAAGCCCTGAGATAAAGGAGTAGCAGACTTTGACTTCATGCAATGGTGGGAGCCCACGGGGAAGTCTATGCAAGGCTGTTGCTGTGTTCTTAGAACCTGAGCCACCGTAGATGAGTCTGATTAGCAGTTAGGAAGGAAAGATGGACATGGAGGGGAGGAGAGACAGGACAAACTGGCAAAGCAGTAAGGACAAACTGTAATCCATGGGGGCAAACTGGAACCTGCTTTTGTCTGTCACCACCTCCAATCTTGATGCTGTAAGTGACCTGTAGGAGAAACTGGTTCCCTGAGCTATGCAGCTGTGCAGGCATACCTGGCCTAGGAATCAGAGAAGCTGAAGAAGGAGATCTGATGAGCTGAAGGAGCTGCAGGTCTGAATGCTGTCCTAAGCTAACATATGCAAGAGCGGGCAACAGCACCTTGAGCCCTAAAATGACCTTCAGAACACAATGGCTGCTGTGTTACTGCCAGCTTCTAGGTTTTTCCTGTAGCCATGCCTAACCTGGAGCCACACAGGGAAGGGAATTCTGGAAAACAGAGTTTCAGCTTAACTGAGTTGACAGAATTCAAAGTCACCATACTGGTATTAGAAGACAGTGGGGGAGTATATCTTACTCAATAAACTGAATAAGAATCCCTTGTATTTGTTTGGAAGACAAGAAGATGGAAACCTTGCCTTATGCACATACAAAAATAAACTTAATGGAGAAAGTTGATGAAGGAAAGAGAAAACATTCTCTTTTTGTTTTTCTAAGCAAATGCAAATTTACTTAATTTTACTAATGTTCAGAAATATGGAAAGTGAAACAACAATGAACCTTCTTACCCACAAGATTGGCCACGCTTAAAAAGGTAGAGTCACCTCGGTCAGGGTATGAGGAGAATGGTAATATCATTTGCTACTTGTATGATTGTGAATTATAGGAGCATTTTTGAGTGAATTCCAGAAGTAATTATTAATATTGAAATACACATACCCTTTGTCATAGCAATCCAACTTCTGGCAATCTAGTAAATAAAAATAATGTCAATTTTAAAAGGTATACATTCAAGGTTGTTACGTATTATAGACTCATTGACATGGGAAAAACTAAATACATGATGCTACATTCTTAAGATTTTTATAATATTATGAAGTATAATACTATTATTAACTTGGCTGTCTGGCTAATGCAAATTATAGGATTCATAATATATGGTTAGTGGGAATATATATAGATACCATGAGAGCAAAAGACCAAGTAAGTGAGGGCCCACGACAGTGTCCGTATTTACACTGTGTGTGTGTGCTGGGGGGTTGAGGAGGGTACTGTCGAGGGACAAACATGGTATGTAGATAGATATTGATTGTATAATGTGTGCTGACTTCAGAGACCTTAACATCCAAAGAAATGTGTCCATTTTGGGTTTGAAGAATTTGGGTGCTTGCAAATTCTTCCAGGACCATATCTATTGGGACTTTATTTATATAGGCTCTTCCCGTCTCATGGAACAAACCCCTCTATGCCACCCCGCCCCCAAACTCAACCATCAACCCCACTCCTGTAGCCAATTCCTACTCATCCTTTAAGACAGTGTGGGGTCCACCTTCAGTCTCACAAAGGGGAGGGGTCCCTCCTGTGGCTCCTCAATGAGTGTCCCGGAGCCTGATCAGAGCACGTGGCTCACTGCATCGCATTCATCTCTCCGCCTGTGCACTTTTTCAGCCCCTAGAACAGCACAGGAAATATGATGTGCTAAGAATGTTTGCTGACTAAATGAATCAATTTCAGATTCTCTCACGGACATTTGGGGAAAATACTCTTTTTTTTTGTGGCCACAAGAATTATGCCACAATTCTCGTCAACCAAACACCAAAAACAACCAGAGTGAGGCTTACCCAAGAGAAGATATGCTAATGATTAAAACTCCATTCCCTACCCACTGCACTCAAGACCCCACATCCCCTCAGCTCTGAATACAATTTATGTATTGAGATTTTTTTCCTTCTCACCTGACAGCTAGTGCTCTGATATTCTGGGGAATATATATATATATATATATATTTTTTTTTTTATTTTACCATTAAAGAATAAAGATACATGGAGCACCTACTGAGTCACATTAGCCATGCAGAATGTCATGTTTGTTTAAACACATGCAGGTCCCAGAGGCTGCTTACAGCACTGTCACTCAGTCTAATGGTTTTACACGCAGAGCCTGGATGTTAGAGCAAACTCAGTAAATTTGTGTTTACAGCCAGCACAGGCTTTCAGAAAAGCTAGGAAAAATCTGTTGCTACCTGTGTGTGCTTCACAGGAAAGGGTCCTTGTCCTCTGATCCCTCTGGTACCCTCTATATGCCCAGGTAACACAAGGAAAATGGCTTATGGAGATCCAGTATGGGCTGGACACTTCTTAAATTATCTAATTCAATTATCTCCCATAAATACCCTCTCGTTTTTTAAAATGAGGAAATTGAGGCTCTGAACATGTAAGCAATTTCTCTAAGCTGCTCAACCTATAAGTGGTAATTACTGAACTCCAGAATCAGGCTGTGCTCACTCCTTCTGTCCTTAGATGGCACTTGAGAAATTTTCCAGAGGGCAGATATTGCCTCTGTCTGCATGGAGGCTCCAGGGAGCACAGGTAAGCTATGGCCTGCTCAGGCAGCATGGCTACCAGGTCTCCTTACACAAAGGCCACTACAGTTACAGATCCCAGACCCTGGGCTCCAATCCCAAGTCACAAGGCTGAGACACAGAGAAGCTGGCCCATCTCTGCTGGGTGCTTGAACTGGAGAGTGATGTGCTTTGGAAGCTCAGGCTGCCTTTCTAGAGCAGCCACATTAGACCCATGTGCAGAGAATCAGAGAGTGGCAGTTTTTGGAGCTGAACTAAGACGGGACACTAGAGGCCAGGATGCCACAGAAAGAGAGAGAAAGTGCCCTGCTTCTTGAATTTGTAATTCTAGGTTTCAGGCCCTTATGAGAACCAATGAATTCTTGCATCAGGTTCTTTGAGATATAGTCATTGCTCAGTATTTTCAGGGATTCACTCCAGGACCCCCGCAGATATCAAAATCCTCAGATTCTTAAGTCTCTGATATCAAATGGTATAGTATTTGCATGTAACCTATGCACATTCTCCTGTATAATCGAAACAATCTCTAGGTTACTTATGATACCTAATACAGTGTACATGCTATGTAAATAGTTGTTATACTGTATTATTTTAAATGTTATATTATTTTTAATTTTAAAAATATTTTCAATGAGCGATTGGTTGAATCCATGGATGCTGAACTTGTGGATATGGAGGGCCTTACTCAATATACCAGGTAAGAGCCCCCTGTATTGGTTTGGAAGACAAGAAGATGGAAGCCTTACCTTATGCACATATAAAAATAAACTTAAGAAAATGGAGAAAGTTGACGAAGAAAAGCAAAAACATTTGTGCACCCTATATCCTCATAACAAATCCCCATTTTACCTAATTAAACTGGGCTGAATATGTTTCTATGATTTGTAATCAAATGAATCTTTCTATATGTCATGCTAGTTTGGCCCCCAAGTTGTACTTTGTCCAGAAGGCCCAGTGACCTGTCCTTGTGACTCACCAATGTCTTCCGGAAGGTCTAGGCTGACCTGGCTGAATCATGATGCCTATAGCCCCACTTATTTGCAGCAGAAGGCTCATACAGTAGCTTCCATCTCCAGTCTCACCACCATGTGTGCCAATATGTGCTTCTCCCTCAAACTGCACTTAACTTCAGGCCTTACTTGATATAGGTATTCTTCTACTTTTATGTCCAGAGCTCCTTCCAACTGACAGCCTGGGTCTGGGCCTTCAAGGGCACTTCCAGTGGGTGTGGATATGTTCAGGCATGAGCACCAATCATTGAGTACTTCCTTCTAAAGATTTTGGGGAAAAGATGTTGATTGATCTGGCTTGGGTCACCTGCCCACCACTTTGTTAGGAGACTACCAGCAAGTTTAATTAATGGTCGCATCAAGATTGTAGCAAGGAGAACATTAACTCTCAAAGGAAAGATAGGATGCTGTTGTCAAAGAAAGAAGCCAGGAGACACGACGTCCAAAGGCCCACGGTGCCTAGGAAACCAGCTCAGTTCAGTTCTGCCACTGCCTGAGGATGTATGTGTTTCTTCATGTTCACCTGCCCCTTATGATACAAAGGCAAACGGGATGGGTTGCCTTTTTCCTTTCCCACATATCCCACAGGGTGCTTCTAAAATTGGTTTTTCTGTCTTCAGATGAAGTCCTCATGTTCATTTGCATCTAGTTCAACCTGCGTTAAAAAATGTGTACAGTATAGGCTGGGCGCGGTGGCTCAAGCCTGTAATCCCAGCACTTTGGGAGGCCGAGGCGGGCGGATCACCTGAGGTCAGGAGTTCGAGACCAGCCTGGCCAACGTGGCGAAACCCCGTCTCTACTAAAAAAATGCAAAAATTAGCCAGGCGTGGTGGCAGGCGCCTGTAATCCCAGCTACTCAGGAGGCTAAGGCAGGAGAATCGCTTGAACCCAGGAGGCAGAGGTTGCGGTGAGCCAAGATCGTGCCATTGCACTCCGGCCTGGGGGACCAGAGTGAGACTCCATCTCAAAAAAAAAAAAAATGTGTACGGTGGGGTTGGGAGGACCCCAAAGGCCTGCCGTGTCCTTTGGCATGAGCCTGGATCCCATAAGGAGGGTCCGCCTTAAGGAAGACCTGCCTTAAGGAGGATCCTTAAGGAGGATCGCCATAAGCCTGGGTCCACCTTAAGGAGGACCATGGCATGTGCCAATCTGCTTTTGCTGACTTGGCATTTCCCAGTTCCCTAGGCTACTCCTCACACAGTGTCCCATCTAAAAAGGCAGTGATTCCATGTGTTTCGATGACCCTCAAGACTCCCACACTAATTCCCTTCCTCAGAGATTCCAAATGAGAAACAATGGTATTGTTTTCAGCTTGAAGAGGTTTCCTACCAGAATGTCATGTCTTCCCCAGACTCAGTGGTTGTGAAGAAAGGTGTGGGGCGAACTAGCAGGGAGCCCCCGTCCACACTGTCCTCTTAACTCCCTGCCTTATCCTTAGGTGAGGCAGGACAGAAGCACCTGCGGAGTGAGGAGTTTTGTTTGAGGCCGCAGCCCCTTCCTACCCACAAAAAGATTCCAAATTTCTTTAAACCAACATTTTGCTTTTCATCTTAAATTTTTGAATAAGTGAAACTGAAGCTTTGACGCCTTATTTATTTTAAAATCAGATTTAACTCCTTCCCACACGGCCCAGATGTTTCTTCACTTTTCCTATTTTGATTTTCTCTTCACACGAGTAATGAATGGTGGAAATCAAGGCCCACAGAGGTGTCACTGCAGACAACCTTGTGCTCCTTAACATGTTCCCGACCTGCAGGTTCTCCCATCACTTCATCCTGGGCTTCTCTGCTACCTCCAGCCCCTGGTGGTCTTGCATCTGAACTTGGGAAACGTGTTAGTTTGCTAATTCGGGCACAATGCTGTCAGCCTGCATATGCTGGCACATCAGAGACGGGTGAAGAGCCAAAGTATAAATAAAGCTAAAATAAACGGTATTTGAAGACCTTGCAACAGATTAATTTAGACATGGTTTGAAAAAGAGTGGGCTGGCTTTTTTCCTCTTATTTTATTTTATTTTATTTTTTGGTTGTTGGTATTTGGGGATTTTTTTTATGGTAGAGCAAAATGTTCAAATTCTATTTCTTTAATTTCTTATTTCAAATTGTACCAAAGACTAATGAATGTGCAACTTGGCTCAAATTTTCCTTTGTTTAGGGTGGGCACACAATTAACAAGAGGACACTCAGCCTGCTGGGTACAAGAGAGTTTGTTCAACTTTCTAGGTTTCCACTGGGGGGAGAGGAACACTGTTCAAAAAAATTAAATAAGTAAAGAGGAGCCCTGGTCCTTGAACTACCTCTAAGAGATATCGTATTACATTTTTTCAGTGTTTCCTAGGAAACCAGCTCAGGGTAAAAATGTATTCTTTGTCTTCTGCTCTTTGCAAAATTGTTTGAACCATCATATCTCATAAAAGGTTGCTTCACAGGCAATTTGAACAGCATTAAAAAAAAGCTTAATCTGCAGTTTGCTGCACGAATGAAGGCGATACACCTTTATCGGAGGTTGAATGCTTCAGATTATATTTGCTGAAAACGGATAAGATTGTGCCATTATTTCTGAAGCATCTGTGAAATCAAATCTTGTTGTCTTTTTCTCCTCCAAATCATGAGTCTTCTGCCCCCAACAAACCCAAGTTACATTAAAAAAAAAACTCCTAAAATAGTTTTAGAAGATTCTTATCAGCACTTACACAGCAGAGCATTAATGAAGAGAGAAATAAACACCTTTCCCTCTCTCGCACTGTCTCTCTCTCTCTCAGGCTTGTACTCAGCCAAGATCTCGATGCATGTGCTTAGTCTCCAGAGCTGATGTGCTTGTGTGTCCCTAGTGCCATCATCCAGGTCAGAATCCCTTGATGCCCACTCTGCTTTCTTGGGCTACCTCTGATTTATATTCCTCTATCTTTGTGTGTTCAGTTGTTATTGTGGTTTTGCAAATGACTGAGGTACTTGACTGTGTGCTGGGGTGGGGTTCTAGTAAGGGTCAAGGGATTTTAGGGTATTAAAAATTTAATTTTTTGTTTTAAATACTTCAAATGTCAGCTACTAACTATATCTTATGTGTTAAAGCTCTTTGGAAAACAGAAAGAGCATCTCTGCAGTATTGACGTGGTTGTGCACATATGGAATATCTGTGGGATTGGCTGCACGTTGTTATTGTATATTATTGGAAGAATGTTGCTAAGGGATTAGTCTGACTCTCTTGTGTTATTAATCACATAGGCTCCTGCAGTGTTGGCTGTCTCTTGGTTTCTGATAGGCACTCTTTGTCACGTTAAAAGGATACCCTGTCCCACTTCACCTAATAAGACAAGATGATTAAAAGCACTGGCTATGGGGTCACCCAAATATATACCATGGGTCCACCAATTACTAACTTGGTGAGTATAGCAAAGTTCTTTAATTCCTCTGGCCTTCAGTTGCCTTATCTGCCAAAGGAAGTAACAGAAGTTACTTTCCTAAGAGTATTCTTGTGAGGATTAAATGACCTAATGTCCAGAGAACACATAGCCCGGTGCCTGACACCTGGTGAGTGTGTAATTTATGCTACAACTATTAGGACAACTATGATATTCACTAGTAATAATTTTGTTTATGTGGTGCATGGAGACTCAACCTTTACTATGTTATGTCTAATAATGATAACTCCATTTAGCAAATGATTTATTGTGCCCCTCAGTTTACCGGGCTCAATGTAGACTGTGGGCTTATAAAGGTAAAAAAGATGCAGTTCCTGCCCTTGATATGCTTCTAGTTTAATGGGGAAGCAAAGCTTTCCAGTGCACTGTGTATTAGAAACCTTTATGCACAGAGTCCTTTCGGAGAGGAGAGAAGAGCACAACACTGCCAGGGAGCTCAGGGAAGGCTTGGTGGAGGCAGGATGCCTAAACCAGGTATTGATGTAGCATGTGTAGTGGTTAATTACTATATACATATATAGCACGCATATATATACACATACACATATAGACATATATACACGTGCATATATATGCATATACATATGCATATGTATGCACGTGTATATATACACATATTTATATGCACATGTGTGTATATGTATACATACATTTTCCCTTTTTAAAAAATTAAAACAATTATTTTAAAAATTTTAATTGACAAAGATTAAATATTTTCAAGATGTGCAATGTGATGATTTAATATACATATATAGTGTAATAATTACATTAGTCAAATTAATTAACACTTGTTGCCACCCATGCTGTACCTCAGATCCCCCAAACATATCCATCTTGTAACTGAACATTTGTAGGCTTTGACCAACATCTCCCTACTTCCCCTACCCTGTCAGCTCCTGGCAACCACCATTCTACTCTCTACTTCTATGAGTTCAACTATTTTAGAGTCTACAGCTAAGTGAGATCATGCAGTATATGACTTTCTGTGTCTGATTTATTTCACTTAACATAATGTTCTGTAGGTTTACCCATGTTGTCGCAAGTGACAGGATATTCTTCTTTTTTATGGCTGAATAACATTCAGTTGTATATATGTACCAGAATTTGTTTATTCATTTATCCATTAATGGACACTTAGTTTGTATCCAAATCTTGGCTAGTGTGAATGTTGCCTCAATGAACACGGGGGTGCAGGTAGTGTTTCATCATATTGATTTCATTTCCTTTGAATATATGCCCAGAAGTGAGATTGCTAGATCATATGGTAGTTCCATTTTTAATTTTTTTGAGGAACTTTCATACAGTTTTCCATAATGGCTGTACTAATTTACAGTTCCACCAACAGAATACAAGGGGGCCCTTTTTCACACCCTCACCAACACTTGTTATATCTTGTCTTTTTCATAATAGCCATCTTAACAGGTGGAAGGTGATATATCATTGTGGTTTTGACTTGCATTTCTCTGATGATTAGTGATGTTTAGCAGCGTTTAATATAACTGTGGACCATTTGTATGTCTTCTTTGAAAAATGTCTACTTGTGTCCTTTGCCCAATTTTTAATCAGGTTTTTTTGCTTATGAGTTTTGTGAATTCCCTGTATATTTTGGATATTAATCCCTTTTCAGTATATGGTTTGCAAATATTTTCTCCCATTCCTTAGACTGCCTTTTCATTCTGATGAGTGTTTCCTTTGCTGTGCAGAAGGTTTTTAATTGTTAGTTTTATGTAGTCATGCTTGTTTATTTTTGCTTTTGTTGCCTGGGCTGTTACTTTCTTTTCTTTTCTTTTCTTTTTTCACTTTTCTTATCTTATCTTTTTTTTTTTTTTTTTTGACAGGGTTTCACTTTGTCACCCAGGCTGGAGTGCAGAGGTGTGATCTCAGCTCACTGCAATCTCTGCCTCGCAGGTTAAAGTGATTCTCCTGCCTCAGCCTCCCGAGTAGCTAGAATTGCAACTGTGCGCCACTATGTCCGGCTAAGTTATTATATTTTTAGTAGAGATGGGGTTTCACCATGTTGCCCAGGCTAGTCTTGAACTCCTGGCCTCATATGATCCACCTGCCTTGGGTGGATCCCAAAGTGCTGGGCTTACAAGCGTGAACCACCACACCTGACCCATGCTATTACTTTCTTATCAGAAAAATCATTGACAAACCAATGTCAAGGAACATCTTCACTATGTTTTCTTCTAGGAGTTTTACAGTTTCAGACTTTACATTTTACTCTTTAATCTCCCTTGTTTACGAAAATGATGCACACCTCTGAATTTCAGAAGAGCACAAGGCCCCGAAGTCTGCATTTTCCAGCCTCCCTTGCTGCTCAGTGTGACCCTGGGATTATATTCCTGCCCATGGGGTGTGAGCTAAGTACTCCACACAACCACTGGGGTTACCCCTTCAAAATGACTCAGCATGCTCTTGCACCCACTCTCTCTTTGGCTTTCCTATTGACTAAGAAATTGGCATAATTAGAAGAGCTGCTTGAACCTGAAATGGAAGCTACTCACTGAAGACTGAAGAGCTGTCCCACAGTCCTGGACCATGGGCTTCTGGGCTGCTACATGAGAGTGAAATCAATTTCTATCTTTTTTTTCAGCCTCCACATTCTGGGATTACAATAGAGAAGTCTGTACTTTAATAGAGAGTTGTCTCTTACAATGAATTAGAAATTGGGACACATGCCTTGTACTCCTAGATCTGCCACAAATGAGCAGTGTGCAATTGAGCAACCTCTTATGTCTTGGTTTATTTTTCTTTAAAAGGTGGGTGTTGAACTAGATCTTTCAGCACCATTAGAAGTATAATAATGACCATCACATATTTGGTATAATGCTTTATAGTTGAAATAAGGTAGAGCTTTTTCCTTGTAAAGAATGTCACAAACTCTTGGGACAAGAGACAGGGATAAACTTAGGACTGAGTAACTGCTACTTCTATCCAGGCCATCTGTAGCTCAGAATGCAAACACTTTGGGCCTGGACAGGGCAGCACCACAGATGTGCTTAGGGAAAATGGCTGTGAGTGAATCAGTTCAAAGAGCATGGCACCAAAGTAGACAGGAAAGCCAAGGCCACCAAGTATCATGTACTGATGTCCATGAGTGTAAGCCTCATGGACCGAACACAGGGAGTGTTTACAATTGTCCTTCCTGCAGTGCACTGTGGGCCTCATTCTCTAGGCCTCAGTGTCCTGGCTGGAGGCAAGAGTGGGCTGAGCAGTCAGGAAGAGCACCAGGTGGTAAAGGGAGGCAGAAGTCAGTGAGAATGAGGTAGGAGGGGGAACTCCACTCCAGAGGCAGGGGCTTGGCATGGGACCAGATTGATGACTAGCTAAAAGAGAGGCTGAGCAGAAGCAGCTTTCAATCAGACACACCCAGTGGCAAGCCATGTTGATTTGTCATTGCCATGGCAACACCTAGAGTGACCGCCCCTTTCCGTGGCAATAAACCAGTGACCCCAAAGTTACTACCCCTGCCCTAGAAATTTCTGCATAAACCACCCCTTAATCTGCATGCAATTACAAGTGGGTATAAATATGACTGGAAACTCCTGAGCCACTACCCTCTGCCTAAGGGGTAGCCCTGCACTGCAGGAGTAGTCATGGCGCTGTAACACTGCCTCTTCAATCAAGTTGTTTGCTTCTACCTCTGGCTTGCCCTTGAATTCTTTCCTGGGCAAAGCCAAGAACCGTTGTGGGCTAAGCTCCACTTTTGGCTTGCCTGCCCTGCATCAAGAGCATAAACAGTTCTCCCTGGACTCTTCATCTGGGAATGGACAAGGAAGACAGCGTTGCAGTGTGTGGAGCCCCCCAGGCCTTGATATGGGCATCACGTGGCTGAGATGGCTTCATCTGTGAAAAGGAGCCAGAACTCTTTATCAGACTAGGCAGGGCTTTTGTTTAACTGGTCCCTCTGGCTGCTTTTGTTGACAGATAAGGAGTATTTACGGAAGAGAAAAAGACATTTTCATTATCAGCAGGATGGGAACTCAAGGTCATTTAATTTGAAAACTTAGAGGACTGGGATCTCATTTTGTACGCACATTGAAGAAGAGGAGCATATCCCATTGGAGAAGAGGTGGAACATTCACCTCATGTGACTTTTACGCACTCCTGTAAGGTAGGCAGGGCAGCTATCATTAAGTCCATTGTACAGATGAGGAAAATGAGGTGCCAAGAATTTGAAAGACTGTCCCAAATGATGACCCACAAATGGTGAGGCTAGCTCAGACTAGAACCCAGGCCCACAAGACTCATGATGTGATGTGTTTTCTTCTAAGCTACTTTGCCTTGTGGGAAGGGAAAAAACTCCAAGCTGCCAAATTAAGAATCACTGTCCCTAAAGGCTTTAGGGGCTGGCCTTTGTGGGGCTGGTCTTAGAGTACCTTGGTCTCACAACACACCTTCCCTGAGCCTCACTCATCTCTGAGCCCAAATCTGTCTGCTGCTCTGCCTAGGTAATTGGAGAGGATTGTTTTAGGTCACCCTTTCCTGAAGACAAAACAATCCCTTTGGTTTCTCGATCAGAAAGCCCAACAGATTGAGTGACAAGGAAAAGTTTTTGATCTTGCTATTACAGTCACCTAATTAAAATGAGATGCAGATGCTCCAACACCTAGTAATTTTCACCTCACTTACTTTGGCTTCAATTACAACCCTTCCCTACTGACTTACGCTGTTTAAATTACAAAGTTAGAAGGAAATATGACTATTTACCTGTTTCTATTCATACATATAAGTCTAACACATTATCTTTTCTCCCCAAGCATGAAATGTGATCACAGGCCTTCTCTTCACCCTGGAAATGAGGGGAATAAATCTTTGGTTCTTAAATAAAATTAAACACAAATAAGAATTCAAATCAGTCAACACCTACGTCAGTCTTCAAGAGACAACTTTGTTTCACGCAACACACACACACACACACATACACATACACCACTTTGGAATATATAATTTCCTTTCCAAAGTTGACTGGCTATGGACTCTGACCTGTCTGATCAGGGAAAGTTAATTGTTTCCAGAGTAGTTACCTTTATTGGGTACATAATTAAGTAATCATTGCAAGGCAGTTGGAATTACATATATATTTTATACCAGAGCTGCCATAGTTGATTGCAACCAAGCCTCTCCCTATTCACTAAGAAGCATATTTGTGTTCTGAGACAAGGCTTTGTTTACTGTGAACAGGGCTTCAATTGTCTCACAAACAAACAGCAACAAGCAAACACAAAGAGAACAGCGGGGGTTCTAAGAAGAATGCCCATTTTCTCCTCCCTCTGAGTGGAATCTGTCGGAGGTCATTTGTGAGAGGGGTGAGTGGAAGATGCTGGCTTATTCAGAGTGCCATAGCCAGGCACTGCTGCCCCGAGGGCAGGAGGAAGGCTGGGCACCCACGCCAGAGAAGATGGTGCTGTCTGTCTTGCACCACACGCACTTACAGCTCACTAACTCAAGGAAGGCTTGTCTGTGGCAGTAGCAACGTGGAATGAGGGGTAGCGACATGGAGGAGGAAGACGGATCCCTAAGTAGAGCTGAGCTCTCTCTTCTGTCTCCTAGTGGAAGATTTTTCTAGGCACTCAACCAAATCATTCAATCATCGATATCAGGGGTAAAGTCAGATGGTTGCTTTGGTACCCATTGTGCTACAGTGACCGTGGAGCTGAAGTGAAATGACAACAGTGGATATTTCTTACATGTCTCTTACTTTCAAACTAACTTTACCTCCATGTTCTGAGGCTGGACAAGTTCTTCACCCTTCTAGGTACAGGGCATTTCTTCTTCTCTGCTTCTGATTCATCCTGGGTTCTTACAAGCTTCCTAAACTTTTTTTGTGATCTCTGTGGACTGAACAGGATGAAGCAGCTACAAAAGCTGAGGCTTTCATCCTTTTTCTTTCACAGAGGCAGTTGGTGTCACAGTCCCTAAAGTGGCAGGGTGCGCCCCCAGAAGGGAGGTCCTGACTTGGGCTCCAGCTCCCTGTTTTCCTGCTTTGTTGACAGTTCCTAATAACACTGCTGGCATCAGGGCTCTGCAGACGCAGGAAGGAAGATTGTGTTCTTTAACGATGGAAAAATATTAGAGCACAATGCCCTTAAAATAGAATGTGTGTGCCTAGCCTTTATTTTGGGGACTTTATTGTTGTAACGGTCTCCCCTGGGAAATGCTGTAGGAGACTCTTCCCCTTCAGTGAAGAGGAGTAATTGTGTAACCTAAGGTGTCCCCAAGAGAGCTGAGGGGGGTGATGTGGACACACAGGTTTTTGAAATATGACTACATTACTATGTTGATCAGTGCTCAATAGATCCCTTCTCTCTAAACTCCTGTTTCTTTGAAGTGGGAACAATCATATATATGCTGCCCACCCCACTAGGCTGTTATTAGGATTAAGCAACATAATGGACAAGATTATATCTGCAAGCTGTAAAGTGCTACAAATGCAAAATGTCATTGTTGTTGACAATTGGAAGCCCTGCCCCCCTCTAGGGGGTGGGGGGGACCCTTCCACTTTTCATTTTTTATTAAATAAACCTTAGCCATATTACTGAAATTCACACTTCCGCTTTGACATGGGACTAGATGTGCAAAATGTTCAGTATTCATGCCAGGGAACTAATATGAAGTTTGCTAAGAGCAGCCCACTTTCTGAGCACCCCATAATGTGTGTGGTAAGGGCAGTTGTGATGTACAGGAAAAAAGAGAGTGGTTGGCTCATGAAATGGTTTTTCATCATCTTTCTCATCCTAGGAAACCCCTAAGAATCTGCATGAGTTTCTTTCATGTTAGTGTCCTGGCATTTGATATTTTATACAATGTCACCCTCATCTGTTTTGTTGTTGTTGTTGTTGTTGTTCCTCTTGAAATCCGTCAATGAAAAGTGCTTCTGATTTCATGGTTACCAACTTTCCCCCTTCATTAGCTTCCCCTTATTTGGACCATTATTGCAGCCTGTTAGCAGGAGGGATGACTTGCTTTGGGAATGACGTTAATGATTCTCAAGAGAGTCTTTTATCTGAAGGTGATTAGGAAGAATGAAAAAGTTGTTAGCTGCCTCAGCCAGTGCCAGTGGGCTAGCAGGGACCTGTGTCTCATCTCCTCTGCAAACGTCCTGGGTCCCATTTCTTAAACCGTAGTTTATGACACTCACCTTTGACCAGAAAGTGCTTAAGTGGAACCCATGTTTTGCCAGGGAAAGGGTAGAACGCCTTCCCAAAAGGACCACTTGGTCAGTATACATGGGTTCCAACCTCTGTGACATTTTTGATACTAGACACCAAGAGGAAAAAGCCCCGTGACATTTGTGTATGCACATGTGTGCATAGATGTGTTTGCAGAGGGGAATGAGAAACCCCCCACTATTCAGCTGCCTCTCTTGATTTGCTCAAATTTCATTTCCATTTGCTAGAGGGACATCTGCACATTTCCCTACCAGCCACATTTAATGCACATCAGTTCAGCCGTAACCCTCTGTAGAGGTCAACCGCCCCCTAACTCCAGTCTTCCCCGGGGGGGTTAGAGTGAGGGATACACAATACTCTAAATGGAATATTGAAGATCCCCATCTGTCTGACAGTCCCAATCAATAAATGTGAGCCCTTCCTTCCCACTTCTGTAGAAGAGACACGTCATCACCTGGTTTTAAGACAAGGGAGAGATGTGGGTTTCTAAGGGTTACTGAGTCCAAGCACCCAGCTGTCACAGGGCTGAGCCAGGAAAAGGATTATGCTCTTAATCATGTTATTTTGTTACTAAAGGGTTCTTTTAAATTCCCCTCACCACTTCCCCTCAAGCAAAATGTACCAGTGTCTGAAATGAGAGGTGCTTTTCTGACACTTTTACTTGCTGAATGACTTTTTGTTGAAAGAGCTTTTGTTCAGGCAGTAAAACCTAGGCGCTGGGGTCCAGGAGCATCTGATTTGGCTTCTGCCAAATTACAAGGCTGAACAATGAGACCAGTTTTTTGTGTTTATCTGACATGGCCCTTGAGGAAAACATTCAGGTCCAAGATGTCATCTCTGATCCCATGAAACACCTAGCCTGGTAGCTGCATCAGGACAGCCACTGCTTTGGAAAAACAGTCTAAAAGCACTGCAGAAACCTTTAACCTTGTAAAAATCAAGCAAGCAAGCAAACGCAATCAAAAATCAGGGTTGTCTGAGGCAGTTTTTGTGTCTGAGCAGGGACATCCCCGGGGCCCCAGATAAAATACTGGCTCCACCTGTTCAGCCTCTTTCACCTCTTCAGCAGCCCAGAACAAAGCTGACTGCAGCAAAAGCCATGAGACCAAGTATCAGGTTGCACTGCGGGGACTGTGTGCTTCAAGCCTACATGATCCAAGCTTCTTTCCAACCCCTTGCCTTGGCCCAGATGAGGGGATCTAGGAAGCCCAGCTGGTGAAGGGTGGGTGTGTATGAAGGGCTTCCTATGAGAAAGGATGACTGAGAAAGATGGGGATGCTATCTAGATAGGTGAGTGGGATCAAATCTTTCTAGCTAGTATTACTCTACTGATCTGAATGAATGGGGGAAAGAGACTATGAATTTGTTTTCAGAATAGCTGCTCTACCACTAGTTTTGGAGCATGAGCAAATCCTTTCACTCAGCGGACCTCAGCTTCCCCCAGGATTTTTTTTTTTTTTTTTTTTTGAGATGGAGTCTTGCTCTGTCACCAGGCTAGAGTACAGTGGCACAATCTCAGCTCACTGCAACTTCCGCCTGCAGGGTTCAAGCGATTCCCCTATTCTCCCGAGTAGCCGGGACTACAGGCACACGCTACCACGCCTGGCTAATTTTTTGCATTTTAGTAGATGCGGGGTTTCACCATGTTGGCCAGGATGATCTCAATCTCCTGACCTCGTGATCCACCCGCCTCAGCCTTGCAAAGCTTCCCCCATTTTTAAAATGAAAGGGTCATGCTAGATGTTGGTCGTTCTGTCAGTTTGGTATAACCAGACATTTGGGTATAACCGGGCAGAGCTAACCTGCCAATTACATACCACGGAAGTTCTTTCTGGCAAAAAGGGATGATCACAGAGCTGAGTCTGTCCTAAAGAATCTGACCTTGGATGTGGGGTTTTCACTTGTGTTGCTCTTACACACTTGACATGCCATCTGGCAAACTGCCCAGCTGACCTGCCGTCCCTCTCTGGGCCAATCCACTTCCCACATAATGGCCAAGTAGCTTTCCCAAGCACAAGTGTCTGTTGTTTTATTTACTCCAAAAAAGGGGAGCACTCCTGCTTCAGCTAAAATCCTAGCATATGGGAACCAGGTCCCTCCTGGCCTGTCTCCAACCCCCCTTTCCTGGACTTGCCCTGCCAAGCTCTCTCACAGACCCCGCACAAGGCCTGCTGAACCTTTTGCTTCCCAAAGAGCACACTTGGTGCCTTTGCAAAGGATGTCCCCTCTGCCTGGGCTAGTTGTTCAGAGGACTCGTTCTTTAAGAACCAGCACAAATATTGTGACCCTAACATCTAGGGAGCTTCATCAGTACTTTGTTCTTACCTCCAAATGGCAACTACAATGGCCATGTCAGTCTCTCTTTGCAAATGAGGAGGTAGAAACTACATTCTAGTCAACTTTGTGCCTAACAGAGCCAGGCGCTATGGATGTAATTCAAGAAACACAATTGGAGATGGCAATCTAAAGGTTACTGGGTTACTATAGGTATGAACTGAGGCCTCAACCTGCAGCTTCCCACACTCAACTGACTTAAAACATAAAAAAAAAAAAAAAAAAAAAAGTCAGAGGGTCAAAAGTAAAATACTATAGCTGAAGACTTATTAAAATAATTGTTTTAAAAACACCCCTAGAGGAAAACCTGATCTAGGCATTTCATAATGCTCTTTTGCAAAAGAAGAATCAAGCGCTGTGTCCCAATATACCTCCAACCGTGTCTACTGGGTTACAAAAGATAAATGCTAACAAGGAGTAAAATCCAGCCCCCTCCACCTTATTAATATGTAAAAAGACTGAAGTCACATCTGTGCAAAGATCTATTTTTAGTGGACCCTACATACTAAAATCCTAGCCTTGATCTCTTAAACTATCAAGCCTACCATAAATGTTTGATGATGAACAAGCCCATAAAAAGAAAATGCATAAAATGAATAGAAGGAGCCAATGCGTGCTCTGCCTTTTAATTACCGATGGCTTCTGCTAAAATCCTGCTCCAGGCTGGGTTTGAGCAGAGAAACCGTCAATAATTTGGGTGGGGGTGGCTGGGTGTGGACACTGCAAACAAATACATCAAACTCTATAGTTATGTACGCTTTGGAAGCCAGATAGAAATGGAGGAAAGAGTAGAATCATACCCACAAAGGGTGGGGAGAGCAGCTTGAAAAGGAAAAATTAAGAGATAAATAAAAGCATTCAGGACACAAAAGATAATGTAGAACAGTCAGGTTTTATTACTTTTAAGTAATAAAGAGCCTTTTCCTTGCTTTTTTCCTTTTTTCCCTTTCTTTCTTTCTTTCTTTTTTTTTTTCCTTTTTTACAACATACATTAAGTCGTGAATCAGATGTTAGGGGATGTGGAGATGGAAGGAAAATTGGTGACATCACAATATTTTTACAACTTTATAACAAATACAAATCTGAATTTGTTGCATCTACCAGTGTCTAGCAAGGGTGGAAAGCAAAGGCACACTCGGGTTTATGGACCCTCCCCCCACACACAGTGGGGAAAACAAATGGGAAGAAATACTTAAATGCAGAAGACCAGCTCAATACATGTGGGTATTTTAGGGTTAACACCAGAAGTGATGGGTTGTGGGGGCGTAGGAATGTGGATGTAAGTTTTGACACAGGTCTCCTTAACAGCTGAGGCAGTGAGGCCCACAAATACTGGACAAGACAGCCGCTCACGTCAATGATGGGTGCTGTACAGCCAGTACTCTCGGGAGTCAAGCATGGGAAAGAAGGGGTCGGGGGATACAGACCCATCGCCTTCCTAATTTCTGCATTTCTAGAGAAAATTCAAGGAAGAAAACAGTATTTCAATTTCTAGAAAATACTTCAGGGTTTCAGGGGACAGAGTTTACAGGATGTGAACATGGATTCCATTACAAAAGCCAAAAAAAAAAAAAAAGTGAAAACAACCACCACCATCACCTACCCCTAAACAACAGCAAAACTGCAATGGACTTTTGGAACAAAGGGCTCTCACCCTCAGCTAAGTACTTAGGTCTGAAGGCAACCAACTGATTATGGAGGCTCCACTTTTTCACTATCCAACTCAAAACTGTCATTGTCAGTCTTTTTTTGAATTCTTTTTAAAGACAAAACTAAACCCAGAAGATCCAACTGGAAATAAAAACAGACAAAGAGACCACCAAATATACTGTATAACTGTTTAAAACAACAACACTGCTCATGGTTTACAGTATGTGGACAGTTCCTTTGTTCATGATAGAGTAAACAAAAGTCCCTTTTGTGTTGAGCAAATGAAAACCAAGGGGAGAAAAACACACATCACCTCCCATCCCCTAAAAACAATAATAACAAAATAAAAAATAAAACAAAAAATCCTTTGCCCCAGTCAACGTTTTTGCAGCATCCATTGTGGTCGGACTTGTACCTGGAGTTACTCATTAATCACAGCAGGGACCAGCCTGCCTGCATCTATTTCCATGTCATTTCTTTGTGTGCACTGCATGTGTGTGCTATGCACATGGCTTGGGGACTCCTCCCAGGTGTCTGCCCAACCACACACAGCCTGCTCTCTAGCCAGTGGACACAGCAGAAAAGAGGAATGGGACGTTAGTCCCTTTTCTGCTAGCAAATCCTTATTTGCTAATCACCGTATTGAAATAATCTAAGGGAAGCAGGGAGCTCTCGAGGATGAAAGGGGATTTCCCACCCACAACACTGGGGTCCATGCTTGGCAGCACAGCCAAAGGGTGGTTCGAGTTGGCACAACTAGAAGGCAGTGTGCATTGGAGGGTGTGGTGCTGCCCAGCGTTCTCAGGCTGTAGCATGACAACTATCACCACTGCATTCTTCCATCTGCTTGACTCCAGTTTTCCAGAGGGCTGGAGGGGGGGTGGGGGGAAGGGAGGGTTAAATAAATATCTGCACTTATTTCAAAAGGGGGAAAAGTTGATCATAACGACAGTTTACACGTGTACACAACTCAAGGTGTAAGGCACAAATTTACATGTGGAAAACAGGCTATTCACAGATGTAACCCCACGAAGAACCCGTGTGATCAAATCATTAATTTATGCAAGGTAGCAGCCAGCATATTAATTAGTTCACACCGTTTGTGGATTTTGTTTGCTGTCTCACATGCAACATGAAATGAGATGGCATATTGCAAGCTGGTGCCTTCACAGAAAGTCGGAACCATGGACAAAACCATGTTGGCACCAATAGGATATGATGTGCCATTCTAAAAGCTTCTCTCCTGATTGCTTTAGAAATTAGGATCTGGAAGGACTTTGACATGAATTAATTTTTTTGCATGTTTATAGGCCAGAGACCTGACCAGCAAATGAACTGATAGATTTAAATAAATATTCCTCTCCTAACTTTTTCCTTTAGCTACAGACCAGACAGTCCAAACACAAAGCTCAGAATTCCAGCTCCAACTTATTTACTCAGTGAATTTATTGTAAAAATAAAGAAACTCAATTATTCCAGTTAATGGTTTTCACGTTAAATAGTTTAACTTTCAATGGGCTTTCGGAAGAGCTGTTCATAGGATGATATCTGGAAGAGTCCTTTCCTTAAGGAAAAACAGGGTGAACAATAAATAAAGAGTTACTTGCGTTAACGGTCACGTTATTTCATTAAAAGAGAGGAGGAGCAGAAATCTACGACATAGTTGCCCAACATGGCATTTATCTGCTGTAACAGAAAGCTGTAACACTGGCGGGCATTTCACAGTATTTGCGCATAGTAAACTTCTGCCATTGTTAAAGTCTGAGTTAGAATTATCAATGAATTCTTTTTTTTGTCTTTTTAAATTTTCATGATTTTAAAAAATGTATTTGTGTTTTGCAGGTTGGAACGCAAACCCAGTGTGGCCACGTCCCGTTAAGTTATGGACAAAATGTTTCAGTTTCTGTTCACCTCTGTGCGTGTGTGTGTGTTGTGTGCATGTGTGTGTGTATATGGGGGATGGGGTAGGTATGTGCTTTTGGCTCATGTTTGTGATGATAACTGAAGTCTTTTGTGGGACCGACCTATTGTAGGGTGTGGGGGAAGAGTGAAGGAAGAGAATGGAGGTGAGTCCCCGCCGTTGCAAACCTTCACCAAACCACGCGGCCCAATTTTCGTGCGTACCCCTGTGTCCCAGAGAGGAGGACCCAGCGTCCTCGGCTCGTCCTCGGCTCTGCCGCGGGCCATCTTGGTCTGGTGGGTACTCGAGGCAGTTGAGAACCTTGCTGAGCTGAGCGGGCACCTCGCCTTGCCTGCTGGTTCGACACCTGACCCCCTCCCCCTGGGATTATGTACACGCATCATTGGGCTTCATGGATGTGGAAAGGGGAGCAAAGGAAGGTTTAGGGGGTACGTCCGGCTTTAGTGAGGGCGTACGCTTCAGCCCCGACCTCGTCAGTGAGTTGCAGGCGTTGAGGCTGGGCTGCCTGGAGACAGTCACGGCCTGGCCAGATGGCTGGGAGCTGTGCACCTGGATGGAGTCCACCCTCTGCGGGGCGGGCGGCGGGTTGTCTCCCCTGCCAAAGCTCTGGTTTCTGGAGAGGTGAGAGGAATTGGAGGAGTTAGTATTGTTTCTTTTGAGAGTGGTGGCCTGGTGGCTTCTCGTGAGCGAGTTCGTGGGGTAGCTCCTCTTATAGTCAACCCCGTAGGAAGAGGAGTGGTGCATTTCCAGCCGCTTGCTTAGACCGGTCTGAGACAGGGAGGCTCCCGGGGGGCCCAGGGAGGCCTCCCGTTGTGGAACTTTAGGGGGCAGGCTGTCCAGGTTCTCCACAAGGTTCACCCCATGGTTGGGACTCTTGCTGCTGAGATGTTCCTTGATGGTCTTATACTCCAAGGTGGCTGCCTGGTCCTCCAGCGCCATCTGGGCCACCTCGCTCATTTTGGGCTGGTCCACATACTCATGCTGGTAGCCCTGCTGTGTGATGGGAAGGACCACCACGCTGGGGATGTGGCTGGGGGAGGCCCGCAGGGGCAGGTCCGTGGGAATCACAGGGGAGCCCATGGGGGGCAAGTCCTTTGTGCAGGCATTGATGAGGTTCTGGTTCCTCTCCCACTCGCGGCTGCCGCGGCTGGGCTTCCGCTTCTGCTGCAGCGTTGGAGTGGACTCTGGGGTGGGGAGGGCGGTCAGGTCCAGGTGGTGCTGGTCTGCTTTAATGAGCATCTTGGCCGTGTTGCCCGGAGTGGCGAGCTTGCCGTTGTGCATGAGTGGCGTGAGGATGGCCTCCGGCTTCGGGTCTTTGGATTGAGTGTCCCCAAAGAGGCCGCTGAGCTTGGTGACGCTGCTCATGGAGCCCCGGCGCGAGTGGGTGAGCTCCTTCTCCTTGCGCTGCACCACGGCCACGTCTTTGCGCCGGTGATCACAGACGCAGTAGACGGTGATGCCCGAGAAGACGGCCCCCATGACGAAAGCCAGGATGACTGCAATGGCCAAGAGGGTGACGGGAACCAGCTGGTCGTGGCCTTTGAGGTAACTTTCCCGAATCACTCCTGCAATAGACATCGCATATGGCGTTAAGAAATGAAAGCACACCCCGAGGCTTGTTTTTGTTTAGCATTCACCTTGTTAATTAATAACAGTAATAAGTGACAATAGCACCTCTGCACAACTTGTCTTCCAAGCTCAGCTTGCCAAACATTAACTAATTAATCCTCCCCAATCCCCTCGTGTGCAGTATGTAAATGGACTCCATTTGTAGCCTTCTTTGTTGTCTAAAAAAGTGCTGTTCAGGCCGGCTGCCATGGCTCATGCCTGTAATCCCAGCACTTTGGGAGGCCAAGGCAGGTGGATCACGAGGTCAGGAGTTCAAGATCAGCCTGGCCAAGATGGTGAAACCCCCGTCTCTACTAAAAATACCAAAAATAAAAATAAAAAAATTAGCCGGGCGTGGTGGCAGGGGCTTGTAATCCCAGGTACTCTGGAGGCTGAGGGTAAAGAATTGCTTGAACTTGGGAGGCGGAGGTTGCAGGGAGCGGAGATCAGACCACTGCACTCCAGCCTGGGCGACAGAGCGAGACTCCTTTTCAAAAAAGAAAGAAAGAAAGAAAGGAAGGGAGCGAGTGAGGGAGCGAGGGAGGGAGGGAGGGAGGAAGGAAGGAAGGAAGGAAGGAAGGAAGGAAGGAAGGAAGGAAGGAAGGAAGGAAGGAAGGAAGGAAGGAAGGAAAGGAGGGAAGGAAGGAAAAGTGCTGTTCACTCTCTCCAGTACCTGCACTTTCTACCCTGCTTCACTCCATGGAATATGGGAGGTTTTGGCTTTCAAAAGTTATTTATCTTTCTTTCCCTCTTTATGGCTTTTTAATCTTCCCCTCCTAGAACTGGGATAACTAAGTTATCCTGAGTCTGGAGGAAGAGGCAACAATTTTACGCATGTTAACCGAACAAATCACACAACACTCTAGGCTTCCAGTTGGGATGTTTTCCGATGACCCCCTTGTGGCCACCCGAGCCTCTGTCTGGGGAAAAGTATGTTTCCCTTTCAAGCAACTAGAGGAAAGACAGTGTGTGTCGTTTTTATTTACACTGAGAGAATAAAGCTAAAGTTCACAGACTACAAATGTTTGTGCTGATTTTGCATCACCTCTCAAAAAAAAAACAACAGTGCAAACTCAATTTCAGGTGAATATGCTGAATATTTGAATGAAGCTCTCTCATTGGAACTGAAAGAAGATTTAGAAATAAGACCATTTGGGGCCCTGTAGTGGGTTTAAATGTTAGGTCCCATTATTGCACCTAGAGTTTGCTGTCACAGTGAGATTTTTCAGCAGAGCTAATCTCTTCAATTTAATAAAAATTACGTGACTACACCCGTCCATAATCTTACACTACATTAACCAGGAATCAGTGTTTCCGAAGGAAGGTGCTTTCACTATTCCTGCTTAATCAGCCACCCAGCTGAGCTACTCTAATCAAATGCAAACACTGAAGCTTTTATTTTTTAATGCCAAGTGAGAATACACATCACAATTGTCAGATCTTAAGTGCTTGATGCAGTCGCTAAAAAATAAAATCTCAAAGACCTCAATTCCTGCCTCTGGAGAGTGAAAGAACACGAATACATTAGAGGCACTGCATGGGCTGCAGAAATGTAAACATTGTTCCTATTATGGAAATGATAGCAAGACAGAAAATGTACCTTCTCTGGTCTCGGGAGACACATTTTTCATCTACTAAATCAACTCTTTCTGGAATATATTTAATGTATTTTACTGGCAGGTATCAGTGGCACAGAATTAGAATGAAAGGAAATAAAAATCTCTACCCCTTCCCAAACCCACAACATGCAACCCTTAAACTTCTACTGAAATGTTGTCTTTGTCACAGCTGAGACCTTGAAGCTTTGTCATGGGGTTTTTTCTGCTAAAATATTTTGATTTCTGAAGTGATGGTTTTAAAACCCAGAAACCTTAGCCTGAAAAGTACATTCTCTTTTTCTTTCCTTCCTAAGGGTCCTCCTCCCTTCAGTTGTGACATCACAGTTGGTTGCTGTGGAAATGATTGTCCTGTGACAAAGGATTGTGACTTAAGTAGAAGCAGCAAATATCTCTTAAGAAATAAAGATTCTGTGACCCAACAAATACCCTCGGTAATAAAAGGCAGTTGAGGTAATTCACCATAAGGAAAGAGTGTGCAAGATGGTAAGATATCAAATAATTTCCAAATGTGATGCTTTTCAAATATTTCCAGATTTATCTCCATCAGCTATTAAGGGGTAGAAACTGAGAAGCAAAAAACAGCCGGATAATTTGGCTGTAACTCACACCTTTTATGTGTGAAGCTCCCCAAACAGCGGGGTGTCCTGCATTCAAATATATTTTAATACCTATTCACCAAGGAAGTGTGCTAATGAAAATTTTCTTTCTTTCTTAAATTTGCATTTCCTTATTATGCTAAAATAGCAACTGATTTTTCTTCAATTTTGATTATGTATGGGGTTCTACTGAACATCATTTTTAACCCCCTACATATAATTGCACACAAATGTACACCTGTGGATAAAATGGGTTTTAATTTCCCTCATTGACTTGGTGATTTCAGTGGGAGTTTAACACAGGCTAGATCCCAGTGATGGGGTAGGGGTGTATTACGTATGTTTTTCATGGCTATGAGTGTTTCATGAAACCCTTCCAGGCAACCAAATTTAGGGGGACTGGATATTCCCAATAAATGTGTATTATAATAGGAAGCTATTTATAATTGACTTTGGCATTCTATTATTTAAATTGCCCTCTCAGTTTAAAAGGAACATGGAGAGAGTAAAGCTAGAGCAATCCATTGGTTTCCCTGGGAGAATTGCAAATTTTTCACATGTATCCATTGCTTCTTAGCCTTACTTGTAGCTCCCAAATATCATTCTTCTTTCATGTCTGAAGGTCCTTGGCTATTTTGGACTCATGAAAGCTACTTATTCTTTCACTGGGAAGAACTCTTTTTTAGTGGATGATATTTGAGTTCAGGTTTTTGGTTGTTAACAAGTTAAGTAGGATCTGACCTTTCAGGAAAATGGTATCTCAGACAGATTTTTTTTCCCCCGTCTCATTTTGTTATATAAAGAGTGGCCTTAAAAACATTTTTGCATCTCTTCATCTATCCATGGGGAGGCACAGGGCTTTCCTCATCTGCTGGTGTAAATTCAGAAATGTCCAAAGATAGAAACAGATCAGAGAGTAAGTTGAAAGTGCAGTTGAAGAAGATAAGGTAAACGTTATTTTTGGAAATGCCTTTCAAACTTAAAGCTTTCTGCTTGTATCATGAAAAAGGCCAAAGAAGCATTCACAGAAATGATCAAGTCAACTTTGTGGCACAGCCATTGTGAAGGCTTGGAAACAGCAGACTGGTCAGTGGTGGTGATGTAAGCAGCTAGAGAAGATCTCAGTGGGCTTGGAATTGCAGGCTCCCACTTACTGGCTGAGCGACCTTTTGGCAAGTGGTTTAACATCTCTGGGCCTCAGTTTTTTAATCTGTAGCATGAGGTGAACACACCTAATCTTACTGCCTTACTGGGTTGTTACAAGAATCAAAGGAAATAAAAAATAGAAAAGAGCTTAAATGCTGTAGTTTGCTGGATGAATCTAAAGCTCAAAAGAAGCCACAAAGGAGGAGTGGTGGGTTAGTGGCTCACAAAGGGCTTCCAAGTGATAGTCGCAGCTGCTCCATTGGATTCCATTTGCTATTGGTCTCCCACTGGAGAGGAGTAGACCTGTGCTTCCAGGTCTAAACTTCATGCCTTCTAAATGCAGGCAAAAAGGTGATATGAGATTTCGAAGCAATATAAGGGAACACATACTGTTTCAGGATGCCTATAGTTACTGAATTTTGAAATAATTAAAACAACAAAAGTGGAAAATGTTGGCAATTATAGTTGGATTCTCAGTGGAGTACAAATCCTGGGCAAGTACCACATTTTTTCTGCATTTATAACCCTTGCCATCCACAGAGCTTTTAGTTGGATAACTCAATACTCGATTGCTGAATAAATGGCTTTTCAATACATTGTAGAGCTATTTTTAAATGAACTTCTAAACTTAGTGGGTCATCTTTAGAGCGACTACCCCCTTGCTTTTGAAGTCATGGAAATAAATTCTATCCAATCATATAAAAGAACTTTAATAGTAGCATCTATGAGACAAATAAAAATAAATCTATAAAGGTGCTCAGTAATTTGCTCAAAACAATAAGAAGAGAAACTATTTCAAAAATGAAATTAGTTCTGGGAAAAATCCAAAAGAGTCGATGACGATAAATGGGTTATTTGCAACAACTGAGTGCTCCAGTGGAACTGAATAATTAGAAAACAAAAATGCATCCCTGCAAAGGGCAAAGGGCAAAGGGCAACAGGCTAGAGCTGAGTATCCCTTGCTTCAGATGTTGCATGGAAACCCTGGGCAGGTGAAGGGCCCTTGGAGGGTGGTATACTCCCCTCCTCAGGTATCCTCCCACTGCAGAGAGAACAATCAGAGTTGGCTTCTCTACCCTAGGGTCTTGAAATTCCTTCCTCTTCCAACCCCTGCATCCTCTTCTGCTCTCACCAATTGAAAATGGGGCATTAGTAATGAAAACAATATTTGAAAAATCCTTTGCATTGATTCATTAACCACCAGCTATTTCTCACCAGTCATAAGGTACTAAATGGTTATTCTTTCCACCTTCCTATTGCAGGAAGCAAGGCACACCCTGGCTTAGAAATTTCTCTGAAATCATGTCTTAAATTGGCAGAACTGAGAAAGAATAGAATCTCCACTGTTTTTTGTTTTTTGTTTTTTTTTTTTCCTGAGGTGAGAGTTTTCAGATGCTGGAGGGAGGCCTCAGAGAAGTAATTTGAAGTTCTTTAGAGTCCAAAGCAATGAAAAGATTATGAAGGACCCTGCCCCCAGGCCCTGCAACATGTGATTCAAAATAAGAACAATTGTAAACTGTAAACCAAGAGGAAGCCCAGTATAATTCTGACTTTTCCTATGATGACCATGTTAATAAATTTTGAAATATCAAACACTACATTCCTTATTTTAAAAAATGTTTTCTAGTAGCCCTGCTCACGGATACTATTCTGTGCAAAGGGAACCTCGCACCAGGCTCAGACAATTTGCTTTAGAAATGATGTTTTCCCCTAACTTAGGGTTGGGTTGTGTCTTTATTATCACTCTCCTAGTAGAACAAGGTTTTGGCTCCAAGCATCTTTGTGGCTGCCTTCAGCAAACATTTACCAAGCACTGCACTAGGTGTCGGGGAAGGACAACAATGAATGAGGCATAAACCAGCAGGGAAGAAGGCAAGTGCTTGCACACAACTCCATCCAAAGTGTGGCTATGTCATGAGATATATCACTTCTGCTTCAACAGTGGGCAAAAGCTTTACATTGGAGATGGTGTTTGAGCTAAGCCTTAAAGATGCACAGGATTTTAGCGGGAGTGGAGAGAGCAACAAGAACTGAGGCTTGGAGGGAAGGAAAGGGAAGGCCGTAGTAATAGCAAATAGTCTAACTCCCTTCTAGTCTCTTAGGCTATAGGCATGAGCCACCCTTCCATACGCTAGCTTGCTTCATGGCTCTCATACAGGCTGTTCCCTCTGCCTGGAATATCCCTACTCACTTTCCCACTCATCAGACCCTATCTTTAGGGCTCAGCTTAAATGGGGAAGCCTTCTCTGACTCCTTAGGCCACGTAAGTTCTTCTTTCTACAAGTGTCCCCAGAGCTCTGCATTTCCTTTATCCTAAAATCATCACTAGTATGATACTTGTTTTTCTCACCTGGACTGCTAAAACTCATCACTGAATCTTCAGGCAGAAAGGTGCTCAGTAAATATCTTTTAAATAAATAGTAAAGGAATGCATACATGAATCAGCACTTGTAGAGAAAATATAAGAGCAAGAGCTAGAAACATCATTTGGAAGGCTGTGGACAGCCTTGAATGATTAAAAAAGAGGTTTAGAAGATCTGCCACTCATAGAAGGAAAGTTCTTGGTTAATTTATCTGCAGTTTCTCTTACCTGAGAAAGCTAACTTTCAGCTTGCTCTGTTCCACATCGAATCCATTATCGAAAAACTCTTGGCTTCAAAGAGTCAGTATCATTGCATCAAAAGCACAGCTAGTCTACCTGCATTTATTATTACTGTTTTTAAAATTAAAACTTTCAATCTACTTATCCCCTGCACCTTACACAAACAGCTGGGAGATGTTATCTGTCCTATCAAAATGTGAAGCAAAACAGACAAGCAAAAATACGTAAAACCAATCACACCTATTAAGCTAAATACAAAGGAGGAGCTCTACTCACCCCCACCCCAATTACCACCCTAAGTGTGTAAGACCCAGGCAGCCAGTAACCTAACTCGAAATGGTTAAGTGTGCACTTTCCCCTCTCACCCCCTTTCACTGGACGGCCTGTTTCTGAGCTGCTGTGATATGATGGATGTGTCTGTCTCCATAGTGAAGTGATTAATAGGCATCTGTGTAAAGCGGACCCGGTGACCACAAAGACAACAAAGCCTCTCTGTGTCCTTTAGAGAAATATGCAAAGGCAAAAAGGAGGATGGACATTTCCTCCATTACTGAGCCAGAGAGGGTTTGTGTTGGGTCTGAGAGCTAAGAAAGATGGCAAAACACCAAGAAAAGCCCCGGAGTAGGATCCCCTAAAAATAGATTCTTGATTCTGCTTTATAGTAAGACAAGCCTACAATTTCCTTGAAATCCTCATAACAACTTGAGTGAATGGAATCTAACAGCCCAATTTTTCTTGTTTGCAAATCTTATTGCAACAAAATGCCAGGCTCACGGTCCTGCAAGACAGTATGAATGAATGAACTAATCACGAGCCAAGCATCACCCCGCTAACCACACAGAGCCCGCTGTAATCCCTATTAAGAGGAGAAGAAAACAAACGGGAAAAACCCTAACTGGAGACAATTTATTCTCAAAGCCACACCCCAGCCAAGAGATGACCACACTGAAAGTGAAATGGGAACTCTCTGTGGTTATCTGGGCAGGAAGCAGCCTTCTTCTTGTCTTACGGCATAATGTGAACCAGATGGCTTAGGAATAAACGGACATGCCAGCAGCCATGGAAATGGGCTTGGAGTTTGTAACTCAAACTTTCCTGTTCCCTTAAGTGTGTGCATGTGTGTGTGTGTGTGTTTCCTGGCAGGCTACAGATTAGGTACCAGGAGGCGCCATGGTCTTCAAGATATATAAAGTTAATGACTGACCATGTCAAAGTAGAGGTAGCTTCCTGGCCTCGCTATTTAATATCCTCAATTCAGAAGCTATTTTAAAACTCACATATTGAAATAATGCTTAGTGTGGTTGACTGTAGACGAACCCACTTCCACTTCCATCACCTTTAAAAGTGATGCATTTTTTTGTTGGGATGTCATCACAGGAATAGAAGGGAGAATGAGCCTGGAATTCATTCGATTTCATTTTTTTAGGGAAGAAACAGCTTCATTTTTCCCTGTGTGCTGGGAACGCTCAGTTCACTGTTCCTCCACTGCTCTACTGCTTTAGAAATGGCATTGCCAATGGGAGTGCTACAGCCAGAGCACGGACTGATGTCTAGACTGAGGGTCATGATAAGATAATTTTTAAAAGCCATGCCCTGGAATGTTGGTTTGTGGTTTCATGTGTTAGAACTGTTACTGTCCCTGTAAAGGTAATGATTCTTTTATGTTGGCAAAGTTTTAGCAGAGTCTGCAAGGAGCATTTTCCTGCTTTTTGAAGTTTTCTTTCATCAGCTTTCTTAAATAAGACTAGAAACACAATGTCTAAGTGATTTCTAAAACTAGACAAAGCATTTCTATTTTCCAACTTCCTAGTCCCATCTTCTTCCTTTACTCTCTCATAGGGCATCGAAGCCACAAAATGGAGAAGTGGACCTCCTTAAAAAATTGTGAAATTTGGGCCGTCTTTGCTTGGATTATTTGATTACTTGCTTTGATTTTTCTCTATAAACAAAGATAAAACAGATATGAAGAAACAGGTCTGGTTCAATACTGCTAAATCTTCCAACTTGAATTTTCTAGAAATGTAGTTCTTGAGATCTGGTTAAAGATGAGACTGGGTGTTATTGGTTAAGAACATAAACTTTGAGCTCATAAAGACCTGAGTTTGCATGTTGGCTCTACAAATAGCTAACTGTGTGACTTTGGGCATGTCACTCGGTCTCCAGGCCCCAGTAGTGTTGGCTATAAGATGAGCATTGTTGGAAGGATGAAATAGGTTGAATAAATGAACACAAAGCAGTCGGCATTGTGCAGAAAATGTGTTAATGCTCAATTAATAATGTAAGGACAGTGTTTCTAGAATGTTTGACAAGTTGCCTGTCTTGTACAGGGTCCAAGATTAGACTATTTTAACGCAACACTTTGGTAGAGTTCAACTGTGTTAGCCAAGAGTGGAAAAATAAGGATTTAAAACTACAACAAAAGCTTGACTAGTGAACTTAAATAAGACAGCCCATCAGCAATGTGGAAAATGTCCTGAATCAGTGCCACTCAGCATTAACATCACCTGGAACTAGTTAGAGACACAAATCCTCAAGTCCTGCCCAAAGTTTCAGCACTAGAATCTCTGGGTTAGGCCCAGAAACTGGGCCTCCAGATGATTCTTATGTTCCCTCAAGCTTGAGAAATGCTATCCTGAAATGCCATAAATAATATTCCAGAAAACACATCTAAATGTTTAGCTTTAAAATCCAACCTCAGACACCACTGAGGCAGTATATAGCAAGACTTTCAAAATAATCTGTAAAATAAGTAATAAATAAATGCACTAAGTATTCCTTGGTGTTCAAAGTATGTTCTACATCTTTAATAGGTCTCATTGGATAATTTCTTTACTGTGGTTATCAAGCTCTGATAAAGAATATGAAATCGACCGTCTTTTATTGGAAAGACAATCAAATTCCTAACACTTTCCCTTGGTATCTGTCAAAAGCATGGCATATAGCGCAAAATACTGTGCTGCTACTCCTGCAAAAGAATCAACCCGATTTGCTTGCACCAAAACGGCTGAAAAATGCTTGTGGTCTCTATTTGCTCTGGTATGAAAACATGGGGGGGGAATTTCTGATACTCCTCATGTCTGTAACTGTGGCCATCAGATAGTGACTGGTACCCCAGAGCTCACGTATGTCCTAGACTGGGTCAGCCCAGGCATAACTGGTTCTCAAGTGCAGAAGAAGCAGAATGCTTGATGGAGCCCACCATTGGATAGAGTGGCCTCCTTTAAAGGCCTGCATCTAATATCATCTCAAAACCCACTCCCTCATCTCAACTTACAGCTATTAAGCAATGTTTGAGAATGGTTTAGGTGATGCCAAAATCTTTACCTTCATCTCTGCATGACTAGACAAAAGAAAAGAAACTCATGAAGGTTCTTCTCCTTTATATTCCCGGGGTGAAAAGAGGGACTTGAGTTCATGTGTCATTCCCCAAAGTAAGGTCCTGATTTACAATAATAAAAGATGCCTAGCACAACAGTTCACTCAACAGAGCTCTGTGCTTACTGATCTGCTGAGTTGAACTGAATCTGCAAATCCATAGAATTACATAAGACATTTTAAGTTACATTAAATTTCTGCTGTGTGCTTTTAAATCATGGAGTGCAAGACCCATCAGCACTTAGGGTATATTTATTACCTTAACAAATGTCAGATGATTGTGTCCAGTGCTATCTATTATTTATGAATAACAAGAGGCTGTAAGACTGGAAATGACATGCTTTAATATGTCCAAAAGGTTAGGCATAATGCAGTTTGCTACCCTATAAATTTCTCGACACCATTTTCCTTCCTAATAAAGCATTGTCAGTGGTTGACTATACCGAACTTCCATTATTTCTATACAGTTCATGACTGCCTCTGATTTCAGTAAAAAAAAAAAAAAAAAAAAAAGTAATTGCAGATATCTGTTTGAAAAGGAATGCATCCTTTTGAAAAATATGAAATTTAAAAATAATTGGAGTGGAAAAAATTTTATTACGCCATTAAAAATGAATCTCTTTACAAAGATAGTTGTCAGGCTACAGACTTATAAGAGCTTAAGAAATATTAATTAAGGGTGACAAACCTTCACATTGCCTGTAATTGGCTTTCTGACACCAATTAAGATCCCATCTACTGTGCACCCAGTATATTTCAATATATCCAACTGCATTTCAGTAGTTTACTTCAGGGCGTTTCCATAATTTAAAGTGCTAAGATATTTACATATAATGAGGTTCACATGGCTCCTTTCAGTCCCTCAGAGCAGCCCATAGGCTTTGCAAGAGTTTATCTATTACTTGCATAACCTACATCTCCCTGGAACCAGCAAATGAACCCAGCTTTTTCATCCTCTGTCTTTCCAGGATAATGGCGTGCGTGATGTAGTTAGTTTGAGCAAGCCCTACGTAGTTTGAGGCCATTCTCATCTATAATGTCAAGAAAAGAGAAGCTATTCTCAGGAAATTACCTGATTTCCACTGTTTTGCCCTCTGTGGACTAGTTTGCTTATGGAGCAGTGAAGTTTGCAAAGTAAAACTTCTAACCAGCCTTTTAAAAAAAAACTTGATGAAACTAGGCTATCAGAAAGAAAGGTCTGAGACAAAGCGAATATTATTTTCCCACTTTTCCACATAATGCAAACTACAAATTGATTCTTCACAATTTTATTGTTAGGACAAAACAAAATCTAGATGAACGCAGTGCCGTTGAACCAATTAAAGAGCAAATTTTTAACTATTCCAGATGTTCTGTTAATAAGATCACACTTAACCTAGTCCCCGTAGTCCTTGAAAGTTCCATTAAGCTGTCAGAAAACTTTGTCATTGTGTGTGTTTTTGTAGAAAAGATGGGAGAGAATGGGAAGAGACTGAGGGAAAAGGGTGGGGGTAAAGTGTCATGTCAAGTAGATGCAGCTTGAAAAAGTGGCTAGAGATTAAAGGTGAGAAGCACCTCTAGAAGGTGAATTGATTTTTTTAATACCCTAAGGTTTAAGTTGGCGTTTTAAAAGCAAAAGTTCAAGCCTCCATAATCATAATTTAAGTCCTTCATTTTTTGAGAAAATGAATGTTAGGTTAAAAAATAAAAGGTTAGTGGTATCCCTAGAAAAGAAAATTCAAATACTGGTGTGCAAATTCAGGCAGGCGGAGAGATGAAACAGCTTTCTACATGGCTGACATTTAACTTTTTTTTTTCCTTCTACCCTTTCCACAATAATCTCATCAAGACCTTAGATAAATTCAGCAAGTTGTCAAAAGGATACAAAATTAATTAGATCAAATCTACATCCATGCCCACACTACTGAAAGAACAATTACAGCCTCCCACATGGGCTTCTCGGCTTTGGACCCTCTCCCCCTGCACACGTTCAAACATGGAAACCCACATCATCCATTTGAGAGCCCAGCACCTTACTTGCTCACAATATCATTTTCCTCAGTCTCTCAAAGAAAAGCCGGAGACTACATGTAGATTCCTTTTCTCATAGGTGACCAAGAAATATTAATAAACATTATATTAAATAATTTTATTATAATAAAAATTATAATAAAATATTATAAAATAAACAGTGGCATCCTGGATTATATTATTAATTAAGCCACCATGCTCAGCTGAACCCTACTGTTTTAACTAAAGAGAGGAAGAAGCCCAAGTTTGGAGTTCAGCTTGCCTGGGGTTTTACCTAGGATAGAGCTAGATAGGCAAGAAGCATCTACCAGGAAAATGCCGGCAATGTGTAGTAATAGACACTTTAGATCCAAAATTGATGCAAAATTCCACTTCCCAAACTTATTGTGTACCTGTAATTAATAACCTAATATGATTAAATGACCAATTTATTACATATGTATCACCTATCAATCTTGCTATCTTAGTCTTTCCCCACTTCTACCCTCCTGTGGTCCTTTTCTTCCCACCATCTACCTTCCTAGCCTCCACTGCCTGTCGCTAAAGCCAAAGCTCCTTGTCATGGCATTTAAGGTTCCAGGCTATGATTTCAATCTCATTTGCCATTCCAGTCCTCCATATACTTTAGTCACCGCACACTCCTTGCCTCTTTATCATCACACTCTGTCATTTCACAGTGTGGTGTCTTGGTCATGGACTTTATTCAGCTTGGAATGCCCTTCTTCTTGTGAAATCTAACTTTTCCTTCAAGACTTTGCAAGGTCGTTCCTGTGTACCCCACTTGGAATTAGCTGTGCCTCCCCTTAGACTCCCTTAGTACTCTCCCTCCCCCTCTTTCCTTGACTTCCCTTACCGGCAGACTTCACTCTGCCCCAGCATTTAGATCACCTTTGGGTATCCCTCACTAGACTGTAAGCTGTCTGAATGCCAGGTGTACGTGAAATTCAAATTAGTATCTTCTGTAACACTCAGCATAAGGTTTATATATAGCACATGTTTGTTCGATTTCTGGTGAATGCAGGAAAAAAGAAACAAAGGAAAGGTTGCTGTCTTGCCTTTCTTTGAGATGAGATTGTCACCATTATTAAACTATTATTTTTTAGGGCTTTCAGAATTCCAGTTCTTCCCCTCCAAAGCCATGAAAGTGACAGATGAAAAAAAAAAAAAAAAAAAAAAAAGGGGGGCAGCCATATAATTTAGGAAGGAAAAAGGAATACATATGGTTAACATAACAGTTGTTAAAATTTTGAGGTTAAGTAAAACATAAGAGAACCAATAATTTTAACCATGCTCTTCTTTAAGAACAATTTGATTTCTGAGCCTTCCTTACTTGAAAGTGGCATTTGAAACCTGTTTTCAGTAATAATCTTTAAATTACTCTTTATCACATTTCAAACACATATATAATATTTCATAGTCATTCTCTGAACTTAAGTATGCTAAGAATATTTTTCGTGGAAAAAGATTTTTTCTTAAACATATCAGAATATGGGTTATTCTAGATTTCCAAGAGCTAAAGGTCAAATGTAATATAGAAATCAGATCTTATATATTCACTGAGTAAGTAATCAGTAACATCTTCTATAGAATTATCAGGTAGCAAAGAGTATAAGTACTCTCAGTTCATTCGGATAAACAAAACTGTTTTAGTTAAAAGTATGTCCTATGCAGTATTTGGGGTATACTTACACTAACAATTATTTAGTTTTGTTTCAATATAAAAAATATTATTCAGGTGTAACTGCAATTCAAATAAACTGAGCATCCTATATTTTGCCTAGCAACCCTACTCTTCTTCTCCCAAGCAGTATGCTTTAAATGACTCCCACAAATATTCTTTAAACCGAGTCTAAACTTTTAGAGATCAAAATTGTTAATCTCTTTTTTTTTTCGACACGAAGTCTCCCTCTGTCACCCAGGCTGGAATGCTATGGTGCGATCTTGGCTGACTGCAGCCTCCACCTCCCTAGTTCAAGTAATACCCCTGCCTCAGCTTCCCAAGTAGCTGAGATTACAGGCAGTTTAGAGTAATAAAAATGATGGTAAATCTTTACTCTCTAAAAATTAAACTGTTTAATCTCTAAAAATTTAGAGTAATAAAAATGATGCTAAATCTTTATGGGGCAGGTATAGCACAATTTATAAATAAAAAAATACTGACGAACTCAATATTAAGAATTGTATTATATTTTGCATAGTCAGCAACAGTAATAGCTTATGTTCCAAATTTCTTATGAACTTTGAAGGATACCTTTCCTCTAAGCTTCAAAATCAGAAATAAGTGATCTCTAATTCAAAAGAGTTTTTGGAACCATCACAATCAATTCACTATCTCTTCATGTTCCTTGCCTCTGGCCATGCACGTTCTACCGAACTCAGTTAATTTTCCATTGTTGAGTGGAAGTGAAAACCCTTACCCTCCCATTACTAGTACTCCCCAAGACAAAGGCCCTTTTTCTGAAGTCTCCTTGAAACTGCCTTGCTCTACTCTTACATTTAAAAATGACTGCAGTAGGATCATTTTTACTAACAAAAGGAATGCAAATTAGTATGAGTTTTGTTTTTTCTTGAAATAAAGCTCAGGCTTAAAAAAAAATAAAAGCCTGAGTTTGCCAACACTCCCACAAAAATTTTAAATATGACTCCTTTACCAAACATCCGTCATTTTCCTCGTCTTCCCTGTCAAGTGATGTGTTATTGCTACAATATTGGTACTGAGGGAAAGAACTGAAGGAAAGGAGCTGAAAACCTGTTTCACAGTTCTATGTCCTTGATGTGTTCAGCCAAGTTGTCTTTACTTGTCTAATATATATTTTTAAAGTCTGTGGTGTGTGATTTTGGCATTTCATAAAGAGAATGTTGGTCATAAAGGCCTTTTGGTGTGCTTTCGTGTCTACCTGTGCTCCATCTGTTTGGCGTTTGTTATTTCTTGGGCAGGAACTATGTCTATCTCTCATATAGCCTCTTACTCCTTATTGGCATCCAAATTGCACCACAGAGCCGGTGATAAATTCTGCTTCAGACACCTCAGAAAATGTTTTTGTTACGGTAATATTACTGAAGAAATGGCAGAGAAAATTCAGCCCAAGTTTAAGAGTCAGGAAAAGAGGAGAGGCCTATTTTTCTTCCTTTATTACAGTCATCAGGAATAATTTTCTCTGTCCATAAAATCACTTACATATGACTTGATACGAGCCAAAAAATTACCTTCTGTGTTGGGAGAACCAGGGTGCTTTAAAATCCCAAATCCATTAGATTTTAAGCATCGGAGAGTGTTAAAATGTAATAGTAACCGGGGGTAGGATCTATTATTAACTATACTCACCTAAAATGAGATTTCTCAGTCTGTTAATAAAGACAGCTGACACTGAAGGCTTGGAACTTAGAATAGGTAAAGTTTGAACGGGAGAAAAGAAGAAGGGTCAAGTGTAGGCTATTGCCAGGCCGGGCAACACTGTGTAGCACAAGATTCCTTACGGATATCAGCAAAATAGATGAAAAGTGGAAAGGCTAAACATCAACTTTCCCTAGGCCACAATTTGAGTAATAACTAGCGGCAGACCACACTAGGGTGCTTGCTGCTGGTGTGGAGAAAAAACTTGCCAGATGCTTAACAAGCCTAGAGTGGCTAATTTCTTATTAGTCTAAATCCATGTTACTTTAAATTCCTATTTCACGAAACTTTCCACCCCCAAACACAAAGTTCAGTAGGTAGCAAAGAAATCAGAAGGGCACTGGGTTGTATAATTATAACACTTGGAGTGACGCATGTATTCACTTGGTTTTGCAATACTCAGCCAGGAGAGTTATAGTGGTCATCAAATCTCATTCTTCCAAATGTCAGAACAAAGTTCTTGGTAATAGTTTAACCTTCACTGGACTCCTTCAATTGCTATAGTACATAGTCACCTAAACTTTGGTCATTCAACTACCAATACTACAATTTTAACCATAACAATGAATCTCACCTACCATATTATTTACTTAGTATTTTTATATCCCTCATAACTCCTGCATTATTTACTTTTCTATTTAAATTACCTTTAAAATGTATTTCAAAGGGAAACTTGGTATCATTATCACAAATGAAAAAAAAGTGTCACTTTTCAAAGATAAAATGTAACCAGAAAAATAAAAATTAACTTAAAGCCAAACAATGTTAATTCCAGCTAGGTGCAGCTGGAAGACAAAGCCCCAGTGTAAACCCTATTCCCTCTTTGTCAAAAAGAGAGAGTAGCAAGTTTAGGGAGTTGTTAATGAGAAAACACCAAACTGAGACTTTTCCTTTCACATAATCAAGAAGATAATGCAGATGACTGAAAGAGCAATGAAAAGGGCATAAATTTCCACCACATGGCTCAATACTTTTGAAGGCCATCACATCCCTGCCACCTAAATCATCCCGTGTAAGGTGCTGCTCATCTCCCTCAGAGGCAATACTGCTGTAGGCTACTGCACATTTAAAGAATAAATAATTAACTATAAAGAGAATTATTGATAACCTCTGTGATTTATAAAATTTCATTTAGGATTGTGAGATGTGGACAATACTAATCATATTTATACATCTTATGAATCTTACCGGAATATTATTTCCCAAACTAAAAACTGCTTACACAAATAGCTTGTACATTGATTAAAATATATTCAACATTTGCTATCCATTTTAGGTTATTCACTTAACCTCTAATTTGAATTCTGTTTCTATAATATATCTTATTCTTGTCTGTAATGGGCATATTTTCTGGACTAAATGTAATAATGTGATAATATCTCACTTTAAGGATTTCCCAAAAGATAGAAGCATACTACAACTCTGGCATTTCTGATTAAATGGGAACTGCTCTATATTTACTATTTTGTCCTTTTTCTGAGAGCTCACAATAACTCTTTATTATAAAATAAAGTCTGAAGTAGGAGATTTTTATTCTGTTCAGGATATATTCTTGTGTCCTCATAGCAGTGGTCAGCATTTACATTTTATATGTATGCTACATAGCTCTCTTGGCTGCTCTGGACATGGCTAATTTCCTTGCACATCTCACAGACTTCTTGGAAATCGGCTTTAAAGTATTGTTACTTTTGGTGAGGAATAAGAGGCACAAGGGTGGCTATTTGTTCTCAGTATTGTTTAACCTAAAAACGAAAGCTCTTATTTCTTTTGATGTGGGAAGCAGTGGTGGGGAATAAGCCAGATCTAAAAATAAACTGGGTTTTCTTTCTTATTTATATGTAATTACAGCCCCTTTGTAACTACCTATTACCACCTCAATAGTTATAGGAGGAATAAATAATATGTATTTTTTAATGTGGCAGAACCAAGAAAGAAGTAGTCAGGGCTGCATCTCATTTATCAGCTTGGTGACTAAAGGGCTCGCTCCGGAGGCTCCAGACATCTAGGGACCCAGAGATAAAACAGAGCAGTTGGCTGTGTTTTCACTAATGAATCCAGGGCTTGAAAGATACCAGGCAATTTTAAAGAAAAGCAGCAAGGACAAGAGACATTAGACAAGGCCAGTAGGGTAATGAAGGGCAAGGCCAGTTACTGCGAGAGAAAATTACTTCATTTTCTATGATGATGCTTCCGCGTGCTGTGCAGGTCTCTTCTCACGCTTTGTTAGTATGACTGGATATACATACAGCATCAGAATGCTACTCACAGTGTAGAAGGAAAGAGCCTTGGAACATTCCACAGAGGGGCAGAGGGCTTGGGTCTGTTATTTTGAAAGGGGGAGGCTAAGAACAATGGTAGCAGAAGGGGGTTAGGCTGCAAGGTGAGGAAGGGTGTTTCGACAGAATGTGAGGGACGCACAGGATTAAATCAAGACGAAAGACATAGCAAGGAAAAGAAAGAAAAACGCAGCAAACATACTCTGGAAATGGAGAATTGTTTGGAGGATGAAGTGGACAAAGAAGGGGACCAGCTCACTGGCAGTCAGCATATCTGCAGAGGAGAGCCATGGGCATGCCTTGCTCACTGGCCTTTTTACCAGTGGCCATAATAAAATGGGCAATGGGCACTTGACTCCTCAGCGAGCTGGTCAGTGGACACATTTTCTGCTTAGTGGGGAAATGTGATGGATTTTAGAAACAATTCCAGAGTATATTTAGCTCCTAAAGCTGGGGCACACAAATGTCACATTCTCATGAGACAATCGACCCAGTAGAAAGAGCACCCATCACAGGCCCTTAGAAAACCCATGAAACTCTTGCATCCCGGGAGATGCTGCATACACGGATGTGACATCATTAAGGCACCGACATCAGGGAATGAAAAGAAGCGAGGGCATCACAGATTGGTTCAAGTTAAGGGACACCATGATGAGTCAGAAAAGGAACAAGACTTTTCCAACGCAGTAACGCCATCACCAAGTCATACCACACAGTGCTTGGCAAAACGAAACAAAAGTTGAAAATAAATCATGAACATTAAACAAAAAACAATTTGGAACAAAATGGAAATTAAAATCATAAAAACTATGATAAAAGGAACATTAAGCTACATCTTTTGTTTAAAATTTCTGCACAACTCATTGGCATTGCCCCATCAAACATACAACCAATGGTAAAAAACAAACTCAAATCTGACAGGGCAAGGCAAGGAGTTACTAGCACAAGAACAGTGATCATGTTAAACACCCATGCAATCACCTCTGCCACCATTGTTTGACAATATGTAGACTGCTTCCAGCTTTGTCAATATAATAAGACCCAAGAGAATGAACAATGCCGAATTTTAAAATGATCTGTCAAAGTGTTAATTGGACTCTTTGAGAACCTCCATTCCTTGGGGGGAGTTAACGATTACAGAAAATTCATGCTACCCCTCTCAGTGAAGTGAAAAGAAAATTACTGCAACCAACAGCTAGATATTTAGTTGGCATATTTAATGCTTTATTGGAAAGGCTGTGTGTTTTATTTTGTTTCAGAAAATCGCAGTGGGCAAAAACAAAGTGATTTCTACTAAGTTTTCTCTTCTTGAGAACACAGGACTAGCACATCTGAGGTCAGGAGCCACACATAACAAATAATGGCATATGCTAAGGTTTGTAATCTGTCGGGACAATTTCTCTTCTATCTGGAGCTTTCTCAGGATGGAAAGAGCAGGGAATCCCTCAAACTGAAAGAAGCTGATGAGACAAAACCAGCTAAAAAAAAAAAAAAAAAAAAAAAAAGAGAGAGTTGGCCAGGAGCAGCAGCTCAAGTCTGTAATCCCAGCACTTTGGGAAGCTGAGGCGGGCAGATCACCTGAGATCAGGAGTTTAAGACCAGCCTGGCCAGCATGGCAAAGCCCTGTCACTACTAAAAAAAAATACAAAAATTAGCCAGGCATGGTGGTGGGCACCTCTAATCCCAGCTACTTGGGAAGCTCAGGCAGAGAGAATCTCTTGAACCTGGGGAGCAGAGGTTGCAGTGAGCTGAGATCGTGCCACTGCACTCCAGTGTAGGCAACAGAGTGAGATTCCATCTCAAAAAAACAAAAACAAAAACAAACAAACAAAAAAATAAAGATTTGAGGCAGGGAGTATTACTAAGGGGAAGGGGAGCTCTATAGAAGAAAATAAAATCAGTTAAGAGGACATGCTCAAGAACAAGACAAAAGGGGCTCCATCTTTACATTTTGACTTGGCAAATAGAGTAAGCAGAGCGCCCAGCACTCTCAGGAGATGAGAAGCAAAAAAGGAGATGAAAATGTAGCCTGAGAGTCTGACCACAAAGCATTGTCTAAAAGTGAAGATGGAGATATGTATGCAGAACGCTCTGGGGGAGGGCGCGATAGCGACTATCTTCCAAGGGTCACGGTGGCTGCTCTGCCCTCGAAACTCAAACTCCCGCTTGGATGAAACTCTTGAAAACATATAGAAGTAAACAATTCTGAATGGGGGGAACCAGCTCAGCAACATAACTGGGCTTTTCAGTCTCTGATTTACAAGACTGTTTTTTGGACAAGTAAAGGCCTCTTTGGTTGCAGCTGCAACTAAAGTAGGATGTGTTACCAGAAGCAGCAAATGGCAAGAAAAGAGATGACATTTCCTGTCTGCAGCTAAGCAAAGAAAGCAAAGGAGAATTTAGGACAGTTCACAGTAGAGTCCCTTTCATTTAGTGTGGCTTCCTTTCCGTTTTAAATGCATAGCAATTCTGCTTGATTAAATAACATATTTTTGTCTTAGCTACTGTCCTCTAAGAGCAATTGCAGTACGTCTGAGGACCATGGCTCTATTCAAATTCAGCACCATGCAAGAGTGAGAGATGCTACCAGCCAGAAAAGACTTTGCCCTGCTATTTCTCAATTCACTGATTAACAGGGCCTTTACTTCAATTGCATTCATTTGCCAAAGCCCGAACCGCATTCCATCACATTATGGTGGGAAAAGAGGGTCCAAAAATCTCAGAATGAGACTAAGAGGAATGGCAAGGGATGTCAGAAGCCAGCATCTGCTTTGGGCAAAGCCACATCTTTTTTGGGTAGAGGAAGCTCAGAGGATATATTATTTGTTTCGTGTGGTTTTCCTTGGTCAGAGAATAATTTAGGATCAAGCTTCACATAGAGGATGGGGTTGCAGTCTTTTTCGAGAAACTTTCAATCATAGCGCATTGGAGGTTCCTTAAATGCTGCTAAAATTCAGCTGGAAGCAGTTACACAGTCCTCCCCACTTTTCCCTCCCTCTCCCCCGAGAGGAAGAGGCATTTCCAAGGCCTTACCCTTCTTGTCTTGGTGATTATGGGAAGACACGGCCCCCAAAGGGTCTGTGCTCTCAGGTGAGTCAAGCAGATGCTTCCAGTCCAGCATTCCTCCCCTAGACTCATACCCCTCTTGAGCCGTCGAATCTGATGTGGTTGTGCTGGGCAAGAGGGAACTGGAGTGCCCTGTTTTCATCACAAATACAGTTAGGAAAACATCATCGGAGAGACCCACATTCCCTTTGCTCAGAGGCCTGGAGGTGGGACACCCAAGCTGGCTATAAGACTGAGAGGAGACCGCCCTAGAAACGACACGGTTTAGTGGTGGTGGTGGTGTGGGGTGTGTTCAGCAGAAAGCCCTTGAACTTGTAGTTAGAAAATGAAGGGTCAGATCCTATCTCTGACACTTGCTGGGTGGGCCTTGGGGAATCACTTAACCTCTTCCTGTGCACCCAGTGGGGATAAAGACACCTCTCAGTGTTGGGAAGATAGGGACATAATGGTGAAAGCATCTTGCATAGTGTCTGACACATAGTAGGTGCTCAAGAAAGGCCAGTGTCCTTCTCTGATATTTTCGTGGCAGAACTAAACACAGAAAGTGGCCACTCCAGGAATCCTGTTTGTGACTGATGGGGCAGGTTTCTGGTAGTGGGTAAGTCTTGTCCCTGTCACAAGTAACTCAGTGACTCTGAACCCTTCCTATGGAGGTTCTACAGTGTGCCTGGTCTTCAGGTTCAGCTCAACTTCACAGGCATTCCTCTTTCTGAGAGTAGTTATTGCTTTGCAAAGGGATCTATTCCCACTGTCTTTTCATTGGAATGGAGGCTTCAACTGCTACACACTATTATGGCTGTCCCTTTTGTGTCTTATTTCAATAAAAATAGTTTCCGTTTTTGAGGCCGCATTGACTAAAATGATTCAAATTAGAAAAGGATAGTTTTCTGAGGTTCAGCTAAGCTACCATAGGATAATACGAGAAGAATGGCTAGGTTGAGAGTTACAGCAGAAACTCTAGCCATTTCCTGTGAATTCATTCGTAAGCTCTCCCTCCATCATTCCACAAGGTTAAATACAGATTGTATCAGGTGCTTTGATCCAAGCTGACACAATGATTTAAAGAAGCTCTACTACCTGTTCTCTCTGGCAGAAATAAAATATGACCTCCTTGTGATTTTCAACTGGAGTTTTTGGCTTACATAGAGCAACCTCTTGAACAATTTTTAAAAGATATAAGGGCAACTACTGTGCATGTATAATTGGTGCCTTTGGTGGAAAGTAGGGCAGACTCACAACAACTCCAAAAGCTCCAGCCTTGAAGTATGATCACCATGCACATGATAAATAAAATATTGGCCTCTAGAAAGACAGATTATAAGAATAAGCACAGTGCATTCTTCTTCTTTTTTTTTTTCTTCCAATTATTATTGGAAGTTGGATTCCCCCCCCCCCCAGGAGACTGTAATATTGCAAATTACAGACAAAACATATATAACAAAGATAGCTTTTTATCTTCTTAAAACTTTGCGTAGCAGGAAAAAGGAAGCCAAGTGGTTCGTCCATGCCATAGTGACTTCTACAGAGCCACCACCCTTAAATCCTGCCGCAAAGCTTTGGTAACACTGAAGAGGTCCCTTTCTGTATGGCACTTGTTTGGCTCTCACACAACTTCAAACGTTCAATTCGTTGAACATTGTCTGCATCGTATCCAGCTGCTAAAAGCATGTTCATTTAAAATTCAAGGAATGCTTTACTCTAGACTTTGTGTTTTTACATTTCTGAGTTTCACATCTCATGTCATGATACAGATAAGAGAACAGGGGCAGGAAAATCAGCCTGAGAAATGGAAATATAGAAGTTCCTTTATTTCCTTTCAGCTTACATTGAGGTCTAAAACATAACTTTTTTTTTTCCACTCTTGAATTCAAGACTACTCTAATAGTCTAATATGGTCAGTCTAAGAGAAAATTCAGTGCCCAGTAAGCAAACAATTAGAAATAGCTTGTAGGGAGTCAGAAAGAGAAAGTGAGGAAGGAAAAAAAATACCTCCCCTCCAAGTAGCAAGATTTCTTTTACCTGAATTGATATGCATTTTGAGCACTTTCAATTTAACTGTGTTCAAGGGGCAATTTTATGGTAATGCCATAAGTATGGTTTAGGGAGAACATTTCTTAATACGGTAATCTAGGGGAAATATATGCCTAAGGGACACATTCTCTGTAGAAAGATTTCCTGGCCCATATGCTGCGAATACATGGAAAACTCATTGGTAATGGAAAGCTATGGCTATGAGAGGATATTAATGTGGACCAGATGGTAGTTAGGTAGGAAAGTGTTTTACACAAATGTGAGAAATCAGTCTCTTCTTCCTATCACTGAAGTGTTAGTCTAATACCCACCACATCTCGATTTTCTATATGTAAATCTAGAGAAACCATGCATCTGATTTACTCGAAAGAAAAAACTGAGCATCATGAGGTTTGTAATCTTTTAAACTTATGCTTGAGGATACGAAACACGTGCCAGTGGTGAATTAAAACAGTCAGAGAAAGCAATACATGATTCTCAAAAATTTTAGAACCACCCTATAAAAGCACCATTAAGCAGTAGTCCTCAGTCTGAATTCAAAGATGTGTTATTACCTCTCCACGCTTAAAAAAATATTACAAGGAAACCACTTATATTCCTTCTTCTAGTCTGATTTTTAAGGTTGTATTATTTTTGTGCATTCCCTAAGAGACTTTGCAACCAAAATCATGTTACAAAAATAGGCAAACATTTGTGGATGTGATATCATATGTCAATAGATTTGGAATCTATATTTTTGTTTTGTCAGTCCAATAAGAAAGGTCACATTTTAATCAATTGAGGTTATACTTTATCATTCTCATAAAATACAAATAAATAGGTATATTTTGAAAGTTAACTTTAATGCATCATGTTGTTTCTCTATATCTACAAGTCATTGTAATTCCAGAGGTTAGACCCTCTTCATACTACTCTAACCTATTAACAATGTTTGTAGACAATTAGACACAAAACAGAGACATTAAATCAATACAAGAGAGGAAGAGAGAAGGAAAATAATCAGGGCCCAATTCACTAAAAGGGGTTCTTGCATATGTAACTGGTGTGGCACAGAGCTTTTGACAAGCAGAAAGTCTGCATCATTTATTGAAATGATCCCTTTTCCTAGGTTGGGCAGTTCTGGTTTTGTAGTTGGCTCTGTGAGCCTACACTCAGCCACAGAGTGCAGGACATGCAGAGGACATAGCTAGAAACAGTGTGGGTGCACTTTTTACTTTGGAGTTGGCTTCCTTGTCTATATCCATGCTCATAAAAATAGCAATTTATTTCTTCTTTTGGTGCTACAAATACAGCGCCCAGTACAGTGTCTAGGACACAGTAGCCACTCAACAAGTTTTTGCTGAATGAATTAGTGAAATCTATTCTGGGTTTATTAATTCCAAAATTAACATCCCTTACAATGGTTTATTTATAAAAGTTGCCAATATTTTTGTAAGTACTGTCTGAACCAGTCCTCATTTTGATGGTCAATTAATCATTGAACTGCTTCAAACTGAATAGATTTAGCCTGAAATGGATAGGATCATTAGCTGAAAGGAAAATTCCAGCTCTTCTTTAGTTGCCTCCCCCCAAGACCTGAAAATGAATGAGCATCATCCCTTAAAGTGTTAATACGGAAGCATTAATAAGTACCTTTCCTTTTGTAAAGGAAATAAGAGAGAACATAGCTTGGGAGTGATTTTTGTTCATAAGAGTATCCCATAGTTTAATTATTCTGTCTATTTAAGAAATTACCTGGGAGTTAAAATTGGTCTTAGTATGACTGATGAATGCTGGGCAGGTTGCTGGTTCAATTTGTTTCAAGATCTTAATTTCTCAATATCTGATAAAGACTATTCAATTACAGGAAATGATCACAAAGTATCATGTTGGAAAAGAGCAGATACAAAGTGCGGTTTTTTTCTCAAGGCAATCTAAGCTAGACGACATTTGCCTCCTGAGCAATTTTTCTTCTAGTCTTTGGTGTTCAATATTCTGGTTTCAGTCATAGATGAGGGAACATTAAAGGTGGATGAATTCTGTGGGCTCATCTACTCCACACTGCCTTACTTCACAAGGGGGCCAGTCAGGAGAAAGCAGGCAATGTTTTCCATACCTAAACAGTTCCAGTCTTTAAGATATTCAAAAAGCCCTTTTATGTATGCTAATTTGACACAGGGAGTGAGAGTTTACAAGGAGCTATTAAACACATTTGTAGCCATCATGAACTATTTTTTTGGATCATAAATCAGCATTGCTTTCTTTTCCTTCCCCTTTGTTTCTTTTCTTTTCCCTTTTCTAAAATTTATTTTTCTCCCTCCCTTATTTACCTACTTCTGTACTTAAAGACTGTCCTGGATCTGTTGCTTGATTATTTATCTTAAACACACAAACTATAAAATGGCTGTGTATACATGAAACTCGCAGCTTCCATTATAATGCAGAGGCTTAAATCTGCCATCACACAGATGTTTTTCATACCATATTTTTTTAAAAAAAACACATGGATGGTTTACCCTAATAAATATTTGGGGGTACCTTGAGAAATGTAAATGGAACAGCTACATTTCAACTTCTTACATGAAGAGTTCAGAATATTCTGTTTATGGGCTTAGTAGCTTTGTTTAATATAGTGATTGTGTATTTCAGACCAAGAACAATGAGATAAATCCTGTTTGCACATCATTTCCACTGCGTCACTCTTCCTTGTCTACAATCTGAAGAAATCGCACTGAAAACATGTCTAAATATTCATACTCTTTTTGAGCTTAAATTTCAGGGGCCAATTTCATACTATATTGGAAAGTTTTGTCTAATAAGAGCCTGACCTGTGTGTCCTGTACAGATTTTCGCCAGCAGAGGGTATTGTCTTGAGTGCCAGCATTTTGGGGAATGGTGCACTGTATCAGCTGAGGAGCTATAGTCTATTAGTTATCAGCACTATTCCTTTGTCTTGGATATACTTATGTTCGAAAGCAATTTCTTCTCCCTCAAGAACTCATTAAATGTATTCACCAAATTCCCTAAGGTTGGCATATTTCATGTTATCTGGATTAAAAATTTAGGACTCAGTCTCCCACATCAATTGTCTCACATAGGCAGAGTGATTTTTGAAGGATGGTGAAATTAATAAATAATTTTAGTGAATTGGGGCCCTTAAGTAACGAAGAATCTGGTCCATGATGTTTAGGAATGAAAACTATAAACTACTGCCAGATGAATGACTTAACGAATTAAAAAAAAAAAAAATCCGTAAACTGACCATACACTGTGTTGTAAGACATTTCATGATCTGGTAGAGGAGTTGAAATGTCTATAAAAAAATAATGAGGATAAAAAATTAATTAAAAAGAAACTTAAGATTTGAACATACTCAAGGGGATTAATGAAATAGAAATTCTCAGATAGGTTTCCACCAGTATGAAATTATGAGAGTAATATCTTCCTTACCATTCAGTGCCACAAAGGAATCTGAAAGACAGAAGGGAGGAGAAGGTTACTTAATGTTTTACACTCTGCTTAGTGCGACTTGCATAAGTGGGAATGAGCTAACACAGAACTATGCCGACGTACGTATGGTCCCCGATACTAAGTAAGTGCTTTTTAATTCCTGCGTGTAATGTAAAATGCTTTATACTCAGTCTAATTTCACACCTCCATATCTCTTCCACCAAGTGAATTTCCTCCAAGTCCCTGCCTTTGCCAAGAGGCAGAGAAAATGCAAGAGTTGGCAAATGAAATGGTAACCGCAATTATAGGTGACTTCAAGAGTTTAAACCCTTCTTTATACAGAGGGACATGCATGTGCATAAGTGATACCTGGATCACACTTACAAAGAAAACATTTTTTCTTTACATTCTCTTTTTACTTCATCCTCACAACCACGCTGTGAGAAACTGTCCAGTGTTACAGTGTTCTGAAATCATCAGGAGTTTTAGTTTGGAAGTTAAAAAACAAACCCTTACACATATTAGGCAATATATCTGGGTGTGTGCTGTGTGTTGGGGTCAGATCTCTGGTTCACTCAGCCTCTAACACTGGCTGCTGTGATTTCCTCATTTCCCTTTAACATCCTGTTAATTTTGTACCAGTTATGATGACTGCACCAGTTAGAGAAATCCTCCCTGAATACCTGTGTGGGGATAGGTCTGTCTAATAGAGGTAGTTCATGCTCCAGCAGGAACATGGGGAGAGGAGAAGCCATGAGGAAAGGCAGGGAGGCAGAGGGGCAGCCTGACTCCTGCCCTGAGCAAGCACCCTATGTGCCTCAGCAAGAGTGAGGTTAAAGGTCAAGGACACACTACAAAGCACGAAGGCAGATCCAGGGGCTTGACCACTAAGATTACTCTGGAAATAAACTGTAAATCACGGGGTTGGGACCTGAGAGCCTCTCCTATGCTACATACAGAGGTTTCCTTAGGTTCTTCTGCCTGAGAACGCAGATAAGGGTGTGAGCCTACTGGGACAGTGGGCATTTTATAGACAAAGTAACAACCATCTTTACATGTTTCACGTATTTTCTGATTTGATCCAAATCTACACCCCTATTTTTCTACAGACACCACTATCACAAGTAATATAAATGTGATGAAAATGGCTCATTAACATCAGTTAACTAAGCTGTTAATAAAACACACACACACACACACACACGCACACACACACACACACATCTTAAAACCTGTTTCCTTGCAAATAAAGCTATAATGCACCAAGATGATTAAGGTCAACTGATCAAACATCAAACTATTTCCCTCATACAGATGAACGCACACACGTAACATACATCTTTAGGTGATGACACTTCTCCTATGCTTATTTATTAACTCATCAATTTTGTGTGAAAAGACATAATAAATTAGAATTTTTTGCCAATATATAATATTTGTAAATGAAAAAAATGTATATGGCAAAGATTTGGAGATAAGGCTGCCTTTAGCCCTCTTTATTTGATTATAACGAATCTCTAAAAAAGGTAAGGTAGAAAGTTGAATGACATGTTAGAGTCTGAAATTTCAGTACTCATGACTGAAAGATTAGAATTATATCCATGATTTTTATTATAGAATCAAATATCAGGATAATATAACTTCATTCCCTTGGGAGCTATTATTTGCTGCCATTTTGAATGCAAGCTTCTTGAAATTCAGCATATGTAACATTTGAAACAGCACAAACTAAACATATTTTCCAAGAGTATGGTATTATTCTTTAAATTAGCATTAATAAAGCATTTTCAGGAGAATATTAATATTAATCAGGTCACATGACAACTGGGCAGAAATTTGAGCCAGATCCTTTATATAAAGTTCTAACTAAAATGTTACCAGTTAATAATGAATGCTGAGATTTACATAGTAGGCCAATTCCTATAAAAAGGTTATTTTTAATTGCCTTGTACTTGTGGGTTATTTCTGAAATTTTTTTCGTATCATATATGGTAACAGACACAAATCTAATTTAAAAACATAATTACTTTTGTTAGTCGATATGTTGAAGAATAAAACAGGCCCACTCAATTAAAAAACTGGAGTACAATGATCAATCTTTTTATTATTCGGCTAAAAATGACAGTATAAAAGCACGTTTTTAAAAACAGCAAAACTGTCATTTTGTAATGGAAATGCTGATTTAACTTACTGCTTTGCTACAATTAATATCCTCTAGAGTGAATTTGTTCCCCTGCATTAGAATTAATGAAATAGGTGCCAGCATTTATAGGACAACATTGACAACACTGGCTTTAGAACACAGTGCTTTCTTTACTTGATATTTAGAAGATGATTTCTGTCATTTATGCATGCTTTAGTGTCTGCTACACTCAGATCCACATGTGAGCTGATGTATCTAGGCCGTTCACTGAAAGCATCTTTTGCCCAAAGATAAAAATGGATAAAAGACTGTACTTACTGTGACAGTCCCCCAGACCATCTGTATTGCCATGCTCTATGTCCTGCTCAAAAGTCAGTCTTTTAAAAAAGGAAGGGAAAGAGAGACAGAAACGAATACAATAACGTGAGTCTTCAGAAATGAGTCTTAAGTTTCACTAAAGACAGTAACACAGTTTGATGAGTGGCAGGTGCAAAAAAGAAATAGTTAACAGCTTGAATATTTATCTCTGAAGTTTGTATCTCTGAAGTTATAGGAAGTCTTAGGTGACTCTCCAAAGAGAAGCCATGGTTTAAGCAGTGAATTCAGATATTATTCAGGGAGATAATAAGCTTGCAGATTATTTATATCCTTCTTTACTCTAATTCTCTGAGCATTTCTTAAACATTTAAGAAGTTTAGATGTTAAAATACACTCTTCATAGAAACAATATAGAAGTCTATAAATTAAAAAGAAAAGTCTTTTTCTCTCTACTCTTTCACTCCTACCCTTGCCTTCCTAGGCAAGGTTTTTTTGCCTAGACATTTATCTACCCAAAAGTGTTCAAAGGTCCAAGTGGCTAGAGAGGGGACAGGAGCCGGTGGTGCATTTTGTGGAGACCACTTGGCTATTTGTTTACCCCCAGCCCTGCCCCAGTCCTTGGGAGTATTACTGTCATTCTCTTTGACAGGCTCATGTTTCTTCCAAGTCTACTAGGTCACCACTGGGCTGTACAAGCGACATGACATTAAGAAAACCAATTTTAATAAAAGCTATTTTGATTTTTAAAATAAGCACACCAGAGTCACCTTCCTTTAGGGGCACTTTGTACATATTCCCATAATATAATTGAAACTCTTATTTTGCAACTGCTTTCAGAGCTTATTTACGAGCCATATAGGAAAACTATTTTGAAAGTCACAGCTTGATCTAATAATCCACCATGTTTTGTTTCTAATCTTTTTTGCCACATTAAAAATCAAATCCCTCAAAAGATGAAGATTTCTAGTGGTAATGACAGCCAATATTCATGATGCCCTGGAGCCCACTCTCCAAAGGGCGTGCCCCATGTTTTGAGCAATACCAGCATCATTGAAATATGAATGCAAACCTTAAGGAAACCATTTTGGAGTTCTTATATTGACTTAAAAATAATTTTTAAAATATCAGTCTTATAGCCTTTGGTCACATGTTGAACACAGAAAGGACAAAGGTCATTTCATAGCTCCCCTCACCATGCTTGGTGAACCTTTGTCCTCCACCTTGAGGGGTCCAATGAAAAGGTACAAACCTCTAATATTACAGCATGTCAATAATGCTACTTGCAAAGCTGTTCTAATAATATACAGTGACTCAGACTTTTGCATTAGTCAAATTTCCAGGTCAGATTTTATAGTTATCATCAGCTCTGTTTATGAGAATACTTGTCCTCAAATTATGCAGGTGGTGGTCATAAGATACGCCCTTGCTCTGTTTGTTTAGCTATTCTGAAATAGGAAAGGAGGCACAGAGTGATGTAAAGATGGTTCTGTTCCCCCTTTGGATCTGGGGAGGTTGCAGAAATGGCTGTGTTGAAGGAAGATGTGTGCTGTCTAACCTCCTAAATTGCTTGCCACAACCCATCAAAGATAAACATTGAATACTTTTGCAAATGTATTTTGGATTTCACATCCACTGAAGTAAAAGCATAAAAAGAAACCTCTTAGCCAATGCCATCTAAGCATTTAAAGCCAGGGTAACAATTTTAAACACCCAAATCACAGGCATGGTGGACTGGCCTCATCTAGCTGATCTGTTGGAGAACTGCCAAGAATTGATTGACTGCCTAAAGAGTAACAGGGTCAACCGCTCTTCAGCGCAGGAAAAGGTTTATTGGATGTATACACCATGCTTGCAGTACAATTGCATTGCTTAACAAATGTTCTGCAATTTCTTCTCAGCCCTGCACAGTCAATTACAAGAGCCAGTTTTGCTATGACTGAACAAAGCACTCACTAATCTAATTGGTATCCTATTGCTCCTTTTCTCTGCTTTTCTCCCACCATGATGATCAAGGCAGGCACCTTCTTGTCTCTCTCTCTAGGGAATACATTGAAGCCCACTGTGTTTCCATTCTGTGTTTTTAATCAGTTCGAGGATGATTAATCAATTGGAAATCTGCCACATGTGATGTGGTAAGGCTCCATGAAATGGGAAAGGGAAGGAGAAAGGCTGACAGTCCCGTTGCTGGTGTTTGTGCACAGAAAGCTGTGTGGTGGAGTATGAGAGCAGAGCAAATCTTACATCTAGAATACACCTTGGCTGGAAGCCACTGTACCCTCTCCCACTCCTCAGGCTCCTTACCTGCTATTGGGTGATAAATGGGTACAGGCACCACCTTCCTTTATCCACCCACAATACGGGTCTCTGGAGGCAATACAGGTTCTGCAGGAAGAGGATGACCATGAGCTACGTAGGACTGTTTCCTAGCCACCACGGACTTTCTAATTGTCAGTGAGGCAAAATACATACTTTTTACACTTCCCATGTCGTTCACACCGGCCAAGGGGAACCTTTATCACACAGGTAGAGAATGCAACATACAGAGAGCTGCTTGCTCTGTCCAGCTGCATGCCCATGATCCTTTTGTCTTCGACTCCATCATAGCTGCATCTAATTTCATCAGGCAAGATAATATCATTAATAGACTCTTCTCTTTTTCTCAGCACCACCCTCACATCCCACTTCCCAGCCCACAAGGCAATCTCTTAATCTGATCTAATTGGCAGTGAAACAAACAAATCCTTATGCTCATGCACACATGTAGACACACACATATGTATGTATCTATATAAACACACACACACACACACACACTGGCAAGGAGAAAATAATGCTTTTTAGATGTTAAAAAATTTTTACAAACGGCATTAAAAAGTCATCTAAAAATGCATAAAACCTAAGTCGGCCATGATTTTCTCTGAATGAAAGGGACCATAACAGCGTAACAAATAATAACTAAGGAAGAACCAAATATTCTACTTACTTTTCAGGGTTGTAAACGCTCATCTCCTCCAGGAAAAGGCTGTCATTTAGAAAACCACTGTTTCCTATCCTGGCCAAAAACTTCAAGATGATTCCCTTCTCTGATCCCAGAAAAACCACAGTGTGATTCTGATACGGCCCAGCAGCCGTGTCCACTGCAATTTTGGTCAGGCGGTATCTAAAATGACAGGACCACATTTTTTATCTCTTTGTTGGTCTATCATTAAAGTGTTCCCTGTTCCACTTCAAACAGCTGTGCCATAGCTTTCTAGTAATAACCTCAAGAAAAATGTATGCATATAAATAATGTTCTCAAGTGGTTCTGGCCCTTTATTTCCATTTGCAGAGCATTAGTATGGCTCCAAAGGGGAGGAAGGAGGTGTGAATGTGTGTGTGTGTGTGTGTATGTGTGTGTGTTTCTGGGCCAAGTCCCATAATAGATAGCCAAAACCACCTGAAACCACTTAGCAATAATCCCTTCCATGAACGACAAGGAAAGACTAATGTCTCCTATGATGAAGGTAAGAAGTAATAAATTCATTTAACCTTTAATTTAACATTGAAAAGCAATGACTACCATTTCTCCATACTCTTCCTCTGAGGTACAAAGCCTTCATCGACAAAATGTTTGATTGGAAAGCTTTCCAGTTGTATGTCGAGGGGCTGGGAGACTTCTCAAGGATGAGGAGGTAGGGTGCTAATGGCACTGCTAAAAACTGCAGGGACCTGCAAGCCAAACAATATCCATTTAAAGCTAAAGGTGAAGGGCATACCTAGGATAAGTCCTACCAGCAATTTGCTTTCTCTGAAATCTCTTGAACATTCGACATTCTATGGGGACCCAGTTGTCCTAAGCACCATAGCTGGAACCAGAAAACAGACCCTCCTGCAAGTTATATACCGTGGTTTCCATTTTATGTGCCAGAGCTATTACAGTGCTTTAATATATTTTAATAAAGTCAGAGTATAAAAATAGTGGTAAAGTTAATTAACATTTTGTTTGATGACTACCACAGTGGGATGGTACTTGGGAAAGCCTGTTGAACTGTTTGGAAATAAGCTCTGAATAAATACTAGGAAGAGTTTTTTTTTAATGCAATCACAGATCTCTAATTGGCTGTCCCTTCGCTGTTGGCCACCAGTTCAGAAAAAGAATACTAAACTATGAATCCTTCACACTGGCGAATGTGGTGTCTGTGCTCTGTGTGACAGTGAACAATCCATGAGCCATGCTCAGGTGGAATCTGCTGCGAGTTTTGTAATCATTTCCAACCAATCAGGTATCCACATCCATTCACTAGTTCTCCTTCACTGCTGCTCTATTTTTGCACAGATTGGATCAATGGGCTAATCCAGAAGGAAAGGTATTTCCTTCCTCTAATTGCTGGCATGTGTCCAACTAGCCTGAAAATACTGGAACTCTTCTCCCTGGGAATGTGTGTATGGGGGGATAGTGGCATCCAACCAACCGGCCAGCATTCCACAGCTGAATGAATGCCCAGGATAGCAGAAGATGTTGGTGGCATTTCAAAGCATGATCCACCGATCGGTTCTCCGAGCATGAGATGAAGTCAGGAAATTCATCAGGACACGGTTTGCTTGACACCCACCTGACCATTGTTCTCAGGAACCATGGCCTGTTGAAGATGGAGGGCACTGCCTCATCCATGAGTGGGTGCGTCTTGATGAAGTTCAGGGTATCATCAGGAAACTCATTGGAGGTTGCATATCTTTCTAAGGAGGATGAGCCAGCACAGCAACCTGGCCTAAAATGAAACAAAGGGTGAAGAAGGAGGGAGTTCCTTTTGTGCCTTATGGCAAATTATTTGAATGAACTGCTTCTCTAAGCATCTGGAATGGAGAAGAATGTACTGCAGCCTGAGAGGAGGAAGTTAAACAATGCAGAATGCCACCAAGCACAATATGCTGAGATTTCCTCTGAGCCGCCTCCTCATTTCATAGAGGAGCCTCAGCCAGCACAGTTCAGCCTCAGCTGGGGGCAGGCTGGCTTCCTCCCAGAAGCACAAACAAACTTCAGTAAACAGTGATGGAGCTTGAAACAAGTGAGTGAGTGTGGTTTGCACGTATCTCACGGATGGTTTTACTTATCCAAAAAGGCTGCTAGAGATTCCTCATGCATTTACTCTATAGAGGGAGAGAATTAGGTTGACGTTTTCGCAAGTGTAGAAAGCAAAGACTCTCCAAAAGTCAATAGGGTACGTGCCAGCAAGACTCCATGTAATCATGTTTCATTACCTGGGGCTCCCTCAGAGAACATTTGGGTTTTGTTTCTTATTGTTGTTTTTATTTTTGTTTGATTTTGGCGGGTATGAAAAGCCAATTATATCAGATTCTTTCCTGAAAGGTCATTTTCTTGTCATTGAATGACGACCGTAAAAATTTGCTACCACAAGAAATTCTATGGTTTCAGGAGTCAGGGGTCATCCCAGCAAAGTCAGATTAGGGAAACAATGAAGCCCATCTGGTCCAGACACCTGGTTTGCCTGGGTGGTGCAGGAGAGGAGACTGGACCCTCACGACACCAGCATGAACCACTCCTATGCCCACACTGTCCCAAGGCAGCATCCTGGGAGCATCCTGACTGCTGCAAGAGGGACGAGGCAGGCATGTGGAAGTATATGGGCAAACTCACTGCCATTAGTAGAAAATCACTTAAAGTATATGTGCTGGTATTGGTTGAGTGACACCACCTTTACACACCAAGGAGTATTACATAAGAACTTTCTGAAACCCAATCCCTCAGGCTTAACTCCCCTTCCTGCTTATCTAGAAGGTAGTTAACAATCCCAGGCAATGATTTAAGACTATCTGTCTGAGGTTGCTGGGGTGTGCTTTTCACACCTAGTTTGCTCTCCATAAGTAACAGAGTATCAACATGCCAGATAATTCAGGTAATGAAGATGGATGAACCACTAAGTTTCTCCTCTGGGTATAATTGATTTATATTACCTAAGTTAGTTCATGTAAGTGTACTTGGCCAGGTACGTTGTGGGGAGGACTGGAGGTTGCGGAAGAGAGTTGAAAAACCAAAAAATTAGTAAGATGTTGGGCTTCCTTCCAGAGGCACACAACTCCGGGGGAGGACAGACACCATGGTTGTTTCTATGGAACCTGGAGTGCAAATGCTGCGATGGAGCTGTGAGTGTGTGCCACAAAGAGAGGCAGGCAAAGGACTCGGGGGGACTTCCCTCCTGTCCCAGTTAGGACGACTTAGCCTGTTTAGGAAGCGATTACATAGGACTGAGAGGTCTCTGGGTTGCCTCTGGACCATAGTATCTCATGAAAGCAATTCTAAGGTATGATCTGGGGAGGAGGACACTGCACTGTATTTGGACCCAAAACAGACCAGAATCTGGCAGACCAGAGACATCTTAATGGTCCACTCTACCCGCTATATTCTTCTCCCCCTCGGTCTGGAGTCCTAGACTCAACTCTGATGCAGCTTGGCCACAAAATCCAGAAAACACTATTTACGTTTCCTATTTTATTTGGGTTTGAAGACATGGGTCTCTATAAAATTGAACGGAAGCATAAAGAAGCAGCGGAAATCATTCCCCCTGCTATTGAACTTGTGCAATACCCTTTACCTCTCTGGGCCTCAGTTTTCCCAACTATAAGCCAGTAAGGCCTCAGATGGTTTCCACCATTGTAGTATTACATTGGATAAATAACTATCTGGAGGTTAAAGCAGAAGACTAGAGGAACATTGGTTTGACTATATGAGAAGGTAACTTTGGGTTTTGGTTAATGAGATGAAGGCAATCTGCTTGGCTGGCATGGAAGGCACTAGTGTGCAGTTCATAGGATGTTCATTATCAAAGGTGCAAGCGTTGCCATTTCTAAAGTTTAAAATAGCCATATGAATATTTGCACGTACCTGGGCTTAGGAACTCGTTCATCAGGAACTGGTGTCCAGGTGGAATCGGGAGACTTCTGTTCCTTGAATCTCCCAGTAAAAACACTGGCAATGTCAAGCATGTCATAGGCACAGACTGCAGACCCAGGGATGCTACAACATGACATTTCACATCAAGTGTTACTCACGCACTGGTTATGCATGTAGTTTGGAACATACTCCAGAGAAACTTTCCTAGTACAGCAAGTGAAATTTAAAGTTCATACCTTGGACACTATAAATGTAAGGGATCTGAGTACACAAAGAAAATATTTCCCTCAATCAAATTTGCATCAGTTGCCTTAAAGAATGGGCTAGTTGTAGCAAGCTCACAGAGAGGAAAAAAAACCCTTCATGTCTACATTGCCTCTTGAACTGCTTTTGTTTATAAAGGAAGAATTGTTGAGCTAGTGATGGAAGTTTCATGAATTCCCTGACACTAATTATCAATGACCTCTCTGAAGTCTCTGGATAGCATTCTGTATCACTAATATTGGTGAAAATTTGAAACAAAAATGCTCTCCCAATGTCCACATATTGCTTCTTTGTATTTGGTTTTTCAAGCCAAGAACTCAGGGTGTGAGAATGTGTTTGTGGGGAAACCCACACACAGTTTATGTTAGTCTCTGCACATTTAAATTTTTACCTTCCTGATTACTTACATAAGACTAAACAATTTAAGTCTCTAAAATGCCATCACTTTGCAAATAAAGTACTTTATAAAGTGCTAAATAATAAAAATGGCCCTCAGCTCCACCTATAATTATATCCTTGCCTGGCACCCTTGGAAGGACTTAGGCTTCTTTTTTTAATCAGTGATGGGAAGGAATGAATTATTCATTCATCTGGGTACACTGTTTACATTTGGACCCACATTTGTTTTTGACTAGAGTTGCTCTATGATTTTGATCAAATAAATTACAGGCACCAGCTGGCCAAGAGTTTTAATCAGGTTTTGAGATAGTGGGTCATTACATGGCCAGAGCACCCAGGACAAGAGACATGGGCGCCCTGTAGTGCGGGAACATCGTCCAGGGCAGGGAATATCATCCACAGAGAATGATTTTGTCTTAAATTTTGCAAATGTTGAATAGATATAAAAGTAACTTCATAAATGATTAGGATAATTTATTCCATCCTTAATTTCATAAGAAAATTATTGAATAATTGCTTAATAATAATTGCTTAAATAAAGCAAGAAATAGGGAGAAGCTTAAAATGCTTATTTAAAATAAGGTGGCAAAATAAATTTTAAATACATATAAATTTATACAGGTATATATGTTGTTCACAGAATTAAGTGTATAAGACAGTGATAGGGCAGGCGCAATGGCTCACGCCTGTAATCTCAGCACTTTGGGAGGCCGAGGTGGGTGGATAACTTGAGATCAGGAGTTCAAGACCAGAGTGGGCGACATGGTGAAACCTCATATTTACTAAAAATACAAAAATTAGCCAGGCCTGGTGGTGGGCGCCTGTAATCCCAGATACTCGGGAGGCTGAGGCATGACAATCACTTGAACCTGGGAGCGGAGGTTGGGGTGAGCCGAGACTGAGCCACTGTACTCCAGCCTGGGCGACAGAGTGAGACTCTGTCTCAAGGAAAAAAAAAAAAAAAAAAACAGTGATTCTCATTTGTTTTGGAATTTCAGAACCTTTGCATTATTTATTTAATTTTGTGAGACTCTCGTCACATATTTCTTTTCTGAAAGTAACACAATTATATATAGTATTTGCCCTATATATTAAGAAAAATAGGATAAATGCTGTTTGAAGTATTTTATGATGCATCTCGTAATAACTAAAAATATCCTAGGGTTTCATAGTCTTCCCGATGTTAGAATCAGTTGTAAAATCCTTTTTTCTTCCTTCCTTACATTCCTCTCTCCTTCCTTCCTTTCATTCCTTTCAATTTTCCATCATTCCTTTCTTCCCATTTTCCATTCATTCAACATATATTTATGGAACCCCTACTTAAGGCAGTAAGTGCTCCACAAACAACATATGGTCTTTCCTGCAGTTGGCTCACACTTCAGTGTGGAGGCAAGTATAAGAATAATGACAAAAATAAGGAGAATTGCTTGAGTCCAGGAGGTGGAGGTTGCAGTGAGCAGGGATGGCTCATTGCACTCCAGCCTGGATGACAGAGCGAGACTCCATCTCAGGAAAAAATAGAAAAAAGAATAATAACAAAAATCACAACAACAACATCTTTAGGACAATCTGGTAAGAGCAGAGTATAAAAGGAATATGCACAAGGTCACATAGGAGGTGACTAGCTGACATTTGAAGCATCCGCAGGGTTTCAGTGGGCAGATGTTGGTCAGGTGGGCAGATCTTGCAGAAAGCAAAGAGTGAGCAAAGCATGGTACATTCAAGGAGCAGATCTTTGCTCCAATCAGCCCATGGCACAGGCTGCATAGCAGAGGATGGGAGGGGATGAACTAGAGGAGGAAATGGGGTCAGACCCTGTGGGGGATTGCGTGTTATGCCAAAGAGCAAGGGCTTTATCCTCAGGGCAAATAATGGATTTGAAACAATTTGATATGACCAAGTGTGCATGTGTAAAGCATGAAGTAGAGAGGGATGAAACCAGAGAAAGTGAAAACAGAGGGACTATAATTTATAGATGACAATGGGTATGCATATTTTTATGTGGATGTTAGATTATCAAACAAATATGATTTCCAAGACTGCATAAGCATGCACTAAGTGGATACTTCTTAGGGGTCTTTTAAGAAAATACTATAAATGGAGTTATCTATAATATTTAAGGGCTTACTACTATATTGTAATCACAAAGCAACCCACACCCTTAAAAAACAAGGCAAAACAAAACAGAAACTAGAAAACTAGAACTGCTCTTAGATTCCACTAGTCCCTGCATTTCCATGTGCCAAGACAGTATACGTTTACCAAATCCCAGAGAGACAGGTTCTGATGTATGAGCACTAGAAGCCTGAATTTTTAAATATCATTGTTATCCACAAGTCTGAAAATCCCTACAGATGTTTAAAGCTTACTTAAATCTAACTGAATACTTCTTGGTGCAATATGGGTTCATATTTTCGTATTATTTTCAGTGGGGAGCTTGACTCTCATCCGCTGTATAATTGAGGAACATGATTTCATCCTTCATGAAGTTTGGTCTGTTCCGGGCTCTACTCAGTTCTTAAGCATTTCTTTCTAGATGCTATCCTTTAGTTTTATCATTTGTGTGCCTGTCATTTAGGCACTCATCATGTTCTTAAAAGTCTTTGTAAAAAGTTTAATTCAAAGTGAAACAGTGTATTACTAGAGGAAGATACTCAATACAGAACACCCAAAATTCTGCACAGAAATGAGAACACAGCACATGAATTTAGATTTCACGACCATGCACACAGTTAGGATCATTTTCACACAATAGTACTAGGATTCTGAAATCTCATTGGCTTAACAGAGAGAGGAGTACTAAGGAAAAACACTAACGTTTATCTTCCTTCTGTTCTGTACACATTTTCACTGCTCTAGGAACAATTATTAGTGCATCATTAAGTTGCCCAGAGTCTTAGTTGTAACTAAATACAAAAATAGGAGTGACTAGGCTGACACTCATAATTTGTAGGTACAATGTTTGATGGTTTATACGTTATCACTAGGACCCTCCAGAGTCAGATGCCGGTGCTGTGGTTGGGGTCTGGGTTGTGACCCAACTTATTGAGTGAGCTTGCCCAAGGGTGACTTTGTTGGACAGGATAATAACCAAAGTCCTTTATAACTCACTTGAATCCTAGATTTTACCCTGTAGCATTTGAATACATTTCCAGTGTTTTAACTTCAAAAGGTACTGATCCAGCCATGAGAATATTAAAAGTCAAATACTGCAAATTATTAGATGACCTAGAAGAGACAGGAGGAACATTCTTGAGTTCCAAAGCTGCCTCTTGCATCTACAGACCACTTGGACCAGGTAGTAGAATATGCTGAGCTCAGTTTCCTTAAGTGGAAAAAGAGGACACTATTATCTAGTTTCTAGGATTACTAAAAAGATTTACAAATAACACATAAAAAGTGTTTATGTAACAGGCTTACATAAATAGAAGATATTGTTATAATTTATCTAATTACCTCCCCTAAAACCTAACTTAATAGTGCTTATAAACTACTATTAATTTGTTGATGAAAACTAAGTGTTAAGTGCTTTTTAGCTACACACAATTTTCAGTCAGTTGCAAATATTGTTTATTAGAAGAGAACCCCCTGGGAGAAGGAAGCCAGGAAGAATTGATGAGGTCAACACAGCTAGGGCATGATTACCTGTTATAAGGTGTAGAAAAGGTTGCCAGGACAACATCACGCCCATTGATACGAATCACATCTGTAACTGCCTGGAGAATGTTGAAATAAAAATGAGAGTCTCCGGGAACTGAGCAGTTCAGGCGCGCTTTCAAGAACGATGTCCACTGTTTCTCCAGGACTCTTTGAGATCCTCCCATATCATTCTTACAAACCTGAGCTACTCTTGGGAAAACTACCTGCAGAGGGAAAACACATAGGGAAAATGAAATGCATTCATTTTGCAAGGAGATCTTAGTAGAATTTCCATTCCTTGAAAACAGAAACAAAATAACAAGGTGTTTAATTTAATACTATTTCTAAAATCAGTAGAAAAAAAAAAAAGAAAAGAAAAGAAAAAAAGAGGAAAACTCAGCATTGGAGCAGCATGTTTTAAAAGATAAGGCTGTGGCATTTAATACAGAGCCATAAATCCTTCAGGGAATCAGCTCCCAGCCACATAAACTCATTTCCATACAGACTGCTTAGCTTTTTATTTCCTCAAACAAAAGCACACTTTGTATGCACCATCTCTGCCATCCTCACTAGCTGCCTCTGGAACCTGAATCTGTGCAAGCCACCCTGGCATTCTATGTTACCCTTCAACTTAGGGACCTTGATCTAGTCTCTGGTAAAAAGAACCTAAAATGGATATCCCCTAAATGTTGTATTGCTTTTTGCAATAAAGACAAAAATCAAGACTCAATTTGATTAAAGATACCGCATAGTTACGGTCTCTGTGGAGCCACTCAATTAAGAAAACAAAACAAAACAAAACAAAACAAAAAAACTGTTGAGTCTACCTGGAAATCACATCTCAAGACACTTGAATCTTGGGCCAGGTGTGGAGGCTCATGCCTGTAATCCCAGCATTTTGGGAGGCTGAAGCGGGTGAATTACTTGAGGTCAGGGGTTCAAGACCACCCTGCCAACACAGTGAAACCCTGTCTCTACTAAAAACAAAAAAAAATTAGTGGGGCACGGTGGCGCATGCCTGTAATCCCAGCTACTCAGGAGGCTGAGGCAGGAGAATCACTTGAACTCGGGAGGCAGAGGTTGCAGTGAGCCAAGATTGCACCATTGCAATCCTACCTGGGCAACTGAGCAAGACTCCGTCTCAAAAAGAAAAAAAAGATACTTGAATCTCAGCATGAAACCAACCAAACATAAATTTTCAATAGAAATACTTATGAAATTTCCTGTGATTTGTTACTGTTCTGAAAAAGCAGATAGGGCTTCCAAGACTGTTACTAGATTTATGATTCTCATTTCAAGATCATTGATAACAACAACATTTGTCCAAAGGTGTGGGTTTCTGAAAATATTACAAAGTGAGCCAGGGAAAGCATCCCCTCTTACCTTTCCCATGGTGTTATACTCCACTGCTATTTCCCTGAAGAAGAAGTAGATATAATCTCCGTAATCCACAGCTTGAACGAAGTATGGTTCTGTAGACAAATAGGCACTTTAATTGGGAACATGTCATGCAGAGTTAACAGAATTTCAATCAAGTGTAGCCAAAGACATGTTATTAATTAAAAGTGTAGGGCCATTAGACATTTGGTTAACACTAACCATTTCTAATGACTTCACACATGCAAGCACTGGTGATTTCACAAGGCATTCACACTTACACATTATATCTTTCAGAAGCTTTGCAATCAACAATGAAGAATTATCGAATTTTGCATATCTCTGTAATTTTATTTTCCACAATGAAATGCCCCTATTACAGAGAAGATTTTGTATACATTGCCTCGTCACCCTGACTCATACAGGGCTGTGAATAGCTTTTCTCCTCTTCCCCACCACCTCCAAGCCCCTGTCCCCTTCCATGAATGCATTGTTCCGTTCTTTTCATGCAGGACTCGGAAATGAGAGCTTGAAGCAAGAAAAGATGAATGTAATGTATTCTATTGTTGTGGCATTGGTAGTTTTGTTAATACTCCAGAAACTCAGGGGAAGGAAAAAAGGGAGGTAAATAAATCAGTTGAAGCCAAAGATGCAATTTACATGTTTCTGTCTGTCAGAAGTCATCACTAAAATGAAGCTACAGTCTGGTCCCTCCAGACTCTAGATCTCCCACAAGATATATATTCCCCTGCCCTCTGACCCTCCTTCTTTTAATTGTTTGTTCACCTTTCAACCATTTTGAATCGTGCTTGACGGTCCGCAGGGTAGGGCTTTCTCCAAGACTCCGGTAAATGACTGCGTCAATGGCAAGGAAGTCAGTCACTGTGGCTGAGTATAGCTTTCCATCTTAGAAGGAAAAGAAAAGAGGTGAACAGGGTGGGAGCAAGTCAGTGGGGGTGGAGGAGTAATAAAGACATCCCTTAGATTGCTTTCCAACATCAGGCAAATGAGATAGGACAACTGGGAAAAATCCAAGAGTCACTGGGAAAACTCTTGGCCCACATTCCTAACCATTTTAAATTGGGATCATGAGAGATGAAACATTTTTCATTTTTAAATTGCATGGCAATTTTTTTTTTTTTTTTTAAGCAGCAGTACCAGCAGCAGCTCAGGGAACAGGGTAAATGAAAAATGTTTGCTTCACTTGATTAGCTGGATCTTGACTGAAATCTCAAGGCCAAGGATCCTTGGACACTATTACTGCCACCACGCCATGGTAAACTGGATTAGGTGAGAGCCCAGGGAGAGATGGATGCTGATTGTATCCCCAGAAATTCGGGGCACATGCATAAGTAAAGGAGTCCTCAGTCTGATCAGGTGAGAGGAGTTAAAGAGAGAGGGTTCATAAGCAAAAAAGGGCTGACTAAATTGCTACCGTCCTGGGAGTCACAGCTCCCCTTGACCTCAGGTTTGACAGTTCACTAAATCCTGGCAATCTGGTTTCAATAACAGGTATTTGCTTCGGTATCTCCAAAGTCACAAACTAAAAACATTCTGAAATACAACATGCTAAAGCAAAGAAGAAAGGGGAAGGAGTGATACTGAGTTCAGACAAGTCTTTCCTTAATAATTCATGCTTTGGGGGAGATATGATTGAGGGTAGATCCCAGGCATAAGAGAATAAAGCAGACTGAAGATTAGTCTCTAGACCTTTTGGTTCCTTCCTGGCTTAGCAAACACTCTGCCAACAAATAATCAAAAGGAGTGTTCTAGAATAGCAAAATCTGTGTTGATTAAATGGAAACAAGAATTATATTCAAAATAAAAAAAACTACTTCGGTGATTCACTTTTAGTGGATTACATATATTCATTAGCTGTATGTCAAAGTGACTTATATACAACAAAGTACTGTTCAAGCTCTTTTATATGTAGTGTAAACATAATGGTTTATGGTTTTCTTTGTTTGTTTTAAAAAAAACTCATATCCAAATATACTTAAAGATCTTGATGTCTGTCTTTGGTCTTATAATAATTAAAATTTGTCCAGGTCAATTTAGAGATGTCTTAATATCTGCAATATTAACAGCTATATATCAATAAGTTTTGACTATTTTGGGAGATTTAAACTGCAGAGAGTAAACCTTTAAATTGGCCCAAAAATATCTACTAATCTTAACTTTTCTTACGGATTTTGAGCCCCAGGTCATAAAGATATTCTTTATGTCTTTATGACTACAGAATACATATTCTATATTCCTATAGCCCCAAGCCATACAGATATACCTGGGTAGTGGGGGAAGGTAGAGGGGAATGTAGGTCATGGTGATGGCTATTCCTTCTAACTACTCCCCAAAACTCTTTTTGTTTGCATTCTTTTAAAAACTGAGTATCTCACCAGAACACTCACTTGTAGAACAGAATACTTTTCTGCCACCGTTTTTTTTTTTGTTTTTTTTTTTTTTTTTTTTTTTTGAGATGGAGTTTCACTCTTGTTGCTCAGGCTGGAGTATAATGGCAGGCACTATCTCAGCTCACTGCAACCTCCACCTCCCGGGTTCAAGTGATTCTCCTGCCTCAGCCTCCTGAGTAGCTGGGATTATAGGCATGTGCCACCACACCCGGTTAATTTTGTATTTTTAGTAGAGACAGGCTGGTCTTTTTAGTATTTTTAGTTGGTCAGGCTGGTCTTGAACTCCCAACCTCAGGTGATCTGCACACCTTGGCCTCCCAAAGTGCTGATATTACAGGCGTGAGCCTCTGCGCCCAGCCTCTGTCACTCTTAGTAATATGATACCATTCATTTGCAATGAGGATCTCCTATTAATAAGGGCTGAACTTTTATGAGATTTCAAACACTTAAATGAAAATCTATTTAGATATAACACTAGGGGTGGGGACAGTCATAGTATTAACTCATGTGACTTGCTCTGTATAGCTCCTAAAAACTTGGTGGCCATAGTAAGTTCTCTGCCTATTCCACCTTTTCTACCTTAGGCTACAATAAGTCGTCTTTTCAGTTTACATTTAAATTATGTTTTTAACCAAAGGATTATAAATTATGCTGCTATAAAGACACATGCACACGTATGTTTATTGCAGCACTATTCACAATAGCAAAAACTTGGAATCAACCCAAATGTCCATCAGTGACAGACTGGATTAAGAAAATGTGGCACATATACACCATGGAATACTATGCAGCCATCAAAAAGGATGAGTTTGTGTCCTTTGTAGGGACATGGATGCAGCTGGAAACCATCATTCTTAGCAAACTATCACAAGAACAGAAAACCAAACACCGCATGTTCTCACTCATAGGTGGGAACTGAACAATGAGATCACTTGGACTCAGGAAGAGGAACATCACACACCGGGGCCTATCATGGGGAGGGGGGAGGGGGGAGGGATTGCATTGGGAGTTATACCTGATGTAAATGACAAGTTGATGGGTGCAGCACACCAACATGGCACAAGTATACATATGTAACAAACCTGCACGTTATGCACATGTACCCTACAACTTAAAGTATAATAATAATAAATAAATTTAAAAAATAAATAAATAAATTATGTTTTTATTTTATTTTATTGAGACAGGATCTCCTTCTGTCACCCAGGTTGGAGTGCAGTGGTGCAATCACAGCTCACTGCAACCTCAACCTCTTGATCTCCATGCCCACCTAATTTTTTTCTTTTTGGTAGAGATAGTGTCTCACTATGTTGCCATCTGATATTGAACTCCTGGGCTCAAGTGATCTTCCCGTCTTGGCTTCCTACAGTGCTGGGATTACAGGCGTGAGCTACCACTCCGGGACCTACAGTTAAATTTTAATTTTCCCCTGCAGTCCACATTCTCCGAGGTCCCAACTAATGCAGGTTCCAAGCGTCAGTGAGGGCCTCCAGCAGGAGTCATGCACTTGGGAATATGCCCAAGTACTCTCTCCACTTGCCTTGCTCATACCTTACAAATAGGTCTACAAGACTTTGTGTTCCTGACAGAACTGCTTCTCAGTAATACTGTGCTCTCATTTAGGGGGAGAACCTGAGGAACTTGCCCTTCTTAACTTGACAATCTGTCACTGCAGATTCAGGCCCACAAATGGATGACACTGAGGGAGAGGTTCAGGAAGCCAGGAACTAATCTTGTTTCATAATCAAAGCCCTAGTGTCCCTCATCCAGCTAGTATGTGCCAGTTTTTAGCTGTTGTGATGGAAATTATAGTTAACTGCTTTATTACAAGCTATAACAATCACTATTATACCAACACTTCTCTTACATCCACCTCCACATACACAGCTGGTAATGAATTCCTAAATAAATTTCTAATTAAAGCATATCATCTCATACACAAAAATCCCACTAAATCTGAAAATGATGGTCTGTTTGCTATTTCTTTATATCTTTTGCAGTGGAAAGAAGGGGTAGTGTTGGGGAGTAGAGGTCAGCCTAAGCAATTAGCACCCTCCCCTCAGCCACCATGGTCTTTCCGTCAGAGATGGGCATGTAACCTAATCAGGTCAATGATATTTGAGAAGATGTTTATTGGAAGCTTGTGGGTATATGGCCTCATTGCTCTGAGAGAGCTTCCAGAGGCTTCCTTTTGTTTCTTTCCCTTTCTTTTCGATATGTGGACAAGAAGACATGTAGCACTAATTGGGGCTGGTAGCCATCCTCTGATTGTGAGAACCGCCAGTCTCATCATGAGGTTGATGCAGAGCATGGGAATAAAAAGCAGCTGCCTCCCGGATGACGCTGTTGAGTTGTTGAATCTAGCCAACCCCAAAGTCCATCCTAGCTTGAACAATAAACGCACATCAGTAGGGGGTTTTACATTTAAATTTTATTATTTTTTTTACATTGGTGGTTTGAGTTGAGATTTTCTATTATTTGAGCCCAAACATTCCCTAACTGATTCATCACATGTTCAGTACTATGCTGTTATCCTTTCCTGAAGGCACAAACGCATGGGTAAGTGTGGCACAGACTTCGTTTGAGAAGCAAAAGTACAATTTTCATACCAATTTCAAACGGAAAGGCATTCTTAATTACAGTATTCACCAGAGAATCAAAGCACAACTGTGACTCCATGAATCCTCTACAGCAGATTCACAGTGACAGGATGAAACACGCAAAAGCAAATGCGACAAGGAGAAATCAGGTCGCTTACCTGCAAACAGTGCAACGTTGGCATGTTTGGCATCATACGGGCATCTGGCCATTCCGCTGAATTCATCCCCAAATGGTTCCAACGTATCCATCTAAGTGAAATAATTGGATATAATTACAAACAACAACCTTTTCTTTTGCCGTAAACCCTCAGAAATAATGTCCAGGATGTGACAGGCCTTTTTAAATCTGTAACCACTTTGAGATGGACCCTGTTGAAGCCACTATATATTTTTTTAAAACTGTAGTTGAGAATCACATAAAATAGCTGTGTTAAAAACATATTTTTAGAGGAAAGATGGTCAAATCAGACATTCTTTCAAGCAGTGTACTCTTCCACCCAGCACATTTTTTAATGAAAGTCTTTTTCAGATATTTTATACCAACCATGAGCTTTCTGTTGAACTCTGACAGACTTTGTGGTCTGTGGGTCTGGCATGTATTCAAAATGATGCCTTAGCACACAGTGATGCAACGGAAATGCCCTTATCCTAAGCTGTGCACGCTCTAATCCTAGCAATGAGGAAACAATAGACAAGGGGTATATGGTTTTCTTTATAACGTAACTAATCCTTAAAAAAAAAGTGGCTATAGCTATAGCTGGTCAAAGGCAAGAAGTAGTGAAGTACAAATGTATTGGTTTGTGAGGTTGGAAAGGTCCAGAGACGAAAGCCATAGTGATTTCCTCTTTCCAAGAAGTAAAAACTAACCCTTGAAGCAGTCATCAAATCCGAGACTTCACAGCAGCTCCTGGGAAGTTAAACCACTATCGGGTACAGATAATTATACAAAGACCCAGCCTGATTTTTGCAGAAGTTCAAAAGGTTTAGAAAACAGGAGGAAAAAGGCAGGGAGTGCAGTTTTAGATTTATAGTATGTAGCCTTCAAAGCTCTCCCCCAGATAATCTTGATAATCTAATTTGGGGCTATAACCTTTCTAACACATTCAGCTTACTTGTGTTATAAAAATTAATATAGATCAGTGCATGGTAGAGGGGCAGATACTGAAAATTTGTTACTCTCTTGCTTCATGTCACTCTAATCAACTTGACGCTTGTGTGCTATGATAAGACTTGGGTTTTTCAGTGGAAGGCTGGTCATTGTTTTCACTTTGAACCTTTGTCCTGATCTGTTGATAAAAAGCACTTAAGAGAGAAGCTGTCATTCTCCCTGCAGCCAAATACATTATGTCCCATATCATCAGCAATGTCACGCTGTGCCCTGAGTCTAAAAATACACTTTTCTGAGCAATGCCAAGGGTTCTTACTACCATTCACAGTGCTAGGCATATTGTTGGGAACTAAGCATGAGCAACATCTCATCTGCGGCTTCTGAGAGGCCTGGCCTCCTGGAGCATGTCTCAGCAGGTGTGGCTAGAACAAGCAAGAGGTGATGGCATTACCATAGGTGTAGAATCGTGGGAAATGGAACATGTACAGGAAGAATAAGCCAGACCATTCATGGCCTGTATATCACTGTGCCAAGAAAACCTGTAATTTGTCATAAAAGATAGCTTTCCAACTAGGGAATTCCTTGGGATTTGTTAGAAGCATTAATCTTAATGAGTCCTAAATAATGACAAACAGGGATGGAATATTAAGTGGTAAATTAAAGTTGAAACCTTATCTGCATGCTGTCACTAGCTAGAGTAAATGTTGGGCTAGACTGGCTACCTCTATTATACACTGATAAAATAATTTTTTAATAAAAATTCTTAAGTATAAAGATCTTGTCTTTCTACTTAAAAACTTGATCCTTTGTTTATAACAGACCTTTATGTACTAATTTTGATTTTTAAAAAATATTGCATTAAAAATCTGACATCTTAATTACTGAATGTTTTGGTGCTCCCTTCTATTTTGTGCCTGAGCCACGTGCCTCACTTGCTCCACCGTAACCCTGGCCCTGTTGGTGCCCATTTCCAAGTGTAAGATGGAAGATGAGTATGAGGGTCAAACAGACCCTCCCTTCACTGTACATGCCAAGAAAAGACAGGGGGTCGTTCTGGTGAGCTTGCTGGTGTGGATTCCAGCCCATCATTGCTTTTCTCATTCTTCCCACTCCTAGGGTTTCACTTTATGATGATGGAATCCAAATCTATATTTCTCCCCACATCTCTCTCTAAACCAAAGCTTACTGATGCATCTTCTTGCTAGATAGCTCTATTCATGTCCCATAGGCAGTGCTGTTCACAGTGCTTGGCATTCTCATAATGTGCAAAATGGAACCTTTACCTTCACACTCCCCCAACCCCCAACCCCCAACCCCAATCTCACAGCTCTTCCTTTATTTCCTGTCTGAATTGGTGGCAGCCCCATCCATCTACTCACCAAGAGATGGCCTAGCAGTCATTCTTGACTCACCTCTCTCTCTTTATCCAGGATAAAGAGAGATTGATAATAATTGCTTATCAATTATTAAATCCTACCAGTTTTTGTCACTTCAGTATTTCCTGAATCTATTCTCTTCCCTTCATCCCTGGGGCCATCTACATCTCAAGCTTTTTTCTGTTAACACTTGTCCCTTCACAGTCACACAATTCAGAACCAAATGAGGTTTCTCAAGCTCGATAGGCCATTTCTTACTCCATGCCTTTGTTCATGTTGTTCCCTGCTAACTGGAATGCTTCTCTTCCTTCATTTGGCTAACTTCTCCTTACCCTTTAAGACAAAAGTTAGGCATTACCTCATTCAATGCTTCACAAAAATTAATTAAACACCTGTTTGGGAGGCACTATGTTAGGTTCTGGAGAATCACAGATGTGATCCCTGCCCTTGTAGAGCCTGTGTTTCTTAAGGGCGGTGGTATTTGTGTTCCAGGTGTGAGAACAACAGGTAGGAAAGTTTGAAGACAGGGGGTCATCTTATGAAGCTTTCCCAGACTCCTCACCTCATGCATGGCAGGAACTTTTGTGTTGTGCTTCCATAATCCATTGCATGATGTCATCATGGCAGCAACCCCATGAAATTGTTTTCTTCTCCCTGCCTGGCTTCCCTAAGGGTTGAGGCCTCCTGTCTGTCTTTATAACCTCAGCGACGGGCCACAGTAGAAAACACAGTACGTGTTTCCTTTGAGAAAGGCTGGCAGAAAGATGTACAAGGAAAGCTAATAGTGGTGCAGCCAAGACCTCAGATCGCTGCCACCTCTGCTTCCACGCCTGGCAAGGTCCCTCCTCCTTCATCAGCACCTCTATTATAGCTGCATCAAAACCAGCTAGATTTACTAACTCTTTAAGAGGGCTTTTTTCCCCCTGCTTGCATAAAGCCAAGGTAAATAAGGCTGTGGTCAAGAAAGCTGAGTGCTCAATGGAATTAAATTCCTGTGTTCTTACAGGAAAGTCTATAGTTTCAAATGGCATGCTTTTGAGATACCTTTTAGAATAGAAATCACTCACCATATAAGTGTGCTTTTGTGCTCAGAGGTTAGATAGTGGGGTGGGAGGGAGAAAAAATAGAGAAAGGAAATCCACATGGTGTACATGGTAAGTATGTCAGTCTTCTGAACAATAGAGAAAAGGGTCTTACAGAAACTAACTTTGCTAGGCAGGCTTTTTAAAAATGTGTCTATCAATCCTCAACAAACAGGAAGCTTAGAGGCCTGCTCAGGATCACTCATGTGGAGCAATACATTAAGTTGAACAAGTGAGAGGAACTCAGGTGGTGTTGAATTACCCCTCTTAGGTTGCTGCAGGTACAATCACAGTAAATTATGAAATGCCTCCTGGCAGTGTGGTTCTAACCGACAAATAGCATTTACCTTATAGTTTCTGCAGGAAGGGTTGAAGGCATTAGTTCCACAGACAAACAATGCATCATCGTTTTTCTTCAGAAGAACTTTAATAAAGTTGTGGCACTCGTCCTGAAAAATAATTCAAACTGTTTGTATCATGTCCATTCAATACAGAAACTGATTCTTCACTGTGTGCCATGGTCAGTAAGATTAAAATGGAGGTGGCTGAGGACTTCTCCCATTAAAAGTTCAAGTTCCTCCTGATGTTAACGACCACAAGATGATGCCGATATCAACAATTACTCTTTCAACAGTAAAGAAAAACAAGGCATAGAATGGAAGAGTGTGTGTTTGTTTTATGTCACAAAAGGAAGGTAAGCTTGGAAATGCCAACCTCCCATCATATTAATTTTCATGCCAGATGCGCCAGTGTTCCCTGATGTACAAAGCTGCTGGCTGAAGTGTGTTTTTATGTTGTCATATGACCAAAGGTAGAAAACCCGGCATGTCTGCGGCAGCCTTTTATGAGCTCTTCCACAGACTCCCTGTGGGCCTTGCACTGCGGAGGTGGGCATCGGAGTGTACTCAGAAGACTCTGTGCAGCCGGCTCTGTGTCCATAATCCTGTGTGCGCCTAAGTAGTTCATGATGCAGGCCTAGCAGCTGTTGTAATGTTTCATCACATTAAAAGCAAACTATTTTTGCAAATTAAAGCCTTCAATAAGTTGATGAAAAAAGCAATTACTGAGGGAAAAGGGAAAAAGAGCAATCCATTCTACATCACGGTCTATGGCTGGATATAACAGTCAAAAACTTAACCCAAAGTGGCAGCTGCAGGAGAAATGAAAATTGCCTACCTTATGTTTTCCCTTCATTCTGCAAGTGTCTACATCGGCCTGTCTAGATTTCCATGTCAGTTTCTGCAGGGATCAAGAAAGAAATCAATTAGAGCCCAGAGGTTGTTGCATTTGATTTTAGAAGTAAGAGTTCCCTTGGGGAGACTAAAGCCTGAACATATATTCATTGAAAGCTTTCTGCACCCTTTCTCTATGATTAATTCACCATAACAACAAAAGATTCCAGATGAAAACGTTCGTTTAATTTTGAACTCTTATCTATTCATTAAACCACAAAATGATCTTCTTCTGTTTGAGATAAAGATGAAGGAGAAAGGAAAGAAGAATAAACAACGGTGTGGAAATTCTACATAAACTATCCAAATTAATTTGCCAAATTATGTTCATTTTGATAAAATATGTGTCCTTGCCCTTTCCTTTCAGTTTTATAAAAATCAATTTTTATAAAGAAGGCTTTTTTCTTAAAATATGGAAGTCATTTTCTTAAACATAAAGAGGACATTCACTCTGGGTGGACAAAGATTTAATTCAGGTTATGCTCCTTCACATAGATTAATGGACTGAAGGGATCTTCTACTCCTATGGCACAGGTTTTATTAACTAAAATATCCCCATGTGGAGTTATGAGGAAAGCTTAGTTTATACTTTATGTCTGTCTGAAACGGGTAACGATCAAGTTCCTGAACCACAACAGTCGAATCAAACTTAATACTGCAAGACATGGAAATTAACATTGAAACCTTCGTGGAACACATTTGTGGAACAAAATTTTACTTTTGGAAACTGATATTTTCCTGGACAAATGAGGCAATATTTTTATAAAAGAAATGTAGAAATTACCTAAAACTTCAAAATGTATATGTACACATACATTTGATGAATAAAATATGAAGTACATAACTGTTTCTGAACATGTATTAAATCCGAACCTATTCCCCAATTAGGATTTCACAAAATGCATGTTGGCATCTCTAAATTATGATTAGCTACATCATCTTAATGCACTTAGAATACATATTCTGTTCAAGAACTATCCAAAGGTCCTTCATTTTACAAATATGGTTTTAAAACAACTTACTTTGCTACAATAAATTTCTTCCGTGTGTGATGTGTCTATATCGACAGTATAAATATGGTCCCTATAGGCAAAGAAAAATTAATACAAGGTCAAATCAAACACAGAGTCAAAACAGTTCATTTTCTGCTTAATGAGTTATGTCTTATCAGGGCAGATAAGCCCATATCCATGTTCTTAAAAAAACATGATATCCACATGCAAGAAGAAAAGAGCGCAGCTTTCAAGTGATGTCTCCGGATCCCATTTAGCACCTTCTGAAAAATCATGGCATTGTGCTCCAAGCGACACGTTTTATGAAAACTTTCCTGTATTAACTCTTCACTCTGACACTAGATCTATAACATCTGCATATATGTAGCTCAGAAGGGAGGGCTCTGAAAGTTAAATTGGCCCCAAATCTAGAAAACAGATGGGTTCGTGTGCCCTTTCATTATCTTCAAATACACGTACCAAATACTTGGAATTCAACATGCCACATTTGTTCATCAAGAGGGCTAACAAAAAAATGATCTCCATCTCCATCTTTCTTTTGAAAATATATTTCCATCTTAACTTTGATTATTTGGTCAACAGGATGGATGACGATAAAGGTAAAATTATTTCCAGAAGCCACTCTTTTCCTCATAATGATGGTCAATTAAAGTCTAAAATGTACTTAAGCTAAAGTTTACATTTCTTGCTTCTGTTCACCTTCCTGTTTTGCTGAGAATTGGGTTGTCTTTACAATTTGCTGCCAATCTAGCCTTGGAAGGGGAGAAAGAATCAGCAGCTCAGGTGTGGGGCTATATTTAAACATCCCCTTCTGTGTGAGCTGAGTACAAGGGCGTTTTTGTCTGGAATTCGTAAGAAAGAAAAGAACTACACTCAACAGAGGAGATGGGGGGCTAGTGAGGGAAAGCAAAACAGCTCATTTTCCCTTGAAATAACATTGACTTTTTCTAAAATGCAGGAAGTCCTGGGGCTGGAAAATTACCCACAGCTTTAAACCAGGACTTCGAGTCTTCTATGCAGACTTTTAAGCCACCTCGTTAGTTAAAGGAAAGAGCCGGGAGCTGATAAGAAAGGAATTATTTCTTTTCTTATATATTCACATATATATATCTATTTTTTTTTTCAGGATTCACATATTCACATATATATTTTTTTCAGTTCTTGGAAAATCTGTTTGCTTCTTGTTTTAGAAAAACACAACACAGAAAAATAACAGGCCATCTCACGTGAAGATAAAAGGAGCAGGAAGGGCAGTTGGCTTAGAAAATTCCCTTGCCTGCTACTGTGAGTGTGCATGGGGTGAGAGGGGGGAAGGGCATGGTAAGGGGTGGAGGACTAGGGGCCTGTTTTGTAAATTGCTGAATAGGGAAGTTTCTTCAAACTTCAGTAGGCTGCCAGAATCGCCATGCTCTTTAATTTCAAGGCAGTTTTATTGCATTTGTTTATTACTTGTTTGACTTTATTGGTGGTGCTGTGGTCAGACTCATTATTGGAATGGAATTGCCTATTACTTTGGTATCAGGTTTGAGATGACTTGAGGCTTTTCCTTGCCTGCCTCTCCTCAAAACTGAAGTCGGAGCTGAACATATGAATTGTAAATGAACAACTGATTAATATGCATTGGCAGCTCCTCAGAAAGCTCTCAGATTGCCCCCTTTTGGCATGGTCTGTTTATGTTAATTAGCAGTTTAGAGATTAAAAAAGAAGAGGAATTTACAAAGTGGATAATAATAAAGCAGAATTGAAAGGGGTTCTTGCCACCAACACTCACTCAGTCCCCTGGGTTCTGGAGGGGACTTGGCTTGCGATTGCTGACACCAATTGTCTAGAAGAACTGGGAAGCCTTTTAAACATAGAATTCTGTGAATGAAATCTTCTTTTGGACAATGACAATCTTTTTCAATATCCAAGAGCTCACATGGCCCTAGCAAACAAAAATGGTGCTTTATGGTAAACCACAGACCAGGATCAGGGGTCATTCCCAACCATCTTAGTGTGCATCCCAGGTCTCATACGCTGTTCTTCCTGAATTAAGTTATTTGAACATAAACTGACTTAATCCTAGGACTTCCTCTTCCCCCTCCAGCAAGCACCACTGAATTGTGTTGCCATGGCTTGAACCTGGGCGACGGGGGGCGGGGGGGGAGGGATTTAGCTTTAAATCATGTTACTTGCTGCCTAGAAACTTGGATCTTTCAGAACAATGTTGGGAAGTGTAAAATTAAAGTGAATTAAAGTTGGAAGTGTAAAAATAAAGTGTAAAATTAAAAGGAGAGAAGAGGCCCTAAATATGGTGGGCATGGAACTCCTTCAAAAATTTTTCTAAGGGTGTGTGTTGAGAGGAACTGGCTGCGTATGGTGTGAAAACCAACATGTCAATGCTACAGTGATATAAACTTGACCTCTAATGAAAGATGAGTTTATTTGATAGTTTCAAAAATATTAGTGTGTTTCTTCTTTTTATCCTTCTATTTCTTCCTTCCCTTACTTTCCTTGGGGTGAGGAGTTAGAATAAAACTGTCTTGGTTTTAATGAGCTAGAATAATGGTCACTTTTAAGTCTGCATAGGACCTTGCTCCTAACACTCGTGTAGCCCTGGGACCTGTGGTCCACGCGCTGCTAAATCATTGAGTACAAGGGCCGTCTGTTATACCATTTTTTCCCCCGGAGACTCAATTGGAAAGTGAACAATTCACAAGAGATTCTTAAGTCAACCTATTTCTCACAGATTCAATGTTTTATCATTTGTTTTGATCAGCCCTTGAGTACTAATGTCATTTTCCAACCCTATTATGTTTAGGAAAATAAAAATGACATTTAAGAAGGAGCTGGTATTCTATCAGAGAGGTGACTACTGAGCATCTTATGGAAATGCTTTATAATGACTACTCATAATGACCATGTTCTTGGGCTACAGCTATTACAAGGGTTATTCTCAGGACAAACAGTACCAGCTCTATTCCTCAGTATGCAGCAAAGTACAGGGAATGACAGCATGGACTCTAGAGCAAGACCATCCTGGTTCAAATCCTGCCTCTGTCATTTTGGCCCCATCATTTCACCTATCTGTCCCTTGGATTCCTCCAATAAGACATAGGAATAATAATAGCTCCTTCTTATAGGGTTGTTTCCAGGATTGGATGAATTGACATTCATAAATAATCTACAGCTATGTTTGTTAATTTATGTGCACAACATACTAGTTGTATATACTGTATAAGTATTTGTAAAGTCAAACTTTAGAAAAGTATTTGGACATTGCTTCCTGTAGCCAAGTTGGGGGCAGTTTCAGGACGTTTTAGTCTAGCTGTTTTTTGTTTTTTGTGTTTTTTTTTTTTTAACTTTATGTTGCACAGCTTGTCACCTCAGAACATCTAAGTGCTTTAGAAGAATCAACCACTGTTATTTACTTGTTCTTTCCTTATGCCAGATAGAAACGATCTCCATTTCTAGGCCGAGCATGGTGGCTCACACCTGCAATTCCAGCACTTTGAGAGGTCGAGGTGGGTGGACCACTTGAAGGTCAGGAGTTCGAGACTAGCCTGGCCAACATGGTGGATCCCCATCTCTACTAAAAATACAAAAATTAGCTGGGCGTGGTGGCGGGTGCCTGTAGTCCCAGCTACTCAGGAGGCTGAGGCAGGAGAATTGCTTTAACACTGGTGAGGAGGAGGAAGTTGCAGTGAGCTGAGATCACGCCACTGCATTCCAGCCTGGACAATGGGAGTGAAATGCTCTCTCAAAAAAAGCATAATCTCCATTTCTTCTCCCTAGTGTGAAATGATTAAACAGTGTAGAGCCAAGAAAGACCACAGGGAACACTACAAGATAGTGCTCCACGTTGCTGTTCATTTGGAATTATTTTGAATAGCTACACACTCCCAAAATGGAGGATCATATATTGTTGGACTCCTCGGGGACTTCATTAAGGTAATCAAATACAACATCTCATTTGGCAGAGGATACTTATGGCCACAGAAGCTGTGGTCCGGCTAAATTAAGGGCAGAATTATAACAAAAGCCTAAATTTATGTGATCCCTGTTTGAGCCGTATTCTTACCATGCCATTCAGCCTTAAGACATCAGTCTGTCTGTCTAAATAACATTTTCCCAATGGATGAATATTTTTTTTACTAAAACCAAATAAAAACCTTCTGAAATATATATTATGCTTTCTTTGGTTGTCATTGCCGTTCTTTCAAAGTGATGATATAGATTATGAATGATATATACGATAACTGCAAAAAATACAAATAGGTTTAATGCACACACCTACATTTACACTATATAATACATGTTTACACATTCTACTTAATTTAACAAATAAGTATTAGGCCAGATGAGGTAGCTCATGCCTGTAATCCCAGCACTTCGGGAGGCCAAGCTGGGTGAATCACCTGAGGTCAGCAGTTCAAGACCAGCCTGACCAACATAGTGAAACCCTGTCTCTACTAAAAATACCAAATTAGCCGGGCGTGATGGTGCATGCCTGTTATTCCAGCTACTTGGGAGGCTGAGGCAAAAGAATTGCTTGAACTCACAAGAGGGAGGTTTCGGTGAGCTGAGATTGTGCCATTGCACTCCAGCCTGGGCAACGAAAGCGAAAACTCCATCTCAAACAAACAAACAAAGTATTGAGGAGCAGAGCATTCTAATGGGTGCTTGAATAAATATTTGCATATATATTCAAGATAAACAGTGGATTATTTGAGTGTAAGTGCCCAAATATGCTATTATTTCTATTGAAATCCACATAGGGTTAAACAGACATAGACAGTTGTGAAATAATGATTGCTTGACAAATTACAGGAGCCTTTAGATTAAATAACACTCTATTTAGAAACCTCAAGATCTCAAAAATAATGCAGAGCTGGTAAATTTAGGACCTTGGGCTTTTGGACACTCCGAAGGCAGACAAGGGGAAAGGGCCCCGTACCTAGCAGCAATGTAGAGGGTTCCGTTCATGATCATAATCATCTGGATGTCCAGCCTGTGCCTCTGTGTGGTGTTCCGTCCTGGCTTGTGGCCCACAAACACCGGATACTGTTTTGTATCTGTGAAAAGAGGAGATGGGGCAAGAAAGGAGAAACAAATCAAGCCAGGAATTGACAGGGTAGGGAGGGGAGGGAAACAGGCTACAAAAGAAAGCCGTGTTTAAGTCAGACCATGCCACCATTTTCCATTTCCATATGAGTCTGTTATTTTAGAAAATATGATAGAAGAGTGCTCTTTAAGGTGCATCAAGTTAGTTTCATTTCTAGATGATAATAAGACTGGATTGATATTTCTAAGTGTCACAATTTTTGATTTGTCTCTCTTTCTCAGGGCTCAACTTGCTAGTGAACGCTTTGCATGAAGGTGCTCTTTTCTTCCACAGTTTTCTTTTCATCTTCTGTAGAGCTAAGCCTGAGGGGGCAGTCTGCCAAAGATCTTGTCTCGGGACAAAACTATTTCAAAGCAGCCTTCCCATCAATCAGCGCAAATGCAATGTGGTCTGGAGGCCAGAGCCCTTGTCTAGGAGCCAGAAGAAAAATACAGTCTCCACAGGCGTCCAGTTGGAATAATCCACTATTGAAGGCAGCCCTGCGAGGTTGGTTGGCATTCTAGGAACTGTGGGAAGTTCACTCTTGAGTTAAGCAATTGGCTAACAATTTCACAGAAATGTGGGCTTTGACAGGACAGGGTCAAACTGAGTGTAGCCAGTCAGGTGATCTGAAATTTTCCCTGACTTGGTGAGTCAATGAGCATACTTCTCTTTTCCTATAGTTCTCTTTGGCTGAGAGTGGGCAATTTGGATTCAGATCTGACCTTTAAAAATACCTACATCTCAACATCTCTGCCTTTACACTTACAATCTTGAGAGCACTGGTGAGCCTCCAGAGAAACTCAGGAGGAAAGAAAGATGAGCCACATTTAAAAGGCACTTGTTTTCTGGAGAGGAGTGGGGGTGTAAATAATGACTAGAACCATTCACAGATTTATGCTCAGACCCTCACTTTACACCCTTGTAGTATCTGACCATTACTCACAATGGGTATCTTATCAGGAGTCTTACTATATTTTATTCACAAGAGAGCTTGGTATAAGACAATCTTGTGCTTTCCCTTCCACTGCTTTGAAATTTCATGTACCCATTCATCAAGGAGATTGCTAAAACAATTCAAATGTCTCCAAGATCATGGATTTGAGTGACCACAGAGGGGTGGTTGATAGCAATCCATTTGGGCTGGAGTCCCTTCTTTTTTTTTTTTTTGAGACGGAGTCTCGCTCTGTCACCAGGCTGGAGTGCAGTGGTGTGATCTCGGCTCACTATAATCTCCACCTCCCGGGTTCAAGCGATTCTGCTGCCTCAGCCTCCTGAGTAGCTGGGACTAAAGGCACGCACCACCATGCCCAGCTAATTTTTTTTTTTTCGTATTTTAGTAGAGACAGGGTTTCACCATGTTGGCCAGGACGTTCTCCATCTCCTGACCTCATGATCCGCCCACCTCGGCCTCCCAAAGTGCTGGGATTACAGGCATGAGCCACCACTCCTGGCCCTGGAGTCCCTTCTATACTCAGGCATTCAAGAGAGAAATCTTACCTCAAATGGAAATAAATAAATGTTTATTAAGTTTAGAACCTTGAGTTAGGTGGACTCTGCCATTTCAGGAGTGATGATCTTAAACTACACATTTGTTCTTAATAATGCCCTTTGACTTTGGACTCTCTAATTGTTTTGCGTGTCAGTTTTGCTACTTCATTTTCTTCCAACCCAGAAAGAACAGCTGAACACTGGGCATATTTGGATCTCTTTAGTATTCCTTATTAATGTTAGACACCTTTCTATGGCTCACTCAGTGTTTGTTTTGGGGTGATTACTATGAAAAGAGATATTTAGAAAAAAATGCTCTCTTACATTTTTATTGTAATAAAATACTTAAGTCTTTTGAAGGGCATGAAAAAAAGTGGTAAATTGAATGTTCCATGCAACACATAGGCAGGACTCTCCTCTTTTGAGGAGACAACTGAATTCTTAATCATGTCAGTATCTACTCCTGACAATGAAGCAGAGACCAAAGGAAAGTTATAAACAGTTAAAATGGGTCCTCTATAAATTCAAAATTACTCTTTACCCAAGTATATTAACCATGTAACTTCTAAGTACAAAAAAATAATAATTTTCTCTGAAGTACTCCAAAATGGTCATTGTTTTTTGTTCATATTTTGCAACAATCCCTATATATGAAGTGTATGTAAAGGTGAGTAATATAACACTACCAATACCCAGATCATAGTGATATTCTCCCACAGAGTTGATTTTAAGACATGAACACCATGGCATCCATGTAGTAACTGAGACTTCATCAGGGTTCCAAGGGACGTTTCAAATCCTCACACATGTCCCCACAACAACATCTGATGGAGTTATAGAAAAGTCATCCTATCAATTTGACTAGACTTGAATTATCCACCTTTGCCATGTACAGAGGACTAAGAAGTCACCTTTCTATTTCATTTTTGGTTTTTATTTTTTGCTAGGCTGATTCAGGCTAAAATGTTCTCAAAGGGAGACAGTGAGTGAGACCATGGGTACTTACAGTTGCCATGCGAAATACTGATTGGCTCAGAATCTTCTGGGAAACCAGCCCCAGCAAAGTGTAGCAGTGTGAAATATAGCAGCAAGGCTTCTGACCTCATAGTAGTTCAGCGGGGAGACTTTATTTCTCTACTTCACCCTGCCAAAAAGTGAAGAACAGATTTTTTTTTCCAAGTCAGCTTTGTTCAATGCCATAAAATGAAATACCCTTAAAGATAAATTCAAGAGAAAAAAAAGCTTCTGCTTTACATCTTCTACATGGTGAATTCGCTGATTTTTGTGTTTGGAACTTGTACCCGTTACCTACTGCCACCTCTTTCCCCATGCATCTGAGCCCTTTTGCAAAGTTTCTCCAATATGGGACAAAGAGCTTTAGTCCCTTTACCTGAGCCATCTTTAGGCTTTTATAGATGGCTCTTGCACAATCATGAAACTCTGCATTCAAAATCACTCAGAAATTTGAGGTGATTGCCAATATCGAAAAATAGGAGATTTCTGATATTAATCTAGATTTTTCAATTTCTTTGTAAAAATCAAAATACCTGCCGTACTGCCCTAAATGACAGTTTCCTTAGGCACCACGCCTCCACTTCCAACACACAGGTACAGACATGCACACGCACACACATACACACATCTATAACTCGTCCTCTTTACTAATTTCCATTACCTGCTTGACCCCTTAATTGAGATATTCACCCCTGACGTATGTCATTCTACAGTGACTTAGACATAAATAAATAAAATCACACAATCTATATTTAAAGAGAAGTAGGTAGATCCTTTCACACTCTAAAGATTACTACAAGGAGAATCTGAAACCGCATTCTGAAACGGTATTGTTGATTTAAAAAGTCGTATCTCTGTATATTTTAGTCTCAATACTTCCTTGCAGTGAAATAGTAGTGAATAAAAATGTCAGATATACTGTTCTACCCATCTGTATTTTCTTGATGAAGCTCTTTATGTGCAGAAAAATTCTCCTAAATCTTGGAAATAAAAACAATCCCATGTGGGACTGCTGGATACAGTGAAAAAAAAAAAAAGACTCATAATACGGTAAATGTCACTTAATTCTCAGGCATATTGCAAATAAGCATTGATCTATCATGAAAATTAATGTAAAATGAGGATATCTTTTCATCTTTCCAGAGCAGTAAACTCTTTGAAGTAGCCTGCCAAAGATTATCTTTTTTGAACAAAGCTATTTTACAGTAATCCATCAATCATTTAAGATTTGTGTGTAGAAATGTCAAACTTAGTAACCTAGATGTCTTTGAAAGTTAATTTGGCAAACAAACTGCTAACTTAACGCTTTTTGGAACACCATTTTGATTACATACCTATGTCTCTTCTCTTCATGCCAAAAAAGTATTAATCCGTCCTAAGTGTTGCACTGTAACTTATAATTTCACAGACACAGCTGGGTCTTAAGCATTTCTTCAATTGAAAAGTGCACATTAATTAATTTGCTTTATCTTGAAAATCAAAGAGGGAGAGAGATTGAGAGAAAAGCCTAAACACTTCCATATCTCCATCTCTGATGTGTAGATTAAAATTAAACTTTAAATGATTACTTGTTCATAAGGGTGAACCATTACGAAGAGACATAAACATGTATTTATTAGACAGGTGAAAAGCAAGAGTCTATTCATTCATTTATTTGCCAGTTCTTCCTATCCTAGAGAATCTGAACTCAAAGGAAAGAAGCTCTGAAGTGCCCCGATTTGCTTCTCATGGCTCCTGTTCAGTACAGTATTAAAGGGGAGAAGTAAATCACAAAAGTAAGTAAAACATAAACAAGACACCAGTCAGCTGTTAGATTTTAGGAGAGAAAGCATCTGGCGGGAGGGGGCGGGGGCAGGGAGAACTGGCAACTTTTACCAGGAGCTCAAGAATAGTATTATACAGAAGCATATTGCCTCAGAGAATTTGTAGCATATAATGGAAGAAAAGAGGAAACTCAGAAGTCTGATTCTCATTCCTTTAGAAATGTTTAGAGATGTATGTATGCTTTGAAGGCTTAATTTTTCTTGACATGACAAATGAGTCTCCATCCTTCAACAACTGCATTCATCTTGGTACAAATGTCCTACAAGCTAACGAGACAATGTCCTGCTACTTTATTATATCCCCCAATTTTAATTTTTTCCATCTTAAGATTGCATGTGTCAAATGTGAAATTGTCAACCCCAGAAGCTGGCAGGAAGAGCAATGCATGCAGAAGAAATCTATTATGCAAGTCAATGGCTATTCTTGGTATCCCTGCAGTCAGCATCATGGCTGAGATATGTCATTTAAATATCTCCAGGTTTACAGCAGGGCTCTCTGCCAGGAAAAATAGCTGTTTTATATGTCTTTCTATCATTATATCATCAGGTAGTTAACATGTACATCATACGGGTGAAAGTGCTCTGGAAGTATTGGTTCATCTCGGTCAGTCCACGTGAACACTTGAAAATTTTCTTCAGTTGAAGTTTTGATGTATTATTCCCTTTCTACTCCATTTTGGGCCCTAACCCTTGTAAATATGTAGACAATAAATTTTCTTGTTGAAATGATTACTTTGCGGAGGGATCCCAATTCCATAACATTGTCATTTCTCATCCAAAGAATAACAGGCTTAGGTCTGTTTCCTAAGATCACGCAATACAGACTTACAGCAGCCCAGGAGAACAAAAACAAGAACTTAACACTGAGTTTATAAACCTCGAGTGAGCTGTGTTGCTGCAATTTAAGAGGCTGTTTAAGTCACTTTCAAAACTCTGAAAAGTGCTACCCACATGCAGCATATTTATAGGTATCTGCAAACATTTGTCGATTTCCCTGTCTGTGACTGTGCTTATATAGGCTAAATATAACTTAGACTTAAGCAGCTATTCAGAAAATTAGATAAAGGAGGACTGTCAATATAAGGATTCTAAATAAAAGCATTTACTTCATAAGTAAGCCTATTATATCTCAATTTTCCATCTACTTGTCTCAGCCTTTCACTCTTCTTAGCCTGAAGTGAAATGGCCTTTGTAAAACATACCACTACTACAAAGTTATAATCCTAATTTGCCCCAAACCCCCAAATTCACAGAAAACCTTAAGAACATTCTTCATTTTAATAGCATCTGCTTAGTGAATTTATCAGGTCTATTTAGGTTCATCTGAAATTAATTTGTATTGACTATCTACACCCAAACAAAAATTTTTTTCACAATAATTTTTCCCTACAGTTCTTAAGCCCAAATTGGATCACAGAACTGTGATGTACAAATGGTGTTGTGATTATTGGTTGCCATGAGCCAAATGAACCATGCAGAATGCTAATTGGCCAGGAAACTAGCTTTCAGGTATTCCAGATTGAAGACGAAACAAAGGAGACCAAAAGAAGGACTGTCTGAAAACCCTGTGAATGCATTCATGCTGATAATTTTTTTTTAAATAATAAATTCTTTTCAATTACTAGAGCTTCCATTTATGCACACCCCTACCTCCCACACCCTTGATGTACAGCGGGTCATTGTGTCAGCCAAGCGTGAAGCCAAAGGGATGGCAGTGGAGCTGGAAATGATTACAAAGTCAGAGAATGAGTCCATCAATTGCCACATCTTACTTCTAATGAGTCAGTTTAATAAGCCACAAGCGGAAGCCATGACAAGCGGACCCAGCCAGAGTACTACTCAGGCTAACCCCTGACACTAGTTCTAATCCTCTGCCCAACTATCCTCCAAATTCTGCGCTGGAAAATTCTATGGGGGCTCACAAACTTGTAGTACCTGGCAGAAACTGACTCACAGAGAAGAAAAAACCTAAATTAGCAACACTGAGGGAAAAATAGAGGAGATTTAATAAACAACTCCAGATTTCTGACTTCTTTAAAAAAATCAGAGGTCGGGCTTTGCTAGTCCAAGTCCACCTGACAAAACTCTGGAGTTGAGCATTGGCTGTCCCAAATAGGACTCTCTGCAGTTGGAAACATTCCCACCCCTTCCCACTCTCTTAGGAGGCCTTTCTTACCCATTAACCTCATCTGCCTGCTCTTGAAGGCTCAGAGGGAACCTTTATGCTACCCAGGTACAGGACATCAACGCTGCTGCATGAGGTATTCTGTTTCTCTTGACCATCACCTGCAAGTGGCTGAGCAGCCTTAGCAAGTGGACCATGTGGAACCCACTGTCTATACACACAAATTAATGAACATTGCTTGTTTTAGAGACCTGGTTGGGCTGCCCCACAAACTGTCTACATGTTCAGCTGCAGCAAACGATGCATAAATGCTTGGTGCATCAAACTGCATGGAGGCCTTGACTGTGCGAATACAATTTGCGTCCGATTTGGTACACGTGGCAGCATCTTCCAGAATGTTGGCACACAGGGAACATTTTAATAATAAGGGATAGTGATGTGAAAAATAATATCTCTGGAAACTTGCAAATACAAAATGCTCTTAACAACTCCAAGTGTGGGCTTGAAATAAAGAGGAAATGATAATAGTGGCACTATTTTTCCATGAGGAAAGTCACTTACTACCATGTTTCAGTAATTCTTTTAAAAAGCTCATTTTCTAATATATGAAGTGCTAAAGATAACCAACAATTCCTGCTGTCATTAACAGAAGGAAGGGCACATTAATAGCGTTGACCCTGGGCAAGTTAGCCTCCCTAGCTCCTAGTTTCCTCACCCGTAAAAGGAAAGGATATGAAATGTAATGGTCTATAAGATTCCTCTGGCTCTGTGATTGCACTGTTCTAAGTGATTCTGCCTCAGTGAAGAAGGGTGTCTCTCGGGTGTGTGTGTGTGTGTGTGTGTGTGTGTGTGTGTGTAAGAGAGAGAGAGAGAGCGCGCGATTAGGAAGGATGGTACAGGGAGTGGCCTGCCTCTGGGTCACGTTGTAACACATTCCAAGGCCAGGAACATCACCTGGAGAGATGAGGTAGGGGCAGCAGGGGGAATAAGGTGGCCCAGGCTGAGGCAGGGTGAGGTGCTGGACCTCCACACACCTTTCCTCTTTGTCCTAAAGGGCACTGGAAATGTAGCTGGGCTCTTGTTGTGTCAGCCACTCTCAGATCACCAAGGAGGGCAGGCAGAAAAAGTTCTCTGCAGCGGGGCAAGTGACCTTTCCAAAACAAACAGGGGAATGGGGCTCATTTTTCCCTCTACACTCTTTCCTGGTTGCTCCTAAGCAGCATGTGGTTTGGAAACTCTCGGGATAATCAGCATGTCAATGTGTGGTACCGTTTGTGGCAAGCATGAGGGGTAGAACGAACTCTCTTCGATGTAGCTCTCACTGGACTGCAATAGGCACATCATGAAAAGTGGTGAAAAGTTCATCAAGCAAGAACAAAGAAATCCCAGCCTGCTATACTGCCTAGTCTCAACTTCAGGACACAGTTCAGGTAGATAAGCAGTTCTAATCTGACCACAGAGAACACTGTTGTTACCATTTAGTCTTATTTAGACTTCAGTTGAGTTTTACACTAAATCTAAAATTTTCATTTTTATTAACTCAAGTTTTTGGACCTCATCATCTTTGTCTGTACAGTGTGACTGCCTCCAAAAGTCTAAATTGAAATTGATTTAAAAACTCCTACATGAAATCAAACTATTGCAATAACATAGGAGAGCAGAAGAGAGCAGAGGGTGAAACCTGGGTTTTGAAACCCCTTTTCCCCCTTACTAGCTGGGACCTCTGGCAAGATGCTTAAGCTCCTTGAGCCTCAGTTTCCCCTTCTTTATATGGGTAATACAGTGTCTTGGAGACTCTCCATAGTCCTCAATAAATATTTATTTATTCTTCAGCTAAGATACTAAAAATTACTTTTTAATAGCTTTTCTTGGACTTCCTTACAAAATTCTCGGAGAGGTCCTAGATTAGCTTCTAGCGTTCTAGTGCTTCAGTGGGAGGAGAAGTCCCCTTCTCTCCCTCCCTCCTTCTCTCCCCCAACCCACTTCAAGTCACTGAGCTTCTTATCTCTGGAGATGGGCACTTGGAGAGGCTGGAGAGTCTGTCTTGGGAGTCCCACAAACACTGTGTGGTTTTTAAAAAATGTAAATCATGGCATTCACAGTAATGCAAAGAAACACAATGATGTGGAAAATAAAGAAAGGACTGGGTGAAAGTGGGGGTTTACTGAGTATCTTCTGTGTGCAAGGTACACATGCCTATTACTTTATTGAAACATCACAGCAACCCAGAGAGAAAGGCCTTATTATCTCTGTTGTAAACACAAGAGTAAACTGCGATTCAGGGAGGTGAAGCAACATGTCTAGGCAGCACATAGTAAATACAGTTTTCCTTCAGTATCTGTGGGAGATTGGTCCCAGGACCTCCCCAAAGATTCCAAAATCTGGGGATACTCAAGCCCCTTGAATAAAATGGTATAGTTTTTTGCATGTAACCTATGCACATCCTCCTGTATACTTTAAATCATCTCTAGATTATTTATAATACATAATACAATGTAAATGCTATGTAAATCGTTGTTTCACTGTATTGCTTAGGGAAAAGCGACAAGAAAAAGAAGTCTGTAGATGTCCAGTACAGATGCAATTTAAAAATATATATATATTTTCTATCAGCGGTTGGTTGAATCCACTGCTGTGGAACCCATGGATAGAAAGGACCAACTGTATTTACAGCACAGTAGTCAAAGGGTAAAGACAAAACGCAAAGCCAGGTCCGTAGAATGCCAAAGTTTATGTCCTTCCCAGGGCATTAAAGAAAAAGGAACAGAAGAAAGATTGGAAAGAGAAAGGTGCTGGCGTAAATGGAAACTGCACTTAAGATCATATATAGGCTGATGCATCTAAGCTTATGTGGACGAAATGGCTGAAAGTCCCTAATGGCTTCAGTAATAAAAATCTATAAAGGGAGTACACAGTTGCTCCCAAACATGTAGGCATGCAAAGCCTCATTCCACTTTATGGCCCTGTGATTGCAGTCTTAAGGTGATAGAAAGATGCAAATGCTTCTCAACCAGTTTTAGGAGAAATTGATTCTCTCACGAACAACACTGTGTTAAGTGGAACCACTTGCCTGCTTGCAGCCTCCCTCAACCGTGATGTTTTAACATCAACACATCATAGAGAACAGTGTCAGTTGCAAAGGGTAAGAACAAAGTTGCCTGCTTCAGTAGCTGATAGGATAAACAGATGTGGACATATCTCAAGTCAATAAGGAACCTCTGTCCAGAGAGAGATGGGAAAGCAGGTGTTTGTGTTGAACATCCAGCTGGAAACCTGCTTCACAGAGACTGGAACTGCTGATCATTCTTGCACCAGAGGAAAATTTAAAGAAGTAATGAGTGTTTAAATAGTAGGTATCCTTCACTGACCTGGACAGCTCTGTTTCAAGGACTGCAGCATTAGGAGGGTGCTGCTATCCACAGGATGCAGAGCTGGGTCAAAGAACACATCCCATTGTAATTAGAAACAACCCGGGCCCATTGATCCTGTTTGAAACATTTACTGTACCCAGTTTGCAGGAACCATGAGGGCCACCTGTTCAGTGATATTTGCATTAAGATATAAGGTTCGGGCAAATGAGAAAAATAGCTCCAGCCTCTTAATAAACCATCCGGTCTTTCTTTCCTCCTCCTCTCAGCCATTAACAGAGACATAAAACACCCATTTTGGAGGAAAGGGAAATGCCACAGACCTAACTTCAACACATTTTGGAGAGTGATGATGGCATTCAATGGAAGATAATAATAAATATCGACTGGGTGTAATAGATGTTCCATTTTAGATCTGAAACCACTATCACAAAAGCATAGAAAAACTGTGAATTCGTAAGTACTTCTAGAAAAAAATATCTTCGAAAAATAAAGGTTGGTTGTATACCTATTATCTTTTGAGGGAGACGGCAAGTCTTGCCTTTCCGTTGATTCTTTGCTATGCCGGTTTTCTTTCTCTCTACCCATCACCCCCCACCCCAAACACACAGCCCCGAGCCAATGCACTTTACTTGGATGTTTATTGCACATTTATTGCACTTTATTGGATGTTTCAGATACAGTCTCATGGCCCACTGGGCTCTAGTCATGACCTTAGTAGGCCTGAAAGTATTGTGGCAAACTATCTTCATCTCAGAAATCTGCAACAGTCTTAACCAGGCTTACTTATGGCATGCCCTAGCTTTTTGCTGTCTCCATCTTTGTAAACGTTCTTTGTTGGTTTGTTGTTGGCTTAAAGGTGGCTACCTTTTTTTGAATTTTATTTGTAATTTTTGTGGGTCCATGGTAGGTGTATATATTTATGTGGTACATGAGATGTTTTGATACAGACATGCAATGCATACTAATCATATCACGGTAAATGGGGGTATCCACTATAAAGGCAGCTTTTTTTTTGAGATGGAAATTTCACTCTTGTTGCCCAGGCTGGAATGCAAGGGTGCGATCTTGGCTCACTGCAACCTCCTCCTCATGGGTTCAAGTGATTCTCCTGCTTCAGCCTCCCAAGTAGCTGGGATTATAGGCATGCACCACCATGCCCAGCTAAGTTTGTATTTTTAGTAGAGACGGGGTTTCTCCATGTTGATCAGGCTGGTCTCGAACTCCTGACCTCAGGTGATCTGCCCACCTTGGCCTCCCAAAGTGCTAGGATTACAGGCATGAGCCACCACACCTGGCAAGGCACCTAATTTTTAACTCTTAATCTAAACCTTTAGTTTTAGAATTCTAGACCTGATTTTGTATAATTCCTCTGGAAAATTCTACTTAGATGTATGGCTTACTTGTAAAACTCACACAATATGTCCCCAGACTGTAATCATTACCTTCATTCCCAAACCTTCCTCTTGATTTTCGTTTTTTTTTTTTTTAATTTCCAACTTTTATTTTGAATTCAGGGTACATGTGCAGGATGCTCAGGTTTGTTACATAGGTAAGTGTGTGCCATGGTGGTTCGCTGCACAGATCATCCCATCACCCAAGTATTAAGCCCAGCATCCACTAGCTATTCTTCCTGATGCTCTCCCTCCTTCCATGCCCTGCCCTCTGACAGGCCTCAGTATGTGCTGTTCTTCCCCATGTGTCCATGTGTTCTCATCATTTAGCTCCCACTTAGAAGTGAGAACATGCAGTATTTGGTTTTCTGTTCTTGTGTTAGTTTGCTAAGGATAATGGCCTCCAGCTCCATTGATGTCCCTGCAAAGGCCATGATCTTGTTTCTTTTAATGGCTGCATAGTATTCCATGGTGTATATGTACCACATTTTCTTTATATCCAGTCTATAATTGATGGACAATTAGGTTGAGTCCATGTCTTTACTATTGTGAACAGTGATGCAATGAACATGTACATGCATGTGTCTTTATATCAGAACAATTTATATTCCTTTGGGTATATACCCAGTAATGAGATTGCTGGGCCTAATGATATTTCTGCCCTCTGTTTTTGAGGAATCACTACATTGTCTTCCACAATGGTTGAACTAATTTACACTCCCACCAACTGTAAAAAGTGTTCCTTTTTCTCCACAACCTCGCTAGTATCTGTTGTTTTTTTTTTTACTTTTTAATAATAGCCATTCTAATTGGTGTGAGATGGTATCTGACTATGGTTTTGATTTGCATTTCTCTAGTGATCAGTGATTCTGAGTTTTTTTCCATATTGCTGGCCACATGTATGTCTTCTTTTGAGAAGTGTCTGTTCATGTCCTTTACCCACTTTTTAATGGGGTTGTTTGTTTTTTTCTTGTAAACTTGTGTAAACTGTTTACAATATTGCTGAACTTGAACATCTGCTTCAGATGCAGAAACAAATGCCTCCTATAATTTGCTGTTAAGAAAACTGAGGCCCAAAATGGTCACTTGCCAAATGTAGGACAGCTCAAAAGTGGCAAAGATGAGCAGCAGCTGAGAACTCCTGACTCCTCTTAGTGAGCTCTTTCCCTGCCTTACGCTACTTTCAGAAAGGAAGCCAGAATTCATTCATTTCTCCTTGGCTTGCTGCCTGATGTTCATTACTACCATTGTCTGATTCCCATCTTACCAACTCCCTGTTTTCTACTGGGAGGCTCTGTGTTAAGAGGATGGAGATAGAGATGGAAATGGCCCTTCCCCTTGCATCACCCCCAGGACCTCGCTATTCAGTGGATGGTCCCCATAGCTTTTGCTCATTGTTCCAAAATAGAACACATAAACAAATAACAATAATCTTTCAAAAAGAAATTATTACTCTGTTGGCAAGAATACCACCTGGAAGGTGAAGGTGTTGCAGAGGTATGTAAGGTGGGATGACTGGCAAAGGCTTCTGGTTGGAGAAAGCCTTAGAGGGTTGCATGACTGTTCACTGTGGAGGGGGCAGGTGGGAGCCAAGACATTTCAGGTAGAAGGGCCAGGCAGGGTGTTAAAACAGACAACTCCATGCTTACTGGATGTGCAGACATCAAATTAGACTATTTCATTCTTTGCTTAAGGAATTTCAAACATTTGTCTAAAGTAATGGATGGATTTTTTCCTTTAACTGAAAGTTTGGTTTAAAATATTATACCTGAGAATAAAGATTGTGTCTGATTACTATTTTTTCTAAGAATATGACAGAGAAGAAGGGGCGGGGGAAGCTCTGAAGTATAAGCTCAGAGTATTGGTATTTATTTGCTTGAGGTGTTGAGTATATGGGTTATTTTTGCATTACTCTCCCTAACTTTTTCTTTGTAATTTTATTAAAAATGAAGCACACTGCAAAAAATAATATGCCTGATTCCAAGCATTTTTCCTAGCCAGTAAAAAGATATCTGGAGAGTGACTTTAAAGGAGCAAACCAGAGATAATTTAGCAACTAGAGTTTTCCACATACCTTTGTCAAAGTCCTGAGAGGATTTAAACTAAAATAAAGCAATTGCTGAACTTTGACAGGACGACTCTCCCTAATAATTTCTCCTCTGTTTACTCTCAGTGTAGTTAATAGAAATAGAATCTCCCAGTCACAACTCTAACCCTCCTGATCTCCAGTCTGCCTGGGATTGCTTAGGCTCAAACGGCTGCAGGAATGTGTTCTTTGCCCACTTTTAGAGTGGAAGTCAACTTCAAACGTGGCTCCCACAGAATTAATAACAACCTGCAGGTCTCTCCATTGAGCTCTGAATAACAGCCCCAAATAACAATGTCATCAGTCACGGATGATTTAAACTTTGACCTAACCCTATAAATCCTTACTGTTTTCTTGTTGTTTGTTAACATTTTTGGTAAAACAGTCTCACGATCAGGAAGAAAGTGAAAACATTTCCTTGAACTAAAATGTTGGCGTCAGGTCCTTTGGTGTTTGCTGCCTATGTCGCCTATGTCAGTCCTCATTGTATTTCCTGCCTCTTTCAATGAGCACCGATGCTTTCCCAGAACCCTGAAAGCCAAAAATAGAGTTTCTATTTGATTACAAGCTTCTGATTATACAAAAAGAGGCATAATATCATTTCAGGATCTGCTCCATAACCAAGCATGATATTTATGCTGACTGGTGCTTATTATCAGTAAAGTATCTGTATACACAATGGATTCTCTGTTTATCTATGTATGTCCAGACACATCAAGAACAGATATGATATGGAAGAATTGTATCTTGAATTTCCATAATTTTCCCACATTTTTGGGGAAATTCATTTCATTTATCCATAAAAAGCCTGCTTTATGTCTCAGTGAGCTAGGTGAAAATTGCAAACCCACACATTTAAACCTATTATTCAATTTGATAGATATTTCAGTTTTTTTCTGAAATTAATAATATCTTTATTGGCTTTGCTCATTTACTTTACATGTAAAAAGTGACTCATTAGCCTGGCTTGATATACTTAGCAAAATAACATAGGTGTTCTCCAAAGGCAGTTTATCAGTTCGCATTGTGGTGGAGAGAAGACCATTCACTAGGTGCCTCTTCCCAAACCAGAGTCAAATCTAGGATGTACCACCCCATAAAATGTTCATATGCTTTTAATGTGAAATCCTACCTTCAGAATTAATAATTATTCCCAAACATCCTGAAAATATGCTTCCTTAGAGCAAATGAATGTAAATTCTAGGAAATTATGGGTTTGTTTGAATGTCTCTACCACTTGATGACTTGACTCCTTACTCAGGTGACTTCAGGGTCACCGCACAAACAGAGCAGTTCTGTTCTTTGGGAAGTGGTTGAGCATACTGAGGCAGCATCTGGAGGAATCATTTTGGTGTTCATTGTTTTTGAAGTCTGCCCTGAGGCTCCTTAAGTTTAAAGAAAAATACGATTTGCCATCCCCTGTTTCTCTAGATCTGGATGAGGCCAAGTTCATTTCGGGAGTACAGGTACACAATTTCTTATCTGGAATTACAAACAAAACAAAAACAAAAACCCTGAAAATCAAAATGTTTTTTCTACTCATTGTGTGACAAGCTTGAGTTGGCATGAGACTATTTGTAGTCCGTATTTATCCCTCTTAGAATGAATATTTATACATTTTGCTGCAAATTATGAATAGGTATGATTATTAGATATTGCCCAGACTCCACTGGTGTACGTGTCCCATGTTACTTTTCTAAAATCTAAACAACTTAAAATTCTGAAACATATGTGACCCAAGGGTTTCAAAAAAAAAAAAAAAAGATTGGGAAACTACATGCCTTCATTCTTGAAGAGATTAAAAACAGGATAAAAAGTGATGGAGAAAGGAAATCCTTGAGAGTAAATTCTCAACACTGGTTTTGCTAAAACGAGAATGAATCTTAATTATCCCACAGTGTGTTGTGAAATTCTCACAGAATTAAAAAAAAAAAAGTAATCTGATTTCACATATTTTTAAAAGTGTATGTCCTATCATACTTGCAAGAATAATGCAGAGATGAGGAATTGCTGACTGAGTTACTTATTTTTCATTTCCTATGTTCTGGGCTTATGATGACAGTTTTCCAGGCTCCTCTCCAGACAAGGGACCAACAAGGACAGACTTCCACAAAGTAAGTGATGTTCCCAGAGCAGATGTAATCTTGGTAGCAAGGTCTCAAAGCCTCTCATGAGTAAGTGACACCATCCAGAAGCCGCAGAAGTGACTGCCTCCCCAGGCTCAGCAACCCCTCCACCTGAGGGAGCTGCATTTCTTCCCATCTGATAGCCAACTACAAGGGAGTCAGCACTCCTTCCTCTCTCTGTAGCAAATAGATGCACTTCACAAGCTTTTTGTGCAGTTGGTGGTGGTTTCTCCAAAGGAGATTCCATGATGTCAGAGCCTGTAATCATTTTCTCCCCAATGGAAATGCCTGGTCATGGCATTTTCCAATCCCTGGCATCGGAAGCAATTGTCAGCGGGCAGTATCTGCCCTCTGCTTTGTTACATGTCCCTGCCTTTAATTTTCAAATACCTGTAACTTTCTTTTGATAAATAACCCCAGAAATTTAGGGATTAGATAATAAAATGAAGAATTTGGATTTCTGGAATATTTGGGGAGGACAACTGTTATCTTGGACAACAGGTAGGGGTGGTAGAAAAGGAAGACAGACTCTCTCCCATTCCTCTCTGAGGTGCCCTCCACTCGCTGTCCCTCACCTTTCTTTCTCCCAAAGTGGCCATTGGGCGTCAGACAACAATGTAATCAATTTTAAGTCTGAAATAAAATGGAGGCAAATGGTTAATAGCAGATAACTTGGATATGAGGTTAATTACTGCAATCCAATTATCAGGAGGGAAGACAGCACATGAATATCACCAATTAACCCCTAAATCAAATTTTAAAATCACCATTCCCATAATTAATAGCACAGCAATCACTATAATTACCATCTCTGCCACACCAGAATAAGGAGGAAAAGCGAAATTATCCAATAAGCTTGAGTGTGACAAGAAGAAACCAAACTAAAGTGCTGAGGTCAGACAAAAGAGAGGGGATAAATCAGAGAGAAAGTGAGTGTGAGACACACACCCAGCCTTGCAGGCATGCCCAGGTGTGTCACTCTAGCACAGCACAAGGATCCCTGCCCGTGGGTGCTTGCCTTTCTTTGGGAGGAAATGGAGGCATGGAAAATGGATAAACGTCTCTAGAAGCTACTTAGCCCTGGTTAGTGGGAAGCATAGAGGTCCACCTGCATCATCCGGGCTTTCACTGGTAAGGATTTCAAGGTCTGAGCCATGAGAAGGAAAAGACACAGCTATGGAACACATGGAGAGGAATAACACATGAACGTCTTTCAAAGAGGAGATTCCCCAGGTTCACTTTGAATAACTAAAAGACCAAGTCAGAATAATTTTCTTCTCAAACACAATATTTTTCATATTTGGTTAATATAGTCTTCATCTCTCCAAAGAGTTAAAAAAAAAAAGTCATTCTAAAGTGTTATGCAAGAATAGGCAGATGTGTTCTTCACATGTCTATTTAATCAGCTCTTTCCAGCAGCACTAAGGCACGAAAGAAAGGTTGAGTGTCCTCCAGAATCCTCAATGAGGGGAGAGCAAAGTACTGTGTGGAGCTCCAATCTTGCAAGATTCCCCAAGCTGGGACACGGCTCCACGATTTGAAAGTAAGGGAGCTAAGGACACCTCCTCCATTCTCACACAAAAGGTACATTTGAGGAGTCGTTATCAATAATTTTTCCAGCTTTTTTGAAAGTAACTCTATTCCAAAGGAACACTGCTTTTGTACATCACAGGTTACCTTTTTAGTGTCTGGGGAGGTACAAGCAAGAATATGAGATGTGAGAAAATATCGTACAAGTGTGTAGGCATTGAAAGGATGTTCCTTTCACTGTTCAATTAAACCCAGAAATTGCTTTTGTTAGTAATTTTCCTTTACTTGTTCATTTACTCATTGAATTCAGTCACTTTAGAAATGGCTGTTTCTAATACGTGCAAGCAAGGCACTGTGCGGGAACAGTGCGGATATTGGGGGCATGGTCTGAACCATGGGTTCTGCCCTTGGGGAGTCTCCAGACCACTGCAGACTATACATAAGTGGCTAAAACGATGGTGTGCATACACACACACACACACACACAATACATATAATACATGCTTACATTAAACACTGTGAGTTAAGAGGACCAAGAGACATAATATCCAAGTATGAATTCTATTTCCAAAGCACATGCCAAATCTGCCCACTTCCCTACGTTCTATCTACAATCCTCTTAATCTAACCTAACCTCGGCTCCTGCCTCATTATGACAATAGCTATCTACTTAATCTTTCTACTTCCACTTGGCCCTCCTTCAATTTAATCTCCACACAGCAACCAATGGTCTTTTAGAAACATAGATCATGTTATGTCCTCCCTTCCATAAAACCTTCCAGTGGTTTCTTAATGTATTAACAACAAAATTAAAACCCTCTGTTCTGGGCACAAAAGGCACCACCCATCTGGTTGACCCCATCATGTTCCATTCCACAATTTCCCACTCTGTTCCAACCCCTGTGCCTTGCTTTCCTCAAATGCACAAGCTCTCATTCCTGCCTCATGGACTTTCTGCTCTCTCACCTTGGAATGATCTATCTTCCAAGATCATAAAATGTCACTTCCTCAGACAGGCCTTCCCTGAGCCCCCAAAGCAACCCAATGCTTTTTTTTTTTTTCCATCATTTTATTCTACATTTCTGCAATGGATTTGTTTCCAGTTGATATTTTCACATTTATAGTATTACTTGCTTTTGTCTGTTCCTCCCCTCCACTAGAATGTAAGCTCTGTGTGGGTAAATTTGTCTTATTAATCACTGTATCCCTCCCATTCAAGAACAAAGTCTAATGTACAGTACACTCTCAACAAACATTCATTAAATAGTGAATGAAGCTCTAAAAAAAGAATATCAGGACAATTTCTGAAAAATCAGTACTAAAACAAGGAAAAGGGGAGATGCAAGGGGCGGAGACTGGCATTTTCAGATATCTGAAGAGAAACCTAGAGGACAGTTGTGAGGGTAGACCTAAGATCAATGGGTAGTAACTGTAAAGGTAATTTCTGCTCAAAATAGGGAAGAATTTTCTAGCAGCCCCATAACACACACATGGACTAGCCTACCTAAGGGGATGGGGAGGCCAGATGAGTGCTAGGGCAGAAGGAATACTCTCCAGGAATTTAGACATAGGTTGCGGGGCTGGACCAGACAACGTTTAGGGTCCCCATGGAGAACCTGACTGCCTATGGTTCTTGGATCCTCTGACAAGTCTTTCCTCCCACATAGTGAGGAAGTACTGTTCAGAGCAGGAAGCCACAGATGGTCCAGAAGGATCCTGCTGTGGACTCAAACTCTTGCTGGCAGCTGCTCCCAGGGCTCTGTTGTTGTAATAATGTCCCTGGAATCAAAAGACCAAAAGAAAGTCCTCAGGCTTTGGGCAATCCTCATTCCTTGTCTCCTAGTTTGACTAAATTGTATAGGATATAGGTCTACAGCCAAAAGCATTTGCAAGGAGACAGATGGCAAGAACCTAATGAACATCATGGGCAATGACAGAAAGCCTCTAGGGGTGAGGACATCCAGCATCTATACAGCTCCACCTCTTTTTCACTCTACAAAGCCCAGAGGTCTTGAGTGTGGAACACAAAGTGAAGCTCTGGTTGTGTGGCCTTCCTGGGAATGTCAAGCACTGGCTTGTTACTAAGGCTCGCTTGCCAATGACACACAGACCCCAGGAGATGGTTTAACTCTACTCTTGTCTCAAAGCCCTTCCCAGTGACTCATAACTTTGACACCAGAACAGCTGGGCCAGCCAGCAGGAAAGAAGACATACAGATGTAGCTGGCTGGAATTTGAGGGGTAACGGGGCTCTCAGCTGTGCAGTCAGTCTAGTATCCTGCAGTGGGCTACAGACTGTGGAAGTCTCCCCCTCTGCAGACAAGTTGTGGGTGGGGACATTGGCTCTGTCATGACCGTCTCTCATCCTACAACACTTGTGTGTTTAGAATAGAAAGCACTGCAGCTCTTCCTCAATGGCAACTTGGGGGACGTTTTATTTCTTTTGGGAATATTAGATCCTTGAGCCAATCCATCTGGAGAAGGTATGAGAGAGAGTACTCTGGCCAGAACATACCATCTACCCAGATGTCTCGGCTTAAAACCGAGCTCAAATGAGAGAATGTGTGAAAGGCTGAGACGTTAGAGGGGTTAGGGAAAGAAATGGATCATTTTTGTTTCTGATAAAAACATTTAAAACAAAGATTGACTGACTGCCCTTCCACTAACATAACTTTAGATTCGTTGATTATTCACCAGGAAAAAAGTATGAAACATATATGTGTAAAATGCTCACTAGAAATGGCTTGCTTAGGCAACATTGTGCACATTGAAGGTACTTATTAAATATTTGTTGATTTTGATCCAAATAGCTTTGGGTATTTTTAAATATCAGTGCATTGAGTACCCCAGTGATTGTAAAGGGGGTTATTTTTGTTAATGAAACTTGAAATACAAGCCAAGACTGATTGATTTTTTAAAGTGTTGTGAATATTGCAGTTCTCATACATAAGCAACTAGTAACAGTGTCTCTGAGGGAGGAGGACTAGGAGGTCAGATTTGGGTAAGAAACTCACTTTTTATGTTGTACTCTTTTATGTTTTATTGACAATATTTTTCTTGTGCATGTGTTTCTTTTTTAGAACAAAATAAAACTAGTTACTATTTTTTAAACTCTTTGTCTCTAGAGACAAACCTGGAGCTTAGACCTACTGATAACCTGCCAGTTCCCACTAAACTAGAAAGAAAAAAGGATTTTTCCCAGGATCCCATCTCTTCCCAGTATGGTCAGCCAATAGTAATATTCTGGAGTACAGGATGCGGGTGAGGGAATTTATAGGCATTGTGGTGTCAGTAGTGATAATTCTAGTTGATCTGTGACGCAGATGGATGTATGTGGCGGCTGGTGGTTTACACAGCACTGTAAACCTGCCTGCGTGCCATATGAATGGCTGCCTCATTTATTAGCTTTCAAATAAAAATGTAGCAAACTCAAATTGAGAACGCAATGAAGTCTAACAAAAAGAATCAGATGGGCTCAAAGCAAATAACCTTCATATTTTTTATTCTATTTTCTATAAGTGGGATTCCAGTACCGCAGATGGGAATCTTGTCTTCCCCCCCTTCTCTATCTGCATGTTGATTTCTGGGCTGCCCCCATGTTCTCTGGCTTCACTGGCCTTTCTTCCTGTTCACTTCCCACGGCAAAGGAAGCCCAAATGCTGCTTTTGAAGCATCCCCAAAGGACACCTGACATTTTAAAAGCTGAATGAGTGTCCTCCTCTGGGACAGTCATCTTAGACCATCTCATAATGACTGCTCCCAGAGAAGACAGGAGATTGACTAAACTAGAGAGAAAAAAAGACTTTATCGGGAGAGCGAGGAGGGCATTGTGGAGAGGTGCCCACTGTGCAGGGATGTGATCAATGAAAGCTTCCTCCATCCCATCCCAGTACCCTTTCTGGGAGGTGAGCTGCACATGACCGCCTCCTCTTTTCTCTTTTTATTCGTTTATTCAACACTGAGCTAAGCGCTAAGAAAGGAGCAAAGGCATGCTTCCTCCTTTTTTGGTTCTTCTTCGCCTCAGAGCCGAGTCTATTTCGACCACTTTGAGGTTGCTTTTCTCACCGAGTGGGTCACATTATGCTTTTTCTCTTGGGGTTTAAGGTTTTACTGGGGTGGGAGACAGCAGTTTCTTTTCTTTTTGAGACAAGGTCTTGCTCTGTTGCCCAGGTTGGAATGCAGTGATGCAATCTCCGCTCACTGCAACCTCCACCTCCCAGGTTCAAGCAATTCTCCTGCCTCAGCCTCCCGAGTAGCTGAGACTACAGGCACGCGCCACCGTGCCCAGCTAATTTTTGTATTTTTTGTAGAGATGGATTTCATCATGTTGCCCAGGCTGGTCTTGAACTCCTGGGCTCAAATGATCCACCCGCCTCAGTCTCCCAAAGTGTTGGGATTACATGCATGAGCCACTGCACCCAGCCTACACAGCAGTTTCGGATTCCAAACTGGACTCCAGCTTGAACCTTGGAGGCAGGTGGCACCCACAGGAGTGTGCATGTTCTCTTGCCTCACTCCACCAGTACGTGCTGCTCTATCCATAACCAAATGCAAAAGTACATATAAAACTGTAAGTATAAACCAGTGCTTTCCAAACTTGACTGCACACTGGAATCACCTAGAGAGCTTCAAAAATTAAAGATGCCTGTGTTCCACACCCAGAGATTGTGACGTAAGTGGCTTGGGTGTGACTTGGGCTGTGAAAAGTTTAGTAGACCCCCAGGTGATTCTAGTGAGTAGACAAGTATGGGAGCCGCTGATACAAATACAAATGGCATCCATATTACAATCTTAATCCCTTCCATTTCAGTGCCTTCAGCCACAGCCCAAGAATATTAACCATGATTCAAAGACCTTTACTTGTGCCAGCTGCATGGAGTGGCTTTAAAAATATCTAAGTTTATTTCATGCCCACCTACCCTCATGCCAACCCACTTACAAAATATAATGTAATCCATTAAAAATTACAGGGAGCCATACAGAAACTTCTTTTCCAGCATGGGGCGTGCAAAGTATTTCTAATGCACAAACAATAGGTATGTTTTCTTTTATGACAGGGTTGAAATAAAGCAGACCTAATTATCCCACCCAGATGCTATGGAGAAGAAGCCGTGTGAATACTGCATGAGGAAGCCTATCTCCCAGTCTTATCAAACCCACTTTTCTCTTCAACTGTGCCCTGGTAACCTGGGAAATATTATAAATTTTGATTACTGATTGCTGCATTGTTAGTAACTGACTATTTATCATCAGTAGCTGGTCACCAGTGTCAGTCCAGACTTAATTATCTCAGCTGAAGGGAAAGTAACCCCATGAAAGAATTGCTTTCCAATTAAAGCAGAATGGAATATATGATTTGTCTCTCTGACGATATCCAATTCATACTCCTTTTCATGTTATTTGTATTGTCTTCTTTTCCTCATTACAAGCTCAGAGTTGTGAATCTTAGGTTCCCTAGCCAGAAACACATAAATATCAAGAGGGCAGCTGCCAGACCTCTAAAAAAAATCATGAACAGTCACCACCAAAAACATAACAGTACTTACAGAGTTTCCACTAGCAAATGCTACACTTAGGGTTAAAGACATCTTTCAGCATACCATTTATTTTCACAGGTTCCTAACCTCCTATAGAATGTGTGTATAATTACATGGGTAATGTATACACACACACACACACACACACACACACAATTTTTAGAGTTTATTCTTTAGGGGTTAGGATCAGATGCTCTATGCTGTGTTATAGCTATTGGGTCAATGACAAGGAAACAAGGAAACCATTTTTCTACTAGCACAAGTATTTTAGGTAAAGATCTAGGCAATGGCATCTCTGAACTCTTCATTTTTCTTATCTTGTTTTTGCCATTAGTTTGATATTTATTTTGCATGTCTGCCCATTTGCCTATCTAGACAATTCTTTATTCCTGGAGCAAGGACAAAAGTTTATCTTATCTGTGACTAACTCAACCCTGATCACTTTGTAAACATGGCCTTTGAAGTCTGGGTTGTTTAAGAAAATATTTATTGAGCACCTACTGTGTGCCAGGCATGCTCCCGGCACTGAGTATTATCAATGAACAGAAGAGGTCTCTGCTTTCATGGAGCTTATATTCTAGTGGGCTTCCACCCTAGTCCTTCCATTAGTGGTCAAGTGGCCTTGGGTTATTTAATCTGTGTAAGGCTCAGGTTTCTCTGCTCTAAAGTGGGATAATGATGCTTTCCCTTCCTACAGCTGTTATTAGGATAAAAAGCTCCTGGCCCATGAAGAGTGATTTAATTAAGGTAAGCTTCCATTTTCTTCTCAGTCCCCTGTATCCTTGGGGTTGGCACTGGGAAACTCAAAGTATCCTCACCTTTCAGCATTGTGAATTTTGTATGCTTGTTTCCTATACCTATACGCCATCACTTGTTTCCTAAAAACATTTTCTTACTGTAGCTCCAATTTCCCCCTGTCCTCAAAACTTCCCACCCACAGCCTTCTGTGTCTTGCACTGGAGCTGCCTGTATTTCTTAGAAGATGGTAACTGCAGTTTGGTGTTTAACCAAAATCTTGTGGAAACTTAAATTATTGCTTTGGGGAAAGGAGGGTATATTTTTCAGTACCGTGCCAATGTGAAAAGGAGGAATAGCCTATAGTCATTGGTGTTAAGTCATTATTTACTTGGCTTATAGTTCTCTTCCCAACTGCATTACAAACACTTCAAAGGGTGGGGCCGTTTTACTTCTATTTACTTTCAGCAATTTAAATTAAGCATTTATTGTCTACATTTATGAGCAAGGAACTGTTTCAGGTGCTGTGGTCAGTACAAAGATGAAGGCTGGTTGGAGGAAGTAGCACTTAAAAACCTCTCTGGAATCTTTTCACCTAGCAGCCAGCTGCCCTAGGTTAAGAATATGTACCAGAATTTCAATAAACTGCCCCTAACAAGAAAGTTTTAAGAATTTTTCACTCTTCGATTGAATTGGGTTGGTGGGTGAGGGCTTTGGAGGGATGGCTCTTATTGGATCTTCCTTTGCCTTTTTTTCTCCCCTCTTTTTTATCCTTTGTGTCTTGCACAACTCTTCCCATGACTACGGTTTTTCTTTTAAATCATTTTTCTATTAACAACCCCTCCCCACTCCACTTTTCTATCCTTTCCCATTTCTGCCTTGTGAATTTCTACACTTCTCTTAAGACACTCTTCAAACATCACCTTCTCTGTGAAGTCTCCCCTGATTCCCACTGACAACTAACCACTAATCTCTCTCTTTTTTCTTTGAAAATACTTGAGTGAGCCGTATCATAGCCATCAAATTGACATTATTTGTTTACTAATCTATCCACACCATTAGTCAGTGAACTTGGCAAGGGCAAATGAATGTTTGATTGGTAAACAAATGGATTAATGAATGAATAATCTAACATACAATCCCTGTCCTCAGAGGATTTACAAATTATGGGGTAGACAGGTATACGAATAAAAAGCTGCAAAATAAAGTGCAAACACGCACGTCATATAAGAAAGAAAAACGCTATAGATTTTAAGTTTTAATTTTTCCAGGTGGCTTATATTACTTATTTAGCTCACTTTATAATGAACTGATGCCCTTGGAAAAGTTACTATAGATTGCACTAGGCTTTCTTTTTTAAAAGGTCTTAGTCCTGGCTAACACGGTGAAACCCCGTCTCTACTAAAAAAAATACAAAAAACTAGCCGGGCAAGGTGGCGGGCGCCTGTAGTCCCAGCTACTCGGGAGGCTGAGGCAGGAGAATGGCGTAAACCCGGGAGGCGGAGCTTGCAGTGAGCTGAGATCCGGCCACTGCACTCCAGCCTGGGTGATAGAGCGAGACTCCGTCTCAAAAAAAAAAAAAAAGGTCTTAGTGCTAGTTAGCCTCAGAAATCCTATTATATATACACACCCAGGTAACCCACATCAGACTGACACACAGCATTTGCCTTTCTACTTGCAAATACAGGTCTTGAAATATACATGAAATGTAAGATGCTGGTATTCTTACAGTAACACAACACTCACATTCTATGAAATCCCTGACCTAGTTACATTGCTGAGGGCATAGCTTAAGCGCATATAATGCCCAGCACGAGGAAGAAACTGTTATCTTGAGAAAAGTAAATTTTGCATTCCCCAAGTTCTGTATTATTAAATCTGTGACCTTAATTACATTAGAGTAGATATTTTATTCAATTATATGGACAATGAAATAAGAACTGAGAAAGATATAGCTGGCCCAGAATCTCCTGGGTGTGAAAAGATGATGATATTTATTTTGTCTACTCCTGACAATAAAGTTTAAACTGTTACTTAATGCTCCAGCAAAACATCAATTCAAACAGAAGTTAATTCTTCACAGTCATATTTAACATTATACATTTTTTATCTGAACTAAAAAGAAGCAATTGAATATTTCTGCCCTAAAAAATGGATAGAGTTGGATCTTTCAAAATGTTGGAAAAAGAAAATTAAACATGGCGAAAAGACGAATATTGCCAAATTAAACAAATGGATTTGGGCCTTGCTAAATAAAATAAACTATTCCTAATGCTTCAGTACAAGGAAATACACTGGCTTTTTTCTACTTGCACGGAAGTATTTCTCACATAAGCACTTTCAAAACAATGATCTTTTATACCCAATAAGCCATGAAAAGTTGAAAGTATAAGTGACGTTGAGGAAGAAATTCTTTTCCATCTTCTTCCTAAGAGCTGATGTCCTATGTGGTGGGAGAAAGAAGTTGGTAACGTGTACATTTAAACTCAAATTTATACAAATGTTTTCCTAACATATTCTTTGTGGTTCAACAATTCTTTTATTTTTTTCTTGTCAAACCAGTTGGTTCTAATGAGTCTAATTATTAGTCTTCGTAGTCAGAGTTAACAGTATAACGTAACAGTAACGACTTTCAGTTAAAAGTCAACCCTGTGATGCACAAAACCTTGGATAAGATTAAATTTTAACAGCTTCCAACTAATCTACAGGCAGAAGTCCAACTCAGGTGTTACTATTTTAATAACACTCAACTCTAAAAAGCATAAAGCAAATGCATATTAAAAGAGGAACAAAGATGCGAATTAGAGAACCAAACGAAGGAAGGAAAACAATACAGGTTTTTCCTTAATTAACAACTTTTGCAAGATATAAGTTGCAGATAGAATTTCCTTTAGGTCATATCATTTAAGTGAATCTAGTTGTAAAGCAATTTAGAACTCTCCAGGAACAGTAGAGTTTAAATAACTAACCAACAAATGTGTAGTCTTTTCTTTTGCTTCCTTTTCCTTTCTTTACTTCCTTAACAATTGGCAAAATATTCTTAAATTATTAATATAGTACCCGATTTGCTTCTCATTTCCCAATTTCATTCACTAAAACTAAAAGCAAATAGCAAGCCTTAGTAAACTTCTAGCCAGATTTCTTGCTTACAAATATAATGCGGATTTCTGAAAATGCCCAGTTTAAGGGAAGTACAATCCCATAGACTCCAGTACCTTGCTGACCAATGCCCCCTGCCCAGCCCCATCCTCATTTGCCTTTACAATATCAAGCTGATACTGCAGAAGCAGTTGATTGTCAGGACAGCCAGCTCAGGTAAATTAACTTAATGAAACAGATGACTTTGTATGTATTGAAATTGACTAGGCTCAAATATCCACTCAGCTAATGAGCTTGCGATAGGACCCTGGCAGAGGTGTCATCATCATTCTGCCACTAAAAGCCTTTCTGCAGCCCTGTATCCTATCTTCCTGTCTGAAAACCAGGCAGAAGCTTAACAGCCGCCAAGCTTCCAAAATGCAAACAGCGGCAGTTGCCTATCTAAGTTGTGATTGATAGTACACAAAAATACATGGCTACTTCATAGATATTCTAGCCTGCAACAAATTAGGGATCTAAACCTTTGTGCTAGGCAGATAGCCAGTGTATTGTGGGGGACTGCTGTGGCTCTATAATTATATCCAGCCTGATAATAATCCGTTCTACCGCTGTGAATGGCTGTACCCTGGGACTTTAATTTCACCGTCCCCTTCCAGCAGATAATGCCTGACCCTGTGTCACTTTGACTGTGAAACACATGAAAAAGACAAATGAGTTTTTCTCTGACCATGTTAAATTAACTAATGGATTCTAGATGTGAAACTGGCATAATAATAAGCCAAGGCTCTGCTGGTACTGGGTGGACATTCAGACAGTCTCTAAGGGTGTTATTAACCTCATGCATGAAAACAAAACACAAACACCAAAAAAGAATCTGGCCAGTGTGAATAAAGAGTCTGTTTAGTGTGAACAGGGATTAACCACATAGTTTATATTCCAACCAGTTATTTTAGTATTTTGAGACACAGCTATAAGAGAGTGTTGAATTACTAGAGGTGAGGAAGGATGGGAAGGAGGGCTGGCCAGAGGTTGGTTAACAGATACAAAAGTACAGCTAGATAGGAGGAATTAATCCTAGTGTTCTATAGCACTGTAGGGTGACTATAATGAACAACAACAGCCTATTGTATATTTTCAAACAGCTAGAAGAGCAGATTTTGAATGTTCCTAACACAAAAACACAATAAATGTTTGAGGTGATGGATATGCTAATTACCCTGATTTGATCCTTACACATTGTATGCATGTATCAAAATTTCACACAGTATCCCATAAATTTGTACAATTTTTATGTGCCAATTTAAAATAATAATAAAGGAGGGAAAAAAGAAGACCACGCAGCTGGAGAACATCAGAAGCAGGATTAAAACTCAGTTCTCAATGGTTCTAAAACCATGAAGAATATCCATAAATCCACACTGTTTCAAAGAAGAAAGAGAGAGTGAAAAAAAGAGCTGTTTTATGGTCTAAAACTAGGCATTAGCTGAAGGCAAACTAACACAGGAACAGAAAACCAAATATTGCGTGTTCTCACTTATAAGCAGGAGCTAAACACTGAGTACACATGGACACAAAGATGGAAACAATAAACACTGGGGGCTGCTTGAGGGCGGGTTGGGGGAGGGAGCACAGGTTGGAAGGCTACCTATTGGGTAGTATGCTCACGACCTGGGTGACGGGATCGTTCATATACCAAGCCTCAATGACACACAATTTACCCATGTAACAAACCTGCACATGTACCCTCAGAACCTAAAATAAAGTAGAAGAAAAAATAAAAATAACAACAACAACAAAAACTAGGCATTAATTGAGCGATTTTATAATCAACATTTCCCTCTTTCCTTTCAGAGTTGTATTTTGTTTTCAGAAAGTGGCTACAATTCAATATCCTTGAAGATATACTCATTTGAACTAAATGTTGTAAATGTTAAATATCTTAGAAGAGAAAATGACCAGTGTTTACATTACTTTCATTCCAACATAAAAAGGCACTATTGCTTCCAGTAATTAGTAAAGGACATTATAATCTGTACAGAGAGTAATTGTGCAAATTCCAGTCTTGTAGTTATGTAGGCACTCCCTGTTACACATGGTCTTAATTTTTAATATGTATTTTCTTTTAGCTCGCTAAAATATTACAGATTTCATATTAATGCAGCTGAAAAGATAAATGTCCTTTCCCATGTTCCCATCAGAGGTCTGTGTGTTCTGGGAGGTTAAAAAATTATAACTCAGCTGTTCCATACCGTATTAAGATTGAAATTTGGCATCCCAGATGTGAATTTGTTTCCAAAATGAAACAGAATCTGGTAAGCTTTTTTTAAGAGAAAAAAATATTTTAGAAGCTTATTTTTAAAGTAGACTCATATTGGGTTTATGGGTGCTTTTAAGATAAAATTGTATATAGTTTTATTTAAAACTGTTTGGACTTCTGATGGGTAAAACCCCACATTTATCTAAAATTTTTACCTTTAAAAACAGGCTAATGAAAATCCAGAAGTTGCATTACCTTTCTTAATCAGTGATCAAAAATACATGCTTGCCTTTTCTTTAGGCGGTATATTTTCAAACAAGCTCTCTCTGCCCAAGAGGAATTTATTTTTGCAAAGTAATATTTTATTCTGTGTTTACCATATGTTAGACACAGATCTAGCTCTTGATGTGTAATGACTCATTTAATCCTCACAATAGCTTGAGATATATGCCATTATTATCCCCATTTTACAGATGAGAAGACTTCCCAAGGTCACATGCTAACTAGTAAGTTGGGAATAGGGATTTGAACCTGGGACAAACTGGCTCCGAAGCTCACATTCTTAACTGCTATGTGTATTGCCCCTCTGATCATAGTCATTTCCCTAATCTTACATTCACTAAACATTTAATAAGTGCCAATTAATCTATGTGGAGGGCATTATACTAGAGTTGAGTGTGGGGTTGGGGGAGGCGGTGGGGATTGGGAGGATCCAGAGTAGAGAAAAGGGGTCAATAAAGTTTTTTTAAAAAACGCAATCCCCACCACAGTTCTGCAGGTCAGATGGACATGACTCAATGACTAAACACAAAGTAAATGCTACATTTTGCAGATTGGTCCCTCCAGTTTTGGGGAATTGTAGGACCTGTAGTGCAGTGTCTCTGAAGCACTTAGGTCGCTCTGGATGTTATGCCTAGGCCCAATCTACCTTGTGGAAGGGCCCTCCTGGTCAACTGGAGACATTTCCCAGGACCTTCCTAAAAACACTCAAAATCTGGTGGTGAAAGTCCTTGTGTAACATTCTGAAACTAGGCGTCCTCCATCCCTTGCTCCTGTTAGATATAGTGATCCCCAAGTTTCTCTTCAAAGAATCAGTATGTCAGTATGTTCAGTCCTCTTACTCTTTGATTCTCCATTTTAAAGTTTAACACTCTGGTTCTCTTCGTCCCCTTGCTTCTAGTTTCAGTAAACAACCTTTTCCACCAGTTTTAATCAGTAGTTCACATCTGTTCCCCAGTCACCTGCTCTGTCCTGACTCATCCTGGTCACCTGCTTTGACCTGAGTCACCCCCACCTGCTCTAACCTAAGTCACCATTAGTTACTTGTTCCTAACCGTCCTTCCCACCAAACCACTCACCCCACCACTCTGGTTCATACCCCTGCTCTCTTTAAAAGAGCCAACTGGAATTAGCTTAGACTGTGCAGTCCAACCCTAGCCAATAAGGGAAAGACACAGCGGTAGGGACCACCTGCATCAGGAATAAGAACCCCTTCCCCTCCCTTGTTCAAGTGGTGTGCTCTCGCCATTACTCTATTCAAGAGTCACACCCTTCTATAGAAGTAAAAATTGCCTTGCTGCAAATTAAATTTATGTTTGAATGCTATTTCTTTGTGGCACCGAGGAACAAGCATTTCTAACATTCTCAACCTCCTAAGTCAACACCATTTCTTGATGTGATTTATGCCAAACACTTAAGACACTGCTGTATTTTGGATGGATCAAGCCTACTTAATCTTTAATCCTAAAATTGAAAGAAGCAACTGGGGGTCTTCGGTATAGAAAGTGGGGTCAGGCGGCCAACAAAGGGAATATGAATGTATATCCAAGTCACTCAGAAACTTTTATGCAGGTGCAAGAAACTTACGTCAAAGTGGTCATAAGGCTGTTTAATAGGAGACAGACAAATGTAACTCCACGTTTACTGCTCGAAACCAAAGCTTTGTGTGAAATCTTGAATTTATGGGGAAGGAGAGAGGGTAGCCTGTAACCTACCTGTTGTTTTCCTGATCCCTTCCCCCCAGTCCTGAACTCCTGGAGATTGAGCCCCTTTGGGCTTTGGTGACCCCATCATTGGGGTATGTTTATTTGATTGTTAATTTTGCTGTACCAGACACTCCCTTTCCCATTTTCTAACCATCTTGTAACGCATGCTGACTCTTTTCCCTTCCCTTCTCTTTTCCCTAGGAAAATCAATGAATCAGTAAAGACATATCGGTACTGGAAAAGAAAAAAAAAAAGTCCTCTGTATGTCACGGTGCTTTGTTATTTTTCTCTCAAACTCCAGTGGACATGAATAACAATCCCTCTGGATGTGGTTGCTCTGAAAGAGCCGGGCTCTTAGCATTTTGTCACACTTAGCCAATTGTTAAAGTATCATTAACAGGGACCCAGACAGAGATGACAGGTGTAAACAGTTTATAATTTACAAAGTGCAGGATCAGGTTTCTGCACCCCCTCTTCCAAGAGCTCTCAAACACATCTTAACTTGGCCCTGTGTAGGCATGGCAGAAATTCTTACAGGATTGTTTGAAAATAAATCCTATCATGCAACTATTTGGTAAAGTTTTGGCCTTTTGATCTTTTACTGTTAATTCAAACTAGGCAAAGCTATGAGTTAATTGCTAAGTTAACATTTCAAAATGCTCTGTACAACTAAATACACACATGTTCCCTGGAACCCTCTGAATGGGCTTTCTACTCTATGTCATAGATTTCCTTCTTTGTTTTTCCTTCTTTTTTTTTCCCACTAGTGGTGCATTGGAGATTGCAGGTTTGAAATGCCTAACAGTTGAAGAGACTCGACACTGCTGCTCTGTGCACAGATGTGGGATTTCTTATGCCTTTTTAGTCAGACCTACTTAGCTGCCTTCTGCATTTTTCAACGCTGACATGTTTCGGTAAAACTTTGACTAACTGGAATACTTGGGGGAAGGGGGTTTCTGGCTGAATGACTTCCTGGTTAAACTAAAAGTTATTTAGAAAGCCCTTTTTATTGAAAATCTTTCTAAAGTATATCAGCATACTTTACTCTTGAGTGAGGCAGCACTGTCAGAGAAAAATTGTACAGTATGTAGCTGTTTGGAAGGACTGTGAAACAAATTTAGCAAAGCTACTAACCACTCATCAGCCTTTCTCTTGCTGGAAAGCAGCCCCTCTCAGTATCCTGAGGCAGCTTAGGATGCCAAGCCCTACTGCTCTCTTCAAAATTTATTTTGCTCTTTAAGCAGAGGCCTGGATCTTTACCAGGGAACAAACAAAGGTCCTGAGGCCACCAGCCCTCACCTTTCATCCCTCACACCTCCAGGCTTCACTCCCTCCAGTCAGTCTCCACTTAGGTCCACGGCTGCCCCTCCTTCACCTGTGCTGGGAATTCATTCTCTCCAGCCTCCCCAAGGCAGCCATCTCTATGCCCTTTCTCTGGTAGTTTCATTCTCTCCCAATTCACTGATACTCCCTAAATATGCCTATCTCCCTATTCCAAATGAACCTTTCTCTCCACCTTTTCTTCTCGTGAGGGCAAAGTCCTTTTCTTCATTGCTAAACACCTTGCAAGGGTAAGCACAACCTATGTTTACTTCCTAACCTCTTATTCATTCTAAAACTATCTTTTATCTTCCTTCTGTAACCTCACCAAAACTACTCTCAAAAAAGGCCATCAGCCTATCTACTGGATCCTATGGCTTTATCTCAGCAAGTCTTATTGATTTTTCCTAAATTTAGCTAGAATTCCTTCCTTTCCCTGTCTTTGTTGCCACCATTTTGTTTTGCTGAAATTCACGTGTGCAGCATAAATCAGACCATGTCACTCACCTTCAATGCTTCCCACTGCACTTGTAACAACACAGATACTCCACATCTACATGGCTCACAGCTCTGATGTTCAGCTCTGGAGAGCTCATGCCTCCTTCTCCACCACATTCCAGCCTGTCTTTTGAGTCTCAAACATCCTAGAGCACCCTCTGCTCCTTCTCCCTAATGAAGTCCTCCCCTCACTGCTTCTGGCTGGTTTCTCCACCTTCCGGTCTTAGCTTAAATTTTACCACCTAGGACAGAGCTTCTTTGACCAAACCATCATCTATGTGGGTTCCTGACAGCCCCTCCTCACCACACCACTCTTTTCAATGCGCCCCATTCTCTCCTTTCACGCTAGTGACCATAAGCTGTAGTGGGAAATGAGCTTGTATGTTTACTGGATGGTTGATCTTTTGTCTCCACTAGGCTATGAGTTCCTTGAGTCCTTGGATCATGTCCCTTTTTCACTGGACACCCACTGCTTAGCTCAGGATCGGGCACGTTATTACTGAATGAATGAATGAACAGATGAAGACTTTATACTTTTCTGCAGAGGGCTGTCTAGAATGACTACAGAAATCTGACCAGACAAGGAACTCAAGAAAGAGTACCTGAAGAAATTCAAATTTTAGGTTTTGTAGCATTTTAAATGTCAGAAAGATGCTCACTCATCCTTTCATATACATAAATCAGGTCTCTCAGCCTGGGGGAGAAAAGCATTTAGCATAATACAAATATATATCCTTTTGCAGGAAATACACAAATATTGTGTTGGGAGTAGTGACTAGGATGGCCTGAAGGAAGGAAGGAGGGTAGCCTGGCAATGGATTGCTGCTAGCTCAGTGAGAGGAGCACGCAGCACAAAAGCCCGGAAGGAGAAGGAAGTGGAGTGATGATGGAGGGAGTTTTACCCAAATGGGGAGGCCAAAGTTAGACCAACTAATAAGGTCACTGACCTGCAGGAGAAACAGGGAAGCTGGGTAGAAAGTGAGATGAAGAACTGCAAGTCCTGCACAACACAAAGATGTGTTTGCAGCTGGGTAGGGGAAGAGGACAGAAAGGATTTGGGTGGAGATAAATAGAAACTACAGTGATAAGCAGAATGCATGGTGGCATGAGGAGGCTGCAGTAAGCATGTATGTATGAGTAAGCAGCAGGAGTTTCTAATAAGTATGTGATCTTTGGAGTCTGAATGATTAGAAACTGTGGGCAAGGTAATATCACAGTTAGGCTAACTATCCTATCCTATCAGCTGAGGTTCAAGGGCACCCACAAAGAATCACCATTTATAATTGATGTCCTACTAATTCCACGGGGTCCTGACACACCTTGAAAAACAGGGCTAAGACTGAGCTAAGGGGGATGTTGAAAGAGGCAGCACCTTTCAACAAATGTCCAGTTATTAAATAGGTCATGTTACAACTGCAGGTGTGGAGCTTCTGCTCCAGAGACTGCTATTAGAAATGATTTTGTAAAACAGATTACACCTACTCTCTTGATTTTTCAACAATTCAGATTTTCATATACTGAGACTGCTTAAAGCAGAGTCTTCTATGCCATTCTAAAGCAATAAGATATGCTGGTCATTTTGCATAGCCTTTTAGCTTTTAGGTATTTTTTTAAATGCTTAAAAAAATTGAATACCAACCCCCAAATAACTCAATCAACTCAATCCTATTGACTCAAAAGGAAATGGTTTCAGATAAAAGCCCACATGGCTTTTAGTTCACCCAGTTCTTTCTACCTACAAGTAACATAACAATTTCCTTCGCACAGAAAAGTTCTTAGAATCATCAGTCATGAAAACAGATGTTGGGCACAGAGGTGAAGCAGCAGCCAGCATCAGTAAATTTGCCATTATCAACTGCCCACCGCCACCCTCAACCCCATTCCCACCCCCTGTTGGAACTGGATTAGCCTTCTGGTATTATTTTAAGAGTGATTGGAATTTAATTTTAGTTAGGAAGAGCTGAGTCCATTGTTTACTTACAAACAAACAAAAGAATCCTCTCTCCAGCACTAGGATTCCTGCTTGGCTGGTTTTAAATGGATGAAGCTAACCAGATATTTACCATCAGCTTGGTGAAGAAAGAGTCATTGTCCTGGGGAGCCAGAGTCATGGGAACTCAGTCCACACAGTAATGCATTGCGAACTGTGAGTGGACTATGACCAATCAAAGTCTCACTGTACATTTCACGGAGGTGGGAGCAAAACAGGAAAGAAAAAATCCCCTACGTGCCAGCATGTTGGGAAGGCATCATTGCAATAAAATTGTGAAACTAATGCTGGCAGGCAAACAACAAAAACAACAACTGCCACAAACTGCAATATGCTTATCAGGGTCTGACCAAGAAAAAAGAACCCCAATCTTCCACAGAGGACACTGGCAACAATCCCAGGTCCTGCAACTCCTGAATAGCTCCATGTGCCGTGTTCCCTTCAGGTACTGCATTGTCCGCGGGAGATGTTCTCAGCAGTCAAGGAACAGCTGCACAATGCAAGCAGCCTCTGAATGGTCGAAAAGCTTTTTGTTCAGGCCTCGTGTGATTTCTTTAAAAAAAAAAAAAAAAAAAGCAAAACTGGTGTTCTTTTGTGCTGTACAAAGGCAGCACTTTGCTGACTCCAAGTTCAAGACTCATGGGCTATTAGGAGAGGAAAGATGGACATTGTATTAGCATGTGTGAAAAAAAGAATAGCAGTTCCTTTAAACCAAGTCCATAATAAGAGCAGCCTGGTATTTGGAACACCTACTTAGCTGGAAGCAGCTCCCACAGCAGTTAGAAGGTAAGTGTTTGCAACAATTACACACACATGCACACATGCATGCACACATATAGACCCATCAACAGGGAAGCAGCAGCATGTGTTCATAATAAATACATTTCTTGAGAATAGGGCAGTAAAATAAAATATAATCACAGAAAAGTTAGAACTGGGATGCGTGAACTAAGAGGGATGTGATGTTAGTTTGTAGAGAAGCTGTTCTTCCAGAGAAGTTAAATGACTTACTCAAAGACATATGGATACTTCATCAAATCAAGTTCTTAACACCACTTAGGAAGGATGTCCTGGTGCTTCCTGCTCTGCACGTGAAGCAGTGTTGGTTGAGGGGTGAGGGGGCTGTGGAGACAAGGTCAGGGGTTCTAGCATCAGTCTAATCTGAACTTGAACCCCTAGGATATATCAGTGCTGAGGGTTCAAGTCTAGTGTTTCCAGTTGCATGACCTAGAGAGAAATTCCTTTATTCTTCAGAATTTCGACTGATTCAACCCCAAAATGGGGATAAAGTAACTTGTGCCTTTAGAGTTGCCACAAACATTAAGTGAACAAAGAGTCAACATTAAATAAATGTTGGTGACTATGCTTATTGCCATGAGGAGTAGCCATAAAGGTGGTATTTTCATCTTCTCAGAAATTTCAATACATTTAGAAAAAAAGAGAGAAAAGAAACAGGAAATACACAGAGAATAACCATATAGGTATACAAGTAAGCATACGGAGAAAATACAGAGAATTAATGTAGACAACAGGGAACAGGCCAGGTGCGGTGGCTCACGCCTGTAATCCCAGCACTTTGGGAGGCCGAGGCGGGTGGATCACGAGGTCAGGAGATCGAGACCATCTTGGCCAACATGGTGAAACCCCGTCTTTACTAAAATGCAAAAACTTAGCCAGGATGGTGGTGCATGCCTGTAATCTCAGCTACTTGGGAGGCTGAGGCAGGGGAATCGCTTGAACCCAGGAGGCGCAGGTTGCAGTGAGCCGAGATCACACCACTGCACTGCAGCCTGGCTACGTAGCAAGACTCCATCTCAAAAACAAAACAAAACAAAAAGAAAACAACAAAAAACTTGGACCAAATACTTTACACATGAATATTATGCCTCTTATCCATCTGTATGGGTTCATTGGTTTCAGGTTTTTTTTTTGCAATGATAGGTATTTGTTGATCCTTTAAAAGCATTTTGTCTTCCTCAAGACAATTTATTGCTGAATATTTCTTTTTCTTTCTTTTTTTTTTTTATGAGCAGTGGGTGTCCTCAACTTGGACTGCCAAGACGCAATACCACTTTCTGTCCTGAGATGTCAAACTCACACATGGAGCCACCTCAGTGTGTTGGGATAATGAATTATTTTCAGGTCCATGTTTTCCAAGGTATTTCTAGCACTATTATTTTACATATGTCCTGAAGATAGTTCTGTTCAGAGGAACAGAATTTCAATCAGATGTGTTTTTCCCTTCAACAAGTTTGTGATTTTTTTAATCTGTTCTTAAACTCATTATATATCTGTTAGAATGTACTTCTTAGTAGCTACTCTTTGTGTACTTTTATTAAATATACAAATAATACATGACAACCTTTTCGTGATAAAATAAATAAATGAAATAAACATTTTAGACAAAACTAAAGTCCTGCTTGCCCATCACCTTGTCACCATCACCATCATCATCTTGGACCTTTCACCCTACAATATCCCTGGCCTATTCCACAACAGGGGCACCCTGTTACCATGCTGTTTCCTATGTATTTTCTAGAGTTTTCTTTTCCTTCTTTGCCTTTGTTTGTTTGTTAAACCAATATCCTTTTTTGTTAATAAATTCTTGGAGTTGGCATATTTTTCATTGGAAATAATTCATAGCAACTAAGAAAGTATTTTCAACTGTGTGTTTGCAATCAAGCAAATTTTTCTCCATTATATATAAGATAATTTTAGGCATCTACACCCTATTCTTATCTACCACAACCCAGTGTCACCACAATGGCAATGCTAGAGTTGAAGCCTAGATAGTATTTATTTCTTTGGCCCTAGACAACTTTTCTCAACAGGCTTTTAGCTGTGACGATCTGGGCGAGCTTTAGACAGTGGTCCTGCTTCCTAAAGTTGGAGGCAATCTGGGGTTGATTCTGTAATTTTTGTTTTTGTAGCTTTCCTTCTGAAGTATACATCACATATTCCGAATTCTAAGGTTGTTAAAGATCCATAGACTATTGAGTAGGCACGTAATGTGACACGCTATGAAAGCATTTTCCCTGTTTTGCAATCTGAGAACAAAACACATCATTGATAGTCATGACTTGTAAGAATCCTCTTGCCCCTGCAGCTGTACTGGGCAGTGTGCAGAGCTTCCATCCTGCTTCTTAGGTTGTACTCCTGAGAAATGGCTCCCTAGATTCTAGTATGGTTAACTTGTCCTTAGTGCAATACATTTTAATAATTCTGTGCTTGCGTGTGTGTGTTTAGCCTTTCTTTAATTTTACCCCTATAATCCCCTTCAAATCACACTAAAATATATATAATAACTGATGGATTTCCTTCAACGACTTGATCTTCACCACTAGAATGGTTAACACCATTTCCACCAGTGGTGGAAACTAGTTTTCAGGGTCTTTGCAGTTCGGGTACTTTACATTTAATTATTATTTTACTTCTGGCCTGAACTTTTTGTTAACCTCTTGGTTTTTATATAAAATTTTAATTATTTAAGTCATGAGTCATGCCAGTTTGTCTTCCCAGTGTATCTTCAATTCACAGGAGATACAGAATGCACGATATTGCTTCTGTCTGGTTAAAGGAAATTTTTAGTTTATTGAGTAAGCGTTCTTGGGAATTTTCTCATCTCACTGTTTTCTGTTAGTTTTCCTTTCATTGCAAGTTCTTTTTTTCTTATTTTCTTGTGCTAAACTGCATGCTTTTTACAAAACCCCTTTTCTTCCACTGGTTGGTTATATAAACGATTGCTCTTTACATGCTCAGTCTGATACTTTTTCCAAAAAATGTGATAGGATTCAAATACTCATTATTTTCAAGGCATGTAGTTACTGTAGCAGTAAAACAGTATATTTTAAATTAGGAAAAGTATGCATTATTATGCCTTTGATTCACAATCATCACTTCAAATACCACTTTAAAAGTAGGTGAGTAAAACTTACGGTAAATGCAAACTAAACTAGGCTCTGCCGTCAGTACAAACTTATGCTTGCACAGCATGGAGGCTGTTTTCTGTCCCCTGCCTGTAGATTGCTTCCACCATTTGGAGGTCTCTATACCTGGATACACTCCTGCTTTAGGTGTTCACAAAAGATTCCTTGATTTCTGGCTATAGCTTCAGTTTCTGGCTGTTCCTCCTGGGAAGGCCTGTCCCTTTCATACTGTGAAATCTAGAAGGCATGAATCCCTCCATCATTCCCACAAGTCACTTTAATCTCTACTAGAAACATCATATGGCAAGATAGGGGCTGGGGACAGAGTTTGGCCCCATGTGTCCCTGTTTGCTTGTAATCAAGCATCCCTCATATTTCCTATAGACTGCTGTTGTGTATACGCATGTTAAATACCTCATTTCAAGAGTGAGTGAGAGAGGGAAAAAACTTGGCCCAAACTATCTTTTTTCACTCCAGTGTCTTCCTTGGCAGTTTATTCTCATCTGACTGGCACCAATACCTGCCAACAACTTCTACTTCGGATCAGCATCTTTTGGCACTTAAGATGAGAGTATATTTCTACATGGCTGAACGCAGACAGGAAAAGTCTTATGTAAATAATAATTTCCATTAGCAACACTGAACTGATGTCAAAGTTCTCGATCCATCTCAAGACAACAGAATTCACAATCATGATAATATTAAGATGACAACATAAGTGACTTACAGGGGATATTATTCTGCCCCACTTGATACTATTTGGAAGAAACTACAGGAGTCAAATCTACATCATGTCTTTTTCAGGCTGCAAATGCTTGATAACATTCATGTGGATCAGCGGTGATGGGTGTGGGTGTAGACGGTGAACACAGCAGTTGAACCACATGCTAGCCTGGCTACACAGAATGCTAATGGGTGATGATCAATGTGTCCAGTGCATTCTATATTCAAAATATGGCAGATTCAAATGAACACCACACATCTTTATCTCAACCTACTGTGTCAATTTTCAGAAACGCTAGAGGTAAGAGCGGTAAGAATCACCAATATTCTTATTTGCTTTTTTCATGTTTACCAACATTCAATAACACTTGAAAGCAATGTTCTGAAAGGAAGCAACGACATACTAACATGACATAATAAAGTGTTAAACACTGTGCATGTTCCTATACTAAGAGGTCACCCACACAAGTTCATTCTGTTAGTACTAAGTTTGCATTATTGTAATTACAAGTTCAAACACTAATTAATAGTTAGAGCAGACCAGGTGCAGTGGCTCACACCTGTAATTCCAGCACTTTGGGAGGCCGAGGCGGGCTGATCACCTGCGGTCAGGAGATCCAGACCAGCCTGGCCAACATGGCGAAACCCCATCTTTACTAAAGATACAAAAATTAGCTGGGCATTGTGCGCCTGTAATCCCAGCTACGCAGGAGGCTGAGGCAGGAGAATCACTGGAACCTGGGAGGTGGAGGTTGTAGTGAGCTGAGATCACGCCACTGCACACCGGCCTGAGCGACAGAGTGGGACTCCATCTCAAAACAAATAAACAAACAAACAAACAGCGACTCGGTAACATTTTACCCATGAATGGGTATCTAGGGCAGAAAAAGAACGTAAGTTCTTTAAGATACTTTATTTATCCAGTAATGAAGTCTCATGTGCAGAAGCACATGTCATATCTTGGCAAATGCATTGGTAGTGCCCATTCATTTTCTTCTCGTTATCTGAGGACTCTGTCCCTGCTGCTGGGACAGTAGCCTGGGGAGCCATCAGGCATTGAGTCTCTTTGTATGCCCTCTTCATATGAGATACAGAAATTGGTGTAGACTTTTTTTTAAGACTTTGCACAGGAAATATCAGATAATTATTTCTTACATCCTTTATAGCTGTTACCTGCTAACCAAATCACGTGTCGGACTGGGAATTGTGCACCAAAGTCTGCTACCATAACTGATCAATATTCTGGTGTTTATATAAGTCAGAATTCTGGACACCTCTTTGAAAAATAAAGTATCTTTTAAAGGACATTTAGCGTTACCTTTTTTCCTCTTCATTGCTCTATTGCACTTTATTTCTTCGCATGAGATCCCTCCCCAACTTTTTACAGGCATCTATCATTTTTAATAGCCTTTTTTAAAGGACCCTCACTGTCCCTTTATCTTTCATTAACAGGATCCAGAGAATGTTTGTTTTCTTCCCTCTCATTTACCTTAGACTGCAGAGAATTTAAAAGTAACATGGCCCATCTACTGCATCAAAGAAATAAAAAAAAAATTTAGAAACCCAAAAAAGTCAAATATCACACTCTGCTAGGATTCTAAGAGAATCTGGATTTCTTTGACAGTGGAGTTTGACCATTTGCAGAAAGTAGAGCCGTGGAAAACCTGTGAGGGTTACCATCATCTTAAACCCTGACACAAGCTGGTTTCTGCATCACACTTAGAGAAACAGTAAGTGCCTGGGCTGAATGGCACAATGCATAAGGAAGTGAGGGCAGCAGCTCTCTTCTGTTCAGGACTATTCTGTTTGCTTCACTTCTCCAGCCTGGCAATCACCTCCTTTAATTCCAGAGGCTGCTACTTCAGCAGCACTTGAACCCTTTCTCTGATTTTTTTTTTTTTTTTTTTTTGTCATTTTGAAGATAGCATCATTATTTTCCATTTGCAACACTGAGATTCTGTAAATGTAGGTATATTTGAATACTCACAGAGCCCAAATAGCATATCATAAAGTTGAAGAATTTTTTTTCTTCTAAGCTCATAAAATAGTAGCTTTCTCTTTCAAGATGATGTCAATTTTATCTTTCAACTACTATGGGAGGGATGATTGGTTTTTCTGTGTTATGACTATAACTGGATTCCTTGAGGAGATAGAAGTGCTACCTTTCTATTTCACAACTAACTAAATTTTACTTAATGTTTTTGGAAAATTCTTACAAGGCACTTGGGTCCTGTAAAACCTCCTCCCCTGCTCCCTCCTACCTGGCCTGTGAGCAAAGCGACCCAGTTCAGAAAAGGTTCTCTCCCACTTCAAACTCCACTATGCTCATGTTTTCACATTTTTCTATGTTCATGTTCACTGCAGATGTGTATTAAACTTCCATTTTTCTCTTGTTTAGTTTATACTGAAAATACTTTTTTCTTCTTAGAATAATTCTCACTACTCCGGAAACACAGAAATACTAATATAAAAACAATGCTTATCTCCAACATCTAGACCTGTTATCTTTTAAAATAAGGCCAAGAATTTCATCTTTTAATTGACAGAGTGGTCAAGACTGATTAATACATGATGACTGTTTAATCTTCTCCAAAGGTTTACAATCCAACTAGCTGCATGACCCTTCAGGGCTGTTTTAACACAGATTAGGTAGCAGAAATACCACTTCCACATGCTGACACAAGTTTGTGCTGGCAGAAGAAAAAGAAAAGTAAATGGGACAATATGATAAGGCAAGCAGATGTGTTTTGATAATGTGGTTAAGCCTCAATGCTCCTGACCAAGTCTCCAATGTGGTTAAATTGATGCCAAAACTAGCACGTTTTACTTTTACGTAGACTTTGCAGGCTGTCTCTTCTCTACTTCTCTATTAAGTTCTTTAGTCTTCTGAACTGCTGTTAAAATACATTTGCAAGGTCTTTGCTTATATGACAGTAAATGTTCTCTGTGACATTACTAATGCAGATTAAATGCATCCTAGTAGAAATAGGAAAAAATAATTATCTTTGGCCTCTAATGAAATAACCTGGGTACTTGAATTTGAAGGCTCTCCTTCCAACCACTTCCACTATGGGTGGTCCTTCCTTGTCAAAGTTAGTTTCTAGGATCACTGAGAAATTTCCTTTCTGATCCTCTTTCCTAAGGCTGGTGGATACAGCACTGCTCGGATGCAGGGTCCACGGCATGTGTGCGGTTTACAGAGGTCTCCTGTCTGCCACACAGGACTGAGGTTTTTTGTTTGTTTGTTTTTTGTTTTTGTTTTGGAGACACGGTCTCATTCTGTCACCTAGACTAGAGTGTAGTAGCATGATCATGGTTCACTGCAGCCTCGACATTCTGGGTTCAAGCAATCCTCCCACCTCAGCCTCTCGAGTAGCTGAGATGACAGGCATGTGCCACCATGCCCAGCGAAATTTTTGATTTTTTTTTTTTTTTTTTTTTTTTTTTTTAGAGATGGTGGTCTCATTATGTTGCCCAGGCTGGTCTCAAGCTCCTGTGATCCTCCTGCCTCAGTCTCCTAAAGTGCTAGGATTTTACAGGCATGAGCCATTGTGCCTGGCCAACTGAGATCATTGTATCAAAAAGTTGCAAGAACAAGAACAGATTTGTGATTACTGTGATATCACCATTTCTAGTCAATGTTTCTCTAACCTGGTACTTATTGCCTTTAGACTTTGGCATAAAAGATGAAGTGGTAGCCTCACCCTCCACTGATAGAGGCAAGTATGCCAGGGGGAAAGCAGTGTATTTACATACCACTGTTAAATATAGTGAACCCTAAGTTTCTCTTCAAAGAATCAGTATGTCAGTATGTTCAGCTCTCTTATTCTTTGATTCTCCATTTTAAAGTTTAACTTCTTGGTTCTCTTCACCTTCTTGCTTGTAGTTTCAGTAAACAACTTTCCTGCCAGTCCTAATCAGTAGCTCACATCTGTTTCCCGGTCACCTGCTCTGTCCTGACTTGTCCCGGACACCAGCATTGACCTGAGTCACCTCTGGTCACCTGCTCCGTCCTGACTCATCCTAGTCACCTGCTCTGACCTAAGTCACCTTTAGTTACCTGTTCCTAACTGTCCTTCCTGTCAAACTACTCACCCTACCACTCTGGCTCATACCCCAATAGCCAGTCGGGTTTAGCTTAGATTGTATGGTCTGGCTCCAGCCAATGGAGACAGGACACAGTAGCAGGGACAAGCTGCGTAAGGGATTAAAAATTGCTTCCCTCGGCCGAGCACGGTGGCTCATGCCTGTAATCCCAGCATTTTGGGAGGCTGAGCTAGGTGGATCACCTGAGGTCAGGAGTTCAAGACCAGCCTGGCCAACATGGTAAAACCCCATCTCTACTAAAAATATAAAAATTAGCCAGGCGTGGTGGCAGGCACCTGTAATCCCAGCTACTTGGGAGGCTGAGTCAAAAGAATTGCTTGAACCTGGGAGGTGGAGGTTGTAGTGAGCCGAGATTGTGCCATTGCATTCCAATCTGGGGGACAAGAGCGAAACTTCATCTTAAAATTGCTTCCCTCCTTTGTTTAGGTGTGCTCTCACCATCATTCCATCTGCTAGGAGCACCCTTTCTGCAGAAAGTAAAAATTGCCTTACTGAGAAAATTAAATTTATGTTTGAGTGCTATTTGTGGCACCAGGGAACAAGCATTTGACATTTCTAACACCACCTAGTGGGCTTGGCTGCTATGGAAAAATGGCAACTCCAAATGGGAAAGTGGAGACAAGAACTGATCTAGTCTTTGGATGAAGACTTGGAGATGCCATTCAAAAGAGGTGCTCTGAAGACAGGCATCTCTTTATCCTGCCATCTTCGTGGCCCTATATAGTTCTGCCATTCATCATAACTCTGCAGGGTTAATGGCGTAAGTCCTCATTTGCCTTTTAAAGTCCAGGGACACAGTAGAGCTATCTTAGGAGGCTAAGATAGTTCTTAAAGGGCTATTAAGCATTTTGGAAACAAGATGCTTCAATAAAATAATAAATTATTTCAATAATAAGTATGTGTTGGAAACCAAGGGCAGAATCTTTGTTTACCAGAGTCAAAGCTCTAAAACCTAGTGATAACCATAATCCCAAAGGCCACTGAGATTAGGATCACTCTTCATATTATCAGGCTTTCTTATCTCAGCTCCATTTGCCCACATGGCCTTGGGGCTCTTACAGAAGTACTGGCTTCCTATGACACAGAGTCACAAGCACAGTCACAGGCTTATAAAGGTCCATGTTATGACTTCCCTGAGACACTATGATTGCTTTATAACCTGAAAGATAAACTACTAACAGACATCTGTACATGATTTCAATGAGTTAGCTCATTAGCTAAAAAGTCTGTTCCTTCTTTTCCTATGATAACCCTACTACTGCACCCCATACTCTATGTTTCCTCACATCTTGTGTCCATGTATTCCTTCAACCAATGCTTCTCAAATATGAATGTGTGTGCCAATCACCTGAAGATCTTGTTAAAATGCAGATTCATATTCAGGCACTCTGGCATCTGGCCTGAGCATCTACATTTCTAATAAGCTTTTGGGTGATGCTCATGCTGCTGGTTCAGGAGCAAGGCTTTAGATTACTTGTCAAGCTGACCATAGGGATATAACTGGGTAATTACTGGGAGCTCTTTTGTGCAACCAGCAGACCACTGCCTGGAAAGCCCCCACACTCATTACAGATCCCGATCTTAACTCCACTCCATTGAACGTAACAGCACAAGGGAGAATTACAGTGCTTCCAAAACTCAGAGCCTGCAAACTATACTGAGCCCACCCATTTTCCCTGATTCCGTCTCCTCTCACTTTAACCATTCCCACCTCTTTTTATTGCTCATTATCGCTAGTCTGAGCAAACACAAGCTTCAGCCTGATAAGCAATCAACTGACTTTTCCATAAATATAGATTCTCATGGAAAAACAAAAAGGAAAGGGAACAAAATAGAAAGGTGTTATATATTGAATTTATTTTAGGTTCCAATCCTATTTTTTTTCCTTAGGCTGATTGCCTGATTTCCATTAAGTCATTCTGTTTGCTGTTTGCCTTTGAGTCAGTTTTTCCTGGTGGTCTAAAAGGACTTTAAAAATTTTTTTAAAAATCTATTAGCCTTAAAAGAATTTATCTTTTTTATTCTAGTGGCATTAAATAAATGCTGGCTAGTACTGTGGGCATGCGTACAAGTGTCCTGAAGAGGTATAGCTTTGATGTTGCTGAAAAATCTCATATTCAATTTTATGGAAATCTTTGCTTTGATCCTTCCAAGTCATCTTTATTGAATTCCTAGCCAAAGCATGGACTAAACCCTCTGAGTGTATTCATCCTACATTTGTATGTTTATTTTTCAAGATTCAAACATAGAAAATTAACTCCTAAGAATATGAAATGCCAGCAAATTTCAGACATGTATTGCAGAAAATAAGTGGTCCTGACACATTATTAAGGTGAAAAAGGGCAATATTTTAAAAGCATTCATCATTTTTCCCTCATTTTTTAACTATTTCATTAATATTCTCTAAGTAATGTACTGATTAAGAAGAGGTCTTTGTTTTATCTATTAAGAAAGCTTCTGCAACAGAAGCTTTTATTTCATAACAGTATTACTAACAAGCAAGCATTAAGACTAGCTAATAATGTCTTTGGATCTAAACCAGGGGATAAAATTCAATGATGTAAACTGCTATGTATCTGATACTTAAAAAAAACCAGGCCAGGCGCAGTGGCTCAAGCCCGTAATCCCAGCTCTTTGGGAGGCCGAGACGGGCGGATCACGAGGTCAGGAGTTCGAGACCATCCTGGCTAACATGGTGAAACCCCGTCTCTACTAAAAAAAACACAAAAAATCTAGCAGGGCGAGGTGGCGGGCGCCTGTAGTCCCAGCTACTCGGGAGAATGTCGTGAACCCGGGAGGCGGAGCTTGCAGTGAGCTGAGATCCGGCCACTGCACTCCAGCCTGGGCGACACAGCGAGACTCCGTCTCAAAAAAAAAAAAAAAAAACAAAAACCAACCAACCAACCAACCAAACAAAAAGCCAAATGGTCCCCTGACTCAACACCCGTGAATATAAAATGTTCTGCAAATAAGGAAGGAACATGATCAGCACTATTAATTAAGGTATATCATACTCAGATCCTTGCAATATGTAAGCTACACTTTGAGAGAAGCTAAAGTGCTTTTAGGGGCTACAAATTAACGCCATCTCCAAAAGTGCTAAACCTTATCCCCAGCCTCACATTTGTGCTGGGGACTCTGACCTCCTGGCTACCATGGTTATTTTGAAGACCACCTACCCTATCACTTACATTTACATCTGCAAACAGGGATGTCTGGCAGCCCTGAAACTTAATTTCCCAGTTTGGGGTTGACCAGTCCTGAATTGGCTCCAAACCTCTGTGGTATCAATACAGCTGGACACTACAGGCCAGTTACAATGCCTTCGTCTTCCTTGACGGCTTTCTTTTCTTGACTTGAGATTTGATTTATGGACCTTAGTTCTTGCTTCCAGAGAAGACTATCACATTCTCGATACTGTACATTTAGATGCCATGCCCCAGGTGGCTGAACAGTAGTTCTCCAGACTCATGGTGCATTTCAGTGAACATCACATTTCTCATCACACTGGAGCAGAAAACTTGCTTTGGAGTGGTATATGGAGTGAAGTTCCAAGGTCCTGCTTGGGTTCTGGAAGGTGACTATGGGCTGCGAATACATCTCAGGGTTTCTAGGAGTCAGGAATTATAAAACAGGCTTCTTGGTACTTGTGTTACTTTCAAGGCTTTTCTCAACTTATAGTGTATAAATACAATGCTACATACCACGGAAAAGTTAGTGTTGTGCTTAAATAATACATTTTCCATTGACATAGCTTCTTCAGCTGAAGAGTTTTAAGATATGTTTCCAAAAATCCCCTTTCCAATGGGAAAATTGAGGCCAAAGAACAACTGCCCACAGATTAGACCAAGTCAACAGAAGAGATAAGAAAACAACCTTATTCTCTCTGCCTGGATGGCTTCAATTCACCTTAAAACAGTATTGCTTTGCACAATTCTGTTCTGCAAAAAGGTTTTATCCAATGGCATTATCCAATATCATTTTAAATGCTATGCTTAAATGAATGCTGCCTTGGAAACTAAAATAATAATAGGACAGGCCTGGCCTTCTCTGTATGCAATTTCTACTTCTAGAAAGAAGTATACAATAAGTAAAGCATGATCTTGTAGATAGAGTACTCTAAACCACTGATTTAAAGGTTCTCAGTGCTAGCTGATGGAAAGACCAAATAAGCACATTTCAGGCTCTCTGATGAATCAACGAAAAATAAAAATAAAAATCATTATAAGCAAACAACAAAATGGACCTGATAAATCATCTCTTAAAAACTAGATGGAAAAAACATCACACGCTAAATTCCTTTAATATTGCCAGGGACCTACTAAAAGCATACTTTACAAGTCTTTATTAGCCTCTACATTTGAGAGTCTGAATCTAGAAATAGAAATTTCTCTTGGAGTCAGAGAGGTGAGCATTCATAATGGAATAAGTTCCCCCATTCCAAACCCTCCCATAGCATATGGAGAGCTCAGCACTAGAACAGAAGCACTGAAGCCTGGAGAGGAGAGATTAGAAGCAGGAGGATCTTGATCATGCTTATCTCCTAGAGAAGACCAGACTACCATGAAGCCCTCATGGATTAGGAAGGCGAAACAAGAATGGGGAGTTGGTATGGAGGTAACTCAAGCTGAAACCCCAAGGACCCACGGTTGTCTATCCTCTGACTGCAGGTTATAGAGGTTAATTTTCTTTTCATCTCCACCAACATTGCCCAGAGAAACAAAATATAAACAGAGGTAGACACAGGAGACATGAAATAAGAATAATTTTATTTATAATAAGTGGGAAATTACCCTCTTCTCTTCTAACAAGGTGTACATATCCAATTACTGTTAACAGAATATGCCATATCAGTACTTTTCTGGTGACAACAGGAATGCAGTACACTCTTTATACAAAATTCACAAGGGAGTGTTCCCATCCAAATCATTCATACTATGTACAAATTATAACACTTTCCAGAGTATTTAGTAGTATACAAACAATAATCAGAATGCACAAACAATACTCATGCACTTTCACAAACACCTCTTTGCAAAGTGCTACCTGTACGACTGGTCACAGCACACATTACATTCAATTAGCTGTGACCCAGAAATACTGGTTGCATTGCTCCTGGACCTTCTAAATGGTCATCCAAATGATCATGTTTGAGTCAGTGATGGATCCTAAACTTGTACAAGCAGAAAATATGAAACTGAATTGCTTTCGGGTTTCAGTGGAAAGGGACTGATGGTTAATGAGTTAATTCTTTTAGAGGCACTTTAAATCACAGTCATTGTCATGTTAAAATATAAATGTTATTCATATTCATTGATTATTTTAGGTCATTCATTTTCAAAATATTTCGTCTTATGACTACTTCTAAGCCTCCTTGGTTTTTATTTTAAAAGCAAAATCAACATATCTACTGAAGGTTAGTCACAAATTTCACATTGTCAGCAATCTCTAGATTATTTTAAGAAAGGAGAGATTACCAAGAAAATGATCCTCTCTAAGGTTATCTGACACCATTTCTCCACCTTTTGGTTCTGGACATTGAAACCATGTCTGTGAAATAATACTCCAAAAGTGCTAATGTTAACAATAGCTAATGATACAGGAATCCCATGGTAGGCTCTGAGGACTGGAAACTTTGCCTTTAACTGGATTTACTGAACAAATGAGAGGGCAAAAGAGATGATTTTCCCAGAAATGTTGATCTATTCTTCTTTAATTATCATTTTTTGAAGGATCTGTCAGCATGTGCCCAGTGGACATCTCTGCACCCTGTAGCCTGGGGACCTTCCACAGCACCCAGGTGCTCTGCAGTAATAACAGTAATAACAGTGCCTTAGGTTTACCTGGGCTTCAGGCTTTGTAAAAACAGGACATCATTTGATCTGCACCAAAACTCTGAGAGAAAAGCTTGGTTTTCTAATAATCTTACACATAAGGAACATTATTTTCAGGATGATTAATTAAATTAGAGGCTCCTAATATTGAGTGATCATCACAATCACCTGATGGGCATTGACTCATAGATGCCCAAACTTCAACCCTGGAGATCAGGTTTGTTTTGGGCAACCCAGTCCCTCAAGCAGCCTCATGCCTAAAATTCTCACTCTAAACTATAGGAATCTAACATTGTCAAAAGAGGTCATAGATCAATACCAGTTTCAAACGTTGGCATGCGTTAGCACATTCAACAACTAACACTGCACAAAAGGATCATTAGGGAATAGTCTCTGTTCTTGGGGGCCTCAAAGATGAGTGGCTTTATGGAATTCATAAATCATCACTTAGATGAGGTACAAGTACAGGTCATGACCAAATAGAACATGAGTGAAATAATCTGAAGGGAAAAAGTAGAGGAAGCGAGTGACATGCAGGGGCTTTGAGAGTAGGGGAGGTGTCAAAATGGATAAGGTAAGCAACAAAAGTCAAATATGCCCATGTTACAATTAAAGTGTAGAATCAATCCTGCATGATAGAAAGTCTGGAGCACACGCACACACATACACACGCACACACACTCTCTCTCTCTCTCTTTGTAGCTCATCCTCTATCAGCAGAAGATTTACCTTTACAAAGCAGAAGATTTGGGGGGAAACATAAAAATAGGAAACACCTAGTGCTTATGAAGTAACGGGCACTCAAGGGAATGTATACATATGGACTAATTTAATCCTCACAGCAACACTATGAGGCAGATGCTATTAATATTCCATTCTACAGAGGAGGAAACTGAGGCCAAAGGAGCTAGAGAGTGGTGGATTTGAACCCAGGTGCTGGCTTCTCTGCAAGTCATCAGTGACATGCAGTCTCTTCACCCATGCACATCTTTTCCTTCCCACCCACTGCTAAGTTTTGACCTGATTGTTAAGTTCAGATATAACAGGTACCTCAGAGGTTGTAATCACAAGAAGCTTTCTCTTTCAGCTTCCTGTCTGCAATTAAACGCAGATGTGCTACAACAACATCAATAATCCCACTAAAGAATTAGTGTGTCTGGACTGACAACGTAACGTATCAGGAGCCATCAACTTTCTGACAGCTATCATAGGACTTTCAAACATATCTGCCAGATGTTTGTCACAAGGATTCTCCTGAGAGCAAGTCACAGGATTTTGTCTGTAAATTCTGACTGCAGTTTTCTACATTAACCTGAAGAAATGGTGACAAAGGAAAATACAGGCATGCCAATCACTACCCACCAAATGTCACTGACACCAGTCAGAGAATCACTGATTAACCTGGAGAGCACTGCAAGGTGAGCTACAGGCTTTATCCTGCTCTTTAAAATGTCCTAGAATGTATAAAATAACAGTATTTATGGCCTAAAGGCTTCCTCTGATGTACACATTTATTTTAAAAAAGGATTTTGTAGTCAACCACTTTTTTAAATATGTTTTAGTTTGTTAAGTTGAAAATTGCAAAGAACAATATTTGGGTGAAGTGATAAAACACATAACTTTACACAGACTATCTTTTTAGTCAAGAGGAGAAGTTCTATTTTTCCAAGCCAGGGTAAAGGCAGGTGCCATAGAGGACTATAGGAATGAAATGAGATGGTGCATATAAAAAAGCTCTGCAAAACTTTACACTAATTACTTGGTCATTCTCTGGGTCAACTAATGCTTTGGTAATAAATGAAATACTCTGGGTTCATTAAAGGGATGCTCTTCTCCATCCTTCAGCATAGCTACATGAGGCCATGGAGCAATTTAGTTAAGCGGCCCGGGCAGTATAAAGGTGAGACAGCCACCGTCTTGGAGGGAGCATCAGGCCACATCCTCTCTACCGGCAGGAAGGTTCAAAACCGATCTATTTTGGTGAGGGGACAGCTATGGGAAAGCTTATTTATTTATTTATTAGTAACACTTACAGGAAGTGTTACTAATGGGGCACTTTTACAAATCCAATAGAAAATAATTTCGTAAGTATTGCCAAAACGTTGCGAGATGTGACAAAAACGAATACATTTTCATTCCACCATTGCCAAAACATGCTGGAACATTTTAAATAGTAAAATTTTTTATGGATTGGGTGTAGGGATAAGTTACTAATGATGGCAATCCTGTCTCCAGGAGAAAAGCATCTCCTGGCACAGACAAGGGCCCAGGAGGAGTTGGCCGTGCTCTAGGGAGCATTCGCTCATTCCCCAGAATCCTGTGAGTCACCAAAGGACACTTCTCCATTTAGAAAAAAGCAAACTGCTTAGAAAACTATAGAGGGAAAATGAGTACATACAGCACATATGCACATATATTGTTATTAGACAACTACATTATATTACTTTGAATAATACATTACATAACTTTTTATCAGATCTATTTTTTGTGACTGTGTTCAGAAAGTTTTATTAATATATTCACTTTAAACACAAATACATTTCAGTACTTGAAAATCCATTAAGTATAATCTTAGCGAAATTTCTTATAAACCTCGGTGAAACCACCTCTGAACTCCAGGTTCAGTCCCTCAAAGGGATTAAATCTTAAACACACCATCACAACCACAGCTCTGGCGGCTCACACTTGGTGTCATTAGAGTCTATTTAATATGGCAGCTGATGCCTTGTGGTCCCTTGCAAAAGGGGGAGAGCAGAGCCTTGGAGAGAAGTGAATTATAATTGCCTGCCGCAGGACTGTGTGGCGCTGCCTGTGACAGCAGCAAATGGGGAAAATAGGAAGGCATTAGAGAAGGTCTGTTGTACTGATGAAGTGGAATTCCTAGAACACACTGTGCTATAAAATGAGATTTGGCTCCACAGTGCTGGGAGCAAACAATGGACTCAATAGTACCCGGCCTTGGTTGCTGGGCATATTCTAGCTCCTTTAGTCAGAGCAGCCTTTCATTCAAAGGGGCAGGAGCCACACTAGAGAATGGGAAAGAGGGGGTGGATTCCTGGTCCAGAGAAATCCTGAGTGAGATGTTAGGGGGAAAAAACCAACATCCTTTCAACCAGGATGAATAGTACCATGATAAGATAGTTTCTCACACTCCATATGATATAGCAACCACGTCTATCATTTTTTTAAAATAAATAATTATAGAAATGACTGGTGAAATGTGTCCAGCCTTAGCTGGGTTAATACAGATTGTGTTTTGGAAATATCTGTAGTGGAGGATGGATAGTTCTTAAATCTGTATTTCTGGAGAGGAGTGGGAAAAAGAAGACTTCAATGGGTAATGATGGGAGGAGGGCCACAGAGAGCCCTGTAGTAGGAAAGGGCTTTCTACTGTAATAAACAGTAATAAACAGTAGCATCAGTAAAAGTGTTTTAAACCATACATTGTAAAACTACATCCTGCCTTAGAAAGAATTATTATTTGCCGGTACATAGATGGGTAACGGATTCCAACAGTATTAATAATAAGCCAGGAGTTAGAGTTTGTTCCCAACTTGCAAAATTGAGAGGAAAAAAAAAAGAGAGAATGCTTACTCAAAAAGTGTCTCAGGCACTAAAAAGATAGTTGAACTGTTGAAATCAAACTTAATTGTATCCTGTACAAGTAGGAGCAAGCCCTATCTAATGATTTATGGGGCATCAGTTTGCCCCTGAAATATCCACTTTAAAACAGTTTTAGGTTTTTAAAATCCATTTAACAAAAATATTTCCACAAAACTACATCACAGATAAAATATACACATTTATTTGGAGGGGTTCATATGAAGATAATAGGTAACAATTTGTATAAAGTATTTGTTCAAAAAGTACTGCATAGCAACCAACTTTGTGGAGAAGATTCTGCATTTTAAGACTTGCCTTGGTGAGAGGTGGGTGGTGAAGTCCAAATGATCCTTCCTTGGCCTACCTTCTTAAAAGGTTTCAATTAAGTACATACATACAAGCATATATACATATAAAACAAATATTCAATACCTTTTGGGAGTTTCATGTCAAGAAGCCCTGGAACCAAAAATCCCTGGCTATGGAGAAAGCTCAGTTCCCCAACAGGGCCTCCTCCCTAAGCCAGGAGAGGCAGGCTTGGGCATTGAGATGGTCAACAGCAGATGCAGCCCATTCCTGTCTTATTTGTTGAGATTGTCAGGAGGGTGCCAATTAGTGCCTATTTTGATGAAGGTTTTTGTGTTGTGAACATCTGTCCACTAGCATCTGGTCAGGGCCCAAGTCCATTTCACAAGAAACACCAAACAGCTGTCAGATGGTTCTGACTTTGGGTGAATACCAAATGAACACAATCCTCTCTGCTACTGGGAAGGAGGGGCCCCAGTTCCCATTATCCAGCTCCAGAGACACCCAGTCTCCAAGCTGTTGTTAGCACATTCCCTAACCCCTGACCAACAAGTTCCTTATTTTTGTGAATCACATTCTGCCCACCCGAGTAAACTGGAATGGATAAAGCCACAATTAACTCTTGTTTGCTTGAGAGCTAATGATCAGTTCAACCCTTGTTTCTCTTCTTGACTCACCCAACTTCTTTTCTATCTCCTCATTACACCTCAGTGAAGTAAGGGTGAAGGCAGGCTCAGAATAGGGCTTTACTTTCCAAATTACCCACTTTGCTGTTTAGTGGTTCAGCTATTTGATTTTGTGAAGGACAAGTATTTAAGGCCCATGACTCAATTTGACAATTCAGTTTATTGGTACAAGTAGTTAATGCCACATATAACAAAGTTTTATTATACAAAATAAACTTGTTTGTATCTATACATTGGTTTTGAGTCAAACATTAAGTTAACAGAGCCAGGTGCAGTGGCTCATGCCTGTAATCCCAGCTACTTGGGAGGCTGAGGCAGGAGGGCCACTTGAAGCCAGGAGTTCTGGACTAGCCTGAGCAACATGGCAAGACCCCCTCTCCAAAAAAAAAAAAAAAAAAAATTGTAAAAATTATCCAGGCTCAGTGTGCACCTATAATCCCAACTACTCAGGAGGATTACTTGAGCCCAGGAGCTCGGGGCTGCAGTAAGCTATGATCATGCCATGCCACTACACTTCAGCTTGGGCAACAGAAGGAGATCAGTCTCTAAAAGATAAATACATATTTTTTAAAAATCTAATTAATTAACAGAGATCTTTGGGCCCTCTTTGTTAGCGAAAATTCCTGAGTACTGTGTTTCCAAATACACAATCTACATTACCTACAATCTAAACACTGCATTCAGAACACTCACCCAGTGAGGAAACACTTGATATTATGACCTCAGAGTTTCTTCCTCTGAGAACAGAAGACAGGAAGGCTATAGCTCAGGGCCTCATGGGCCTGATAAACATAGGCTCCTAACTGGGCACTGGACCCAACAAAGGCAAATAAAAACTGTAGCAAAACACAGTCACCTAACCCCTAATGCCTTATTTAATATTTTAGAAATATCCAATAGGATCTAATTTAGCTCTCTGCACATGGTAGGCATACACTATATTTCCTAAATAACATGAAATCATGATTATTTACTCAGTTATTTTAAACCAAGCTCTGACACACAAGAGAACATAGAGACAGAAACTGACAGAAAGATTCATCTGGACACTATCATCCCCTCATCATCCTGTCTTTTTAGTTTTACTTGTCAAGAACCCATATCCTGCTGGTGACAAAAACATTGAATTTATCTAATTATATTAGGAGGATTTGGTGTCAAATATTAATAGCTAATTTTTATTGTACCATCATTCTGGTGCATACTGTTTCATTTAATCATCAGACTCCCTTTATGAGGTAGGTGCCATTAGTATCTCCCCTTTACAGATGACGAATACGAGGCGCAGAGATGTTAAGTAATGTTCCCAAGATCTCACAGCCAATAGAATAGCAACCTCCAGAGCCCATACTTTTAACTAATCTATCGTAACACCCCTCTAGAAGAAAAGCTGACTTCCAAGTGTCATTTTGGTGTTCAGCTTCATTTTGTGTGTGTCTAGCACTAATATGGTTTTAGTTGTTCTTCCTGATCTGAGTTTCAAAACTGGAAAATCACCGTTACCAGTAACCATTTTTATAGAACACACGTCAGTCACTCTGCTGCTGTGAGCTGGATGTACTTGGAGTGTTGCAACGTTACCTTCATAATCCACTGAGAATGCCATCATTATACACGCAAAAAATAGCTACTGTGTCTGAAATTTACTCTCCCCACTTTCTGCAGACTCTGGTGTATGCTTACTCTTCATCCAAGAAAAAGCAGAGTTGGCACTATTGTCAGAAAAGTACTTAACACCACCGTTTAGGTTGCGGGTGTGCTTCTCTTCTTAATATCTTTAGAGAATAATCTGTAAAGTGCTTGGATCTACTCTTTGAAGGTTTGGAATAGAAAAATGTGTTTAAGTTTGAGAACTCCTCTCTGAGGACTAATTATATCATAAACTTTGAGGCTGTCTGGTCAAACACATCCCACCCAATGGTGGTTGAAATACTTTTCTTTCTGTTTTTTGAGAAAGTCTCACTCTGTCTCCCAGGCTGCAGTGCAGTGGCACAATCTCCACCTCCTGGGTTCAAGCAATTCTCATGCCTCAGTCTCCCAAGTTGCTGGGATTACAGGCGTGAGACATCACTCCTGGCTAATTTTTGTATTTTTAGTAGAGACGGGATTTCACCATGTTGCACAGGCTTATCTCAAACTCCTGGCCTCAAGCAACTGGCTTGCTTTGGCCTCCCAAAGTGCTTTTCTTAATACTTGTAATTTTTAGTTAAACTAACTGAAGAAGTTCTTATAGCTTTATTTAGACAGAGCTTATTTTATCACATGTAGCTTTTTTGCACATACAAAATAGAAAATAAAAGTGAAGTTAATTGGTTAAGGTAGTCCTAAAACCTGTGTTAGACTTCGTATTCCGGATATGGCTTCAATTCACAGTCATCGGTGTGTGTTTTTTCTAATGTTGTCTTCTATGCCATCAAGAGCACTGGTGATGTGCACATTTTAATTTATTCAAAATCTTTCAAACTATGTATCATAAACTTAACAATCTAGCTGCTGACTAGATGGTAGCATCCTCTGTGTGTTTTGTCACCTTTCATGGGATCTAAACAAAAGTGCTTGTGCTGAGATTCAGTAACACTAGAGGGCAGCCTCCAAGTAAAGTTTGAAACAAGCGATAGCACAACTATGCAATAATGTGGCATGTAATAGATAAATAATCTATAATTCAGTTTCTCGGCATTATGATACCAACTCAAATACGGTGTCCCAACATTTTTTAAAAATCAAATCATTCCTTAATTTTTACTTCTAATATGCCTTTAAAATAAGACATCCAAGCAAACAGTTTCATAAAGGTTCTCTAGAACCTTTCTAGATATTCGGTTTGTTAAAGCCCCTTGAAAATAGTTGATTTTTCCAATCCTGTTTTGTTTTCCTTTTGTTACTCAGCTTCTTTTTAAAATACAGAATGAGAATAAAAACATTCATGTTACAAGTTTTATTTAGAAACCCCACAAAGAAAAATGCAACATGAAAGATAAATATAGAATACCCATCTTTTTTAATTTTTATTTTGCTTTAAGTCCTGGGATACATGTGCTAAACGTACAGGGTTGTTACATAGGTATACATGTGCCATGGTGGTTTGCTGCACCTATGAATCCATCATCCAGGTTTTAAGCCCCGCATGCATTAGAGAATACCCATCATATAAGGATTCTTTTAAATAGTATAAGTATTAGCTAAACTAGTAGAGACATCAAAAGATTCTTCTGGACAACTGTACCGTATCAACACTTAAAGGTTGAAACCATAAAATGAAATTTGTGATTCCCCAATCATCTATGCAATGAAGATTTACTTATTCCTAAGTAAAATATCACTGAACACATTTTCCTGTCCACTATATAAGCGGTGTTCAATTTTAGCACCATGCAGCAAAAAAAGAAAAAAAAAGGCCTAGCTGTCTGATTAACACTGTCTTATTAAATCAACACAATTTAAGCGTTGTGTTTTGTGAACTACATCATCTGTAACATCTCAGTTGCACATGGCAATTTAAAAGATAAATACTCATATAAATATGCCCAATATTGAGATGGGGTGAGAGGGAGAACACATGTATATCTAATTTCAGAATTTAAAAACTTTCATAAAGTAAAATTGTTTGGAATGAAATAAACAGGAACTAGGTGGCTCCATATATGCCCCGATTTTTACATGAACAGACCATTTAGCGCTTGGTCCTCCTGCCCATTTGTAACAGTGGTTTTTATAGATGCAACGAACGTGCTTCCGTCTTCCTCGTGTTAGCCACCTCATATTATGGTATGACTCTCCCTAAGGTTGAAGAAAGTGGTCCCAACTGCCAGATCAAATGGCGACAGTTTAAACATACTCAATCTTAAAAACTTTAGCACTCTTTGTGAAGAGCTGAGGGTGAGCACAATAGGACTAGTGAAAGATTCTCCCCCCGCCTGAAAGCTTGGGAGGATGAATAACTCCTCCCTCCTCAGGCCCAGTCCCAATGGGCCAGAAGATAGTTACCCCCCTGAGATTGAGAGAGGTCATCAGGGTACACGTAGCAATTACGTCAGACTGGGACACTTCCTGTTTAGAGGAGACTATAAAACCCCTGCCCCGTCCTCACTTGGGGCTGACGCCATGTTAGGCCTCAGCCTGTCTGCAGCTAGGGTCTCATGAAAACAGCGCATTGCTCCACACCGACCTGTGTTGTTTGTTGGTGTGCTCTCGGAGTTCCGACCAATAAGAGAGCATTGCAACTAGGTGTTGGACTTTGGTGTTGTGCTTATTATGTGTCACTTAAATACGGTTTATGACAGCAGTTAAATGTTTTGTCTGTAAACCTGGGTTCCTGTCCTGGCCAATGCCACAACCATCCACTCAGCTCCCCAGAGGTGATACCTTGGAACCATTTTTTACTCCTTCCCCTCCCTTACCCGACACATCCAACTGGCTCCAAATCCTGTTGGCTGTACGATGCCAACATACTCAAAATCTGTTTCCTTTCTCCACTCACAGTCCTAGCAGATTTATACTTCTAAAACACGTATCTGGTGACATCATCCTCTTGCTGAAAAGCTTCAGCCACCTGCAGCACCCTGGGCAGAACCCTCCACAAGCTGCCTCAATGCCTCCTCTGTCTTCAGGGCTTCCCCACATCATGTTGTCCCTGTGCTCCAGTCACCAGGAGGGTCCCTTGCTGTTCAGGGGCCAAGTCCTACATTCCCCATCTCTGGGCCTTGCTCCTGCCTTTCCCTTCACCCCACTGTTCCTCCTCCCCCTTGCCTCCCAAATACGGAGACCTCACTCCGCAATTGAAATGCTTCCTCCTTCAATGGAGCCCAGCCTGATCTCCCAGCTGGACAGAGCCACTTTTCGCCTTCTTAGCATCTTCTGCATTCTGCATTTGGGACAGAGAATAGTCATACCTTACACTAGAAAGATTTTTCACATCTCTACCTTCTTCACTAAAATGTGGGCCTACAGTAGGTACGCAAGCAGTAAATTCTGAACTAGTTCATCGCTGTCTCTCTGCAGTGTGTAGAATTTTTCCTTGCCAAGAGTAGGTGCTAAATATATTATCTATTGAATTAAATTGAGCTGCTGCTTTCACTAGATCTAGTAGCCTGAACCAGAGTACAATGACCTTTGTCAGAGGGAAGATTCACTTAGGTTGTGCCATGCAGTCTATTTCATTCCTTGCTAAAAACGTGTTTGTTTTATAGGTATGAGTTGCAAGTCCCAGGAGGATATTCCTGACAGAGTATCTAATTCAAACTTCTGTCCCTCCAGTTCTACCCTGTGCCAGGATCAAAACTGCCACCCTTATGTAACTATTTATTTTTATCCCGACCATAAAATAGGACTAGAAAATATTTTATTTGGGTGATCCCAAATAAAATCACCTACCATTTGCCATTTGATATTTCTTAGGGTGACTTTGACTCAAGACCCTAAGAACCTCCAGAGACAGTGAGTGTCCCCTCCTAGCAATGGCATTTCACTGAGAAGTAGGAATTTAGGTCCCGGTTGCACTAAAACCTCAGATGAAATCCTCAAAAAGCTACTTCTAAACTTGTTCTGTATCAGGATTCACTTCTGTGTAATAGGAGCCATGTGAGAACAACTAGGATTGGACAATTTTAATACTTTTTAAATTTTAAATACTGAGTAAACAACACAGCGATATGGAGGAGCACAAAACTCAGATTCATGTGGTTTGGGACCTTGTCCAGGCCCTTCCCTTACCAGAGGTGTGCTCTTAGGCAAATTACTTGACCTCTTTGAACCTGTTATCTCATCTTTAAATTGGGTGTAATAATACCTATCCTGCCTAACCTGGAGGGTTGTGATAAGACGAAATAAGGCAATGTTTATAAACACACTTTGAAAAATACAAGCACTATATAAACAGTCTTTATTGTTAATAATAACACCATTAAATACAGTCAGTAAGGCTGACTTCTAATTGTATTGTAGAACTCAGCAAGACTAATTTGGGGAAACGTATCTCCTTCCTGGGCAGAACAGCCCTATCTAAACACCTCAAAGCTGGGAGCCAATCTATTCTCTCCCCAACAAGGTGCCACCCAGGAAGGTGTGTTGAGCACTTTAAACATGGCCAAGGAAAAACAATAAAAGATGCAAATACATTATGATTACTTTTCACAGAACAGGCAAGTTAAGACTAAGTATGGTTGACGACTTGCATTGTCCTATTCGTACATTTAAAACGCTTTCATGTTCTACACAGAATTTGCATTTCAATAACAATGTGATAATGTCAAGTTATTCACAACATTTCAAAGGCTTGTCTTGCACACCTGGCATGTTGGAAGATCTGCTGGAGAACTCGATGTAGCTGTTTTCTAGCAGCAAAGGCAATTACATTGTCCTTTTAATTCTTGGGAACGGATGTGTTTGGGCAATATTAACAGGTTTTGTGTTTTGGACACAACAAAATATGAAAACGAAAGCATCACACTCGGAGATATCCCTGGAGAATTAATTAACCAGCATATTGAACATGCTGAACTTCCCCCTCATCACAAATGAGAGGAAACACCTTGTAGATAAAAGTTGACTTTTTAATAGAAACCTTTCCCTGTACTCTGAACATCCCTTTATAATTAAAAAAAATGTATCCAAAAGATGTGTTACCTTTTCTCTTGACTACATATGAAACTACTCTGCTTTTTCTAACTTTTGACATCTCCTCCTTGGACAGAGGTGGGATCATGCAACAGAGAGGACGTTTTTTCTATTAAAAGTAAAGCCATACTGCATGCGGTCAGACACATGCTCTAAAACTTATTTTAGATAACCACTACCCTGGAACACAGTACAGCAAATATTATGAATCAATTTAATTTCGGTAATTTCTCATTAAGGTGCCTACAGATCGGTAAGTCTAATTGTAAAAGCTAAGTATTTATAATTCATAAGCATAATTACACTAAACTAGATGGGTTATATGCTATTAGGGTTTTGTATAAGCTACAAAATAATTGTTCACAGAGAAATTTAATTCATAAATTGGCATTAATATATCTAGCCTTTATTAGACCCTCTAGTTAAAAGTTGAATGTAAATAGCACATTAACATCCTTATTTAGGTTTTTGATATCTGCTCTAAAACTCATGACACAGGAAAAAGTACTTTTAATCAAAAATAAGGCCCACTCTTTCCGGTGTGGAGTCTGGAGACAACGTGCAGAAATGGCACCTCGAAAGGGGAAGGAAAAGGAAGAACAGGTCATCAGCCTCTGACCTCAGGTGGCTGAAGGCAAAAACGTATTTGGTGTCTGCCATATCGTTGCATCCTTCAATGACACTTTTGTCCATGTCACTGATCTTTCTGGCAAAGAAACCCTCTGCCGTGTGACTGGTGGGATGAAGGTGAAGGCAGACTGAGATGAATCCTCGCCATATGCTGCTATGTTGGCTGCCCAGGATGTGGCTCAGAGGTGCAAGGAACTCTGGGCCACAGGAGGCAATAGGACCAAGACCCCCGGACCTGGGGCCCAGTCGGCCCTCAGAGCCCTTGCCCCCTCTGGTATGAAGATGGGGCAGATTGAGGACGTCACCCCCATCCCCTTTGGCAGCACCCACAGGAAGAGGGGTCGCCGTGGTCGCTCTCTGTGAACAAGACTCCTCAAAATATTTTCTGTTAATAAATTGCCTTCATGGAAAAAAAAAAAAAGATGCCCAATTCTCCACATTGTCTACAATATTCCCTAGTTGTTATGTTTAGTACTTTGTAAAGGGTACACTTGGACAATGGAAATGCTACTAGGTCCAGTACTTCTGTAGTATGCTTTTATTTGAAAGAACTGGGGCACCACTTAAAATCTCATTCAATCTTTGGAAGGAATGGCCTCAAATCCAGCCAGAAGCCAGTAAATATCAGCAATTTTGATAGGTAAATTCCTTTAGAATTAGAAATGATTCCTCTGAAGATTCAAATACTCCACACCACTTACAAATTTCAGTTGTTCCCCAAGTGATATTTCATTCTTTGTATGACCATTCTGAAATGATGTAGAATCACATTTTTCATTGTAATGAGAATCTAGTGTGGTTTGCATGGCAAGACAAAAGAAGCAAGTTCATGTCACTACTGGCTGAAAATACTCTACCTAAATACAGCCTCCAAGGCATACAAAAGAAAATCTGTAATCAGAAATCATTAATTAAGGTTAATTAAAGTCCACATTGTATTTGACTGACATCCATACAAAAAGTACTCTTTACTTTTCTTAAGGCTACGTGTGCAATGTTGTGTCTAACCCGACACCCAAGAGTAATCACAATCTTGTTATCATTTGAGAGGAGAATGAACTCAATTCAACAAAATTCTTTTTAATGAAAAAAGCTTTGATCTTAGTTAGTCCCACTGTTCTCCTCCATTCCATGTCTTTTGTTGTTGTTTAAACATTTAGCCTATGCAAATACGGTAAAATGAACAGAACCTATTTTCTTACCCTGCTAAATAATCAGGGGTCCATAATACTGAATTTACAAATGCACATTTTCTTTGCTTCTTGGAGATATCTGAGGGGAAGTGGAGAAGGGCTGGGAGATAATTGAAGCCTCTGGGTGAGCCAGACCACATGATCAAAAACTGCTGTGACACTTAAAAGTGTTTCTCCACAAGAAATTCCGGTGCCTAGAAGCCTGGTGAAGCCAGTAGCAATTAAGGCCATGTTATCCTTTTAATTTACTTCACATTATTGGCCTCTAAAATCAATCCTTTAGTGTGGTTGGGTAAGGGATGGGTCAACAAAATAGGCACGTGCATTAAAAATGCTTGTTGATCTTACACAAAAATTTTGGCAGGCTGGATCTGGAGAAATTTAAAACGCTGCTTTGAAGCTCACTCTGAAATAAAAACTAGTCATTTTCTAGTAAAAAGGAAAAAAATATGACTAATTTTCTAGATTAGTCCCATTTGTAAGGAATTCAAAGTTTCTTCTTCTAAATCAGCCTAGATTTTCATTTATGCTTTACATGTCTTGAATTCAGCACTGTTTGCTTCCAGTGTGAGATTATTTTATGTTTTAATCTACAAAGGAATTAAATTGCTTGGCTTAGACTGGCAGGAGTCCTTGAAAGTCCACTTGAGAAATGGAAACTGAAACATGAAGTGTACCACTATCTGTTACACAAGGCCAAATTTGCCTAACAGAAGCAAGCTGTGTCCTACATCACACGTGAAGCACATAAATCGCCGGAATGTGGGTATGTGTATCACCCTCTTACAGCAATTTACTCCCCAAATCCTTTCTTGACCAAGTCACACAACGTATACACCACTGGAGAACATTTTCTAATCAACCCTACAGTCACAAACCTAAAAAAAAAAAAAATAGCAAAATATTGAAATTATTAAATAAATGAAAAATGTTCATATACTATTCAAGAGTTGACAAAGCAGCAGACCCACCGTCCAAAATGTATGTGCCTTTTGTTGCAAAATACAGTAAAATGGTCTGTGGCTCCTTAGCAATGAGTGTCAAGCGTAAAAAAGGAAAGGTTAAACCTGAAGTAAAGCTCTACATGTTTCCATTGCCAAAATAACACACAACACACAGCAATCATGATGTCATTTTATTTATTTAGTAATCTGCAGAGCCAAAACGAAATTATGAAGCTGAAATTTTAAGCAAAGTCGTGAATGCCCTCATTTACCTCCACATTTGTGAATAGCCTTAATGAAGAGTTTGCACCCCTTTGCTTTCTTGTTGAAATATGAAAGTGACATCAGCCTCTGGACTGTATTTTGATTTTTTTTTTTTTTTTTTTTTTGCCAGCAAGACTGAGCAAGAGGCAAATCCTGGAGTAAATATCAGCTGGATGTGCACATAACAAGGTCCAGGGAGACACTCTCAGAAGTTGCCTCTTTTAATCCAACACTGAATTATATGAGAAGCGGTTTTCAGTTTTTCAGAGCACAACTGCCAAAATAACTGCAAGGCTTGCAAGCCCTAGTATATCTCAAACCTTTCCCAAGACACCCCAACACTATCTGAGGCACTGAAACTATGGCAACCGAATAAGAAAGCAGCCTCCATGATTAATAGATGAAGATCCCAGCGACAGTGTCTAGCTAGGGCCATCATTCATGATACAAGAAGAATTAGCACAGAATCCATCTCGAAAACCATTAACAAGTATTCTTATAAAAATCAACTCCACTGCCATTCTGCCACGTATACTTGAGTTTAGAATGCTATAAACAATTTGGTTTCTATTTATCACTCACTATGCAGGAATGAGAATGTTCTTAGAAACTCAGATGCTCATGTTTTAAAAATAGTGAAAGGCTTAATAGAATGGTTTTCCACCTGGGTATTTGAGGCCTAAGAACAAATACATTGAAAAACCAAAATATGTGAATGAAGTCAAGTGGCTCTCTGGGTAGAAAGGCGGAGGGACAGTTGTTGAATTGTTTTGAGTGTTTTTTTGTGGAATGCAATTTTGTGTAAAGCATTCCATTTTCAGGAAAGGAACATTTCCATTCAGCAGCTCAATCAGTATTCTCTCAGTTTCCTCATTCAAGGACAGTAGGAGTCTGGGGGAGGGGCAGGGAAGTGCTGAAGTCGCTGCAATATTAATGAAAAGATTGAATATTCTTCTTTAAAAAACGAATCAGGAATAGGAACAGGGAAAGAAGAATGGATCCATCACAGAGAGCTTGTCTGTAAAACTCTCATAGAACATTAAACCATAATTAATACAATCTTTATTTCTTCCCAGTCTCTAACAATGTTTATTTTCCAGTGGCATGTTTTCATTGTATTTAATGCCAGATCCTGTTCTGTTCTATAAATGCTTCAAATCAAATCATGGCCAAAGGCTGGTCTTTGAACCGTAGAGGGGCAAAAGGGCTAAGAAAGGGGTGAACAGCACCAATTTTAGAGCTGCTTCTGCTAAATTTTTTTAATTGGCATGGGTTCTTTGAATTTAATTTTCTACAGATGACAATTATAGGTTAGTTGGAAATTCCTAGAGAGCACCCAGGAATATTAAAAGAAAGCTTCAAGTCTAAAGGCTGCATGAGGAAATATCTATTACTAACAATACTTTCAAAGCAACAGTCACCATACCGGCTGCTAAGAAGGATCTGAAACTTCAGTCCTTGCAGCATGTTAATTACTGATTTATCTCACACTCTTTCCATTCCCTTTCCACTTACAGAGTTTGAGAACATTTTATTTCCTACATGAAAATAACTGTAACTCTAAGCCATGGAGGCATTCCTAGAAAACATAATGGTAGCAGGGAATTGTGGTGATAACATCAATTTATTTCCCCTTCAGCTGTGCCTTTTAGAAGTCAGATTTTTCTCACTGATAAGAACTTGTATGACTATCATTTGAATCAAATTTCAGGTTTTGTAGTAGTGTGTCTGTCAGTAGAATAACTGCTATCTCTACTGGGGTCAGCCAATTATTTCCTGCCTTTGGTGTAGAAGGCAGTAGTTTGCTTTTGCTGGGAGATTCACACTCTCCCAAACTGATTTCAAGCTTGGCCAGGGAAGAGTGACTTGGCAGATGCATGGCCACCCTGAAGACCTTCTTGCAGAAGGCCTAGCCACAACCTCCTCAAGGGTTCCAATCAGCAGCCGGGTTTCTCTCCTAAGACAGGTGTGGTCCTTGGGAATTCAACTCATCCCTAAAATAGTCATTATGGGTTGAATTCAGATTCTAAACGTAGGTGCAGAGTGTACATTTTCTCACTAAAATGTTAATAAGTGACAGCTATCATTTTAAAAAAGCTATCCCTTGGGCTCCTATTTGATATAAGACTCTGCTTCTTGTTATTATTACTTTTTATATACAGTGTTTTTTTCCTTCCATGTTTCGGGTGTGATATTTCAAATTCCAAAGTTTCCCTGCTTCCTGTTTCCCTGCAAGTGTCGTGTTCACATGCTCCTCAACTTAAAACCCAAGACATTATGGCCTGTTTATGGTATGAATGTTTATTTCTAGTCCAAAGGTTGTTTCCTTTTGCATCATCTCTTTATATTACAGATTCAGAGCCATTTCCTTTTGTACTATTTCCCCTGCCCCCCACAATAAAGGTACTATCTGCTTTTTCAAAATCCATTCCTAGGGCATTTTTCATAACTACTCTTACTCAAGTAAAAATAATACCTTATGTTGAATGACTGCTTGTTGTGTGCCCAGCATTGTGACATGCATTTTACAGATGTTACTGTGCTATGCATTTTAAAGATGTTATCACATTTATTCTTCTCAGAACCATAACATTATCATCATACAAGCACTTTGCAAATGAAAACTGAAGGAGAAAAGAAACTGGCTTAAAGTCCCACTGTTAGTAAATGGCAAAACAAATCCATGTATATTGTCTGTCAAAAAAGCATGACTTCAGCAATGCCTCTAGAGCTGTCCACTACATTCCCTCCAACACTCCCTTCACATTTATTAACTTCATGCCACAAAATCTAATGAATTTGGCCTTGTTACAGCAAAGATGGAAACTTCTAGTAGTCCTAGTTCACCCTGACATATCTGTGTTACATTAATGATTACATTGATTTGAACTATTTCAGAATTTAACTGAGCAAAAACAATTACCTTACTTTTAAAATAATTCCTGGCAGAGTGGCACTCCCATGACCTTGCCTGATTTAATGATCATGTTGAAAGCAATGTTTCCTTGACATGGTTGGTGTTCTAATTAATAAAGTTGCTATCCATGCTCTAAGTGAACTGTACAATTTCAATGAATTCAAACATATTATTTAGTTGCATGATGTGATTTACACTAAAACTACATGAACAGTGTATATTCTTCTAAAAATAATTTAGAAGATGAAGTAGGATCTCTGTTATATCCAGGGTCTGGAGTGGGAAAGAGGGGGTTAACATCAAACTTCCCAAATTTCCAGAGTGCGTGTAATATTTCGCTAAATACATTCACATTCATGATTTCATATTCTCCCAGCAATCCTATAAGTTGGGAAGAATAGGTTTACTATTCACAATTTTCAGTTAAAATAATGCAGCCTCAGGGAAGTTAAGTGATTTGTCCAAGGTAGTAAGAGTCTGGAACCCAAGTCTTCTTGACTCCAAGTGCAGAATCCTCAACAGCAGATATACTGTACGGGTACGGGGAAGAAACATGGGTTAATAAAGTATGCTATATTCTCCTGACAGAAAGTTGAATTTTAAAACTACTATTAGCAAACTCCAAAAAAACAAGAACATTCTGTGGTCAGTGGTTAGAATGCAGAACAAATGAGGCCAGGGTCAAAAGCTCAAGCCCCATAAATGCTGGCTGTCTTCTTAGCTGTTTCTTGGCAAGTTGATTTTACCTAACTCAGACTCCCTCCAGTTACAACCAGGTGTCTCACAGATGTGTGCTCTTGGACACAGGAGGGGACTGGGTGAGAGTGTGGGAATGAACAGGCTCCAATCCATCACTACCACTGGAAAAACAACACAGTGAATGTTCCACTAATGATGCATGAGCCATACCACCTATGTGCTTGGAAGATTATACACACACACACATTCATGCATGAAGTATCTCATTTGATAAAAACATGATATAAAAGGCAGACAAAATAGATAAAATAAAGACTAGTTGTTTGCAAAAAAAGATTCACTGTTTATTCATTCAACAAACACTTGTTATGGATGGCCCATGATGTGCCAGGCACAGTTTTAGGTGCCAGAGTGAATAAAACCTAAAAATGTCTATCCTTATGGCATTATGTTCTAGTGGAAGACAGAAAATCAACAAGGACAACATATAGTTTGTCAGACTGTGAAAAATGCTAAGAAAAAAATAAGGACTGCCAAGCAGTGGGGAGTTCTGTGGGAAAGAGTAAAGTAAATAAGGGGATCAAAAGGCTTCACTGAGAAAGTGACATTTGAACAGAGACCTGAAGAATGTGAGAAGCAAATCATGTAGCTATCTGGGGAAAGAACCATCCCAAGGCATGAAAGAGTAAGTCCTTGCAAAGGCCCCCAAGTATATGCAATGCTTGACAAATTCAAGGAAGCCCAAGGGGTGGAGGTCAGAGAGGCGGGAGCCTGAGTGCAGATCATGTGGGGCTGCAAAGACCAAAGGAAGGACTTGGCTTTTATTGGAATAAGATGGGAAAATATCTGAGCAGAGTAGTGATCTGATAGGGCTTAGTTTAAGAAAAAATCACTGCTGTGTTTTGCCTGTTGCATTGAGAAAAGAGCAGAGGCAGGAAAGCTAGTTGGGAAGCTGGCATGAAAACCTAGCAGGAGAGGACCATGGCTTGGCCAATGTGAGGGCCACACAGAGGAGGATCACCTGAAGGAAGCCGGCAGGCATTCTGAAGGTGGAGCCAACAGCATGGCAGCCACCATGGATGTAGGTGTGAGAGAGAAGCTTCAAGGAGAACTAAACTCAGGCCAGCAACTCAAAGAATGGAGTTGCCATTTACTATGATGGAGAAGATTATGAGAAAGGCAGATATGGGGGAGAAAGATACAGAATTAGGTTTTTTAAACCTAAATTTGAGACCTCTATTAGGTTCAGGAGGAGCTGCCTACCCACTAAGCGCTGGTTTTTTGTGAGGTCCAGGAGAGAGGTCTAAGCTGAAGAGGTTACTTGGGAATCATCAGTGTATTATGGTTTGATATGATACCCTCTATTGGTGTAAATGGAATTATTGTAATAAAGTTTTGCAAGAGCTCATCTGTTTCACAAAGCAAGATACCCTTGTGTATAGACTATATGCAACAGTCCCATGGTCAGAAGTCCTGAACTCCTCCCCTTGAGGTTTGTGTGGTATGACATCTCATTTGCTCTTTTCAAAGGGATTAAATGCCCCCCTCCTTTCTCCACCTTACCATATCCCCAAGAGGCAACCATGTGGTTGCCAGCAGAGAATAGCTCAGTTGCTCTTGCAGCACATTTTAAAGCAGATGAGAAAAGCCTTCATGCTGAAATAGAAATATCTCAGAGAAAACTTGGCTCCAAGGCATCCCAAGAGAGTGGGGGGTCCTGATATGGGAGGGCCCAGCAGAATGCTTCAAGGCATCACCTTCCTCGACATGCACAAATGTGGCTGCCATAACACAAAGCTCCTATATAAATATGTCAAGGAGCACTCGTCTACTCTAGGAGGACAGAAAATTGTCTAAACCTAAAGAAGGGTGTGGAGAGGGGCAGTGCGGAGATAGGCTTTCCTAGGCATTGCCTTACACAAATGGCAGATGCCTAATTAAAGCATTTGCAATTAGCTTAGCTTGTTCTGTGATTCCTTCCTGCAAACAAATAAGATGGAGAGACTATATTAGCTCTTGGCAATCTAGTTCTAAAAAAACTTTCATCCCATCATCACTCTTTTGTCCTGTTCTGAAAAGAGCTGAACCACAATGTACACAGAATAAACTATCTGACTTAACTCCTGGTTCAAAATAGTATTTTTCCTTCCATTTCATATAGGAGTAAAGCATGACTACTTATTCTGAACCTAATACAAGTTCTTAATTTGGATGCCTTATTTTTATTTGGTGAAGATAACAGTCTTCCTGATTCTCGCTATGCTTCTGATTCAACACATTAGACTTCACTGTGCAATGTTGCCCGCCTACTCAAAATACAATTGCTGTATGTGTTTAATGTTGGAAAAAGCATTTACTAAATTTTGGAAGAACTTGAGGGGTGTGTGTTTGTGTGTAAATAAAAAGGTGCACTTATGGATGCCTTGTAATAACCACTCACTTGATGGCATATATATTTTTTTCACTGTAGGGAAAATAAAGAAGTCCACTCTGAGTGGAAAAACTATTTCATTCATTCGACATTTACTTGACTGTTCTATAGTGATTCTTACAAAATTTTAACCTATTTAAGAGTAGTTGTTATGTCCAGTAAGTATATTCAGCTGACGGCTCCTCAGAAATGATTTTCGGTATCTGCTTAACATTTACATATGTGGATTATATGTGTTATTGAGAATGTAGCACAGCTCTAAAAGGTGATAGCTGCAAAACCTAACATATGGGGAAGGTTGTCACCCACAAACACTGTAAATAAGAAACATAAATAAAGTAGAATGCTTCTTTACAACAAGTTGAAAAATGACTTCTAACACAAAAGTAAGATTTTAAATTTGATGTTCATTCTTTCCTGCTTTAGACTGGTTTGCAAAGTGCCTCATTCAAGAACGTCCTAAAACCAAAATAGTAACAGGGAGCAAGGGTTACTCAAGATTCAAATAAAAATTACCATACACACAAGCATGGGTAAACAAAATTCAAATAGCTAGTGCAATTATTTTTTAATAGATAGTTTAGGTTAATAGGTGGAGACATAGTTCTGCCACTGTATTTAAGGTTAGGTTAATAATTAACTTTGGTGCCTGGAGTAGTTTAATCAAAGCTTACTGTAAATCATAAAACTGCTCCATGCAGACTAAGCACAGCATTAAAAAGTCATACAAAATTCTTGCAATCTTGACCTCTGGTAGCCATTTGGGTATGATGTAATAAAGTGTAGAGTATTTTCATTCAGAATTAAACATAGGCATCTTTACTTTGGGGAGAAAACGTAATTAAATAATTAATTAAACCACCAGTCTTCCCCGCCATCACTGTAGCGTACCACGGACTCCATGCCCAAGATGTGTCCACCAGGGGAAGGACGACGAACAATTTCAGGACTAAAGAAAGACAAGGCAAAGGCACTCGACCTTCCCATCCTGGAAAGACTTAAAAGCCAGCGCTGGGGGGCATTAAATAGCTTTTCTGAGACCTGTTGGCACAACACTGCAAGTGGATTAAATGGCTTTTCAGATCTGAGGTAAAGAAAGTTGTGCCTACAAGCGCGAGTGTGTGCGTGTGTGCGTGTGTGTGTCCTTGCGCGCCTGTGTTTTAAACCTTTCACAGATCGCATTCAGTAGCGTAAAAAAGCTGAGCGCAAAAAAAGGAGCGATCCCACTGTGGCTGTGCCTGGCCACCGCAGTTCCAAAGCAGCCACCTTTCTCTCCAAGACCGACGCGGAACAGCCTGCAGGGCTCCCCATTGCGATGCAGGCCGGAGGCTCCCTGGAAGTGCTTGCCCTAGCTGTGAAGACAGCGCCTCCAGTCTCCCATCCTGCCCCGCTCCACGCACACCTGGCTCTGCTTCGCCCCTCCCTGGAGAGACACACTGGGAAATCGTGCGCGGGGCGCAGATGGCTCGGGATGCTGCGCTTGGAGCTGGCTGTTTGCAAGCCAGCAAGTCCCGGCCTGTGTCCACACGCACCTTCGTCACAGCCTCTGTCCACAGTGGCCGCACCTGCCTCCAGGTCCTGCTTCCCCATCCATCCCTTCCCCGACTTGCCCAGCAAGTACTGCGGGCCAGGAGGTTCCACTCTCCAAAGGGCCGGGTTCTAGCTCCTAGCTGCATCCGGAGCTGTCCGCATGATTCCCTCCAGGTCCAGCTTCCCTCAGACTGCACACGCTGAGCCCCAATCCGGTCGTGCCTGCCGCCTGGCTTTCAGGGAAACTTTCCAGAAGCGCCTGGTCTACTGACCCCGCCGCTGTAAAGTGGGAGGAGGCGCTGGGCGGAGGGGCGGCGAGGGAGCGGGAAAAACAGCGGAATCCCGTTTCCTTTCCCGACGTCCACAACTACCGACGGCTCCCTGGCTCCCCCCGTACCGCTTGGGTCGTGCGAGGAGGGAGGAGACCTCAGGATCCTGTTTTGCACTATCTCCCCAGCGAGGAGCTGAGCAAAACGCGGAGAATCGGGACAAGAGACACTTCCCGCCCCAGCAGGATCAGGCAGGGTGGGTGGGCACTACCCCGCTTACTCTCCAGCGCCCCATTGCTCCCATGGCAGCGCCCTAGGACACAGTGAGGAGTCGGGACAGAGCCCTTGTCTGGGTTTCAAACCCAGGGCCATCTCCTGCCAGGTCTCTCACCCTTCCCCCTCCTGGGTCATCTTTCCAGAGCGAGACCGCGCTGATCCAGGAGGAGGGCGTACCGTGCGCCAGCCCGGTGCAAAGGGCTCGGTGTCTCATGAGGGACGCAGTCGCGACGGGCTATATCCTTGCAGCTCGAGTTGGGAGCTGCGGAGGAGAACAGGACCCAGGGCGGGGGCGCCGCGTCACCCGAACGGCTGCTCCCGGACACTTATTCGAGCAAACAAAGCCTGGAACCTCTGGTGGCAGCGGCCACAGGAGCCAGGATCTCACCAAGAGACAGGGCGCGCGGGTGCCCAGGGCCATTACAAGTTTCTCGCACTCCACGGAGCCCAGCCCAGACCCCACACTGACAACAAAAGATTCTCTCCGCTTCCACACCGTCTCCGCGGAACCCCTTCTCCCACCTGGCTCTGGACGAAAACAGCGCTGTTCTACCCAACCCCCTCCAGCCCTCGAGGGCAGAACCCCTTCCTCCGCCTTCGACACCGGGCCAGGGAGCTTCCGAGAATCCCACCCTCTAGAGCCCGCTCTGCTCCCTGCTTGGCCCGCGTGAGGATGAGCCTTGGGTCTCGCACACACACACACCCCCGGGAGGAACAGCCATACGCGCCGTCGCGGCCCGGGGCGGCGCCGGGCGTGTGCGCAACGCGGGTGGGAAAGCTCTCGACTTGCAGCCGGGCGTACTCTGGGGCGCGGGGCTTGGAGGAAAGGCAGGCAGGGCTCACGGTTCCCCCCCAGGACCGGGCAACGCTCGAGAAACAGAGACAAAATAAAACGCAGGCACCACAAAGCCGACAGCACGCGCTAGCCACGGCCCCGGAACCCTCAGGCTGGAGTTCTGCTGCCCGGGAGGTGGGGAGCGCCGGGGCGCCCGGGCCGTACCTTTTCGGTGCATCGACGGACAGGCGGCCGGGGCTCGGAGCGGACTGGTACAGCGTGTATCCCATTTAGTAATCCATTATCGAGGGGATCTCTCCGGGCCGCGGGCTGCGCTCTCTCCTTCGCAAGCCTTTGTCATTCCTACATGTGTGCTTGTCTCTTTGGGGGAAATAGTCGCGGCGACTACTTTCTGGGATGCAAACGCGATGTGTTCATCTCCAATGACGAGCGGAGAAGGGGAGAGGAAAAAAGAAAGAAGCCAAAAAAAAAAAAAAAAGAAGAAAAAGAAAAAGAAAACAAGGAAGAGGGTAAATGTTCAAGAAACTCTTCTCCAAATGCAAATTCCACTTGGATTCCACTCCGGTGAGTCCCCTTGGTGGTGTCTGCGCCGATTAACAAGTCATTTCAGGGCGGGGGGTGGGGCGGGGGCTGGGGCAGGGGTGCAAGGCTCTGGCCCGGCTCTGCGGCCGGGAGCGCGGTGCCGCGGGTGTGGTGATGCTGGACGCTGCTACACGCTGCTAAGCGGGCATCGCGGGCGACCGGCACCGCGGAGGAGCGCCGCTGCTGGGTCCCGAGCGCCTGGGCAGCCGAGTGCGCGGGGAGCGGAGTTAGAGGCAGCCTCACCCCTTGCCGCTCACTACTCCTCTGTCACCGGAGAGGCCGCCGCTCCCGGGCGGAGCCAAGTCCCGGACTGGATTGCGCAGATCGGACTCTCCTCCCGCTACTCCGCCTACTTTGGCTGGCGTCTCCTCCGACCCAAAGGAGAGCTGTGGTGTATGTGAGTGTGAGCGAGCGAGGCAGAGGTGGGGAAACTACGCAGGTGGAGCCTTGGACCAACTGGCCAGCGCCGCTTCCTTCCACCAGGATTCCTGGCCCCACCGCGCGCTAGGCGGAGGCTCAGCGGGGGCGACTCCGGCTGGAGCCCAGCCCTCACCTCCCCCACCCCCACATCTGCTCTAGCTAGGAAAGGAAAAAAAAAAAAAATCCCGGACAGCATTGCTGAGTCCTGCCAAATCAGAAAAATAAATAAAAATAGACGTAGTGCAGGAGCGAGTTACAAGAAAGGTTTTGTTCATCGATTTTCTTAAATGGAAAAGTTTTAAAGGATGAGGGTAAGTGAACGGCGAGCCTTTCTGATTCTGATTACTGTTATCAGGAGGTAGATTCCAGAAGCGATGGACGCTCTACGTAGCTAGAAGAATTGGATAGAAGCCGGTGCGGTTAAATATACACTTGGAAGATAAGAACACAGCTATTAGTTACGCACATACACACGTTAATAAAGCATGTGAAGTAAGCAAATAAACTACAGTGTAGAGAATGGCGTTTTTAACGAAGGCGATCTATCTTAAAACTTCTTAAAGTTTACATTGTGTGGACTGGTCTTAGAAATAAGTAAACTTCAGAAATAACACGCAAACAATTCCAGTGAGAACCCAAAAGCTTTATGGAAGAAGAAAATCGCAACCACTTCCAAGGCGCTATTGTTATGATCACACGAAGAATGGCAGGCACTGCCTTCCTTCACCACTTGAACTTTCAGTAGCTACAAAGTCTTGCAGTTACAGGCTTGTGCCAACTCGTCGGGTCACACCACGTTCCCCTCCCCCTGCCGCTGCGCCCCGAAAGCAACTGCGCGCCGCGACTCTTGCTCCCCAAGGGGTCTTCGCCGATGGTGAGGACCTCAGTCGCAACCTTTAAACAAAGTAACACCGGGCGACCCAGCAGTTCTCGGAGAGATATTTACTGGTCATGGAATTGGCTGAGAAAAGCCAAGTGCGGAGGTCGGGGTCCCAGTCCCACTTAGGCCGAGTTCCTTTATATTGGAAACTGTACCTGTTCCCTAATTGGGACTAGGACCACTAGTAAGTCCATGTTCCCTTTTCTGTCGCTTCTGCAAGTACAGACATCTGCTCAAGAGGCTTCACGAAGAATAAATGCACACGGGTCAACACCTATTTCCCCCCACCACTACCACCACCTGGAAAAGGTAGGGAGAATGGTAGGAAAAAAAAAGAAAAAAAATAAGGACTTCTGCTGTTCTCCAGAACTGTCAGCAGGGGCCGCTATCCCCACCTTTCCCGGGCAAAGGCCGCTACAGACTTGGGGTAGTGGGGGGCGCGGCCCTAGGTGCGCGCGCAGCCCCCGCGGCTCCGAGAGACGGCCTCGGGAGGGGGTTGGGGAGTGTGGAGCGGTGGGTAGGATTGAGCATTCCCGCGGGTTGGGTGGGGGCCGGCTGCGGGACGTCTCCTCAGAATCCCGCGGGGTTCGGAGAAGGATCTGGAGGCCAAGACGGCTCGATACCCGGCTGCGCTATTTAACACCCAGATTTTGGCTGATGACTGCCGGGTCAGTGCGAGCTGGTCCCCTAGCTCGTCCGTGCGCTCCAGGCGCGGTACTGCTGCCGGGTAGTCCGGCCCCTTTGGCCTCCGGGGTTTTCTGTCCCGCGCTCCACCCAACCCCGGTCGCCGAGGCTCATTCTTCGCTCCCCGCCGCTGATTTACATGCTAATTGTGTCTGGGAAAAGTTCTTTAATTGGTAGAATTAGGCAGAGCAAACGAATTGTTTCACAGGCCGAACCAAATTAATTTCGAGTTTAGCTCCTTCCCTTAGAGAAACAAATAATTAGGTTGTTTCATTTGCTTTATGGATATACTGGAAATGCCCCACAACGAGTTTCCGGATATTGTTTAAAGGGACATTATTTTTAATATTAATACTTGCATGTTTACTTTGTAGTAACGCTGAGCCAAGAAGCGAGCGGTTAAATTTACCTCATTTAAAATTATAACATACGAGAGTTAAATAATTGGAGTCTACTTTTCACGGTGAAGAAATACCCCCCAGAATCTTCCTAGCACTCGCTAGATCCTAGTCTCACCATCCAAGTAGGAGCCGGTCCTTCTGACCACGTGATATTACATTTCCACCTGCCAGAAGAGATGCTCCCGGAGCTGGAAGAAAAGCCAGCTATTGTCAGGCTCCCGAAACCCTCAGGGGAGCACCTGTGGGGAAGCCAGGCGATGAAATCTCATGATGTCATTTCCCCATATGTGCGCCTCAGACTCACTTCCAGAAGCCTGCCATACGTTTTCAGTAAAACCACTGCCCCTTGAAAGCCTTTGAAGTCTGCAATTTATACCCTGTCCCTTCAGGGAAAGAAAGCCAAAGAGTTAAAGAATCACAGAGTGATTAGAAGGAGACTTCACTGTGTTTTTTAAAGTGACATAAAATGCAGTGTTTAAGGCCCCGGTCTCTGGAGGCTATCTGCGGTTAATGTAACTTAGCTGGTGATCCTGGGCAAGTCACTTATCTCTCTGAAGTCCCAGTGAATTCACCTGTAAACGGGGATTCTTACTCTACTCACTTCCTGAGGAGCCTGTGGATTACATTAGATGGTCTTTGTAAATCTGGAGTCTGAGGCATACACTGCTTTGTAAAGGTTAAGTGTCACATTGTCATTCTTGCCATCCTCCACATCAGTCCTACCATCACATTTTACGGGAGTCACATGGTGGCTCAGCGGAAAGAAGTGGCTTGACCTGTGTCAGTGATTGGGTCAGGGCTGAAAGCTACCTGTAACAACTCCTCCTCCCCTTCTTAAATGCCTGCATGACAGTTCCTGCTTTCTTCAGATCACCTGGAAAAGTGTGGAGGAAGATTAAAATAGAAAGATAAACTCAGGTTCCTGGCAAAGACCACATCTAGCTGTTGGATCAGAATCTCTGCTTTGAGACAAAAAGGAGTAATGAACTTGGGAGAAGGGGCTGCTGCTACTCAGTTCCTTGAGGGTTCATGGGGGCACACTTGGAGAGCACAGTTTGTACATTCAGGCCATTATCATTTATCATCGAGAAACCTATCTGTACCCTCAGCCCCTTCTCCAGAGTTCCCTCCACCTCTTTGCCTTAAGTCAGTGGTTTTAAAATCCACTTGCACATTAGATGACCGGGGAGCTCTTCAGTGATGCAAATCCCCAGGCTCAAGATTCTCATTCATCAAGAAGGACTGGGACCTGGGCATGGGTAGGTTTTAAAACTCCATAGATGATTCTCATTTGCAGCCAGGGATGAGAACCACTGTCACATTAAATCCTGGCTGTGTTCTAGACCAATTACTTGTCCCTAGCCTTTTCTTGTTCGGGGCTGTTTCTTCTTCTTGTCCCTTTATTCCTCTTCACAAAGAAAATGAGGTCCATGTCCTTGCTTCTCATGCTGCTTTCAGGCTGTTTCTCCTCTAAAAACCTCTGACTGACCTCGGTAGCTAAACTCTACAAATACATTTGTGGTCTCATTTTATCAAATTCTTCAAAGACTTTATTTTCATCCTATCTGTCCCTCTACCTGTCATCACTCATGGTAGTGTTAGCATCCATATAACCACTGACCCTCTGGTTTTTCCATTTCTTGCCTTATTCATCTACGTTGTCTTTCTACTCGCCTCCTCCAGGCTTCATGCTGGGCCCCATCTTCCAGATCACTAATTCTGACATCCTGCTTTCCAATCACTTCTTCTCCTTCAATCTTCCTTGCTCATGCAGCCCCCCTGCATTCACTCTGATTTCTTGAGGACCTCCAGATTGTGGGTTTTGCTTCTCTCTCGATCCACCTATTCTCTCCTTTTTTCATTCCTCTCTTTGTCTAGCATAGCTTCATAGTATCAGTTCCTCTCTCTTGCAAATACTCCATTTGCTGCTCTATCTTTTGGTCAACATCTATGTGACTAAAAGCTAGTTCTGAAGTGTGTAAACATCAGCCGTCTCTGCTCCTGAACTAGGCAGCTGAAGCCTGCTGGAAAAAAATGTCGATAGGTTGTTATCAACCTCAGTCTCATCCAAAGCACCGCCTTATCTCAGTTAGTTTCTGACTTTCTCCCCTTAACCAGCTGTCTCACCTTTCATGCCTCATACTTCCCTGAAAAAAGATAACCGTCTATCAGAAGGGAACATTTTTGCTTCTGTACTTATTATTTTTTTTCTTCTCTCTCTCTCTTTCTCTTTCTTTCTTTCTTTCTCTCTCTCTCTTTCTTTCTCTTTCTTTCTTTCTCTCTCTCTCTTTCCTTCTTTTTTTTTTTTTTGATGGAGTTTCACTCTTGTTGCCCAGGCTGGAGTGCAATGGCACAATCTTGGCTCGCTGCAACCTCTGCTTCTTGGGTTCAGGCAATTCTCCTGACTCAGCCTCCCAAGTAGCTGGGATTACAGGTGCCTGCCACCATGCCTGGCTAATTTTTGTATTTTTAGTAGAGACGGGGTTTCACCATGTTGGCCAGGCTGGTCTCGAACTCCTGACCTCAGGTGGTCTGCCTGCCTTGGCCTCCCAAAGTGCTGGGATTACAGGTGTGAGCCACTGTGCCCGGCCTGTACTCATTATTTTCCAAGTGTTTCTTGTGAAGGAGGCAGTGTCCTTCCTCCAGTAGGAGGCCAGTCCCTCCTTATGTTCTCAATAATTCACACATTCTCAGAAATTCTGTCCCATTGTCTCCAGACCCTCTCCTGAATCTGCCCATCAGCATGTAAGCAAGCTTCAGTCTTTCCCATCTTAGAAACAGTCTGCCTTGGTCACCGGGTGTGGTGGCTCACTCCTGTAATCCCAGCACTTTGGGAGGCCAAGGCGGGCAGATCATGAGGACAGGAGATCAAGACCATCCTGGCTAACACAGTGAAACCCCATGTCTACTAAAAATACAAAAGAAAAAATAGCCGGGCATGGTGGTGGATGCCTGTAGTCTCAGCTACTCGGGAGGCTGAGGCAGAATGGCGTGAACCCGGGAGGTAGAGCTTGCAGTGAGCCGAGTTTGTGCCATTGCACTCCAGCCTGGGGGACAGAGTGAGACTTGGTCTCAAAAAAAAAAAAAAAAGAAAAAGGAAGAGGAACAGCCCGCCTTGGATCCCATTTCTTTCAAGCTACTCTCTTCTCTCCTCTCTTTCAAAGCCAGACAGCCCCAGAGATTGTTGACAACCAGTGTTGCCACTTCGTCCTCTTTCATCTACTCAGTCCTCTTTTGCTAGGCTTCAGTGACATTCATGACAGTAAATACAGTGGATATTTTAACATTTTCGTTTTATTTGAATTATCAGCAACAATGAGCTTGTTTCTTGTGAAATACTCTCTGCTCTTGGCTTTGATGACACACCACTTGTCTCTTGGTACTCCTCTCACTTTTTTTTTTTAACTTAGTTTTTCTTTTGAGGAAATTGAAAGATTGTCAAAGAATAATATAACCAACATCCCAATTTTCATTACTCAGAATTAATGACTCTTAATATTTTGTCATTTTTGTTTACCGTCTGTATTTTAAGAAATAAAACATGGTGGATAAAACTTAACTTCCTTACATCGACGTCTCTTTCTTACTCTTATTTTCTTTTTTTATAAGTAATGATACTATGAGTTTTCTGTGTATCCTTACATTTTGTTCTGTACTTTTACATATGCCATATGTATCTGTAACCAATATATAGCAATATTTTTGGTTGCTTTTTCTCCCAAATTAACATTAAATTCGATTCTCTCTTGTCCTCTTATTCATTCTCTAGATTGTAGCCTAAGTGATCTTTGAAAGATGCACATCTGATCACATCAAGCCCCTGCTTAAAACACCTCAGAGGCATCCATAGACACCCTCAAACCATAATACAGCCTTAACACTGTGCGTGATGAGTTTCTTGCCTATCTCTCTGGTCTCATCTCTGCTGTGCTCCCATCACTGTCTCCCTTTCTTGCAGCATCACTGGTGTTTCAGTTCCTGGAAAGCTCCATGTTTCTTCTTTATAACTACAGGCCTGCCCTTGTGCTCCTGCCTGGAATACTGGAACTTCCCCTTCTCCCTGTTTATCTGACTAACCTCTACTCATCCTTCAATGTCCCTGCCTCAAACAAGACTTCCTTGATAGCTGGCTGGGCATGGTGGCTCACGCCTGTAATCCCAGCACTTTGGGAGGCTGAGGTGGGTGGATCACAAGGTTGGGAGATCGAGACCACGGTGAAACCCCGTCTCCGTTAAAAATACAAAAAATTAGCCGGGCCGGTGGCAGGTGCCTGTAGTCCCAGCTACTCAGGAGGCTGAGGCAGAAGAATGGCGTGAACCCGGGAGGCAGAGCTTGCAGTGAACCGAGATTGTGCCACTGCACTCTAGCCTGGGCGACAGAGCGAGACTCCATCTCAAAAAAAAAAAAAAAAAAAAAAAAAAAAAAAAGACTTCCCTGATAGTCTAGAATAGATCATATTCCCTATTATGTATTCTCGAAGTACCCTGTGAATTTACTTCACAGTACGTATCAGACATTACAGCTAGTATTAATATTTGGTACAATTATTTGTTGAATGCTTCTCCAGCACTTAACCAAGAGTTAGGGTACATAAAGGAGGGCATGAGTTACTGAAAGCAATGAGTTCCTTTTCAAGGATTCAGTAGGATAAGGAATAGATCCTTTGATGGAATAGGACCATTTAAAAAAGAAAAGAAAAAGAAAACACTAGAAATATATTATGCTCTTCAGATTTTGAGATTCCAGTTCTAAGGATGAACAAAATCTAGGCTTTCTCCCAACACTGAATTTTGACTGTAATGTGTCTAATTTGCTTTTTGAATGGAGAGAAAAAGATTTATAGATGAAAGTGATGAGTACATATAACAATTACAGAAACAAGATGCTTGAAAATAAGATTCAATAAGAATTTAAATAGAACTCTAGAAGACTCGTGGAAGGAGATAAACTGCAATTTGAATTCACTGGGAACAATGTCAGAGCATCTCCAAGGACCAGCTCTACCAGCAAGCTAGAGTTTGCTAACAGTGATTTACTGTCTGCCCCTCCATGAATAGCTTCATGGTGGGCCCCCCACCCTGTGTATAACAATCATTCCACTGTACCACAGTAGAGCTTTGGCTCTATTCACTTCTGATATCAAATTATTGTTTGGGAAATTAAGAGAATGGTAGATTAGAAATAAGGTAATGAATGAACAATACATGTTAAGTAAACCAGAACTCCATTTTTTTCCTCCACAAAAGCTCTTTACATTTAGTTGAAATCTCTAGTTATGTAACACAGAGCAAAGACTGTCTTCAGCCCTGTTTTCTTCTGTCCGTTCCAAAATAACTTCTTTTAATTGCCCCACCTACTAATATTTGGGCTTAAAGATATCTACTGGGATGTGAGTTTGTTTAAAAATGCAGTTACCTAAATGTAATTTATACTTTTCATAACCAGATAAACTGGTTGATTAAGTACCACTTTGGAATTTGCTATTTGGCTTAAAGAATGATGAAAATTAAAATATACTTGATTTTGAGAACTGCCTTTCAAGGCATTTGCTTCCAGGTAGCAAAAGCCCTACTAGAAGAGAAGATTGTTCTGGCACTTGCTTAAATATAAAATTATGCTTCAGTTTGTTCCAATTCTAGTTTTTAGATTATGTGAGAAAATTCTGTACTGATATCAACTGAAAGATTTTTCCAGACTATTTATTATAATGAATGTGTATTTAAGAGTAATTTTATAACCAGAGAAATGAAGACAACTAAGGGTGTTTTGTTTGCTTTAACATTGAAACTTTAAAACAGAAGACAGCTGTTTTAAACATCTAAACTTAGGCTGGATAATTGGAACAATGAATGTTCTTAAAAAAGTGATATGCTTGGATCTAAAGTACGTTCTTAATGAAGTATAAAAAACTACATTGTTGAATATAAATTTATCATCTGAAAACTCCCCTGTATATATAATTATAAAATATAAGGATGGTTTCCCAATATCTTAACTTGATCTTGAATTCTGGATTTTGTGCCTGGGACAAGTCTCTAGTTAATTGTCCTATAAAATGCTAACTAAGCAGCTAGATTTAAGAGTGTTTTCAGATATAACTTTTTGGCTGGAATGAGCTTAAATGATACATTTCAAAATAAATAATATATAATAATGGTACTTTCCAAAAGTTTCAGATGATTCAGTCACTAGTTACCAGTGCCTGATTTGTACTTCGCTAAATATAAGACAAGTAGAACATCTGATGTCAGTTTCTTTGTGAAACCTCTTAAATATATCTTTATTCATAACCAAGTACTTATTAATATAAACTAGAATGTCACATTTTAATGTTTGAACTGAAAACCTACACAAACCTGTTTTCTTAAGAACTACCGTATTGTGTCATTTAATTGTATTATTAAGACTCTTATAAAAACATACATGTTGATTTCCTCATAATTCCTCTCCCTTTCTTTGCATGCCTCAAAGCAATTGAGTCATTTCCTTTCTCCCAGTCGCCTTTTAAAGCCTTTCCTTCTGTTGAAGCAAACTTTTCAAAGTCCCTAAACTTTTTCTCCTCCTCACTATTACTGTTCCCTTCTATTCTCTACTTTCTGAACAAGATTGCAGACTTGGATTTTTAAGTCCAATGTTTGCCTTTTTTTTTTTTTTTGCTAGATTCCCTTGTTTTAGGGAATTTCCTCTTTTTGTTTAATTCCTTAGTCAATACATTACTTTTTTAGGTTACTTTTTTTGTTTTTTATGTAAACTGGTTAGTTATTTTTCTTACAAAACACACCAAATAAACTTTAATAAGAATGGTGTATGACAGTGTTAATTCGCTAACTATGGACCAAGAATTAGCCTTAGACTCCCAGGTTCCTTTCAGTGCGTTGTTGATGAAGGTGACTCAAAATGCAGTGATACTTATCACCATTGCTTCTCCTGATCATGTAGCAACATCCTCCTTCCAGCTGCTCAGACCTCACAATCTGGAGCTGCCCTTGACTCCTCCCTTTTTCCCATTTGTCACATCCAATTCATCAGCAAATCCTGTTAGCCTACCTTCAAAATATATCCAGAGTCTGATCACTTCTCCTTTTCACCATTATCTCACTGGTCCACACCACCATCATTTTCATCTGGGGTTTTGCAATAGCTTTAAAACTGGCCTCCCTGCTTCTGAACTTACCTCCCTAGAATCTAATCCCAAATAGCAGCCAGAATAATCCTTTAACTCATTCATTAAAATCATGTCCATCCTCTGGTCACAATCAGCGTATAAGCCAAAACCCGTATCACCTGGCCACTTTTGCAGCTCTCTGGCTTTGTCTTCTCCACTTCTTCCCCTCACTCACTCCACTCTGGTCAACCTGCCTCCTGCCCATTCCCACCACAGACTCTTGTTTCTCCCTCTTCCTGCAAAACCATTTCCTCGGATATCGGCTCACCCCATCATCTCCTGCAGGTCCTTGCTCCAATGTCAGTGTCTCAGCCAGGCCTTCCCTGACCACATAAATAGCAACTCCCTGTACTGCTTCCTACTCCCCTTACCCTATTCTACTTTTCTTCATAGCACTTGTTGCCATCTGACCTTGTATATATTTACCTGTTTGTTTAATGCCTGTCTCCTACCACTTAGTGGTAAGCTTCATCAGGGCAGAAATGGACTCTTTCATTAGCCACCATAACCATAACCCCAGCAATTAGAATAGCACCTGGCACATCCTATATCTGCAGTCAATATTTGGTGAGTGAATGAGTGAATAACCACATCTTACCACATTTAATGTCAATCACATTAGGACCACTGAGGCATACTATAAACTAGGTAATATTTAAAGCAAATGAACAGCTTTCTGTCAAAAAATACTCCCAAATGTAGAGGTTTTTTAAAATGTACTTTATTTGTCTAATGTTGCAGTAGACAACCTGTGGTACTTTTTTTTTTTTTAATCCACTTTGCTGGATGATGCTACTTGCTGGTTATTTCAGATGATCACTTCCACAGACCACAAGGAAAAGGAGAGCTAGCTTTTTGTCATCACCTCCATCTAGACATCTATGATCTATGTTAGTCAGCTGGAGCAGATAAAACAAAATACCACAGGCTCCATGGCTTAAACAACAGAAATTGATTTCCTCGAAATTCTGGAGACTGGAAGCCTAAGATCCAGGTTCTGGGCAATTTGTGTTCTGGTGAGGTCTCTCTTTCTCTTACTGACTTACAGTTCAACACCTTCTCACCGTGTCCTCACATGGCTTCTCTTTGATGCATGAGAGCAGAGAGAGAGAGATGTTGAGAGAGAGAGAGAGAGAGAGAGTTAGTTCTCTGGTGCTTCTTCTTAGAAAGGTACTAATTTCATAGTCAAGGCCCCACCCTATGACCTCATTTAAGCTTCCTTAGTCCTAATACAGTGACACTGGAGATGAAGGTGTCAACATATGAAATGTGAGTGAACACAAACATTGAGACCTTAACAGCCTCCCTTTCAGGCATAGCTGAGTCCCGTGCTATCCCAGGCCTCCTCTTGCCTGGGCTGGCTTATGTAAAGGAGGGGCCAGCAGGGCTGTTATCTTGAATCTCACATTCAGAAAAGTTCTCTAATGATCTATTTTGACCTTTTCTTCAAATAATGTTCACGCATACCAAATACATTAAAATGTTATATATAACGTATTTCTATGTATATGAAATATATAAAAATATGCATAACATATATACCCCAAAGCACTGCATTTTTATTTTACAAATTAAATATTAATATTTGCACAGGTGAAGCTTGTTTTAGCACTTCTTGTTTTTTTCATGGAATGGAAGGATGAAAGGTCTGGCTCTATCTCAATATCAGAGAGTCCTTACCTTCTAGATTTGGGTACAATGTCCACCAAGCTGACCATCCTTATTAATCTTATCATCCCAACATTGGCCCTTCCTGGCAGAAATTCTTTCCTATGTTTTACTGTCTATAGAGCTGTGTGCTTCTTGTCCCCTAACTGTGACTCCCACCCATCTCTTGCCTTCTAAACCTCCTTTTTATAGTCTTTTCTTCTCTGGGACTTCTCCAAAATGAACAAGGCCTCCCATATCCTCAGTGTCTTCACTGACTCATCTTTCTATCTCCTACTTCACCCCTACTATGGCAGGCAAAAGGATCCCAAGCACTTTGTGGCCATTTTTGGGTGACAAGGACTTTATTAATGTCAGGGTAGATGCAAAAACATGAAACCTGCTCTGCCACGATGGGGTTCACAGAGAAGCCCCTACAGGGGCACAGAGACCTGGTTCTGTAAAATGAGGGACTCTGCTGAGACATTGTTTGGCTCTTGGGGAGGCAGCATATGTGTAAAAAAGCAAAGACTTGAGACCTAGAAAATCCAGGTGAGCTCAGGCAACCCTGAGCTTTTTTTTTTCTTTTGAGATTATGTATCTGAAATCTCCAAGCAGTAAGTGTTTGGAGTACAAAAAGGACCCTAGTGAATAAACATGGCAAGCATGCTCTTGAAGCTTTATGGGGGAATGTGTGATTTCCCCATCAATTGTCCCAGTGTCTTCTGCATTGGCGTAATTCAGGCCTGGGGTCAACTTTCCAGGGTGACTGTGAAAGAGCCCATAATTGAGGCTTACATTTCCTTGCAATCAAACTTGGGTGTGGGGATCAAAGTGCTTGTCACAAAGACACCTTGCAACTTTCTTTGATAATGAATTTGGGACAAAGACTCTATTTTAAAAAAATACACACCAAAAAAGTGGTGATAATGGAAAAGAGAAGATAAACTGAAAACATGCAAAGTTTTTAAAAAGACAAAAGTAGGACATTATCAAAGCAGCACCCTTCTGGGCTGAAATCTTCCCCAAACACTGAAACAATGGCCATGTGGATACTATTCTAAGAGCTTTGGAGTATTACCCCATTCAGTCTTTATAATAATGATTCTAATATGTAAGTCTTTTTATGATTTTCATTCAGCAGACAGGGCAAATGAGGCAACCAAATATTAAGAAGACTTGGCCGAAATTTTATAGGTGTGAAGTGGCCTAGGCAGAGTCAGCACCCGCGCACCTACTGCTCTGCACGGTCAGGCAAAGAGGGTACACATCTTCTACGCAGTTGGTTCCTTGTTTTAGCCCTTAGGGAAAATACACATAAGTCCAAAATGTCTTTGAGGCATGCGTTGTTTAAGGTTACTGTTAATTTAACAAAATATAGGTTGGTCCAAAATGTGTATAATGTTATAACGAATCTTTCTCTAACATAATTTCAGCAAATTGTTTACATTTAAATGTGTACTCATTCAAACAAAAAACAAATTATAGGAAAATCTTAATTACAAAAGAGATAAAGCAGAGGTTGGTAATTTGATTTGTGAAAAAGATTATTTACTTTTGAGAGGGATCAATGTTGAAGAAAGCTCTTGATTCAGGCTTAATGTCTAACCTGACTAAAATTATACTTACAACCTATGTCTGTTGCATGAAGAATGAATGCACCGGAGGTTCTGTGCTTCCAAGTGTGTGGTCAATTTCTTCTGGACAGTGTTGGGCATGGCTGTGTACACCAGTTGATTTTCCTCTTGAGCTGGTTCCAGAAAAAGTGAAATACAAAAATATTTTCTCTTCTTAGAGTATGAGCTTCTAACAACAGCAACAATAAAAATCAACTTTCTGCACTGGGATAACTGACTATTCACTTGGAAAATAGTAAACTTAATTCCTATCTCACACCACTTTCGGAAATAAATTTCAGATGGATTAAATATCTAAAAATAAAAGAAAAACAAAAAATATCAGGGTTAAAAATATGAGGGTTAAATGCGTATATGAGGTAACACAATTATGATCTTGGGGGAGAGAAAGCCTTTTTACGATACTAAAAGCAAAACCTGTAAAGGGAAAAATTAGAAATTGTGACTATTTTCAAAATAAAAGCTTTCCAAGGCAAAATATGCCATAAATAAAGTAAAAAGACAGAAGGCAGATTAAGAGAAAATATTTGAAGCCTAATTTACAGACAAAGGATTAGCATATAGAATATATAAGGGAGTTATACAAATTTAATAAGAATGATAAACTATTTGATAGGAAAAATTGGCAAAAACACATAAAGGGGCAATACTTAGGAAGAAATGAAATTGGTCAATATATATTTCAGATGTTCAACTTCAACATCAATCAGGGGAATACACATTTGAGCAGTAACGTAATATTTTCTTGTACTCATCAGATTGGCAAAGATATTAAAGTTTGATAATACCAAGTGTTGAAAAATAGATGTTGATAATACCAAATGTTCAAGCAACCTCGTAAATTACTAGTGAGAAAATAGATTGGCATAGCCACCTTAGAGGATAATTGGACAGTATCTATTAAAATTTATAATGTACATATTCTGTGACCCAGCAAGACATCTTTGAGAAACATTCACCTTTGTACACAAAAACGCATGTATAAAGATTCTCATCGCAGAATTGTTGGTGACTGAAAAAAAAAAGAAATAAATAATTATCAATAGGTGATAGTTATTTAAAATTGTTAAGAGACTGGGCAGAGATTAGTCAATGGTTACAAAGTTACTGTTAGATAGGAATAAGTTCTGTGTTCTATTGTATAGTAGAGACTAGAGTTAACAATAATAGATTGTATACTTCAAAGTACCTAGAAGACAGGCTTTTGAATGTTCTCATCACAAAGAAATGATAAATGTGTAAGGTGATAGATATGCTAATTACACTGATTTGATCTTTACACAATGTATACATGTAAGAAAATAGCACATTGTACCCCATAAATGTGTACAAATTATATGTCAATCATAAAAAATAAAATAGTTAATAGGATCTGGTAATTATATATTAGAATATTATGCAGCAGTTAAAAAATAACAACTACACATATACTACTATGAAAATTCACCAAGATATATTTTACAAAAAACAAGTTAAATAAGCCTATGTACCGGAGGATTTTTTAAAGTGCACAGAATAAAAATAACTTCATAAATCCATGGGTACATTTTATTTTCTGTTTTAGAAAAAAATCTGAATACATGCTTGTACTTAGAAATTGATTATGGAGGTCAGACAAAAACAATAAATAGGGAAAGGATTCCTTATTTAGTAAATGGTGCTGGGAATACTGGCTAGCCATGTGTAGAAAGCTGAAACTGGATCCCTTCCTTATACCTTAAACAAAAATTAATTGAAGATGGATTGGGCCGGGCGCGGTGGCTCACGCCTGTAATCCCAGCACTTTGGGAGGCTGAGGCGGGCGGATCACAAGGTCAGGAGATCGAGACCACGGTGAAACCCCGTCTCTACTAAAAATACAAAAAATTAGCCGGGCGCGGTTGTGGGCGCCTGTAGTCCCAGCTACTCGGGAGGCTGAGGCAGGAGAATGGCGTGAACCCGGGAGGCGGAGCTTGCAGTGAGCCGAGATCGCGCCACTGCACTCCAGCCTGGGCGACAGAGCGAGACTCCGTCTCAAAAAAAAAAAAAAAAAAAAAAAAAAACAGATGGATTAAAGACTTAAATGTTAGACCTAAAACCATAAAAACCCAGGAAGAAAACCTAGGCAATACCATTCAGGACATAAGCATGGGCAAGGACTTCATGACTAAAACACCAAAAGCAAGGGCAACAAAAGCCAAAATTGACAAATGGCATCTAATTAAACTAAAGAGCTTTTGCACAGCAAAAGAAACTACCATCAGAGTGAACAGGCAACCCACAGAATGGGAGAAAATTTTTACAATCTACCCATCTGACAAAGGGCTAATACCCAGAATCTACAAAGAACTTAAACAAATTTACAAGAAAAAAATCAAACAACGCCATCAAAAAGTGGGCAAAGGATATAAACAGACACTTCTCAAAAGAAGACATTTATGCAGCCAACAGACACATGAAAAAATGCTCATCATCACTGGCCATCAGAGAAATGCAAATCAAAACTACAATGAGATCCCATCTCACACCAGTTAGAATGGTGATCATTAAAAAGTCAGGAAACAACAGGTGCTGGAGAGGATATGGAGAAATAGGAATGATTTTACACTGTTGGTGGGACTATAAACTGTTCAACCATTGTGGAAGACAATGTGGCGATTCCTCAAGGATCTAGAGCCAGAAATACCATTTGACCCAGCCATCCCATCACTGGGTATATACCCAAAGGATTATAAATCATGCTGCTATAAAGATACATGCACAAGTATGTTTATTGCAGCACTATTCACAATAGCAAAGACTTGGAACCAACCCAAATGTCCATTAATGATAGACTGGATTAAGAAAATGTGGCACATATACACCATGAAATACTATGCAGCCATAAAAACGGATGAGTTCATGTCCTTTGTAGGGACATGGATGAACCTGGAAACCATCATTCTAAGCAAGCTATCACAAGTACAGAAAACCAAACACTGCATGTTCTCACTCATAGGTGGGAATTGAACGATGAGAACACTTGGACACAGGGTAGGGAACATCACACACCGGGGCCTGTTGTGGGGTCAGGGGAAGGGGGAGGGATAGCATTAGGAGATATACCTAATGTAAATGTCGAGTTAACGGGTGCAGTACACCAACATGGCACACGTATACATATGTAACACACCTACATGTTGTGCACATGTACCCTAGAACTTGAAGTATAACAAAAAGATAAATAAATAAATAATAAAAAACTTGATTATAGAGGTCAGAAATGGGCAACAAGCATCTAGGTACATGGGGATATTGCTATGGACTGAACATGTGTGTACCCCCAAAATTCATATGTTGAATTCCTAACCCCCAGTATGGCTGCATTTGGAATAGGAAGTAATTAGGGTTAGATGAGGTCAGAAGGGGCAGGATGGGGTCCTGAATTGATGGGATTATTGTCCTTATAAGAAGAGACACAGCTAGGCACAGTGGCTCATGCCTGTAATCCCAGCATTTTGGGAGGCCAACGCAGGCAGATCACCTGAGGTCAGGAGTTTGAAACCCGTCTGGCCAACATGGCAGAACCCTGTCTCTACTAACAATACAAAAATTAGTGAGGTGTGGTGGTGGGCGCCTGTAGTCCCAGTTACTCTGGAAGCTGAGGCAGGAGAATCACCTGAACCCAGGAGATGGAGGTTGCAGTGAACTGAGCTCGCGCCATTGCACTCTAGCCTAGGTGACAGAGTGAGACTCCATCTCAAAAAAAAAAAAAAGAAGAGACACCAGAGAACTCTCTCTCCTCTTCCTCAATCTCTTTCTTTTTCTCTTTCTCTTCTTGCACAGCAGGGAGGAAAGTCCATGTGAAGATACAGTGAGAAGGCAAGAAGGCATCCATCTGCAAGCCAGGAAAAGAGCCCTCACCAGAAACCAAATGCTGTGAGAACTTGATCTTGGACTTTCCAGCCTCCAGAACTGTGAGAAAATTAATGTCTGTTGTCTAAGCCACACAGTCTGTAGTATACTGTTATGGGAGCCTGAGCAGATTATGACAGATGTCAAAGAGGACTTCAGCCTTAGCTGATATGTTAGCTGTAATCTTTTTATGTTTTAGAATGAGAATGTATTTATGTATTACTCATGCAATTAAAACATTAACTTTTTAAAGTCAACTTTCTCTTTCCTCTTCCCCCATAACTGCCCTTTTCCGCTTTATCTTCCTTTGAACAATATTAATCAAGGCCTGTGGCAGATATATACATTCTGAGCCTTCCAGCAAAATTTTTCAAAAAGACCTCTCTTCAGGTCAGAGTCCCTGAAAATAAATCTTCTCACCACAGAACTCAGGGGTGTGTTTATTTATTTTTGTTTAATAAAATATTTATTGAACTTTTAATAAAGTTCAATTAACTTTATTTATTATAAAACAATATTATACTAACACTGTCAGAAATTTAAAGACAAGACAATTTTCCTCATTATCCCTCCACTGGAAACACAGACCTGATTTCCATTTTTAGGCATTACTTTCTAGGCTATCCATATGCTTACCTTTCTTTTGGTAGTCATCAAATAGTTTATATAATTTTGTACATAACTTTTTTTCACTTACCATAAAACCTTTATAATTGCCATTTTAATGGTTACTCAACATTTTATTTAGTTTTAATTGACTTATCTATTCCCTGGTGGTCAACATCTAGGCCATTTCCAACTTGTTATTATAGATAACGTTGAATAAACATTTTCACATACATGAATTTTAAAATTTGGGTTATTTCCCTAAAATAAGTTTTCAGGGGTATTACTAAACCGCATGATACAAGCAGATTTTATGACTATTGATCAGAATCACTCAATAGAGTTCCAAAGCCTCGTGCCAATGGATGATGCCACCAGCAATGTGCAAATATACTCCATTTTCAGCATTGGTAATATAAATGTCAAAGTTTTTGCCGATGTAAAAACTTCAGAGGGGGATTCCTCAGATCATCTAAGACTACTTGGTAAGCTGATTGAAAACCACAGAGATACGTAAAAGGACATGGATTATCTTTTCCAGCTGAGGATCCATCTCCTTTCTCTAGGAACAGCACCTTGAGGCTTCTGCTCTCTCAATCCATATGGTCTGACAGGACCCCAGCCCCACCCTCAGATTTAAGAATTCAGCATATGACCCAGCTTGGTCACGGATCTCTCTTTCTCCTTCTCTCTTCCTTAATTTCTCTCTATCACACACACACACACACACACAGACACACACACACACACACACACACACACACACACACACGGGGTGAGGGGTGGATCCAACAACAACCAAAGCAGAGCCAAGAGGAAAGAGTAAGTCCTGGTGACAGTGTTCAAGTCCCTCGATCCAGCTGGCAATGATACCAGTCTACCCCGGGATTCAGGACCACTATATAGAGTTGAGCCAACTGTGAACTGCAAAGCATTCCCAGCCAAAGGGGTAAACGGGTGCTGAAATCTGTTGTGTGCATCTGGGAGTAAAGGTGTGTCTATTCAGAGAAAGATACTTGTTTATTTTTTTTGTTTCATTTTGCTTTGTTTTGTTTTTTACTAAAAGTTCCCATTGCTTGCCAAGCCAAATGCTCACTCAGGATCCCCTTTTTTCTATTCTCAGAAGGTGCTATGCAGGCTGCCAATAGCTTTGCAGTTATGTGAACCAATAAATCTCCCCTCTTAACTGAAGTCAGTTTGCGGTCTCTTTCTGTCCCTTAGAACTGAATGAATCCTGATTAATACATCAAAGTAAGGGATTTTAAAACTGGGAGAGATCTTAAAAATTCCTGAGTACCTAGTGGATACTCTACAGATGAAGAGACTGAGGAGTTTAGCAACGTGCCCAAAATGATCATACCTCTATGTGAGCAGCAGGATAGCACTAAGAGACTGGTTCCCAAGTTAGCTTTCTTTGTAACAGAATATACTGCCCTTCTATTTACTACCCCTAATATCATTTTATAAGTTTGGGTTTGAGAATCGAACACTGCAAAGATGGTTCATCTCCTTTCAGCTACTCTGGCTACAATGCTGCTGTATTGGCCTCTTGGGTATAACTTTGTGACTCAACTACCAGTGTTTCTTAATGACATAAAGATTTGAAAGATATGAAAAACAAAACATAAGATGTGATTTGGTAAAATTATTGCTGTGTATAAGAAGTCAACTCAGAAATTGCCAAAACACTAGTATTAATTTGTGAGAATACTATGATTAAGGAAATTAAACACTTGTACCCTTTGGCCTAACATTAAAAAAAATAATTTTTAGATATATTTACACCTATCCTTTAGCTGTTATTAAATACTGTTTAATTTGTGTGTGGTTGTTTCCCAGGCCTAAGCAGAAAATTCATCACAGGACTTAGCAGACTCACAGCTAAGTTCTCCAGAGGGGTAGGCCCGGGCCAAGGACCAATGAAATGCTAAAAGGCCTTAGTGTGTCTTCTGACCACGCCCCATTTGGTTCATCACTCCCACTTGTTTCTGATGTTCCTGAATTTTATTTATCCTGGAGAATCTGTCTTCTGCTCCATATGCCTGCTTAAGCTGAAAAAGCAGGGAGCTTTCAGCTTTTTGATAAATATAATGAAAGACTGCCCAATTTATCTGGGATTCTGTCAAAGCCTGTTGTAGTCTCTTCCCAGACAGAAGGGAGTAATTTTCTTCCACCAGACAGCCTTCTCTCAACCCAAATTTGCCCTGCGACAATATCGAATCTGATTATCTGCTAAATTCTATAGATGTCTTCTTGTTTTGAGGCCTAGAGTTTTTGACAGTGAACTTTGAACAAATTACTTTTCAAGGAGTAGGTCCTTGGCCTTCTGCTCATTGTGAAACCCATCTCAACAGAGCTCTCAAACTAGCTCCTCCTCTTATCTCATTTTGCCAGTGAAATGGTATTCAGAGAAAGGCATGGAGTGGGTATTATCAACCCAGAGTAGCCCCTCCTCTCACTAGGAGCTCGACCCTGCCTCCGAGCTTGGATTTTATCTCCTTCTGTGTCTCAGGAAACTTCCATTATCTATGCACCTTTGTATCATGTTTTAATCATGCTCAAGTCTCACTTACCTAAAAAAAAAATTCTTAATCTAAAATTTCCCTTCAGATATGGCCCTACCTTATTTTCTCCCCTTCATCCCATATTCATTAAAGATTTGTCTGCATGCACCATCTCTACTTCCTGATTTACACCATTCCATATAGGCACCCTTTTTAAATATCTTTCCATAAAAACAGCTTTAGCTAAGGGCATTAGCCAAAGACACCTAAATGACCCAAACACAGTAGATCCTCCCTGAGCACTTGTTAATAATTTCCCTGCTGACTCCTTCTCTTCCATCTGGTCTCCAAACATTTGGGATCTGTACTGGGCCCCCTTTGCCTTTCTTTACTTTCTTACTCATTTCCATGATTTTAAAGACTATCCATATGTGATGACTCCTGAATATGCATCCTCAGTCCATAACTCTCCTCTGAGAATCAGCTCCATATGCTCAATTGCCTGTTTGACACCTCCATTTAGATGCCACATGGACATCATCACCCAAACAGGACTTTGCTTTTCTTCCCAAAAACCTGATCCCTGCTTAGACTTCTCCATCTCTGTTTCTAGACTAGAAGCTCAGGGACATGACTTGATTCCTCTTTACCCCTCATAATTAATCTATCATCAAATCCTGTCTGTATTGTTTCCAAAATATGTCATGTCACTCTCTTCTTTTCTGTTCCAGTGCTACCAGCCCTGTTGAAGTCACTATAGTTTCTCAATTGCTTTGCTACAACTAACTTGTTTCTTGAGTCTAGTCTTGCTTCTGTCTAACCCATTATTCATACTTCATCCAGAATAAAAATACAAATTTCTTTATCGTACTCTGTTGCATAAAACCATTTAGTTATTTGCCACTGAACTTAAATACTTTCCATGATCTACAAGGCTTGGATAATCCTCTAGCATGTAAGCTTCCTGAGGACAGTTATCACTACTGCCTTGTTCTCTATTTTATCCATAGTGCTTAACGTCATATTTAACACATGGAAAGCATTTGATAGATATTTTTGAAAACAAAAAAGAATAATAAGCACTCACCATACTGTATGTGTAGTTTTTAAAAATGTTTTTCTAAACTAGTATGTGAGCGCTGTGGAAAGGGAAACCATGAGTTTTCTTCTTTAACCCTTTATACCTAATAGTTAGCAAAAGGGTTTGTAATAATTATAAAATAATTAGAAATGATGGATGGGCTGTACATGGCAATATAGTTGTATCCAAAAATGTAGTGCAGAGTATAAGAGGTATGAAAGAAATTAGATACTAAACACAAAAATATCTAACACGCAAAATATAATATCTAACACACAAAAATAAAAAATACACGCATGCAGACAGCAGTATACATTTTGCAAAAGCACAAACACAAAGATATACATTACACACATCAGATTGGCTGCTTACAAAAGGAAGTGGATGGGCTTGGGAAATAAGATAAAATAGAAAAATAACTGAAGTAAGTGAGGGAAAATATTTGTTAAAGGAATGATGAATGGATTCTGCAACTGGAATGAAACTCCAAGGTGAGTAAGCATGAATCTTTAAGGGACAGCAAAACAGAGAACTGACTTCATTTATAAAAATCCTTTTGTTACTTGGGGATTTCCTCCAAGGTTTTGAGAATAAAGATGGAAACGAGGTTGCAATGGCCTGGTCAAGTTGTAATATTCTCAGAAAAGTGACTTCCAGATCTGACTTTGCTGGTCTCTAGGAAAGCTGCAGGCATGCCACCACATTCTTAGAGTTTATTTTTAAATCAATTTAATTAGGACAAGTAAATATATGTCATGTGGCACCCATAAGAGAAAAATGGATTATCACATTATATTAATGTGGCTAGGCATTCAAAGTGTGGGACAGTTGTCTTACAATCAAAACCTCAGGCTCTGTACAACATAATTTAAGATTTTTCCGAGGTCATCATATGACATATTTGTGGCTCAGCCTGAGTATACAGTCTGCACTTTTCTGTTTGAGAACCACAGGCTCCAGCACTTAAAGCACCAGAAGAGCCAAAGCAAAATTTAAACATATAAATAGATGTTAATGAACAAAGAAAAAGTAAGAAGGCAAAATTGCAATAAATCTCATTATAAATAAATACCAATATTTTATCAAGGAAGGCCAACCTCACTATCACACTATCATGGGCACATACGTGACACACACAAACACACACACACACTCTTTGTTGTATAGCTTAAATTAGACAAATGTAATTCTCAAAACATCGTGCAACTGCAACTTTTCTTATGAGGTTTACTACTTGGTAACTGCAGCTGTGTTGCATAATTGATCATGAAATATTTATAAATTTAGGGGATTTGATTTCCAAACCTCATCAATGAGTCTCACATATCAATTTAATTGCAATCATAAACTTGGCTTCAGCATCTGGATTACCACATCCTATGTTTCCTGATCATCTTAACTATCTTCATTTCCAAACAGAGAAGGTATTAACTGGGGATCAGACTCCATTTATAAAATATAACCAACATATTCTGTAGTGAGGAATATAACCTGGAGTGTTTTTACTTAGTTGCGGTATCGAATTTGTCACAGGTGGTTTATCTAAATAATGATAACTAGCATTTCTTGAACACTGTTATGTGCTGGATTTGGTTAATCAGAATGGTTGATACAAGTGGTTCTCAAATTTGAGTGTACCCCAGAATTCTCAGGAGGGCTTTGTTAAAAGACAGACTGCAGGTCCCATCTTCAGACTTTCTGAGTTAGCAGGTGCTATGGTTTGGACATGATTTGTTGGCTCCATGAAGTCTCATGTTGAAATTTGGTCCCCACTGTTGGAGGTGGGGCCTGGGGGAGGTTTATGGGTCATGGGTGTGAATCCTTTACGAATAGCTTGGTGTCATTCTTGAGCGAGTGAGTTCTCACTATGTTCCCATAAGAACTGGTTCTTGTAAAGAGCCTGTCACCTCCTCCTTTCTCTCTTGATTCCTGCTCTTGCTGTATGGTCGGCTCCTCCTGCCTTTCACCGTAAGTGGAAGCAGCCTGAGGCCCTCACCAGAAGCAGATGCTGGTACTATGCTTTTTGTACAGTCTGAAGAACCATGAGCCAAATAAACCTGTTTTCTTTATAAATTACCCAGCCTCAGGTATTCCTTTATAGCAACACAAATGGACTAAGACAACAGGTCAGGGTTCGAGCTTGAGAATTTACATTTCTAACCAGTTTCCAGGTCATGATGATGTTGCTGACCCAGGGACCACACATTGAGAACCATTGGTTTCTGCTATGCTGCAGTAAGAACTAAACTCCAAAGTCTCTTGCTTTTGCTAAGTCCTATGTGGGTGGCAGCCCTCCCTCATGTTATGGCTATACCATGTGCATACACAGCTTCCTTGGTAGCTACAACCCAGGAAGAGAGGGATGGAAGAAGCACAGAATCTCCTTGACCCACCTGGGACATGGATCCCTTGACTCCCCATCCATTAACTAAAACTCATCCCAGGAGCCTCTGGAGATCCCAGGGATATTCTTTCTGCCACTTGGGTGCTTTACATTTACAGTCCTTTCTTTTCACCACAAAGCTGAAAGGCAGGTGTGCGTACACCGGATTCAGAGATAGAAAATTTGAGCCTCAGGGTAATTAACTACCTTCATAGATTACACAGCTACCAGGTAAGGAGTAGTGGAACCGGGATTTAAATCCATGGCTGTCTAACCACAGAGATGGTGTGATGTCCTCTTCAGACCACTACTCCAAACGTGCTGAAGTGGCTAATTCCACTCCAGGTTGGCATGGAGTACACTGCCTAGGAAACCCATCTGACATCAATAGAAAAGATCTGCAGTTGAGGGCTTGTAGCAGGCTCCTGCCTCAACTTTCTTTTCTTTATTTTCCCCTCCAAGACAGAATCTCTCTCTGTCACCCAGGCTGCCAGGCTGGAGTGGCCCAACCTCGGTTCACTGCAGCCTCTGTCTCCTGGGTTCAAGTGATTCTTCTGCCTCAGCATCCTAAGTAGCTGGGATTACAGACACGCGCCAACATGCCTGGCTAATATTTTTGTGTTTTTAATAGATACGGGGTTTCACCATGTTGACCAGGCTGGTCTTGAACTCCTGACCTCAGGAGATCCGCCCACCTGGGCCTCCCAAAGTGCTGGGATTACAGGTGAACCGCCGCGCCTGGGTTTTCTTTCTATATAGAGTCTGCAACCTGAGAGTCTTTCAAAGTAGAATGAAATAATCTGTGTATTTTCATAGTGTCTTATACTCATGTGATGGCTAGATATTTTGAGGAAAGAAATCCTGAAGGGAGATAAAAAAGATATTTAGAGAATAAAACACTAGATGATGGCAGAAGAAAGGTCATCACAAGTCATGATAGATGGAGTTCTTATTTGGAAACACTGAGGAGAAGTTGAGACTGCCCAGCTCTTAGTCTAATTGGCGACTTTGAGAAGCTTCCAGCCATGTACCTCTTTTCCCTGTTTCTCTATCTACAGCTTGATCCCATCACAAATAATATCTATTTTACGTTTTAAATACAAATTTCAATTGAGTGACTTGGAACACAGTGATACCTACATAACATTTGTGGAAGAGTCTGAACACAATGTTGACATAGTGCTGAGAAAAAAAAATCAAAAAAGTAAGTTGAAGGGTGCTGTTGGGTGTCTCCCACAATGCTAGGGTTTCCCATGCTTCCCAGCCCTTCACGAATATATCCCCACTGCACCCCCCATCCCCTCACCCCTACCCATCTTGCTTAGACAGCTCCTACTTCCTGCTTCCTCCAAAAAAATTTGATCATTCACTGTGCTTCCCACCACTCCTGGGGCAGGCATACTGTCCAGTTGATCTAATATAATATCACATCATATTAGTATAGTGGCTGTTTCATTTGTGAGATTCTTAAAAGCAATGCCTGTGCCTTTTACTCCGGAATCCTTATTTCTGAGTACATTGCCTACAGCATGGAATAATGAACGAATGAAGCAGATTGTTTAATTGGATTCACTAGGATTCGTTTGAGGTGGCCAGACAGTCACATGGTTCACAGCTGAAGAAAGTTACAGACAGTTTATCTTTTTATTTCTTTGAAGGTCATTAAAGAAAATGATTATTTTCCAAGTGCAGAGAACCTCTGAATGTAGTTAAATAAATACACTGTTACACTGGAAACAGAAATGTCAACTCAGATCCGCTTTACTAATTGGGCTTATAATTCGTTTAAGGTCGATTTCTGGTACCAATTACATTCAGTTTTTAAATTTCCTTTTCACTCTTCCTTTTTCATGTGGGATCCACCTTTTGGTTTACATATCAAGAGTTTAAATATTGACCTTAATTTTTCTGGGAGTTGATATATATATTTTTTACAGCTTTGATCACAACTAGATTGACTTCTTTTTTTTTTTTTTTTTTTTTTTTGAGACGGAGTCTCGCTCTGTCGCCCAGGCTGGAGTGCAGTGGCCGGATCTCAGCTCACTGCAAACTCTGCCTCCCGGGTTTAAGCCATTCTCCTGCCTCAGCCTCCTGAGTAGCTGGGACTACAGGCACCCGCCACCTCGCCCGGCTAGTTTTTTGTATTTTTAGTAGAGACGGGGTTTCACTGTGTTAGCCAGGATGGTCTTGATCTCCTGACCTCGTGATCCACCCGTCTCGGCCTCCCAAAGTGCTGGGATTACAGGCTTGAGCCACCGCGCCCGGCCTAGATTGACTTCTTCAGTCACATAATTCGGGGAAATTTGTCAAGGTATGCAATCCATGTATGGATACTGAACTACTGGTAATTATCCTGTGGGTAGGATCTTTCACTTGAGGATGTTGTCGGAACAGTAACATTGCTCAGAACAATTCTGAACTTACATACAGAGGACATTTTCATATGGATCTAATAAAAAGCCTTCTTAAAATATTGTATTTTCATTATTATCAATCTAGACCATTGCTCCATCACAGAAATAGGTAAAATTCCACATTCCCACCACTGCTGCTACTGCTACTACTACTATTACTACCACCACTGCGACTACGCACTACCTCTCTTATTCCACTGTGACTACTATACCTATACACACACTCACACATACATGCACACACTCAATTCCACAGGCACCCAAATTATGTTGCAGTGGGGGCTGGTTTTAATAAGTATTAATTTATGTATGTTTTCAGTCATTCATTCAACAAAGATCCACTGAGTGTCTACTCTCTCCAGGTAACTTTTACCTATGAGAGATGAGCAAAGCAAAGTCTCCATCCTCATGAAGTGTACATCCTGTTGCAAACAATAGACAAGCAAACAAACAGATGAGAAAGCAATGCAATTTCCAGTAGTGGGAAATGCTATGAAGAAAAATAAAGCAGAGTGCTGGAGTCAGAAGTAACCTGGTGGAGACTGGGGAAGGCAGGTTATTTTTAAGTTTCCTATTGCTGCCATAAGAAATTACCATATATTTGATGGCTTAAAACAATGCAAATTTATTATCCTACTGTTCTGGAGGTCAAAAGTTCAAAATGGGTCTCCCTGGGCTAAAATAAAAATGTCAGCAAGACTGCATTCTTTCTGGGGGCTCTAGGGGAAAAACTGTTTCCCTGCTTTTTTCAGCTTCTAGAAGTCACCTGCATTCTTTGGCTCAGTGCCCTTTCTCTATCTTCAGAATCAGCAGCCCAGTATCTTCAAATCTCTCACTTACTCTCACCCTCTCATGAGGACCCTTATGATTATGTTAGGCCTATCCCAATTATACAGGATAATCTTCCCATCTCAATATTCTTAATCATACCTGCAAGGCCTCTTTTGCCATGTAAGGTAACATATTCACAAGTTTCAGGGATTAGGATGTGGGCATCTATCAGGGCTGTTATTCTCCTTCCTACGGGGTGATCAGGGAAGGTCTCTCTGAGGGTTTCACCTTACAGCAGAGACCTACATGACCTGAGTGAGCCACTGGAGGACCTGGTGGGAGGCTTTTCCAGAAAAGAGCAAGTGTAGAAGCCCTTTGGCATATATGAAGTGCCAAGCAGAGAAAAGGCCCATGCAGCTGGTACAGAGTGGGGAAAGGGGATGGGAAAGGGGAGGGTCTGAGATCCTAGAGGAAAGCTGGTGCTGCAGATGTGGGCTTTGCAGGTCTTCCTAAAACGCAATTGGGGATTTCATTCTGAGTGGGATAGAAAGCTTACTGGCAGATTCTTAGAGCGGACAGGCATGATCTCATATATTTATAGAACTCAATGAACTTGTAGAAATTCCTTTCTTAGCAAAGGTTTTAGGAGCATATTGAACTGCTTCCCGGGCTCTTTGGTGAGTCACTCAGTGAAGAGGGCGATGTGTCCTAAACCAGAGAGGAAGAGTGAGATGTCATGAGAGTTCTCTGCCCTTCCTCCTCTCCCTCCGCTGAGGGGCTGAAATCCTGTGTTGACGGGTCTGGCTGGGTGTTAAGAATGTCAGGTGGGAAGTAGAGTGGAAAGTGATAGCTTCTTAATAGATACTTTAGTAGAGGAGCTGAGATGATCTTGGCTCTTTTTCTTTATTTTTATATTTCCAACATGAGCAAAGAACAAAAAGATATCTAAGTGTTGGGAATATAAGCTCTCTGGCAGAGACCTGAGAAAGCATGTAGTCCATAAAATAGCTTGTTATTTAGAATTAACCTAATTAAAAATCACTGTCATCCCATTCTACCCCCCAAGATGTTAAGATAAGTTAACTATCCAGAAATATCTTTATAATATTTTTGTAGTGGCATACTTGGTAATGTAATTTTACATGCAAGCTAAATTGGTCTGGCATGATTTTCTTGTCATACAACCATATTGGTTGTTATTTTATCATCACTACTTATATTCTGCAAGGATTTTTGTATTAAGTATTTTCATGATCTTGGCTGGCATTAAAATTAAACTGACGAATTGTTTTTTTTTTTTTTTTTTTTTTTTGAGACAGAGTCTCGCTCTGTCGCCCAGGCTGGAGTGCAGTGGCCGGATCTCAGCTCACTGCAAGCTCCGCCTCCCGGGTTTACGCCATTCTCCTGCCTCAGCCTCCCGAGTAGCTGGGACTACAGGCGCCCGCCACCTCGCCCGGCTAGTTTTTTGTATTTTTTAGTAGAGACGGGGTTTCACTGTGTTAGCCAGGATGGTCTCGATCTCCTGACCTCGTGATCCGCTCGTCTCGGCCTCCCAAAGTGCTGGGATTACAGGCTTGAGCCACCGCGCCCGGCCTAAACTGATGAATTTAATGTGATAAGCATAATTTTTTTCTCTTTAATTATAAAGGATTTTAGAAAACGGTATGTTTGTAGTGATCTTTAACTAAATGGAAAACTAAATGTTTGTATGAACATAACATAGCTCCCTACCTCTGGAGATCATACAATAATTATTTTAAAATCAAGATACTAGCCCGGGCGCGGTGGCTCACGCCTGTAATCCCAGCACTTTGGGAGGCCGAGACGGGCGGATCACGAGGTCAGGAGATGGAGACCATCCTGGCTAACCCGGTGAAACCCCGTCTCTACTAAAAATGCAAAAAACTAGCCGGGCGCGGTGGCGGGCGCCTGTAGTCCCAGCTACTCGGGAGGCTGAGGCAGGAGAATGGTGTGAACCCAGGAGGCGGAGCTTGCAGTGAGCTGAGATCACACCACTGCACTCCAGCCTGGGCGACAGAGCCAGCCACCGTCTCAAAAATAAATAAATAAATAAAAATAAAAAAATAAAATCAAGATACTTTCTATTTTCTTTTTTTTTTTTTTTTTTTTTTTTTTGAGACGGAGTCTTCCTCAGTCGCCCAGGCTGCAGTGCAGTGGCCGGATCTCGGCTCACTGCAAGCTCTGCCTCCCGGGTTTACGCCATTCTCCTGCCTCAGCCTCCCGAGTAGCTGGGACTACAGGCGCCCGCCACCGAGCCCGGCTAATTTTTTGCATTTTTAGTAGAGACGGGGTTTCACCGTGTTAGCCAGGATTGTCTCCATCGCCTGACCTCATGATCCGCCCACCTCGGCCTCCCAAAGTGCTGGGATTACAGGCGTGAGCCACTGCGCCCGGCGTCTATTTTCTTTTTGAAGCTCTTTTTTTTAAGTATGAAGTCAGCAGCTTAGGACCAAAGACAATAAAATTCACAGTTTTGCAGCTGCTATTCTTGTTTATAGGATCTGGGGCTGTAGCTAAACCTACAGTTTTGTTTGGAGAAGAAAGAGCCCTCCCTGGGAATGTGCGAAAGACATCCCGACAAGAGCGTCACGGATTAAATTCTGTGTTCACAGCAAGACTTCATAAAGACAGAGCATCAATCAAGAATTTAGGGGAGCAAGGAGAGATGATTGCATTTATCTTGGCAAGGTCCATGTTATTACAGCACAAGACTATAGCCCAGTGTGGACCATAACCATGCCTTCTGAAATAGCCCAAGTCAAGGAAAAGCATAACTGCCATAATTGTAAATAAGTGGCCCAGAGAAGTCTGCATTATATCATAGGGGTTTTACATACAATTATAACATCAAACAGATTGTTAAAAATCAATTGAAATTAATAAAAAAATGACTAGACAAATAAAGCCGTCTCTCTGTGACCTTTCCCTCGAATTCTGCCGTGGACATGGTGTGGTAAATTGTACACAAAGCAGGCTCCCGGCAATTAAGAAGCCACTTATGCCTTATAAAGGCTTGAGCATTGGGTTTTAATTAAGAATTTCAATTATCGTAAAGCAAATCATTTTTCTTCCTTGGATAAAAGGGATTGAAAAGAAGACACTTTTAAAAAGTTTTGACAGTAAAGATTGCATTAGGGGAACTAGAGAAAGTTAAGAAGAAAAAAATAGGAAAGAAAAGAGGTGAGAAATAGAGGATAAAATAGAAGAAAGCCATCAATGTACTGAATAGGAAGAAACAGAAGCAGCCAGCTTATCTTGGAAAGGCAAAAAGGGAGAGTGTTTTTTCCACATGTTAATATTTAGAACATGGCTAATATTTGGCTGTTCTTATTAGCTGAAATAAGCTGAATGCCAAATCTAGATGGAAAGTGAAAAATGTAATCCATTATCCAGATGTTTCCAAATATCTGGGTTTTTGGCATCAAATAGTTAAAACATCTCAGTGATCAACTGAATTTGTTGTTTTGTGTTTATACATGTTGACATTAGAAAGCCAAACATTGTCTGGTGCCTGTCCATACAAAATATGTGTCCAACTCTGAACCTGTTTAACATATAGTTACACATTAGGGCAGCCTCTTCAAGCATGTATTTGCTTTAAGCTCTGGTGCAGTGCTGTGCCACCACTATCTCTGTGTATTAGAAAGAGACTTAATGTTAGGCACGTTGTCATCACCCTGAAAAGAGGTGACAGTGTTTTGAAAGATACTGCAAAATACTTGGAGAGGATAAGAATGCCTCTCTTTCAACAGCTTGATGCTCACTGGTGCTCAAGTATTTTAAAAATCATTTTAATTTGGAAAAGATTGAAGAATATTTTCTGAAACTAGTGGAAAAAACAACAACAACAACACCACCACACTAAAACAGGGGTCTTCAAGTGCTTTCCGTAAAAAGCCAGATAGAAAATGTTTTGGGCTTTATGGGCCATCTCATCTCTGACACTACCTCTCAACTCTGCCACTATCCCATGAAAGCAGCCACAGACAATACATACATGAATGAGCATAGCTCTGTGCCAATAAAACTTTACTTATGGACAATAAAATTTGCATTTCATAGAACTTTCATGCATCACAAGATAGTCTTCTTTAGATTTTTGTCCAACCATTTAAAATATAAAAATGACTCTTAGCTCTTGTACTATGCAGAAACAGGCAGTAGGCAGCATTTGGCCTGTGAGCCACAGTTTGCCAACCTCTACCCTAAAACATGAGCGATTTAGATTAATAACAATAATGCAATAATAATAGTAAACATTTGTAGCATGTTTAAAATGTGCCAAGCACTATACTAAACACTCTACATGTTCTACAGCAATTATGTCCTCAAAATAGCCCCATCAGACAGATAATATTATTTTCTTAAATGTACAAAGAAGAAATGAAAATGCAGATTTCAAGTAACAGAGCCACTGTATACAGTTATGTGGATTGCATACTGTGCATGGGTGGCCATTCAAGGGAATGAGTCAAAAATGAGCCCTCCAGTCTCCTTGGACTTCATCTACCCAACGAGGTACCTGTCTCTAATTCGCACCAAGGTCCTAGGGCTAGTCTTTTAAGTAACTACTCCAAGGCCACTTTTATTAAGTTTCAGGGTTGGGATTTGAAGTGAGGACTTTCAATCCAAAGACTGCTAAGCTGCTGAGGCAATTTCCTGCATACCTTTTGAATGTATTTTATGTTCTAAAGGTAGTTTTTGCACAAATCTTGTTTGTTTCTTCATAAATTCTCTCTTAGTTACCCACGACTAATAGATTCAGTTACTCTAAGGTGACTTTGTTCCTGAAATTAGACATGTTTGTCCTCATAGTTGCTTCATGCAACAATGTGTCAAAGTATCAGAAGACATTAAACAGCACTAGCACCAAACATTATAAAAATGAAAATATTGTGAGATTGCAAACCCTTGTTTCCTCTTCTGTAATTCTTTCTCACCCTAGTCAAGACAACATATTTTCAAAGGGGTCAAGGTGAACAGCAGCTTAAAATAGCAAACTGAAATATATTGTACCATTTTTGCCTGTAACATTACTTAAATAAACTGTCATCCCCAGTGTAATCAGTTGATTGTGAGCTCAGCTAAATAGCATGCTAAAGTCATAATTCCAACTTGCCAAAGTGAATTCCATTCTTCAAAACATTCTCTTCCACTATTTCTTGTACACATTTCCTTCTCCATCTATCCCTAATGCAGGCTCCCTTTTTTCCTAGATACTAAAATGTCCTCCCCTATACTCAGCTTAGTTCTAATTTCACAAACTATCAATAATCTATCATAGTGACTTCATGTTAATCTTAGAATGCTAGTTTTAAAAATCATTTCACAGTCCAGTTTGAGGCTCTCCACTGGGGTCCTGTCTATGGTGTCCATACAAATGTCTGAGCCAGGCACTCAAGACACTGTAAGGGTGGTCCACTTTTACTTATCTAGTTGTTCACTGTTCCCTCAGTTCAGTCCATAAAACGCATTTCCTTCTTATCCTCACTCTTGAGTGCATATGCACACGCCCATCTCTGAGTCCTTGCTCATGCTGTCCTTGTTTGGAGAGCCCTGCTTCTTCCCCTGCGCATCTGTACTTTCACACGCTCTGCCGAGGTGCCATGCCACATTCTACCTTCCTCAGAGAATTTCACTGGGTTCTCAGCTCAGGATTTTATCTCTTTCTACCACGGGTTCTATCTTTCAGCTATTTTCTGTTTGGGATGTTCTCAGATTTGCTTTGCCTCTGTATTCTGTAGGCCAGAAGATTCTAAACTCTTATGGCAGGATTGCCGCATTCTCCTGCAGCAGCCATGAGATCCACATGCCAAACTCTGATCAGCAAACAATGCTTCCTCTTTTGCTTTTAATATCTCAACCTAAGATCTGATTATGATTTCCCCATTCTGTTGGACCTGTGAAAAAACAAGCCAACAAGCAAACACAACTAAATTTTAGCTTGTCTTGGGATAATCTAACTTCTCCCCTGGGGCTGTGCCACAGTTCTGGCATCTTCCACAGAGCCAAGTGGTGTGGAGGTTGGAGACACTGGGTCCTCTGTTATTGCACACAGGGTAGGCCTGAGAGCTTGTCATCTCTGTCCTCAGTTTTAATGATCTTCTGCTGTTCCCATGTCATGCTGTGAGCCCAGGAATCTTTGTGAAGGCTGCTTATATTTCTGTCAATGTGCACAATGCAGCCATCCCTCTCCAGGCTGGCAGCCTTCCTAGTGGGCTGCTTAATGCGGGACACAATTCCTCTCTGCTCTTGAAACTGGTCCCAGACCTCCGCCTCTTCCACCCTTCCCCAAGCCCAGGGAACTGGAGTTTGGAGGAACTTCTCCATCCCTGTTTCTTTAGAATGTGAATAGAGAATCTCTTTCCCCAAGGGTTTAGGCTTTTATAAAACAAAGACACAAAAGCTTGTGGTTTGCCCTGTTTCCCACTCTTTTCTGTGTCTCTTCCAATTGAGCAGAGATCTGATCTTGTGCTAGAATGGGAGTGAGGTAGGAGAGATTTACTGGAAAGGGAGGAAAAAATGAGAAAGGCAGAGAAGAAGTAAAATAAATGAATATTTTAAAATAGCAACCATCTGTATGCACTTCTTGTTATTTCTTACTTTATCTTATACACAACATTGATAGCAATGCAGAAGGACCTTAATAAAGACTTTCTCAATTAACTTATAGAGTTCAGTCTTTGCATTTTCAATGAAAATGATGAGAACTTCCATTTCTACCACCAGAATTTTTAAGGCATTCTTTTATGTTTTGTTTTCTTTAGTTTTACAGCTGCATTAGGTTTAACCAACATTGTTACAATTTTCGTAAAAAGGCATGCTTTTTAAAAATAGATGCTTTTTTCATCCTAATGTAACATCCTTTTCTGTAGAAAGGCATGAGGAAGAAATGTAGAATCTGTTTACTAAAAGGAACTTTGACTCTCAATGAAATCACCAGATAAGTAGGTGGAGGTGAAGTCTGAGCAAGCAACTGGCAGGAGAACCCCCTCTGCTTACCTAATTCCTTGGCATAATTAATTCATTCACAAACAATGCCTATGTGGGTTCTGCCAGGTACATCCCTATCTGAACACCTTGTTTCATCCAGATGAATCTTAGGTATTTCTGCTGGATTTCAAAGGATGCTACAAACAAAGCATACTCAGGGAACATTCAGTATCAATAGCTGGATCCTTCTACATCAGCCTTAAAGGACTCAAATGCCAAAAGCAGCAGAGGGTAGTGGTGCCAGCACTGTAGCCAGACCTTGTGGCTTGAATTGCAGATCTTATTAGCTGTGGGTCCTACGGCATGGGCACCTCTGATCCCCTTATTTTCTTCTTTGGAAACAAGTGGGGATAAATATACTCCTATTGCAAGACTATTAGGAAGAGCAAATGAGAAAATATGTCCTCTGCCTTGAATACTGCTGGGCACATGGCAAATGTAATGTAGCATTAGCTATTATTATCATCAGATCTTTGTTCTCTCCTTTTTGTCTGCCATTCCCTTCCTGATTACACCTCTTTACCCAACAAAACCTCTGAAAAAGACACATCTAAAATTTTACCATTTACCATTCTGTTCAACATAATTGGAACTGCAAATGACTTCATATAACCTGTCATTTTAGGGCACTTGGAATCATGTCCTGCTTAAAGCCATCGCTTTGAAATGGGCAACTGCATTCTGATTTTTGCATTCCTTCCAGGTCTTTACGCAACTGTATTTCCAGTCAGTCTTTAATTATGTTAGTTTAATCATGTTAGATATAAGGAATCAGAAGCCCAACAAAAAGTAGCTTCAATAAACAATAAAAGCACATATATAGTGGTCTATATATCTGGAAGTCTACCAGTAAGAAAAAACTCTGGACTGTGAAATTCAATGACTCAACAATGTCATTGAGGTTTCTTTCCATTTTTCCTCTGCCTACCACAATGGCAGATTCCCTCCGAGGCTAGCCTTATCTAGGTGGTAATATGACTTAGCCTTGCCTCACAGTGGTCATTTGACTGCTGACATTTTCTCAAGGTACTTGCTTTCACATGTGTGCTTGGAGAGAGCCAGAGAGATGCCCATTTCCAGAAGGTTTCAGAAAAGAGAAAGTATACTTCTCAGAGGTTACAGAACATTTCTTCTCCGGTCTTATTGGCCTACATATTGTGTCATTCATGCTCGAAGCAATCACTGTAGCCAGGGGAGGGGAGCACACTGAGTAGGTCATGCCTGAACTACATACCTCACCCTCAGTGGGAACAGGGGGCATTCAGCCTTCTTCAATGGGCAAGGACTCATGGGAGGTGTGGCTACCTGAAAAAAAAAAAAAGCCAGAGCAATTACCCAAAGAAGGGGAGTGGACCCTATGGTGGTCTCTTGCATTACTATGAAAAAAAAATTGAAACTGGGTAATTTATACAGAAAAGAGGTGTAACTGCCTCATGGTTCTACAGGCTGTACAGGAAGCATGATGCAGGCATTTGCTCAGCTTTTGGGGAGGCCTCAGGAAACTGGCAATCATGGGGAAAATGAAGGGGAAGCATGCACATCACGTGGCCAGAGTAGGAGCAAGAGAGCAAGGAGGAAACTGCTAGACACTAAGTAGCCAGATCTCATGAGAACTCATTCACTATCATGAGAACAGCACCAAGAGGATGGTGCTAAACCATTCATAAGAAAACCACCCCTTAGCTGGGTGCAGTGGCTCATGCCTGTAATCCCAGCACTTTGGCTGAGATAGACGGATCACTTGAGGTCAGGAGGTTGAGACCAACCTGGCCAACATGATGAAACCCCGTCTCTACTAAAAGAATACAAAAATTACCTGGACATGGTGGCAGGCACCTGTAATCCCAGCTACTTGGGAGGCTGAGGCAGGAGAATTGCTTGAACCTGGGAGATGGAGGTTACTGCGAGCCAAGATCATGCCACTGCACTCCAGCCTTGGTGACAGAGTGAGGCTCCGTTTCAAAAAAAGAAAAAACAAGAAAGAAAGAAAATCACCCCCATGATCAAATCACTTCTAACCACGCCCCACCTCCAACACTAGGGATTACAATTCCACATGAGATTTGGGCGGGGACACAGATCCAAACCATATCAGGAGGCCATTTCAATATCAATTATAACAACCACGCCACCTGACTAAAATCATTCTTCTGCTCTCTGCTAAAAATCTGATTTCACCTCATCATACTCAACATAGGACTGTTTCTATTTTTGTTTACTTGTTTGTTTTGTTTTGTATTAACAGCAAATATCATGACCCATACATGTCTTGACCACAGAATTGTAACTGGCCACAGCATTGAGTCAAAAGACACTACCCTTGTCAAATTCATGGTAGAAATGACTATAAAGAGTTAAGTGCATACAAAGGCCTATTCATATATTTTAAAAGTAATTCTATATGGTGCCCTGCTTTTAAAAGTGGATTTTAGTGGAATTAGAGTTGAACAGCTTGAGCATATGTTTAGATACATTCGATTTTAGTTTCTAGCTAATTTAATGAACTAGCAGTGAATAGTATATGTCAAGGTGAACAGGTGCTTCAGCCTCTGGCCTACCAGCCCCAGTGTGATAATCTGCTGTTCTGCTGTTCTCGATCTGTTCCTACCAGGTCTCACATGAAGGAAGATGTTCACCCTAAGGACAAGGTCCCCGCATGCATTCTCAGTACGTTCATGTTTTCTTTACCCATTCCCTTCAACTCAAATGCAATTGAATAAGAGACATATTTTTTCATAGGTATGAATTTGAATCAGCCCTAATTTATAAAAAGAGAAAGGTTGTTTTCAATCTTTAGTTTTTGCATTAGGCAGGTTTGGCTAGTTATGCTGCAATAAGAAACAACTCTTCCGGGCTTGCCACAGCAACATTTTGTTTTTCACTCAATGTGAGCTTACAGCCGAGGGGATGCTCTGCTAATCAAGACCACCCAGGCACCCAGCTGGCGGAGACACCATCTCAAGGCAGCTCACAGGGTTACAGAGTTGAGCGAAGGTGACATCACCAATCACAAACTCATTCTTTATGTTTTTGCCCTGGAATGACACATCATTTTTGTTCTCATTTTATGACCAAGATAAGTCACATAGGCCGTGCCATGTGGGGACAAGGAAAAACAATCCTAACATATGCTTTGAGAAGGAAAAATGGAGTATTTGTGAGTGTTCTAATTACCACTATAGATTTAAAAACAGAAAAATCATTAGTAACAATGAGTTAGGATATACATCACTGTTCTACCTGACAATTGCACCTCCTGCTAGCCAATAAAACTTAGTTGTGCCATCTCTTAAGCTGAGGAGGTTCTTCTTGGACCATATATTCTCCATGTTGACTACATGGAAAGGGGGCTTTTTGGATATTTTGCTGATGTTCACATATTGTTAAATTCTAGTTTAGCAAAATTTAACGTTGTACATATGTACCTATATATTGTAGCATATTGTATAGACAAACACAGGGCCACTCTATAATAGGTTCAAAATCAAAAGATAAAAACAGTTCTCCCATAACACAATGAATAACCAGACTGAAAATTTCACTTAAATGGTTACCTAATATTAATCTGTATAGCATCATCTTCTTTTTAGAAAGACCTACATATGTATATTTATAATGCCTCAGAAAAATCTGGAAGTAAATTCATTAAAATGCTAATTATATCTGGTTATAATATTAAATAGTGTATTAATTTTTATTTTACTTTTCTTTTATCTGCATTTTCTAAATTTTCAGTGATGAATGTCCTAAATAATAAAATCATTATCTCATTGCATTTGTGGTCGGGTGAAATAACTGAAAGCAACTGTGGTAGGCAGGATTCTGAGATAGCACCAAGATTCCTCCCCGCAGTGTACCTTGTGTATAAGGAACACACCTTGTATAATTCTCTCCTATTGAGTGTGGGCGGCACTGTGAATACCGTGGGCTATCACTCCTGTCACTATGTTATGTTATATGACAAAAGGGATTTTGTGGATGTAATTAAGGTCCAAAATAAGTTGAGTTTGAGTTAATCAAAAGAGACATTGCCTTGGGTGGGCCTGAGCTAATACAGTAAGCTCTTAAAAGAGACAAGCAGCAACAGAGGCCTTCCTCCACTGACCATGAGGAAGTAAGCTGCCCAGTTGGTAGAGGAAGAGACCATGGGTTCAGCATGAGAAGGTGGCATCTGGGAGGCCTGATTGACAGCCAGCAAGAAAACTGGAACCTCAGGAATACAGCTGCAAGGAAATGAATTCTACCAATAACCAGCAAGCTTGGAAGAGGGCTCTGCCTCTCAGATGAGCTAGCAGCCCTAACCTACTACTTGATTTTAGCCTGGCAAGGTCTTGAGCAGAGACCCCAGCTAACCCATGCCTGGACCGCTAACCCAACAGGATCAACAGATAATGAATTTGTGCTGTGTTAAGTTACTAAGTTTGTGATCAATTTGTTGTACAGGAAAGAAACAAAACAAAACAAAACAAAATACACAGAAATGTCAACAACTGCCAAAAGATTGTTCTGCATAAAGTCAAGAAAAAGTGAGAATAAACACATATTTTTTTTAAAAAATGTTTTTTTTTCAAATGGAAATCAAAATTGCAGTTAGCTTTGTGGGAAGTTTGTTATTGGCAAGGGGCAGGCAGGAGCCTGCTGGAAATGTTCTACGTCTTGATTCAGGTAATGATTGGTATAGATATTAAAATTCATTGAGATGTATACTTAACGACCTGTGTGTCTGTACTTACATCCCAATAAAAAATAACGAACTCAAGTCAGTGAGCTTGACATCAATCATTCCCAAAATTCTCTTAGGCAAGTCTGTGTGTCTTGAGCATGATAGGCACTCAAGAAATACTTTTCTTTATGGTAGTAAAATACACGTAACATACAATTTGCTATTTTAATCATTTTAAGTGTACAATTCGGTGACATTAAGTACACTGGCATTGTTGTGCAACCAGCACCACTATTTATCTCCAGAGCTTTTTTGCCATTCCAAACTGAAAAAAATATATTTTATTGTTGAGACACTTGGCTCTGCTTTTTTTTTTTTTCTTTCCCTATGCACAAGTCAAGGAACAATACTGGATGATTATCCAAGCACTTCTCACATTATGCTTGTTTATGTGTGAAGTTAACATGAGCACTGATATGCTTCTAGGTTTTTGTTAAGTAAAAAATCTTGGAAGATGGCCATTTATTTTACCCAATTTTATCAGCTTTGTTTTTTATAATCCCTTTCCAGCCCCCTCATTCATAACTTCCTCGCTCAAACCATATTCTCCATTGTAACAAGTTATTTGCGATTCTCAGAACACCCCAAGACCATTTTGCCCTTTCCTGTGTACTGCACCACCCCACCCCCCGAAATGCTGTCACACCCTTCCATGCCCGGCAAACTTACTCAATTCAGAAAATTGCATTGAGCACTTGCTCTGTGCTGGGCGCTGGGTGCCCACTGGGGAACCTGCCTCAGTCTTATAGGGAGGTGGGCACTAGTCCTTTAAGTCGCTGTGCAGGTATCAGTTTTTTGTGACACCTTCTCTGACTGCCTTCCTTCTGTGCCCCACTCTCCCATTGCCATCTCTTACGGCTCTCTTAGAAATGTGCGCATACAGCCCCCTACTTCAGAAATCTCCCTATTTCTTGACTTTTTTTATATCCTGTCTCCTCTACTTAACTGAAATTTACTTTTGTGTCCTCTCCACCTACCATACTGCTGGGCCAATGGTGGACCCTCTTTTGATATTCATTGAATGACTGAGTTGAGTGTGGGGTAAGGACATCAAGGTTATAACTACATTGGAGGTGCTACCTAAAGATCAGGGCACCTTAACATCTGAAGGTCACTGAGAAGTTTAGTTAATAGTTGTGACAGGTAGAGAAAATGAGGAGGGCGCTGTTAAAGTCTTTTCCGCATGACGGGCTTATTAATTAAACAGCAGAATGTGGGAACCTGTGAACATTGACTCCCTCCCCTAGAAAAGGGCTGCCTTTCTTATTAATTAAGTTGAATGCAGTACAGTGTAAATCTCCCAATGCTTATTCCACTCAGTTCATACATACTAATGAGGATGCATGTATGAATGTGGTGGTGGAGGAGGAAATCATTTATTCAGCAGTAGGAAAAAAAATAACATCAGGACGTGGACCCCCTGCTGACTTAACACACAGTTTTCTTAAAGATTTATATTGACAGACTAATTAAGTAACTGAGTGCATTAGATAAAGAGCATGTCATTGCAAAGGTTACAAGAGACTCTTCGTGTTTCTCCACTTAACATCCTATAGATGAGGGAGGAGAGTGTGGACACAATCTCTCCGGCTCTTTCCTCCACACGTTAGCTACCATGTTTAAGTTTTCTACTTCCATCAAAAATTAATAACAGAATGTTCACATTCCCTGTAACTATAGAAGACAAATTTTGGTACGAGATGACACAATTATGTTTGTCTCCTTTACACTGCCTGTATTTAACATTTTAAAATGTAGGCGATAGTCTCATTCGCTAAGAGAATGTATTCTGAAAACATAATCTCAGATTTTATGACTGTGCTTATGTTATTTACTAACTTCCAGAAAGAGGAAAAAGGGTAAGAGAAGTCCTCAAGTTATTGTTTCATCTGCAGGAAATGATGTGAGCTCCTCCTGGAAGTGAAATATGCATTATTTTCTACAGGCCCACATGCTTAGTCAGCTCTATTTGTATCCTGCCTGATGACAGTTTAATGATGGCAAAACCGAAACGGTGCATGTGAATTTCATAGTATATCCACCTAATATGTTGTGTTTTGAGTGTCAGTCCAAACAAAATTTTTAAAAACCTACAGAGAAAACATTTGTATGTGTGTGTGTATGTGTGTGTGAATATATAAAGATGGCTTTTAAAGTATTTCATAAAGATATTGAAATGAAACAATCTTCTCATAAGAAATCAGGTGACGTGGTATTACAGTTTGCTTCCTACTTTTCTTTTGTGTATATTATGGGCCTAAAGGTGTAGGAACAATTTACAATAGGCAAGTGCCCCTGGATTGATTAATTGGTTGAATGGGTTTCTTTTGATTGTGGCCAGAACAAAACTGAGGGCCAGAAAATGGGCAGTGTCTTGGGCAGTGTCACATAGCCTGTTAGAAGCACAGCAGAGGCCAACCCCTCCGCTCACCTGATACCCAGTGGGTTGTCATTTCACTAGAGAAAGAGACATAGTTGCTAAAATTTTCCCTCTTTCTTTGCTTTTCTTATTTATTTTTTTCCCATATGGTGTCTTCCATCTGTATTTTGATACTGTATCTATTAGCAACAACAAAAGAACTCACTCTTGTTTTCATTTTTAATTTCTCTTGATGCATCCAAATCTTTTTCCCACTGGGTTCCCAGCTAACTCTTTCCACTCTTCTTGTCAATACTCTGTTCCTGGGAGGTCTGGGTCTGTTTACTATGCTTTCCTGGCTGAATCAAGATAGCAGGAAGAGTTGGAGTAATGACTTTGTTCCATTCTCTATTTTACCACAAAAGTTGAGGGAGGTGGGGTGGTGGGAAGAGAAATTTTAACTACGGGTGAGAAACTCTTTGCTTCCTTTTATAAGAGAGGAGGTTTTCCCATCACACCAGCTGCTGTGTAGTACTAACTCATGAATCAGATCACATTCTTTCACCACCTCGCCCAGTGACACCTTCCTCAAGGCTGGACTTCTGCTGGAGAAAAGCAGGAGGAAGCTCTGCAAAGTGAGCAGAAAATATTCAGCAAGTCTTGGAAGAAATATAATATATGGCCAGGTGCAGTGGCTCACCCCTGTAATCCCAGCACTTTGGGAGGCCGAGGCTGGCAGATCACCTGAGGTCAGGAGTTCAAGATCAGCCTGGCCAACATGGCGAAACCCTGTCTCTACTAAAAATGTAAAAATTAGCCGGGCGTGGTGGAGCATGCCTGTGATCCCAGCTACTCAGGAGGCGGAGGCAGGAGAATCTCTTGAACCTGGGAGGCAGAGGTTGTAGTGAGCCTAGGTTGCACCATTGCACTCCAGCCTGGGCAACAGAGGAATACTCTGTCTCAAAAAAAGGAAAAGAAAAAGAAATGTAATATACAACACGAGAGCAAACTGTCAAGCTTTGATTCTTGGCTCTTGCTCTCTTCCCAGTATAGGCCCTTGGGTAAGTCATGATCACTTTGGACCTCATTTCCTATCTACAAAGTGGGGACAAAAATTACCTCCCTTGCAGGCAGGATGTGAGGATTAGCTAAAGCATCTGGAGTTAATTATTCATTTTATCAAGTAGCATCAACAGGTAGGACATAATTTCTTGGAAACACTGACAGATTTTCTCTGAATCAAGAAGTCAAGAAACAGAGCTCTGGCACCCAACATCCTTCCCTCTGTATCCCCACCACCATATATAAGTTTTCTTTCTTGGGAATAATGGTAGGAGAAAGAGTTTAGACTCCTGGGAGGGTGTCCAGATAAGACATCAGGGCCTCAGCCAAGTGGTCTGAGTCCTAGGTGTGTTCAGGTCCTCAAAGAGAGCTGCAATGCCAGGCTGGGCACTGAGGCAAAGCCCAGAGAGCCACCGCAGCAAGGGTCCTTCCACCAACTCCACGGCTTACTGGCTAAGGACTCCTGCTGAGTTGAGGAGAGCAGAACTGAGCCTGTGGAGCAATGGTGCCACCCAATCCTGCCAGGTTCACCATGGCTCCCAACTTCCCTCACCACCTGCTGGGGGGTGGGTTGTGCCTTCCTGCCGTCTCCATGTACCTTGTGATACAGGGCCGCTCCCTTCACATGCGAACATTGCCGTCTTGGGTGCTTCATGCTGCCGGTGCTCTGCTCTATCACCTGTATCCCCATATGCCCCAGGCTCCTGCCTCCAAGCACACAGACGGCTTCCCTGCTCCATGAAACAGTGTCTTCCTTCATCCTTAGACTGAAACACTGGCCTTTCTAAAGTCACTTCCATAGGTGCAATTTGAAAGTGTCAACTCTGGCTTTGTAGACAGAAACCCCACCTGGAGGTGGAGATGGACAACCTCAGACAGCAAAAAGTAGCTGCAGGCCTCCATGGATTCCCAGCTGCCCTGTAATCTCTTGTTTCAGGGGGAGTTCACAGGAAGCCGTGTTAGGGCATTTCCATGTCGTCCTGGGCCCAGACTTCCAGCCCAGAGCAAGGACTTCAAGTCTTGGTCAACCGCCATGACAGGGCCTCGGCATGGCAGCTCTCACTGCAAAAGCTGCGCAGGCCTTCAGAAGAAGCGGAAGGTTCCTCTGCCATTTCCAGTGTAATTCTGTGAAGACCAGGCCCATCCAGTTTAATTGAGTCAGCTCCCCTTCTCATACTCCTCCCACTGTGATGAGAAGCAGAATGAGGCTCGCTATAACACACTGTGAAACAGATCAGAGGAGGCAGAACCTAGGGTACAAATTCATTTTTCTTGTTGCCATACTTCCTTGCTCATTCTAGTTTCTTTGCACCCTAGAGCTCTTGTCAGCGACCCATTTTGTGAATGGAGACATTTCTGCTTTGAAGTCATAATTTATCCTGCAGGAGCTGCTAAAAGAAGCACTTTTAAACTCAGATCTGAGCGAAGGTTTGGAATTCTAAGTCACCTCCAAGCACTTGGGTAAATTGCAAAGAGTAGAGTCTTTACCTCAGGGAGTTAATTTTAACTTATTGCTTTTTCCTCTGAAGAATGTTTTCTCAAACATGTTCTCCCGCTTGGTTTCATTGCAAATTCTGACTTAGGTCATACAAATTAGCAGTCTGTGATTTATTTATGACATTTAGTTTGCTGTAAGTTAACTTGGGACTATCTCATCATTAACTATCTAGCTAAACAAGAGTTTTAAAAATTAGCCTATGGGCCGGGTGCAGTGGCTCACGTCTGTAATCCCAGCACTTTGGGAGGCCGAGGCGTGTGGATCACGAGATCAGGAGATCAAGACCATCCTGGCTAACACAGTGAAACCCCGTCTCTACTAAAAATGCAAAAAAAATTAGCCGGGCGTGGTGGCGGGCGCCTGTAGTCCCAGCTACTTGGGAGGCTGAGGCAGAATGGTGTGAATCCGGGAGGTGGAACTTGCAGTGAGCCGAGATCACACCACTGCACTCCAGCCTGGGCAACTGAGCGACACTCTGTCTCAAAAAAAAAAAAAAAAAAATTAGCCTATGGAAAGCCTAGGGAAACATTATATATTTTTTGACCTGCTCAAAGACGATTACAATTACTACCAGCCATCCCTCTTCATAAGTCTTAGAGAAGGGATGTGGAAGAGAAGTCAAGAGGCTTCACTCACTTGCATATGCCTGGATTCAAATCATGTCTTTCCCTATGGTCATTTCTGTGACCTTGGACAAGTTACTTAACCTCTCTGGGCCTCAGTTTCCTCAACTGTGAATGGAAGTAAAGCTTCTGCCTTCCTCCTAGGGTTGTTGCAAGTAGAAAATGAGTTACAGATGTACAAAGACATTAGAAGGCTGCCTGCAACATAGAAGCAAAATGTAAGTACATTTTATTATCAAACTGTCTTCTAAATGTGTTCAGAATATGTAACTACATGGAGAAGAGAGACATACAGGTGGACTGGGCAAATATTTATTTGTAAAAACAGGTATCTTTTGCTTTTATGGTTTGATTAATAATTAAATGGCTATTCAAAGCAGATCAGATTTAATGCAAAGACGTTCATAGTTTTAGTCACTGAAGGTGTTTTGTTTTTTGTTAAATACAATCAGGTGCGTTATCTATTTAATTCTTCTAGGTCTTATGACAATGCTGTTTTGAATCCCATGTTTTAAAGGTTGACAGAAAATGTCTTCAATGTGTGAGTTTGCATAATAAAAGCCATCTGACTGAATAGAGCTATATTAAGTGGCCAGCGTCTCTGGTATCTCCTTCTCACCACTCTTCCATACCTTCCCACACACTCTCAAGAGACACATGTGGCACACTTTCTGTAAGCGACAGAAAAGAAAAATAATAAAAACACATCTCTGTCTCCATATGTTATTGCATTTTCTACACACTGCGTTTTCAGAGTAACTGTCTTGTTGTTAAATTTGCTTGTTGCTGACAAAGCTATTCAGGAATAAACAATACCCTCTGTCAGTTGATAGGTGGCCAATTTCCCAAAGAGGATTCTTTTGGAACCCCTTAAAATATCCCTTTGTTGCAACCCACAGAAAGTCACAAGAGAGCAGTTGAAATGTGTAACTGAGTTTTATTAAGAACCCACTGTAACAGGGATAACTGTTTTCTTGCTTACACATTCACACACACACACACACTCCTTTCCCTTCATTCCTTTATTTTTTGGAGGGGGTGGCGGGGCTTTCTTAACAAAGAAATAATTTGGAGCTAAATCTCTGCTGATTGGGAGCCATTTCGTCTTCACAGTGCGGATTTAGCAAGGCTCTATTATCATACCCATTTTATTGCCAGAAAATCCAAGGGATTTGGCCAATTTTGGTATAAATTAGATGAATCACCTGGCAGTCACAATTCAGCCACATGGATTTAAGCAGCTCTTTAATAGTTTGGGGACCCCTAAAAGAAAGGTCTTGCAACGGTAATTTTTAGAGAATGGGAGATGAGAGTAGCCAGAGGGAAGGAGGTTTGCAGAGTCTTAACCTGGAGGCTCCAAGTTCTGTTTCCTGCACAATTCTCTTCCTTCAAACCCCAGAGCAAACAGGTCCTCCTGTTTCTTGCTTTCAGAGCCCACATGATATCCTTTTTTTTTTTCTCTCCCTCTCTTTTTTTGAGACGGAGTCTCGCTCTGTCACCCAGGCTGGAGTGCAGTGGTGTGATCTCGGCTCACTGCAACCTCCACCTCCCACGTTCAAGCGATCCTCCTGCCTCAGCCTCCTGAGTAGCTGGGATTGCAGGCACCTGCTACCACGCCCGGCTAATTTTTTGTATTTTTAGTAGAGATGGCGTTTCACCATGTTGGCCAGGCTCGTCCTGAACTCCTGACCTTGTGATTTATCCACCTCAGCCTCCCAAAGTGCTAGAATTACAGGTGTGAGCCACCATGCCCAGCCTGACATCCTTTCTTTCTAATGTGTATCATGTTGCAAACTTATATGAATTTTTATGATCACCTGAGTAATCTCTGTCTCTACCAGAAGGCAGGAATCCCATGAGAGCTGCGAGGGTGTTTTACTTATCACTCTATTCTCCACATCTAACCAAGTGCCTGGCATACAGTGGAGGCTTAATAAATAATGACCAATGGAGTGCTGTCCTCTGTGCACATTTTTTGTACCAATTTTCAGTGTCTTCTGTAATACCACTGACTTTCAACTGTTGCCATTGGCTAAGGTCAGACATGATGGGGTGGCTGAAATTACCAGATAATCTTCTGGGCAGGCAGGAAGGCATTCCATCAATCAATAATTTAAAAAGAACGTATTAGGTTCACACCATTTACTTACTTTGTGCTCAGTGCTAGAAACTGAGGGAAATATTAAAATGTCTGTCTCTTTGGCCAGAGAACTTCAAAATCTAGCTGGCAAGATGAAGCTTACACAAATGTCATAATTAAATTCTAATTTTTTTTTTAAATTAAGACATTCTAGGGGAAGCAAAGTTTCAGAGAATGGAGAGATGAAAGTGTTCTGAAACGATTGGAAAAGGTTTACACGGGATTAAGATTTAAACAGGAAAGACAGTAGGATTAGAATACGTCAGGGTCAGAGGCAAGACTTTCTATGTGGAAAGGAGGGGACAGGGTGAACAAAGACATAAAGCCTGGCATGAGCATGGCTTAAGCGAGCAGAAGAGAGCCACTGACCAGACTGGAGTGCATGAGAGAGAAAAGGAGGAGACCAAAGTCAAATTATGGAGTACCCCAAAATGTGCTCTGTGATCTTGATACCAGCCCTGAATCCAACCTGGTCAGTCTAGGATTGTGATACCCAGGGTGGCAGGGACAGGGCAGTGGTAGAGCTTGGAGAGCAACGAAGGAGCTTATCCTAGCACCTCCAATCCACATTCTCCTCTTGGTTTCCGTTTCACTCCAATCAATTTTTTTACTTTAAAGTACTCAATTTTTTTACTTAAAAATCTCATAGGGATGAATGATTCTACTCCCTATGAGGCAGTGGTTCTCAAAGGTAGATGTACATCAGAATCCTCAGGGATCTTATTTTACATGGTGATTCCTGGAACTGCCTCCTACCCCACAGCCAAGTTATGATTTACTAGAGTAAGATTAGGGTCTAGGGGTTTGCATTTTTGCAAAGGCCTAAGGTGGTCTATGTACCACATTTTGTGGATATGGCCCTAAGGGGTAAATGACCTAAGGAAAGAGCAGGAAAAATCTCAGAAGATGGGTAGCCAGAGAAAGGCATGATAGAAGCAAACTGCACAGTGACCTGGATGAGAATGGAGACTGTTATTCTAAATGATGTAACTCAGGAATGGAAAACCAAACATCATATGTTCTCACTGGTATGCGGGAGCTAAGCTATGAGGACGCAAAGGCTTAAGAATGATACAATGGACTTTGGGGACTTTGGGGGAAGAGTGGGAGAGGGACAAGGGATAAAAGACTATAGATATGGTGCAGTGTATACATGGGTGAAGGGTGCACCAAAATCTCACGAATCACTACTAAAGAACTCACTCATGTAACCAAAAAAACACAGTCAGTCACAATGACACTGATTTTTGCTAAAATTTAAATGCCACCCAGAGCAATTCTTATCTTTTCCATCATCTAGGGGCTTACCTTAATTTGATGAGTAGGGGTGATATGTATGATAGTTATAGAAATTATCCAATTTCCAGAAGCCCAGGTAGTGAGCATACTAAAGCTCACCTTAATCCAAGGGCATCCTGAGAGCAGCCACTTGAATTTATGCTTTGCTATCAGCTGGGCCCAGAGCAGCTCATTTTAAGCTACAATTAGTAGCAAATTACAGTCAGACTGACTTTCAAAAGTGCTGGTTACATTCTGCTAGGAAACAATTTAAAGGATCAGATTGGTGCTGCCACTAAATCAAACAAGCTCATCTAGCTCCAGAGACTTGGGCCTCTCAATCCTGCAAAGTCTGCAAGTCGGTTTCTCTTTTAGTGAAAAAGCTTAGCTCTAGGCTTTGGTATTCTAATCAGTGCTCACTCTAACAATGGCCTGATCTGCTTGAGGAGGGTGCAGTAAACTGATGGGCAAAAATGCAGAAATGGTGAAAACATGTATTTCTTCTCCACCTCCGGATGGCAAACCTTTGCAGGACTTTTGTAGTACCTGACCCAGTTTCTCTGTAGGTTCTCTGCAAACTCACTGGGAAGTCAAGAAACCTCAGAGGAGACACAAACTCTCCTCTGTCAACTGTTCTTTCATTCAATACATAGTGAAGAAAGGCGGACAGTGCAGAGGGAATTCGTGCCGCTGAGCTCTCCACAAAGTCACACGGTTTGACTGTGGGAACTGGAACACCGACAGCTGATACGGTCTGGGACCGAGCTGGAATGTGGGGTCACAGTGTGGGGTGCAGCTTTGAATGGATTGAATGGGTTGAGTGAACTTCCTCAGAGTTATAATTCGAGAAAATTGTAAAAAGTTTTTCAGTTCTTACAACACAGCTACAAGGGGGGGAAAGCCTCTGTAATACTTATTTCACCAGAAATCTGTATTTTCCTTGTGTTTCTCACTCTCCCACAGTTTTATAATGAGAGCATGGCCATTTCACCTGAGTTAAAAGCAAAGAAAAGAACCCTACTAGTGAAGGAAGCACATTTGAGGCCTAATCCCGCTCCTTTTATTTTTATTTTTAATCAGCAAGCGAATAATGTTTGGTTTTATTTTCTGTGATCCTGGTCGGATAGAGAGCCCAGTGTCCATGGGGATGTGCAGATCCATCTGTCTGCAGGAGAAATGAGCACAGTACAGCTGCACTGGCCCTTCTGTGCCCAGGCATAGACACCTCTCATGCCTGGAGCTGAGGAAACGAAATTCCCCATGTCTTTGAATTACCAACTAAAGGCACCAAAGGCAATCCTCACTTTCCTCAAGGACAGGCAACCTTCAACACGAGATGGGGGAAAGAATGCTGTTGAACTAAACTGAATTTAAATTAAAAGCCAACACCCTTTCCAGAAATGCAAGAAATTTTGCTTGTTTAGAATATCTACTGGGCACTGAATGGGCGGGTCTCTGGCAGTTGTCCGGGACCACCTAGTTTCTGACTACCACCCAGGCATCTCCCAGTCTCCAGTTCAAGATAACACCTATCCTGAAAGACATCTTGCCCATTCTGGCCAGTACCTCGTATTTTCTTCACTCCCTCATATGCCTCATAATAAAATATCTGGCCCAGCTGTTTCCTCATTTCACAAGTGTCAGCTAGAAAAGAAGGGTAAATTCGGAATGACTGATTCAAGGAGTCTGGACTCAGGAGCAAGCCTGGAGGAAAGCGTCTACCTGATGGGGATCTGCTTGAACCTCCTCTTCATGCCTGCCCCCGCCCCTGTAGTTTGACTCAACAGCCATTGTGACAGAAACTAAAGGGGAAGAAGCATTTCCAGCCTTGATGAAATTTTGTTTGTGTATACATCGCTGAACTGGTTACCTATCTGTTATGGGAAACGGTCTCGATCCAGACCCCAAGAGAGGGTTTTTGGATCTAGCACAAGAAATAACTCAAGGCAAATTCATACAGTAAAGTGAAAGCAAGTTTATTAAGAAAGTAAAGGAATACAGAATGGCTACTCCATAGACAGAGCAGCCCTGAGGGCTGCTGGTTGCCCAATTTTAAGGTTATTTCTTGATCATATGCTAAGCAAGGGGAGGATTACTTATGCCTCCCCCTTTTAGATCATATAGGGTAACTTCCAGACATTGCCATGACATTTGTAAACTGTCACGGTGCTGGTGGGAAGGTAACAGTGAGGATGACCAGAGGTCACTCTCATTGCCATCTTGGTTTTGGTGAGATTTAGCCGGCTTCTGTACTGCAAACTGTTTTATCAGCAAGGGCTTTATGACCTGTATCTTGTTCCAACCTTCTATCTCATCCTGTGACTTAGAATGCCTAACCATCTCAGAATGTAACCCAGTAGGTCTCAGTCTCATTTTATCCAGCCCCTACTCAAGATGGAGTTGCTCTGGTTCAAACACCTCTGGCATATCTACCGTTTGTCGAGTGGCATTCATGCTGGCTAGATCCTATGTCTTCCTGCATCCTCTGGGACTGGGGTCTCTGAGGAAATTGGAAGGAATCTCTGTCACCCTCTCCAGCAAAGCCTTCTTATTCTTGTAGGTGTTCTGGAGACTGTGATCCCACCTCCCATCTTGCTTGCAGGCTGTCATTCCTGTGTCCATTTACTTCTTTTCTCTTCCTCACAGATCAATTCAGTTTTTCATCAAATCTCAAAATCATGCAACCCAACCTCCTTATTTTATAGATGAGGTCACTATAGTCTAGGAAGCTTGAATGCCACCAGATGTGTTCCTCTCATTTACTCCTCTGTACCTTTTGTCTTGTCTTGCCTTAAGTGTGTGTGTGTGTGTGTGTGTGTGTGTGTGTGTCTGTGTGTAAGACAGAAAGAGAAAGAGGGAAAAAAAGAAAGGGTGATTTATTCATTCAGATTAATTGACAATTTTATGCAAGAGAGAAAGCATTGATATTTTTTGAGCTCTTACTATGTGCCAAACTAGAAGCTTTTGTATATTATCTTTTCTGAGCCTCATACCGGCTCCGTGAACTAAGTGTTATTATCCACATGTACCACATGAGGAAATTGAGGCTCACAGAGGTTAAGTAATTTGCAGAAGATTGTACTTCTGAGGGTATCTGGGCTTGGGCTCCACGCCTGACTTAGCTCAGGACTATTCCATAATACCACATCTCTAGATCTCTGTTTGCAACACTACCTTGGACTCTAGAGATAAGAGGCTGCACATGGGGGATGAGGGGCAGCCTGAGGCTTGATCAGGGGGAGGAGCTGTAGGCAGAGAGGTCCCTGAAGGACCCCGACACATATGAGAGGGGATATTCTGCTGTTCAATAGGGCACTGCGCCTAAGCCATCTACTTTACTTCTCTGCTTTCCACTTTGAGGCTATTTTTTTTTGTATGAAGTGACAATGGGAAGAAAAAAGGGATCTGGCAGAAGTGTTTAGAATGACAATACTAGTTGTGATGGTGCTGCCTATGCTATCTGATTGCATAGATGCTCCCAGGGATATGGGTGGGGATGTGGGGCTGGAAAGGAACTGAGCAAACATTTTCACTCTGTAGTGGGATGAAACTCTCAGATCACCCTCTGGTTGGGCAAATAAGAAACCAGATGACATCATTTCCTTGTGCCCCTGCTGGGGAGGGTGTTCATGGAGCAGCCCTTTCACTCACATTTTTCTGGGCATCTATTTAGGAACTGGTTTTCTCTCCAAATGGCCCTCTGAAGGAGGTGGGGAAAGAGATATTGAGAAGGAAATCTGCAATTATTGACAAGGACAGCAGATCAGGCACAAGGTCCACTGGTTTACCAGCATTTTTCAGAACAAGGAATGAAGTACGTACTTCCTCTCTGCCCAGATAAGCAGATTTGGAGCCTCTACATTGGGCTGCTAAGACTGGAGTTCCATGAGATAAATGTTTTCTAATGTGGACTTCTCTTGGAGAAAGACCTCTGGAGAGAAAAACACCCTACTATAGTTAGAACGTGACTTTTTGTTTTCTTTTTGCTTGCTCTGTGCCCTAATCAATTCCATTTGTCTTTGAAGGCATTGGGACAACAACTCTTCCCACTTTCTCTTTTTCTCTAGGGATTTAACTTTAGCTCATTTTAAGATGGCAAGTTGCCTAAAACTTTTTTCCCCATCTTTCCAGAAAGGTTTGCAAACTGGTAGAGTTATTTAAATGCAGGTAATCTGAAGATATGCTGGTGTGTTCTGTTCATACACACTTTTGTTTTAAGAATAGTACAAGGCCCGGCGCGGTGGCTCAAGCCTGTAATCCCAGCACTTTGGGAGGCCGAGACGGGCGGATCACGAGGTCAGGAGATCGAGACCATCCTGGCTAAAATGGTGAAACCCCGTCTCTACTAAAAAATACAAAAAACTAGCCGGGTGCGGTGGCGGGCGCCTGTAGTCCCAGCTACTCAGGAGGCTGAGGCAGGAGAATGGCGTGAACCCGGGAGGCGGAGCTTGCAGTGAGCTGAGATCCGACCACCGCACTCCAGCCTGGGCAACAGAGCGAGACTCCGTCTCAAAAAAAAAAAAAAAAAAAAAAAAAGAATAGTACAAAGTGATTTTTAGGGGTTGAGAGGGAACTAATGAAAGTTATTTTATTATTTTTCATGAAAAACAAAGCCCCTAGAAAGAGCAGAAAGTCTCATAAGAGTACATCAGACTGGGATAGAAGTTTCTGAAGGTTCTCAGTGCTTTTGATTACCGTAAATACACACTGCCCTTTTCCACACAACATTGTTAGGATTGCTGGCTTCCTACTGCTGTCTGGACAAAGGTGGAAGAGTTAGTTCACTGACATGAGGTTGACTAGCAGGATTACCAGCAAAAGAAAACCTGTGAAAGTGTGTCTTAGCATGGACAGCACAGGCTTTTAAGGATATCTTTATAATTCCTTCACTATGTTCTGTTTTGGTACAGTTGGGCCTGACCTACTTTGTGCCTTCATAACAGGATTTTGCATAGGTAAGAACAAGTAAAAAGATGAGGAGGCTCTGATGTTAAAACTCATCCCTGAAACTTAGCAAGGTTTCTCAACTCCCAATCCCCAGGCCAGGTTCATACATTTTATTTGTGTATATGATGTCTGGTGCTGAGACTTGGATAAAAAATTAAAACATAAATTCATCAGAAGGATCCTTAGTGGAGCTTGATTAAAATTGGAACCTCTGAACTTCCCGACACCTCCTCCACAGAAATAACAAGATCATTACTGAGCTCCCAAAACAAAGGAAGCGCTCTCCTCCCCCCAACAACAGGCCAAATGGCAGACTTGAGAATACTCGCACAGCTCACAACATCACTTATGACATCCCAAACCATAACAAAAGCAACTCGCCAAGCAGCCAAACAAACGGAGGAGAAGTCGGCCTCCAGCGAGCCCTGGTGAATTGCCAAATTTGGCTCTGGCTGTTTGCCCATGAGGAATTACGTAATTCTAAAACGAGGGCTCTCAACTGAGAGTTTCAGCCTCTCATCTTTTACTCCCAGGATCTGGCAGCAAAAATAGGTGAGAATCTCACTTCCACTGATGCAATGAGACTGCTGATTTTGATTAAGTAATTTTGTTGTTAGGGTAAACTGCGGATGTTGTAGAAGGTAATGCTATGTTTATGAGATTACAGAATGAACTCCACTCCTCCCTCCCCAAAAAGTAAAGTACCCTCTGTTTCATACTCTAAGTGATCCATGTCTGCAGTTCTCTGAGGTCAATAAATATGAATATCCAAAGCAGGAAGCCCTGTTGACTTTCTTCTTCCACAGTGGGATAGCAAGCTCAGACTAAAGAACTGGCTGATATTCTAGGGATTCGCTAAGGAAAAGCAGAAGTAGAAGAATGTTGAGGTTAGAAAGTTGAGGCTGGGGTCTGGTTTCAGGGGGTGTTAATAAAATGACCCCTATAGACCAGACATCTTACAGGTGTTCTCTCATTAATATCCACAACAGCCCTATAAAGTATTATTCTCGTTTCACAAATAAGAAAACTGGGCCGGGCGGGGTGGCTCAAGCCTGTAATCCCAGCACTTTGGGAGGCCGAGACGGGCGGATCACGAGGTCAGGAGTTCGAGACCATCCTGGCTAACACGGCGAAACCCCGTCTCTACTAAATAATACAAAAAACTAGCCGGGCGAGGTGGCGGGCGCCTGTAGTCCCGGCTACTCGGGAGGCTGAGGCAGGAGAATGGCGTAAAAACCCGGGAGGCGGAGCTTGCAGTGAGCTGAGATCTGGCCACTGCACTCCACCCTGGGCGACACAGCGGGACTCCGTCTCAAAAAAAAAAAAAAAAGAAAACTGAATCTCAGACCGTAAAGCGCTTGCTTGAAATCACACAGCTGGTGAGCAGTGACCTGGGGCCTGAATGACTCAGAAACCTGTTTCAATGGATTTAGGTGAAAGGGCCCGTGCTCTCATTAGCTCCATGGGAAGGTGTGATCGGGGTCTAAGGGTGTTTTCCTGTAAAGTCAGTGCCTACACATTCCCTAGTCTCTGTGCTGTCCCATACAGTAGCTATTAGCCACATATGGTTATTTAAGTTTAAATAAATTACAATTAAATCTAAAACAACTCCTTTCCTCTGTCACAGTAGCCACATATAGAGTGCTCAGTAACCACATGTGGCCAGTGACTCTCCTGGACAGCACAGACTTTTAGAACGTTTTCATCTCCACAGAAGGTTTTGTTGGACAGCAGCATTAGAACATTCTAGCTGTTAATGGGACCTCCCCTATGAGGCTGCGTTTAGTTCTTCTGGGCCTGGAGAACCAGATCCATTGTGCTTACTGGAGCAGGAATGCTTCGTTCCTTCTGGGTTTCCAGTAATAGGAATTTTCCCTAAGCATATTTCTGACCTCTCTCTTCCCCTTTACTCATTCTATTCCTGGAAGGTGGACATCATTTACTGATTGATTAATCTGGGAAGAATTATTGGGAATGAGCTACCTATGGAAACACACAAGTTCTGCTCTTCCTCCAGGGCTCTGCCCCTGGAGTGGGCAGGATTTAGGGGTGACCTGAGTATCTTCTGTCTGCCTTTAATCCACTGTCTACGCTTCTCCACCCATCTCCAGGCTCCAGGAGGCTGACCTGAATGACATACATCAGTGAACTCCTTTGGTCTCTGTCAGACCCACCAAATCACAAAATCTTACACTCCCACAAGAAATTCCTGGTAAAATGAAAGAGCCACATCTGGGGCCGGGCACCTGCAGGCACAGACCCATTCACCTGCCACTCTTGCACTAGTGTCTCTCCCTCAGCTCACACCCATGTCTCCGTGGGGGCAGGAGCCCCTAGGAGCTGATGAAGGAGGTAAAAGGCCAAACTTGGTTCACAGAGGGGTTGGCTCTTTATATGGGTATGAGCAGTAAATGACCTGCTTACTACAGCTCTGTTCGGGGGTGGCCTGAAATAAAGACTGAAGAGAAATTCTTCTAACAAGCAGAGATCTGGGAAGTGTACATGTTTACCCACTTTGTGTGCAAAGAGAAGTGGTCTACAGTAAGAACACATGTGGGCTCATTGTCAGTAAAAAATGGCTTGTCCAGTTAATCAGAGCCAGGAAGGAGAAAGATTGGAGGATTAGGGATGAAGAAACCTGGGGAAGAAGTGCATGAAAGCCTCTTTGAGAGAGAACATAATGTGTGACAAGCTTTGTATCAAATATTAATGCTCAACAGAGAGCATCTTCCAGGGAAAAGGCACTACAACCCAGTAGGCAAAAGGACCCAGCTAGTTGACATCAGTCATTGATCACTCTGATGCTGACAAATGGACCTCACACCATGGCGGCAGGGATGGAAGCTATGCATAGATCCAACAGCATGGGTGCCCTCTTACTAAGACTGATCTACCAGTCTGAATGTCCAGCCTTGTAGGAACACAGGCCAGTACTGAGCCACTGATTTAGCACATCCTCTGTGGAGACCAACCAGCCAGTTGGTGGCAAGAGATTGCATTGGAACTCTCTCATCTCGGAAGGAGCAGTGTTTTGTGTTGACTGAATCAACATGTACCCCAGATACAAGATTGCCTTTTCTGCTGAAATAATCTACCAGCATGACTCTCAAAGGGCTTGACTCATGGACATAGGATCCCATGTAGCACTCCATTGGACAGAGAGATAGAGAACTCAGTTAAAAACAAGGAGGTGTGGTAGTGGGCCCTTGACTATGGTAGCCCCTGGCCTTATCACATCCTGTGTCACTCAGAAGTTGAGGGCTGATAGAGTGAAAAAACAGCTGCTTACTAACCACTGAGGACCCAGCTTGGAGATGATAAGCTGTAAAGATCGGCACTGTCCTCCAGACATGATATATATGTCCTAAATCAACAACCATTCTTGGGGGCTGTGTCCCCAGTAGATAGCAAGTGCGAGTCTGGAAATCAAAGAGTGGAAATAGGCATAGGCCAGCTTATATCACTTCAAGTGACCAATGTAGGGAATTTGTGCTTCTTACTACACTCCCAGGCTTTTGTGGTTTAGAAGTCCTGGTTTCTAAAGGGAGAACATTTCCACCAGGAAACTCAGCAGGAGGCGCATTAAGCTTTAAGCTATGCTTACTGAATGTTGCTCATGCCAAAGTCTATCAGAAAAGGGAAATAGTCTTCATCCCAGTGGCAGTAATGGGCCCTGATGATCAGGAGGAGGTAGGGCTGCTGTTACTCCCTAGGGTTCTCTTGGAACCCCCTTGCCTGATTTCAACAAAAAATGGACAAATGCAGTGGTCATGGTCTGAGAAAGGCTCAGATCTTATTGATGAAGGTGGGAGTGACCCCAACAGGTAAGCTGCTTAGACCATCAGAGGTGTTAGCCAAGGGTGAGGAGAATCTAGAATGAGTAGGAGAGGAGAGAAATGATGTGTGTAGTTACCTTGAAACCAACTGCAGCATGGGGGTGGGGGGTCCTGGGGCTATAATTCACGTGACTAGCCTTCCTTTTGTTAAGTTTACCTAGGAAAATAGGCCAGCAAGAACCTTGGAGGGGCTGTTCCCAAGTTTTACTATAAAATGAAAGTGAATCCAAGTGGCCTGGGGCTGAATCTGAGTTCATGCTGTGGGCACTGCCCAGATACCTTGTCAGAGCTAACATCATTCTCCCAGCTAGTGAGAGTGTGGGTAACCTGTGATGCTTAGCTGAGTACCTCTCCAGTAATTGCCTTTAGCAAAAACTGAGCCACATCTCTTTACCCAGACCATACTCCCCTCCCCAGGGAATGTACAGCCCAATTCAGTGTGTCGTCAATGCAGAGGTAGAAAGGTTCAATTTCCCTGCACCTAGCAAGACATCTAGGAGGGTTCATCCTACTCCCCAAACGAGTAGGTGTTGACTGAAGCCTTCATCACAACTTCATTGCAGTTCATACCTCCCTTTGCCCAATCCCACTTCTTTCATTCTCCATGGACACTGATCTTGATCAAGGCCACTGCCCAGAACACTCCCTGCCTGCACATCTGTCTCAGGTGTCTGCTGCCTGGGGATTGGATTTAATACACATGCTGGTCTTCACCTCAGAGTACTTTCCCTGTCCACACTTTTGATCAAATTTCCTTGAATTATCTTAATTTTGAGTGTGCCATCTGAATTCGGCTGGGATCTGGACTGACGGGGGCAGGGTATTGGGCTAGGGACATGACTGGCAGGTAAGTCTGCCTAATTCTGAGGCTCAGTATTAGTAGGACTCTTTACTGACACATGGAATTTTTAACCTCAAACCTACCAAAATCAACTTACTAAAAGTATTTTGGTCTCCACCTTAATTCTTTGTTTATTAAAAGTAATGGCAGAAACCAGAATTGCTTTTGCACCAACCTAATAAACTATTCAGAACTTGAATGGAAGCTACTCCTTAGTGGTTCCCTCAGAAACTCCAGCCCCATCCAGAGCCCTTGTATCAGATTTGGATACAAGGCCATGTGTTTAGCCTGTTCAAGGGTGCCTTTTAGTCAGTCCTCTGTGTGTGTGTGTGTGTGTGTGAGTGTGTGTGTGTGTATGTGTGTAGGTTCAGCCTTTTTTCAGTAGGACAGTTATTTTCACCCATAGGCAGGTACCCTGATGGGAGAGGCAGGCTGAATGGATCTCTTTGATACTCAAAGTTGTTTAAGCCATTGATGTGTTATGTGTCTAAATATTCTTTTTTTAAAAATTATTGTTTCATGATATAATTAATAAATTAATTTATTTTCATTTTTAAATAATTAAAAATTATATTAATGATTATGTGAATAATTAATAATTATAGATAAGGATAAAATTCCTTTTGACTGTTACAGCAGTCCCCTCCCCAAGAGAATAAATTATTACCTTCCAGACCTTTTCAAAAAATTGACAGGATCTATTTAAAGTCCCACATTTAGGCCGGGCGCGGTGGCTCAAGCCTGTAATCCCAGCACTTTGGGAGGCCGAGACGGGCGGATCACGAGGTCAGGAGATCAAGACCATCCTGGCTAACACAGTGAAACCCCGTCTCTACTAAAAAATACAAAAATCTAGCCAGGCGAGGTAGCCGGCGCCTGTAGTCCCAGCTACTCGGGAGGCTGAGGCAGGAGAATGGCCTGAACCCGGGAGGCGGAGCTTGCAGTGAGCTGAGATCCGGCCACTGCACTCCAGCCTGGGCCACAGAGTGAGACTCCGCCAAAAATAATAAAAAATAAAATAAAATAAAATAAAATAAAGTCCCACATTTTCTTTGACTAGGAAATTCTACTTTTCAGATGTTACATTTAAGAAAACCTCTTGAATGTACCTAAGAAAGAATGAACAAGCATATTTATTGCAGCATTGTTTATAATAGCAATAAAGGTAAACAACTTAATAGGGGACTAAATAAATTGTGGTGTATTTTTACAATGACAGAGTATGTAGTAGTAAAAACGGTGAGGTGGAGCCGTAAGTGCCAACCTGGAAAAAGCTTCAGGAAATATCACTGAGTGAAAAAGGAAGTTGCAGAATGATGAATGTAATATGATGCATTTTATCAGGGCTACTTAGGAAAATTATGGTCTAATAGAAATGACCTGGGCTGAGTGAGAGGAGCAGGAATGGGGAGAGTGATCAGTGCCCCTCCCTTGCTTTGCCTCCTTTAGCCATTTCTTCCCGTTCTCTCAATCATTTTTTTCCCCTCTTTCACTCCACATTCTTCCCTTTCTTCATCACTTCTTTTCGTGGTTAAAATTGAAGCCAAGTCTACTCTCTAGGATCTGTATGTGTTTATGCTCATTAACAACCAGTTGAACTCTGTTGATTAACAATACAGCCAATCCAAACTGGTTGTTAAAGTGTCAAAATAAATGGATCCAATGCCTGCACCCTGGCTCACATGATCTCGTTGATGAATAATTAATATAGCCTCAGTATGATGCGTTATATGGAAACCTGCCTGCTTTGGCTACTGTGAAAGCTTAAAAATAAACCAACCACTTGACAAAGTTACAAAAAATATATATATGTAAAAAAGAAATTCGCAGTATGGGTTGAATAATAAATATATAGTGTTTGCATTAAAGAAAGTACCAGTGGCATTGTACTTTGTGTTATTATTAGAGTGCGTAGATTATTTGATTTGAAGAATTCTAGTTTAATGACTTCCTTTTGTACTGAAGGAAATAGTGGCCCAGTGAAGTGAGATCGTAAAGCAGGGCTGTTCAGTGGTTTTCCAGTAACACACTTTGTAGGTAATAGAGATGGTCATTCTCCTTTCCTTTCGGAATAGTTCCGTCTCTCTCTGGTGTGGTAGGAGCCAAATGTGTGGATCCTCCCTCACTCACAGGTCTGCATCTGGGGCACAAGCTTTATGGGATGCATAGAAATGGCTGACACAGTGCTGAGTGGGCTTAGCAAAGGAAAGACCAACTCTAGGTTTCTCTGGAGCTCTGTGTCATGGTTTGAAGATGACTCCAAAACCAGAGCCTGTGGGAACAAACTAATATGAGAAATGGTCACAGAAAGGGTCATTTTAAGGTGGAAGAAACTCAGACGAAGGGTTACCAGATACTTAGAAAATACCCAATTAAACATGAATTTTAGATAAACAATGAATACTTTTAAAGTATAATTGTACCCCAGATATTGCATGGAACAAACTTATACTAAAATTTATTCATTACTTATCTAAATTCAAATTAATTGGGTCCCAAGTGTTTTTATGTGTTAAATCTGTCTAGCCCAACAGGATGTATGTTGAAATACATAGCTCAAAATGTCTTATAACCTGAAGAACACATTATTCCCTATGTTTCTTTGTCTCTCTGACCCCAACATTTTAAATTATGACCAATACTTTAAACTCCAAAGGTATTGGATATTAGATCAATTCAAGGACAAATTTTATAAAAACTGGAATGTTCTGCAGCAGAACAGATTGCCTCAAAAATAGTGAATTCCTGTGCCAAGGATATGCCTGTATCAACATTTGTAATGGCAAAAAACTGGGAGAAACATAGAAGGTCATGAATAAGGGACTGTTTAAAAAAATTAGGGACGCATCTATGCAATGGAATTCTCTACAGATTTTTTTTCTAGCCTAAGCTGCTGTTATAATAGGACTGTCACCACTGTCATAACCTGACCAACCAACTAGTTTCCCAGCAGACAAGCTGGTCTTTCTGAAACCTTAGAAGCATTCCTCATGCACTTCAGAATGGTTTTCTGTCTGTACATAATGGGGATTTCCAAGCAGATCTTTAAGTTAAAAAAGCATAAAAAGCAGCATGCATGTTGACATAGTTTGGGTGTTTGTTGAAATGTGATCCTTAACACTGCAGGTGGGGCCTGGTGGAAGGTGGTAGGGACATGCAGGTGAATCCTTCACGAACGGCTTGGTGCTGTCCTTGCTCCCCTCTCTCTTGCTCCTGCTCTGGTATGTGACACGCCTGTTCCCCCTTCCCTCCCACTGTGACTAAAATCTTCTTGAGGCTCTCACCAGAAGCAGGTGCTGCTGCCATGCTTCTTCTACAGCCTGGGGAACCATCAGCCAAAGAAACCTTTTCTCTTTTTCTTTTTTCTTTTTTTTGAGACAGAGTCTCGCTCTGCCACCCAGACTGGAGTGCAGTGATGCAATCTCAGCTCACTGCAACCCCTGCCTCCCAGGTTCAAGTAATTCTCCTGATTCAGCCTCCTGAGTAACTGGGACTACAGGCATGTGCCACCACACCCGGCTAATTTTTTTGTATTTGTAATAGTGATGGGGTTTCACCATGTTGGTCATGCTGATCTGAAATTCCTGACCTCAAAGGATCCACCCACCTCGACCTTGCAAAGTGCTGGGATTACGGGTATGAGCCACTGCACCCGACCCTTTCTTTTCTTTATAAATAAACTAACTGTATGAGTCTCTTTAATATATTTATCTCCTAATTCATGATCTCTCTTCTATAGTTTCATTCCCAGGCTTCTTAACTATCCCTTGTTCTTTTGAAATTTATTTTCCTCTGTCTCAGTCTTAGATATTTATAGCAACACAAAATGGACTAACATGTATGTTAAACTCCCATTTGTGTAAATTCTAAAAAGCATAAACATAAATACAAGTAAAAACATACTAATTTTTCTGGTTAACTACCTGGGAAACTCTTAAGCATGTTTATTTTAGGGAAAGAGATCAGTTATTGAGCATAGGTGAGGAAGACTTACTATTTTTTTAATACCTTTATGGATGGATTTTAAAAAACTAACTTTGCACATTGAAAAAGGGCTAGGCTGGGCATGGTGGCTCACGCCTGTAATCCCAGCACTCTGGGAGGCTGAGGCGGGTGAATCATGAGGTCAGGAGATCGAGACCATCCTGGCTAACATGGTGAAACCCCGTCTACTAAAAATACAAAAAATTAGCCAGGTGTGGTGGCGGGCGCCTGTAGTCCCAGCTACTCGGGAGGCTGAGGCAGGAGAATGGTGTGAACCCAGGAGGCAGAGCTTGCAGTGAGCCGAGATTGTGCCACTGCACTCCTCAAAAAAAAAAAAAAAAAAAAATAGAAAAAGAAAAAGGGCTGGATATTTCCTTTGGTAACACTGTAGAGGCACTTCCTGGGATGGGGGAACAGGAGGGAGAGGATGTGTGCTAGAGGAAGGTCACCTCATATGTCTTTCAGTTTAAAGATTATATAAATTTAAACTTTAACACTTTAAGAGAAGGCCCCATCAATTAGTTTGGGTAACACCATTGATGCTTCAGGCCATCCTCAGTTGCCCTTGCTCACTTAAAAGTTCAGGCTAGAAGGAAATATCTCCTAATACACTCATGGCTAATCATACATGTGTTCACAAATGAGTATCTGTGGACCATATGAGGGTTAAAAATTACTCAACAGATGAGCCCAGTGTCCACAAATCCACATGCAATTCTTGGCCTTAGGTTCAAGGCAAGTCCTGGTAGTTCACAACCAGGAAAAGCAAACTTTTTGATGCCCCACTTAATAACAGCTTTAAACAAATGAAATTGCTATAAAGAAATGCTGAATAGCAATAATTTGATGTAGTTCAACAAATACTCTTTCTGGGCATCCTTTTCTACTTTCTCCCTTGATCAATTAGAGAAACAAATCAAAGTAACTAAAGTATGTATTTGTCCAGGTTTCCAAAACTGCCTTTCCTTTGATATTACATAATATATTATCTTAGATAGGGCAGCTATAACAAATACCATAGACTGGGTGGATTACAAACAACAGAAATATATTCCTCACAGTTTTGGAGGCTGGAAGTCTGGTATCAGGGTGTCAGCAGGGTCGGGTTTGGTGAAGGCCTCTTCGGGGTTGTCAACAGCTGACTTCTGGTTGTATCCTCACATGGTGAAGAGCAGAGGGAGAGTGAGCTAACTCTCTGGTCATTTTCTTATAAGGACACTAATTCTGTTCATGAGGGCTCTACCATGAGGACCTAATTACTTCCCAAAGTTCCCACCCCCTTATTCCATCACCTGGGGTAGAGGTCCCCAGTCTGTGGCCTGCCAGGAATTGGGCTGCACAGTAGGAGGTGAGTGGCAGGCGAGAGAGCAAAGCTTCATCTGTATTTACAACCACTCTCTATTGCTTGAATTGTTGCCTGAGCTCCACCTTCTGTCAGATCAGCAGCGGCATTAGATTCTCATAGGAGTGTGAACTCTATTGTGAACTGCACATGTGAGGGATCTAGGTTGTGCAATCCTTATGAGAATCTAATGCCTGATGATCTGTCACTGTCTCTCATCACCCCCAGATGGGACTAGTTGGAGGAAAACAAGCTCAGGGCTCCTACTGATTCTACATTATGGTGAGTTGTATAATTATTTCATTATATAGTACAATGTAATTGTATTAGTTCATCTTCATGCTGCTGATGGAGACATACCCAAGCCTGGGCAATTTACAAAAGGAGGAAGTCGAATTGGACTCACAATTCCATGTGACTGGGGAGGGCTCACAATCATGGTGGAAGGCAAGGAGGAGCAAGTCACATCTTATGTGGAGGGTGGCTGGCAAAGAGAGAACTTGTTCAGGCAAACTCCTGTTTTTTTAAAGCCATCAGATCTCATGAGACTTATTCACTATCACAAGAACAGCATGGGAAAGACCCACCCGCATAACCCAGTCGCCTCTCACAGGGTTCCTTCCATGACACGTGGGAATTGTGGGAGTTACAATTCAAGATGAGATTTGGGTGGGGACATAGCCAAACCATATCATTTCACCTCTGGCCCCTCCCAAATCTCGTGTCCTCACATTTCAAAACCAGTCATGCCTTCCCAACAGTCCCCCAAAGTCTTAACTCATTTCAGCATTCACTCAAAAGTCCACAGTCCAAAGTCTCATCTGAGACAAGGCAAGTCCCTTCTGCCTATGAGCCTGTAAAATCAGAAGCAAGTTAGTTACTTCCTAGATACAATGGGGGTGCAGACATTGGGTAAATACAGCCATACCAAATGGGAGACATTGGCCAAAACAAAGAGGCTACAGGCCCCATGCAAGTCCAAAATCCAACAAGGCAGTCAAATCTTAAAGCTCCAAAATGATGTCCTTTGACTCCAAGTCTCGCATCCAGATCATGCTGATGCAAGAGGTGGATTCACGTGATCTTGCGCAGCTCCACGCCCACTGATTTCATAACATCTATTATTTACAATATTTATGTTAACAGCTAAAACTTACATAACATTTGTATATGCCAGGGTGTTTTAAATGCTTTAAATCAAGGTACTCATTTAAATTTTATGACAACCTTATACGATGGTTATTTTTATCCCATTTTGCAAATTAAGGAGCCTGAGACATGCAGAGTTTAAGCACTTTGCCTGGTTTGGTGCAGCAGTCGATTTTGGAGCTGGGGTTTGAGCTCAGGTAGCCTTCTGCTGGTAACCACTACGTTACACTGCCACTCACTCCACTTTTATCAACTGACCAGCCAACTCTGCCTACAAGACAAGTTGGTCTTTCTGACTCCATGAGGCATATCTAATGTACTCAAGGATGGTCTTCTGAGGCAGTATAGAAGGTTCTCCAAAAGCAGTCAGGCCAGTGTGGGCCCATATCCAACTTTTTGGAATGTAGGCCCTCAGGCAGACAGCCTGATTTTCATCAGCTCCAGTGCCAATCTCATGACAAGGAAACCATGCCTGATAAGAATCATCTGTTTTATTGGTTGCTGGTGTTCTTCAGGGCTCATTGCCATGGACTGCAGCTTTCCCTAATCCTCTCTGTTTGGAGACATCCTGATTTTACATCTCCACAAACATGTTCTCTACCCCTGCCCAACAATGAAATCACCTTTGTGTCTCTGTTTATTTCCTCTTTCCTAAAACAGTAGGTAGTGCTGAGGCAGCAGCAAGGCAAAGTGGCTAGCAGGTGCTATATAGATAGGAGAGGATCCACCACTCAGAAACTGAATGTTAATTCATTTTTCTGCAGTTCAGTTTTTCACCTGTAGAATGAAAATAATAATTCTAATATTATGGAATGGTGGTGTGACTCCACTAGCTCTTGTATTCAGAGCCCAACATTAGCTTGGGACATGTGGTCAAAGATATGAGAAAGCCCCATGGAACTGGTGTCTGTGTGTGAGACTGGACCTGCCATGTGGACTAACAGACATATTTCCCTGGCTTACAAAATGTCCCTCTATTTAGCAAAACCATCTCATTAAAGGCACCTGTGAATTTATTGACTAAATCTTGGTATCTGTAAGTGGGGGTAAAGAAGCTTAGATGCCACTCCTTATATTTTCTTCAACGAGGATGAAACTCCGCTATGTTTGACATCTTGCTGCTCACAGGAGGGTATGAAATTAGCTATCTTGTGAGTTTCTCCTTCCTCTTGGGGTTTGTCACCTATGATGGTCTCTTCTGCTCCACCAGAGGCAGTCCCCCATAACTCACTAGTTCAGAATCTGGGCAGGGAAGACAGGTTCTATTACAATTTATGTTGATGTGTTATATTATTGGCTTTTTCTGAGCAATATCTTTCTGAGCAAGATCTATCAGAATTCAATTTTCCCTTTGCTCCCAGACCGTGCATTGGCACGGCCAAAAATTTCAAATGCTAATTAAAGACATGAGTTGCATATATTTAGTATTGTAGGCGATAGCTACCAAATTAACGTGAACATTAGAGATTTGATATTTAAGATGTTTGAATAATTTGATACTAGAATATTATAGGCATTTATGCTGATTTTTAAAAATGTGATGGTGTAATAGGTTTTTTCATTTATTTTTGTCACTATTTTTTTTCTTTAGGCTACATACTCAATTTTGTAATGGGACTAGGACAATATTTATTTTAGTGTGATTGAACTTCTGGCTTACTGATGAAATAAAAGAGTCCGTTCCTGCAAAAGCATCTCACAGTTTGTTTTTAAATGAAGTAAGACAAACATACAGGAAAGGCATTATAAGTGTAACCAGCACCCAGATAAAGAGGTATAACATCACCAGCACCCTGCTTGCTCCCAATCACTGCCCCCCCACTGAGTAGACTACTACCTTGACCTCTCACATCATACATTAGTTTTTGCCAGCCTTTGAGCTTCATAAAAATGCAATCATACCACATGCACTTTTTGGTGTCTGTCTTCCATTAGTGAGCACAAATATAGTTTCTTGACTCTGCAAATAATGTGAGGGTTTCTGAACCAATTCATGAAAAGGAAAGGAAGGAAGCAGGAAAGCAAGAAGGAGGGTGAGTAAGAGAATGGGAGGGAGAATGTGTTTGTGGGTACTGGTTATCTGCAGCTACTCTGAAAGTGATGCAGCTCCTGAACAATTTTGAGAGAATATCAATAAGTTGTATTAGCCAGTCAGTGACTACCTTAGTTCTTATTTACAAAGAAAATAAATTAGATTTGAAGGAATATTTTTTTGAACTGACTTGCTTTGGCTATGCAGTAGGGGTGTGGACTCATGGTTTCATTGCCTGTGAACCTTAAGAAGGCCCCAGGGGATTAGCCTGTACAGATTTTACAGCCCTGCCCCTGGGTCTGCTTCGCTTCAAAGCTATGAGCCTGTACTGTGGTCATCTGCTCAGGGTCTAAAACCAATTTCTTTTGGGACATGGACTTTCCTGCTGAGTTTTCATCATGGTCTTAGGGCAAATGAATGAGAAGATAACAGCATCTTAACTCCTTCATTACACATCTCTTTGGAACACTAGGACTTTTTCAAAATGAGAGAGTCTGTGTTTGTCAAGCCATATTCACATCACAGATACAGGGTTAATGATGGAGGTGGCATGTTTGTCTTTTAGTGCCTCCCCCAATTCTTCAACTTCTGTTTCCAAGGACACATCCTTAGCATTCTCTTTAGGGGTCTGCGGGCTTTCATCATGCCCTCCATTTCCAGTGGAAGGAGAAGTCAGGCAATTGTCTCAAGCTACTAAATGAGAAAGAATTTGAATCTAGCTGTCTCATTTCCAGTCCGATGACTGGGCACTCTAATTCACTACATGGATGAAGTGTAATGCTCATCATCCACCCCTTCAGCTTCTAGGATGAGAATGGGAAGATCATGAAACTCTACCAAGGCCCAGTGTCCTGTTTGCTTCATCACTGTCTCTTCCCTTTACCTCTTTGCCAACCCCAAACCAACTCTTCTCTGAGCTCATACCAACATCTCAGAGTAAGTGTATGTTTTAACTATTTGACTCCACTTTCTGGACTAATCACTACTGATTCCAAAGGTGGCACTTTTAGGCCAGAGAAGAGGAGAGAATGGTGGCATGGCATTGCAGTGGGACAAAAGAAGTCCTGTGATGTCCCTCAAATCATATGAGGTAAGTTCACCTCTATTCCATTTCTGTATGGCTCTTGTCTTCATAATATTTATTAATTCAAAATTATTCATTCAATGCCTATTATTTTTCCTTTTTCTTAAGATAAGCTTCAGACAAGACAGTACCTATTATGCATCAGGCAGTATTCTAGTGGTTTAGGACACATCCATGAATAAAATAGACAAAATGTCTTGACATTGTGAGGCTTACACTCTAGCAAGTGTAAATAGAGGACTAAAAATGTAGATATTATAAATAATAAATGAGTATACTAGGGTTACTCAGGGAAACAGAACCAATAGGATAAATGATACAGAGACAGAGCAAGGTAAGAGGGATTAGTAATGCTGGGGGTCAGAGGTCACTACAGGTTTAACAGAGTGCTCAGGAGGGTAGCATCTGAATAAAGACTTGCAGTTGACAAGCTATTCAGATATTTAAAAGAAGAGCAGTCCACAAAAGGGATGAGTCAAGGCAACGGCCTTAATGTAGAAGCATGCCTAGAATATTCAAAGTAAAGCATAAGGCCGGTGAAGGGGGTAGCCTTCAATCAAAGGTGAAGTCAGAGAAGTAACCAGGAGTCAAATCATGAAGTGACATGTAACTCATTGTTAGGACTCTGGCCTTGCCTCTGATTGAGGTGGGGCAGGGGGAGGGTATCGCAGAGTTTTCAGTGAAAGAAGACATGAAATAATGGACATTCTAACTAATCATTTTGGTTGCATTGTTGAGAACAAGCAGTAGGGGAGTAGGGAGAGAAAAAGAGAGGTCAGGTCAATTAGAAGGCAATTTCAGTAACCAAGACAGAAGATGGTGGTGACTTGAAACAGTGAAGAGAAACGGTCATTGTCTGCATACAGGACTTCTTGATGTTTAGGCGAAAGAGAAGTCAAGCATGACTTTCAGGCTGTTGGTCTAAGCAACTTGAAGAATCAAGTTACCATTCACTGAGATGGAGAAAACTGCATGATCAATAGAATGGGAGGTGGACCGAGAGTTCAGGGTTGGGTATGTTAAGAATGAAGTCTCTACTAGACATGTAAAGTGGAGATGTGGTGTCTGGAGTTTGGAAAACTATTCTACTTGGAGATAGAGTGTAGGAGTTGTCTGTATATAGATGGCATTTAAAACTAGGAGAATGGAAAACTACAAAAATAGTGGAGGTAGAGAGAGAAGAGTTCAAGATCTGTGCATGGAGTTGTCTGGATATAGATGGCATTTAAAACTAAAAGAATGGAAACTTGACAAAAATAGTGGGTGTAGATAGAGAGGAGGTTCAAGAACTGTGCATGGAGTACCCCAACATAAAGACACAAACGAGAAGAGGAGGAGGAACCAGGAAAGGAGAGAGAAGATGTGTCAGGGAGATAGTGGGAGGGGTGTGGAAATGTATGGTGTTTTGGGAATGAAATGAAGAAAGTGTATGAAGAAGAGAATACCAACTGCCTCAAATTCTGCTGATGGATCGAGCAACATGAGGACGAGAATTAGAAACTAGATTTAATATTGAGATGTTCCAAGGTGACCTTGAGAACAGTTTTGGTAGAATGGTAAGGGTGAAAACCTTGTTGGGATGAGTTTAAGAGAAAATATGAAGAGATATAGAGGAGACAGTACATGTAAACAACTCTTTCAAGTGATTTTTTTAATGAAGAAAAGAAAAATGGACTAATGGGAGAAGTATGTCAAGAGAAGTAGTTTTTAAGATGGGAGAAATAACAGCATATTACTGTGCTGATAGACTTGTTGATGTAGAGGACAGAGGTATGGACTGCTTGGGTACTGTGGGAAAGGAAATGAGACTTGGTGTCAGAGCAGAGGGACTGACTGGGGTTAGAATGGACAGGCTGGCCCGGTTCTGCCCCAGGTGGAAGGCAGAGGGCCTATGTGTGGAGAGGGTGGTAGATGAGAGGGCAGAGGGTGTTTGGGGACTCTCTTTCAAGTGCTTTGTTCTGTCCGAGAAGTAAGAAAGTCATCAACTGGGCCGGGCGCGGTGGCTCAAGCCTGTAATCCCAGCACTTTGGGAGGCCGAGACGGGCGAATCACGAGGTCAGGAGATCGAGACCATCCTGGTTAACACGGTGAAACCTCGTCTCTACTAAAAATACAAAAAACTAGCCGGGCGAGGTGGCGGGCGCCTGTAGTCCCAGCTACTCGGGAGACTGAGGCAGGAGAATGGCGTAAACCTGGGAGGCGGAGCTTGCAGTGAGCTGAGATCCGGCCACTGTACTCCAACCTGGGCGGCAGAGCGAGACTCCGTCTCAAAAAAAAAAAAAAAAAAAAAAAAGAAAGTCATCAACTGAAAATTAGGGTACAGGAGAAGATGTTGGAGGCTGAAATAGACATCTGGAAAGGGGACATCGTGAATGAACTAGGGAAGTATAGCACAATTGTCAGGCAGCATTTAAGGCCTATTTGAGCTTCTTGGTCATGGAACCCTGTTAAAATGAAACCTGTCAGCATGATTATGTGTTCCAGGGATTTCCACCTGCACAGCTGATGTACATAAAAGGTGGAGAATTGGATCTCTTCTCCTTTCAAAATTTTTAATGCAGCAATTGAAATGTTTTGAGAATCAAAGAGTCACTTCAAACAAACCTGTTGAGCTTCCATCTTTCCTTCCTTTCTTTCTTCCTTCTATTTTTTCCTTTCTTGCTTGCTTTTTTCCTTCTTTTTCTTTCTCCTTTCTTTCTTTTCCTCCAAAAGAACTTGTGAATATCTCCTAGGTGTATAATAATTGCACCCCAAACTGGTCTAAAACAGTCCACATTTCTTCAATACACTTTATTGTATGTTTATTAAGTGCCAAGAGCTCTGTTAGGTACTGTGGAAGACACAAAAAACACAAAGAAAATTCAACAAGTTCACAGCAGAGTGGCAAAGGTGAAATATGTCCATAATAACTACATATAAGATAGAGATTAGTAAGCACCAATTTGAAAGTATAGCATTGTGAGACTTTAGAGAAGAAAAAGCTTATTTCTAGTTGGAGATGGGGAATCTGGGAAGATTTGAGATTGTAGTTTTCAAGGATGGAAGATCTCCTATCCTACATGCTCTTCTATGATGAGACATTGGTACTCCTCCCATTGGGAGTTGGAATTGATGTCCTCTCTTGAACCTGGGTGGGCTCATGACTCGTATGTAACCAATACAGTACACAGTAGAAATAACACTTATAACTTCTGGGGCTAAGACAGAAAAAGAGGTTCAGGTCTCCCCCTGTTTACTGGGACATCAGGTAAAAAGTCCATCAAGTGAGAAATTGAATTCCCCTGGGGCTACTGTGCTTTGGAGGAAGCTCAGGCCACATGGGGAGGTGATCTGTAGGTGCTTTGATTGACATTCCCAGCTGAGGTCCTAGCTGATGGCCAGCATTGACAGCGGACATATGAAGAAGGCACCTCCACATGATTCTAGCCCCCAGGTCATGAGTCACCCCAGCCATTAAGTGTTCTCAGCTCAGGCCCCAGACATCATGGAAAAGACTCAAGCCGTCTCCGCTACACACTCTGAATTCCTTACCCTCTGAATCCATGAGCATAATACAATGGTTGTTTTACGCCACTGAGTTGTGAAGTGGTTTGCCATGTAACAATAGTAACCAGAACGGAAGATTTCTTGAAAGAGAGAACATTTAAGCCAAGTTAACTTTAGATGTAAAAAAAGTGTAATATTAAATGAGGCTGGGTAATTGTATTCTCAATTGCGTAGGAAACTTTTTGAATTTCCCTTTTACATTTGATGTTCTGGCTATTGAACATTCTTTTGTAGAAATATCTCTAGATGTCTATCTGATTCCAGAGCATTTACAAAGATTTTGGAATGCAGCTCTTTCTTGTGATTTGATTCTGAGATGACACAGCACCATTAAATACAATTTAGCAGAACCTAGCTTTTTAAGAGAATAACTAACTTTCATACAAAAGGTTGACAACTTCATTAGCGGAGTTACAGTACACATTTTATATAAAACTAACAATACTATTTACATGGTCACATAAAAGGTTTTGTAGGTTATCTGTCTATCTATCTATCTAGCTAGCTAGCTAGCTATCATCTATTTATCCATCTATCTAAACAACAGGAACATATTAATGCATTGTTAGGCAATTTTATCATTTTGAGGAGTGGTCCCCCACATTTTTGGCACCAGGAACTGGTTTTGTGGAAGACAATTTTTCCATAGACTGGGGCAGGGGAGGGAGATGGTTTTGGGATGATTCAAGCACATTACATTTATTGTGCACTTTATTTATACTGTTATTATATTGTAATATATAATGAAATAATTGTATAACTCACCACAATGTAGAATCAGTGGTAGCCCTAAGCTTGTTTCTCTGCAACTAGACGGTTCCCATCTGGGGATGATGGGAGACAGTGACACCTGAAGTGTGTTGCTTATGTCCAGTCTAGTCCATAATCTCGTTTTGGTTGCTGTCACTGCAGAAAACCCTGCTTCACAAAGATAGGATGTTGGAAATGGAAGCAGACTTTTCGGTGCTTCTGTGGTAATCTCAGGATCCACTTTGACTTTAATTCAGAATGTTTGGAGATTTGAAGTTGCCTCAGACATACTTTTAAGGGCACCGTCATTTGCAATCTCAAGCAGTTGATCCTCTTCTAGCACGGACAAAGTCAATTCCCCTGGCTTATTCACAAATGGGTGATGGATCCATTCCTTCCCAGTTCAGGGTCTTTTGTGGTTGGGAAGTGTATTACTCAGTGTTCTCCAGGGGACAGAACTAATAGGATATATGTATATATGAAAGGGAGTTTATTAGGGAGAATTGGCTCACATAGTCACAAGGTGAAGTCCCATATAGGCCATCTGCAAGCTGGGGAAGAAAGAAGCCAGTAGTGGCTCAGTTCAAGTCTAAAAGCCTCCAAACCAGGGAATCTGACAGTGTAACCTTCAGTCTGTGGCTGAAGGCCCAAGAGCCTCCAGCAAACCACTGATGTGAGTCCCAAAGTCTAAAGGCTGAAGAATCTGGACTCTGACGTCCAATGGCAGGAGGAGCAGGAGGAAGCATCCAGCACAGGAAAAAGAAGGTAACCAGGAGACTCGGCAAGCAAGGTGATTCCACCTTCTTCCCCTGCTTTGTTCTAGTCATGCTGGCAGACAGTTGGATGGTGCCCACCCATATAGAGGGTGGGTCTTACTCTCCCCATCCACTGACTCAAATGTCAATCTCCTCTGGCAACACCCTCATAGACACACCCAGAAACAGTACCCATCATCCAGGCATCCTTCCATCCAATCAAGTTGACACCTAATATTAACCATCACAGAAAGTAATGTTCAAACTCTTGAAAGCTGAGATAGGTGATCATGCACCAACTGGGAGAAAGAAGGCCCTGGCTCTGACTCTTTCTTTAAAAATTTCTGCTAATGTTTGAAACATGTTAGAAATCCCAAAGTTCACTCATCACCCCTTTGTTCCAGTTTGGTTTTGAAAGCAGCCACTTTATCTGCTGACTTGAACACAGTTGTTGTTATCCCCTGAAGTGACAGATTGAGTTCGTTGAGCAGGTTGAATGTGTCACACAAGTAAGCAAGTTTTGCAACCCATTCCGTGTCACTGAAATGTGCTGCCAGTGGTGCCTGTTTTTCTAAAAGAAATCTTTGGAGTGGCTCTCATAACTAAAAATCTCTGACCAGTGATCTGCCTTGAGAAAGCCATCTCACTTCTTTGTATAAGAGAAGACATGTGCTCTGTATCCATCTCCTCTCAGAGCTGCACAAACAGATGTGAGTTACGGGTATGTACTTTATTGTGATTGATAATTTTAATCATTCCTACAACATGTTGTTAAGTTCAGGTGACATTTTTCGTCTACCCAGCATTTTTCTGTGGATGACGCAGTGCAACCTCTTGGACCCAAGTAGTGAAACCTTATTCAGAGGCAACCTCTTGGACCCAAGTAGTGAAACCTGAAAGCCGTCTGGTCATGGCAGCTGCTCCGTCCATGCATATAATGATGCAAAATGACAAATTCCATTTTCCTAATGTGTAATCATTCAAAGACTTGAATAGTTCTGCAGCTGTGGTGGTAGTTGGCAACAAAAGCACACATAATATACCCTTTTGCACATTTTCCTGAAAAATATATTGCACGAAAGCAAGCATTGTTGCCTTGTTGTCAACATTGCTAGACTTGTCAGCCTGGAATGTGTACCACAGTGACTCATTAATCCTCTCTAACAGTTGTGCCTCAATATCCTCTGCTTTTTCGTCATTCATCTAGTTACGGTGCTAGCTGAATGAGGAACACAGGGCATCTTTTGAACCACAGCCTCTCCTAAAACTTCACAACAAATGTCCGTAGCAGTGGGCAGGATCAACTCTTCACCAATAGTCAAGGGCTTCTTAGCTTTAGCAATGTGGTTAGCCACTAAGAATGATGCTTTCAGTGCAGACACATTTGATGAAGTGGTGGCCTTCAATAATTGCTTCTGTTCTTTGTGTTCACAATTTAAAAAAAAGAAGAAAAAAGAAAAAAGAAAACTCTCCAGGCTTGTCTTTTAATGCAGGGTGCTTGGTCTCTATGTGGTGAAGCAGTTTTGAAGGTTTCATGGCTTTATTGAATAGCTGGTCGCCACATGCTATACAAAGCAGGTCTGGAGTATGTGAATCACCTGTTGCAATGAACCCATAGTTTAAGGAGGACTCTTGGTATTTTCTTTTAAGTGCAGCTTTCTTTTTGTTGGCAGTCTTAGAGTCTTCTGCTGGCTCATCACTGGGTGTTTCCCCCTTTTTGAGGAAGCTCTCCAGTGATGTTTCCTTTTCACTCATTTTGGCTAGGGTTAGCTTGTGGACTTACCAAAACCATGACTGAGACAAGTGCACAGTGCAGAAAGAGGCACGAAAGGGAATGGCAAATGAAATAATCGGTGGACCATGCATGGACTAAAATAAGTGTCAGATTCTGACTTAAACCCTGCCACTAGATGCAGCTGTACAATTGAAGTACATCAACTCATTGCAACTACAAAACTTGCCACCAGATGCAGTTTAATTGTCACTTGCCACTCACTGATAGGGTTTTGATATGAGTCTGCAAACGACTGATGTGTTATGGTGTCTGCACAGTGAAACCTCTCTGCTAATGTTAGTCAGTGTTTGCAGCCACTCCCCAGCACTAGCGTCACCACCTCAGCTCCATCTCAGATCATCAGGCGTTAGATTCTCATAAGGAGCATGCAACCTAGACCCCTCACATGCACAGTTCACAACAGGGTTTGCTTTCCTACAAGTATCTAATGCTGCCACTGATCTGACAGGAAGTGAAGCTCAGGCGGTAATGCGAGTGATAGGGAGTGGCTGTAAATACAGAAACTTTGTTTACTCACCCTCTGCTCACCTCCTGCTGTGCAATCCTGTTCCTAATAGGCCATGGACCAGTGCCAGTCTGTGGCTCAGAAGTTGAGGACCCCTGTCATAGAGCGTACTTACACACCTAGATGGTATAGCCTACTACACACCTAGGCTATATGGTATAGGCCTATTACTCCTAGGATATAAACCTGTACAACCTATTACTGTACTGAATACTTTAGGCAATTGTAATACAATGGTAAGTATTTGTGCATCTAAACGTATCGAGACATAGAAGAGGTACAGTAAAAATATGGTATTATAATCTCATGGGACCAGCATCATATATGGAGTCTGTTGTTGACTGAAACGTTGTTATGGGGCACATGACTATATGTGATTTTTATAATTTACTTTTAAAACTAACTTTTGTTGTCACAACATTAATGCTTTTATTTTTCCTTTAATTGTTTAAACTTTTGTTGACTTACCAAACCAAAGGGGAGAAATTTTAAGTATGGTGGCTATATACTTATTATTGGCTCATTTATCCTAGGCTATTCTGGTTTTTCTTGTGCAGTTGATTAACAGGTAATCAAATGGTTTGATTTCCCTGATTTCTTCTGTCTACCTCCCTGTGACTGCACAGATCTGTTCGTGTTGCCGGGCTGATTTTATAGTCAGGGTGCTCTGTTTGCATGTCTCTGGGACTAACAGTAGCCAACTCAAGGAAAACCCAGGAACAATAAGAGCCTGCTTTTATGGGATTTACTGCAGAGTAGTGGGAGAGTTTATGAAATCAAAGGAAAGGATGAAGGACCAGACCTGGGCAAGAAGAGAACCAGAGCAGCTCCAGGATAGGAGACAGAAAAAGTCTCTTCCGAGTCCATCCTGGGGGCAAATGAGCTCCAGCTGTTCTAGGGCTGCATCTATTCTGCTCACAGCTCACATTCCGATGAAGTGTGACTAGGGCCTGGGGAGGGTGGGTCCCTTGATGAAGCTCCCTGCAGGTCTGCATCCAGCGGAGGAAATTTCGCAAAATAAAAACTGTACCTTTTGACATCAGAAGGGAAATGGAAGTTAGGCAGCCCAAACAACAGATGTATACTCTGCCGTTAGTTCCTGCAGTCATCTAAATGGCCAGTAGCCGATTGGATCTTAAAGGCATTTAGGACATTCATTCAATACAAGTGCATCTGTTAATTAGTAATATACCTTATTGAAAAAAATCATCTTCACACCTACATTTGGAAAAGAGTTATTATTTTTAAAAACATCTTCATATTCATTAGCTGCTACTATACTTAAAAACTTGTTGAGGTAGATAGAAACAGAATTAACATGCCCTCTTCTGAGGTGAAAACTGGAGGGGCTGAATATTTAAGGCACTTGTCCCAGGTCACACTGATGCCTTAAAATTATAGTCAGGGCTCCAGCTGAGTTTCCTTATGTATAGTTTCTGCACCTCCTGCCCCATCTAAAAAAGTCTCGGCATATATTAGGAAGCTGCACGACAGAAAGGAAAGTGCTTTGGAAAGGTGAGATTCAAGTTTGGCTTCAACATCTATGAGCTGGATGGTCTGCTTACCTGAGGCCTCCTGGCTGGCTTTCTCCCATGAATGACAAAAGAATAAGATGGCATAATAGATAAGACAAGGCTTTATATAAAGTGTCACGCAACTGTGAAATGTTATGATTTCCCTCATTCACACTCCAAATTCTCCTTACATGTGTAGGCATTTAGTGACATTATCATTGACTACTACACCATCTGCTAGTTGAGCATGTGAGCAGTATCAATGCAAGGTGTATTCTCTATGCTTATCAATGTGGCTGAAATCAATGAACACAGTGCTTCAAACCTGAATCACATTTTCTTCAATTTGTGTTGTTGCTACCTGCTAAGCATGCAGTAGTAAAGGTGTTCAATTTCCAAAGAATAATTAAGCAAGGACACTGTGTCTCATCTTTGATGAAATGCAGATTTCACATTAAAATCAGATCCTTCATTTTTAAAGGTTGAATAGAATAACACCTAAAAAAAGAATTCCAACTGGTTAAATTTAGGCAGCTGAAAAAAAAAGTTTAATGTAAGATTATTCTTGGTACAGAAACATTTTTGCTTGGCTGTGAATTGGATACATTTGAAAATCATTTTAAGCTCTTGCTTTTGGAATTGTGTGTGATCAGGGAGATCATCAAACAAATGTCAATAGGCATGTTAGACTCAGTAACACTGCTTCCCTCATTCTAACGAGCTATTTTATGAGAATAGGTTCAGGTTAGGATAAGGGGGTCTTCTGATTGCAGGTACACTTGCAGTGATTGGTCACAAAGGGCTGATAGTATTATTGTAGGTGTTGGCCTCCCCATTCAAGCTTGGCTCACTACAGTGCTTGGAACAGACACTTGTCTTGCTTATTTAAAACTTATCTACCTATGCCTGTGAATCTGAAGTACCATATGGCAGATGTAGCCATTTTAAGAGACATGCCAACTGATGTCTCTGTTGCATATCTTATGCATATAATTATAATAATAGATGAGATTTAATGAATTTATACTATGTACCAGGTACCAGGCTGATCACTGTACATATTTATTTTTACCTCATGCCATGGACATAGAAATCACTGAAGAAGATAAAGTGACTTACCTGGCCATAAAATGGCCATTTAGCACCTATAAACTTGGCCATCCCTGGCTTAGAGGAGGAAAAAAATATTTTTTAAAAAACATTTTTTCTTCAAATGTAGAGATTATTGTTTTCTTGCTGCTTTGCCAAAGAAAGAGCTCTAAACACAAAAGGGGGATAGTTCTTTCCCATCCTATCCTGTTGCATTATCATCTCCCAGACTGGATGAAGAGGGTAAAGACTCATGCCAGCCCCTCTAATGCCTCAAACCCTGTGTGCTGTGATACACTCAAAACAGGAAAGAAAGGATAACAGTTCTCATCCCTGTCCCACGCCACTCCTGCCAGACAGAGCTGTTGGCATACACCCAACTGGGCAGGCTGCCCTTTTTGTGACTCTTTCCTTTGGCTATCCGCGAAACCTGGTCATGGTGTTAGCCTTGGAGGACTCTTCCGGGAGGGCCATGAAGCCACTAGGCTGCCTTCCCTGCTGTGGGCCTTGGGGCTCCCAGTCATGGCTCTGTTGACAGAAGAGTAGCTGAATTATAATAATAACCTTTCCTTCCACCTCACGGGGGTGTCGTTAGCATGAGATGACATAATGGATGTAAAAGTTATTTTGAACAGTATAAAAATATAAGTCAAAATAATAAAAGAATAAAGACCATTATGATTACAATGATGTCAGAGCACTCCACCCCAGGATCGTTAGAGCTCTCAATGACAGAACAAATTCTCTCTGCAGGCCCCAGGGTTTTCGCTCAAGGTTTTAGCAGATTTGTATAAAACTAGCCACTCTCTTAGTCAGAGAAACAGAAGAATGGAAAAAGTTCAGTGAGCTCCTATTTGGGGCCAGATACTACCCCCAAGTTTCTCTCACACACATATATATACATTTGCATATCCACAGGTACGTAAGACATACACATAGGAAACGTGTAAATGTTGACAGAGGGGAAAAGTATAATTCAGATGTACTGGCAACTTCTCTGCTCTTAAAGATCTGGGTCACATTATCTTGAGCTCCAACTCTGTAGCAGGCATAGCACCCCTAAGTCTTTCCAAAATTTCTGCAATTTCTCCAGGTGTCTAGTGGTTATGCCAGCTTTTATGGTTTCTGTCCTTGGGTTTCCATTTCTTGTAAGCAGTCTATGCTGCGTAACATGGACAACACAGAGAAGCTCAGGCTTTGATTTCAACAATCAAAATCATCCACCCTGAATATACAAGTAGATTTTGCTGGGATGAATATTCAGTGGATGCGCAGGTGGGATTGAGTTTACACAGCAACAGTGAAGTTCACATGGCAACACTGATCAGTTCAGGAGGTGTGATCCATGTTGAAATTTTCTGTTGATCACCCCTTTCCAGGGGGTATTGAGAGTCTTTCTCCAAAGGCCTGCTCTTCTCCCTGTTCCTCCTCACTTCTGTCTACCTCCCCACACCCCACATTCCTAATCTCACATCCCATATCCCCATTTTAGAAGCCAATAACTGGTTTTCTTTCCCTGTCTCAAGCACAGCAACCCTCCCGGTCCCTGAGTGGTGGGTGGAGCTACTCCTCTTCCACAGGCGCTCTTTCAAAAACTGAAGGAGGCTTCCCAAGTGAATCTAGACAATAGATTGTCTTTGCCTCCTTCCGCAAGTGAGAAATAATTCCATATTACCCAAATCCTGCAGCCCATCAGGGCTGAACACAGATTACAAAATCATATTCAATACTGTTTAACCATGACTTTCAGTGGCTCACTCACTGAAATCTTGAGATTAGACACAATCGTTTTGAAAATCTAGCTGGGCTCTAACATTCTATGTTGCTCTGTTATTCTATTGAGAGGAGGGGAGGGGCGTTTAAAAAAAAAAAAGATGAACTGTGTAAAAATAATGTAAGGGGAACACCCACTAATCCTGTCCCTTCTCAAATGTCACATCACATTGATCCTGGTGAGCCAGGAAGTCACTTAATGCATTCTTTAAAAAGTCAGACTGTCCAGGGAAAGAAGGACACCTTCTTTCACTTCCAATCAGCCAACCCATCACTCCTTTCCTCCATTTGTAAGTCTGCGGAGTAACTTAAAAGGCATGAGTCATGTTCTGAAAATCAAACACCCGCATGCAGAGCATGCAAAATGAACCGCGGAGAGAGTCGGCATTACAGACACAATGCGGCCTTTGTGAAACATGACAACATCCCTGGGGACCGAGGTTTCTGAGTGTTGCTGAACTGAGGAGAGTAATCACAGGGTCCAGGGTTTGCCAGAGAGTGTGACATAACATGGAGATTTTAGGAAAAGTGTGGAGTCCCTTTAATCAGCTCCCAGAGGAGCTTGCTAATAGTGCCTGTTTGCCCTTTGTTTATGTGGTGGGTGGGTCAACATCAGAACTTTACCCTTTTATTGTTATGCAAATGTGTAGAGCGTTTATCTATTTTCTTTCCCTTTTCCAAGGAAACATTTGCCAAATGTTAATTATAGAGATTCTAGCTTTACCTTTCCTGAAAGATGAACTCTGAAACATTACTTTCACTTGGGATCACCTCTCTTAAATGGGGGACTTTAGTTTCAGTGACTTTGCCTGTCACTCTGAGCAGGGTTTGTGCTCCAAAGGAATCTCTTGGGATCCACCATTTGTCTGGGGGACAGGGATATTATTTTGGACCGTGAAGTCTGTCTGCTAAAAAAAAAGCTGGGAGGATACCAACCACACACAAACGTAGGAATTTCTACTCGTTAAGCCTTTCCATCTGCAGGGGAGTTGTTGTGTTATTTCTTATAGCTGTTTTTTCAGTGAGATAGAAGTATGTTTGAGTCTCTGACCTCATCTCCCAAAGTTTATTGTGAAACTTTCATATGAGCACCTGTGTTCCTGGATTACAAAATGACACCATTAGGCAATTCTTATAGTCATGGATAATTGCCAAAGAAAGGGGAATAGGATAGAGGACTAGAATAAACAGTGAAAGTAAACACTTATGGGGAACATTATGCTTTAGAAAAAGGCCTTGCAATGTAATAGCAGGATGATTTTAATCCCAGAATCATAGTGATATAATGAAATAAGCAGCATCCATAGGCTCAAAACATATGTTTACAGAGGTAGATGGAATAGCAGATATTTCTGCTGTAAAGTAGTGATATTTTGTGTCCAAAATGTATCTTCAAAAGACATATAGTCCTTTGAGGTCTGAAAATACTGACAGTTTTCTTTTTATGCTCCTTGTGTTTAGCACTCATTGTTTTATCTTGGAAGACACTTTCTATTTCTATGTACAGGCATCGTAATAGGATTTACATTTCAGCCGGCAGCAATCCCTAAGACTAATAGAAAAGCTGGAAGGAATAAGAAGACTTCGTATTTTAGCTGTCATAGATGATGATTGGGTTTATAAAGGACTTAAGATATAATGACAGGCAGAATTCATAACCTCATGCTTTCAAGTCAATTTCAAGTTCCGCTTTTAATTAGAATCAGCCTTCTCTCTTTTTCATTTGCTATGTAACATACCTTTCCTGAATTTCTGGGGGGAAAACCCTCTCGAAACAGGGGTGAAAAAACTGTTGATTTAGAATCATGTCATAAAATAGAACTCAAGGAAAGGGTTGAGCTGACTGCCTCAGACTGAAACAGAGCTCTTCAGGGTTGGTCGCACTGATTGTGCTGTTGACGGCAGGCAGAGGCAAGGCAAACACAAAATTGTTAATGTGGCAACTAACACAACCCTAACCATAAATACTTGCCAAGGCTGGAATGCGGGATTTCAATGAACCCCGCTAGTCTTTTATCCCACTGACATAATTTAAATTGTGGGGCCGGTTTCCACACATGACTAGAAACCCCACCTCAGTGTGGTTTTCAACATAATGCTCACCTCATCATATGTTGATTTCCAAATCTTTGGTCCCTAACTTTCCTTTACAAGGGCTTGGTGTTCTCCAATTACAGGACCTTCAGTGTTTAAGTTATACATGTAATTCTCAACGTTTCTTTGAGTACAGACCTGAGAAATTGTTACTGAATAAAAAGATTCAGCAATTGCAGTTTAACATTGTCCTGTCCCGAGCTCTTGAATTCTGCTTTCTTTAGTCTTGATTTACCCCTGCACTAGGATACAGTGGCCACTTTTTCCCCATGAACTTCTTCATGTCTTTTGACTTAAAGAAAAACTCTCATTTTTTGGTATTTTTTCAAATTTGAAGAAGGAGATTAGAAGATTCAGATGTTATTCTAAATGAATGTTAAAAAAAAAAAAAAAAGCCGAACTATCAGAAATGAAGGTAATATAGAACTGACTAAAAACCCAAATACTTTCAGTTTGAATAAAAAAAATTCATCAGATTTTTTTCTTGGATATCAGCCTTTTTACGGTTTTGGGTGCCTAGTCACTGAAAAGCTTTGCTCATTTTTTAAAAAAACATAATAACATATATAGATATTGCAGTAGCTAATTGCAATTATTCACCCTAGACAAAGACGAAAACATGAGTTTTTCTTTTTCTAATTTCTTAGCTTGTGTGCAAAGTTGCCATTCCAGATGGGGCCCATTATGTGATGTTGTATTTCAAAGGGAAACATTTCTTAAAGTTGCTGAAAAAATGTCTATTAAGGAAATAAGAGCTGCTGAAGGAAAGACACGTGTTATCTATTTCTTCAATTAGTGGCAAAATTCTGGTAGTATTCCTAACGAGCTGCAGGGGTTCTAATTGAAATATTCCAATCCTTCCTCTTCCCAGCCCACACAATGCCGTTGTCAAAAGGGGGAAAGAATCATATAATTAAATTCTAGGTAAAACCATTTCTGATTTTGTAGCAATGAGAAAAGGTTGCACTATTTTTGCTTCTTGCATCATTTATTAGAAGTTTTTCTCAGTAGGACAGCAAGCAATTATCTGAAGCAGCTGGGTTACGTGAAGGACTGATCACATGTTATAACACACAGAGGAATTATGGATTATGGAAAGATGAACAATGTAATTATGCTCATGGAGTGTCACTTATTAATTTTAAGGTGAGATTTGTAATAATTTCATAATAGCTATAACAATCAGAGCAAATGTCTGGATTTGTAAGGGTCTCCAAGGTTTAAAATTGGTTCATAAATTTAATTTTGTTAAAATGTGGTTCCAGTTGCTGGAAAGTTTTTGTTTCAAGGAGAATGAAATCCTGCAAGTGATGAAGACAAAATCTAAAACTTTAAATTGTTGTTTTAACAACTTTTATTCATCGCAACTCCATTTCCTTTCTGGGTTAGTGTAGAGATGGATTCATAATAGGATAGTTCACAACTATCTCGTATTTCCTATGAGTAATTGTGCAAAGGTGAAAAGATGACATAATCATGGCAATTAACTTCTTTTCTGGCTCCACCATGGTAATTACTAGGAAACATCACCTGTGGGAAGCCCAACACTCACCCAAAAATCAGGGCTACCTCTGCTTTTCCGAAGGACCTCCCCTAATCTGTTTAACATAGTTTCTCTCTGTTACACTTTTCATTGCCTCTTTCACTCTCTTTATTCCAGTTTTCTTATTAACATTATTGCTAATTAGGAATCTAAAGTAGGCCGCCTTTTCAAAACAGAATGAGGACCGTTTCTTTTCCAGGTAAGTGGGTGGTATTTGCAGCAAGCAATTAAAATGCACTTTACCCAATTAAAAAAAAAAAAAGACTAATGATAACAATAGTTAAAAAAACATCATCACAAAATGAGGGTGAAAAACTTAAGTGACCTCGAAATTAAGCTATGTTAGTCAGCTGTGATGTAACCAGAAAATGATGCATTACAGATAACACAGTTTTCTGAGCAGTAGCTCTTTGGCTATCTGACATAAAGTAAAAAATAAAAGAAAATAAAATCATAATTCTCCCAAGTCTACTGTATTTTTAAATTTTTTACAGCTGCTGGATAGCTATAAGGTTTTAATTTTCACCTTTGAGTATTTTTTTTTTCCAAATGGAAATACCTTTATTTTTTTTAGCCTATCAATGTAATGGGTACTCACTATTAATTATTCAAATAAAGTAAAAATTACCCCAAATCCCCAGTGAAAAACTGCTAAAATTTAGTGTCTATATTTACAGTACTTTTTATATGACATATGAGTATAGAAAACAGGTACAAATATATGCAAATATATTTTAGTAAAAATTCATTTATTCAACAGTATGTATGGAACACCTACTATGAACATGCAATAGAAAACCATAGTGAGCAAACCAGACATGGTCCCTTTACTCGTGGTGCCTACCAGCCTCCCACAGGATAGAGATATGAATTAAAGATTCATAAAACTGAATATAATATCACAAATGTGGCAAGTGCTATGAAGGAGGGGCACACAGCATAAGACCTTATGTTAGGGGAAAGAGACTTTATTGGGGATGTCAAGAAAGGTTTGTCTGAGAAAGTTATAATACTGGCTATGGATTTCAAGGAAGAGTCAGAGGAGAGATAGTACCTAGAAAAAGATGAAGGTGAGGGGAAAGAAGGGATCTAGAGCAGCTGAGCTTTCCAGGCAGAGGAAGCTGCTTGATTAAAGTTTTTCTGAGAGGAGAGAGCCTGCGCATTTGAGAAAGAAAAGCTAACATCCAGAGAATACGTTTGTCACATTGGAAGACAAGCCCGGAGTGGTGGATAGAGAGTAACACCTCGAAGGGCCTTGTGATTCTGCTGGGAACATGGTTCTCAACCTTAACGGTAAGGGAGAGCAGTGACTGAAGGATGGAGGTAATATGTGTTTCATTAAGCTTCAGTGTGGACTGATGGAGAGGGGCAAAATGGATACAAGGGAATCCAGTTGAAGGCTATTGGAGAAGAGGAAGAGAGATGATGGCAACGTGGACTAGGGTCGGGGTGGTGGAGTTGGAGATTTAAGAACATGGCGATGAATTTTATGTGAGGAATAAGAGAGGTGTCTTTAAAACCTTTTGCTTTTTTGACTGTAATGCCATCTTTCTTTTTCTTATTGATTCAGAGGATCTATTTGTCTATTTATATATTGTGGCTGGCTATTATTCCTTTTTTTTTTGTTATATGTCCCACATATTTTCTTTTGGTTTATTTTTTGTCTTTGAATTCTGTTTATTATTATTTTTTTTCAATTGAGAGTTTGTTTTGCACAGTTTTATATGTCAATTTATTCCTCTTTGAGATTTTTGTGTCTCCCAATGTTTTTATGATAATATTTATTTGGGTTTTAAAAAATCTATTTGAAGTCTATTTTGGGGTTTCAACTTATATTTTCTAAATGGGTAAACAATTGTATTTATACATTTATCATTTATTACTCACTAATTTGAAATAAACTTACACACACACAGACACACTCACACATATGCATACATATAGCAGGTATTTGGTAAGTTATTCTAGTCCATTGTTCTGGCTGACTTTTCCTGTCTTAATTTTGCACTGTTTTAATCAGGATAGCTTTATAGTATATAGTTTTTACTCTTCTTGTGTGTTTTCTACAGAAATCCAGAGACCCAGCTTGTCAGCTCCATAAAAGGAACTGTTGAGATTTTACCTGATATTGCACTAGATTTATAGATTAATTTGGAAAGAATTGACAGTTTTTACAAAACTAGGTCTTCCTAGCTAGCAATGTGATATGTCTCGTCATTCATCAAAGTCTTCTTTTACATCCTTCAGTAAAGTTTTACGATTTTATTCATATAGGTCTGAAGGCAAAAGTATTTTGTGTGCTTTAAATTATCTTGTAGTTTTCTACTTCTTGATTTCAGTCAAGTGTGTGTAAATAAACCCATCTTTTCTGTTGAAAATATTTAGGCTGATAATTTTGAGCTTTGTATACAGCAGATAATTAAGATATCTCCTCTCTCCAACAGGTTTGCCATTTGTTCCAGGCGGGAGCATGTGAGGAAGGTAATTTTTTTTTCCCTTGGAATTAATGCCTTTATGGAGAATTTCAAATCAACCTCTCTGCAAGTAAAGGCTTGCCTTCTCTAGTACAAAGTTTAATGTGGGCAGGAAATATGTATCTATGACTGTATATCTACATCTTTAGAGACATACTCTATGATGATTTGGACATATTCCAGTATAATTCTTCTGCTGATACATATTCAAGGCCCCACTGAAAAATTACTCATCTTCACCCTTGTATGTTTATCTGCGTGCTGGTCTTTCTCTTTCCTACTACCTCTTAGCTTCATTGAAGGGTCAAGACAGTCTAACCACAAGCCCTTAAGCAGTGACCCTAAAGTTTATCTTGTATGTTGCTGAAAGACATTCTCTTCTTTGCCGCCTCCTGCTGAGATAAGGAAGTTATAATTAGATGTTATAGTTGATAATGCACATAGAAGTATGCGCAAAAAAATCAAAGACTTCAAACATATTTATCTGTTTAATGGATTCTGCATTCCTTGTTCAAACAGCTTTGCTTAAAATTGTTCTTTCAGCCTCCAAGTTAAGCTTGTGTCTGGTAGCCACAGCTTGATTTAAGTTAGAGGCACGGTGAATTCCCTGGGAGAGCTGGCAGGGACAAAACTGAGTTTTCTCAACCTTTTCATTTCCTCCCTATTTGTCCTCATACTCTACAATTTTGCTTGCACGTGAAGCTCCATCGATGAGGCTCGTGTCTTCATTTTATAGCTGTAGCCTGGGCTCTGCAATGGTGATGGCTTGCAGTTTACTATCTATTACATTTGGGATTAATACTTTCCTGTTATACTTATTGTTCAGCCCCACTCTCCTGCCTGGTACTGTAATACACTGCTTTCAGTATTCTAACGGGATTGCACGAATCTGCCATCACTAGCTTGATTTTTAACAGGAAACTAGGACAATAAGAGCCTTGAGAAAGTGAATGTGAGAAATGTATGCTTCTGTCTAGGGACATTAGTGCAAAATGAAAACAACACTATCTTCTATTGCTTGCTTCTGCCACCCCATTTTCACCAGTAAATAACTAGAGCCCTTCCCTGCACTATTGGCATGAACAAAGAAAAATGGCTTCAGCTATCAGGGGCTGCACTTTGAGATGTAAAATATCATTTTGCTTGTAAACATATAATTGTCACCCACTGACTGCTTTCTTTCCTTCCACTCAATACTCAACTCTAAGCAAATTCTTGGTTCAAAGAGCAAACCTTGAACTAAGAATAAATAAACCTATGATTATTATTAACAAATGACATGTTAAAAGAAAAACTCAGGAAACCTAGTGGCAGATAAATATTAACAAGTCCTTCATGCATTAATTTAACTTAAGTGGATAACCAGTAAAGCTTTGTGGGAACCAGGTCCATGTAGAGCTGGTCTTTGGGGAAGGGACTTCTGGTTCTTTCCAGACCTGGTTAATGATGCTCCAGGTAATAGTGACAACTTAATGGGACTATAAACAGGATTTGGGGGCTCCTAGGGAAGAAGAACATTTAAGAGAGAACCATAATTTTTCACTACTCTAAAGAAAGAAAATACAGAAAGTTAGACATGGTTTCTATTTTACCAGTGAGATAATGTCAGGTATCTGGTTTCTAGCTTTCTTTGCTGAGTCTCTCTTATGTTCCTCCACTGCAGTTAGCCAGTTGCTCTTGCGGACACGCCTTTCTTTCCCCTGGGTCTTTGCTAGTATAGTTCCCTGCCCTCAAATGCCTTCTCCTCCCATCCTGTATTGACAAGGATAGACATTTAGTTATTTCCAAAATTCTATTCTCTTCTTTCATAATAATAGACTTTTGAGTTGGCACATGGTTGCTGACCAAGAAACTACATTTCCCAGGCTCCTTTGAAGCTAAGATTTTGGATATAAATTAGATTCCACCAATATAAGTTCTCTGAAGAGATATAGAAGAAGAAAGACAGGGACTTCTTTTGTATTCTGGCTGTCTTCACTGGCCAACAAGATTGTGGGTTTCCTGTGTCGGCCGCCAGTCTTCCTGGTTGTCAAGAGCCAGTCCAGAAGCAGTGGTGGTGGTAGTCACATCTTGATCTGGTCTCTAATTCCTGAACAAAGCATCTCATGCCCATTCTCTGACCTCCAGCTACAGCAGGGACCTCAGACTAGACTGCTGTGGCTCTAGTTGTGGCTCTGAGTTGGCAGCTTCTCTACTCGGCTGGCTCTGGGTTGTTCTGAGAGTCATTCCAAGACTCTTACCATTTCAGTGACTTTGTAAGCCTCTCAATCTTTGTATTAAATCCATTTTGTTTAAAACACTTGGAGTGAATTTTGTTTCCTTAACTGACCCTATAGCAAATAACATTAGTTATTTGCAGCTTCATAGAGTTTGAGGGCGGGAACATATTCACTGTTCTGAATAAAGCTGGCATATAATAGGCCCTCACAGGGAATGAACAGATTTCGTATGACAGGCATTGTGCAGGGCACTTTACCTACATCCTTTCCTTGAATCATGCCAACCACCTTAGGAGGTAGGCATCACTGATGGCAGTGGTAGCTGGTCTGGAGAGGCCACTGGCATGACACTGGCTGCAGTGGGGAAGTGTGGCTGGGGCAGTGTGCTCCATGGAGCCAGCAGGAGCCTGAAAACAGGCAAAAGCCCCTCTTTCTTCCAAGCTGGAGGGGTGGGAGCCCCGCCCTTCCAGGTACAGCTGCAATCACTCAGCCATGGCTGCAGATCCGGGCATCTCTGCACTCTTGGGGGCCTGAGAAGTCCCCCTGTCCCCACAGGCTCAGAAATGCCTGCTCTCACTGCCTGGCCTGTCCCTGATCCTGGTGTCTGCTCCAATTTCAGAGCAAAGTTGTGATTGAGCTCAGGTGCTGTCACTATCCGGCCAGGTGTGCACACACTTGGGACAGCCCTGACATGCCAGCTCCCTGTTGCCTCAGCATCCTCCAGACTTAGGACACCAACAAACACTGGAGGAAGGCTTGGGAGAGGGGCTAAGGGCAGCTTGGCATGGGTCCTTAGGCACCCCTTGGTGCAAATAGCCTGGGCACTGTGGGCACTGTGGACAGCAGGTTAATGGCAGCAGAAGGCAGACAGGCTCCTGGGCAGAAAGCAGCGGGTCCTCAGTGAAACCCCTGCTTCAGGCTAGCCATGGCCTGAGGCCTGGGGGCTGGGCTGCCAGTTCCACAGACTAGAGTGAGAACTTACAGTGCTTTTTCCAGACCTCCCTATGGCCATCCACAAACCAATCAATATTTACTTTCTCCCCTCTGAAGACCGTAAAAACCCCAGACTCAGCCAGACTGAGGCAAACAATGGGACAGCCTGCTTGCAGAGAGGAGCTACCCACTGTGGTGTCCTCTGAGCTGTTCTGTTGCTCAGTAAAGCACCTCGTCACCTTGTTCACCCTCCACTAGTCTGCATACCTCATTCTTCCTGGACATGGGACAAGAACTTGGAACCTGCTGAATGGCAGGGCTGAAAGAGCCGTAACACAAACAGGGATAAAACATGATCCTTGCTTGCCACATAGTGGGCAATGAGAAGGAGAGAAGGAGAGAAGAACTGTAGCCTTCAGGAAGCCCAGACCCAGGAGGTACCTGAGCCAGGGCTGTGGCACCCTCTTAGGGGACCTGTGAGTCCTCGTGTCTCCAAGCTTCTAGGCACCACTGTGCTCCCTGGTGCCAGCCATGGAAACTGCTTGTGGTATGCCTGGTCCAGCCACAGCCTCACAGGGAGCTGGTGCCCACAATGGACCCCACACTTGCTTGCTCACACACCCACTGCTGCTCTGTGCCTGGCTTGCCCTTGGCAGGTGTGGGAACCAAGTTGGTAGAATGAGCTGAGTGCAGCCTGCCAGGCCAAGTGGGCAGAACAAGCCCCGTGGGCCCAAGCAAAACTCAGGCAAAGGTGCCACCAGTCACAGAGGGTTTTGGCCAGGAAAGTGATACCCGAAGGATCCTGTGACATTGCCACTATTTTATTGAGGTCCGATCTCTGAAGTGAGGGTTGGGGTGTTCAATAACTTGCCTAAGGCCACAGGGCTAAGAAGTGAAGTCCCATTCTTCCTGTAAACCTTCTCTATCATTCCAGCTATGAGCAGAAAATGGTTAAAAGTCAAAATAAAATGTTGCTGACTAGATTTTAACATAATTTATTTCATTTTCAAATGGTGAAAGTGAGGCTGAAAGAGGAAAATCTTATTTCTTTGACTCTTCATTGTAAACTCTCTGTTCTTCAATGCTGAATTAGGCTACGACCCCTGAATTCACTGTGGAATTTTATGCCTCTCACCCCACCACCCTCATTCTACTCTAAGGAGGAGTAGATGCTATGAATCAGTCCCTTCTAAGGACTAACAGTGGCTAAAGATTACACTCTACTCTTTCAAAAACAAGTGAATAAAAGCACCAGTGCATGTATTATGAAAATTTCAAAGGATCCCACAGGCAAGAGGGGAGATGAGAGTAGCCTGATTGCCTCTCTGGCTCTTTCCTGCATCCTTCTCTTCCATTCCTAGGGCTAGAAGTGCCAGGCTTGCACCCTCAGGAGAAGCCTAGGCCCCTTCTTGTAGGCTCTCCCATCCCTCTCACCTGCCAGCCCCGTCCTGCCTAAGGCATTGCAGCCTGTCTCTTTCTAATTGGTTCCTTTTTCTCCTGCACTATATTCTGGATTTGCTTTGCCTAAAATCAGAGTGGTGAGACATACAGTTTGGCTTTAGGTGAAATAGAGGAAGCCTTCTATGCTGTTAGGATTCTAGGACACTTCAACCATCTAACTTAGGTAAAGGCCTTCTCCTTGGGCCCAGCCTAGCTTCTCAGAGTTTACATAGGGTTTGGGTGGAGGGGCAGGAAACTAAAAAGAAAATATTGTTGACTTTGTGTGTTTGTTTCTCTGAGTGTGTGTGTGTGTGTCTGTGTATGTGTCTGTGTCTGTGTGTGTATACCCTTTATGGACCTTAGAGGGAAAGGACTGGAGAGGCCAAGGCAGAATTTAGGTACCATTGTGGTGTCATTTCATTATCACCCCTTATTAACTCCCTGTATAGCCATCCCCTGCAAAGCCCTCCCTCTCATCTAGGACCCTCCCCTGGCCTGAGTGAAGCCTGTCCACTGTGGAGGCTCAGCCTAGTTGTTCCCACCTCTGTTAGCATCTTTAAACCTGCCAGGCAGAAATAATCCCTTTGTCTTTGGCAGCCCACGAGGTCTGTTGACACAATAGAAACAGTGCTATAGCACTCACCACAGTGTACTGTAATGACCTGTTTACTTATTTGTGTTTTTCACTACATATTGACCTCCTTAAGGAGCTTGACTGGATCTTATTTATCTCTAAGCCTCCACAACTAAATAAATATTTGCTAAGTCAAATTGGATTCCCACCCCTAATTCATTGCAATATATCAGGTAGAGGGATGCCATAGAGTTCTTTGATTTTAAGGAAGCTTGATTGTAAAATGCACCTTAGATTTACTGTTTGGGAAGTCGATATATTATTCAATGTACTTGTGCACATGTTTACTGATGATGCACAAGAATTCTGGCTGAGAATTGAGCTCTGGTTTGAACACTGGCTCTACCACTGACAAGCTCTGAGGCCCTGGGCAAGTGTCTTAATTTCTCTTCGCCTCAGTTTCCTCAACTGTAAAATGGAGCAGATGGATCTACCTCGTATGGCTGGTTGTGAGGGTTAAATGAGTTAACATATGTTGAGTATTTTGAGTGTATCCTAGCACACAGTAAATGCTATTTAAGTATTTGTACCTATATAATCAGAAACAGTAAAATTTAAATATACATACCTTAAACTCATATAAAATTTAATACTCTAAAAGCAGACTTTCACAAGTCTTAGTTCAGAACAATTTCCACAGCAGTAAGTGCCTTCATTATTGGCTGTTCTTTATCTGGGCACTTGAAGGGTTACTTTTTTTTTCCATCCACAGGGACCTTGCATACTTTTCTTGTATTATCATCCTTTTTTCTTTTCATCAGTCTTGTTTTCACCTGAAGGGCTGGCCCAGTATCTTATATACTTTAACATCAGCTGGCAGGTAGTCTAACAAACAGTAAGTTCATAATAAACAGTAAATGAACAAATGAATCACCAGTGGAACCCACACATAACACCTGGAATCAATTAATAGATAGTGTATATTCGGATAACTGGAGTTATAGTCAACAAATTAACAAACCCTCACCTTCTTATTCAACCTCTGACAGGCACATACTCGTATTTGGGGACAGACTTAAACAGGTACCAGATTATACATTCATTTTGTGCCATTTTCCCTATTGTTGGCCTTATCTCTTCTCTTATCTGTGCTGGAATATGGACAACTTTCTCCATGCTCATCTTCATTATTGATCCAATCACACATTTTGTTCTTTCTCTGCCATCCTAAATCACATTTCCTTACATGAGCCTTTGCCTTGTCATGTGCGCATGACAACTGCACATGACAACCTTTTACCTATTCAGAATTTTCAACTGACTGTTTTTATATATATATATATATATTTTTTTTTTTTTTTTTTTTTTTCTTCAGCTAAAAGAGCGGAAGAGGTGATTTATTTTAGAGTTGTTACACTTGGCCACAAATAAACACAGAAATAGTCCAGAATGTCACAAGTCCAGGGCAGAGGACCAACATGGGCAGTGTTGTTTATGAGCAAGGTGGGTGTCAGAGGTGATCGGCAATCAGAGGGCGATGAAGTTCTAGATCCATTGAGACAAGCTCTAGACAGTAGCATGCAGTCCCACAACTTGTACCAGCATCCCCAGCGCCTGGCATTCCATGTTTCTGCTCCTGTGGCCTCCACGATGCAACAAGCTAGCGGTTTACTTGGACTTCTGCCTCATCTTTCTTCTTTTGCTCTTCAGCCTGCGCATTCGCTTCTTCCTCCACTTGGCTCTCATGGTGCAGAGGTTTCCAGAAAAATGGCGCTAAGGCCGAGAGACTGTTTATGTTTTGATACTGTATTCTTAGTCATGTGTCCTGCTCTGTTAAGGTATGAAGTTTCCCGCATTATTATTATTATTATCATTATTATTATTATTGTGGTGTTATTATCATGGCGGGACTCCTTCATGTGCTACAACTGGAAACTATTTAATAAATGCTTTTGGATAAAATATTGACATCAGCTTGCGTGACTTGTTATTTGAGAGATAAAGAATGTGGAAAAGATAGCCAGTACAATCATTCAGTATTTTATTTATTAAAAACCTATAAAGCCTCTGTGACAGGTACAGTGCCAGGTGTTGACAGTCTAACTAGGGAGATAAGATTAAAATGTATTAAAATATATCATTACTTGCAATATTGTTGAACCCAGCATTGTAGGCCTTCAGCAAAGGGTCCATCCATTGAGAAAGGCCAGAATGGTCACAGTCAATTTTCATGAAGAGAATGGAACTTGAGCGACCTTGAAGGACTAAAAGATTGAAGCTAACAATGGGGAGGAAGTCAAGTATTCGAGCAGAGGAGTATGGTAGAGAGGCAGGAATGAGCATGCCATACGAGGGAGTGAGACCAGTTTGACTGGAATGGAGACTGTGAATCTTCAAATGCGAGGCCCAGGCATTTGATATAGACTAAAACAGGTTTCTGAGAGGAGAATGATGTAGTGGAATCAGTTAGGAGAAGATAATCTAACAAAATTTTGCAAATAGGATTGAAGAATAGAGGGCATTGCTTTGGGGAGGCCAGCTGGGAACCACATTGTGAATGAGTCCAGATGGCAAGATGGGAATAGAAGACAAGGACATGAAGATGTTTGGAAAGACATGCAGAGCCTGACAGATCATTCTTCTTGTGATTTGCTTGGAGTTCAGCATATTTTCTTGCCTGTGGGACTCCTGTGGTGGCTTTACTTCACATTTTCCTATTTACCCCGGCCCCCGTCTCACCCCATCCATCCTTTTGCACTATTCATATAGAATACAGCCACACCACAGCATGACAGGTGGGGACCAAACATTCAGTCATGTAAAACACGCATTACTGTCACTGGGTTGAATGATGATGCTGGTGCTGGGTGTTAATAAAATGACAGGAAAGACTCTGCAAAGCTGGCCAGTGGCCTAGAACTTAGGTGAATTTGTCCCTGTTATAGCTATGCTTTGGCATAATGAATGGCAGCTGTCTGACACCCTTATTCTCTTAGCCAAATCCCTCCCCATTTTGAGCAAGAAAGTCACAACTGGAGGATGGGAGCCAACCAACCATCAATCCTCCCCCCTGCAAGTTCCCAAATGCACATCTTTACTATGTATCTTTGTGACATGAATTCTCCAGAAGACGAGTGAAGCTGCTGTGGTAAGGACCCTCAGCCGTCTCAGCCACACTTAGGAACTTGACAAACATCGTCACTGACATTTCTTCCCTGTTCTCCTGCCATTAACAGTTAGCCCTCTTAGACGCTCATAGTATTCCATGTGATTGTTTCATGGTAATCAATTTTCTCTCCCCAACTCAGTTCAGCTTCCTTTGAGGGCCTTCCATGTCTTATACTTTTCTTCCTGCCTAGGCAGAGGAGCTCACTAAGTAGTGGTTGGAAGAACAAATGAATAAATGATCACTAGTAGCAGTGAAGAGCTCATAACAACACAACCTTTTGGATTGATTGCAATTTTTGAAGAACTAAAAATAAGCATATTCACAAGTATGCAGATAAGGTTTTTTGTAATACAGGATGAGTATCCCTTATCTGAAATGTTTGGGACCAGAAGCGTTTCAGATTCCTGATTTTTTTAGATGTTGGAATATTTGCATATACATAATGAGATATCTTGTGGAGGGGATCCAAGTTCAAACATGATATTTATGTTTCATATACACCCTATACACACAACCTGAAGGTAATTTTATAAAATATTTAAAATAATTTTGTGCATGAGACAAAATTTGTGTTACGCACTCGTGTGTGGAATTTTCCAATTGTGGTGTCATTTCAGCACTCAAAAAGTTCTGGATGCTTAACCTGTATGAGATTAAGTGTAGCATAAGCATCAAATATAGTTATATGGACCTCAAGTTACAATAAATGGGGGAATAGCCAAGCCTCAGTCAAGGAACTGTATGCTTTAAGGATCATCTACTGAGATCTTCTGACTTTTAAACTGAGGTCTAAAGGAAAGAGGTGACTTGTCCAAGATCCCATTTCTGGTGGAAGAGCCTGAAATAAAACTGAGAAAAGGCTATTTCTAAGTCTGCCCTCAGACTACTGCATCTGGAGTGTTATCCTTCAGGGACCCCTCCCGGAGATCTGTGGGTGCTGCCAGAGCCCTCCATGCTGAAATCTCTTGTTCCAAGCTCTTTTGGCCAAAAACTCTTCCAAAGTCTTGCCAGTTGATGAGTCAGAGAAAAAGAAGTGGCAGCAGCAGAAGAAGAACTAAGAACGGAGGAAGGAGCTGGTCGCAACTTTTGTGCAGTCATGGTTTTGTTACTCATTTGTAAACTAGTCTATGAGTCTAATCACCATTTGCAACATTATTTCTATATCAAAATGCATTTTGAGCTCCCAAAATCCAAGTTAGTAATTTAAAATACTAGCTTAAAGGTTAATTTCTGCGCACGTGCGTGTGTGTGTGTGTGTGTGCGTGCGTGTGTGTGTGTTTGAAATAACTGTCCATTTATAGATTAATGTTATAGTGCAAAAAACAAAATGGACTTTGGACTCTGTTGGCTGAATCACTAGTGACTGTAGGACTCTGGACAAGTCAATTCAATTTTTTGAACATCAGTTTCTTTCATTATTCCTAAAATGGTTGGGGACCATAATACTCTCACCTTTGGATTGTTATGATGATTAATTGACTTAGTTCCCATTAATTGCTGGTGCTTGACACACAGCAGGCCTTCCATAGATAGTAATTCCTTCCTTTTTCTTCTTTGTCTTCTTCTTTTTCTTTTTCCAGCATGGTCAGATGAGTCCTACCCACTGATATAGTCCCTCTCTTACATAAGAGCCTCAAGCACACTAATTATTCGGTTTATTTTTGCTAAGCTGGAAACAGATGAAAGTTGACTTTTGCATTACTGACAAGCCTCTTTCAAAGTATGTTGTCTCCTATTATTTCACCAAAGCCCTGGATTATTTCCTGATCTTGGGAAAAGAAGAGAGGGTTTTTTTTTTTTTTTTTTTTTTTTTTTAAGGCTATTGACTAAATGCAAATCCGAATTCAAAGAGTTACCAGTATAATTTATTTATTTTATTGAATGATAATTCTAGCATGTAGAAGTAAGATCTTTAGGAAAGCAGCAGTGATGGCATCCTCTTAGATTCTCTTTATAGTCAGCTAGAGGGATCCTGATGTGATTTAGGTGTGATTTAGTTTGTCACTGGATTAAACTTTGAACTCCATTGTAAACCAATCAGCTGACTCTCCCTGCAGGAATTTTGCTTTTATGAGCAAGACTTCATTTCAGAGCCCACTTTTTTTTTCTTTTGAAAGAGTTATATAGCCTACAGCTTTCCTGGGTTACACTTATTGGTGTCTCCATATTTTAATTTGAATAAGGACATGAGTAAATGAGAGAATCCCAGTTGACCATGGTTTTGTTCTTTGGAGTGGAGATGAATTTCTCAAAGTTCTTCTCATCACTTATGCTGTGAATTATATCACTGAAGAAGTTGAGAATTACTATGCAGAGCATAAGATTATGAATTTAAGAAGAGATTGGAATATGTTTTAAGAGCTGATGCAAAATAATCGGTGTATAGAATATACAGGGAGAAACAGCTTGGTGACTCAAATGGGACAAGAGAGTCCACATGACTGATTGTTCAAGTCTAAAGCTCATACCCTCTCTCTTCTGTACACATACCCATATGTACATACTGTACATGTGTGTTGGTTTGATAAATGTGCTTTTTAATAATGTTGCCTTTTAATTTACTGACAATAGATTTTTTCTTGTGACTGTGCCACTAGATGTTCGTTTTAGGAAATCAGACACTGATAGCTTTGCAATAGAAATAATATTATCAACAGAAATAAGACTGAAAAACAGTGACTAGACTAATGAAGACTAAAACTTACTAAGCACTCACTTTATGCTGGGTACTTGCCAACTGTGTTAAGCACTCATTACCTCTTTTAATTCTTGGAGCCACCTTATAAGTTCTATTGTTATTTCCTTTATACCGTTGCTGAAATTAGATTAAGTTGCTTGCCCAGGGATACACAGGGATACACAGTGCAGTGAGATTCAAACAGAAGCCGTTCATTCTGCTGGGCAATATGTACTTTGCGTCGGATTCCATAGAAAAGTATTATTTTAACAAAGTCAGGTTGAACTTATTAGTGATGTGGGTACTATTTAACAGATAGGAACTTCGGAGCAATTGGAAATATCTCAGTTAGTGACAGATGTTGTTGATCACAAAGTTCTTCTAGATTGCTTGCTTCATTGGTCAAACTGAATTTTAGAAAGGTGCCGATTCACTGACACAGTGGTTTTGTATTATGGCCAGATGCTTATTCAATGCTTGAGAATGTTTTCTCTCCATTCAGTCTAATGGGAAATTAACCAGTGGCTTTTGGGGAAAGCAAAAAAAATGAAAGGGCTGGGGTAGGGTACAGATAATAATCTTGTTCATAAAGGAGCTGCCAATCCCCCACCCTCTGCTGAGGGCATCCCAGGGATTGCCAGTTGCTTTGTCTTGTTTGACACAAAACTCTGTTGTTTGTCCAACTATTGCCAAGTGACACTTTGACATTTGCATAGCCAGGAAGTACTGGAAAATAGAGCTCCAACATTTCCCTGTATTATTTTTATAGTAATTAGGAGTAAAAGTTATTTTTAGCTTTCTGGCAGTAACTATTTTTTGCAGTTCCTTTTTTAACTTTGTAAATAAAATTCTATTTCCTGGTTGCCTGGAATGAGAGGTTTATGACAAATACTAGCTCCTGGAAGACTGAGCAACTTTCTGTACATTTTTGTGAGACAAATTCCAGGATTCTTGGGTAGGAATTAATTCTTCATGGAAGAACCACTTTCAGTGGGAATAAAATATGGGAAGAATTATTCATACTCACTATTACGTATCATTATATATAAAAGTACAGTTCTTTTCTTGTTTTAATTGTTTAAAATGTGCAAAGATTGGTAATTTATATGGAATCAGAAAAATCCCTGTGTTGTTCCTACAGATGAGTAGAGTGGAAGAATCTATATGTTGTTTGGATGTAAACGTTGCTGGGCTACACAGTAGCTCTTGTTATACTTTAGGATACTGAGTACACTTCATCATTGAATCAAGCAAGATTTCATTAGGAAGATATTACAATGTGCCTATGTATATATTACTTATCTTGCATTCTTAAGCATTAGGCACATTTTATTTCATTGTCTATTGTCTGTTTCATAAAATTGCATGAGATATTTGCCTGGGAAAAAAGGGATTGCTTAAAATTCAACCATTTTAGCCGGGCGCGGTGGCTCAAGCCTGTAATCCCAGCACTTTGGGAGGCCGAGACGGGCGGATCACGAGGTCAGGAGATCGAGACCATCCTGGCTAACACCGTGAAACCCCGTCTCTACTAAAAATACAAAAAACTAGCCGGGCGAGGTGGCGGGCGCCTGTAGTCCCAGCTACTCAGGAGGCTGAGGCAGGAGAATGGCCTAAACCCGGGAGGCGGAGCTTGCAGTGAGCTGAGATCCGGCCACTGCACTCCAGCCCGGGCTACAGAGCAAGACTCCGTCTCAAAAAAAAAAAAAAAAAAAAATTCAACCATTTTGTGTGCCTGGTGTATACTTACACTGTAATAAGCACTGTGAGGGGGATTCAGAAATTAAATAGACATAGTCTCTTCTCTCCCAAAAAATGGTAGTAGAAAAGTCACAAATGAGAGTCCTGCATGGAAAAATAAAGGGGGATAAAAGAACATCCTAAAATATGCATAGTGACTTGGAAATCTACTCTGCTTCTCTCTAAAGTTTTGAGTTTGAAAGCTTGACTTGTCTATAGAATCAGCACCCCAAAATATCAATGAGTTAGCAGCTATTGACCTCTACCTTGGAAATTTTCAGAATTGAAAGTTTAATATTCTATTCCCTTGGCAGATTAAAAAATACTTTTCTTACTCGATATATTGCGTAAGTTAACAGTTTCTGAAAAATGCACGAATCAACTTATTAGAAATACTGTAAATGCAGAGCAAATGCAAAGTCATATTCAAATAATTCTACTGCAAGAAATTTAGTACAATGTGATTTAAACATGCCCCTAAAATGTGAGGCTTGAGCTTGCACTTTTCTCTGGGATTAGGAAGACGTGATGAGCTTGAAGCTGAAAAAGAAAAAAACCATTGATAGTTCTGTTTGCACTCTACTCCATTCTCATGGCCTCTTAGTGCGCTTGTTTGTGTTTTGGTTGAACAAGGGAGGTGATTATTTCTTCAGCATGTGACTCTTTCAGTTTCAAGCATACACACAGGCTTTTCTCATCTCTGTGAGGTCATAGAGATATGCCTTTTACATGATAGGTTACTGAGGTTGGGGCTTGGTGCTGTGGGGGTGTACCAGTCAAACCTCCTTTGTCTGCTGTGTTGGTTTCAATTCCTTGCTGGCTGTTGGCTGGAGGCTTCAGTTTCCCTACCACACAGACCTCTCCATAGGGCAGCTCACAATATGGCGGCTTGCTTACCCCCAGGGAGAGCAGTGAGGGATAGGAAAAGAGAGAGAAAGAGATAGTTTGTGCAAGCAAGCAAGAGAGTGCAAAGGCCAGTGGCAGTCTTTTATAAGCTAATCTCAAAAGTGACATATCATCACTTCTGCCATATTCTTTTGTCACATAGACCAAACCTACTGTGATGTGGGAGGATACTATCCAGAGATGTGGATACCAGGAAGGATCAGTGGTAACCATCAAGACTGGCTACCATAAAATGCTTTCGTTGGTTTGGGAAACTTTCTAGGAAAGCTTTCCTGTTTATGTTGTGTTGGTAAAGTCTTGTTAAGCTTTCAGTCTGATGGTTTTGAATATAGGATTAAATTTGACTAAACTAATAGTTGACAAAGCATCTCAAAGAATGTGGGTTTATAACTAGTTGCTGACGCGTACATAACATCAATGGTGTGAAGTATAGATATAATGCATGTACACTTAAAAATAGCTTTGTATACCCAGATACTTTCTGTCAGTTTTAGTATATGAGATTTAGACTTACCTAGTCTTTACTCTTTCAAAGTTGTTAGATTTTTTTTCTTGAATTGTCTTCAGTTTGCTGTAATTTTATGCAAGTGTAAATATGCAAACAGCCTACCTTTACTGAAAGTACCTTACTTAACTCATTTGATGGACTTTAACTATTTGGGACTCCAGTGTTCAATAATGCTTTGTACAGCAGAAGGAAGTATGTGTGGTAATAGGTCCTGACATCACACCACATTCCATTAGCTAATTATTATTTTATTAATTAACATCCTTTGGCATATGGTATATTGATGGGCTGTGAAAGAAGCAGACAGGTTGAGAAATAATATTTAACTAACTTGGACACTAAGCAAAACCTTGTTTTTGTGCAAAAGAATGCTCCATGCCTTAATAGAAGAAGATGGAATGTGTTCCAGCGATTAAATAAATCATGTTGAGCTTGATTTTTGTTTCCTTGTTCTATCCTTTAAGCTACTAGGAGATTGGCATCTTGGAGGAACACAAATAGAGATTTGAGGTGATAGGGAGGGGCTTCCGGATTTGATACCTCATATATAAGATGAAGTGATGATATGAGGGTTTTTTTTTTTTTCCTTGAGACAGGGTCTCACTATATCGCCCAGGCTGGAGTGTAGTAGTGTGATCTAAGCTCACTGCAGCCTCGAATTCTGGGTTCAGGCAATTCTCCCACTTCAACCTCCTGAGTAGCTGGGACCACAGGCACGTGCCACTACGCCCAGCTAATTTTTTCTGTACTTTTTAGTAGAGATAGGGTTTCACTATGTTGCCCAAGCTGGTCTTGAACTCCTGAGCTCAAGCAGTCTGCCAGGCTTGGCCTCCCAAAGTGCTGGAATTACAGGCATGAGCCACTGTGCCTGGCCTGATAATATGAATTTAAACAAGTGTGTATGATAGATGATCACAGTTTCTTTAAGGGGGTACTCTGTCCAGCCCTTGCAGTCATTGGCAAGGATGACTCCAGGTTTTTGGAACTCTTTAGGAAAAATAATATACAATTGCATATATAAATAAAGTATGAAAATAAATATTTCAAATGAGAAAAGAAGCAACAAATAATTTATTAAAATCTGTCAATTACCACACACATGATGAATCCAGAAAAAAAGTCACAATAGCTTTTACCTCCACACATTTAAGAGAGCTTTTCTCTGTGACCACCCACAAGCTTTTGGTACTGGGCACTGTGGGACAAGTTTCTATCACACCATGACTTTGGGCCTTGCATCTTCATGTCTCAACACTGGGTGAATTGGCACTGTGGGTGCTAGGACTATTCCTGAAGTTGTTAATTGGGGATGACTAATGATGACTGCACACAGAAGTCACTGCAAACCACATAAACATATCACACTCAACCCCAGTCAGGGGATCCCCACCTCAACATCTCCTATCAGATACTGAAAATGCGCATGGCCACTCTGGTTCCTCTCAACATGAGGGAAAGTGTGATGGAGGCCAAGTCAGAGTAAAAGGGGACAATAGTCTCTATCCATGGTAATACAAAGATCTTGCTTTTAGAAGTGTTATAATAACATGGCAACAAGAACACATAGGTAGGGCCCTTTTCAGGGTCTGTGTAAAGTGAAGAGCCATGAAATTTAAATGCCATTAGCTTTACTAGAAATCCATTTCTGATCCTTGGACTCAAAATCATTATTCTGAGACATGTTGACTGGCCCAGACAAGCTGATCACATTTTGCCTTTAACTTAAGTGTTAACCCTTATGACCAGAATTGGTGACCTTAGAGCTGTGAAAAGTTCAGCTGTCTTCATATCCCTGCTCAGCTGACCTGGATTCAGTATACTTTTCTCCATTAAATTCATCATTTAGGTCCTGTGTTTTGGAAAATGAAATTTTGGTATTGATAGAATGTGGCCAGGGTTGACTATGATATTACTTTTTTTCTCCCTCTTCCCCAGTGGGCAGTGAACCTTGAAAGGCAGTGAGGAATGCTAATTCAGGCCTTGTTTATTATTGTACACCCATGGAGTACTAAATCGCAGATCTAAATGTATGGCTAAGCTTTTATGCTATGTATATATGTATTAGGTTAGTGAGGATGATAATTAGTTGAAATTAGGAAAATGGAACATAAGACAGGAAAGTGATACCCTGGAAAACCAGAGTCGTCAGAGTTCTACTTGTCCTGTTGTTACTGGCCAGTTCTTACACAGTTCTACCCAGGGTGGGTGCAATACAAAAGTCCTTATGCTTAAGAGTACTTTTGTTTTTCCTCTGGAGGCAGAATTGAAACAACTGACTTCTTCTCAATGTAGACAAGAACTAAGGATGGGCAGAAAGTGAAATCATTAGCTTTCTATAGATCTCGGGTAACATAAGCTTTAACCTTATGAATTTTAAAAAGCAGGCTTGACTCATCTCCGCCTGCCATCATAAACATTTTCTACTAAGTCCACGAGTATTAAACATGCATCTTGCAATGTAATGGATGTCCAAGGTTAGATTTTAGTTTAATCCATCAAACATGTCCGTAAGCATAGGGAATTCTGTGTTGCACCCACCCTGGGGAAAACTGTGCAAGAATCAGACAGTCCCAACAGGACAAGTAGAACTGTGAGGACTCTGGTTTTTCAGGCTATCACATTCCTGTCTTACTTTCCATTTTTCTAATTTCATTCTCTAACACATAGCATGAAAACTTAGTCATTCATTTAGATCTGCAGTTCAGATTCCCTCCTGGTTTTTATTTCAGTCTCCTCCTTCCTTTTATTAATCAATTCCTAGGTGAACAAAAATCTAGTCTTTCTAGTCCAAATTTGAATTTCCACTCTATGTTGGCAAGATTTTCTTATCTATCCTGGTGAGACATTTGGGCAAAAGTCAGACCTCCTGCTGCCTGAAACACCTGACTGAACTTGGAAGGTAAAATAGGTAACATGTGACCAATTTAACCAGTAGGCAGGGTGATATTTTTGTTTTCCTTTCCTCTTCTCTTCTTTCAAGCTCTTATGTGCTATATAACCCCAAATAAAATCATGCACAACTTATGTATATGTTTAATTCAAAAGCATTCTGTGTAAAGATAAAACTGAAATTTCATCTTAAATAGATCTATTCATTCAGTGCTTTGGAGGCCAGCCAGGAATGAACTCCAAATGTGAGAGTCTGCAACAGCAACCAAAAGCACATGCTCCACGTGACTTAAACCTATATTTTCAAATGGCCGATAGAACAAGTTTCAAATGCTTTCAAGCTGCGACTAGGCTCATATGGAGAGATAAACAGAGGCCCCAAACTGTGCGCTGAATATATAAGTCATCAAAGCAATTTTAAAATCAATTCAGCATTTGACAAGGAGCCAATATGGTTCCCTTGTGATTAGAATGACATGCTCAGGCTACTACTGTGGGTAAAATTCTGACAGCAGTGTTTTGTACATGTTGGAACCTCTGAAAGATCCCCCTCCTGCCTCCCCCCTCCAAGGGAAAGGATAATGAAGCATTACAATGGTGTATCTGTGAGATCACTAACACATGGGCGCCATTTGACTGTGAGGGCATTGATGAAATTCTAGTGACTGGGCAAAAGAGCCCAAGACCCGAGTTTATGGTATGGCCTCAACCACATTTATAAAAACAAAAAGAACAATCATCTCTGAAACTAGAGATAATTGAAAACAGGCTTCTTCTAAGGATGGGGAGTTTTTTTGTGTGTTTGCGGGGAGATAATCAGGACAGAGGGAGAATGGCAGTGACTGAAACACTATAACAGGCCCTCATGTTTGTTCATTTTCACAAGAGAAAATAAAAAAGAACTTGCTAGCCAGAGGCCCATTTGCCATTGATATTTTTCTTCTTTATATAAGTTCCAGTTTTACATCTCTTTTTCTTATCCTAAGAAGTTCTCTTGGCTCCTCAATATGTAGAGGAGACCTGGTGGAAAGTGGGGTTCGCTGTACTTTCATTTTATAGTCTAACTTCAATCATTGTTTATTTTTTCTCATTGTTTATTTTATTTTTTCTCATTTATTTTATTTTTTTCTTCACTTTGGAAGTGATTACCTTGATTTCTTCTTGGTAAATCAGCAGAGATAAATGTCCCACAGCTGCAATTTTGATGCTAAGCTGCTATCTCATTGTAACAGGCTCAAGGCCAAATTTTCTCCTTGGCCTTCACGTACCCAATCTTTCAACCTCAGACTCATCACCTGCTTGTGCACTTTTGCCACCATCTGGCACTGCCAGTGTGCCAGCCTCCTTCTCTTTTTCTCTGTAAAGTAGTCCAGTCACAGAAGGCTTAGTTGCTTCTATCCTGCCCCACCCCACATCCCTGGTCCTCATGATCCAAGGAGAGCAGGTAACAGAGGTAAAGGATCCGTACATATCAGGCACACAATAGGGACGTTGTTCATTGTTCGGCTCAGCTTCTCCTGTTGATTCAGTACACTGAAAAATCCTGTACCTGGATCAATAATAAATAATATTGCTAAAGATGCTGGAGCAAAGCCCAGGCGAAACTGTACTGAATGAAGCTCACAAACATGGTTTAGCTGGTTCCCTGGGAAACATTCCTGGGAGAGCCAAAGTTATGGAAAACTACTCTTGTTTTTTCCAAGAATATGAAGTACAGGCTTGTGACAACCTTTAAGGGGGGAAAAAATATCTCCACAGTCAGATCAGGTCAATCTCCTGTTAAACACCCAAACTCATTTTCATGACCCTGAATGAGCTGCCCAGCTTTCTGAGCTCATCTGCAGGTACTTTCTTTACCCTCTTTTTAAGTTCTAGACATACAAATATCCACACTTTCCTGTTCTCTCTGCCTAGAATACTCTTCTCACGTATTTTGTCTTCTTCTTATCACCCAGTGTTTAGATTAATTATTACCTCCTTGGTTGTTTCACTTCTTACTCCATTTTTGCTCCTTAGCAATTACACCTATGTGAATTCATATTTTATTTTAGTCATTTGCTTATGTTTGTCTTCCTAGTAGAATAAGCTCCGGTGAGGCGGGAAGCTTATTTACAACTGTATCCTCAACATCTAAAACAATGCCTGGCATGTGGGAGACACTCAGTAAATAGTTGTGGGATGAAAAATGGATGAGTGCTCATGGAATGACACAACTATAGACCTTTCACAAAGTGGTCTTCCTACAGAAGTATTTCTTTTTTTTTCTTTGAAACAGAATCTTGCTCTGTCACCCAGGCTGGAGTGCAATGGTGCTATCTCGGCTCACTGCAACCTCCGCCTCCTGGGTTCAAACGGTTCTCCTGTCTCATTCTTCTGAGTAGCTGGGATTACAGGCACCCACCACGATGCTAAGTTTTTCATTTCATGTTGGCCAGGCTGGTCTTGAACTCATGACCTCAAGTGATTCCACCCACCCGCCTTGGCCTCCCAAAATGCTGAGATTACAGGCATGAGCCACCGCTCCCAGCCCAGAAGTATTTCTTTGAAAAAATAAGTGCCCTGTCTGATCATAAATTCAGCTTCTGATGCTGTACCATGGAGTTGTTTGAAATTCAGCAAATGCTTACTAAGACCCGACTTGGACAAACTATAACTGAAAGCAACATGGAGGATCTATAGGTAATTGAGAAATTATGCCTGTTATCAGGGTCTTGAGACTTTGCTGAGAGTAGTGCTACTTCTTTGTGGGGGGAGTTTGACAAAACAAGACAAAATGAAATAAAAGTTAAATAGAGACCCAGAAATCCAGCATTTATCCTTCTTCCCTTCTGTTCATACTCAGGTTCATCAAATTTGAGATTTCTACTTCCTTAGTATTTTTTGAGTCTCTTCACCAATCTTTGCGCCCACTGCTGTATCTGTGGTTTTGTTTCAGCCTCATAATACGTTCCCCTGCCTCCACCCTAAACTGGCTCTCATCTTTTCTCCACGCTGTTACAGTAATGGAATTTCTTTTTCTTTTTTAAATACTTGAGGGGATGGATACCCCATTTTTTAAATTATACTGTAAGATCTGGGATACATGCACAGAACGGGCAGGTTTGTTACATAGGTATACATGTGCCGTGGTGGTTTGCTGCACCCATCAATCCGTCATCTATATGAGGTATTTCTCCTAATGCTATCCTTCCCCTTGCCCCTACCCCCAACAGGCCCCGGTGGGTGATGTTTCCCTCCTTGTGTCCATATGTTCTCATTGTTCAACTCCTGCTTATAAGTGAGAACATGCGGTGTTTGGTTTTCTGTTACTGTGTTAGTTTGCTGAGAATGATGGTTTTCAGCTTTATCCATGTCCCTTTAAAGGACATGAATTCATTCTTCTTTTTTTTTTTTTCCTTTCTGAGACAGAGTGTCCTTCCATTGCCTAGGCTGGAGTGCAGTGGCATGATCTCAGCTCACTGCAACCTCCACCTCCCAGGCTCAAGCAATTCTCCTGCCTCAACCTCCTGAGTAGCTAGGATTACAGGCATGCACCACCACGCTTGGCTAATTTTTGTATTTTTAGTAGAGATGAGGTTTCACCATGTTGGCCAGGCTGGTCTCAAACTCCTGACCTCACGATCCGCCTGCCTCAGCCTCCCAAAGTGCTGGGATTACAGACATGAGCCACTGCGCCTGGCTGAATTTATTCTTTTTTATGGCTGTATAGTATTCCATGGTGTATATGTAACACATTTTCTTTATCCAGTCTATTATTGATGGGCATTATGGTTGATTCCAAGTCTTTGCTATTGTGAAGAGTGCTGCAATAAACATATGTGTGCATGTGTCTTTAGGGTAGAATGATTTATAATTCTTTGGGTATGTACCCAGTAATGGGATTGCTGGGTCAAATGGTATTTGTGGTTCTAGATCCTTGAGGAATAGCCACACTGTCTTCCACAATGGTTGAACTAATTTATACTCCCACCGTCTATGTAAAAGCATTCTTATTCCTCTGTATCCTCTCCAGCATCTGTTGTTTCCTGACTTTTTAATGATCGCCATGCTAACAGGTGTGAGATGATATCTCATTGTGATTTTGATTTGCATTTCTTTAATGACCAGTAATGATGAGCTTTTTTTCATATGTTTGTTGACTGCATCAATGTCTTCTTTTAAGAAGTGTCTGTTCATATCCTGTGTCAACTTTTTGATGGGGTTGTTTTTCTCTTGTAAATTTGTTTAAGTTCCTTGTAGATTCAGGATATTAGCCCTTTGTCAGATGGATAGATTGCAAAATTTTTCTCCCATTCTGTAGGTTGCCTGTTCACTGTGATGATAGTTTCTTTTGCTGTGGAGAAGGTGTTTAGTTTAATTAGATCCCATTTGTCAATTTTGGCTTTTGTTGCCATTACTTTTGGTGTTTTACTCATGAAGTCTTTGCCCACACCTATGTCCTGAATTGCCTAGGTTTTCTTCTAGGGTTTTTATGGTTTTAGGTCTTACATTTAAGTCTTCGGGGGATATTATGGTTTTAGGTCTTACATTTAACCCTTTAATCCATCTTGAGTTAATTTTTGTATAAGGTGTAAGGAAGGGGTCCATTTTCAGTTTTCTGCATATGGCTAGCCAGTTTTCCCAATTGTAATGGAATTTGTAAGCTCAAATTCTCAGCATGACATGTCATGTTATGGCATGTCACTCCTCTGCTTAAACCCTTCATGGACTCCCCACTGAACTCAAGATAAGGGCCACATTCTGAAACATAGCCTGCAAGGTCCTGCCTGATCTGGCCTTGGCCAGTCTGTCCAGATTGATCCCCACCATGCCCCACCTTTCATGCTACAAAGCAGCCACAAAGTTAAATATTCCTTTCTCTGAGTGGCCCATGATCTCACCGGCCATATGGCTGTAAGTCCCTCTGCCTGGAGCTCTCACTCACCTCAGGACTTAGCTTTCATGCCTTGTTCTCTGGGTCATGCTCCCATCCCCACACCTCAGGCTCCCACAGCCATCCACTTTGACAGCGTCCATGACTCTGATTGCTCTTTGTGTGTGTTTTTCTCTCATTACATTGAAACCCCCTTGAGTACAGGGACAGCATCTAGTTGAAAAGAGAAGAAAAAAAGAGCAAAAAAAATTATAAATGAATGACTCAATAAGGAAATACAACTAATATGCTGTTGGTTTTCCAAGGAGGAGATCATTTAAGGCCCCCTAGAAAAATGATATTTTATCTGAGCTTTGAAGTATGACAAAAGGCTTTCACAAACAGGGAGTAAGTGTGAAATATTTGAGGCTGAGGAGAATGGCAAGAGGTTAGGCATGGCGAGAAGGCTGTCAAGGACAATAAGGCCAAGAAAATAGGGGAAAAGCTCAATCATTGAGGGCTTCTGATGTTATACCATGGAGTCGAGACTTATTCTGAAGGTCATAGGGAGTTGGGATTGTTTCTGTACAAGGGTGTGACAAGAACTGACTTATGGCCTAGAAAGAATAATCTAGCATCAAGGTAAAAGAGGCATTGCAGAAGTGAGAGACTGGAGGTAGTAAAGCCAGTTGGAGACCATGCCAACAATCCAGGTGAGTGACAAGGAGGCTCTGGGCTGAGGCAGAGGTGGGGTGGGGCTTGGGTGGGTGGGGGAAGACATTGTGGCAGGAGAACAGGCAGCATTTACCATGATCAGCTAGAAGGATGGTGAGGCAGATGTGCAACAGGGCTGACAAGCTGTGTATCCCAAGCAATACTCCATTCTCTTGGGTACTGCTCAGCATGCATCGGGAGGAGAGTGTTCTACATTACATTGTCATTTAAAAGGACGTTCCCAAAATGTAGCCCATTCCACGGAGGGCAAGAAAGCAGCCTGGATACCTCGGTCAGTGAGACATGGATTGAAGAATGCAATGTTGTTTAGTTTGGCAAACACATGCAGAAGCAAGGGGAAATGTCATAGCAGCCTTCACATATTTGAAACTGTCCTATAAAAGAGATATTAGCCATGTCCAGAAGGCAAAACTCAGGCCAAGAGTGAGCTGGAATTGAAAGAAAAAACATATTTTGGCTCCATACAAGGGAGATCTTTCTAACATGTAGAGCTGTAGGCTACCTTGTCAACTGAAGAGCTCACCTGCACTAATGGCCACACAGAGGGCAAGAGACCCTGTTGGGACACATAGAAAGGGGTTTCTGGGGTTAGATGGGACGTGAGACTGAGGTCCTGTAACCCTGGAGACTTTAGTTTCCTTCCATTGCTATCCTAATTCACTCCATATTTTTAATCACAAGCATAGTATTGAGAAGAAATACTGTGGCCAGGAAATCTTGACAGGGAAGAGGAACTGTATCACGAGGACAGTTCTGCTGCCAGGGGAGAAAAAGTTTATTCAATGCCCTCTGGGACACTTGCTGACCTCTGCTCTCCTGTTCACCTCCCTCCTCTTCTCCAGAAACAATGGGATTTTCCTCTGGGTTAATATGACCCAAGGGGCTGGCTGTTCTGGTCCCAGCCACATGACAGTTGGGAAATGTCCCCACTTATTAAACACTGCCTTCTTCCTTTCTTCGGTGTTTTCAGACATGGGGCAAGGCAAACTCAGTGTCTGGGCCTCTGCTTACAAGGAATTTTGTTTCCCTTGCTATTCTATTTCGCGTCTCCACTTTCTCTTTCTCTACTCAACTAACTAACTAGCTAACTTTCTCTTTCTCTCTGATCATAGGGCTTTGTCAGTCAGTGATAAATTAGAAATATTCCTTTTCAGGGATTTCGAGACCAGAGACTACACCAAGTTCTTAATAACTATATCAATGATCAAGATTTCATAATTTATATAATTAGAGATCATATTTTTCTATTGATTTTTGTGGCCAGGCCTCAAAACAACCTATGAGGTGAGGAATCCGAAGCTTAGAGAGATTCAGCCAATTTCTCCAAATCTCCTAGCTGTAAGAGACAATGTTGAGGACCTGTGGTCTGACTTCAGGGCCTGGACCTTCGATCAGTAATCCATGCTACCGCTTTGTGTGGAACAGGCCTTCAGACAAGAGCAGCTCACAGACAGACAGTTCTCAAACTTCCACCCTCTCTTCAGACTGCAAACTCCCTGGGCACAGGGGCACAGTCTCACCATGGGGCTAAGAGCCCCAGTAACTGCATTGTCCAATACATAGAATGAAACAAATGAATACTTTTAATACTATTTGTATGTTGAAAAGATGAGATTTTAGATAGGTTGTATTGAAAGGTATTAGATTTGATTTTACCCAGTTCTTCTTACTTTTAAATGCATGGCTATTAGAAGTCTGAAAATTACATATGTGGTCCTCATTGGCTTCTGCTGGACAGCACTGCTTTAGAAGGTGGAGGCCATGCATTTTCTCTGAGACCAGCTCAAGCGTTCTGTGAAGGAGCTGGCAAAGGGAAGATGCCAGAGAAAAGCTGGAAACTAAATCCTTCAGAGTCCCTAAATGAGATGAGATCTCACAAGACTAAAGCTGGCACACTTTGCCATGACATCTCATTCTTGGTTCCTTTCCTCCCTAGACTCTCAGAGATTTTTGATGGTTGTTGCTTGCTTGTTTGTTTATTTTTGAGAAAATGACCACGTGCTCCCAGGCAGGTCCCCCAGCCTCTGGCCTGCACCAGAAAGCCTTCCCTGAAGCTGAGAGTACAGCCACCCTCCTGTCCCCTGCTCTTTGTTAACATGTTTTTCCCCATTCTGCACTGCCCAGGGTTGAGAGCTGTCTGGGAGGCTGATACACAAAAGGCACAAAAGCATCCCTGGAAATATAATGAGAAGGGGACATTTATATTGACCAGAATTCCTTTCAGGGTGAGAATTGTTTTGTTTGAAATGTAGGAATAATTTGATACCATGCTTTGTGTGGTGGGGTGTAAAGGCCCCTAGATCCTAGTGGTTACTAAATTGCTTTCTAAAAAGTGGTGGTTTGGTTCATTGTAGTGCTTTCCTTCTGCTGAGTTGAGTGTGCAAGTTTGAAGCAAAAGATGAACTGCTTGAGAGAAACAGAGAGCTAGAAAACTGCCACAGGGATTCTATTCTCCTCTTAATTTACTCAGCATGTGTTCTTTTGTCAATATTTTAATGAATATTGATTGGACAAGAAAGCAAATAATTAGACTCTGGGACACTCACATATCTTAGCCTGGTGCTGGCATGCTCTGATGAAAAGCATTTTCCCTATAGCTGCGTTTACAGTCTTACCTGGTTTAGTGAAGATTGTGTCTGTGTCTAGTGATGTTCAAAGCAATGGCAGGGCTGCACAAGTGCACGATGAATGCTCTAACACATCCTCTCTGGGAAAGCAAGGCAGGGGCCACTTTTTTAAACCAGACTATTCATTTCTAAGATGTAATAAATAGAACTATTGTACTAATGAGGAATGCCAACAAATGCACCTTCAAATGAAGATGTGAGGCTACCGTAAAAATGGAAGAGATGGGGGAAGGCCAAGGAGATATTTGCTTAAACTATAATCATCCAGTCGATGTAAAACAAAAACAACAACAACAACAACAACAACAACAACAACAAAACCCTTCGTCAATCTTCTCTCTCTGTTGCACTCAATCCCAAGAACCATAAATAGGTCCTATTCCTTTTCATAACCCAAAAGCAGCACCATCTTTAATTCCTTTCTGATAATCCCTCCTCACCCTCCCCTGACACTTAAGACAGCATTCTGTGTCCAGTGGGTACTGGTTAGATAAATATAAGGTTCTGAAAGGAGACTTGTTAGCAGGACCTGGCCGTAAAGTGCCTTCACAACCAATCCTCATCAGTCTGGACTCCCATGATTGAGTAAGAGAGGCTGTCTGTCCAGAAACTGAGCATGACTTGAGCAAGCCCGTGGGCATTTGCCATTTTCTGAGCCTAAAACTGCAGCATCCGATCCTGCACATGGTCCAGGCAGAGACAGATTGCCCAAGCAGTGGGACCTGGCTGTTTCAGTTGTAGCTGGAGATTGTGTGAGACATGGCAGCTCCAAACTTATGGGCTGCTTGGTTCCCAAAGAAATTGGGGATTGATGAGTTTGCTGAGCTGTGAGAAGTTGTTTTGAACTTTTCTAAGGGAGCTAAAAGACACAGAGTCACACTTCTCCTCAGGGTACCTGGGCACCAGCCCAATAGTCTTATGGTGACCTGTTCCACACACTGTGGGTGGTTTGTTCTGTGGAGATGCCCATTCTCAGGTTCTGTATGTGGGAAGTCAGGAAAAAGTCAAGAGAGATGCATTTCTTCCAAAAATTGTCACTGGTTAGTTCTATTCTCCTGAGGATAGTAGCAGCAATTGCTAGTAATATATAATAGTCATATTAGCAAACACTTAATTGAAGCTTACTGTTTGCTAGGTACTATTCTAGGCACATTGCACACACTAAGTATTTAATCCTCATGACAATTCTCAGAAGTAGGTTCCATTATTGTCCCCGCCTTATAGATGTGAAAACAGAGGCACAGAGAGGTAGAATAATTTGTCTAAGATCACACATTTGATACATTCAGATTTAATCAGAGTTTGGATTCTTAATTTTATAGTAGATTGCCTTTCAGTGTGTATTCACTCACTGATACATATGTTTGTTTGGTCATATCTCAGTGCGGGGAGTATATCAGGTAGAATTTAGTGGTCAAATTCATCTTAGACACCAAAAAGAAATTGAGCCCTAGGCATAGGCTTTCACATCTCTGCAAAGCACTCGGCCACCTAGGAATGCTTTGTAGACATTTTCCCTGGAGGGCTGACTGATGCGCGGCAGGCACACACGTGGTGGTGGCGGCGTGCGCGTGGTGGTAAACTGAGTGGACCACATTTTTATCGTGTGGTCTATTTGGCTCTGGATATGTTGTTGTGGCCTCTGACACAAGATTTATATTACATGATCTAAATGCAAATTCCGAAGTTTCGATTTTGAGAAAAGAAAGGAGCCTTAAAACATACTGGACTCAAAATGCCATGATAGTCCTATGCAGACTGTGAGGGCTCCACAAGGCAGGCTGAGGGAGGGAGAAGGCAGAGAAGGAAGGAGGCAATGAGGGACACACAGGAAACAGGGGCCACCAAGAAACAAGCAGCAATTTGTTATCAAGCAGTCTAGAGTTTCTCATAAAAAGAGAAAAATGAATTCAGGCAACTATTTCTTGGGTAGGAAGATCATTCAGAAAGTCTGTCAAATCCAAGGAAGTTATGGAAATGGTTGTGGTTTACTGTTTGTGATAGTGAAAAACATAGATCTAATTATTTAAAGTTAGCATTAAGGTTTAGATGTCCTGTGTGTGTCTGTGTCTGTGTGTAACTTTAAAAAAAAAAAAAGTTTCTAAGGCTGGGATCATGCCAAAGGAATAAACTGAATAGACTCACGATGTCTCTCCCCAACTCCTCTCTCCCCTTACGTCTTAGAAATAAGAGAAAAAATGCCGGGCGCGGTGGCTCAAGCCTGTAATGCCTGCACTTTGGGAAGCCGAGATGGGCGGATCACGAGGTCAGGAAATCAAGACCATCCTGGCTAACACGGTGAAACCCTGTCTCTACTAAAATACAAAAAAAAAATTAGCCGGGCGAGGTGGCGGGCGCCTGTAGTCCCAGCTACTCGGGAGGCTGAGGCAGGAGAATGGCGTGAACCCGGGAGGCGGAGCTTGCAGTGAGCTGAGATCCGGCCACTGCACTCCAGCCTGGGTGACAGAGCCAGACTCCGTCTCAAAAAAAAAAAAAAGAAAAAAAAAAAAAAGAGAAAAAATTACAAAAATATACATGTTAAAGTAATTTTTTTTTTTTTTTTTTTTTTTTTTTTTTTGGTGGGACGACGGAGATTTACTCTTGTTGCCCAGGCTGCAGTGCAATGGCACAATCTTGCTCACCGCATCTTCTGCCTCCCAGGTTCAAGCGATTCTCCTGCCTCAGCCTCCTGAGTAGCTGGGATTACAGGCATGTGCTACCACGCCTGGCTAATTTTGTATTTTTAGTAATGACGGGGTTTCACCGTGTTGCCCAGGCTGATCTCGAACTCCTGACCTCAGGTGATCTGCCTGCCTCTGCCTCCCAAAGTGCTGGAATTACAGGCGGGAGCCACTGTGCCCGGCCGTTAAATTCAAATGGAGACTAGGCCTGAAGAATTCCTGAGCAGACAAAACCAGTGAGGCCTCGTAAGTGACCTCAACTTTGCTTGATTGGCAAATGTAAGTGAAACTTAATGAGCTATTTCTTATAAATGCCTATTAAAGAAAAATAAAACTTAAACTGAACCAATCAGACACAGCCAACAAACTTATAATCACATATCTACAGACTTTCCAATACGATAGACCAAATAAGACAACAGTGTAACTGTAACCTATCAAACGTCTGCTTTGCTTTACTTCTACATTTGTCCTATAAAAGGCTTCCCCTTACGCTCTCTCAGTGGAGCCCCTCAATCAGTTTTTGGATGGAGCTGCCCAATTCATGGAATCATTGTTTGCTCAGATAAACCCTTTAACATTTTATTGTGCCTCTATTTACTTGTTAATATATGTTAAGAGAAAGTATAGCCTTAGTGGAGCAGATATTATGAGGAGCCGCTGAAAGCTGGAGGTAGATGAGATCACATTGAAGAAAGAATCTACAGCCTGAAACAGATTTAGGAGGAGGGGATGGAGGAGGTGAGGACAGCCCAGGAAGAGTGCCGAGCTGAAGGCGGAGAAGGGGAACAGCAGGGGCCTGGTTGGGAGTTGCTTGCTGTTAAGATCTCCTGGAGGTGAGCCTCTTCCCTCTTCTAGGTAGTTGCTGCAAATCTGGGAGACTGGGCAGTGCCCGAGGTGGTTGGGGAGGCCCATGTGGAAGGATGAGCCCTGTGCCCAGGACTCCAGGGTGGTAACTGGAGGTGGACTGTGATCAGAGACAGGCTAAAAGGAAATGGCCAGTAAAATGATAACCTCACAACCCCAAATCATCATACCTTAGAGGATAACACCCATCATGGAAGATAGATAACATCCAAAAAAAAAGAGTATCTGAAGAGACATGATTAATATAGCAACCAGGAAGAAAGTTTAGAATATGTATACTTAGCATTTGCAGAGTACTGTGAGAGAACAGTGTTCCATACCACATCCATCCACCTGTTTTTCCAATAGAAAGGTAAATTAAGACATTATATAACAACAAAAACCCTTAAAAAAATACCATTTGTGAACCACGAAATAATTAATACAGAACATACTTCAGCAATATTAAAAATGAACTTGGAAGATGTGGAAAACAGCAGTATTGAGCAAAAAACAGCATAACTTATAACTGAGTATTAATTATTTAAAATATAATAAAATTTGGAACTGAAATCTCATATAACTTCAACATTGTGGGAGCTCAGAGGTCAGAGGAGAAGATAGGAAGTTACAAGTACTCATTAAAGCTAGGCTTCAATAATAAACATAAGTTTTTCATAAATTTGATGTACATAGAAATAAATGTGTTAAAATTTTTAGTATAACTACAGAAAAGTAGAAACAAGAGGAATAATCACCAACCAATTAAGGAAAAACGTGGAATAAATATAATATGTAAAAGAAATATAATCAATCCAATAAATTTGTCAATGGGTAAAATAAGAGTCAACAACAAAGCATGGTAAATATAATACATACAAAAATGATGACTGGGATAAGTACAATGTATGATAAATAAATGTAAATGGTTTACATGACTCCATATGAAACAAGGTAGCACAGCTTTGAAAAATGAAAACCAGCTATATGTTTTCTATGAGTGACACATAAAATGAAATGACTCAAGAAAGGTGAAAATATATGGATGGGTAAAGACATTCTAAGCAAATACTAGTAACAATAATGATAACAAAGGCTATTATAACATATTAATATTAGAGACAATAGAATTCAATATTAAAATTATTTAAAGGGAAAAACAATATATTTCATGTTGATAAAAGGTTCAATTCAACAAGAAATGTATTTGTTACGAGACGTTATATACACCACAGTTTCAAATTTTCTTTTTTTTTTTTTTTTTTTTTTTTTTTTGAGACGGAGTCTCACTCTGTCGCCCAGGCTGGAGTGCAGTGGCCGGATCTCAGCTCACTGCAAGCTCCGCCTCCCGGGTTCACGCCATTCTCCTGCCTCAGCCTCCCGAGTAGCTGGGACTACAGGCGCCCGCCACCTCGCCCGGCTAGTTTTTTGTATTTCTTAATAGAGACGGGGTTTCACCGTGTTAGCCAGGATGGTCTCGATCTCCTGACCTCGTGATCCGCCCGTCTCGGCCTCCCAAAGTGCTGGGATTACAGGCTTGAGCCACCGCGCCCGGCCCACAGTTTCAAATTTTCTAAGTCAGAAATCACTAAAAATGTGAGAAAATGTACATTAACATTGTAATGGGTGAATTTATGTGCTTGTTTTAAAAACTGATGCATTAAGTAAGCAAAATTTAAAATAAAACTATAGAAAATTTGAATATAAATTATCAAACTTGATTTGCTTGAGAGCTATTATGATCAGAAGTTGGTTATATGGGGCTGTTTACAGGATGAAAACCACATTTTGTTTAATAACCTTTCGTATATCATCACTTCCTTCTGTTCTTCCTTCATTTCCTTTCCCCTTCCTTAATTCTTTCCTTCCTTCCTTCCTTCCTTCCTCCCTCCCTCCCTTCCTTCCTTCCTTCCTCCCTCCCTTCCTTCCTCCCTTCCTTCCCTCCCTCCATCCATTCCTCCCTCCCTCCCTCCATTCCTCCTTCCTTCCTTCTTCCTTCCTTCCTTCCTTCCTTCCATCAGTCATCTATCTATCTATCTATCTATCTATCTATCTATCTATCTATCTATCTATCTATCTATCCCTATTTTATTTATGGTAAATGATTCAAACAGTACAAAGGAGAGTGAAGGAAAAAGCCTCATTTCTTCCATCTCCCTTAGCTCCCCAGTTCTCCACTCCAAATGCAGCCACCATTTTCAGTTTTCATATCATTCCAAGTAATGTGTGCCAACATAAGTTTGTACCAGTATGTATGTATGTGTGTATGTGTGTCTATCTAGGAATAGATGTTTGCTTTTTTAAGTATTTGTACTTGAGCATATATATTTTCCTATGCTAATAAATATTTTTGCACAGCATTATTTTAAAGTTTTAAGCAGGGTTCTACTGTAAGAACAATTTTTTTTTTTTTGAGATGGAGTTTCACTCTGTTGCCCAGGCTGGAGGGTAGTGGCATGATCTCAGCTCACTGCAACCTTCGCCTCCCAAGTTCAAGCTATTCTCTTGCCTCAGCCTTCCAAGTAGCTGGGTTTACAGGCGCCCACCACCATGGTCGGCTGATTTTTGTACTTTTGGTAGAGACAGGGTTTCACTATGTTGGTCAGGCTGGTCTCAAACTCCTGACCTCAGGTAATCTACCCACCTTGGACTCCCAAAGTGCTGGGATTACAGGTGTGAGCCACCACACCCTGCCAACAATGTATCATTTTTATAGGTACTTATGAGTGATGTGTCTATGACAATTCTTACAGGTATTTTGGTGATCAATTTATAAAAGTAGAACCAAATGTGGATCAACATAAAGGAACATTTGTAAGACTTTTGAATAGATGTCACCAAGTTGTTTTCTAGAATGTGTTTCTTAAATTTTCATTGTGAATTCAACATAGAGTACTCAGACACTAGTCTAAGTCTATATTTAACAGGTGAGTAGAGTCTTAGCTAAGAGATTAGCTAAGTGATGATCTGATTGTTGAGGAATACTAATCCAGTTTCAAGTTGAAGAGCCGCGCCTGTTTTTTTGTGTATTCAAATCTATCAGCTCAAAGTTGCTATAGCCAAGACAAAGGTTTATTCATGTATGCTTTTTGTCAGAAGATGGCTAAACTTGAGGGGGAAGGTGGTAGGAGATGAACAAAGAATTCAGTATTCCTTGGCTTCTTTGGAAGTTCAGCTTTAAATATATTCTGTACTTCCTAACAGGATGAATGGAAATATTCGTGAGAGGGAGTGACAATATGACAAAATTTTGTTTTGGAGAAGTACACAACTTTTAAAAATGCATAAAGAAAGAAGGCAACCACAACTTGTTTCATAACATAAAACACCAAATTTAGGATTGACCATGGGACTATGTTAGCTGTTCAAAAAAAAAAAAAAAAAAAAAAACCCAAAAAACAGTACCTTAACATATTGACAATGAAAGGGCTTCATATAAAAATAAATTTAGAATTTTGAAGCACTACTTATTATATCAACATCTTGAAAATTCATAGTTAACATATTAATGACTCTGAGAAATCCAATAAAACACTTGCTTGAATTCATTTTACTCAGCATTTTTGAAATTTATTTAACCAATAACCAATTCCCCTTTTAAAAAGATGTGACACCTGGCCAGCATGGTGGCTCACACCTGTAATCCCAGCACTTTGGGAGGCTGAGGCGGGTGGATCACGAGGTCAGGAGTTCAAGACCAGCTGGAACAAGACAGTGAAACCCCGTTCCTACTAAAAATATACAAAAAAATTAGCTGGGTCTGGTGGCGGGTGCCTATAATCCCAGCTACTCGGGAGGCTGAGGCAGAGAATCGCTTGAACCCGGGAGGCAGAGGTTGCAGTGAGCCAAGATCGCGCCACTGCACTCCAGCCTGGGCAACGGAGCGAAACTCTGTCTCAAAAAACAAAACAAAACAAAAACAAAAAACATGTGACACCTATTAGATACCCTCAGAACTAGTTTTCTGGAGAACATATTTTTAATAATGCTGGCCCACAGTATGGTGGATTCATCAAGATAATGCCAAAATAATTTGTTGGTACAATTTCCTACCAGCTATATTAAAACTATTGAATACCAAGACTGGTATTTTGGGACCTGTCATTTAGCTGAGTCATGGAAATGAATCATGCTGAATTAGATACCTTTAACTTCTCATGTCTATGCTGACAACATCTCAATACTTTACTAGGATCAGCTAGTCCCTCTAATTATAAGAGATGTTAAAGAAGTTCTATAATTTTCTTTAGACATCTGTAGACAGATAAAGAATAGATGACTTAGCAACACTGTTGTGTAGATTTCCCATTTCCACATGCACTCTGATCAAAGTCTGTCAATATCCATTTATTCTCAAAAAAACAAGTTGAAGCAGGTAGGAAGATTGCTAAGAGAAGGAAGAGGAAGCCAGTGTCGAATAAAAAAAAACACAATTTGCTGCCCCACCTCTTAGAGATCATCTATTAGTGTGACATCAGGTTGTATTACCTGACGAATAATGGCTGGCAGATCCCTTAATTCTGCCCGCCAGTAATTAATAGGAACTACCTTAATTATACATCATTCTTTCAAAAATTATAAATAGCATAGATCAATCTTCTTTTTACTTCACCTACTACTTGCGTCTTACTTCAGGTTCTTTATTATGGTATAAATTATTTATGTTGAAAAGACTAAAAGTGAAGCTTATATTTTGTTTTATTAATTTCATATTATTATTTTTGCTTTTGATTGCAAATTGATGCATACTGGTTATAAATAATTCAAATAATCAGAAACCTCTAAAGTAAAAAGTAAATGCTCCTCCCTCCCCTAACCCTGCTATCCAAGGAGTAATCTGTGTTAGTAGCTGGATGTGAATACTTCTAGATGTGTATAAATATTTATATTTTTTATACATTTATGATTATGTATTTTTTATTTTTACAAAAATCTTAAACTACCAATTATATGTTCCTAGAACTTGCTTTCCCCCTCATTAACAATATTTTAACACCATTCTATTTTAGTATATATACATCTCCATTGTTCATTTTATGGCTGCTTAATAATTCAACATATGTATATATTAACATGTGTTTTGCTGGTCTTTAATATATGGATAATTATATATGTTCTTTTTCTTTTTCTTTTCCTAAGGAACAATGCACAGTGTACATCATTTAACAGTGCAGTTGAATTTTAGTCAATTCTAAAATCAACATGCAAGGCAACAGTCCCTAGAAGTGAAATTAAGTCATGAATTAGTTAAAAACAGTATTTAGTTTAACATGTATAGTACAAACCTGCACAGTCATATGTATGTAAACATGTAAAATATATAGAGGAATGTATATTACATAACAAATTCATATAAATACGTAATTTAAAGTGTTTTAATTATATAAAAGAGAAAATGTGCAATCGAGATCTTTCAGGTGGATATTTTTGCTTGTTTGTTCGTTTGAGACGGAGTCTTGCTCTGTCACCCAGACTGGAGTGCAGTGGCACAATCTTGGCTCACTGCAACCTCTGCCGCCCAGGTTCAAGCGATTCTCCTGCGTCAGCCTCCCGAGTAGCTGGGATTACAGGCATGTGTCACCACGCCTGACTAATTTTTGTATTTTTAGTAGAGACAGGGTTTCACCATGTTGGTCAGGTTGGTCTCGAACTCCTGACTCATGATCTGCCCACCTCTGCCTCCCAAAGTGCTGGGATTACAGGCGTGAGCCACTGGGCCCAGCACAGGTGGAGATTTTATTGTACATAGGTCTTTGTACACTTGTGGGAGAACTCAAGATTTTCTACATGATTTTTCAGCCAGGATTATTTTTATTAATATGTAAATTTAATCATGTCACTTCCCTTCATAAAACTGTTTATTGGCTTTCAGCAGAACTCAGATAATACCTCAGATCCCTAAAATAGTCCACACGCCTCTGCCCAATCACCCTTGCTTATCTCTTGAACTTCATTTTGAAATATCCTCCCCATTTCTCAGTGGTCTTGGGCCACCATAGTCTCCAATGTACTGAATGTGCCTTTGCATAAGCTCTTCTCTTTGCCTGGAAGATTCCTCTTTCCACAGATTCTTGGATAATCCTTCATGATTCCCAAACTCATAATATACATTTGGTACCTCTTTTATTCTCATTTCAGGCATTGTTTTTTATTAGAATACTTATCATAATTTAAGAATATGTATATATGTTGATTTATTCAACAATCTATGTAATCTCTTCCACGAGACTGTAAGCACCCTAAAGTGTTCACCACTATCTCCTCAGCCCCTAACACATCATAGGTGCTCAGTAAATAGTGATAATGAGGCACACACACCCTTGCAAAACACTTCACAAAATTCCTCTCAGTGCTACATTTGTGAACATATTTAATCCTCATTGCCAAAACCGTAAGTTGGCATTACTATTATCCCCATTTTGCAGAGAAGGCAACAGAAACGTGGAAATGGTGAAGTCGTCTGGCAAGGTCATATGGGTAGTAAGTGGCAGCACTGGGATTTGAATATAAGTAGTTAGTCTGGCTCCAGCATCGCTGATCTTAACCACTGCAGCAAGGTCTCAATATTTTTAATATGATAACTCTAATACACACCAGTAAATAATACCCCAGAAGCCAGGTGCCATGGCTCGTGCCTGTAATCCCAGTACTTTAGGAGGCTGACACAGGTGGATCACTTGAGGTCAGGAGTTCGAGACCAGCCTGGCCAACATGGTGAAACCCTGTCTCTACTAAAAATCCAAAAATTAGCTGGGCGTGGTGGTGCATGCCTGTAATCCCAGCTACTCAGGAGACTGAGGCAAAAGAATCGCTTGAACCTGGGAGGTGAAGGTTGCAGTGAGCCGAGATCGTGCTACAGCACTCCAGCCTGGGTGACAAAGCGAGACTCCCTCTCAAAAAAAAAAAAAAAAAAAAAAAAGAATAGCCCAGAACAAAAGCGCACCAAGTGCCCACAATTGTTATCTTTTTCAAAGTGTTATTTATGAGTCTAAGATGTATTTATTCTAAGTTTGTTTTTGAGATGTTTTATCACTAATCGTTAACTTTACCATGTTCAATAAATGAAAAACAGCGACGATATTAAGAAATACTATAGGTCTGGCCAGGCGCAGTGGCTCAAGCCTGTAATCCCAGCACTTTGGGAGGCCGAAGCCGGTGGATCATGAGGTCAAGAGATTGAGACCATCCTGGTTAACACGGTGAAACCCCGTCTCTACTAACAATACAAAAAAATTAGCCAGGCGTGGTGGTGGGTGCCTGTAGTCCCACCTACTTGGGAGACTGAGGCAGGAGAATGGCGTGAACCCGGGAGGCGGAGCTTGCAGTGAGCCAGGATCACGCCACTGCACTCCAGCCTGGGCGACAGAGTGAGATTCCATCTAAAAAAAAAAAAAGAAAGAAAGAAAGAAATACTGTGGGTCTATTTATTATAAAAAAAAGATTGAGTTAAAAAATTAAAAGATCTGAGGAAAAAAAATGATCGTATTATCACTTTGGACTGCCAGATTTCCATCCAGAAAGACTGTATTGATTTTCTATTTCCCACAGTTCATGAAAGTGCCCTTTCCCCACACTCCCCCAAACTCTGAATATGATTTGTCTTTTTCATTTTTTGTCATGTTGATGAATGTTTCAAATGAAGATGGCGGTCTTTGGTTAAATAAATATTGAGCACATGGTAAATGCTTGGTATCAAAGCACTTGGTGAGTGCCTTCCTGCTAAGAGCTTCCTGTTTAACAACCTTTGCAGAAATCACCTTATGGAGGCTCCACAACATTGTGCCTGGGGGGAGGAGGGTAGTTATTGGCATTACATTTTAAAGATAAGGAGCCAGAGGCTAAGGGCTTGAGTGGCTTTCCCAGAGTTACACAGAGGTCTCTAACTGTCTAGTCCTTTCTACCTGTGTACAGCGTGTAGTGCACATTGAGCAATTTTAGGGTTTGACTCGCCACGCACTTACTATATTCTTAGTTTTGTGTTAGGTGCAGTGTTTAATAATAAAGAAGTGTAATACTTGGTTTCTACCCTTAAGAAACATGTATTTTAATGGCCGGGCGCGGTGGCTCAAGCCTGTAATCCCAGCACTTTGGGAGGCCGAGGCGGGCGGATCACAAGGTCAGGAGATCGAGACCACAGTGAAACCCCGTCTCTACTAAAAATACAAAAAATTAGCCGGGCGCGGTGGCGGGCGCCTGTAGTCCTAGCTACTCAGGAGGCTGAGGCAGGAGAATGGCGGGAACCCGGGAGGCGGAGCTTGCAGTGAGCCGAGATCGCGCCACTGCACTCCAGCCTGGGCAACAGCGTGAGACTCCGTCTCAAAAAAAAAAAAAAAAAAAAGAAACATGTATTTTAATTATATATGCTAGCCTAACACTTATGACTTAGAGGCAAATGGTGCAGAATAATGAATGATTAAATACTTAGCTGTGTAGTAGAGACCACGAATAACATATTATCTACAAGATGTTTTGAGTGCCATCCTATGCAGGATACTAAAGTAGGCCTTGGAGGGAACCAAGAGATAGAGGTAAGATGTATGTAATCAAGAAAGCTATAGGCAGATAGAGGTCAGTGATGGCTGCAGAGGCAAAATCTGATGATATCGTGAAGAATGAGCGGAATTTAAATAGACAAAGGTGTGGTTCTTTCCTAAGAGATCCACAAGATGAGTGAATGTATAAGGTTAGGAATAAATGTAACCTATTTCAGAGACTGACATTTTCTTTCATTATGAAAAATAATCCCACAAATAAAATCACCTTGCTGTATCAGAAAATTTAATAGATAGCTGTAAGTAATTAATGAGACACCATGTAATCGCTATGTGGTAGAGCAATCAGAAATCGTATAGCAGCATTCACTAATAAGGTAATTTAAACTCATTTTCAAGGATGAGAAGAACGCACTCTGAAGGACTTCTTGATATGATTCCACTTGGCCTCAACAACATACTGAGTGTTCTGCTACCCCAACGCAAATGGTGCATATTTATAGGGTTCCATAGGAAAGTATACATAAATTAAGCCTGCACATTTGACCTTAAATAAGCAATTTGCTCTGAAACCTACAAGTCTTCTAAACCCAAATTCTGTGCGTCTAATTATCCACCGCAAACACAGCTTTATGAAAGATGAATTCTGTAAACAGAAAAAGAGCTAACCAATCTCCTTTAACAAGTTGACTTTTTAAAGACTTGTGTAAAAACACATAAGAGTCTACAATTCAGAGCCAGCAATCTTCGGTCTCACAGACTCATTGCAATGTGTCAGAAGAAATTTCTAGATAGTCCCTTTTGACCACCTTGGGAGAGGAAGTCTGCCTTTTTAAGCTTGCTATCTAAATTGTGGACAATTTTCTTAACCTTGTATATAAAATGAAGATAATAATACCATCTATTCCATAGAGGAGTTGTACAAATTAGAGAATATTTAATGTATAGAGATTTCCACGATGACTACATACAGTAGACACCAACTGAAAAATACTTACAGTTGTTATTATTTCTGTTTTTAAGATGATTAATTAAATTTGAGAAAACAAGGCCGGGCGCGGTGGCTCAAGCCTGTAATCCCAGCACTTTGGGAGGCCGAGACGGGCGGATCACAAGGTCAGGAGATCGAGACCATCCTGGCTAACCCGGTGAAACCCCATCTCTACTAAAAAATACAAAAAACTAGCCGGGCGAGGTGGTGGACGTCTGTAGTCCCAGCTACTCGGGAGGCTGAGGCAGGAGAATGGTGTAAACCCGGGAGGCAGAGCTTGCAGTGAGCTGAGATCCGGCCACTGCACTCCAGCCTGGGCGACAGAGCGAGACTCCGTCTCAAAAAAACAAAAAAACAAAAAAACAAAAAAACAAACAAAAAAAAAAATTTGAGAAAACAGGCTGGGTGCAATGGCTCATACCTGTAATCCTAGTACTTTGAGAGGCTGAGGCGGGTGGATCGCCTGAGGTCAGGAGTTCAAGACCAGCCTGGTCAACGTGGTAAAACCTGTCTCTACTGAAAATACAAAAAATAGCCAGGCATGATGGTGCGTGCTTGTAATCCCAGCTACTTGGGAGGCTGAGACAAAAGAATCGCTTGAACTCGGGAGGTGGAGTTGCAGTGAGTGGAGATTGCACCATTGTACTCCAGCTTGGCCGAGAAGAGTGAAACTCCGCCCCCCCCCAAAAAAAAAGAAAAAAAGAAAAGAGAAAGAAAAAGAAAGAAAGAAAAAAAACAAGAAAGCAAGGAACTCCTTGGGGAAAAGGGAAAGCATCTAACATTGACCTGGCGCCTCTTACGTGTTCAGTGGCTCAAATGCTTTACAGATATCATCTAAATTTTTTAGCTGCAAAGCAGCGTTTTACCCATATGCAAGGGCTGAACCTATGTGTATTACTTATATAAAACAACGGTTTTTAGCAAAACAAGGAGACATCTTGTCAACATTAAAACATGCAATCCATTTCTGCTATCATTTTAACCCTAAATTGAAATAATAGACTTTGACCTAATGTTACAGATTTCAGAGAATAATGGAACACTCCAGTCTTTCTAAATTTCCTACGCTGGTCATAAAATGTAAGATCAAGTTGTTTTTATGACCGTAGCTTGTATAAATATAGCCAAGTTATTTTGGAAGTCTCTAAAATGTTATTATTTAATCAAGTCTTTAGGATGTTGCCCTTGAGAGAAAGATTTGCTTTTTGCTTGTATTAGAAATTGTAGTTCTCTGATGGCTTTCTGTGATTAGCACTTGTTGGACACTTAAAGTATTTCTTATCAGGAAGATATAATTGGATCTCCTACAATTTTGCATCTTCAAATGTATCTCTGAATGGTCACCCGAGAAAGCATTTAGCAGAAACACTTGTTAATGGATTTTTTTTTCTTGTCCCAGGTTTACTTCTAATGCAATAATAATCACATATATTTCCAAAGTGCTTTTTATTCTCAAATGCAGCAGAGCTCTTTACAAACTAAATGTAATTCTGAAATCTTGTGTTCCGTCTCACCATCAGCTCTCTCTGGAGTAGGACATAGGCACAGCAACAAGGAAAGAGGGGAATCCAGAGAAGGTTCCAGGATGAGACAAGACTGGGAGGAACGAGCGGACTCGAAATTGTTTTGTGTTGGAAACGCTAACCTCTTGGCCTTCAAGCGGAATGCAAATTTGTCCTCCAGGAATTAGTCACTCTGTTCTGGGCCATAGTTCATGCTTTTCTCCCACTCTCTTGTGTGTCACACTCATGAAAATCCCTTGCAACTGAAGCCAGGAGACAGTTTTAAAGAGAGGAGTGAAAATTGTGCTAAAAAACAAAACAAAACAAAAACTCAGTGGAATTAGCAGCTTTGATACAGAAATATAAATATTGCTTTGTTGATTTCAGTGTTTTGATGAGGGACACATTTGCCCTTTTCCTTTTCCTCTCCTGATTTCCAAAACCATAAATTATTAACTTTGCCTGTTTTAAAAACTTTGCTTAAAATTATGTTTGTGATTCATCCAAGTTTTGGATATAGTAACATCTGTGCATTTACACTGTTAGTAGTATTATATTGTATAAATATACCACAATTTATTTCTCACACACACACACACACACACACACCCTCTTTTTTCACCTAAGGGTGTACGTACACTATAATGACACTTAACCTAAATACATAAAACAATTTTCATGTCAATTAAAATGGTAAGGTCAACCTTAGGTCAGTTTTTAAAATGGCAGAATATTCTGATATTGCAGAATATCTACAAATATGGATACCTCAGAATCAGATTGGGCAGGGGATTTTCTATCAAAAAGGGTTTTTCATCAGGCATGGTGGCTCCGCTCTATATTCCCAGCACTTTGGGAGGCTGGGGCGGATGGATCACCTGAGGTCAGGAGTTCAAGACCAGCCTGACCAACATAGTAAAACCCCATCTCTACTAAAAATGCAAAAATTAGCTGGGTGTGGTGGTACGCGCCTGTAATCCCAGCTACTCAGGAGGCTGAAGCAGGAGAATTGCTTGAATCCAGGAGGTGGAGGTTGCTGTGAGTGGAGATGGAGCCATTGTACTCGAGTCTGGGCAACAAGAGCAAAACTCCATCTCGGGGAAAAAAAAATGTTGGGTGGTGGTTCTTTTTATATTTAACTTGATGTAGAAAAAAGATATAGAGGAGTACAGCCTAACTCACTGCAGCACAATACAGTGTCTGGGCAAATGAGTAACTGGGACTCTCATTTACTGATGTGGGGAAAGCGGGGGAATGAGAAGTTCTGGTGCGGAGGGGTACACTAAAGAGGTTTCCTTTGAAAATGTTAGGTTTGGGATACCTATTAGATGTCAAAATGGAAATCTTGAGTAGGTAGTTATACATCAGTGTCTGCAGTGTAGGAGAGGCGAGGGCTAAGATATAAATGTGGGAATCATTTACAATTTAAATCAAGTCATGACCTGGATAAAAAGACTTATGGGTGAGTAAACATAGAAAAGAAGAGAAGAGCCCAAAGACTGAAACCTGGGACACTTCAATATTTAGATATTTGGAGGAGGAGGAAATGCCAGCAAAGGGGACAAAAATATAGTGGCCCTTCAAATTGGTAGAAAACAAGGAGTGTTTTCCCGGTAGTCAAGTAAAGAAAATATTTGATGAATAAGGGAGGAAGTAACTGTGTCAAATGTTGAGGAAAGAGTGAGTAAAATGAGACTGAAAATTGAGCATAGTTTTGAAAAGGTGGAGATTGTTGGTGATATCTATGAGTGCTTTCTGTGGAACAGTGAGGACGAGATCTTCATAGGAGTAAGTGGAGGAGAGAATGTGAATTGAGGAAATGGAGACTCTAAGCAAAGACAATTCTTTAATGAAATTTTGATATAAAGGAAGGCAGAGAAATAAGGCAATAGCTGGAAGAGTTCATGGAGTCTGCACTTTTTTAAATGGGAGAAATAAGAAAATGTTTGTATGCTGATAGAAGTGATACAGTAGAAAAGGAGAAGATGATAATTTCAGAAAAGATAATGAAAGGAAACAAAATACAGATTTTTAAGATAAACATACTTAGGAAAGTTTGATGAACTATAATGGACACTAGTCAAAAGAAACCTTTACTATTTGAAATTAAGAAAATAAGGGCTGGGCGCAGTGGCTCAAGCCTGTAATCCCAGCACTTTGGGAGGCCGAGACGAGGTCAGGAGATCGAGATCATCCTGGCTAACACGGTGAAACCCCGTCTCTACTAAAAAATACAAAAAACTAGCCGGACGAGGTGGCGGGCGCCTGTAGTCCCAGCTACTCGGGAGGCTGAGGCAGGAGAATGGCTTAAACCCAGGAGGCGAAGCTTGCAGTGAGCCGAGATCCGGCCACTGCACTCCAGCCTGGGCGACAGAGCAAGACTTCGTCTCAAAAAAAAAAAAAAAAAAAAAGAAATTAAGAAAATAATATTTTATCCCTTTCAGAAACACTGTTTTCTAAAGCATAAACCATGGATCTTGTGTTTTCTTAATGGCCATGTTTGTGCATGTGTATAAGTACAAAACATTTAGAAATTCATGGCCAAGAGATTCTATACCCTGGTCTAAACATTTACTCTCTTTGTCCATGGTTTATTTTCACAATAGTAACCAATAAAACTAAAGAGTTTCTAAGTAGCAGGATCACTATAACAAATATTCCATCAAACCAACCAGGGAAAGAAAGCAGTCTCAACTAGCACTTTAGTATTATCCTAACTCTTTTACAAAGCAATTGTGTCATTGGCTAACCATCTCATCAGTTTAAACAACTGTGAAAGTTTACGAAAATTCCTAGTTGCTTTTTCAGAGACATACTAGAAGGAATTTGCATTTGTGCACAATAGTGTGTGTTCCTCTTTTTCTTTCTTTTTTTTTGGTATAGCCTTTTTTCTTTTTCTTTACTTCTGCAATCTTTTATGTTTGTGCATAGAGTAATAGATGTGTTTTCTGAGACAAATCCTTCCATCAGCATATTTCATACATTTCCTTGGCTCTGTTGATAAGATAGAAAAAGAACAGTGTAAGCAGCAGATGCTATTTTTGTTCCATAAATAAAGACAATTAATAAGTTTAATTTGGTATAAAAATGAAAAGAAGCCAGGCACAGTGGCTCACGCCTACAATCCCAGCACTTTGGGAGGCCAAGGCAGGTGGATCACGAGGTCAGGAGTTCGAGACCAGCTTGACCAATATGGTGAAACCCTGTCTCTACTAAAAATACAAACATTTGGCGAGGTGGCACGTGCCTGTAATCCCAGCTACTCCAGAGGCTGGGGCAGGAGAATCGCTTGAACCCAGGAGACAGAGGTTGCAGTGAGTCAAGATGGCGCCACTGTACTCCAGCCTGGGCAACAGAGGGAGATTCCATCTCGAAAAAAAAAAAGAAAGAAAAGAAAAAAGTATATAAAATGCAAAATGGCTTTTCTCAGCAGTAAGTACAACATATATGATTAGATTTTTTTAAAAAAAAACTACACAATGGGCCGGGCGCGGTGGCTCACGCCTGTAATCCCAGCACTTTCGGAGGCCGAGACGGGCGGATCACGAGGTCAGGAGATTGAGACCATCCTGGCTAACACGGTGAAACCCCGTCTCTACTAAAAACACAAAAAATTAACCAGGCGTGATGGCGCCTGTAGTCCCAGCTACTCGGGAGACTGAGCCAGGAGAATGGCGTGAACCCGGGAGGCGGAGCTTGCAATGAGCCGAGATTGCGCCATTGCAGTCCAGCCTGGGCGACAGAGCAAGATTCATCTCAAATAAACAAACAAACGAACAAACAAAAAACAAACTACACAATGAACATCGACTATCTAGACATACTTTTTGAGTTTCTTCTTTTTAGAAAATGGTTTTGCTAGATGTTTGTATTTCTTGCAATTTTCCCTTTATGACTAGACTTACTCCTTATGTGGTTGGTGTAACAAACGTAGTTCTTGTGCTTCACATTTTTGAACAGTAGTGTGTATTGTGGAGAACCTTCTAGGTTTTAAAGGCTTTTTAATACTTTGTCTCGTTTGAACTTTTTTTGTGGCATGAGCATGGCAACTGCTACTTTAAAAACTAGGCTGAGGCTTATAAAGAGTAAGTGACTTGCCTAGCAGCTCAGCTAAGTCTGAAACCTAAGCGTTCTGACTGCCAACCTCATGAGCCTTTCATTTGCCAAACTGCCTCTCCAGCCATGTTTGTTTGCTTTTTAAGCCCATCACAATTTCTGAAAATCAGGCCTAATGTTCCCCTTTGCATCTGCTGGGCTGGCTTTTGGTATATTACAATTTTATATCTTTGTAAACTTTGAAGATTTAAAAAAAATACTTCCTTTAATTTTACTATCAATATCTTTTCCAAAATGTGTTTAAAAATATTTATTGTACATGTAACATGAGCCAGGCATTGCTCCAGCTTGTGGAAACAACATGGAAAAGAAATACAGGACCTTAGTTCTTAGGGAATCTGCAATCTAATTACAGAACTTTTTCATGTTAAGGTGGGTTACCAAATGTCATCCTTCTTGGGTCAGTTGGAGGGAGATTTCTGGAGAGCAGCCTTTTTGGGGATTTGTGCTATATACCTGAAATCATTGAGTTGACTTGGTCAATGGTTCCGATGAAGCCCTTTCAATTTTCTAAAATGATATACATTTGCAATAATTAGAAAATGAGAGGCCGGGCGCGGTGGCTCAAGCCTGTAATCCCAGCACTTTGGGAGGCCGAGACGGGCGGATCACAAGGTCAGGAGATCGAGACCATCCTGGCTAACACGGCGAAACCCCGTCTCTACTAAAAACACAAAAAATTAGCCGGGCGAGGTGGCGGCGCCTGTGGTCCCAGCTACTCAGGAGGCTGAGGCAGGAGAATGGCGGGAACCCGGGAGGCGGAGCTTCCAGTGAGCTGAGATCTGGCCACTGCACTCCAGCCTGGGCGACAGAGCGAGACTCCGTCTCAAAAAAAAAAAAAAAAAAAAAAAAAAAAAAAAAAATTGAGGCTGGGTGCGGTGGCTCACGCCTGTAATCCCAGCACTTTGGGAGGCCAAGGCGGGCAGATCACCTGAGGTTAGGAGTTCACGACCAGCCTGGCCAACATGGTGAAACCCTGTCTCCACTAAAAATACAAAAATGAGCCGGACATGGTGGCACACATCTGTAATCCCAGCTACTGGGGAGGCTGAGACAGGAGAATTGCTTGAGCCCAGGAGGCAGAGGTTGCAGTGAGCCGAGGTCATGCCAGTGCACTCTAACCTGGCTGACAGAGCAAGACTCTGTCTCAAAAAAAAAAAAAAAAAAAAAAAAAGAAAAAGAAAAGAAAAGAAAATGAGTTTAGGTTGCCAATAGTGAAAGACACAGATGGGATTGTTCCTGAAAAGCTCAAGAACCGGGATGTTGAAGGGTTTTAAACAAACCATGTGAAAGGCATTTCTACTCACAGATTCTGCTAACCCAAGATGTGATACAGGCCGGGCATGGTGGCTCATGCCTGTAATCCCAGCACTTTGGGAGGCCGAGTTCAGTGGATCACCTGAGGTCAGGAGTTCAAGACCAGCCTGGCCAACATGGTAAAACCCTATCTCTTTTAAAAATACAAAAATTAGCCTGGCATGGTGGCACACACCTGTAGTCCCAGCTATTTGGGAGCCTGAGGAAGGAGAATCGCTTGAACCCAGCGGGTGGAGGTTGCAGTGAGCCAAGATTGTGCCACTGCACTTCAGCCTGGGAAACAGAGTGAGACTCAAAAGTAACAACAACAACAACAACAAAACAAAGCAAAACAAAAAAACAAAACCAAAAGATGTGATACAATACATTCTTTAACAGTAGGTAATATTTATTGAGTGTCAGGTTTGTGGAGAATGTTTTGTAAGAATCATTTCCTATAATTCTTAGAGGTAGGCATTATCATCATCATTCCCATTTTAAAATTGAGAAATGGAGCTTTAGAGAGAAACTTTACATAATTTGTCTAGGAAGTGTCACAGCTATAATGTAAACCTAGGATGTCTAGTTCCTCAGCTTTTGCTTTAATCACTGTGCAATACACCTACTCCTGAAAAACACTTGAAACCTATTATTGTCAACTAGTTGAAGGTTAGCAATGTGTAGTAGCTCTGGTTTTCCCAAGAAACTTGGAAAAGAGAATAAGCAATATCAATGTATGGTTGAGAGTCCTAGCCTCCTTGTGTTTTTACAGTTGTAATATCTCTCCATGGCCCAGCATTTCAGGAAGTCTTTCAAAACATGGAAACTATCCATTTAAAAGCTCTGAAAACCAAAAATGAGTTCATTTGCAAGTTTTCATAATTATGCATGGCTGTGACCTAATTCTTCCTTTTGCTTTGTGTTTGACTAGTATGTATTAGTCACATCTAACCTCTAGTTTCTGCTCCCCTCCCCAGTCCCCAGTTTGTTAGGAAAGGGTAAAATTCTGATTTTTGCCTGCCCAGACTTTCAGTTTGGAAGCTAACTTAAAATCTTACAAAATCTCTCTTAGCTTTCTCTATATCCCTCAAGCAATCCATGGATGAAAACAATGAGCACTGTGCTTTTCTTTTTCTTTTTCTTTTTTATTTTTTTGAGACTAAGTTTCACTCTTGTTGCCCAGGCTGGAGTGCAATGGCACGATCTCGACACACTGCAACCTCCGCCTCCTGGGTTCAAGTAATTCTTCTGCCTCAGCCTCCCGAGTAGCTGGGATTACAGGCATGTACCATCATGCCTGACTAATTTTTGTATTTTTAGTAGAGACGGGTTTCGCCATGCTGGCCAGGCTGGTCTCAAACTCCTGATCTCAGGTGATCCACCCACTTTGGCCTCCCAAAGTGCTGGGATGACAGGCGTGAGCCACCGCACCCAGCTTGCACTGTGCTTTTCATATGAAACAGTGGGCAAGTGTGGCTTTGGTGAATTGTATGAGACATTTTATCTACATAATCTAATTCATGTTTTTGGCCTTTTACCATCTTTTGAACAGGGTCTAATTGGCCTTTGGTGATACATTATGTAATAAATCCCTGTAAAAGGACACTTTTTCATAGAAATTCAGCCATGTTTAAAAATGCTTCATAAATCATGGAGCACAAAGCTTATTACATTTGCAGCTCTTGAACGCAAGTGTAGTGTGATTTCTATTTGTCAGCATTTTGTTCAAGGTGAACTGGGCCAATAACAAGTATGAGCTTGAAGGATTTAAGTAACGGAATTAACTGACTTTGTTGTATTTCTCTATTTGACCTCAATAAACACAAAATATATGCATTTCCCCTCATGCTTATAAAGCATATACAAGATTTAATTACATACTTGCCTACAAAAAGCTTTAATATTATTTCCCCAAGGTAGAACACTTGTACAACACATTCTCTGACCAGAAAACCAAAATATAGAATTTCTACAGTAAACAAAATAATAAAACTCCACTTCAAATTAAAAAAAAAAACAAAACCTCTTCTAAATGACTCTTGAATTGAGAGGAAACAAAAAAAAAAAGCGGAGATTACAAATGCTTTAGCAATTACTGTAAAGGAGCTCTCTTCATTGACAAATCTCCATAATGCCAACAGAGCCCCAGTCAGAGTAAGCTTCATGACTTTAAACTTCCTATTTTAATAAAACGAATCAAACACTTCGTTCAGGGAACAATGTAGGAAACTTCGAAAAAAGAACAAAATAAATTGCAGGTGAAAGTAAGAAATAAATAAAAGATGGAAATTATTATGTAGATACATTTAAAAACCTATCAGAGACTTAAAAAGACACTGGACTTATCAGTAAAATCAAAACGGTTTTTTTTTTTTAAACAAAAATACTTAATGGATAAGCTTGCCAGATAAATACTATACGCCTAGTAAAATTTAAATTTCAGGTCGCAATCGCTCATGCCTGTAATCCCAGCACTTTGGGAGGCCGAGGCAGGCGCGTCACCTGAGGTCAGGTGTTTGAGACCAGCCTGGCCAACCTGGTGAAACTGTCTCTAATAAAATACAAAAAATTAGCTGGGCGTGGTGGTGCATGCCTATAATTCCAGCTACTTGGGAGGCTGAGGCAGGATAATCGCTTGAAACCGGGAGATGGAGGTTGCAGTGAGCCACGATCATGCCACTGCACTCCAGCCTGGGCGACAGTGAGATTCTGTCTCTAAAAAAAAAAAAATTCAGATAAATAATAAATTCTTTTTCAGTGTTAGTATACAAAATAAAATCGTCACTTTGTGTATAATTATTATACAAATTATTATTCATTTTTATCTGAAATTCAAGTTTAACTAAACTTCCCATATTGTTATTTGCTGAATCTGGCAATGCTGTTAATGGAAGAGAGTATTATTTAAAAGTTTAAAACTTGAGATGATGCAATCTAGACGAACTTTGTAAGAAAGTCAAAATTGGCCAGGCGCGGTGGCTCAAGCCTGTAATCCCAGCACTTTGGGAAGCCGAGACGGGTGGATCACGAGGTCAGGAGATCGAGACCATCCTGGCTAATATGGTGAAACCCCGTCTCTACTAAAAAATACAAAAAACTAGCCGGGCGAGGTGGCGGGCACCTGTAGTCCCAGCTACTCGGGAGGCTGAGGCAGGAGAATGGCGTAAACCCAGGAGTCAGAGCTTGCAGTGAGCTGAGATCCAGCCACTGCACTCCAGCCTGGGCCACAGAGCGAGACTCCGTCTCAAAAAAAAAAAAAAAACCAAAAAAAAAAAAAAAAGAAAGTCAAAATTAACATGAGTTGCGTCAAGAGATGACAAAAAACAAAAGCTGAACAAAGAATTCAGTACTGCAGAAATAAAAAAGAATGTTAAGTATCTGTTTTAAAAAGAGTACTAGGAATTCTGTTTTCATCTTTGGAAGAGTAACAATAACCAGACTTAACTTTCTGCAGTAAAACTGAACAAAATATATGGAACAACTATTTTTAGATGTTGGGCAACAGGCAGTGCACACCATGATCCCCGAGAAAAGGGGATTTATGGGGTAAGCCCTGAGATCTTCTTGGCTGAATGCTTGAAGTGATTTTCAGACATAGGCGAAGGTAGAGGAAACTTACACAAAGACTTGATGAGTGGTGAAGGTGTAGACATGGCCAGAAATTGCAAAGCGTAGTTCTAGAAATGAAAGACCTGCATATAAACAAAAGCTGCAAAACCTGTATAGGGTTTACTTGAGGCTTTGCTGAGGATACATAGAGTGAAACTCCAAAAAGTAGGGCTGGGGGAGGGAGGAAGATTGAGAAGTTTTATGCTGACCGATTTCCTTAGTACATGTAGGATGACTATAGGTGCAGACATCTTGAATGGTATGTACATTAAAATTATATAAAGAAATACTTCTTCCTTAAGTGGAATGTATTCTGTGTGTGCAAGGATGCTTTAAATTTTTTAACAAATAGAGCATGATCAAATGGTATATATTCAAGGAATGAAAGCATAGTACATTAGCACATCTATCAATTTAGCAGATATTCTTGATGGAAGCTCAAAAACAAATAGGAAAAGATAAAAAATTCCTAAATATAAAAAATAGTACCATTAGACATAACAACTATACTAAATTCAGAGAAGAAGGATCAGATGCTTTTTATATCTTTTTCTTTTTCTTTTTTTTTTGAGGTGAAGTCTCACTCCGTTGCCCAGGCTAGAGTGCAGTGGCAAAATCTTGGCTCACTGCAACCTCCATTCTCCAGGTTCAAGTGATTCTTGTGTCTCAGTCTCCCTAGTAGCTGGGATTACAGGCACCCACCACCATGCCTGGCTAATTTTTGTATTTTTAGTAGAGATAGGGTTTCGCTATGATATCCAGGCTGGTTTCAAACTCCAGACCTCAAGTGATCTATCCATCTCAGCCTCCCAAAGTGCTGGAATTACAGGCGTGAGTCACTGCATCCGGCCACTCTTGTCATCTTTTTCACACTGTTCTGAAGATTGTTTCTAGTTAATGCAATCAGACAATATATAAATGGCATCTGCATTAAAAAAATAAAATTATTATTATATATGCAGCAAAAATGACCACCTGCCTACAAATTAAATACATCTAAATAAAATAGTATTCAAACTAATACTAAAATTCATAAAAGTATTTGGAAGCAAAATGAATACATAGAAGTCGTTTATTTATGTCAGCAGTAGATAGTTAACATTAGTTTTAAAAAATCTCAATGATGGCTGGGCGCGGTGGCTCACGCCTGTAATCCCAGCACTTTGGGAGGCTGAGGCGGGCGGATCATGAGGTCAAGAGATCGAGGCCAGCCTGGCCAACATGGTGAAACCCCATCTTTACTAAAAATACAAAAATTAGCTGGGCCTGGTGGCACATGCCTATAGTCCCAGCTACTCGGGAGGCTGAGGCAGGAGAATCACTTGAACATGGGAGGCAAAGGTTGCAGTGAGTTGAGATCGCGCCACTGCACTCCAGCCTGGCAATAGAGACTCCATCTCAAAAACAAAAACAAAACAAACAAAAAAAACCTCAATGATATCAACAACTGTGAAAAGTCTCACAATACATTTAATGATAAATGTATAATTTTTCATGAGGTTCAGCAGTCACAGGTTGCCTGAAAAGATATAAGGCTGAATAAATGTAGTATATTTCATATTTAATGAATAAATGTGGTAGTCAGGGTATTATCTTTCTCAAACTCGTATATTAGTCTTCTGAAACTCCCATCATAACCCTGACATTGTTTCGGTGAGAAGTCAGTAGAAGGAAACTTGGCAGGATTTTAAAAAATTATCTGAAAGATCATATGTATAAGGTTATTATTCAAAATTGTTTTGAAAGGGATTTTATTGTGTACAGACTTAACTTACCGAATATTAAGAAATTCTATAATATAATTAAAACGTTATGGTGTTAGTACATAATGAACAAATAAAACAATAAAACAGTAAAGAGGGTCCATTAAGATATGAAAAGAAAGACTGCACTGGACATCTGTGGAGCAGGAATGTATTTTATAATGAATGACATTAGGACAATTGAATTTCTCTTTGAAACTACACAGTTAAATATCTCTTTGTGTCAAACATAAAAATGAATCCATTGAACTAAAGATTTAAACATAAGAATAATTAAAATACTAAAAACAATACTTTCTTTTTCTTTTCTTTCTTTTTTTTTTTTCTTTTTGAGACAAGAGTCTTGCTCTGACACCCAGGCTGCAGTGCAGTGGAACAATTTTGTCTCACTGCAGCCTTCGTCTCCTGGGTTCAAGCAATTCTCCTGCCTTAGCCTCCCAAGTAGCTGGGACTACAGGCACGCACCACCACTCCCGGCTAATTTTTTGTATTTTTAGTAGAGACGGAGTTTCACTGTGTTGGCCAGGCTGGTCTCAATCTCCTGACCTCATGTGATCCACCTGCCTCTGCCTCCCAAAGTGCTAGGATTACAGGCATGAGCCACTGCGCCCAGCCTTAAAAACAATACTTTATTATATTCAGGTAACTAAGGTATTTTAGATATGACATACAGATCAGAAATCATAAAGAAACGATTAACATATTTTATAATATAAAATTCTTAAACTTCAGTATGGTGAAAAATACTGTAAATAACTTAAAGAATAAATAACAAATCAAGGAAAGAACCCTGTGATTATCTATCTATCTACTATCTATCTATCTATCTATCTATCTATCTATCTATCTATCTATCACCATTTCAGTGATGTGTAAACAGATTTTAAAAATCAGTGAAGTAAAGACAATAACCCAATGGGAATCTGCACAAAACATATAAACAGGTGATCTGGGAAAAAAAAATTCAGATAATTGATGATTAGTGAACAAATAAGAATATTCTAAACCCTGTTAATAATGTTAAAATTTGAATTAAGATGAGATATGATGTTCATATTTAATGTGTTATGTTTGCAACCATTTAATAACCATTAATACCCAGAGTTGGTGGGGTTATGGGAAAATAAGGATTTTTATGCATTTTAATGCTTATAAACTATTACAACATTTTGAAAGGAAATTTGACAGTAATCACCATATTTTAAAATACTTTTACCTTTTGATACAAAAATTTTACCTCTAGGATTTATCATATTGAAGCATATAATAAATGAGGTAGATGTATTTAATGAGCTGGATTAGTACAAAGGCCCCTGGATGTGTTCGTCATCTGCTTCCTTTAGGCCTTAGATTCTACACACCCCAGAATCAACTTACTAGCTGCCTCCCCTTCCAGTAGTTGGCTTCTACAGGTCCGCTAGCGCTTGTCTTTTTAGATGAACCCAGCCCCATATTCCATGGTTCCTATAATATTTTATACTGTTTTTCTGTACTATTACCCCCTTGTATATGATTTCTCAAAACAAAGCCCTCTGCCTTCCATCTCTAAAGATGCTTTTTCTAACATGGACTCAAGCCCCTGGACTGTGGCATCTTCATTACCATGTGGTAGATCTTCTATTCATATAAAATCCAGCTCCAAAGAGACCACTGGGAGAAGAGGTTGATATGACCCTTAGCGCCTCCAGTTATTATTCAAACCCCAGTATAATATATGTAACCACTACATTTCATATATTCTAAAATGCAGATTATTTTTCCTCCTCCTAGCATCCCTGAAATAATGACATGTCTTTAAAGTCAATGGCATATTGCAGTGTAGGTGGCAGTGTTATTTCTTAGTAGGACTTATGGCAATAATGTATCTTATGATCAACGGTATTTTAGTTTCAATAAAATTCAGTTGTTATACCTAGTTTAACACAATTTTTATTTTATGTTGCTAATGAGATATGTCACATGGAACTCTATCAACACACTGACCATTATAGTTAATACATTTTTAAAAACATTTGTTTGTTTTTGCCTCTTCTTAACGTGTTATCTCATCCATGTTTTAGGAGAATATTTTTAGTTTGCAGGCTGTTATTTACCAAAATTAGGTGTTTGCAAACTGATAATATGCTTTGGTATTATTCTTGACCCTGACAATGTACCAAGTTCTGGTTTCTGGGTATCATTTTATTTAGCATTTTGTTTTGATTCTTGCTTTCTTTTCTCTCTTTTCCCTACCCCTCCCAACCATTGTTTCCTTACTTTGGAAATATTGCATGGACTAAGATTCAGATAAAGTGTTTCTGAGAGAGGCTTAATCTAAGTTATGCCACTTAGTAGCTATAGAGACTGGAGCAGGTTATTGCAGTTCTCTCAGCCTCTGTGTCCTCATTTGTAAAAGCTTTGTTCAGTGTTTTTGGGAAGAGCAGTTAAGGTAAAGTACATGGATGTATTTTCTAAACTCCAAAGCTGTGACATTTCTGGAGATTATTAATGGCTTCAGAGGGCACCTTCAGTAATAGCTGGTTTTAACTAATTTCCTGAGCATTGATGCAAGGTGCCCTTACATACTGAGTTAATCTAGGATGAGTTCCTTTGTGTCTACTATAGCTCATTATTGTGTTTTCTCATCCTTGATAGCACTTTCTCTAGTCTTCAGATAGCCTTTAAAAATGGAGTTGCATCAAGGTCATATCACAAGCCTATAACAAAATAAAGGGAAAATGCACCTGTCTTATAAGCCAAGTTGCTCCTTCTTCACCAGGTAACTTCCCATCCATATAGTGTCCACTCCATGCATAATTCTAAAGTAAATATTCTGCTTCTGTAATTTTGTAATCAATCTGCAACCACAGGATCAAGTACAAATTGCTAGCCAATGCAGAACTCTATTTGCTACAGTGTTCTAGGAACAATGGAACTGTAAATCTGGATGAGACTTGGAGTCAATCCCCTTACTGTAATGGGTAATCACATCTAAAGCATCTAACACTAATTTAATTTGTTCTATTTTTGAAGACCTCCTGAGGTGATTTTTCAACTTCTCTCAGGAACACTTTCCAATATTTAGCAAATCTTATTGTCAGAAAATACTTCTTTGTACCTCAAAGTTTCTCATGCCACGGAGTAACTAATGGTTTTTTTCGCTTCTACCTTAGTGAAATAAGGTAACATTGACAACATATCATGTATTTGCTTTGTTTATAATCCTTTAATAAAAAGCTCTCCATTGCCTAAAAGGTAACATTCAAACTCCTTGGCATGCCATGGAAGGCACGTTAGAATCTGCAACTGTATAAATTTATAGTATTTACTCTTCGCATCTCCTACATGATTTGGGGTTTAGCTCTGCTAAAGTACTTTCTGAACTCTAAGAATACTATGTTCTTTAATACGTCTTGTTTTTTTATATGTATTATTCCCTCCACTTGGAATGTCTTCCCTCCTCATCTTCCTAGTTGAGTTTTACCTGGTAAGGAAGACTTTCCTTTGCTTCCTAAGCAGTTGGTCACATTGCACTTTTTCCAAGCTTCTATCACAGGATTTGGTTATTAAGTATGATATTGCTTTATAACTGTTTTCATGTGATTTCTTACCTTTCACTAGGCTGTGAGGATTGAAGCCTGAGATGAGTTTTATTCATATGCTTTCTATGTACGGTCACTGACTGACACATAATAGGGGATCAATGAATAAGTTGAAAAAAGGAATGAGTGAATGAATGTCACAATACTCTCCTACTACTCAGAGAAGCAAAAGGCTTTCTTTGCCTTAAATTAGGAGGAATATAAATATAAAAAACACAAAAGACCTGCCAAAAGCATCAACATGCTAAGTATCTGTAAAGTTATGCTAATTTAAGTTACCATTATCAGAAATTGTTGAAGGACAATTGTAAGTATGTATATCTCTTTGACAGACATCACCACAGGTTTGTATTACCATCCCTAATGTGAAAAAAATTTCTTTTTACCAAGTCAGAAAGTCAAGGATTGATGTTTTATTTTCAAAGGTGATGTTTCCATTAGTTTTTCAGTACCCATCAGCAGGACATTTTGCAAAAGCATATGGATGTTGGCAACCAGTGATATATCAGATGCATGCCATTAAAAACACTCAGGCAGTCTATCAATGCCATTAGAGGCTCTGATGGCCAGAGATGAAAGACTGAAGAGTCACTTATGCAAAAACGCATGACACAGGCATAGAATTGTGATGCAAATAATCTATCATGAAGTTTTTCTGATTTTATTAGCAAATAAAAATATAACTTCCCAATAAACATGTCCTAGGGAAGGTAAAGTGACTCTGAACTGGAAGGGAACCTGGGATGGAATAGCCATTTTTGTTCCCATTGTGAGGGAAATTCTTAAAATTGCCATTTACAAGGACTCAAAATTTTGTTTTCTCAACATAATCTTTTCCTCATACTATACTGATTCCTACTATTTCTAGATGGTTTGTTAATCTCTTTGTATCCTACCTACTTCCAAAAAAGATATTTGTTTTTCTTGGTTCTGATTATCCTCTGATGAAGGGGTAAATGAGTATTAAATTCATCAAGGTATATTTTTTGTGTAATTAGTTGGAGTTGGTGGGAGGGAAAGGAAAACAAAGGTCTTCTATAATTTACAAACTGAAAAATCTAGTCCCTCTCTCCAATGCTGTGGCTACTGATGATGTATTAGACACCTGTAGGATGCCCGTCTCTGAGCCCAAACATCAGAATTTAGGACATGGCACGAATTAAAACACTGGGAAAAAATAGAGAGCATTAAGGATCACTTAATTACTACCCTAAAGAAATATTATGTTGGCTCTTTGGAATAGCTATTTTCTGTTTTTAATGAGAAAAGTCAATGATGATTTCCATGTATCTGTTGGGACTTAAATTAGCTATTAAAGAAAGAGGTGAGATACAGATCTCTTGAAATTGAGAATGTAGGTTCTCTTGTGTGTAAACCTTTTAAATAAATGAACACCAGCCCTTCTTCCCTCCCTCCCTCCCTCCTTCCCTAAATTAATTCCTTCCTCCCTCCCTCTCTGCCTCCCTCCCTCCCTCCCTCCCTCCCTCCCTCCCTCCCTCCCTCCCTTCCTTCCTTCCTTCCTTCCTTCCTTCCTTCCTTCCTTCCTTCCTTCCTTCCTTCCTTCCTTCCTTTTCTTAGAATTTGCTTTTCAGGGTTGAATACATATTTCTTCCAGCTCTCTATAACACATGCTTTTATTTTTAGGAATACTGTTTCCATTGCTTATTTTACGCTTGTGAGCAGTGTTATTCTATCTGATTCTCTAATGATGTTATTAGCAAAGTTCAATTATTGGCTTTGTGCATTAACCATGACACTGGCTGTCATATCTGTATTTGGGAAGAGGCTAAAGGTTAAGGGTCTTGAGTTTAGAGTCATAGATTTTCCTTGTCATATGACTTTGAGAAAAGTGCTCAAATTTTTAAACCATGTATTCCTAATTTATAAACACAAACATAAAAATTATAACTACTCCATATCCCAACAGTATCTAATCCATAGGGTTACTGTGCAGATTTAGTGAGATTATGGCACAAATAAAGAGCATACTTACAGTTTTTTAAAAACATCAGACACTTGACCTTTGTCATTGTTTTAAATTTGGCATTGTTTTAAACCCTGGGACTAGAAGGCAGATTTTAAATCAGAAGCTATAAGATAGAACCTAGAAAACTGTATGTGTATATATCATCTCTCCAGGTGATTCTGATATATAAATTATGTTTGAGAACCATCAGTTTAGAATGTTTTCTTCCCTTAAAACAGAGCCAGTTTTAATGAGTAAGGATTCCTATCCCATATTTACCATTTCTCAGAGAAGTTTCTCAGAGAACTTTCCTGGGAATTGATTCCAATTGTCACAAAATATTTTTTAAAATTGTCTTTCTAATTATCCGAGCTATAGGAGAGCATAAGATCCTTCATTGCAGCCTATGTGAAGATGAGGCCACTTAACATGGAATTCTGTCATATGTGGATATTTACGTATGCTCTTATGCCTCTTCCTTAACTGTGAACTTCAATGAGAGAACCAGAGAATGCCTTAGTATGCATATTTATCTGTATTAAAGTAAAATGAATGGACATACATCTTATAGAAATTTCCAGGGAGATAAAGCCAGAAAAACTTTTCAGTGGGAAATTATAAGTGAAAATTCACGGCAGTTTACTCATTATTGCTAAATTGGGTTCCATAAAAACGTCATAGATAGTCTCAGGTTTAGTATGTTGTCTTGACTGATTGATGTGGGAACATCATTTTAAAGCCTTTCCTATATTCACTCATGAACAAAGTTTCCCTCTCCCAAAAGTCCATTGTGTTAGTCAGAACTCTGTCATTTGTAACTGACTGAAACTCAATTCAAACTAGCAGAAAAAGGGTGTGTGTGTGTGATTTTTTTTTTTTTTTGATTCTTATAACAATCTAGGGACTAATCTATTGCTCTGTTGTTTTGTATGGTTAAAATAAGGAACTCATCAAAGTGTAATTTCACAAATCACATGTTTTATTTCCATACAAATAGATTCTTTTGTTTTTTCAAAATGCTGATGGAGGGGAAGAATAACAAAAAAAAATCTTACTGGGTACACACTCAATAGCCGAGTTGCATTAATCACATAGTGAGTGTGTTCCTATTTCATTTGGAATCCAGTTATTAAAGTCTAGCTGCCAAACTAGGAAGGGAGCAATCCTCTGTGGATGTGAAGTCAATCAAAGTTTAAGGCATAGCTTTGCATGAGAAGTTCGGGGACGAGACAGTTTGACCAACACAGCAGAGATCCAAGATGACAAGCAAAGTCCCTTGAGGCTAGTGCAGTGCTAGTATTGGTGGGCTTTGGAGAACATCTCAAAGGCTGAGAGAGTAGCTCTGCCACAGCCCCGGCTTTCAATCTGTCTGTCAAAATTATGGGTTTATATGTATTTTGGAGTCTAGCAGTTGAGGCAAATAAATCACTTATGTGGTCTGATAAGTAGTGCTGTAACATCCTTGTGGGGAGGAGGGATTCTATTCCAAGCTCGTATCACAGCAAAACATATGTCACTCAGTAGCAAATTATGTGTTTGGAATCATTTCAAAGCTACATAACACATGTCTTCTGGCATAGCTAGATGTAGGGGTTCACATCATGTCTTTAGGACTCAATAGCTTCTATATATCACTGAACCTTACTTTTCTTTCAGTTGGCTTCATTCTCAAGCAGGTCCTTAACTCCATTTAGCTTAGCTATCCCAGCAGAAGGAGCACCTCTTTTTCCAATAAGTCTAGTAATAGTCCCAGGAGTGGCTCTCATTTAATGTAATTTGGATCACATACTTGTTTCTGACCTACCAACACAGTTAAGAAATGGAATATGGGCCGGGCGCGGTGGCTCATGCCTGTAATCCCAGCACTTTGGAAGGCCAAGGTGGGTGGATCACCTGAGGTTGGGAGTTTGAGATCAGCCTGACCAACATGGAGAAACCCCGTCTCTACTAAAAATACAAAATTAGCCGAGCGTGGTGGCACATGCTTGTAATCCTAGCTACTAGGGAGGCTGAGGCAGGAGAATCGCTTCAACCTGGGAGGCGGAGATTGTGGTGAGCCGAGATCGTGCCATTGCACTCCAGCCTGGGCAACAAGAGCAAAACTCCATCTCAAAAGAAAAAAAAAAAAAAAAGAAAGAAAGAAAGAAAAGAAATGGAATATAGTGATTTATAAGCCCTAAGTAATATGCCAGTCTCTCTAGGGATGGGGACAACCATATCCTAAAAACACAAGAAATTGTTGAGACAGGTGGTTCCCTTAAGGAACACTGAGGCACTGATATCACAAGAGGAAACATGCTGAGCAGACAAAGACAACAAATGTCCACAGTATATCATAAGGCACTTAGTCCCTTAACCATGAAACTTCCTTCCACCATGAATATTTCACCACTGAGTCTTAGGAAGGGAAGACTAAGGTAGGAATTATTTTTGGGAGAAAACTTAGTAGTTTCAGAAGGTTTTAAATCTGAATTTTACCTAGCCTTTTCTTTTACCAATTTATATAATTCTTGTCTACTTGTTTGCCAATATAATGGGGAAGAAGATTGAATTTATTAGAAGGCTTTTGAATGTGTTGAATGCTATATTTAATTATATTTTCATTATCTTTTTTTTAAGGCCAGAGTGAATTAAACTTACATATAAGCCCATGGAGAGCAGGCCACAGGAGATAGATTTGTTTTCTGGGAGTCTCTTTGGGCCAGCAGGTCCATACGTAATAATATTCCATACATTATATGCTAAGTCTCCTGCTATGGAAAAGTAGACATTCTATTAGGTGTTAAACACACTTCCAATCAGGTAGTAGTCTCTTTGTTTTCTCCACTTTTCCGAGCAATTTAATCTCAGGAATTAGTTTAGTTTCTTGGGCTTTTTAATTTACAGCATTTTAGGTTTTTTGGAGTAGCCCCAATTTCATGCATTCATATTGCCTCAATAAAGGAGATTTGTGATATTCAATTAAAATATTTTTACTATTATGCTTGCAAATATTTATATGCAAATAACTGGACAAGTAAAAAATAATTAGACCACGATTTCTAATTTGTGCTTCATAGAATGTGGTCTCAGATACTCACTGACCCACCTTTCCAGCACTACTTGCTGTGGTATGTAGAGATGTGACATGGCCATTCCTCCTTAGTCGGGAATTATTCTAAGTAAAACAACAACAACAAAAACAAAACCAAAGAAAAAAAACCCCCACACCTCTGTTGATTTTACTTCATGTGCACACAGCCCTGTGCTCCCTGTGCTTGGTAACATGACTTAAGATACATTAAATAGAAGGCATTGCCTCTGCTAGCAAGGATGGCAAGATATAGGAAGAAAGAATAATTCATAAAAGATAAGCCACAGACACCTCAAAGAGTAAATATACACAGTCCCTTTAAGTATAGGTTTGTATAATGTCTTTGCTGGACAAGTTATCAAGATCCATAAAAATTAAAATGCAAAATCCATAGGAATTTAAACAATACCAGAAAAAGACATAAAAAATTAAAACAACAATCTCCAAGTGAGGAAGGCATTTCTAAGTATGACATAAAACTTTTAACAGCAGAAACAGATATTATACTAAATAAAAATCAATATTTCTACATGATAAAACAAATAATAAAGTCAAGACACAAATGGAAAATTATAATTTATAATCCACCCAAAGAGCTACTTTTCTTAATATATTAAAATTTCCTACAAATCAATAAGAATGGGAATAAAAAAACGTTAGAAAAAGTAGACAATATGAATAGTCAGATCACAGAAAAGAAAGTATAAACGTTTTTTAAACATTTAAAAAGATGATATTCATACAAAGAGATACTCAGATGTTTACCATTTAATCTCTCAGTTCGGGAAACATCAAAAAGTTTCTTAATACCTTATGTGTGTTCCGGTAAGGACAGAATATGGGGAAACAGTCACTCTTGTAAATTCATCTTAGAAATGTAAATTGGTGCAACCTCTGTGGAGGGCAATTTGGCAATAGTTACCACATTTTAAAATGCAGCTCTCCCCTGACTCAATAGTTTTATTTCTAGAAATGTATTCTCATTTGGACATTTTTTTTTTTTTTTTTTGCCAAATAATGTGTATAGAAGATTGTTTATTGCAGTATTGTTTGAACTAGCAAAAAACCTGAAAATAACCTAAATATCCATCAAAGAAGGACTGGGTAAAGTATGACACATCCCTCTGTAGAATGCTATTCAGCTGTATAAAAGAAGGAAAGCCTATTTACATGCTGATATATAACCATAGAGCCAAGGTATGTGATTAAATGAGAAAATGGAAGGTGCAGAACATTGCATTTCTTGGCATATATAAAAGATGCTGGTAACAGAAGTTATCCTAGGAATGGGAACTAAATGGCTTTCAGACAGTGGTATTTAGGAAGCTTACTTTTTCCTAAATACTCTTGTAACTTTTGTTATTGTACCATGTGAATATACTCAACCTTCAGAAATTAATATAATTTTAAAAACAATGAAATACATCAAAGAATTGATCTAGCAATTCTACTGCTGGAAATTCATCTAACAGCATAGTTCATAATAGCAAAGCACAGTCCATCAGTAGAAGCTGTAAAAGAGAATTCCATGTGTGGTGGTATGAAATATTTCCAAGACAAATCTGTACATCAAAAAAAGCAAAAACAAGTTGCAAAATATATATATATATTATGCAACTATGAAAGTTGCAGAAAAATATTTATGTACCCATTATATATATGTTAAGTTTTCATTTATACTAAAACTTTCATGTGCATGTAGTGTTTGCATAGGCATGGAACACCCATGTATATGGAAAGACACACAGATATTTAGGGTAGAAGGCCTGGGGATCATGGATAGAACTAAGATTTACATTGTAACATGTCCCTTTATATAACCTACACATTTTAAATTCCCATGTCCATATAATCATTAATCAAGCAAAAAGGAAAACATAAAGGCAAGGACAAACATGTAGTTTTATTGTTTTGTGAACAGCTGAATTGACCTTCTGGATGAGGAGAACCATGCCGAGTTAAAATTAGCATTAAAGGGAGAGCCAAGCTCATTATGTGCAGAGCCGAAGTCCTAGAGATACATTTGGGTCCTCTTTAATTCCAAAATGACCAGCTAGACAGAAAAGACAACCACAGATGATAGATGACTTTATATTTTGAACAATAATAGGTTATTTTCCAAAGATATTCAACTTATAACAATTTCCTTTTCATTGAAAATGTTGGACTTTTTATACCCTTCCATGAAACTTGGCAGACCAAAAAAGAGAAATTTGACTTTTCCATGTTGCCCATGATGCAAAAATCCTGAAATATTCAGAACACAAGAGACACATACAACAAGCACGATGACCTTGAAAATTCTTAGGCAGATGTATCAGAGTCCATTTCACATAGCGGATGTCCTTTGCCAGGGAGTGAGTGTACAGCTGGCTAAATGCTGCCTCCACAGCAGCCGGTCTAGGGATGTGCATTAGCTTTTTGATTTAAAGAGAAGGGAGGGCGTATGATGGTGGAGAGTGAGGCATGTTATTCAGGGTTAGATGGCAGAGAAGGTCCTGAAATGCAAGTGTGACGATGCGTGTGGAAGGAGCATTTTATTGGGGAAAAATACTCAGAGATGGTCCTGCCTCTGGATGTGAAAGCAAAATTCAGGTAACCCTTTGCTGCACATCAGAAGTCATTTTATCATTTTAGTAAAATTTATTTCAATCAGTAGCTGCTTTTGCTTCCTTTTCTGTATGGGAACTGTCCAGCTCTGGAGTTCCAAAGCTGCATGAAGTAGACACACATTTGCTCTTGACCATTTCCTCGTGTTACCTGCTATTTTCGATCAGGAGTCTCTCTGGTGTGCCTCCTCTGCTTGCTTCTTGTTCCAAGATGGTTCTAGCTATAAATTCCTTGACTTCTGAAGTGGATGTTTGTGACCATCCTGCCCAGCCTCTGTTCTCTCTTCTTTTCAGTCCCCTGGGAAGCCACTCCTTTATTGCTCAGTCCATGCAGCTCTCATGATGTGGATGGCAGTGCCTCTGCATCCAGGACTGGAAGCTGTAATCAACACCAGTGAGAACTCCAAATCTCCTTGGCCACAGTGATTGGTTTCTGGGTACACATGTGACCCAATGGATCAAAGCAGAACAAATCCTGGGATTGGAGTGAGAGGTTCTGGGACACACACTTTCCCAATGGACTTGAATTGGAGAGGACAGGAGCCTTAAGCAATCAAACAGTACCACACAGAGCCCAAGAGTGAAGAGCACACACACTCAGCCCAAAGCAGAACCCAGAGATGCAGAGAAACTGAGTCCAAGGACACTGTGAGATCCCTGAACCTGCCAAGCCTAAAGCTGCATCAACCCTGGACATTTTGGCTTTAAGAGTCTCCCAAACCCCAAACTCTTTTTTCCTCCATCTCCTTAGCCTAGCCTGGGTTTTCAATGATCTGCAAGAGAGAGAACCCTGACCAACATATCTCTGACGATGATTATAGCAGTACACCTGTATTTTTTTGTTGTTGTTCTTTCCAAACATTTTCATCTACATTAGCTGATTTGTTCTCTCAACGACCCCGTACAAAGGTCAGGAGGACAACTTATACTAATCTCCACTTACATTTGGGAGAACTGAGGCTCACAGAGGTTAAATGACTTGCTTGGAGTAATCATAGCTAGTAAGAAGTAGAGCCTGTTCTGAAACCCAGGACTCTGGATTTTGTGTGCTTTGCAGTGCCGCCTAGGAGGTAGGACGTGACTTTCAGTCCTTTGGCTTCCTTTCTCTCATGCACTTCTGGGCTATGAGCTTGGAGGACCTTTCACTCTTCCTCGGAAGTGGGCACTGGGGGCCCTGCAGGCCCAGCCGGGTCAATGTCTGGGGCCCGGTGAGAGGCAGAAAAGGGAAACTTTCACTTGAGTTAATGAAAAATAACCAGATTCTTTGTCCCAAAGGAGTGCTAGGGAAGAGCTTGTATTACAATCGGATATAAGCCTCTCCTGGGCAAGAAGGGCACCAAGACGCAAAGCCACGCAAAAGAGCCTGAGGAGCAGTGACCGGTGGGTGCTGCAGTGGATTTAGAGGAGGAAAATGAAGGAGAAAGCATGGGCAGAGGCACTTCCCCTTCATGCTGCCCCATTCGCTGTGAGCATCTTAACAGAATGAAGCCTGGGGACCTCCGGGTCACTGCTCAGCCTCCTGACCTGGTTCTTTAAAGCCCTGGTTCTCCTCTCCCCTCTGTTCCACTTACATCATCTTTTCCCACTGCCACATACAATCAGAAATAATATAAATATTAGCCTGCTCATGGGTGAAAAGGAATAAGATATCAAATATGTTTCCATTTTTATTTTTAAAAATCAGAGGATGGAAGCCATTTTGTGATCACAAAAAAATATAAAATTTCTGCATGAGGTTTGAAATATTCTCTCTACATGTATCATTGTCTTTAAGGCATGAGGATTTAAGGCCTCAGATACCAACCTAATAGAAACAGCTGGGTAGACAGTGAAGGTGAAACAACATCGGTTAACATATTCTGTAATTAAATAATGTTTTTTCTTTTAAAGGATCCCTCTTCCTCATCTGTCTGCAAAAGGGACTGTGGTGGGATGTCACTGGTTCCTGGGGAGGGGCAAGGTCCTTGGTGAGTTCAGGCTCTCCCCTCCCGTCCTGTGCCTAACCTCCGCCGACCCCACCACCAGCTCATGTTTTTTTCTTCCTCAGGTCTTGGCAGGTAGTTTGTCAAGCTGATCTTAATCAGATCACTGTGTAATTACAGAGGGACTGTGAGGATATTTTTGGTTGTCATCTTCTAACAAAATGCAGATTGCGTGGCATGTATACATAGAATTACTCTGTAATTCAAAGTAAATTGACATTTAATTTCAATTTAATTACACAGGAATTACAGGCATGACAAGATACAGTCTAATTAGGAAGCAAAGTATAAGAATCTGTTTATGGAATGAAAATCCACATTATGTCACATTTTAACAGAATCAAAATAATTTCTTTGAATTTTTGTGAAACATATAATGACAACAGTAATAATTAAAACTGCTTCTGGGCCATTCACCAGGTGCATACATATTATCTTATTTAATTCTAACGGTAACTCAGCAAAGCTGGTGTGATCATTCCCATGGTACAGGAGGGAAAACTGACATTTGGAGAAGTTAGTAATGTGCTCAGTGTCACTCAGCTCAGGAGTGGTCAAGGGGAAATTTAAGTCCCATGCTTAGGAGGCCCATGCTTAGGAACACCGTGCTGCTGCCTCACTTGCACTTCTAGGCAGAGGAGGAGGCACGGGATACAGTGCTGGGGGCTGGCCTCAGCAGCCTGCTCTCTCGGGGAGTGTGGCCCAGAACACTGAGCTTGTTTTCCCCCTTTTCCTTTCCCTATGCTCTCTCCTTTCATCTCTACCTTCCTTCTTTTCACTCACTTAACAAATGTTTACCCAAATGCCATCCACTCTGTCAGGCATTGTACTGGCTGCTGGGTGCTGGGTGTTAAGTGCCAAGGGTGGCTGACAGTGCTCTGGCCTCGTGGGGTTTCCTCTGCCCCCCCTTTCCATACAGGACATCTCAAGCATCCTGTTCAACAGCTAGGATGAATAATGAACCCCAGCTAGTCAGCTGCACATGCAAGTATCAGGAGCTATCAGGATCCAATCACAAGGAGACAGATACAAGCGAGTGGGAAGGGGACACCCAGAGCCCATTTGGTGGAAGCTTTACCCTCAGGATAGTTTTTCCCACACTCAGGGTTTATGGAGCTTTCACCTCTCTTCCAGTGGAGCTTTCAATCAAAGCAGAATTTTGAAGAGTGTGTGTGTGTGTGTGTGTGTGTGACCCCTACCCTTGTACAAAACAAATCACAACCTGGGCCTTCCTACCTTTCCAAGATCCGGACCTATCTAGCTTCAGTGACTGCAGAATTTTATTTTATTTTATTTTATTTTATTTTATTTTATTTTATTTTATTTTACTTTATTTTATTTTATTTTTTGAGACAGAGTTTTGCTCTGTTGCCCAGGCTAGAGCACAGTGGCACGATGTTGGCTCACTGCAAACTGCACCCCCGTGTTCAAGAGATTCTCCTGCCTCAACCTCCTGAGTAGCTGGGATTACAGGCATGCACCACCATGCCCAGCAAACTTTCTGTATTTTTAGTAGAGATGGGGTTTCACCATGTTGGCCAGGCTGGTGTCGAACTCCTGGCCTCAAGTGAGCTGCCTGCTTCGGCCTCCCAATTTCCTTCAACCTAAACGACTTCTTTAGCTTCTGCTCTCTTATCCTTCCTCTATCCCTCACTTAGTTATAATCTCTTCCATGAGTGTCATACTTTACACTTGGTAAAAGGCTTTCCCTTAAAATAGCTCATTTGATTCTTAAGCATAAATCTGTGAAGAAGTCAAGTTAATATTTTAATCACATCCAGCTTATAGATGGGGAAGCCAATAACCAGAGATGTTCAAGACATTCATCACCTTCCACAGCTTGTCAATGTAGTACTGGTTTCAGACTCAGCTCTTCTGGGGTTAATGCCAGCTTCTGTCTGGGACATCAGCTGCTGGTCCTTCACCGAAGCCCTCTTTCCTCTTTCTTCTTGTTACCTCAAATTTCAGCATTTGCATATCGCCTATGTAATTGTTTATTTAATTTTTTCTTTTAACTGATTTAAAAATATTTGAATATATTTATTTTAAAAGATAATTTCATATGACTCCTTCCAATGGACAACCAGCACCACTTAACAAAAAGAGAAGGTAAATATAAATCCAAATATGAAATGAAATGAAAGATTATCATTAGATCACAACTACACTGTTGCTTGCTGAAGGTTCTTATCCTGATTCCAGCTCTTTGTTGAAAATTGAACTTTGCAAGAGTGAGAGGACTGTTAAATGTCTACTAACACCAAGCAGAGAGTTGCTCCTTAATGTGACAGGCAGCACTGAAAGAGAATCAAAAGCAAAAGACAGTGTTTTCACTATGCAGTCAATGTTTTTGGATGCTCTCTCTGTATCCTACTCAAAGCATCTCAAATCACGTACCATGGTAAACGCTGTTCTGGCCTAACCACTCTATGTCACATAAACTTAACCTTAGTTATCCCTACCAATAATGCCTAACAGGTTGCATCTTGACTCGAGGTTCAGTAGAAAGATATTAACCTGGTGCAGAGTAACCCAGTGCCTGGGCCTGAGTCTTTCTGGGCCTTTCATCAGCCAGTTGGGGTAGATGACCTTGATTTATTATAGAAATTTTGTAGATTCATGTGTCTAACAGAGAAATATACCTTATAGAAAAAGTGGGCTTCTCCTGGGTTTGGGAAACCTTGGTGAGATTACCTAACCTCTCCAGGCTTAGATTTTAGCTTCCCATCAATCAGACTTTCAAGGTTTACATTTTGTTTGCTTATGGAAAATAAAAGTTCTCGATGGTGAAAAATGGAGCATTTTGAGAAGGACATCAAGTGTCTCCTTGAAAACATGTGTTGATGAAATGTAAATGATGTTGTAAATGAATCAAACCCAATGGATTAATCAAATCATTAACATATCAATCATTAACAAGTGGATTTTATTTTTTAAAAATCCAATGAAACTGCTCCTGCAGACAGATCAGAAATTCATATATTATGCTGCCTTAAATCTTTTCTGGAACAAAGAAGGATATAAATAAATAAACATAAATTAATAATACAATAATAGCAATCTTGTCCCTCATTGTAATTTTAGATTTTAAAGTGAAGAAAAGACTTAGGTATGGAAAAAGATATTTCTGTTTGTTTGATGTACTCAATCTGAATACAGCCAGGGAGTTCCATATATCTGATACATGGCCACAGTTGTAGCTCCTAAAATCCTCACTCCCTGTTCAATTGCTTTCTTAGCCTCATGAAAATGAAATCTAGGAGGAAGCAACTCGCTTCTAAGGATACACTTAGAATTCATCTTTAACGTGCAGGAGATAAAAATCAGAGAATGCATTGCTCTACCTTTGCCATTTCATCAGTTTTAAAAGATTGTATATAAACAACAAATCTGAACATACAAAGGGGTTAGTTAATCAAAAAAAGATCAAAAGCAATGAGAATCTCTCCACATAGAACACGGTGGCATAGGGACAGGAGCTCTATACAGAAACGATTTGTCATGAACAGGTGAGGACAGAGAAAGTAAACAAAGGAGATAGCAATTCTAAAGAGTAGAAAGCTATTCACCAGGTCACACATCCCCTGCCCTTGGAATTAGGAAAGAAACCCACCATTCTGCCCTATGTCAGAATGAGGGAAAAAGCGTCTGCTGCCAGCTCTGCCTGCCTTTGTGCAGGGCATGGGAGTGGGAGTAGAGAAAGGGTGATGTCCTCCTCTTTCTGGTAACGCTGAAGGCTCAGTCAGTCTGCAAAGTGGCAGTTGTGGGAACTCAAGAAGCTCACTGTGCTATTCAATTAGAAGCAAAAATGTCAAATTTATTTTGGTCATCTCTCAGTAACCCCTCTCACTTGGCAGCCCCCCCTCTTTAATTTCACTCTCTTGCCTGGTTACCTCAATAAGAAGATGCCCCATTCTCTCTGGATCTGAGACTCTTGCCTCCCTCTCTCTCAGCTCTCAACAGAAAATATCCATGCCATGTCCTAGACCTATGAGACCACAAAGGTGTGCTCTCTGATATCCACACAGATAGGCTAGTAAGTGGTGCTTGTCTTGTGGGGAGAGCAGTGGGGCTTAGAGTGAACAGGGCGGCTCATCCTCTGTCGAGAGCAGGCAAGTTGAAGAAATTGCTAACCTCAGAGTTTGCCCAATGTAACGCTTATGTGGGGAGGCTTCCATCAGCTGGAACAGCTCCCAGTTCAAAACCTTTGCCAGGTCTGTTAAAGAACCTGATAAAGGCAGTGGAGTTCAGGTCTTAATGAGTATAATTTATATGGTGTGCTACCTCTCCCCTTGAACCTAACCCCCAAAAGGAAAATAAAAAGGATTTGCATTCTGAAGGGGGTCCTAATTACCTGAGATAAAAAGGATGTTCAGAAAACATATTTAGGACAGGAAAGAGGGTATGTAAGAAAATGTGTACCCTCAGGTCACATACTAGCCATCTACAGCAAAGCCATAGAATTGACACTCAAGTCACACTTCCATTTTCTGTCCTTGTACCCTGGCCCATTCTCATGGCACCTTTGCTTATAGCTCCCAGAATAATCCACTGAACATTCCTCTTCAGCCTGGAACGCCTGGCAGTCCCTGTCCATCATTTGGAATTGCATGGGAGATAGAAGCTAGAGGCAATTCTTTTATACTCAGAGCAGATGCTATTTGAGACTGAGTGAGGCAGGAGTGCACTCCAGAAATCTTCAGAAGGCCTTATTGACTCTCCACCACCACCATGGAAGTCCCATGTTAAGCAATCTCTTTATTTACACAGGAGGCCATGTTGCTATTTATCACCAGACCCCAAGGGAAAATTGATTCAGATGGCAAGGATGGTCAAAATGGACTGATCTGAGAGTCTGCAGGTCTGCATGCTAGTCTTAGTTCCTCCATTTCTTTGTTATGGAACCTTGGCCAAGTTATTTAATTTCTCTAGACCCTAGTTTTCTTACTGTTAAATAATCTTTCCAACTCTATCATTGTGGTGGGGTCAGAAAAGATAGTAATTAGGCCCATATATCAGAGTTGTGTGAGGTTCAAAATGAGATGCAATATGTATGTCTTGGGCAAACTCAACATCACTTCACACATGTACAGTCATTCTTCTCTGGGTTTTTCCAGAGTTAATGTCCAATGCTATGGAAAGTTGAGGAAGCCTGTTTTTGTGAATTTCTAGTATCCTCCTGAATCCAATGGAAAAAATCAGTCTACTTGTAAATCTGTATATTTCACATAATGGAGGATTATTTTTGTGCCAAAATAAAAGTTTTCTTATTTCAGAACTTGATGGAAATAAAATGAAGGCTGCAAGAACATTAAACGTTTAACCTATGATTTTCTTGCTCTTGAGAAAGATTTAAAAAAACAATGCATTGTGTTCTGTTGTCCTTTGTTGATGCATAATTAAAGATTTCTTTTTACCATCCAAGATAATTTCAAGTCCAGTAGGAATAAATATTACCACTCTGTTACAAATGTGCTAAATTCATGTTTTAATAAACTGAGTTTACTTACGCTGCTTGGTTCTTGCAAAATTAGAAATTATAAACATATGCTTTCCAGGAAAAGTAGTCATTTGCCTCGCTTTCATCTGGACTAAAATACGATCATTTCCCCAGCAAAGAGGAAAAGAAACTGGGCTATATTTAGCACTGCTTGATGATCCTGGGGCCAGCTGGCAGCGTAGAACGTAAAAGAGATTTGGATGCCGGGTGTGGAGATAGCCTCAAGACTGGACTCTTAGGGAAGGCCGCTGGGGCTCCCCACCTTTGGAGATCCGCAGACCACATCTATTTTTCTTCCTTGACTTGATCCTGAGAAGCCCAGCAGATAGTTAAATCTTATCAATGAAGTCGTGTTTTGAATGTATTAAGAGACTTCTTTTAAAGCATGGTGAATCCTTTATAAAGGAAATTGTCACTTCTAAGTAATAATTATTCTTCATTTTCATAATTATATATCTAGATTAAAGCTAGAAACGTATCTGAAAAAGGTTGCCAATGCATAGAAAAATGTTGCTCAACAAATAAGAATTCTGTTTACAATGTGGAGTCACATCGCTGTCATTAATGGAAAGTGACTACAGTCTTTGTTTTAATAAAAAGCACCAGGTGAGTCCCTGGGACTGGCTTCCAGCAAAGAGGGGCATATCTGACGGAAGAGGGCAAAGGCAGCTTCCTAGAACAGAAAACTGTCTACCTGAACCATCTGCATTCCAAGAATTTTTCTACCCAGTTAGTGAGCCCTAGGGAGTGAGCAAGTTTGTATGTTCATATTTGTGTATGTGGGCCTGTGTGCATGCATGGGTAAGCATGCCCAGATGTGTGCATGTGTGTGTATTGATTTGTATGCAAGTGTGTATACTTTGTGGGCTTGCCTGTGTGGTTGTGTGCATGTGTATAAGAGTGTGTGTGTATGTGTGTACCCACATGTAGATGCCTACATCTGTCTGAAGGCAGTGAGTGGACAGAGGGAAGGAAGGAAGCTCTCTTTTATCCTTTCTTTCAGTGCAGATCAGCTTCTACAGCTGCAAAGTTAATGAGTCTGGCATGGTGCCTTTTCTAAAGTATAACTCAGTTCCCAGACTCACAGAATTAGAGGGAAAGCAAAGGAAGAAAAAAGAAGATTAGTAGGTTTAGTGGAAGGTAAGTTGCTATTACTATATTCTATAAACATAAAATTGTCCCATTAAAATGATTCTGAGTTAGTGTGATACAGTCCTAAGGAAAAAGGTTTATGAAGAACCTCCTCAGAGATGAGGAGAAAACCTCAAAGAACAGTTAGCATTGATTAAAAAGCCATGGCCTGGAGGGCTGAGGGCAACACTGGCCTTGGAAACACAGTTCATGCTGAGTGATAAGATAGTGAACAGTTCCATGTAAGCCAGCTGGCTGGTGCTGGGCTTCACAACACAGCATTTGAAGAGGCTGCACGTCTTATACTTTAGATGCTGAGTTTTATTTTAGCAGCCCAGGATTTGAATTCCTAGCTCCATTACTTACTTGCAGAGAGACTTTGGGCAAGTTCCTAAATTTTCTCTGAACCTCAGCTTCTTCATCTATAGAATGGAGATAGTGATACCTTCCTCTCAGGCGTGTTGTGATAAATTAAATGAGATAAATCAAGGCTCATGAAATGTCTTCCCCTTTCCTTTATGGATTCTATACTTTGGTGAGTAGTTTTATAAGAAATAGCTGTCAAAAAAGAGGTTCCCTTATATTACCTAGTTATCACTCCCTGCAGCAACGGTCAGAAAATTCAGGAGCAACAGAGTCATTTGAGTTATGGCCATCTTTAATCTAATCAGGATCAATCAAGAATCATTTAGCCCCTAGTGCTATGTGTGTTGTGTCCCTGGGGGTCTCATCCCTAGTCAACACACATTTAGTCAGTGGTATGTAGATGAGGGGATGTCAAGCAAGAAAGGGCACTGTGGTTCCAGGGTCAGGAGACACCACTGGCCCTTCTACTCCTGATTATTAATCTCTCTAGATTTCTGTCAGCAGAACAGTGCCTTTTACAGAAGACACCAGCTTTCATGTCATGTAGGAGTTAAGAGCATGGCTTTTTGCCTTAGCCTGCCTTGATTCAAATCTTGGCTCTGAAGATTACCAGCTAAATCATCTTACCAAATTATTTAGTCTCTCTGGCTTCAATTTCCTCATCTGTAAAATTGTAATAATAATAATGCTTACATTAAAAGATTGGATTAAATACATTTATATGTGTAAAGCGACTGGCTCACAGTAATTAACAAACATTTGCTTTGACTATTAGATGATGATGGTTATTATAAAAAAAAAATTCCTGATGCTGGTCTGTGGGCATATCTTTGGTCTGCTGAATGCATTTGAGGAGACATGAAACTATGAAGCCTGAAACATTTTTGGATAATGTATCCCACAGTCCTAGAGCCAAAAGTGCTTACAGCTACCCAAGCCAACAACCTTAAAAATAATATCTAGACCAAACTGAAAAGGAAAAAATTACAGGAGATTGTTTCTTTATAGCAGCCTGGCAATATTGGTTTATATTCTCCTATATACTCAGTGGGGGAAAATAAGGAATGTTTTTCTATTACTTTTTTACTTCCAACCAGTCTTCGTCTCCAAACTCACAATCAATCAACATATCCATCAAGAATCTTACTGCCGGCCGGGCGCGGTGGCTCAAGCCTGTAATCCCAGCACTTTGGGAGGCCGAGACGGGCGGATCACGAGGTCAGGAGATCGAGACCATCCTGGCTAACCCGGTGAAACCCCGTCTCTACTAAAAAATACAAAAAAAACTAGCTGGGCGAGGTGGCGGGCGCCTGTAGTCCCAGCTACTCGGGAGGCTGAGGTAGGAGAATAGCGTAAACCTGGGAGGCGGAGCTTGCAGTGAGCTGAGATCCGGCCACTGCACTCCAGCCTGGGCCACAGAGCGAGACTCTGCCTCAAAAAAAAAAAAAAAAAAAAAAAAAAAAAAAAAAGAATCTTACTGCCAATGAAATGAAGAACATATTTTCCTTTTATAATCAAGCTGTATGGTCTAGTGGTTAAAACTACAAGCTTTGGAGTTAACTGCATCTGAGTTTGATTTGAGACAAATTACTTGAACTCTCTGAAAGTCCATTTCCTCATCTTTCAAATGGGGTAATGATGGTGCCTGCTTTGCAATACTGTTGTGAGGATTACCTGATAAAATGCACATAAAGCTCTCAGAACAGGGTCTGGAATTTACTAATCATTCAGTAACTCTTCATTTCTACAACGTTTTGAAAATAGTGCCAAGTGGGGCTTGGGCTTGGGAGCCGGAAGTCCACAAATATGAAAGGCATCAAGTGAAGTTGTGAAGAACCTGGCCAGCCTCCAGACAGGAAAACTCATCACCCTCATCTCAGAAAACAAAGCCCACGCAGAGGTTGTCCTTCCCAGCATGTCTTCCTCTAGGGCAGGATCTGTAAAACCAGGAGCGGGACTGGCTACATAATTTGCAGGGCCCAATGCAAAATGAAAATGCGGGACTTCTTCAGAAAGTACCAAGGATTTCAAGAAGGCAGCAACAAAGCATTAAACTGAGTGTGGAGCCCTGCTGAGCCCAGGATCCTATGCAGCTTCTCAGTTTGCATGCCCCTGGAGCTGGCCCCTAGGAGTGAAGGAGAGTTGGGGGGAAGGTGATGGGAGAGAAAATCAATTCTACCTTAGGAAAAAAATTCAAGTTCATTTTAGAGCACAAGAGCCACATTCAAATACACCCACATTGGAGCCCACCTGGGGACACACATTTCATAAACCTGCTTCTTGAGAGGTGTGTCCCTCACTGTGTGGAGGACAGGCAAGCCAGGGGCTGCTCATTTGTTTAGCTTTGCAGTTGCCAAAAGCAAGGCCAGCATTTTAGGGCCACAGTGCAAGATAAAATTTATAGGCTCTTTCCAGCAGCCTGTGCTTTACTCAGGGTTAATCCGGTATATTAGAGGAGCAGCAAGGACGTGTGAAAGACGCCTTGGAAGGGCTCCATGTCGCAGCCTTGACTCCTCATAAAACGGACTGTCCCCACCAGTCCCTGGCACAACTTCTACAATACATCAGCCTAAGGAGGCAGAGGCAGGCTCCCTGCCAGTCTCCCAGGACTCACTTCATTTGCTGTGGTTGAAGCACCAGTACTGACTCCCCTGAGGACTTTCAGGTTTTCCAGCAAATTCCCGGCCTGGGATGGAAGACAGCAAGGGCTTTGTGGGAATATGTCCTGGGAGCAGGGGAAAGGAAGGCCTCTGGGGTTGAGGAGCTGCAGGGGTAGGCACTGGAGGGAAGAGACGTTGAGAGAATGAGACCGGGCAGGGCAGGTTATTAATCAACACACCGCTAAGTCTCCTTGCCAAGAATACTCACTCCTAAGCTGCCAAAAGACCTGATGGAGGAGTTGCTATCTGAACTCCAAGCAAGTATTCACTCATGTGGTTAGTTAGAGCAATTAAAAACAATATGCAGGTTATGGTAGAGAATAATGCATCCCATGGTCCAAAGTCCTTTCAAATACCAATGATTGATGATGCATCAGCTCATTTGTGTAATATGAGGAATGGTATTTCAGTTTTTCAAGACATGGAATGGAGTTCCTCCCCCATATTATCTCAAGAGCTGCACCAGTAAAGAAATATTCCTGTGCCTTTTTATGTCATTTTGACACTTGGAATGAATTGACAAGACCCAGCACAATTCATCTCTTCTTCAACCCTTTGTTGCAATATCCATGGGATTCAGCTGTGCAGCTGAGCCAGCGAATGGTGTATGCTAATCCAGGTTTACTGAGATCTGAAATCCAGGTGTGTGCTTCTGAGCTTATATGCGCTGGAAATTTTTCTGCAGAGTTTGTTGCAGTCTGTGTAAGGCAGAATTGGAAAAACTTGGCTATAAATGACACCTGCATGATAGATAAGCAGGCTCCTTTGTGGAAAGGGCAGCCCATTTTTAAACAGGGACTGGATAGAGATAGAGGATTGCTGGAACTGTGCTTACCTCTTCTTTTGGCCATTGTAACTTTGTTTCTGAAGAATATTTAGGACCTTTATAAGAATATTTTACTCTTGCCAAGAAGAAGCAGGTTTCTGAGGCTTTGGGGTTTTCAAATTATGGTTTCTCTGTTAATTTTTCAAAAATTAGTATCTTGAAAAAGTATTTTAAGAAGGTTTTGCTTCAAAGATTCTTGCTCCCTTAACACAGTAATTCATGGCTGACATAGATTGTAGAAGACCCTTAGAACTCCTCTGAATAAAGATACTAGAAACCATAACAAATAGGATGAACCTATGCAAGATGTGCTTTTAAATCATTCTGTGAATCAAAGCTATTTAACAAACTCTCTACCAAAAGATTATTGAGAAAAACTTCTTTGCATTGGTTGGAACATCCCAAAATTAAATATAATTTATAGTTACATTGCAAACAATTGTGTGTTCAAGTGAGAGGCTAATGTAAGTCAGAATAATGAACTGCATAATCTGTTAGACTATTAAAGGTGATGAAGTATGTTTTTACATCAACTGTTTATCGTAAGAAGCACAACGAATTGCAAAGATTATTAAATCCAGACTGCTGTCCACAGTGATGGTAAAGTTGAGGAAACCTGGGAAAGAAGTTGGGTCCACAGGGAAATGCTAGGCCAGGCTTTACCTGTTTTACAGCCTTGACAACCAGCTCGCCTCTCCTCAGGGTCGTTTTGGCCCTGGAACTGGTCCTTTCCAGGGTAAGCAGGGGAGAGTTAGGCTGAAGAATATTTTGTTGATGGATTTACTATAAATGTACTCAATCTGGTAATGATGAACATTTTGATGTTTGTTGATCATCCTAACATTTTGAACATCCTGGTCTTTTGTTACTATAAACAATGCAAAAAAGAACAACTGCATATGTATGTCTTGTACACTTTTTGGGTTTATATGTCCTTAGAAGAGCCAAATTCTTGTTACGTCAATGTGTATGTGTGTTTCCTACTGCCAGTTTGCCTTCCAAAGAGGTTGTACTAATATATACACCTGCCAGAATTTTATGGGAATATCTATTACTTCACACACATGCCAACACAGCATGCTATTCAACTTTTGGATCTTCATTCATCTGTTAGGTGAAAATGGCATCTCAGGATAGTGTTCATTTGCATTTATTTTCTTATGAGCAAGCCAAATATCTTTTTATAGGTGAGAAGGCGATTTTGCAATTTGTTTTTCTGTAAACTCCATTCATGTTCTTCATTTCACTCTTTGGTTGCTGGTCTTATTAATTTTCAAAAGCTCCTTATATATTAACAAAGTTATCCCTTTGTCTATCATGTATGTTTCAACTACTTTCCTTAAGTTTTCACTTGGTACCTTTGTTAAGGTATTAGTGCTTTATTTTGCAATGCAGACATTTTATGCAGTAACATTTTCAACCATGTTAAATGTGCTAATTTTTTAGAATGGAGTAAGGACACTGTGGAATAATAGTGAGAAATGCCACTCATTCAGTATGTGAGGTGCTTTTCCTCAACATGGTGACTTCCAGAAACATCTGAACAGGTGTCACCACGTCTGCCATTTCACACGCCATCCATGGCTGTCATACGTCGCGTCTCCCAAAAAACAGACTCTGAGGCAGCACTGTATGTGTAGGAAGTTTATTGTGAATTGCTTCTGGGAACAGCATTAGTCTGAGGAAAGCAGGGAAGGGGGCCCTCAACTGATCCCGTAGGGGGCCCTGGAGCTGGGATGGCCCTTCAGAGGTGTCTCAACTAAAGCCAAGGTGGAAGGGGCTTGTACTTCGCATAAATCTGTTCTTGAATGAGGGATGCCTCCAGGGAGGGAAGGCACCCTTGGGTGTGGCAGCTCCCTTCAGCTGAGGACAATTCCCCAAGAGGGACTAGGCTGTGAGACGTCAGTTGCAATGCTTCCAGCAACTGGAAAAAACCCTTGGTCCCGAAGGGCCTGGGTGGCATGCCCAGTACTCACTCCACCGCCTCTTCCGGCTGCCCCCTACCAATTTAGACCGAGTTCTAGAATCTTTAGGCTTCAGAGCTTTGCCAACTTATGCTCTTTTCAGATTTACACTGTTTAAGTACCTTTTTAGTGCAAAGAGGGCCAGTCACACAGCCATTGGCCTGAGAGTTTTTTCCTCTCTTCTCTCCTGGGGTCTTTATGGTTCTTCGACACCTTGCACAGAGATGTGAAAATGCTGTAAAAAGGTCCCATGCTTGCAAATAAAGTGAACCAGACACAGTAATTAAAGAGATGAAGATGGCTGCAAATTTAGGGCTTTTAGGAGATTTTGGCTGATGTGTTTCAGCAGTGATGGAAGGAGAAACAGGATTGCACTTAATTAGCCCCAAGTCCCAGGAGGCCTTTGCTTTTCCATGCCTGTTACCCGCTGAGCGCCATCACACCGCTGAGCTGGAAGCTCCTTTCTGGACGGTTTGATAGGCATTGCAAATCCTCTCAGAGGGCCCCTTTCAGAACCCACAATAGCGCGCCTAGCAAAACATCACCACATGTGCATAGTACCACTTCCTTTTTAGGGCTGCTGGCTCTTACTGGAATCAGGTTTTCCTGGTGCTTGCTTTGGCTCCTGGCCACCAGCTGCTCCTGTGCCTGGAACAGGGCAGACAATGAAGAGTGGAGACCGTAGCAGCTGCTGCTGGTGCCCTGCCCACATCCCCTGGGCAGGCCCTGCTCTGTAGGCTCCCAGGGCTTTGCTCGGTTCTCAGAGTTAATGACCCTGGAGGCAGCCTCATTCAGTAACTTGGATAAATACCCCAGCTTCCCTACCCCTAGAGTGGGGCCAGTCTGAGGCTTGCTGTATGGAGTTCCCCAGGCTTTCCGGCAGGATTGCATCCCGCTTGCTCACAGGAAAACCTGCTTATTAGCAGACTGTATTTTGGCCTCCTTCCTTTCCCCCACTTCTCTCCCCTACTCCCCTACTCCCCTACTGCTATTTCCTGGGATCACTTCCCAACTCAACTACCGGCTCTCAAATCCTTATCTGCCAGAGCCAGACAAGTGTCAAGGTGTAAACGTTGCCAGGCAAAGGGTTCCATCTGGGAAATCGTGTTGAAAAGTATATGTCCTGCCTTCTCCCCCATCTTGTCCATCCGAAGCAAAAACGTCCAACCAACCCGAAACAAGCAGACAAGAACAACAGCAATAAAAAAATCAGTAACATCTGTTATGTTGTCCACAAAGGACATGTCCTAATTGTCTGAACTGGTCTATGCAAATGTGTTAGTTCTTACACTGCTGGCTTCAAAACTACTTTCCAGGCAGAATTCCAGTTACTGATTCTTAACTTGCGGTTTGCATAATCTTCCTGATTCTTGACATCACACCCAGCGCATTGTCAGCTTATACCCACCAGGATAGAAGGGAAAGGGGGTCTTTGGTGATGAGTCCAGTATTACTTCCAGCCACTCAGAGCCTGATTTTGATGAACTGCATCTATGAATGTGCAATTATTTTCTCTATGTCCATATCAATACTCTGAGCTGATAGAGATTAAAAGGGGAAAACAGAGCTCCAGAGTTTTACAACTCCTGCTGGAGTTGCAATGTGTGTTCCTATCTGTCTGTTTGATTGGAAATTCAAATCATCTCACATTTCAGGCAATTGGTAGCCTCATAAGATACCAAATCTGACAGTTTATGGCTCAATCTGTGTCTTGCTGTCTTTAAAGGAAAGGTAGTAAAAATTGAAATTATGGAAAACAGATAAATGCCAAAGTCCTGGGATAGTGCATTTTATAATGATCACATCTGCTGCAAAGTGCCTGAAAAATGGCTTTGGAAGGCCGCCGGTGCCGCAGAGCAGCTCACACAGTGAAACAGAGCTGGACAGGAGAGGACATGAGATGTGAGCATTTCCCACCACATATTCACCTTGTGTTGATGAGTGTGACTGCTCCTTTCTCCCTTTTGTTTTTTGTTGCAGCTGTTCGACATCTTTCAAAGCACGTGAGATTCCTGTCTATCTCCGCCCAGCTTAGGAAGGAAAAAGGAAATGGACAGGCGCAACAGTCAGCGGGGCTGGTGTGTGTGCCGGGGAGAGAGAGGTGGAGAGAAGATGTGCAAATCGCAGCAGCTGCTCTGATTTTTGTGGTTATCATTTGCTTTGATATTGGATCCTTGTGGCAACTTTGTCTGCCTGGTAGGTCGGGGGGGGGGGGCAAATTAGAATTTCAAGCCTTAATTATATGATTTGAAATGATAAAAATAATCATGAGAAAGAATTAATAATAATTGTTAAATTAAGTATGAACCAGGGACTGCACTCAGTGCACTATGCAGAATATTTTACTTAATTCTAACAACCCTCAGGGGGAGCTATTAATATAGTAGCATTCCCATTTTAAAGATGAGGAAATCAAGGTTCAGAGAGAGCACAGGACACGGTCAAATGAGGTCCAGGTGATCGGACTTCATGTGCAGTGGTCTGATTTGAGTTAGAGCTGTGTTCAATCTAGAGCAACTTTTTCCCAACCAAGGGAGGGAATGGAGTGATAAGCCTTGCCTCTCTCCTTCCTAGGTGTGCCTTTTTCCACCACCCAGACTCCTGGTCTCTTCTTTTTCACTCCTACCTGCCTAGCTGGCTGTCAAGTCCCTTCTGCTCATTAAACTATGAATAGCTCACAATGCTTGACAGGAGGCTTCTTTCAGGGGTTTTGCATTTTCACCTGAAACCCCACGCTAAAACCAATGAGCTCCAAGGACCACTTCATGGTGTTAAGGGATTGTTGGACAGCTGATCTTTGTATTAATTTGGGTTCCTTCACAAGCCAACTCTGTGTCAAGAATGTATTGGGAGGTGAGGGAGACCCTGGCAAGGGATTGAGGGAGTGGAACAAGAAAGGGAAGGCAGCCATCGAAACTTGCTGTAACCTTTGTGGGCTAATGGAGTTTAATCCCCACTGAGAAACCCTGGTAGACATCTGCTCTTATGAGGAAGCATACACCTCAGAATTATCCTGTTCAAGGGGCCAGGAAACTTGCATATTTATATATATTCCCCTGGTTGTGGTTGAGGGCTGCTGTGTTGGGGAGTGTTAATTCCCAGCAGCTTCTGGCCTGGCATACAGGCAGCAACATAAGCTTCCATGGCTGGAGAAAGCCTCAGGCAGAGAGAAGCAGGTGCTGGCACTGGGAAATCAGGTTAGAAGTTACTGGCACAGAAAGGGCCAGGGGATATAGACAGGCATTGGGCTACTGCCTGACCTGCTGCAAGCTTCCTTGGAGTTCTTAAAACCACAGGCCTTGAAGTTAGGAGTTTCAATCTGAATGGGCATCTGCCTTAGCTTCTAGAGGACACCAACATGTTTTTGCCTTCTAGGCAAAAAGACAGTTAAAAGAACAAAGGGCGATTATTGGACACAACTGGACATGGTGTTCAGTGTGTGTGTGATAGTGATGGTTATATAACTGTCTTCTAAACTTGAAGAAAATAAAAATGGTACCAGCTGGGGCCGGGTGTGGTGACTCACGCCTGTAATCCCAGCACTTTGGGAGGCTGAGGCAGGCGGATCACGAGGCCAAGCGATCGAGACCATCCTGGCTAACACAGTGAAATCCCATCTCTACTAAAAATACAAAAAAAAAAAAAAAAAAAAAAAAATAGCTGGGTGTGGTGGCACGTGCCTGTAGTCCCAGCTATGCAGGAGGCTGAGGCAGGGGAATCACTTGAACCTGCGAGGTGGAGGTTGCAGTGAGCTGTGATCACACCACTGCAGTCCAGCCTGGGCAAGAGAGTGAGACTCCATCTCAAAAAAAAAAAAAAAAAAAAAGAGGTACCAGTTTTGTGTAGTTCAAGTATTGTCTACAGCTTCCCTTTTCTTCTTAAGAAGCTTTGATTTAAAGGCCAGAAGATCCTATTATTGCCTCTAAGTCTTTTATAATACAGTTGAAATTGTCTACTGCTCTGCATGACAGTAACCAATTCTAGGTACTCTACTTTTTAATGCATGCATTTATTTAAGTGACAGTAGTATGGGGTCTCTGTGTTTGATTCTATATGACTACTTTAAATGATAGTTACAGCATTTTTTTATCTACTCATTTTAATGATTCTTTTGTGAAATAAATGGGTAGCAAGCATTCTCTACACAGAAAACGTTGCAGCCTCTATCTGAACCAAAATGATTTTTTAAAGAAGCAAAATAACTAATTCATGCACTACACAGCTGTTTTTGGAAAGAGTAGTTATTTGGCTGAATTTAAATGCTACCCTCTTCTGCAAATTACTTGTGTGTGTATGTGTGTATGTATTTGCATAGTACAGATAGATATTAGCTATTGTTATCCATTAACAAATAATAGGCCATTAAGAAAATTTCTAAAAAGTGTATCTGTACTGGATATCTGTGAGGATTTGGGGGAGGTTGATCTCTCCGACATTCATTTCTGTTTTATTTTGTTGGAATGTCCCCAATGTGTGTAGATATTTGTAGCTTGGTCTTTCATCTCCACCTTCTAAGAGGAAGACCAAATGCATTACCTAGGCTGGGGCAATTGAAAGTTCCAGGTAAGATTTCACAGCTTGAGCCAGCAATACAAAGAGAAAGTTTGGTGCACATCCCCTTTAGGAGCCTCAAGTGAGAGTGATGGTGGATGTACAGTGGCGATGATCACAGAAGTAGTGTTCAGCCATAATGGTGTTCTGGTGATTTTGTTTCCTGTTTATTGTCCCTCTGGAGTTGCCTCTATATATTCACTGAAATAACAATTGAGAGATTGCTCTGAACCAGTTACTATTTAATATTTCAGATGTGTGGGATACAGAAGTAAACAAAACTGATATAGTCCCTGGAATCATTCCTAAAAATAATCATAAATCTCTCTCTTTGCACCTAGGACTTTGCAAAGTGATGTTACAGGGTCTCCCAACAAGAGGCAGAATCTAATTTTCTTTTAACGCTTTTGGAGTTGAATTTGGGTTGGCTAATGGAACAGTCACAAATGTGACATACTCAGAGGTATGAAGGGTAATTGCTCACTGTAACCCTGTTGTGCCAGAAACGCTGAGCACCATATGAATAAGCCTAAGTGGGCTGATTAGAGGATAAGGGGTCACATGGAAAAAAGTTCAGCAGCCCAGCCAAGGGTCAGCCTGCTCTCTGCTGACCCCATTGATAAACTCAGATGAAAACGCTTCAGTCAAGATCAACCAAGCCTGCCCCAGATCAGAGGGACCACCCAGCTATGGGCAGCTCTCATTGCCAAACTATAGAATTATGAACTATATAAATTGTTGCTGTTTTTATACACTAGGTTTTGAAATGATTTATTACTCAGCAAGGGTCTAGTGGGTGGGTAGTCTAATATATATATATTATATATACATGTAACATATATATATAAAAAAATCTAAGCTAATGAAAACTGCTATAAACATTTAAGAAGAGAAAGGAAGAAGAACAATCAGGAAAGCATTTTCTTAAAAACATACTTGTAAAAAGTGAGGGACTGAGCCTGTGGATGCCTGCAGAACAGCTGTTTCAGAGAGGGGAGGCAGTAAGTACAAATATTTTGAGGCAGGAGCATGCTTGGTATATTCAGGGGAAGATGAGCAGGCTAGATGTGAACTAAGAGAAAGCCAGAGAGTAAGGAGGGAAATGCAGTGAGAGAGTGATATGGTTTGGCTCTGTGTCCCCACTATAATCTCATTTTGAATTGTAGCCTCCGTGTGTCAAGGGAGGGACCTGTGATCTCCACGTTTCGAGGGAGGGAGGTGATTGGATTATGGGGCTGTTTCCTCCATGCTGTTCTCATGATAGTGAGTGAGTTCTCAGGAGATCTGATGGTTTTATAAGGGCCTCTTTCCTCTTCACTTTCTCTTCTCTCTCCTGCTGCCTTGTGAAGAAGGTGCCTGTTTCTCCTTCCGCCATGATTGTAAGTTTCCTGAGTCTCCCCAGCCATGTGGAACTGTGAGTCAATTAAACTTCTTTCCTTTATAAATTACCCAGTCTTGGGCAGTTCTTTAAAGCAGTGTGAAAGTGGACTAATACAGAGAGGTAGACAGGGACCAGTAATTACCGCAGAAGATGGAACACTGAATGCATGTTTTCAGAATAAAAGTGTGTGCTGAGACACATCGAGTGCCTGAGCACCACCTGTGCTTGGCCAGACCAATGGTAGAAAATGATCCAGGAAGTCAAAATGAGCAGGTTCAGCCATCTGGAAGGGTGTGAAAGTGGTATGGGGGTGGGGAGGGGAGGCAATGAAGCAATTGAAAAAAGAACAGTTGAAAAATATAATGGACAAATAAATGTATTTATATTCTACTAACTCTTTGCTTCCCGTGTACAAATCAACAACTTTGCAGATATTTTTCCTCCAGGAAACCTTAAAATCACATATTAGATGTCCCTTACTGCATGCTTTTACATGCCTTTCCTCACCTCTTATGTAGTGATTAGTGTGTAACTAGAGACATTATTTTTAATTTTAGGCCAGGCATAAAGTAATTAGAAAGATAAATCTGTTACCTGAAAGAATCGATCCTTTTACTCATTGCAATGTCAAACTGAATTTTTTTATCCAAGTCATTCACTCTGTGAGAGATTATACTAAGTTTTCTGCATTATTTTCAAGTTGCAAATTATAAACAGGAAAAATTAGTATAGTATAAACACTACTGAGTTTACATATGGCAGAAATTCAGTTCTGCATGGTTAGCCTCATTCATCAAAGAACACTTCAAACGTGAATCTAGACACATATAGTTTTGTAACAGTAAGGTACTAAGGAATATCCTGGTATTCTAAGAGGGTTTAACCACCTTGACCATTCCCCAGGAGTATAAGACGTTCAGTACCATGTGGCAAGTGAGGGCCAGGGACTGTGTACAAAATGGTTTCAAGAGTCAGAGCTAGTAATGTGTGTCTGAGTACAGTGGCAAGGCAGAAAAGACCCAGAGTAGTTATCTGAAATTAAATGTTAGAGCCACAAGATTGAGGCTCCCTGAAAAAACCAAAATGGGCAACCAAACAGTGGGTTGCAGGGTAGTCTGAGGATAATGGGGGTCAGTAAATAGGTCCTTCTGTGTTTTTCACTTGATGCCTAGGGAAATAAGATCTAAAGAAGGAGTTGGAGGGGCCTATATGGGACCAGGGATGCTTTTCTAGGGAAGAAAATGTAAATGTGGGTACAGATGAGCTAGGGTATTTCCTATTGCCTGAGGATGATTCAATGAGAAGACCTAGTATAGACGGTAAGTGGAGAACACCCAGCCTCGTTGTCCTCGATGGAGAGCAGGACTGAGACAGCTTCTGGCGGACAGGATAGCTGTGGACACATTGTAATTGTGCCGCAGATGCTGTAGGTTTTCGGTTGTGCACTTGGTTTCAACTTGCATGGGCTCTAGAGACAGTGCTATCCAACAGAGCTTTCATTGATGATGGAAATGTTCTGTATCTGCATTGCCCATTAGAGTAGCCACATGTGACTGCTGAGTATTTGAAATGTGGCGTATGTGACTGAAGAGTTGAATTTTGAATTTTATTTTAATTAATTTGAATTTAATTCATTTGAATTTAATTAATTAAAATAACAATTCAAATTTGAATAGCCACATGTAGTTTAAATGGCTAACAACCCTATTGGCCAGCACCACTCTAGAACATTTACTTTTTAGGGCCTCTGCCCCTGATCTGGTGATGGGGATTTTATGGGAGTTCAGGGCCTCCATGAAAGCTGACTGTCTGTTTTGGTCTCTTTAAGAACTAGAATAAAGCCTAGCGCAGCGTAGATGCTCAGTAAACATTTGTTGAATACATGAATTAATTAACTGAGAGAAGGGCTATCAATCACATGTAACACTCCAAGATCAATATTTATTTCCAAAGTTTTACCAAATTGCCTTCATCTTGGTTTCCCTTAGGGAATGTCTCCTTAGTCAGGGTGATGCATACCAAAGCTTCCCTTCGAAAGCTTCTTGCTAAGGACAGGACCACAACAGTGAATCTCCATCCTGACTGGCTTCAGATGATTCTCCCAACTCAGGCTTAGTTGTTACATATTTTAAAAGGTGCATATTGTTTGCAACATTTGTGGAAAATTATACTGAAAGACTAAGTTAATATATTGTAAATTCTCTCACCCTACAGAGTACCAGGATCTAGTTTTTTACCATGTGAAAATGGCCATAATAATTGCCATTGATTATGTGCCAAGCACAAAACTAGACACTTTGTAAGTAGCACTTCTAATCATTATGACAATCCTGTAAATAAAAATGTCCATCTCTCTATTACTGATGAGGAAAATAAGGCTCAGAGATATTTAGTTTACTTGTCCAAGGTTACACACCTTTCAAGTCGTTGAGCTCTGTGTGCCTTCAAAATCCATGCACTTTTCAGTGTACCCCCTTGACTCAAAACACCGTTATTGCATCCTTCAAGGGACCCAAGAGCCTAGGAATGTAGAAGAGAAATAAAGTTCACTGCAAATTGTTTGTTTTAGGAATATGTAACTAAAGAAACAAACAACCTATTATCTTAATAGGCTCCTTTTTGCGTGGGCCCAAATATAATTATGCATACTATGGAAATGATAGCCACCTAAAGCATAGTACTGCCCAGTGGAAGAAGGTGGTATTTATCCTAGATGATGAATTACCCCCTTAGATAATAAATCTGAGAGAGGTTTGTGAAGGATGACCTAGAAGAAAGACAAGAGTTTCCATTAGGAAGCTAGAGAGCAGGGTAGAAAATTATTGTGGTAAGTTTATTTATGTTACCACTTTGGGCTTTTATGAGAAATCCTAAAAGCCACATCTCTGGAGCTGGAAACTTGGCAGAAAGACAAAATAAAATGTCCCATTTCTATCCAAGGAGTTACTAACATGATGGCCACGGGAGTCATTCCCTTTCCAGAAATGATTGAGCCGAGCATGTTGTAATTAGAAGGGAGAAACAAACCTAGAATCCAGTCAAGATGACTCTCTTGTCTCTCACTTGCTGCCAACTTGCAGCACCTGCTGGGAAGGCCAGTGCTTTGCCTCATTTTCATCAGGACTTGGCTAATAGACCAGCAAGCTATACAACGTCCAGCTCTGAATGGCCTTGTTTGAGAAGAATTGAAGACAGGAAAGAAGAAATCTTCAGGTCACGGATCCTATTCTTCCTTTTATATGAACTAGGAAGCAAGTCCGGAGGGGGTAGACTTGTTAAAGGACCTCATGTCAATCTCCAGCATCCAAGTCCAATCCTTGAATAATGCCACTCTTCACAGCAAATCTGACCATGACTCTTGCTCCCCATTGCCTTAGTCCTCTCACCCTGGCTATAATTTTTGTTATATTCTTTACTTTTCCCAATACTTTTCTACAGGCATAATTGTTCATGAATTTCAGTGCTGAGAAAGTGCTTGCCTGCTATTTGGCATCATCATTGTCATCTTCCTAATCACTACCAACCCCTAGCACCTAGCGGATCGCAGTTATTTAGAGACTACAACTGTTTGATGAGCCTGCTGAGATATATTGATAACTCATTTGAAGTAAGCATATGCCATAGATCTCTAAGAAGCTTCTGGTAGAGAGGGGTAGGAACTATACAACTACAGATGCCATAATGTAGTTATAATGGTTGCTGTAGCTAGTATTTATTGAGCATTTACCAGGTACCATGTTAAACATTTTGTATGTACGATCTCCCTTAATTCTCAAATTCTACCTACGAGGTGGCTAGTGGTATTATCTGCTTTTTCTGAATAAGGAAACTGAAATGGAGAGAGCTTAATAATTCGTCCCAAGTCATGCTCTGCTGACTCTTAAAGCTGAAGTTTTTCCATTACTGCATTCAGGGAGTTGTGTGCCAAGCACAGGAATTCTTTTGCACTTGAAGTTCCCCAGTTATATGAGACTCCCTGCCCTTTCCCCCACATCTCTCCAGGGATGGAACCTTGTGCTAGAGCAAGAAGTCCAGAGTCTGTGTTCCTGCCTGGGCCTGCTGGAGTCACTCAGTGGGCCTCCCCTTCCTCCCAAGGCCTCTCCTGACTCATTGTCCCCCAACCCCAAGGAAGCATGTTAATGCATGAATACAGGTCCAGATTGATACATGGGTGGATAGCCATCACCTACCTGGAGTGCCAGGGGCTTCAGGGTAGTTACCATGGTCAAAACTATTAGCTCTTCATGTCCATAACTGTGCCTTAAATTCTGTCATTAGCTGTATATCACAAGTTAGTTAAGATCTGCTATTTGTAAATACCCTCTTAAAAATGCCAGGATAAGTTCTTAACTCAGAAACCAGCAGGGTCTTAAAAGATCGCTTACTGTTTGGCATTTGAAGTGCACTTTTCCACCAAAGCCATTGGTGAGATTTCTACACTGGCCCACAAATCCTTCACTTTTTAACTCTAATATACCTGTCATTTGGTACTAGTAGTACTGTGGTACTATTTCAGCTCTGTCTAACTATGTCTGAAAATTGTTTCAATGGGAAAACGCAACAAGTTTCAATGCAAGATACTAGACACACAACCTTTCCTCTTACTAGTGGGACTGGGAACAGATTGCCTGGTATTCCCTAAGAGTGACAATAGGCATCCTTTGCTCTGGCCCAGATAATTGGCCCTGGAGTTTCCTGTCTTGGCACAGGTACCAAGCAGAATATGCTGGAGGCTGCTGTGCGTGGAGTTATGGGAATAATCAGAGAGGTGATGTTTTGGGGAAAACTGAACCTAAAGCCAGGTACATTACATAATTGGCAAACCTCATGTTATATAATCTGGCAAAACTCAATAAAATTAAATAACAAATATACCTCCCACTTGACCCAGTAGTGCCTGCAGAAATCTAGCCTCAGAAACACAATAATCTGTATATAAGGAGATACACACACATGTGCACACACACATACCCTGTGGTTCTATTTTTTAGTAGCAAAATCTGGAAAACAACATAAGTATCTATCAACAGGCAAATAAATTGTGGTACATATTTAACATGGAATATTATGCACCTATTTAAAATTCTAGTTAGAACTATATCTATTAGCTTGGAAGATGTCCATTCAGTATTGTCAAAAAGGAAATCTATAGGATAATATGCATATCATAAGTCAGATTTTGTAAAATGGGATCAAGAGCAGCTGAAAGCAAATAAACAAAAAAAAAATCTGCCCCCTCTATGTGTCTGTGATGTATGGTTGGTGTGAGAGTGGAGAACCATTTGGAACAACTTATACCAGGGCGTCAACAGTGGGACCCTCAAGAAAGTAGGGGCAGGGGGTTTATAAGACTTTACTCTGTGCCATTTTTGTTTGTTTGATTTATTTTGGAAGCACATGTTGCTTTTGTAAGGCTTAACTTTTTTTCTTAAAATGGTGAAATTAATGCTGGGCACGGTGGCTCATGCCTATAATCCCAGCACTTTGAGAGGCTGAAGCGGGTGGATCACCTGAGGTCAGGAGTTTGAGACCAGCCTGGCCAAGATGGTAAAACCCTGTTTCTACAGAAAATACAAAAATTAGCTGGGCCTGGTGGTGGGCGCCTGTAATCCCAGCTACTTGGGAAGCTGAGGCAGGAGAATCGCTTGAACCTAGGAGGTGGAGGTTGCAGTGAACTGAGATCACGCCATTGCACTCCAGCCTGGGCAACAAGAGCAGAACTCAGAAAAAAAAAAAAGAAAAAAAGAAAAAGAAGTTGAAATTAAAAATAAAAGTTGAAATTTAAAAACACAAAATGAAGGGTGAACGAAAGTACTGAAAACATTCCAAGCAAGGCTGTTTCAGTGTTTCATAGGCTGTGCCTTGGGCATGATTCGGAGAAACAGTTGGGGTTCCACAGCTGGCCTAGGTAGTAGCAGTGGTGGTCCTGGGCAGGTGTGATGGAGATAATAGTAATTCTTAGAGAGGCAGGAGCTCCAAACATACCTCTAAAAGCAGAGGAAGTAGGAATGAAATGGGGGAAACATTCCTGAAGAACGATACTTCTCCACCATATATATTCCTATAGGCAGAAAAATAATCTTATTTTGTGTCCATAGCTCCTGGCATCATACCTAAATCAGATATTGTCAGGATGCTCTGATCTGGGAGAAAAAAAACAGCTTCACCCTCCCCCCACCCCAAAACACACACACACACACACACACACAGACACACACACACACACACACACACAGACACACACACACACAGACACACACACACACACAGGTGAGATAGGCAGGTATCTGGGAGGGCTAGAAGATTTTCTTTGTATATGTAAGGCATTGATAAGATAGACAGAGGATCTTAGCTACGGATGACTCCTTGGAAGAGAGAGTTCACTAAGTCATTTATACCTTAAATAAGAATGAGCTCATCAGGATATTCTTTTATATTCCTTGCCCAGGATTTGGCAGAGTGACGAAGAAACATGCCAAATAGAGACTGAATAATAGTTCTGCTAGATGACTTATGTCTTGCTGAACAAACATTTCCCAGATCTGTTAGAGTATCAGAGCATCATCTTCCCTTTTCAATATTTTGACAACATAAAAATCATCATCATCATCATCGTCATCATCATCAATATCATCACCGTCATTGTCATCATGACCACTAAGGTGAATTGAGTGCTTGTGTTCCAGGCACTCTGCTAAAAGCTTTATATCCACTGTCTCATTTTATCTGCATAATATCCCTATGAGGTAAGACTCTATTATTATCTTTATTTTACACATAGGGAAATTGAGCCAGGATTCAAACACACTTTATTTGATTCAGTACCCATACTCTTAATAAACTTGGGAGGCAGTTGCTATTACATACTTGTTAGGGCTCAAACCAGCTCCCTGAAATCAAACTTCCATGAGTGTAAAGTGACGTATGTGGGTTCCCCAGAAATCAATTTCATTAGTCTATGAAGACATATCCCCAGATTGGAAACAGCCCTTATGAAAAGCTGCTGAGGATTTAGCCGATCATGAGCCTAACCTGAGCCAAGAGTGTGATGTCGCTATTAAAACAAGAATCTGACATTGATTCAATAGAAGTACAGGATTGTAATGTTATTAAGTAACAGGTCTGTCATACTCTATTGTTCAAAAACAAAATATCAGGAATATTTTTTCTTGTGGACAATACATTTTAAAAATAAGCACGTACTAACAACAGTGTGTTGGGAGAAGCATGACAAAGAATTTTCAAGGTACTCAGTGGTACTTACTCTAGGCCAGGCACTCTGCTGAGTTCTTTACATGCATTGTCTAATTAAATTTTCACAATGCCTGTAGAAGGTGTGTACTCTGTTTTTCACAAAAGAGAAAATGAGGATTAAGGTACTTAAGAAATGTGTCCTAGATTAAACAATTGATAAATGCAGAGCTGGGATTTCATACCAGGCTTGCCTGAAACCAGAGCCTAGGGCACCGTCTCTAGCCAGGACCCGAAAAATTGTGAGCTTCAAGCAACTATGGAGGAAGTTTAGGATGAGCCCAGAGAAAATAAGACTTTGGGGAGAAACCCACTGGTTGTCTTTGGTATCTGGGTAAATGTAAAACATAGATATGTTTTATTTAGTCCACATTGTTGTTCTCGTTTTTTCTTTTTAAAGAGAACTTTCCACAATGATTCTTTTTTTTTTTTTTTTTTTTTTTTGAGACGGAGTCTCGCTCTGTTGCCCAGGCTGGAGTGCAGTGGCTGGATCTCAGCTCACTGCAAGCTCCGCCTCCCGGGTTCACGCCATTCTCCTGCCTCAGCCTCCCGAGTAGCTGGGACTACAGGCGCCCACCACCTCGCCCGGCTAGTTTTTTGTATTTTTTTAGTAGAGACGGGTTTCACCGTGTTAGCCAGGATGGTCTCGATCTCCTGACCTCGTGATCCGCCCGTCTCGGCCTCCCAAAGTGCTGGGATTACAGGCTTGAGCCACCGCGCCCGGCCCACAATGATTCTTATTCCTACTTTGCTTAAAAAATTTTGTAGGCGGCCGGGCGCGGTGGCTCAAGTCTGTAATCCCAGCACTTTGGGAGGCCGAGACGGGCGGATCACGAGGTCAGGAGATCGAGACCATCCTGGCTAAGACGGTGAAACCCCGTCTCTACTGAAAACAACAACAACAACAAAAAAACACAAAAAACTAGCCGGGCGAGGTGGCGGGCGCCTGTAGTCCCAGCTGCTCGGGAGGCTGAGGCAGGAGAATGGCGTGAACCCGGGAGGCGGAGCTTGCAGTGAGCTGAGATCCGGCCACTGCACTCCAGCCTGGGTGGCAGCGAGACTCCGTCTCAAAAAAAAAAAAAAAAAAAAAAATTTTGTAGGCAATACCAGACCTTCATTTTTAGCCTTGAGAGCTGCAGAGCATCTTTCCCCAGTCAAAGGGCATAGACTTGCCACTTTATTATAGTGCCCACAATGTCTTACAAAATCTTTCACGTAATTCTTTTAAGCCACCCATCTGGGTCCAGGGGAAAAGGAAGGAAAACTGTGTTCTGTTGAGCTCCAGCAAGTAGAAGGGAGGCCAGTTCCTTCAGCAGAGAAGCCCTTTCTATAAAGTGGTGCAAGTTACCGGTTTAGACCAAAAACTTCGTGAGCTTGTGAGGTTCCCATCTGTGGAAATAATCACATGGGGTTTTGACATGTCAGAGATTCTGTGTCAGGTTAAGAGACTGGAATAGATGAACTCTATGATCTCACCATTCTGGTTCTCATTTAATAGGTCCTTAGTATCTGTTTTTAGGTTTCAAAGTCCCCGCTGGAACATTTTCTTGCAGGGCTATTTTCTTTCAAGAAAATAATACCTACAGAATGGAAAGGAAAATTGGTGCTGTTTGCATGTTCTCTACCATGCAGGTATTATTGTCTTAACACCAAAAGATAAGTTAGAAAGAGCAGATGATTATAGTCGGGTATTTCACTCAGTCAGGGTTTTTTCTGCCTATGAGTAATTGAATGTTATTTTCTGCCAGTTAATTTTCCTACAAGCTATTGCAGGATTCTTGCTAGTGGATATTTACAAATAATGGTTGAATTCCTAGGGAAAAGGAGCTTCTTTAACAGATCTAACAGTGGCAATTTTGAAGGATGAAGAGAGATACTTATTAAGTGAGCTCATCAAATAAAAAAGACTATTGTCGGGACAATAGATAATTTTTTTGCTTATAACATTTCAATAAATACATGTGACAATGGTTTGAAATAGTGACGTAATATATTTTTAGTTATGTAACTGTATGCAAACTTTAAATTTGTAATTTTAGTTACCTGTGTGGACAGATAAAATGGAACATATCCATGATAAAAAAAAAACACTTTACATTTTTATTGTACTTTCCAAAGCCCTATCCCACCATTGAATTTTTTTTTTTTTTTTTTTTTTTTTTTGAGACGGAGTCTTGCTCTGTCGCCCAGGCTGGAGTGCAGTGGCCGGATCTCAGCTCACTGCAAGCTCCACCTCCCGGGTTCGGGCCATTCTCCTGTCTCAGCCTCTTGAGTAGCTGGGACTACAGGCGCCCGCCACCTGGCCCGGCTAGTTTTTTGTATTTTTTTAGTAGAGACGGGGTTTCACCGTGTTAGCCAGGATGGCCCACCATTGAATTTAATTTACACAACAATTTTGTGTGATGTTTTCTCAGTTAACACACATGATATTTCAGTGTAATTGTGTCGTAGCCCTTAAGTTTTAGTAGGACTGGCATACCCCAATGACTGTAGGGGTAAAGCAGGTAATGTAATGAGCAAAACAGAGGCACATGTAAGAAACAACAGTGCAAGGACATTGATAAAAGACAGTTCACATTTGGCCTCAGTGTTGGGGAGAACAATGTGATGGATCAGTCTGTGCTTACACTGCTTAACACGGTCACTCAGCATATATTTCCATATTCTTCTGTATACATTTCTGGACTACAGCTAGTGTCCTATAGGTGAATTAGGCTCTGCCAATTAGATGCCTTTGTGTGTGATTTGGAAGGCTAGATTGGGGACTTCTTTCTCCCGCTGTTTTACTTGGCAAATAACGTTTAGGTTGTAGAGAGGCAGCTGTAGCCAGAGTATTGACCTTTTGATCTCAGAATTGCTGATACAATCAGCATTCAGAATCGCTGTGTTCTTGAAGAGCTAGAAATCAAGATTTTAATGTGAAATAAATTGATTTTTTAAATATATTTAATACTTGATTTTAAAAATATATTTACTGTGAACTACATTTGTTTTTTAAAATATACTTTTCAGGAATAGTTTTAGATTTACTTGAAGGTTATGAAGATAGTACGAGAGTTCCCATCTATCCCACACCAATTTCCTCTATTATTAGTGTCTTATATTCATACGGTACAGGTTGAGTATCCCTTGTGGAATCAGAAGTATTTTGGATTTTGAATTGTTTTGGATTTTTGCATTATACTTACTGGTTGAGCATTGCTAATGGAAAAATCCAGAATACCAAATGCTTCTCTGAACATTTTCTTTGAGAATCATATTAGTGCTCAAAATATTTCAAATTTTGGAGCACTTCAGATTTTGGATTTTCTAATTAGGGATGATCAACCTGCACATTTGTTAAAATTATTGAACTAATATTGATATACAATTATTAATGAATATCTATACTTTGTATGGATTTCTTTGGTTTTTACTTTACATCCTCTTTTGACCCAAGATCACACTGAAGATGTGACATTAGATTTAGTTGCCATGTCTCTTTAGGTTCCTCTTGGCTGTGAAAGTTTCTAAGACTCCCTGTTTTTGGTGACCTTGATAGTTTTACAAAATACTGAGAAGGTATTTTGTAGAAGGCCCCTCAACTGGGGTTTGTCTGATGTTTTTCTCATAATTAGACTGGGATTATGGGTTTTGGGAAGGAAGACTTGGCATGCCAGACCCCTATTGGTGCCAGTAGGGATGGCACTGTGTCTGCAGGTATAAGAGGAGACCCAGAGCCAGCAAAGGAGACGTAGGGTTTGTGGAGGACTTATATACAGTGACTGTGGTCTGGACAGGAGAAGCACTATCATTTGTAAAAAGCATGCAGTTTAAATAGCATTTTTTACTTAGCACTGTCCATCTAGAAACCTCCATTTAACTCAAAAGAGGGTTCTCAGTTCCCTGAATACCTGCATACCAAGGAATGGGCCAGGGATTCCGATGTCCTTCTTAGATAAGGAGTAAACCTCTGGGTTGGCCACTCCTCCTGGATTCCTTAGTTTGGAATCCTGAACCAACATTCTTCTTAGACCATAGTGTCATGCTTGGGGTATGCTTAAGTTATTGCTGACAGGTGAGGATACATCTGTCATATAAGAGCACAGAGGCAAAGCGCCATTCTCATCACATCATATCAAGGGTACATATTATAAATATGACTGATGATACTAACCTTGATGACCTGGCTGAGGTAGTGTCTGTCTGCTCTCTCCACTGTAAAGTTACTCTTTCTCCCCGTCTCCAATACTGTACTCTTTAGAATAAAGTCGCTACGCACAGCCCACACTTACGGGATGGGGAATTACGCTTCACCTCCTTGGGAGTTGCTATGGTTTGGCTGTGTCCCCACCCAAAATCTCATCTTGAATTGTAATCTCCATAATCCCCATGTGTCAAGGGCGGGACCAGGTGGAGGTAATAGAATGACAGGGGTGGTTTCCTCCATGCTTTTCTTGTGATAGTGAGTGAGTGTCACAAGATCTGATGATGGTTTTATAACCATCTAGCATTTCTGTTGCTTGCAGTCATCCTCTCTCCTGTTACTCTGTGAAGAGATGCCTTCTGCCATGATTGCAAATTTCCTGAGGCCTCCCAGCCATGCAGTGAGTCAATCAAACCTCTTTCCTTTATAAATTACCCAGTCTCTGGTATTTTCTTTTTTCTTTTACTTTTAGATGGAGTCTTGCTTTGTCACCCAGTCTGGAATGCAGTGAAGTGATCTTGGCTCATGCAACCTCTGCTTCCCGGATTTAAGCAATTCTCCTGCCTGAACTTCCCAAGTAGCTGGGATTACAGGCATGCACCACCATGCCTGGCTAATTTTTGTATTTTTAGTAGAGATGGGGTTTCGCCATGTTAACCAAGCTGGTCCGAACTCCTGACCTCAAATGATCCACCCGCCTCATCCTTCCAAAGTGCTGGGATTACAGACATAAGCCACTGCGCCTAACCTGTCTCAGGTATTTCCTTATAGCAATGTGAGAACGAACTGATACAGGAGTGAAGTAGCTACATAATTTATGTGGAATTCGTCTTTTTGAGATACTTTTCTCCCATTTATTATTTTATTCAATAATTTCTTTACATAAGTAAGAATGCCTGGATATTTATTTTATATTTTGAGTTAGAATTCAATATGTTATTTCCTCTTTACATAATATTGTTCGCAAGAGTGAACAATATTATGTTCATAATATTGGCCATTGGGAGCTCTTTCAGTTGGCTCCCATGTCCCTCTGTCATCTCCCCATCATTCTGTGAGTTTCTTTTGGCTTTGTGGGGTTTTTTTTGGAGCACTTCCTTACTTTCTAGTACTATAAGATGCTTCGGACTCATCTTGTATATTCCCTTCCTCAAGTCTAGAATCAGCCATTTATCAGTTGATTTTTAAATCTTGCCTTACAAGAAAATTTTTCTTTTTTTTCTTTTTGAAACAAAGGACAGAACAAACAAAGCATGTCCGTGAGCTAGATCAAGGCTGTGAACTACCAGTTGATGACTATGCTAGTGGATTCCATTCCGAACTTTGTAGTATCACTCTTCTATGTCTATTGTTACCTTGTGAGTGCTCTCACCTCACAGCTCCTATCAAACCTGCTCTCATTCTCTTCATTCACACAGGTAGAGATGACTGTTCATGGTTCTTTTATTTTAAAACTGGTCAAGTATTAAGATAAATTAATCGGCCAGGTGCAGTGGCTCACGCCTGTAATCCCAGCACTTTGGGAGGCTGAGGTGGGCGGATCACAAGGTCAGGAGATAGAGACTATCCTGGCTAATATCGTGAAACCCCGTCTCTACTAAAAATACAAAAAAAATTAGCCGGGTGTGGTGACAGGTGCCTGTAGTCCCAGCTACTCGGGAGGCTGAGGCAGGAGAATGGCATGAACCCGGAAGGTGGAGCTTGCAGTAATCTGAGACCGTGCCACTGCACTCCAGCCTGGGTGACAGAGCGAGACTCCATAAAAAAAAAAAAAGAAAAGATAAATAAATCACTTAGAAGGCGTGGTAGTGAATTCACGTGAAATATAGTGATCCTGTACACTCTCTTTCCCAAAAAAGGACAGTCTATTTGAGACAGAAAGTATGGATAAAATAAGACTCTACTCACCATAAAGCCAGAATGTAGTAAGTGCCACAAGCTGGCAATGTACACATATGAAATCAGGACAGCATAGGATAAGAGAAAGCAGTGGAGACTCTGAGGACCCGAGAGGGACCATGAATTGATAGACCATGATTGATTGCTCTCTCATGATTGGTGGCTTCCGTGCAGAGTAACAGAGTGCCAGCATTGTGTAGGTGGGCTGACTACCACTCAGCTCTAGATGATTGTTATCACACAGAAAAGAGGGCCTTGTGTTGGCAGGTCTTCTGATTTTCAACAGAAAACTGAAAGTTTTCTAAAATCACTCCATTTTTAATTACCGACAGCATATTCCTTCCCTCTTCCTCTCAAAAAACACTAAAACAATTTGAAATTTAAACATCTTTGGGGCCACCAGTTTGAGACCACTGCGGGGAGGATATTGCTGTTGTGCTTTCATAGAATTTCAGGCATCAGGCAGGTTCTGGAGGCCTTTTTTAGACTCAGGGTTCTCCTTTTATAGACCTCCTGTGTGAGCAACTGCTCCTCACCTGAATGGAACACTGACTGCAGCCCCTTCTCCTAGTGCTTTGTCAATACCACCACTGGGAAAAGCTGAAACCATAGGACTTAAACAAGAACTTGGCCACAAGACGTGCTGCTTTCTTCTGTTTCCTGCATTTAGAAGAATTTGCTGAAAACATTCTCAGCCATTACAGGCTAGCTGAGGTGCTCTGAGACTCAAGGCTGCAGTGACATAATCGTCATTACTAACACAGCAAAGTGAGCACTTAGAAAATGGTTGACTTGGCCAGGCACAGTGGCTCACGCCTATAATCCCAGCACTTTGGGAGACCGAGGCAGGCAGATCACCTAAGGTTGGGAGATTGAGACCAGCCTGACCAACATGGAGAAACCCTGTCTCTACTAAAAATACAAAAATTAGCCAGGCGTGGTGGCACATGCCTGTAATCCCAGCTACTAGGGAGGCTGAGGCAGGAGAATCGCTTGAACCTGGGAGGCGGAGGTTGCGGTGAGCCGAGATCGAGCCATTGCACTCCAGCCTGGGCAACAAGAGTGAAACTCCGTCTCAAAAAAAAAAAAAAAAGAAAAGAAAATGGTTGACTTTGGCTGGGTGCAGTGGCTCACACCTGTAATCTCAGCACTTTGGGAGGCCAAGGCAGGTGGATCACTTGAGGTCAGGGATTCAATACCAGCCTGGCCAACATGGTGGAACCCCGTCTCCACTAAAAATACAAAAATTAGCCAGGTGGGGTGACAGGCACCTGGAATCTCAGATACTTGGGAGGCTGAGGAAGGAGAATTGCTTGAATCCAGGAGGCAGAGGTTGCAGTGAGCTGAGATCATGCCACTGCACTCCAGCCTGGGTGATAGAATGAGACTCCGTTAAAAAAAAAAAAAAGAAAGAAAGAAAAAGGAAAGAAAAGAAAATGGTCGACTTTATATGCTTAGTGAGTAGAGGCTCAGGGCATAGAACCAGATTCTCCTTTGCTGATGGATCCAGTGCCCGGGAGCCAGTCCCCCACCAGACTTGTGTTCCAGGGTCCTTAGCTATGCGTCTCTCCCTAGGCTGAGTCAGGACTGGGAAGTCTCTTATTGGCACAAAGGAAGCCACGTCGAGAGGCTCCACTGGCTGAGTAATTGTGCTTCCCTCCACCTCTCTCACCCATGCTCCAAGAGCCTAATGAGCAGCCTGACTGGAGGAGCCCCTAGAAGCCACCTGCCCTGCTGTCTCAAGATTAATGGAATCAAGTGATGCAGCAAAAATGCCATGACAGAACCTTATGCTGCCAATCCTCTTGGTGTCATTTAACTAAAGAAACCGTAAACAAAAACGAAGAAGAAGAAAACAGCTGGTGGTATAATCCTGCTCTGTTCTTCATGAGAAAGAGAAAGGGGAAGAGAGTTCTGATTTTCACATCTGAGAGGTCCCTGTTGGGTGAAACTTCTAGGGAAGCTTCTACGTATGCATAGTTGTAACTCCAACTTTATTGTGAAACGTTGGAACTGGAATTCAGCTGTAGCCCCTCCCTCTCGAAGGTGGCCCTTTGTGACCTCCAGAGCTCTACTTCAAACAACTCAATTTCAGGGATTTCATAGCTCTTTATAAACTGAGCAGTGAGTAGTAGCACATTCTATTTCCCCTGATTCAAGAGAAGAGAAACCAAGGCACTGAATAAACACAGGCTGTCTGGTGTGGTCAGGGCCTAAGAGTACAGAAGCAGAGTCTGACATTTGAATTATATCCATTGGCAAACAGTACTTACTATTTCTTGACAAATTTCAAGTTTTTGCTCTTGAGAGAGGAACAGTGGTTGCGACTTTGTTTGTTCAAAGACATGGAATCAGGCACTCAAAAGTGCCCTCGATAATGCTGGGGTTTGCAAGAGAGGACACAAAATGGAAAAGTCAAGAATGTTAATGGCGAAGGCAGATGAACAGGTTATTCACTTTCTTTTTGAACTCTGTGCCTACCCACCTTCTGGGGATTATATTCTCCATCCTGAGAAAGCAAATTGGCCATGCTTTATAGCCCAAATACTGGCTGGCAGTCTCATTTGAGGAATTTGTTTGTCTTGCTGTCAAGCTTATGTTCTGAGCTAAATGGGCCAGAAAGGGTGAAGAATACTGTAGAAACACAGGCTTAAACCCAGGGTGAAATTATTACAATGTAAAATATTCCTTTTAAGAAAGCTGCAAATTCTAAAAATTCTGTTCTGGATTTTTGGAATTACGGATCAATGATAAAGGGTGATTGAGTCATGAAGTGACAAGTTAGCCCCCAGTTTTTCTCAATAAATGCCATCCAGGTCTTCTTTTTGTGAAAAAAAAAAAAGAAAAAAAAAAAGCTTTTTTTCCCCCCTCATACATAATACTTACAATAAAATCATTTAGACATCCAAATACCAGAAGTTTTGTGGCTTAATACCAACTGCTTTTTTAGTTAATAAAAACTGTCATTTACAGAATATTTACTATGTGCCAGGAATTATACTGAAAATTAGGACTTTACATGAATGATCAAATTGAATCTTCATAATTTTATGAAAAAGTACTATCCCTAATTTACAGATGAAAAAACTGAAGCATGAAGAGGATTAGTAATGTGGCTAAAATGGTGCAGCTGAAGTGTGGCAGAGCTGGGACCCAGACCCAGGGATCTGAGCCAAAGGCTCAGGTTTTGACCGCTTAGCGCCTTAAGGCTCACTGATTGAAGCGTGGACTCTGCAGTGAGTTTCTGTTATTCCATACCTCACTCTTTCTCTGGGCTCCAACTCTACTTCTTTTATTCAGAATTTTAGGTTCTTTATTTAGGAGCCTATAGAGGTCAGGCAACTTGAATCTGAGCATGTCTTCCTTGCAATGAGAATTCCTAGGTCCCACATACCAGGAGCACAAACCTGACTTTGTACTTCCTGTGTCTTCTCTTTTGTTTCCATTCAGGCCAGCACCAGTTAACTGGATTAATTAAGCTTAATACAAACTAGACAAACTGAAGCTCAATGTAAATTAATGAAGAGCCCATTCTATCAATCTAGGTGAATATTGGAAAAGTACTTATGGGACTTGTTCTCTCAAATGAGGACTGAGGGCGGGCTGCAAAGCTCAGGTCCCATAAAATCCCTAGGTGTAACTTTTTCCATTAGTATTCTCACTGATTTAGAATGGTTGTTATTCCAGCCTCACTCCCACCTCTTCTCTCCAGCCCTTAGCAATTTATTTTCCTTTTAAAGATTTTCTTTTTACAATCTCCACACTGGCTTTTACCACCAAATGAAAGGAAACTCTTTTCTTGGAACTTTTTTTGTTGCTTTTTCAAAATACAGCCCTGAAAGTCTGATACTCTAATCTTATGTTTCTAGTATATTAATTAGATCCTTCCTATGCCATAATTGTGACCAGGTGCCTGGATTGGGAAGTAGACTGAGAAAGGCACTTACCTATAAGGTAAGATTACAGGCCCATCAACAGGGTAATGGCTAAACAAACTATAGTTTTATATGATAAATATAATAGCATAGTTAAAAATAATGAGATATAAAGTAAGTTCTAACATGGTGCAGCAAAAATACACAGTGTATTTTTTTATTTCATTTATGTAAGGGGCAATACCATATGTATCTTTTTCCTGTGGGTATGCATACGTGGGGGTACGTGAATATAACATTTGAAAGATGCATTCAAAACCATACTGATACCCCCAGGAAGAAGAGAATATGAAGCTACTAAGAACGTGCAGGAATAAGCAAAAGTGAATTTTAACCTTATACATGTTGTTTTAATGTGAAAAGGAAAACGTATTCATGTATTTCTTATATAATTAAAAAAAATTTTTAAAAAGGTAAAATAACTTCGCCTTTAGAGAAGGTCACTGCAGCCACCAAATAGGATACTTCTACTTATTTCTTGGTACATCATAAAATCCCTTACAGCCTTTACATAATTAGAGTCAGAATCCAAATGTAAGTTTCTCTAGACTAAGTGACAAGGAGAGCTCACCTCCTGGTAGAATATAAATGAGTGACAACGTTTCCTTGAGATCAGGTTTTGTCTGGGAGATGTTAGGGCTGCAGGCTCAGAGCTGAGGAAGCCTCAGTTTTGCTAGGGATGTGATATTCTTAGCTAGTTTTGTAAGTTCACCTGGGGGTTGCCCTAGTTAAGGGCCCAATCTCCGAGGGGAATTTTTTTAGTTTTAAATTTTTTTTTGGCTGGCATCTACATCCAGCACCCTGTCCACACAGCTTACCTCTTTGGTAAATTTCTAGAGTACAGACAGTTCAGACACTCCTTGGGAAGCCAAAGCAAAACAAAACATCAAGCCAAGAAACAACCCCACTGCAGTGGTGAGAGTATGTCTCGTTATTAATACCTTTAACAATTTGTGAATTCTTAGGACCAAGAGCATAAGTCATTGGAGTTGAAAATCAAAACCTGCTGTGGCTTGCATTTAGCACCCAGGCTGCCAAAGGATCAGGCCTGTGGGATTCCCTGTGAAAACGATGTGGCCTGAAGCACAGAGCTCTGCGTGCTCCTTGCTCCCCACGTTTCAGTGCCTCTGGGCCGGGCTGGCCTGCCGTGGCCATACCACCTCGAGGGGATTTTCTTACCAAATCTAAGCTGTGGGAAATGGGAAATTGCATAAAAATCTGGGTTGGGTGATCTAAAATAAAGCAGGGGCTGGGGATAGGCAGTAATATAAGGCAAGATGGCTAAGGAAGAAGGTGGGCAGTGGAGCAGGTGAAAGAAGCCTCAGGCACGGATGGAGGCGAGGAGATCAGGAGCAGTGAAGGAACACTCTCCTCCCCCAGTCAGCTGGGATCTGGAGTTTTAAGGCCCAGGGACTCTGACTTTGGAGGCCCTGTCTCCATAAGGTAACATTAAAAATTAAAGTTTACTATTGTGCTACTATAAAGACAAACCTATGATGTTTTATATTAAAATATACCTAAGAACTCTTTCTTAAAATTTTCTGCTCATCTTAAAAAAATTAGAACATTTTTGTGGAACTCCCCTTTTCTGCAAAGGATCATGGGTCCTAGGCACTATGGTACTGCATCTCATGGAGACGTCACCCTTGTCCCCAAAAGAATGGCATCTTGTTTGTTTCCTCCTATAAATAAATTTAGCCCTGATTTCCAAGAACTCATAACCTGGATCATCTCTGATTTCACATTTCCTGCTGCTCTTATAGCCGCCCCCTGCTCAGGAAAAGAAATAAGACATAGGACAATTTCTAAATCAGAGTTTAATGGTCTTTGAATCTTAAAGGGTTTCTCAAGATAAGATAGGAAATCAACTACCTTATATGAGTAATTACTATGTGCTGGTGTCATTTAATTTACGTAAGTTCCTGTGAGTTAGAAACTGTCTCTCTTTTAAAGGGCCTTTCACAAAGGACCTAGTAATGTTGGTAACTTGCTTGAAGTCACTCAACCAGAGAGAGTTAGAGCTGAGTCTGGAGCTCAGTCCCCTCTGCTACACTTGCTGCTCCCTTTGCTTAGAACATTTTCCCCTGTACCCCCACCCCACACCCCTATCTCCTTGTCATGACCGTGGCTGATATAAATAAATTATAAACAAGTCAATTTTAAAATCAGAGTTTAACGGCCTTTGAATTTCAAAGTGTTTGTCAAGATAAGATAGAAAATCAGGGCTTTCCTTCAGGGCTCAGTTTGTGGTGAGCCCCCTCAGAGGGCAACCACTAGGTCATTCTCCATCATACCACACCACAGTGGTGCCCAGCATTGTCTTTTTTTTTTTTTTTTTTGAGATGGAGTCTCGCTCTGTCGCCCAGGCTGGGGTGCAGTGGCCGGATCTCAGCTCACTGCAAGCTCTGCCTCCCGGGTTTACGCCATTCTCCTGCCTCAGCCTCCCGAGTAACTGGGACTACAGGCGCCTGCCACCTCGCCCGGCTAGTTTTTTTTTTTTTGTATTTTTTAGTAGAGACGGGGTCTCACCGTGTTAGCCAGGATGGTCTCGATCTCCTGACCTCGTGATCCGCCCACCTCGGCCTCCCAAAGTGCTGGGATTACAGGCTTGAGCCACCGCGCCCGGCCAACCCAGCATTGTCTTTATGGCGATCTGGCATTCATTCATTCTTTCTCTCTTTTCTATGTGCTTTTTTTTTTTGAGACGGAGTCTTGCTCTGTCACCCAGGCTGGAGTGCAGTGGTGCGATCTCGGCTCACTGCAAGCTCCGCCTCCCGGGTTCACGCCATTCTCCTGCCTCAGCCTCCCCAGTAGCTGGGACTACAGGCACCCGCCACCTCGCCTGGCTAGTTTTTTTTTTGTAATTTTTGGTAGAGACGGGGTTTCACCGTGTTAGCCAGGATGGTCTCGATCTCCTGACCTCGTGATCCGCCTGTCTCGGCCTCCCAAAGTGCTGGGATTACAGGCTTGAGCCACAGTGCACGGCCTTTCTATGTGTTTATACTGTGTTTCAGTCTGTCTGTTTCTCCCCATTTCTAACCCCCAACTCAACTGTATGGACCCCATGACAGCAAGGGTCTTTCTCCCTTCTTTACTGCATGCCTGGCACACAGCCAGTGGTCAATAAACATTTGTTGACTGAATGACTCAGAATCCAAAGCCTGTATGCACTGTGGGGGAAGAAAATATATTTTTCTCATCCATCACTAGGTTCATGGCTGAGGCCCTTGTAACAAAAGATAAATTAATGAGTGGAAAACATACACACACTTATTTATTGTAAGTTTAATATGACACAGGAGTCTTTAAAGGACATGAAGGCCTGAAGAAATGAGGAAGCTGGTGTATTTTTACGCTAGATTTGATGAAGAAGTGGATAGTTATGAAGAAGTATGATTGGGTAAAAAAAAAAAGTATGATTTGATGGTAATAAACTGTGTGTGGGAGGGTACTTAGCACGTCCTGTTTGTTCAGATTCTTCTCTGTGACCCTTTTTCTTCAGAAATAAGGATGTTCTTTCCAACCAGGATTGGGAGGGCACAGGTCACATGAGGGTCTTGGGATCTGCCTCAAAGGAGGGTCAGAAAATTCCTCCTAGGTTTTAGGACCTGCTTTAGGGGAGAAGAGCAGGAGAAGGTGAGGAGACCTTCCTGCTTCTGCTGTTTTCTCAAATACTAAGGTGCCGTACTCTGGGGCAGCTTGTCCTGAACTCCATCAGCACATTAGCGCATTACTACCACGGTGCACTGCTTCTCTGGATGGCTCTTTTCTTTCTTTCTTTCTTTCTTTCTTCTTTTTTTCTAAATGTAAGTTTTCTTTACTTAAAACGCAGCCAATTTTAAATTCAGATAATGTGACTCGATGAACAGGAAGCACAGGCTCAAAGTTCACAAGCTACATGAATTTTAAGAAATTGCTTAACCTCCTTATGGCTCAATTTCTTAAAATAAAACAAGGATGACAGAACAATGCCTCCCACTCTAAATGTAGGAGATAATAGAAAAATAAAATGCACCTTTATGGTGTACAAATAATAACATTAATCAAGGTTAAGACAGCACAGTAAGTGTGGCTGTCATGGAATACTACAGGAGATTGCTCACCACCAGCATTATTACATAAAAAGTATTACAGTAAGCAGGGAGCTCTGAGATTGTCTATTACGAGATACTTTTTGGAGAGAGCATTGAAAAGGCAGAAAGAAACAATGACTCAGCCAGTATTACTCATCTCTGAAGCAAAGAGCTGTGGGCTCCTGGTGTTGGGTTTGCAGACAGTGTTGACATCACTAAATGCTGCAAGAGGACTCCTGTGGCCTGAGCCCTGTTCATTTAGGAGATAAGATTCTCCAAAGAATTGGGTAATTTCGGGGGCTTCTCTAGTTCTGCTGTATAACTTAACCACGTCTGATAGCCAGACCCCAGAATTTCTACTACAAAATTTTCTTTGGTGCCAAAAGGATGATATGAGAACAAGAGTCTAGGCAGACACTTCCGTCCACGGGCTTTTGCTTTAAAGTTGGAACTCTTTTGGCCAGGCCCAGTGGCTCATGCCTGTAATGCCAGCACTTTGGGAGGCTGAGGCGGGTGGATCACAAGGTCAGGAGTTCGAGACCAGCCTGGCCAATATGGTGAAGTCCTGTCTCTACTAAAAATACCAAAAAAAAAAAAAAAAAAAATTAGTTGGGTGTGGCCAGGCACGGTGGCTCACGCCTGTAATCCCAGCACTTTGGGAGGCCGAGGTGGGTGGATCACCTGAGGTCGGGAGTTCGAAACCAGTCTGACCAACATGGAAAAACCCTGTCTCTACTAAAAATACAAAATTAGCTGGCCGTGGTGGCACATGCCTGTAATCCCAGCTACTCGGGAGGCTAAGACAGGAGAATCGCTTGGACCCAGGAGGCGGAGACTGTGGTGAGCTGAAATCGCACCATGGCACTCCAGCCTGGGCAACAAGAGCAAAACTCCATCTCAAAAAAAGAAAAACAAAAATTAGCTGGGTGTGGTGGTGGGTGCCTGTAATCCCAGCTACTCAGGAGGCTGAGGCAGGAGAATTGCTTGAACTCAAGAGGCGGAGATTGCAGTGAGCTAAGATCATGCCACTGCACTCCAGCCTGGGCCACAGAGCAAGACTCCATCTCAAAAGAAAAAAAGAAAAAGAAGTTGAAACACTTTTCTGCATGGCTGAGGCATACCATGGTGTCCTGGCAATGATCCTCTCACAATAGAAAACCGGGTCCAAGGCTGGGCGTGTTGACACTGAGTGCCTAATGGATGCTAAATTCTTACTTGCATAATCAGTTCTCTCCCAAGGTCCAAATCATTACTTTGCAGAGCACTTTGGGACAAATAGGGACTAATTCTACTCCGGGGTGACAGTGGCTGATAAATATTTCAGGCTGTCCTTTCATCTTGTTTCATAGGGACTTACATGTGTAACTCATTTGCAGTCTTACCAGAGTATATTCAGAGCAGGTATTTTCTAATGAAAAAAACATATGCATCTATGTATATCTGGCTCTTCAAAAATAACCGTTGGTAATTGCTATCTTCAAAGAAGTCAGTCAACATTAGCCAGACAGTAATGTTCATCTTTGATAGACTACAGAACATACTGGGGAGGATGAGTGGCTCCTCTTCAACGTTAGATTGGACAACCCTCCTGACAATGGTCTGGCCCTCCTGTGCTTACCTTGGTCATGGCACAGCCCACACTTATTTTATTTATTTATTTACTTATTTATTTATTTATTTATTTATTTATTTATTTTGAGACGGAGTCTCCCTCTGTCGCTCAGGCTGGAGTACAGTGGCGCAATCTTGGCTCACTGCAAGCTCCGCCTCCTGGGTTGATGTCATTCTCCTGCCTCAGCCTCCCAAGAAGCTGGGACTACAGGTGCCCATCACCACGCCCAACTAATTTTTTTGTATTTTTAGTAGAGACGGGGTTTCACCATGTTAGCCAGGATGGTCTCGATCTCCAGACCTCATGATCCGCCCGCCTCGGCCTCCCAAAGTGCTGGGATTACAGGCGTGAGCCACTGTGCCTGACCCATACTTCTTATTTTATAAGAGAAGGCTTGTGAAATTGCCTGCATCAGTGGGAATCCCAGTGTTCATGACTGTATTATCCTTAAGCCTCAGCTTTTTTATTCAGAGTAGTTAGGGCATCAACACACTTGGGAATCCCTGGCATATATTTTGCATAAGAAGCCTTGTATTTTATTAATTAATTCATCATAAGAAAATGTGCTTTGGTGACTGATTTTTTGGGAGGAAATTCAGTGTCTCATTAGGGATCATCACTGTAGCTTAATGCAATTATGTATGTCAAACCTAATGACATTTGACATTGTGGCATGAGAGGTTCTCCAAATGGGATGCGACTTAGGAAGATGACAATCCTAGGATTGATTTGTTTCATTTTTTTCCCCTCAAACAGAAATTCAGGTTGACTAGACTTTGGGGCTTACTGTGTCTCCTTAGGAGATGACCTAAAATCACAGTTCACTAAGTTCTTTTGTTTAAGGTCATGACTTAGTGGCGAAAAAGAAAAAAAAAAAAAACTCCTTGGTCCTAAATCATGTCTCTCTCTATTTAGTTGCCTAATAGATGTAGAAAAGTAATATCTTTTTTTTTTTTGAGACCGAGTCTCGCTCTGTCGCCCAGGCTGGACCTCGTGATCCGCCCATCTGGGCCTCCCAAAGTGCTGGGAGATTACAGGTTTGAGCCACCACGCCTGGCCGAAAAGTAGTATCTTAAGTAAAATCACATGGCACATTAAGTTTCACCTAAAAATCAGTCCAGTTTCAGGGAACAAGCCGACCTTTATAAACATTTCAAGAAATAGCAAATGACTGGGTTCCGCTAAAGGTAAAGGTATACCATTACTTAAAAGTTCCTCTGCACTCAAAAGAGAACTTACAAATTATTTCATAATTTCACTGAATTTTTGCTAGTCTATCCTTTTCATCAGTGCCTTTACTTACCTCTTAGCAGACATTTAGGCTTCACCTATTTCACTTTTCCTGTGGTTATCACATAGGTTGAAAGGTTTGCTACGGTTAAAGGCTAACCAAGGACCAGAGTAAAGAAGAATGATGTCAAAATTCAAGAAGTGTTTGACAGGTGATGGGGCAGAGTGACTCTGATTTAAAGCCAGACTGTAATTGATTTGCTTCGTGATCTTGGGAAAAATCATTTACTTGGAATCTTCAGTATTATCTTATGTCAAGCAACTGTGAATCACACCTTCTCTCTCTGTAGAGTACACAGCGCCCAGTACGAAGCCCTGCATAGAGCAGGGGTCCAAGTCCATATGACTATGATACTAATTCTTTTTTGTTTTTTTTTTGAGACAGAGTCTCACTCTGTCATCCAGGCTGAAGTGCCGTGGCACAATCTTGGCTCACTGTAACATCCGCCTCCCAGGTTTAAGTGATTCTCCTGTCTCAGCCTCCCCAGTAGCTGGGACAACAGGCGCGTGTGACCACGCCGGCTAATTTTTTGTATTTTTAGTAGAGACGGGTTTCACCGTGTCAGCCAGGTTGGTCTCCATTTCCTGACCTCGTGATCCGCCCGCCTCGGCCTCCCATAGTGCCGGGATTACAGGGGTGAGGCACCGTGCCTGGCCATTTGATACTAATTCTTAAAATTGAGTATTATTCTGTGCTTCGGGCAATCATTTAGCTTTCTCAGCGTTAATGAGAGTAGGCCAGGATCACTCCTGTAATCCCAGCACTTTGGAAGGGCAAGGCAGGAGGATCACTTGGGTTCAAGAGTTCAAGACCAGCCTGGGCAACAGAGTGAGACCCCATCTCTACAAAACATTAGCTGGGCATGGTGGCATGTGCCTGTAGTCCCAGCTACTCAGGTGGCTGAAATAAAAGGATCACTTGCGCCCAGGAGGTCAAGGCTGCAGTAAGCCATAATTGCACCACTGCACTCCAGCCCAAGTGACAGAGTGAGACCTTGTCTCAAAAAAACAGAATAAACATGTTTTCTGAAGTAGATAGAGCTAACTTAGGACACTAGTTTGGAAAAATTGGGGCACTTTTGGTTAACCAAGTGAATTTCGAATATAATAAGAAAGACCATACCTTCGGGACTTTTAGAACTGTTGTCATAAAGCAGCAAAGATTGCTTTGTAAATGAGTTAACACTGTTTTTCATGTCCACATGTATTTTCATTAATTATGCTTGCTTAAAATAGCGTACGTGCATGTAAACCAACATCTTATATTCACCCATTTAAAATTCACCTAGAAGGCCGGGTGCGGTGGCTCACGCTTGTAATCCTAGCACTTTGGGAGGCCGAGGCCGGCGGATCACGAAGTCAGGAGTTTGAGACCAGCCTGGCCAATATGGTGAAACCCCGTCTCTACTAAAAAATACAAAAATTAGCTGGACTTGGTGGCACATGCCTCTAGTCCCAGCTACTCAGGAGGCTGAGGTGGGAGAATCACTTGAACCCAGGAGGTGGAGGTTGCAGTGACCTGAGATCATGCCACTGCCCTCCAGCCTGGGCAACAGAGCGAGACTCCATCTAAAAAAAAAAAAAAAATTCACCTAGAGATGTCTGCTGAACATGCAGAAACAAAACAAAACAAAACAAAACAAAACAGGATATGTCTCACTCAGAAGTTTATTTCCCTGAGATGCCAAGAAAGAAACCCACTTACTTGCCACCATTTCTAATTTGCATCTCCTTTGTTCCGTAGTAGATCAGATTTACCTTAGAAAAAGCCCTTGATGGTAACCGAACAGAGGCCTTAATGTTCCTGGCACATGTGCTGTAGCATCAGGTACTCAGTGGCTGTGAATGCTTTTGTGAAACCTGCTGTGCACCAGCGTTTTTAGCTCTCTAGGAACCAGTAGCTCCTATGGTGACTGTCTGCCCCAGCTTAAAGCCAGATTCCCTCTTCAGGTACGGAGGGGTTGCAGAACATGGCTTTGCTGAAGACACACCTTGGACCTGGAGGTTTATCTCTGAAGGGCTGGATTCTCTTATTGAGTTCTTCAAAAAAGCAGGAAAGCTCTTTTGCTTATAAGATACTATTATTTTAACAAAAACATTAGGGTTTGCCCAGACTGAAGACCTCTGTGAAAACCTAGCTTTTAAGTAAATACCATAAAACATTTTTTAATGCCACTTTAGAGTGAGAGGGTCCTCTTCAATGTGTGTGGCCAAGCTGAGCCCGAAGTACTTTTCCTCCTAGCTCTAAAATGGGGCATATGGAAGTGATTGTCAGGAGAAGGCAGCTGTTGCAGACACAGGGTGAAGATTTTGCAGCAACACCCAAAGCCGGTTCTGGAAGCTGTGGAACAATGTAAGTTCTGTTGTCCAGGAATGCATTCTCAACACAGTGGTTTCCTGAATGCCCCAAGGGAGTGAGGCAGTAAGACGCTGAAGGCCAGACAGCAGGTATACCTTTCCTGTTCTGTGCAGACAAGATTCATTACTCCCTAGTGATGTTTTAAGTGAATGTATAGCATTCATTCATAGACAGTGTCTAATTAGGTAATATTAGCATGAAGGGTAAGTTCTAAATGTGAAGGAATATACATGACTTTGACTAATCAACATACTATCCCTAGAAAATATATTGGAACTGCAAAAACAAAATGAAAAAATAGAGTGAAGTGATTCAGAGGTTGTGAAACCCTACATTTTTAATTAAAATTGCACAATGCAGTTCTATCATGAGAACAAACTGTATTGAACTCCTCCTACATCAAAATCATTCTCAAATGTTTGAATAACTAGTAACAAGATAAACATGGACAACTAGACTCTTTGTATTAAATGACAAAGTTACCAACTTACCCTACTGTTCTTTTTGTGTTTTTTTTTTACTTTTTTTTTTTTTTTTTTTTTTTTTTTTTTTTTTTTTTTTTTGAGACGGAGTCTTGCTCTGTAGCCCGGGCTGGAGTGCGGTGGCCGGATCTCAGCTCACTGCAAGCTCCGCCTCCCGGGTTTACGCCATTCTCCTGCCTCAGCCTCCGGAGTAGCTGGGACTACAGGCGCCCGCCACCTCGCCCGGCTAGTTTTTTGTATTATTAGTAGAGACGGGGTTTCACCGTGTTAGCCAGGATGGTCTCGATCTCCTGACCTCGTGATCCGCCCGTCTCGGCCTCCCAAAGTGCTGGGATTACAGGCTTGAGCCACCGCGCCCGGCCTTTTTTTACTTTTAGAATGTTTTGGGTACTGGGCAGACATGTCTGAACTCGGATCATCTACTTGGCTATGCTAATGTTTATTTTTCTCTTCCAAATTATCCCTCCAGCTAAAACTGTATTGGGTCCTAGACAGGGGAAAATGGCTGCTCCTGAGACCTCTCTGGAGAGCTGAATTTGCAGATGGAATCTATTAGTTGCATTTCTAAGCTTGAAAGATCATCTTCCTTTTACCTTGAAGGTAAAACTCCCCTCTCTAATAACCTAGAGTGATTTTCTTATCTGCAATTTAGATTACTGAGGCCATCTGGGGACATTTGCAAAGACTGCTGTGTTATTTTGGAAATAGGTGTCTGGCTGTACATCTGAATACTTCTCCTTCCCCAACTTTATGGACCATATTTTCCAAGTCCAATTTTAAAACATGGAGTGGGTTAACCCCAGCATAAAGCAGAGACAGACAATCGCTAAAAAGATGCTTTCATTTAGCCACTGATTTTAGTGTGGAATTTAAAATGGAAGGTCTTTAGAAGTATTTTAGGTTGAAGAATAAAAACAGACACACCAGAGGGAGATTTGCCAACCATATACATACATAGGCGTTAAGCCCCCTATACATAAACCAAATATAAATGGAAAGACAATGAGTAAACTGCACATATAAACAGGCAAAGCCCCAGTGGATAAGTCATAAAGATCTGACAGCAAGGACCATATGTCTTTAAAACTCTCAGCTTTTCTACTCAAGTAATGTGTTATTTGTCCCAGGTTTGCAGTTCACTCATTCCACTCAACATCCTCCTTGGCACTGTTCAGTTGTCTGCTGTCTACACGTTTGGGCTCTTGGCAAATGTAGATGCTCTCAACAAGAACAGCTTTTGAGTGTTATTCAGACCCCTGATGGGCCTCCGATTGTATAAAACAAGGATTTGTAGCTCTTTAGGGATGTAACTTTGTTTGAAGCAAAATATCTTCTCACTTCTTTCCAGTACTTACATGTGGGGAGCTAATCCCAGAGCAGGAAGAGAAGGTAAGCAGTTTTTTTCTTATAGCACCAGCATACAAGGTTTTCCCAGAGGTTTGGGAAGTAGGTGAGCAAACATTGGAAAGCTGATGGATGGCCTCTGATCATCTACTTGAACAAATCCTGAGCTGTGTTTTTCCAATGTAAAATAGTGTCAAATAAATACAAGTTAGGACTGTTACAAACCATTTTTTTAGTATCAAATAAAATGACATATGTGAAAGTATTGTAAAACCATAAATCATTGTGCAAAATTATTATAGCTAGCGGGGAGGGAGAAACTATCAAAACTGACTTGAGAAGCCCCTATTTCAGGTAGATTGAAGGTTAGAAACCGCTTAGGTTCTTAGAAGATGTGTTTCCATAACACTGAGCAAATCTTTAGTCTTCACTTAACAAGCTAGTCACATAATGCCTGGATTTATTCAATTTGGGTAAATATATGTTAAAATATCATGCCACCACTGTAATCTGTGGAATTGCTACCCTTTCCACCTGGTCTTGGAAGGCAGTACTACTTTGAATAGTGCTTATACTTTGAGCTCCTACTTGAGTTTCTCAGACTTTTTTTGGTGTGCAAGTGTTAACACTGTGACAAGTGTGTTATTGGTTTGCATGGAAGGGCTGAGAGCTTAGCAAGGATCTGTGAACAGTAGGGCCAGTGAATGTTAGGGCAACTCCCAGTACAGCTGGCCATTCGGTGGCCTTGCAGTGAGTGATTGCCGGACAAGCCTTCTAAAGTGGTAGCTATTTACAAGAAGAAGGTGAAATATTCTGCCGTAGCAAGGACAAGCAACAGCACAATACTTTACAAAAAGGTCGGAAGGCAGGGTACTTTACCTTGCATGGAATTATTCAGAAGGCTCAATAGCTTTGCATAGCAACGGAAGGCTTATTGACAGGAGTTAAAGGCTTCCGGAAGAGGGACTCATTCTCTGGGACAGCCACACACACAAAGTCATTAACCCCCTGCGGGAAAGTGTGAAATTATCCTGTATTGGAGGCTGGGTTAACTTGTGTGGCCCTATTGTGGCCATTTCCTCTCCTTATACAGTAGAGAATCTATCTCCTCCTTCTTTCCATATAATTAGTGAGTTTGGGGCCCCAAATCACCAAAGCAGTTGAGGTCCCAGCATTTTCTTCATTACCATGTGGGCCTCTTACCCACTCCCTGCGTAGTTGCATAGTTAGTGGCTGTGAGAACCAGTCTCCATTCTCTGCTAGTGTGGAAGGAAATGTGGGCTCTTTTTATCCCCTCCACTCTTCCTCACCCAGAGGGGAGGAGAAGAAGTCACATTTCTCCATTGTTCCAAAAGAGAAACTCTCCTATTTAATTGGGTCAATTTTAATTTAATACAGAAAAATGACAGGAGTGCTTCCCAAATAACTTGTTTGTAACTGCTTATATCATTCTAACAGTATAACTTTGGACAATTTCCTATGAACACAATAGAGGAAAAAAAAAGAATTCCTAGCTAAGAGGTGTTGGAATGACCAAAAAACTCTACTGTCTGATTAGCAGATCAAGTACTTTGGGTTGTCTGGGTAAATATTTAGAATAAAGGAAAAAATCAAGGACTTAAGGCATACAGATGTGAATTTAGTTGGTAGCCCTGGTGCCTTCTTAGCAGAGAAATGTCAAGTAATTAATATGCTTATTCTTGTTGAGCTCTGGTTTCTCTACTTGTAAAATGAGATGAATAATGCTAACCTAATAGAAAAGACTAGAAATAGCCTTCGTACTATGAATAGGGGAGTGGTTAAATGAATTAGAGTACATCTGCAGTATGGTGTATTACACAAACTTTTAAGATAGGTAGAGGCATATGTGCTGATGCAGAAAAACATAAAAAAAATATTAAGTGGATAAAAGCAAGATATAAAACAATGTGTATATCAGATTTCCTTTGGTGTAATAAGTAAAAGAATTTTACATCAGGAGATATGCATCCCCATATGTGCTAATAACGAGGGGGATAGGAATGATAAGAAACAGTTAGAAGTTAACTTGAGGGAGAGGAATGGAAAGTTGGGCAGGAGGAGGGAAGTTAATATTTTTAATTTATGTTTTTCTCTGTTATTTAGGTTTCCTAGCCAGGTCTGTATGTTACTTCTATTTTTAAAATGTCCACATAGTTTATTTGCCTAGTAAGATTATGAACCTTTTTTCTTTTTTATATTTTTATAGAATAAACAATAAAAACCTTTGAAATTAGTATGGGAATTAAACTAAGGAATATGTGTGAAGTGCCTAGAATAGAATGGGCATAGTCAGCATTAGTGCAAATAAAATGAAGAAAAATAACTAAATAGTTTTTAACCTCCATCTTCTTTTTATGAAACTATATTTTATGCATAAATGATGATCTTTGTTATCCTATTTATTATTTTTATTGCTAATTTTTAGAAACTGTTTACTACCTATCCATTTCTCTGTCATTTTTGGCTTATGGTTGTGACTGTCCTGGATGTGGTGAAAGATCACTGGATTGGTAGTAGAACTGGATTTGCCAATAATTATTGTAATTTGTGTAAAGCAGGTCATTTGATCTTTCTGAGCTTTGGTTCCCTCAACTATTTAGCAAGTAATCTAGATGATCTCTAAGGTCTCTCTAAACTCTAAATTTACATATCCATTTGCCACTTAATTTGGTGTAGCTGAAAGCAAGAGTGTGAATTTTTATCAGAGTTCAAAGATAAAAGAGAAAAGGAATGTCATAAAGAAAAGTTTGAAGTTAGGAAATAGTTATTTAAAACCAACCCAATTTGTTACAATAGACACAGACACTAAATCACTCACTGCACTTCTCAATCAGTAATTTAAAGCTATTTCTGCCCATGGATACTCCACCATTACATAAAAGACTGCTAAGATAAGCTTTACATTTTTCCTCCAAGTTGGGTTTTGTTGATAAATTATTTTCTTTCTGATGATTTGTTTTCAGTCTAAAAGCAAGATAAATGCTTTGAGGTCCATAATTATTTACTTACATAGGGGCGGAAAGGTGTTACCGTGTCTGCACCCATCTTAAGGATCGTAGCCTACGCTCCAATAACAAAACAAAAGACAGGTTAACAAGAGAAAAGCTTAACCAATCTGTTTAATCAAAGTTGTATGTGATAGGGGTGACTTCAGAAATGAAGAGCCAAAGACCCAGGGAAAACTGCCTATTTTTATGCTCAGGTTGAACGAGAAATGAACAGCTCTGTAGAAATGTGATTGGACAAATGGGTATGATCTAATTAATGGTAATAGACTGAGAGCGGAAACCAAACAATGGCCTATTTAGATTCTTCTTGGCATCTCTGGGTGGCATTCGTTTCCTCCTGGACATAAGACAGGACACCTGTCACATGAGGCTCTTCAAAAGAGAAGGGAGAAAGTCAAAGCATGTCCTTTCTAGGCTTTATGGCTTTCTTTGGGAAAGAGGAGGTCTAGTTTCTGTGACCTGCCTTGGGGAAGAGGAATTCTGGTTTCTATAAATTATTTCGAGGGGAGATAGAGTGGTGAAAGACAGGAGGATGGGAGAAGGTCAGAAAGACCTTGCTTCTGAGGCCCTTCCATTCTCCTCCAGTTCAAAATATTCAGCACACAAGGGTACTATACTTTGGGGTATTGTGTTCTGGAGCCTAACACTTTATTTCCTGTTAGTTGGAGTTGTAGAGAAAAGATTTCTTTTCTCACCTATTGTTAGGGTCATAGATGTGGTGCCTGTAACTAAAGATAGATTAACAAGAGAAAAGCATAACAAATGTATTTAACGTAAGTTTTATGTGAGGCCAGGTACGATGGCTCACGCCTGTAATCTGAGCACTTTGGGAAGCCGAGGCAGGTGGATCATTTGAGGTCAGGAGTTCGAAACTAGCCTGGCCAACATGGTGAAACCCCGTCTCTACTAAAAATCCAAAAAGTTAGCCGGGCATGGTGGCGGGTGCCTGTAATATCAGCTACTCGGGAGGTTAAGTCAGGAGAATCCCTTGAACCTGGGAGGCAGATGTTGCAGTGAGCCGAGCCTCCAGCCTGGGTGACAAGAGCAAAACTCCACCTCAAAGAAAACCAAAAACAAACAAAACAAAACAAATAAACAAAAACTGAGAAATAAACACACTAACACTTAAGACACAGTTGAGAGTGACAACAAACAAAATTATAACAATGCTGAGGGAGCCAATAACAATTATTTTAAACAAAAACAATAATATGAACAAATCATTCACATGATTTTATCTAATTGTAGTCATTTTATGACCAGAATTTTTGTTTTTTGTTTTTTAGGTGACAAGACTTTGTAAGCATTGTTTCCGTGTTACTTTGTGTCTTTCATAATTAATTTCACAAAGATCTAAAGGAAAATCAACATGGTTGTCTTTAGGCCTCCAGGAACCAGCATCCAAGGCACATGCAATTAGAGTGAAAGGGTAACTGGGTCACATGAAATGTCTCTGATTTTGATTACTGACCATATTTTAGTTATGATAGTTTGCCCCTGCTTATGAGGAAGTCCAAGACTTTCTTTTCTTTTCCTTGGGAGAATATCTATGGATTTCTTTGCTGCTCTCAGTGCAATGTGTTCTTGAATTTGGCAATTGTCTCTTTCTCTTGTCAAGTAGAGGACTTTTTTTCTTATGAACAAGAAGTCACAGTGGCTCATGCCGGTAATCCCAACACTTTGGGAGGCTGAGGTGGGTGGATCAACTGAGGAGTTCGAGACCAGCTTGGCCAACATGGTGAAACCCCATCTCTATAAAAAACACAAAAAGTTAGCCAGGCGTGGTGGAGGCACCTGTAATCTCAGCTCCTCGGGAGGCTGAGGTAGGAGAATTGCTTGAACCTGGGAGGGGTGTGTTGTGACAGAGTGAGAATCCATCTGAAACAAACAAAAAAAAAAAGAAGTCACATCTCATCAGGCTCATGATCAGGGGGCTTCAGGTAGAACTTCTTAGCCTTCCAAACTTGTCCCCCAAAGTCATTCTAGGGGTTCTATTTGAGAGAATATGATGATGATTTATTTTAAATCAAGAGTTCTGAGAAGTTCGCAGAAACCAGAAAATGTACCCAGAAATTAGAGATTATCAAATTATCCTGAATGTAGGGAATTCCAATGACACTGATTCTCATTCTTCATTCCATTTTGAATGGTTCAAGATGAAGGGGAGCTACTGACTACTGAATAGAGACGAGGAAATCTCCATTTCCATGTTTGCTTCCGGGCTCTGTGACTCATTGTTGCAGCTGTCTGGCTGTAACAGTGTGAGGTCTCAGGCGCTTGCGGGGAGACGTGCATCTGGGTAGAAGCTGTGCCATAAGGACAGAACTCCCACAGCCAGCCGGGGCACTCTTTCCTACCCTCTGGGAGCGTTCCCACCAACTCTTGTGATCTCAGAGGCACTGCCTGCCAGAGTAAGGACCCTCCTCAGAGACCCACAGGCATTGCAGTGCAGCCTGTGAGGCACTTGTTAGCTCTGCACAGTGGGCTGTCTGTCACTGCTTGGAGCCTACCTGCTGCTGAGAGAGAGGGCTCTCTAAGCACAAAGTAGCCTGTGTGAAACCTTGGACATGGTTGATAGAATCTATTGCCAATGGTGGGTCCATACATCACAAGGGGTGAAGAAAGCCTTGGAATCCTAGGCACAGAGCAAAGAAAACCCCTTTGAGACCAACCACACCTAATAAAACTGGGCACCCCATGTGGCTAGTAAACGTGCCATCATTAGATAGCAAAGGGAAGCAGGGATTGTTGAAAACGTTGACAAAATGTTCAAGTTCAGTGGCCCTGGGTCACGTCCAAATACAGCAAATGGTAATAGTAACAGGTTCTAATTAAGAATTCCCATTTTTATTTGAGTCAGCTTGGTGAAAAGTGAGAGAGGTTTCTTGATATTTCTTGGTTTGGTTGTTTTCAGCTTATAAAACAAATTCTATTTTCCCCTACAATTGTGTTAAATTACTGTATCCAAAGAAACATTTTGCATATGGTTGCCCTCTGATCTCCCTTCTCCTGATGTGTCTTTCATGCAGCCTGGGAGGGTCATTTGCAGTACAGCAAGGGTTGTTTGGCCCAGGCACACAGACAACTAGAGGGTTTAAAGAGTATAATCTGACTGTATCCTGTAAGTAGCTACTTTGATCTCTTTTACCAATAATTATGCTTGTCAAAAAATAGAGGGTTGGGGGAGGAATCACTGCAAGCCAAAACTTTTGCTGAAAGATAAGATGTTATGATTTTCTGCTAATTATCTTACTGCAATTAAGAAGTTGAGACTGATGGCTCAAAGCTTCCAATACATAAAAATCAGCAGCCATTTTAGTTGAAATGCAACATCCTGCGACCTGTTTTTAATTGACTTCCCTCCTCGTCACCCTTCAAAGTGGGGCTTTGCCAAAGCCACCAGATTCTGACTTTGAAGCTCTCTGGGAAAAGAGTAAAAACAAAGGCCAGAAGTCAAGGGCTTTCAACTACATATGTTTTAGGCCAAATTTACAAATGTCCTTTTTTTTTTTTTCTTTTTTTTCAGTTACTCAAAAGGTTACTTTTAGTGAGCTCTTTGATCTGGAAAAGCAAAAACAGAAACCAAGACACCTCATATTGATCATGTCTAAAAAGAAAATCTTATTTAACAATTGATCTAGTCACAAATGTCTGCTTTCCTAATCTTTTTCTGAAGATTGAAGTTTCACATTTCTGATAGGTACAAAATTGCAGATCAAGGTTTTCCCTTTGAAGTGTATCATATAATGTAATTGTCACATAAGGGCCAATGGCTGGTTTAGGCTGCAGAAGACATCATGGAACAAGAACTTGGTGAATCCTATGGACAAGATCTGTGGCTCAGTTACAGGGTTCATGGTCCGTGCTCAAGGAACGCATCCTTACTTATAACCATCTTAAATTATAACATTTACACTATGAAAATAGAATTTCAATAATTTGATATTTAAATGAATTATTTGCCAAGTTCAGACACACATCAAGAATGTTTGCAAATTTATGAAGGAAAACAAAGTATCCCAGCCAATTTCACAAAGAATAGTTTTATAACAGATTCAGATAAATGCTCAAACCTTAAAAAAAAAAAGTGCTCCTTAGAAAGTGCCAATAAGACATGCAAAGTGTTAGTTTTTACAGGGCTAGAATGCCATGCAGCCCATTTAGTGTGGTGCCCATTCAAGACTCTTCAAATTAAAGCTAATGTGTATTTCTGTCTTGGCATGACCTTCTCATTCCAACAATGTAGAGTGTCTAAGGATCTGTATAGAACAACGGCTCACATTTGGATTGTAAAGGAGGAAAAATTTTCTCTTTCTTCCTCCCCTTCCTTCCTTCCTTCCTTCCTTCTTTCTTTCTTTCTTTCGTTCTCTCTCTTTCCTTCCTTCCTTCCTTCCTTCCTTCCTTCCTTCCTTCCTTCCTTCCTTCCTTCCTTCCTCCCTCCCTCCCTCCCTCCCTCCTTCCCTCCTTCCCTCGTTCCCTTCTCTCTCTCTCTCTCTCTCTCTCTCTCTCTCTCGATGGAATCTCATTCTGACTCCCAGGCTGGAGTGCAGTGGCACTATCTCGGCTCACTGCAATCTCTGCCTCCCAGGTTCAAGCAATTCTCCTGCCTCAGGCTCCTGAGTAGGTACAATTACAGGCGTGCACCACCACACTCAGCTAAATTTTTTTGTATTTTTAGTAGAGATGGGGTTTCACCATGTTGGCCAGGCTGGTCTCAAACTCCTGACCTCAAGTGATCCACCCACCTCAGACTCACAAAATGTTGGGATTACAGGCATGAGCCACCACACCTAGCTTCTTTTTTAAGAAAATTGGAGATAGATTCTCACTCTGTCACCCTGACTGGAGGGCAGTGGTGTGATCTTGGCTCACTGCAACCTCCGCCTCCTGGATTCAAGCCATTCTTGTGCTTCAGCCGCCTGAGTAGCTAAGATTACAAGCGTGTGCCATCATGCCCAGCTAGTTTTTGTATTTTTAGTAGAGACAGGGTTTCACCATGTTGCCCAGGCTGGTCTCAAACTCATGGCTTCAAGTGATCTGCCCATCTCCACTTCTCACAGTGCTGGGATTATGAGCATGAGTCACTGTGCCTGGCTTTTATATATATATATAAATATATATATATATTTATATATATATGGCCCATCATAGGCTAGGATTCTGTAAACTAGACTGACAAAAGAAAATTAACAGGAGAGCCGGGCGCGGTGGCTCAAGCCTGTAATCCCAGCACTTTGGGAGGCCGAGACGGGCGGATCACGAGGTCAGGAGATCGAGAGACGATCCCGGCTAACACGGTGAAACCCCGTCTCTACTAAAAAATACAAAAAAATAGCCGGGCGAGGTGGCGGGCGCCTGTAGTCCCAGCTACTCGGGAGGCTGAGGCAGGAGAATGGCGTAAACCCGGGAGGCGGAGCTTGCAGTGAGCTGAGATCCGGCCACTGCACTCCAGCCTGGGTGACAGAGCAAGACTCCGTCTCAAAAAAAAAAAAAAAAAAAGAAAAGAAAATTAACAGGAGAAACTGGCTGGGCACGGTGGCTCACTCCTATAATCCCAGCACTTTGGGGAGCCGAGGAGGGCAGATCACGAGGTCAGGAGTTCGAGACCAGCCTGACCAACATGGTAAAACCCTGTCTCTACTAAAAATACAAAAATTAGCCGGGCGTGGTGGCACACGCCTGTAATCCCAGCTACTCAGGAGGCTGAGGCAAGAGAATCGCTTGAACCCATGAGATGGAGGTGAACCCGTGGGAGTTGGAGGTTGCAGTGAGCCGAGATCATGCCATTGCACTCCAGCCTGGGTGACAGATCTAGACTCCATCTCAAAAAATAAATAAGTAAAAATAAAAAATAAATAAATAATTAATTAACAAGAGAAACTGAAGTTTGTTAACAAACACATGCATCACATTATGTATGGGAGAATTCAGGGATGATTACGTAAAAAAGTGATGAGAGGCCAGGCACAGTAGCTCATGCCTGTGATCCCAGCACTTTGGGAAGCCACGGTGGGAGAACTGCTTGAGGCTAGGAGCTCAAAACCAGTTTAGGGGCCTGGCACGATGGCTCACGCCTGTAATCCCAGCACTTTGGGAGGCCGAGGTGGGCGGATCACGAGGTCAGGAGATAGAGACCTTCCTGGCTAACATGGTGAAACCCCATCTCTACCAAAAAAAAAAAAAAAAATACAAAAAATTAGCTGGGCGTGGTGGCGCGCACCTGTAGTCCCAGCTACTGGGGAGGCTGAGGCAGGAGAATGACGTGAACCCAGGAGGCGGAGCTTGCAGGGAGCCAATATCGTGCCACTGCACTCCAGCCTGGGCGACAGAGCAAGACTCCATCTCAAAAAAACAAAAAACAAAAACAAAAACAAACCAGTTTAGGGAACCAAGAGACACCATGTCTCTACCAAAAAAAAAAAAAAAAAGTGGTTAGAATTTGCACGTATATAGCATCTTCACAAAATAACAATATATTTTACAGCAGTAACAAGACAAAGGAAAAAGATTTTGAGTTTCTAGAAAGGCAAATTGTGGGAAGGCAGCCAGGTGCAGTGGTTCATGCCTGTAATCCCAGCACTTTGGGAGGCCGAGGTGGGAGGATCACCTGAGGTCAGGGGTTTGAGGCCAGCCTGGCCAACATGGTGAAACCCCATATCTACTAAAAATATAAGAATTACCGGGGCATGGTGGTGGGCACCTGTAATCCCAACTGCTCAGGAGGTTGAGGCAGGAGAATTGCTTGAACCTGGGAGGCAGAGGTTGTAGTGAGCTGAGATTGCATCACTGCACTCCAGGCTAGGCGACAGAGCAAGACTCCATCTCAAAAAAAAAAAAAAAAAAAAAAATTGTGGGAAGGCAAATATGTGAGAAAATTAATAGTAGAGAAGAGCTTTTTAGTAAGGTTTGTCATGTAGATTTCATTGGTGCCATCTGTTTAGAGTTGTTACCAGTGATTAACTGATTAACTTCTATCCCTCTTAGTAGAGAGGGGAGGAAGGACACCTTTACAAATCTATATCCTGCTTTTAGGCACACCAGGGCACACAGAGAGCTTTTCTTGTATCTCCTTCTTCTCAATTGCCTATGATTCAAAATAATCCTTATGCAAATGTGGCATATTTTGAAGTGGCATATTCTGCTGTATTAGTTTGTTTTCATGCTGCTGATAAAGACCTACCCAAGACTGAGTAATTTATAAAGGAAAGAGGTTTAATTGGCTCATGGTTCCACATGGCTGGAGAGGCCTCACAATCACGGTGAGTGAGGTGAATGAGGAACACAGTTATATCTTACGTGGTGGCGGTCGAGAGAGCTTGTGCGGGGGAACTCCCTTTTATAAAACCATCAGATCCTATGAGACTTATTCACTATCATGAGAACAGCATAGGAAAGACCCACTCCCATGATTCAATTACTTCCCACAGGGTCTCTCCCATGACACGTGGGAATTATGGAAGCTACAATTCAAGATGATATTTGGGTGGGGACACAGCCAAACCATATAATCTGCTATCCTTGATGCCTTTCCATTAAGAAACCCGCTTACCCCACTTTTTCTTTTTGAGATGAGGTTTGCTCTTGTCTTCCAGGCTGGAGTGCAATGGCATGATCCTGGCTCACTGCAACCTCCGCCTCTTGGGTTCAAGTGATTCTCCTGCCTCATCCTCCCAAGTAGCTGGGATTACAGGCACCTGCCACTACGACCAGCTAATTTTTTTGTTTGTTTGTTTCTTTGTTCGTTTTTGAGATGGAGTCTCACTCCGTTGCCCAGGCTGGAGTGCAGTGAAGTGATCTCGGCTCACTGCAACCTCCGCATCCCAGGTTCAAGCTATTCTCCTGCCTCAGCCTCCTGAGTAGCTGAGATTACAGGCACCTGCCACTACTCCCAGCTAATTTTTTGTATTTTTAGTAGAGATGGGGTTTCACCATGCTGGCCAGGCTGGTCTCAAACTCCTGATCTTGTGATTTGCCTGCCTTAGCCTCCCAAAGTGCTGGGATTACAGGCATGAGCCACCGTGCCCAGCTTCACGACCAGCTAATTTTTGTGTTTTTAGTAGATACAGGGTTTCACCATGTTGGCCAGGCTCGTTTCAAACTCCTGACCTCAGGTGACCCACCCACCTTGGCCTCCCAAAGTGCTGGGATTACAGGCGTAAGCCACCGTGCCCGGACCTTCTCACCCCACTTTTAAGCCTATTCCATTCCTATGAGGTAAGTACTATTGCTTTCTCTATTTTATGGATGTGGATGCTGAGGTTCACAGAGATTTTGTTAAGTTTAGTTAGTAGGTGAGCCAAGATGAGACTTGCACTCTTTATTCCAGGAATGACTATCATTTCTGATAGTTATAAGTGTTATACAGAAAGTGGAGCAAGGGATTTTGTTGGGAGTGGTGGTGGGGTGGTTGGAAGGAGGATGGCTAGAAGGTGGAGATTTAGGTGGTGTGGGAGGTAGTATTTTTAGTAGAGGGCCACTGTTAACCTGTTTAAAAACATTCAAACTCATGTGTTGTATTTCTGCTCTGGTCATCATATAGATTCAGCCTGTGCATTTCATGAGATCTTTTGTGGGGAATGTTTTTTATTTTACGGATGGAAAAAAAAGAAACAAAACAAAAAAAACAAACCCTAAAACAAAGAGAGGTCACAGGACTTGGTCAGTGTCACACAGCTCAGCTGATCCGTGCCAGGATCTAGGTTTCCTGACTTCCAGAACTGAGCTCCTTCTACCACACTGCACAGCGTCTCTCCCCATGAGCCAGGCATCCTTGATGCAGCAGCACGCCGGCCTTTCCTGCCTTATGCCGAAGGCCAGGGGACTCAAGCAGGGAGACAGACATCATGTTCTTGAGAGCTCTGAGCCGTATTCCCTGCCAGCACTCTTACCCTAACCGTGCAAATAAGGATGAAGCTTAGCACAAACTTATAGATTATTTAGGAGGAATCAAGCAGATATTAGCCTTTGCTGTAAAAACAGCACACGTGTGTGTGTGTGTGTGTGTGTGTGTGATGTGTGTGTGTGGCAATTGTGCATGGATTTTCCAGGCCTCTAAGGACCTGTGTGTTGTGATGATTCTTTGTGGAGAATGATATAAAAAAGTTTTGGCGAGGCCAGTGGTTTTCAGGCTGCATGTGCCATGCAATTCCAGACAGGTCACATTAGACCAAAACATTTCTTTGGTCCAATTCCCAGAAGTTCATCTCTTGGTCTCTATGACAGTGACCTGGAAACACAAACTGGCTTCAAACAAAGCCACTCTACCATGTGTGCTAAACCCAGGCCATTCTCATAAGCTGTTGTTTCAGCTCATTTCATCATCTTTGGCTCAATCCTTGGAAAAGTACTTTCATATAATTGAACAAGCAAAACATTGTATTTTTTCACTATATAAAGAATCATATTCATGCAGAAAATTTATAAATGACTGATGTACACAAAGGAGAAATTTAAATTGCTCAAATCTGACAATAATTATTGGTAAGTTGTAAGTGTAGCCCAGTCTACTTTTTATGCCTGAAGATACTTTTTTAAAATAATAAAAAAAAAATGGATCATACTATAAATTGCTTTGTGACTGGCTAATTTTTAGTTTTTCTCCTATTAATACAAAAATAATATCGGAATTTTTGTTGGGTGCTTCTACATCTCAGCTACAAAAATTTTGTGAAACAGCTACTACAATTGCTAGTTTACAGATGAAGAAACTAATCTCAGAGGCTCTGAGATTAGTTATTCTTCCTCTTCACTCTCTCATTAGATCATCTCATTCTGGGCCATGTCTCACAGTTTATTTATAAATTCTAGCTCAAAATTTTACTGTCAGCCCTGACTTCTCTTCTCAGCTTAAGACTTATATATCCAACTGCCTGCCTACTTGATATCTTAATTTGAATCTCAAAAGTGCCTAGGACTCAACTCATCCAAAATTGTATGTGAGTATTTTGCACTGGGCAACACGGGAACCTGCCCTAAGCTATGATCTTAGTCTCTTGCAATCCACCCTTGACTTTCTTGAATTCATCATTGTTATTATTATTTGAGATGGAGTTTTGCTCTTGTTGCCCAGGCTGGAGTGCAATGGCGTGATCTTGGCTCACTGCGACCTCTGCCTCCCGGTTTCAAGCGATTCTCCTGCCTCAGCCTCCAGAGTAGCTGGGATTAAATGTGCCCACCACCATGCCAGGCTACTTTTTGTATTTCTTTTTTCTTTTTTTTTTTTTTTGAGACAGTCTCGCTCTGTTGCCAGGCTGGAGTGCAATGGCGCGATCTCGGCTCACTGCAACCTCTGCCTGCCGGGTTCAAGCGACTCTCCAGCCTCAGCCTCCCAAGTAGCTGAGATTACAGGCTCATGCCACTATGCCTGGCTAATTTTTGTATTTTAGTAGAGATAGAGTTTCACCATGTTGGTCAGGCTGGTCTCAAACTCCTGACCTCAGGTGATTGGCCCATCTCAGCCTCCCAAAGTGCTGGGATTACAGGCCTGAGCCACCACGCCCGGCTACTTTTTGTATTTTTAGTAGAGACGGGGTTTCACCACGTTGACCAGGCTAGTCTTGAACCCCTCACCCAGTGATCTGCCCTCCTCAGCCTCCCAAAGTGCTGGGATTACAGGCGTGAGCCACCGCGCCCGGCCTTGAATTTATTTTTTACATAGCAGCCAAAGGATCTGGTCAAAATGCGAATTTGGTTACACTACCATCAATTTATAACACTCGAGTGACTTTTCTCTGCTCTTCAGGGAAAGACCAGAATCTTTAACATAGCCCACAAAGCCTGGTGTAATCGGTCTGCCTGTCTCACCTCAGTTCACATGGTCTCCTCACACTTTTCACCCCAACCTCCCTGACATGCTTAGTTTATTTAACTAAACTGCAATAAGACTTTGCACTTGCTGTTCCTTCTGACTGGAACGTCCTTCCTGCCACCCTGTTTATTCTTTGCCTGGATGACTCCTACTTTCCTTTCAGGTGTCAGTTCAGCCACCACATCTGTAGATAAGCTTTTCCTGTACCTCTTGACCAGGCCAGTTCCCCTGTATTAGTCACTGTTTTACAACTGTGGGGGCCAAGGCCCTTGGACACCTAAAGTTTTGCTAAAAGAAATCACTTACATGAGGCAGATTGATGAATGATTCTATTACATGGAATACATTTTAGGTTTTTGGCCTGCTTTGGGAAAGGAGGTTCTGGTTTGTATGACCTACCTTGGAGAAGAGGGATTCTAGTTTCTATGGCCAGCCTTGGAGGAGAATGGGACTGAGAGACAGGAGAACAGGGGAAGAAGGTCAGATTTCTGCTTCTGAGGCTGTAGCTGAGGCCTTCATTTGGGGGTATTGTTTTCTGAGCCCCAACAGCACCCTGCTATTTTTTTTGTAGTACTTATCACAGATATAAACTTATACCTATTTGTGTGATTCTTTGGTTGAAGACTGTAATTCCATTTAAACTGTAAGCTCCACAAGGGCACAAATGACAGCTGTTTGTATCTACCATTATATCTTTACTGACTAGAGCATTGGTCAGCATATATTTTTAAATAAATAATGTGTGTTAGATGAACTAGTTGAATGACTTTCCCCAGATAAAATGGCTGAACCATAACGGAAGCTAATGTTCTTTCTATTATGTATGATAAAATCAGAAAGGCGTAAAGCAATAAATACATTTATATGAGGTATTTACCTAAGAGTTGACCAGGCGCAGTGGCTCAAGCCTGTAATCACAGCACTTTGAAAGCCTGAGATAGAGCTCAGGAGTTCGAGTCCAGGCCTTGTCTCAAAAAAAAAAAAAAAAAAAAAAGAATATACTCTAGCATTCCTATTTCCCAGATTTTCCCAGATTTTCCCAGATCTCTGTCTGAACCCACCTCTGTAAACTTCAACCCTTTCTACACACATAAAGGAAGGGATTTTCATTGCCTGCTGGGGAGAATTTGCTAATATATCATTGTTTTGATTCATACGTCTTGCAGTAAATATATCCTTTGACTAACACCTAAGCCTTGAGTCAGACACAAGAGAGAAAATGAAAAAGAAAGCATGGTTCTAGACCACAACATGGAGAGCTGTTAGATCAGAAGCAAAGTGACAGTGAGAGCAAGGGCAAATTTCACAGGGTTGGAGGTGTTGTGGACAAAGAGTGGATAGAAACCAGAGAATATTTCAACTGGAAGTTACCCTAGAAATTATCTAATTTAAAATTCTCATTTTATAGAGAAATAAAATTCTCATTTTATAAAATTCTCATTTATATCATGGCCAAAGTCACACATTTAGTTATTGAAAGCTCCAAGACTAAACCTTATACACCTGCCTTGAAGAGGGTAAAATTCCCAAATACTTATGTTAGTCCATTGACAAGTTCTAATTGAAATGTCTACTATATACTCCACAAATATTTAGTATGGGAAGTGTAGCAAAAGTAATTTGAAAGCTAGTAAATTCGTAATGACAACAATAAGAAGAACAGCAGCAGTAGCAGCAGCAGCATTTTGTGTTTATAAAATGTTTTCTTGTTCGAAAAATATTTTTCGGTACTTCCTGTCATGCAATCCTTACAAAACCATCGAGGTAGACAGGGCAGGATTCTTCCTCATATGCTACATGTATAGAAGGAAATATACACCCAAGAAGATAACATAACTTGTCCAAAGCTAATGGCTACTGAACGGTAGATCTCAGCCTCAGATTCAGATTCCTGGACTCCAAGTTTTTTGCTGTCATCATTGCCTCTTGCTGCCTGAAGAGGCTTTGTTAAATGTGAAACCTTACACAGCAGTTCTCCAAAATCTCCGTGAATTTTCCCACATAGGCGGAGGCTCACCTTCCAAGTTTAAGAGTATATTATGTGGAACCCCATCTGTAGTGACCCTGACCTCTCCTAGGTTCAGCCCTTCCTTTTCTTAGTATCAGGCAGGAAGCCAAATCTCATGCAGCCGTGATTTTGTGCCAAGTTCAGCAGGGAGCATTGGATTAAGATTCTCATGTTGACAGCGACTTTGTCTTGTGAAGATGCACAAAGTCTGCCTTATGCATTCCTTACACACCTGGGAAGACTGGAATATATTTCCATTTGTAAACATATATGCCTCAATACATGTAACATGCAAACAGAAATGTGGTTTCTTTGAAAATAATCTACTGTTACCCTTCCATTTCAATCATATGGTGAGTTTTGAATATATTTTTCTTTCCAGAGTCCATGAAAAGGTGTTTATTCTCCCCATCTCTTTTAACCAGCTGGGTGCCAACATTTTCTTTCCTTCTCTCGATCTGACTTAAGTTCAGTTTTTGGCTTCTGTCTGCTATTCCAGCTGGTAACCTGCAGGTAGTTGGATGAAAGAAGCTTTCTCTCAACTCAGGCAATGCACCAAGTCCCAGATACATACACACATATATATACACACACACAAACACTGTGGAGTACAATAGTTTAACGTACAGGATGCTCTGCAGAAAGAGGTCAGTTTGCTTCTACCCACAGTCCTCTGTTGGCCGGCTGAAGTCAATAAAACTGGCTGCTATCAGTGCAAATCAGCATCCTGGAAAAGGAAGGTCTAGGTCAAGAGGAAGGAATATCCCATCCTGAGGAAGAAAGATTAGATTTGTTTGGTATGATTGCTTGGGGACAGCTTCAAAATTTACAATGCTCTGCAACTCTTAATTTAGCCTGCTATCATTTTAAGATTACTACCCTGTATTTAGAAGAAAGACACATTCATTATTGTTATTAAGCAATCTAATTTTAGAATTATTACTAGAATAAAACTCAGGAATATAATAATGTTGAGCTAGAAATGTGACTAATAAAGCTACCCATGTTTCTACATTTGCATATTAAAGTCTGTAATTAAAAGTAAACAGTGAAACAGGAAAACTTCTTTTGGGTGATATGGTAAAGGATGAATTGCTTTTAGCAAATATTGTTTTGATGAATGAGCTACTCAAATGGCAGACTGCCTTTTCAGATGTAATTATATTTCATTTAAATTACAGACTGACCATACAGCATGTTCTTTTTATTTAGGCTGGCTGGAGACCAGGGATCACCCCTAGTTATCATAAAGCATGTGCATGGCTGCTTTAGTACAGGTCAATTAGGGACCAACTCAGACTCTGCAAATGTAGAGTCAGAAACAAATGAGATGTTGAAATTAGGTAGCTGCAGGTGACTTCAGTCTACTCAAATCTGGTATATAATCATACAGTTCCTTAACATGACAAATTCTATATTTCCCTGCTTCTTATATGCATATCTCTTTTTTTTTTTTTTTTTTTTTTTTTTTTTGCTGTTGTTTTGTTTTCTTGCCTACTTGCTTTGGCTAATACTTCCAAAACAGTGTTAATTAAGGATACTTATTATAGTAATTTGTATCTTATTCTTGACTTTGATGAGGAAACTCCTGATTTTCTTTGCTCATTCTGCTGGCTGAATGTTTTAAGTTTGTACACTCTATTTCTGAAAGTTGTAGCACTTATTGGTAGTCCCTGAAGTGACTTTTTCAGCAGTTATTGCCTATGTGGCTTATGACCTCTGTGGTTCTCAGTCATTGTGGTCTTACCTTCACCAATGCCTAATTAGCTTTGTCTAAGACTCCAGGGCTAGTTTCTAACTTACATCTGGAGGAACATTTGGGAGTCTGATGTGTGGATTTCTGCCTTATTTCCAAGCCTTACCTTGTACCAAGTTCTGGTAAGTTAATCTCTGTGCTTTAGTTTTTATCTCTGTAAATTGCCTATGATAAGTCCTGGTTAGTATGGTGACTGTGGACCAGAGGACTTAGGTTCAAGTCCCGTTTATTCTACTCACTAGCTATTTGACCTTGGCAAGTTATTTAATTTCTTTGTGCTTCCACAAATTGGGATCATAGCAGTACTTGTCTTATAAGGTTATTATGAGCCTTAAATTAAATTATGCATATAAAAACCTTAGAAGAAAGCTTGCCTGCTATCAGTTTAAGATTAGTAAGATACTTGCTAAAGGTTTGTGGTTATTATTACTATTAGAAAACATATTGGTAATATTTTTATCATCGTCACTGGGGATCTGCCACCAGTTATTGGGCTCATTTTAGTGGGACACTCCATTGCAACATGTTGACCTTTGGGATGAAGAGTGTTCTTAAACTATCTATTGCCTGACCTCAGGCATCAATATTCTATCTGCTGGCTGAAACTTTCTTTAAAGACTCAGTTCAGGGTTCATTTCTACTGACCAACTTCTAGTTCACTTCTTGTGAGCCTATTCCCATCTTAAACATTTAACTAGAATATTCATGGCTTTTTTTTTGTTCTTCTTTTTTCTTTTACAACACTGACACACTTATATTAGTGCTTTTCTAAAAGTGACACTGATTAGCGATAAGGGATATTGTCCCATCTTTGCAAAATCACTTCTATTTGGCCTGAGACAGAGTTCAAAAACATAAAATTATGTTAATCAATTTGTTCACTTAGCAAATATTCATTTAACCTAGATTCTAGGATTAACACTGTGCCAAGGCATAAAATAAATATATAATAATGTAAGATTTGGTCACTGCCCTTGAAGAACTTACAGTTTAGTTGACTAAGACAATGACCATGGTTGTCCGAGGCAAAGCTGTGGAAGTGAAGGTGTGGATGAATAGCTTAGTAGGGAAGTGAGATTTGAGTTGAATTGTGCAACTTTTAAAGAGAGTACAATGAGTTTTGAATGAATTTTTCGTGTCCATGAAATAGCATTAGTTCCTTTCAATTGGTGAATGTCAACATTTTCTTTATCTTTCTCTTGAACTGAAGAAGGAGAAGGGCATTCCTGTTGGGGTACCAAGACTGGCAGTAGATTCCAGTTTGGTGATATTAATTATAATTAATGCAATTAACTCAATTGATTTATTCAGCTACCCTTGCACTACCTTCATGATTTTCCCATTTCTGCATATTACCTGCATTATTACTTTCTTAATAATTTTCTTTAAATCCCTGTTTTGTGTTTAAGTAAATTTATTTACATTTTGTTATTATTATCTTAAGTAGAAACATAGTATATCTTTCTAGTAAAAAGAGATAACAACAAAGTATATATGTGACTATTTAAATTTTAAAAAGTTTATCTATAAACCATTTAGAATTGTCTCACGTACCACTGGTAGGGAACCCTGGCCTTGCCGTTCGAATGTCCCTTTGGGAAGGAGCACTGAATGGTTGATGGCAGTTTATTTTTAAATACTGCTTGACATTTCCACTCTCCTCCAATTCCGTTTACCTACCATCACTCTATCTTTTACTTTGTCTTATTTTCTTCATAGCGCATTTCATTTCCTAAAATCATATTATTTATTTATTTATTTTGCTTATCTGTTTTTTATGACTGGAATATAGATTCCATGTGGGCAAGGACTTTGTCTTGATTGCCTCCATTCCCCAGGGCCTGACATATATTAGGCACTCGATTTCAGGAGTTCCATGGCAATATAGTGAGAAACTGCTGTGATGCAAAAATCTGGGTTTGACTAAATAACTCTGTTTGCTAACTTAATACATTATAATCAGATTTTTTTTCTTTCCTGTCTTTTATTGTTTACTATGACTTTGGGCTTTGTTTATCCAACTGGGTTCATGGACCTTTTTACTTGTCTGAGTCTATAGATTTTCAGAACTTTGGGCTCTACTTTCTTGCATTCATTTACTTCTCTATTTATTTATGTATTTATTTATTTTTTGAGATGGAGTCTTGCTCTGTCGCCACGCTGGAGTACAGTGGCGTAATCTTGGCTCACTGCAACCTCCACCTCCCGGGTTCAAGCAATTCTCCTGCCTCAGCCTCCTGAGAAGCTGGGACTACAAGTGTGCACCACCATGCCCGGCTAATTTTTGTAGTTTTAGTAGAGAGGGGATTTCACCATGTTGACCAGGATGGCCTCACTCTTGACCTCACGATCTGCCCATCTTGGCCTCCCAAAGTGCTGGGATTACAGGCATGAGCCACCACGCCTGGCCTCCTTCTCCTTTTAGAAGCCAACCTACTCTCCCCACAATTTTTCTATATAGACTTATTTCATAAGGTACTCACTGGATTCTTCTGTTCAGTAGCCATAGCATTTGTCCAAGAAGGGTGGCTATAACAAATCACTGGATGCAGTGGCTAACACAGTGAAAACCCATCTCTACTAAAAATACAAAAAATTAGTTGGGAGTGGTGGCGGGTGCCTATATTCCCAGCTACTTGGGAGGCTGAGGCAGGAGAATGGCGGGAACCTGGGAGGCGGAGCTTGCAGTGAGCCGAGATTGCACCACTGCACTCCAACCTGAGCAACAGAGCGAGACCCAGTCTCAGAAAAAAAAAAAAAAAAAAAAAAAATTAAATCATCCTGGATGGTGTGCTCTAATATTTAAAAGATAAACAATGGGACAATGGCACGTACATTTGTCCGTCTGTACCAATATAACTCTCAATAGTAGTTCTTAAATACTGTTTATAGTTTTCATTCTTAAGGCAATGGATGTATAATCATTAGGAATGGCCTCTCGATTTTTGCACTTACCTTAGGCAAATAGATTAAGAATTTGAATAAATTTATTTTTATCATTGGTTTTCAAATGTTTTATATGATATTCATACATTACAGAATACATCAGTCAGAATCTTTTTTTTTTCTGTTTTTTGAGACAGAGTCTCACTCTGTCACCCAGGCTGGAGTCCAGTGGCATGATCTCGGCTTATGTCATCTCTGCCTCCCAGGTTCCAGTGATTCTCCTGTCTCAGCCTTCTGAATAGCTAGGATTACAGATGCACACCACCACGCCCAGCTAATTTTTGTATTTTTACTACAGATGGGGTTTCTCCATGTTGGCCAGGCTGGTCTCGAACTCCTGACCTCAGGCAATCTGCCTGCCTTAGCCTCCAAAAGTGCTGGGATTTCAAGTGTGAGCCACCGCATCCGTCCTCAATAAGAATCATTTAAAGAGATAATGTGAGGCCGGGCGCGGTGGCTCAAGCCTGTAATCCCAGCACTTTGGGAGGCCGAGACGGGCGGATCACGAGGTCAGGAAATCGAGACCATCCTGGCTAACACGGTGAAACCCCGTCTCTACTAAAAAATACAAAAAACTAGCCGGGCGAGGTGGCGGGCGCCTGTAGTCCCAGCTACTCGGGAGGCTGAGGCAGGAGAATGGCGTAAACCCGGGAGGCGGAGCTTGCAGTGAGCGGAGATCCGGCCACTGCACTCCAGCCTGGGCGACAGAGCGAGACTCCGTCTCGGAAAAAAAAAAAAGGAATGTTATTTGGAATATTTCTATCTAGATTTTTACTTTTTGAAGAATTTATCTTTTTCTTACCTCATTAGATAATGGTAAGTCAAAGGGATGAAAGTCCGTACCTACTTCCTGTGATGAATACAATGCTTATTCAGGCTGGTTGATCACATAAGCCATACTTCTTGGTGATAAATGACTCAGAGTCCACGATAAGACTCACACATTTCCAGTGAAATCTTTCATGTCATGGAAGAGGAAATAAGATTGCAAGTTTGAAAGTAGATGGTAATGATTAGTTTGGGATGCTATTTATAATCAGTGACATAGGAAGTTAATTAGTTGTTTTCGATGGAGTGACTAAGCCGATCCCAATAGAAAACTACAGCATATGATTTTCTAAATAAAATATATTTTTTAAAGGACTGAGAATTTTCATGATTATGGTAAGGTTGGGAGAAAGGATGCTTCGTGGTTAAAAATAGCACAGATGTAATTACAGACCAGTCAGTCCTCTCAGTTTTATTTACAGCAAACTTCGTATTTATCAGAATGTTTTAATTAATTTGATTTGTGTTGGTTAGTTATCTGTCTCAAAAAATTCAGCCGCATTAATACAAAAAAATCTTTTCCATAAAGTTTGTTTGGCTCAGAACTTCCCTCTAAACAACCATTATAAATATGTAGTTCCAAGGCGATAGGACATGGTCATTAAACCTACATATTATGGTCTATTGCTAGATTTAAAACCATATTTTATTAGCCAGGCATAATGGTGCCTGTAATCGCAGCTACTTGTGAGGCTGAGGCAGGAGGATCCCTTGAGCCAGGAGTTGGAGACTGGGCTGAGCTATGATTGCACCATGGCACTCCAGCCTACCCAGAGAGGATGGAGTGCAGCCTTTTAGACAGAGGGAGACATTGTCTCAAGAAAACAAAAACAAAAACAAAACAAAACAAAAAAAACGTAAACAAATCCTGTTTTATAGATTCCTTGTTTCTATCTTCCTTAAAGTGTCCTCCTGGCTGGGCGCGGTGTCTCAAGCCTGTAATCCCAGCACTTTGGGAGGCCAAGGCGGGTGGATCACGAGGTCAGGAGATCGAGACCATCCTGGCTAACATGGTGAAATCCCGTCTCTACTAAAAATACAAAAAAAAAACAACTAGCCGGGCGAGGTGGCGGGCGCCTGTAGTCCCAGCTACTCAGGAGGCTGAGGCAGGAGAATGGCGTGAACCCGGGAGGCTGAACTTGCAGTGAGCTGAGATCCGGCCACTGCACTCCAGCCTGGGCGACAGAGCGAGACTCCGTCTCAAAAAAAAAAAAAAAAACGTGTCCCCCTTTCTGAAGCTTATGGGTCGTCCTGCCCTTTGTTCTCCTCCTACTTCAATGAATCTATTCTTTCTGTTTCACTAGAGGCAGGAAATGAATCACATGGATTGTGCAATTAATGGCAATTGTGTGCTTAAGCCTGGGTGTTTCTGAAATCAGAGTTTACTTTTTATTTGAATTTTTCTTTTAGAAATAACAAGTTGTTGATAACTGGCAAATTTGATTATAGACAAAGATGATTATTCTGAATTTAATTTATTTTTTGTTTTTATTTATTTATCTTTTTGAAATGGAGTCTTGCTCTGTCACCAGGCTGGAGTGCAGTGGTGCGATCTCAGCTCACTACGACCTCCACCTCCTGGGTTCAAGCGATTCCCCTGCCTCAGCCTCCCAAGTAGCTGGGATTACAGGCATGCGCCATCATGCTCGGCTAATTTTTGTATTTTAGTAGAGACAGGGTTTCACCATGTTGGCCAAGATGGTCTCCATCTCCTGACCTCGTGATCCACCCACCTCAGCCTCCCAAAGTGCTGGGATTACAGGCGCAAACTACTGTGCCTGGCCCTGGATTTAATTTATTTTAATAAAATAAGTAACATACTGTAATGGAAGAAAGCTGGGCATGCATTTGTAGAAAAGGGGACTTTTCTAACTCAGTACTAATTATCAATGGTATAAAACAATGCTGTATTTTCCAAATATACAAATTATTTACTCTGTAGGAATAAGTATGAAATGTGATGGTAAGTGACCCAACCTACAAAGACACTCTAGTGTACTGTGGGAATATTTTATTAGTGAATACCAGTGTGATCTGGAAGAGTTGATTGATGTAGTTTGCAAAAGGACCTAACTTGTTCCCAGCGAGTCATTTACAAACTGGCACGACTTGGCTGATTATGGAAAGGAATAGTCCTCCTGACAAAAGTGTAAATTGTAAGTGCTGCTGATAAAGAGGCCCAAGGTCAGGAGAACCATCTGATTCTAACAGACAAACTATCAGGGCAGTAATCAGAAGCATCACCTAGATGGTGGCCTGGAGTCAAGATAAAGCCATTTACATAGTACTTTCTGTACTTGTTTTCCTTTTTTCTTACCTATCAACAGGTTTAAAATGTTTAAGTGATTTGACCAGATAACTAACAATAGTATTTAAATATCGACATCCTATAATGTGCCAGACACTATGCTGCCTGCTTTACATACATTGTCTGACTTGATTCTTACAGAAACCCTTGAAAAGTGCTTTTATTATCACCATTTTTAAAAGGAGGAAGTCAAATCTGGGAGAGAGGTTCCAAAACATGTCCATGGTAGCACAGCAGGGAGGTGATAGAGTCAAGACTAAAGCTTGGGTGTGTCCAGTTCAGAGGCTAAGATATTGGCCCCCAATACTGCTAAGGCAGGTCTTCAAGTTTAGTTCAAGTCCACAGTTCTTTCTCTCCACTTGCCCTCCACTCCTACATTTCCTCCAATAGACAAGTAGGTCTTCAGCATTTTGGGGTTCTGCCTTTTTTTGGGAGACCGAGTCTCACTCTGTTGCCCAGGCTGGAGTGCTGTGGCTCGATCTCAACTCACGGCATCCTCCGCCTCCCAGGTTCAAGCAGTTTTCCTGCCTCAGCCTCCCAAGTATTATAGGCATGTGCCACTACGCCCGGTTAAGTTTTGTATTTTTTTTTTTTTTTTTTGAGACGGAGTCTCGCTCTGTCGCCCAGGCTGGATTGCAGTGGCCAGATCTCAGCTCACTGCAAGCTCCGCCTCCCGGGTTTACACCATTCTCCTGCCTCAGCCTCCGAGTAGTAGCTGGGATTACAGGCGCCCGCCACCTCGCCCGGCTAGTTTTTTGTATTTTTTAGTAGAGACGGGGTTTCACTGTTTTAGCCAGGATGGTCTCGATCTCCTGACCTTGTGATCCACCCGTCTCGGCCTCCCAAAGTGCTGGGATTACAGGCTTGAGCCACCGCGCCCGGCCTCAAGTTTTGTATTTTTAACAGAGATGGGGTTTCCCCATGTTGGCCAGGCTGGTCTCAAGCTCCTGACCTCAAGTGATCCACCCACCTCGGCCTCCCAAAGTGCAGGGATTATAGGTGTGAGCCACAGCACCCAGCCTGGGGTTCTGCTATTTTAAAAAATTTGTGTGTGTGTGTGTGTGTGTGTGTGTTTATGTGTGTTCTATAATAGACTTCATTATTTAGCACAGTTTTAGGTATACAGAAAAATTGAGCAGAAGGTGCAATTTTCATATACTTTTCCCCCTTCTCCCCACCCTCAGTTTCCCCTATTATTAGCATCTTGCATTAGTGTGGTACACCTGTTACAATGGATGAACCAATACTCTACATTATTATTAGCTGAAGACCATAGTTTACATTAGGGCTCTCTCTTCATGTTCTAAACACATAGGGATTTTGTCAAGTATTTAATATCGCAGATCCGCGATTACAAAATTATACAAAATAGTTTCACTGTCCTGAAAATCCCTTTTACTCCACCTATTATCTCTCCCTCTCTTCTCCCAAGGCCGTGGGAGCCACTGATCTTTTTACCATCTCTATGGTTTTGCCTTCTCCAGAATGTAATATTATTAGAATCATTCAGGATGTAGCCTTTTCAGACTGGCTTCTTTCACTTAACAACATGCATCACTTCATGTCTTTTGGTGGCTTGCTAGCTCATTAAAAAAAAAAAAATAGATGAATGACATTCCTTTTATGGAGGTACTACAGTTTTTTAAAAAAGTCTATTCATCTAGTGAAGGACACTTTGGTTACCTTAAAAATGGGCAATTATGAATAAAACTAGTATAAACCTTTGTGTGCAGGTTTTTGTATGGACATAAGTTTTCAACTACTTTGATTAAATGCCCAGGAGCATAATATCTGTATCATATAGTAAGAATATGTTTAGGTTTGTGAGAAATTGTAGCATTTGCATTCCCACCAGCAATGAATGAGAGTTCATGTTACTCTACGTCGTCACCAAAACTTGGTGTCTGTGCATAGTGGTATCTTGTTGTTTTAATTTGCAGTTTCCTAATGATACATGACATTGAGCATCTTTTCATATGTGTGTCATTTGTATATCACCATTGGTGAGGTGTCTATTTAGATCTTTTGCCCATTTGTGTTGTTCATTTTCTTATTGTTTAGTTTTTGTTTTGTTTTTTGTTTTGTTTTGTTTTTTGAGATGGAACAAAACAGTTTTTGTTTTGTTTTTTGTTTTTTGCCCAGCCTGGAGTGCAATGGCACGATCTTGGCTCACTGCAACCTCTGCCTCCAGGGTTCAAGCAATTCTCCTGCTTCAGGCTCCAGAGTAGCTGGGATTACAGGCGTCTACCACCATGCCCAGCTAATTTTTATATTTTTAGTAGAGACAAGGTTTCACCATGTTGGCCAGGGGTCTCGAACTCCTGACCTTGTGATCCACCCTCCTCAGCCTCCCTAAGTGCTGGGATTACAGGCGTGAGCCACCGCGACTGGCCTCCTATTGTACAGTTTTAAGAGGTTTTTTTTTTTTTTTTTTTTGCATATTTTGAGTAACAGTGCTTTACAGATAAATCTTTTGCAAATATTTTCTCCTTGAGGTCTGTGTTTTTTAATAGTCAGGGATTCAACTTACGTGAGTTCTAAATTCTGAGAAAGTAAAAGGACTAATTCAGGAGGTCATAACAAATGGAAGCATCAGTTATTAATTCATCATTTTAAGAGAAATGAACAGCCAATATAGATAGCAAAATTATGTTATTTCTAGCACGATGTCTTTCAAAGTCAATTTCACAAAACATTCGTTCTGTGAGGATTTGAAAGATAGCTAGTGTAAAATAAGTTTGTGAAGAGTCAGATTAAAATATAACGGAACTGGCTTCTTAGTTGTGGGCCTTCTCAGTGCCTTCATGGTGATGTTCATTGTGATGGGGGAGGGTGACAGTACACATCTTTTTTCAAAGCTATTTAACTACAGAACTCTTTCTTAAGGTGTGTCAAAGAGGAATGAACATCTGTTTGGGCAAGGCACCTTGAATCTTGTGAGTCCTATCAATAGGCTCCTGAGAAGTAAGATGGCAAAGATAAAGTGAGTTTATAGGGTCTTGCTCTGAGCCCCTCTTTCCCTCCACCCTTCTTGCCCTATACTATTTTTATTCAGCAACTTTTTTTTGAAGGTTTATTATGCAGAAGACTTGGCATTAAGTCCTTTAAGTGATATAACAATGAAAAATGCTCAATTTTGCTAACTGCTTCTAGAGATAACCAGATCCAGACTTTTCTTGTACTAGGATTATACCAATTACAATAACATATGAGAAGAATTTGACAAATAAGATTAATCATTTAGTCACTAGTTATTTTTTGATTAGCTCCCACATGCCAGGCTCTGTATGGGTATTGGACAGTGACCAAGATGTCCATTTTAACCTCATGGAGGTTACAGTCTAGGGAAGGCTAATAGACAATAAACAAGAAAACAAATAAATAAGCAAGATAATCTCATGCAGTGTTAGGAGTGAAGATGGAGGAAGAGGAGGAGACAGATAAACAGGGTGACGGAGATGGCAGGGCTTGGCAATGTTTTTCTATCAAAGCCAGATAGTAAATATTTTAGGTTTTACAAGCCATAAAGTCTCTGTCACAACTATTCAACCCATAGTTGCAACATGAAAGCAGTCACAGACAGTGTGTAAACAAAAGTGTGTAAACAAAAGGGTATGGCTGTGCTCCAATAAAACTTTATTTATACAAATAGTAGTCCAGGGACAGATTTCACTTGCTGGCTCTAGTTTGCTGACTATGGGGATAGATAATGATTTGATGTGAGTTGGGACTACTTTAGATTGAGTTACAAGAAAAACTCTTTAAGAGCAGGTACCATTTGAGCTGAGATCACAATTATGAGAAGGAAGCAGCCATAGAAATGTTCTGGAGGATGAATTCTATTAGAGGAAGTATTAGGTTGGTGCAAATGTAATTATAGTTTTTGAGCATCTTTTCATATGCTTGTCATTTGTATATCACCTTTGGTGAGGTGTCTGTTCAGATCTTTTGCCCATTTGTGTTGTTCATTTTCTTATTGTTTAGTTTTAAGGATTTTTTTTTTCTTTGCGTATTTTGGGAAACTTTACAGTGCTTTACAAATATGTCTTTTGCAAATATTTTCTCCTAGAGTTCTGTGTTTTTTAACGGTCAGTGATTCAACTTACTAGTGTTCTAAATTCTGAGAAAGTAAAAGGACTAATTCAGGAGGTCATAATAAATGGAAGCACCAGTTATTGGTTCATCATTTTGAGAGAAATGAACGCCAATGTAGATAGCAAAATAATTTTTTCTACATTATTTTTAAAAACAATGGCATTACTTTTAAATTACAAACACCGCAATTACGTTTGCCCCAACCTAATAGCAACTGCAAAAATCTTGTGAGAAGAACAAGCTTGACCTTGTCAAATATCAGCAAAAAATCCTTGAACCCAGATCACAGTGAGCAAGGTGGCATCTACAAGACAAGAGTATGGAGAAATAGGCAGGGCCTAACACACACTAATTTGGATTTTAGTCTAACTTCAATATGAAGCCGTTGCAGGTTTTTATGAAAGGGGCTAAGAAACCTCAATGCCATTTTAAAAAGATGAATCTGCCTGTTAGGTAAAGAAGGGAAGGAAGAATGGAAGCAGTTAGAACACTATTGTAATGAAGCAGAATAGAGGAAATATGAGCGTGGGCTAGCATTGTTGCTGTGAACATGGAAAGTTGTGAATAGATTTGGAATAGGAAGTAGAAGCAAAACCAGTGGGAAAATGAAAAATTAGATGTGAAGAGTGAAGGAAACGATGAATCAAAGACGACCGTGAGGGACTTGAACAACTGGGTAGATGGAGATGTTATTTAGAGAGATGGCAAGTCTTAGGTGGAGCTTATTTTGGGAGTGAAAAATCAAGAGTTCTATTTTGGAGGGATGTTGAGTTTGAGAGATCTTTTAGACATCTGAGTGGAGATACCATGCAATCAGTCATTTGGTTATGTAAGTCTGGAGTTCATTAGTAGGTAAAGTTCAAGAATCAGCTGTAAGGGCCAGGCGCAGTGGCTCACGTCTGTAATCCCAGCACTTTGGGAGGCCGAGGTGGGCGGATCACCTGAGGCCAGGAGTTCAAGACCGGCCTGGCCAACACAGTGAAACCTGTCTCTACTAAAAATACAAAAATTAGCCAGGCATGGTGATGCATGCCTATAATCCCAGCTACTTAGGAGGCTGAGGCAGGAGAATCGCTTGAACCCAGGAGGCGGATGTTATAGTGAGCCAATATCATGCCATTGCACTCCAGCCTAGGCAACAAAAGCAAAACTGCTTCTCAAAAAAAAAAAAAAAAAAAAAAAAGAAAAGAAAAGAAAAGAATCATCTGTAAGGAAAGACACAAGACTGAAAGAGACCAGATAAGGAGGGAATTTCTTTATTATAACACTTACCATATTCTAGTATAGTTATCTCTTTCTTCACTGATCTACATTGTAGCTTGTGAGTACCTTAGGGGCAGAATAAGGATCTCATTCAGTTGGTTCTTCCTGTATTTAATACTACCGGTTAGGAAGTTTGTTTTTGTTTTTGTTTTTGTTTTTGTTTTGAGGCGGAGTCTCGCTCTGTCGCCCAGGCTGGAGTGCAGTGGCGCGATCTCGGCTCACTGCAAGCTCCGCCTCCCGGGTTCGCGCCATTCTCCTGCCTCAGCCTCCCGAGTAGCTGGGACTACAGGCTCCTGCCGCCACGCCCGGTTAATTTTTTGTATTTTTAGTAGAGATGGAGTTTCACCGTGTTAGCCAGGATGGTCTCGATCTCCTGACCTCGTGATCCACCCACCTCGGCCTCCCAAAGTGCTGGGATTACAAGCGTGAGCCACCACACCCGGCCCACTTAGGAAGTTTTAAATAAATATTTGTTGAATTTTTTCAAGACTATTGACTCCATATTCTTAGCTCTCTTTTACTCCTGTGGCCTCATTATTTATTTCCATTTGACAAATAAAATGGATAAAAACTACAACATGAGAAAAAAGACCCCTAGTTAAAGGCACTTGAACATTTTACCTTTTAGCCTTGGCTGAACACAGAGGCTGGAATGGAACATGCACAGTCAGCCAGAGTGTCATCGTCACCTTAATGATCCACACAGCTAGTGGTATAATTCATTAGCCTGCTGGGAACATTATTGATCATGGTGATGACCAAAATAATTGGAGCATCCAAATTGTGGTTCTGTGCCCATTTGAAAAGTGATATTGTAATTTGGTGATTTTCCTTTATTTGTTTCAAAATTTCAGTGTTGGAAAAAGTCTTAGAGATTATCTGGCACAATATTATTATTTTATAGTTCAGAGAAGCTAAGTGCCTTGATCCAGGACACATGGCTAGTAGTGGAAAAACTGGTCCCAGGGCTCCTAATCCCTTATCCATTCAACAACACTCAGTGTGGGAGAGTAATGTGAGCAGGAAATAGCTTCTCTTTTTATATATCATTATATGTCACTGATTTTTTTTTTTTCCTGTTACAGCAAAGTAACATATCTCAGGCTACTTGATCCTCTGTATGAAGAGCTTTATAAATAAAGTTCTGTACACGTGTAGATCCCTTTGTAGGAAAGAGGTGAGAGTAGCACTCAAACTTCTCTCCACATGATCAGTTGTTGGCTGTCCACTGTTTCAGAGATTCCTAGGGTAAGAGTATGTGTGTGAGTTTGTGTGTATATGTATGTATTATTGTTGTCATTGTGTTTATGTAAATTTTATGAATATTATATATCTTTCCTGAAAGTTAGGGCTCTTGTCAGGGGAATTTGTGGTTTGGAAATCTATTTTCTTGGAGAGTAGTTGATACAATCAAGGAAAATAGAGCTAGAAATCTCAATTACCAATTCTTTTTTTTGTGACAGAGTCTTACCCAGGCTGGAGTGCAATGGCATGATCTCGACTCAGCTCTGCCTCCCGGGTTCAAGCGATTATTGTGCTTCAGTCTCCTAGTAGCTGGGACTACAGGTGTGCACCACCACACCCAGCTAATTTTGTATTTCTAGTAGAGACAGGGTTTTACCATGTTGGCCAGGCTGGTTTCGAACTCCTGGCCTCAAGTGATCCACCCACCTTGACCTCCCAAAATGCTGGGATTGCAGGCATGAGCCACCACACCCAACTTCAGCTGTCAGTTCTGAATTATGAAACATATGTTGGGTTGGCAAAAACAAAGTAGATGGGATTATTCAACAACCTTTCATTTCTCCACCTTTTTTAAAAAGAGATGGGGTCTTGCTGTATTGGCCAGGCTGGAGTGCAGTGGCTATTCACCAATGTGATTATACGCCAGCCTTAAAATTCTGGGATGAAGAGATCTTTTTGCTTCAGCCTTCCCAGTAACTGGGACTACAGGTATGCCCACTGTACTCAGATCTCATTTTCCTTTTTGATGATCAAAGGTAATACATATGAAGCTCAACCCACTGAAAAAATTTAATTTAAAAACTTAAAGTTGGCTTTGGCAAAATAGAAGGAAAACCGATAGTATTTGAATGGTATGAACTTCCAGCTAGTAAGCTGATCCATCTTATCTAGATCCCTTACCTCAAAGCTCTTAGGTATAGACCTAAGAGTGCAAAGGGCGGCCAGAGAGATGGCTTATACCATCAAAGTGGTTGAACCTAGATCCAGCCAGAGAAAGACCTGTTCTAATTCAGATCCTGTTCTCAAGATGCAATGGAAATGATGTCTGATGACGGTGGATGGACCAACATCCAGTGTGCAGCTGGATATCTTTTCTACCAAATCAGGTCTGCAGGAAGCAGACTCTTGGACAATAGGTAGGATTTTATTCTTGTATGTTCTTAGGCTTCCCAGAAACAATGTCATTTTCTGAAAAGCTTCATAACACTTTCAGAAGTTCCAGTAATTATTTCAGACTCCGTAGACTCTGCTAACAATATCGCAGACTTTGGCAATGTCCCAGAAGCTGGATGCTAAACAGAAACCCTCTGTGCACCTTATGATTCGTATTGACTATTCCCCTTTCCAAAGTCCACAGGCACTTCTCTATCCCCTTCTTCTACTTATCCTCCTCCCATAGGCTGTGTGCCCATTATTTTCTTCTCGGTTTCATTCTGCAAATTTGAATTTCAAAATTCTCCTACTTTCATGATTAATTCCCCCTGAAAAAGTTAAACCCATATTTACCTTACAACCCAGCAGTTCCATTTTTCGGTATTTACTCAATAGAAATGAACACATATATCTACAAAAACACTTGTACAAGAATGTTCACGGTAGCTTTGTTCATAATAGCAAGTTTGAAAACTGCAAATAAGTGAGATGTTCATCAACATAATCTGGATAAACAGGCTATGGTATATTCATACAATGGAATACTACTCAATAATAAAAGGAAACCAACCACCGGTCTTCAGAAGACAGGATATATTGTGCTGCATGAAAGATGTCAGAAGCAAGAGTACCTATAGAATATTTGTATTTATATAAAATTGAAGGACATAGGCAATGCTAATCTATGGTGACAAATATCAGTAGTACAGTGATGGTCTTTGGCCAGGAGGGCCATGGAGATTGACTGGAAAGGGCTGGAGGAAGCTCTATGGGATGATGGAAATGTTTTGTGACTTGACAGCAGTGTGTGCTGTATGAGTGTTTGCATTCAGGAAAACATCAAACTGTAACATTTAAGATCTGTGCATTTCACTGCATGTAAATTAAAACTCAATTTAAAATAAAAACATGAAAGGAAGCATATTCTTTTTCTAGCCCTCAGTTTTGCTCATTTACTATCACTTAGGCATTATGCTTTTATAATACAATCACCTCCCTTCAAACTTACTGTCAGAAAGACAATGTAGTATCTGTCCATTACACATCTTTGTGTTTATTTAGATCAATGGTTTATGTCTCCCAGTTTTCAAGTCTAGCAGTAGGCTTAAAGTACTGTGTTTGTTTTCAGTTTAAAGTATTCTAGACATTAGACAGAAGAAAAGAAAGCTATTTCAAGGGATTGCCGAGCTCCTTCTAGAGTTTCTAATATCATGGCCAGTGCTTTAGTGACCTATAAAAGTTATTCCTGATACGTATATATTTACTTATTTATCTATGTGAGAGAGGGTCTTGCTCTGTTGCCCAGGCTGGAGTGCAGTGCCATGATCATAGCTCACTACAGTCTCAAATTCCTGGGCTCAAGAGATCCTCCCGCCTCAACCTCCTGAGTAGCTGGGACTACAGGCATGCACCACCACACTTGGCTAATTTTTAGTAGAGACGAGGTCTCACTATGTTGCTGAGGCTAGTCTCGAGCTCTTAGGCTCAAGCCTTACTCCTGCGTCAGCCTTCCAAAGTGCTGGGATTACAGGTATGAGCCACTGCACCCAGCTTGTAGTTATTTTTTTGAGACGGCTTTCTGCCTTTCTTTTCCATCTTCTCACTCACCTCTATGTGCAGGATTGTGTGGGTGTGTATGTAAACACACATAATCTTTTTAAAAAATTCATTCTCAGAAATATCTGAGTCTCTTTCTCTCATGGAATTTTCAAGCTAATTTAATATTTCCCTTGACATGTCTCTCTCCCCCACTAAACTTGGGGCTCTCTTACAGGTGGGAAGTATCTAATTCATTTTGCTTTCCTAGTGCCCGGCGCAGAATGTGCACAAATACAGACATGCAATAATGATCATTGAATAAATTAACAAATGACCCTATTTTTTTCTTATGTGTCTGATGAAGTGAAAAAGAACTGCATTGAGAGGCAAGAACTTTTGACTGAGTGGTGTTTGCAGTTATAACTGTCCCCTCAAATCCACCACTCTTCTCTGTACTCCTATCTTTACTTCCTTCTATCACTATTTTATAACAACACCAGGGTAGTATAAGTGTTCCTACAACTTTATACTATAGAAGTCTTGGGGAAAAAAATGACATTATAATGACGTTATAAAATGAAAGCAATTTGTGCCAAAAAAGAGATTACAGAGTTTTGCACCTTGAACTTTTACTTTATTGAAGCCAATGTTTTTTTCGACAGGCTTCCCAAAACAAAGTATGTTCAGATTGGACTGGGCTTAAAATGTAGTATTTAAAACAGCAACATGTCTGACAGATCCCAGAAATGAAATATGTCCATTTCTTTTGGCAAGGAGCAGAAGGCAACATAAAGCAGCTGCAAGAATTAATTCATGGATAGTTGACATTTTCGAGCTGACTGCCTCTTAGAGAAAATGATGTCATTCTCCAGCAGCCTAATGACAGTCATCAGCCTGAGAGGACACATGCTAATAAGGTTCATTGCTCACCTAGTTTTCTTCCTTTTTGTCTAGCCAGAGTGTCCTTGTATGCCCATAATTTGGCATTGTGCTCCTAGAATCATTTTTAAGAGAGACTAGAGTATGAAACTTAGGAAATACTGCTTTCTTTTTTTTTTTTTTTTTCCTAATCAGAACGTTGAATTAATGTTTCTAACTTCTTCCAATAACTCAAAATCATGTTCCCAGTTTATTCATAAGTATCCAAATTCTTTTTTTCTTTTTGAGATGGAGTTTCGCTCTTTTTTCCCAGGCTGGAGTGCAATGGTGCCATCTCAGCTCACCACAACCTCGGCCTCCCAGGTTCAAGCGATTCTCCTGCCTCAGCCTCCCAAGTAGTTGGGATTACAGGCATGCACACCACCCCAACTAATTTTGTATTTTTAGTAGATATGGGATTTCTCCATGTTGGTCAGGCTGGTCTTGAACTCCCGACCTCAGGTGATCCACTTGCCTCAGCCTCCCAAAGTGCTGGGATTACAGGCGTGAGCCACCGTGCCTGGCAAAAGTATTCAAATTCTAATTGAACTTTCTAAGGTGTCGGATCCATTGTTTAAATTGTGAAAGACCATTGCTTCAAGATGCTGAGGCAGCTCCGATGATGAAAAAGCATGATGCAGTAAAAATCTAAAATTTCATTCTCAACCACAAAGAACATTGAGTCTGAAATGTCTAGAATACTCAATATAGGTATCCTGGAGTTGACCTTATTCCTGGACAAAATTATGGCTTTCAAAGGAGTTTTAAGATAAATTTTCATCTTTATCCAAATATGCAAAAGGGAACAAGCAGTAGCAACTTAAAGGAAAGAAAGAGCAATGTCAGCTCACCCACACCTTTCTGACCATGGCTTTTGATTCTACTATCAGAACCCATCTCAAGAAGCAAAACACCTGTTACATTTCCCAAGCCTTTCTGTTTTTGTCTCTCCCCTAATAGACATCACCAGCAAAGACCCTTCTGAGCAAATGTGTACTGGAGACCTCCTGAGGAATCCACTGGAGCCTGCGCATCCCCTTTTCCTAGCAAGGCCAACTAGAAAACTTTCAACTGAGAACTATCATGAACAGGTAAAATGTGTTGGCTAGCAAACAAATAAAGGAGGCGAGCCGTGGATTTTGGAAAAAATTGGTATGTTGCAAGCATAGAAGGCCTGTAATTCAGAATGGTTTTTATGGCTGAGGAGTTTCACCTTGTCCTAACTTTGGCCACCTATTCTTGATGGAAATAAACTTCTGGAAAAAGAAACTCATACTACACCTAAATGAATGCTTGAGTATTAGATGGTTAGAACCAACTGATAGTAGAAAAACAATTTTCTTTCTTTTTTTCTTTTTTTTTTTTGAGATGGAGTCTAGCTCTGTTGCCCAGGCTGGAATGCCGTGGTGCGATCTTGGCTGACTGCAACCTCCGCCTCTTGGGTTCAAGTGGTTGTCCTGTCTGAGACTCGCAAGTAGCTAGGATTACAGGCATCCACCACCATGCCAATTTTTTCGTTTTTAGTAAAGACAGGGTGTCACTGTGTTGGCCAGGCTGCTCTTGAACTTCTGACCTGGTGATCCTCCCACCTTGGCCTCCCAAAGTGCTGGAATTACAAGTGTGAGCCACCGTGCTCAGCAGAAAAAAAATTTTCTTAGCAGCTCAAGTGCTCAAATTGGTCCAAGGATTTTCTACACCAGAGGGCAGGGTAGTCAGATTACTAAATCAAGAATCAATGGTGTTTTGTTGATATTATAATGAAAAAGTAGGTCCAAGTTGAATCTGGAGAAGGACCGATTTTTAAAAATTAATAAATTAGATCATCTATAACCTTGGGATAAAATCTCTGATGTCCTGATGTATGTGGAATTAATTCAGTTAACGCTTATTTAGCACTGACTCTGTAAAAGTCCTCTTCAAGGCTCTGGGCAAGGGACAAAATAAAAGATACTGCTCTTACCTTCAAGGTCATTCAATCCAAATGGTATATTAGCCTATGTACACAAATTACTTTCATTTTGTAAGGCACAAGTCACATACACTTAACCCTCACAATAGTCCTGCTAGTTGGGTATTATTATTTATATACTTTTGCCTTTGTGTAAGCCTTTTCTTTTGTCCATGCCTGTTTGTTGTTTATAAAATGGGTATGTTAGATTAATAAAAATAATAGCTAACACTTATTGATTACTTACTATTTGCCAACTGTTTTGAAAGTATTAGCAAATTTAAGCCTTATACCAACCCTGTTATATCTATCTTTTCTTTCAGAAATGCAGCAAGGTTAAGTGACTTGCCCAAGATCAGAGCTGAAACTCTAGTCATCTTGCTCCAAATCCAAAGCTCTTTCCAAGATACATAGTCTTGGAATGCAGCTTTCCTTTGGAATGAGCAGCAGCATGTCAAATAAGGAAAGGATGTGTAGAGTTCATGGGAGGAGACATTACTTCTGACTGCAGAATTATGGAGGCTTTATGGGAGACGTGGTATATTTTATCTGTGCGCCTTGATCACGTGTCTGACCATGGACAGAGAAACCAGTCTAATGAGCCTTCTTTACAGGTGACTCTCTAGTCCTTGGTGAACATCATGTTTTTATTCTTTCTTAATTCCAACATTTATTCTTGACAACTTTACAAATGAACAAATCTTATTTACTAAATTGTTGATGTAGTTTTTGTCTAACACAGAGCTGATTTTACCCTTGAGAGAGGGACTCAAGGCTTCATTTAGGGGAGGGTTAGGTTTGATGTTTATTCACTGCACGAGGCAGATTGGTTTTAGAGACATGGGTTATGGTCTTGGCTTTTCCTGTTACTGCTCTTGGGTCTTTAGATGAACATTTTGCTTTCTCTAGACTCCTTCTTTATATATAAAACAACTACATCTTTGGACCTATAATAACTGTTGGTGGTCTCCAATGAGACAAGAATATGAGGATGCTTTGTGAATGGCTACCCAAATGTCAAATATTATCATTCTCACTCGGTATTAGAAAATATTGATAAAAATATTATCTAGGTTTTTCAGACATCTTAGAAGATTTCTTTTTCTTCAGGGAAAAAGAGAACCCTAAATATCAATTATAATCAGAATTTCACAGCAAATAAAAATACCTGTGTGTTAATGAAATTAATCCTTAAAAATTAATCCTTAATTTTTAAAAGATTCACTCAAGGAGCTCTGATGAAGCAGATGACAATGACTATTTGATATCTGACCTTAATTTTTTAAACCAGGCATCAAAACTCTTAGAAGTGGATTGGTAGGGTGGGTACAGAAGAGGAGTCGTGGAATTCCCTTTACTGTAGGTTAGTTGGCAACAGAGAATCAAGATTTATATGACTCTCAGGCAAAAAGAGTGGGAAGAGATAGACTGAAATCTTCATGTTCACAGGTAAGAACAGACATTTCTTGGCCCAAATGATAAAGCAGTGTTCAACTCTTCTAGTCAAGCCGCCCATACTGTGGAATTCCAAGGAAACAGTCTGCACTCCTGTTAAGTGATATTCCTGGCCATTGTCAATGTGCAAGTCCCACAACAAGGCAGAGACATTCATGCTCTTCATTAACATTCCCCCAAGGTCTCAGTTTGCATCTCTCTATGCATCTCCTAGCTCTGAAAGGAAGTTTCCTGGGAAACATTTCTATGAATGGAATGGATGAGGTTTGTCCCATGAGGGAATAATTTAAAAACAAAAAAACAAAAAAACAAAAAAAACCAGACACACAAACAACAACACAGTACAACAAAAAACTTCTTTCCCACTGCAGCCAGGAACAGATTACGCCTATCTTTTTTCAAGGACAGATGGAAATTCTGACCATGTGGTATTCAGTCATACTAGAAATGTTGCTTCCTCGATTTAACAGGAGAGCTTCCTTTCTTACTGATTAAAAAAGTCAAAGGGGGTTTAAAATTGCTTAGGTAAGGAGAACTATGGTTGAGTCTTCTCAGCCACAGATAAGCATCGGCTCTTTCTGATCTGCTCTATTGTCAGCTAAGTAATGACTCAGTTTGTGCATTGTTCTCCTTGTTCCAAACAGAAGGGAGAGTAAACCTTATCCACAGGTTCCTGTTACAAGTAGACATTCCTCTTCCATCAGAGGTGGGCTTTGTGCGACACAGTCAGGACATTCACAAATTAAAAAATGAAGAACAGCTAACATTTTCACCAGCTATTGATATTCCCTATCCCAGTAAACCTTGGGTTTTCGTCTGAGTATTGTTTTCTAACATAAAGAGAGATAGAGAAAGAGAGAACATATAGGTTAACCAGCTCTATTGCTAACAAAAGAAATACCTAAGAGAGGAAAGCAACCAGGGATGAAAATTGGGCTTTTATTTGAATCTGCTTGCTGCTTTTCGGCAGCAGCTTCCTGGCTAACTTAAACATCCTATTCCTGAGCTTGTTGAAATATGTCTTTTTTAAAAAAACAGCTTTGTTGAGATGTAATTTACATACCATAAAATTCATCCGTTTAAAGTATGGGACTCAGTGGACCCACTGGTTTTTAGTATATTTATGGATTTGTTCAACCATTACCATAATCAATTTTAGAACATTTTCATCACTCCAAAAGGAAGCCCAGTGCCCATTTGCTGACACTCCCCATTCTCCCCACTCCACCACCAGCCCTAAGCAGCCACGAATCTACCTTCTGTCTCCATAGATTTGTCTATTCGATCTTTCTTTTTTTTTTTTTTTTTTATTTATTATTATACTTTGAGTTCTAGGGTACATGTGCATAACGTGCAGGTTTGTTACATATGTATACTTGTGCCATGTTGGTGTGCTGCAGCCATCAACTCGTCAGCACCCATCAACTCGTCATTTACATCAGGTATAACTATTGGATCTTTCATACAGAAGCATGCAGTAATGTGATCTTTTATGACTGGTTTCTTCCACATAGAATAATGTTTTCAAGGTTCATCCATGTTGTAGCAGCACTTCATTTCTTTGTATTGCCAAATACTATTCCATTGTGTGAATATAACACATTTTATGTACCCTTTCATCTTTTGATTGACATTTGGGTGGTTCCCACTTTTTGACTCTTATGAATAACAATGTTGTGAATAATTCATGTATGTTTTTGTGTGGACATGTATTTTCATTTCTCTTTGATATTGACCTAATAGTGGGATTGCGGGGTTGTATGTTTAACATTATGTTAAATATTTTTAGGAAGCCTCAGGCTGTTTTTCAAAGTGGTTGTACCATTTTACATTCTCACCAGCAATGTACCAGGGTAAGACCTATTTGCAATTTTCTCCTGCTTATAGAATTCTAAAGCTGTGTAAAAGGTTAGATATGTAACAGGCAGCTTATTTTGATACTTATTTGGAAAGCCTACTTTTTCTTTCCAAACTACAAACATTTCTGTTGTCTAATGAGCAGATGCTACCAGCTAATGAAGCAGGAATACTAATTTCTTATTTGATTCATAATAACATTTAATAATTACAGAGGAATCTTTACTTATCTAGTTTTCTGTGTATATGTGTTCTACAGTACTAATTTTTCTTTCTTTTCTTTTAGAAATTCACCTTACTTATTGCTTTGTTATTTAATGATTTGTTCCCTGATTATAGACCATTAATGCCTGTTTAAAACACAAGTCCACGTGTGCATTTCAACATGTATTTTATTTTATACTGATTCAAAGCAATTCAATTCTTCATTCATAAAAACATTTAAGCTAAGGCATAAAACAGCCAATTTAAACAAAGTAACGTTTAGTCTTTGAAATTGCGGTATATGTATTCTTCATTTATGCCTACCTGAAAATGTCAGGTATGAAATAAATTTTAGTGACTCAATTGTTATTCTACAGGCAAATCCTTATCTTATAAACATACTAGATAACTTTATAAGATAAATCTGTTTCTAAGACAAAATTTGTCCATAATTCTGAATTTCTTTCTTTCCTTGTTTACTTAATGCACAGGATGTTTCATGAACCTTCTAATTCTTTCCTACTGTGGACGTTAGCTGGCATTTTGTATTTAATTTCAATATTTGAGAATAAGTCATGGGTCCAGCTAATCTGCATAGACCAATTTGGAGCAGCATCCTTAATGAGTGGTGAACTTTCTCTGTTCTCCAGACAGTATCACCTCTGCCACTTGAAACCAAGGCTTCTAATGACATGCACTGAAGGACAAGTCTTGATTTCAGATTTCCCTTTGGCCTGTTTCATCTCCATTTGCCGACCCTGGATTATGCAGACAGTATACTGCTTTTAGTAATCTAGACCCTTGAGCCAGACCTTGGCTGCCATACTGCATTATAACTGATGGTTCAAATGCTTCTTTTACATAAGGAGTATTTTCTTCCCAGAGATACCTCTAAGATATTCATGGCTAACTAAAAATACTGCTGAATCCTGTTCTCAAGTAGAGTTTCAAGGTCAACATGAAAATTGTTATCACTCTCTTATGTGGCATAAAAAAATCTGTTTTATCTTTGTAACAATGCTTTCATTAAAAAAAAAAGCATTGCAATTGCTCTGCTATACTAGCGTTTTCTCAGATACCAAGCAGGCTATGCCTTGATGGCAAGAAAACAAGTTATGATTATTTATGTGCCAGTATACACTTGTTTCCATCTAGAGTTATAAACAATTAGTTTATGATAATCAATTGTGACAGCAAAAAGGATTTCTACTCCACTAGCTTATATTCCTAATAACAGAGAAACACAAGTAATTTTGATAATGTCTTATGTGTCCAGTGAAGTAATTTCCCTATTACTGGCTTTTAGCAATAATTTATAATTAAATCAGAGAGAAAAAAACACTGGCAGCCAACATTGTGTCACATTTATTTCAAGTGTAATGTCAAAAATTTCATGGGTGGTCACTTGGACATTGAAAGAGCAAAAAGATTAGAGAGCAGAATGGGATCATGAGAGGTTCTGTTCATTTTCCTGCCTTCCCAAAGTAAGCAGGGCAAATCAAATATAAATAAAACTATTGCTTTAATGAGGCACTTGAGTTTCTGCCTGAACCAACAATGGAAATAATGGAAATCTGCCCCAAAAGTTTTTAAGTAAAGTAATTCTTTTATATCTATTATTTAAAAGAAGTGATCTACACACACACACACACACACACATTCACTCATTAAGAATTTGAAAAAAATATTTATCTACCTCCTTCTTTCCTATGTCTGCATATGCATTTTTCTTTTGAAAAAGGCTATAGATGAAAAGGAAAAACATTAACAGCGTAACAAGATTAAAACTATGTTTTATGGCAAATGGTTTAAAACTTTAGGAACCACCTTTAAAGGCTGCAAACGAATGCCTGCTTTTTACTTAAACCTGTGGTGATCTCCCCATCGCCTGGAAATATGGAGCTGTACTGTAGAGTGTGTATACTAGTGTGCACTCCTGTGCTCATTATAATGTGGCCTGGGGCTTGGAGCTAAACATTTCTCTAGAACATAATGAGCTGTGTACTGTAATGAAGGTGTTTGAAATTGATTTGACTGTTATTTAGTATAAAAACTCCCAGATCAAAGACTCTGGCAAGGCTACAGACACTCAGGCACTCCTAGACAAAGGACATTGTATGATGGCGGGAGGCAAGTGGAGAGGTGTGGTGGCTTATGCAGAGCCAAGGAATCTATCAAGCCGTTATCTGATTGTTTTTATTTCAAGTCGCTATACATCACTCACAAACTGCCATCTGGCAGTAGACGATTTTGAGGATTATTTTGAAGAATATTACAAAACCCGATTTAATTTCCCTCTCGATTCCTAGTATTTCTGTATTGCTCCTTCATCACAGTCATGGACACCCTCCCAAGCTAATTTGTAAAATGAATTTTACTGAATGCCATTTAATCTTATTGCCATAGTTACAAACCAAGAAATCGAAGATTGCTAGGCTGAGCTGAAAATAGCTGACTTGGTACAAGGAAGAGGACTAATTCTTATGCAAAGCTCTACGCTCACATACAATCTCTGATTCAAAGAACAATAGAAAGTTTGATCTTTGAAAACCTGACCTTCTGATGCCTTTTCACTCTCCAACCCAGAACAACCATAGGTTTGAATGAAATGTGTAAAAACTAAAGATAAGGTCTGCTTTGCAACCTGCTGTTTTAGCTCCTGTGTTATTGTTGCAGTGAGGTCACAGCCTTGATATTTTCACCGGCAATACTGGGGATTTTATAACTGTGTGAAAATTGTAAAAGCAAGAACCCATGTAACAGTTGAAATTTAAGAAAGGTGGCCGGGCGCGGTGGCTCACGCCTGTAATCCCAGCACTTTGGGAGGCCGAGGCGGGCGGATCACAAGGTCAGGAGATCGAGACCACGGTGAAACCCCGTCTCTACTAAAAATACAAAAAATTAGCCGGGCGCGGTTGTGGGCGCCTGTAGTCCCAGCTACTCGGGAGGCTGAGGCAGGAGAATGGCGTGAACCCGGGAGGCGGAGCTTGCAGTGAGCCGAGATCGCGCCACTGCACTCCAGCCTGGGCGACAGAGCGAGACTCCATCTCAAAAAAAAAAAAAAAAAAGAAAGAAAGAAATTTAAGAAAGGTTTAAATAATTTCTGAGCATTATTATTTATAATTAACAAATCTATCTAATCATTCTATAATTCTATTATTATAAAGCATACCCATCATCTGGGTGAACATATGTATTCCACGAGAGAGGCATAGGATAGGTTATATGATAACTTACAGGTTACATGAAAAGAAATTAAGGTGCTGAACATCCAAAGGCCTATCTTTGCAGGTATATGTGTATCTAGATTTTACATACCTATATATGTATGTATCTCTCTTAGGGAGAGAGATAAAGAGAATGCAAAGAGATAAGATGTAATTACAATAAATATATTTTAAGGAGAGTCGTTTAACCCATATAAGCAATCATTTTAAGATCTTTGCCAAAGTCAATGCCCCTTTAATCTAATATCTAATGTATCGAAAATTCTTTCTATGTGCTAATAATTTGTCATCATCAAGTTTGCATTATTCTTGGTCCTTAAAAACAATCAAATCAATTTCTTCGGACAGTGATTTCATGTCTTTGGTCCTTCATTTTCTTACCTGTACAAAGAGAGGATTAGAACTTTGAGATCTTTAACAGGCAGAAAAGTATGATATAATTATTCTTTAATTTTCACTTATTCGACTTGCAATTTATCTGATTTCATTTAGATTATTATGGCTTTGGCATATTTGAATTTAATTTTAACATATTTGATTGACAATTCAAAAACAAACACAGTCACTTGAATATTCAGAATAAGTGAAATATATGCCATGTATGTAACAACTCAGCACAAAGAGCCCCTCTGTACTCACGGGGCAGGAAGTCAATCGGCTGAGGCTGTGTGGCTGCTGCTGTATAGTGCCTGCTAGCTGCTGCTCAGCTTCTGAACACTTGCTTTTATATGCAAAAATCTCAGGAGAACTTTGGGAGTTCTAGGGAACTCCTTGTTGAATGTGAGAGGAAAAGAGCATACCGTGGTATTCTCATTCTAAAACCACCCCACAGAGGAGCTGCGTGTACAGACTGGCCTCAAATGAGTAGGACAGGAGATTCTAAGTGTTGTGCAAAGTATGTTTTAAAGGATTTCTTTTATTTTTTATTTTTTAAAATAAATAAGAAATGCTGGGTTAACTAAGAAAAATAAGCTTCCTTATTGCAGGACTTCTCCAAACCTTTAAAATGCCAGCCTTACCGGGCGCGGTAGCTCACACCTATAATCCCAGGACTTTGGGAGGCCGAGGTGGGTGGATCACCTGAGGTGGGGAGTTCAAGACCAGCCTGACCAACATGGAGAATCCTGTCTCTACTAAAAATACAAAATTAGCAGGACATGGTGGCACATGCCTGTAATCCCAGCTACTCAGGAGGCTGAGGCAAGAGAATTGCTTGGACTTGGGAGGCAGAGGTTGTGTTAAGCCGAGATCACACCATTGCACTCCAGCCTGGGCAACAAGAGCGAAACTCCATCTCAAAATAAATAAATAAATAAAATGCCAGCCTCCAAAAATGTAAGTCCCCAAAAGTGGGATGGAAGACACAACGTTGTTCACTTTTCTTTTCTTCTGTTTTTTAGACAGGGTCTTGCTCTGAGCTGGAGGGCAGTGGTGCAATAATAGCTCACTGCAGCCTCAAACTCCTGAGATCAACCAATCCTGCAATCTCAGCCTCCTGAGTAGCTGGGACTACAGGTGTGCACCACCACACCTGGCCAACTTTTGTATACTTTGTAGATTGGGTTTCACCATGTTGCCCAGGCTGGTCTCGAATTCCTGAGCTCAAGCCATCTGCCCATCTTGGCCTACTAAATTGTTGGAATTATAGGCATGAGCCATAGCACCTGACCTGTTTATGTCTCTTGATAACACGACCTTTCCTCTTCTGATCCTCCAGTCTTTTGTGGAATAATTATGTCATTAAATGCGATTAGGCAGGGTGGCAAATAGGTTTTATTTTGAGTGCCACGCTTGGTCAGTTGGTAGAGACTACGTGCAGGCATTTTATAAACGACTTTGAGTGGTGGTTCTGATTAGAAGGAAAGAAAAGATCTAATGATGATTAGTATACCATGGCTGTGCCATCCCTGCCCTTGTTTTCCACCTGTCCTGAGTCTTTCAAGCATTTCTTGATTATCTTCCATGTACTACTTTATCAGGAAATCTCAGAGATAAAATTACAATTTGCCTGAATCTCAGTTACATTTGATTTCACATAAGTTGGAAATTCAAACACTTGCAACCAAACATGCAAGAACTGGGAATACACCACAATGCACATTTTCTAGGTCTAACATTTTACTCACAGAAGTTCAGTTCAATAAACCATACACACACACAAAAGCATGTTCATCTTTTTATTATGAGAGAAGAATCATGTTTTGGGTTATCTTTTTCTAAAACACCTGTTAGATAAAACTTATTAGCTATTTACTTGCAGCAAATAACATTTATTATGTACTAAGTAAACTATAAAACATTTATTAAACTTCACTGAAAATGCAGTTACCACTACTTGCATTCTTATGAATATACAATATTACATTGTATTCAGACCAATTGAGCTGCAGGCGAATATAACCACCTGTGATCCAACAAAGTTCTGATTATGTTAAGATCAGACATACTGAGTTATTGTTTAAGCCATTTTCTACAATTCAGCATCAAAAACGTGGTAGTCATGGCCCGTTAGAGGCAATGTAGACACATTTTAAATGTAAATGACCTGCAGTCAGTGACAAATCATAAAAACTGAAGGTTACATTAATCCCAAAATGTCTATGAGAAGAACAGAATAGCTCTGCTGTAGTGGCTCACATCTGTAATCCCAGCACTTTGGGAGGCCAAGGTGGGAAGACTGCTTGAGCCCAGGAATTTGAGACCAGCCTGGGAAACATGATGAGATCCCCATCTCCACAAAAAATACAAAAATTAGCCAGACATGGTGGCGCATGCTGTGGTCCCAGTTTTTTGGGAGACTGCAGAGGAAGGACGGCTTGGCCCCAAGAGGTTGAGGCTGCAGTAAGTCATCTTCATGCCACTGAACTCTAACCTGGGAAACAGAGTAAAATCCTTTCCAATAAGCAAACAAACAACAAACAAACAAACAAAAATGACTTTACACATACACTAAAAAAAAAAAAAAAAAAAAAAAAGAATATGGTAAAAGCAGACAATTTGAACCAGACTTGGAAGGGCAGACTTGCATGGGACCCAGAGTCTTATAGTCTTCAGAGTAAATCCATACAGAATTTTGGCCTGTTACTAAATCCACACTAGGCAAAGGCAGAGACATTGTCATTGCTCTAGGATGCTTAGCACAACTGAAAATATAAAGGAGATGCTTGCTCCTCCCTAGGAGGTTTTTGTTGTTATTGTTGTTGTTGTTTTTAAACCCAGAACTGTTTTTATGGTTTATGGAAACCAGTTACCAAAATATTGCTAATTCAATTTCTTTGATTAACATATTATTATTGGAAGAGTTAGGTAACATGGAAACTTTAATACTTTCAGAGGAGCAATTTGTTTAAAACTAATGGGAGTCTATGTTACTTATGTTGGAATTTATGTGTTTCAATTTCATACATTAGACTGAAGCTTCTCATAAATGAAAACATGTTATATTTTTCTATCTTTATCTCTAATTATCAACTATCTAGCTATTTATCTGTTTTCTACCATAGTGGAGCTGATCTACTTCTGCAAAAGAAAAATTGCTTAAGATAAAAGAAAACACTATGCACGCAACACTCAAAATATAAATCAATATTTGAAGGAGAAAAATACATTGTACTTAACAAGGCCACCAACATTTAAGAATATGGAATATAAAAAGTCAATCAAAATCATGATTGTGGGCCGGGTGCAGTGGCTTACACCTGTAATCCTAGATCTTTGGAAGGCTGAGGCAGGAGGATCTCTTGAGGCCAGAAGTTTGAGACCCAGCCTGGGCAACATAGTGAGACCCCCGTCTCTACAAAAAATAAAATAAACTATTTGGATGTAGTGTCACTTGCCTGTAGTCTCAGGTACTAGGAAGGCTGGAGTGGGAGGAATGCTTGAACCCAGGAGTTCGGGGTTATAATGAGCTATATGGTTCTGTCACTACACTCCAGTTTTGGTGACAGAGTGAGATGCTGTCTTAAAAAAAACCAAACCAAACAACAACAACAACAACAACAACAACAACAACAACATAGCTGTGAAAGAATGTGTGAATAAATATGGCTGAATCAGGCCTTCTCTTTCATCCTGCTTTTGTTTGTTTGTTTGTTTTTGTTTTCTTGATAGAAATTAAGGCAGAGATAGAGCTCAGATATATGATTTTGAGAATCAACATCCAGATATTTTTGGAAGATGTGCTTATATCCCTTAGGCTTGACTCATAGTAATTATTAATGAAATAGTTTTTGAGCAGTGAATGATTAGAAGGTAGATGGAAGGGAAATACATATTAAGGATCTTTGCAGGCTTTTCTGAACTGTTAACTTCAGGGCCTTAAGCTCAGCTCTGAACATTTATTAGGTATATAATAGATCTCACTGTATTTTGGGAAAAGGCAAACTTCATAATGAGGTAAAAAGCTGATTTTAATGAATTCAGTTATTTAATCTTTATCAAAGCCTTTACTACTACATTTTTCTTCCTTTTAGAGCAAACCTTGAAATGGCGCAATTTTACAAACAACTTAGATGATGCTATTGCATGGAATTTGCTAAAATATTCCCCATTAAGAAATGTTGAAAGAGTTATTTCTCATAAAAAATCAATATAACTATATGGAACATTTTTTAAAGGATGACTAATGAGCAAAACCAAATCTTTACCTCTTACTAAGTAATAAAAATGTTAAAAATATATGATGTGTTACCAAATGCTAGATCCAGACATGCTCCATATTGATATTTTGGCATGTTTTGACATAAAACGGCTAAAAAATTTTAAAACATCTCTAAATGGCTCAATCTAATGAACAAGTTATTTAAAGTGAGGCTGGGAAAAATAATGCCCCAGGAGGAAGATGATAGTAGAAGAAAATAATCTTTGATTTTTGTCCCTTAACATGAAGCCACCTGAGAATGGCAAAACCCGTGGAGTCAGTCATTTGGGAAAAGCAATGACCATTCCTATAAGCCCTTCACTAAGACTTCTCCCGAGCACTCTACCATCCCACCACCCTACCTACCCTTCCCCAGAAGCCAAGCAGATCCCAGCATCGTGTTTTCTGTATTGTCTGCAGAGCCTTGAGCTAATTAAACCTCTTTTTTAGAAAAGTAAATTATCCAGTCTCTGGTATTTCTTTCTTTCTTTTCTTTTGAGATGGAGTCTCACTGTGTTGCCCAGGCTGAAGTGGAATGGTGCTGTCTCAGCTCACTGCACCCTCCACCTCCTGGGTTCAAGTGATTCTCCTGCCTCAGCCTCCCAAGTAGCTGGTGTCAGGACTCTGAGCCCAAGCTAAACCATCATATCCCCTGTGACCTGCACTATACATCCAGATGGCCTGTTCCTGCCTTAACTGACGACATTACCTTCTCCTGGATGACATTCCTTCTCCTGGCTCATCCTGGCTCAAAAAGCTCCCCCACTGAGCACCTCGTGACCCCTGCCCCTGCCCGCCAGAGAACAACCCCCTTTGACTGCAATTTTCCTTTACCTACCAAATCTTATAAAACGGCTCCACGCCTATCTCCCTTTGCTGACTCTCTTTCTGGACTCAGCCTGCCTGCACCCAGGTGAAATAAACAGCCTTGTTGCTTACACAAAACCTGTTTGGTGGTCTCTTCACATGGATGTGAGTGAAAGTTGGGATTACAGGTGCCTGCCACTGCGCCTGGCTAATTTGGTATTTTTAGTAGACGTGGAGGTTTTGCCGTGTTAACCAGGCTCGTCTCGAACTCCTGACCTCAGATGATTCACCTGCCTTGGCCTCCCAAAGAGTTGAGATTACAGGCATGAGCCACCACACCTGGCCTGGTATTTCTTTTTTCTTTTTTTTTTTTTTTAAATATATTAATAGATTATATTTATTGAATACTTAATTTGATAAAAATACTATTTTAAGCATTCTATCTTTTTAAATCTTTTTTTTATTATTATACTTTAAGTTCTAGGGTAGATGTGCACAATGTGCAGGTTTGTTACATGTGTATACATGTGCCATGTTGGTGTGCTGCACCCATCAACTCGTCAGCACCCATCAACTCATCATTTACATAAGGTATAACTCCAAATGCCATCCCTCTTCCCTCCCCCCTCCCCACCATAGGCCCCGGTGTGTGATGTTCCTCTTCCCGTGTCCAAGTGGTCTGATTGTTCAATTCCCACCTATGAGTGAGAACATGCAGTATTTGGTTTTCTGTTCCTGTGATAGTTTGCTGAGAATGATGGTTTCCAGCTGCATCCATGTCCCTACAAAGGACACGAACTCATCCTTTTTCATGGCTGCATAGTATTCCATGGTGTATATGCGCCACATTTTCTTAATCCAGTCTGTCACTGATGGACATTTGGGTTGATTCCAAGTCTTTGCTATTGTGAATAGTGCCTCAATAAACATACGTGTGCATGTGTCTTTATAGCAGCATGATTTATAATCCTTTGGGTACATACCCAGTAATGGGATGGCTGGGTCATATGGTATTTCTAGTTCTAGATCCTTGAGGAATCACCATACTGTTTTCAACAATGGTTGAACTAGTTTACAATCCCACCAATAGTGTAAAAGTGTTCCTATTTCTCCACATCCTCTCCAGCACTTGTTGTTTCCTGACTTTTTAATGATTGCCATTCTAACTGGTGTGAGATGGTATCTCATTGTGGTTTTGATTTGCATTTCTCTGATGACCAGTGATGACGAGCATTTTTTCATGTGTCTGTTGGTTGCATAAATGTCTTCTTTTGAGAAATGTCTGTTCATATCCTTTGTCCACTTTTTGATGGGGTTGTTTGCTTTCTTCTTATAAATTTGATTGAGTTCTTTGTAGGTTCTGGATATTAGCCCTTTTTCAGATGAGTAGATTGCAGAAATTTTCTCCCATTCTGTAGGTTGCCTGTTCACTCTGATGGTAGTTTCTTTTGCTGTGCAGAAGCTCTTTAGTTTAATTAGATCCCATTTGTCAATTTTGGCTTCTGTTGCCATTGCTTTTGGTGTTTTAGACATGAAGTCCTTGCCCATGCCTATGTCCTGAATGGTATTACCTAGGTTTTCTTCTAGGGTTTTTATGGTATTAGGTGTCTTGACCTCATGATCCGCCCGCCTCAGCCTCCCAAAGTGCTGGGATTACAGGCGTGAGCCACTGCGCCCAGCCTACTCTGGTATTTCTTTATAGCAATGCTAGAACAGGCTAACATAAAAATCTTTGCCTCAGTGGCTGCAACTCTTTGATATTTCCAACTATACTAAATTTTGCTAGGATCACCTTGGTTTCAGAATACCTATTCTGGCAATCATCTTCATGGTATGTTTGAATTGATGATTTTCTCAATTGACCATTTTAGGCCATAATAATGACTAGTCACAAAGGCAATCAATGGAATGTGCATAGTGCATTTGATTTAGTAGGATTAGAGTAACTGCATGATATGACAGGGTATTTGTGACATTTCAACCACTCAGTTGAATTAAACATTTGGCAATTCAATCTGTTGGAAGTAGGATATGTGATATATAGGTGTTATGATCAAAATACCTAAATTGACAAACTAAAAATAGATTTGCTCATACAGGTCAGACATAGTCATTGATAAGCAGATCATGTTAGTAGAAAAAGTTTCACATCAGTAAGATTAAAAAACAAGGTATTTTGGAGATAGAATATGTTTGTTGAAGAGTGAAAGAAAGTGAGAAAAATACAACATTTCTTTGGAATTTTGGTAATATAGAACCTGAAACATGAAGCATTTCATCAATCGTTAATCTTAAAATAAAGGTTTTTATTTTTTATTTTTTGGTGGATGTTACCGGGCAAGTTAAAAAGGTAATAATGGAGTCTTCAAAAAACAAGAAACTAGACAGAAATTCAAACCCCGAAAATATCCACACTTAGGAAAATAGGATGAAATACAGCTTTTATACCATATCGTGGCAGGAAAAATAATCATTCATTACAATACCTGGTTGTTTTATTATGTAAAAATAGTGATAACATCTTTCAAATAATTTGGCTTCCCACTGAAGGAATCTCTGTCAGTAGGACAGAGATCAACACTTGGTCACAAGTGAAAACAAATCTCTGTGAACATCTTTATAGCTGTCACCTTATGAATTAAAATTTGTTCATATCATTATTGTTGGGGGCTTCAGTTAGATCATTGTACCTTGAAACAACATAATATAGATCTGCCAGAAGCCAGAGAATGAACATTTTCTATTTGGTTTTGGTGGCACATCCTTATGTTGTAGACATAAAATTTCCACTTTTTACACAGATTCCTTATTGTTACCAGTTGTAAAGTTTTTTGGTCCTATATTTTAATTGCATGTGTAATTAGGGGCATGCCCTTTTAGGAATAAGCTTTGTTAAGACAGCATTCCACAAGATGCGGGCTGTTGAACCTAGGTCTGCCAGACTGGGAGTCAACATTCTTAATAATTTTTAGGGAAGATCCATTGTGTTCAGATATCTATAGGCAGCAACTCCAACGTGGGATCTTTTATTTGAAGGTACATAACAATGTAAAAATAATTGGTTGAAAAATGACTAAACTTCTCTTTTGAAACAATACTTGATAACATTCATTGAGTGCTTAATGCATGGTAAGCTTTATAAACACTACTTCATCAAAACTTTAGTTTACCTGAGATAGGTAATGTTCTTAATCTGGTTAAAAATAATTTTCAAAAAGATTAAATCATGCCTATTTTACAGATATAAAAACAAACACATGCTTAAGACTTTATTTATTAATCAAAGAGAGAACCAGACTGATGTTACAGCTGATTCAAAAGACAGTCCAAAGGACAAACCCACTTGTAGATCAGAAATATTAAAATGAATGTGCAAATGAAAGCAAAATAGTTCTTTGAATAATGGGGTGAAGGAAGTCAATCAAACTTCTACCTCACTGGAAAAAAAAGCGTATGTCTCCTGACAAGAAATATTTTGTATTGCTTTCAATTATTTACAACTTACAGAGTTGTAAAATGGTTCCCATGGAATCAAAATTAGATAATCTGGAGTGATATCCTCTAGAAAATGCAAAGTTTTTCACTTAAGCATAATTTCGGTAATTTCCCCCATACCCTTACTTTATAGTGATGAAATCAAGGTTCAGAAAGGACAGATTTTTTGAATGGGGATATTAACTAGTAGAAAAGTTCACTGCCTTATGGAAAGGAATGGATACCAGAGTTAGATAATAGAAGTAGAATATGTGAAATGAGTGAATGAAGTCACCAAAGGTATGCATATCTCCAAGGCTTTGTGAAGAAACTGACAAAGGATGGAGAGGATTCCAACATGTTCACATGTTTAAAACTTTACTCTGACAATGGGAACCCCTCTGCAATGCATACCATTCTAATGAGAAAAAATATGCACAATCTGCACAAATGGTATTAGAGCCACATTGTATTCCCCTTAGTGTCACCTCATAGGAAAGCCTGGAGAAGAATTTGAGAGGGGTTTATGACGCAAAGAATGAGATATCAAAGGATTACCTTGAGCCTGTAGGCTACAGAGATTCTTGGTATGGTGCAGGTTTCTACTCGCTCATCTGACTTTAATATAAGTCCAGTTAGGTAACAAACTATATGGTAACACCTTGTTACGCCATCACTGCCTGGAAGGAAGCTGGAGAGGAGTATGACAGAGGCCCATTTTTCTGGTGTCCTGGTAGGTTGTGTCAAGCCTGAGCAGTTGCTTAGATGGCTCTCTCTCATCCCTGCCACATACCGGAACCTAGGGAGGTTGAGCCTACTCAGAGTGGGTAGTGAGAATAAAATAGAAAATTAGAATAAATAACATGCTGGTGGATATGTAGCTAAAAAGTGACAGAGCCCATATTCAAAATCAAATTCACCTGATTCCAGATCCAGATTCCTAACTTCTTCACTACGTGGTTTACCATGTTTTGTTTGAAAAGCTGGACGCGGCTAGGTGTGGTGGCTCATGCCTGTAATCCCAGCACTTTGGGAGGCCAAGGGGGGCGAATCACGAGGTCAGGAGTTCGAGACCAGCCTGGCCAACATGGTGAAACCCATCTCTACTACAAATATAAAAAAATTAGCTGGGTATGGTGGCATGCACCTGTAATCTCAGCTACTCAGGAGGCTGAGGCAGGAGAATTGCATGAACCCAGGAGGTGGAGGTTGCAGTGAGCCGAGATCACGCCACTGCACTCCAGCCTGGGTGACAGAGTGAGACTCCGTCTCAGAAAAAAAAAGAAAAAAAAAAAAAAAGAAAAGCTGGGGACTTCCTCACTGCCTGCAATGTCTCTTCATTGAGTCATTTGGTGAGATCGGCATTGACTCTGACTGGTGGCAGTGTCTGTCTGCTGTGTGCTATTACTCTAGGAGAGGAAGCTTCCACACACCTTTAGCAGCAAAGTGACTTGTAAAGTGTAAACTGAAAGCAGATTCCACTATATGAGGCCTGGAAACATCCAGGATGGTATCATCAGACGCTGTCAGCAGTTTCTTGTTTCCTACTACTTACTCACTTCATCTTTAGCATCCTATGGGAAATGCACAGGATCAAATATAAGCAAGAGCTACCAGTTGAAAGTCTTGGATATTGTCCCAGACCTTGAACATCATTAGCTTTTCTATGTGTCCATTTTTCTCATTAATAAAACAAGGATAACAGCATTTGATCTATACAGCATCTGTGCAATTATTTCCATGAGAGAATGTAAAATGGAAAAAATGTTTTATATATAAAAATTGATGCAGATCAGGCCAGGCGCAGTGGCTCATGCCTGCAATCCCAGCACTTTGGGAGGCCGAGGCGGGTGGATCACTTGAGGTCAGGAGTTCGAGGCCAGTCTGGCCAACATGGAAAACCCCATCTGTACTAAAAATACAAAAATTAGCTGGGCATGGTGGTGGGTGCTTGTAATGCCAGCTACTCAGGAGGTTGAGGCAGGAGAGTCACTTGAACCCGGAAGGTGGAGGTTACAGTGAGCTGAGATTGCACCACTGCACTCTAGCCTGGGAGACAGAGCAAGACTCCATCTCAAAAAAAAAAAAAAAAAAAAAAAAAAAAGTAGATCAACCTCATTTCTGCGCAATCCCAGAAATGCAGATTTAGTCAATATCTCTAACAAGCAGAGAAGTAGAATAATTTGGATATTAGATTATTTAGAGTCAGTCTTCAAAGAGCTCCTGTGTCCACATGTGTTAACTGTAGATTATTTCTGATTATTTCTATTGCAAGTGACAAAAAACCAATTCAAATGGATTCAAGCTAAAAGGACCTTTTTTGTGTGTGTGTGTGGGGGGGTTGGATATCTGAAAAATCTAACTGTAGATGTGGCTTCAGGTGTGACTGAATCTGGTGATTTAAATGTCACTATCAGGACCTGGTTCTCTCCTTCCTTGCCCCACTTTCTGTCTCTCTTCATTTCTAGACTGCTTTCCCCTTCATTTGCTTCACTCTCAAGCAGGTTTCTCAGACCACATAGCAAAATGGCTGCTAGTCACTTTGGACTTATGTTGAAGAGATAGTGCCTTTCTATTACTCCTCTGAAAGTTCTGTGATTCATATAATTGGTTCTACTTGGCTACTCAGGCCAGTTTTTGTTTCCCGACCCAACCTTGGGGCCATGGTTGAAGTCAGTCTCATGAATGCCATGTGAATTGAGACAGTGGAGGACTAGACCCACAAAGAGAATACAGGGTACTTTTACCAGAAGAACAAGAAATGTTGGTAATGCAGAAGTGAAATCCTTTTGGAGGTATTTGTGATGGAAAAATGATTAACTTATTCTTATTGACTAGCTATGAGATGAAAACTGTAAAATATGAAAAGTACATCAGTTAAAATGCCATTCTGGTCATGGTGGCTCATACCTGTAATACCAGTGCTTTGGGAGGCTGAGGCAGGAGGATTGCTTGAGGCCAGGAGTTTGAGACCAGCATGAGCACTTTAGTGAGATCCTATCTCTACAAAATAATAAAAAACTTAGCCCAGCATGGTGGCACATACTTGTAGTTCCAGATACTCAGGAGGCTGAGGTGGGAGGATCACTTGAGCCTAGGAGTTGGAAGTTGAAGTGGATTGCACCACTGCTCTCCAGCCTGGGAAACACAGTGAGACCTTGTCTCTAAGAAAAACTTGTAAGATATCATTCTTATTTTGCTATGGAGACATTAGGGAGTTTGGGGTCTTAGAGAACAAATTGCTTGAAATTAGAGTAACAGTTCTATCAGAAATACTTCTTGAGTGATTACTAAATAAATATTTATTTATTGAATTCTTTTTTTTTTTTTTTTGAGACCAAGTCTCGTTCTGTTTCCCAGGCTGAAGTGCAGTGGCACGATCTTGGCTCTCTGCAACCTCCACCCACTTGGTTCAAGCCATTATCCTTCCTCAGCCTCCTGAATAGCTGGGACTACAGGTGTGTGCCACCATGCCCAGATAATTTTTGTGTTTTTAGTAGAGACAGGGTTTCACCATGTTGACCAAGCTGGTCTCAAACTCCTGACTTTAGGTGATCCACCCACCTCGGCCTCCCGAAGTGCTGTGATTACAGGCGTGAGCCACCGTGCCCGGCTACTATTTAGTTAGTCGAATTTTTAAAGTTTATTTTTCTAATAGAACAAGGGAGAGCACTAGAAGTAGTTTTCGTAAGACACAATAGATATAAACCTGTCATTTACCTGTCTACCCCTGATATTCTGAAATCTACAACTTGGGTTTAGAACAAAATGGACTCAATCCTTATTTTTTAGAGAGAGAGATTTGTATGATGGTGGCTGGTTTATTCATTCATTTAATAATTATGTATGGATGTTGACGTACAAGACACCCTAATCTTTAAAAAATTCAGCCCTGGTTTTGCTGTATTAGTGTGTTTTTCTGATCTTAAAAAATTATATGAATGTTATAAATGGTCAATTCACAAAAGATAAAATTCAGCAGAAATATGAAAAGCTGCTTAACCTCAATAGTAATAGGGAGATATAAATTAAAATAAGATTCCTTTTTTGAATCATCAGATTGCCAAAAATAAAAAAGACCTTTCATAATATCAGGGGGAGGCAATAGTGAATATGAATTGTGTAGTCATCATAGAGGGAAATTTTACAATCTGTTAAAATTTAAAGTGTACACAAGAACTTACATAAAAGAATGCTTATTATGGTATTGTTCATAATAGAGGAAAAATTATAAATAACATAAGATTATAGAAGGGAAGAATAGTCCAATTGACTACCAAAAAATGCATACTTAGGAATGTCACATAGTTATGAAAAACAATGTGTGTTTGTGTGTGTGTGTGTGTGTGTGTGAATGCAAGCATATTGGGAACAATAAAATATCCTCTAATCCAACATGGATACATAGATTATATTACATTTTTATACAAATATATTTCTAAATTAAAAAAAAAATTTAACCTATAATAGTGTTTTTCCTTCTCTAGGATGTGGGGAATGAGACTGTAATGGGATGTTTATCTGCATTGTTGGAAAGGGTTTACAAGAACATTCTCACTACTTGTTTAATTAAAAATTCAATTACTTTTTAAATTTGAAAGATGCATATAACTATGAGTGTAATACATACTGAATTCCTACAACAACCAATTTTTACTCTATCTTCACAAAGAGCCTTACATTTTGATATAATGCTATCCTTTTCATAAATGTATTTAATTAAATATAATTTTTATATTATTGGAAGACTACTTGAAAAACAGAGACCTACGTCAAATAGGTTTGAAAAAATCCGTGCTCTCCAAAGCAGTAACTATATGTAACTATTTAATTTAAATTTAGATTAATTAAAATTATATAAAATTAAACATTCTTTGGTTGCAGTAGCCACATTTCAAGTTCTTAAATAGCCACATGTGACTAGGGTCTTCCACATTGGACAACATAGATATAGAACATTTTTTATCGTCACAGAAAGGTGATCACTTTTAGAGCTGATCTAAATCATTTTATCTTTCAGGTTCTCTCACCTATCTTTGGAAACTGTGGTTTGCTTTTGAAAGTATAAAACGTATTAACTATAACCAATGAAAGACAAAAAATCAAACATTTTTATCTGTCATCATGTAGCGTTTCTACAGTTAACTGGTGCCAAATAAATTTTTTCCTGAGCCCTTGAATAATTTACTATTTGGAAACACTCAGATTTCCAGTGTTTGAGTAAAACTTTTCCTCGAAGTGTTCCCAGATTCATACACGAGAGAACTTTGAAGTGTGGGGTGTGGGGGATGAGGCATAATATTAGAGTCTACTTTGCACTAGGATAGAGTTAGCTAATTTTCTTAAAAATTTGTAAATCAGGAAAACAATCAGACCCCTGTACAAGAGATTTGCCACCTTTGCTCTCGTGGCTGAAACCAGGGAGCCTGCGAATTCGCAATGAGTAGATTCACTGCATGCTTTCCCACAGGAGCTGTGGGATTTGTGGATTTTTATTAAGCATTTTCTAGGAGATTCTGTCTTTTCTGGGTTGTAATTCTCATGGGCTCAGAGTGCAAATGCCTAGGTTAATACCTGCAGCTCCAAGAGGGTCTGCAGGATAATGGTGTAACTGTGAGAAATATGGTAACGCCAAGAAAACAGAAGCCACTTTACATTCAGGGAGGAAGAGAATTAACGCCGAGAAGAGGCTTACACAACCATTGCAAGGATAGGGGAGGGAAAGGGGTATAGATTAGAAAGATTGCTTTTAGGAATTCTCAGGAAAGCTACCATCAGATGTCCTTGGTATCTTCAGACCCTGAAAGTTGCTGACAAACCCCTATGTCACCCATCTGCCCGTGTCACATACCTGCCAGAATCTGCTGCTGCTGGAGAAATATGGCTTCTTCTTTTCTTTCTCATCCCTCCAAATTGTGCATGGCTGCTTGATGCTGATGAAATCTAGCTAGAGCCCTGCTGTCATGGAAGCCTGGAAAATGTAGTTTCCAATTTTTCTGCTCTTGAGGGACAGGCAAGAGCTATGGATGCAAGAAAGACTCTGAGTGGCACAAACCTTAACCCTATCCAGCAGGCACTGTCCCATCCTCTGTCCTAGGGTGCTACCGCTGCATGTCCACGTGTGTGAAAGTGGGAGCGAGGCAGTTTCTCCCAACCTTTGCATTGGAACCTGTGCATTTCTAAGATCTGTTCAGTAACTTGGAATAATTAAGATGAGCATTTAGATAACTGCCCCTCGAACTTGTTGCCTATTAAGTGTCACTGAGAAGTGATCTAAAAACAGATTATTGAGCCCCCTTCAGAACTACTGCACCAGAATCTTGGTTGGAGGTTGGGCTGGGGAGCAGTAGTCCTGGGAATCACCAGCTACCTGCAGTGCTGATGAGGCAACACCTCTCAGACCAGTGTTTGGAAGAAGAATGGATTTTCCCCCTGGGTTTCTGGAAGATCAAGCCAATTTTGTCCTAAATTTATACATTTAGGTTTTAGAATGAAAAAGCAATAGTCAGATGCTGGTAAATGGTCATATTTCTGGGGACTGCAATGACTACGATTCATGATGTCAAATCATTAACCTGATCATATTCCCTGAGACTATGAAGAAACTCCAGAAGTAATATGTGGAGAAAACACCGAGTGTTGGCGGAGTTTCATTTTGTAAGGAGAAGAGAAATAAATTATGTTGAAACTGTATATATATTAATGAATATATTTTTTCTCCACTGTTAAAAGGCCCACTGTAGATATATATTTACTGTATTTACTGCTGCCAGTGCAAATAAAAGACACACAAAGCACATACTGGGCTGATTACACTTTTTTATTATGAAAATATAATTTAAGCTAAGGCCAATTCTAAGACACAACTGACATTTGTGAAGAGTATTCAGGGAACTTAGGAGCAAGCAGGTGCTAGTTGCAATGTCATGATGGACACATTAAAAATCCTTTTGTTTGTGTGATTAATTGGTTGTTCTCTGGAAGCATGAAATATGAACTGATTTCTAGTTTTTGTAAGGATGCTGGTTAATTTGTAAGTTGCTTAGAATATATGATTTTCAGTATATCCTTTTTTTTTTCTTATAACTAAAGGGGGAGGAGGAGTGACTTGGTAAAGAAAACAAGAGACTGTCTTTGTATATATTATACATACTGTTTCAAAGCCTACATAAGTTTGCAGAGTATATGTATGCTGGGTGGGATATCTCGTACTCTTACCTTTGCCAAAGTTTATTAAGAAATGAATTTCTGATTGGCCAGGCGCGGTGGCTCACGCCTGTAATCCCAGCACTTTGGGAGGCCGAGGTGGGCAGATTACCTGAGGTCAGGAGTTTGAGACCAGCCTGGCCAACATGGTGAAATCCCGTCTCTACTAAAAATGCAAAAACTAGCCGGGCATGGTGGCACATGCCTGTAATCCCAGCTCCATGGGAGGCTGAGGCAGGAGAATTGCTTGAGTCCAGGAGACGGAGGTTGCAGCGAGCCAAGATTGTGCCACTGCGCTCCAGCCTGGCTGGCAAAGCAAGACTCTGTCTCAAATAAATAAATAAATAAATAAATAAATAAATAAATAAATAAAATAAAATAAAATAAAAAGAAACGAATTTCTGGCCGGACGCGTTGGCTCACGCCTGTAATCCCAGCACTTTGGGAGGCTGAGGCGGGCAGATCACGAGGTCAGGAGATCGAGACCATCCTGGCTAACACGGTGAAACCCCCGTCTCTACTAAACATGCAAAAAAATTATCTGGGCGTGGTGGCGGGCGCCTGTAGTCCCAGCTACTGGGGAGGCTCAGTCAGGAGAATGGTGAGAACCAGGGAGGCGGAGCTTGCAGTGAGCCGAGATCGCGCCACTGGACTCCAGCCTGGGCCACAGAGGGAGACTCCTTCTCAAAAAAAAAAAAAAAAAAAAGAAAAAAAGAAATGAATTTCTGCCAGAAGAATAAAATCATGTAAAAGGTAAATTCTGAAAGCAGACTTGCTGGAGCAATAAACTTGATGAATGATGCTGTTTACAATTGAAGAAATTTCCTTTTATGAATCTGTATTAAAAATGGAAAATCTGTGAATTTTAAAATACATAGAAACTTGCTGATTTTTAGCATAGGCTTTGAGATATTGGACTTTGAGGGTTTAAAAATATTCATTTCCGGCCAGGCGCGGTGGTTCACGCCTGTAATCCCAGCACTTTGGGAGGCTGAGCCTGGTGGATCACCTGAGGTAAGGAGTTCAAGACCAGTCTGAGCAACGTGGTGAAACGCTGTCTCTGCTAAAAATACAAAAATTAGCCAGGCATAGTGGGAGGGCACCTGTAATCCCTGCTACTTGGGAGACTGAGGCATAAGAATTGCTTGAACCCAGGAGGCAGAGGTTGCAGTGAGCCGAGATTGCACCACTGCACTCCAGCCTGGTTGACAAAGCGAGACTCTATCTCAAATAATAATAATAATAAATCATAAATAGAAATATTCATTTTCTCTGGTGTCAAATATAAGAAAATTCTTGTTTGTTTGTTTTTGCTTTTCGAGACAGGTCTGGCTCTGTCGCCCAGGCTGGAGTGCAGTGGCATAATCTCGGCTCACTGCAACCTCCGCCTCCCGGATTCAAGCGATTCTTCCTGAGGAGCTGGGACTACAGGCACTTGCCACCATGCCCGGCTAATTTTTTGTATTTTTAGTAGAGGCGGAGTTTCACCGTGTTGGCCAGGCTGATCTCAAACTCCTGACCTCGTGATCCACCCGCCTCGGCCTCCCAAAGTGCTGAGATTACAGGCGTGAGCCACTGCACCCGCACCCAGTTAATGTAAGAAAATTCTAGCCGGTTGCAGTGACTCACGACTATAATCCCAGCACTTTGGGAGGCTGAGGCGGGCGGATCACGAGGTCAGGAGTTTGAGACCAGCCTGGCCAACACGGTGAAATCCCGCCTCTACTAAAAATAAAAAAAAAATTAGCTGGGCATGGGGGCAGGTGCCTTGTAGTCCCAGCTACTAGAAAGGCTGAGGCAGGAGAATCGCTTGAACTTGTGAGGCAGAGGTTGCAGTGAGCCGAGATCGCGCCACTGCACTCCAGCCCAGGCAACAGAGCAAGACTCCGTCTCAAACAAACAAACAAACAAAAAAAAAAAAAAAAAGAAAGAAAGAGAGTTCTAGACGGTGATGTATAAATATGGGTACATGGAGGGAGAGTCTGAACTCTTGACATCAGAAAGAAACTGTGGGCAGTTAAGTGAAATCTAAGAGGATGAAAAGTACTGGAAGATTAAACTGGCAAATTTATCTGATTTCACTTTTAGATTTCCACATTCTTATCTGCCAAATATCATATTTTTACTTTCAGGTCTTACTGCCTATTAGAGCGAAGGAAGAGGAAATCTTTGGCTAACTGATCAGAGAAAACAACTGGATTAAACAAGATACTCTTCATGATTATGGTTGCAAAAATGCAACACAACTTTTAAAAATCTTAGTACTAATTTTTAAAAATGGATTTTAATTTGGGGGAGACTCGATAACAGAACCTGAAAATCTGATAAATTGTATGAACATTTTATTCAGAAAAATAAACATATATTACCAGAAAATTTCATAAATGATTCAAGAAGTCCACAGAAGTTCCATGTTGTAAGTAATTAGAAAACAAGCATTCTGAATTGTTAAAATAAAATTTAGTGTTCAACATCATTAATCCAGGAAGTGGAATTTTCCCTCTGTTAATGACAGAAAGAAATGTTCTTAAATTTAGGTGGAAATAAAATATTTGTTGTTGGAAATGTGTATACTTCTGCTGTTTTTAAAATTCCAGTCTTCATCCGTATTCGAAATGCAAAATATGATTAAAATAATCAGAGCTCTGACTTTGGAAAACTCTGAAGTTGCATCTTGGCAAAACTGGACCTACTCCTGTCGCTTCCCAAGTGGTGGTCCTTAAGTGTTAGTGTGCTTGAGAATTAACTACAGAGATTGTCTCAATTACCAGTTTCTAGGGTGAGCCCACCAATCTGCCTTTTAACAAGAGCTCCAGAAAATTTTCTGTGCTTCTGACCATATTTTGAATATTGATATGAAACTACTGATGAACCTCTTGGTTCATGGTTTTTTCCTATACTACTCTCTATCTTTTAATTTGCCTCTAGCACTCTATTTCTTTTCTATTTAAACGTGTCTCCAATTCTCTGAAAGTGTAATTTTTCTGTTTTCTTATGCTTGCCTTTCTTTCCCTTCCTTCCTTCCTTTCTTCCTTCTTTCCTTCCTTCCTTCCTTTTCTCTCTCTCTCTTTCTTTCTTTCCCTCTCACTCTTTCTTTCCCTCCCTCTCTTCCTCCCTGCCTCCCTCTCTTTCTCTCTCTCGCTCTTTCTTTTTCTTTCTTTCTCTCTCTCTTTCTTTTTTGACGGAGTCTCACTCTGTCGCTCAGGCTGGAGGGCAGTGGCGCCATCTGGGCTCACTGCAACCTCCGCCTCCTGGGTTCACGCCATTCTCCTGCCTCAACCTCCCGAGTAGCTGGCACTGCAGGTGCCCGCCACCACGCCCGGCTAATTTTTTGTATTTTTAGTGGAGATGGGGTTTCACCGTGTTAGCCAGGATGGTCTCCATCTCCTGACTGCGTGATCCGCCTGCCTCTGCCTCCCAAAGTGCTGGGATTTACAGGCGTGAGCCACTGCACCGGGCCTCTTATGCTTTATTTTCTATTTCTAGTAATAGAATCCTTCTTCCATTGTGTTATTTTCTCTGACTTTCTCACCTCCTTCTTTTCCCTTTTCTCTGATTTTACCTTAACGGGCCTGTTCTATTGATTTGATATAAATTGCACTTATTAAATACATGCCTGTTCAATGATTTTTTTTTTAAATTTAAAACACAAACGGGTGAAGCATTTTACATTTCTCTTTCTTTAAATGTGACAAAAGTTAAGTTATGTGACTTTTTCACTGATGCATTCATTTATTTTTTGTTTTTCTACTCTCTTATTTATGTATCCCTAGTTCAGGGATTACTGAAAAAAGAAAACAGATAAAGAAGAGTTCAAGATGCCTGTAGATCAGGACAAAGACAAGGTTATCATCTTTTGTAATATGCTCCAGAGGAAGCTGCAAACATCTGCTGACAACTGACAGACCTCGTTCCTTTTTTTTTTTTTTTTTTTTTTTTGAGACGGAGTCTTGCTCTGTCGCCCAGGCTGGGGTGCAGTGGCCGGATCTCAGCTCACTGCAAGCTCCACCTCCCGGGTTTACGCCATTCTCCTGCCTCAGCCTCCTGAGTAGCTGGGACTACAGGCGTCCGCCACCTCGCCCGGCTAGTTTTTTGTATTTTTTAGTAGAGATGGGGTTTCACCGTGTTAGCCAGGATGGTCTCGATCTCCTGACCTCGTGATCCACACGTCTCGGCCTCCCAAAGTGCTGGGATTACAGGCTTGAGCCACCGCGCCCGGCCGGACTTCGTTCCTTTTTTCTTATCAGAGACAAATAAAAGCAGAGTAGATTTGTTTCTTTAGGAAGATTTGTAATTTTTATTCTGGATAATCAGACTGCAGCCTTGCAAAAAAAAAAAATAATAATAATAATCAGTTATATTTATAATAATCAGACTCTACTCTGCCTGCAAAAAATTAAAATATAAACTACCCCAGCTCTGTATTTGGCATATAACAGACTTCCAATAAATATTGGATGAAAAACTTCTTGTAAATTATTTCTGGTGTTTTTAAATGTATGCCAAATATTAGCTAGTGTTTTAATATATGCATTCATATAAGACATATGAAGGAAATAGATACAAAAAAGTCAAATTTAAAATACGTCTGTATAGCCGGGCGCGGTGGCTCACGCCTGTAATCCCAGCACTTTGGGAGGCCGAGGCGGGCGGATCACGAGGTCAGGAGATCGAGACCATCCTGGCTAACACGGTGAAACCCCGTCTCTACTAAAAATGCAAAAAATTAGCCGGGCGAGGCGGCGGGCGCCTGTAGTCCCAGCTACTCGGGAGGCTGAGGCAGGAGAATGGCGTGAACCCGGGAGGCGGAGCTTGCAGTGAGCCGAGATCGCGCCATTGCACTCCAGCCTGGGCGACTAAGCGAGACTCTGTCTCAAAAAACAAAACAAAACAAAACAAAAATGTCTGTATTAATGATCATTTATATATGCTCAGATTTCATCCTCATGTTCTTACTGGCTCAGAGTTGGGAAGCTGAAAAGACTCTTGGTTGAGAGTGTGAGTTACGAAATTAGCTGGATCTGAGTTCAAATGCTAGCTCTGCCACTATGTGATATGAGACCTTGGAAAGTTGTTTACCACTCCAAGCTTCAGTTTTTTCCTCTGGGTAATGGGGATAATAATAGTAGCTCCAGTACTGGTTTGTTTTGAGGAATCAATGAGATGTGCAGGCAAAACATTTAGTACCCTACTTAACACAGTATAATAATAGATAACTGGAACTACTTTTATTCTTTCTGAATATAGAACATTTGTTAGTTCTCAGAAAGCCTGTGCTAAGGAGGGGCAACTGCGTAAATTATGAGTTATCGTATCTTATAATTATTCTCACTGTTGTTTCTCATTAAGAAATTGTAGTGTTCTACATCACTGTGAGATGACTATAGTTAATATGTTGTATAGTTTCATTAAAATTTTTAAAATTTATTTTTAACTATAGTAAAATACACATAATTTAAAATCTACCATCTTATCCTTTTTTAAACATACAGTTCAGTAGTATTAAGTATATTCACATTATGGTGCAACCAACCTATAGAAATTTTTTATCTTGCAAAATGGAAACTCCGAAATATGTTGTATAGTTTCGAATATCTAGAAGAAGGATGAACATTCCCAATACAAATGTTTGATAAATATTTGAGATGATGGATATGTTAATTGCCCTGATCTGATCACTGTATATTATGTGTACAGAAACATTACTATGTACTCCATAAATATGTACAATTATAATTTAGCAAATAAGAAAATATTTAAAAATTAAGAATAAAAAACAAACCAATAAAAATAAATGTCTCCTCCATATTTACAATGCTCTAATAGCCAAAATCATGCTATCAACTACTCTTTCACTGTAACTTTTATAATGGTAATAAATTATACCTGAATTTCAAATAAAGACATTATTATTTTTTTAAGACAAAAAAAGACATTTTTATAATGCCTAGAATGTCCAAACAAAACCATCAAATGACTACATAATTCTTAAATCTTTGCTTTATTATACTAAATGTAATTTAAAATGTGTAACTTCCACCAAGGAGGCATATGTTTCACTGGAAAGTACATGGGCTTCAAAACTGCCACTTGCCACGGGGATTTGAATAACTCACTCACTCCCTGAGCATCGTTCATTTATTTTTTCAAAATAAATGAGTAGAATTCTATGTCATGAATTTGTTGCAAAAATTGAGACAGATGGGCCTGGAACAGTGGCTCATGCCTGTAATCCCAGCACTTTGGGAGGCTGAGGTGGGTAGATCGCGAGGTCAGGAGATCAAGACCATCCTGGCTAACAAAAACACAAAAAATTAGCTGGGCTTGGTGGCACGTGCCTGTAGTTCTAGCTACTCAGGAGACTGAGGCAGGAGAATTGCTTGAACCCGGGAGACAGAGGTTGCAGTGAGCCGAGATCACGCCACTGCACTCCAGCCTGGGTGACAGAGCAAGCTCGACTCTATTTCAAACAAAACAAAACAAAACAAAACAAAACAAAATAAAATAAAATAAATTGAGACAGATAAAAAGGCCTGACACCCAGAAGTTGGTATAGACATTAGTTAATTCTTGTGAAGGTATCTGTAAGTCACAACCCTTGGGAAAGGGTGGGCCTCGGCCTCCCCGTCAGAACCATAGGACACTTTCCCCTCTCTAGGTGACCCAGCCATAGGGGTGTAGCTGACTCAAGATAGACCGATCAGATTCTCTCTTTTGGCCATTTGATACTGGGACAGAGAGGCTCTAGTTACCTGGTCTCGGGCACTGGAGGAGAGAAGTCAGGTGGTCAGCCAGGGATATGCTGATCATTTTTTACCATTGGGGCTGCTAGTCAGTAGGTCAAAGAAAACCACTGGGTAGAGAGAGAGAACAAATAAAACCAGTGCTCAGAGAGAATAGCAACAAGAGCCTATGTGACCCTAGAATCTCATGGGAGTGATATTGGCTCTGGAATGCCCACTTTCCGGACCTAGTGCCTTAATAGGCTTTGTTATAATGTCTTCCGTTGCATACTACTAATGCTTTTTGAGACAGGGTCTTGCTCTGGCATCCAGGCTGGGGTACAGTGACATGATCATGACTCACTGCAGCCTCAACCTCCTGGGCTCAAGACATCCCTCAACCTGAACCTCCTGAGTAGGTAGGACTACTGGCATGGCCACCATGCCTGGCTAGTTTTTGTATGTTTTGTAGAGACAGGTTTGACCATGTTGCCTAGGCAGGTCTCGAACTCCTGGGTTCAAGTGATCTTCCCACCTTGCCCCGCCCAAAGCGCTGGGAAAACGGGCATGAGCCACCATGCCCGACATAGTTCTTTTTTGTTAAACTAGTTAAACACAATCACGTCATTAAAGCAAGGGCTCATTAAAGGCTAGTTTTCCTTTCATTTATTGTAAAAGTTTATAAGATCATAATCAGGCTTAAAAGGAATTAATAACATTATGGCTTCTTCATTATACAGGTATGGAAACTGAGGCACAAACATGATTTGAATGGCATGTCCAATGTCATTCTTCTAGAAGAAGAGTCAAACTCAAGCCCAAGCTCTCTACCTACTACGTTTCATGACACAAATAGCTAAGGTCTATGTATGTCATATGTGTGTGTGGTGGTGATGGTTGTGGGAGAAGACAGTGATTTGCATTTATAAAACTGTTTGGAATTTTGTTTACATGCCTGCCCACATGCATTTCAAGCTTTTGAACACAGATGGAATGCTTCGTTTGGGATCAGTTGCCTCTCTGTTTTTCTTGGTGAGATTAGCTAGTGGTTTGAGCCTATTATCTTGCAGGGAAAGACTCCATGAAAATATATTTAGTATTTTCTGAATATAAATGGAATCAGTTATGATCTTTAGAATTTCTGATGACTTAATAAAAATGGGCACCATACATTAAGTAATTTCAGTAATCAGAATCAGGATCAGAATAATCAAGAAGTTTCTTTTCTCACTATTGCAAGGTTTCCAAACATTGGAGGCAAATTCCGTAAGAGATAATTCTGTTTACCATGAAACCAAAGAACATAAACAAGTTGAGAAGCATACGTTTTTCAGGATTAAAGATGCTCTGCTTTCTTGCATTTTTTTTTTTTTTTTTTTTTTTTTTTTTGAGACGGAGTCTCGCTCTGTGGCCCAGGCTGGAGGGCAGTGGCCGGATCTCGGCTCACTGCAAGCTCCGCCCCCCGGGTTTACGCCATTCTCCTGCCTCAGCCTCCCGAGTAGCTGAGACTACAGGCGCCCGCCACCTCGCCTGGCTAGTTTTTTTTTTGTATTTTTTAGTAAAGACGGGGTTTCACCGTGTTAGCCAGGATGGTCTCGAACTCCTGACCTCGTGATCCGCCCGTCTCGGCCTCCCAAAGTGCTGGGATTACAGGCTTGAGCCACCGTGCCCGGCTTTCTTGCATTTTGAAAGTGCTAGGCCTGAAAATATTTCTGGCTATATAGAACTTTAACATTTGTTTCATTACTTTATTCTCTAGAGTAAAATTGAGGAACAATAGTGACATCCTAATGATAGGGCAGCATGGATCTGCTTTAGTAAGCCTGAGAGCTGCAGCTGTGAAAAGGGTCCTGACTCCATTCAGGTAATGTCCAATGTGTTTCAGAAATGCTTTCCTCAGTGACCTCCTCAACTTGCCTTGACCTTTTAAATTTTATTCTTTTGTTGAATTAAATCGAATTCCAAAAATATTTATTGAACATTTGTTAAAGGGACAGTGCCATTAATGATTGGGGATTGGCTAATGTTTTATAGCAATGAATAATATGCATTCTCCACCCTCAAAATACAAATGACCCAAAAATTCCTTAATTATGTCGATTGTTGTTTCTGATGCAAATTTTTTTTATGAACGGTGATCCTCAACCTTGGGCGCATATTAGAACCACCTGGGGAGCTTTAAAAACTCTTGATGTCCCAGGCTGTGCCTCAGACGAATTAAATCAGGGAGTGATATCCAAATATCAATTTTTTTTTTTTTTTTTTTTTGAGATCGGATCTCATTCTGTCGCGAGGCTGGAGTGCAGTGGAGCAACCTTGGCTCACTGCAACTTCCGCCTCCTGGGTTCAAGCGATTCTCCTGCCTCAGCCTCCCGAGTAGCTGGGACTACAGGCGCTCGTCAACATGCCCAGCTAATTTTTGTGTTTTTAGTAGAGATGGGGTTTCACGATGTTGGCCAGGATGATCTCGATCTCTTGACCTCATGATCTGCCCACCTCTGTCTCCCAAAGTACTGGGATTTCAGATGTGAGCCACTGCGCCCAGCCGCAAGCATCAATTTGTAATGCTGTCCATGTGCTTTCAATGGGAAGCCAATTAGTAAGCTTTGAATGGGTTACAGCTGTGTCTAGTTAATTCTTGTTAACTCCTTGAGCACTTGGGCAGGGCCAAAGCAGGTGAAGCCTGCAGCCTTCATCTCTGACCACAAGTGGACTCCACAAATGAGCTGTGGAAAGAACATTTTCTAGGTACCATGCCATGAAGAAAGTTGGGGAGCACTGAAGTGTCTGATTTCAATCTTATAATAATACTGTAAGTAAATATCTGTTTTTCATATTTTATAGATGAAGTATTTGAAGCTTTGAGAATTGATAATTGGCTTTACTCAAATCACACATAATTCAAAGAGCTGATATTTGAACGATGCTTTTCTTACATTGCAATTTCTTAGGTGTACTATAAAGCAGAATGTGAAAAGTACTATACAGTGAAACAAGTAAAATATGAGAACTTGGAGATATAGACATTGATTTTGGTCTAGTGTGATTAGGGAAGTCTTCCTGAAGAATTTGTTACTTGAGCTGAACCTTTAAGAATATGTGAATTTCAAGAGGTAAAAATGTGATGTTATTCTAGGTTTATATATTAAATAGTGATTTTTTTAGGCTCTAAGATAAAATATTAGACCTTATCTTATGAAAATTCAGGATTCTTCCAGTGTTAGGTACCTGAATGGAAGGTCACAGCTCTTCTGCTAGGAAGCTTATTTATTCTGGTTGCACGGTAGAGTCATCTGGGAAGCACACTGATGCCAGAGTGCTACCCTAAATCATTAAATCAGGGTATTGGAATGGAGCCCACGGGGGTAGTGTGGAAGGAAGCAGCAGGAAATAAACTGGTTTGGGTTAGATTGCAGCGAACATAGAATGTAAAGCTCACTAGATGTTATTATTCAGGTAATAGTGAGCCAGGGAAGGGTTTTAAGTAGGGCAGTGGTAAAGATCAAGTATTCCCAATGGGAATGGTTTGAAATCCAGGAGCACAACAGGATTCCCTGGGAAGCCTTTTCGTTTATGTCCTCTTTCTCTGGTTCTGGGACTATGCCAGAATCTTGGGGTAGCCTAGATAGTTTCAAAAGCTGTATTTAAAGCCAGCGCCTTCTCTGCCCTATCCCAATTTTAATATATCTAATCAGGGGACATAGGATATAAAGTTAGGGAATCATCTACAACATATTGTCTTAGTCTGTTTGGTCTTCTATGACAAACTACCATAAACTGAGTAGCTTATATGTAATAGAAATTGATTTCTCACAGTTCTTAAAGCCTGGAAGGCCAAGATCAAATATTCATTGCCTAGTGAGGGTCCTCTTCCAGGTTTGTAGACAGTTCTCACTGTAAACTCACATGGCAGAAATGTCAAGTAAGCTTTCCCATTCCTGAGGGCTCCACTGTCTTGACCTAATCACATACAATGTTTCTACCTCCTGAAGCATTACACTAGAGGTTAGGATTTAAACACGAATTTTTAGAAACACAAAGATTCAGTCTATGGAAACCACCCTCACTTCGAAGATCAATTTCAAATTTGGGGATCCCCAAGACCACTCATGGTTTTGCTAGAAAGACTCACAGAACTGTTGTACTTATAGTTATGGTTGTTTATTACAGTTAAAGGATATAGATCATTATCAGCCAAAGGGAGACATACATGAGACTGAGTCCAGGAGAGTTTCAAACTCAGAGCTTTCAGTTGCTCTTTTCCAGTGGAACTCTTTGGCTTCATTAGGGTGGGGCTAATAACTGTTAATTTTTTCTCTCTCTTTATCTTCTTGCTGCTTGGCCCTGGATGTGACACAGTCACAAGAAATGCAGAACAGAGTAAACAAAGCCCCAGTTTTATTATGCAAAGATCCAAAAGGGCAGTGAAACAGACTATTGGAGAAATCTCAGAGAGGGATAAGCTTGGAAAAGTGACCCCATAGTATTGTTTGTGAACTCTTGGAATCATGGCCAAGCCACACATGCATATATCTCACCCTAAACAGGAAACTACATTTTGAGAACTGGATTACAAGGTAGACCTCTGGCCAGATTCTGGACTGGCCACTGGGTAACAGATATACGAGACAGATCCGTACAAAACAAGTGCTTTTAATGTTTCCCATATAATTTAAGTAAGACTTAGCAACTCATAATATAATATTCAAAATGTACTGGATACAATTCAAAATTATGTGGCATAGAAACAGCCAGGAAAATTTTAATTTACATGGAAAAAGACAATCAACAGATGCCAATGCCAAGATAACACAGATGTTGGAATTATCTGACACAGACTTTGAAGCAGCTATTATAAAAGTGTTCCAACAAGTAAGGGCAAATATCCTCAAAAAGAATGAAAATGTAGAAAATCTAAGCAATTAAATAGAATACAGAAATAGGAACCAAATAAAAATTTCAGAACTAAAAATACATTAACCAAAATTGAAAACTTATCTGATGGCAAAATAGCAGAATGGAGATGACAGAGAAAGTGAACTTGAAGATAGATAAAATTTTTAATCTGAACAGATAAAAATACTATTAAACACAGAAAAAGAGCAAAGTATCAGAGAACTGTAGTTGAAAAAATCATACTACCCAATTTTAAGACTTATTCTAGAGTTTCAGCATAAAGGCAATATAGTATTTATGAAGGAATAGGCCAATTAAACAGAATAGAGAATTTAGAAATAGACATACACATGAACATTGCTTATTTGTCTTTGACAAAGATGTGAAGGAAAATCACTGGAAAAAGTGTGGTCTCTTGGTGTGGGACATCCATATGCAAAGAAAGACCTTAGATTTAAACCTCATATATAATTCAAAAATTAACTCAAAATAGGTAATACATCTAATAAATGTAAAACATAAATCAATATAACTTTTGAAAGACGTTATGTCCTGGGCTTAGGCGAAGTGCTCTTATACGTGATACCAAACACAGATGCTTTTAAAAAACTGACAAATTAGAATTCATAAAAATTAAAAACCTTTGCTCTGAGAAAGAGTGTTGAAGGAATAAAAAGACAAGCTACAGACTGGGAGAAAATATTTGCAAATTACATATCCAATAAATGACTTTTCTCAAGAACATATAAAGAACTCTCAAAACTCAACAGTAAGAAAACAAGGCCAGGTGCAATTGCTCATGCCTGTAATCCCAGCACTTTGGGAGGCTGAGGTGGGTGGATGGCTTGAGCATAGGAGTTCGAGACCAGTCTGAGCAATGTGGTGAAACCCTGTCTGTACAAAAAATAGCAGGGCGTGGTGATGTGCACCTGTAGTCCTAGCTACTCAGGAGGCTGAGGTGGGAGGATCACATGAGCCCAGGAGGTCAAGGCTGCACTGAGCCCTGATTGCACCATTGCACTCCTGCCTGAGTGACAGAGTAAGACCCTGTCTTAAACAAAACAAAACAAACAAACAAACAAGAAAACTAAAAGTGGGCCCAAGAATTGAACAGACATTTTGTGAAAGAAAAAAATGTGGATGATAAATAAGCATATGAAAAGATATTTAACATCACTGGCCATCAGGGAGGGAAATGCATATTAAATCATGGCATATCTGTTACAAAGACTAAAATAAAATGAATAAAAACTGACAATATCAAGGTTCTTCACAACTGAGGTTGTGAAGAAACTGGAATACAAAATGGTACAGGTACTCTGGAAAACTGTTTAGGAATTCTTCATTAAGTTAAACTTATGATACGACCCAGCAATCCCACTCTTAGATAATTGCTCAAGTGAACCGAAAACTTATGTTTACTCAAATACATGTACATGAGTATTTATGGAGGCACTGTTTGTAATCAGCAATAACTGGAAATAACCTAAATGTTCTTCAGTGAATGAAAGGATAAATAAATCGTGAAACTTTTATATAATGGAATACTAAATATCTCAAAAATAAAAAGGAAAAGAAAAGAAATGCACACAACAACTTGAGTGTACTTCAGAACCATTGTACTTAGTGAAAAAAAGCTAACCTTAAAAGGCTACATACTGAGTAGTTTCATTTATGTGACATTCTCAAAAAGAAAACACGGCTGGGCTCAGTGGCTCACGCCTGTAATCCCAGCACTTTGGGAGGCCAAGGTGGGCAGTTCACGAGATCAGGAGTTTGAGACCAGCCTGGCCAACATGGTAAAACGCCATCTCTACTAAAAGTACAAAAATTAACTAAGTGTGGTGGTGGGCACCTGTAATCTCAGCTATGTGGGAGACTGAGGCAGGAGAATCATTTGAACCCAGGAGGTGGAGATTGCAGTGAGCCGCGATCATGCCATTGCATTCCAGCCTGGGCAACAAGAGCACAAAGTGAAACTCCATCTCCAAAAAAAAAAAAAAAAAAAAAAAAAAAAAAAAAAGAAAGAAAGAAGAAAAGAAAACACCACAATGAGACAGAACGTATCAGTGGTTGCTAGGGATTAGAGGCTGCTTCAGCCTCCTGAGTAGCTGGGATTACAGGCACCCACCACCATGCCCACTACAGTGAGACAGAACATACCAGTGTTAGGGATGGGAGGAAGTAACTATGAAAGGAAAATATGGAGAGGTTTTTGGGGTTTTGGGATTGTTCTGCATCCTGTAGTCTTTACTTACATTCAGCAGACAGGTTAAGTCAGCTTCTGTGATTATTCCATAATCAGAGCTTATTATAATAGTGGTAAAACAGAGATTTTATTTTCTTATCTTCCAAAAATTAAGTAAAATAGATAAAGACTCAGAGGCCCCAAGAAAAGTGACCTTTTTTAGGTGAATACTGTCAATGATAGCTTAGAACAGTGCCAGCAAACTCTAGTCCTCAAGCCAAATCCTGCATACCACCTGTTTTTGTATGACCAATGAGCTAAAAATGGCTTTTATGCATTTAAAAAGTAGACAAAAATCAAAACAAAAATGTTTTATGACACATGGTAAGTATATGACATTCAGATTTCAGTGTCCATAGATAAAGTTTTACTGGAACATAGCTGTGTTCATTTAGTTTTGTATGATTTATGGCTACTTTTAAGCTATTATGGCAGAGTTGAATAATTGTGACAGCAACTATATGGCCCACAAAGCCTATAATATCTACTATCGGTCCTTTATGAAAAAGTTCGCCAACTCCTGTTTTAATATTCCATAGATGGCCGGGCGCGGTGGCTCAAGCCTGTAATCCCAGCACTTTGGGAGGCCGAGGCGGGCGGATCACAAGGTCAGGAGATCGAGACCATTCTGGCTAACACCGTGAAACCCTGTCTCTACTAAAAAAATACAAAAAACTAGCCGGGCGTGGTGGTGGGCGCCTGTAGTCCCAGCTACTTGGGAGGCTGAGGCAGGAGAATGGCGTGAACCCGGGGGGCGGAACTTGCAGTGAGCCGAGATCGCGCCACTGCACTCCAGCCTGGGGCACAGAGCAAGACTCCGTCTCAAAAAAAAAAAAAAAAAAAAAAAAAAAAAATTCCATAGATAACATGCTTATTTTTATTTATTTAATAATAGCAGAACACTAAGTAGATTAAGATTTACCTATGCTTTGGCCGGGCGCAGCAGTGAACACCTATAGTCCCAACTTTGCATGAATCATTTAATGTCAGGAGTTTGAGACTGGTCTGACCAACATGGTGAAACGCCATCTCTACTAAATACAAAAAATTACCCAGGGATGGTGGCACATGCTGTAATCTCAGCTACTTGGAGGACTGAGGCAGGAGAACCACTTGAACCTAAGAGGTGGAGGTTTCAGTGAGCCAAGATTGTGCCGTTGCACTCCAGCCTGGGCAACAAGAGTGAATCTCCATCTCAAAACAAAAAACAAAACAAAACAAAACAAAATTTTACCTATACTTTGACTCCATTAATAATTTTTGACGGATTTTTTTTGAAAAATACTTTTACTTGTATAAACAAGTTTTACTTTGACATCAATAGTATTTCAGAAAGTGTCTTTCCCTCAACCCTATTTAAGATATTGAATCTGATATTCAATCAAGGAAAGGAAGTTAAAAAGTGTCCTCTCGGTGACACCAAAAAATGAAGAATCTGTGACCATTTTCATGATCTGTGGACTGCTTGGGAATCTGTGTATTGAGGGTTAATCAGAGAAGTTCATTCCTGGGTGATGGGTTGTGAAACCAAAAGTTATCAGAGATAAACACTGAAGACTCTGATTTACTTGTTCATGAGCGTGCCATAAAATCCTCCGTTAAATCACATTTTATGACTATGGCCTCCAAGTGTTTAAATATAGCCTTTTGATTACTTCTTAGTTGTGAAGGCTGCCTTTCTTTTTTGCTATGTGGCAGTGAGTAATTTATAACGTCTGTTAAGTGAACAATGTTTACCAAGTGCTATCAAACAAGGTAAAGACATATTTCACTGTGTCTTTATAGCAATGTAGATAGCTAGAGAAAATATATCTACTACTTATGATTTCACTACGTGACATTAGATTCCAAGAAGTGCAAATCTGAAACAATTTTATTAGTGTCCTACCTCTATTTATTTCTGGCTTAGTGTGTATTCTAAGGCCATTTTGGATGTCTTCTTTGAAAGAAAAAACAGTGATGCCTCAAAACGTGGTTTCCTTTAAGTGCAGCTTAAATGACTGTATTTCATGAATTGTGAAACTTATTTGCCAATCACATGTGATTGAATTGAATCATGCCACGGCTAATGTTTACAATGTAAAGGATTATATAAAATAATAACTTGCATAATAACGTATATTCATTGGTTTATAATTAAATGTAATAATTGATAGGGAATGTATTACAAAATATAAAAATATCAATTATCATTTATAGTTTCCTAAACATGCTGGTACACATCTCACTTGATTACAACAGCACAATGTGAAATATACAAGGCAGATATAATCATCTTAATTTTACAAAGGAGGGAATGAGGTTCCAACAGACTCAGAAGCTTCCCCAGTGACAGTTGATAAGTGGTGGGTTGAGGATTAGAACATGTCCTCTAATTCCTAATTCAGAGATAGTTCTGCTACATTATGCATGCTACCTTATTCCCTATTAATAAAAGGATTCTTTTGTCCTATAAATGATAATGTTATTTCTAATCCAAGGTCTGACTTCTATATATTAAAAGTCAGAAGTGTAATTATTTTACATAAATGTTGCTATTCTCTTCATCCCTATTCTACTAGATCTCTAGATCTCAGCTATGTAGTGGAGTTGATGTATATATAATTTCATGTCTCAATTTGATGGAGGAGGTATTAAATGAAAAGCATTCTATGGAGAGTGAATACATGCATCTACCATTGTAGAATTAGAACAAATTGCTTTGGGAGATTTTGTTCATGCTGCGTGGTTAGAACTGTTTCTATATTGATCTTTTTTCAGCACCGCTACACCTCATACAGCCTAAACACCACTAAAGTTTTGATTAACACCAGAGGCAGATATGTTTTCACAACTGACTCATCTAATTAACCTCATAGAATACATTGAAGTGGTGAATTCTAATTTCTCACCCCAAATCTGCAAATATAAGATAAATGGGTGGCATTTATAACCTCAGATATGTATTAATTTAACATTTGTTTTAAAACATACCAATTGCACTGTTGGTGCCTAAAACCAACCATTATCTCCCTCTACTATTTCCATGAGGCCAAATTTCTTTTCTTTCTTTCTTCCTTCCTTTCTTTCTCTCTCTCTCTCTTTCCTTCCTTCCTTCCTTCCTTCCTTCCTTCCTTCCTTCCTTCCTTCCTTCCTTCCTTCCTTCCTTCCTTCCTTCCTTCTTTCTTTCTTTCTTTTGATGGGTCTTGCTCTGTCACCCAGGCTGGAGTGCAGTGGTGCAATCTTGGCTCACTGCAAGCTTTGCCTCCTGGGTTCAAGTGATTCTCCTGCCTTGGCCTCCTGAGTAGCTGGGATTACAGGTGCGCGCCACCACACCCTGCTAATTTTTATATTTTTAGTAGAGGTGGGGTTTCACCATGTCAGTCAGGCTGGCCTTGAACTCCTGACCTTGTGATCCGCCCACCTTGACCTCCCAAAGTGCTAGGATTACAGGCATGAGCCACTGCGCCCGGCCCCATGAGGCCAAATTTCTGATTGTGGGTGTGTTCATCAGTGCCTATGGCTATCAATGCTCACGGATGAGGTATGTGTGTTAGGGAGAATCTTTATACTCAGAATTCTCTAAAACTATACTTTCCAAATTCCCTTTCTGTTGGCTTTTGTATTTGTGTTTTTTCTCATTCTTCTTTCATCTATCTTTCTTGGCTCTGTGGCAGCAGTCCCCAACCTTTTTGGTAGGAGAGATTGGGTTAGTGGAAGACAAGTTTTCCACAGACAGAGAGGTTGTAGGGGATGATCTTGGGATGAAACCATCCTACCTCAGATCATCAGGCATTAGTTAGATTCTCATAAGGAGCATACAACCTAGATCTCTTGCATGCACAATTCTCAATATGGTTCCCGCTTCTGTGAGAATGTAGTGCCACCGCTGATGTGATGGGAGGCAGAGCTCAGGTAGTAATGCTCACCCACCTGCTGCTCACCTCCTGCTGTGCGGCTCACTTCCTTTCCCCCAGGAGTTGGGGACCCCTGATTTATGGGATCCTGATTACTTCAGTGGACCCTCCTTTTTTAATCCAGCTTGTTATATGCTTGTTACATGAAGCTCCTACCAAGCATTTAGCAAAGTGGAGAACTTTGTTTCTGGAATTTCCCTCTCTTTGTCTCACATACTATATATATCTAGTTCCCACTTTGGCCTTCTCAGTATTATTTTTTCACTTAAATATATGTATTAAGCCTTTAACATGTGCCAGATATTGTTCTGGGTTCTAGAGGTGCATCAAAGAACAAAACAGAGAAAAACAAATCCACCCGTTAGTGGAACTTGTATTCTAGTCAGGGGTTGGTTTGGCAAAGGATTTGAGAAAGAAAGAGACAGTAAACATGAAACAAAATCAGCAAATAAATTATGTAGTATATTAAATGAATTGAAGGGGCAGCCAAGAGCGGGGATGAGCATTCCAGACAGTGAAAACAGTTCCAAGGTCAAAGCATGCCTGGCATAAGAACAAAAAGGAAATTCTGATGGATTAGAGGTCAGACCTGAGAAAAAGAGATGCCCTTTGCCCTGAGCAGTTGGAAGAATGAAGTTGCCATCACCTGGGCTGGGAAAAGCTGTGAGCAGAATAAGATTGGTGGAGGGATATCAAAAATTCAGTTTTAGAAATGCGAGGTTTGAATGATCTGTTAGATATTCAAGTGGAAATGTTGAGAGAGCAGTTGTATTTATGAGTTTTCAGTCCAAGAGAAAGGCCAAGCCTGAAAATGTCAGCTTATATGTTGAATTTAAAACCATAAGAGCGGTTTATATCTCTTAGGGAGTACAAATGGAAAAGATGACCCAAAACTGAGCCTTCAGGCACTTCAATGCTAGGAGATTTGGAGGAGGGGAAAAATCAGCAAAGAAGGCCAAGAAGGAAAGCCGGGCGCTGTGACTCACACCTGTAATCCCAGCATTTGGGAGGCCGAGGCGGGCAGATCATGTGAGGTCAGGAGATCAGCCTGATCAACATGGAGAAACCCTGTCTCTACTAAAAATACAAAATTAGCCGGGCATGGTGGCACACGCCTGTAATCCCAGCTACTCGGGAGAGGCTGAGGCAGGAGAATTGCTTGAAGCCGGGAGTTGGAGGTTGTAGTGAGCCGAGATCACTCCACTGCACTCCAGCCTGGGCAGCACAGCAAGACTCTATCTTAAAAAAAAAAAATTAATTAATTAATTTAAAAAGTAGACTGAGAAGGAAAAGAAATGATGTAGGAAGAGTTTGTAGTTCTTAATGCCAAGAGAAGAGAGTGATCAAATGTATCAAATTCTGCTGATAGATCAATCATGGACCTTTCCTTCTTTAATTTCCTATATGCTAAATTATGAGTTTTTGATTTAAATTTGACTATATATGAATATGAAATAGCTATACAAAGTAGACATGCATGTTTTCAAAATCCATGAAATATTTAATATTTGAAGACTTGTCAATCATATCTCTATCTAAGTTTATTTTTCCTATTAGTAAAAACAGAGAAAAAAGTAACTTGGTAAGACTATGTCCCCCCTTATGGGAGAACATAAACATTATTGCTATTTATTTATTTAGAGATGGAATCTTGCTCTGTTGCCCAGGCTGGAGTACAGTGGGGCAATCTCAGCTCACTGCAACCTCTGCCTACCAGGTTCAAGCAATTCTCCTGCCTCAGCCTCCCGAGTAGCTGGGATTATAGGTGCCTACCACCACGCCTGGCTAATTTTTGCATTTTTAGTAGAGATGGATTTTACCATGTTGGCCAGGCTGGTTTCGAACTCCTGACCTCAGGTGATCCACCCACCTTGGCCTCCCAAAGTGCTAGGATTACAGGTGTGAGCCACCGCACCTAGCCATGATTGCTATTTATAATAAAATAACATTCCAAGAGACCGAGTTTTCCCCTTCGAATTCTAAATATCTTTGATTCTGAGCTGCCTTCTCCCTTGAGTTCCTCTTCCCCAATTTAGTCATTGGGGCTCATTGCCTGAGGGAAAATATAATACAGTTTTTAAGCTGCAAGAACATGTTTTGGAAACTTTGAAACACTCACTATATAAAGTTTATGCTATAAAAAATAGATTTCAGATTAGCTGAAAATTCTTGTGATTGTCATAGGGATGGGAAAGCGAGGGAAGTAAATCGGAAAGCAAAGAAGGGAAGCACAATTATGGCGGGTCTCAGAAAGGAGCCTAAGCTCTGCCCCATTGTTAGAGTCCTAAAAAGGAGAGATGAAAGGTTTCAGTACTTTTGGGGATGTTTGGATATCCAAAGGCAAACCCTACCCAGGCTATCATTTCAAAGGTGCAGTATATGAGGCTATTTGTGTCTAGACAAAAGGGCCTTAGATAGCACCAGCAGCTTTTCTCCAGCTCCTGAATTTATCATGTGGATGAGAGAGGGGCAAGCCAATAGCTGAAAGGAAAAGCTAGACCAGAGAAGCCCATGTGCACAGGTTGGGAAGGCCCCTCATCCCCTTGAGCATCTAAGTTTGTGCAATGAAATTGCACATCTTCCTAAAAGTCAACCCCATTTTTCAAGTTGCATTGGACAAAAACTATCCAATGCAATGAAAGGGAGAGAGATTTCATTATTGCTCTCTTTCTCTCACACCCCACATCCAATTCTAGGAAATGTAGACTGCTCCACCTTTGAAAGATTTTTAGAATTCAGCTACCTCTTACCAGCTCCACATTGCTGCCTCAGAACAAGTCTCTATCCTCACCCTCTTCCAGGCCTTATTGCCACCCTCCGTATTGCTTCCTCTTTCATTGCCCTGCACATAGCAGCTGGAGTGATCCTTCTGAATAGCACTCCTGCACTCGGAATCCATCATGTAACAGCCCACAAGGTGCCATGCATCCATGCATTAGGGCCCTGCACCGTCTTTCTCATCTTCTCTCCTTCCAGCCTCCCCTTCACCCTGTCTCCTCCAGTCAGTCCCGCTGGTTTTCTTCCTGCTTCCAGAACACACCACATTTGTGGAAACTTTTCACTTACAGTCCCTCTTCTTGGAAATGTTTGTCACCTGTATTTATTCATGACAAGTTTTCTCACTTTACTCACTTTTCTGCTCATATATGACCTTATGAAAGAGGACCTTTTGACCACTTTTTTCTTTTTTGTCATTTTTTAAGACAGAGTTTCACTCTTGTTGCCCAGGCTGGAGTGCAGTGTCACTATCTCGGCTCACCACAATCTCCACCTCCCAGGTTCAAGTGATTCTCCTGCCTTAGCCTCCCAAGTAGCTGGGATTACAGGCATGTGCCACTAGGCTTGGCTAATTTTGTGTTTTTAGTAGATGCGGGGTTTCTCCATGTTGGTCAGGCTGGTCTCGAACTCCCAACCTCAGACAATCCACCCACCTTGGCCTCCCAAAGTGCTGGGATTACAGGCATGAGCCACCGCACCCAGCTTTGGCCACAGTTTTAAAAACCATCTCTCTCATCTCTCCCTCTTGCTTTTATTTTGCTTTATTTTTCTTCTTAGCATTCACTATTTGGTATAAGATATATGTATTTACTTATTATTGTCTGTCTTCTCTTACTAGAATGTAAGTTTGACAAAAGCAGTCTGTTTACTACTGTGCCAGTGACACAGTAGCCCCTCAATAAATATTCGTTGAATGACTGAATGAATGAATGAATTTGCATACTTCTCAGGGGCTTTGATACTCTGGCCCCTAGTATTACCTATTCTTTCTCTAGCTTTCTTTTTTTTTTTTTTTTTTTTTTTTTTTGAGACAGAGTCTCGCTCTGTTACCCAGGCTGGAGTGCAGTGGCCGGATCTCAGCTTACTGCAAGCTCTGCCTCCCAGGTTCACGCCATTCTCCTGCCTCAGCCTCCCGAGTAGCTGGGACTACAGGCGCCTACCACCTCACCCGGCTAGTTTTTTGTATTTTTTTTTTTTTTTTTTTTGAGACGGAGTCTCGCTCTGTCGCCCAGGCTGGAGTACAGTGGCCGGATCTCAGCTCACTGCAAGCTCTGCCTCCCGGGTTCACGCCATTCTCCTGCCTCAGCCTCCGGAATAGCTGGGACTACAGGCGCCCGCCACCTCGCCCGGCTAGTTTTTTTTTGTATTTTTTAGTAGAGACGGGGTTTCACCGTGTTAGCCAGGATGGTCTCGATCTCCTGACCTTGTGATCCGCCCGTCTCGGCCTCCCAAAGTGCTGGGATTACAGGCTTGAGCCACCGCGCCCGGCCTTTTTTTTTTTTTTTTGAGACGGAGTCTTGCTCTGTTGCCCAGGCTGGAGTGCAGTGGCCGGATCTCAGCTCACTGAAAGCTCTGCCTCCCGGGTTTATGCCATTCTCCTGCCTCAGCCTCCCAAGTAGCTGGGACTACAGGCACCTGCCACCTCACCCGGCTAGTTTTTTGTATTTTTTAGTAGAGACGGGGTTTCACCGTATTAACCAGGATGGTCTCGATCTCCTGACCTCGTGATCCACCCGTCTCGGCCTCCCAAAGTGCTGGGATTACAGGCTTGAGCCACTGCGCCCGGCTACCTATTCTTAAATAAACTGTGAAATAGTCTTAGTCTGAGTCCTCTCCAAAGCAGAGCCTCAGATAAAGACTATGTATAGATAACTTACTTAGAATGTGATATTAGGAGTGGGAGTGAGGTTTGAGGGAATTAAGCAGTGAAAGCCAATCTAAAGGCACTTTAACCATTGCTACGGCAGCACATGGTGTAATCACACAGGATCGTCTAAGTAGGATCCTCTTCTTGGGTAGTTAAGGGTGGTCCTCTGGGGCATTAACTCCTCTGCACTCTGGGTTGATTACATATGAGTGTCAAGGGAGTAACCACTAGAGTGTCACATGATGACATCAGAGAAGTGCTAAGGTCAGAAGCCAAAAGTGCATGCACAGGCCAAGGTGAGGTGCTGTCAAAATGGAGCACAAAGTTGCTTAAAGCCTATGCAGAACTAGTTGCTATACTAATGGATGGAATAAGGCCAAGAGGATTTAAAGTGATGCACAAGAGGCATGCAATGCAATCCATTCTCTCAGATTTACTCAGACAGCACATTATGTCCTCTTCATGTTGGTGGTTGGCCACAATATCTGCAGAAATTTAACACAAATGAGGCCGGGCGCGGTGGCTCAAGCCTGTAATCCCAGCACTTTGGGAGGCCGAGACGGGCGGATCACAAGGTCAGGAGATCGAGACCATCCTGGCTAACACGGCGAAACCCCGTCTCTACTAAAAACACAAAAAATTAGCCGGGCGAGGTGGCGGTGCCTGTGGTTCCAGCTACTCGGGAGGCTGAGGCAGGAGAATGGCGTGAACCCGGGAGGCGGAGCTTGCAGTGAGCTGAGATCTGGCCACTGCACTCCAGCCTGGGCGACAGCGAGACTCCGTCTCAAAAAAAAAAAAAAAAAAAAAAAAAAAAGAAAGAAATTTAACACAAATGAAACAACTATAGTATCTGCTCCTTCACTCCTATTCTAGATTTTCTTTATTTTTAACCAGTCCTCTGACTGATCTACGTTGTTTGTCTGTTCGATTAACCCAGAGCCTCACCCCTGAGGGTTTGAGGACTTCAGCTGCCTTGGTCTTATCGGGCTGTGATTATTAAAGTTGCCCATGCACTACTGTCACCAGACATGTGTCTTATAACAACATCTTTGCTGCCTTCTACTACATTTTAAAATCAATGCCATATAGGTAAGGTTTTGTTTCATCAACAACCTACTTGTAGGTACCATTTATTATATCACCCACATTTTGCAACATTTACAAACAACTGCAAATTTTCAGTGGCATGCAGCAACTAGCATTTATTTCTCACTTTCACTTCTTTGGAGCCATTGGGGCAATTCTGCTCCATTTGTCTTATTCTGGGACCTGGGTTGAAAGGACAGCAGTTAAGCGGGTATGTTTTTTCTTCAGCCATGAGAATGGCTGAAGCACAAGAAATCACGTTTCAAATTTTTGTGTCATGTTTGCTAATATCCCACTGACCAAATTGAATCGTGTGTCCTAGTTGAGAATCAAAGTGTGGGAAAATATAATTTTCCTGCTCTGTGGAGCGGGATTGGTGTGGATATACAATTTTATAGAAAGAAAGTAAAGAATTGAGACCAATCCACCACAGGAAGTACAACAGGAAAGGAGAGAAAGCCAGTATAAGAATGTGTACCTAAATTGGCTACTGTTGAAGCAGCGTCATTTGTATGAGGTAATACACGAGGTTTGTTGTCCCATGTCAAGGAAATCAAGGATGCAGACACACCAGGAATGAGGTTAAGAGCAGAGGTTTAATAGTTGAAAGAAAGAGAGAAGCTCTCTGCTGCAGAGAGAGGGGTCCTGAGTGGGTCTTCTGGTCCATGATGAAGTGCAGGAGGTTTTACAAATGAGCTTGAAGAGGCAGTGTCTGATTTCCATAGGGCATAAAAGATTGGCCAGACCAGGCATACCATTTGCATAGCACGTGAAGAACTGGTTAGGACTAGGTGTGCCGTCTGCATAGTGTGAGAAGAAGTTGGCCACCGCACTCTAATCTTTTATTATGCATATGAGTTTTCTACCTGGCTGGTGCCATGTTGTCTGTTCCTTTACTTTACATGTGGTGACAAAGAAAAGGGAAGATGAAGCTGGGCACAGTGGCTCATGCCAGTAATCCCAGCACTTTATGAGGCCAAAGCAGGTGGGTCATCTGAGGTCAGGAGTTTGAGACCAGCCTGGCCAACATGGTGAAACCCCATCTCTACTAAAAAAACAAAAACAAAAACAAATATAGCTGGGCATGGTGGTGGGCACCTGTAATCTCAGCTACTTGGGAGGCGGAGGCAGGAAAATCACTTGAACCTGGGAGGCAAAGGTTGCAGTGAGCCGAGATAGTGGCACTGCACTACAGCATGAGCATCAACACCAAAGCTCCATCTCAAAAAAAGAAAAAAAAAAAAAGGGAAGATGGAGCCTACATGTTGAACATGCTTGGGCCTCAGGTAGTCCTTTTCTATTGGCACAGCTGCCAGCATTCCCCCATGCAAGCTTCCAGCTTGCTTATCTATGTCTGCAGCTGGATCTTTTTCAGGCTGCTCTTTGATAGAAATGAAATGACTTTGGGGGCTGCTTTTCATTAAGAGGGAAGCTCTGCCGAGCACTCTCTTACCCCATCTGCCTAAATAATTTCTTTCTATCTCCTGTATCAGTGCTACACGTAACCGATATGAAATTCTGAGGGACTTCCTGAGAAGTTTTAGGAAAGGTGCCTTAGAAGTGTCTGTCTGGGGGAAAGTGGAAAGCATCCCTCTATAATTACTTCTATGCAGCAGTACATATCTGAGTACTGAGTACGTTCCTGGAGCCGCTCCATGCTTAGATGTCACAGAAGCCATTGGGCAGGCAGAAAGTAAGAGGCTGGCAGCATGCTCCAGAAACAACACACTGTCAGTTTTCACCTTTGCAATGTGGAAGACAGGGTGGAACTACTCAAGCCAAGAGGATTTAAAATGCACAGGGTACAGCTACCATCTCATTTCCCACTTTGGTATTTACTTTAATACTTGCCTTCATTCTTCCTGAACCTGCAGTGCCACACACCAGTGGACATTTAATTCTGGCTCTCATTTCAGTAAAATCTCACTCTCAATGATGCCTTAATTTAATATATTTAATGTTGGTTGATTGAGGCTTTGAATGTTATCACACAGACATTTGTTTTTCAAGAAGAGGAACATTGAGATTTTCACTTCTGACCAAGATGGAATAACAGGAATTGGGATTTATCCTCCTGCATGAAATAACTAAAAAAACAGACAAATATATCAGACCACAAGTTTGCAAGACATTGGACATCCGATAACAGAGAACAGTGATCTGCTAGAGACAGGAAACAAACGAGAGAAGCCTTATAACTGCCCCAGCTCACTGCCTAGAGAGCCTACAGGACATAGCATAGGGCAGGGGAACACAGATAGGGCCTGGTAGTTTCCAGGATTTGAAGAGACAGAGCTGGGAGCACAGAGAGGTCAAAGCAGGTAGGAGTTTGCAGGTCAGGACACCTGGAAAAAGAGCACTGCACAGAAACAGACAGCTCTGGAGATCTGCGTAAAGTCAGTCTTAAGTCTTCAGCTGAGTACAAATCTATGCACACCAGGGAAAGAACCATCTTGAAAGGATTAGAGAGCCGGGTGCGGTGGCTCACGCCCGTAATCTCAGCACTTTGGGAGACTGAGGTGGGTGAATCACGAGGTCAGGAGTTCAAGACCAACCCGGCCAAGATGGTGAAACCCCCGTCTCTACTAAAAATACAAAAATTAGCCAGGCGTGGTGGCGGGCGCCTGTAATCCCAGCTACTCGGGAGGCTGAGGTAGAGAATTGCTTGAACCCGAGAGGCAGAGGTTGCAGTGAGTCGAGATCATGCCACTGCACTCCAGCCTGGGTGACAGAGCAAGAAAAAAAAAAAAAAAAAAAGGATTAGAAAGAACAACTCTGGTGCTCACACAGGGCAGGGCATATAGTTCTTGTTGCCACCAGCCAGAGTGGAAAATCTCATAATTCATGGGGCTCCAGGGTTCAGTATTTAGAATGGTTTTGTCTTAGTGGTGGGGCCAAAATTGACCTGATTTATCTGGTTCTGCCCAACAAATCTTACAAGTAAAACCTGAAAGGATTAAATTGTTTCCAAGTATCTTAACTGAATCCCAGAATAAAGCTCGAAAATATGTATGGGAATATAAATGTTTTCTAACACCTAAAAGTAAAATTTAAAATTTATGGTATCCAATAAAAAAATCAGCAGCCAAGCCAGGCACGGTGGTTCATGCCTATAATCCCAGCACTTTGGGAGGCTGAGGCGGGTGGATCACCTGAGGTCAAGTGTTTGAGACCAGCCTGGCCAACATGGTGAAACCCTGTCTCTACTAAAAATACAAAAATTAGCCAGGCATGGTGGTGTGCGTCTGCAATCCGAGCTAATTGGGAGGCTGAGGCAGGAGAATCACTTGAACCTGGGAGGCAGAGGTTGCAGTGAGCCGAGAACATGCCACTGCACTCCAGCCTGGGCGACAAGAGTGAAACACTGTCTCAAAAAAAAAAAAAAAAAAAAAAAAAAATCACCAGCCAAGCAATGAAACAGAAAACTAGAACCAATAATGAAGAAAAAAAAAACAAAAAACAAAAAACAAATCAATACATCAAAACTGACTCAGATAGTTTTGTCACAGATGATAGACTTAACAGACAAGGGCATTAAAGCAGTTATTATATCCAGGCGCAGTGGCTCACACCTGTAATCTCAACACTTTGGGTGGCCGAGGAGGGCAGATCACGAGGTCAGGAGTTTGAGACCAGCCTGGTCAACATAGTGAAACCACATCTCTACTAAAATACAAAAATTAGCTGGGTGTGGTGGTGCACATGCAATCCCAGCTACTTGGGAGGGTGAGGCAGGAGAATCACTTGAACCCAGAGGACAGAAGTTGCAATGAGCTGAGATCATGCCATTGCACTCCAGCCTGGGCAATAGAATGACTCCGTCTCAAAAATAAATAAATAAATATAAAATAGTTTTTTGTTTGTTTGTTTGTTTGTTTGTTTTTACAGAGTCTCGTCCTGTCACCCAGGCTAAACTACAATGGCACCATCTGGGCTCACTGCAACCTCTGCCTCCTGGGGTTCAAGCGATTCTCCTGTCTCAGTCTCCCACGTAGCTGGGATTACAGGCACATGCCACCCCACCCGGCTAATTTTTTTATATCTTTATTAGAGACAGGGTTTCACCAGGTTGGCCAGGCTAGTCTCAAACTCCTGACCTCATGATCCTCCCACCTCAGCCTCCCAAAGTGCTAGAATTACAGACGTGATCCACCGTGCCGAGCCATGAAACAGTTCTTATAGCTATGTTCCCTATGTTCAAACGTTGTCATAAAAAAACTCTAAATTGAAATTCTAGAGATGCAAACTAGAATGTATGAGATCAAAAATATATTGGATCAGATTAATGGAAGATAAATATTGTAGAGGGAAAGATTGGTGTATTTGAACAAATAACAATAAAGACTATTGAAAATGAAACAGACAAAAAATAATTTTTTAAAAAGAGCCAAACATCGGTGAGTTGTGAAACAATTTCAAGCATCTGGCTCCTGCAGGGTGCATGGCTTCCCCAGTGCCCACCTTCTGCAGTGTAGATGGCGCCTCCTGCAGGGAGCTCCTGAAGTGTGGCCAGCTTCTCTAATGGTGTATCTGGCTTTTGCAGTGCGTAGTTGTCAATAGCACTGGGGTGCCAGCAGCTTCTCCCAACTCCCCCTCGGCAGTTTTATAGGGGACTACCTCTACCAAGACAGCTCCCCATCAACAGCTTTCCCTAACAACCTGGAAACTAGATTTTAACAAGTTCTGGATGGTAAATTTCTTTTCTTTCCTTTTTTTTTTTTGAAACAGGATCTGTCTTTGTCACCCAGGCTGGAGTGCAGTGGCACAATCTAGGCTCACTGCAGTCTCAACCTCCCAAACTCAAGCAATCCTCCCATCTCAGCCTCTTAAATAGCTGGCATTACAGGCGTGCACCACCATGACCAGCTAATTTTTTATATTTTTTTGTAGAGATGAGGTCTCACTGTGTCACCCAGGCTGGTCTGGAACTCCCAGGCTTAAGCCATCATAACCTCTCAGCCTCTCAAACTGCTGGGATTACAGACCTGAGCCACTGTGCCTGTCCTTGGATGGTGGATTTCTATCAACTTTTGTTGGCATGGTACCACAGTGGCTTTTCTGCCATTGGTAAACCACAACTATGCCCTGTCTAACAAGGCCTGGATCTTAGCTCTACAGAAGTTGTGACTCTTCCTTGGGTGCTTTAGTTTAGCCCTAGGAGATCTATAGGAAACAGATATTCTTTTTTTTTTTTTTTTTTTTTCAGACTTATTAGCCTTGATCTATCATCCAGGCTGGAGTGCAGTGGCATGATTCCAGCTCACTGAAACCTCTGCCTCCTAGGCTCAAGCGATCCTCCCACCTCAGCTTCCCGAGTAGCAGGAGTGCACCACCACGCCCAGTTGTTTTTTGTATTTTTAGTAGAGACGGAGTTTTATTATATTGACCAGGCTGGTTTTGAACTCTTGGCTTCATGTGATCTGCCTGCCTCAGCCTCCCAATGTGCTGGGATTACAGGCATGAACCACCCCACTGGACCATTAATTATTCTTTGTGTTAAACTTTCCTGTTCAAACTTATTTCCTTCTTCATTAAACTCTGACTAATATACTTCCTAACTCATTCTATGAGACTATTATTACCCTGATATTAAGTAAAATGAAGGCATTATAAGAAAAGTACAAAATTATGTCCTTCATAATTATAGATAAAAAAATTATAAATAAAATTTTAAGAAATCAAATACAATCTGTCAAAAGGATATTATGTCCAGTAGGACTTACCCCAAGAATGCAAAATTGGTTCAGTATTTAAAAATCAAAGTAATTGAACATTATATCAAACTAAAAATAAAAAATCGTATGATAATCTTAATAAATACGAAAAAGACAATTTACTAAATCCACTATCTGTTTCTGAAAAATACTCTCAGCAAACTAAAAAAAGCAAAATCCCTAAACCTAATAAAAGGCATCTATAAAACAAATCTGCAGCTAATATCGTGCTTAATGGTGAAAGATTGAATAATTTACCTCTAAAATCACTAAAAAAACAAGGATGGCCGGGCTCAGTGATTCACGCCTGTAATCCCAGCACTTTGGGAGGCCGAGCAGTGCGGATCACGAGGTCAGGAGATCGAGACCATCCTGGCTAACACGGCGAAACCCCGTCTCTACTAAAAATACAAAAAACTAGCCGGGCGAGGTGGCGGGCGCCTGTAGTCCCAACTACTCGGGAGGCTGAGGCAGGAAGGAGAATGGCGTAGACCCGGGAGGCGGAGCTTGCAGTGAGCTGAGATCCGGCCACTGCACTCCAGCCTGGGTGACAGTGCGAGACTCCGTCTCAAACAAACAAACAAACAAACAAACAAACAGAAAAATAAAACAAAAAAAATAAAACAAGGATGGCCACTCTAGCCTCTGGTCCAATGTGAATAGAGCTGGTGAGAATGGACCTGTGTGTACCAGTGCACTCAAACTAGAAAAAGAAGTAAAAGTTATCTAGATGGGAAAGAAACAAATAAAACTGTTTCGTTTCTCAGACAACACGATAATCTGACGGACTGTATTAAAAAACGACTAAAGCTGGCCGGGCGCGATGGCTCAAGCCTGTAATCCCAGCACTTTGGGAGGCCGAGGCGGGCGGATCACAAGGTCAGGAGATCGAGACCACAGTGAAAACCCCGTCTCTACTAAAAAAAAAAAATACAAAAATTAGCCGGGCGCGGTGGCGGGCGCCTGTAGTCCCAGCTACTCAGGAGGCTGAGGCAGGAGAATGGCGGGAACCCGGGAGACGGAGCTTGCAGTGAGCCGAGATCGCGCCACTGCACTCCAGCCTGGGCAACAGCGTGAGACTCCGTCTCAAAAAACAAAACAAAACAAAACAAAACAAAACAAAACAAAACAAAACAAAACAAAAAACGACTAACGCTAATAAGTGAGTTCAAAGGCTGGGTGTGTTGGCTCACTTCTGTGGGACCAGCTCCCGCTGCTCAGAAGTCTGAGCCAAGAGGATTGCTTGAACCCAGGTGTTTGAGGTTGCAGTGGGCTATAATCATACCCCGGCACTCCAGCCTGCATAACAGAACAAGACCCTGTCTCAGAAACGAACTACAACAAAAAAATGAGTTAAGCAAGATTGCAAGATATCAGACCGATATACAAAATCAATTATACTTCTATACACTAGTAGTGAATATCCAGAAATTGAAATAAAGAGTACCATTTACACTAGCATCAAAACATGAAATACTCAGGGATACATCTGACAACATATGTCCAAGACCCAAACGCAGGACACCGCAAAGCATTTCTAAGAGAAATTAAGGACGATCCACATAATGGAGAGCTCTACCATGTTCACCAGATGGAAGAAACAACATTGTTAAAATGTTAATCTCCCCAGATTAATCTATTGATTTATGCAATGCCAATCAAAATCCCAACAGTCTTCTTTGTAGGAATTGACAAACTGATTTAAAATTCATATGAAAATGCAAAGGATCTAGAACAGCCAGAACAGCACTGACAAAGTCATTATAGAAACGTAAATTACTTTCGGTGGGGGGGAGGAATTCAAAAGGGCAGGAGGAAACTTTAGAGTGATGGAGATGTTCATTCTCTTAATTGTAGTGATAGTTTCACAGATGTATACCTATGTCAAAACTTACCAAATTGTACACATGAATAGGTATAGTTTTAAAAATGTGTCAATTATACCTCAATAAATCTGTTTTAAAAAGGAAGGAGTACATTAAGAAGCCTTTCACTGAGAAAGGTTTAAGAGGCAGAGGTATTTCTAATGTTAGAACTTAGACACTAGGGTATACATGTGGGGATATGTGGAGGATGGAGACAGTTATCTCTGTCTCTTCAAATTATATATACCTTTTTATGGTTAACATTGATGCAGCTAGCCCTTTCCTACTATTATCGCTCTTCTCCAACCTTTTTCTTCCCATCTCTTCATTTGCATCCATGGAAGGAAAACATTTCTGAGCAGGCTTGTGATGGGTGAAAGATGTGAAGAATTGTTTTCTTGACAGGGACAACTATACTACTCCTTTCCTGTTCTTGGAAACCCACTGTGTATACACAAGTTGTTTCGAACCCAAGCCGCTTTGGAGATTGACCCCATAAGTAGAAAGGATGAATGGATCATAATGAGGTTTCACAGGGGGCCTCAAACTAACTTATTTCCTTTTTCTTCCATCATCCCTCCATTTCTCTCTTTATTTATTCCGTCCTTTTTTTCTTTTCTCTTTTCTTTTAATGTGGCTTTGAAGGAAACAAAAATGTTTTACCCCAAAATAAACTTCTCTGACATATTTTGAGATGGCTGTTCAGAAAGCCTGCACACGGAAGCAGCCCTGCAAAGCTGTCTTTTGTGGGGGAGATTTGCGTCTGTAGAGAATCTGCAGTGATGCATCCAGGCTTTCTGCAAGGGCCTCCCTTATCTGGATCTAGGAAAGATTAACTGAGAGTCTGACCCTTTAAAGGTCTGAAAAAAAACATTTGCCATCTATTCTCCCTAAGGGCTGCTACCTGTGAGATTTCCTCTGTATAACAAGACCACTTTTGCTAGCCAGGCCTCCTCTTCTCCACCTCCCATATCTATCTTGCCACTATAATCTGATTTACCATCATAACCTGTTTTGGGCAATGCTCTGAGTTCCCATTCTTTACATAACCTCAAGATGGTATATACGCTTCTGTATCCCTTTGGGAGCTTCGGGTAACCACTCTGTGGTTTTTCTCATGCACATTAATAAATTTGTGTGCCATTTCTCCTATTAATCTTTTTTTTGTGTGTGTGCTGATTTTTCAGTGAACAACCTATGGCAAATTGTTGATAGATTGGGGAATGAGACGGTACAAAGTTGAATATATGTCTCTGTTTTCTAAATTACTTTATATTTAAATATATACTTCATTCATGGATAAAATTTTCTCAGCCAGAAGAAATTTAGAAATGGAGATGTTCTTGAGTTGATAATGTTGGGGCTCAGAGACATACCCCAGAATACGGCACTTTGACATGCTGCACTTGATACCGGAAAGGGGTTCCAATCCAGACCCCAAGAAAGGGCTCTTGGATCTTGTACAACAATTCAAGGAAAGTCCATAGAGCAAAGTGAAAGCAAGTTTATTAGAAAAGTAAAGAAATAAAAGAATGGCCACTCCACAGACAGAGCAGTCCTGAGGGCTGCTGGTTGCCAATCTTCCTTCCTTCCTTCCTTCCTTCCTTCCTTCCTTCCTTCCTTCCTTCCTTCCTTCCTTCCTTCCTTCCTTCCTTCTTTCCTTCCTTCCTTCCTTTTACTTCTTTCTTGCTCTTTTTCTTTCTTTTTTCAAATTTTCAAATTTTATTTATTTTTATTTATTTTTTATTATTATACTTTAAGTTCTAGGGTACATATGCATAACATGCAGGTTTGTTACATATGTATACTTGTGCCATGTTGGTGTGCTGCACCCATCAACTCATCAGCACCCATCAACTTGTCATTTACATCAGATATAACTCCCAATGCAATCCCTCTCCCTTCCCCTCCTCTTTTTCTTTCTTTCTTTCTTTCTCTTTCTCCTTCCTTCCTTCCTTCCTTCCTTCCTTCCTTCCTTCCTTCCTTTCCTTCCTTCCTTCCTTCTTTCCTTCCTCTCTCTTTCTTTCTCTTTCTTTCTTTCTTTCTTTCTTTCTTTCTTTCTTTCTTTCTTTCTTTCTTTCTTTCTTTCTTTCTTTCTTTCTTTCTTTCTTTCTTTCTTTTTCTTTCTTTCTCTCTTGACAGAGTTTTGCTCTTGTCACCCAGGCTGGAGTGTGATGGCATGATCCCGGCTCACTGCAACCTCCACTTTCTAGGTTCAAGCGATTCGTCTGCCTCCACCTCCTGTAGCTAGGACTACAGGCCTGCACCACTACACCTGGCTAATTGTTTTCTATTTTTAGTAGAGACAGGGTTTCACGATGTTGGCCAGGCTAGTGTTGAACTCCTCTGACCTCAGGTGATCCACCTGCCTTGGCCTCCCAAAGTGTTGGGATTATAGGCATGAGCCACTGTACCTGGCGCTTATGTCTTGATTATATGCTAAACAAGGGGTGGATTATTTATGTGTTTCCTTTTTAGACCATATTGGGTAAATTCCTGACATTGCCATGGCATTTGTAAATTGTCATGGCATTGGTGGGAGTGTAGCAGTGAGGACAACCAGAGGTCACTCTCATGGCTATCTTGGTTTTGGTGGGTTTTAGCTGGCTTCTTTACTGCAACCTGTTTTATCATCAAGGTCTTTATGATCTGTATCTTGTGCTGACTTCTCATCTCATCCTGTGACTTAGAATGCCCCAGCTGTCTAGGAATGCAGCCCATTACGTCTCAGGCTCATTTTATACAGCTCCTGTTTAAGATGGAGTTGCTCTGGATCACATGCCTCTGACAAACTGAAGAAGATGCCACAAGGTCTCTGTGACCTTTTCTCCCAACCTTCCTGTCTCTCAATCTTCTGTCTGTCCCAAAGAACAGGATGAAGTTGTTCTCTGAAGTTCCTTATCTGCCTAAAGTCTGTACCTGCCAAAGAAGAAGACAATTACCTCTAGCCTCTTCCTAAGTTTTCATTAACTGACCTCATATCACAGGAAGGAAGACCGAAGTCTGTCAACAAACCTGGACAGACATTTGTCACAAATCATTGTCCTCTCTGTGGCCCCAACAGACTTTGTCACAGGCCATTGTATGTTCTTCAAGCCTACTGAATTCCCCTAAATATCATTTACTCTCTCCCTAAAATTATCCACACTTCCCCTATCATCCTTTTCCCTCAGAAGTTGGTTATATAAACCTGTGTGACCCACTGGGATTTTATATAATCACTCTGTGATTCTTTCCTGTACATGCTAATAGATTTGTGTGCCTTTTCTCTTATTAATCTACCTTTTGTGAGTTGATTTTTCCATGAACCTTCTGAAGACTCTTTACTCCTGCAATAAACTACAATAAGTACTCCAATAATGTGGAAGGAATATATTGTCTTTACCTAAAACGACAAAGAATAATTAAAGCAGGTATTTTGAGGTTTCAAGGTCTAGATTTTTGCTTTTCCAATTTGGTTTAAAAGAAATACTCACTGCAACTAAAACCTTTTCTAACTCTTTTCTTTTGCCTAGATAAAAAAGAGAAAGTAAGTTTAATAATAAAAAGAAAATTAGGCCGGGCGCGGTGGCTCAAGCCTGTAATCCCAGCACTTTGGGAGGCCGAGGCGGGCGGATCACAAGGTCAGGAGATCGAGACCACAGTGAAACCCCGTCTCTACAAAAAATACAAAAAATTAGCCGGGCGCGGTGGCGGGCGCCTGTAGTCCTAGCTACTCAGGAGGCTGAGGCAGGAGAATGGCGTGAACCCAGGAGGCGGAGCTTGCAGTGAGCCGAGATCGCGCCACTGCACTCCAGCCTGGGCAACAGCGTGAGACTCCGTCTCAAAAAAAAAAAAAAAAAAAAAAAAAAATTAATCAGAAAATGAATACTGACTATAGTCTGAACATATTCCAGGGGATTTCAACTTGAAATTAACTTAAAATTCTATTACAGTATTAATATTTAGTATCCACATAGCACTATATTGCCCAGAGCTTCATAAGCATCTGAGTTATGCTCTTTTATCACTTTTCAAATTCCATTTATTCATTATCAAGTTCCAAGAATCTTGTTTAGTGACTAATATTTCATTCTACTGGATGGTACTCTGGTACTGAGAAGAGAAAATGTTTAGCTCCTTGAGCTATTTCTCTAGAGGAATATGGACTCTACTTCTATAGTTTACTGTGAAGAAGCTATATTTTTATGTTCATGTCACAGCTGTGTTAAGGCTTAAAAGAATAATTTGGCAACATGCTGACTCACCAAAGAGATTTTACAGTAGACACTGGCTTGTAAGGACTATGTGCTCTGGTAAAATTAAATAGTAAACGGATGCTTAGCATTCCCAGTGCTTCTGCCATGGGCCTTGTACTTCATTCTGTATTAAGGGCAGAGAGGGTTGGGAATTATTTTAGGCCCTGAGCAGTTCCACGAAGATGAAAGACACCATCACTAACATTATTCATGAAAAAATATGAAAGGTCATCTATCTCCCTTAAGGTTCATTTGGTGCACTTTTAATGAGTGATAGATGAACTGCAAAGGGTTTGTTGCAGAGGGGCTGTGCCCTGTAAAAGTTTGGATGACTGCTGCTTCTCTGAAAGTTATCCACACATTTTTCTCAGTCTCTCTCCATCATGGATTTTCCAGCTGATGGCCTTCAGACTTTCTCATTTTCTTTCTTCATTTGCATTTTGGAAATCTTACTTCCTTCAGTGTTTTTTCTGCTAAGACATTTGTTTCCACACTTTTTCTTTTGATTGCCTGAGGTAAATGGAGGTTTCCTAGGGTTGAATCAATCCAAGTGACATATTGCTTAGGCCAAGGTTAACCTATCTTGATCTAGCCTTTTAACCATTTTAGCTGATTACTCTCCCCCATGTTCCATTCCTGCTTTCCTTCATTCCTTCTTCTATGACCTCTACTCCCTTCCACCTAATGTTTCCTGCCTCAGCTCCACCTTCTTATTTCCTCTACATTTCCAAACAATCTGGATTTACCTTCCTTTTCCAGTTTGTTATCTGTTTATTTATGGAGGAAAAGAGATAGGCAGGGTAGAGTCTTGCCCAGGACAGCCAAGAATTCTGCAGGGTCAAGTCACTGTAAAGGGAGGAGAATCTAAAAGCATAGAGAAACTTTCTTGGAGATGGGCAGGGCTTTGGTTTAAGGACCAAAAGCATGAGCTGGAACAACACAAGTGAGTGAGAATGGGAAAGGGCCAAGTCAGAGGAAAGTGTCACAGGCTATCAAACTGTTGAGACCGAAAGAAAGGAATTGGGAATGGGATGCTCATTCAAAATAAATGACATTTAGGAAAGAACCTGGTTCATCTCAAGCTATGAATGAGGTTAGGCTTGAGAGCCAAGGCAGTCTCATGGATAAAATCCAGACATGGGGATCTAGCTCTCAATCATCTGGGTCCCCAGGAAAGTCACTTAATTCAGGTATGCAGCTAATTGGGCTGCATTAAATGACTCACCTGCCCATGGTGGGCAAGATCTACAAGCTCATACTGGAGCTGGAAATGCCCAAGTGTCTGTAGGCAAATGGGGCCAAGGCCACAGAGTCTCTGGTTTCCCAGCTTTTGCTTTAACTCTTACACTTGTGGTAGGGTGCCAATACAGTAAGACCAAAATAAACGAAGCTCTACATGTTGGCGTTTGACAATCTTCACCATCTAGAAATCAAATACAGAGTCTATGAAACCAACTGAAGAAGGTCAAACTTACCAGGAGAAAGTAGTCATGAAAATATGTATTGAGTTTAGGTATTTCTAGAAGTGATTTAGAACTCAGCCCCCCCTTTTTTTTTGTGGAATATATGCATTATTTTGTTCTTTGTAAGAAAAAGTGTCAACCAATTGCACATATAGCTCCTTGCTTAATGCGTCACTGTAAATATACACAGACATGTGTGTGCATTCTTGTGAGTATACTCATTTTTGTGTGGGCAGGCTCAGGCGTCATATGTGCAGTGGTGTGCATATTATAGCAACAGAACAGCTGCTTTTCAGAGCTCCCTTTCTTGATCAGTCATACTCGTGACAGATTTCTGTGATCCTTCTTAGAAAGTATTTAAGTTTTCCTGCCTACCCTGCCAAGCTCCCTAAGCTGCTATAGTTATTCTTGTTGCCCGTCCAGGGTTACTTCCTAGCACCTCACAGTCTAGGTCCTCATTTTCTAGTGCTGATTCAAAGTCAAAGTGAGTACCTAGAAGAGCGGGCACATCTAGTGCAAGACTGCCCTCAACGAAACTGAAACAGGGAATCCATTTGTGTTCAGTCTTGCTCCCCTGAACACCACGCTCTTCACTCAGCCTTCACACCCCTCACATGGTATTCTACTAAAAAAAAATAATAATAATGTGAATTTAGAGACAGGGTTTAGCTATGTTGCCCAGGCTAGAGTGCTGAGGTTATTTACAGGTACAATCATCCTGCACTACAGCCTCGAACTCCTAGACTCAAGCAATCCTCCTGCTACTTAGTGTCCTAAGTAGCTGGGATTACAGGCACCTGCTACTGAGCCCGATCACAGTATTCTTTTTGTTTGTTTGTTTTTTTGAGACAGAGTCTCACTCTGTTGCCCAGGCTGGAGCGCAGTGGCATGATCTTGGCTCACTGCAACCTCTGCCTCCTGGATTCATGTGATTCTCCTGCCTCAGCCTCCCAAGTAGCTGGGACTATAGGTGCGTGCCACTATTCCCAGCTAATTTTTTTTTTTTTTTTTTTTTTAGTAAGGACTGGGTTTCACCATGTTGGCCAGGATGGTCTCCATGTCTTGACTTCGTGATCAGCCTGCCTTGGCCTCCCAATGTGTTGGGATTACAGGTGTGAGCCACTGCACACGGCCCAGTCATAGTATTCTTGTTATTTCTCTTTCTTTTCTTCTTTTTCCCTTCCTCCTTTCCTTCCTTCCTTTTTTCCTTCCTTTCTTCTTTCTTTCTTCTCTCTTTTCTTTCTCTCTCTCTCTGTTTTTTCTCTCCCTCTGACACACACACATGCATGCGCATGCACACACACACACACACACACACACACACACACACCCTTCCCAGTCCAGGGCTTTCAGGTTTCAGGGCTTTGATTTCTGCCAGGTAGTCTTAGGAAACTCTTTAGGGTAGGTATTCACTGACTTTGCAAAGTGCGTATGGATACCAACAGGTTGATAGATACTAACAGATTAAACATTTCCCTTCCTAGGTAATATATTTGCATAACCTTAGATGCACTATCTTAACCAAAGACTGGCTCAAAGATGGAACTTAAAAACAGCAACAACAACAACAAACTGATGCTTAAGTGTGTAAGGGTTGGGGAGAGCAAATGTTTGAGGAAGACAAACCTTTGAGGGCCTCTGGTATCACGCCACAAAGGCCCAGTTGTCCATGATTGAAGTCAGCAGTGCAGAGACTCACCTGATCAAGGAGAAGATGCTGCTGCTTTAGAGCTATGAAGGACCCATTGCCCTCATCTGGTAAATCAGTATTGATCTGTCATGGTATCTCCTTGCAGTATAAATTGATAAAGGAGGATCATGCATTAAACCATCTGCTTCAAAGAGTTTAACTTTCTATAGGGGAGCAGTTCTAGGTTATGATCATAATGGATTATTAACTTGTTTTATGGTATATGCCAGGATATTTTTCATTCTTCATGCCAGCATAGGCAGCTGTCTTAAATCTTGGGAAGTTTTCCACTTTTGGGGACTCATCTGATTCAAAGCAGAACCGTTCTTGTAACTTCAGGAAAAAAATTAAAAATCTGCTCTATTTTAAATATCCTTAGAGCAAGACATATTGAAAAATCTTGTTTAGTATTACATGCCTAACATTATTTACAGTAAGAAAGTTCCTCCTAAGAGCTAACTCAAATCTTGCAACAATTTAAGCCACTTTCTGGGCATGGCTGAAGTGAGAGTTAAAAACTTTCATAAATCCCTTTTGCGGCGTGAGGGAAGTCAATACCTCTACAGAGAATTTAGGAGGATACAGTGTCCTTAGAACCTTTCTGGTCCTGACATCTATTCATTTGGAATACTTTTCTTGTGATCTTTTGGGATTCTGGGTCTCCTTATAAATGACTTCTGAAGAAGGGACAGACAGCAATAGGGTAACAGAGAGCAAAGAGACTCTGTACTATTTTTTGACTTTTCTGACCACTGTGAAATTGAGGATACATTGTTTTGGAAAAGAAATTCCTTGGGTGACTTCAGCCGTGTTAGTGGGGCAGGACTCCACTGAGTTCTCCACTGAAAAATAAGAGGGTTATGCTGGGTGGCTGATAAGATCTGGCCACTAGCTGCCGGTCCCCCAGTCATTTCCTGGCCTCTGCATTAACCTCAGCAATGCTTTTTCTGCAAATGCTTCCTCTACCAGGTTCCCCAGTCGGCAATGAGCTCAGGCAGCTCAATTCAGGGGTTGTATGAGGAGGCAGGCTTGCCTATGGGAGCCCGGCAGCAACCGTAGAAGAACTGATTAGCTTTTAATAGTAGACCTCCACCAGACAGGCAGGAGTCTAAAGAGTAAATAGAGGTGCTGGCCCTGGAATTTTTTTTAAAGGCCCCAGAGGGGTTTGTTCACCGGCGTTTGAATTTCTATAGAAAGGCTCTGTGAAGCTCTAAATTAAACCAAGCTGACCTCTTTCACAACCCAAGTTATTTACAGTTCACAGGTCTTTGGAGAGTTCTAGTTTGCATGCAGTTGAAAATAGGTCTCTGGTTGGCAAAGGTAGCCTACTGTGGGGCTATTTGCATTACACTACCTTGCTTTCCTTTGGTGTGGGAGAAAGCTCTGGAATGGAAGCCAAAAGATGTGGTCTAGTTGTAAACAAGCCTTTGTTTTTCAGCAAAGGAATGGCGCCGGTAGAAATAACCAAAAAGGAGCCAGCTACTAGAAAGCAAATAACTGAGTACTCTCTGTAATTAAATGCATTCCTCAGAATAATAACTAAGTAGTAGGAAGGAAACCGAGCAACACCCCCTCCCCACCACTGCAACTGATTTCCTTTGCAGCTTTAACAATCAGATCAGTCAAGAAAACTGGCACTGATTATAGCACTCAGTTTCCCCATTTTGCTCCATACTGGGAGAGTAATTAAGTTAAATTGCTTTCAGTGCCTGAGATCTGGTTTGTGTCAAAGTCAAATAAACTGCTGGTTCAGGTTTGTTCATCAGCACCTTGAACTTACCCCCTGGCCCTCACTTGTATAAAACCATGGCAAGGTTTTGTACCATGGCAAGTGTTGGATAGAGAGATCTTGAAACCCCACAAAAACCTCATTTCCTTTGGGAAATGTGGCATGTGTCTCTTTTCCAAGACTGGTAAACTTGGTTTGGCCAATATTTAGGAGAAACCTTTTGTGATCTCTCAAATAAAAGAAGACAGCTTGCCAAGAGACAAGCCCGAGTTTAATCACAATTACTGAAAACTGAATTTCATGGAAGAATAGTACAACAAAAGCTGTAATAGTCAGGCCTCTGAGCCCAAGCCAAGCCATCACATCCCCTGCGACTTGCACGTATATGCCTAGATGGTCTGAAATAACTGAAGAATCACAAAAGAAGTGAAAATGCCTTGCCCCTGCCTTAACTGATGACATTCCACCACAAAAGAAGTGAAAATGGCCAGTCCTTGCCTTAACTGATGACATTTCACCACAAAAGAAGTGAAAATGGCCGGTCCTTGCCTTAACTGATGACATTCCACCACAAAAGAAGTGAAAATGGCCGGTCCTTGCCTTAACTGATGACATTCCACCACAAAAGAAGTGAAAATGGCCGGTCCTTGCCTTAAGTGATGACATTACCTTGTGAAAGTCCTTTTCCTGGCTCCTCCTGGCTCAAAAAGCTCCCCCACTGAGCACCTTGCAACCCCCACTCCTGCCTGCCAGAGAACTAATCCCCTTTGATTGTAATTTTCCTTTACCAACCCAAATCCTATAAAATGGCCCCACCCTTATCTCCCTTCGCTGACTCTCTTTTCAGACTCAGCCCGCCTGCACCCAGGTGGTTAAAAAGCTTTATTGCTCACATAAGGCCTGTTTGGTGGTCTCTTCACACGGACGCGCATGACAGTAATCTGGAATCAGGAGAAATGTGAAGGTAAAAAGACTGATACTTCATGTTTAGGAGACAATGATGTGATCTCATACTTCCCTCCCTTTCTTCTTTATCTCCAGCTGAGTCTAAAACACATCGTTCTCCCTCTTCTGGGTAGGTAAGTATACTAGGCATGGATATTGGTAGTGAAAGAAATAAAAATATTTTACTGCAAAATATACCTATCAGACTTATTTTGAGATGGTTGTTCAGAAGACCTGCAAAGCTGTCTTTTGTGGGAGACTCGATTTGCATCTGTAGAGAAAATCTGCATTAATGCAGCCAAGTTTTCTCTGAGACCTTCCCTTTTCTGGATCTAAGAAAGATTTAGGAGAGAAAGTGTGACACCTTTAAAGATCTGAAAGAAACATTCACTCTCTGTTCTCTCCAAGGGCTGCCCTCTATGAGATTTCATCTGTATAACAAAACTACCTTTGCTAGCCAGGCTCTTCTCCCCAGCCTACAACCTGTGTGGCTGCTGGAAACTCATTTGCCACCATACTCTGTTTTTGGCTATGTTCTGTGCTCCCATTCTTTCTGTAGCCTCAAGGTGGTACATAAGCTTCTGTACCCCACTAGGGGGTTGTGGTGATCACTCTGTGATTCTGTCCTATGTGCACATTGATAACTTTGTATGTCTTTTCTCCAATTAATCTGTCTTCTGTCAGTTTATTTTTCAACAAACCTTTAGAAGGCAAAGGGGAGGCTTCCTCTGGAAGGCTTCCCCTTGGCCCCTGTAATATTGATGGTGGTGTGTGTGTGTGTACAGAGAGTGGTTGGAGTGTGAAGGAGGGATGGCAGGTAAAAGGACTGCAAGAGAGAGAGAGAAGCCATAATTTGGGTCTTTAAGTGATTTGTGCTTTATCTGGAAACTATGACAAACATAAAGGAAAATGGCATGAAAAACACGTTCATGCAGAAGAATATATCATCAGTGCCTGACACATGGTAGAAACCTAACATTCATGGAATGAATGAATGAATGGGTAGAATAGGATGGATGGATGGCGAGAAAGTCAACTTCAGGAGAAGAGAGTGCAGTCAATAAAGCATTCTGCTGGAAATAAAATTGTCTCCCACTGGGAAGAAAACCTTGGGCCATATTCCTTAGCAGTATAGCTAAATTTGGACAAACATAAATATTGTGTAAATAGATTATGTGGTGTAGATAAGCAAACCCTTTTATTCCCTATGTTAAAATTATACTCATTTCAGTTCAAGGCAACAATAATTTTATGCATACGATACAGAAGTTAAATTATAAAATGTAGAAATTGTAGTGTGCTCGTTTTCCATATAAAGTGTTAATTTGGGACATACATGCAGAAAATAAGATAGGTAGGCAGTGGAGAAAGTAGTGACCAAATGGATAGAAACAGAGCCCTAACTATGAGGGGAAAACAAGTCTATATTGCGTGTTTAACTGTTACACTGGAGGTATCTACATGGCTATACACAGTTTTTCTGAACCTGTGTAGGACCTCTACTCAATCCTTAGCCATCCATATCAGATGTTCTCTCTCTGATGTTTTCTCTGAAGCCCCAGGCTTCTGGTATTGCATTGTGATTATTAGCCTTCTTTTTCAAGAGCAGGAATACAGTACATGGTAGCAGTCAGTAAGAGTTTGTTCATTATAGACCAGGAATTGTGCTAGTTTCCTTCAAATAAACCATCTTTAAAAAAAATTTTTTTTTTTTTTTGAGACGGAGTCTCGCTCTGTCGCCAGAATGGAGTGCAGTGGCATGATCTTGCTCACTGCAACCTCCGACTCCCTGGTTCAAGCAATTCTCCTGCCTCAGCCTCCTGAGTAGCTGGGATTACAGGCACGCACCACCACACCCAGCTAACTTTTGTATTTTTAGTAGAAATGGGGTTTCACCATGTTGGCCAGGATGTTCTTGGTCTCCTGACCTTGTGATCCACCCACCTTACCCTCCCAAAATACTGGGATTACAGGCATGACCCACTGTTCCCTGCCTCAAATGAACCATCTTATATAATCCTTGCAATGACTCATTTATTCTCAACTTATATATGAGGGGACCTAGGGCTAGGAGAGTGTGTGATATGTGTGGTAAATGGTAAAGGCAAGCTTCAAACTGGAGGTTTCCTGATAGCAGGTTCACTGCTGTTTGCACCATAGCAACTCCATTTGCTAAAGCAGTGTTGAACAATAAAATAGTAATGCAAGTTATATGTTTAATTTTAAAATGTAGCCACATTACAAAATGTACCATATTTAAAAAAATAAAAAGAAGCAGGTGAAATTAATTTTTTAAATTAAATTAAATTTGAATTTTAATCAACATAGAATAAATATACATATTACGGGGTACATAGTGATGTTTTGATGCATATAATGAATAGTGATCAGATGAAGATAATTAGCATACCCTTCAGCTCAAACGTTGACCATTTTTTTTTGTATTGGAAACATTCAGTATCCTCCTCCTAGCTATTTGGAACTATATAATATATTATTGTTAACTTTTGTTGAAACATTTAAAATAGTTTAAGATGTACAGAAAAGTTGCAAAAATGATGCAGAGAGTTCCCATATACTCCACATCCTATTTCTCCTAGTGTTGGCATCTTACATTTATTTAGTGTGTTTGTTACAATTAATAAAGCAATACTGATACTTTTATTTTTTTTGACACAGGATCTTGCTGTGTTGCCCAGGCCAGAGTGTAGTGGTGCAATCACTATTTGCTGCAACCTTGACTTCCTGGGCTCAAGCAATCCTCCCACCTCAGCCTCCTTAGTAGTGAGGACCACAGGTGCATGCCATTATGCCTGGCTATTTTTTTTTTTTCTTCTTCTTTAGAGACATGGTTTTCCCATGTTGCCCAGGTTGGTCTCGAACTCCTGAGCTCAAGCAATCTGCTTGCCTCAGCCATGCAAAGTGCTGGGATTACAGGCATGAGTCACCGTGCCCATCTCTGATACATTATTAACTAACATCCATATTTTATTCATATTACCTTTGGTTTTACCTAATGTCATTTTTCTGTTCCAGGATCCCATCTGAGATATCCATCATGTCTCCTTAGCTTCTTTAGACTTTGACAGTTTCTCAGACTTTTCTTGTTTTGATGACTTTGACAACTTAAGGGTACTGGTCAGATATTTTGTATAATGTCCTAGCTATGGTCTGAATGTTTGTGCCACTACTCACCCCTACCTGCCCCTGCCCCATGATAAATTTATCTGTTAAAATCCTATACCCCAAGGTGATGGTATTAGCAGGTGTATTAGTCCATTTTCATGCTACTGTTAAAGACATACCCAAGACTGGGAAGAAAAAGAGATTTAATTGAACTTACAGTTCCACATGGCTGGGGAGGACTCAGAATTATGGCCGGAGGTGAACGGCACTTCTTACGTAGTGGTGGCAAGAGAAAATGAGGAAGATGTAAAAGCAGAAACCCTTGACAATCCATCAAATCTTGTGAGACTTATTCACTACCATGAGAACAGTATGGGGGAAACTGCCCCCATGATTCAAATTATGTCCCACTGGGTCCCTCCCGCAACACTTGGGAATTGTGGGAGTCCAATTCAAGTTAAGATTTGGGTGGGGACACAGAGCCAAGCCATATCAGCTGGTAAGACCTTTGGGAAGTGATTCAATCATGGGGAAGAGCCCTTACAAATGAGATTATTGCCCTTAACCAGGAAACTACAGAGAACTAGCTAGTCCCTTCTGCCATGTGAGAACACAATGGAAAGGTACCATCATTAATAAGGAAATAGGCCCTGACCAGACGCAGAATCTGTTGATGCCTTGATCTGGGACTTCTCAGTCTCCAGGACTATGAGCAATACATTTCTGTTGTCAATAAGCTACCCAGTTTATGATATTTTGTTATAACAGCCCAAATGAACTAAGATAGAATTTGTACCAGAAATGGAATGGTGCTGTAACAAATACCTGAAATGTGGAAATGGCTTTGGAACTGGGTAATAGAGAGAGACTGGGAGAGTTTTGAGGTGCATATCTAAGAAATCACAAAATCATAAACAGAATATTGGTAGGAATATAGACAGTAAAGTCCATTTTGATGACATCTCAGATGGAAAAGAGGAACATTTGATTAGACACTGGAGAAAAAGCCATCCTTGCTGAAAAAGGGGCAAAGAACTTGGCTGAATTGTGTTCATGCCCTAGTATTTGTGGAAAAGATGGAACTTGTGACTGATAACATAGGAAATGAAGCTGATGACATTTCTAAGTAAAGTGTTGATGTTGAGGGTGCAGCTTCAACTTGGCTTCTCTTGTTCTCTTGGAGGCAGATAGTAAAATGTAAGAAGAGTGAAATGATTTAAAGATGGGATTTTTAATCAAAAGAGAAGCAGAATGCAATGATTTGGAAAATTATCACTCTGTCCATATTTAAAGGAACGAGAAAGTATATTTGAGAGAGACCAGCAAAGTTATGGCCAAGCTGCTGTTTGATAAAGAGGAGATTAGTATGGAGTTGTCAAGTGGTAGTCATTCAGACAATGGAAGAATAACAACAAAGGAAGTTTGGAGACCATCACTGATGCCCCTCTTATTGGAGGCCCAGAGTACAAAAGCCTGGGGAGCAGAATGATTTTAAAGGAGGGATCATGGACTTCTGTAGGACCTTGGTACTGGCTGCCCGACACCCCTTCAAGGCTCTGCTCACTGCATTCTAGCTGACTGCTCCTTAGCCACCCAAGATTTTAGATCCAGTGGGCCCAGGTGCAGTGCAGGTACAATAACCACTCCTCAAGAGGGCACAAATGATAAACCCTGGCAGTGTATGGGTGGTGCCATCTCTATTGCCATACAGAATACATGAGCTGTGGAGTGTGGTTACCTCAACTTAGATTTAGAAGGATGGAGCCTCCTGGACCCTTGGGCACATGACCCAGACAGAGGGCCACTGTGGGGCTAGGCCACAACAAAGAGCCCCCACTAGGGCAATGACTAGTGGAGCCATGGGGGCAAGGCTGCCCCTGAAACCTCAGACTAGTAGAGTCTCCAGGTGTGATTCCAGCCTGGAAGAGCTTAAGGCACTTGGCTATAACCAGTAAGAGCTGTGGTGTGGGCTGTGCCCAGCAAAGCCATAGGGCAGGGCTACCTGGAGCTCTGGGCGCCCAACCCCTACTCCAATGTGTCTAGAGGGTGGAACATTGAGTCAAAGGTTATTCTTGAGACTTAAGATTTAATGTTGTTTGCCCTGCTGGGTTTCAGACTTACTTGGGACCTGCTATCCCTTTCTTCTTTTCTATTTCTCCCTTTTGGAATGGAATGTCTAGCCTATATCTGTTCTACCCTTGTATTTTGGAAGCAAATAATGTATTTGACACTACACGTTCACAGCTAGAGGGCAATTTGCCCCAGGATGAACTGTACCCTAAGTCTCACATATATCTGATTTAGATGATACTTAAATGATGACCTTGATAATCTGGCTGAGCTAAGTGTTTGACAGGTTTCTCCACCATAGAGTTATACTCTCATTTCTTTCCATACTGTACTCTTTGGAAAGAAAAGTTAAGGGTGAGAGTTACTTCCTTGAGAGGGAAGAATCTCCATAGGTCATTTGAAATTCTTCATGGGAAATTTATTTAATCTTCCTCCTGTATTTATTGAAAAGTATTATTTATTTATATCAGTATAGATTCACGACTATTTAGTGAAACTAATGCAAACATGTATTTTATTTAACCCAATATATCCAAAATATTACCCTTTCCATTCATAATCAACATAAAATGTTTGAAGGCTTTACATAAAAACAAAATGAAGAATATGTTATAAATAAGTCTTCAAAATCTGGCATGTGATTTACACTTACAACATATCTTAATTTAGATACTAAACTTTTATTGGAAATACTTGTTCTATATTTAGATTTTGTAAAACTCATAGTTCAAAATGTAGATTCATATACCCAAAAAACTACAGCTATACCTAAAAGTTTTCCAAAAAATGAAATAAGTACAAAAAAGTCATGTTCTTTTAATAGTTGCATCTATTTTACAAAATTAGTTCATCTTTTTTAGAATTTGTTTGACCTACTTGGGACCTGTTATCCCCAGAATTTCACAATATGTTCAAATTAAGTAAATTTACTAACTCTGTGTCAACTTGGTACTATTGCCATCAAATTCAAAGTGCTATTGCAAAAATTGGAAAGCATCTTTAGGCTGGGCACAGTGGATAACAGCTGTAATCCCAGCACTTGAAGGCCAAGGTGGGAGGATTGCTTAAATCCAGGAGTTTGAGCCCAGTCTGGGCAACATAGCAAGACCCTGTCTTTACCCCCCAGGAACCAAAATAAATAAATAAATAAATAAAATAAAATAAAATAAAATAAAATAAATAGGTGTATGGAGTCACAGCTACTCCAGAGGCTGAGGCAGGAGGATTACTTGAGGCCAGACACTCAAGGCAGCAATGAGCTGTGATTGTGCCACAGCACTCCAGCCTGGGTGACAGAGTAAGACCCTGTCTCTTAAAATATAAAAGGATCTTTAGATTTAGTACAATCAACAAAGACTTATTTAACATTTTCTTTTAGTTTTTGAAGCAGTTTACATAATGCTGTGGATTACAATTAAAAATCTTGATTTATTGATTTGCATTTTAAAATTACAAAATCATTATGATTCAATTGCATTAAGAAAAATTTTTATTTCATCAATTTCCATACTATATTACTGGGTCATAAATAAGGTTTTACTTTCCTTTGAATTTCAAATATAACTCATTTATATGCAGTGTTATATCAGTGAGAAAACATAAATCACACTGTCATTTTTTTTGCTGCATGAGTCATACTGACTTTTTTTGTTTGATTATTACATATTTGGCAAGCATTCCTTTTGTTTCAAGAAAATCTTGAATTAGAGTTAACAACGTAGTAACTTGTTCTAAGACTCTTTTACAACTCAACAAACAAGCATTTGCAAAGAATACAAGATCACAAAATTGTCATTTATTTGTTTTAAACAGTTTTACAAATGAATGAATTTTCATAGTAATGAATCATTCATAGTAATGAATGATTTTTAAAACTCTACCTATGAGACTTTGCATAGAATCTGGCTCAGAAAACTAATCACAGATATTTTCAATATGTAACGTATAGGTATAAAGCAATAAGGGAAATACCAGCTTCTTTGTGTTAAAATTCCAATAAATCCAGAGTTTTCAACCTAATATAGGTAGAGTACTGCTTGTCATAATGGGAATGAATTTTTTTTTAATATCTAGCCAAATTCTTTAATAGTTTTAAAAGATTAAAAATAATCTATGCTGTGAGTGTAATTTTTTAGGCTGGAAATTGACAACTGTGTTTGGTAATTTTGGAAGTTCTTTGAGACAAAAGACTAAACTATTAATCAGACAGCGACATATCATACTACTCAACTAAAGCTAAAGAGAAATAATTATCATTTTAAAAATTTTGAGTCAATTAGTCTTTTATATTTAGAAAAATATTGGATTTATGTGTAATCATTTGGTGGCTTAACTGAAGATCTTTCACTTTCCGTAAAAAACCTTTTAAAATCTGTTCTTTATAACCTTCAAATAGAATCTTAATAACTGAAGTAGCTTATTTTACCGTGTCTTTATCTGAAACTTTTTTCTTTTTTTGTGTAAGGATGCAAAGAGATGTCTAGCTGGCTAGAGTTATAAATTCAGAGCCCCTGAAAAAGACGTTTAAGATTGTATTAACAATTTAATTTTGATTTCAAGAAGCTAATTTCACCAAATATTTTTTGTCTGTTCAGAGGAAACCTCTTATCAAGTTCAGAGTGTATTTGCTGAAATGTCTTAATTTTGCCCACTTAATTTCCCATAATTTTTTTTTTTTTTTTACACAACAAAGAGGCAGCTTTTTCACTTTTCTCTGCTTCAGCAAATTGTAATTGTCATCCTTTGTGAAGAAAATTCTGACATACTCTGGTCTCTTATTTTGTATTACTATTTTGGTCATAATGCTAGCTTCTAAGATTTCCATTCAATTCTGCATAAGTAATATGTCTTTATTTTGAATCTAAAAATGTGTCCATACTTATTTTTTGTACTGAAAATATGATTTAATGGTATTATGATTAAAGTAACTAGTGTTTCAATTTATTAAGTATGATTTCCACAGATATTACTATAACTCCTGCTGTCTCTCTGAAATATTGAAATAAAAATACTATAGTGTTACACCTATGAACAGGAAAAAGGATTCAACCTGAGTCAATACATTGTCATCTGTTAGACTGGTCATACCTTTCCACGTATACTGAAAATGATGCATGTACCAAATATTTTGCACTCTATAATATAACAATTACTTCTTATACAGTGCAATGGTTAAAGTGATATGTACCTCTACCAAAACAATAAAGTTGAGTTTAGCAGAAACATAGTTTAATTTAAATTTCAATTAATTAAAGTTAAATAACATTTAAACTTTAGTTCTTTCATCACTGTGACCATATTGTACATGCTCAATAGCCTTGTGTGGCTGACTGTCATATTAAACAGAGCAGCTAAAAATGCCAGTCTAGGTGGTCCGACTTTTTTTTTTTAAAGGGCAATCTTCCTTTTCTTATTAGCCTGAGACATAGTTTTCCTCTTGTTGCCCAGGCTGGAGTGCAGTGGCACAATCTCAGCTCATTGCAACCTCCGCCTCCCAGGTTCAAGCGATTCTCCTGCCTCAGCCTCCTGAGTGGCCGGGATTACAGGTGCCTGCCACCACGCCCAGCTAATTTTTGTATTTTTAGTAGAGACAGGGTTTCACCATGTTGGCCAGGCTGGTTTTGAACTCCTGACCTCAGGTGATCCACCTGCCTTAGCCTCCGAAAGTGCTGGGATTACAGGCGTGCGCCACCGCGCCCAGCCGGTGGTCTGACTTCTATTCCGAGGTCAAAGTCTACAAAAGAAAGTCCTAATCTTTTAATTAGGACCTGAAAAAATGAACAGAGATAATTTATAGGTGTATTGTGCTTCAATATAGTTTGTGTAGTTTTGTTACCTGGGAAAAGTAACAGAAAAACATAAAAAGAAAAGTTTGAAAAAAATATGAATCAACTTATAATGATGGTAGTTAGTAGCTAATTCAGCTCAGGGGAAGTAAATTTTCCTGGTTTTCATGCCAGAAGCCATCCTATGGAAGGGTGAGTAGGATAGAAGACATGAATTTCTGGGTTGTAAAAGAGAGATTGCGCTTGCCTTACAAATGAGTGACTATGAAGGGGATTTTTTTTTTTTTTTTTTTTTTCAAGAGATGAGGTCTTGCTCTGTTACCCAGGCTGAAGTGCAGTGACATGATCATAGTTCACCACAGTCTCGAACTCCTTGGCTCAAACAATTCTCCTGCCTCAGCCTCCTGAGTAGCTAGGACTACAAGCATGTGCCACCACTCCTGGCCTAATGGGAGAAAGATTTTGACCCATCATTCCGAGGACCTTGTTAAGATGAGAGCCAGACAAAGATGAGATGCACTGCCTTGGTTAACTCAGGGTCCTCTGTCTCTGGGCAACCAGAGATTGAGCACAGAATCTAGGACATTCCAGAATCAGACAGGAGAATAAGTCTGAATGACCCAGAAAGTCCATTCCAACCTCTAGATTTTGTGAGTCAAAATTGGAAAGGCATAATTGGCTTTCCTTTCTATCAGCTGTTATAACTTATCCTGATTCTTTTTTCAGCCTGTGAAGTGGGTGGTGTTTTTGTATTTTGTCCCAAATCCTAAGCAGCAGAACTGTTCTGGCCATACAGATAAGCGCACTCCTTTGACAATTTCTCTATTGACTAATTCATGACTCACTTTGACTCTATTTATGGATTTATGCCCTTCTTAGTCCCAGAGAAGATTTGAAACAGTTTACAGTAAAAACAATATACCTAGGACTCTACAAAGCAGGGCCAAACAAAAGATTGTATTGCGGGTAGACTAGTCCTAATTTCCAAAGAGATTAGTGTCCAACTCCCCCATGTCTTTTTTATAAGATTGACGACTTGAGCCCAAGATGTTTAAATTTGAATCAATAGCCTATTAATGACACAGATGGGATTATCTTATTTTTAAGACATAGCTGCAAATCAAATTATCTGAACACTGTAAGAACTCTCCCATCCTTGAAGCAGTGTTTCTAAATGTAAATGAATAGCCAAAGTCAAAACATAGGAAAGCAACATGACAAATTTCAAATTAATGTTTCCCAGATGCACAGCATTTTCACATATTTAATTGATTTAATGCATAGTCGCTCTAAGCAAGAATCTGCTTTATTAGAAAACCACATCAAATCTGACCTAATACAATTAAAATTGTTTACTGCTACCGTGTGAGTAATGTAAGATGTGTTTAATTCATTGATTTACTCTAAGGGTCTCAAGCTATTATTTTTAAAACAACATTTCCAAGTGGTGTTTTACATTTAGAATTTACTCTTCTTTTATCGTTCCATAATCAATAAGTGTGTTGGGCTAGCTAATCTCTGACACAGTGTGCTTCCTAATCTACAGTCCAATATTTCTTCTCTCTTTGCCTCCTTCACACACACACACACAGTCACCTTGTTGTCTACCCTGTCGGATCCTTGCTGGGTTCCCCATCTTAGTGTCAGGCAGACTCAAGACTAAGAATCCAGGAGGGACTGCTATCCTTCAGCCTTCACCATGGATGGTCTTCTTGACCAGTGTTTGTAGTGACCACCACACACACGCAGTTTATGCAGAAAATCAAGTATGAGCTCTATAAAGGCTTTAATACAGCATTCAGATGGAAGGAGAAAGAAAGTGGTAGGCTGGGCACAGTGGCTCATGCCTATAATCCCAGCACTTTGGGAGGCCGAGGCGGGTGGATCACCTGAGGTCGGGAGTTCGAGACCAGCCTGACCAACATGGAGAAACTCCGTCTCTACTAAAAATACAAAATTAGCCAGGCATGGTGGCACATGGCTGTAATCCCAGCTACTAGGGAGGCTGAGGCAGGAGAATTGCTTGAACCTGGGAGGCGGAGGTTGCGGTGAGCCGAGATTGCGCCATTGCACTCCAGCCTGGGCAACAAGAGTGAAACTTTGTCTCAAAAAAAAAAAAAAAAAAAAAGAAAGAAAGAAAGTGATAGAAAGAGAGGGAGAGGGAGAGAGATCTCAACAGAATGAGGCAGAGATAGTGACAAATTGCAGACAGAGAGAGAGGAACGACAAAGTAGAGCCACAGAGTGAAAGAATTCCTAGAGGGAATTGCAAAGCAGAATCAATGAATGGTTGAAACTGACAAAATAATCATAACCTGATTTCTTGTCCACGTTTTCCTTTTATACTCTAGTGAGCAACTGCCATCAAGATCACCCATGTCTGCCCAGGAATTCTCTTCCCATAAGAACTTGCACCCCACAGGCCTTTTCTCAATATCCAGTGGGGAAATGTTGAACGTCCATCCCAGCCCTTCTTTGTCCTTTACCCCTCTGGCATGTCTTAACTCCTCAACGAAGGATTCTTTCCTGCCCAGAGCTCCTGCCTTTGCCCTGCATTCCTAATAGCAATTAATGCTCTTTCCTGTTCTAATATTCTAATTCAAGTTTTATTTCCCCCCACTCCACCACCAACTCCCTCAGTTTTTATTCTTAAACCAAATAGGCAGATGACCTCCTAATCTCACTCACCTATTCAGATTTCTCACTGTCTCCTCCTCTTTTTATTTTATTTTTTGTTGTAATTTGCTTCCATGGCATGTGACCCTTTGTTAATTCTAACTCCATAGTGATTTATTCTCTTGTGGACTCCAGGCAACTCTACTGGTTTTCCAGACCACCATGAAAGTTGATAAGTTTGAGAACTAGACCCCTAAATTTTCTTAATTTAGGTTGAGAGGTTGAAAAACGATCAGATTAGAATAAGTAAACTGGATACAATTAACTGTAAAAGAAAACAATTTTTTTTTTTGAAATAGAGTCTTGTTCTATTGCCTAGGTTTCAGGGAAGTATGGTGGCACAGTCACAGCTCACTGCAGCTTTGACCTACCAGCCTCAAGCAATCCTCTTACCTCAGCCTCCCAAGTAGCTGGGACTAAAGGTATGTGCCACCATGCCTGACTAGTTAAAAAAAAAAAAAAACAAAAACAACTTGTTTTTAGAGATGGGGTCCCACTATGTTGTCCAGGCTGGTCTTGAACTCCTGAGCTCAAGCAATCCTCCCACCTTGGGCTCCTAAAGTATTGGGATTATAGGCATGAGGCACCACTCCTGGCCTCTTATCTTTTATATATCGATAAGGTTTACATATCTGTGAGGTGTTAGAGACTCGGTGTAGGCAGAAAAGAAGAGGTTTAGGTGAACTCTTTAAAAACACACTCATTTTGTTTTTGTTCAATGAGTACTTGCTGAATTTTCATCTGTGCCAATACTGTGCTGGACAATACCTACAGTGCATGTGATGGACACAGCCCTGCCCTATCAAGCTTACTTTTTGGTAAGAAAGGTGGATGTTGGATAGGTAGGCTACAAATAAAGTAAGTAGTAGCAGTTACTCAACACATCAAAAGTTATTCTGACAACTTGAAAGGCAGCATTCATCTCAAAGCATCTTACCTCCCTCCAAAAAAACAAAGAGGTATCTGTTGATTTCAATATTAATGCTAAGATGCCATAATAAAAGTGCTCAGTGGACATAGCATGCATACATATGTATATACATTTTCAAATCATTTTGTTAAGGATTTTGTTTTCTGGGAGATACAGTTGTATTTTGGGAAAAAAAATGGAATCAGATGGTCCTGGTGTAGATTTTAATGCTAACTAGCTGCGTTGCCTTGAGCATGATATTTAAACGTTCTGAATCCACTCATTAACTTGAGTGTAAAACAACCGAAGAGTAAAACAACCTACTTCAAAATATTGTTATAAATACTTAATGAAGTAATTTATTAAAAAAAAAAGTCCTGTAGAATACCTGACATTTGTGTGGTGAGTTAACATTTGAAAAAATAATCATAATGCTTAGACACATAACCAAATTTTTCTTCAGCAGATACATTTAAAAACATCCTTCTCTAAAATTTTGAGCCTGAAATGAATTTTAAGTGAAGATAAAAATTTCAGCCTGTGGGTTGTTATCTAAAAAAATAGTTGTGCTGATATTTGTATCAACCAGTTTTTAATAAAGCCAACTCAACAGAATTTTAAGCGGCTAGTATTGATGTGTCAAAGATAAACAGTAAGATTTTTTTAGATCAAAGAAGTTTAAAATCTTTTGGGTGTATAAGACAAATATGCCAAAAATAATAATTTTTGATTTTTTTTTGTTTGGCCAGCAGTTTCTTTCTCCTGCAGCTTATTTCCTCAGCAACCTCAGAGAATGGGGCAGAGACATAGTGTATCAGTTAGCTATTGCTGCATAACAAACTACCCCACAACTCAGTAATAGAACCTGACAATTATTTCTTCCCAGTCATGTGTTTACAAATCAACCGGGAGTCTGCTGTGCTTGGCTGAGGAACTCTGACTCAAGCCAAGGGTCCAGTTGCACTTGACTTTTTAATATGGGTTGTGTTCAGTTGTGCTTCATCTATATTCATTCTATAGCACAGAAAAAAGGGGCATCAGTTATCCAATTGCAATTGCAGAGGCATTAGAGTGCAAGTAAAAATAAAATACATGAGGCTTTTGAAAGCCTAAGTTGAGCACAGTCAACTATCACTTCTGCCCACAGACCGTTGTCCAAAACAAATCATATGGCCAGATCCCAAGTCAAGAGGCAAGGAAGTACACTTCACTGGTAGAGTGTGAAAGACTGCATTGTAACCTGGCAAAGCATAGATATTCAAAAAAGGATGAAGAAATGGGGCCAGGAACTCTTTCTACCACATTAAAGTAGGTTGAGAGTTATGTGCAGGATACAAAAGTACACTAGATCTAAGTTTTAAGAACTTTTCAACATATGGGTCAATAAGAGAGAAAGAAGAAAATGCTAAGGAAATACCAAATTGTGAATTTCTCCAGGAGGCATATATTCTAATACACCTTTCAGAATTTTGCAAGAATCTCTTGCTCAGTTGTAAGCACCACTGGATAGTATTTTGAACACTTCAAAATAAACTGTTTCAGTGAAGCTGAAATGTACTAATTTTGAATACTTAGCCATCTGGAGCATTAGATGCTTAATTACAGCTGAAAACTCATGAATGAATAGTGTGAGGCAGTTTTTCTTTCCAGTGGATCCCAATTGTGTTTGTCTTCATTCTCAGGAGACGAAAAAAGGGGAAATATGCCAGTGGTTATATTATGCCATTTCTTGGGCCTTGTCTTTTCTTCTCTTTTTATGTATTCACATCTTAAAAATATCATCAAGCCATGCCAAAATCCTTGTACCTTTACATAAAACATCAACTACAAATGCAAATCTGTCTGTTATGTAAAGTAATAATGGTCATAGAAGATTGTTTTATTTTATTTTAATTTATTTCATTTTTATTTTTTTGAGACGGAGTCTCATTCTTTCACCCAGGCTGGAGTGCAGTGGCATGATCTTGGCTCACCGCAAGCTCCACCTCCCGGGTTCACGCCATTCTCCTGCCTCAGCCTCCCCAGTAGCTGGGACTACAGGTGCCCACCACCACACCCGGCTAATTTTTTGCATATTTAGTAGAGACGGGGTTTTACCGTGTTGACCAGGATGGTCTGGATCTCCTGACCTTTTGATCCGCCTACCTCGGCCTCCCAAAGTGCTGGGATTACAGGCATGAGCCACCATGCCCGGCCAAAAGATTGTTTTATTACGTCAACTAATAAACTCAGTTTCCTCAAAGCTTGCATATTTTATATATTTTTAGAGCACATTTCTCCCTATTCAATGTATTCAAAACTCTTAACTAACTACAATTATAAAAAGAAAATAATTGATGGTTTTATTTTCACTGTGAGAAGCACAATTCGCTTAGAATAATTGAGCTAAGAAATTAAGAACTTAAGTACGGACTTTACTAATCTCCTTTTTCCATTTCCTCCTGAACATATTAAAGGTCAGTAAAAGCCAACTCTGCAAACACTACGTAAGCTACTTAAGGTACCTTCATCCTTGGTCAGGTTGTTCAGAACTCGCAGATGTAGTTTAAGGCTCTTCTTTGCTATCAAAGTGCTTGTAGTCTGGTTGAGAGAGAAAGCAGAGTGGTATGAAATAGTCAACTGCAAACCTAGCACTATATTATATGTTATATGTCTTGGTATTAGAGGTGACCTCTCTTTCTCCACCCTACGTTAATTAGCTCTGTCCCCACTCTCTTTATCTCTCAATACACCCTTTGGAGTACTTATCACAGTTTCGGGTTCTATATTTGCATATGTGTTTATTGCCTGTAGGCCCCATTAGGTTGTAGGCTCTAATGGCAGGTGCCTTGTCCGATTTATCCACTGATAGATACCCTGTGCTTCACATGGGGGTTAGCCTCTGTACATTCTGTTGAATGGATGACTGAATGAATGAGTGGAAGAAAGAAGGAAGGAAGGAAGGATAGAAGGAAGGAAGGAAGGAAGGAAAGAAAATAAAAGGAAAGAAAAGAAAGAAATAAAAGGAAGAAAGAAAAGAAAGAAAGAAAAAGATCTCTGTTGAAGTAAAATAATTTAGAGGACTTTAATTTGAGATTTAGTGTGTTAGAATGAAGACCCATACTTGAGGATTTGTTGCTGTTGTTGTGGGGATATAGTGTGTTAGGTGGAAGAAGAAAGGGCACTCGGGCAAGCAGATATGTTAGAAGTGTGTGTCCATCCTCCTCCTCTGCCACCCAGCATGTTTGGGAGCTGGGCCAGCTCTAATGACACAATTCTCTACTTTAAGGAACAGAGGGAAGGAAAGAGAGAAAGAGAAAGAGACTGACTGTGTCCACTCTGGTCTCAGAATTCTGGTTCTGAAAGGTAGCTCTTGGTCAGTCGTGTGTGGTAATAATAGGAGAACCTCATTTGTGAGCATGTAATTTTATCAGCAAGTACTGTTTACAAAGCACTGTCAATGTGCCATGTCCTGTGGTTAAGTGCTTACACAGTGAACAATAGCCTGTGTAACTATCTCTGATTGTGAACAATAGCCCTAAGTGGTAGTTATTACTCTTGAGCCCATTTTACATCAATGTGACTAAGGATCAGGAGAAGGCAAGTGGCAGTGAAGTGTCTTGGCTGAGATTTGAACTCAGTTCTGTCCAACTGGAGTTCTTGCTCAGAGCACATGGTTCTCTCAAAGAAAAAAGAAGGAAAAGCAAACTATAATCAATTTTTTCTTCTGATAGACTTAATTTGAATCCTTTTCCTTGTGCATGAAAACAACCTCAAGACAGTTACTTAATCATTTAATCAATTCATAGTTACTGAACTTCTAGGTCATTGGGATACAAAGATTCACTCATTCACCTAGTTAACAAATGGTTTGTGAGCACCATTGTGTCCTAAGTACTAATCTAGGAGTTTACAGTTTATCCATAAATAACAGTCAAAGATCCTGCTCTTGGGAAGCTTACATTCTAGATATGGAAACAAACCATAGCCAATAAACAAACTAATAAGCAAATCATAGCATGTTTTAAAAGATATTAGCTAAGATTGCCAGACATGGTGGCTCACGCCTGTAATCCCAGCACTTTCAGAGGATGAGGTGTGCGGATCACCTGAGGTCAGGAGTTAAAGACCAGCCTGGTCAACATGGTGAAACCCCGTCTTTACTAAAAATGTAAAAGAAAAATAGTCGGGCGTGGTGGTGCTTGCCTGTAGTCCCAGCTACTCGGGAGGCTGCGGCAGGAGAATCGCTTAAACTCTGGAGATGGAAGTTGCAGTGGGCCAAGACTCTGCCACTGCACTCCAGGCTGGGTGACAGAGCGAGACTCCGCCTCAAAGAGAGAGAAAAAAAGAAAAGCAAACAAAAAAGACAACAACAACAAAAAAACCCCAAAATAAAAGGTATTAGCTAAGATTGAAAACAGAAAATGTTAACAAGGACTGGCAAGAGGGTCAAGGAAGGTGGAAGTCCAGGTCGCAAATTTAAAGAGAGATTTCAGGAGACGTCTCAGCAAGAAGTTGATGTTTGAGCAAAGTGAGCCATGAGATCTCTGGGGGAGGAGTGGGCCAGGTGGAGGAAACAGCTGCTGCAAAGCCTTTAATGTGGGGTAAGGACATCTTGAAGTAAGGTGAAGTCACTGCTTTCCAGGAGCTAACACTCAGGGTGAAAGACAGTTAAACAAACAAACAAAGTAATTGTAAATAATTATAGTTGAGAGTAATAAGTCTTAAAGAGAAGGTGTGTGCCTAGTGTTATGAGAGCTCAGAAGTGGAGGGACTGACTGCCCGGAGGCATTTGGCAGGGCCTTGCTGAGGAGATGATAATGTTATTTTTTCCTAAAACAGGAATTTTTTCAGATTGGCTGAGGGAGGATTGACAGAGATGTAGAAGAAGCTCGATGGAGCATCGCATGCTCAGAAAGCAAGAAGTTGCCTTGCCTGAAGCCAGAAGTTGAATGGAAAAGAGATTGATAGGTTGGAAATGGAGATCAAGGTCAGATTGTACAGAGCCTTGCTTACTGCTAGAAGGAAATTTCATGTCTTGCAAATGATATGGAGGCTCTAAGAAATTTAACTACGGTGGGGGGAGACATTTATATAAATAAGAAAATTGGGGTTTAGAGAGGTTAAGAAACTTCTTGGGCCACAGAGCTACTAAGTGGTGGAGCCAGGATTTAAGTCCAAGCTTGTTTGACCTCAGAACTCTGTGATAACAGAAGAATTCCCCCTACTGAATTCCCAGTTAGTTATTGCAGAACAGAGAACCCTTGTGAAGCCAGGTGCTTTTCTTGTTAGGGGAGCCTGGTCAGAGGTTGCCTTGCTTTTGGGAAGTCCAGAATCCACTCTGCCTAGAACTCTACTTTTTCAGAAAGTCCACAATTCCTGTCATCAGTTATTTTACCAATGCTTACATCAAAGTCATCACAAAATTTTCTCCTTTTTAATAGCTGAGTACGTGGTAACACAGATACATTAAGTAACTTAATTGAATTCACCCAGCAAGTCATTCTCAGACCTGAATGAGAAGGAGACTAAGCAAGCTGAAATGAAAATACAACATAAATGTATCCAGTCAGCAGGAATATGGAAGGCCCTATTTTTAGGAGTTAGAGCTACATATAAAAACAATTATGCTGAACAAACTTAAATTTTATGTTTAAACTCAGAGGGGCATTGAAATTAGATGAATAAATATTACATCCATGGTACAGTATAATCACAGATGGTTTTCTTTCTCTTTTCTGGAAAGATAAATGTAGAAGCTACAGCTATAACACTGTGCTTTGTAGGCATATATTTATGTCATGACTATTATAAAAAGGTAATATATTACCCTGAACTTTGTGTCTTTTTGATTTGTTAATGTAAGTATGAATGTACATAAGTCTAAAACAAGACCTGCAATAATATCCCCATTGTTTTTCTTTTTCTTGTTATTTTCTTCATGCATGGGTGTGGGTGTATATGTGTATGTATGTTCTAAGGAATGATTTAAAAAGTATCAAACGATCAGAATATACTTTTTTTAATTTGAGAAGATGATCACATTTTGGTCTAGTTGTGGTAGATTCATGGCGTATCATGAATCTAAAAATCAACATATTATTTAGGATGGGTAAACTGAGGCTAAAAAATAGATTTCTTGTCCAGGCACGGTGGCTCACGCCTGTAATCCCAGCACTTTGGGAGGCTGAAGTGGGCGGATCACTTGAGGCCAGGAGTTTGCGACCAGCCTGGCCAACACAATGAAACCCTATCTCTACTAAAAATACAAAAATTAGCCAGGAGTTGTGGTGGGCACCTATAATCCCAGCTACTCAGAAGGCTGAGGCAGGAGAATTGCTTGAACCTGGGAGGTGGAGGTTGCAGTGAGCCAAGATCGTACCACTGCACTCCAGCCTGGGCAACAGAGGGAGACTCTGTCTCAAAAAAAAAAAAAAAAAAAAAAAAAAAAAAGATTTCTCAAATTCAATCACTTAAATAACAAAAATGTTTATCTCTTTCTCATTCAAGGTTCTGGTTGATAATTCAGTTCTTGTGAAGCTGTTCACCATATAGCGATTCAGAAATCAAGGCTGTTGGCTGCTTGGACATCTTTAATGTGCAGCTTCCAGGTAGGTCATTCTGAGCATTGCCATCACAGTCAACCTAAACTGGGAAAGAGAATGGAGGAGTGCACGTGCAAATCATTTATGGTCCAGATTTGGAGGTGGTACACATCACCTCTGCTAACATGCCAAAGGCGAGCACTCAATCACATGCCATGCCTAACTGCTATGTAGTTTTGGGCCAAAGGAAGGAGAGTATGTATTTTGGTGGACAGTCAGCTGACTTAACTGGTAACACCTTTTTATGGCTTTGTTATTTGCTGATGGAGAATGATTCCAGAAGAAAAAAGCATCCTACCTTTACTTACCACAGATTCTGTCCACTAAATAATCATATTCATGAAACCTCAAATTCCCGAATTCAGTGTCAACTCTCTTTACTTGCATTTCTCACTTTATTACCTTTCCCTTGCTTTAAGTCAATTTAAAGGCCATTTTTTATTGATGCAGTTGATTCACATTCAAGCTGATACTAACTGGCAATTATCAACTAGTGACTCTAGCTTTAGCAGAGATCATAATCACGTGGTGTAATGTGCTAATTCTAGGCCCTAACCCCACAAAGTTTCAGATTTAGTAATCTGGAATAGAACTCGATATTTATTTGCCTTTCTTTTTTTTTCTGAGACATGGTTTCTGTCAGTCAGGCTGGAGTGCAGCGGCCTGAACACAGCTTACTTCACTCTCACCCTCCTGAGCTTAAGCAATCTATCGGGGAAACCCACCCCCGATAACTCACAATTCACGTGGGCTCTTTTCTATTTCCCTAAGCATCGGCCGGTCTGAGAAATAAAGGGAAAGAGTACGAAAGAGAGAGATTTTAAAGCTGGGTGTCTGGGGGAGACATCACATGTCGGCAGGTTCCGTGATGCTCCCTGAGCCGTAAAACCAGCAAGTTTTTATTAGCAATTTTCAAAAGGGGAGGGAGTGTATGAATAGGGTGTGGGTCACAGAGAACATTTGTTTCACAAGTTAATAAAATATCAGAAAGCAAATGGAGGCAGGGTGAGATCACAGGACCACAAGACTGGGTGAAATTAAAATTGTTAGTGAAGTTTTGGGCACGCATTGTCATTGGTAACATCTTATCAGGAGACAGGGTTTGAGAGCAGACAACTGGTGTGACCAAAATTTATTAGGCAGGAATTTCCTTGTCTTAATAAACCTGGGAGCACTACAGGAGACCAGGGCTTATTTCATCCCTTTGTCTACCATGATAAAAGACAGTCATCCCCAAAGTGGCCATTTTAGAGGCCTCCCCTGAGGGACGCATTCTCTTTCTCAGGTATGTTCCTTGCTGAGAAAAAGAATTCAGCGATGTTTCTCTTATTTGCTTTTGAAAGAAGAGAAATATGGCTCTTTTCTGCCTGGCTCACATGCAATCAGAGTTGAAAGTTATCTCCCTTGTTCTCTGAACATTGCTGTCATCCTGTTCTTTTTTCAAGGTGCCCAGATTTCATATTGTTCAAACACACATGCTCTACAGACAATTTGTGCAGTTAACGCAATCATCACAGGGTCCTGAGGTGACATACATCCTCCTCAGCTTACGAAGATGATGGGATTAAGAGATTAAAGTAAAGACAGGCATAGGAAATCACAAGGGTATTGACTAGGGAGGTGATAAGTGTCCATGAAATCTTCACAATTTATGTTCAGAGCTTGCAGTAAAGACAGGTGTAAGAAATTATAAAAGTATTAATTTGGGGAATGAATAAATGTCCATGAAATCTTCACAATTTATGTTCTGCCATGGCTTCAGCTGGTTCCTCTGTTTGGGGTCCCTGACTTCCCTCAACAGCAATCCTTCCACCTCATCCTTTTAAATAGCTGAGACCACAAGTGTGCACCACCACACCTGCATAATATATTTTTTTATTTTTAGTAGAGATGAGGTTTCTCCATGTTGCCCAAGTTGGTCTAGAACTCCTGGCCTCAAGTTGGTCTAGAACTCCTGGCCTCCTGAAGTGCTGGGATTACAGGCATACGCCACTGCGCCCGACCCTGATATTTCCGATATTTCCATTTCTAACAAGTTTAACATGATACTGATTCTGCTGATCTCAGATCACGCTTTGAGAATAAGTACCCTAGACTTTTCCAATGATGCCTGAATTTTTCTCTGCTTATACTTTTGCCTACCTCCTTACAGCAAAACCATCCTTCCTTGAACCCAAGAGGACTTAAAGATATCTGCTCACCTTCTGTAAGGCAAACTGAAACTTCTGTTTGAACTGGTGTTTTTGCTAAAATTGTGCTCTCCAATTATATTTAATTGGACAAGTAACTGTGATTTGATTTATTGCAAATCTGAAGGACCACTCTTGCCTTCCCACTATCCAAGACTTCTTTTTGGCATAGGTTTTCTTGTCATATGCCCCAAATTTGGATTTGCTCGTCTAAACCTCTGGCTCACATATGATATTTATTTATTTATTTATTTACTTATTTTTTGAGATGGAGTCTCGCTTTGTCGCCCAGGCTGGAGTGCAGTGGCCGGATCTCAGCTCACTGCAAGCTCCGCCTCCTGGGTTTACGCCATTCTCCTGCCTCAGCCTCTCGAGTAGCTGGGACTACAGGCGCCTGCCACCTTGCCTGGCTAGTTTTTTGTATTTTTTAGTAGAGACGGGGTTTCACCGTGTTAGCCAGGATGGTCTCGATTTCCTGACCTCGTGATCCGCCCATCTCGGCCTCCCAAAGTGCTGGGATTACAGGCTTTAGCCACCACGCCCGGCCCATATAAGATATTTAAACAGTCTTACTCAAAGCCTCCAATGTGCTCCTTTCACTTCTCTAGCAAGTGGCATCACTCAGAAAGTTGTATTTTTGCATCAAATGTCTCGCTTGTCTGGGGCTTTTAAACAATGTTTAAAAACTAGCAACCTTTGTTTGCTAGTTTTGTTGAATACCTACCATTCTTTGTGTATCCCAAAGATATATATATCTTTGCTACAAAGATACATTACTTCTTTATCTATCTTTGGGATACACAAAGAATGGTAGGCACATTATTTTTTTAATGGCTCCACATCTTGATCTTTGTTCATTATTCAAAATTACATGCTTATTATTGGTTACTGCAGGCTGCCTCTATAACCCAACATTTATTACATATTTAAAAATTTTGTTCTTTTTTTTTTTTTGCTTCCAAAATAGTTATCTCAGGCAAACAGGAGTCTATGAGAACTACAGTCGTATCTTTGACCTAATTTGTCTGCTGACTTCTCTTGGTGATTCAGTGTAAAACACTACAGGTGCTAATCTGCCTGGGGCAGGAAAGAACAAAATAGATTTGATACAACAGTTTCAAAGCTTACAGGTAATTAACTCAGCATGATTAATTGGATTTGTACCAAGCATTTGTTTGCCCATGCTGAGAAAAATAATAATTTGTCTCTTTCATCAGTGGATCTCAAAATAGTTTGCAAACATTAATTAATGCTTATCACACATCTCATCATCCCCATTTCCAGATGAGGAAACTGAGCAATAGAAGATAAAAAATGATTTGCCTACAGTCTTGCAGCTGGGCCCAGTGGAGTGCAGAGTAGAACACTGATTTTGGTCTTTTGACCTTGGGGTCATACTTCTTGCTGATGGAAATGCTGACGCCACACTCTTAAATATGGACAACCAAGTTTAGTCATTCCTTCAGCCTAATCTACTCAAAACACAGAAACAAAGTGAAACTTTAGGAAAGATATGTGGCTATGTTTTATATGGATAAACTCTGGTGCGAGTGTGTGTGTGTGTGTGTGTGTGTGTGTGTGTGTGTGTAATCACATATGTGTATGCTTCTGAACTTGCATTTAACGTTGAGTTAGAATTATTCCTTAGTTAGACAGCATTTTATAAGCATTTGTTTGCCCTGTGGAGAGATTGACCAATGAATGGAAGGAATGAAGGTGAAGAGTTGCCTCTGTCCATGGATCAGGTCATGAGATAGCTGGGAATAGGGGCTCACCCAATTCTCAGGGAATGGCTGCACTTCAAATTGGCTTCCCTCGGGGCCGGTGGCTTTGCCTCTCTGCAGTTGGAAGAGCTGCAACTAAACCCAACTTCACACCAAAGGTTCACCAGGTGCTAGCAGCTGGTGTTTCCAGATAGCTCCCTGCACAGCAAATGACTGACCCAGGCTGCTCAATCCCTGCCTGCAAGCCTGTTCTCCCACTTGCCTTATAGAAAGGGAGAGCAGCAGGAGGGTGGTGATGTCTCTCCTGGAGCACACTTCTAATGTGGGCCCAACTGTACTAAGCAAGGAACCCCTTCCTGCAAGGAGACCTGGGCAGGCAACTGCTGACACTATTCTCTTGCAGTTCCAGCCTGCACCATGGGACATGACTGGTAATTGGCCAAGCCCTTTATACACGCACCTGTCCCAGGCACCAGAGTCTTGATGCTCAGAGTCAGGCTCTCAGTTCTGGTATTTATATATATCAATAGTGGGAGCAATTTTTATTGGCTTCAGTAGATAACTTTTCAAAGATGACAGAGGAATTATAAAGAGTGTCCAAACTCAAATTGAAAATGATATACATGCCTTTTTCAGGGTACCAACATAAGCACAGTATACATTTAATTAACATTTCATATGCACACATATAAACACAAATACAGATGCTTCTCAACTTACAGTGGTGTTATGTCCTGATAAACCCATTATAAGTTGAAAACATCTGCATTTAATACACCTAACTTACCTAAAATCATAGCTTAGCCTAGCCTACATTAAAATTCTTAGAACGCTTACATTAGCCTATGATTGGACAAAATCATCTAGCACAAAGCCTATTTTATAATAAAGTGTTGAATGTCTCATGTAATTTATAGAATATTATTCTGAAAGAGAAAAACAGATGGCTTTGCACCATTGAAAAGTCAAAAAAGCGTAAGTTGGGGACTATCTACACATACTTTTGGGAAAGAGGGGTATTCATCAACTTCCAGATCCTCTTTACCAAAGGCCTTTGGAAATCTTTAGCTGATTTGGCAAAGGACATGGTTTCTGCTTTCCTATATCCTGGTCCTCTTTTCTTTTTTTGTCTTTGGGTTTCCCTTCTGTGGCTTAGGTCATTCTTGCCCCATGCCAATCCATGATAAGATAAGGTAGGATCTTTACTACTTCCTTTTCATTATTACTCCTTAGTTTGATGTTCTCAAATGGTAGTGTTCATTAGAAGTATCTGGAGATCTTGTTTAAAAGAAAGTGCAGCTTCCTGGCTGCACTCTCAGAGATGCAGATTTAATAGGTCTAGGATGGGCCCCAACTGTCTGTGTTTTTAACAAACATGCCTAGGTCATTCCAATGTATGTGGCCCATGGATTGCACTTTAAGAAACATTGCTTTAATGTTTGCATTTGAAAACATTCCAAGTTTGTTTCAAATACAGCCTTTGGCAAAGCTTCACTCTACAAAATGCTGGTTGCCCACTTTGTTAGATAAACTCCAGGAATAGTTTTGCTGCTTACCTCGTCTTGCAGCTCTCTGTATCTCAATATCCTGTTTGGCCTCTGATCTCTTTATCCTCATGTGTTCTCTCCTGTACACTAGGGTAAAAGAAAAGAATTTTTATTCTGCCAAAAGTGTAACTTTTAGATAAAGGTTCTAATTAAAAAGAAATCTCCTTATTATACACAGTCATGTATAATACCATTAAGCACCCCTCAGGTAGGAATTACTGGATATTTATTGTTTAAACAACTGGAATGATATGCTTGTGGGTGGTCCAGGTTTTAGAAAACATGATAATTATCTATTAATCAAAAGGATGTCTTCTGTTCTCATTACACTGTTTACATGTATACATATACTTATTTATGTATTAGAAAATGAAAAGACAGTGTACATTCAACAAATTTGATTCCTGCTTTAACTTCTTCTAAATTATCCAATTCTCATTCCCTTTTATTGCCACTGGCATATACTAAATAATGGGCACATGGCAATCAAGGCCTATATTTGTTAACACCTGCCAACCCTTTAATTCCAAGGATCTATCAAGCAGGCAACTGCCATTTTATGTGGTTAAAAAAGAGTAAGCAAGAAGATTGGTTTTCCCAACACTGAGAAGCAGAGTGGTTTCACAACATGGCAGCTAATGTTATACCCTATGTTAGGATAGCAAAACTGTGACCTCCAGGCCAAATCAGGCCCATCACCTATTTTTGTAAATAATGTCTTATGAAAGTACAGCCATGATCATTTGTTTACCTGCCTATGATTGCTTTTATGCTACAACATCAGAGTTCAGTAGTTTCAGCAGAGACTGCCTGGCCCACAAAGCCTATCAGATTTGCTATCTGTCCCTGTGCTACAGGATGGGCCTTTCTGTGGTCACTGTCCACATGGAATAAGTAGCAAGAGCATGTATAAGATTTGATCCTGCAGGGAACTACATTTCCTGCAGGCTTTCTGGATTGGAATCACTCACTGGCTGAGTGTTTTGCTGTATTTCCTTTGGAGTTAGTATAGGGCAGCTACATTTAAAGAACATTTACAATACTTTTTATGAATTGTCTTCTTTTCTGTCTGGTTTTAAAAATGTAAATATTTCCCAACTCATTTTCCAGTTAGAAGAACTTACCGTTATAGGTACCTTGAAAGGGATCTTATATCAGGGTTTTCCAAACAGTATTCTGAAGCACACTAGTATTCTTTTAGATCCGAATACATTTTTTTTTCTTTCTTTCTTTCTTTCTTTCTTTTTTTTTTTTTTTTTGAGACGGAGTCTCGCTCTGTCGCCCAGGCTGGAGTGCAGTGGCACAATCTCGGCTCACTGCAAGCTCCGCCTCCCGGGTTCCCGCCATTCTCCTGCCTCAGCCTCCCGAGTAGCTGGGACTACAGGCGCCCGCCCCTGCGCCCGGCTAATTTTTCTATTTTTAGTAGAGACGGGGTTTCACCATGGTCTCGATCTCCTGACCTCGTGATCCGCCCATCTCGGCCTCCCAAAGTGCTGGGATTACAGGCGTGAGCCACCGCGCCCGGCCATTTTTTTTCTTTCTTGAGACAAGGTGCCACTCTGTTACCCAGGTTGGAGAGCAGGGCCACAACCATACCTCAGTGCTGCAACCTCAACCTCCTGGGTTCAAGCGATCTTCCTGCTTTAATCTCTTGAGTAGTTGGGACTACAGGTGGTACGCCACTATACCTGGCTAATTTTTATTATTTCTTTTTTTTTTTTTTTTTTTTGAGACGGAGTCTCGCTCTGTCACCCAGGCTGGAGTGCAGTGGCCGGATCTCAGCTCACTGCAAGCTCCGCCTCCCGGGTTTACGCCATTCTCCGGCCTCAGCCTCCCGAGTAGCTGGGACTACAGGCGCCTGCCACCTCGCCCGGCTAGTTTTTTTTTTTGTATTTCTTAATAGAGACGGGGTTTCACCGTGTTAGCCAGGATGGTCTCGATCTCCTGACCTCGTGATCCGCCCGTCTCGGCCTCCCAAAGTGCTGGGATTACAGGCTTGAGCCACCGCGCCCGGCCCAATTTTTATTATTTCTGTAGAGATGGGGTCTTGCTTTGTTGTCCAGGTTGGGCTTGAATTCTTGAGACTCAAGCTATCCAGCTATCTTCCTGCCTCCACTTCTCAAAGTCCTGGGATTACGGGTGTGAACCACTGCGCCTGGCTTTAGATCTGAATAAGTTTTTTAAATTAAAATGTTCGGTAAGTAATGGGGTAAGCAAACTTTTACTTTTTTTGTGCTGTAGAATTTCTCAGAGCTTTAATATGCCCCGACTCTAAAAATAAACTATAGCATGGAATATCTTCCAAACTTGTTTGTGTAGTGCTTACATATTTAACCAGATAATATTTTTTGAGGAATAGTAATTTTTGAGAGAACATGGATTCGAAAGTGCTAGCCTTTTATAGTGTGGTACTAAGTAACTCTAAATAAGCATGATTTGCCTTTTTCCAAGTTTGTATCAGGAAATTCTACCCACTTAGTTGCAGCCCTGCTCACCTAGTTGAAGCACTATTAATTTGTGGCTTCAAAGTCTATATTCACAGCATTCCAGTGACTCGATCTGCTTATTCTAATTGTTTTAAACACTGTTGCTGTTAAAAACAGCCTCCAAAGACTGCCTCAAGAGCTTGCTCAATTATTTAAGATGCTAAGGCAAGAAAGCAATACATCCTGAGGAAGACACACCATTAATTAACATGTGTTCTGTCTTATCATTTTCCTTCTTCACATTTTATCCCGTTTTCAAGTTTGTTTAGTTTATTAATAACTAAGGAAGAGGTTGGGCGTGGTGGCTCACACCTGTAATCCCAGTACTTTGGGAGGCCGAGGTGGGCGGACTGTCTGAGGTCAAGAGTTCGAGACCAGCCTGGCCAACATGGTGAAAGCCCGTTGCTACTCAAAAACAAAAACAAAACAAAACAAAAAAACAGGCAAAAATTAGCCAGGCATAGTGGTGCACACCTGTAGTCCCAGCTACTTGGGAGGCTGAGGCAAGAAAATCACTTGAACCTGTGAGGTGGAGGTTGTAGTGAGCCAAGATCATGCCACTGCACTCCAGCCTGGGTGACAGAGTGGTGAGACTCTGCTCCAAAACAAAAAACAAACAAACAAACAAAAGGACGATGAGACTCCATTTCAAAAACAAACAAACAAATAAAAACAAAACTAAGGAAGAGTTTGGCTGCAATGTTTGTGGTCTTGTGAAAAAAAAAAAAAAGTGATATTGGTCAACTCGGTGCGGTGGCTCACACCTGTAATCCCAGCACTTTCGGAGGCTGAGGTGGGTGGATCACGAGGTCAAGAGATCGAGACCATCCAGGTCAACATGGTGAAACCCCGTCTCTACTAAAAATACAAAAATTAGCTGGACGTGGTGGTGCATGCCTGTAGTCTCAGCTACTCAGGAGGCTGAGGCAGGAGAATTGCTTGAACCCGGAAGGCGGAGGTTACAGTGAGCCGAGATCGTGCCATTGCACTCAAGCCTGGTGACAGAGCGAGACTCTGCCTCAAAAACAAACAAAAACAAACAAACAAAACGGTGGTGTATTCATTATCTTACTCTATGCAAGAAGCTTAGTTTTTGTTTCCACCTTCCCTTGTGTGTCGGGTTAGAGCTTTATTAGGAGCTCTATCTTGCAATCAACCAGTAGGCTAAGTTCGTGATACATATGCCTTGACAAAGTGTTTTCACTGTTTGTTCCTGTTTTTGATGGCTACAAGACTTTTATTATTGACATCTTTTTTTTCCCCCAGTCACAAATTAATTATTACATGTAGATTTGCTAATGGACTGCCCAGATGGATTGTACTGCCCAATCCATCCCAAACCACTGATACTGTCAATGGTTCTGGAATAAACTTATTATCCTTCTGCTCTGAGCCAATCAGCCCCTATTCTGGTTTGATAGATTCTGGAGACATTTATGAGATTTCAAATTAATATTTTCTCTGATAATTTAAAACATTTGGAGAGTGTCACGTAGGCCTTTAAATTACTTTCTCCAAATTACTTTAGATGGCAATCTGGAAGCCCAGCCACCTGGAGCAGTAAACAAGCAGGTGTGGACTAGGTAGCCCGAATCCTCTGACTCAGGACAGACAGTGTGAAATTAACATGGGAAACACAACAGAGAGATGCGGTGGTACCCTGAGACCTGAGCTGCCTTCACAAGTGCTCCTGCAAGTGAGTTTCTGCTTCTGGAAGCAAAGCTCTAGTTTGTGTTGACTTTCTGTGATCTATCTGTATATGTCAGCCAGCAGTTGCTATGTGCATCAGGATAGCAGTGACCAAAGGCAGTGGCTGTTTTTTTTTTTTTTTTTCTCCCATGCCCTCTTTGTGAGGAAAACCTAACATCTTAATCAGAAATAGCATGTGCCTGTAGGAGTTTGATGTTTTTCTCATTATAATTCCCACCTGTGCAGATGGCAAAGCACCTTTGCCCTGGGACAGATGCTCGCCACACACTGCTCACCATTGGTTCTCTCTCATCTCCCAGATTGTGGATTTTCCAAGAGTTAGAGCTGTTTTTTTTTTAACCAGCTCATGGGAGCCTGTATTTTACATATCTCTTCTCAACTCCGTGTTCAGTGATGCTGAGGGGCTTGAAAGCGGCCAGATTGGGAATATTTGTAAATTAAGGCTTCCTTCCCCCTACCAAGGAGATTGCTTGGTAAACATTCACTGGCAAACTATTGGTTCCTTCCTTCCTGATCTAACCTCCCAGGACTTAACTTTGGCATGTAGAACTTCAGTACCCACACAACCCAAACTAAATATTTCTAATTCTTTGTACCTGACATCTTTGGTTCATTTATTGATTTATTTATATTTGAGCACACGCCAGGCACTATGTTACAGTTCCAGGGATAAAAAACAATATGCCTTATCCTTAAACAACAACAACAACAACAACAAACTTACTGAAGTTCAGGTGCAGTAGCTCAAACCTATAATCCCAGCACTTTGGGAGGCCAAGGCAGGAGGATTGCTTGAACCCAGGGCTTTGAGACCAGCCTGGGAAACCAAGTGAGACCCTGTATCTACAAAAAAAAAAAAATAATAAATAAAGAAAAAAAACATTAGCCAGGCATGGTGGCAAGTGCCTGTGGTGCCAGCTCTATGGTTGACTGTGGCAGGAGGACTGCCCTGGAAGTCGAGGCTGCAACATTTATATCATCCCCAAAAGAAACCGCATATATCCCAGCTTTTGCTCTCTTCCTGCTCGACCCCTTTTTCAACCATTAATCTATTCTGTCTCTCTAGAATTGCCTATTCTGGACATTTTACTTAAACGGAATCATATAATATAGCCATTTATATACCTGTTTATATGGCCTTTTATATCTGTCTTCTTTTACTTAGCACAATGTTTTTTTCTTTTGAGATGGAGTTTCGCTCTTGTTGCCCAGGCTGGAGTGTAGTGGTGCAATCTTGGCTCACTGCAATCTCCGCCTCCCGGGTTCAAGCAATTTTCCTGCCTCAGCCTCCCAAGTAGCAGGGATTACAGGCACCTGCCACCATGCCTGGCTAATTTTTTGTATTTTTAGTAGAGATAGGGTTTCATTGTGTTGGTCAGACTAGACTCGAACTCTGACCTCAGGTGATCCACCTGCCTCGGCCTCCCAAAGTGCTGGGATTACAGGAGTGAGCCACTGCACCAGGCTGTTGCCTTTTCCTCTTTTTTGAGTCAGGGTCTCACTCTGTCACCCAGGCTGGAATGCAATGGTACGATATTGGCTCGCTGCAACCTCTGCCTTCAGGGTTCAAGTGATTCTCCTGCCTTAACCTCCCAGGTAGCTGGGATTATAGACGCCCACCACCATGTATGGCTAATTTTTTGTATTTTTAGTAGAGATGGGGTTTTGCCATGTTGGCCAAGGCTGGTCTTGAACTCCTGGCCTCAAGTGATCCACCCGTCTCAGCCTCCCAAAGTACTTGGATTATAGGCGTGAGCCACTGCACCTGGCCAGAACAATGTTTTCAAGATTCGTCCATGTTGTGGCATTTATCAGTACTTTATACCTTTTTAAAAATAGACAATTTTGTAGGTCAGTTTTATTTTTATTTTTTATTTATTTATTTATTTTTGTAGAGCAATTTTAGATTCACAGCAAAATTGAGAGGAAGGTACAGAAATTTCCCACATCCCCCCACCCACACAGGCATAGCTTCCCTATTATTAATATCTCTCACTGCAGTGGTACATTTGTTATAATTTATGAACCTACATTGACACATCACAATCACCCAAAGACCACAATTTACATTAGGGCTCACTCTTGGTGTTACGGGTTTTATGGATTTGGACACATGTATAATAACATGTATCTACCATTATAGCAACATGCAGAGGAGTTTCACTGCCTTGAATATTCTCTTCTTCTACGTGTTGTAGGGGAGTTAATATACCTTTTCTCTTCACATTCTAGGTTGATGTTTGAGGATGTTATGACAAAAGACAGATTAGCAGGAAGAAAGCATACAAATTTAGTCACATCCAAACACATGTTTTTCTCTTGATAATCTGAACTTGGAAAATAACTGGCAGGAAATTTTTACCTTCTTTTCTCAACCAGGCACTAAGACAAAGATCTGGGAGAGCTGACTTTAGTAAGAATTTTTACCTTTGGCCAGCTTTTATCAGTTTTGCTAGAATGCCATCCGTAGCTCTAGAGCAAATGGGGTTTTTCAGCCACCCCATGTTGGGCTCCAGAAAATGTTGGTAGTGGAAAAAAAAAAACCTTTTTCTCTACTCTTCCTAGGTTTATGGCTGGCACCCCTTTAACAATACAAATTAACAAAAGAAAAGCATACATATTCGTTTCATATAAGTTTTATGTGACATGGGAATCACTGTAAAGAAGTGAAAACTCAAATAAATGGTTAAACCTGCGTATTTCTATGCTAGGTTTGATGAAAAGTGGATAGTTACGGGTAAATGTGCTAGGTCAAAAAGGGTATGATCTAACGGTAACAAACTGAGGGAACTATAGTGAAACCCATTTGTTCAGATTCTTCTCTGTGACCCTTTGTCTTCAGAGATATGGATATTCATAAGACCCCCAGGTGAGACGTACCCTCCATGTATCTATAGGACAAGAACATCCATTTCTTATGAAAGTCAGAAAATTCATCCTAGGTTTTATGACCTGCTTCAGGAAAAGGGGGTGTGGGCAGGGTGAGAGTGACCTTGTTTCTGTTGCTTTCTCAAATGCCAAGGTGCCATATTTTGGGGAAGTATATTCTGAACCCAATTGCTATTCCTCTCCTTCTTCTTTAACCCCTGGCAACCACTGATCTGTATACTGTCTCTACAGTTTTGACTTTTCCAGAATGTCATATAGTTGAGGTCATGAAGTATGTGGCCTTTTCAGATTGCCTTCTTTCAGTTACTATATGCATTTAAGTTTCTTCCCTGTCTTTTCATGGCTTGTCAGCTTATTTCCTTCTAGCAGTGAATACTATTCCATTATCTAGATGTACCTGTTTATTTATCTGCACACCTACTGAAGGCCATCTTGGATGCTTCAAAGTTTTGGCAACTATGAATAAAGCTGCTATACATGTCTGTGTGCAGATTTTTTGGTAGATATAAGCTTACAAAACCTTTGAGTAAATATCCAGAAATGCAATTGCTGAATTGTATGATAACAGTACATTTAGTTTTGTAAGAAACTGCTAGACTATTTTCCAAAATGACTATACCATTTTGCATTCCGAGCAACAATCAAAGAAAGTTCTTGTTGCTCCATGTGCACTTTATTTCTAATTGCCTAACATTCAGTTGTATGAATATATTACATGTTACTTATTTTTTGAAGAAATAGCAAACTATTTTCCACAATGTCTATACCAATATACCTTCCACTAGCAATGTATTAGGATTCCAATTTGAGTACATTATCAGCAATTCCTTTTATTTTCTGATTTTAAAAAAATTTAGGGTAATTCTGGTGGATGGTATGTCATTATGATTTTGATTTTCATTTTTCTAACCCCCAATGATGTTAAACATCTTTGCATGTACTTATTGATCATTTGTATTCGTGTATCTTTTCTGGAGATACATTTATTCAAATCATTTGCCCCCTCCTTTTTATTTTTCCTTTTGTTAGTGAGTTGTAAGAGTGATTTATATATTCTAGATAGTGGACCTTTTTCAAATATGCGATTTGCAAATATTATCTCCCATTTAGTAGGTTGCATTTTCATTTTCTCAATAATGTCTTCTGTTGTGGTTGTTGTTGTTGTTGTTGTTAAGACAGGGTCTTAACAAAAGCTAGAGTTCAGTGGTGCGATCATAGCTCTCTCTGCAGCCTTGACCTCCTGGGCTCAAGTGATCCTCTCACCTTGGCCTTCCATTTACTGAGATGGGCGACACTGGAAATAAAAAGACAGGTTTTGGGAAAATAGTTAACATGCTGTTTTAGATTTGTTGATTTTTTAAATTTTTATTTGACATCTAGAAGAGATGTAGAGGACACACTGGATACAGAAGACTATAGTTTAGGGAGAGAGCAAAGCTGGAGATATAACATTTGGAAGCCAATAGCATATTTGCTCTTTAAGGTCTTGTGACTTGATGAGATTACATAGGGGCAGACTCTAATAGAGAAGTAATGAGGTCACAATACTGAACCCTTGTGTCTTTCTGATATTTAGAGGTTGGTAAAAGAGGATTCAGTAAGTGGGAGAAAAACCAGAAGACAACTTGACTTTAGAGCTGCATAAGTAAAAATTAAAATAATATTAATAGTTACAGTAATAAGGATGACTATAACACAAGGTGGGGAGCTGTCTTCATTTGGGAAATTCCTTGATAGTGATATTGAAATCTGTCTCTTAGAGTACAGATTTGAATAAAATAAAAAAAAAGATTGCTAATCTGCTATTCATAAAAGATAAGCAGGAATTTGGAGGACAGGGAGAATTTTAGTGAGGGTATTGGGAATAAGGGCAGAGTGGATGACTAAACAACACAGTAGGGTGGCTGAAGAACTTCTAGATTTTAAGTTATTTTAATTGCTAGAAGTCAATTCATCTGTTTCCCCAAGCCTTCAGTAATGTGTACGACATAGAAAAAGATTTTAGTGACTGGTGTGTATGTGTCTCTGTGTACATGTGTGTATTCATGTGTGCAACAGTGAAGACACTCATGTAGATTGGGTTCAGAGCTGAGCAGAAAGGAGGGGCAGAAGAGGCCACCCGTCTTGAGAGAAGAGTGGAATGTAAACTTATGTAGGAATAGAAATTTGGAAGCAGAATGGACACAGGAAGGGAAGTCACCGGGAATGCAGAGACATCTGGGGGTCTGGGATTGAACTAGCTTCTAGGTTATACCTCTATGACCCAGGAGCTGCCTGATTCCTCCACCACGTTAACTGCTTTGGGCTAGGATCTCCTGTTACTTAATTCTCAGTATTTATGCTGATTTTCTTAGCTGCTTGGACTCCCATTCCTGTCTGCTGCTGGACAACACCATTGGGCTATCACTCTTGCTCTGGCAGTACTCTTTTCTTTTAAAATAGGCCAAGTGAGATGGATGTGTATTTCCTGATTCTAATGAAATACAAATAAATTAAATGAGAATGTGGCCTCCTCTGATGCAAAGAAGAATGTATCTTGATATGTCTTCAGCTGCCAAGCTTTCAAAATATGCCCAGAATTTTTTCCCACAACTAGGTTTGTCTTGTTTTTGTTAGCAGTGATTAACTTTTTGTGTCATCACTTGTATAAATTAACACTAAATTAAAAGAAAATCTTGTTTGTTCTTCCTAAACAAAAGTTTGATTTTTAAGACCTTTGTTACCTTTTAGATAATGGCCAGTTGATTGTATTTTTTATAGACTCTGAATTTTTATTTCAATATCTGAAGACTAGACAGAAGATACAGGAAAAAGGACTATGTTCAAGTAACAGAAAAGATACTAGACTTATAAATTAATTTTCAAACTCCCCAATAGTTCTTCATAAATAGTTGGATTAAACAATACTATTTTTTTGGTTTCTACCTAACCTTGTTCCTTCTTTAACTACCTCTTATCTCTCCCTTTGTCCCTTTCTTCTTCTATTCCTAAATGTGTCCCATAACCCCCAAAGCTAAAGAAATTAGATATACTGATTCACTGTTGAATAGAGGAAGTTAAGAGCCCAGATCTGATCTATTAATAGTTCAAATCTCAGCTTTACCACTTCCCATTCTTGTGACATTCATAAGTTGTTTAACCTTTGTGCTTTGGTTTCCTAACCTTCAAAACGTGGGTAATAATAGTGCCTTATCACATGGGACTGTTAGGGAAACTGAAATAGATTTGAAGAATAGATGAAGAGCCAGGCAATGGTCTAACTTCTTTAAGCTAATTTAGAAAATACTCTACCAGTTAGTTTGCTTTCTTGCTTTCCTTTATTTATTTTTATTTTATTTTATTTGTTTTAGAGATGGGTTCTAGCTGTATTTCCCAGGCTGGAAGGCAGTGGCATGATCCCACTGCAGCCCACTGCAACCTTGAACTACTGGACTAAAGCAATCCTCCCACCTCAGCCTCCCAAGTAGCTGGGACTATAGGTGCCTGCTGCTGTGCCTGGCTTATTTTTAAATTTTTTTTTGTAGAGATGGGGTTCTTGCTTTGTTTGTTGCTCAGGTTGGTCTCAAACTCCTGGCCTCAAGTGATCCTCATGCTTCAACCCCTGGTTTGTTTTCTTTATTGCTCTTCATCTCTGTGACTCTGCTACTTAGATGTCATTGAAAAAGAGCATTTACTTTGATGTCTGCAGGCCTTATATTGGTCTTGCCACTAAGAAAAAAAAAGTGACTTTAAGCAATTTATTTAACTCTGGGAGTCCTGATTTCTTACATCTAAAATGGAAATAGTAACTTAGAATCAAATGAACTTTGGAAATGCACTATGAAAATATTACCAAGATCCACCCTTGTCTAGAAGCTGTCTAAGATTCTATGATTGCTAAATGAAGGATGGATATGACTTTACAAAGTTCCTCTGGTCTTTGCAGAGTGACTTACCCACACAAGTTCTACTCTATGTTTCTAGGAAAATTATTTCAATTAATCCCTGAATTGTAGCCCTCTCCCCTGGCACAGCAGACAACAGCTGTTCAATACTCCAGAACAGGAGACAGCAGTCTTGGTTTATAAAAGGGAGGATACATTTTTTGTTCAACTATAATCACAGGGGAGTTTTGGGGGTGGGTAGAAATTTTTCCAGAGGAGAATAATTTCCTCTCCTTTATTCAAAACAGAAAGCAAATACAGATTAACAGCTCCTACCTGTGCAATGACAAAAGAAACCCAATTTGGTCATGGTCCTTCTCTCTTGGCTGCTCATCCTTAGGGCCCAAGCACTTGACAAATTTCTGAATCACCAGCAGACTAGAGTATAATAGCCCTTTTGGAGCAGTTATGGTCTGTCTTGTCAGAGGCCTTTGGGGGACACTTTAATCCTTCTATTAATAATACAATAGCCTGAAAATGGCTTCTTGGAAATCATCTGAATGTACCGTTACAAACCCCCCATGAGTTGGCAATCCAACTCAACTGACTAAAAACTCCTTTCCTGATTTAGACAAAAATTATGTCAGAGCATGAACAATAACACCTTAGAACACTTTTCTTTTTTCTTGGAACTTGCAGACACTCTAAGTTTGTATTACAGGCCTATCACCTATAGGATTTCATTGGAAAAGTCATAGCTGTTATAAATATTCTCTTTTAGTAGCTAAAACCATAAGCCATTTCTTTTGGCCTTTCTAGTGGTGCCTCTCAAAAATCATCACACTGATTTACATTAAATCAAAACCATTTGCCCTTGCACAGGTCCTTGGTTTTCTTTGTGGTATGTTTGTGTAATATTTTTCATTAACCGGTTCAGGCATTTTGGCAATTTCAGTGCTAAAGCGAGATTAATGGAAGTTTAATTCAATAAACTGCATAGGATTAAACCCAGTGCCCAAAGTGAAGTGATGTGAGCTATTTTAATAAGGCTCTTAACTTTTCCTCTTTCCTCCCAAGACCCATGTTGGCTCCTGCCTTGACAAAATTATTCGTATATCTCTCAGAGCTGTTTTCCTGATTGTTCAGGGTGTGTTACCAAGGTGGCCTATTTGATCCATTTAGTTTTTTGGAAGTTTGTGCTTGGCTGAATGACTTTCTGTAAAGCATTAGAAAATGTTCTTTCCACCTAACCACAGGGAAATGTAACGAGGAAAGTGCTTCCTTTTCCAGCTGAAGGAACTGATGTTCTGTATAAAAGGAAAAAGTCAGAAAAGAAGTAGTAGGATATTGGTGGAAATAAGTCTTGGGTGGGGGAGGTCGCAAGACTGTAGGAGAGATGACTCCCAAAAGAGGGAGTTATATGCTGATGAAAAAGTCATGCAGTTCATAGAAACTGAACAAGAGCAACAAATTACACTTAGTAAAGCAGGAAGAAAAAATATAACTATAAATGCAAGAATTAATGAATTAGGAAAATAACAAAATTGGCCGAGCATGGTGACTCATGTCTGAAATCCCAGCACTTTGGGAGGCCGAGGCAGGCAGATCACCTGAGCTCAGGAGTTCGAGACCAGCCTGACCAACATGGAGAAACCCCATCTCTACTAAAAAATACAGTACAAAAATTAGCCAGGCATGGTGGCGCATGGGAGGCTGAGGCAGGAGAATCACTTGAACCTGGGAGGTAGAGGTTGTGGTGAGCCAAGATTCCACCATTGCACTCTAGCCTGGGCAACAAAAGTAAAACTTCATCTCAAAAAATAAAATAAAATAACAAAATTATTAAATGCATCCTATAGTATTTCTTATAATAAGAAAACAATGATAACAAATAAAAATATTCAAATAAGTTACTAGCTCATCTATTTATGAAAAATAGAGAGAAAACACAAACACATAATTAGGAATGAGAAAGGTGAAATACTCACATATAGGATATGAAAAAAAGTATCAAAGACTAGGCTAGTTTATAAGAAGACCTTAATGAAAGACATTGTTTCCTAGGAAAATATGAATTATCAAAATCATTTCGAGAAAAGTTTAAAGACCTGGCCAAATGAATATTCATGAAAAAGATGAGAATATTGAAAAATCTCTGTAAAGATTTGAGCCCACATAGTTTCACACATAATTTTTTTTTAACTCTTTAAGCCACAAGTGATGCCTGTTATTTCTGCTGTTGCGGTATTGTTTGGTCTGGTTTCATTTTGTTCTCTTCTCTTTCTTCTTTTACTTTTTCTTTTTTAAACAAAGCCAGCCAGCCTTGACAAAATTAACACATACACACTCACACATAAAACAGATTACTCTCACACATGAACGTTAATAAAGCAACTCTAAGTAGAAAAATTTCAATAGAACTTTAAAAAAAATGTTAACCCTGATCAAGTAGGGTGTGTTAACATTTTGTGATTGCCATGTGAAACTCACCTGTGATTCTTTAAGAGTCCATAGCAGTTTATGGACCCAGTAGGACCAGGAATTAATGTGACTTTAGACATAAAATTATCCACAGGCTTAAATAATGTCATTCTCTTTTGTTTCTCAGCGCTACTTCTCTCAATATGTTGACTACACCTTCCTTGTGGGGAAAGGGAGATGGCAGTCAGCAACTTGAGGTTCATATTCTTTTTTCTTTTTCTTGAAAAAGAAAACGGAGTCTCGCTCTGTCGCCCAGGCTGGAGTGCAGTGGCGTGATCTCGACTCACTGTAAGCTCTGCCTCCCAGGTTCAAGCCATTCTCCTGCCTCAGCCTCCTGAGTAGCTGAGCATACAGGTGCCCACCACCATGCCCGGTTAATTTTTTGTACTTTTAGTAGAGACGAGGTTTCACCGTATTAGCCAGGATGGTCTCGATCTCCTGATCTCGTGATCCGCCCGCCTAGGCCTCCCATAGTGCTGGGATTACAAGCGTGAGCCCCCGCGCCCGGCCTGAGGTTCATATTCTTGAAGCTCAGAAGTGCCAGTCGTAAGAGACTGTCTTTCTTCCAGCAATTTTATAGCCCCCTTAGGAAGGAACTCTGGCCGATACTGTGTTGTATGCCCACCTCTGGGTCAACCCACTTCATTGTTTTCTGCTCATTGTCTTTGTGCCTTTCTGTATATGCAACGATTGAGTGCTCCACCAAAAACATGGAATGGGTGAGTGGTCGCTTCTCAAAGAAGAGGATGCTGGTCAGTCAATACAGTATGTTCACGATCTAAGGTTCATGATGCAGTCTGGCTCAATATTATATAGTATTTATTATTATTGAACTATATTTGTAGTTCAAATGAGAACAAACATCGGATCCATTTCTTACATGCCAAAAAATGCATTTAATAAAATTCAACATTCATTCTCAAACAATTTTGTAATTAAAATGGAAATAGAAGAATATACCCCCAAAATAGGCATCTCAAGCTAACAGGTAATGTAGAGTTTAGTGGTGAAATACTTGAGGACTTTCCAATAGTAAGTAGCTTGATAAGAATAGCATCTGATCAGTATCATGACTTAAAATGTTTGTGGGATGCTTGTTAATGTGTGTAGACACTGTACCAACAAAAAGACATATAAATTTGAAAGGAACAATCAAATATCATGGCTTGAAGATTTTTTAACTAAAAATTAAAGGGATCCCATGGAGATCTGTTGGATTCTATGATACGGCATCTTGCTCATTTCACTCTTGTCTTATTCATCCTAAAGCCGTCTCACATACTAATGATTCTCAATGTGTCATTTCCAGACACCTGGAGGTTCCCAGGACACTTGGATGGGGTCAAAACTGTTTTCACAGTAATACTAAGATCTTATTTGCCTTTGGCATTGCGTTGACGTTTGCAGTAATGGTATAAAAGTAATGGTTGGCAAAACTATTGGTACCTTAGCTGGAATCTACTGCCATGTACTCACAGTATAAGAAATTGCTAGTTTCACTTAAGAATGTCCCAATCAAGCAGCCTAAATGGCTAATTCTATTAAATCTAGATACTTGAATAATATCGTTTTAATATTCTGTGTGAGAAAATGGGAAATACACATAAACATAAACACTTCACTTGCAAATGTCATACAATGGATACTCTGAGGAAAAACATGTCATTCTTTGAGTTGTGAGTTGAATCAGCCACTTTTTACAGTCAATGCCATTTTTATTTGAAAGCGTGACTGACAGACAAATTATGGGGATTCAAATTTAGGTATTTCGTAGAAATTTTATTTGAAGTGAATGACATAAGCCTATCATTTCAAGGAAAACAATCGACAATGTTTGTTGTCAATGATAAAATTCAAGTTTTTGAGCAAAATTAGAATTTAAAAAACCTTAAATCTGTCACTAGGAGCTTGATAATTTCCAAAGACATAGAGACTGTCCTATGAAATTGGTGGTGATATTAATATATGTAATTTTATTGTTAGTATAATATAATATGTAAACATTTGGAGCACCTTCAGTTAGACCTCTGAGTCAAGGATCTAATATTTTCTAATTGACCAATGTATGACTTTGATAATCTATCAAGCATGAATGAAAGATCCATTCAAAGTACAACGTAGACCAATAGATTTTCATATACCAGGGCATGAAAAACTCATTTCTATAGTTTCAAATTTCTAAATTGCATTTTTTCTTTAAGAACTATACTTGCCATATTTTAATGGAGCATCAAAAAAATAATATACACAATTATTTGTAAAGGCTATTAATATACTCCTTCTTTTTCCAACTTTATTTTTGAATAAGATTGTTTTTTCTTCATATACTTCAACCAAAGCAACATATTGCAGCAGACTGAATGCAGAAGTCAATATAAGAATGCAATAAGAGACAGCTATCTTCTATTCAGGCAGACTGAAGACATTTTCAAAGTGTAAATCAATAAAGAAATGCTGCATTTTTCACTAATTTTTTTCATTTGGACATATACAATTTTCACAAAAATATTTTTGTGATAATATGTAATAGGGCCAGGCATGGTGGCTCACGCCTGTAATCCCTGCACTTTGGGAGGCCAAGGCGAGCTGATCACTTGAGGTCAGGAGTTCCACATCAGCCTGGCCAACATGGTAAAACCCCGTCTCTACTGAAAATACAAAAATTACCCTGGCATGGTGGCAGGCACCTGTAATCCCAGCTATTGGGGAGGCTGAGGCAGGAGAATCACTTGAACCCAGGAGACGGAGGCTGCAGTGAGCTGAGATCGTGCCATTGCACTCCAGCCTAGACAACAAGAGCGAGACTCCCTCTCAAAAAATAAAAATAAAAACTAAAAATATGTAATAGATTTATTGTTACTTGAAATATATGAATAAAATTTTAAAAAATTAGTTTTAATTTCAAATATTGAGAGATATAACTCATGTAAAAAAGCCTGTTGGAGAGCTTCAGTGACTTTTAAAGGAGGGTTTCTGAGTTCAAGGAGTTTGAGAACTGCTAGCATATCCTAATCCCTCAGTTTGAAAATCTCCCTCTCGGCCGGGCGCGGTGGCTCAAGCCTGTAATCCCAGCACTTTGGGAGGCCGAGACGGGTGGATCACGGGGTCAGGAGATCGAGACCATCCTGGTGAACATGGTGAAACCCCGTCTCTACTAAAAAATACAAAAAAAAAACTAGCCGGGCGAGGTGGCGGCGCCTGTAGTCCCAGCTACTCGGGAGGCTGAGGCAGGAGAATGGCGTGAACCCGGGAGGCGGAGCTTGCAGTGAGCTGAGATCCGGCCACTGCAACTCCAGCCCGGGAGACAGAGCGAGACTCCGTCTCAAAAAAAAAAAAAAAAAAAAAGAAAATCTCCCTCTCGACTTACAGGCATGCCTCACTTTATTGCACGTTTCTTTATTGCACTTTACAGATATTGAGGTTTTGGTTTTTTTAACAATTTGAAGGTTTATGGCAACCCTACATTAAGCAAATCTATTGGCACCATTTTTTCAACAGCCTGCACTCACTTTATATTTCTGTGTCACATGTTGGCAATTCTTACAATATTTCAAACTTTTTCATCATTATATTTGTTATGGTGATCAGTGATCTTTGGTGTTACTATTGTAACTGTTTTGGCATCCCCTGAACCATGACCTTATAAGATGGCAAAACTGAACTGATAAACATTGTACAGGTTTTGACTCTTCCACTGATCAGCCATTTCCTCTCTCCGTCTCCTTGGGCATCCCTATTCTCTGAGATAAAATGATCTTGAAATTAGGCCCATTAACAATCCTTCAGTGGTCTCCACTTAGAGTGAAAGGAAGAGTTTCATGTCTCTCACTTTAAATAAAAAGCAAGAAATTACTAAGCTTAGTGAGGAAGACCTGTCAAAAGCTGAGACAGGCTGCAAGTTAGGCCTCTTGTGCCAGATAGATGAGTTGCTAATGCAAAGGAAAGGTACTTGAAGCAAATTAAAAGTGCTACTCCAGTGAACACACAAATGATGTGAAAGCCAAACAACCTTATTGCTGATACAGAGAAAGTTTTATTGGTCTGGAATAAAGATCAAACCAGCCACAACATACCCTTAAACCAAAGCCTAATCCAGAGCAAGGCCCTAACTCTTTTCAATTCTGTGGAGGCTGAGAGAGGTGAGGAAGCTGCAGAAGAAAAGTTTGAGGTTAGCAGAAGCCGATTCAGGATGTTTAAAGAAAGAAGCTGTCTCCATGACTTACAAGTGCAAGATGAAGTAGTGTGTGCTGATGTAGAAGCTGTGGAGGTTATCCAGAAGATCTAGCTTAGATAATTGATGAAGTGGTTACAGTTAAAAAAAGATTTTTAATTTAGACAAAACAGCCTTATGTTAGAGGAAGGTGCCATCTAGGACTTTCATAGTTATAGACGAGAAGTCAGTGCCCAGCTTCAAAGGACAGGCTGACTCTCTTATTAGCAGTTAATGTAGCTGGTGACTTTAAGTTGAAGCCAATGCTCATTTACCATTCTGAACACCCTAGGTCCCATACGAATTATGCTGTATCAACTTAGCCTGGGCTCTATAAATGGAGCAACAAGGTCTGAACATCTGTAAACATCTGTTTACAGCCTGCTTTACTGACCACCTTAAGCCAGCTGTTGTGGCCTACTACTCAGAAAAAAAGACTCCTTTCAAAATATGGCTTCTTATTGACAATGTACATAGTCAAGCAAGAGCTCTGATAGAAATGTACAAGGAGATTAATGTTGTTTTTAATACCTACTAATAGAACATTTATTCTGCAGCCCATAGATCAAAGCGTCATTTTACTTTCAAGTTGTATTGTTTAAAAATACATTTCATAAGGCTATAGCTGCCATAGATAGTAATTCCTCTGATGGATCTGGGCAAAGTAAATTGAAAACTTTTTGGAAAGGATTTACCATTCTAGATGCCATTAAGAACATTGGTGGTTCATAGGAGAAAGTCAAAATATCAACAGAAGCAAGAGTTTGGAAGAAGTTGCTTTCAACCCTCATGAATGACTTTGAGGGGTCCAAGACTTTAGTGGAAGAAGTACTTGCAGATGTGGTGGAAATAGAAAGAGAACTAAAATTAGAAGTGGAGCCTAATGATGGGACTGAATTGCTATAATCTCATGGTAAAACTTGAATGGATGAGGGTTGCCTCTTTTTTTAACTGCTAATTTATGTTCGGGGTACACGTGCAGGTTTGTTACATAGGTAAATTTTGTTGTGAAGATTTGTTGTACATATTATTTCATCACCCATGTATTAAGCCTAGTACCCATTAGTTATCCTTCCTGATCCTCTCCCTCCTCTCAACCTTCATCCTCTAATAGGTCCCAGTGTGTGTTTTTCCCTCTTTGCACCCATGTGTTCTTAGCAATTAGCTCCCACTTATAAGTGAAAACATGTGGTATTTGGTTTTCTGTTCCTGCATTAGTTTGCCAAGGATAATGGCCTCCAGCTCCACACATGTCCCTGCAAAGGACATGGTCTCGTGTAAGTTGTTCTCTTATAAAGACATGTGCACACATACGTTCATTGCAGCACTATTCACAATAGCAAAGATAGAGAATCAACCTAAATGTCCATCAATAATAGACTCGATAAAGAAAATATGCTACATAAACACCATGGAATAATGTAGCCACAAAAAAGAGAGTTGCTTCTTATGGATACGCAGACAGTGGTTCTTGAGATGGATTCTACTCCTGGTAAAGATGCTATGAACATTGTTGAAATGACAACAAAGGATTTAGAACATTCCATAGACTTAGTTGATAAAGCAGCAGCAAGTTTTGAGAGGAGTGACTTCAATTTTGAAAGAAATTCTCCTGTAGCTAAAATGCTATCAAATGCTATCAAACACTATCACGTGCTACAGAGAAATCTTTTGTGAAAGGAAGAGTTCATTGATGTGGCAAACTTTACTGTTGCCCTATTTTAGTGAATTGCCACAGATACCCCAACTTTTAGCAACTACCACTGTGATCAGTCAGCAGTCATCACCATTGAGGTAAGACCCTCCACCAGCAAAAAGACTACAACTCACTTCAGGCTCAAATGATTGTTAGCATCTTTTAGCAACAAAGCATTTTTAAGTTAAAGTATGTACACTATGTTCTTGACACAATGCTATTGCATACTCACTAGATTGCAGGATAGTGCTAACATTATTCTTATATGCACTGGGAAACCAAAAAAAATTGGTGTGACTTGCTTGATTGCTAAACTCACTTTATTGTGATGGTCTGAAACCAAATCTCCAATATCTTCAGGGTATGCCTGTATCTCTCTTCCAGCTCTGTCTCATTCTCTACCATTGAGCTTGAAGTAAAGTCCCCAACCTCTCAATCTCCTAGACAGGATGATACCACCCAGTGAGGAGCTCCTCTGCACCCCTGTGTTTCTCCTCCAAAGCACAGTCACCAACCTCCAGGTTGCATTCCCTCTTTCTGCCTTCTTACTAAGTCAAAGAAGTCCTTTCTTGTACTTCCAAAGTATTTAAAAGGGCATTTGGATCTAGTTTCAACATCTAGGACAGTGCTTTGCTTGCAATTAGTTAAATTAGGCTATTTTCAGAATACAGTAGTCCCTCCACATTTGTGGGTTTCACATCTGTAAATTCAAACAACCGCAATCAAAACTGTTCTAAAAAATAAAAATAAAAATGGCAATAAAACTATAAAAGTAATAGAAATAAAAAATTAGTATAACAACTATTTCCATTGTGATTTGTAGCATGTTAGGTATTATAAGTAATCTAAAGATGATTTAACATACAAGAGGATGTGTGTAGGTTATATGCAGGTAGAATGTCATTTTATGTAAGGTATTTGAGCACAGTGAATTTTGGTATTCATGGGAGTCCTGGAACATATCCTTTGCAGACATCAAGGGGCAATTGTATATTGGTTCAGTTTTAAAATTTAATTCAAATACCAAATTGTAATGATTAAAATTGGTATGACCTTATTTTGGTGCCTCTATTTCATTATTATCTTATTCTCTATCATTGATCATAAAGCCCTCTTTCCTCTCCTCCTCCCTCACCAGCAGCAGTAGTGAAACCGGTTAATGTAAGATATTTTAATGCCAAAAATTGAGGGACAGACTCATTGCCAGTAATTCAGTCCAATCTGTGTAAACATCAGAGATTAAAGATTGTCGCTTCTTACCTTTCCCACTTCTAAAAATATAGGTCACTTTGCAATCTGGAATGCAGAAAGGAGAACAGTGGAATTGGTTAGTTGAGTTCTGATTATTTGATTACTGTGGGTCAGTGAGGCTCCCGCGAGGATCCTAGACCATCATTTTTCTTACTAAGCTTCCGGTATTGTGGCCGGGAGGGCTCTCTCACTTTTAAGATGCCTTGATAAATTAACTTGGGTAGACCTTTTCTGAGGGTGGGTGAGCACGTTTCTTCCAGGAATAAAAGTCTCACTTAAAAGAGTGAAATGAAAACTGACCAAGAACAAAGGCATCATTAATTTCAAGTGGAAGAAATAATTCACAAAGCTGAGATAAGTCACTTCTCATGGGTAAACCATTTCCTTTTATGTACTTTGGTCACCTTGGTATACACTGCTCTACAGAAACCTACTGGAATACTTTTATTTATGCTCTTAGATTTTCAACACCATTAGTCCCATGAGCTCAAAATGCCACAAACTTCAAAGCATACCCATAGCTTCATTATTATGCCTCCAAACCTCCCTTCTCCAGTAGCCCACAAACTTTTCACCCCCTAAGTAGGTGAGCAGTAGTTACAGATACCATATTTAAGTTCTCCTCCTCTTGGCCAGGTGCCACTTCTTGTGGTTAAAGGAAAAAGCGTAAAAACTTATTAAAAAGTTCTGAAAATACATCAAACACTCAACACAGTGTGTGCTCATGATTTGTGTGGAAATGAATTACTAAATGTAGATTGAATTTCCACCTAAACTCAAATGACTTGAACAAAATGAAAGAAAATAGTACATGGCACAGATGTAAGCGCCATGTAATTTTTCTTTCAAATAGTTTTTATGAAAGCTCACCATTGTCTATTTTACTCAGCCCTAAGTATTGATTTAGACTATTATAATTTTTAAAGTCAACATCCAAAATTATTGGACTTTTTTTCTCTTACAAAATCAAATCTATTAGTGTTTTAGAACATTTCACTTGAAAAAAAAACCCAGAATCTTCTTCATCTTCTTCTGATTCTTAACATGCTTTTGAAAGGGGAAAGTTTAGTTCATTGCTGAAAGTTACTTATAAGTTGTTGTTGAAGTCCATATAGAACCCTATGCATAGAATGAGTATATATTTACACATGTGTGAATACATTTGTGTGTATATGTATGTGTGTATATATATTTTCTTTTTGTTCTATGTTTAGTTTAAAGGCCTGATAAGTCCTGCAATCCCTATTTCTAAGCATGAACTTCCACAAAATGAAATGTTGTTGTAGCTCAGATATTATATAATTTTGAGATTTCCTACAGGCTTGTTCTAAACGTTAAAAAACAAAGCATGTCTCCAACAGTGTGTTCAATTTCCTGCATGATCTTTGGAAATGCTGTAATTAAATAAAATGTAACACATGTGGGATCTGTACTCTTGCTTATTATGACGTTAAAGCCTTCAAGGCCTTCTCCCTGCATACAAGTCAAGATGCCCAGAATAAAGAATGGCAAGTGATAGTTTTTGGTCTTGCTGTAACTTTCCACTAATCATCAGAAGGTTTTGAGACTGCATGGTAGAAATCCTGGAAAACTCCTATTTATTATTTTTTTTAATTTATAAGCAATACATGGAAGGAATACTGAATGTTTGGTATCCAGATTTCTTGTCCTCATGCTATGTACCATAAGGGAAATTGAGGCTTAGAGAATTTTTCTAGGATAAAAATAGAGCTCACACATCTAGATCACCAACATCTCTCTGCTAGAATTCAGATGTCCTATCTTTATACACTTAAAAGCACACCACAAATGCATGTGTTATTCAATTAAGTATATCCCTTGCATTTTCTTAATGCAGTTAAAATTGTGAATGCATTGTTTGATGTCTTAATTTCTTTAGGCTATTGAGATGATGTCTGCTGACTCTAAATGTCAGAGCTCCCTCATTACTGAACATGCAGGAAGTTGAACACAGCTCTTAAGAAACTTACGTAGTTAAAGGAACTCATGCAAGCTGAAATAAAAATAGAAGTCATATGAGAGTTTTTCTGTAGTTACTGTGGATAGCAGGATTGGATGGAGGGTTTAGGACTGGAAAGTGCAATAGGGAAAAATAAATCAGATCAGCCCAAGAAATAGGGAGTCATAAGAGCGGTGATTCTAGGTTGCATTACAACAAACAGGGTTTTCTGGGTAGGAAATACAGTTAACGGTGTTGAAGAACTTGCTTTTGGACAGTAAATATTACTGGGTTTCGTGGCCTGTTTTAGGAGAGATGGGGTAAGGAGAAGCTGAGAGTGACTTTCTAGCGTCTGATACTTTCTTAAACGCCAAGGTGCCATATTTTGGGGTAGCTTGTCCTGAACTCCAACCATCCTATATGTTTAAACTAGTTACTTTATAACCTCTTTTGGCTAAAGGAATAAAAAATTACCTTAAGCATACCAATAGAAATACAAGTTAGAAAATACCAATTTCATAGTAGCATTGAAGTCGATTGAAATAGAAGACAAATGTGACTCAGCAGTCATATCCCTCCATCGTCTCCCTTTGCATGTGGGCTTTATCTCCCATCAGTGTCCAGTAGAAGTTTTTGTATGACTTAGATGGAGCCATCCACCATAAAGTGGTGGCAACGATCCACTGTGGTGAACTCCACTTACAGGAGAAGAGTGTGGAGCAAGGTCAGCTCTGCCTAAAGCTGAGAACATCCTTGTGCGTGCAGGTTGTAGGTAAAATCTCCAGTGAACCCGTCTTAGGTCATTCTGTTTTCTCAGATTTGTTGCCACTACCATGCTAAAAACCAAAGAAGTCTGTATTTTCTTATGTCTGTTATTTTAAGTAAAGATGGTAGTATGGACAAAGAAAGGCACAGAAACTTCCAACATTTGCCTATTTTTTTTACTTTTCCAGGATAGCAGTTCCTTTCTCATTTGGGATCTTTTCTGCCTGTGTAAGTATATTTTTCAGGGTCCAGTGAACTGAGAAGTGCTGTTCATTATGAGGTGATGCCTCAGATCATCCTTGTTGGCGTAGAATGGAATGTCCCGGTGATGATGGCAGCTGTGCTTGTCTACTTGTTTGTTCTAAACTGTTTCTACACATTTACAGGGTGATTTATTGCAAGCCCAGCTGCTTTGTTTATTTTTTCAGTAGTTGAAATTAAAAATAATTCATTTGTAATTGAATCTCAGAGAGAAATAATATTAGATATACTTTCAGTTAGAGAAGGGGCAGAAAGTGGACGTTTGTCTCATGAATTAAAGCCATCTGTATGAAGATGCACAGTTGTGTAGGGTGGACCTGTGGATGGTGGTTGGAATGCATTTTCAACTTTAGGATACGCTTTCTTTTGGGGTTTGAGGTTAAAAATAACTGTGTTTTTATGATTAGCATGACTAGCACTAGTAATCCAGAAATAAAATAAGACTTTAAAACACATGTGCACACATTCACGCCTACACACATTTATTCTTGCACGCACACATGCACACACACCAACAGTACTGCATAGATTCAGAATGAAAGTTCAAAAAGACCCAAGTGGAAACATTTCTAATAGAACTAAATGAAAGGAACACTGGAGACTGAAGCAAAGAAGGGGTTTAGTAAAGGTGAGAGAAAGCTACAGAAGTGCATTAGCAACTGTTCTGACAACAGTTTTTGCAGTTACTGTGTCCTTCAGAATAGAGAATTGGGTTACATTGGGTTACACTGACAACTTCATTCAGGCCTTTTTTTTTTATTGAGACAGAGTTTTGCTCTTGTTGCCCAGGCTGGAGTGCAGTGGCACTATCTCGGCTCACTGCAACCTCCGCCTCCTGGGTTCAAGTGGTTCTCCTGCCTCGGCCTCCCAAGTAGCTGGGATTATAGGCATGCGCCACCATGCCTGGCGAAAGTTTTTGTATTTTTAGTAGAGATGGGGTTTCTCCATGTTGGTCAGGCTGGTCTCGAACCCCTGACCTCAGGTGATCCTCCTGCCTCGGCCTCCCAAAGTGCTGGGATCACAGGTGTGAGCCACCACATCTGGCCACCATTTGTTTTTTTAAGCAGCATTCACTTTCTCCATTTATTCATATTCTTTCATTTGTTTACATATTTGTTTATTTATTCAGTCAGTCATTTTAAGAGGAGTTTATTGGGAGCCTTGGGTATTCCTTCTTCTTTGTAGGGTCTGTGGTAACCCAAAGTCACAAGGATGAAGCCTCTGAAGACTCTGCTTCATGTGAGTGCCCTAGGGAGACAGGTTTTTAATCCATTGTTTTTATAGTGAGTATATGGAGATAGTTGCAGAGACAAAGTGCTGTGGGACCACAAAAGACTGACAGCAGCTTTACTAAAGACAGCAGTTGGTGAGGTTCTTATAATTGGTCCCTGACAATTCAGCTTGTCTCGCAATCCAAGATCCCCCTGGATAAATCCCAGAGGAGTCTGTTTTCTCTTTTTCTATCCCCGTTTGTTTTCCTTCTTACCATACTTTCTCTAGGCTTTACATCTCCTTTCTCATTCATTGAAGACTTGAGTTAACCATGTTTTTCCTTCTAATTTGTGGGGAAAGGTGTCATTTTCCTTGGCCTTCTGTGTTGTGTGTTGACATAAACATCAGGGAAGTCCTTTCCATCCAAACATTAATGCATCAGTCTCACAGTATAACAAATACAACTCTCTACAATATGATCTTATCATATCTGGGAACCTAGGAGTCAGAGCTGTGAGGCATAAAGAAATCAGATGCTGTGTATGATTTTGCTTGGTGGAAGAGGAAAAATCAAGGAATCACAGGTTCCAGGTGACTTCTGAGAAAAATGTGCTGCTTCTTTGAAAAGTGGGATATAGAATTCTAAAAAGGCCTCTGGGCTACTAAAGGGTTGAGAAAACACTTAGATACATTGGATTTCACCCTTGTAAACTTACTACAAAGAATATTTAAATGAAAGGTGGTTGCTATGTGACACAGATGTGGAGAAGAGAGGATGTCATTAGAGACATCTTCATTTGAATGGTATGGGCTTCACATGGAGGGTAGAAGTGAAGTCATTTCCTTCCACTCACGTCACTGCATGCAGCAGCATCTTATCCTGCCACTTGAAAAGATTCTTGAAAGCCGTTGTCAAAAGACTGAAAGAAGACAAGCAGATTAGCTGTTCTCTGGAATACAAGTCAGGGAAGACATAGAGAGCAGAGGCTACCTCAAGGCCCACAGGCTGCATCACGCAGGCTACCTGCCTACCCCTTAGGAGCTGGCTGCCTCCTGAGAATGAGGAATGCATTTCTTGGGCCTCAGTTTCCAAACATTTTAATTGAGAAGGTTGACTAGATCAAACTTTCTCAATTTATTTTCTGCAGCAAATTGTAAGTGTGATGAACCTTCCATGTGCAAATCGCAGAGCACTGATTGTGCCTAAACCCTTTTCTTTCCCATAAAAGAAATCTTAATGGAAATTAAGCAAACTACCATTATCCTAGGAATGGCCTTGAGTTCTCACCAATTTATACAGCAAATTTTGGCACGTTAATGATTATTAGTACAAAGTTACTTATGAATTCCTCACATTGTTATAGACAGCTGCCAAAAATGAGAACTCTAAGAAGCTGGATGATCTAACATTCTAGATTTCATGTTTCCCAGTACCTGTGAAGAAAGGGGTTAATATAGCCAGGCCTGAGATTGCTATTCTTAGAAAGGCCAGTCAGTAAGATTGGCGTTTGACTGGCATCTGGGAGCCTGACTGGTAAACAGTCCCCAGCATTGATATAAAACTTTCATTAAATGATAAGGCTGGCTCACCTGGTTTGTGCAAACATATGGTTCATGCTGAATACCTACTTTTTTTCTAAGGGTCTGGAATTTTAGTACATGCTAGGCAGAGGATGCCTACATCACCAGTCCCCAGTCATGGGGTGCCTAGTCTCTATTGAGCTCCCCTGACAAACAACACTTAACTCATATTGTCACAATTAGCTGCTGGAGTAGAATTAAGGGCATCTTATTTGACTCCACTGGGAGAGGACTCTTGGAAGCCTGTGTCTGATTTCTCCACACATCTTTTTCCTTTGATGATTTTGCTTTGTATCCTTTTGCTCATGTCTTTATCCTGAGTCCTGTGAGTCCTTCGAACAAACCTGGTGCTGGAGACCCCTGATACAGGCCGCAGACTGATTTTTAAAAAAATCATTTATTAAATGTTGCCTACTAAGTAACTTTTGGGGGTGAGGAGACAGAGTAATGGGACAAAAGCAAAGATGAAAAACACACAGTTGTGCCCCAGTTTAGTGGGTGAACTTGACTTACACAAGGGAGCAAATGCAATAGAGAGTGATGGTAGGTGGGGCAGGAAGAGGGTGTGGGGTGCTGAAGGTGAGATGATTATGATGGAAATTAAGTTAACAATTATAATGGGGATAAGAGGGTTATTATACGTGGTGCTCTTAATGCCCATTGCAATGTATAGATGATTTACGGAGCATGACCCTGAGTGTGGAGGCAAGAAGAAGTCCCAAAAAAGGGTAAAAAAAAAAAAAAAAAAAAGAAAGAGTAAGGATATATTTGAGAAGGAGTGTTCTGAGATACAAGGGCCCAGAATCATGTACTTAGCTTTCTTCTAACTAAAGAAGAAGGGAATGGTATTGAGTGAGGAACAACTTCAAAAGAGTCATGAACTTCAGATTGGAAGTCAGTGAAATCAAATCTAAATCCTTCAGTAGCAATAAGCATGGTGTGATGATAATGAAAATAATAATGACTAAACGTATTGAGTGCTTCCTGTGTGCCATTTACTGTCATAAGCTATTATATGCATTGAATCTTTTAATCATCCTAGCAACCTGTGAGGTAAGTACTTTTCTCATCCTCCCTGTTTTACAGATACAGAAGTAGAGGTCCTGAAAGTTACTTTTCTCAAGGTTATAGACCTGATAGACCCTACTTAAAACGTCCATGCTCTACTGCTATGGAAGTTAATAGAAGGTTCATCTGTTGAAGGCAGGACTTTTTTCCTATCAGCATATGCTTTTTCTAGGATACTCTGGAGCTCATCCAAGACAATGGAGTCTTGAGGAGAAAGGCAAAAGCAACAACCTCTCCTCTTGCGTAAAACCATGGTCACAGGAGTATGGGGAGACAGTGGTGTGCAGCGGTTTAGTGCCTGTCTTTCGAGTCAGTGGAAATTGGACTAAACCTGCTCTGTTGCTTATTAGCTGACTGATTTGGGACAGTTTGCTTAGATTCCTCTGTGTCTCAACTCCTTCATGTATAAGCTGCAGAAAAGTACTATCTACCTTAATGTGGCTCCTATGAGGATTGATGCTATAAGATGGTGATTCTAAATTGGTGGCACACTGCCTGGTCCATAGTAAGAACTCAACAAGTGGTAGCTATTACCAATCAGTAAGAAATAGAGTATTCTCCCACCCATTTCCATTTTATGGCCACTTTTAATTTACCACTAATTACCTTTTGATGGCACTGGCATACAGCATTTAATTGACTGAAAAATTCCATTAATACTTCATAATGAAGTACACAAATTATATGGGGAAAACATTGTGGTGGTGTTCTAAAGGAAGGCCTACTTTTTCCTTCTTCAAATATCTAAAAATTGTGAGGATGACCATATCTCAATAACTTGGTAATTGTCAACAGTTTAATGTGAATGGGACCATTAGGCTCCTCATGAGTGAGCAATACAGTCATTTTGCAGTCTTACCTCTTTGTGTACTCCATCAAGGAAAGTGCTGTACTCTTAGTCATGTCCCTCTCTCCACAACTGCCATTACCATGTCCATCAAATCCTATCCTTGGGGTAATTTTTGTTTTGTCTTGTTTCAGATAGAGTTCACTGTTGCCCAGGCTGAGGTGCAGTGGTACAATCACAGCTCACTGCAGCCTCGAACTCCCAGGCTCAAGTGATCCTCCCACCTAGGCCTCTGAGTAGTTGAGACCATAGATATGTTCCACTGTGCCTGGGTAATTTTTATTTTTATTTTTTGTAGAGATGGGGTCTTGCTATGTTTCCTAGGTTGCTCTTGAACTCCTGGGCTCAAGCAATCCTCCTGCCTCAGCTTCCCAAAGTGCTGGGGTTACAGGCATGAGCCACCACACCCTGCCACTAAGGTAATTTTCGGATTCATGTCTTTGCTCAGCCACCAGCATTACTCTTAGGATGAGAGTGTTAGCACTCCTGGTAGGTACTCATGTCCTGTCCTTTGAACCTTAGTCACATTGCTGATTCAGCACACTTGGTGAAATGGTGACAACTGTTGAGACTTCTTTGTGAACACTTTCCACCATCTTTAATCCTCTTCATCAACATGTCCCTCTACCAGTGTCCTGAATGATGTCCTCAACTACATATCAATAGCTGCCTTCTCTCTTCCTCTGGACTGCCTTGAAGAAAGGTTAAAAAAAAAAAAAAAAAAAAAAAGTGCTCAGAGCCACTTATGGATTGCCAGTTCTTCTTTCTCAATGATCTTCAGTGACCTAAAGTCCCTGTGTCTAGGCCTTGAGCCCTTGCCATGGGCATTAACATTTCTTCTTACAAGGCTGAAGGGAAGGGGTCTAAAATGAACTTCCTGGCCATTGACATAAAGGGACTTTTTTCTACCCACTCTGTCTCTCACTCTTGCTGGTATTCAACTCCACCATTACTCTTAGATTTTTTTCACCTGTACTTCCTCAGCCTTTATTTCTCCTCTGTTTGCATTGAGGGTGTTTGTTCTTAGGTATTACTTTACATGTACCCTTACTAAGATGTATCAGTTATTATTGCCATTAAAAATATTTTCTGGCCAGATGTGGTGGCTCATGTTTGTGACCCTAAGACTTTGGGAGGCCGAGACAAGTGGATCGCTTGAGCCCAGGAGTTTGAGACCAGTCTACTGGTCATGGTGAGACGTGGCAAAACCCCACCTTTACAAAATAAAGAAATAAATACAAAAATTAGCCAGGCATGGTGGCCCATGCCTGTAGTCCCAGCTACTTGGGAGGCTGGGATGGGAGGATCACTTGAGTCTAGCAGGTGGAGGTTGCAGTGAGACAAGATACTACTATTGCACTCCAGCCTGGGTGACAGAGAGAGACCCTGTTTCCAAAAAAAAAAAAAAAATTCTGTTGTTCCAGAGTTCTATCTATACAAATTAATTATCTGCAAATTTGATAAGAAATTCTTAATCTCTCTTTTGAAGATAGAGACAACAATGTTTTCCATATTTCAGTTATTCATGTACAACACCTTCAAAACTTTTTGCTATATGTACATACCCTTGTACTTTTTGCTATGTGTACATACTCCTGTACTAAATGTATATACCCCTGTATGTACATACCCCTATATGTACATACCCCTGTACTTTTTGCTATATGTACATACCCCTGTACTAAACTGTTTGCTATATGTACATACTCCTGTACTGTTATTTACTTCATAAAGTCAAATGTTCCTTGGGGAGGCAAAATTGCTAACAGTGGAGAACCATGATGTGGTTCATGCATATGTGGGAGAACAATGTAGGTCTCCTTGCCTTAATGTTTACTCTTTGAGTACAAACTTCAGGCCAATATGACATGTAAAACCAGACTACACACATTGTTTATGGAGGCTGTCATGCTGTCATAGAAGGAGACCAAATAGGTTTGCTAAGATTTATCCTTCTTTTAGTCATATTGGTTTCTATGCAGTTCCTAAATCAGGGGTCTGTCATTCTTTTTTAGAGGGTCTAAAGAGGAGCTACCTTGTCACTCGCTTGAATATTCATCAGCAACAGAAGAGGAAGCTGATCCGGGGGGGCGGTGCTGCTGGCTGTCTGTAAGTCATACAAGGAGTAGATGGTTCACAGATCAGCAGATGCCACTGCCACTTTTATCTTGTCTGTGTGTTCTTCAGTTGTTCCTACGATAAGGCTTTTGCAAGGAACATAGTGCTCTTTCCCTTTCTATGGAAGTATACTTGTATGTGGATAAGTATCCTTGTATGCTAACTACTGTAAGAGAAGCACATACTCAGTCCTAAAAATAAAAAATAATATTTTGCTCAACTCACAGTTGGGAATGGGTTGGAGGGTCCTCTGATGCAGCTGTCCTTTAAATGTTTACTCAGGGATCTGAGCGTTGCTGCCTTTGACTATGTGGCTATGTCATCTTGAGCCAAGAGATCATGGAACATTATTTGGGACAGCAGGTATATAGTTCTGGTCAAAACTCTGAAGAAGGCATGTGAGTGATTACAATTTGTCAAATGCAGTGTTGGCCGGGCGCGGTGGCTCAAGCCTGTAATCCCAGCACTTTGGGAGGCCGAGACAGGCGGATCACGAGGTCAGGAGATCGAGACCATCCTGGCTAACACAATGAAACCCCGTCTCCACTAAAAATACAAAAAAATTAGCCGGGCGTGGTGGCGGCGCCTGTAGTCCCAGCTACTCGGGAGGCTGAGGCAGGAGAATGGCGGGAACCCGGGAGGCGGAGCTTGCAGTGAGCCGAGATCGCGCCACTGCACTCCAGCCTGGGCGACAGAGCGAGACTCTGCCTCAAAAAAAAAAAAAAAAAAAAAAAAAAAAAAAAAAAAAACAAAACAAATGCAGTGTTAAGTGACAACCTGCATCTGGACTCCTAGATAGCCAGTGTTGGATGGAATCTCCCTAATGTTGACTCTCTAGACCATTCGTTCTAGGGACCTGTCTGCCCAACTGGACTTCCTGCCATGTCTCATGGTGTCTCCCTGGTGTCTCCTCAACTGCAATTCCAAATCCCAGTCACTCTCTGTCTGCATCCCTCAGGTACACAGTTCTCTTCCTGGTCCTCTGCATGATGAGTTAAGGTAACTAGACCGGGTCAAACTTCTCCACTGGGATTACAAACTGTGATCCCAGACACTGAACCATGGCTTCCTAAAGTTATAAGCCCAGGTATTCCAACGAGACAGAATGTTGGAAAATGCTTTCTCATGTTAAATGTGATTAGGCAAATGAGAGAACATACTTTAAAAATAATAAGGTCTGAGAGAAATATTTTTTTTTTAATTATTATATTCCTGTTAGAAATGGTGTTATGGCAAAAATAAGGAGACTTTCTCTGTCAGCAAAACCCACTCCAGTCTTACTACAGTGTGGTCATCCTTGACAAAGGTGAAAAGGTGAGAAGAGTTTTGATTGTTTTCATTCTGAGGTTTATTGCCAGGTGTTTGAATATACTTAGTGGACTTACACAAAAACATTAAAAAACTTACAATATTTTGGTGAAGATAATGCAAAATAAAAATGTTAAAACAAACTAAAAAGTTGCATTTTGACTGTTTTCTGTTAAGAAGTGTTTTCTCTCCATGAGGAGGACAACATAATTTTTCTTCATTGCTTGTATTCATCATACCCGAGAAATATTATTGGTTACATTTTGTATCTTGATGAGTTTAATCAAGTACATTTGATGCTAGGCCAAATTGGGAAAGAAGCAAGATGTATCATCCAGCCATCCCATTCCTGTACTTTCTGCTATTCTTGTTGGTTCATGTTTTCCTCAGATGCAATTATTCTTAGGCTATATTGTAGGCTTGGGATACTACAGATCAAAGTTAATGGATTTGGTTCTTTTGTATTTCTCTGGTTGTTTGGGCAGGGATGGTGTTTTTTTGTTTTGTTTTGTTTTGAGACAGGGTCTTACTCTGCAGTCCAGGCTGGAGAGCAGTGGCATGATCTCAGCTCACTGCAACCTACCCCTCCCAGGTTCAAGTGATTCTTGTGCCCCAGCCTCCTGAGTACACTGAGCTGGGACTACAGGCATGAGCCACCACACTCGGCTAATTTTTCTTTTTGTATTTTATAGTAGAGATGGGGCTTCACTCATGTTGGCAAGGCTGGTCTCGAACTCCTGACCTCAGGTGATCTGCCTGCTTTGGGCTCCCAGAGTGCTGGGATTATAGGCGTGAGCCACTGCGCCCAGCCTGGACAGAGATTTTAAAGAGCAGGGTACTAGATGATGGTTGCATTTAAGCCTGGCTCCTCCCTTGCCTATTGATTTTGTTTTTACTGCTATTCAGGGAAAAAAAAATTCATCCAATGAAACTAATATCCACTGAGGTTTTAGGGGACTAATATGTTGCTTCCATTAGAAGAAAACTTTTTCATCTTTCCAGAAACAATAGTGATTTTGTTTGTAATGTTAAGCTATTTAGAAGAAAATGCAACTGAAAGCTTTAATTGCATATGTACGTACATGTAATCGAAACTAGGGTGCCTCAGAACACACTTGCCGGTGGAAGTTAATAATGGAGCAACAATAATCACCATAAAACTGTGTTTCTTTGAAGACACTTGGCCTGTCAATTTTGTCCTCAGTGATTCTGGGGTTCATCAGGTTATCCTTCTTCTGCACATGTGTCCTTGTGACCAGCAGTCCTGCTGTTGCCCTGACTGCTCATTCTGCTCTTGAAGTCAGTGAAGCTCTCTGAGGCCTAACAGCCTTGTCATCTTCTGATGTTATGAGACTCCTAATGTTTTCACATGCTCTAGGTACAAGCCCCAAGCGAAAAACGTCCTCTTCCCCCTGTCATGGGTGCATATATTCGAAGCTTTGGAATCTTGCTCTTTAGTGAAACAGATGCTGCAGTGCGTTGAGTGGTGACTTGCCAAAATGTTTGTTTATATCCTGACTCCTGAAACCTATGAATGGGGCCTTGTTCTGGAAAAGAGTCTTTGTCAATGTATTAATAATTAATGTAACTAATAATGCAGTAATTATTAATTACTCAGTGTAATTAAGGATCTCAAGATGAAATCATCCTGAATTATTTAAGTGGACCCTAAGTTCAATGACAGGTAGGTGTCCTTGTAAGAGACAGAGGAGGAAGAGACATAGACAAAAAAGGGGAAGGCTATGTGACAATAGAGACAGAGATTGGGGTTAGGTGACCACAGGCCAAGAAAGGCCTGGAGCCGTCATAAGCTGGAAGTGTCCAGGAGGGATTCTTAGAGTCTTTGGAGGAAGTGTGACCCTGCCGCCTCCTTGATTTCAGACTTTTAAATTCCAGAACTGAGAAAGAATTTTTTTTTTTTTGTTTTAAGACACTGAGTTTGTGGTAATTTGTTACAGCAGCTAATTAGGCACATAATACAAATATACTTTTCAGACTTTCATTCAACCACTTTTCTCTGAGACTCAATATCAATTCCTGGGGATTGGGTTTAGGACAGTCTACATGACAGACTGTAATATACTCAAAATCAATCCTCAGTCAGATGTTGACTCAACCTTAAACCACACTATGTGCCTCAGCTTTCTCTTCCTTTGGGTTGAAATTTTTTCATATATTTTTTTTCTCCTCAGGGACTTCCCCAGAGCCTGTGACAGACTGGATGTCACACATGAAGTGGGTTATCGGCAGCCATGTTCCTTTGCTTCTGGTCATAATGTTAGGTTGGTGCAGAAGTTGTGGTTGCTGCCATTACTTTCAATGGCAAAAAACACAATTTCTTTTGCACCAACCTAATAAGTTCAGAGGTAGACACCTGACTCACACCTAGTCATCTGATGGGGATGGTGGTATTGAAACCCAGAGCAGTGGGTGGATGAAGCTGTCATATGTAAATTTGGAAATGGGTATGGCCATGTTTCATGTAGTATACCGAGGAAGAGAGGAAGTGTGTCTGTAGAGAGAAAAAAGAATACAGGTAAGAGGAAGCAGGTCCCCAGCGTGATCCCTTTCCTGGTTCTTTCTCAAGAGCATGGCTCTTAGTTCCCCACCAAGAATATAACACATTTGCATTTTTTTTTCTTTTTTGCTTAAATAAAGTAGAGTTTGTTGGTATGTGTCATGAAAGAGTCCTTAGGGAAAGCAAATCCAACTTCTGGGCTCCCCAGTCCTTCCTACAAGCACTGAGACTCACACCTGGTCCCTGCCATCTAGCACTTTGTAGGTACAAGGCACTCTGATCCACATTATCTCATCCCAACCTTGTGTGGGAGGGTGACCTTTGAGACATGGACAAAGGAGATTTGACCCATCCTTAACATTTAAAGGCACTGGACTTAGAGAGGATGACAGGGGCTCTGGAATCCCAGTGCTTCCTGATCAGTTCTATTCTATTTAAAACAAATTAACAACCAAAGCAAGACTAAACGGTCCCAGCAGGGTCTGAATATGAAAGATTCTTCAGCATAGAAGGTTCAGAGCAGAAGGAATAATGGAACAAGTGTATTCTGTGACTACATTCAGGGCAGACAGTGGGAAGGAGGGAGTTGGAGGAAAACAGAATTGCCCAGTCTGAGAACTATTAAGGGCCTCCAGCCCCGGGAAGGATGGATGACAAGGGAGCACCAAAGAGGTAATTGGGCCCCTGATGTGAGGAACAGTCACAAATAAGCCGACAAAGCCACACATAAGCCTAAAGCATCCAGCAAGGATTAAGCCCCATTAGCTAACCTAGTAGCATAGACATAACCTGTTAGAAGACAGTTTTACTTTAACCCATGCATTGTCTGTACCAGAAAATCATAAATAGAAAGCGGGCTTTGTAGGTCTACATATTTTAGATTTCAACATTTTCAAAAGAGTTTGGGAGAATAAATAGTGAATATCAGAGAGGACTCTTGTGATTCCTGTCATCCTCCTCATTTTCAAACCTCATTCAAATTTTCTGGGTTTTTTTCATAATAATTATCAGTCACTACTCTCTCTGCTGCAGCCTATTTTTCTCTCTAAGCTTTTGATTTTTATCTGCTTTTTCCCAGCAGAAACAATTTTCAGGTGTGTGAGGCCAACTACAATTGAAAATCCACCCAATGGTTCAGTTATCATTTAACTGATATTTTATCGAGCAACAAGTAGGTGCCAAGCGTTGTTCTAGGAGCTCAGGACACACAGTGAACAAACATTTCTGCCTTTTTGGAGCTTACATTATAAAGCAGGTGAAAAGGAGAAAATGTTATGGGAGAAAATAGAATAAGAGAAGGGCTGAGGAGCATGGCTTGCAAGTTTCAAAAGATTGGTAGTGGTGATTATTATTTTTGGTCCATCTCCTGGCTGCTGAAGTTTTCTCTTTGGCTCATCCTCAATCCTAAATACTTCAGGACAGGCACTGTGTCCCTTATTTTAGGATTCCTGATTCAGTTAGTTCATTAAAATTGAGATAATCCTTGCTAAGAGCCCAGGATTAGAAATTTAGCCCATTAAAAAATACTAAGCCATGAGGATAAAACATATTATATGTGTGTTACCTACTTACATCTTTAACTTATTCCAATGCCTTGTTGAATAAAAGGACAGCCTTCTTTCTTCTTTTTCATATCAGGATTTACATTAATCATGGCGCCTACTTGTCCTCCATTCACTTCATTAGGAAAATCATAGGGATGGAGGAGGAAAAGTCAATCTTCCATAATCAGCCTGGCTGTTTCTGACATTTTTAGGAGAAACAAAAGGAATGCAATTATTATTATTATCTATTTTTTCAGAAATGCAAAGAGAATTTTTTATTTATCCTCTGTGACACCCTTCTTGTTTTCTCTGCCTTCTGAAGAGTTGACATCAGTGGGGAACTTCATTTGAAGTCAAGCAAATCAATCTTTTATTGAGATTTCAGGATCCAAACTTGCATAAACTGCTTCATTCAGACAGCTTTTCTGCCTTTGTTGAGTTTTAATCTTGCCCTGTAGGACCAGCTACACAATTTTTGGGGCCCAGTGCAAAATGAAGTATGAGGCCCTTGTTCAAAATTAAGGATTTTGAGATGGCAGCAGCAGAGCGTTAAACCAAACATAGGGGTCTGCTGAATGGAACATGAAGCTTACCCTGCCTCCTATTCCTGTTTTTGAATCAGGTGTTTATTTGCTTTAAAATTCGCAGGAAAAATCCAATCCAATCAAAATATATGGTGAAACTTTTCAGCCTTTATTTTATGAGAGAAACATTTTAGTTACATATAAACTGAGACAGAAAACAGACAAAGGATTTACTGGATGTATAAAATTGAGAAAGCAGAGGCTTTTTTTGTTTAATATAAGTATGTAATTAAAAGAAAAATTCTTAAAAATAATTCATCTTAGAAATAATCTTGAGAGTATAACTTGAACACTTTCTTATTAAATACAATAATAGCTAAATTATAATCAGCTTAACCAGGCTTCCCTGGTCTGCATATCATGTTCACATTCCAGGAAACATTATGAAATAGGGAAATAGAATAAGCCAGATTTTCAGGGCTAGTATTTGGAGACAAGGGAAGTGAGGAAAATTTTCATTTTGGAAGACTGCCATGGGAATCATCTATTTAAGGTAAGTTTTCGGGCTCATAATTGCAGTGATCTTGCTCATCATCATCATTATTATATGATTTGTATTTAGGAATATGTCATACACATTACATGATACATTTAACTGTATACCATACGTCATGTAATAATGATAGGATGTCACTATCACCATTTATATTTAGGGATGTATCACTATTACATGATGTATAGTATGTCCATTGAAGCAAATACTCACCTTTGGCACTATCTGAGGAAAACTGCCAAAGGGAACTAAATTTGTATTGAGCAGTTCTGATCTGAGAGAAAGGTGCAGGGACACATACTACTACATGCACCTAGGTGCACACGCACTACTCATACTTAATACACATCATATTTTAGAGCAGGGCTTGACAAATATGGCCATCAGATCAAATCTGACCTGCAGCCTGTTTTTATAAATAATGTTTTATTGGAACATCACCATACCCATTTGTTTACTTGTGTCCATAGTGTCTTTGCACTGCAAAGGCAGAGTTGAGTAGTTGCTGTGAATTCCACACAACCTTTTAGGATAATAAATATCTTAGAATATTTACAGAAGAAAGTTTCCTGATCCCTTGTTTACCATCATTTAACTGCTGAAATATTTTTCTAGTAAATTATTATGCCTATAAAATAAATAATAAAAGATACATTGTTTACATATATTCCTATTTATACATATATATCTCAAGGCAATGATTATTATAGTTTAATTGGCATAAAAACAATATTGAGAAAAGTTATTTTTCCCTAATTGTAACAGACAGGACTATATTGCTCTGTATTCCTGACATGATTGATTTGGTTCCCCGTTTGTCTTCTTTAATATGCAGGGCTACCAGGAGGTTAAACAGTTGTATATTTCCATTTAAAATTTCCATAATCATTTTTTGTGTGTGTGTGTGAAAACCTAAAAATTGTGGTAACTTACCTGGAGACCTTGGGGAAACCATTTTGCTTTGATTTTTCCAATCACTCATAGTAAATCAGCTACTGAATATATTTCCCTGTTAGGAGGTTTTTTTTTTTTTCACAGTTTCAAAATTATGTGATTTACTTACTGATAACAGGGAATGAATTTAAAAGAGCAGTTTAAAAAATGAACAAAAATGCCAAGAATGTAACATAGAATTTAATTTTTCAGCAGGTATTATTTACTTACTAAGATAAACCAGTCACTTTACTTTCATAGATCAAGTTTAAACCATACACACAGTAAGAGAGGTGAGCATATTTTCTCAACCAAAAGGTAAAGGGGGTGATTGTGGAGACAGTGTGTGTAGACTCACAAGGTCTCTGGGAGAGAATTATTTGAATTGGTGACTTTAAGGAAACCTTGGGATTGGAATCACCGCTTGGTATTTATATATTCCTCCAGGTAAATTTATATCACCCCTCCTTGCCTCTTAGAAAGATTATTTTTATTGCCGGGCATGGTGGCTCACGCCTGTAATCCCAGCACTTTGGAAGGCCGAGGCGGGCGGATCACGAGGTCAGGAGATCGAGACCATCCTGGCTAACACGGTGAAACCCCGTCTCTACTAAAAATGCAAAAAATTAGCTGGGCGTGGTGGTGGGCACCTGTAGTCCCAGCTACTCGGAGGCTGAGGCAGGAGAATGGCGTGAACCCAGGAGGCAGAGCTTGCAGTGAGCCGAGATCACGCCACTGCACTCCAGCCTGGGCAACAGAGCAAGACTCCGTTTCAAAAAAACAAGAAAAAGAAAAAAGAAAAGAAACATTATTTTTATTAAGCACAGAATAGTTATCAAAGAAATCAAAGAATATTTATTACATAAAGTATAAAACATGATAATATTCACTATTTAAATTAGGGAAAAGAACAGTGCCATTGGCTTTGACATTTCCTATGTGCCCTTCCCCATCTCAGCCTGGTCTCCCCTCTCTCTCAGAAGCAACCAATATTCTAAATGTTGTTTCTCACCCCTTTCTGCCCTTTTAATGTATTTATTGTTTTATGGTTCTAGGAAATTTTATCACATCTATAGATTCATGCAACCGTGGCTATAATCAGAATCCAGTACTTTTCCATCATTGCAGATAAATTCCTTTATGGTACTTCTAAAGAGCTATACTCTGCCCCAACCCTAAGCCCTGGCAACCACAGATCGGTTCTTCATCACTATAATTCTGTCATTTTCAGAGTGGATTGGCTTTTTTACACTCAGCATAATGTCACTGGGGTTCACCAAAGCTGTTAGTGTGTGAATAGTGTGCTTTATTTCTGAGTGGTGTTCCATTGTGCTATAGCATTATAAAAAGTACTATGGTTTATTTATCCATTCACCCTTGAAGGACATTTGGGCTTTTTTTCCCCCTAGTTTTTGTCTATTACACATAAAGCTGCTATCAAAATTCAAATTCACATAACACTTTTTTGTGTGGAAATGTAAGTTTTCATTTCTTTAGGATAAATACCTAAGAGAGCAATTTCTGGGTCATATGATAAGAAGATACTGAACTACTTTCCAGAGACACTACATTTTACATTCCCATCAGCAGTGTACTAGAGGTATGATTGCTCTACATCCTTGACAGCACTTGTTATTATCAGTATTTTTTATTTTAGCCATTCTAATAGGTATCTCTAATAGGTAATATAGAGGTGTCTCATTGTAACTTTAATTTGCCTATCCCTAGTGGCTAATGACATTGAATATCTTTTCCTGTGTCTGTTTGCTATCTGTATACAGCTATTCCCCTGTATCTACAGTTTCACTTTTTGCAGTTGACTGCAGTTTGAAAATAGTAAGATATTTTGAGAGAAAGAGACCAAATTCATATAAGCTTTTAATGCTCTATTATTATAATTGTACTGTTTTGTTATTAATTTTGTTAATTTCTTTCTATGTCCAATTTATAAATTAAACTTTATCATAGGTAGGTAAATATAGGAAAAAGTCATAGAATGCAATCAGCCTTGTATCCACAGGTTCTGTGTCTGTGGGTTCAGCCAACCATGGCTTGAAAATGTAGTTAGCTCTACAATGGTTGCCTCTGTAATAATATACAGATGTTTTTCTTGTCATTTTTTCATAATCTATACCAACTAACAACTATTATCATAGCATTTATAATATATTAGGTATTATAAGTAACCTAGAGATAATTTAAAGTATATGGGAGAAGGCACATAAGTTATATGACAAATACTGGACTATTTTATATAAATGAATTGAGCATTTGCAGATTTTACTAGCCACAGGGTGCCTAGAACAAATCTCCCATGGACACTGAGGGACAGTTTGTATGGGGACTCTTGGAATTTATCCTGTGCTGATAACGAGAGACTATGGTATACTCACTGGCAAAGTTTTCATTCAAATCTTTGACTTGTTTTTTAATGGGATTTTACATGAAAATAATGCTCAAAATCATTAGTCATCTAGTGTTGCGGGAAGTCAGGGACCCTGAATGGAGAGATCGACTGGAGCGCGGCAGAGGAACATAAATTGTGAAGATTTCATGGACATTTTATCAGTTCCCAAATAATACTTTTATAATGTTTTACGCCTGTCTTACTTTAATCTCTTAATCCTGTTATCTTTGTAAGTTGAGGATGTATGTCACCTCAGGACCACTGCGATGATTATGTTAATTGTACAAATTGATTGTAAAACATGTGTGTTTGAACAATATGAAATCAGTGCACCTTGAAAAAGAATAATAACAGCGATTTTCAGGGAACAATGGAAGACAACCATAAGGCCTGACTGCTTGCGGGGTTGGGCAAAATACAGCCATATTTTTCTTTTTGCAGAAAGCCTACAAACAGACATGCAAGTAGGGAAGATATCACTAAATACTTTTCCTAGCAAGGAATATTAATAATTAATACCCTGGGGAAGGAATGCATTCCTGAGGGGAGGTCTATAAACGGCCACTCTGAGTGTCTGTCCTATGTGGTTGAGATAAGGACTGAGATATGTCCTGGTCTCCTGTTGTACCGTCAGGCTTACTAGGATTGGGAAACTCCATCCTGGTAAATTTTTGGTCAGACTGGTTCTCTGCTCTTGAACCCTGTTTTCTGTTAAGATGTTTATCAAGACAATACATGCACTACTGAACATAGACGCTTATCAGAAGTTCTGCCTTTTGCCCTTTGTCCTGTGTCCTCAGAAGCATGTGATCTTTGTTCTGCTTTTTGCCCCTTGAAGCATGTGACCTAGTCCCTGTTCATACACCCCCTCCCCTTCTGAAACCCTTAATAAAAACCTGCTGGTTTTGTGGCTCAGGTGGGCATCACGGTCCTCCTGATATGTGATGTCACCCCTGGTGGCCCAGCTGTAAAATTCCTCTCTTTGTACTCTTTCTCTTTATTTCTCAGCCAGCTGACACTTATGGAAAATGGAACCTATGTTGAAATATTGGGGGCGGGTTCCCCCGATAATCTAGGGAAATGCAAATTATAGGGAATTAACACTACATATCCACTAAGAAGACTCATATTGAAAAGACTTAAAATACAATGTTGATGAAGATATGGAGCAACTAGAACTTTAATGCACTACTGGTGGGAATGTGAAATGGCTCAAGCACTTTTGAAAACAGTATAACAATTTCTTATACAGTTAACCATACAACCAGAAATGAAAACATATGTTTGCACAAAAATGCCCATACTGCTTTTATTCAGAATTGTCAAAGCCTGGAAACAAGCCAAATATCCATCAGCATATGAATGAAGAAACAAATTATAGTATTTTTTGTACAATTGGGTACTACTTAGCAATAAAAAGGAATAAATTACTGAAACATGCAAAAACTTGGATGAATATAAAATACATTATGCTGAATGAAAGAAACCCAAACTAAAAGAATATATATTTTTATCATTCCTTTTATAGGAAAGCCTATAGTAGATAAAACTATAGTCCCTAAAAATCAGGATGGGCTGGGAGAAGAAATGGGGAGTCTCAACAAAGAAGAATGAGGACATTTTTGTGACTAATGGAAATGTTCTGAATCTTGATTAAGATGGTCGTTACCCAGATGTGTACATTTATCTGAACTCATTGAATTGTACATTTAAAATTGATACATTTTATTTATATAAATTATGGCTCAATGGGGTGATTAAAAACACAAGAATATTTTCAAAGTTATTTTTGGGATGAAGTGTTATATTACATAATTATGAGGCAGTCTAATTTTTCTTCATTTACAGATACATTTTCATTTCTGCCTAGATTCTGAAAAGATCTTTTTCTTCATTTTTGTAGATTAGTACATATTTACATCTGAATCTCTTTTCATGAGTTTTGTTGGTGCTTTCATAATGCCTTCAATCTGAAAGATCTGGAAAGTTGTATTTTTTTTTGCTCTCTATTTTTTTTCTTCTCTTTCTCCTTCCTCTGTTGCTTATTTTGTTCCAGTAATTTTGATCTCTCCTCTTGAAACATTATATATTGTTGTTTAACTCTCCTCTATTCCCATGTTTTCTAATTTTTTTTATCTCTCTGCCTTTCTGAGAACTTCTTAAGTTTCTTCACACTGACTCCATTTTCCTGAGATCCAAAAATGCTTCTTACACTAGCACTGAAGTATATTTTAATTGTGAATTACAGCTTCAGTTTCTTTATAGCCTTTCCTTGTCTTATATTGCTACCTTTTATTTTCTCTTGAATTCTTTCATCATGGCTTTTACTCCATTTCTCCAAACACAACACTTCTTTCATTCATTTATTTCTATAATTTTATTCCGGTTGCTCATCAGAAATAATTTTGAGAGTGGTTCCTTGTGTCCACTGAAATTTTTTTGGTGCATACAACAGAAAATGATTCTAAATTAAAGAAGAAGAAACATGTTCAATGGCTTACACAACCAGGGGGACTGGAAGGAGCCAAAGTAACAGGCTGATGGTAGGAATCACGCACTATTGTAGTGATGAAAAACTCCAATCCCTCTTCAAGACTAAAATGCCAGACAGGGGTACCTAGTTTATCTCAATTGAGTCAAATAACTGCCACTTGGCTAGGAACCAGCAGAACTTCCCAAATACAGTCTCAAGGTATTGTTTCCAATAGAAAAATATTAATTCCTCAAATATAAAAAGATCTGTTAGGAAAGGAAGTAGGTTTTTGGTCACCAAACCCAAAAGATATCCATTATAATCTTCTTCTGAATTATTAGGATGGTATTTCTCTCTCATTGTCCTGATGTATATCTTCTTACATATCTTGCTTCTCTTGTTTTTGCTGTTTTCTTGTTTATTCATCCTGGAATGAGGGGAGATCTCTGCAGACCCAGTATTTGCCAGTGGTCATAGTAAAGGTCTCTTCTCCTGTGTTAATCCCATTTGATTCATTGATAACCTTATTCAGCAGGGTGGATGAAAATTCACACTCCCCAGAATGTAGTGCTTTGAGGCTTTAAAAAGACTTCCACTCTTTTACATTTTTGGACGAATTTACAGGAATTAAACTTATCAAGATGGAAAGTGACACAGCTCCTTCCTCCCTTTACTCCTGTTTTATTGTTATGGTGGAGTTGAAACTGTCTAGTGAATATAACAGGATTTCTATTGGGATGCTTTTCTCTAGCCACCTCTTATAGCAGTGGGACTGTGGCTGATGATTCTAAATGGTACAGGGCTGGGTTACTGAGTTGGAGGACAGGCAGAAGAGCAGCCCAAACAGGGGAGTATGTCTAGTTCCCTTCAGGCTGCTGTGTCGGCTTGTTTTCTGCTGCTAAAGCCTGTGTCAGTTGCCCAAGATTAATCAAAGCTTACTTGTAGGTTTTGTATAAGTAGATCTTTCTTATAATTTTTAAGTATTTTTTTTTAGTGTCACTATGTGTTTTTTATGTTTTAGTGATTTTATAGATGCTTTATCAGAATATTAGAAGAGATATCAATAACCACCATTTATCACAGATTCTATTTATTAAAGTAGATAGAATATGTATAGCAGAATATGCATTTATCACATATTCTATTTATTAAAGTAGCAACATATTTAAGCATTTGGTATTTAAAGAGTCCCTTGTTTGTTTTCTGTGCCAATTAGAGGTACCTTCAGGATTGCAAAGGAAGATGGGAAATGAAAATGTTTCTCTATGGGAGCCTTTTGGAGTTTGCCTACTTTTTCTCACTTCTACCTTGGCTAGCACTTTTGCTGATTCATTCAGGAAATCCTTATCCCCAGACAGGCCTGTGGTCAGTTCTCCTGGAGGCTGATCGCCATCCACAAGTGATTGGACTCCAAGTTGGGAGAGACATTTATTTTTTCAAGAATAAGGATTTAAGAATTTATTTTAGATACATTCACAAAATTACTTCAATCAAATGCATGTTTGTGCCATTGTCTTCCTTATAATGGTATTAAAATATGTTCTATTAAACATTAGAAGTCTGATTTTTTTTGAATAAATATAATTTCTATAGAGGTTTATCACAATAACTAGGGCTATTTATGAAACTGCTGCTGCAAGGGCAAAAAAAAACAGGCTGGCACACTCATACCAAGGTGGATGAGAGAACAGCAAATGAACAAAGTGAAAAGGCCAGTTTTTCTATTTTCCTTGACTATTCAAAAGTATCTAATATAATTTGTTCCAGTGCTGAGGACAATCAGAATCTGTATCTCTAAACTCTTTAACTGAAGTAAGCTCTAAGCAAAGGAAAAAAGACAAGGTATAACTCAGAGAAAAATTTAATCCATTCATCAAAATTAAGCCACATGAATAAAGCTAGGTATGCAGAAGACAGAAAATGTATTTCATTTTTATCTTTTTCTCCAAGTTGAAGTCAAATGCATGGGAAAAAACTCAGTGCATTTCATTTCTGATGCTTTTGAGGTCTTTTCTTGAAACTGCAAATTATTGCTTTGCATCTTAACATCAAGCTCTAAAAGTGATTGTTGTTTATTCTGGAAGTTCAGTTTTTTAAAATTCCTTCTTGTCAAAGAGGAATAAATCCTGACAGGCAGATGACAAGAACCAGCGCTCTTTTTTATCGCAAAGGGTCTGTAAAATAAAAATGATCCTGAGTAAAAAAAGAGACTTTATTAAAAACATCTTATTATGGCATTCAGCATATCACTTTGGAGGGCTAGTTAGGTGGCAACCATATTGGAGACCTATTATTGTTTCTGAACAATAGTAAATATCAAGATAATAAGCATTTCACTTAGTAATATAATATAATAATAATAATATGATATAATAATATTTCACTTGGAAGAAGTCAAATGTCCTGAAGGTTTTTCTGAGTTGACTGACATCTGACAGGGACTCCCTAATCCCTTCCCTGTAAATAACTGCCTGTGATCTCAGGGTTTTAACCCTGCATTTGTCTGCTTTTTGTGAGCTTCTCAATAGAAAGATGCTATCAAGTGTGTGTGTGATATGGGAATTGGCTCACAAAGACAAGGTTGTGCAGGGTTTATGTAACCATGTGTTTTCATAAAGTCTACAACTGCAATATTCAGGCAGAGAGATAAGAACAATTTTTCTTAAAGAAGAATATCTTATTATTTTGTGAAAACTCTTGGAAATCTATGAACACTAAGGCCAAATTAAATGAAACAAATACTTCTTATGTTGGTTTTATTTTTAGTCTATTATTTCAAGTGGCTTTTGAAAGCCCTCTGCTTCATTTGAAAGCATTCCTTTGGCCATGGCACATGAGAGGGGGAAGACCTATTACAAAAGAGAATAAAAATTACTTAATCTTAATTCATAAAATCTTAGATTAGAAGCAACCTTTGAGATCGTCAGTCTAATCTCTTTCTGAAGATAATCATCTAGCCTCACTTGAGCATTTCTAGCGATTAGAAACTCATTATGTTTTAGAGAGTCATTCTCTTTGGGGAAATTACTAGAAGCTCTTTCTTATCTTGAGATTAAATCTGCATACCTGTAATTTCTACATCTCAGAGCAATACAAAGAAGATGATTAATCATTTCATTTAAAAATAGTTATCTTAGGACTCTTCAAATGTTTGAAGAAAGTTTTCAGGTTACCACCTGAGTCTCCCCCTCAACCTATTTCCCAAGGTTAGACATATTCACTTCCTTTAACCAATTCTCAGAGAAAAAAGTTTTCAGTTTTCAGAGTTTTATCAGACCAGTCACCTCTGCACGAAATGACAGTATCTCTCTACAAATTCCAGCTTGTTTTGGCCAAGTAAGATGACTTTAAGGAGTCTCAACCCTGCCAATGCATTTGAGTTGCCTGGAGAAACTTGACAAATTTTACTTCCTTTGTAGACATTTGATTTCAGTTGATATGGGATGAGACCTTGAAATTAGAATTTTTCAATGTAAAAGAAATAAAACCCCTTCTACTGAAATCATCTGAGTTCCAGGCAGGGCTTTAGAAGTGAGAGCTAGTTAATAAATGTATGAACACGCCCAGCTGAATTTTGAGCAGGCTATCTAAGCATTTCAGGAGAAGATGATATTTACCATTTACCAAGCACTTCCACAAAGCCTGGCATCAGGCTAAGTGTGAACTAATTTAAATACAAAATAATAAATAAGAACCTGAGGCTCAGAGCAACTAAGTGACATGACCAAGATGATATTGGCCACAACAAAGAGGCAAGGAGATTTCAGACTGGGCTGTAGAGACCTTGAGCCAAGCTCCTTTGGATAAACTTGTTTCGCTTCCATTACTGGCTCTCCTAGAACAAGGGCCTGAAATGGAAATGGTGACTGTTAGACTACAAGATTCAGTTGTGCTTAGGCTGCTTCCAAGCCTAGTGTGAGAGAACACTGAGTGAGGCCCTTTGCTATCCAGATTACTGAGGCAGTCCTGGAGTGGGTGGGCCTCTCCCACTAGTGCCTTTGCCCTGCATCCTTGCCTAACAAGCATCCTGAATACAAGAGGTAAAACTAGGGTGGAGGAGAGTGCTGTTCAGAGGCTGAGTGGCCTGGCCACAAGGACATTTAGCACAGAGGAAGCCTGTAGGATTTGGTGACAGTTCCTACCATGCCTTCATGTTCATTCTCCTTCAATACTTCAAACTAGAGCAGCAGGCCTTTCTCCAAGTATGTGAGGAAAAAAATGGGATAGATACTTAGAACTGAGTAAAGAAACAGATCAATCTGACATACTGAACATTCATTCCCAGGATCCTTATACAGCTGAAGAACTATCCAGTACATATATATCAACTATGTTAAATACTATTCACCACGGTCTGACCATCCCACACAAACCACTTCCTCAAGACATGTCCTTCATCCCCAGAATCCCAAGCCCCGTGCAGGTTCTCATGGAGCTTTTTTCGTAAGAACAGTCATGAGAAAGCTTGGAGTCTCTGGAGGACCATTTTGTTTTACTTACTTTTGTCATGTTGTTTTAAAAAGAAGAAAAAAAACTTTGCCTTTTTGGGTTCATCTGAGTTTGAGTTTTAGGTGATTACTTTAGCCTATGAACTTGTAAGCATTCAGGGACTGGATTAAAATCCTGCCTGTTACTTATAAATATTGACACTGACAGGTGAGAAGTAGTGACCTGTTTATGAAACGGGTTTTGTTTTTAAGTCTGTCCAGGGGCAGACTTGAGTCAGATTAAACCTGTATCTCACTAAAACTTTAGTCATAAGAAATATGTATTGTTTTCTTAAGAGTTTGCTCATTGACTATTTTAGTTTCAGTTCCCCTGGAAGTAGACCTTGAGTCAACAATTTGAGTGCAGAAGTTATTTGGAAGTCAAGGAACACTGGCTTGGGCAAGGGGAATTGATATAGGGAAGGAAAGAGAAAATAACAAGTGAATTATTAGGCCACCTCTCACAGTGGGGTAGCATAATTGCATGGAGAAAACCTAGAAAGGTAGTGTAAAACACAAGTCTTAGAATTATCCTGCCAAGGAGTAAAGGAGAAGGGGTATTTATGCCTCCACATCCATTAGTCATTGGACAGGGACTTCCTCTGGTAGTTCTCACGTCTACTCTTTAAAGATGCAGAGGCTGGCTGGTGGAAGCCTGGTTGGGCACGCATGAAAATAATATGTGGGTCAGAGGAAATTTGAGGGAAACACATTAGACACGTTAAATGTGATAACTAAGAGAAATAAAGGAGTTTGCTGCATCTGGAAAGAGAGATATAAGCAAAAAAAGTTATAAAAATTTTGTTTGTAATTTAAAAATTAATGTTTTCTACAAGTCTTCAATCAATTTTTTTTTCTTAAGCCATTATTACCAGAACAGTACATAATTTTCTGGAAATATAAATTAAAATGGGTTTTGGTTCATACTCATCTCTAGAGATTTTTGAATACTGAGTCTCTCTTCCAAAATATTTATTATTTCTCCCAAGCTAATGTTAATTTAATTCAATCTCTGTGTATGTACTTAATGTCTAATTTGTACCCAGCACAGTGCTTGCCACTTACTAAAGAAGCTTAGAGTGAGAATCTAAGTGTTTTGATATCAACATATTGCAATTTTAAAATTTTAAACTAGGTATATCCAGGTGTCCAAAGGTGCGCATATGACCATTGTGACAGATAAAAGATAGCCACAAATTTTTTGACATTTCTCTATTGAGAGGTGGGTTTGTGTTCCCTGTCCTTTAGTTCTGGTTGGGTTCTGTGACTGCTTTGATTAATAGAACATGGCAGAAGCGATGCTGTGCCAGTTTGCAGGTCCTAACCATATGGTTCAGTGCCAGCAGCTTCTACTTCTGATATCTGGAAATGCTTATACTTGCAGTACATTTCTCTATTGAGAGGTGGGTTTGTGTTCCCTGGTTGGGTTCTGTGGGTTCTGGTTGGGTTCTGTGACTGCTTTGATTAATAGAACATGGCAGAAGCGATGCTGTGCTAGTTTGCAGGTCCTAACCATATGATTCAGTGCCAGCAGCTTCTACTTCCGATATCTGGAAATGCTTATACTTGCAGTGTTTTCTCTGGGTGATCCACCTGCCAGGATGTGAGACTCCAAAGCCACCTGATGAAGCCTTGTGTAGGTGCCCCTATCGGTAGCCACAGCTGAACTCCCAACAGATAGCCAGGATCAACTGCCAGCTATAATAACAGTCCATTTTGAGTACCGAGCCCAGTCAAGACTTTCCATGACTGCTTTGCCAGCTAATATCTGACTATAATCTCAGGGACAACCTGCATGAGCCCAGTCCACTGACAGAACCATGAGAAATAATAAAAGCAATTTTGTTTTAAGTTACTGAATTTTTCATTGAGGGGTAGGGTTAGTGGGGGGAATTGTTACACTGTAATAGATAAGTGGAACATCTATTTCGGTTTTAGGGATGGTTTCTTAGAGTTGTAAGAATGTCACTTATATAAGACCTTCTTACAGTACACAAGAAGTTCACTTATTTTAAGTTAGAGGATGAGTTTGAGTTATCCAAAAAAGAAAGTTAAAGAAAATCATAAGAGCAAAGAGAGCCTGATATGTTCGGGAAAATGCAAGCAATTTAGCTTTACTGAGACTAAAATGATAATAAAGAAAGCTAGAATATCGGGTCCGTTGTTCAAAGGTTTCTATGTACTATGTTGAGGATCTGGTGCTGAGTCTTCTAAGTGGTTCTAATTTTTCTCAGAAAGTTAACAGTCTTAAGTTTTCAACTAATTGGATAATCATGAACTCAGGGGTTCATCCAAGTTGTCTCCAAATATGTTAATCAGCTTTGATCAGGCTCATTCATTCATTCATCCAAAGATTTATTGAGCTCTTACTAGGTGCTCGGTGTTAAAAGGATCAGAAAACCAGTAAGTCGTATTTCCTTTCCCTCAAATGCTTAGAGTGTATTTGATATTTAAATGTACAGAAAAAGTTTAAAAAAGACAGAGTCACAGAAGATACATGGAAAATTATACCTTCTGAATGCTCCAGGAGTTAAGAGAACAAAACATGATTGTGGATTCCCACCCAAGAGGGTGTCCTTGAGCAAACAGACTCACTTCCTAATGTGCACAAAAGCCAATTGCAATGGCAGTGGCTTTTGAGAAAAGAAAAGCTCTATTGCAAAACCAGCCAGTAAGAAGACAGTAGTCAAGATCAAATCTGTCTCCCAGGTTTAGGGTCTGGGGCAAGTTTTAAGGAATCAGAGGGAAAGGGAAAGGATTTAGGGATGTTGGCTTGGCAGGGTCTGATTGGAGGGCTTCAAATTTGACCATTTATGATAAGGCATACTGAGGTGGATTTTAGCCCCAGATCTTCCAGGCCAATGGACACCTTGCTTCTGAAAGAGCTCTTGTGTCCAGGTTCTGGTCATGTCCCAGTCTTGGCTCTGAGGAGAGAAATTGCTGGTCCTAAGTATTGTTAGAGACCAAGGCTTTTTGTATTGTCCAGGCTACATGACTTGTTTTTGGCTCTGTTACACCTACTAGGCAACTCAACATTTTGTTATCAACAGAGTAGGCTAAGTTTGGGCGGGTCCCACAGTTACAAAGGGACTGTGGTTATTTATATCTTGGGAAGGAACTAACACTATCTCAACCCAACCCCACAGGAATACTCACTTTCAAAAAAGACTGATTAGGTATTTTACAAAATAATAATAATGAAAGTAAACTCTTAAATCGCATTAACTATGTGCTGGTACCAGTCTAAGTGCTTTAAATATTTTAACTTATGGAAAGATAGTAACTTAATCTCAAACAATCCTATGTGATAATACTAGTGATATATATATATATATATATATATATATATAGTGTGTGTGTGTGTATATATATATATATTTTAGATGGAGTCTCACTCTGATGCCCAGGCTGGAGTGCAGTGATGCGATCTCAGCTCACTGCAACCTCTGCAACCCAGGTTCAAGTGATTCTTCTGCCTCAACCTCCCAAGTAGTTGGGATTACAGGCGTCTGCCACCACACCTGGCTAATTTTTGTATTTTTAGTAGAGATGGGGTTTCACCATGTTGGTCAGGCTGATCTTGAACTCCTGACCTTGTGATCCACATGCCTCGGCCTCCCAAAGTGCTGGGTTTAGAGGTGTGAGCCACTGTGCCCGGCCTAGTACTAGTGATATTATCCCCAATCTAGAGAGAAGCAATAGAGTCATTAACTTGTCTATGGTCATATAGCAGTAGGTGACAGCACTGGGATTTGAACCCAGTTGCTACTACTAGCCAGGGCACTACTGCCTCTCATTATTATACTATGGGATTTATCTGAATGTGTTTTATGCAACATAGCTTTTTAATGACAAGTTGTTCTACTTTTGCTTTCTTTGTATATTAGCTATGGACACTCTTAAAAAATAACAAATATTATATAGTCAAACCATTCCTCTATCAGTCTATTATTTGGCGATTTTATACCATTTTTACCTCAATGTATAGCATAGTATATATCTTATATACTAGATGTATACTTATCAAATGTATACTTATAGTATACATTATTTAAGTAATGTATAAGATAGAACTAAATTGATTTTTATTGCTATGGATACTTTTTGATAAGTAAAATAGAGTTAGAATTTTATTTCATAGATGAGGGATAGTAACCCAAATATTCGATTAAGTTCTGAAGGCTGAAATGCATGAATGCTGCTGGTTGAAAGCATGTCTGTACCATAGTTTTTACCTTTCTTTTGTTCTTGTTTGAACTTCATTCAATTTGGCCAATTTAGCCTGACAGAAAGTGGCTTTCAGTGAAAAGAATGTAGGTGAAGAGAGAGCAGACAGCTGTGGCAAGAGAGAGCGAGGCTTTTGCTTGCGTAGTAAGGCAGAGCAGAGGCTGTCTCCAGAGACGCCACACACATCACAAGGAGGGCATCTGCATGACTGGCTGAGTTGCTGTTTCTTTTGTTTTGATTTTCCCCAGTCCCCCACCCTGCTCCATCTCCAACAAATCCGTATTTAGTTAGTGCTCTTAAGAAAATCACAGCCTCTTTAGTTTACAAAGACAATTAGGAACAGACAGACCAGTACTTGATAACTTCTCATCTTTAAATAGACCAGACCCACAGAGATGAATTGTTTGGAAATGCTGATAGAGGCAACAATAATGATAGCAGCTACCATTTATCGAGAATATATTATATACCAGACTCTGGTCTAAGCATTACTTTCTTTATTCTTCAAAGCAACCTCATGAGGTAGGAGCTATCACAACTCTGTTTTAAAGCTGTAGCAACAGGCTCAGAGATTGTCAGTAACTCATGAGAGCCACGAAGTTGATAAGGATTCAAGTCAGGACTTGAATTGGCTGGGTTCTGAGAAGATTAACTTGTGACTCTCTTTGACATTGTTTATCAAAGGTAGGTAAGAGTGTCTGGTTTTGTTTGTTTGTTTTATTATTATTATTATTTGTCTGATGATTGGAAAATTCTCTTCTCTCTGAATTTGGCAATGTCACACTCATAGTTCACCTTAGATGCATTTTTACTTGTCTATTTGGTGGCTCTTGTTGGGAATTGTGAACTCTCATTGAAGTCACTGTTGGTGATAGTTGAATAAATCTAACAGGGGCTGGAAAAACAGAGTTGGCTGCTTAAAGAGTGGTGATCAAAGCAGGTCAAAAGAATCCACATGGCCGGGCATGGTGGCTCAAGCCTGTAATCCCAGCACTTTGGGAGGCCAAGACGGGCGGATCACGAGGTCAGGAGATCGAGACCATCCTGGCTAACACGGTGAAACCCCGTCTCTACTAAAAAATACAAAAAAAACTAGTCCGGCGAGGTGGCGGGCGCCTGTAGTCCCAGCTACTTGGGAGGCTGAGGCAGGAGAATGGGGTAAACCCAGGAGGCGGAGCTTGCAGTGAGCTGAGATCCGGCCACTGCACTCCAGCCTGGGCGACAGAGCGAGACTCCATCTCAAAAAAAAAAAAAAAAAAAAAAGAACCTACATGCAGAACTGGCAACCCTGTCCGTCACTGTGGCAGTTGTGGAACCAGTGCTCCTACTAGACTCAAAGCATTTGGGTAATTTTGCAGGATGTTAACTTTAAAAAAATATTTTTCTTGCTTATTTTGCATGATGCTAATTAAAAAAAATCCTATCTGCAAGATTTCCCAAAATCCCATTCTGAGATTTGCTTAGTTCCAATTAAGATATCACGTGGCATTAATCGATTTTTTTTTTTTTAAGACCACATTTTGAAGGTGCTCAGGTTTTAGAATCTGCAATCTTTTCTGCTCTCCATCCTTCTCTCATTTCCCCTCTTGGCATTTTGGGATCCGGCAGGTTCTTTTGGGATCCCCTCTTGACATCAGACCCAGAATATGTGTATTAGTGGCAGCTGCCAAGGGAAAAAACAGGACACAACAGATGTGGTGACAGCCGGAGTGGACTCAGTTCATTTTCAATTATTTTTCAAGTGAGGCTCAGCCAGACAGCTCACAGACCTCATCATGTGTTTTGTTTTTTTTTTGTTGTTGTTAGTTAAAAGGCTGGTTAAAGGTACATTTGTACATGAATAAAGAAGTCTTAGAAAAATTTCAAAAATATAGTATTTTCATCTGAAGACCTACATTTAAAAGAGGGCTTCCTAGCATGTCTAGTCTCCAAAACATATGTAACTGTCTATGTAGACTGCATCTCTAGTTATTGACCATGGCAAAGCTTTCCTAGATACATTTCCCTAGAAAGAAAGTCAACAAATCTTTTAAATCCTCAGCCTCCCAATCACTTCAGCTGGGACTTTGGGGACCAAGCCTGAACTTGGTTCCATTTGATCCATCTGGGATTTAGTCTACCCATCTGGATTTCAAAAGGCTCCCTGGGTAGCTCTATTATATAACCAAGGTTGAGAAAAATCGATCTGGAAAGATTTCGTCAAGGCAATCATGATGCCCCGGGGGTAGGGAAGTTCACAATCCTTTCCCTTTTGACAGGTTTATCATGAGTTGGGGTTAATTAAAAAGCCTATGGAGAAAGAGATTGAATCCAAAGCTGTCATCATCATTTCCTATCAGTGTGACTTTGTTTAACCTCTGTACTTTGGTGTCCTACTTTTAAAATTATAATAATAGCACCTTTCTGTGGGGGTGCTGTTAAAACTAAATGAGATCATTCATGGAAAGTTATCTAGCATAGAATCTGGTGTTTAGTAAGTGCTTAATAAAGATTGGTTTCCTGATGTGCCTCTCCTTGTCATTCTGTTAAGGCCAGCCACATTTGAGAACACCTCTGTGTACACACACACACACACACACACACACACACACACACACACACGTATTTAATATTTATGTTGACTTCTTCCTGGGAAATGGGTTATGATCTAGACAAAATGGAAATGCTTAATAAATACTTGTGACTTGAAGTGGTTAATGAGGTTGATGTCCTTTCTCCGGTGGGAGATGCTATGGCTAGAGAGACATTAACACAGAGAGAAGAAGAATATTATCGAGTCTTCACCCCACAGTTTCCTTTACATGTGTTTATCCCTGGGTAACAAAAGAATTCTAAGATACCCCTTCAGAATGAAGAAAAACAGTACTTTCTGGCATCACACAACGCCCTCCAGTTTTGGCCATCAGATGCATTTTATGTGGAGTAGATGGGCACTTCACCTGCGTTATTTTGACACTTTTGGGTTTCATATCAGATTTTAATTGACAAAAATCATTTTCCTGTTAGAGAATTTTGATGATCATTTCTAGTCTACCTTCCTCTATAGATGGGGGAACTGAGGTCCTACCAAGTTAAATGATCTGCCAAGTTATCCCTGCAAGTAAGTGACAGAACTGGGTGGTGTCCTAGGCTCTCCTAGTCTCCCCTCTGGCCTTCCAGTCTTTCCTGCATAGTCTGTGGTGGTGTTTATCTGACTTGAGTGCAGGTAAGCATCACCTGGGGATCTTGTTAAAATGCACATTCTGATGCAATAGGTCTGGGGCAGGTCTGAGTCTTCATTTCTTACATGCTCTCAGTTGTCAGAATAAAACAGCCTTTAAGTGTTAACAGTGACTTCCTAGTATTTTGCTTAGGTGCTATGCAGAGTTTAAGATTCACCTCTAACTGGCATGTTTTCAGTCTCTTACCTTTTCTAACATGGATGCTCTCATTTGCAATGAGTCTCCTCTTCTTTCCACTGATCAGAACCCCATGATTCAGCCAAGGCTTCTCTCACTATTTCAGTCCCATTCATCTTCCCTCAACTCTCACAAATTAACATTTAATTATTGTCTTGATGTTTCCACAGATTGTTTGGTACATGTTAACTTCTTTATAACTAGATCATAAGCCCCTTTAGATGAGAATTATAGCCTGACTTTTTACATTGCTCAATATGTGTAAATGGTTAATAAATATGTATAGGCTAAGAAAATCTGCCCAAGTCAGTTTGAGCGATGTACTGTAATGAGGAATTGCTGACTTCCTTATTCGTGGGTGTATCCTAAAATAAACACCACTGTCATTATTATTATTTTCATCAACACCACTTTATTATTATTACCTCTTTTTCCCCAGGTAGTCCTCTGGGTCTTTGCACAATGATGATTTTCTGTAGAATTTCTAAAACACCATTTGCTTTACTCAGTTGGCTGTAGTCAGTTGTTGCTTAGCAATAATAATGACATGTTGAGAATCATCTGATGGGCTTTGAACACCCTGAGCAGAGGCTAGCCAAGGGCAGCTGGTTGGTTACTTGTGGCCTCCAGTCATTACCAGAAGAGTAGTGCCAATGAGGGAAGAAAAGTGCTGTAACTGCCACAAAATGTATTTAAATCACATTTTTGGTACAAATTCATAGTTTAAAAAATTAAGTAGCAATAAAATCCTTAATATACAGACCATTTTCATGGGCTTGAAACAATAGACATAGAGACCTGGCCTGAAAAATCATATCTTTGCCAAGAGCCTGTGAGATTATTTGACGGTACGTGTGGCTCCTGCCTTCCAGAATTCTCTGTGGGTGATGGATGGGGATGACCATGGCACCGCTGGCTGCATGAGCACCTGAGGAAAGGCTGCTTGAAAAAGGTCATTTTAAAACAGAGCCATTTGTGAATGATTGGAGTTTATGTTGGTTGCCCCTTTTTATATGACTCAGAATATATTAATTATGTTCCTATGCCTGGGGCCTTTCATGTCGAGTTTAAGTCGACAGTGGATCACAAGTGCCAAGTTATAAAATCCTGAAAATAAGGGTTTCTCCTGGAAACTTTGGAACTGTATGCTAGCAATTAGAAAGACTGACTAATGCTCTGGATGACCTCATCATCTCTTTTCTCCTTCAAGTTCCACAGCTTTATGGTCATGTTGCAATTAGTGATGTAGTGATAGAATGCGTATAGAATGTTGTCACTACTGATGACTGTTTCTATTGTCATTCTGACAATATTGTTGTTACTTCATAGAACATTAAGGCCCTCAAGTTGCCTAGGTTTAGGACTGAACAACTCCGGGAATCTGAAAGATGATGCAAATAAACAGGAAGATGGACAAAATCCCAAAGGGAGAGAAAGGAACTGGGAATGGGGGATCGTATTCTAATAGCTCATCATCACCACATGAAACATACAATGCAGAGGTAAGTTCATGGCTCTCTAAGATTAAACAATTCTCAGGAGACTCACGTGTTAGGAAGGATGTTGGAAAGAGTATGGCCAATGACATTTCATTTTTGTCAGTTTTAGTGCTTGATATTTTAAAGAATTATCTTAATTAGATGTAGTTAATTCATACTTAAGTTGGCTTCGTCACAAAAATTCTTTTCTGTGGTTCTCTGGCTTCCATTATTCTTAGAACAAAGAATCAAATATTTTAAATAACTTCTGAGTACTTGTCCATTAGCAGGTAGGGTTCTTGAATTTTGAGAATGAGATGTGAAGAGTGACAGTCTATATATCTCTAAAAAGTCCCCAAATGAACTGAAGTTTGTTTTCAACTATGAGCTCCACTTGGCTACAAAATGATATTTATTATTACTGCTATGGTCATACTTGCTGCCATTTTTATCGTACTCCTTTCTGGAACGTCAAGGCCCTAGAGTGCTGGCATGTTGGTGTATATGACAGAGCAGAGTCAGGAATCTGAGGACACTGAGGGAAAAATGGAAAAACTCCAACAAGGAAGAGAGAGATTATACTTAAAATATGTATTTTTATGTAAACCCGCCAGCCTCTTCCTACCCATTACAACCAGATCCATTGCTTTAAAATATTACCTTTATGATGTCATCCCCTTATTCAAAAACTATGAAGGCTTCCCCATGCCTATAAGATAAAGACTGAACACTGCATTTGGGCTTTCAAGACTTGCTGCAGCTGGCCTTCCTCTATAACTCAAAATGCACCTGCCCCATTTTCACTACACATAAGGTTCTTTATCTCTACTGTTATGTCTTTCCTGCCTGATGACATGGTAAGCACTTTGTTGTTGAGGATCTGCTTTATTCACTTTTATGTCAATTAAAGCATCAGTGTCTGCCTTTTTTGACCCTCTCTGCAGAAATCACCTATGTCCCACTCCCTCCTGTGGGCCAAGATTAACACAACCTCTTCCCTTGCTTAATCTTGACAAGGCAGCAGCTGCAGCCCTCGTTGAGTCAGAGCTGCAAGTTAAACTGTCCTAGATCAGGCAGGTGGTGTGCCAGACATGAGTGCAAACCATGCTGTGCATTCAAGCCACAGACCTTTCCTTTTCCAGAGCTTTGATCTGTGTTTTGCATGTAGGCTCCTGTCTTGGTTTCTTTATCACCCCAGTGAATCATCTGGTGGCCCAGAATCACCATGCTCTTCAACTGCATTAAACTACCGCTTGCCTGATTGCACTCAAACAGATGCCACACCCTCCGCACCACACATTTAACCTCGTAGACTTGTTTTGGCCTTATAAGCATCAAGACCTTCCTAACTCTGCCCCAGCTGGACACCATGCCTTGCATTGCTCAGCTTCCTTTGTGGCTGCATTCAGATCCTAGATAACTATCCTTGCAAGCTGCCTAACTATTCCTGGATTCTAGGGTTTTGTTTCCCAAGCATATTTACGTACTCTTCACCTGCACAGCGTTTAGCAAAAGACAAAACTGTTGTTTCTCTAAGAAAATTTTAAATTCAGATTTTCCTGGAGACATAATAGGTAGCATGCCCTGAAAATGTCCTGTGTGTCTATGACTTAGTGCACTGAATTCAAAAGCGTTCCTGAAGTGTGAAATCATTAGCATACTTTATAACATTCAAAGATCATTGACAATAGGGAATTATATATAATCTGCTAAATGTGTTGTTAATAGTGCTAGAAATTTTAAGAGGAAAAACAGTTATTGATCACACTTAGGATGAGTCAATAGAGAAATGCTAAGTATTCTGAAATTCAGAAAATTCCACCTGAATTTGGTGTCTACTTGAACGATACACGTCTCAAATAAGAATATTATTTCTGCTGCATATTTTCAAGAGGAAGAACTAACTGCATTATGCACCTGAGATTATTTTTATTTTCATCATTTGTTTTTATAATTACAATTATTTCTTTTTAGATGGAGTTTTGCTCTTTTGCCCAGGGTAGAGTACAATGGCTTGATCTCAGCTCACTGCAACCTCTGCCTCCCGGGTTCAAGTGATTCTCCTGCTTCAGCCTCCCAAGCTGCTGGAATTATAGGCGTGCGCCACCACGCCTAATTTTTGTATTTTTAGTAGAGACAGGGTCTCGCCATGTTGGCTAGACTGGTCTTGAACTCCTGACCTCAGGTGATCCACCCTCCTTGGCCTCCCAAAGTACTGGGATTACAGGCATGAGTCACTGTGCCTGGCTATAATTACAATTAAAAGGTGTCTTTTGGAAGATGTAAGAATAAAAACTATTAGTCAAAAAAGCAAAACATTTGCTATAATTGTATCCCTTAATCATAATGATCATCATTCTCCTCTCTTTTGCTCTCCCTTTCATGTCACCATACATATAATTTCTTACCAAAATTAAATCCTTCTTTACATACATTTTGTACCTAGCTTTCATAATTGGCAAAAATCTATGAACATGTTTTCATACTAATATATATTCATATTATCTCCTGTAATCACCCTATGCAGCTCCTTGGATTGATTCCCTATAGTACTACTAGTGTCTTATGAGTGGATATCATAGGGACTCATCTTTTTGCTATTTTTAAAATGTTGCTAAAATATCCTTTGGTCTACATCTTTGAGATCTACTTTTTTTTTTCTTTCTGTAAATATGCAGAAGTAGATGACTGATGCAAAGAATAGGTAGTTTTCAGCTTTCAGGTATTTACTGCCAAATTGCTCTCAAGAAAGTTTGCTTCATGTTATCCTCCCTCTGGCAGTGGATGGGACAGTTGTTTTCTGGAGACCCCATTGTAGTTCTATTGATTAACTGGGCTCTTTTAAATTTCTGTAAAGCTGACAGGCAAAAAATATTGTGTATTGTTTTATTTTGCTTATCTAATTTACTCCTTCATTTAACAGGTATTTATTGAGTACCTATTATGTACCAGGAACTCTTCAAGGAGTGAGGGGAAAGTATAAAATAAGACCGAAAAGTTCCTTTCTTTCATGAGGATATAATTCTAGTGGGAGAACCAATAAGCAAACAAATGGAAGAACCTTAGGCAGGGAGACATGCTAAGCTGAGAACTAGGCAGCCAGCACCTGGGGAGCTGCACTGGAATTGTGATTGTGAAACTGATTCAAAGAGGTAACATTTACAGTGAGACCTGAATGATAAGAAGGAGCCAAGTGTGCAGTGATTCTCCAGAAAGGAGTTCCAGATATTGAGAACAGCTGGCATAAATGTTTGAAGGTGAGTATTTACAAGGGAGGAGACCACCCCTCATATCATCTTATGTCCAATTTCTGCCTCCAAAGAAAGAAGTAAAAACTAAAACGCAGAAGTGAAATCCACAGGCAGACAGCCCGGCACCGCATCCTGGGCCCGGTAGTTAAAGATCAATCCCTGACCTAATCGGTTATGTTATCTATAGATTCCAGACATTGTATAGAAATGCACTGTGAAAATCCCTATCTTGTTTTGTTCCGATCTAATTACCTGTGCATGCTGCCCCCAGTCACATACCCCCTGCTTGCTCAATCAATCAGGACCCTCTCACACGCACACATTAGAGTTGTGAGCCCTTAAAAGGGACAGGAATTGCTGAATTGGGGGAGCTCGACTCTTGAGACAGGAGTCTTGCCCATGCCTGTGGCTGAATAAACCCCTTCCTTCTTTAACTCGGTGTCTGAGGAGTTTTGTCTGGGGCTCGTCCTGCTACATTTACAGCAGCACTATTCACAATAGCCAGAAGGTGGAAACAACCCGAATGTCCATCAGCAGTTGAATGGGAAAACAAAATGTGGTATATCCATGCTATGGAATATTATTCAGCCTTAAAAACAAACGAAGGATTGATACATGCTATGACATGGATGAACATTGAAAACATTAGGTTAAGTGAAAGAAGCCAGTCACAAAAGGCTACATATTGTATGATTCCTTTTAATTCCTTTTATATGAACTATCCAGAATAGATGAGTCCATAGAGACAGAAAGGAAATTAACCGTTGCCAGGGACTGGGGTGGTGGTGGAGAATGACTGCTTATTTTTTATCGAGTTTTCTACAGGTGCGATGAAAATGTTTTGGAAACAGGTAAGGATGATTGTTGAGGACACTGTGAATGTACTAAATGCCACTGAATTGTATACTTTAAAAATGGTTAGTCGTTTGTTATGTGAATATTACCTCAATTTTTAAAAATGTGCTACAGTGAGTATAAACTTGCTTGGTGAGAACAGAAGGGCAGGAGCTAGGTACATGTGAGAATGAAAGGAGGAGATGAGAGTTTTCTCTCCCAGGAGCAGAAATCTTTTGCTTCTAACTTGTTTCCTAGTAACAGTGGCTCTTCCCCTAGATCCTGTGGAAAAGATGGCTTCCCACCCCCTCCGCAGCGATAGACTTGTTGTCCTAACCTGGGTCCCTCCTGGTAAGCTGTGTATGCCTGCGCCTTGGGGCAGGAGAGTTTGCTGCCCTCTGCTGGAAGATACAGGCATTCGCTTCATAGGAGAGAAGGGTCGGGGGAAATAGGTAGTGTTTTTTCCTCTTTCCAGCAGCTGTTGATCACCTCCTGCAGGCTGCAACATCCGGCTAACTTTGTGGGGTAGAGGTGGGAGATTCTCTTTTGCCTCTTTTGTTCTGCCTGCAGGCTTTCTTGTGGGAAAGCAGGGTAGCCAGGGAGCTCACTATGAGTCTGGAGTTCCCAGCTATTCTATACTGACAGTCTAGTACATGCTTGGCCTTAATTAATTTCTTAAAATTTTAGTTGACTTCTCCTTACTTGCTTGTATGCTGCCTACTTCTTTTTCTCATGCTCTGTCAAAGATGAAATAGTTATATGCCTTGTCTGTGCTTGGAAGGATTTACCTCTCTTTGGAATTTAGTTCACTTAGTGCCTAGCTTGCTCAGCTCCAGAGAAGGTATGATTTTGTAGGTCATCTGTCTTTTTCTTACCGTTAAGTTTGGAGTGATATTAACTTATGGCTTTCTACATTCTAAGTGGAAGTCTGTGTGTGTGTATATATATACATATATATAGTTAGTTTGTGCATAGTCAAATCAATCAATTTTTTTTTCCTTTATGGTTTCCACATATTATCACATTTTTAGGAAGGAAAAAGATGTCTTCACTATTATATAAATATTAATCTATATGCTTTTGAAGTTTCCATAGTTATTCTTTTTTTTACATATTTATGTCATTAATCTATCTGGAATTTATCCTAGGGTGAAATTTAAAGTAGATATCTTTACTCCCCCCAAATGAATAGACAGTTTTCAAATATAAGGTATTAAATAACCCATCCTTTTTTATTTGAATTGATACCTTTATCATACGCTTACATTTGATCTATTTATAGATTTTCCACTCCAATCCATAGATCCAATCCACTGTTTTTCCACAGTGCCACTAAGTTTTAATTACTATAGTTTTATAATATACTTTAACCAATAGGATAATTTCTCTCTCATTATTAATCTTTAATGTAAAAAAGATCTAGGTTATTCTTGCTTTTTTTTTTTTTTTCTGGGTGATCATCGGGATTATCTTTCAAGTTCTTCAGGAGATCTCATTGAAACTTTTATTGGGATTACGTTAAATATTAGAGTAGTTCTTTGTCAGCATTTTCAAATTCTTCAAGGGTTATTTAGAATTCTAATTCTTCTTGGGTTAAATATGATAATTTAAACTTTCTAAAATATACATTATCAAGGTTTTCACATATAGTAAAATATATTCGCATTTTATGAAATATTTTCTATAGGATTTAAAAATCTATAATTCTCTGGTTATATTTCTTTAAAATTTTTTTGATTTTTAGTTTATTTGCATATATAGTAGATGTATATATTTATGGGGCAAGTGAGATATTTTGGTACAGACATGCGCAGTTTAATAATAACATCCTGAAAAATGGGGTATCCATCCCCTAAGCCTTTATCCTTTGTATTTCAAACAATCCAATTATACTCTTTTAGTTATTTTGAAATGTACAGTTAAATTATTATTGACTATAATCCTGTTGTGCTATCTGATTATATTTCATTTCTGATTTTTTAATTTAACCTGATAAATCTTTCTAGAATTTATCTTTTTCAGTATGCATTTTGCAAACATCCAGCTCTGCGGTTTATCCATTCTACTGTTGCTTTCCTGAGCCTCAGCTTTTCTCTACATATATGAATCTTTTTGTCAGCTTAGGAAAAATTTCTTCTATTATATCTGTCAGTATTGTTTTTTGTTCCACTTGTTCCATTATGTTCTTTGAGAACCCAAATTGTTTATGTTTAATTTTGTTTCTCTTTTCTATCTATAAACTTTGTCATTGTTTTCCTCTGAATTTTCGGAAACCTCCTTGAGATTTTCCTCTCTATCTCTCAGTAGATTTTTCACGTAGTCTTTCCCTTTGTTGACTCCAAAATAAATTGTATTGTTTTTATTTTAAGCCATTAATTCCCTTGTAAGGTATTCTCTTTTCATTTATCTATTTTCTCTCTTACAAGTTCCTCCTCAGCTTTATTATTATGATTATTTTTGCATTATCCTGAGCATGCAATTTCCTGGAACTTTCTTCTCCATACTATAGATCATTTTTCAAAGGCATCTTTTTCCTCTGAATTTTCCAAATGTTATTTTTCTCTCTTGGTCTCTACTATTTTTCAGTGGGCCCAGTACTTTATTTTGTACCTCTTCATCTACACTTGAATAAAATATAGATTTGAGCATCTTTCAACACACAGTATGTATAGATTACTCCATTCCTGTTTATGACGTTCTTCTAAATCTATCTTATTGGACCTAAATCTGGTCCAATCTCTACACTCACATGGGGAACCTGTATACCACTAAGGTGTAACCTCTACAGCCTGCTGCTGCCCACCCCATAAATGAATATATACAGTAGAAACTCTTTTCAGTAGTCTCAACACAACCAATTTGTACCTTAATTTCTTTTCTAAAACATACACAGTATTTCTCATGCTACTCTGAATGTTCATGGATAACAGGCCACTCCTTAGTATGTCTGTATAATTCTGATTATACTTACCAGTAATCACTTTGCTTGTTCCCAAACTTGTTCATTCCAGTTGGCTGTTTTAAGAATTATATGATTTAATTGAATATTATGTAAATGGATGAATACGTTTGGAATTAAGAAAATATCATCTGTGAAATACATATTTGGAAAAGTAATTTGCTAATAAATAATGCTGTCAAAATAGATGTCAGCCAGAAAATGGTGAAAGATTGAAATATGTAAAAATCTATAAAGATTTTATACTTACATTGTTCCACAGAACATTGAGTTTTCAATATTTTTTAAAGAATTAAAATTTGAGATTATAGATAATGCATTACTCCAAGAAGATGATAGGAAACTAATCAGTGGACTTATTATCAAACAAAAGGCCTTAACAAAATATTTGTGAATAACTTTGTTTTACATATTTAAGTTGAAATACTTAGAATATATGTTTCACTTTTCTGGTTTCCTGCTTTAACCAAGGAACAGACCAGAGTTTAGCAAATGCATGAGTTCTGCAAATAATAGTTGTTTCTTGTCTAGAATCTTTTGCTTTTTTTCTTTGTGTGGCACTTTACTTGTGGGGGTACACTTTTAAGATTGCAAATCACTGTCACCAATATGCCACTCTATTTTCTAACCTTTGTTTTTCTGGGAGAAACTAAATTTCAATAAATATCATTTGACATGTTGTTAAAAAAGTTTAAATTCAAAATAATAAATACATATGCGTGTGCATGCACTCTCACACACACATTCACACACACATACACACACACACACATGCATGAACACTTCTTGTAAATATTATTTTACCCAGCCCTATTTTTGTAAGGATAAATGAAAGATATGACCCAGATTTCCTTGGGGAGAAAAGTTTTGGAATTAAACTACACATGATGTGCAAAATAAATGAACTCAAACAAACTGCAATGCAGTGGGAGTTCTGCTTTCATGCTGTAAACTCATTTGTCAAAATAATAGATGCTGTATCTACATGGATGACCTATATGGCCTCTCATTAACTTGGTTTGATTAGACAGCTAAACTATTTAGTAGAGTCTGAAGAAGATTCTCAGTATAATTGGGAGCCCAAAGTGGATAAACCAACACTAAACAGTAAGAATCTAAATTCATTATTCAAGTAATTTTTGATGCACAAAACCACAGAAGAAATCGAAATTATCTCTGAGCATCTTTGTGCTATGATAACAACCACTTATCTGTGTACACAGATAAATTGCTAGAACATTGGATAGTGCAACGTATTTAATAATAATGTGGAAGAAGCTGCTCATAAGAGCTGATTATATCTGTTGATTTTTCTGGTTATTTTTGGAACCCACTTAATAAGTGTTTATTGTTAAAGAACAATAGGAATAAAATCAATCATATATGTATGCTTTCAAATACTTATCTGTTCTAATTATTGGAGCCAACTTGAATTGCATCTTCTCTTTGGCAAATGACAGTTGAATTCATTGTAGAGGATACTCACATCTTTGACTCGTTAAAAATGATGACAATGGGCTGTTTTCAGTTTGTCTCTGTTGGTTGCCATAGTTTCCTAGGATACAATGACTCCCAGTTTCCATGGGCACACCACTGGCTAGGGCTGAAATGTTCTCTGTCATGATGCAAGGGCAAATCTGGGAGCATCCTCTGTTTAAAACTGCATTTTTGAAAATTTCAAGATGGAAGCATTAAGGAAAATAAAATAACAGCAAGGAGTCCTTTTGTGCAAACAAGGTACAATAATAAAGAAATGGTGATGGTAGGCAAATAGCCATAACAATGAAATTCATCAAGAAGGCAGATGGAAAGGGAAAGGGATAAAGAAGGAAGGGGGACACGGAGAAGGAGAGTTGGGAGCTGAGGGAAGAAACCACAGATTCTGTTAAATTATTTCCATCACATGAGTGAAACAGAAATTTTCAAAAATGGCCTAGTTAGGGGTCATTTATTCAACAATAAAGGCACTTACTTTATTCTTTCATTTTATATTGACTGTAGCTTTTGGCATCTTTTTACCTCTTCGTTTGTGAGTGGCTCAATTAAAAGTAAACCGTCTCTTAGCTGAAGAATTCCTAATCCTAAAAGCTGTTTCCTTCAGTGTTAAATCAAGCCCCGATCTTTTCTACAAATTCTCATGCTCACATTTTTTGTTTTATGTATGGATTTCCTTTGCCTCTTCTTGCCCGCTGTTCTCCAATTTTTGTATGCCTTTCCTTTTCTTGTTTGTTTTCTGTGCTCAACAACCTACTTCTCATAATCTTCATCTCAGCTGTTTTTTGTTTGTTTTGTTTTTTTTAAACATTACTGCTTTGTCAGTGTGTTTGGTTTCCAGTTTATAGTTTTATGCTTTTTTTGGGTCCTCTTTGCTGCCTGATAAGTTGCTGAGATAATTTACTAAGCTGGTTTTGCTTTTTTGTGAGGCTATTTAATGTGTATATTGCTTGCTGCCACTGAAGTTCATTAAGAAATACCTAGTTTATTCATTATTCGCATTCATTGATATCACTTCATTGTAGGGGAGGAGCTATATCTTTTCTGAACCCATCCAGATTTATGAATGGGTCCCTACAACAGAAGACAAATTAACAAAAGGGAAGCATGACATTTATTTATAATGTAAGTTTTACATGACACAGGAGCCTTCATAAGGAAATGAAGACCAGAAGAAATGGCAGAACCTGTGTATTTTTTATACTAGCTTTGAGGAATAAGTGGATAAAATAGAGAAGATGATTGGATTTAAAAGTATGATTTAATGGTAATATAAACCAGGAAGAATTTAGTAAGAACTGTTTGTTCAGATTCTTATTTGTGACCCTGTTATCTTTAGAGATAAGGATTTTACTTTCCTCTGCATATAGGGAAGGCACCTCTCAAGTGAGGGTCTTATGACTTGCCTCAGTGTAAGGTCAGATAATATTTTCTAGGATTTATGACCTGTATCAGGAGAGAAGGATGATGGAAGGTGAAAGTGACCTTCCTGCTTCTGTTTTCTCAAATGCCAAGGTGCCACATTTTGAAGGTAGTGTGTGCTGAATTGCATCACTATAAACGTTTCTCTTCATTTCCAAAAGGTTGAAAAGATCCATTTTTCTTGAAGCTATACTTGAAAATTAAAAATTTCCTCTTTTTTAAACAAATATCAAAACAATTACAAGTGTGTTAGTGCCATTTATACTCTGCTGGGTTATGAGCTTGGAGTAAGTACATTGACTGTCTTCAAATAATTCAGAATTTTTTTGAAAAGAATGGAAGTAGCTTAGGATATTAAGTTAAAGTAGTTGAAGAGCTAAACTTAAGTGTACTTGTATATGGGTTGTTCTCAAACTATAGTGTGCATCACAATTACTGGGATGCCAACACAGATTGCTGTGCCCAATCACCGAATTTCTGGTTCAGTAGGCTTGGAATGGATCCAACAATTTGTGTTTCTAACAACTTCTCAGGTGAGGCTAATGCTGCTTGTCAGGGGGCCACTCACTGAGAAAGACTGTTCTATATTAGATAGATCACATTAATGTGATCACTGAACAGTTAAGGAAGCTGCTAAATATGATTAGAAAGCTTTTGGAAACTCTCAGTACCTTAGGTGCTCTCTTCCTTCTAGTAAGAAGGGCATTCAGCCCATCCACATTGAAAGTGAGGTAGAGAACTGAGGCAATTTTCAGAGTAATGTAACCACTAGAAAGCATGTTAACCTTGTTCTCTTGCCATTTTAGATGTTGTTTAGCTTGTTTTCAAGACTATATTATTAAGATAATTATCTTGTTTTTTATGGTATTATTTATGTTAATAATGGGGGGTTTTCTTGTTTTGTTTTGTTTTGTTTTGTTTTGAGACGGCGTCTCACTCTGTCGCCCAGGCTGGAGTGTGGTGGCACGATCTTGGCTCACTGCAAGCTCCGCCTCCCAGGTTCATGTTTTAAAATAAGTTGGTTGGCACATCCGTTGCTTTTGATGGCCAGAATGAACTTACCATGGACAATTTTCAAATAGTTAGGCAAATCTCTCAGAACGTATATTATCCTGAAGTGAAAAAAAAAATATTTCACTAACAAATCAAATTCTGTAGTTATAAATATTCCATAAACAATTATAGTTCATTTCTAGAATAGAAGGCCTATTCATATTAGGAAATTTATTGATAATACAGTATGTTCTTGGATAAATGAAATAAAAAAAAAACAACAACCAATCATTTAAATATTGCCAAAAAGCTTTTTGGCAATATTTGCCATGTATTTCTGATGCCAAAAAATGAGAAAGTAGGAATACTGTAGATGGATAGTTCTTTAACATAAGAAATACATACATTCTGTCTATCTGTCAGTCAATCAATCAATCAATCATCATCTGGCCAATCTAATCTAAAGATAGATCTCTAACCAAAGTCAGAAACAAGAGAAGGATACTCATTATCACTACTATTTTTTACATTTTTATTGAGGTGTAGTTGATTTCTTTTATGATGAAATAAACTGCACATATTTAAACTGCACATATTTAAAATATGTAAGTTTTGACATATGTTTACACTTGTGGAACAATTACTATGTGTAAAATAATGAACATATTCACTATCCCTAAAAAATTCCTTGCATCCCTTTGTAATCCTTACCACCTGTCCCACCTCACCTCTCTTGCCCTGGCCATTGCTAGAAAGAAAAGTACATACTATGGGATTCTACTTATTTACAATGCTAGAAAATGCAAACTTATCTACAGTAACAGAAACCAGATTAGCAGTTATTGCCATTATTTTTCACCACTGTTTTGGAAACACAGTAGCCAACATTATTAAATATGAGAAAGAAATAAAGAGCAAAAATATTTGAAATGAGAAGAAAATAATTATTTAGAACAATGAATATTATTGTTTACACAGAACATCCAAAATAATTTAAAAGATTAGAAGAATTCAGCAAGCTAGTAGCTTCTAAAAATCAATCTGTAAAATTCAATATGTTTCCTATATATAAATAGTAATTAGATCATATAACTGAAAGAAAGTGTTTCTGATGGTGACTAAAAATTAAAATATTTAGATGCAAATTAACAAAAATTGTGAAGTCTGTATGTGGTAAATTGTTTTAAGCCCTATTATACATGTTCATTTTGCCTCAATTAATCTATACATTCATCCAATCCCCATGAAAATAGCAGTTTATTTTGCCTAGAACCTAGAACCTAAAACAATGCTAAAATCCATCTTGAAAAATTTAGTTGTGGCCGGGCATAGTGACTCACGCTTGTGATTCCAGCACTTTGGGAGGCTAACGTGGGTGGATCACCTGAGGTCGGGAGTTTGAGACCAGCCTGACCAACATGGAGAAACCCCATCTCTACTAAAAATACAAAATTAGCCAGGCATGGTGGCACATGCTTGTAATTCCAGCTACTTGGGAGGTTGAGGCAGGAGAATTGCCTGAACCCAGGAGGCGGAGGTTGCAGTGAGCTGAGATCGCGCCATTGCGCTCCAGCCTGGGCAACAAGAGCAAAACTCTGTCTCAAGAAAAAAAAAAGAAAAAGGAAAAATAAAATATAGTTGTGGTTGTTATCCTGTAGGGTCATTCTCTCACTATTTTTTCTTCAAGATTTTCCCAACTTGTATTGCATAACAACCACAACTATATGAAATATTATGGAAGCAATAAACACATCAAAGAAATATAATACAGAGGATATTATTTGGGATAAGCTAGGTAATAATAAAGTAACCTTGAAATCTTGAAGGTTTAACAGAATGAAAGTTTCTCGTTCATACTTCAAGTCTATTATTGGTCAGTGAAGTGTAGGGGGCTCAGATCTGTGTAGTCATTCAGGAACCCAGTGTAATGTTGACTCACACGTTCTAGCAGTATCAACTCAACAAAGTTTTTCTTCAATCTTCCCAGCAGGGTAAACAACTTGGAGAATCACGAATATTTATTTCCTCTGTCTCAGCCTGGCAATGAAGTAATTAGATCAAAAATGGCCTTGCCTAATTGCAAAGGGGTTGAAAAGCACTGGCTTCTATGCACCCAGGCGATACTAGAAACGTCTGTGATAGAAAGTTCAGAAATAGCCCCCAATACAGTTAGCAATATAGTTTGCAATATAGGCGCTATGTCAAATTTATTGGAAGAAAGGATGTTACTCAACGGTTTGGTTGAAAGGTACACCAACATGGCACAAGTATACATATGTAACAAACCTGCACGTTATGCACATGTACCCTACAACTTAAAGTATAATAATAATAAATAAATTAAAAAAAAAAAAAGAAAGAAAGGCATCAAGCACTGAGCGGCAACATTTCTACCTTGCTCCTTATACCAACATAAATGCCAAATGAAAAAGAAGTTTGAAAAGAAAGGAAGTTCTAGAAGAAAGAAGAGACAAATCTAATTTTCAAGCGACAAAGAACTTTCTAAGCAAACAAAATAAAATTCATAGATAAAAATATGGACACCCAGAAGAAAACAGTGAGATGTTTAAGCTGGAATTTGTGGGGGGGGGGAGGATAAAAGGAAGGCTGATTTCAAACTTACTCATGATTAATTTTTTTAAGAAGAACAAAATATCTTTTTTCTGTCTAAAAAATACAAAATTTGATTATACCAAATACTAATATTTGGAGAAATGCATATTTCATTATCAGGAGTGCAGACATTTTTGTTTATTTTATCAAAACATATGTGTATGTATATATATTAAGCATACGCAATTTGTATATAAATTCTTTCCTCTTTTATTTAAAAGGAATTATAAGAATCTAACAGTAGTTAGTGTTCAGAGAAGATCCTATAGGGAGTTTATCTATGGAAGGGGAAAGTTTTACTTTTTTTTAGTGTTTGATTTTTACTGACCATATGTGCATACTAATTTTTTATGTTACTGTGAAGTTTATGTGGTGAGTTTTGTTTCTTTTTTGTATATCTTCATATTTAACAAAAAATTAGAAATTATATATATATAAAAAGTAACTAATAAAACCATTTTCTTCAACATCATTATTTTTCAGATATTAAAGGTAAATAGGAAGAAAGTAAAAAGTGAAATTACAAAATGATAGGCTGCAGTTATATATGGAGTATAGTCTCTAATAAACTATTATAATCCTGACTCTCCCTTTCTCTCGTTTTCTTGGTGCATTTCCTATCAATTTCGAAGAAGCCTCATAAATAAAGAACATATTTCTTTTTCTTTCTTTTTTTTTTTTGAGACAGAGTTGTGCTCTTGTTGCCCAGGCTGGAGTGCAATGGCATGATCTCGGCTCACTGCAACCTCCACCTCCTGGGTTCAAGCAATTCTCCTGCCTCAGCCTCCCGAGTAGCTGGGACTACAGGCATGTGCCACCATGCCCGGCTAATTTTGTATTTTTAGTAGAGATGGGGTTTCTCCATGTTGGTCAGGCTGGTCTTGAACTTCCAACCTCAGGTGATCAACCCGCCTCTGCTTCTCAAGTACTGGGATTATAGGCATGAGCCACGGCGCCTAGCCAATAAAGGATATATTTCAAAGTCAAAGTTCTTTGGGTAAACAGCTTTATGAACATTTATTTTTGCAATATATATGTATATAATTCATAGAGTAATTCCAAGATCATCTGCGTACCTCCACAAAATATCTATATAGGATATGTATTGATGTGGTATTTGTAATCACACAATCACAGAAATACCACAAATGTTTCTTTGTTTTGTACAGGTTAAATAAAGCATGGTACAGCCATAAAATGGAAGTGTTACAGCATTTAAAGAGTGAAGCAAATATATGACTTATATGAATAATATCTAGGCTACAGTGCTATGTGAAAAAACAGTGTACAACATACAGTATTTGTTTAAAATAATATACCCTCTATATGTACAGGCTGTGTGTCTGTGTGTGTGTGTGCGTGTGTGTGTGTGTGTGTGTGTATAGTCTTATTCTCTAGGAATATAGTCAGTAACTGACAGCAGGGTGTTGCTCTGATGAGAGTGGGAATGAGGATAGAAGATAAATGTATTATTCTTTGTTTAGCTTTTTATATTATTTGATTTCTTTTGCCATGTAAAATATTATTTTTAAAAGTGAACCAACTAACCAAAGAAAAGCACATATGTTCTGCCTTTATTACCTTAGACATATAAGCAAACAATATTAAGATAAATACACCTTAATTTTTGAAATCTTGTCTTTCATTAACTTTTTGTAAATGGTGATGTCTATGTTTTCATGTGTGGAAGTCATATTACCTTTATCCTGATGAAAATAACTTCTCCAGTCTACAAAGAATCTTATTCAGTCAAATTTCTTTTTCTTTAAACTCAATAATCTGGAAACAAATATTGTGGACAAATACAGGCTATTAAGTAGTGAAAATGGCTGCTCACGGAGAACCAAGTAGTACACTTGTCCCCAAGGTCCCCACTTCCTGGCTCTTAGGCAAATCATGTCAACTGCGTTTCAGGCTCCCTCACCTGTAAAGTGGGCATGAAACACACATGCTGCCTTACAGGATTCATATGCGCTGCCTGTCAAGTGTGATGCAAACATGTACGAAGAGGCTTTACAAACTGTGATGTTCAATTCACATGTAAAGAGTTGGTGCTGATATTCTTTTACTGTCAGTAGAATGGATGCTCTAGAGATGTGTATAGAATATGGATATGTAGGATTAGGCATTCAAGTTTTGCCTCAAGCATATTCTAGTCCTGTACTCTGTTAAGTTATTTTAGAGAAAGGGAGATAGAACAGCTACTTAATAAAAAACCAGGAAGTACAGTGTCCTTGGAGAAGTTAGAAATCTGAGTTCTGAAAGCTCAAATGAAAGTCTCCCTGGCAGCAAGATGTTCATTCACAAATTGCCTCTACACCAAAGGAAAATCCAGGCATAGATCCAGAGAGGAATAAAACTCTATTAGAATTCAGTTACTGTTTATTTTGTTTAACTTTTTAACCCTCTGCTATTTAATTCCAGTTTTAATTACAGTGGAGGCAACACAAAAGCGAAATAAATTGGCTTTAAAAAATTCTGCATATATACATACCTGTCTATTACCAAAAAGTTAGCAAGAAAGATATAATGACACTAATTACCTTTTCGCTGTACTTGTCACATTGTGTTTAGTTTTCTCTTTTGCAATGACCTTTTGTTCAGTAGCTCTGGAACACTAGGTGATCCAGTCCACTTTAACATCCCTGACATCTTATGAGCAAATCATAAGCAATATTTTGGGTGACTGCTGGGGTAATTACAAATTTAGTGATAATATATGCAAATCTCATGTGAAGGAAGTTATAGGTCACTGTTGTTTGTATCATGCCATTTCTGTAGTGATAAAAGAAATTGCTTTTAATTATCAGATTATTACCATCCTTAATTTTGATAATTCTAGGCTATCAAAACAGTGTTTTGAATCACAAATCATATTATTTAGTTTTTCCAACAAGATGGCAGCACGGGGTTCCTCAATCATAATTCCAGCGAATACTTGAGAGTGTGTGTGCATGCGCATTTGATAAATTCATAGCTATTATAGAGTAAACAAGGATTATTCATGAGTCTTGGGAAGATGAGCAGTTTCCTTTTCACTGGCCAACATACATATTTCATTCCCCGAAAGCTTCACTTCTGAATTATTCTGCATAAATATTGCTCTTCTTATAAGCTTCCCTGTGCCCTGGAGAGAAGTGAAATGGAAAGCCAATGGGAGAGAGTTAAGGCATATTGGATAACATAACAAATTCTCAAAAGTTAAAACCTTACGGTGCAATCCACATGGTTGCTGGTGTGTCCCCAGTCATTTTCTCACTGAATGTTGGACAATAACATTGAAACTACCCTAGGAAGTGGATCAGACGGCATTCAGCCTCCAGCCAGTGTTAAAACACCCATGCTTGGAAGGCTTTATTGCTATTGAGGGCCCTGGAATGACATGAATCCTTGCTGTTGTGCCACCATTTGTTTGTAAAAATGAAATTCTATGTTCACCATTTTAAGTGAGGAGGTGACATAAATTACAGTTGGCTCTCTGTATTCATGGGTTCTGCATCCTCAGAGTCAACCAATGTTGGGTGAATAAAAACAAAAACAATAAGTATAATATAGAAATAAAAGTAATATGAAATTTAAAAACCAATACAATGTAACAACTATAATGACTATTTACAAAGCATTTATACTGTTTTACGTACTAGAAGTAATCTAGATATATATTTTTTCTTTTTTTTTTTTTTTTCTTTTAGAGACAGTCTCTTGTTCCATCACCTAGGCTAGAATGCAGTGGTATGCTCAAAACCCTGGGCTCAAGTGGTCTCGAGTGATCCTCCTGCCTTAGTCTTCCAAGCTGCTGGGACTACACGTGCATGCCACCATGCCCGGCTATTTTTTTTTTTTTTTCATTTATTTCACTTTTTGTAGAGACAAGGTCTTGTTATGTTGCACAGGCTGGTCTCAAACCCCTGACCTCAAGCAATCCTCCCACCTCAGCCTCCCAGAGTGTTGGAATTACAGGCATGAGACATAATGCCCAGCCTAAACATTATTTAAAGTATACTGGAAGATGTACATAGGTTGTTTGCAAATGCATATTGATGTGTAGGATTAGGCATTAAAATTTGCCTCAAGCATATGCTAGGTCTATACTCACTTATTCTAGAGAAAGGGGAGATACAACAGCTACTTAATTAAGAAAAAAAAAAGAGCAGAGTCATTGCAGTGTCATTGGAGAGGTTAGAAATCTGACTTTGGTATCCTCAGGAGTCCTCCAATGAATCCCCCAGGATACCCTGGGACAGCTGTATATACCATTGACAGCTTTATTTGACTGGATATGGTTAGCAAGGTAATTACTTCATATTCGTGGCATTTAAGTCCATGTCTTTTCTTGTTTGAATATAATGATTGAAATAATTTTTAGTGTTTAGTGTTTACGGGAGAAATTCTCACTTATTCAAGACTCAGTAACTTAGATTCAATTACTCTGTTCGTAAGTGACTAAGTTGGAAAAAAAAAAAACTACAAAACTCTTGTAGAATAATACATGTGAAAAAAACCCACCTCATATAAATCTAGCTAGCTGTACTTGCAGTGTGGCTCATCAAAAAGGCATTGTAGTGCTTACAGAAGCTACATTTCAGTCTAACACTAATTTTCCAAACTTGAAAACGTTCTCAAATCCATAAAGACAACCTAGTGGGCTATAAACTCAACATGTTTTTAAAACTCATAGTTATTTACTCCTTACTACAAAGGGACTGAAGTTGTTCAGGGGAAAGATTTAACTTTGTTATTGTTTATAAACAATGTGACAAATGCCTGTCTGCCTTTCTTTGTATTCCAAGGGCAGGGAGAGAACCTTCACGTATTTAAAGTGTCCTCTTCCTCACTTACCTGTTTTCTCACCCATGCTTCCTTAGTGTGTGTGTTTTTGAATTTTATGTATTTATTTTATAGGAAACTGCCACACCCCTGCAACACTTTAGATAAGAACATTTTGAAAGAAATGTGAATGTATGGATTCAAATCTTTTTAGATAAAAGTTTCTATGGGTTCGTTGATTATTTATATCTTTGAAAATTTTATCTAAATTGTAACTAGGGGTGTTGCTCTTCTCCAGCCATGACTACTGGGGAAAAAGTTTCAAGAGTCCCTCCTTTCTCCCCAAACAGAAATTGCAGTTGTTGATTCAGACTAAATTTTTAAAATTTTGATTCTTTGTGCCAATGCAATTTATATAAAAATGACTTAAAATCTTTCAAGTTGTATAGAGCTTGCAATATTCTATAACATATTCTCAACTAGGGCCCAGGAACTTGGAATTTTTAATTAGCTTCCCCAGGTGATCCTGATAAACATGACTTATAGATGATTCTTCAGAGACAATTGTCTAAGGTAAGAATAATTTGTGCTGGAACTTTCCAGAATAAATATGGCAGCAGCACATATCAGGCTTTTACTAAATAGATATATTAAGTATATACACATATATACACACATGCATATATATATATATACACGCACACACGTATGTGTGTACATGTATGTGTATATATATAACGTCTATTGAAAGAATAAATGATGGAAGAAATAAAAGAAAGAAGTTTCATCCCATTTGTATTCTTAACAATGTGCCCACTGTCTAGTCCTGTTTATATCATTAACAATGTGCCCATTGCTTTCATCCTTACAGTAGGGCACTTGAGGGAGGCGGAGTTACCTCCTTCCATCTCTAAGATGCTGATGCTTAGTTATCTTCCGGAATAGATAAGCCCTGACAAACAGTGGATAGAATACATTTCCTCGCAAGCTTTATTTCTCACCAAGTCTACTTTGGTTCTTAGAATGATGGTTTTAATTCAAGTCTCCTGGTTTTAAAAACTATTCCTCTTTACAGACATCTGATAGTACCTTGAGCTCCCAACATTGGGAAGTTCTGCTTATTTGAACAGCAAAGGGAAGGCAGAACAGTTGCCATGATTATTAGAGCCTTGGGTAATTCATGGTGGGCAATAACCTGACACCTACTTTAGCTGACTGTGATCTAAACGTGGAAAGTCCTAAATATGCATATGTAAATTCCAGGGAGCTGCTAAACTGTTTTTGGCAGTCCTGGTAGGCATTCATCTGAGACATTTTGTAGCGTATCTGTAAAGCAAAGCATTTCTTCACTGAGTAGGCAATTTCTATTCTGATGATCTCAGAGATGTTCTATCAGAAAATTAACAGTGAGTTACAGAGTAAAATATTGTAGGGACCCATTCTTCCTCCGCCCTTCTACTTTCCTCTTGTAGAGAAGAGTGCACAGATGAAAAGGCAGTCCAGGAATGTCTTGTATGTCCTTCTACAGCCCCAGAGAAAACAGGGCAATGAGTACCCCCACTCTGTGCCAGCAGGTTCTGTGGAGCCTTGAAGTTCTCGGGAGCTTGTCAAATGAAGAAAGCTGGAGGAAGAGGGGAGAACAGGAACCGAAATGGATTTTACAGAAGGGAAGGGTTTATCATCCATTGAATGATGGTTGTGGATTGATTCTCCCCATAGATGTATGTTGTGTTGTTTCTGCATCAGCCAAGGCCATGACTCTGACTTCTGTCCTTCAGTTTGTTCTTCCTAAGCCTGGCCAAGAGAAGGTAAAAAGAGACACTAAGGGACCTCGGTATCTGCAATTCTCATAAACCTGACAGGCAAAGGAAATTTTAAAGAAATATTATTTCTGTTTCAAAGTTACCCATCAAGTCTGTGTCAGATCTTGGAGTAAAAAAACTGAAAAACTTGCTTCTCAGATCAAGACTTTAGCTATCAAAAATTCTTATGACTCTGTGAACTCAATGAGAGAATTCAGTAGAACTCTAGTTCTCATTCAGAAGGCCATTTAACAGAGGTACAGACTAGAAATTTTAATAGTTGAAAACTGTTGTATTTTGGATTGAAAAATTGATTTACAGTAGATTTTAATGCTCCCAGCAAAAGATTTTTGGCATTTTATATCCCACTGTTTGTCACTTTTTTGGTACTGACATAACTATAAATCTTGATTATAGCTTCATTTCCAGTTAATATAGACTTTGTACATGTAATCTTCATCTCCTTTTTCTTCTGAAAATTGATAACATATTAAAACTAACCTTAAAATTTCTGTAAAGCAAAAATATCAAAAGTAATCATAATGATATATCCTGTGTGATGAACCATGAAATGGTATTAAAAGATAATAACCAGATTTGTGGAAGGCACACTATATATAAAGAAATATGGTGCTCCATGCAAGATTGACCATTATATTTCTAGTTAACATGTCCTTATATATTCTTTTTCTACTGTGTAAGAAAGTACTTTTTAAAAATTAAACTCTTTATTTTGAGATAATTTTAGTCATATGCAATTCTAAGAAATAATACAGAAAGTTACTATGTATGCTTTACCCATTTCTCATAATGTAGTATCTTGTAAAACTATGGTATAATGTGATAACCAGGATATTGCCAACAATATAGTCAAGATGCAAAACATTTTCATCACCACAAGGATTCCCCACATTGCCCTTTTTCAGCTGCACCCATCTTCCTCCTGCCTACTCTCACCCCTTAACCACAGGAAATCACTAGTCTCTTCTCCGTTTCTATCATTTTGTCATTTCAAGAATGTTATACAAATGGAATCGTACAGTAAGTGGCCTTTTAAAACTGACTTTTTTCACTAGGATAATTTTCGGGAAATTCATACAGATTGTTTAGTGTAGTTTATTCTATTTTATTACTGAGTAGTATTCCATGATAAGTATGTCAATCAGAATGTTTAAGCATTTACTCATGGAAGAGTGTTTGGACTGTGTCCAATTTTTGGCTCTTGTAAATAAAGTTGCTATTATCATTCATATACAGGTTTTGGTATGAGCACAAGTTTTCATTTCTCTGGGCTAAATTACCAGGACTGCAATTATTTGGTCATATGGTAGTTACATGTTTAATTTTTTAAGAAACTGTCAAACTGTTTTCCACAGTGGGTGAACCATAGTACATTCCCACCAGCAATGAATGAGTATCCAGTTTCTTTTTACTTCTAGTGTGGTTAGGAGTTTATAGTCCCCACTAGACTCCACTGATACTTCCCTTGCTGGAAAGGATGATAGTGCCTTATTACTGCTCCCTACATAGTCTCTGCTGACCAGGGGGGACATGGGGTGGAGTGGGGTGATCTGATTACCATTAGACTGTGATGAAAGTTCTTACTCTCTATCAGGCCTCCTCTGATACCACCCCAGTGGGGAGAGGGATAGACATCTCATTGCTGCCAGGCAGGGGTGGAAGTTCAGGATCTCCATTCAACCTTATCTGATACCTCCCTAGGAGGAAAATTGGTGTGCCTCACTATAGAACTTCAGCTCTGTACCTGGCCTCTTCTGATATGGATACAGATTGGGACATAGTTTTCTGTGGTGTCTGGCTAGAGTAGGACAGTTATTGTCAAAAGTTTTATGTCTTGCTAGGCTGTCCCCTTCCTGGTCCTTTGGCTTGAACAAGCAAGTTTTTGTTGGGACCTTTTGTTTTTGGCCTGTGGCTGTTGACCTTACTGCATGATATGGTTTGGCTTGTCCCCACCCAAATCTCATCTTGAATTGTAGCTCACACAATTTCCGTGTGTTGTGGGAAGGACCTGGTGGGAGGTAATTGAATCATGGGGGCGGGTCTTTCCCATGCTGTTCCTGCGATAGTGAATAAGTCTCACAAGATCTTGATGGTTTTATAAGGGGGAGTTTCCCTGCAAAAGCTCTCTCTTTGCCAGCTGCCATCAATGTAAGACATAACTTGCTCCTCCTTGTTTTCCACCATGATTGTGAGGCTTCCCCAACCATGTGAAACTGTGAGTCCATTAAACCTCTTTCTTTTGTAAATTGCCCAGTCTTGGCAATGTCTTTATCAGCAGCATGAAAACAGACTAATACACTGGGTTTCTGGCTTTTTCAGCTCCATCTCTGTGTATATGCAGCAAAAAGAAACCTTAGAGAACTCACCACTGTAACTTTCCATGGGTTCTCAAGATCTCTAGGCAGAAAACAGCAGAGAGGATAGCCTCTTTCCAACTTTCAGAGTTTTCTTGTATTTGTTGTCTATATAGGATATACGGCTATTAGTTGTACTTTGCAGGAGGCATAAGGAAGATTGCATCTACTCCATTTTCCTATCAGTGAAAGTCCTCATACATTTTAAACAAACATATTAGTTCAACTTTCTTTAAGATCATTAAGTAATTAGCTTGATTCCTTCATTCACCCAATCAAAAAGGATTTACTGAGTTTCAAGTCTGTACCAGGTACTAGACTAAGTAACAGAATACAAAAATAAATAAGATGCAGTCAAGGTCTCATGAAGTTCACAGTATAATAGATCATCAAGAAATACCAAAACACGAGACAAAATCAAACCAAACCAACAAAAACCAATCACAACAATATAATAACAATAGCCATAGTGATACGCATAAGACATCATTTTTGGTGAGATGTCCTCTCAAAACTCTAAACTCCCACCCTATGCCCCTTATATTCCAGCAGTCTTGGAATGATGTGATACATGGCAAAGGCAAGTTCAATGGATATTTTTTAGACCTCTTATCGGAATATTAAATGGAAAAACTTAACATCATAATTGCATCACAATTCTAAGTCAGATTATGGCATATGGAAGCTAAAAATGCTCCTTGTTGGTAAGGTTTCAATCTCTGGAACAACCTTTAGTCATTAAAGGTAGTTGACAAGTATTTCTGTTCTGACTTTCCCCTAATTTCTTTTTTGTGCTCTTCGATGCAAGATTTCTGGCTTCCTTGTCTCCTCCCAAGTTGCAGATGTGGGCATCACTGTTTGCTCTTAGTGATCCTCGAGCACATACTTATGAATTTGGTTTTTAGAGTATTCGGAAATTGATGATATATATTATCGTAAGAGGTGGTGAAGCAAAAATACTGTAGTTGTTAAATATCTGGGTTTCTTTTTTGTTTTACTTTTCTCTGAAGATGACTTAACCCTGTATGATTTCCTCCAGCCCCACTCTGTCCTTCAGCACTTTCCCATTCCTATTCAATATCCATCTTTCTTTTTCATGCTGTCTTTTGTAGTTATGAACCAGGATCCTCTCCTGGTGAAAGTGGCCCTCACTCTTGCTTGATCTAGCATGCTTACTAACACATATGCTTCCTATGACTTTTCCTACTCCTGCATATTCTACTTTCGGTATCTTTGCAAATCAGTACCTGACCCAGAAGAGTTTTTTTAAAAAAATACATGTTTCCTTTTAATTCCAGAGTCTTTAATTCTATTTCTTTTTTCCAATTCAGCAAATTTTATTTCTTCATAATTTAAAGACATTATTCTGTAGTTCTGCTTCTCTGAGTTTGTTATAAAACCAGAGCCTAGAATTGTTTGGGTCTTATTGGTTCCCTGCCCAATATTCCCCAGTTAGTTAACTCAATATACAACAACCTTGATAAATGATTAGAATATTATACAAACAATGCTTTCTCTCTGCCTTCCCCATGTTTGGGAAGACCATAGTTTTAATGTCTTTATTCTTTTCTTTAGGAAATATGTGAGGTCTGAGTATCTGTCTCTTTGCACTTAACATTTGCACCCAATTAAATGCTCAGCAAGCAGACACAAGGGGGAAAAGAGGAAGAACTGATAGCTACTAGGACATACACGAGAAAGAAAAGGGCAAAAGGGAAATTCTGACTAGTAAACTGTCACGGCACATCACTTAACTAAAGTGGCACTACTTGAGAGTAAGCTTTGGCTACTCAGAGAGGTCTTCCTAGAATTTTCTGTTCTCATGAAGATCTCTTCAGATAAGTGTAGATTTCATCAGAATGAATAACTTTGCCTCTGAATGGGTACTTGCCAAAATGAATTTGTTTTGCATATCTATTCCTATTAGGCTAACATAAAGTAAAACTTAGGTGTTTTGAAAATCAGCTTGGAAAGAAAATCTCTATGCTTATGTTTACAAAAACAACATGCTATGTTTTACAATGTTTTTTAGTTGGTATCAAAAATAGTTCAGCTCTGCAACGAGGCACTGTAATCAGATTTGCTTTAGCATGACACACAAGCTAAAGAAACCAAGTCCTCAGCACTACTGCTAACAGAATGATGAATCCAGCATTCTAAACTTTTAATTAGTTGATAATGCTTAAGTAGACAATCAAGATGTGGTTTTATCATTTATATTTTGTAATGGTTTTCATTTTGACCAAAGTTTTTAGGTCTGCTCCAATTACTGCCCTAATTCCCTCATGCCTACTATTATTATTCCTTAGGTCTTTAAAAAACATATATAGATTAAACTGCTGTAACAAACAAATCCCCACATGTATAATGGCTCACACACAATAGACATTCAATTCTTGCTCATATCACAGGCTGGAGTTGGTAGTTAGTAGATGGCTTTTCTCCAAATTATGATTTAGGAATTTGGGTTTCTTCCAACTTTTGCCACTGCCATCTGCTAGAAACTGGTTAAAATTGGCAACCAGCCAAGAGAGATACATCCACTCTTAAAACCCATGCCCGGAAGTGATGCACATTATTTACACTTGCATTCCATTAGTGATAACTAAGTACTTAACCCTGCCTAACTGCAAGAGAGACTGGAAAATGTATTCCAGCCATGTGCTCCAGACATAATCTGACTATAATGGAAGGAAAAAACACTGGTCTCTGCCACATGTCTACAAGTTTTTCCTTTAAAAAAAAATTAGCTATACTTCTGGAGATCAGTCTTTTAGGTGCATATCTCCAGTAGAAGTTTACTAGGATTTTCTATGTTTAAATTTTGGTTCAAATAAGAGATCTCCCTTGGGAAATGATATGATTCCTTTCCAAATTTTGATCAGATTTTACATCTAGATAAAAATGACCATGAAGATGTTAAATCAAAGATGTCTACTTTTATTTTCATCACATTTTTTTGAGGCCTCTCTGAACATTTTGTCTGAGAAAGGCCTGTGGGATCACACCCATCAATCTGAAGGATTTGAAAATTAGATGTGTAAAGTGAATTCAATTTTTGTTGTCCATGAAACGGATTCTGTCAACAATTAATTATTAATTATCATTTGTTTTTAAGAAACTATTAAATGACTAACACTGTTTAAGGTGCTAATGGAAATGTAAAGACTCATCCTGTGTTCTGAAAATCCTCAATATTGGGTTCACAATATGTGAAAATGGTGGAAGAGACAAACAAAAACATACAGAAAGTGATTTCATGGACAGGCCTAGCATTAAAATTTGTTAGAGATTATCGAGACCATCCTGGCTAACACGGTGAAACCCCGTCTCTACTAAAAAATACAAAAAACTAGCCGGGCGAGGTGGCGGGCGCCTGTAGTCCCAGCTACTCGGGAGGCTGAGGCAGGAGAATGGCGTGAACCCGGGAGGCGGAGCTTGCAGTGAGCCGAGATCGCGCCACTGCACTCCAGCCTGGGTGACAGAGCCAGACTCCGTCTCAAAAAAAAAAAAAAAAAAAAAAAATTTGTTAGAGATTTAGTAAAGCAACACATCCATTGACCTCATATTACATATGACATGGAGTGTTAAGACTCATAGGTATGTCACAGGAATTTGGCAGCTCTGAAGGATCTGCTATTTGAATGTTAATGCAGTAAAAAATACACAACTCCATTGGATTGACTTAAAGATTCTCAAGCATCAAAGAGCAGGAAGAAAAAGTCACCACATCAAGAGTGATTCTCAAATAAATCTTGACATTAAAAACAGTTTCCACCATTAACAGTACGTATTTATGGATAAAGTTTTAGACATTTGTTTATATTAAAAACTTACATGTTATATGTTTAAACTGGTCTCCAGATCTCTTAAGTGACAACATTCATTTTGGATAGATCTGTAATTCATAAAAGTCTTCTACTCTTGGAATGGTATACTCTTTGTCACCAGAAAAGACTGCGCAATGCGGTGACTCAGAAGTTTAACTCTCAGTTACCTAACAGAGGGCACAGTTCCATCATTATTATTATTTTTTAAATTTGCCTTTATTTATTAATTTGATGTACTGGTAAAGAAAAGGAGAATCTTTTTCTGTGATAGGTTTTTCTTTTTTAAAAAAATCGAGGTGAAATTCACATGACACACAATTAACCACTTTAAAGTGTACTATTCAGTGGCATTTAGTACATTAGCAATGTTGTACAACTACCACCTCTCTCTACTTTCAACCTGTATCCATAAGTTATCAATCTGCATATCCCCCTTACGCAGCCCTCTGCACTGTCTCTCCTGTCTCTATAGATTTGCCTATTCTAGACATTTCATATAAAAAGAAGCATACAATATGTAATCTTTTGTGTTTGGCTTCTTTCACTTATTATAATGTTTTTGAAATTCATACAAGTTGTTACGTGTGTCAAAACCTCATGCATTCTTTATTGCCAAATAATATTCCATTGGATGTTTACACCACAATTTGTTTATCCATTAATTTATAACAGGGTTTCATTATTGAGGTTTTATTAATTGCATACAGTATGGCTTAACTTAAACAATTTTGTGCAGCACAATCCAATTTTATTTTTAAAAGTACGTACACACATACAGAAAGAAAGAAAGAAAAAGAGAATGAAGGAGGCAACAGAGAAGAAAGATAGAGACAGAAAGGAAAAACACTTGGAAGGATGTATTTCAAAATTATTTTCTGAATTTTCTGAATGTTTGCAATCAGCATACATTAATTTTATATTCAAAATAACTATCAGTAAGCACATATACAATATCAACTCTATAAATTGCAGCATTTTATTGCATGCAGGCAGTTTCCAGGCTTTAGTGTGGGAAAGAAGAAACCAAGCTGAGACTGGTGGTCTCACTGAGTTGAGGAGACAGTGATCAGAGAGACTAACACAGCTAGAATTGGTGAGGCAGAATGCCAAAATGATAGGAGCTACACAGAAAGAGATCTCCATAGATCTGCAGATGGATCACCTAGAGTCTTTGGCTCAATATTGATCTGCACAAACGCGACAAGGACTTGCTTGACAACAGGAGAACAACAGGACACTGGAAGGAAATAGATACAATAATTTCCAGAGCTCACACAGAGCTGATAATTGTTTGCATTCTCAGCAGCAGAGTGAAATAAGCTCACAATCCATGGGCATCAAATAGTAGAATCTTCAAAAGGATATTGCCTTAGAAGTAATATACTTAGAAGTATGTTAGCCCTAGACTAAAGACTGCTCTAGACTCTCCCTAAACAAAGAATAAAAGAAAGCCTGGAAAGCGCCAAATGATTTCAAATGGCTTAACTGTATGCTCCACCAAAAAACAAAAACAACAACAACAACAAAAAACAACACAATTTAAAACAATATAATACAACAAACAAAAATGCAAAATTAATACTGTATTGTTTCTTTGGTTTTCTTTGGGTTTATTTTTTTTGAGTTGATTGGGCTCCTTGTATCTTGGGATTAATATTTTAAAAAATCACATTTGAGAATATTTGGACTATTATTTCTTTTCTGCCCATTTTTCCCTCTTCTCTGCTTGTCCTTGCAAGTATGTTGGACTACTTGACATTATTCTTATGTCACTGTGATTCTGTTCGTTTTCTTTTCTTTTCTTTTTTTTTTTTTTGTGAGACGGAGTCTTGCTCTGTCCCCCAGGCTGGAGTGCAGTGGCGCGATCTCGGCTCACTGCAAGCGCTGTCCCCCGGTTTACACCATTCTCCTGTCTCAGCCTCCCGAGTAGCTGGGGCTACAGGCGCCCACCACCATGCCCGGCTAATTTTTTTGTCTTTTTAGTGGAGATGGGGTTTCACCGTGTTAGCCAGGATGGTCTCGATCTCCTGACCTCGTGATCCGCCTGCCTCGGCCTCCCAAAGTGCTGGGATTACAGGCTTGAGCCACTGCGCCTGGCCTCATTTTCTTTTAAGAATTTTTTTATTTCTGCACTTAAATTAGGATTTTTAAAAATTGATCTGCCTTCAAGCTCACTGATTTTTTTCTGGTATCTTTGATTTGTGTTTAATAAAATTTTCACTTCACATATTTTATTTTTCAGTTTTATAATTTCTATTTTTAAAATATAATTTCTAATTTTCTGTTGAGATCCCTCCTCTGTTCATTCAACGTGTTCATCCTTCCTTTAAATTCTTGAACATATTTACAATACTTTTTTTAGTGAGTTTATCTGTTAGTTTCAACAATGGTGTCATTTCTGTAATTTTTTTCTATTGACTAATATTTTCCCCCTAGTTTTAGTCACATTTAGGTCTTTGCTTGCCTCATAATTTTAAAAGTTAATATTATTTACTATAAGCTGTGGAGGCTACATTATTAAGAATCTTGGTTGTGTTTTCTTCCTTTAATGGAGTTGGGTCTTCTGGAAGGCAGTTAATTTATTGAAGGGTCTTCTTGAACTCATAAAGTTTTGTTTTTTTTTTTTTTTAAGGCAATTCTAGAGTAGTTCTTTTTTTTTTCTTTTTCTTTCTTTCTTTTTTTTTTTGAGATGGAGTCTCGCTCTGTAGCCCAGGCTGGAGTGCAGTGGTGTGATCTCAGCTCAATGCAAGCTCTGCCTCCCGAGTTCACCCCATTCTCTTGCCTCAGCCTCCTGAGTAGCTGGGACTGCAGGTGCCCGCCACGATGCCTGGCTAATTTTTTTGTCTTTTTAGTGGAGATGGGGTTTCACCGTGTTAGCCAGGATGGTCTCGGTCTTCTGACCTCGTGACCCGCCCGCCTCAGCCTCCCAAAGTGCTGGGATTACAGGCTTGAGAGTAGTTCTTCTTCTAAGGTTAGAGAAGCTCTATTCATAGGGTGTATTTTTATGGTATCTGAATTGAGTATCAGCAGGTTCAGAAATACCTTTCTCTACAAAGGATGGTAGAAATTCCAACATCTCACAGCACTATGAAATCTCCAGAACGTGTTTTCAGCTCCTCAATTCCAGAAGCTGTTTTGTGCCAAGGCTTGCGGAATATTGCCTACATGGACATGCATAGCTTAGTATTTAGCCAGACTCAAGGGGGTCTTTATGCAGATTTCTGTGCAGTTTTTTTCCTTCAATTTGTGGTCTGGCAAATTCTAGCCTTTTTAGCAGACCTGAATTCTAAGTCCTCTACTTAGGTAGACCTCTCTTGTCTGTTGGAACTGTCCCTTTCTGTATTGCGATTTTGAGAGTACCCCTAGGCAGAAAGCCAGGGTGGATATGGTGCTCCACCCATGTTTTCTTGCTGTCAGGAATGATGGCCAGGTATCGTTAATTGTGCAATGGCTGAAAACAGTTGCTTTACTTAGTTGTGTCAAGTTTTATAGTTATTTACATTACGAGTTATAAGTATGATACCCATTAGACTATGACAGCCAAAATGGCAAGTCGCTTATTTACTTTTGTTTTCCAGACAAGCTAACATTGCATCCAAATTTCTTCACTGAGTATTTATTATGTTCTAGAATGCTCTTGCCTCCATCTTTCCTTGGTCTTGTCATCATGCAGATCTCCATTCAAATGTTACCTTCTGTGATCACCAGATCTAAAGTATGAGCTCCTCTAGTAACTATTTCAAGACACTTATTTTCCTCAGAGTCTTCATTACCACCTGCAATTACTTTGTTTTTTTTATTTTTGTGTCTTAATCACCTGGGTTTTTCACTAGCATGTTAACTCCTTAATAGCAGTGACCTTTTCAAACTTGTTTACCACTGTACTCCCAGAGCTAGTACAGTGACTGGCACTGGTAGATGTTTAAGAATGTTGGTTAAGGGCACGGTGGTTCACACGTGTAATCCCAGCACTTTGGGAGGCTTAGGTGGGTGGATCACCTGAGGTCGGGAGTTCAAGATCAACCTGGCCAACATGGTGAAACCCCATCTTTACTAAAAAAAAAGTACAAAAATTAGCTGGGCGTGGTGGCAAGTGCCTGTAATCCCAGCTACTCAGGAGGCTGAGGAAGAAGAATCGCTTGAACCCAGGAGGTGAAGGTTGCAGTGAGCCGAGATCGCGCCATTGCACTCCAGCCTGGGTGACAAGAGCGAAACTCCATCTAAAAAAAAAAAAAAAGGAATGTTGGTTAAATAAAGAGAGAGAGCAGAAAGTTGCCAAAGTCCTTAAACCCTGGATTAACCAAGTGTTTAGTAAATACCCCTGGCTAATGTGCCATGGAGCAACTCATGTGAAGCAGGTTTAGGTTTCAGATGTCTGAATAGGCTGTTTCATTCTGAATCTTCTTGAGGGTTCACCCTTTCATCTGGCTTGGGTAAAATGTGTTCACTTTATGTTGAAATTGAACATAGCATACTTTTTGTCACTTTATCTCATTTTATTTCATTTAGTAATTCATATTTTATTTATTTATTTATTTATTTATTTATTTATTTATTTTTGAGACGGAGTCTTGCTCTGTCGCCCAGGCTGGGGTGCAGTGGCCGGATCTCAGCTCACCGCAAGCTCCACCTCCCGGGTTTACGCCATTCTCCTGCCTCAGCCTCCCGAGTAGCTGGGACTACAGGCGCCCACCACCTCGCCCGGCTAGTTTTTTGTATTTTTTAGTAGAGATGGGGTTTCACCGTGTTAGCCAGGATGGTCTCGATCTCCTGACCTCGTGATCCACCCGTCTCGGCCTCCCAAAGTGCTGGGATTACAGGCTTGAGCCACCGCGCCCGGCCAGTAATTCATATTTTAATAATGTTTTACAGAAGCATACAATATATCAGAAAACCGCATTCTGTAACTGGATGTATTAGCAGAAATTTTATGAAGATGTCCTCATGATTCAATGATTATTTCTGCTTTCTGAATAAATCTTGGCAATTAAATAATTAATATTTGGCAAACGTAGTTTTGTTTATGAAACTTCTGTTTAAAGTTTGAAGGATAAAGAAAAAATCAGAAATATTTCTTAAACTAAAAATATAAGTAAAATCTAAAGTAATTTCAATGTTTTCTACTACTATGTATTTTTAGTTTTTTATCCACAGAGCCTAAAAATCTATTTTGCTTTTTTGCTTCTTTCTGAATTTCTAGTTTATCCCTCCATAAAGTCACACATTTTGTCTCCTTATATATCTGATCATTTTAATGCTTTTTCCAAATGAAATTATTTTCCTGTTTTAAATAACTTATATGCTTATAAAGTCACTTATAAACATTTATTTCACATTTACATTTGTTTTAATCTTTTAAGACTAGGTACTTGCAATGAACAGAAATCAAATAAAGATATATAATTTTAGCACATCCCATATATTTTGTCTTAAATGTCAATACAGAAAATATTGGAAACAACTTTTGGTCACAAAATAAATCTCAAAAGGGTAGGAATATGCTACAATATTAGAATATAAAGAAAATGATTCTAAGTTTCTAGATCATAATTTTCCTTGTAGTAGATTTTAAAATTGAGAAGTATCCTTTTCAGAGTAGTAAGATGGAAGAGCCTATAAACATCTATGTAAACTAGTGCTTTAAGAATGTACAACTACAGGCACAATTTTGGCTTTCTTCTTTGTATTAAATGCCTTAGAGATCAATGAGGGCTTTTGTAGTATCTGTTGAAAAATAGTATGTTATGCTTGAGACACGCTTAAGAAATTGGAGCAGTATTTTCAGCACTCTTCTATGACTTGATGAGAAACAGTAAGAGCAACAATATAAGGTGCATGTCAGGAAAAGGAGGGTTTTGAAAGGTTTGAAAATATTGACACGAATTGTCTTTGAATATGTTTAGGGAAGCAAGGTCTTCTTAAAGTTTTAATGTTAGAGCACTGAGACAGTATGTAGATTCTCCTCACAGCATGATGAGCCAGGACCAGATGTGCTTATGGAACAAGTTTCCTTAATGCACATTGCATGGAAAACAATTTTCAGAATGTAGGTCTTTGTTTCATAAAGCATCCATTTCAATTAATATAAAACCAGAATCAGATTTGGCAATGATACAGCAAATTAGATTCAGCACACTCTGTTCTTGGTGGAGACATACCCCCAAAACCCTCATTCTGGGGTTTCATTAGGAATTCTACATTCTTTGTCTATTATCTGTTTGGTTTTAAAATCCAGCAGTTGTTCCTTTATCTGAAGTATTATCTACAAGGGTCCTTGTTTATCATAAATACAAGGCTAATTAAAAAGGTTGAAAATGGATCTATGTGGCATGTAAAAGACAAATGGGAAATCTTGAATTTCGATCTCCTTCAGTGGTACTCAGAAACACCTCCAACCTCATTTATTTGTCATGAGATGATGCCTATTTGAGAAAACTGGATCATGCCTGTCAGTACATCATAGACATAAACATACCACCTAACAAATAATCTATAGTTCCTGATAACTGACAAAGCACATCTACATAACCTTCATGGTGGAACGATGGAGAATCCTTTGTGCTATGCCTGTTTTCACATGTACTTTCCTCCTGCATATTAGCTCTCTAGAATTTTGTGCAGCAATGCCAAAGTTCTCTAGTTCAGGAGCCTAAACAGAGCTATTCATTATTCTTTTATTCTTTATTTTCTTACTTTTGTTGGTTAATTTTAGATGAGATATTCAATGTTCCCATTGAGAAGTGGCTATTAGGTAAGGATCTTGGAGACTTGAGGGTACTGGCCACACGGATGTGGAAGATTCCATACTGCATTCCAGGCTGGGGAAGTGGCAAGTGCAAAGACCCTGAATCTAATAAATATCATTGGTCTTAGATTATGCATCATTTATTAATTCATTCATTTTCTTATACATACATCCACTTATTTAACATCTCGTGCATAGTTACTATTTATAAGGCTTTGGGTTAAGCATAGGAAAAAACTGAGATAAGCCGTGCATACTAACTATGTCAAATAATATAAACTTTTAGATTAAAATGTAAGTAAAACATGGATAGTGTGTCATTTTTTCCCTCTGCTCTAAACACAACAGGCTCTTTGATCTTCCCAGTGCCAACCATACACAGTTCTACTTCATGCTTTTGTACTTTTTCATTCTGCCTAAAATGTTATTTCCCCATTAACACATGGTTAGTATCCTGACTGCCTCCAGAATGTTATTTTAAAAGTACCTTTTCAGTAAAGACTTTATTGGTCACCTCATCTAAAATGTTGCCCCCTAGAATATTGTTTTCCATTTTCTGCTTTATTACTATTAGTTTATGCTTAGCATGTTTCATCTAACATGTTGTACATTATATTTATTTTGTTTCTTTTTTAACTCCTTCACTAGAGTGTAAACTCTGTAAGAATGAATTTTTTTGGCCTCTTTTGCTTATTTTTATTCCTCCAATGCCTAGAACAGTTCATGACATATGATAGAATGCTCTTTAATATTTATGGTCAAATGGGTAAATTTGTTAAGTGAAAAATGCAATGTGCAGGACAACATGTAGAGTTTTGTGGGAAAAGTGATGAAAATAAGCATGTGTGTGCTTGTATGTACACAAAACACCCCTGCAAGGGATCATGAAAAAGCAAATCATTGGTTAAATAAAGGCTGAGAACAGTGTATTTGGAGAGGGAGGTTGTTCATTGTATATTTTAAAATACGTTTCAACTTTGAACTATGTGAATTAAATATCTATTCAAAACATCAGTTAAAAGTAAAATAAAATAATCACAAAAAATACAAGGTAGAGAGTAGCAAGCACAAAGACAAAGCAGAAAAAGGGCCAGATGATTTCCCATGAGGGAAACACAGAACAGGGCTGGCCCTGAAGGGTGGGTGCTGGGTGGGCACTACATGACCCTGGAGGAAACACGCTGGGTGAGGAGAACAGCACAAGTTGTCCAGATGCAGAAAAGACAGGGTACAGCTCTGGGAACAGAGGTAGTTTTGTTCAACTGGAATCAAACATTTATAAAACTGGAAAAAAATGTATTAATAGTTGAGAAAAATATTGTGGAGGCCTCAATTGCCAGGGTACACAATTTGGATTTGGAATTGTCAAATAAGTTTGCTCAATAATAATAACATGACATATACCCTAAAATTCTATGGTATTGTTAAGGGGCAGATGAACAAGAGTAGACACAAATTAACGTAAGAAGCTGGGTAAGGCCATCTTGAGAGGAGAATAGTAGAGGGACAAATCAGACATTTAGTTTTTTTACAGATTTGCATTTTTCTTACAGAAAATATGATACATATTAACTACAAAAGTATTTAATCAGTATGACATAAGTGTGGCAAAATTATAGTCTTTATTGTAAATTAGTTTCTCAGAGGTAACTATGTCCTTATAGATACATGTTTACATTTTTTTTTTCTGAATTTAAAAAATAAATATATGCTACTTTAATGAATGGGGTCCACATTGTGTATACTGTTTTGCAATTTAATTTATTATTTTGGCATCATTACTCGCCCATTTGTACAGGGCTAAGACATTCATTTTATAATATATGATGTTCTATTCAGGGGATATATAATTATTTTAAGCAGTTCATTATCAGTAGATATTAGGATTTTTTTTCTGTGTTTTTGTTAAAGACAATAAATATTTTCAGTTAAAAAGATCTTCAGATATTGCTGTATTTTTATTGCTATTGCCCTTAAATTTTCATGGTGCTTTCATGAAGTTGATAGGTATTTGGAAGCTAGCTTCTATTACAAATTACTCAATATAGAAATTCTAACAATGTTAGAGAAAAATTGAGAACCAATTTTGTGTTTTAGTTATTTATTGGTATAACATGCCAACTTCAAATTTGTTTTTTCTTAACGCCAATTTGTTATTTCTTTCTGCTTCTGTGTGTTTACTGAGCACCTATAGGCATTTCTCATTTGGGATCATTTATGCTGTTGTAAATAGATGGCACCTGGGGCTGGAATCATCTAAAGGCTCAAGTGGGTTGGTGTCTAAGATGACCTCTGCATTCCTAGTCAGGTGCCTCACTCTCCATGCTTTCACACTTTTCATTTCCTCTCCATGTGATTTGGCTTTTTAAAGAATGTGGTCTAGTAGTGTACCTCATATATGGTAGCTAGCTTTGAAGAAGCAAGAAACAGAATTCACCAGGCCAGTTAAGGATTATGCCAAGAACTGACATAGCATTACACCTATCACATTCTTTTGGTTAAATCTGTCACAGAGTCCATCTAAGTTCAGTAAGGTGGAGAGCCTAATTCTTGATAGAGGAGTGACAAAGTCACATCGCAGAAGAATGTGTGCAATGGGAGATCTTGTAATGACATTTTGGAAAAATACTATCTGCCATAGTATGTTATGTATGTTCTCTTAGGAGTAAAGTTTCTATTCCACCCTTTCTTTTTCTGATAAAAAGCCATCTGTGTTACCCAATTGAATTATGGCTACAAGATGTACCTGGTACTAATTGTTTACCCAGTCATTGTATTGTTTGTGCTCAACTTTCTCTACTGTTTCTCTCTGTATGTCATGCATACAAGTTGTATAAATGTAATAATTCTTTCAGTAAATATTTATTAAGCACCTACTATGCACCAAGTCCTTGCATCTACAGAGATGAACATTATACATTTCACATTTTCAGAATGTCTGTCTCACAAATGAAGTAGGAAAAACAGATACCTAACCAAATGTAACAAAGTGTTGAAGATGCAATGGGAAAACATGTCCTTTCAGAGTAGGTTGGTATAAAAGTGGGAGAGTGGTCATCAAAATGTTAATAGTGGAGATGTCAGAAGATGAGGCTTGCAGATAAATTAGAGTCACTAAAATCTGCCGATGAGATTTGAGACTCATCAGGATTGGTTAAAGTGTGGCAGGGCATTTGATATAGGGAGAAAAGTCATGAAGATATAAAACAGATGGACAGTGGGGACGCGAATGATTTTCCATTTTAGAAAAACAAAATATTGCAGCAGTGATATAGATAATGAATAGGGGGAGTATAAGATTAGAGGCAATGTATTATATTACAGTATATTTCTTGGTGAGAGATAATGCCTACATTTAAAATAAAAGAAAGGCAAAGGAATGGACATAAGATACAGTTACAAAATGGTTTAGAAGGTAAATTTATAAGATTTGTTCATTGACTGCTTGGGTGTTAGGCTGAGAAAGAGACGGGAATCTAGGCTGACTCCCAAGTGTCCCAGAGGTCACATGGTGGCTGGAAATGCTATTCATACACACAAAAAGAATGCAGGAAAAGGAGAAGAATTTTAAGAATCTGTGGTTGAAATCTGTGGAGAATCCAGTGAAAATGTCCTTCATTGCATTCAAAGATCTTAATCAGGACATATAGATTTGAGACTCATTAGCAAGTAGGTAGCAACTGAATGCATAAGCTCAATTAGCTCCTGATATGGTTTGGTTCTGCGTCCCCATCCAAATCTCATCTCGAATTGTAATCTCCCTATGTCCATGGATGGAGGTGATTGGATCATGGGGCAAGTTCCCCCATACTGTTCTGGTGAGAGTGAGTGAGTTGTCATGAGATCTGATGGTTTTATAAGTGTTTGACGGTTCCTCCTTCACATGCTCACACTCTCTCCTGCCACCTTGTGAAGAAGGTGTCTGCTTCCCCTTATGCCATGACTGTAAGTTTCCTGAGGCCTCCCCAGCCATGTGGAACTGAGAGTCAATTAAACCTACTTTGTTTATAAATCACCCAGTGTTGGGTAGTATCTTTATATTATCTATACTGGATACAAAAGCAACTGTGGTTTTTGCCATTAAACATGTCTCTACTAAAAATACAAAAAACTAGCCGGGCGTGGTGGCGGGCGCCTGTAGTCTCAGCTACTTGGGAGGCTGAGGCGGGAGAATGGCGTGAACCCGGGAGGCGGAGCTTGCAGTGAGCCGAGATCACGCCACTGCACTCCAGCCTGGGAGACACAGCGAGACTCCGTCTCAAAAAAAAAAAAAAAAAAAAAAAAAAAAAAAAGTAATGGCAAAAACCATAATTACTTTTGTACCAACCTAATGGCAGCATGAGAACAGACTAATACAGCTCCTGTAAAGGGAGAATGTATGAAAGAGACTGAGCAAGGAAGACAACCAGGCAACAGTGTAATAGGGAAATGGGTAGACAGAGTTGCAGGATGAGAGTAGTGAGCAGTGTGCTAGTTCAAGAGAAGTCAGACAACATAGGTCAGCAAAGAGTCCATTCCATTCGGGCATTAAGAGACACTGGTACCTTTGCCAGAGCCTGTTCAGTATAGTTTTGTCAGCTAAAGACAGTTTTGAGTCAAAAGGGTGAGGGAGAAGTGAGACAGGAGAAACTATTTTAAAATTATAGCGTTGTTTTCAATACAGCCATGCGTTACACAACAATACTTCAGTCAGTGATGGACCACATATATGAAAGTGGTCCCATAAGATTATAATAGAGCTAAAATCCCTATCGCCTAGTGACACTGTAGCTATAGTAACATCATAGTGCAATGCATTACTCAAGTGTTTGTGGTGATGCTGATGTAAACAAACGCACTGCACCACCAGTCATATAACAGTATAGCACATAGAATCATGTACAGTACATAATACTTGACAATGATAATAAATATTTTACTGGTTTATGCATTTACTGTATTATGTTTTTTAATCATTATTTTAGAGTTTACTCCTTTTACTTACATAAACAAATTAACTGTAAAACAGCCTCAGGCGGGTCCTTTAGGAGACATTTCAGAAGAAGTGAATGTTATCATAGGAGATGACAGCTCTGTTCATGCAATTGCCCCTAAAGACCTTCTGGAGGGTAAGATGTGGAGGAGGAAGAGAGTCATATTGATGATCCTGACCCTGTGTAGTCCTGAGCGAATGTGTGTGCTTTTGTCTTAGTTTTTGTCTTTAGTTTTTGCCTTAGTTTTCATTCCTGTTGTTAAGTGATGCTAGACTGTATTTACCTCAATATTTTGGTGTATTCCACTTTTAGTGGTATTCTTTCTATGTCTAAATGTACAACATACTTTATCCTGTAACTCCCTTACATACAGCTTTAAGGCTGATTTATTTTCTGGTAACCAGTTTTCTCTAAATCTAAAAATAGTATATATATATATATATATGTGGGTTGATTTGTGAACTACATTTTTTCACATGCTATGTTAGCATCTAGACGAACTTAATTCCTTGTCTCTACAAACTATCCTCAACATGCTTAAAATATCTACTTTAGAAAATCATTCTTACAGGTTTAAATATTTTTGTTCTTATGTGACCCTCTCTAAAATATAAACTGTTTTGGTTGACATAGCATCTTGTGAATGAAATTGCATTGAGAAGGGATAGGATAGACTGTGGTGTGAAAGGATATAAACTTTCAGTGTAAGCATGGGAGGATGGGCTGCACTTCTGGCATTTGGAAAGTAACTTGAATTCCCAGAAACAGTGTAACTTCTGCTATGTAAATTCTGATAACATTTCCAGTAGGGAATGAAATAGGGGAATAGTCTTTACTGAGTACCCACTGTGTTCTCACATGTATATTATCCCATTTTATAGTCACAAATATCCTGCAGGGTAGATATTATTATCCCTATTTATAGAAGAGAATATTGAGGCCCCCAAAGGTTGAATTATTTGCTCAGGTTTACGTTGCTTATTAAAGAGTGAGAATTTGAATGAAAAATTTTCTATACCCTTTGCACTTTCGAATACTTAGGCTGACCCTATTCCTACTAACATGTGAGACTTACCAACATTCCTGGGTTTTTTTGTTCCTGTGCTTCAGGTTAGAACTGAAAGGCCTCCATCTTCTCCTTCTTACATATTTTATTGTATCAGTCAAGATTCTTTTGGTTGCTGATAACAGAAACTTAATTACAATTGGTTTAAGCAGAAAAGATGATTTATTGGCTCACATAATTTAAAGTTCTGAAGGATATTGAAATTTAGGTATAGTTGAATTCAGGGATCACAAAAAAGGTTGTCAGGAATTTTTTTTTTTTCTATGTATGGTCATTCCTTTCATTTGTATTGGCCTCTTTCTCAGAGAGGACGTTCCCATATGGTGGCAAAGGTCACCAGTAGATGCTCCAGGTTGACATTGTACTAGTTGAGTAGAACCAGATGAAAGAATGTGTCTTCCCCAAAACTCTTCAAATACTTCCTGCTTTTGTTCTTATCTGACTGTGAGTTTCAGTCACCTGTCCATCCCTGAACTAATCCCTGGGATGTTTGGGGGGTGCTGTTCTCAATGGCTGACTTGAGCGGACATCCTCTTGTTGTGAGGCTTAGCTTCACCCAAAACACTGCAATTAGAAGTAGGGAAAGGGTGTTTCTCTACAGGAAGCTGAGGATGCTAATAAGAAAAAAAGGGAAATAGAATACTGGATGGTCAGAAATGATAGATGTCCACTATTCATTTTCACATTATTATCCCACTTGAGCCTTATGCTCTAGTTAGTGATAAAAACATGAGTATGGAATAATTTTCTAATTTGCACATTCCTACCTGTTGTTTCCCTTGCACTTATTCCATTCCACCAGTTCTTTCCAAAGACTTGATCTCAGAGCTTTCTCCATCTTTACTCCGCATTCTGAAAGCACTGAGAGATCTACTCATTTTCTGAATTATATTTTGGTAAATATTCTTAGGTTGTTATATATATATATGTGTGTGTGTGTGTATAAATATATATATATATATATATATATATATATATATATAACCTTTGCCATATATACTAGAACAGGGGCCACCTCTTATTTTATTTATGTAAGTATTCAAAGCCCAGGAGACAGGAATCTATGCACTAAATGGTTTATAATTTAACTGGAAGACAATCAGCCTCACCCTTTCTCCAGGTTACTCAATGAAACTAAAAGGTCAAATTTAGGGAAAGTCATTTATTAGAATGCTTTGTGGTTATATTGGAAGAAAATAATTTGAACCCACCAAAAGGCATTTGAAAATAATTTTAACCCACCCTTCCATTAAAGTACTCGTTCATTCATTCATTCATTCATTCATGCAATGTTTTGTTAAAGATTTTTTGGGCCATTCCTTAGAAGGTTTCCTATTTCTAACTGATGAATGAAGTGCAGCTCCACAAAATTTGACCTTTATTCTGTCTTTCAACTTCAGTTCCTCTTCTTTTCCTCCTCGATGCTTCTCCCATGCATTATCATTGTTCCTTCCTTTTCTCTTTTTGTCCCACCACATTACTCCTTTCCCCTTCTAGCATTCCTTCTCTATTTCTTGAGTTAATTAGCACTGTAATTAAATTTTATTTGACTACAGTTTTTTAACCAATCCTTAAGAGATAAGTAGCAATAAAAATTATTGAAATTTCTCTGTTCTTCTTTTGTCCAGGATAAATTGTGATCACACCGAGTGAATGGAAAATAGGTATCATTAAGGCCCTTCCTTTTTTCTTTCTTTTTTTTTTTTGAGATGGAGTCTTGCTCTGTCACCCAGGCTGGAGTTCAGTAGCTCAATCTCAGCTCACTGTAACCTCTGCCTCCTGGGTTCAAGCGATTCTCCTGCCTCAGCCTCCCGAATAACTGGGATTACAGGCACCCACCATCATGCCTGGCTAATTTTTTTTTGTATTTTTATAGAGACAAGGTTTCAGTATGTTGGCCAGGCTGGTCTTGAACTCCTGACCTCAGGTGACCCACCCGCCTTGGCCCCACAAAGTGCTGGGATTACAGGCATGATCCATAGCACTGGGCCAAGGCTCTTTCTAGAAACAGAATTAAAAAAAAAAAAAGCAAATTCGTATAGAAATTCTCATTAGCATCTACTAGGTAGTTTTGTATCTCACAGTGAATATGAGAAAAAAATTTGTTCCAACAAGGTATTTACAGGGTAGCTTTTATTTTATTTATTTATTTATTTATTTTTAGATTGTACTTTAGGTTCTGGGATACATGTGCAGAATGTGCAGGTTTACATAGGTATACGCACGCCATAGTGATTTGCTGCACCATCAACCCGTGATCTACATTAGGTATTTCTCCTAATGCTATCCCTTCTCTAGCCCCCCGACCCCCAACAGGCTCCAGTGTATGATGCTACCCTCCCTGTGTCCATGTGTTCTCATTGCTCCCATTTATGAGTGAGAACATGCGGTGTCTGGTTTTCTGTTCCTGTGTTACTTTGCTGATGGTTTCCAGCTTCATCCATGTCGCTGCAAAGGACATGAACTCATCCTCATCCTTTTTTTATGGCTATATAGTATTCCATGGTATATATGTGCCACATTTTCTCTATCCAGTCTACCATTGATGGACATTTGGGTTGGTTCCAAGTCTTTGCTATTATGAAGAGTGCTGCAGTAAACATACGTATGTATATGTCTTTATAGTAGAATGATTTATAATCCTTTGGGTATATACCCAGTAATGGGATTGTGGGATCAATGGTATTTCTGATTCTAGACTCTTGAGGAATTGCCACACTGTCTTCCACAATGGTTGAACTAATTTACACTCCCACCAACAGTGTAAAGCATTCGTATTTCTCCACATCCTCTCCTGCATCTGTTGTTTCCTGACTTTTTAATAATCGCCATTTTAACAGGCATGAGATGGTATCTCAATGTGGTTTTGATTTGCATTTCTCTAATGACTAGTAATATTGAGCTTTTTTTCATGTTTATTGGCTGCATAAATATCTTCTTTTGAGAAGTGTCTGTTCATGTCCTTTGCCCACTTTTTTTTTCTTTCTTTTTTTGAGATGGAGCTTCAGTCTTGTTGCCCAAGCTGGAGTACAGTGGCATGATCTTGGCTCACTGCAACCTCCACCTTCCGGTTTCAAGCGATTCTTCTGCCTCAACCTCCTGAGTAGCTGGGATTACAGGTGCCCACCACAATACCCAGCTAATTTTTGTATTTTTGGTAGAGACGGGGTTTCACCATGTTGGTCAGGCTGGTCACAAATTCCTGACCTCGTTGTCCGCCCACCTTGGCCTCTCAAAGTGCTGGGATTACAGGTGTAAGCCACCACTTTTTGATCAGGTTGTTTGTTTGACAAAGGCAAGCAATGGGGAAAAGATTCCCTGTTTAATAGATGGTGTTGGGAAAACTGGCTAGCTGTATGTAGAAAGCTGAAACTGGACCCCTTCCTTACACCTTATACAAAAATTAACTCAAGAAGTATTAAAAACTTGAATGTAAGACCTAAAACCATAAAAACTCTAGAAGAAAACCTAGGCAGTATCATTCAGGACATAGGCATGGACAAAGACTTCACAACTAAAACACCGAAAGCAATGGCAACAAAAGCCAAAATAGACAAATGGGATCTAATTAAAGAGCTTCTGCACAGCAAAATAAACTATCATCAGAGTGAATAGGAAACCTACAGAATTGGAAAAATTTTTGCAATCTATCCATCTGACAAATGGCTAATATCAAGAATCTACAACTTAAACAAATTTACAAGAAAAAAGCTTTTTATTAATAGAATGAAAAAAAAATCCCCTTCATTATATCTTCATTCCAAGCAAAATATTCCACTACATTATTTCATAATTTCATGAATTTTAGTATAATTTGTTAAAAAATTATTAGTATAAATTATTTATTTGCTAATACCAAAATAACATTAGACTAAAAATTTCTTTTCTTGTATTACAGTAAATCTAAATGAAATTGGTTTGTGTTGTTTTATTCCTTTCAAATATTGATAAATCTGGCAAAAAATACATCCCAACACTTTTTCTTGATAAACTCGGGTTCTAATATTTTTTCTTGTTTAATGTATGTACAACAACCAATTTGTTGTATGAAGAGAAATGAGGGCCGGGCACATGCCTGCAATCCTAACACTTTGGGAAGCCAACACAGGCAGATCACCTGAGGTCAGGAGTTTGAGACCAGCCTGGCCAGCACTACTAAAAATACTAAAATTAGCTGTGTGTTGTGGCACACACAATCTCAGCCACTCAGGAGGCTGAGGCGTGAGAATCACTTGACCTGGGAGGTGGAGGTTGTAGTGAGCCAAGATCACGCCACTGCACTCCAACCTGGGCCACAGAGTGAGGCTCTGTCTCAAAAAAAAAAAAAAAAAGAGAAATGAGAAACTGTTTAATCATCTTTAAATATACTTATTAGTTGCCCATAAAAATTGGGTTTTTATTGTTTTATTATTGTTTATTATTTAAATTATTACAATTATTTTATAATTGTTTATTTCTTTTCATTGTTTTATTGTTTTATTTTGGCTTTAAAAATTCTAATTGTGCTTTGTTGCAAAGTTATTGTAAATATGCCTGTTTTAAATAAAAGAAAAAATAAAATGAACATATTATAAAGTAAGGCAAGCTTCAGAACAAATCTCAAGTGCAAATAATTTTCCTATTCTTCTCCTATTAAGGAAGAGAAAAGTAGGAATTGAACCAAATAACACTGCTGCGATGTTATGGTGACATCCATGGCAATGATCCTGGTGGTGACTTGAGAGCAATTTATTTTTTATACAGGATATTTAACCTTTAATGACAGTATGAAATGCTTCATAAATATATTTTCCTGTATTTAGTCTCTAATATCTCATGCACTAATATCCCAGAGAGCAAGTCTATGCAAGACCTAAAGGGAGAGATGAGAATGAATAGACATAACGCTTGCCCAACAAAGTTTACAGTGTTGTTAGAGTGGCTGTAAATTACCTTTATTTTTGATTATTTTTTCTGCCTTGACTTGGCAAAATCCCAGCTAGGTAATTGTAAAAGCAAAGCAAAATAAAACAACACTCTAGTCTGTTTTTGTTGCCTGGTTGAATAAAAGAGAATATTTTAAACCATATTTTCTTTATTTTCCCTTAATATTATTGTAGTATATATGTGTATATAATGATATGTTATAATATCATATGATAATCCTATATAATACTAGAAATAATATATGATATACTACATATGTCTATGATAATACTATATATACAATATATATCTATGATAGATATATGATAACATGTCATATGATACTATATATGATAATACTATACATAGTATCTATTATATGATAGACATTAAAATATATATTACATTCGTGTATATATTTGTGTGTGTGTGTGTGTGTATATATATATATATTTAGAAACAGAGTCTCACTCTGTCTCCCAGGCTGGAGTCCAGTGGCATAATCATTGCTCACTGTAACCTTGAATGCCTGGGCTGAAGCAATTCTCCTATCTCTGTCCAGCAAGTAGCTAGGACTACAGATGTACTTCACCACACCTGGCTAATTTTTGTTATTTTTTTGTAGAGAGGGGGTCTTGCTGTGTTGTCTAGGCTAGTCTTAAACTCCTGGCCTCAAACGATCTTCCAACTTCAGCTTCTCAAAGTGCTGGAATTACAAGTGATAGCCACCATGCCCAGCCTGTCATAGTGTAATTAACACTCAGTTATTTGCAAAGCTTTTGTCTCCCACAGTTGAGAATGGTGCTGAAAAGATATATACAATTAACATAATGTGGCCTATAAGATGATAATCATATTATATCAAAGCAAAAGGAACACATACATTTCCTATACATTGAAAAGGTGGTCTTGCATTATCTGTGCTGAGACCAAGAGTAATTTGTATGTGAAAGTTGCTCATAACACATGCACACATATGCACAAGTATTCAATAAAGCGATCACTGAAAATAGTATTTTTTTGTGGCAGGCATTTACAAATAATGGCTCAAAATTGTGTAACAATCTCAGTGGTCCTGTGGCCATATCTAAAGATACCCAGAGCCATCCTAGATTTCTGCATGGCCCTCAAGAGATGGGAGACCAATAATCCTGGAGATACTATTGAAAAGTACATGTAGAGACTCAAAGTCAGTATAAGACAGAACTCTCACAAAGGAGCAGAAAGTCTTAAAAAATATACAATTACAGGTTTCTGCTGAGAGGGAGTTTTTTAGCCATTTTTTATTATTACACAACTGTTTTTTAAACTAAACAAAGACTTCCCCTGCATTCCATTGGTGCTTTTACGTACTTTAAAACTTTTATTTAAAAATTTTACATGTAAGTATATAAAATAAATGTAAACATCAACTTCAATAAAATGAGTTAATTCAGTTCTTCATTTAACCAACTCTATATGTAAAAAATATATAATTCACATTCCACAGATTTATTTTACCACCAGATTTGAGATAAATCCACACTGCTGATACATCTGTTCTGCCTTCATGCCCAGAATTTTCCCTAGTGGCCTGAAAAAATGAAAGCAGACCTTCCTAGAGAGCCTGTCCTATGACCAGGGACTTAAAAACAGGCGGACTCATTCTGAATCTCTAGTAATTAATTATCATCAGTTGTCTCATTGACAGCTGGGGGCCACATTTAGCCAACCAGCTGCCCTGCATTGTACAATGCTATATTTGTTCTAAGCCCCTTGGGTGATTCTTGCTGTATGTAAAATAGCAGCAGTTGTAGTACCATTTGCTTCTGCATAGATGCTTTATGACTTGTGTGTCAAGACTATGGCAACCCTTCAGGACCAATGAATGCCTGGTAAATGCCGTGAGATGACTCCTTGGCCGTGAGCAGGGAGAACAGGAAATTATTAAACCACAAGTGGAAGTAAAATAGAACACCCAATAAAATGGCATTAAAGTGTGAAGTTAGTTCAAGTCTTATTTAATTATTTTGCTTATTAGGGATTTTATGTAGAGATTTTAAGTGGAAGTTCAAACCCTCAACAAGGACCCCTGTGAATGTTTGTGCCCAGCTATAGAAAATAGTCTGGTGCAAAACATGTCTTATCAGGCTGTGACAAACATAATTAACAGAACCTAGCCGGTTACTGTATCTTATTGATCTATGAGTTAACAGATGATATTCTGTCTGCAATATCCGGTACTCCTATCTGTTTCTTTATATATCCACAACATACTCTTTTGTAACATATCAGAACGAATCTGAGCTTTGGAAGGAACACAGTGGAGTAAGAAAATCCTGAATTTGGTATGTTATCCAAACAAAAGTTCTCAGACTGAAGATGCCAAAGGCTAATAGATTCAAAATCTTGAAGAAAGTTCAGAAAACTGGATGCCGTTTTTGTCCTGAATTTCCTTTTGGTGTTTTAAACATGAACCTATGAAATGATTTTGAATACTTTACATGTTTAGCAGAGACTATTTTTCTATTCCTGGAATGCCCTTCAGATAAACTTTTTGTTTATCTCTTTGCGTGGTTCCTATCTTCCTGGGAGTTTTCCCTTATGAATTTAATATTAATTCAAATGAATGTGGGACTGGAGGTGGGAATTAATCTCAGGGGTCAATTCTGAGTTCATACCAGCTCTATCATGTCCACATGTTTTTGACTTGATCAGATTTATCAGAGGCCAGATCTAGTAGCTTTTGTTCTGGGCCTGACTAGTTACTGCTAGTCTCTTTTTTGAAATGATTGCTATCGTGGATGTCAAGATTTATTAAAGCTCAATTCATGACAACTTTGTAGTTAACATCTAAACTTTTTTTTGAAATCCATTAACAACGGTGTGCAAAAGGACCTGTAATTATGATATATTTTTGTGTATATGTATGTGTACACGTGTATATATTTACTAATAGTGTAACTATAAACTTGGTTTCAAGCTATGTCGATAAACTTAGATTCACATTGTTGAAGACTTCTTTGAACCATTAGTCACTTAGATTTTAGTTGGAAAAAGATATCAAGTACTAAGCCAATCCTAGTAGTCACTGCAATTTTGCTCATCTTTTAGAATTTCTTTTCCTAGTTTCAGTTTGACATTCCTCTGACATGAATTTGAAAAGTATATCTTAGCTTTGTAAAATTCACATCAACATCTGTTCACCACTATAAAAGTTTATAGTTACGTGGAAATTTAAAATGTAAATCAGATATCATTTTCTGTTACAACTTTCAATTAAAAAGAAATGGCTAGATTTTAAGGGAATCTATGTTAGCAAAAGGATCCTCAAATGAATACCTTTTTATGGTAGAATCTAACTTCATGCTAGCCAATGTCATTTTTCTCTTTTGGTGTCCTTTTGTGTTTTTGACATGCATCAGGAAACATGAGTCTTCTCCAAAATACTTCTGCTAATAGAAAAAAATTAAAACTTAGTAATACAGGGTAATCTACTGTCTTAGTCTACATTTTCTTAGGAATGATAGTGGTGTTTCTGAGGAAAGTTGAAGGCTAGCTCTTCCACTTTCAAACTTGCTTCGAATTTCTCCGTCAAAAAAGAGAGGTTTCTCTGACCTAGAATGAGGTAAACTTCAATGGGGGGACAATGTTAGTGAAAAGGCTTTACACACTGTTAAGTGATTTACAAAACTACCTGGCAAATAATAGAAACTAAATAATGGCTTTGGAATGAGTGAAGGTACAGAAGGAAAACTGCACAATAAAAGCAGAGAAAAATGTCAGACCCTTGCTATGTAATAGAGACTTTTTATCCAATGGCATTGTAAATTATTTACTCTTTTATTCCTCTTAACAAATAAAATGTATTAGGAAAATTAGTGTTCAGACAATATGTTAAACTTAAGGAAATCAGAACTTTGTGAGTAATTCATCAGCATCTCAAATGCTTGAGTGTTTGGAATTTAAAAATAGAAGAGTGCTAAAATTTATGACATCTAAAGTTGAACGTCTATAATAAGTAAAAAACAATGTCACAGAGTTTCATTTTCAGTTTTCACAATTCAACTTATCTACAAACCTCTTCTGTTTTCATTGTAAATTGTAAACCTGGCTGTCACTGTAAACTCAGCTAATAGGTAAAAATGCTCATTTATCACATTTTGACTCTTTGACTCTAATCAGTAAGATAAATGAACGGACTTTGGTGTCAGAGAGACCTAGCTTTGCAATTCCTGTCAGCTCTGAAAGTGTTTCTTCATCTGAAAATGGTCATAATGATACTTAGCTTTTAGGATTGGTAAGTATTAAGATATGTGATATGTGAAAGGTGTTTCAGTACGGTGTCTAAATGCACAAGAAATGGTGGCTATTATCAAGACAACTTTTAGTGGTCCTGTCTGGTTAGGGTGACCATGTAATTTATCATCCAAGCCAGGGACCTTTTGAGAATAAAAGCAGAAGCTATTCAAATTACATTAGAATGCCAGGCATAAACCAGGACTGTGGGCAAACTGAGAACTGTAGTCATCCTATTACTGACATATCCATCCTAAAGTAAGGTGGGCTTGCTAGACATGAAGGAGAAACAGTACATAAACCTCTAGTTTAAATGTGACAAACATTGCAATTTGAAATTTTTTCTCCCCTTTTAATTTATTTTTGTTATTGCATGAATTGTAAGACAATAATTAAGAAGACAGAACTGTTTTGGTGATTTGGAATACAGAGGCTCTGTTGTAGGACAGAATTGCCTTAGACACACACACAAACAAAAACTTTAAAGGTGAACTGATCTCTTCATTTTACATACAAAGAAACCAACTTGAGAGAGGATAAATAACTCAATGAAATCCACAAAATCAGCATGGGGGAAATTAGAAGTACAGTCTGAGTTTGCCCACTGTCTACTTTTAATCTCATAAAAATGGAGTGCCTGTCCCTTCCCATCTAAATATCCCTTATAATGGACCTTTGAATGAGCTCTGTCCATATTAACCAGAAACAATCTATACTTATCAGTACAGCGTTCCACTCCCAAACGTTTAAAATAATTCAAAGCGTGTCTAGATGTACGAGAGGTTGGTGATTTTCACCATAAAATATATTTATTTTTGGCCCTGATGAATTTATGTGTACAATAAGTCTGATATTTAATTGTTCTAAATGAAAGATGTTAAATTAGACCAGAGACAAGAATAACAAAAAGAAGGGTGTCACGAATTAAGATTTGGAGCACTTTGATGAGGAGCTTAGATTATTTGAAGGTGTGTGGCTTGATGACCCAATGAGATAAAAGTAAACAATGGAATTGGAAGAGAGTAACATATTTCAGTATAATAAGAGCTGACATTTATTGATTACTAGATATATGGAAAGTAGCATAATGCTTCATATGCATTATTTAATCTTTGAGGTTGTCATATAATATAGATAATATCATTATTCCAACTTTAAAGATAAGGAAACTTTAAAAAAATAACAAAATGTTAAATAGATATCCTTAAATGTGACTATATAAACCATTATTTTATGTAGTTTACTTTGTTCACATATACCTCAACCTATACCAAACAACAGCAGCGCAACATTTAAGATGGCTTGCAAAGACAGATAAAATACATTATAATAAAATACATTTTAAAAAAGGCAATGAGGCAAAATGACCATATGTTAGGAAAATAGGAGGAGCCAGAGACAGAAGGGTACCCAAAACAAGCAATAAAATAAGCATATTTACTAAAAATGGGCCACATTAAATCCAACATGAACGAAGAAATAGTAAATTACAAGACTCATGAGGCCCATAAAGTAAAAATAAAACAACTTTTGGAAAAACTCTATTGCTACTGCTATTGAGACCAGAGAAAATTTTCTCTAAGGAGGCCTCACAAATGATAATAGTATTAATCACTAACATTTAATTCAGTACTTTGCTTCTATTACCTCATTTTTTTTTTTTTTTTTTTTTTTTTTTTTTTGAGACGGAGTCTCACGCTGTTGCCCAGGCTGGAGTGCAGTGGCGCGATCTCGGCTCACTGCAAGCTCCGCCTCCCGGGTTCCCGCCATTCTCCTGCCTCAGCCTCCTGAGTAGCTGGGACTACAGGCGCCCGCCACCGCGCCCGGCTAATTTTTTGTATTTTTAGTAGAGACGGGGTTTCACTGTGGTCTCGATCTCCTGACCTTGTGATCCGCCCGCCTCGGCCTCCCAAAGTGCTGGGATTACAGGCTTGAGCCACCGCGCCCGGCCGCTTCTATTACCTCATTTAATCTTCACAGAAAACGGGTAGTTATTCTACTTTTAAAGATGGGAAACCTGAAGCACAGAGAGGTTAAAGAAATTGCTTAGAGTCACACAGCTAGGAAGAAACAGAACTGTGATCCCAACCCAGACCTATCTCGGTCCCCAGCCAGGACTTTTATACCAAATCACATCAATTCTTGGAAGTTTCCATGCAGTGTACACTGGAATGCATTGGAAACGGATTTTCCTGTTTCTCTCCATTCCCCCCCAGTAGGCTGCAATGAAATCATTCCAGGCAGAATTAGGCAACAACAATCCCATTGGTTGTCAATGTAACCAAGAGTCAATAATGGATGAAGCTGGAAGTCATCATTCCTAGCAAACTAACACAGGAACAGAAAACTAAACACCACGTGTTCTCACTCATTAGTGGGAGTTGAACAATGAGAACACATGGACACAAGGAGGAAAACATCCCACTTTGGGGCCTGTCATGCGGTTGGGGGCAAGGGGAGGGAGAATATTAGGACAAATAGCTAATGCATGCAGGGTTTAAGACCTAGATGACGGGTAGATAGGTGCAGCAAACCACCAATGCAATGTATACCTATGTAACAAACCTGCACGTTCTGCACGCATATCCCAGAACTTTAAAAAAAAAGAAAAAAGAAGAAGAAGAAGAATGTATGTCTCACGCTTAATTCTTCTTAGGCCACGGTCTTAGAACAGAATGTCACAGTTTGCTGGACATTCTGTTTTGTTGTGGATGGATAACAGGGATGGGGCAAGGATCACCTAAGTCCCCTGGACAGATAGTCGTGTCTTGGATAGCCATAGTCCTAGGCTGGTTGCTTCAGGGCTTATATACTTGTTCAGTGATCTAAATAGATAGCAGAAACCACAATCATCAGTTGTCATTGCTCTTCCAAAACTACCTGAGTCTGGCCAAGGGGTTGCTACCACTTTGCCATCCATGCTAGCCTCCAGTTGTAGAGCATAACGCTTGCCCATTTATAAAGGGCTCCGTGAAAATACTGGAGCTGTTTGTATGCACTCATTCATTATGTGTTGTCTATGGCTGCTATTGCGCCATAATACCAGAGTCCCAAGTGTGGCCCAAGTGTGGCCACACAAAAGTGGGGAAAGGAGAGTAAGGGACAGGGTAGTGAAGGGGTATCTGGCAGGTGAAGCTCAAGTGAACACATAAATATCTCTCTTACAAAGCAAATACTTCTGCTTGCAACTGAATGTCCTTCTGAGTTGCAACATGATGACTAACATACTGCAAATGAGAACTTCATTAAAAAAAAAACTTGGTATGAAAAAGTGTGACTGGATTTGAGATTCATTTCAACATTCCATTAGATAATAGAAGAAAAACAAGAGCTGAAGCTGCTTGAACAAAAAATGTTAACTGTTGTAAATCTTTAATTGGATGTGAGAAATAGCCCTGGACTTCTTTTGCTTTTTGTTACTAGTTTTGTTGAGGTATAACCGACGTACAATAAACTGCACATATTTAAAGTGTATAATTTGACAAGTTTGACATATGTATAAACCTGCAAAACCATCACCACAATAAAGAGTGACCATATGGATTATTCTCAAAAGGTCCCCCTTGTCCCCTTCTCTTCTACCTACTTGTCACTCACCTCTTTCCTGGACAACGCTGATCTGCTTTCTGTTACTATAGATTAAATTGCATTTTCTAGACAAGAGTTGGCAACCTACATGGCCTGTGGACCAACTGCCTGTTTTTGTAAATAAAGTTTTATTGAAACGCAGCTGCACTCATTCATTTATGTGTTGTCTATGGCTGCTATCGCGCCATAATACCAGAGTCCAGCAGTTGCATCAGAAATTCTATGGTCTCCACATATTTACTGTCATATCTTTTACAGAAAAAGTGTATTAACCCTCGTTCTAGAGTTCCTGTAGGTGGAATCATAAGGTATGTACTTTTTTTTTTTCTGGATTCTTTAAGTCACTATAGTTATTTTGAGAGTCATCCATGTTGTTACATGTAACATAGCTTTTAAATTTTATTAGTAATATTTTTTATTACTGGGCAATAATCCATTGTATGATTATACCAAGATATGTTTACTTATCCACCTCTAGATGTGCACTTGGGTTTCTCCAGTTTGGGGCTATTATAAATAAAGCTTCAGTGGACTTTCACATGCAAGACTTTGTTTAGTCATGCTCTTTCTTTATTTTTAGATAAATACTCAGAAGAGAAAGAATTGGCTTATATAGTAGATGTATATCTAACTTGATAAGAAACTGCTAAATAGTTTTCCAGTTGGTAGATCCATTTTTTTTTTATTCCCACCAGCAGTGTATGAGAGTTTCACCTCCTCTACAACCTTACCAATGCTTGGTATGGTCAGTCTTTTAAATTTTCACCATGTTACACACTACTTTGTGCAGTGGTATGTCATTATAGTTTTAATTTACATGTTATTGATTACTAATAATGCTGAACATATTTTAATATGTTTATTTTCCATCTGTGTGTGTGTATATATATATGTATATATAAATATATTTTGGTAAAGTGTCTACTCAAATCTTTGCTTATTTTTATTTGGCTGTTTGTTTTCTTATTGCTGGGTTTTGAGAGTTCTTTTTTAAGATCTTTATAAGACCTTTGTCAGATATATGATTTGTAAGTATTTTATTCTAGCCTATAGTTTGTTCATTTTCTTAACTTTTTTTTTTAAATTTTGAGACCAGGAGTTTTAAATTTTGATGAAGTCTGATTTACCATTATATTATTTATGGATTATACTTTAGATGTTTTATTTAAGAAATCTTTACCTAGCCCAAGGTCACAGAGACTTTTCTCATGCTCTCTTCTAGAAGTTTTATGATTTTAGGTTTTACACTTAGATCTGTGATCCATTTTGAGGATCACATTTTTACATATGGTGTGAAGTATGGATAGTTCTTTTTTCTTTTTCTTTCTTTGGCATGTGGATATTTAATAGTTTCCTCATCATTTGTTAAAAGGACTAGATGAGGCCGGGCACAGTGGCTCACGCCTGTAATCCCAACACTTTGGGAGGCCGAGGAGGGTGCATCACGAGGTCAGGAGTTCAAGACCACCCTGGCCAAGGTGGTGAAACCCCTGTCTCTACTAAAAATACAAATATTATCCGGAGACGGTGGCAGGTGCCTGTAATCCCAGCTACTCGGGAAGCTGAGGCAGGAGAATCGCTTGAACCCAGGGGGCAGAGGTTGCAGTGAGCCGAGATCGCGTCACTGCACTCCAGCCTGGGCGACAGAGTGAGACTCCGTCTCAAGGAAAAAAAAAAAAAAAAAAAAAAAAGACTAAATTATAGCAGACTAGATGCAGAGGATGGCTGACTAGATGCAGCTGCCACCTGGGGACCCAGACAACTGGCACACTCCTAACAGATCTCCGGAAGGCAGTGAGAGTGGACGGAGGGAAGACCCAAGCTGAGCTCAAGGAAGAGGAAGCTGGGGACCCTGCACAGCGCTACTGTGCACCAGGGCTAGGGAGAACGGATGAGTTGATCCGGAAATCAGCAACCTGCTCTCACTATGGGCTTCTGGAATCACGATAGGAGACCCTTCCACACCTTGCACACTCAAATTGTCAGGGAGAGCTGCTTTGAGAAGTGGTAGGGGCAGCACGCCAGCTGATGCGGAACCTAGAGCGTTTGGTGCTGAGCGTCTGTAGCAGATATGGTCAGGGACAGCCACCCCTTTGGGCTCTCTTTACTCCCATACGAGACTTTAGCCCTAGGGGAACGGTGGAGCCTAACTCTGCAGCGCGGTCTTGACTATTAGATGGGGCTGGCCCAACCTGAGCACTCCTGGGTCGACTGACCCTTTCTGGAGCTTCGACCTGGCTGTGCCTGCTTGCAGGGCAGCCTCAGGTACCCTGGTGACCTACATCATAGCTCCTGTGCTGGTGGAACATGCCTGGCTGACAGAGCGCTCCAGCGGGGTGGCCCCTCACAGCCACGCACCAGCCTGCCTGCTCCCTCCACTCACTGCAACTTCCTTGGGCCCACGACAGTCTTCCACATCGCTTTGCTGGCTCCTATGTGCGTGGGCAGGTTTTGCTTTCCCTGCCCTACCAATATTAATATCAAATCAAATAAAAAGAGGCTATGTTAGTATCAAGGTAGATTTCATTGAAAAGAATATTATCAGGGACAAAGAATGTAGTTTCATAATGATAAAGAGATCAACTCATCAAGAAGACATAAAAGCCCTAAATGTTGATGCATCTAATATTAGATATTCAAAATTAATTAAGCAAAAACTGGTTCAAATATAAGGAGGAATATGTAATTTTCAATAGCTATAGTCAGAAATTTTAATATTTCACTCTCAATAATTAAGAAGAAAACTAGACAGAAAATCAGTAAGAACAGCCATGTCGACTAATTTTATCTAAATGATATTAGAGATGTCACAAAATACTCCACACAAGTGCAGAATAGACATTGTTTCTAAGTGCACACAAAACATTTACTAAGACAGACCATAATCTAGATCAAAAAACAAATCTCAATAAATTTAAAAGAATTTAAGTCACATAGAAATATGAACCACAATGAAATTACAAAAAGAATGCATAGCAGAAAGTTCTCTAGAGAATGTTTAAGTATTCAGAAACAATGCACTACTGAAAAGCTCATGGGTGAAAGAAAAGATGAAAATAAAACACAAAACATTTTGAACTTAATTAAATAAAAGGATAATATGTTGGAATTTGTTTGATGCCACTACAACTGTACGTGGGGTGGGTGAGATTAGTAATTATTGCCTAATTGCTTACATTAGAGATGAAGAAAGATCTCACAGTAATGACCTCAGCTTCCACCTTAAGAAACTAGAAAATGAAAAGTAAATTAAATCTAAAATAAGAAAGAAAAACAAAGATCAAAACTGAAATCAATAAAATTGAAAATGGAAAAGCAATAGTGATAATTAACTAGACCAATTTTACTGATAATATAAGTAAAATAAGTAGACCTCTAGCCACAGTGATCAGAAAGAGGAAGGACATAAATTGCCAACATCAGGAATGAGAGAGGTGATTTCACTACACATTTACACAAATCATCAAAGGATAATTAGTGAATGCTATGAATAACTTTATACCCTGGAATTTGACTACTTAAAGGAAACAGACAAATTTCTAGAAAGGCACAAATTACCAAAGCTTACTCGAGAAGAGATAACCTAGTCAGACTTGTATCTACTAAAGAAATTGAATTTATAGTAAAAACATTTCTACAAAGGAAAACCTAGGCCAAGATCATTTCACTGGTGAATTCTATCAAGTATTTAAGGAAGGAATTGTATCAATTAAACAGAAACTTTTTCAGAAAATTGACAAGGAGGAAACATGTATAGCTCATTCTGTGAGGCCGATGTTAACCTGATGCTAATATCAGACAAAGACATTGCAAGGAAAGATAACCATAGACCAATATACTTCATGAACACAGATGCAAACATTCTAAAAAGATTTTTAGCAAATCATATTAAGCAATATATAAAAAGCATAATACATTATGACAAAGTGAATTTTATATCAGGAATTCAGGTTCGGTTTAACATTAACAAATCAATCAATGTATTTCACAATATTAAAATGCCAGAAAAAAATTAAAAGAAAAGATTATCTTGGTATATGCAGAAAAAGCATTAGACAAAAATCTATCACTCATTTCTTATTCAAAACAACAAAACAAACAAAAAACTCTGAGCAAACTAGGAAGAGATCTTTCTCAACCAGATAAAAGACATCTACAACAACAATATAAAAACTGGCTAACGTTATACATATCTGTGAAAAGCTGAGTGATTTCCTCCCAAGATCAGAAAAAAAGGTAAGGATGTCTGCTATTACTACTTCTAGTCAACACTGCACTGTGGGTTCCAGCCCGTGCAATCAGGCAATAAAAATGAACTTTAAAACATCCAGATTGAAGATGTAGAAACAAAAGTGTCTTTGTTCACGGATGACATTGTCATATATCTAGAAAGTTATATGGAATCTACACAAAACCACTAGAATGAAAAAAAATGAGTTTAGCAAGATAACAAGATCCATATATAAAAACCGATTGTGTTTCTCTATATTAGTCACAAAAAAGCAAGTTGAAATTTAAAATAAAATATAGCATCGAAAATATGATGGGAAAAAATTCGACAAAAATGTGAAAGACCTGTGTACTGAAAACTACAGAAGAGTGCTGAGAGAAATTAAACTATTTAGTAGAATCATAGGTCAAAAGAGTCAATATTTTGACTCTTCGAAAAGTATTATTCTTTTCAAATTGATTTAAAAATTCAGTGAAAATCTAGCAGTGTATATTCTAAAAATTGACAAGCTAATTTAAAAATTCACATGGAAATGCAAAGAACATAAAGTATCCCAAACAATATTAAATAAGAACAAAGATGGAGGCTTGGTTCTTCCTTATTTAAATATATACAAAACTAGAGTAAACAAGAGTGTAGCATATTATATGAAAATAAACAAATAGACGAAACAAAATAGAGGGTCTAGAAATGCTCCCATGCATATACAGACAACTGATTTTTAACAGAAGTGAGAGAGTCATTTCAGTGGATAGTCTTCTTTTTAAACCTTTATTTTAAGTTCAGGGGTACATGTGCAGGTTTGTTATATAGATAAACTTGTGTCGTGGGGATTTGTTGTATAGATTATAAATCGTCACCCAGGTATTAAGCATAGTACCCATAACTTATTTTTCCTGACCCTCTCCCTCCTCCCACCCTCCATCCTCTGATATGCCCCAGTGTGTATTGTTCCCCTATATGTGTCCATGCATTCTCATAATTTAGCTCCCACTTATAAATGAGAATATGTGGTATTTGGTTTTCTGTTTCTGCATTAGTTGGCTAAGGATAATGGCCTCCAGCTCCATCCATGTCCCTGCAAAGGACTTGATCTCATTCCTTTTAATGGCTGCGTAGCATTCCATGGTTTATATGTGCCACATTTTCTTTGTCCAGTCTATTATTGATGGGCATATAGGTTGATTCCATGTCTTTGCTATTGTGAATAGTGCTGCAATGAATATACATGTACATGTGTCTTTATAATAGAATGTTTTATATTCCTTTTGGCATATACCCAGTAATGGGATTGCTGGGTCAAATGATATTTCTGTCTCTAGGTGTTTGAGGAATCACCACACTGTCTTCCACAATGGTTGAACTAATTCACACTCCTACCAACAGTACATAAGTGTTCCTTTTTCTCCACAACCATACCAGCATCTGTTATTATTATTATTTTTTCACTTGTTTTTTCGTTTATCCTTTCAATAGGTTTTGGGGGGAACAGGTGGTATTTGGTTGCATGAATAGGCTCTTTTGTAATAATTTCTGAGATTTTGGTGCAACAATTACCGAGCAGCATACACCGTACCCAATGTATAGTCTCTTATTCTCCACTCCCTGCTCCACCCTTTCCCCCCGAGAGTTTCCATAGTCCATTGTATCATCCTTATGCATTTGTGCCTTCATAGCTTAGGTCCCACTAATGAGTGAGAACATATAATGTTTGGTTTTCCACTTCTGAGTTATTTCACTTAGAGTAATGGTCTCCAATTCCATCCAGGTTGCTTTGAATGCCATTATTTTATTCCTTTTTGTGGATGAGTAGTATTCCATGGTGTGTGTGTGTGTGTGTGTGTGTGTATGTGTGTGTGTGTATGTGTATGTGTGTGCATGTATATATATCTAACATTTTCTTTATCCATTCGTTGATTGATGGGCATTTGGGCTAGTTCCATATTTTTCCAATTGCAAATTGTGCTGTAGGTGATAAAAAGTCCTAAGACAGCCATTATTAAAAGCCAAAATTGACAAGGAAATTTGGTTACTTCTGTGGCATACAACAATTTTACACAAAAATTATAACTATTAATAACATACACTAAGTTATTCAGAATTATAGAAGTTTCTTATAATTTTGGAACACATACCAATAAAACATTTATACAAATGCAGCCCCCCAAAAAGGCAAACACTATTTCATATTTGACAGTACTTCCTATATGACTTTTATACTGAATAAGCCAAATTTTACCTTTTCATTAGTGCACTATTGATGTCAAATCCAATTCTTAATAAAATCTTATAGACAAATGTATTTTGTCTTAATCAGTCTGACCAAAAGGTAAGATTCTTATAAGTCTTTTATAATCCTTCATAAATTTTTGTTAAAGAGCAGGTCAGTGCTTCAAGAAAAATCCTGTTGTACTTTTATTCTAATGTTAAATTTACAAATAAACGGAATAATATCCCTTTAATTTTAGCTAATATGTTCACTCATAGAATTATTTATTTATTTATTTTTTTGAGACGAAGTCTCACTCTGTCACCCAGGCTGGAGCTTAGTGGTGCAATTTTGGCTCACTGCAACCTCTGCCTCCCAGGTTCAAGTGATTCTCCTGCCTCAGCCTCCTGAGTAGCTGGGGTTACAGGTGCCCACCACTACACCCAACTAATGTTTGTATTTTTAGTAGAGACGGGGTTTCACTATGTTGGCCAGGCTGCTCTTAAACTCTGACCTCAGGTGATTCATCCACCTAGGCCTCCCAAAGTGTTGGGATTACAGGCATGAGCCACTGAGCCTGGCCCCAGAATTTTTTTGTAAGATTAATTTTTCACAAATGTTCCACAACTTGTTCAAACCTTCAGCTTTTCCCTAACTTAAAATAATCCTTTAACCCTTTATTTTAGCCAGAAAAATTCACATGACCCATGACTTCTTATAATTTACCAAAAACACATTTCACTTTCCTTATACACCCAAAATTACTAAAGTCATGTGAATTAAAAGGCATTACACTTTTTCTTTTCTTACAAAATATTTGATTTAAGCACTCATTATTTAAATCTAATTAAAGTTTTTTTTACATTACACACACAACATATATAAATATACAGACAGAAAAAGATTCAGTATTTGTAAGATTTTTCATTTGCCAGTTTCTTAATTGAATTACTGGCTTAAGAGTGGGGCCCTTGGAGGAAAAGGGCCAGGAAAACATGTGGTTTCTTTAGCCTAATAAGCAGGCACAGCTGGAAGGCAAAACGGATTCCTAAAATAAGGGTCCCATTTTTATATCAGATTCAAAAAAAGAGAAACTCTATGGAACAAGATAGTGCAATGATTTTTGCCATGCATTTCATTGCAAAGCAATCTGAAGCCAATCAGCCTATTCTGTGATTAGCCCACTCCCCATGGGAGTCTTATCTCTTGGGGGTGGGATGGGGACATTGCCATACCCTGCATATGGCCAAGAGCATGCTTTTCTGATCCAAATGTACAAAGAGCAGAGTATCCCCCCATAACTGCCGTTAGCTATCCCCAAAAGTATATTTCCTACTTAGTTATTATACATCAAAGCTTTCTCATAATGTGAAGTAATTTCTGATACCCCCAAAAGATAAAACTATCAGATAAGGCAACGCAAAACAGAACAACAGAGTGTTAGATTTTGAGATGGATCTATCCACTTCTAATTCCTGGCGTTTCGTGAGGAAAACAGAGGTTTTTTCCAAAACAGGGTCTGTAGCACCTCCTGTTTTGCCCAAGGAGCTCCTAGGCTGTTAGAGTTTTGATATGGTTTGGCTGTGTCCCCACCCAAATCTCATCTTGAATTGTAGCTCCCATAATTTCCATGTGTTGTGGGAGGGACCCCGTGAGAGGTAATTGAATCATGGGGGTGGGTCTTTCCCATGCTGTTCTTGTGATAGTGTATAAGTCTCATGAGATCTGATGGTTTTATAAATGGGAGTTCCCCTGCACAACTGTCTTGCCTGCTGCCATGTAAGATGTAACTTTGCTCCATCACCTTCTGCCATGATTGTCAGGCCTCTGCAGTCGTGTGGAATTGTGAGTCAATTAAGCCTCTTTCCTTTATAAATTACCCAGCCTTGAGTATGTCTTTATTAGCAGCATAAGAACAGACTAATACAAGCTTGAATATCTGCTTTTAATTAAGCTGACTTTTAACCATAGTATTTTTTTTTCTTTCTTTTTTTTTTTTTTTTTTTTTTTTTTTTTGAGACAGAGTCTCGCACTCTCATCTGGGCTGGAGCGCAATGGCGTGATCTCAGCTCACTGCAACCTCTGCCTCCCAGGTTCAAGAGATTCTCCTGTCTCAGCTTCCCAAGTAGCTGGGATTACAGGTGCCTGCCACCATGCCCGGCTAATTTTTTGTGTTTTTAGTAGAAGCGGGGGTTTCACTATGCTGGCCAGGCTGGTCTCAAACTCCTGACTTCATGATCTGCCCACCTCGGCTTTCCAAAGTGCTGGGATTACAGGTGTGAGCCACCACACCCTGCCCATAGTGTTCTTCTTTTTCTTCTTCTTCATTTTTTCTTTTTTTAAATCCTTTTAAATCTCTTATTACCTAACTCTAGCCATGCCAAACAGCCAATATTTCTGTGCTCAGCGAAAGGAAAATTCAAGACAGTTTGTGGAGAGGAAGAGAATAAAAAAATGAGAAAGGTTGCCCGAATATCAAACCAGAAAAGAGTCATTCCCTACCCCAGGATTAAACCTGGGCTTCCTTTGTAAAATGGCGACGCCTTAACTGCTGAACTACAGCATTAGGCGGTTTCCACTGCTCTTCTCAGAAGGAGTCCACAGCAGCCAATTTTGGACTTGCAATGGCTTTTAACTACTCAAGATAATTTTTAGAGCTAACTATGACAAGAACCCCAAAATTCTTGTTTCCTGGATGACAGAGACCAAGAGAAAGTACCGCCATGTGGTTACAAGGTCAAGCTCCCAAGGACATTTTTCAACATGTGGTCTCTGGGCACAATGAAAGAATGGACAGTGGCTCTGAGTAACAGAAAACATAGAAGAAATAAAGGAAACAAAGAGAGCAAAGCACGGCCTGCAGCTGAGTGGGGAAGGTTAGGAGCTCAGGGACGCTAGAGAAAGACCCACCCATTTCAACAACACTAAATCAAAAGTTCAGGCAGCTTCTTGTTGGTTGGAAGGGAACTTTTCAAGCAGTCTCATCAGTTCTCAAGTTTCCCCTTTTGAGGAGAAAAAGCTCCCCATGTCCTATGATCCTGTGCATGCCTAATCCTGTCGCGCATAGCTGTCAGCAAAGAGTGCAAGGCAGATTAATCCAAAGAGAATAGTGGTTAACATCCTGTAGTGCCAAATCCATTCTTAGCTGAGAGGGCCTTTACTGAGAGGGTGGCCTCTAATCCCCCTCTAACATTACTAAGTTGGGCCTTGAACACAAGTTTGGACAAGCGTCCTCGACTTTTATTAAAAAGGGCCATTAACCAGCTCTGTCTTAGGAGAGTCTAACTGCCCTTAGTTGGACCTCTAACCTAATCCCATCCTTTACCCAGGTACCCCACCACTTACCCAAAGTCAGCCAATCAGTGCTGCAGTCTATTTCCTTTGGGTCAGGGGTCTCCTCAGTATTGTTCCTTTGGGGTTTGCCAGAAAGATGTTACCGGAAAAAAGGAGTCTCAATCTAGACCCTGGGAGAGGGTTCTTGGATCTCTTTCAAGAAAGAATTTGAGGTGAGTCCATAGAATAAAGTGAAACAAGTTTATTAAGAAAGGAACAGAATAAAAGAACAGCTATTCCATAGGCAGAACAGCCTATTTTTTTACTTTTTAATAATAGCCTTCCTAACTGGTGTCAGATGGTATCTCATTGTGGTTTTGGTTTGCATTTCTCTAATGATCAGTGGTGTTGAGCTTTTTTTCATGTGATCGTTGGCCACATGTATGTCTTCTTTTGGAAAGTGTCTTTTTATGTCATTTGCTCACGTTTTAATTTTTTTTTGTAAATTTGTTTAAGTTCCTTGTAAATGCTGGATGTTAGACTTTTGTCAGGCATGTAGTTTGCCAAAGTTTTCTGTCATTCTGTAGGTTGTCTATTTACTTTGTGGATAGTTTCTTTTGCTGTGCAGAATCTCTTCAGTTTAGTTAGATCCCATTTGTCAATTTTTGCTTTTGTTGCAATTGCTTTTGGTGTCTTCATCATGAAATCTTTACCTGTGCCTGTGTCCTGCATGGTGTTCCCTAGGTTGCCTTCCAGAGTTTTTATAGTTCTGGGTTTTACATTTAAGTCTTTAATGCATCTTGGGTTAATTTTTGCATATGGTGTAAGGAAGGAGCCCAGTTTTAATATTCTGCATATGGCTAGCCAGTTATTCCAGCACCATTTATTAGATAGGGAATCCTTTCCTCATTGCTTGTTTTTGTCAGATTTGTCAAAGATCAAATAGTTGTACATGTGCAGCCTTATTTCTGGGTTCTGTATTCTGTTTCATTGGTCTATGTGTCTGTTTTTGTACCAGTACTATGCTGTTTTGGTTATTATAGCCCTGTAGTATAGTTTGAAGTCAAATAGCATTATGCCTCCTGCTTTGTTTTTGGTTTAGGATTGCCTTGGCTATTCAGGTTTTTTGTGGTTCTATATGAATTTTAAAGTAGTTTTTCTAGTTCTGTGACAAATCTCAGTGGTAGTTTAATAGGAATGGTATTGAATCTATAAATTGCTTTACCAGTTTATTAGTCCATTTTCACTTGGCTATAAAGATATTACCTGAGATGGGGCAATTTATAAAGGAAAGATGTTTAATTGACTCGCAGTTCTGCATGGCTGGGGAGATCTCAGAAAACTTACAATCTTGGCAGAAGGTGAAGAGGAAGTAAGGCACATCTTACCTGACATCAGAAGAAAGAGAGCAAGGAAGTGTTACACTTTTAAAACCATCTGCTCTTATGAGAACTCACTCACTATCAGGAGAACAGTATGGGGGAAACCACCCCCATGATCCAATTACCTCCCTCTAGGTCCCTCCCTCCACAGGTGGGGATTACAACTCGAGATGATATTTGGGTGGAGACACAGAGCCAAACCTCAGGAAACTTACACATGGTGGAAGGTGAAGGAGAAGCAAGCACCTTCTTCACAAAGTGGCAGGAGAGAGAGAGAAAATGAAGGGGAAACTGCCAAACACTTTAAAAACTATCAGCTTTGATGAGAACTCATTATCATGAGAACAGTATGGGGAAACCATCCCTGTGATTCAATCACCTCTGACCCAGACCCTCCCTCGACATGTGGGGATTACAATTTGAGATGAGATTTGGGTGGGGACACAGAGCCAAACAATATCAGGCAGTATGGGCATTTTAATGATAATTGATTTTTCCTATTCATGAGTATGAAATGTTTTTCCATTTGTTTATGTCATCTTTGAATTCTTTCAGCAGTGGTTTGTAGTTCTCCTTGCAGAGATTTTTTACTTTCCTAGTCAGCTATATTCCTAAGAATTTTATTCCTTTTGTGGCAATTGTGAGTGGGAGTTTGTTCCTGATGTGGCTCTTGACTGACCATTGTTGGTATTAGGAATACTAGTAATTTTTGCACACTAATTTTGTATCTTGAGAATTTACTGGAGATTTTTTATCAGCTTAAGAAGTTTTTAGACTGAGACTATGGGGTTTTCTAGATATAGAATTATGTCATCCGCAAACAGGAATAGTTTGACTTCCTGTCTCCTATTTGAATACACTTTATTTCTTTCTCTTGCCTGATTGCCCTGGCTGGGACTTACAATACTGTTTTAAATGGGACTGGTGAAAGAGGACATCTTTGTCTTGTGCCAGTTTTCAAGAGGAGTGCTTCCAACTTTTGCCCATTCAGTATGATGTTGGCTGTGGGTTTGTCATAGATGGCTCTTATTATTTGAGGGATGTTCCTTCAATACCTAGTTTATTAAAGAGTTTTTAACATGAAGGGATGAGGAATTTTACAAAAGCCTTTTTGCATTGATTGAGATAATCATGTGGTTTTTGTCTGTATTTCTTGTTTATGTGATGAATCACATTTATTAACTTGTATATGTTAAACTAACCTTGTGTCCTCGGAATAATGTCTACTTGGTTGTGGTGGATAAGCTTTTTGATGTGCTGCTGGATTCAATTTGCCATATTTTGCATTGATATTCATCAAGAATTTTGACATAAAGTTTTCTTTTTTTGTTCTATCTGCCAGATTCTGGTATCAGGATGATGCTGGCCTCATAGAATGAGTTAGGGAGTTCATCCTCCTGAATGTTTTAGAATGGTTTCAGTAGGAATGCTACCAGCTCTTCTTTGTCATATGGTAGAATTCATCTGTGAATCTGTCTTGTCCTGGGCTTTCGTTGGTTGGTAGGCTATTCATTATTGATTCCATTTCAGAGCTCATTATTGGACTGTTTAAGGATGTAATTTCTTGTTGTTTTAGTCTTGGGAGGGTGTATGTGCCTGGAAATTTATACATTGCTTCTAGATTTTCTAGTTTAGGTATATAGAGTTGTTCATAATATCCTCTGAGGGTTATCTGTATTTTTGTGTGGTCAGTGGTAATATCCCGCTTGATGTTTCTGGTTGTCTTCTTTCATATCTTCTCTCTTTTCTTCTTTATTAGTCTAGCTAGCAGTCTATCTATTTTATTAATTAAGAAAAAATAGCTCTTGGATTTGTTGATCTTTTATTATTTTGTGTGTCTCAATCTCTTTCAGTTTAGCTCTGATTCAGATTACTTCTTATGTTCTGCTAGCTTTTGGATTTCTTAGCTTTTGGTTCTCTAGTTCTTTTAGTTATGATGTTAGATTGTTAACTTGAGATCTTTCTAACTTTTTTTTGAGAGGGAGTTTCACTCTTGTTGACCAGGCTGGAGCGCAATGGCGCGATCTTGGCTCACTGCAACCTCCACCTCCTGGGTTCAAGTGATTCTCCTGCCTCAACCCCCCAAGTAGCTGGGATTACAGGCATGTGCAACCATGCCCAGCTAATTTTGTATTTTTTAGTAGAGACTGGGTTTCTCCATGTTGATCAGGCTGTTCTCAAACTCCGGACCTCAGGTGTTCCACCTGCCTGGGCCTCCCAAAGTGCTGGGATTACACACATGAGCCACAGCGCCTGTCCTCTAACTTTTTGATGGAGGAATTTAATGCTAGAAATTTCTTTCTTATCGCTGTGTTGGCTGTATCCCTGATATATTGGATTTTGGTTCTCATTAGTTTCAAAAAACTTCTTGATTTCTGCCTTAATTTCATTATGTACCCAAAAGTCATTCAGGAGCATATCCTCATAATTGTGTGGTTTTGAGTATTTTCTTAGCCTTAATTTGATCTGAGAGAGTGGTTGTTATGATTTTAGGTCTTTTGCACTTGCTCAGGAGTGTTTTATGTCTGATCATTTGACCATTATTAGAGGATGTGTCATGTGTCCATATACATTCTGTTGTTTTTGGATAAAAAGTTCTATAGCTGTCTATCAGGTCCCTTTGATCAAGTGCTGAGTTAGGTCCTGAATATCATTGTTAATTTTCTGCCTTAATGGTCTATCTAATACTGTCATTGGGGTTGGAGGCTCCCACTATCACTGCATTGGAATCTAAGACTCTTTGAAGGTCTGTAAAATCTTGCTTTATGAGTCTGGGTGCTTCTGTGTTGGGTGCATATATACGTAGGAGAGTTAGGTCTTATTGAATTGAACCCTTTACTATTATGTAAAGTCCTTATTTGTCTCTTTTGATCAAGGTTAAAGTCTGTTTTGTCAAAAATTAGGATTGCAACCCATGCTTTTTTTCTATTTTTGATTTGCTTGGTAGATTTTTCTCCATCTCTTTATTTTGATTCTATAGGTGTCTTCATTTGAGATGTGTCTCTTGAAGGCAACATACCAGTGGGTCTCAGTTCTTTATCCAGCTTGCCACTCTGCCTTTTAATAGGGCATATATCCTATTTACATTCAAGGTTAATATTGATATGTGTTATTTGATTCTGCCATCATGATGTTGGCTGGTTATTATGCAGATTTGTTTGTGTGGTTGCTTTATAGTGTCAGTGATCTGTGTGTTTCAGTGTGTTTTTATAGTGGCTGGCAGTGGTCTTTTCTTTCTATATTTAGTGCTTCCTTCAGGAGCTTGTGTAACACAGGTCTGGTAGTAACAAATTCTCTCAGCATTTGCTTGTCTGAAAAGAGTCGTATTCCCACTTTGCTCATGAAGCTTAGTTTGGCCAGATATGAAATTCTGGGTTGGAATTTATTTTCTGTAAGAATGTTGAATATTGGCCCCCAATCTCCTCTAGTTTGTAGGATTTGAGCTGAAAGATCTGCCATCAGTCTGATGGGCTTCTCTTTGTAGGTGACCTCACCTTTCTTTCTAGCTGCCTTTAATATTTTTCTTTCATTTCAACTTTGGAGAATCTGATGATTATATGTCTTGGGGATGATCTAGTGAAGTGGATTGGTGCAAAAGTAATTGCAGTTTTCGCATTGTTGAGATTTGTCATTTGATGTTGGAATATATTTTTAAATAAATGTGTTTATGCTATACATCATTTTAATGTACATTTCTCACTTTATTTTTTTTGTGAATGACTTATTGCTTGCTATTCATTTTATGTTTATTTTAGACTATCAAAATGATGTTAGACAAAAAGTAAGTTTGAGCGATTTTCTCATTCAAGTTCAAAATGAGTCAAAAAGCAGCAGTGTCAACTCACAACATCAACAATGCATTTGGCTCAGAAACTGTTAATGAACATACAGTGCAGTGGTGGTTTAAGAAGTTTTGCAAAGGTGATGAGAGCCTTGAAGATGAAGAGCATTATGGCCAGCCATCAGAAGTTGACAATGACCAATTGAGAGCAATCATTAAAGCTGATACTCTTACAACTATGTGAGAAGTTGCCAAGGAACTGAATGTTGACCATTCTATGGTTTTTCAGCATGAGAAACAAATTGGAAAGGTGAAACAACTCAATCAGTGGGTGCTTCATGAGCTGAGCAAAAATAAAAAATTCATCATTTTGAAGTGTTGTCTTCTCTTATTCTATGCAATGATAATAAATCATTTCTCTATTGGATTGTGACATGAGATGAAAAGTGGATTTTATACAACAACCAGTAACAACCACCTCAGTGGTTAGACTGAGAAGAAGCTCCAAAGCACTTCAAAAAGCCAAACTTGCACCAAATAAAGGTCTTGGTCACTGGTTGGTTGTCTGTTGCCTGTCTGACCCACTACAGCTTTCTGAATCCTGGCACAACCACTACATCTGAGAAGTATGCTCAGCAAATTGATGAGATGCACTGAAAACTGCAATGCCTACAGCCAGCATTGGTCAACAAAGAGGGCCCAATTATTCTCCATGACATTGCCTGACTTCATGTTGTGCAACTAACACTTCAAAATTGAACAAATCGGGCTACAAAGTTTCACCTCATCTGCTATATTCAACTGACCTCTCGCCAAATGATTACCACTTCTTCAAGCATCATGACAACTTTTTACAGGGAAAATGCTTCTACAACCAACAAGATGAAGACAATTCTTTCCAAGAGTTCATCAAATCCCAAAGCATGGATATTTATGCTACAGGAATAAACTTATTTCTTGTTGGCAAAAATGGGTTGATTATAATGGTTCCTATTTTGATTAATAAAGATGTGTTTGAGCCTAGTTATAATGATTTAAAATTCATGATCCAAAACTACAATTACTTTTGTACCAACCTAATATCTTACTGAGGTTGTCTGCATTTCCTGAATTTGAGTGTAGGCCTCTCTAGCTAGGTTGGGGAAGTTCTTATGGATGAAATATGTTTTCCAAGTTCTTATACTCTCCCCATAGTTTTCAGGGCTATCAATAAGTTGTAGATTTGGTCTCTTTACATAATATCGTGTTTCTCAGAGATTCTATTTATTCCTTTTTATTATTTTTTCTCTATTCTTGTCTTCTGGTCTTTATTTCAGAAAGCCAGTCTTCAAGCTCTGAGATTCTTTCTTCAACTTGGCCTATTCTCCTATTAATACTTGTAATTACATTATGACATTCATGTAGTCCGTTTTTCAGCTCTACTGGGTTGATTTTTTTCTATACTGGCTCTTTTGTCTGTCACCTTCTGTATCATTTTATTGTGATTTTTAGCTTCCTTGGATTAAATTTTGATGTTCTGCATCTCAGTGATATTTATTCCTATCCATATTTTGAATTTCATTTCTGTCATTTCAACTATCTCAGCCCAGTTCAGAACCCTTGCTGCAGAGGTAGTACTGTCTTTTGGAGGAAAGAAGGCATTCTGGCTTTTTGAGTTGTTAGAGTTTTTCCACTGGGTCTTTCTCATCTTTGTGGACTGATGTTTCTTAGGTCTTTGAAATTGCTGACTTTTGAATGTGTTTTTATTCTTTTATTTGATGACCTTGAGAGTTTGATTGTGGTATATGGTGGGTTTAATTGATTGGCTTCATTTCTGGAAGATTTTAGGGGGACCAATGCTCAACTCCCAACTTTTGGACTGAATTCTCTAACTCTGGGGAACTTGTATCAGGCTCTGACTTTGTTCTCTGGCTCCTCAAATTTAGGAATCCACTGCATTGTGTGGAGCTGAGGTGCTTCTAGATTACTGGCCACTGCACTCTGATGGTTGGTGCCAGTCAAAGCATTTTGTAGTGCTGTGTCAATGAGATCTGTCCTTGTTTACATGTGCCAGTAGCAGCATCAGCAATAACTTAGCAGGGCATACACTCATCAGCTGCTGCAGGTTGCTAACAGTTGCCAGGGTACCTGCCTCCATGTAGGCATTCACAACAGTGGCAGTGACAGCATGACTCAGGGGGGTGGGGATGCCTGCAGCATCTGTGCACGTGATCATGTTGGTTGTGGTGTCAGCATGGGAAAGGGACACTGAAAGACACATGTTTGTGTGCACTGTCTGTGCCCCCCCAGGCAGGGGTGATTGCTTAGGGCAAGGGAGGGTCCATTCTTCTCCGGTGCCTAATCTCACTCCTGTAGCTGTGTTTGCATTGGGGTGGAGTGCTGGCTGGCTCTGTGACCCCTAAGGCTCTGACTGCAATGGTGTTATGGTGGATCAACAGGGATGCCCTGCATTCCCACCACAGCACTGGCAAGGCAGGGCACATGCAAGCAGATACATGTTTTGCAAACATTTTCTCCCAATTATATGCTACCATTTTATTTTGTTGATTATTTCTTTTGCTGTACAGAAGCTTTTTAGTTTGATACAGTCCTACTTACTTATTTTTCTTTTGTTCTCTGAACTTTTGGTGTCATGTCCAAAAAGTCATTGCAAAGGCCAATGTCAAGAAGCATTTCACTTATGTTTTTTTTCTAGGAGTTTCAGGTCTTACATTTATGTCTTTAATGGATTTTTAATGAATTTTTGTATATGGTGTATCATAAGGGTCAAATTTCATTCTTTTGCATGCAAATAACCAGTTTTAACACCATCATTTACTGAAAAGACTATCATTTCTTCATTTTGTTTTCTTGGTGCCCTTATCAAAAAGTAGTCAGCTATATATTTGATTAGATTTATTTCTAGGTTCTCTATTGTGTTTGCTTGATCTATGTGTCTATTTTATGCCAGTATCATACTGTTTTGATTATTATAATATTGTAACATAATTTGAAATCAGGAAGTGTGATGCTCCTAACTTTATTTTTTTCTCAAGATTGCTTTGGCTATTTGAGGTCTTTTGTGGTTCTGTATTAATTATAGGATTCTTTCTATTTTTATGAAAAATGCATTAAATTTGTTTATTATTTTAGGTGGTATGGATATTTTAACAATATTATTCTAATTTACGAACACAAGATATCTTCCCATATATTTGTGTCTTCTTTAATTTCTTTTTATCAATGTTTTATAGTTATCAGTGTATAGGCTTTTTAGCTCCTTGGTAAAATGTATGTCTAAGTATTTTTTATAGTTATTGTAAATGAGATTGTTTTATTGATTTCCTTTTAGATAGGTCATTATTGATGAAAAGAAATGCAACTAATTTTTGTGTGTTGGTTCTGCATCCTGCAACTTTATTGAATTTATCAGTTCTAGTAGGTTTTTTGGAGGGTAAGGGGAGGGTTATTGTTGACTGGATGCCAAACATTGTAAATTTTATTTTTTGGATGCTGAATATTTATATATTCTTAAAAATATTTTTGTATTTTGTCCTGGGAAATAGTTTGATTCTTTTGAGTATTAATTTTAAAATTCTTTAGGTAGGTCCAGAACAGGCCTTAGTCTGAGGTTGATTGTTCTGCATTGTGAGTCAAGACCTTCCTCATTATTCTATTCAATGCCCTGTGAATTATTAGTTTATTTTGATTTTTTCAGATGGTTTTCTCCCAGGCTTTGGGTAGTTTTTTGTTTGTTTGTTTGTTTTTTGATTTCTTTTGTTTTGTTTTTGCATATATACATTGGTCAGTACTTTGCTGAGTACTTGTAGGGGACCATTCATAGATATCTGATATTCTCTCTGTATACAGTTCTCTTCTCTCTGGCATTCTATCAATGCTCTATAGCTGCCTTTATCTCCCTAGATTCTCACCTCCATTTCTTCAATTCTGGGAGTCCTCTGAGTTAGACTTTGCTTTTTTTTTCTATGTCTCCCCCTGAAATTCGTTTAAGGGCTATAGGTTGGGGCACTGAAGGGCTCATCATTTTTTTCTTTTTTAATGTCTCTGAGGTATCACTGTCCTTTGTTGTCTTATGTCCAGTGTATTGGATATTATTCTGTCAACTATTTTGTATGGAATTTTTGTTTGTTTCAAGTGGGATGGGAAATCTGGTTCCTGTTACTTCATCTTGGTTGGATTTATATTTTTTGTTGCCTATTTGTAGAGATAAATTTTCTCATTGATGGTGACTCCCAAGATTTTGAATACATCATTATTGAAAAATCTGGACCAAGAATTGTATCTAGCCATTTAAAGCATTAAACTTAATATTGAAAAACTGTATTCATGAAAGCAAGCCAGATTCTCATTAAATATTTTAAAATATTTTATTTGGACATATCATTCACATTTAATAATTATTAACTTCTCTAGAACTTTGCATTTTGTGCTTATAATTACATAAGAAAATGTAATGAATTTCAAAATCAATTCCAATTTAGATTCCCTTAAATCTCTCTAGTTTTCCCCAGAGTGCTATACAAATATTATAATTTTTTATTTGTACAATTACATGAAAAATGTTTGGAAGCTTTGACTTTAAAAATCTGATTCAAGCAGCAAACTGTCTCTCTTGAAAAATGCCTACAGAAATCCAATTTTATATATAATTTGGGAGCACCTTTAGAACTTCCTGAAAAATGATTCATGGGCTTCTTCAGTCAAGCCTTTCTGTTCTGGTGAAAAGAGGGGCTGCAGGCTAGCTTTCAGTAATATTGTCTCTCTCAGCTGAGCATTTGAAAAATATTTGTTAGGACTGAATTCAACATTAAGAGTAAAAATGCATCTTTAGCAAGGGCTGGGTTCTACTGTCAGTACTTACAGCTGAAATCATGTACAGTTAAATTTACTTTTGAAAATCTCTTGATTCTCCTGTAAAGTGAAATATCCATGTTTGTGTATACAATCCTATTTTTTGGTTCATAAACATGCTGAACTCTGAGAATCCCTGAGTTTTAAAGAAAAAAGGGAATTTCTATTTATAGATGTTTGGGTTACTAAAATATTACTGCCTAAGCTTTTCAATCTCTAGGTTAAATAGGATAAAGTTGGAAATGTCTAATGTGAACCAGAAGGTACAGTGTTTAGTTGAAATCATTTTAAGTGTAAACATCTATAACCTAAATACATGTAAATAGATTACTTTGTTATTGTGAGGATTAAATAAAATATTGGAATCTTGTTTTATGAAGATTGGTGGAAAGTGAAAGTGATTTGTGTTCTAAAGTTAGGGTAGGGTTTTTTTTTTTTTTTGAGAGCTCCCAATGTCAACTGAAATATCATTGCAAATATCTATAATATTTGATTCACCCCTAAGCATGAAATAAAGCATGACCTTGTAAATTTTGAAAGTCTTTAAAGTTAATGTTTTTTATATTTTAGGACATTACAAAGTTCAAATGCCTTAAGAGTTAGGCATGTATATGTCTATGTAACTTACAAGATAAAATGCAAAATCTAAGCACATAATTCATGAGTAAAAGCCACAAACTTTTCTGAGCAAGGGATTCCATAATATGCCCTAAGATACTACCTCCTTTTAAAGTTTTGAAACCCCCTTTTATGGGGAATACAATAACAACTTCAACTCAGTAGTCAGGGAAATAAGAAGACTCTTTCTAATTGTGAGAAAAATAAGAACTGAATAGCCATAGTTTACTGGGGTCTTCTTACATAAGAATGCATCTTATAACAGTGGGATAATTTAGAAATATGCACAAATGATTAAAAAAAGTACATGCCTCAAAAGATTTCTTGTTTAGGCGTACACATGCATATGCTAAAATATTATGCACAAGAAAATAGGCAAGGACAAAACAAACTAAAAAATATTTGAGTACTGATGGTGCTTGGTTATTTCTGGCCTGAAGCAAAGAGATAGGCTGGGGGTGGAACCCATCTGTAGAGTCAGTGTAGGTCTCACTATGTTCTACTTTTTGACTTGGGTGATGGGTTTACAGATACTCATTTTTATTACTATGCTTTACAAGTAATATATTCATTACATCCATTCTTTGAAATAGTAAATATTAGATTTAAAATAATAATTAAGGATATTATAAACTTGAGGAAAAAATTATACTATTAATATTTTTGTGTTAAAATGTTATATCAATATTATTGATATTTTAAGTAGTTATAAATATGTAAGAGAATATGTCATAAGCTTGGCAGCCCCTTACCTCTAATGGAAAATGTGTAACTGAGTAATTGATTCAGCATTCTGATGTTCAGAAAGTTTACCAAGTGATTAAACATTGTTGAGATATTAATATTATTAGATTCATTATATTTATAAACTAATTCATTATGTTTATGAGTTACTTAATTTGATAATTTGTGTTTATTAAGTCAGAGAAAAGAACTTTAAGAAGGAAGTAAAAGTCATAAATTTAAGAAATGTATTTAACATGTTTGAAGGTGTGTAGCTAAGACTTAATACAACCAAATATTATTCAAAGTTACTTAAATAGCTGCTGAAATCTGTTAGATTTATAAGTAGATGGTATGATTGGTAATCTAAATTTCTAAGCTTAAGGAAGAATCAGGATTTCTAAACTTTTTTATTTTAATAAATTTAACAGTAATGTTTAAACTAAAACTAAACTTCCAATCAATATTTTCTGGGAATAAAATAACATATTCATAACAAGTATTTAAAATATATTTAGACAACCTTCCCAGATAAATGCAGAATCTTGGTTTTTAATAATCATTAAAGCTGGGGTAGGGTTGAAATCATCTTATGAACACGTAGGTACCTGAACAGAAGGCCACAGTAGTTTCCTAATAGGAAGGCCACTTTCTGCTAGGAGATGAGTCAATCAATTCTAGCATGCTTAGTCAAACCTTCCTTAAAATGAGTTTGGGTTCATTGTGATGCAAAGATATACTGTAATCATAGCCTCAAATTTTATAACACAAAGGAAGAATGCAACCTCTTTGTCCTGGGGAAACAATTCAAATTAGCTCTTACAAAATAGCCACCTCCACTTTTAAACCATGAAAATAACATAGACTATTAATGAAGACCAACTCAAAAGTCTACTATTCAATTCAATGAATTAATGAATAAGTTTCTGTCATAAAACTGTTAGCCATTACAGTTAAAGGTGAGGTCTTTTCAAAAGGATGACACCGGTTTTCATATATAGCCATGCACTGCAGAATGTTTCGGCCAATGGCAGACTGCATAGATGATGGTAGTGCCATAAGATTATTATATCATATACCTTTTAAATATAATATTGTATTTATTTTATTGCTACATTAGAAGTGAAAATAAACTGTGAGAAGCTACAAAAATGTGCAACCTCATGAAGATTATGTAGCAACGGAGGTGCCCACTGTAGAAGGTTAAAATTGCCTTATCTTGTAGGAGGTAAAAGGACTATACACACAAAGGGCATCAATGGTAAGATTATTGACAGCATCTGCCATCTGGAATTAATGCATCAATGGGAAGTTTAAAAGTACGTTTAAGGGCTGGGAGCCGTGGCTCACACCTGTAATACCAGCACTTTGAGGTCATGAGGTCAGGAGTTCGAGACCAACCTGGCCAACATGGCAAAACCCTGTCTCTACTAAAACTACAAAAATTAACTGGGCTTGGTGGTGGGCACCTGTAGTCCCACCTACTTGGGAGCCTGAGGCAGGAGAATCACTTGAACCTGGGAGGCGGAGACTGTAGTGAGCTGAGATCGCACCACTGTACTCTAGTCTGGGTGACAGAGCGAGACTCCATCTCAGAAAAGAAAACAAAACAAAAAAGTAAGCTTAAGGAAACATTGGCCATTTCTGACCTCTTAGCCAAGGTGTACAGATGAGAAGACAATGGAAAATGTCTCACATTTCTACAAATGCACTGGTTTACAAAACCGACACTCTCAAACGATGTTGAAATTTGCCCGTGGGAGGAGATCCCTATTTTAGAATGTTTGAATACACTGATTCTCCTGCTGGATAGTTTCCTTTGACAGAAGAGTATTTTTTTCTTTGTTTTTAATTTTCTTCAGTTTTTCCCTGTCAAAGTTCCCCACTTTTGACATGTTTGGCTTATCACTCATCTTGACTAAGGAAAACCTGTGGCTCACTCTAGACTAGATAGTAGCACCATACTCTTACTGTGTTTTCTTCTATGGTTAGATAGACAAATAGCATTGTGTTCCAATTGCCTACTGTATTCAGTGCAGGTTGGTGTACAGGTTGGTGGCCCAGGAGCAATAACCTGGGTTTATAGTAGAATATGCCATCTAGGTTTGCATAAGTGCACTCTATGATTTTCACACAATGATGAAATCATCTAATAACACATTTCTCAGAATGTGTCCACATCGTTAAGCAACACGAGACTGTAATTGTTTTGTTTCTGGCTGCTATAAATGACAACATCAGCAGTTGAACAAGGCTGGTTTTGATTGTAATCATAAAAGTAATCAAAAAGTAACATTTGTAAATTTAAAAGAAAAAAGCTTATATTTTCTACAGAAGGAAGATTTACATCCAAAATTGTTTTTAAATAAGTTACAAGTTTGAAGAAATGGGCATAATCAGGTTTCAGATGGATCCCTTTTGAATCTCAACCCAGGAGCAGAGAAGATGACAGTTGAGAAAATCTTGGGCTAGTTGTTATCTTGTGTGCAGTTTTCTTAGGGTGTTCTTGGGTCTTTTACTTAAAGCCTTAAGACATTACATAACAATGAGCTTGGAAATAGTGTTTTTCTCTTTGATATATAATTAAATATATTTATTATTTAATAATAAATACCTAGTTTGCAGTTGTGGAGTCTATAATTCAGTTCTGCAATGACATTGGTGGGAGTATTAAGTAATGAGTGCAGAGAATTGAACAAATGTAACACAACTGTTAACTTTCATTCTGAAACTTCAGATCTTTTATAAATTACATCGTCATCACTAGTCACCTACGAAGTTAAAAACCTGTTCTATAGCAAGAGACAGAATTGAAGAGACTTGCTGAAGGTCACCGAAGACTGAGGTTTTTATTATCCAAGAGGACAGAATTAAAAATATTTGAACATGGATGCCTACTTTGAACTCAAATGAAGAATGGTTTGCTCTTTGGGAAGAATCTGGAGATCAATTCACGAATGTAGGGATGACTTCTATTTACTCATGGGATGAGGATAGAATGTAAACATATGTTTAAGCATGAAGTGGATTGGAGTTACCTTAAGAGCAAGGTGTTATGCTACTTAGGAGACACAAAACAACATGATGAGTCAGGCTATAGTATGTATTTGGAAGACAGAGAGAGTGGTGGGTGGTGGGGGGAGAGAGAGAGAGAGAGAGAGATAATGAGAGTTAGACAAAAAGATATATAAAGAGAATGAGAAAATAATATTCCCTATAATTATGCCAAATTATTGACATATTTTCTTAAAAAATAAATTCACAGATCACAGTTATAGAAAAATGCATTGCTGTATTTTTATCCAAGCGTTCATTATATAAGGATAGAAGACTGTGCATTTAATTATGTGAATAGCACTTAATGTCATGTAATCTTGTTTGAAGACTTATTTATTTGATCTCCTTTAGACAAAGTGATAATTCAATTTGCTTTAGCTTTGTTAGAAAACCCCTCATCTTCTAATTATATCTGTTGGTGCATGAGTAGACACAGAGCAACAGATAACACACTGACAACTTGCACACCTAGGGGCGAATATCTGTTATCACAACTCGTAGAGTTTAGACCAAACATTAGTGAAATTGATGTGTTTTTCTAGGGATGAAGTAGCAGAAAAGACTTTTTAGAAGAAAGAACTTGTCTTCTAAAATATAGGAAGCTATTCAGAGAGAAATATATTTAGACTAAAATTAATTAAAACAGATGCATAATGAAATAACTTAAAATAAGCAATGGAAATATGCTCCTCATGAAGGATAAAGTTCCTAGCTTTGTATGTGAGCAAAATGTACCTTCTTGAAAATTTTTCTAGGAGAAATGAGAGCCACATTTTCAGCACTGGCAGAGAATTTTAATTATCAGAGCAAGCTGAAGAATTAATGGGCATAGCTCTAGAATGTGAGTAAAATAAATCATGTTCCCCAATGACCGATTTCTACTTAATTTTCTGCTGGAAATGAATAGTCCTGAAATTCTGATTACTCTTATTTTAGTGATGTCCAGTGTCCCTGCATTAATTTAGGGGTATCAGTCATTGTTGTATTCAAAACAACAAATACGTCTCAATTCAACGAATCACCAAGAATGACATAATTTATAGTGAATATCAAAATATGCATCAAAGTTTGCTCAAACAATAAAGATTCATGACTGTGAGATATAAACTGTGGATAATGAATTTGTGACTTGGGGAAGTTTTCATATAATACTGTGGAAAAAGGTATATCAAACATTTAAAAAATGAGTGTATGCTGGTGTTCTTATATAAGGAGAGAAATAAAAAATCCTTTATTTCTTCATAAAACAGAGAACTTTTATCCTATAGTGCCTGTGACCTTAACCTCAAAAAAGAAATGAATATTACCTCCCCCTGTTTCCCATCCCTGCAATCAACTTTTTTTTCTGCCAAGGAGAAAATCTGTTGTCAAATTACCCTATTGTCCTGAGCGATGGACAAATAACAGAAAAGCTTTGAACCCATAAAACATATTTCATCCACAAAGTAAAAAACACTTCAAAAAAGAATAACTCATACATTCACATAATCACCAAATCTCCTGTTCTTGCTGGGGTGGTGATGGGGTTAGGGTAAAATGTTGTAATTACGTGTTCTACTATATTCAAGGAAAAAATTAAACTTAGAAAAGTAAATATTCTCAGATAAGGAAGGATTGAAAATATCACAGATGACTCAATGGGACTCAAAGCTTATTAAACTCAGTGATGAGCAAGTGGTTGAATGTGGATTTAGAAGAAATGGGAGTACACTAGGATTGGGACTGGGTAAGAGAGGAGCCTCAAATGACTCTGAAGATTGCACAAATGCCTCATTGCAGTTGTGCACTGGAGATGCTCCTTGGCCTCATCTTAGTGTCAGCAATCCTACTGCTAGGGCAGTAGTCCTGCCTGGTCTGATGTAGCACTGCTGACTACCCTTGGATATGTGCTCCTCATTCTCTCTCTCTCTCTCTCTGTCTCTCCCTCTCTCTCTCTACCATGTGTGTGTGTGTGTGTGTGTGTGTGTGTGTTTAGGGGTGTGTAGTGGTAGTGGTGATGTTGAATTTGATTGTGTCCAGACTGGGAGGAAATCCTGGGATATGATAGGCATTGGCCAGGGGTGCCAAATGTCTGGGCCGCACCAGCAGTTACCATGCACTTGCAGCCTTCCAGGTGCTCTGCTAAGCACATGACTTACTGTATCTCCTTTAGTCCTTACACACTCTTTAAATATGTATTATATAACAGAAGAACTTTGCAGAGGCCATATGTATTTCAGGGTCAGGGTCTATGATTTGAACTCAGTCTAGTGTGACTCCAAAGGCAGTGCTCTCTATTCTGTGGTGGTATTTATCCATCTCATTTGTTAATTCAGAGAGTTCAGTTCCACAGCACTAGGTCTATTCTAAGACAGGGCAGTCTCATACATTTGGCAATGGAAAAGAAAATTTAGTATCTTATGATCCCCAAGTCATGATTCAGAAAACTATAGTGTAGATACTAAACATGAACAGGTCATTGTGACTATTTTATTGTGATAATATTCAAATATATGACATTTTCTTTAGTGATATTTGCGTTTTTAATGGAATTATAAGGAACCCTATTTGTTCCCTACCCAATAAGCATTCCAACCCTTTTTTTCTTTCTAGTAGAATTTCAATTTTATTTAGGTATCAACCCTTTTCCAGTCCACCTCTTTGACTCAGAGGATACTAAATCCAAGCTTAACTTCAGATGTGGTTTCTGATTGATTTACTGGTGGTAATCCCATCCCCACTAGCAACAATTGGTCCAGGAACCCAAACTCGAGCTAATTAGTTAATGAAAACTACATTGTATTCTTAGTCCAGGCATGGGTACTGATGTAAATTGGCCCAGTTCATTTGAAAGGAAGAGCTTCAATTGCATAATTGTGAAAGTCTGTCTTCTCTTTCTCTGGATGCTGCTATAGTTGTCACTGGCCTCCATCCGACAATCTAAAATGAACACAAAATTTCAGTTAAACAGAAGAAACAAGTCCGGGAGCCCTATTGTACATCATGATGACTATGGTTAATAACAATATATTGTATACTTAAAAACTGGTGAGTAGATTTTAAGTATTCTCACCACACAAAACATGACAGGTGTGTGAGGTAATGCACAAGTTGAATAGCTTGATTTAGCGATTCAACAATGTATACATATAACAACGCACCATATTGCATACCATAAATATATGTAATATACAATGTACTGTACACCATAAATATATACTTTATATATGTATACAAATATATATTCAACACTGTGTACATATATAAAAGCATCATATTGTATACCATAAATATATATACATATTATATATAATATAAATAAACATATATATTATAGATAATGCTTTGATGATGTATACATTGTTGCTTTGTTATATGTATGCAATGTTGAATCACTAAATCAAGCTATTTAACATGTGCATTACCTCACACACCTGTCATGTTTTTGTGTGGTGAGAACACTTAAAATCTACTCACCAGTTTTCAAGTATATATAGTATATATTATGTAATATATAGTGTGTATATATATATTTTTTCTACCTGTCAATTTTAAAAATGAAACCTAGATGATGCAGTGAAAGGCAGGTCAGGGAGAAGAAGACAACCTGGGCTTTTTATAGTCTCACCGAGTCACTGAATCAGCAGAATCTGGGCTTTCTGTTTTTTTATGAGACAATAAATGTGTTTACTGTCTAAATCAATTTAAGTCTGAGTTTACTTTTACTTTCAGGAATGAGCTTCCAAGATGATGAGAGAATCGTTCATTTTTTGTCATCAAAATATCAATGCCAATATTATCGGGTTACTCATAACATTAGTTGGAATTTGGAATGTAACCATTTTAAAAGCATACATATAAATATTTATGTAGACTTTTTACATACATTTGTGCATAAATATGTACATATTATATAGAAATATACATAATATACATGGCAGTTAATTATGCTTCTACATTCATTTTTGTATAGGTAGGACATACATTATTAATCAATGTTTTATATTTTAAGCTCTTAATATATAGAAACTATAGTTCTAATTATTTGTTCTCTAAGATTCCCACTATAATCTTTTTGGTGAAAATTAATGCATTCTGAAATAGAGGGTCTCAATTAGCCATTCTGACAATCTATTCAGTTCTCAGGAGTCAATAATCTGAGTTTAGACTGAATTTTACAAAATATGAATGAGAAGAATAAATTATAAATTTTGAGGTTAAGTCTAAGTCATGTTCTAGTAGAAGATACAAAACCAAAACAAAGGGGAAGAAATGCAATGTGTTTGAAAATCAGTAAGGGTTGTTTTTGTCTTTCACTTGCCTTAAATTTCCTTGTTTGAATTATAGTAAGATCCTGTGAGTTTGATCTAGTCATCTCAACTTCCTGTCCAACAGCACTTTCTGCTTATCCCAAAGAAATATTCAAAAGGGAAGCAGGAGGTTTCTCAGGCAAAAACCAAAATGTCTTCCAGTTTCCTTGTGTAGTTTGAAACAGCAAATTCATGTAAGTGTATTCGGAAGATCTTTTTTGATAATTTGGAGACCATGCTTTGTAAATGATAAGCAATAATTTTTAAACCATATTTAAAAACATTCAAACCAAATCTACATAAATAAAAGGCTATTAATTACCTGGCAAAAAAAGGCCCCTCACCATTTGGCAAAAATCACTTTAATATTTGTGGAGCCCCTGATGCCCCAAGTGTCAGGATTCCAAAGTTTGATAATGGCTGTACTAAGGCTGAATCACATTCAACTTAAGGAATTCTAGAAATTAAGAGCCTGGAGCCACTAGAAGTTCCTAAATATAGAGTTTGAAAAGGACTAGAATTTAATAACGTCCATGAATTGGACGAGTTTGTTGCAAGATGGATAAGGAGGATGTTATACATGTGTATAACATAAGTAGATACACTACCAAGCCATGGGGTAGTTTTGATATTATACCAATTGGTGAACTCCAGGGAACATTTTTTAAAAATCCTACTATATTAAAAGTGGACTTAAATTACTACATCAACTTCCTTACTCCACCTTATACAATGTATTATTTTTCATTTCTGCATCATATGGATTCCTGGTGGAAACAAAATTTGATGCAGCGCTGCCCTTAAGGCAGACAATCAAATTAAAATGAAACTGGGTACTTTGCTAAGTACCCACTAGCAAAAGGGTCTTAATAATTTGCTGTTACCACTCTGGAAAACAATTACTTTACCAGCTGACTAGTTGTTTTAGCAGGAAAAGTCCAGTTTAATGTTATAAAAATTGAACAATGGCAATACGTTTGCATTACATGATATTAATGATAGGTATATTCATCCTGCTTTCCCCTAGATGTAGCCATATTAAACTAAATTTCACCTATATAACTGTAAATTTTAATATCTTACCAAGCCAAACATGAAAGATTATTTCAGGAGGTTATTAGAAATACTTAGGGGCTCTTAGAATTGCTCAGCTAAAGTACCAATTGGCATTTACTTGTTCTTGTTTCAGAATTTTGTTATATTTCTGACATTTATCCCACCATTTATTTGTGAGTGGTGAGAAATTAGTATATCTAAATGTGAGTTCTTGTGGTAAGATGGATTTATAATTTAATTATTTGAGGTGGAACAAAACACTAATTTGGAGTTTGGAAAGCTTTGGAATATCAGAAAACCTTGCAAATCTACATTTTTCTTATCTCTAGAAAATAATGAAAGGTCCTCATTGTATAGAACCTGTTTGACAGTAATGAGGTGATGTATTTGAAAACAATTTTTAAAAAGGCAATGTGCTATATACTATTGTAGGATTTTATTTACATACTTGAGAACTAGCATGATCAGTTTGAATGCTTTCAGCTGCAAGTAATAGAATCTGCAGTTTCAAATGGCTTAAACATAAGGACATTTATTACCTTAATTAACAACAAGTCCATGAGTAGGGTAGGTACAGGGTTTGCTAACTCAGCAGTTAAATGGAATGCTCATGGATCTGTTGAAAAGGTATTTTCCTTTTATAAAATCTTCCTACTCTTAGCTGGCCAGCCGACTCACCTCATGGTCAAATATAGCTGCATCTTTCTAGAACTTTGATGCCTTACACAAGACTTACCTTGAGTCTCTTTGAAGAATCTATGAAGCCATTCCCTGAAATCTTAATCTCCTTGCCAACAGAATTCTCTTCATTTATGCCCCCTTCTTAAGTTAACCGTTGTCAAGAAACACTGGATTGAAATGGCTGGTTTAGACTCAATGGGTCCCTCCTTTCTTCCCTTCTGGCCCAGGACTGGGAATGGAGAGTCAGTCTTTACTGACTGTGCACAGCAGTACTGAGACCAAGGTTGGGGCAAGGAAGAAGGAGAGGTACTGACCCTTGTGTAGTGACCAACAGTTGTTGCTAAAAATGACCTTAGATACAATCGGTTCTGTGTATGTTAGGGTACTTTATATTTTTAGCAAAACAAAACCCCTACCTAAATTGGCTTGATTAACAAAGGAGTTTTATTAGCTTAATAACAGAAAAGTCCAGAGTTCCAACTGATATCAGGCATAATTATATGCAGATGTTGAGGTGGTACTCTCATGGTTTCAGTCCCTTTTTCTATGAGCCTCTGGATTATGTCCCGTTCTGTAGATTGGCTTCATCATTGTCTTCAGTCTGGCTTTTTGGCAGCAGCATTGACAGCAGTGGTTTCAATTTTATAGCCTTATACTACATTATCTAGAGGAAAAGAGAACTTCTAGTCATTGTAGAAAAGGGAAGTTTAGATCCCAGGAACTCTAGCAAATGCCTTCTCATGGCCCACTGGTTCTAGCTGGGGTCTGTACTCATTCTTAAACCAATAGCTGTGACTAGGGGGTGAAATATGCTCATTTACCTAACTTGGCAAGGGCCCAACCCTGGAGTTTAGGCAGGGTCTGTAATATCTAGACCTCAACACAGATAATGGGGTTAGTTGGTTCATTGGTTGGTTCCTCAATCACAAGGAGACAAGGGAAATGGATGACAGGGAGGCTGTCAGAGTATGTCCAATGTGTAGTTAAATTACAGATAGCAAAGTCGACACACATAGACATCAAAATGGCTTGTACCAGCACATGTTGATTATAGACAGTGCCAGAATGTAGGATTTCTAACTCTCAAGGAGATGCCTCTTCCACTATGCCATATTTTTTTCCCTTTATCCTTGAATATTATCTCTCATCATAGTCTATTTATTTGTTTACTTATTTATTACAGTCTTATGAACATTTCTATTGTAGACTATTTTCCGTATTTGCACATTACATATATTTTCTTAGAACTGGAAGAGTTTTGGCTCCCCATAAATTGAGTTTTCCAGGTGTAAACATTGTTTCAAATCTGCTTTGTGCAGAATGTGCTTTGTCGTATTCTTCTCAATTTGATGTACTTCAGGAAATATAAAAGAAAGTTATGGTTTAACTCTTTTCCTATTGAAATAAACCCCTTCAAGACTCCCAACTATAACAAATCAGAGTATATATATTTTATTATATTCACAAATGTCTTTATGAATGAAGCTACAGTTAATAATCTCAAATTAATGCTTATACATTGGTTTATAAAAAAGATTATCATAATTTACAATCTGACATTTGTTCTACACTGTAACTGTAAGGTATATTCTGTTGCTTGACAGCTTGATTTGCAGAGGAAGACATTACATGTGAAGAAAATCTCATTTAGCTTCTTCCTTTGGTCTTAACTATTTGCTCAAAAAACCCGTGGGTAAATATCTAGCTATGATTCAGTTCAGACCAGCAGTTCTGTCATTTAAAATAAATTTCTACAGTGGGTTTGAGAGAAAATCCAGCACATTGAAGAGTATTACTTATCACAGTAAGGACAGTGTGACTTTATTATTTAATAAGAGTGAATACAACAACTGGATTTTGGACTTGGCATATTTGGAATAAAGTAAATATTGAGACAAGACTGTGAATCTTTGTCAGGGGAACCTGGATTTTGGTCTCAGTGAGCTACCAGTACACTTTTGAAGCCACAGGCAAGTAGCTCATTTGTCACATAAAGAGATGGCAAGGGGCTGCTGGTTGTCACATACTTTTCATAGCATAAACTTTTAAACAAAGAAAACTTTACGTGGAAGCCATTGCATAAACAAAGGCAAAAATGTTCCAGTTGAATCAATGGAAAGCTCAAAACTCGGCCAGAACCCTGTTCCACTTTTCTGCATTCCTTCTCCTCCTCCAGCTGCAACTGAAGTGCCTCAGCAGAACCCAGGACTCCACAAACTGGATTTTAACAAATTGTGGAAACAGATGATTTATTTTAGAAACATTATTTGAGCATCTACTAGGTGCCACTAAGTGGGGATACAACAGGGAGAAAATAAACCAAAACAAAGTTGCAGCTCTCCTGGAGATGATATTCTGAGAGGAAATGACCAAAAAGGCGAATAAATAAACAAACAAGATATTTTTGAAAAGTGATGAATAGAGTGCCACGATGGCATTTTTGGTGGGCCTGGGGACTTCACTGTTCAATGAGGGCAGACAGGAAGGTATCACTGAGTAGGTGACTTTCAAGCTGGCTCCTAAAAGATCTAGAGGGAGGAGCAAGCCGACTTGTTCCAGGAAAAAAAGAAAGGCCAGTGTGGCTGGAGTGTGAGGAGGGGGATATGCCATGTCAGCTCCAGGCTTTATATCATGTTGAAGTTTGAATTCCATAATAAAAACAATGAGAAACAATTTGATTATTCCAAAGAGGGAATAAGATCTAACAGTCGTTAAAATACTTCCTCTGGTTGCTGATTGGAGGAAGGAAAGACAGAAACCAGTTAAGAGAGTTTCCCAGGGGTCCAGTAAGAGCTGATGCTGATTTGCACGAGGGTGATGACAGTGTAGATGCAAAGAAAAGGGGGAAAAATAAAGTATATTTTGTAAACTGATTCAACAGGACTTCCTGATGGAGTAAATATGCGGAATGAGGGACTGAAGAGGAAACCTAGCTTTTTATTTGAGACGCTGGGTAAATGGGATGACTCTCCTGAAATGATTGGGGTTTGGGGAGAAAGAGGCTGCGTTTCCTGGAAATAAACAGTTTTGTGTAAGATTTATAAAGTTTGAGTTACCTTTTAGACATCTAAGTGGAGATGTCAAGTGGGCAATTTGATATATAAATCAGTGGAAAGTTCAGGGTGATATAAATTTTGGAGTCATTGGCATGCAGATGATATTTAACGCAAATGGAGGGGATGAGATCACCTAGGGAGAAGGAGTGGAGATAGAGAAAAGGAAAGTGTTGAGGCTTGAGATGTAAGGCACTTTAACATTTAGACCTCTTTAAGAAAATCTCGCAGGTCTTTCTTAGTGCAAAGATATCTAATTATAATTGTAAGAAATGTTCAATCTCCTTTACTGTATTTATTAAGCTCTTTCCACCTGCAACATTCTGTTATTGCCTCAGATTTTGTTTCTCTGTCTTTTGCTTCTTTCTCTCTTTCCTCTTAATTGGAAATATGTGAAAGTCACCGCTTAGCATGACATCATTAATCTATTTGTTACATATATTGTGATAGTAAGTTGGCATCTTCTTTTGTTGAAGTTATGGGCTAGTGGCTCTTAGTTATGGGACTAAATGGCTTTCAGCTGCTGCCTGTCAAGCATTTACATGAATGTTGATTTGTGGCCCATGAACTCACCAACATCCAGGACTCATCTTGGATACCGGGAACAACAGAATAAACCCTGTTTGGACAGTCACTTCCGAGGAGTCAACACTCAAAATCATGCCTCCATTTTCTGTGCCAGTTGAGAGGCCCATTGGCGAGTATTTTATCCTCTAATGGGGAATTAGGTAGGTAGCCTACTGGGAAGAAATAAATTTTACCTCTGTGTGCCAAAGGGGGTGGGCGAATTCATAAACTATAGTAGGCTGGGCTATCTATTGTCAAAAAGACATGATATTCTATGAAGATCCTTACTCATGGCTTTCAGGCTTGTTCAGTTGAAAACAGTATCATAAGCATAAACCATTGTAAACAGAAGTTGTCAATGTGACACTCACTCAAATCCAAAGATTTCCCTCACACCGATTTCAATTAATTAAAAAATTCTGAGGATTCTACCTTTAAGATCTGTTTCAGCTCTAATGGTATCTCCTCTTTTCCATGGCCATTATTCCTATCTATCCACTGTGATGTTTCCTCAGTACTAGTCATCTGTTGTTTACTGTATTGGTTAGTTGTTACCACAGTAATATTTTGCAACAAACTATCTCAAATATCAGTGTCTTACAACAACAGATTTATTCTTAGGCAGGTGAGTGGTTAGAACCTGTCATTTCTGATGATTGGTGGTTCCACCATCTATTTGCATCCTTTATTTGTAATGGTCCTCTGATGCCCTGGTTAATGCACCATTCTACTTTTTTCAGACCCATAGGTCATTTGGTTTGAAAACGTTTCTCATCTCCTTGATTATGGGGATTAGTTCAGAGATGGTCATGCATGCTGTGTAATGAATCTTAGGCTTGGGCTGTGATTAGCAGAAGAGAATCCTCCCTTCCCTCAGACAATGTGGGGAGATATGGCATGTGCCCGGAAGAAGAGTGCATTGTGTTTTCAAATGAGGGATAGCTTGGACCTGCTGGGCGATCCCTTGTGAAGTCTAAAGAATTAACTGGCAGCCAGGAAGGCAGAGGGGAGAGACAGAAAGAGCAGCTTCCTGATGGCCTCATTTGTTTAAACCTTGCCTGAAACCAACAGTAGTTCTGAAGTTTTTGGTTAGAGAAGCCATCCGCTTATTTATTATTCAAGCCAGTTTGCACTGGATTTTCCCTTTCTTGAAATTGAAAATATCCTGACTGGTAGAAGATCTTAGATCACAGCATCATCTGCATTTGAGGGAATGCCAGCCCTGTCCTGCAGATACAGACACTTAAGGGCAGAAGGGAAACAAATGTTCATTAAATCCTGGTGCTATGAGGAACTCTCCATACATCACCTCATTTAATCCTCAGGCAATTCTCTGAGGTAAGGATTGTGCTGCCTAGATTTAAAGCAGTGGAATTGAGATTCAGAGACTTTAGGGGAATTCCTAAACTTGACTCTCTCACTCTGTTTCAATGCTGCATGAGGTGACAGAGAAAGCTGCATGTGGAAATGATGCTGCAATTTATAATGCCTGCATTTTAGCCTTTGACTAATCAGTGCCTCATGTTATCCTCATTTTTGTCTCCATCTTTCCTATTGATTTCTCACTTTAATACATCTAAGCTTCAGTTTACATGCTGCCATATTATTACTGGTCCTTGTAGCCATCCTGACAAGAATGCAGACATACTGCTTGATACTTAATGTTCCAGCATAAAGGTATCCACATTCTTGGTGAAGGTGGAGACAAAAGCATATATTTAACAGCTCTGATCAATAAGACATTTGCCAAAATGAGCAGATTGATTTTATTTACACCTGCAGCAATGGGTTCTCTGTACTTCTCCTCCTTTGAGTGCGTACGGTTCAGGGCATTGACACTGACAGCAAACAGAAGCCACATTTAGCAACGGTCGGCTGCATCTGGAGATTTAGCTACTTATAATTAAAAGAGTTGAAAGAGAAACAGTTGAAATCTTGCAGCCAACTCTCTATACTCCTTAAAGAGCATTTCTTACCAGGTGGAAGGTTTACATGTTGGCCATGATGTTCTGGAAAGAAACCATTAAACTGATTCTCTAAAAGGAAAGGAGGCTGAGACAGAAGCCGACTTCATCTGTGGAGGTGACACTGCAACAAGCTCATTTGTTCCATGGTCAGTGAGTTCTGGATCAGGAATTCTAGTCCCAGCTTCTGACCATCTGGGTGACTTTGACAAGTCATTTCTCCCCATGACAGCCAAGCATGCTTCTAGGACTTTGATGATGATATCAATCTGTAAGTTCTTTATGCTTTTTTTTTTTTTTTTGAATTGGTTTTTACTATACTCTGCAGCTCACAAATAATAGCCCCAACTTCAACATTGGATTTTTCTCTTCTTACCTTGTTATTCTTCAAAAATCTATACTTTTCCTCCACAGTGACTGTTTTCCCTAACAGCAGATACGGTTTGATCTTTGGTAAATGTAGCCCTCAAAAATCCTGGATTTCCATCTGACTGTGCCAGGACTCTCTCCTGGTCCCATCATCCCTGAGTGGTACTTTGGCCAGAAATGCCAGACAGGCTCCACGTCAACTGTGAATAAATGGCCCTTGGGTTGGGATTTGCAAACCTAGCTATGTCTGGGCTCATTGAAAAGAATGATGTGATTGATTAGCAATATCTGCCATGGCTGCCCCAGAGAAGGAGGAGTGGCACAATACTCTTTACAAGTCCCTGAAATGGGGTATTAGTACCTGATATGTGTAAGTGTTAGGCATGGATGCAGAAAGAGGCAGGGCAATACTTTTTACCTTGACTTAGGCAGTTCTTTGCTTCTCAAGCTGTGGCTGCCACATTGGTGAGATGGATGAGGAGACATTCTGAAAGCAATGAAGCTGGGAGTAGTTTCTCAGATCCTGGATAGCACAGTATAAGCCTCAAGGTGAAGAGAGCTTGCAAAGGAATCTCAGGCAGGGTCCTGAGGCAGGGCTTCTCAGTGTGTACACTTAGCCTCTGGAGTCAACTTCATCTAGATATCTGGCTGCAAATCCTCAGAGGGTTAAATACAACTTGGATAATGCTAGACAAAGCCTTTTTTACATGAATCTTACTATGTACAATAACTATAATCTCTGGATAAACTTTCCAAAATTGATTTTTGCCAGGATTGTCAACTATTATCATTCTTTTTTAACCACAATTATGCTTTTACTAGTGCCTTTTTTTGTTTGAGTGCCTTCTCATCTTGAATAATTGAAGCACTAGTTTTCAGAAAAGCTCTTGTTCAGCTTCTAATTAAAACATGGTAATAGATCGTAGTCTTAGAATAATTGGGCTATGTCAAATTAGGCCCCCCAAATTGGTCTACTTATTGGCCATTGAACAAATCATACTCAGATCCCACATATTTCATGAAATATTCTGTTATGTCTTATCCACTCATTAATATGGATAAATTAAATTAATATATATTTCGATTACATATACCAAATTATTTAGAATTACATCAAATTTACCTTCTTATTTTATATCATCTTCATTAAGAGAGTGATGGAGCTTGGTTTTACAAACTACCTTTTATCCTTACAAAAACTAGCACAATGCTGGATACAGTCAAATATGTTCAAACATGTAAAATATTAATGCCAATATCTTAAGTTATTGTTTTAATTACATAAGTCTTCCTTTGTTAGTCTGGCAAGAAAAGATTAATAGATCTGGTAAAGGGGAACCCATTATCTGATTCTTTTATTTACCAATATTTAGAAAAACCTCTATAGACTCAGGGTATGAGTTTGTCAAGTGCTACCTTGTTCCATGTATTGAAATCACTTGTACCCAAGATGTAAAGAATATCCAAAAAATGAAATGTATCTTTGGCAATATATAATACAACTCACTGTAGGAAAATCTATTTGAGCTACAAATGACATTGTCATGTCAGAATCACAAAAACTTTCTCTTATCTTCAGAGTGTTCTACTAATCAAATTTATGAAATCAACTTTTCATTTTAGAGGACACATTTTATGCTACATATACAATATAGCCTTCTTCTGAGTAAACTCTGAGATGTATGTAATGACTTCTTTTAGAAAAATAAGAAAGCAAAAGCTTATCTTAAACGGAAATACTTCAGAATGTTTGCATTACATCTGAAGAATTGCTGAGTATACATGTTTCAGACTTTTAAAAGTAGGAATTGTTACTGTTGCTCCACACCCAACCTCCCTTTTCTAAATTTGATGTCATATGGAAGAGAGATAATTTTCTTTATGGTCTGAATTAGGCAAACAAATTGTGATGTATTGCATCTGGCCCTCTCAATAAAAAAGGACTAAAAAAATAGTTTGAATTCTATTGTGAATTAAACTAAAAATTCTGTTTTTCCAGATGTTTGTCTCTTTAGTGGGGATTATTTCCGGGGAAAGAATATTAATTTATAAAGTGTAATCTTTAGGCTTTTGGTGGTATTGTTTTATGTCCCTTACATTCAGAATGAAAATATAGAGTCTCACAAGCAGTATAAGTAAAGACCAAAATTAACTGATTGAGGTATCTAACTTCTACCAGGGATTCATTACTTTGCTTCTAAAAGCCTTTTTATTCTCCTAGAGTCTTCCATTAAGACACAAATACTCAAGGACGCTTAAAATTACCTTCACAAACTAACATAGGAGAGTGAAAGATAGATTACTTGACACCTCATTAAATTTAGGCTAAGAGAATAGGCTCCAGAAAAGGGAAATAGGTACTGGAAAGGAGACGTAGGTTCTAGAAAGGAGATGTAGTTATAGGAGAGAGAGGTAGGATATAGAAAGGAAATGTTGCCTGTGGAATGGGGATTTGGCAATGGAAAGGAGATGCAGGAAACAAAGAGAGATTTGGATACAACCAGGAATAGCTAGCTAAGAGGAGGTGTTGGGACTGGGAAAATGTTGCCTCAAAGTGTTTTGAACTGAAGGAGATCAAGAGGGCCTGGGAACCAAGAAGGTCGTGTTGACCTTTCTCACCTTTCTGTTGAAAGCTAGCCCTAAAGAAATTCTATGACCCACTGCCTGAAAGTAGGTCAAAAGACTCCCACTTTCCAGAGGGTTCCTGCCTTATACCCAGGAGGAAAGAATGCTACACAGAGAGGTCAAGAAGAACATGAACTGATAGGCCTTGCTGGGTTTCAGAGCTCACTCCATTACCATTAGATCAGACCCTTTTGTCCAATCACATGTCTACATGACTGTCGATTCTTCATTGAACCTAAGCATAAAAAGGACTGCTTTTCCAGGGTCTTTGGGTCTTCATTTCTAAAGGCTCCCATGTGACATAAAACTTGATTAGGTCAATTTGTGTCTTTCTCTTATTAGGCTATCTTTTTTTATGGAGTGTAGTCCATGACCCTGATGATGAGTGAGGAAAGGTGTCATACCTTTCTTCCCCTAGACGGGGTTTTAAAATTTGCCTGATTATTAGAACCACCTGAAGAGGCTTAAAAGTAGGATAATCATGTTTTTTTTTTTTTTCTTTTCTTATCATTCAGAGAAAAGTAATAAAGTATTCTCTTTTTTCAAATTTTTTCAAACTATGGAAAAATCACAGGACAATCAAATTTATAAAGGAAACTTATGCAGAGATGCACATTACTATATGAAGAAAAGGAATGAATAGCCTTTCATTCTCGTTCTTGGTTCTATGAATTTAAAATGTAAGTTAAAAGTATTTTTCATTCTATAGACTGAAATGAATTGTTATCTCAGGTATTTCATAGATGGAATTAAGTAGTTATATCTCTTTGTGGGCCTTAAAGAGATGTAATTATGATTTTTCTTTTTTTAGATCATTGTATACATTTTAGAATATAGGCACTGATGACTAGAAAGTATGGCTACTGATAAGAGAAGATAATTATAGTACCTTAATTATTCCTCCCTAAAGCTCATGTTTTTTTTTAGATCGAAAATAAGGTATTGGCTCAGATAATTAAATAAGCAATGATTTTCTTTTCTCTTTTGCCTCTAAAACCAACAAATATATGGTATGTGTGTTCATCATCTTGATATTTTTTAAAGCTAGTAGGTAATAATTTTTCTGGTAAATTATATATTGTAGTTGGTTGTCATACAATCATTTTTACATAGAAAAACTTATAAAAGACTAAAGGCTTTTTTCCATTAAAAATTGGAAAGTTTTTTTTTTTCCAAATTCTGCGTTCTGTTCAGTACTATTCAGTGATCTGAATCTTAACTAGAAGGAATAATACAGAATTGAATCATGTGCATTCCTTTGTGCATAACAATTTAGAACAGATCAGAGTGGTGAGACTCAGTCTTGGCCTTCTTTTTAGATGAAGAGTCTTCTGGATCAGAACTGTGACTACTGCCTCCACTGTGTAAAGCATAGGTCTCCTAAACAATCAGCCCATCTTTAATTATTTACTATGATCTTTCTTTATGCCCCACATGACTTAATGACCCCATAACTTGGCAGAGTCATCAGAGACAAGGCTCTGTTTTGAAGCCTGTTTCTTAGCAGTGAACCAAAGAAATGTAAAGATGATAAGCGATCTTCAGTTCTCATTCTATGGTGATTTGAAAGTACAGGAAACATATTTCAATAAATTCTAGCAAGCCGATTTTATAATACAGTGATAATAACCTATGATCATGTGACTCTAGGTCTTTTTAAGCAGACAGATTCTGCAGGCAAAACTGCCAATAGAATGAAGTATTAAGTGCTGTGTCAAATAATTGGCATTACATGTGCCCAGTGCGGAATCTGCCGATTTTGCATTTTGAAAAGGAAGAAGCTTACATTTCCTGTATTTGTTATGTTAAAATAATAACTTTACTCAAATTAAATTTAATAGAATTTAATTAAGTAAAGAATGATTCATGAATTGGGCAGCCTCCCGAGCCAGAATAGACTCAGAGAGACTCCAATGCAGCCACGTGGTGGAAGATTTATGGACAGAAAAAGGAAAGTGATGTACAGAAAACTGAAGTGAGGTGCAGAAACAGCTGGATTGGTTACAGCTTGACATCTGCCTTATTTGAACACGGTTTGGACACTTGGCTCCCTTTGATTGGCCAAAATTCGGTAACTGGTCCAAGAGTAGGTGACAGCCTCTTTACACCTCCATTTAGGTTACAGTTTGCTACGTACAAAGAATCTTTTAGGCTGAATTTAAAATATGTGAAGAGGCAGCTTTAGGCCAAACTTGATTTAACAGTTATCTACAAAACTTTTCAACCCCAGGAAATCATATCGTGCTTACAAGGACACTAAGATACAGAAAGAACATGTATTACACCCTCTCTTTTACAGAGAGAAACGAATCAGAAAAGGTTAAGTGACTTATCCAGGAACGTATCATTAGAAAGTATTCTAAAAGTAGAGAATAAAATAATGGCCTAAATTAGAACCCAGAAGTCTGGACTCTGAATCTTCTGATCCAAAGTCACATGCTGACCTCCAGCTAAAAGATCTACTGCATTGAAGTGGGAGAAACAGTTAGAGGAATCACTTTTACAGCCCAGAAGCTTATCACCCCAGGACAGAGAAAAGTGATTACTTAATCTCTGGAGCAAGACAATATGCTTGAAAACAAGGTGGGGTTAGGATGGGGATGGGGAAGGGCAAATGGAAGGAAGAAATAACTTGATTCATTATTTTGAGCTCTCCTGTGACTTACTAAGGGCTTGCCTGAGAGACTTCTATACTGGAGAAAAGATTTCTTTCCTCAACCCTTGCTGGATTCATGGCTGAGCCCCCTATATCCTGTTAAAAGATAGATTAACAAGAGGAAAGCATACACTTTTATTTTATCTCATTTTACTTTATTTTATTTTATTTGTTAGTTTTTGAGATGGAGTTTCTCTCTTGTTGCCCAGGCTGGAGTGCAATGGCACAATTTTGGCTCACTGCAACCTCTGCTTCCCGGGATTCAAGCAATTCTCCTGCCTCAGCCTCCCGAGTAGCTGGGATTACAGGTGTCCGCCACCACACCCAGCTAATTTTTTGGATTTTTGGTAGAGACGGGGTTTCACCATTTTGGTCAGGCTGGTCTCGAACTCCTGACCTCTGGTGATCTGCCCACCTCAGCCTCCCAAAGTGCTGGGATTACAGTCCTGAGCCACCACACCCAGACTACACATTTATTTAATATAAGTTTTTTTTTTTTAATTTTTTTTAATTTTTTAAATTTATTTTTATTTTTTGAGACGGAGTCTTGCTCTGCCGCCCAGGCTGGAGTGCAGTGGCCGGATCTCAGCTCACTGCAAGCTCCGCCTCCCGGGTTCACGCCATTCTCCTGCCTCAGCCTCCGGAGTAGCTGGGACTACAGGCGCCCGCCACCGCGCCCGGCTAGTTTTTTTTTTGTATTTTTTAGTACAGACGGGGTTTCACTGTGTTAGCCAGGATGGTCTCGATCTCCTGACCTCGTGATCCGCCCGTCTCGGCCTCCCAAAGTGCTGGGATTACAGGCATTTAATATAAGTTTTAGGAGACATGGGAATCTTCAGAAATGAAGACTCAGAGAAATAGGAAAAACTATTTTTCTGCTTAGGGTTGATAAAGAGTGGACAGTTGTACAGAAATATGATAGGATAAAAGGGGGTATGATCTAATGGGAATAAACTGGGTTGGGGGGAAACTCAATAAGGCCTATTTGTTTAGATTATTCCTTGTGTCTCTGTGTCTCCGTTCCTTTCTTGTGGGTAGGGGAAGGACTACTCTGGAATGAGGGCCTTATCTACTTTTGAGGAAGGTTAGAGAATTCTTTTATGGCCTGCTACAGGAAGAATGGTGAGAGAAGGTCAGAAAGATCTCCTGTTTCTGCTGTTTTCTCAAATGCCAAGGTACCATATTTTGAGGTAGTATGTTCTGAACTGGGTCACTCTGATTATAGTGATGTCCCATTGTGAAGAGAAAATGCCCCTATCTATCAATGTCATTAAGACTTAAGCATGGAGCTGAAGTCCAGGAGAAGCAGATTATGAGGCAAAGAATGTTTTCTTCTACTCTCAGGGCATTATGGGAAGGAGAGTCCAGAATACCTCATGATAGGTAAGTGAGGTGAATCTGCAGGTGAGGCAGTCTCATGGCCTTTTTCCAGTTCCTGTGTGGTATAGCAAGGACACGTGAGTCCTTATTCCCCTGAGCATGTCCAGGAATGTAGCAGAATTGGAAGCAACAAGTTTATCATGGAGGCCGAATTGGTCAAAGCAATGTGATCCTATAGCCAAGGCAGAGAGTGGAACACTCATTTCGGAGACTCAATGGAGATTTTGTGTCTCTGTATATATGAGGGCCTAGGTTAGACCCTGTGTGTCAGGAACTGCTGCCAGGCCCTCACCAAACAAGAGAAGGAAGCAGTACAACTAGCTGGTGCTGCCCCAAAGATGGGAGGAACCAAGGACCCTGACTGAGAAAGTCTTCTCTTCTCCGTATAATCATATTTTAGAAGTCACATCTTTCATTCATTCCCCTTATCTCAGACATGCCCAGTATTGCTGATGAGAGGGCCAAACATAGAGCATTTCAAAATGTGCTGAACAATATTATTTTAAAAGATTTTTAAATGATTGGGCCAAACTGTATTTTAGGTTGAATAGCTACTCAACTAAATTATCCCATTAACTACTCAGCAGGCTCTCTGTAAGAAAACCAGATTATTTATTGACAAATTGAGAGATCTATATAAATTATGGTGTGACTGAATTTTGGACTCCACTGTACTTATATATTACAGAGAAATTGTGCACTGAAAGCTACTCATAGTAATACATATTTATTCATTCAAAATAACTTCCCAAATCATGAGTTTTAGACTTTTATTTGGACCAACAGCTCAAACCTGGAAATGTTTAAAATTACTATAGCTTTTTATTTTACCAGTATTCATGAAGAACTGGGTAAAAACAATTATAAAATAGTCCAGAAAAAGTGCTTCCCTTAATGTCACTTAAATAGAAAGTGTTACTGTAAAGAAAAATAAAAAGCGAAATGAAAACGTTAGCCTGAGGCACTAGAGTCATGAATAGCTAGAGACCTAAGGAATTCCATTTTCTCACCCATATGTGAATTGAAGGGAAAAGAGTGGAACATTTTCTCACCACCACTTTTGGACATGATATAAGCTGTCAACATTTCTAAATGTTCTATGGATATGAAAATGCAAATAACTCCATTCTGGTACTAGGGATGATGTTTGAGTTTATGCCGCATTTGATCCGGAATCAAGTGCATCTATCATTCAACACAACTATTTCTTGACTTCTCTGGGTCAGATGTCTGATTATGCCATTGTTTTAGTGGAAACTGTAAGTTCTGTGAATTGCCTCTTTTTTCCCCATGTTTGGAAGGTTCTCGTTGTTAATATGTTAAATCTTTAATTGCTCACAGCTGGAAGTTTCCTTCGGTAATTATGAGATTCTTTCTGCATTTACATTGTTCATCATCCTGTGTGAAACTCTGTAATAGCCCTTATTTAGCTCTTCTAGAATGCTTGAAAAATCACCACTTTGGAGACAGGAACAAGATCTGATTAGATACTTTTTTCCTCCTTTTGTTGTTTGTGTGGGTTCCTTTTGTTAAAAGCAGACAGGATTAAAATATTTAAAAATCATTCTCAATTGCTTTGGGGATTTAAAGTTTATTCTAGATTCAAACTTGGAAGCCTTGATCTCAATCTAAAAATTACCTTTCCCCCCTACTTTTACGAAGGAAAAAAAGCTACTTCATCCATTTTTAATTTTTAGAAGCATAAAATACTATGTATGTGCTGGAGAATTTTCAATCTTTTCCCATTTGAAAAGGGATAAGTTAGCTGGTTTTCTTTCAAGACAGATTTATGAAATTATTATTACTTCACCTATTGTTATTTCATCCATTTTAAAATAAATTCTTTAAAATCATTTTCTGAATCTGCCTTTGGCTTAGTTTAATGTAAAGCTTTTAAAAAGCTTCAATGAGAGCCACTGAGTTGAAAATGACAGCCCTCTACAGAGATTTATTCACCATCACCACTTAGAATCGATATTCTTTTGGTTGAGAGGCATGATTGTAATATACATAACACAGTACTCAACAAACATATATTAATTTCCTCTTCCCAAAAGAGAGATGAGGTTTCCCTCTAGGGTATGAGACTTTAGCACAGGAGTTAATACATACATTTTACATTTTAACTTTTCCATTTTAAACTTTGCCATAGCTTCTTATGTGGGTGACTAAAAGCAATTCGGTAAGTGCTCAGCATAACTGTTTCATACCACATGGAATCTCTGGGAGGTTCTCTGCATTTCCCACTATGCATGTATTCTTCAAATTCTCTCCTTCTGTGCAAAGGACACTTCCCTCCAGACCTATGTGTTCCCGGCTGGTTCACTGGACCTGAGTGAGGTTTGTTATGTGGCTCTGTGAAATCAAGTGTTCATTAACCAGTCTCCACCCTGGAAACACTTGCTGAGGGAACCATAACTGTAGGGATTCAAAAGAGATTGATGTACACCCTTAACACAGGCACGAAGTCTCTTCTTGGCCTGTCTGGGTGAGAGAGATTACTCATGTACATTATTTTGCAGTAATAATTTTTACTAATGTCAATAACTTCTCAATAAATAACTTCTCGCACAACGTAAATGCTGTGCATGGATCATGCTACTTCATCCTTATCATGTCTTTATGAAGCTGGTGCCATAATCTATAATTTTGTAACCTGAGGAAAAGAAAACTGTAGTTAGTACTTTTCCAGATTCCAACAGCCAGCAAACGACAAAGGCGATGTGGAATCTAGGCATTCTAACTCTAGAACTTGGGTATTTAATTTCTCTCCTGCACTTTATCAAGCGAGACTCCCATATCTTCATAATGTCAGCTTGCTGGATGACACCAGTGTGGTTCAGGTCCTAAAGTTAGTGTTGTCTGCAATAACTGCAGATGGAACTATAGTATATTTGATTCTATCTTACAGATTTGTTTTTTGCACTTAATTCTTTATGATGTATCACTTTCTAGACTTACTTAACATATGCATTCATATTACCTGTCATGTTATTTAGGCCATAAGCTCACTCAGAATAGGGTCCCTATTTCTCTCATCCATCCATCCATCCATCCTGTATGTATATTGAGCTAATACCAAATACCAGGCCTTGGTATATCCTTTATCTACTAAATGCATCTGATTTCCTAAAACAACGGGGTTTAAATAACTTGTGAAGACAGGAGAAAAATATCAGGGAAAGTGAGTACTATGAGGAGAAAAAGGAAAAGAAGAAGATAAGAAAGAGTATCACAGAACCGTGGGAGGTGGAGAGGTGGGAGCAGCAGGCTGACCACAGACAAAAGGACCTGGGCTGTAGGTTGACAAAGATTCTGTGCTTGGTCAAACTTTAGTCAGATCCTTGAGCCTTCTCTTAGGCTCATCTGTGTACCTCCTTGTAAAACCTAATTTTACCAAGACTCCTGCTAAGTCAGTTTAGAAAGAACCTTCTACCTTCAATAACAAGTCACCCTCAATATCAGATGGGGCCCTTACCTTCCACCATCACCCAGGTGATGTCTAATTACCCTGGCCTGTCTTTAGCATGAATCTCCCTTACCCTCATGTTTCCTCACAGTAACCTTCCATCCTCCGACACCCACCCTGCTCCTTGGCTATAAATACCCAGATGCCTATGCTGTATTTGGAGTTGAGCCCAATCTTTCTTCTCTACGGCAAAATCCCATTGCAGTGGTCTCTGTACCTACAGTGATGGTGCCAAATACAGTCATTCTGACTGTGCTAGTAGCACTGAATAATTTTTTTTCCTTGGTGGGCATATCTATGTGGTAGGTTATCTATTTGTGTGATAAGACACATTTCTGCTTTTGATTCAGGTGATTATTTTTTGCATCTCTCACTGCCTCTAGTTCAGTAACCTGCCCATTATAGATACTTCATTAACAGTCACTTTAAGAATAAATGAATCATGTAAATGCATACTGGAAATATTAAATAAGAATGTAAAATAATCAGATAATCTGAAAATAAATTTTAGTAAACACAAAAGATGGAGTTCCTGGGTACACTGAAAGAATCTTCTTTGAGGCTTGGGGGTCTCGTCTCTGATATGAGCCTGATGAATCGTTGGCTTAGCTTAGCGTTCGCTTCTCCTTGGGAACAATACTGTGAGGAAGAGCTGTTTAAACCTGAAAATCTGGTTGCTTCATTCTCGTGTTCATCTTGATACTGGTTTAGTATCTTACTCATCCAAGATACTAGGGGTACTGGTTCTATCTAAGTGACTGCATTTTAAATTTTAAGAATTCCTTATAAATTATTCTTGAGTCTGTTTTTTGGTTTCCTTCCTTTGGTGGCAAAGTGGATCTGTGGAAGTATAAAATATACTTTACTCAATGGCCTAAAAAATTACTATTTGAATGTATGTTTCACTTTAAAAGAGGCTTAAAGAAACAATTATAGAGTTGGGCAGAGAGGGGGAACATTAATCTACCGTATTTTTTAAAGTATCCAATGGCTTTCAATTTATTCATGAAATGTGATACAAACTCGTATATTTGGAAACCTCCAAGTATATGTAAATTGCATATTTAAATTCCCTTTGTCCTGAGCTGTTCAGGCCATAGAGTGATTCTGAAACGCAGCTGGAGGAAAGTTTACCAGTTGGCTGTGAGCTTGACTTAAGGTGCAGGCGTGACACATGAACTGTTATAGTCTCTGCCCAGCCACAGCTTCAAAAGGCATTCTCCCTATTCATTCCTAAGTGCATTCAATGGGCATGGACACCTGCTACGTGGACACCCGAGAGCGGAGATAAGCCTTGTATTACAGTTTCAGAGTTGTTTGTGGGCAATGTGAGAGGTGTATAGCCAGTATTTTAAAATTGCTGCAGAGTTCTTTCTGGGCATATCAAGGGCTAACCATCACGGGAGAGAAATGTGACAGATGCCCTTCAAGTTACCTTGCTGAGCGGATTTGTGGACTCGTGCTGCTGTTTGATGTGGCTTCCAGCAGACCTTTCATTAAATCCATGCCTTGGGCTGACCCACAGCACTGTGCCCCTGCTCCAGTGCCCTTCTCTGCATAGGCAAACAGCCAGGACCACAGAAGGTTGTGCTGATGAGCCCAGAGCCTCTTGGGGGCAAGAACTGCCCTGCTCCTGTCTCCACAGGCCCTGGCAGATGGGGCAGTGCCCTGCCTAGAAGAGCCATTAGTGTGACCAGATGTGCCCCCGGAGAGCCTGGACCACAATGAACCACACAGAAATAGCAACTAGCAACAAGGACTGATTATGTCTCCAAAACTTCAGCGATTTCAAATGGAAACAACTTAGAAAATGGTTGAAACATGGTAGCCTTTGCTATGGTCTTTTGCCCATTTCTCATCATTGGATTTGCTCAGCCTGCCTGAGAGCTGCAGAGCAAGATGGAATTTTACGATTGCATTTACTCAACTTTTGCTGTGCAAGGCACATGAGGGGCATGTGGTTCATGCAGAACCAAAATTTAAGTAATGGTTGATTAGTGAAAAAATGAGCCCTGACTGGTAAGGAATTCCTTCCATGTAAATGAATCCTTGTGTTTGTAACGTGAGGGAATTTCTTGTTTTGCAATGCTGGAGGCATTTTACAAGGCTTTGCTAATCTGCGTAACACACCTTCAGGGTTTACAGGAAGCAAACATTTTACTGTTAAAGGCTGCAACAACTTGGTATTATATATTTTGGGGAAATGGCTTCCATAAAGACACCATTAACATTTTTGTAAGATAACAGTGTTACATAACTTCTCTTTGCCCACCTCACTTTGGTCCTCTTTGCTCACTTCACTCAGCATTCCTGTCCACCACTAACAGGGAAATTGATTGCTGTTGGGATGATTATTTCAGCCCTTTGGAATACTCAGAGCACCAAGCCCTATGTAGTTTAAAATAGGATTTTGCCCTTTTTGCGGCCTATGTATGTAAAGGATGCAAAGGTAGACCAGATTAAGGGAGGCAGTAAAATAACTGATACGGGAAGCCAGTCGATTAGCATTTGCTTGCCCCATACCCCAGGTTTAGATTTTGAACATAATAGTGCCTGACATCACTGGACTGCTTTCGCATATCTCACTTTGCTTGGATTAGGGGTGCCAATTCTAAGAGAATGATATTCCTAATAAATGTACATCCAGAATCTCTTAAGCCTTGGGCAGACAACTTTAGGGGTGGTGGCAGAGCAACTGAGTGGCTATACAAATGCCACTTGATTACACTCCTGTTATCTTTCCTTCCTTCTAGATTTATCTTATTCATTTCCTACTGCAACTACCTTATCTGGTTCTCAGTGTTTAATTCTCCCTTTTTACAACTCTTTTTTTTTTTTTTTTTCAAAAACGACGACACCACTTTCCTTATTTTCTTCCTTAGGGATAAAGTATGCTGAAGTTTTCTAAAGGAACTTTATTTTAATCCAAAAGTATGGACCAACTACTATGTGCAGGTGCCAGAGATTTAATAATGAACAAAACATGGTTCCTACCCTGAGGCTAACATGACACTTTTTATGGATTTCCCACTTCAGGAGAGAAATCTGTTGTATTGAAACATTCGGTCTTATTTTCTTCATGAATTATATCCTGTAAACACACCCAGTACAAACATTTTATTAAAATATTTGATTACTATAAAAACACAAATAACAGCATTAAAGTTTATTGGCATATTTTGCCAAATTCTCAACCTTTTGTCTGCTTTCCCTCCTTTAAGGCTTCTTAAGGTCTTAAAGCTTTCTTTTCCTCCTTCAAGGTCATCTCTGGACCACGACTTTCTGACAGTCTTGTAACTTGCTGTCAACTGCATTACATAAGCTCTCTATTTCTTGGCTCTGAAGACTCGGACACATGAAGGAGCTCTTCTCTAGACATGGTTGACTTCCTTGATGGCAACCTAGTAGTCACATAAACTACCCAGGAATCTCAAAGAAAGGACATGATGTACCCCTGAAGAACACCATCTTCTCTTATGTCTATTCATCTCTCTCTTTGGTATTCCACGTTCTTCTACCTCCCTCCAAAATTCTGTCTCTGAAGCACGCCTCTTACAGGTGGAGGGACACGGGTAATATATTTATATATATTAATATAATTCACCTGTCCACACGGATGTGCACTTCCAAGAATTAGACTCTTTTTCCTCCCTTTTTGGGCATTGTCCTAAAGTTTTCTACAGGGGAAAACATCCACAGAGTACAACCAGCATACCAATGATCAAATTTCTCAATATGTGTTTGGTTCTGAGAGTCATAGCAAAAGCAGCCAAACTTTTTACCTGCTCCTGTTTTGGACTAGGCCACTAAGTGACTCTGAGAAAGTCAGGTAACTCCCAAGGGCTTCTGTTTTATAACTTGCTAATTGAGGAGGGTTACAGTTAGAGACTCCTAATGCTAACGTCCCATTCAGCTGTAAAATTCAATGTCCTCAAAGGCTTTCTCTTCCTGTCTGCGTCTGTCTCTGCTTTTCTGGAATTCTTACTTTCTTACCTTTACTGCTTTGTAGTCTAGAACAGCAGCATCACCCTAGCTTGGGAAATCGTTAGAAAATACATTCTTGGGCCGCCTCAGACCTACTGAATCAAAAATCCTGCAGCCAGAGGCCGGGCGCGGTGGCTCATGCCTGTAATCCCAGCACTTTGGGAGGCCGAGGCGGGTGGATCACGAGGTCAGGAGATCGAGACCATCCTGGCTAACATGGTGAAACCCCGTCTCTACTAAAAATACAAAAAATTAGCCAGGCATGGTGGCGGGCGCCTGTAGTCCCAGCTACTTGGGAGGCTGAGGCAGGAGAATGGCGTGAACCCGGGAGGCAGAGCTTGCAGTGAGCCGAGATTGCGCCACTGCACTCCAGCCTAGGCGACAGTGAGAAAAAAAAAAAAAAAAAAAAGAAATCCTGCAGCCAGAAATGTGTGCTAATTTTGATGCACTGTCTGAAGATGACTGTTCTAGGGCTCTGATTATTTATATGATATTTTGGGCAGGAGTGGGGTCCAATGTGCTTTGTATTGCCTTTGGTTCAGAAAATATAATGAGTGCTAAAAATCTCCGTTAATTTATTAAGTGTATGAGCATGATATTGAATAAGTACTACTTTATGTAAATTTATCTAAATTTCAACAGTGACTTCTACCAAAAGGTACATATCTTGTGGTGAGAGAAAATAGTTCCTGTTTGGCTCACAAAGTGCCCTTTGTCTCACTCTTTCTCCCTTAGTTGACCTCTTTCTTCTGCAAAACCATTCTCTCATCTTGCATTTTGCTCTATATGACTTATTGTTTTAATGGCCAATGTCATATTTTATGGAACAAGGAGACAAAGAGATTGAAGATTTGTTTAAATATATCACGATGCAAAGCTCCCCTACCACGCCAAGTGGAGGAGCAGTGTTTATTTTAGTATCTGAGGCCATGATTTAAAGCCTGTTTACATGGCTAATTATTAAAGCGTGATAAACACACTTTTAAAAAGACACGGGGAAAAGTGCATTTTTAAGTCTACCTTCTGTTTCTATTGGGCTACATTTCCAACAGATGGCAGGAGCATCTGGGAAGCAAGCCAGTTAGACTCACTGATGGGCTCTGTACTTACTTAGCGATTGCTCCTGGTCATTTCCTTGAGTCAAGAGTGCGGATGAGAGAGGCATTAGCACTGGGCTTAAACATAAAACCTGAATGGTCTACCAGACTTAAACCGGAAATAAAAGGATCATAAATTTGATAGAACTGGGAAGAATATTGACTTCCTTGTATTTTAGAAATGATATATGTTGGAAAGAATTAATATGTGTGTGTGTGTATGTGTGTGTGTGTGTGTGTTTAATTATCAAAGGTTGTCTCTTTAGTTTAAAGGACCATAGCCAGCAGTAATTAAGCATGCCATTCACTGCTAGCAACTACTTAGTTTACGTGCTGTTTTTTATTTCCATTTACCTGTTTTCTGTTTAAAATACTCTGGAATTAATAAGGACATATATGTGACAGGGAAAACATCAACTTCTTACAATTAGTATGTCATAAAACTATGAATGGCAATATCTGAGAATGCAGTTAGCTTTACAGAGCATGCAAAATTTATTCATGAATAGATCTGCAAGGAAACTTGGGTAAATACTGCAAAACAGTCACAAGACACTGAATAACTTTGCAATTCTGATGACATTTGTTGGAGACCGTGTGTGACATAACGAAGGAATGTTAACATTTTGTAAAATGAGATGGAGGCAGCAGGATAAAAGGAGGAAAATACATTTTCTTTAAAAAGTAAAACAATTTGACTTAAAAAAGGCAGTGATGAGATGACAATTCTGAAGTATAATAGTAAGAGTATTATCCTCAGCCTCAAATACCCACACAAGAATTTCCTAATACACAGTTGAAATTGTAGGTAAAGTCGAGTAACAGAATTGTTGGGAATATCAAGATCATTTCACTTAAAAGCAAGGTTCAGTAAAAAGAAGAAGATTTCAGGGGCTATTCTCTCTGCTCTTTCACTGCTAGTCAGCATTTGTCTGCACCTGTTATGGAGCCCAGCCATTCTCCCCTCCAGTTCTGCCATTGGGCTGAAGAGTGATTTCACTAGGCTTTGAACAACTGAAAAACATTTTATCTTTTCATTTTGTGTCTCCACTTCCTGGTGTATAAGGTCTTCATTAGTGCTGAATGCTCCATGACCGAAGGAATCCATAGGGAGCCTCTGGTTCAACAAACTGCTGGCTTGATATCAAGCCCTATCCTTTCTTTATGTTCTACTTGTGCCCTCTGCCCATCTCAGGACCCTTGTTCAGATTCTGACCCCCCATTAGCTTGGCTGTCTGAACCTTGACTTTCTGATGCTTCTTAGCCCGAGAAGGAAGTAGAGGGGGGAAGGAAGAATCTCTTGTGGGGAGGTTCTATTAACAAGAAGGAAAATTGCATGGTGGTGGATTAATCACCTTATTTCCCTTCTTCTTCGTCCTGTAAAGACTCCTCAGAGTGGAGTGAAAATGCACACTCCCCTAATATGAATCTTTTGCGGTCCTTTTGCAAAAACAATCAGTTAGGTCTTTGTCATTCTGAAAAGGCCATCCAGTGAGTTGTGATGAATGTGAAAACAGGATAGGAGAATAAAACCTTGGTGTTATTTGTGAGGAATATGGCAACTGGCCCCTTTTCTATCTTCCAAATCAATCTTTCTACTACTAACAGGCCTGTAATTTTGTAGTTGGCATTTTTTTTTTCCCCACTGAATAGAGAAAAACATGCAAATACAGTCATGCATTGACTAACAATGTTTTGGTCAAAGACAGACTACACACGGGATAGTGGTCCCATAAGATTATAATGGAGCTGAAAAATTCTTATTGCCTAATGTTGTAGCCATCACTACATTGAAGCACAATGCATTACTCCAGTGTTTGTGATGATACTGGTGTAAATAAATCTATTGCACTGTCAGTCCAATATAAGTATAGGACAGGCAATTGGATACAGTATATAATATTTGGTAATGGTAATAAATGACTCTGTTGCTGATTTATGTATTTACTATGCTATACTTAATTGCTATCTTGGACTGTCTCCTTCTATTTATATAGTTTTAAAAGTTAACAGCCTCAGGCAAGTCCTTCGGGAGGCATTCCAGAAGAAGGCACTATTATCATAGGAGATGACAGCCTCATGTCACGTTATTGCCCCCTGAAAACCTTCCAGTGGGATAAGTTGTGGAGGAAGAATGATATTCATGACCTTGACCCTGTGTAGACCTAGGCTAATTTGTATGTTTGTGTCTTAGTTTTTAACAAAAAAGATTAAAAGGTACAAATAAAATAAAAACACAGAAAAATATTTATAGACTATGGATATAAAGGAAGAAAATATTTACAGCTGTACAATGTGTATTTTTAGCCAAGTGTTATTACAAAAGAATCAAATGTTAAAAAAAATTAAACACTTTAGATAGTAGTTACAGTAAGCTAAGCCAACTTTATTATTGAAGAAAGAAGTTTTAAAAATAAATTTAGTGGGGCTGGGCGCGGTGGCTCAAGCCTGTAATCCCAGCACTTTGGGAGGCTGAGACGGGTGGATCACGAGGTCAGGAGATCGAGACCATCCTAGCTAACAGAGTGAAACCCCGTCTCTACTAAAAAATACAAAAAAAAAAAAAAAACAAACAAAAAAAACAAACTAGCCAGGTGAGGGGGCGGGCGCCTGTAGTCCCAGCTACTCGGGAGGCTGAGGCGGGAGAATGGCGTGAACCCGGGAGGTGGAGCTTGCAGTGAGCCGATATCGCGCCACTGCACTCCAGCCTGGGTGACAGAGCGAGACTCCGTCTCAAATAAATAAATAAATAAATTTAGTGTAGCCTAAGCATGCAGTGTTTTTTTTTTTTTTTTTTTTTTTTTGAGACGGAGTCTCGCTCTGTCGCCCAGGCTGGAGTGCAGTGGCGCGATATCGGCTCACTGCAAGCTCCACCTCCCGGGTTCACGCCATTCTCCCGCCTCAGCCTCCCGAGTAGCTGGGACTACAGGCGCCCGCCACCACGCCCGGCTAGTTTTTTTGTATTTTTAGTAGAGACGGGGGTTTCATCATGTTAGCCAGGATGGTCTCGATCTCCTGACCTCGTGATCCACCCACCTCGGCCTCCCAAAGTGCTGGGATTACAGGCTTGAGCCACCGCGCCCGGCCGCATGCAGTGTTTTAATAGGTACAGTAATACTAGTACTATAATACTATAATAGTATACAGTAATGTCCTAGGGCCATCACATTCACTCTCTACTCACTCACCAGTTTACCCAGAGCAACTTCTAGTCCTGCAAGCTACATTCATGATAAGTGCCCTATATAGGTATACCATTTTTTATTTTTATACTGTATTTTTACTGTACCTTTTCAATATTTAAATACACAATATTTACCTTTGTGTTACAATTACCCACAAGATTCAGTGTAGTAACATGCAGTACAGATTTGTAGCTGAGGAGCAATAGGCTGTACCATATATCCTATACCATCTGGGTTTATGTGAGTACACTCTATGATGTTCAAAGGATGAAGAAATCACCTAAGCGCATGTTTCTCAGAATGTATTGGCACCATTAAGCATGACCACATTTCTGGGAGATGTAATAATTTACCCTTTGTGCAATATGTTAGTATTAGAGGAGTACAACATTAGAATATCTAATCATAAATTTATGCCACTATAGATGAATTCACCAGATCCTTAATCAAAAAAGGATACAAAATGGTCTTCGGGATAAGGGGAGACAAATTCCTACAGAGGAAAAAACGCAAGGGTGCTTAATAGTCATTGCTATTTATCCACGAGAATGCTTACACTGCCTAATAATGTCCCTTGCCAGCTCCATCAAGTATCCCCCATGGCAAAAAGTGACTGTAGATGTGGGTGTTGAGTGTGTAAAGCCTCTTGAATACTCTGGGCTTGTCTTCAGTGTCTGAAAAGTTGTTTACGAAATGGTAGAGACAAGAACATTATTATTTAATTCTGGATATGTGAACCTAGTACATGCCTTACATTTCATAGGCATTCTGGAAAATTCCCACATTATTCAAAAAGGTGAAAACTATTTTAAATCAATTTATTTTAACAAATAACTTCATTGTCAAATTTGATGAGCCATCTCTGAAGTTAAAGAAATAAATATCCTACGTATTTGATACCTTTGAGGAATGAAGTTCATGCTTACTCTTCCATTTTTTTCTCAGTGATTTAGTTTACAATATTTTGTTTGTAAATATATTTAGTTTACAATATTTTATTTACTTCTAAAGAGTTATTTCCCATATACCTAGTCTCACCTGCAAGGAATTACACGTGCCATTCATGACTGCTTGCCTCAGTTGGGGTCTTTGTGCTTTTTCTATGCAATGGCTGAATTCTAGGTTCACTGCAGTTACCGCCGCAGGAGAGGTGATTCATACTTTATTGAAATGCCTGGAACTGATGACACTGGTAGGGCCTGTAGATCAGACTGTGAAATGCTTATCTGCACTGAGAACCCTGACCGTCTCCATTACTGTTCTGGTCTCCTATGCCTGGTTAAGTTAGAAATTTCAATATTGTTTCCTGTTGCCTTCTTTCATTTTCATTTATATTACTCTTATTAGCCAATCCATTTGAAAACTAGAATATGTTTTTTGAGGCTTCTCTTTAAAATGTGCCAGAATTCTTACACATGATATATTCCAACACATTGAAATCATGAAAACAAATGTTGCAGGATAGCAAAGCCATTTTCAAGTCCAAGACCAGCAACACAGGGAAATCAAAAAGCATTGAACTCAACAAAATAGCAGTGAAGCAAAGGAACTTGGAAGGCCTTTTGTTGGTCTGTAGTAATAGGATTTAACTGTTAATGATTTTCTTGCGACGGGAAATTGTCGTACCTCTTCTGTGGGACAGTTGCTTTTAGGAAGTACATTATTTTGTTTATTAGAACCTCAGAATTTTAAATGTGGAAAGTAATTTTGTTTTACTTAGTCCAGCCTTCCTTTAGGAGAGTATTTTGGTTTTGGGTTCTCCTGGAAGCACAGCCCAAGGCAAAGGCTTTTGTAAAACTCCTTCACTAGAGGGTACAATCCTACAGAGCGGAGTAACGGACAAAGAATGAGGAAGGAAAGAGGTCGGAGGAGATGTTGCCAAGCAGGCTGCTGCTAAATACAACAGTTTTCTATGATCTATGGCACTCTCTTCCAAGAATCCATATAAACTGTGGCTCCTGACAGTGAATTCCAGTGAGAAATGGCCAAGAACACGTTTATTTTCCAATATAATTTCTTCTTTCTCTCTTTATTGCCTAATTTTTTCCCACCTGCAAACATTCTTGCTGGTCCACTTTTATTTCAAAATTGTCTCATGTCTATTCAAAACTGTCTTCATCATGGCCTCACCCTTGTTTGGAATTGCATTATCTCTTACCTGGGTAATTATAATCGTCTACTAACTAACTTCTCCTATTCACTTTCATCCTAACTGAATCCATCTCAAACACCATGCCCAGATTAATCTAATACTTATCCTCTACTTATAAGTATCTGTTTCTTCATTGTCTGCTCTGATATAGGTAAGTTTAAATTCCCTAGCCTGAGTGTATCAGTTAAGATGCTTTAAAATGCAAACAATTTAAAAACTCAAAATTCTAAATGAATTAAGCAACACTAGCTCTTATTATGTCACAAATATTAAGAAATTTCATAGATTGGCCCCTACCTTTGCTTCTTAGCAGTTCTCTTGGATCCATGTTCTCTTTCTCTTGTTGGCTTCATCCTCAGGTCGATGACAAAACAACCGTAAAAATTTCAAGTATCATATGCAGATCCAACACTGGAAGGAGCGGGAACATTTCTTTCTAATGTTTAATAGCAAGATGACATTTGCCAGAAGGCTCACAGCAGACAATTCTCTCATCTAATTGGCCATGTGCTTCTCCTAAACTAATCCCTAATAATGGGAGGATAATGCTGCCATGACTTACATGGGATGCTAAGAATTCAGCCTTGGGTCTGAGGGTAGGATTAAATATCACTGGGTTATGCAGGACCGGGCCAACAGCAAACTCTACTTATTCCGTGCACTCAACATCTGCCAGTTCTAATAAACTTTCAGCTTGATTTCCCATTATTTACTTTTACCTGCATTGTATAATAGCCATGTCCAACTACTTGCTATAGTTCAATCTTTCCTACTCCTTTACCTTGTAAAATATTCTTTCCTCATTACTCCCTCCTTCTAGACTATTTTCAATGCTACTTTCTTAATGAATCGATGTCTCATCAATGAATGAAAAATGATTTTTCTCTTATCTAACAATATGTTTTTGACCTTAACATTATTTATCTATCATGTTAGATTGTAGTCTTCTTAAAGGCAGACCCTGAAATATATTTTTACATGTATCCTGCCCAAAGAAGTAAGCACCTGTCCTTATACTAAATGGCTAGCATTTATTTTATGAAAAAGTAAGCTAAATGTCAAAACATGTCAGTTGAACCTCAGAGTTTTCAATTTAAGAAGTTTCTTGGTAGTGGAGAAGTTCTGTTTTCCCCAGCTTCCTTGTATAAGCCCACCATACAAGTGGTCTAACTTCTTGAGCAGAATACTACAGAAGGACCAGATTTTCTACAACTAAAACAAAGGGATCACATTCACTCAGTTAATATAATCCAGGAAAAAAGAAAATTACCAATCTATGGTGATCCATTGGAAATGCTCTGACTTGTCAGTTCCTGTCTGGATTTAGATCTTATATATTTAAACCATTTTTTCTCTATAGAAAAAAGCTAGTCATCACTTAAAGGACAAAAGCATGTAACTTTTCAATGGGTGAATCTTTAAAATGTGAATTTTAGATAGTGAGAAAATGGTTAGAAGGACGTTAAACATTATCATGTGAGAGACTTCCAGAGTAGACATATCTTTGTTAGTGGAGTGTTAAAAACTGGCTTGAATTTCCAGCAAAGAACATCATTAATTCAAACTGCAGAGACCGTGGGCTCATTCCTAGATTCAATAAAAAAAGATTTGACAACCCCTCTGAAGAGAGAATTTAACAATTCTGCTGTACCCCTAACTCCTTCACAGCCATTACGAGCATGGAACATCTGTTTCTAGCTATAAATCTCATGTCACTAAAAAAAATTCCAAAGAAGAAGATATTACTGGTTTATAACTCAAAAATTCACAAGTACATATACATAAAACATATTTTACAAAATACTTATGATGTTGCTCTGTTTAATTGTACCTTCTCCTCACCCTCTATGTCTCTGCCCATCATTCTCTATAGCCTTAACCTATTTTATTTTTCTTCATATGTATCATTTATTGATATGTTATTTATTTGTCTGTTTATTGTCTGCTTCCATTCACTGTAAAAAAACTCTTTGAAAACAGATTTTGTTGAAAATATTTATTTAGTGAAAAATCATGCAAATGTCCACTGGACTCTACTATATTAACAAAATGTAACTATATATAGCCAAACTAGGCTGCTAAATGCTACTAATGGCTTAAAAAGGTGTTTCATTATTAACACTTATCCCCTGCACACACAAACTTATTCTATCTATGCCTCTTCCACTCTTTAGACATTTTATTGACTTTGGGAAAAATTGTAAAAATATGTATTTATTATTAAAAAGTCAAGCAATACAAAAAGAACAGAACAGAATAAAGAATATATGTTGATAGATATAGAAATGAAATGAAAAAGAAAAAATAAGTAAAAAAATAACAGATGCTGGTAAGGTTGTGGAGAAAGGTTGTATATAATGTTGGTGGGAGTGTAAATTAGTTCAACCATTGTGGAAGATGGTGTGGCGATTCCTCAAAGATCTAGAATCAGAAATGCCATTTGATCCAGCAATCTCATTACTGGGTATATACCCAAAGGATTATAAATTATTCTATTACAAAGATACATGCACGTATATGTTCATTGCTGCACTATTCACAAGAGCAAGGACATGGAATCCACCAAAATGACCATCAGTGATAGACTGGATAAAGAAAATGTGTACATATACACCATGGAATACCATGCAGCCATAAAAAGCAATGAGACCATGTCCTTTGCAAGGACATGGATTAAGCTGGAAGCCATTATCCTCAGCAACCTAATACAAGAACAGAAAACCAAACACTGCATGTTCTCACAAGTGGGAGCTGAACAATGAGATCACAGGGACACAGGGAGGGGAACAACACACACTGGGGCCTGTCAGGGGGTTGGTGAGGAGGGAGAGTATTAGGAAAAACAGCTAATACACGCTGTGCTTAATATCTAGGTGATGGGTTGATAAGTGCAGCAAACCACCATGGCACATGTCTACTTATGTAACAAACCTGCACATCCTACACATGTACCCCAGAACTAAAAATAAAAATAAAAAAATAAAAATATAGATAAATATAGGTACATAATGATTGTAGAAGAGTTAAAAGAAAAAAGATACAGAAGGTTTTTGTTCAGCAGCATTCTTTCAACAAATGTTTCTTAAGCAATTACTATGTGCTGGTCAACAGAGTTACGTGGGAAGTCATTTCAAATTAGTGTTGGATTGAGTTGAAATAACAACTCTTGAACAGGAATATTTCATGCCTCATAAAATTTACATTCTAGCAAAATAAACAACAATCATAATAAAGAATAATAACATGCTAAAAACTAACAAGTGCTATGAAAAATGAAAAACTAGAGTGGGGTTGGGGTGTGGGTGGCTATGTGAGCAGTATAAAGTAAGGTGACCAAGGTGGGCTGCCTTGAGAAATAAAAACTAAATATAAGTTTCAGGGGATAAAGGAGCAGGCCAAAGGAATGTTTGAGGGAATGAAGTCCCTGGAAAAGGGACAGTTAAAATATAGCTTGAGCCTAGATTATGCCTTAGGCGAGAAGCATATTTGATGTGTTCAAGGGACAATGAGGAGGCCAGTGGGGATAGAGCAATGAGCCAGGGCAGTAGTGGGAGAGGGGGTAAAAAAAGTAACAGGGGACCAGTTTATGCTGGGCTTTACAGAACACAGTAAGAACTCTGGCTTTTACTCTGAGTTAAATGGAGAGCCATTGCAGTCAACTGAGTTAAATGGGAAGTCATTTAAACTCAGTGTTAGAATGAGTTGAAATAATAACTCTTGAACAGGAAAATTTTCTGAGATTAAACTGAGATATATATATATATATATATATATATATATATATATGCTTAATGCAAGTTGCTGATGTCTGTCTTTAAGAAAATAAATGATGCCAAATGCCTGAATTTCATCAAGCCAGAACTTAAGCTTAATTCCTGTAGTGCCTATCTGATTTAAGGATACATAATCTCTTTTTAGAAAACATCATTCATATAAAGCAGATCTATAGGACTTCTAATAGTTTTACATAATTACATAACTATTGCCATATCTATCTATCTATCTATATATTTTTTTTCCTGAGACAGAGTTTCACTCTGTCACCCAGGCTGGAGTGCAGTGGTACAATCACAGCTTACTGCAGCCTCAACCTCCTGGGCTCAGGCAATCCTCCCAACTCAGCCTCCTTAGTAGCTGGGACTACAGTTGCATGTCACCACGCCCAGTTAACTTTTAAATTTTTTGTTGAGGCAGTCTCGTTGTGTTGCCCAGGCTGGTCTTGAGCTCCTGGGCTCAAGCGATCCTGCTGCCTCTGCCTCCCAAAGTGTTGAGATTACAGGTGTGAGTCACTGCACACAGCCGGTTAGGAAATTTTAATGATTTAATCTAGAATATCACTAATAAAGTAATAGTGGTCAACCTTCATAAAGAATAAAAATATTTGTCATGTATTTCTATTACATATTTCAAAATTTGAAACTGTGTCCCACAATAAGGGTATATACTACATAAATAATATAAAATTAATACGAAGATTCAATGTATGTAACTGAGAGTTGATTTATGGAACAATTCATATCTATGTATTCTGCTATTTTTAACTCAATTCAATTTCACTCTATGCATGTTGTGCCCTTCCACCCCAATGTTTATTCCCCCTTTCTATAATAATATCTGGCAGCTCACCCTGGACCTGCTTTCTATAATCTCACCATGACATTTAGCTAAAGCACATACAGAAATAAATTTGTAATCAAAAGAAAATGACTGAGTTCAGTTCAAGTGCTTTCTTCCCTGGAATACTCCCCAGGAAAAGAGTGGAGATTTGTCTGGAAAATGATCTGAGAGAGATTCCAGACAAAGGAAAACTGGTAAGCATTGCTTTGACCAGGAAGCCTTTGCAGGAGGGGTCAGAAGTCCTTTCCTATAGGCAGCCGCAGGTGCCACAGGCCAGATGCATTGGAACTTCTGCCTGTAAAAATTCAGCTGTTGCCTCTGCTTCTCAATTCAAGGTCAGCTAACCTTATTTCTGTCATGAAATCCAGAATCTGAGGGGGTCCCAGCAATCAGGGAAAGATCTCTTAGGAAGATACGAGCCACCCTCCTCTACCTGAGCATATGCTTTGCAGTTAGACAGCTGCATAGACTCTGGCACTCTCATGTCTGATTTTTCTAGGCAGTCCCCAGAATTCAAGGAACAGTCCAGACTTAGAGTATTTATTTTTAATTTTAACTAAACCTCATATTCACTAGCACATTATCCTATGACCAATTAAGTTTTCCCATGAGTCAACTATTGTCAAGTAAACTGCTGAAAATAATATAGAACATTTTTATTTGTTCAAAGAAAATTGGTAATAAAAGCATGCAGGGGAGCTGCTTAAACATGGAACTGTGAATCTATACCAAAAAAGAAAAAAAAAAAACAAAAGCCAAAAAGAGTAGCTGATAATTGGGGCCGGGCGCGGTGGCTCAAGCCTGTAATCCCAGCACTTTGGGAGGCCGAGACGGGCGGATCACAAGGTCAGGAGATTGAGACCATCCTGGCTAACATGGTGAAACCCCGTCTCTACTAAAAAAATACAAAAAACTAGCCGGGCGAGGTGGCGGGCGCCTGTAGTCCCAGCTACTCGGGAGGCTGAGGCAGGAGAATGGCGTGAACCCGGGAGGTGGAGCTTGCAGTGAGCTGAGATCCGGCCACTGCACTCCAGCTTGGGTGACAGAGCGAGACTCCGTCTCAAAAAAAAAAAAAAAAAAAAAAGAGTAGCTGATAATTTATTTATAAGTGTGAGCACATGGAATTGCTTCCTGAAAGTGCTAGGGGATCCAATTCCAACATTGCCGTGTGACTCCAAGTAAGTTATCTACCTCTTTGAATCTGAGTTTGCTCATCTGAAACAAAAACAAAAACAACAACAACAAAATGAAACAAACAGGCATCTGGCTGGATATGGCTTTGCAAATTGCTTTTCTTCTTTCCATTTCCAAACTTCTGTTACTGAACTTGATTTCACATAATGGTAGCGTTTCTGAGGTTTTCTTTTCCCCTGTCTGATCAATCCAACTGGGTAAAATCCAGACGGAAAAAGTCCTTACATGAAGATACACACCCTGCTTTCTCCATGGCTGACCATTTATCTTCCCATTTATTATGGAAAGATAAATCTGTCATAAATCTTTCCATTTATTAGATTAAGCTGCTTGTCTGTGGAGGCTGTTTGACCACGAGGTAAATTTACCAAACTCATCTGTACGGTAGTATGCATTTGACAAGGAAACACTTCTAGAATAACAGAGAAAGTCATAGAGAGGACAAAATGGCTAGTTTTTGTCCCCTTGGTCAGTGTTGGCATGTAGAATAACTTTGTGACTTGAATAAATTTAATGCTTTGTAAATTTGTGTTACTTATAAAAATACATGTAAAAGTTGTTATATTTTGAGATTTGAAGACTGAGAGGACAAGAAAATCAAGTAATCAGAAATTTTGATTCCAAAGGCATGAAATTATTCATAGTTTCACGTTTTTTCTTCTGGCATATACTTGGTGATTATAAACATTTCCAGTTGGCCAGGCACGGTCGCTCATGCCTGTAATCCCAGCATTTTGGGAGGCCGAGGTGGGCGCATCACAAGGTCAGGAGATCGAGACCATCCTGGCTAACACGATGAAACCTCGTCTCTACTAAAAATACAAAAAATTAGCCGGGCATGGTGGCGGGCGCCTGTAGTCCCAGTTACTTGGGAGGCTGAGGCAGGAGAATGGCATGAACCCAGGAGGTGGAGCTTGTAGTGAATCGAGATCATGCCACTGCCACTGCACTCCACTCCAGCCAGGGAGACAGAGAGAGACTCCGTCTCAAAAAAAAAAAAAAAAAAAATGTACTGTTGTAGAGAGAATAATAAAGAAGTAGAAGGATATTTTTTGCAGAGACAATTTATTTTGAGAATATGATTTAGCTAGTTTTCCCTTGAGAAGAATCACAACTTGTAAACTTTTTGTTTGAGGCTATGTGGTATACAATATATTTTCTTCATCTACACAAATAGCTTTATAGATATTTTATCTTTTAAATTCATCTAATTTTCAATATGATGGTTATTGCCATTTGTGGCAAACTTATTTTCCTCCAATATTTGTTTCCCCATTCTTTCATGATAACCGAGTTTTGCTGGGCAACATATCAGCCCAGATAAAGACTATGTTTCCCATCCTTCCTTGCAGCTAGAGGTCATAGGCCTATGTTATGGCCAGTAAGGTATGAGTAGAAGAACTTTTGAGTCTTGGTTTTAAAAGGGTTGCATATGCGTTTTCCTATATTCAGATCTCTTACTGTCGGTTAAGAGTTGGTGACACTGAAATCACCTCCCTGGATCCAGAGAGGAAACTCATCTGTTAAAAATGGCAGAAGTATACTTGTAGTCCCAGATATTTACCTTGGATCTTTACACATGAAAGGGAGAAGCTTCTGTCTTGCACTTTGTAATCTCTTTGTTGCAGACATTTAGTATGTACCTTAACTAATATGCTTCTCCTATTTTGAGGTCTGAGAGAGAAGAAAAGACATGAAAATAACAGACAAAACGCTTCACCCATAAAACTGCCTCTTGCTTCCAGGTGTCACTCCTTTCTCGCATTGTTGCTGTCTATGGTTGTCTCTTCTTTCATTTCCATCTAAGCAGCACCCTTGCAAGAGGAGATACCTTATCTCTGGACTCTGAATGGTTATTTCACTTTCAGACAAAAACATATCTCTTAAATAATTGAAATACAGTCTAGGGCTTCTTGCTGTGTGTTTTCTTAAAGAACTTGCCATAGGGACTTCACAGAGACTTACTGTAGATCTCTCAAATTCTGCTTTAGACCTTGCTCACTCCTTTCAAAATTTTTATTCATTGCACATCTTCACACAGATTCTTCATTCTATTTTTGTACTATAGTTAGAACTGTCTCATGCTTTCTTTCCCAAAATACATAGGTACATACATATATATAAAGAAACCAGCATTTTGTTTGATTTTTAAATGAATAACTTCATACTAAAAGTATTGTTGTGGAACTTAATTTTTTTCTCCTTGCAATATGTTTTGAAGATAATTAATTCAGTACACCTTGATTTCCTAATTCTTTTTAATTGCCTCATAGTACTTCCTAGAAAATATGTACCAAAGTTTATTATATTTATTTTTCTATAATTTGTATGATAAAGCACTTTACTCCTACAAAATAAGTATGATTAAACATTTTATTTTGTTAGATGAAAACATTTTACATTATTATTATATATTGAGAATTAAAATTATACAAGAAGCAACTCAGGTATCTAACCCTTAGCTTCAGAATTGGAACATTACTCATATCATTGTAGCCCCTGGGTATTTCCTTCTCAATAAATTTCTCCACCCCATGCTCATCTCCATATATGTTTACTTTAAACAATTCATTTCGGATTCACAAGTTTTTGAAATTTAAAGAAGTTGTATTACACTGAATATATTATTTGTGACTTGGTTTTTTTTCCCATCAACTTTATATTTTTGAGGTCCATTCGTATTGAATCATAGGAAATTTGTTTTCATGGCTTTATTGAGTTCTAATTTATAATAATATTGGCTATCTTATATAGCTCTGCATCTCAGAGGCTATCCTAAATGCTCTCTCTCTCTCTCTCTATATATATATATATACACACACACACGTATATATACACACGCACACACACACATATAAATTCATTTAATTTTCATACAAATATGATAAGATAGTTAGCATAAATAATCCCATTTTGCACATGAGAAAAGTAAGGCACTGTTTGGTTGAATAATTAGTAAAAGTCAAAAGATTTATATGATCTGAAGAGAAACCAGGTTATAGGGGTTAATTAATTAGGTCACACAGCCGGTAAGAAGTGGAACTGGAATTCAAACCTAGGTGTGGTGACCCTGGAGCCTGTGCTCTTAACTACATTATACTCTGCTATTTTCCTCTCCTTCTCTTTCATACAGCCACTCTCCTGTTGTTGGACATTAGGTTTGTTCAGTTTTTGCTGTTTCAAGTAATGCTGCTAGGAATACTTTTGTCATGTTACTTGGTACATTTATGTATTTACTTATAGGTGGAAAATTGCTGGATTATGGTGTATGTATATTAGTTTCCTATGACTGCTGTAACAAATTACTACTAATTTAATTACTTAAAACAACACAAACTTATGATCTTACGGTTTTGGAAGTCAGAAGTCTGAAATGGATATTACCAGGCTTAAGTCAAAGTATCTGCAGGACAATAAGCCTTCTGAACACTCTAGAGGAGAATCAGGTTTCTTGCTAGCTCATGGCTCCTTTCTGTCTTCAAAGTTAGCAGCAGTGGGTTGAGTCATTACATAGAATCATTCCAACCTTGCTTCTGCTGTCAAATCTGTGTTTCTGACCCTGAATCTTCTGTCTCCTTCTTTCACATTTAAAGATCTCCTATGATTACATTGGGCCTTCCAGGATAATCCCTTCATTTTAATGTTAGCTGACGTTAAAATGTAACAGAGTATAGTAACCTGAATTCCACCTGCAACCTTAACCCCCCCTTAATGTGTAACATGACATATTCACTGGTTCTTGAGATTAGAACATGGACATCCTTGGTGGGGACGTTATTCTGTCTCCTATATGATGAATATTGTCAAATTGTCAGGTTTTCCATGTAGAAAGAAAAACTGCTTTCTAAAATGCTTTTTCCTTTTTTATCAATTTACACTTCTACAATTTATGCATAAGATAAGAAAGTCTATTGTACTATATCCTTGTTATATTTTATTTTAAAATTTTGTAATCTAGTAGATGTGAAATATTTCATTGTAATATAAGTTTGTATGTCTCTCATTCCTTGTGAAGTTGAACATATTTTTAAATATTTATGCACGTTTTTGTTTCTTTTAAAAAATTAGTATTTTAAATTGACAAATTGTAATAGTATATATTTTGGGGGTACAACATGATGTTTTGATATGTATATACAATGTGAAATGATTTAATCAGTATAATTAACATATCCATCACTTCATTTACTTATCATTTTTATGGAGAGACTTTTGAAATTTACTCTTAGTTATTTTGAAATATACAATACAGTCATGTGGTAGTTCCATTGTCAGTCTTCTGATGAACCACCATACAAATTTCATAATGTTTGTAACAAATTAGTCCCACCAACAATGTACAAGAGTTCCCTTTTCTCTGCATCTTGTCAACATGTTTTTTTTCCTTTTGCTTTTTTGATCATAGCCATTCTAAAAGGTGTGAGATAATATTTTATTGTGGTTTTAATCAGCATTTTCCTAATGATTAGTGATGCTAAGTATTTTTCAGTGTACCTGTTGGCCATTGGTAGTTTTACATTGAGAAATGTTTGTTCAAGTCCTTTTCCATTTAAAAAATTAGCTTGTGTTCTTGCTATTGACTAGTTTGATTTTCTTATATATTTTGAATATTAGCCTTTTATCAAATGTGTTGTTTAAAAATATTTTCTCCCATTTTGTGGGTTATCTCTTCATTTTGTTAATTGTTTCATTTACTGTGCAGAAATTTGTTAGTTTGATGCCATCCCATTTATCCATTTTTACTTTTGTTGCCTGTGTTTTCAGGGTCATATCCAAAAAATTGTTGCTCAATATCATGGAGCTTTTCTTCTATTTTTTATTCTAGTGGTTTTACAGTTTTGGGTCTTTCATTTGAGTTGATTTTTGTATATGATGTGAGATAAAAATCCAATTTCATTCTGTAGCATCTGAATAACAAGTTTTCCCAACACAATTTATTGAAAAGACTATTTTTTCCCTACTGTGTGTTCTTAGTGCCTTCATCAAAAACAATCGACTATAAATGTGTGAGTTTATCTCTAGGCTTTGTATCCTGTTTCATTGACCAATGTATCTGTTTTTACGCCAATATTATGCTGTTTTGGTTGCAACCACTTTATAATATATTTTTAAATCTGGGAATGTGATGTTTACAGCCTTTTCTTTTTGCTCAAGATTGTCTTGGCTATTTGGTCTTTTGTAGTTCCAGATAAATTTAAAGGCTGTTTTTTCTATGTCTATTAAGGATGACACTGGAACTCTGATAGGGACTGCATTAAATCAGAGATCACTTTGGATAGTATAGACATTATTACAATATTAATTCTTAGTTGGCAGTTTTATTTTTCTTTCAGCATTTTTAATATATCATTGCACTCTCTCTGGGTCTGCAGCGTTTCTTCTGAGAAATCTGCTGAGAGCTATATTGGGGTTCTCTTGAGTGTATTATGCTTATCTTTTGCAGCTTTCAATATTCTTGCTTTTTCTTTGATGTTTCTTAATTTGATTATCACGTGTCTTAATGAAATCGTTGAGTTGAATTGTACTGAAGACCTCTGAGTTTATGTACTTGGATGTTTCATATTTCCGTAGACTTGGGAAATTTTTAGCCATTATTTCCTTAAATATGTTTCTGGGCCTTTTAATTTCTCTTCTACTTCTGGAACTCCTATTATGTGAAGGTTATTTCACTCGCTGGTGTCCCATAATTTTATTGGCCTTTTTCATTATTTTTCTTCTCTGACAGAGTAATTTCAAATGTTTTATCTTTGAGCTCATTGATTCTTTCTTCTGCTTGATCAAGTCTACTGTTGAAGCTTTATGTTGAATTTTTCAGTTCAGTTATTTTATTCTTTATCTCTAGGATTTCTATTTGATTTCCAAAAAAATTCCTATTTCTTTGTCAAATTTCTCATTTTGTTCATGAATTATTTGCCACATTAAAAAAAAAATGTCCTACCTGCATTTCCTTGGAATTTCCTGAACTTTAAGAAGATTGTTCTGGATTATTTGTCAGTCTTTTCATAGATCTCTGTTTCTTCTGGGTCCATTATTGGAGCTTTATTAATCTCTTTTGATGGTGTCATATTTCCCTGATTTTAAACTAATTCCTGTCTCCTTGCATTGGTCCTGCATATTTGAGGAAAGAGACATCTCTTCTGAGCTTTGCAGATGTTATTTGGCAGCAAAAGACCAGTTTAGTTTATTATTTAGTTTTACTGGGAGTTCCGGTAGGTCAGCTTGTGGTAACCATGAACAGGCAGACCTTGGTTTTGCATTCTTTCTTTGGATTGGGTCACTTTCTATTCTCTAAGGTCAAATGGTACTGCTGGCTGTGCTTGGCAGTCTGGCAAGACAAGTGACTGGACTCTGTGTTCAGGAAGAGCCATGCTGGGCTTTGCAATCACCTGTTCAAGCAAGTTTCCAGATTGTCTTCTGTGGCCAGGTGGTACTGTTCTGTGGAGTCTACAGTTTAACAGAGCTGCATGCTGGGCTGTGAGGATGACAAAGTTGCCAGCATTGCTACTCAGCCACAAGGCGTAGGCAGGGCCAGAAGCTATGCTCTGAAGATATGTATGAATTTCTCAGCCTAGGGTTGCCTCAAGCAGAGCACTGAAGCTTGGTGGAGTCTCCCCTTAGCTGCTGGTTTTGAGTGGGGCCAGATGCTTTCTCAGCTTATAATTACAGAACTTCATTTGCTTCCGGGCCTGCGGATGACTTACGAAAGCACCAAGGCTTGGTGGAGTTGCCTCTTAGTAGCTGGGTTTGAATAGGACCAGATGCTCCTTCTATGTATTATTACTGATGTGTATTTGCCTTTCATCCCAGGGAAGCCTTAAGAAAAGCATTGGGGCCTGGTTGGGTCACTGCTTAGCCTCGGGCTTGTCATTTTTGTTTCTTCTGTTGTGAAATGGCTGCTTATTTCCCCTGCCTCTATTTTTCTATTAACTTATCTTTTTCTTATTTATTTCATAAAGTTACATATTCTTATCACTCCTTTGCCAGTCACATAAAATTCAAATGCTTTTTTCCTGTTTTCATTTGTCTTCTATTTATTTATGGTGAATTTTGGTACACACAAGTTTGAAAATTTAATGAAATCATATTGAAAACACTTTTTCTTTATGGATTTTAATTCTCATGTCTTATGTGGAGCATCTTTTTCTTCTCCAAATTATGTCTTTTCAAATATTTTCTTATGAAAATTTTAACATTTTTCTCTAAGTCTTTGGTCCACCAAAGACCAAACTTACGTGTATGGTGAGTATAAGGTACTAATATTTTTAATTTTTATAGCATTATTTATTGAATATTCTGTAATTGCTCTATAATTCCAGCTCTGTCACATGCAAAGTTTCCTTGTGTATGTTTAGTTCTGTTCCAAAAGGTACACTATTCTCCTTACTATCTCTACATAATTAGAGTCAATAATTCTTATTTTTCTTCTCAGGAGTGGTTTTGCCAACTTTCACCTTTGTTCTTTTATATCAGTTTGAGAATCAGATTGTAAGGTTCAACAAAAATACGCCTGTTTCAATCTTGATTGGAATTGTATTATAATAATAATTTACTTTGAACAGAATGGACCTATTTCAGAGACTGAGCCTTACTATTCATGAGGATAGTCTTTTTTGTTTATATTTAATATCTTTCAATAAAGTTTTGTAAGTTTGTTTAAATATTCTCCTGTTGGTTATCATATAACTTTTCCCTATTTTTTCCAACAATTCAGATTATTTTTTGCATATATATATGTGTTTTTCTCACAGAAACATAATTCTTGGTAAAATTGCTGGGGCTGAGGTTGTGTCTGTGTCAAATTTGGATACATTCTGCTAAAGTTGTTCTTTAAAAAATTTGTGTCAATTAACATTACCCCCAAGAAGCCCATATCAACATGCCCACTGCCCAGTGTAGTAAAATGGGTCACTATTACCTTACTTTTAGTTTATTTAATTTCTAATATAATTAAATGAATCTGTTGACAATTTGTACTTTCTATAAACTGTTCTAGTCAGTTCCCTTTGCTCTCATTAGCATATTTTTAGTTCTATTCTTTATTAAAAATAAATTTAGTCATATTCTTTCTTATTTGCTATACATAATAAATATTTCAACATAAACCATTGCTTTTCTTTTCATTTTAATTGCAATACTTCCATATCATCTTCAAAATTTTCAAAGGTTTTAATCTTCATTTTTAGTATCTGATTTTGAGCCTTAGTTAAGAATATCTTCATTATATCCTTTTAATCTTCATCTTTTCTTTATATTTTACTTTGTTAAATTTCTTATATGCAATTTTAAAATATGTCCAGAATTTACTTTTTATGTATTATATGAGAAATGTAATAATTTTACATTTTTCTAAATATGTAAGTGACTTCAGCATAGTCACTTATTTAACAGTGCATTCCTTTCTTATTGTTTTGAAGTGCATTTTTTTTTTTGCAAAACTATATTTTATTATTGTTATTATTTTATTTACTTATTTAGTTTTGAGACAGAGTCTCTTGCTCTTTTGCCCAGTCTGGAGTGCAGTGGCACAATCTCAGCTCACTGCTGCCTCCACCTCTCAGGTTCAAACAATTCTCCCACCTCAGCCTCCCCAGTAGCTGGAACTACAGGCACAAAGTACCACACTTAGCTAATTTTTGTATTTTTAGTAGAGACAGGGTTTCACTATGTTGGCCAGGCTGGTCTAGAACTCTTGATCTCAAGTGATCTGCCCACGTTGGCTTCTCAAAGTGCTGGGATTATAGGCGTGAGCCACCACGCCCAGCCTGTATTTTATTATTATTTCTTAATGTTAGTAAGCTTTGTTTTTTAGAACAGTTTTAACTTCATAGCACAATTGTGCAGAAGGTACAGAAATTTTCCGTATTTTAAAATATATACTAAATTCCCATATGTAAATGAAACTATGTCTGGATTCAGTTCTGTTCCATTTATTTAATTATTTAATTTTTCTATGTCATTTCCATAACATTTTAATCACTGTAGTTTCATGCTATGTTTTAATATCTGGTAGGGCAAATCCTGCTCTCCAGACTCAATGTTTTCTTTTTCTTGAATATTTTCTTGTCCTAATAAGTATAAGAATCAGCATTTTATATCCTGTAGCATTTCTTGATTATATTTTTATTAGAATTGAGTGGTTTTATGTAATTTTGAAATAATTGGCATTTTTATAATGCTTAGATTTCTCATACTGTAATATTGAACATTGCATATTTTTCCATTTGCTCATGTTTTTAAAAATTCTGTCAGGAAAGTTTTATAATTTTTATTGCACAGTTTTTTAGATTTTACTTTTTGTTATTAAGCAGTGATGTATGTCATGAATATTCCACAGTTTGGATGTCTGTCTACCTGCTGACTGACGTTGGGACTGATTGACATTTTAGTTTTTGATTATTTCAAATAAAGTTGCTATGAACATTTGTTGTATTTTCATTGTAATTCACTTCAAAATGTTTTAAAAGTTGTCTTGTGATTTTTTTCTTGAACCCAGAATTATCTAGAAGTCTGTTGTTTAAGTTACAGATATTTGAAGTTTTTTAGATATCTTATTATTAATGATTTCTCATTTAATTCTGTTGTAGTCAGATAATATGCTCCATATGATTTTAGTTCTTTTAAATATATTGAGGCTTACTTTATGACAATATATATTCTTCTCTAGTGAACAAGTTATATTTATATTTACCATATAAATATGCACTGTAAAATAACATTTATTCTGCTATTGTTGGGTATAATGTTCTTTAAATAATCCATTAGATAGGCCGGGCGCGGGTGGCTCACGCCTGTAATCCCAGCACTTTGGGAGGCCGAGGCGGGTGGATCACGAGGTCAGGAGATCGAGACCATCTTGGCAAACACGGTGAAACCCCGTCCCTATTAAAAATACAAAAAATTAGCCGGGCGTGGTGGCGGGCGCCTGTAGTCCCAGCTGCTCCGGGGGCTGAGCCAGGAGAATGGCGTGAACCCGGGAGGCGGAGCTTGCAGTGAGCCGAGATTGCGTCACTGCACTCTAGTCTGGGCCACAGAGCCAGACTCCATCTCAAAAATAAATAAATAAATAAATAAAAATAATAATAATCCATTAGATCAAGGTGGTTGATCATGTTCGACCATTCGGTCTTTACTGATTATTTTTGTTTACTGGCCTATCAATTGCTAATTTTAAATAATTATGTAATTGCTTGTTTTTCTCTTTAATTCTGTCAATTTTTGCTTCGTGTATTTTACATTTTTACATATACACAAGTCTGTGTCTTGACTCCATTTCTGCTTCATGTATTTTAAGTTTCCATAATGGTGCACACATATTTATAATTTTTACCTCTTCCCAATGAATTGTTCGTTTTATCATTATGAATTGTCTTTATCTTCAGTAATACTGTTTTTGTTGACGTTTGCATTATTTGATATAATAATAACCACTCCAGAGTTCTTATGCTTACCGTCTATGTCAAATATCTTTTTCTATTCATTTATTTTAAAGAGTGTCTGTTGTAGGCAGCATGCAACCAAGTCTTATGTTTTTTCCCACACTGATAATCTCTGTCTTTTTGGGGGGTGTTTACACCAGTACCATTTATTTTAATTATTATTATGGTAGGAATTTTGGTTTACTGCTTCATTATTTGTTTTATTTGTCTCCATGGTTTCTTGTTCCTCTGTGCTTCCTTTCTCACTTCATTTAGATTTTTTCAATATTATTTATATTCCACTGAAAAATATCTATTAATTTTAGCTACATTGTTTTGTTTTCAGAGTTGTTCCAGTGATTATAATATACATAACAAATTTATTAACTTATTAATTTGTTGATAAAACTAACTTATTTACTAATTTAACAACCCATTTAGCACTAATATTATATCAATTTATATAAAGTATAAAACCATCATCACTGAAATACCTTTACCTCACACGCTTTATGTTGTCATATATATTACATCTATGTATATTGGAAACCCCACTAAACCCCACCTTTACCTCACACACTTTATGTTGTCATTATATTACATCTATGTATATTGAAAACCCCTGCTAACCCTGTCCAGATAGCACACCTTTATTTTCTCATTTAACTTTCCATATCCTTCATTAGAAGTAAGCTTTTCAATTGTTTAATATGCATAATTTCATTCTATTTCTATGCAGTATGTGTGTATTATATATATAATTGATTTAGATATTACTATATATGTATGTGTATGTAAATGTTTACCATATACATGCATATAGAGTAATATCTAAATCAATTTTATATATAATACATTCCTTAATATTCTCCCTTGGTGTTGACTTGTCTATAGTACATACACACATACATACATACATATATAGTATGACACACAAATGACATGTGGCTGTAGAGAAGGCAGCGCCAGTGGAGATTATTAAGGAATGCTATCAGAGAAGTAACAGGGAGTCAGACCATGTATGTCTTTGTAGGCCAGAGTAAGGATTTTGGCATTTAATCTTAGAGAAATTAAAAAAAAAAATTGTTCTGAGCAGAAGAGTGGCAAATTCAGACTAATGTTTTAAGAAGCTACTATACTAAGAATAGACTTTATTGGGTCAAGGGAAGAGGTGGGGAGGCCACGTGGAAGGCTGTTAGATAAATCCAGATAAGAAGTGTTAGTGGTTCAGACCAGGAGCTAGAGATCACTCATTGAATTCCTGATATATTTAGATAGTAATGCCAATAAGATTTTCTGATGGATTGGATGTGGAACATGAATGAAAGAGAGGAGTCAAAGATGACTCCACAATTTTTGAATTGACCAATTCAAAGTTTCAGGTTGCCATTCAGCGAGTTGGGAGAACAACTAACTAGGTGGAGTAGTTTGAGATAGAGAAACGTGAGTTCAATTTTGGAGATGTCATATATGCAGTTATATATGTGAATATAATTTGCCAACTTCTATGGGCAGAAGATACAAATTTGGGAACTACCTCACATAGATGTAACATAAAGTGATGAGATGGATGAGATTCCCTGGAAAGTAAGTGTATATATAGAAGAAGAAAAAAGAGCAAGTCCCAGGGTCCTTGCTATGGTTTGAATGTTTTTGTCTTCTCCAAAATTCATGTTGAAACTTAATCTTCAATGCAACAGTATTAGGTGTGGCCTTTGAAACGTGATTGAGTTGTGATAACTCTGCCTTCACGAATGAGATTAGGTACCCTTATAAAAGGGAGTTCAGCTCTCTCACTCTTCTGCCTTTGGGCACAGCTTTCTTCACCTCTGGAAGACGCAGCATTCAAGATGTCATCTTGGAAGCAGACAGCAGCCCTCACCAGATAACCAAACCTTCTGATACCTTGATCTTGGGCTTCCCACTTCCCATAACTGTGAGAAAATAAATTTCTCTTTGTAAATTACCCAGTCTGTGGTATTTTGTTATAGTAGCACAAAACAGACTAAGAGAGGACTCTAAGAAACAAACAAAAGAAAGATCTAGAAGAAAGAGGGAAGAGTAAGGAGTTTGAAAGGAGCAACTATTTAAACAGAAGGAAAACAAAGGATGAATGTTTTCTGAAACCAAATGAACGATGTATACAAAGGAGAATAAATTAATGTTTTGTGTCAAGTGCTACTGATAGGTCAAATAAGATGAGGACTGAGAATAATCCTTTGGATTTAGTAACCTGGAGAAATTGACATCCTTGAAAAGATCCATTTTGTAGTAGTTATGGTGGTAGGAGGAAGTGTGATTGGAATATGATAAGGAATGGGGAAAAAAGGAAAGAAAGGAAGGAGGAGAATCGGAGGCAAGGCATACAGATAATCTTTTCAAGCAGATTTGCCATAAAGGTAGTAAAGAAGTAATGAAGTAGTGGTAGCGTATGGGTAAAGTAGGGTCAAGAGAAGACTTTTTTGACTTGGAAGAGACAAGAGTGTATTTGTACACTGATAGGAGAGGTCAAATAGAGAAGGATCTGACCAAGAAAGACAAAGAGGTGTACTCATTTGAACCATGTCTTTGAGTATGCAAGAGTGTATGGGCTCAAGAACATAGAGGAAAATTGATTTAAGTAAGAGCATAGATAAATCCTCTTTGTAACAGGTTAGAAAGCTGAGGTTCTAGGCATTGATGTTGGTAGTAAGTATGTGTGTTTGGTACAGTTTGTTAAAATTGTCTTCTGATTGCTTCAATTTGATTTATGAAGTAAAGCATGATCAACATCTGTGAATGAATCTGAGGAAGAGAAGATGAAGATTTGAGGAGTAAAAACTTATGAAACAGTCATCTAGGAGCATGGCAGAGTTAAAGGTCTCTGGAGTTTTTTCAGTTTTTTTGAATGTTCTGAAATTTTACCAATGTGTGTTTTGGTGTGGCTTTTTGTTTTTTTTTCATCCTGCTAGGTACTTCGTGGGCTTTTTGATCTGATGACCCATTCTTTCTTCAGTTCCAGGGAAGGAAAACACCACGAACAAACATAGGGGTCTTCATGAAGAAGACTTCTAATGGAAAGTAAACTTGAAGTGGTAGTTTTGTGATCAGATAAAATAGGGTCTTAGATGCCAAGCTAAGTATATGGGTTTATTCAGTAGGTAATGAGAAAATATTAAATATTTTTAAGATGAGGAGTCATATGCTTCCGGTATATCTAGAAAAACATATCTTGCCTTGTCTCTAGTCCTTTAAAATGCAATTGGCTTACCTAAATCAACATCATGTTGAGTACCTGAAAGCCAGGCTTACTGGCAATAGCATTCATTCCACTTATTTCCTATTCTCCTGTAACTGCTCTAAGACCTTGGCTCCTTGATTCTTAGCCTTCTTGCTTTTGATTTCTGCTTTTGGATTCCTTGATTTAGGAACACATTCATACTGCTTTCTTGAAATTGCTAGCTTTGTGTTTTTCTCTCAGTTCGGCCTCTCCTTGATTATAGTATCTCTGAAACTTTGGTAGTTCGTTTCCTTCAGTGGTCATTTGCTTTGTGTGACTGTCTATTGACTACTTAGCTTCTGGACCTTTTTTCCTTTTGACCAACCCCAGTAATAAACCACAGTGGTATAAGCTGGGTAAGATTCTTTAGTAGTGGTCTAAGAATGAATTAAAGAGAAAAACGAGAAACTTAGTGGGTATTTCACAGTTAGTTCAGGTGATGAGTAAGGAAATTCTAAACTAGGTCAGTGCAGGATTTGTTTTTAATCGGTTGTGTTATGACAGGCATAACTGAAAAGGTGATAATTCTCACTTATGTTTTGACTGTTTTGCATTTAATTAAGAGTAAAAGCTGAATATAATGAAACTGCTTATGAAGTTAGAAATAACTCCTGAGGCAATCTAGGTAGTACAAAAGAACAGTTGGATCCAAATTGTCCTCTGTGTGTCTTTAGCAGGGTCTGGGATATTAGGTTCTGCTTCTACCACTCATCTGTTCACTACAATCACGCCAAAGATATATAAGCTGTGGAGAATACTTTTCTATTTTTACTTTTCTTTAAGATCTGAATTTCTCTCTTCCCCTCAGCGGCAAGTCACAGGTACCTGGTCACAGCAGGCTCCAATGCTTGGTATTTAGAAGGAAAACTATATTTATCTCCTATAATGAATGTTAGACTGTTACTCTACATCTCAACTACCAGGCATCAGTTCAAATGGGATTTATTTAACAAGGAACTCATTGTAGAGATAATTTCCTGCAGAGAAATGCATTGTAGAATTTGAGGTGGAGATACTAGGAATTTCTTCTAAGTCACCAAAGACACAGGGGACTTTCAGTGTTCTCCATTTTCATACAAAAGCTATGTCACACAAATGTAGACAGTGACAAGATAAGGCAGGGCTTACCTTTGTGTTAAAATAATTACTATTTAGAAAGGATACCTCTGCTTGTCTATATAGAGCTGAAATGCTTTTATGATTGACTGACTATTTCCTTCAGACTCTAGTGTTTTGATAGCCCTCATAACTCATCCATTAACTTCACATCGAGGGTTCTGCTCAGGTCTGTGTATAATGTAGAGAACTCCAGGATACAGCTACATATTTCAGACCCCCACTCTAATTTTGAAAGGAAGTAGGAGATTGTTGGAGCTTTATCCTGATCAAATTATTCAGATATTGCTTGATAACTTATTTTATTTTTCATAGGTATAACCTTGCATATTTGCACAGATAATTTATTTTTAAATTACCCATTCCTCAGGAAGAGGAAAAAGTCTGCATTAAATTGCAAATGCCACCCAGAGAAATGTCTGAAAAAGTACACGTTAACTCGATTTTAATTTACTTCCATTCCTTTGTTATCATTTCCTCCTTTCTTTAATCCAAATACATTCACAAAGTTGGACATATGCCAATTTTTTTGGACAATTTTATGACAATTCAGACAGAAAATATCTGTTTTCCAGCAAAAACTCTGTAGCAATGGTCTCCCGCATTTTCATTCAATTTATTCTTTGAATGTCAGGAAGAAAACTGACTGGGCAGTCGTGGTAGTGATATTTCAGGGGTTAAAGTTGTTATTTTGGAAGCAAGATTATGATTTAAGCAGAATGCAAGCACACTGACCTCCAAATCCCAGCCCTGGAGTTCTAATACAATGGTCTTCTCACAAAAGTCCCCAGAGTCCTATTTAAGTCCCCTGACTGGCAGGAAAATGATGTCTTCTCATCAGGCAATGGATTCCTAAGGCCTCCTAACACATAGACAATTTTTGTTAATGGAGTTAATATATTGCCTATCACCCTAATATTTTTCTTTTACAAGTAATTATTAAACCATGCTAAAAATAGGTGTCATAAATACTATGATACAGAAAATATCCCATTGAGGGATGACAGATTCTTAGAGGGCCAAAAAAGCATGCAGTGTGAAGGATTTCTAGAGATATGGTGAAAAAGCAGTAGTACGGAGGGGAAAGACAAGGTGGGGACTATCAGTCAATGTGACCAGTGCCATTCCTCAACATCTTTAGCACTGCCTTGGGGAACACGTCCAGATTTGATTTTTATTGGTATCTTGCTGTATTAGCCTGATTATTGTCTTGGACTACTTAGGGGTACATATGAATGCACATGATGACAAAGAGAGAAAAATGTGAGAAAGCCAATATATATTAAGTTTCTACTATGTTTCAGACAAACCACTGTGTGATTTTATGTATGTTGTCTATTCAATTTCATGTATAGCTCCATTAAAAAATAAGGAATCTAAGAATGCCTATTTTGGGACTCTAAAAATGTAAGAAGAAAGGCAATATGTGCTTATTTACTTTTATTAAGGCAGTAGCAGTCACGTTATTGCACGTCTCAGAACTCATGGGTCATTTAGGAGGAGAAAAACAGACATGTAAGTTAAGTCCTGCTTGTCAGTTAGTGGGTTTCTAGGATGGGGGAGGAATAGGTAGTCTGCAAAATTTAGAATTTAGTTTTATGAATTATTTTTTTCTGATCCTGTTTCTGATCCTATTGTCACACAGGTACTCAGCCATCCGTATAACCGATTATACTATCTGGTCCTTTTTTTTTTTTTTAATTAACTCAAGAAGAAGACCAATTCAAAGTTTCAAGAACAAAATCCAGACTATGGCTATTACTTACTGAAATAGCAATTTAAAGTATCTACCAGTATTTTTTTCCTTGGTTGATTTCTTTTAAACTTTTCTCCAACTTCTTCACATCTCTTGAACTGACCTTTGCACCCTGTGTGTTCTTATTGCTGATAGTAGGTTAGATGTTACATTCAAAGAAATGTGGAAATCGGCTAAAGGCCATACTCTTTCTCTTTGCTTTCATTCATGAAAAAAGCGACCTATAGTGTTTTGCTTCTATGCTTATGAAATGTTTGTTTTAAGCATGCCTTTGAAAGGAGATGGTGGTATGTGCTTTTGGGGTCTCAAATGAATGGTTGACTGGTTCATGGACAGGCTGTCTTTAAGTAACTTTCTCCCCCTTCCACTTCCAATTTCTCTTCTTTCTGGTAATATATAGAACAAAATATCAAAATTATCCCTGATGTTCATTCTTTGTCTGCCCTAAGAGGCCTCAGATTATACCTGTGATTCATTATTAAACATCTGAATTATGTCAGTTAAATTTTTTTTCATGTGTGATGCTCAAATTTAGGAAACAGTGTCCCTAACAATACCTCAAGACATGATCCTGGGCACAAATATGATACTACTGTGATACCCACAGGATTGGAAATGCTGAACAGCTGAATTTGTTTGTACAGAATGTTCCATGTTGTGTTTTTCAATCACACACAATCTCCAAAAAGTTATTAAGAGCTTCACCTGTTCTTAATGCTGAGGACAGTTTGGAGCTGAAAGGATTTTCAGCTCTAATGTCTCTGCCATGTTTGAAAAAGCAATTTAATAGTGCCTGAGACCCCTTTATGAAAGTGAAGTTTCCCACTGCTTTTGAAGAGTAGCCTATTGCCCCCAAATCTTTGAACAATCGCTGAAGAATACATTGCACAAGGGGGATGGAAATGGTGCATATTAACTGCAGCAATTGCACACAATCCAAGATGAATGGTTCTTTCTTCTCTCCCCTCATCCCTTGTGATTAAAAATAAATTTGTGAGGTATGTCCAGGAAACTAATTACATCATCATGAGGAATATCCCAGTGGGAAAATCTTTTCTTTTCAGATCAAAAGGATGGCCAGCGGCTACTGTGTTTAATCCAGTCATCTGCAGGAGATAGTGCCAGGGATGGGAAAGTGGCTCTGCTCCTCAGAAACATCTGCTCACAGAAAATGATGGAAAATTAACCATATATTGAGGAGGCAGCTGCAAAGCATGCAGTAAACAGGCATCAGGGAAAGGCTCATCGGGTCAGAGGAGATAAAATGGGAAAGGAGCTTATGAAACCTGGTGGTCCTGTGCAATGTGAGAAACCTTGGTTTACTGGAAAACGACATTGAGAGGCAGGAGTCCTGGGTTTATGAGCTCTGATCCTCACTGGCTAAAGCTGCTTTTCCTCCCATAGCCTCCTTTTCATCACCTGTAAATGGAGCCTGGAACAGTTCCCTCACTAGATTATTATGAAAATTAAATATGTTAACTATAAAGCACCAGATAGGTCTTAGCTTTTATAGTGATACTGAATCTCGTTATTCATGTTTCAACTAGCATCCACTCACTTTTATTAAAATTACAGTGTGACACGCAGTCAATGGACATACTGCTCTTAGGATAGAGCCCTCTGCATGGTAATACCCTCAGTACAGTACTCTTACCTAGCGATTGAATGTCATGTACAATCAGTACTCAATCAGTCGATTTTAGTGACAATAAAGAGATATTAGTGATCCAAAGAATGGATGGTATAAAATAGTCCACATTTAATTCTTAAAAATTCAGAGAAATTGAAGTTAAATCCTGAAACACCAAAATTATACTTTATATTAGATAGTATATATTATATATACTTGAAAACTTGGGAGTCATAAGACTTTCAATGACCTAAGGGAGACTATAGAGATCATTTGGCTCAATATCCACAAATTACAGAGGAAGAAATAAAGACCAGTGCAAGCACAGAGATTGGGTTATGTGGGGTGGTAGAGAAGGATGGTTGTAAATCACAGATACCTGCTGCTTTGTCTCACCAAGGAGTGATTGCCAGAGTGACTGCACAGTGAGAGACAGTTCCCCTTTCTCTTAGCAAGGTGGAGCCACTCAGCCTGGTCTCACCAGTGGAATGCTAGTGGAAATGATGTCAGACGACTGAGAGACAAAGAGGTTAAGAAGCAGATGTGTCTGTATTCCTTCCATCATCTGTTGACTGGATGTCATTATCATGGATAGCTTTGAAAGCCCTACGTTGAGGATGGCCAAGCTTATTTTTGCATCCCTAGACAATTGTGTGAAGCAAGCCTTTTACTCTTTCTACTCTGTCCTCTTTTTTCTGATAATTGATTCGTTCTGCGCAAGACATATATTTCTTTTGTGGTAAGCCAAAGTTTACTTGTTAGAGCAGTTAGCTTTATCTTAACAATATCAAACTAGGTTCTACACTTTGCTTTCAATAATGTGTCTCTACAATGGGTTGCTGTTTATTTCTTCTTTGTGCTAGATTAAAAAAAAAAAGCCATTGGCCTATGTGAGCCACATCTTACTTTTAAGCACAATTTTAGAGATAAGTACTGTAAAAAGAGATAAACATTTCCAGAATGAAATTACATGTAATGCATAGCATCTGGATAAACCATAAATTGCACAGGCATCTCCTGAATAATTAGGCTAATAATCAAAACTCATGTTTTTTCTTCTTCTATAGAAACCAAAGTTTAGGGGAAATTTTCACAAATATTATGGTATCTGTTTGCATTTCTTTAGCATGATTGTTACTGCCATCTGTGTGTATATTTACCCTAGAGAGAAGGAGAAGCAAGGCAGAGCCAAAGGAAACTTTGGGTACAGCGTTGATTACTAAGCACACTTATTAATGGACTCTGGAGTCATATAGTCTGGGGCTAAATCCTGATGATAACAGTTACTAGCTTTGTGAGTCTGAGGATATCATATAACTTTTCTATGACTCAGTTTCTCTATCTGGAAAATGAGATGGGAATAGTTCATACTTTATAGGGTTGTTAGGAGTACTACATGAAATAATGTTTATAAACTACCCAAAACAGAGCCATACACAATAGATGCTGTATTAGGATAGAAAATAGGGAACACACTATTTGATTAATGATTTTTGAAAGCCATCAAATATTTAAAAACGAGAATGTAGTATATATACATACAGACACACACACACACATACCATCACACCATATATATAATTTTTTTTTTTTTTTTCAGAGATGCAGTCTTACTCCGTTGACCAAGCTGGTCTCAAACTCCTGGCCTTAAGGGATTGGCCCGACTTGGTCTCCCATGCAGCTGGGACTATAGGCACAAGCTAGCACACCCAGTTCTATATGTTGATATTATTTTTAGTGTTTGAATATTAGAGAAATTGAATGCTTTCCTTAAGCAATAATGAGAGTAATCAGATGACAAATTGTTTGCCATTAGCATGATAGAAGGTGTCACTGAAACTAGTAGATATTTTGCTACTTCTACCTATCTCTACCATTTTCCGTAGTAACTAAGATATATATGGGTTTATTAAGTATTAGCTTACATGATCACAAGGTACCACAATAGGCCATCTGCAAGCGGAGGAGCAAGGAGCCAGTCCGAGTCCCACAACTGAAGAACTTGGAGTCTGATGTTTGAGGGCAGGGAGCACGCAGCATGGGAGAATGATGTAGGCTGCGAGGCTAGGCCCATCTCTCCCCTTCATGTTTTTCTGCCTGCTTTATATTCACTGACAGCTGATTAGACTCACCCAATTAAGGGTGGGTCTGCCTTCCCCAGCTCACTGACTCAAATGTTAATCTCCTTTGGCAACACCCTCACAGACACACCCAGGATCAATATCCATATCAAGTTCACACTCAGTATTAAACATCACAGTTACTTTGGTCAGTATTTACCCTGTGTGCCTGTATTGCTTAGATGCCATCGCAAAAATATCTGTTTTTTTAATCTCATGTTAATAAACAGCTGTTAGTGAAGCTTGAATTTTTTATTTTAAATGTGTCTATGGTAATAAATCAATTCGATTAGTTGCAGTACAAAGTTAGGAGTTCATATAAGAACCCATAATAATTTTTCTAAGCTCATGTTTTCTGTGCTCCCAAGGGAGCTGTTTGAATCCCTTCAGAGCTTAACAAGACTGGGTAGCAGGCATCCTCCTGACCTATTCTCACTGAGACACTCTGCCACTGCCAGGCAGAGGACAAGGTCTTCAAAACAAACCCAGGGTGCAGCCAGGAAGGCCCATGACTAGAATGAGTTGGAGACAGAGCAGGAGGAACTTTCCAGGGATATGATATTTTTTCTTCTCTATTGTCTAATCTACTTGCTGCCCAGAGGGTATGATTAACGGCACTGGGATCATAGATGTGTTTGGAGAATGATTCACTAGCAATACAGTTTTATGTTTTATTTTAATAACTTTTTTATTATACAAGTTATACACATTCATTGTGGAAAACATAAAGTATAGAAGAACAAAAACAATAACAAAAATTACCCACATACTACCACCAGTGGCTTCTAAGGCTTCTTTTATGCATATATACATATATACATTATTCATGTTGTTCTATAATGCTCATTATCATGATTATTGAGGAAAGATTGAGAACTAGTATGTTCTTGAAAATTATTATTCTGTCCCTAGCATATTTGATGTTCTGAGGTACTTTTAATATATATTTTGTCAAACATGACATTGAATAAACTCATCGGTGAGATTTATGCACATATTCTCTCCTCACTAAGTATATTCTGAAACATTGTAGTAGAGTGAAAAGAACATGTGTTTTGAAAGCAGATGGAAATGGTTCAAGTTTTGGCTTGTTCACTTAGTAGTTGTGTGACCTTGGCAAATTATATAGGTCGAACCACATAAAACTCCCAACATTTCGATCTTTTTTGGCTTACAAAAATAGCAATTGCGTATGCTTCAATTTAACTTCTAAACTCTTTGAGTGTCATTTCTTCAACTACTAAATGTAGGATGATACTATCTAACAGGTTAATGTGTGAATTAAATTAGATAATACTTGTAAAGTATCTGGCACATAGTAGTTGCTCAATAAATATATTTCTTATCCTAAAATCTTCACTGGGAGTACAGAATATTCCTGAAGGAGAAATGAATCTGGGTTCTCAGAAAAGTAGATGCCAAGATGGAATTAAATGTGCAAGAAACTTTTTAGGGGAAAAGGTTTATGGGAGAGGCTGGGGAGCCATCAGACCAAAATATAGGTCTGCCCTCAGATGAAGGAGAGAGGGAAGAAGGAGAGGTTAGGTGGAAGTGTGTTAGACCACCATGCAGTAAGAAAGTTTGTCAAGGCTGTCTCGGGTACTGGAGCCAAGATTGCTTATCAGAAGAGTCCATATACTCCTGGAACAGGCCTACCTGAGTCCCCCTGCCTAGCTTACTCATTGGCTGGTAGCAGCTATGGGGAGTGCAGCCTCTGTACAGAGGCAGGCTTTCCAGTGGGCAGTACCTGGAGACACCCAGTGAGAGATCAAAGAGACTCATTTTTATGGACATCCCTTGTCAATATCAGATATTAATCAGTGTAATTAATCGTCATTCTCAGTTCCTCTATATTTTTGGAAAGACTGAAATTAGAATGTTGGAATTAATTAGGATTTTAAAAGTCTAGAAGTTAAATTTTTCCAGTATTGTTTGTGCCTTCCCTCACACTACCTGTCCCACAACTCCCCACCCAGGTAAACCCTGACTGACTCAACTCTTCCTCTGCTGTTAGTCTTGCCCTGGACCCTGGATCTCTTCTCTTTTAGCCTCTCTTTGCACCTACCATGCCTTAAGCTGTATAAATCCCTGAGAATGATAGTGGGTTTGTGATAATAATTGACAAATTCTTTTTTGGTTTTTGGTTCTTTCTAGTGAGATTACAAGAGCCCTGCCATGAAATAATTGTCATTTTGTCTCTGAACAAGGGAGTCCCAGAGAAAGCAAATAGAAGAGCTGATTGGTGTAATACCCAGGGACAAGAATCATCATGGCTCTCAATTATTGCTGAGGATATTACTGCCTGTAGTTATGATAATAATATTGAAATTTTCTGAGTACTAATAAGCCCATTAGATGATATGATGCCTCAAGATATAGCCACTGGGTCTTTTTTTTCATCATTACATAGAGACATAGGAGGAACCTATAAAAATTGATGTAATGTTTTAGTCAGGGGCCATTATAAAATACTATACTGTCACTTTTTCTAGTTAACAAAAATCACATGCTAATGTCACCTAATCAGAGCAAAAGATGATTGACAAACCTGTCATGCGTACACATTTTTCTAGCTTCTCTAGAGATTTAATACATTTCAGCAGTCATTGTAATTGTGTTAGAATTTATTCTTTGCAAACCATCAAAGTCAATAAGCTAATATCAAAGTTTATATTAACAACTCAAAATAGTTCCAACCTTTAAATTGTTGACATGGAAACACATCTTTCTTCACCTTATCAGAACTCTGCACATGTGCCTATGTGGACTTGGCCCTGGATTAATCAGAAATATAGTATCCAATCATGCCTTCAAGTCAGCAAGAGTTATGAAAAGAAACATTATTATTCATATATTCTGTATATCTACAGAAAACAATCAGTGTAATGTTGCCACCATGTTGGCTGTTTTTCTGTCCTGTTTTATTAAACCGGTACACTCTTCATACAATCTAAGTTTTTCTAACTCCAGCATCAGAGTAATTAACAGATATTTACTTTGAGGAAGACGCAAAAAGCCTGCTTCTGTGTAAATGCTATACCTAAAAGTTAAATGTATTTTGTGAATTTAGTATAAATGATTAAGAAGAAAATATAATGAGGAGAAAACTACATTTTTAACAGCAGAAATTTTAAAAATATGCTGGAAAAAGGCATTGAAGGAGTTTAGGTTAACTATGTAGCCTCAGCAACACAAATGTCCTGAATCTCCATGGTGCACTGGGCTTTATTTTAAACATTAGGACAGTCATCTGGGAGGGGGTGGATTCATTCATCTGGGCAGGAGCTTGGCTCTGATGGCCAGAGAGAGGATCCTCATGCCTGTGTGCCACTGCGCGTCTCACCTGAACGGTTTCCCCGGGATTTTGTTTCTGCACAAAACCGCATTTGGGAAATGATCCTGTGTAACTATCTATTCAGAGTTTGGCCATCTCCCAGATACGAGTGCAGGAAGAAAGTAAGATGCCTTTCTTGGAAGCAGGAGGGCAGATCAGGTGAAGAGTGACCTATTTACATATATTAAAATTCATTATTGAGATTTTCTTTTTAATACAGCACCTAGATGAATATAAAATTAAAAACAGCATGAAGGAAACTTCTGGCATATTTCACTGAAAAATAACCTAATTAATATTGCCTGTTACAGATTTTCAGAAATTTTGAATATTAAACTCACGTTGATTCTACTCTATGAACCCATCTTTTTAAGAACAAAATGTAATTTTCCTTCTTTGAATTCCAAAGATCATCCGGGGATGAGGATGACTGACAATCTAAGTGAATGAATAAAAGGAAAGAGAATGGATGATTTTACATAGGTCCTAAGTCGGGAGTGTGGTCCAGGTCACTCAGTGTGAGCCTTGAGGGCCTGCCAATTCCATCATTGATCACCTTGAGTTTCAACATTTACTAATATGTAAAAATCACCCTCATCAGTATTTTGTTAACATGTAGTTTCATACTAATCCATCCATTCATTCAAGCAACATATATTTATCAAGAATTTGCCATGTCTCAGGCACTGTGCATATTTTGAGGGTACAACAATTACTTTTCTCAGGGATCAAAGATGATAATGGGAAGGGCTATAGGCCCAAGAGAATACTGAATTTCCCTGCCTTCTCTAACTATATTGCCGTGTCTTAGAAAATAGGGTTTAGTACCTAGTTCAGGGCTTGGCACAACAAAAGTGTGTGGACTGCGACACACTTGGAACACTGCAGGCTATAGATAATTTTTCCTTTCATTTCGAGCATATAAAGTCTATTCATTTAGATTCTTGCCAGCAGTAATAAGACAATTAATGTTATACTAGTTGGCACAGATCATACTTCCCCCATCACATTCCATCAACTCCTGCACACATCCACAGAACCAGTGGCTAATCCAGAATCCATTCCCCATAAGCCCTTCTGTCTGGGCCCAAAGAATCAAATCAAGCCATGTGGTCCCATCAGCACTTTAGCAACTGGAACAAATATGAGTTGTTATTGTCAACTCTGATAACTGCTTATGGACTTTAATTAATTAAATCAAGAATAAATCCCCATACATTTATCTTGACTCCAATGGCATTTATTAAATTTTTGGGAAAGTGTGTGAATACCCCAATTCAGACAACTTTTTCACTGCATCTGTGTGGCTGACTTCATAGTTGTCTATTCTCTCTTCGTGGACAATTTTATTTTTATCATAAAAATTGTTGTTTCCCAAGTAAAAGATGGCTATGTGATCTTTTATTTTATAGGATAGAAGATAAGAAATCAAAGTATATGAATAATACAATGAGAAGTCATTTTGAATTTGATGCTAGCTCTAAAGATGGCTGCTAAAAGGTAATGTCAATGAATATGATTGCATGAGTCCTATCAGAGCTATGATGCTATGGGAATACCACATTCTCTAGCAGGGCAGCGCTTCTCCAGCAGCCCCATTTCCTTGGCTGAATCACCTCCATTTCCTCAGATATACCTTCTTCACATTTCATTCTTTATGGCTTTAGTTCTGAGCCAGGGGGAGGAGGCAGCATCAGAGAACTGTTAGCTGGCCTGGACAAAGAAAGGCCTCAGAAAAAGGAAGAAAATGTGAAAGAAAGAGGAATATTTTTAGTAAATATTAGTAAATATTCCTGAGGCCATCCACACATATCCAGGCAGTAGAAGAATCTTACATTAGTCCCTGTGAGTTGAATTAAGGTCCAGGCATAGCTAAGGGGTCCTTCATACCTGAGCAGCCGTTCTTTGATGCTGAGGGGCTTGGTCTCTTGACATCAAGTCCTGGAGCACATGAATTTCCATAAACCAGGCAGGCAGACTGGGCAAGCCTCAGAGGTGGACAACCTGACCTTGCTACGGATACCTCACCATCACCTAGGATCAACTTAAGGCAATCTGAGAAGTCAAAGAGGGGTCAGGGCTTGTTAAGTCACACGGCTATTGGGCAAATAAAGAAATGGCGCCTGAGAATTGGGGTACCCAGGGACCTGGATATCCATGTTTGGTTGTAGTGGAGTATTGTCCTTTGGCAGCTGGATTTAAGGTTGCCAGATCTTTCGATTTTTCAGGACATGAAAAATTCAACTTTTGATGTGAACCTCCGTTATCAAATGTTGGTAATAATATTTAAAATGCTGTTGTGGCACAAATAAGATATGCATGAAATGCTAGGTTTCAACCTTGGTTCAAGAATTCAGATATAATTATAACATCAATGGCCCTGGTTCTCCGTCTTCTGGGAACATGCACTTGATAGAATCAAACACCTGGACCTCAGCTACTGTCTGAAGGGCAGAGGGTTCTCTTTCTTTTGGCAAAGGGAAAGCCAACCGCTGGTGCCAAATATTCACATCCTACTCTTCCTGCCTTAAACTTCTGGCAAGGAACCAGGCTTCTTAAGAGCTAAAGGTTTGTTAGATTCCTAAAATAGATTTTAATAAGAAGTCTTTTTTTTTTTTTTTTTTTTTTAAACGGAGTCTCGTTCTCTTGCCAGGCTGGAGTGCAGTGGCGCCATCTTGGCTCACTGCAACCTCTGACTCCTGGGTTCAAGCGATTCTCCTGCCTCATCCTTCCCGAGTAGCTGGGACTACAGGTGGTGTGCCACCAGGCCCGGCTAATTTTTGTATTTTTAGTAGAGACGGGGTTTCACCATGTTGGCCAGGATGGTCTTGATCTCTTGACTTTGTGATCCACCCGCCTCTGCCTCCCAAAGTGCTGGGATTACAGGCGTGAGCCACCGCACCCGGCCAAGAAGTCTTTTTAATCTCTAAGAAATTAGGGACAAAAGTGTTCTGCAATAAAGCCAACAACTGCCAGGATCATAGTTTAACAGATTACGGGTGATCATATATTGCTAGTCTTCTACTGAGATGCCAAGGAACTCCCTGTGCTTTCATGGCTTTAATAATTCACAAAACCCTTCCATGCACATTATATCATTAGCTTCTCATTCTGAAGGGTAAATATTATTTCTCTATTACAAATAAGTAAACCAAGGCTCACAAAAGTGAATTGATCAAACAAGTATACATAACTGATAACCAATGATTTAGGAGTTGTGGCTCTCAGCCCAGGGCGCTTTTCATAAAATCATCCTACCTCTTCCTACAGGGCCACACATGTAGCCAAGTGCTCTTTTGGTGGGATTGCTGGATCACATGGTAGTTCTATTTTTAATCTTTTGAGGGACCTCCACATTGTTTTTCATAATGACTGTACTAATTTACATTCCCACCAACTGTATAAGCGTTCCCCTTCACATCCTTGTTTGTCTTTTTGATAATATCCATTCTAACTGGCGTGAGATAATATCTAATTGTGGTTTTGATTTGCACTTCTGTGATGATTAGTGATGTTAAGCATTTTTTTCATATACCTGTTGGCCATTTGCATGTCTTCTTTTGAGAAATGTCTGTTCAGATCTTTTGTCCCTTCTTTAATTAGATTATTGGTTTGTATGCTGTTGAGTTGTTTCAGTTCCTTATATGGCCTTACATCGTTTCAGGGCCTTAAATTGTTTCAGGCCTTAAATTGTTTCAGGGTCACAAAGGCATATAAAAGGCATTACTGTTTTCTTCTAGTGTTTTTCAAAACCTTGATCTGCATGTATATCATCAGGGGATCTTGTTAAAATGCAGATTCTAATGAGTAGGTTTGCGGTGGGGCCTGAGATTCCTCAGTTCTTTTTTTTTTTTCATTCAAGAGATTTCTATTGAGTGCCTACTGTGTGCCAAGCACTTGTCTAGGTACTGGTGGTAGAGTAGTCACAAAACAAACATTCGTATCCCCAGGGAGCAAATATTCCAACAGAAGAAGGGGAAATAATTAAACTTAACAAATAGCTTAATTATATAGTATATTAGAAAGTGGTGAGTGCTAAGGTCAAAAGAAAAAAGTACAGTGGGTAAAGGGAAATTGGAATGCTGGAGTTGGTAAGATTGGGGTTGCTTAGATTAGGCCTTATTGAGAAGGTTATTGGTTATTCAAAGCACAGGAAACAGCTTCTACAAAGGTCCTGAGGCAAGATCATGTCTCAAATGTTTGAGGAACAGCAAGGGGGCTCACGTGGCATTAGAGAGTTAATGAGAGGGAGAAGAAGATGAGATTATGTAGGTAATTGTAAGAATAGTATATTCTTTCCCCCCATATATGTTGAGTTTGCTTTGTTAAAAAGTCTATTTCTGGACTTTATATACTGTTACATTAATCTATTTGTCTATCTTTAGGCCAGTACCATACTACCTTACTTATTGTAGCTTTTTTTTTTTTACGTTTATCATTTAGTTATTTTTATTTATTTATTAATTTTTTTAAAACCTTTTCTTTTTTATTTATTTATTTTTTTAATTATTATACTTTAAGTTCTAGGGTACATGTGCATAATGTGCAGGTTTGTTACATATGTATACTTGTGCCATGCTGGTGTGCTGCACCCATCAACTCGTCAGCACCCATCAACTCGTCCTTTACATCAGGTATAACTCCCAGTGCCATCCCTCCCCCCTCCCCCCTCCCCATAAGAGGCCCCGGTGTGTGATGTTCTCCTTCCCGAGTCCAAGTGATCTCATTGAGAGTCCTCATTTCTAATCAGCCTCTGGGTGATGCTGCTGCTGCTATTGCTTTGCTGGAAGGACCCTGCTGGGAATGACACGAGTTCCTGGGGGTAGAAAAACTACTAATTTATAAACCAGCCTTTCCCACATTACATGTGGAAACTTACAATCTATTTTAAGTAAATGGCTGAAAATGAAGTCCTTTCTAGACCTTCACTTTTTATTTTGTTTTCATTGCATGTTTTGTTGTAATAATGTGTAGCTTCAATCAAAATGTGTTTGAATTCCTTAGACGAGGCTTGTTATATGCCAAATCAGCTGACAGCTTCTCTCACCATTTCTGTGAGTGCCTTGCATAGCATGTGTCTCGCATTCGCTAATTTCACACGTTCAAAAACCTTTCTGTTGTTGTTGTTGAAACAGCTCATTCCAAAACTCTATGCAATTTTGTGTTGTCTTAGCATTTTCTCCCACAGTAAGCAAGTCCCTTGTGTCATGTATATGGTTACCTGAAGACACTTATGGACTATAATCATGTTCCCTGCTGAGTCTCCTTTTTTCTAGGCCATAAAGATTTAGTCACAATCTCCTCTCAGGCTTTATACTCGCGGCCCTTGTTACATGTTTTCAGTCCTCTTTGTATTTTTATAATGGTTCCCTGTTTCCTCCCTAAATCGGGGGTGAAAAGAGTGAAGAGAAGGTTGTGTGTAATTGAGAGACTGTGCCGCTTTAGTCCTTAAAAGGAGTATTTCCCAGGGAGCTGAGACACAGCAGGAAATCCAGCAGTAATTGAGGGGATAGAGCCCTGTCCTCTTGCAGCCCAGTCCCTGAGTGCTATTCACATTGATTGCCCATATTCCCAGAAAGCATATAGTGGATTTCTTGTACATAAAGATATTTATTTTAAGGGACTACTTCTTTAAGATTCTTTAGGATCTCAAAATCTCTTTCAGCCTATTTTGAATGATGAAGTAAGCAAACGCAGGTTTCAATATTTGCAGATAGTTTACTTGTGCATATATAAAATAAAACCCAATACAAAATGTCACATATATTAGTTAGGGATCAACCTGAGAAACAGAGCCAATAGGAGACACACACACACACACACGCGCGCGTGCGCATATATATGCATGTAAGAAGGAATTGCTTATACTGCTTATGTAATTATAGGTGCTGGCGAGTCTAAAGTCCATAGGGCAGGACATCAGAAAGGGCAGAATGAAACTCTCAGGTATGAACTGAAGCTGCACTCCACAGACAAAATTTCTCATTCTTCAGAGATTTCAAGAGATTTGTCACCCTTAGAGGGACAGCAGATGTGGCCTTGAATCTGTGGCTCCTAGAAAAGCTGCCCCTTCGGTGAAAAAAAAAAAGAAAGAATTCTCAAGCTGGTGAAGAAAACGAACAAGAAGGCAGCAGCAAAAAAAGATGGGAAAAAAAAAAAACTCCCATGAGAAATCATAACTCCAACTTTTTATTATACATAGACACAGAATTCAAATACACGTTACTTGCAAGGTATGAGAAATTAAAATAGAAACCTTTGTGTAAAATCTGGTCCTATACTCATGAAATGTGGGACACAAGGGAAGCAAAGGCATACCCCTAGTGTAAGGACACTTTTACAACACAGGGCATGTAGGAATCCCCTGGGGAGTAGAAGTACTACTGCACAGGCAACAGTGAAGATGAGCTCACAAGGCGAATGGGAGGGCAGGTGATGTATGCACTCACAGATCATGTGAAGAAATGCAAACCATGCGGAAGACGCAAAAACATTCTAAACACTTGATAAACAATCTAACACTGTAAAATAAGTTAAAACTGATTCAAGACATAAAAGTAGGAATAGATACCATAATAAAAGATCTGGAATCTTATGAAAGGGAGGCTGTCACATTTTTAAAGAACTTCTGAAAACAAAAACGAGACATTACAATTTTAGAAATTAGTAGATTATTTTTAAAATTTTAAGAGATTACAGATCATAGTAAGTATAGTAACATAGTAACAATTTTTAAAATGTTAAATTCGTTGCTGTGATCTTTAATGTTCCAGTGGTTTTCCTTTGTTGAATGGGGTATTCACTATCACTTACTCTCATTTAATGTTAAAAAATATTAAGCTTTTAAATCTACTTAGCCCACAAACCTTTAAATATTTAATTTCTACTAATGAACAAAATGTAGACATTTGAAATTGCATGTAGACATTTGCATTCTTAGATATGCAAATATTGGTTTCAGCCAAATTTTTCAAACTTCAAAAGAATTTACAATTCAAATATGTCTATTTTTTTCAGGGCTTTAGAGGTTTTATAAACAACATGTAAATATATATATACTTGACTGTGTTGCAAACCGTAGTGGTACTACTCTGTACCAAGCACAAAAGTTTTAGTATTCTTAGTTTGATTTATTTTGTTAGTGTTTTAAGTTGTATTTTGTGCTTTCCTGGGATTATAGTAATCTTTTTCATCCTACCAAAGGGAGTAAAATCATTTCACATCAGAAAGGCTGCAGATTATGTGTCATTCAAATTTTTCAGCACTATAACCCCAAGCCAGGACTTGCCACATTAGGTTTCCTCTTCAAGCATGGCGTCACTTGCTCCATCAATGGGATTTTCCCAGTTATATTTTCTAATAAGGCACTCCTTCCTTTGGCCAATATTCATAGTCACACGATGTTTGGCCTTGGTTTATAATATATTTCATAATGTTTTATTAAGGTCATATAGAATTTTATCACCCAGGAGGTGAGATGTTGAATCTGTACAGCCTCTCCTTTGAGGTATTTAACTAATCTATTATCTTTCTCTTTGAGTCTTTCTTTCTATAAGGACATTGCATGGAAATAGGTCCTTCTTCCTTCAGCAAATTGTTTTCTGTACCCACGTTTTCCTCTTACACATGTAGAAGAAAAATACTTATCTTCATTATAAAATAAATTTTAATTGTAAAAAAATTAACGCCCATGAGGATAATACTCTCTGGTAAATAAAAATAATAAAAAAATTACTAAACATATCCTATTCATTCTTTATTTGTATTATATGTCCCTTTCTGCAAACTTTTACCTTTTTGTACACTATTTTGACTTTGTATTTTATTTTTCTTTAAATACTCTACTTTTTATCTACTCAATCTCTTTTACTTAGCTGTAGTGAATTTCTTTTTTTCTGTTACTTTGTCACAACCTGGCCAAATGTTGCATGCTCTAAACAGGCTTTTTTTCACCACTACTTCAGACACTTGGGAAATTTTCACCTTTTCTGGCAACAAAAAGGCCCATATTACATTGCTTCCTGTTCTGAGACCAGGGCTCTCCTATTCTGCAAGAAAATTTATTTCCATCTAATAGAGAATAGTATTTAGAAAACAAAAATTTAAGGATACCCATCTGACGTTCCTCCTGAAAACAACGGGTGGGAAGATGATGTGGCTATAGACTGAGCTGGAAAATATATTTATTTTAGGTCATGAGTTCACATCGATATTTCCTATTTTAAAATTTAATGTTCTTAGTTTATTTTATGTTCTTTTACACTATAAATTTTTAAAAACTTAATTTCTCTAAAATGTGCTTCTCAAATTTTTACCTCTTTATCAGCATTTATTTTGTAGCTGTGCCTTTTTCTTTTCTTTAACCATTTGTCATATTGACCTTCTCCTTTTCATTCTATAGTCACTTTATTGCCAAAGAGAATACTAGATACAGGTTTGGAATAGAAACTGAAATATGTGACCCAGAATGAAGCACAGGAACACAAAAAAATTAAACATGTGAAATCGATGTTAAGAGACATGAAGGTGAGTTCACTGAGAATATCCAGCCTTCTCCAGTGAGAATTCCAGAAGAAGAAAGTAGAGGATGTGGGTGAGAAGCATAAATTCAAGAGATAATGGCTGAGCATTTTCAAAATAGATGAATGGCATCATGCTCAGATCAGCAGAATACACAGTGGTAGGCAGAATTTTCAACTGGACCCCAAGACTCCCAGTCCCTGATGTACACCTGCCATATAATCTCCACCTCTGTGAGGGTGGGACCTGGGGCTAAGAAACGACTTCACTCCCGTGATTAGATTCAGTTCTATGGCAAAGGTGGAGGCCTTTGAAGATGTAATTAAAGTCCCATATAAGTTGCTTTTGAGTTAGTCAAGAGGGGTTTATTCTAGTTAAAACAGGCTTAATCAGGTGAAAGCCCATAAAAGAGGGACTGGGCCCTTTCTTAAGAAAGGTGTTCTTCTACTGGTCCTGCAGAAGCAAATGGCCATGTTGTGAACTCATATTTGACAGGAAACTGTCAGAAGCTTCTGGGACCTGTGGGTGACCCCTAGCCCATGGCCAGCAAGAAAATGGAAACTCAGCCATATAGCTGCATGGAGAGAAATTCTGTCAACAAACTGAGGAAGCTTGGGAGTGGATCTTACCAAGCCTTTGATGAGACCTCAAACCTTTGATGAGACTTCAGCTTTAGTCACATGTAGGTTATAGCCTTGTAAGACCTCGAAGCAGAGAATCCAGGTAATCCAGGCTTAGCTTAGGTTCCTCCACGAACTGTGGAAACTATGAGATAATAAAAATACGTTGTTTTAAGCTATTAAGTTTGTGGCAATGTGTTATGCAGCAATGGCAAACCAATACATACACATTGATAATGTTGATGCTAATGGCATGGGCACCCTGGGACATTCCCTTTAAAGTTAAGGATAGTTTGTTATATCATCTGCTTCTTGGGCCACTTTGGATATTGGAGTCATCATATAGTGTATTTGAGATTATAGCTTTGACCCATTTTTGAGTGACTCTGCAGGATACCAGATTTGAGTAATGCCCAGATCAAGAGGCCTCTGCAGCTGAGGCAGTCTGTTGTTCTGCTGCTCAGTCTCTATTACCCAGCAGATTTGAAGGCATTAAAGGTATCTATTATGGATAAAGATGCTATAAAGGCATTTTTGGCAGATTCCCATAGGAAAATTGCAGGGCTGACTCATAGAGTTCTGAAGGAAGGTCCTGCTTTCTGCAGGAAAAAACTATCCTTTGTTAAAAACACAGTTCCTGGCCAGGCACGGTGGCTCATCCCTGTAATCCTAGCACTTTGGGAGGCCGAGGTGGGCGGATCACCTGAGGTCAGGAGTTCAAGTCCAGCCTGGCCAACATGATGAAACCCTGTGTCTACTAAAAATACCAAAATTTAGCCGGGCATAGTGGCAGGCCCCTGTAATCCCAGCTACTCAGGAGGCTAAGACAGGAGAATCAATTGAACCTGGGAGGCAGAGTCTGCAGTGAACCGAGATTGTACCATTGCACTCCAGCCTGGGCAACAAGAGCAAAACTCCATCTCAAACAAAAACAAAAACAAAAACAAAAAACAAAAAACCCGCCACAGTTCCTGGTATGCTTAACCCTAGTGACTGAGGGCCTCACTAAAGTCCACCCTTTGTCTATGCAACTAGAACTACCCATCATGAACCATGTGTCATCAGTTGCACCAAGTCATGAATTGAGGCAAGGCAACAGTAATGCATTGTATGATAAAAATGCCATATTTGGGATCAGGCCTGGAGAGAATCAGAAGACACTAATATATTTCATAAACAGACAGGCCAGACCCTTGCGTTCCCTACTACCATGACATCAGTCCCTCTTTGTAAGCTAGTAGTATGGCTTCATAAGGGGTTCTCTATGAGCAACTCATGGATGGAAAAACCTAGTTCACATACGGGTCGATGCAACAGGGGTACTGTTCCAATAGAGGTACAGGTTTATTACAGCTACGTGTAATGAACCACTACTGCATTACAGCCCCACTCAGAGCTAGCATTATGGAACAGTGTAATGGAAAGTCCTCGCATTAGAAAAAGCGCTGAACAATACACTTGACTGTTTACTTTGTTGAGAGAGAGAAGTGCCTGGAGATGGGAACATCTACTAAAATTCTGGGCAGTGGCAAAAAGTTTGTCTAGTAGGTTAAGGGCTTGGATCAATAATGAAAGAGTAAATATTCTGAATATGTGGCATGACAATAGGCTAATTGGCATAGCACAAATTATATGAATCTTTGTGTTTAACCTTAAAGGATGCTCTCAGAAACTAAGTGGATAGGATGACTCATTCTATGAACGTCATCCAGCTTCACTCTTCAGCCACTCCTGTACCACAGTCGTTCATAGACAGAGTGTCCATGATGTAAGGGATGGAGGCTATTCTTAGACCCAACAATATGGGCCTCGCCAAGGTAGATGTGGCTACTGCCTCTGCTGAATGTCCCTCTGGTCAACAACAGTGTGATATGCTAAGTCCTCGATCTGGCAACATGCCTGTGGTAGACCAGACAGCTACCAGGACTTGGATTGCCAGCTATCGCAAATAAAACTACAAGATGCTCAGTTAAATTTGAGTTTCAGATAAACAATGAATGTCTTTAGTATAGGGGTGTCCCATGTAATATTTGGGACATACTTTTACAAACAAAACAAAACAAAAAAACCTCTTAATTGTTTATCTGAAATTTAAATTGTATGTCTTCTATTTTATCCGATAATCCCAACCTTTAGACCAGTCAATTTTCCACAGGGCGGTGGGGTGAGGGGACGGAGATTGTCTTTACTATAATCAGTACCCATCATGAATATGAGTTTTGGATTTTCCCATTCAGAGTGTTTACAGAATACCTGATTTATCAACAAATATTTCACACAATATTGTCTTGGATCAGTGAACTCATTTTATAGCAACGGAGGTCTAAGAATAACCATGAGATACACTGGTGTTACATGTACTCCATGTCCCATCAACAGCCAGGCTAATAGAATGACTTATTAAAGTCTTCTCTAAGGTGCTAGTTGAGGAATAACAGTCTCGGGGGTGAGGCCCTGTCTTTATGGAATTTGTGTATTCATTGAACCTGCCATCTTAGTAGTTGCAGGAAAAATTATTTAATAAAATGCAATCACTAGTCATTTTTTTTTTAAGTCTTGACTAACTGAAAACAAAACAGAGCTTCTTTAAGCTGAGGTTAAAGAACGTCTAGTTAACATCATTTGGATGAAAAAGTAGCAGTATTCCCTTTTCATTCAAAAACACTCTAAGAATGCCTGCTATTCCAACTCCTACTCAACATTGTCTTAGAGGTCCACTCCAACACAAGAAAGGTTAAATAAGATAAAGACTGAATGTCAGAAACCAGAGAGAGAGAGAGAAAGAGAGAGAACGCCTGAGAGAGAGAGAGAGAGAGAGAGAGAGAGAGAGAGGGCAGTTTAGCAGAGTGATGGGTAAAAAAGGGGAAATTTCAGTGAGCTGAAAATGAATGAGTATGGAGTGTGAGAGCAGAAAGCCAAGAGTGTAGACAGTGTTTCAATACATCTGGCTCTGAAGAAGAGGAAAATGATAAGGTGATGCCTTGAGATGGACATGAAGTTTAGGGAGATTTTAACATGAAGGCAGGAAAGACTGAAATATGTTCAAATGTGAAGAAAGAACCGGTAGAAGAGGAGAAGTTAAAGACAAAGGACAGAGGGTCCAATTTTAATGCTTAAATCACTGAAAAGGAGGGAGGAAAAGGAGCCCTGGAGGAGAAACATATTTTTCTGATTTTTTAGAGTCGTAAAAATCTCTTCTATTTCAGTACACAATAATATTTTGCTTACTTGCACTCACTAATTTATAAATCTAATTACTTCAGAATTTGGGATTATTCAAATGGGGGCAGAGCTACAGTTGATCTTTGTGATATGCGTTTTATTATATTTTAATTGGCTTTACCAATGAAATTAATAGGTAAAGAGAATTTGAGAAGAATGTTTATCCCATGGAAAAAATCTTAAAAACAAAATCAGGCCTTATATTTGCATATCAATAATGTGCGAATTACAAATTATTCTTTTGGACTGCAGACATTAAGTGGAATCTTCGTTTAATAATAATTGTTACCCTGGGGCTATAACATAATATAATGGCAGCATTCCAAATATATTGTATAATTCCTTGTTTTAACTGGAAAAGCCTAACACTTTTCCTTTTCCCAATTATTTCAAATTAATGAGGTTTTGCTGCAATGCAGAGAATGAATCCAGAGAATATTGTCCAATTTCCTCACCAGTTCTTGAAACTTTAAACTATCTGTCTGTCTGTCTTTCTCTCTCTTTTTCTTTCTTTCTTTTAACTGAAAGCACTTTTCCAGAGTCTAATTCAAGCTGAGCTCCTTTCAGTCACACCTGGTATAAGTGTTGGTTCCAGCTCTGCACTGTTAAGTGGAGTTTGCCTGACAGGGCAATGTCCTCTCAGACTCAGGGCCTCTGGATGCAGAAAGCCAATTTACTTCTTGCTGCTTTGTCTTGGGTACCTCACAATGTGCTTTAATGACAGCTCAGCAGTTTTAATAGCCCTTTCTAATGGCTAAAAACAGACCCAGTCTGTCCAAACATAGCCTATTCACCAGCTCTCGTCAAAACAATTCAGTTTTGCTATATGATGATGCAGCAGACCATGGAAAGCAGCCACACAGACTCTATTCAAGTCCAAAGCAGGACCCTGGGGCTAAAGCAAGTCAACCCAAGCAGTGGTCATATTAAATACTTTTTTTTACAGTCTGTTTCTGAAACAGGGCTTCTGTTTCAGTGGGACAATGCAGGCTCCATTTGCAAAAGCAACTCAGCACAATTTAAAAAACCATTAGAGAAACTCCTTCCTTGAAGGGGTGAGGGATTTTGATTTTAACTGCAGGATATCATTTGTGCTTAAACACCTTTGTTCCACAGCATGGAAAAAAAAAATCTGAGACTGGCTTGTGGGTAATTTGTTTAATTCTCAAAGTAAATGACCATTTGCCACTCTATTTTCCTTTTAAGCCAATACATGTTAAATATCTGTGACCTTACTATAACTTTTTGACTTTCATCTTTGTCATCAGATGCCTTGCATTTCAAGTTCTTTACAGTGTCCTGACCTACAAAGATACAGCAATAAAGGGAATAAAAAGTGACACTTATAATAAAAAATAACTGGTTTCCCCAGGCTCCCTTAGGGATGTAATTTTAAAATGTAAATGTACTAATAATCCTTCAATGAAAAAGGTTTTCCCTTAAGTTTTTTTGAAGGTAAATTTCTAAGCAATATTTAGCAAAAGCATATTAATGGTGCTGCCACAAACCATTTCATTCAACTATCTTTTTTATATACACATAGATTAGAAAATATTGCTTGCTTGATGATTATTACTTATTTATCTCAGTCAATGTGCAAGCCTAGAGTTTTTATTTCAGAATAAACTGTAATTTAAAATAAAGATGGCTACACTGTTAGTGGAAGCACATTTCAAATCACTGCCTCCTCCACCGGAACCTTGTTTGTGCAGTGACAAGGACTTCTAGGCCCAGATGACAGGCTTGTGAACTCAGGACTGTTACCCTATGTAACCTTCATGAACCCTCAGGGAGATGATGGAACAATGGTTCAAAGTCTTATAAAAGGTTGTAGAAGAGAAATCCATTTATTTTAAGGGTATAGTTTCTTTAGCTGACTAGAAACTGTTCTTTTGTGTTTAAAAAATGGGGTGGTTGTTGAAGTCAGAACAAAAAGAAGTAATCCTTTCATCAACATTAGTTAATAAATGAAATCTGAAGGAATCATTAGAACCTGACCATCAGAATAGTATAGAAAGTGGGACGGTAGAGATGAAGACAGTGCTGGTAGTGGGGATCAACCCAATGTAGCTGCTGAAGGGGGATGTATGCTAGGAATCAGTGAATGAGGATCTTTGGCCTGAGGTCCCACGATCATGACCTTGCACTTCTATAGGGTCCTTTTGTTGAATCAGAATGCCTGAGATTTGTAGGAACAATCAGTAAAAGGTGAAGGACAACTTTGATAGCTAAGAGAGGAGCACAGACCGTTGCTTTCCTAGTGCTGCAGAGGGACAAAGCCCAGAACCGATGAGTGCAGTGCACTCTACCCAGGCATAGAATGGAGTTCTCCAGTGGCTACTAACTCTTGGACTAACATGTCCCTGCGAAGAGACGAAGCCTTGCCAAGTTCAAAGCAAAGGTGTAAGAAAGAGCATCAGGATAGATGCAAAGTAAAGCTGAAATCCTCGTACAGACTGAGCAGAAATAGAGTTCTAGAGTGTGGTGCAATCAACGTACCCTCACAATTAAAGACCCAGTCCACCTAATGAGGCCTAAACCTCAAGTATAGAGGATCTGACCAAAGTCCAGTGAGCCAGCTTGAGCATATGCATGTGATTTAAAATCACAAGATTTATCATAATGTGATTTCTGAGTGTCTGGGTCAGGTCTGCCCTTGTTGGAATCTGAGGATATCTAATCTGGATATCTACCTTTTCATACCCAAGTTTGGAATGGCTGGCACTTACTTCAAGAAATAAAATTGTAAGATGCAAGTATTATTTCTTGGTTACAGTTACGCTGTGCCCAATTTATACACATTCAGAGACCAGTGCATTCACATATTCATTTTGGGGGGGGGGGGTTGGGGTGGGGAGTGGAGTAGAGGCTTGTTATACTATTTTGTCATGCGGAGTCTGCTGCCCTATGCTCTGAAATAGGGACCGTTTCCAGTTTCCCTAGCATTGTAACGCCTCAGGTGGTATATGAAGTCCACCTGGCCTGGAATGTGTGGTAAAGCAAATTATTTATAATATCTCTACTTCTTTGTCCTTGGTGGTGAGTTTTGCTTCAAGCTAGTTCTAAAATTCAACAAGAATGTCCCAATATTGCCTAATAGAGAGAGAAAGCATGCAAGTGGGTTGAATTTGGAGCATATTTTCTATTTTATCACCTTTAATGAGGTAGTCAGAGCCTGTCACTCGTGTGATTGACTGGCTGCCTTCAATATGTTTTCCAGGGAATTTAAGAAGTGCGGTATTTTCTTTTCTCTGTTGTCAATATCAGTGACACTAAATATTTAATTACTAACTAGGGCTGCAGTATCTGCTCCTCAGAAGCGATGAATAATGAGCTCCTGTACATTTGTGAACTCCCTGTTGTTGGCTGATTAGGTTGACTATGCATGGAGAGATTGAGCATGGATGGTTTATTGCTCATGGTGAAAGAGGAAAATGTAATTCTGAGAACCCTGATGAAGCTGCAAATGTAAAGGCTGCTTTGTCATTGGCATGTAATTTTCACAGTGCCTTGAATAAAAATAGTTCTTTCAGTTTGCCTAATTTTTTTTTAAAGAGGTATCAAAGTGTCTTTTAAAGCTGTTCTGAAATTTACTTGTTCATATCCCTATGGTATATTACTGTCCCCATAGTATGATTTTTCATTTTTATAAGTGGAAAAACTGAATCACAGAGAAATTAAATTACTAATCCTTGACTGTACATCTATAATAGTATAAGGATTAGAATCAGATATTCTGATTTGTTTTAAGTGGCTTATATCACAAATCTAAGATGCAGTCTCTTCCCCTGCTTTTATAGAACCTGTGGAACTACAGTAAATGGTTGCACAGTAAGTTCTCTATTTTCCTTCAGTTCTAGTTTTCTCATCAGATAAATGCAGACAATAACACTGATTTGAAATATAAATTTGTTGCCATGGCTATAAATAATACATATAAATTGCCTAGCCTTGTTGCTGACACACAATAACCATTTTATATATAAAACTTGTTTTTGTTTGTGTGTTTGTTCATTTGTTTGTTTTTTGAGATGGAGTTTTGCTCTTGTTGCTCGGGCTGGAGTGCAATGGCACGATCTCCACTCACCGCAACCTTTGTCTCCCAGGTTCAAGCGACTCTCCTGCCTCAGCCTCCCGAGTAACTGGGATTATAGGCATGCGCCACCACGCCTGGCTAATTTTGTGTTTTTAGTAGAGATGGGGTTTCTCCATCTTGGTCAGGCTGGTTTTGAACTCCCAACGTCAGGTGATCCGCCCACATTGGCCTCTCAAAGTGCTGGGATTACAGGCATGAGCCACTGCACCAGACCTATTGTTATTTTATTATTATTATTTAATTGCATACACTTAGCTAGTGTTTCCAATATAGTGATGATAATCAGTTTCTGACTATGTAAGTATGCCAGGGATGACATAACGAAGTACTACAGACTGGCTGACTTAAACTACAGAGATTTATTTTCTCACAATTCTTCTTGGAGGCTAGAAGTTCAAGATCAGGTATCAGGAGGGTTGGTTACTTGCCTTAGTCCTTCTCTTTGGCTTGTAGATGGCAATCTTCTTCCCATGTCTTTGCATGGTTTTCCTTCTGTATATATTTTTGTCCTGATTTCCTCTTCTTATAAGGATACCAGTCAGATTAGGACCCATCCTTATGACCTCATTTTAGCTTAACTGCCACTTTAATCATCCTATCTCCAAAAATGATCATAGTCAGAAGTATCCAAACTTAGGACTTCAATATATGAATTTTGGAGGGGACAAAATTCAGCCCAAAGAATTGAATTTGAGTAAGTCACATTGATCTGGTTTAATTTATTATCTTTTTGGGTCATATGTATTACAAGGAAGGAAAACAAGTAATTTTTTTTTTTTTAGAATATGAAAAAACAGTTGATTCTTATGTGTAAAATCATGACCGAATCCAAAATAAATGACTTCATTTTGTGTGTCAACTAAACCTGAGTACTTTTTTTGGAGGGAGGTGATCTCAGGAAGTGCCAGTAAGGAGATGGAGAAAAGGAGAAAGAAGCTAATTCAGAAACTGTTGATGAGAGGATCTGCTGTTCGCAGCTGGAGTTTTTTTCCAGGGGGATCTTTAGGGAGACAGCTCAGAGAATGCCTCAGTTATCTCACACCAGGGACCAGGAAGCTAGGTATCTAGACACAAACTTCCATCTCATCTGTTGTGGGGCACTCCTGGGGGCATGAACTCCCCTAGGAGTTTTTTTGGTTTGACTTTTGTCAGTGTGCACATAGTCTGTGGTCACAAGGAACACCAGATGATTGCACTAGAAACAGTGATGAATACAGAGGTAATATGAGTGAGACATTATCTCAACATTTTTTCAGGATTAATTCTGTGTTGTTACTCCTTAACTTTGTGATTGTGCTCTCTTTCCTTCTTTTTTTTTTTTAAGTCTTAATTGAGCCTTACTGGTAAATGTCCATTCTTAGTGGTTAGTCAAAAAACACAATTTTAATAGTTATTATACCATAGTAAAATGCTTTCAATGGAAAGCACAATAAGTACCTATATTGTTACGAATGGAAATATAGGCCATAAGCCATATTGAATGTAGAGTAAAATGGAATAAACTGATTAACCATAGTATAACACAATAGTTAAGAGGATATCGGCTTTGAAACCATGAAACAAAACCGACCTGGATTCAAATTTTAGATTTGATGCTTATTAACTGTGGAAACTTGAACAAGACATTCTCTGAATTTTCTTATAAAGAAAAGACAGTAACTTTGGGAGGCCAAGACGGGCGGATCACGAGGTCAGGAGATCGAGACCATTCTGGCTAACACGGTGAAACCCCGTCTCTACTAAAAAATACAAAAAACTAGCCGGGCGAGGTGGCGGGGGCCTATAGTCCCAGCTACTCGGGAGGCTGAGGCAGGAGAATGGCGTAAACCCGGGAGGCGGAGCTTGCAGTGAGCTGAGATGCGGGCGACAGAGCAAGACTCCGTCTCAAAAACAACAACAACAAAAAACCAAAAAAAAAAAAAAAAAAAAAAACCACACAGTAATGCTGGTTTTTCTCATTGGATTGTGTGAGAATATGTCAAGGTCTTGCCACAGTAACTTTAGGTCCTCAGTGCTCAATAGAGTAACGAAGAATGATTAAGATAATAATAGCAATAAACAGGGCTTAGGGGTTTAGTTTTGGTCTCTTGGCCACGATACACATGATTATGGACTTGTCCTCCCGATTGGTGTCAGAAAACTTACTCTCTAGTCCTGAATAGCCCAAGTCACGTACTTTCTACATTTGTTAAAAACAAGCAAACAAATAGCATCAAAATCTGTGGTTATTTGCCCTGTCTACCCAAGAGATTTTTGTAAGCCTCAACCCTATTAATGAAACTTCTGTGTTATAAGGTGATGTATGAATATAAGCATTTTTGGTATTCTATGCTTAACCTAGTAGTATAGCAGCCATTTCTTCTTTCGTTTTGTCAAATTGAGATTTAGAAATGACATTACCGTTTTTTTACCCTAAGATTATCTCTCTTCTTTACCACAGACCTTAAGTACATTACACCCCTAATAAGCCATTTAGAAAGCAAAAGTATCACTTTAAAATGTGGGAAAACTGGATCTTCCAATATGTCCAGATAGACAATATACAGGTTCAGAGAGTCTCCACTGAATCTGATTTCATAAATCTTCATATATTAGTCTGGTTCCTTCCATTCATTATCTGCAGTATCTTCCAGCTCTGTGGAATCTTACCCTTTTCTCTCTGTGTTCCACATGTAAACCTGTGCGTGATTTCAGGTAAAAATTTCACTCTTTTGCAGGCAGATGACTCTAAGCCAGTGTTTGTCATTTTATGAACTGCATATAGCATTGCTTTAATTAAACTCCCTATTCCAGGGTTCTTTCTTTCTTTTCTTCCCATGATCATTTATTTTCTGCTAGAATAAACTACTTTTTGGATCCACTTTTTTTATACAGCACCTTTAAAAAAAAAAAAAGATTATGAATGCTCTCTCTGACCCCCCATCATCCCACAAATTTCAATTTGCCTGCCACTCAAACCCAAAATTAACCTTTCTAAAACCATTGTATTTGCTAAATACAAGCTTTTAGGGAAATTCAGTTGTGATTATAGGATATAAACTGGCAATTGGTATTTCTTAACAATGATGAGGTTTATGATTTAACAGAAATACTATAGAGCTTGAGGTCATACATGCCATCATGCTTAATTGACTGAGTATAGCCCCTTTTTGTACTGCCCCAAGCCATAAATTCCATTCCATTTCAGTCATTTTCATTCAGTTACATTTGCTTTTAATCCATTCCTATTTCATTCCATCCTACCCCATCCCATGCCATTTAATTCTTCCTAATATATGTTAGGTACCAACCTTGAGAAAGGCACTTTTCTAGGTAATAAAACCACTCTATGTAATCTGTAAGGTTTCAAGCTGTTGTAGAGACTGAGGAAATAATTAACATTAGGATAGGAGGAACTAAATTTTAGTTTATTTTTTGCTGCCAACTGTGTTATTCAAAGTTAGCTACTGTGTGTGTTTGGACTAGGAAGAAGTAAAAAATCTCCTTCAAGATACTTTGCAAGGTTAACTCAAAGGAGAGCATTTAGTCTCTGTTCTTCACGAGGTAAAGGGAGCTGGTGGTGGACTTACGTAGCCTTTCAGTGAGATTTAGATTTAGTTGCAAATTGCTGTCCACCTTGTAAATATTTACTGTAGAGGGCTTTGTGATTGAATCCAAAACATTAATTACACTTCTCTTACTTTGTGTTGCTACCATGTCGTTTGTGTGAGGTTTACCCAATCCATCCCCAGTTCCAGGATTCCTCCCTGATTAGTTTTATAAACCATTCAGGATCACCTTTAAAACACTTAAAAAATTATTTTAGGCACAAATAGATATAATAAAAAGCATAAATATTAGGTGTATGGCTCAATGAATTTTTATTTATCTATACACAATATAAAACTACAATTAGGGTAATAGTAATTCAACGTTTTCTTACTTTGAGATTGCTTCAGTAGGCCGGGCGCGGTGGCTCAAGCCTGTAATCCCAGCACTTTGGGAGGCCGAGACCGGTGGATCACGAGGTCAGGAGATTGAGACCATCCTGGCTAACACGGTGAAACCCCGTCTCTACTTAAAACAAAAAACAAAAAACAAAAAACAAACAAAAAAACTAGCCAGGCGAGGTCGCGGGCGCCTGTAGTCCCAGCTACTCGGGAGGCTGAGGCAGGAGAATGGCGTAAACCCGGGAGGCGGAGCTTGCAGTGAGCCGATATCCGGCCACTGCAGTCCAGCCTGGGCGACAGAGCGAGACACTGTCTCAAAAAAAAAAAAAAAAAAAAGAGATTGCTTCAGTGATAATCAAGTGACCCAGGATTAAACCAGTTAGGGCATGGCATTTCTTTTAGCTTGAGTGACTAGTTGAAGGATGGTCTAATGAGAACAAAGCACTTGCTAACCGCAGGAAATGACTGTCTCTCCAATCCACTGTGAACTAGGGCCTGTTGTCTTAGGTATTGCTGATGGTCATCTGGTGACCACAGGGAGTGCTAGCACGAAGACAAAGATTTACAGAGGAAGGTATGGATGTCAGGAACCCAGATTAATCTCTGTCTAAAACTCGCCTTTCTCCTGGATACTCTTATTGTATGTTTCAATAAATGCATTGATTGCATTTTGGGCTAGATTTTCTTTTACTCAAGACCCAAACAAAGTTAAAATAGTTACCTTTGTACTTTTTGTTCTTTTAGGAGTTGACTCACTTTTTTATACACAAGCAGCGCCTTGTACACTTCAACATGAGACCCACAAATATCACTGATGTAGGCCTCAAATTTTGAGTGGTTGTCTTTTCACTTTTCATATTCTACATTCTAGAAAAAAAAAATCATCTGGTTTCTAGCCCTTGAGAATAAAACTTCTTTCACATGGAGAAAATATGAATATGCAAAAGGAGAGGGTGAAAAGATTTCCTGCTTCATGAAAATTCAATTTGTAATGTAAACAGAAGTCTTTTAAAACCACAAAAATTCAGAACAAAGAGCCCTAGATATCATGTTAAAAGAACGGGGTTCAAGTCCCCGTTCCATCCATAAGTAAGTCATGTGTATTAGTTTGCTCTCATGCTGCTAATAAAGACACACCCAAGACTGGATAATTTATAAAGGAATGAGGTTTAATTGACTCACAGTTTAGCACGGCTGGGGAAATGGAAGGCAAAGGAGGAGCAAAGGCATGTCTTACATGGCAGCAGGCAAGAGAATGTGTGCAGGGGAACTCCCCTTTATAAAACCATCAGATTTCATGTGACTCACTCAGTATCATGAGAATAGCACTGGAAATACCTGCCTTCATGATTATGATTCAGTCACCTCCCACCAGGTCCCTCCCACAACACATGGGGATCGTGGGAGCTATAATTCAAGATGATATTTGGGAGAGGACACAGCCAAACCATATCACTGTGTGACATAAGTCAATTTCCCTGTTTTAGTATTTTTAACTGTAAAACAAAAGAGTTAGATTATGTGCTTCCTAAAGTTTTGCTAACTTACAAATTACTATGAATCTTTATAATACTTGAAATTTATCAATGTCTGCCCTTTTATCAGAATTATTTCTCTATTTCCTTCCTTTTCATTCTTTCATTTTTTTATTGTTTTAGAAATAAGTATGCACCTTTAATGTCCTCTATATCCTAGAAATGTTTTTATTCATAATTTCTTGTTGGCTATAACTAAACTATATGGAATGAGGGAAAGGAATATATAATTGTAGCTGCTCCATTTTTAATTTAATTTAGTTTATTTATTTATTTGCCTACTTACTTTTTAGCTACATACACAATGCTTAGCTGACTTTGAAAGTTGTCCACTATCTTTTAGCTTCCACTTGTTGGTGAAGGAGATAAACTTCTCAGCTCTTCTAACATAATTCTTTCTCCAAATCCAAGGGTAAACAATAAGATTATGTTTAACCTTGAGTTAGAGAGTTAAAACATTGCAGAAAGATTTTTTTTTTTTTTTTTCCGAACACACTCTCACTTCCTAGGATTACTAGGAGAGATCTTAGAGCTTTATATACATACAGAAGCTGCAGGCCTGTTGTAGCAGAATCTCTATTGGAGCAAACCAGAAACAAAGGATTTGAAATATCTGTAATATTTTTAAAAGCCTCCCTATGGCTAATCCCCAGATCTTTTGGGACCCACTGACCTGTAGTAGACTGTGCTTAAATTTACTTCTAAAAATAGCCTTTTATCCAGAGATATGTAAGATTCCTTATTATTCTAGTTGTGACAGTCCTTTCATGGCTGATGACTCAACTGTAGCCTAGATGACAACTACCATAGAGTTTCACTATGTTGATAGGGTTAAAATTACTAGCTACCAGAGTCTCTTGTACTTATCACATGAACTGATTCATACAAAGTTAAATATGGATAATAGAAATAATGTGCATGTGGAAACTTGTTTGCCTATCCCAGAATTGGGGCCCAAACATAAATGCTGACTGGGGCCGGGTAAGTGATGTAAGCAAAGAAGTAGCCTGGGGTAAGATAATAAGGAAGGGCAGAGACCATTGCAGCTAAGCGGCAAGTTCCGCAGTCTGAAAGGTTTTGCTGTAGCTCAACTCCAGCTACATACTTTCATTTGAGAATCAAGCACAGGGTTGCCAGATCTTTAGACTGTCTTTTAAGTTAAAAATCTAGATTTTTTATGCCAAAATTTCCAGATTTAAATTTTGGCACATTAAAAAAAATAAAAGTACTGAAAACAGTAAGGTGGGGCCTAAGTCTGTGGGGCAAAATTTTGTCTGTAAGCTTTTAGTTTATGGCTGTGCCTATATAATCTATGAATTCTGGGAAGTGGGGATAGGAGGAAGTTTCCAGAAGAAGGAGACTGACCTTGGATAGTGTGCAAATGAGTGGGCATCATGACACCTCAGCCAAGGAACAGGGCCCAGGAAGACAGGTGTCTAGAGAGCTCTCTTAGGCCACAGGATCTCCTGGTTTTTGGTTCCCTCCTCTCCTAGAATGCCGTTAGTCCTGGGGAGCCTACTGTACTAACAAGGGGCGGGTATTTCATTCACCAGCTGAAAGAGTGACACATTTTCTGTTTAATATCTAAGAAGTGAACAAGTTTATTAAAAATATTTGTACAGCAACTAGACTTAAGACAATTGAATTCAATGCTTCATTATGTATTTTCATAAATAAAGGCATTTATTTCATAAAAGGAAATTGCCTATTGGCTTGGTTAGTTTATATTTGATTTTCCAACTAGCTTTTTGGATCATTCACAGTTCATTCCATATATAATATGCATTACAAATGGAAAAATTTGCCTCATGTCAATAACTTTATTTTGAATAATGGTAAAAATTTCTAAGATATACATAGGTCTGTAGAGTTTTATACCACTAAGTAGATTTGTTTCCTTATTTATCTTTTTATTTTGAAATAATTTCAAACAAATTTGGAAAAATACTCTAAAAATTCCCATATATCTTTTATTCAGATTAATCGTCAACATTTTACTCTATTTGACATTTCTTTCTCTCACCCCATTTATTATATATACTACTAATAATATATGAGAAATATATATATTATTTCTTTTTAAATTCATTTGAAATTAAGTTGTAGATATCACATTCATCTTCCCTTAAATACTTCAGTCTTGGGCTGGGCGCGGTGGCTCACGCTTGTAATCCCAGCACTTTGGGAGGCCAAGGCAGGCGGTTCACGAGGTGAGGAAGTCGAGACTGTAGACTCTACTAAAAATACCAAAAAAAAAAAAAAAAAAAAAAAAAAAAACACCAAAAAACAAAAAACAGCTTAGCCTGGCGTGGTGGCGGGCGCCTATATTCCCAGCTACTCTGGAGGCTGAGGCAGGAGAAAGGCATGAACCGGGAGGCAGAGCTTGCAGTGAGCCGAGATCACGCCACTGCACTCCAGCCTGGGCGACACAGCAAGACTCCGTCTCAAAAAAAAAAAAAAGAAAGAAAGAAAGAAAGAAAATTTCAGTCTCAGTCTTTATTTACTAAGAATAAAAACAATATCATATGTAATAAGCTCAATATAATTGTCACAATCAGAAAACTTAAAGTTAAACACTTAATATAATACATATATCTAATCTATAGTACATATTCAAATTTGCTAATTGTACAGTTAAGGTCCTTTAGAATTTTTTTTTTTCCCAGCCCAGAATCTAATTTATGATCATGCATTGTATTTTCTTTGTCATGTCATTTTAGTCTCCTTTAACCTGGAGCAATTCTCCAGCATTTTTGTTGTTCTTTACAGGGGTCCCCAACCCCCAGGTCCGAAACCTGTATGGGTCTGTGACCTGTTAGGAACCAGGCTGCCCAGCAGTGGATGTGAGCAGCTGGTGAGCTAGCATTACCACCTGAGTTCCGCCTCAAGTCAGATAAGCGGTGGCAATCGATTCTCATAAGAGCTGCAAACCCTACTGTGAACAGGACCTGTGAGGGATCTAGGTTTTGTGCTTTTTATTGGAATCTAACTAATGCCTGATGATGTGAGGTAGAACAGTTTCATCCCAAGACCATTCCGCACCCCCAACCCTGACAGTGGAAAAATTGTCTTCCACGAAACTGGTCCCTCCTGCCAAAAATGTTGGGGACTGGTGTTCTGTGATACTGACATTTTTGAAGAATACAAGTCATTTATTTCATAGTTTGTCTGAAGTTTCCTCATAATTATGTCCAAATTATGCCTTTACTGAATAAATGATGTGTCCTTCTCAGTGTGTTATTTTAGAAGGCTCATAAAGTCATTTTTTCTCTTAATTTTGATCACTCGGTTAATACCAGATCACTTAGTTTACACCAAATTTCTCCACTCTAAATTACTGTTTTCCTTTTATACCTTAAAAGTAATTCAAGAAGAGATACTTTTTGGCTTTGTAAATACCCTGTTTCTGATTAAACTTTCACTTACCAGGCTTAGTGTCCATTGATGATTCTTGCCTGAATCAATTATTACAATCAATTGTAATGGTTGCAAAATAATGATTTTTCTAACTGTGCCATTTTTTCCTATGTTTATTAGTTAACCTTCTACTCGCTTTCTTTATTCTTCCTTATTTATGTATATCAGTATATACTGATTCTTATTTAATAGATTATAATTCATTACTATCATTATTTATTTTGGTGTTTAAGTGTCGAAGTATTGATAAAATATTTTTAATATTGTGATTGCTCCAAAATTCAGTAATGTATACTTTACTACAAGATAGATAGCGCATAAACTGGAAAAGTAGTTCAATCTCTTTTATTTACACCTCTAAATGTATTTCCATCCTCGTTCACCTTGCTGACTATCCCTGGAGCCTAAACTATATGAACTGCATCCATAGGTTCTTTTGTCCAACCGTTTCTAGATGGGGTTGGCCCATGAGGAGTGCCCATAGGCATTTGGAGGGAAGGAGGAGAATGAGATTCAGTATTTGTTTACCAAATGTCATCACTAAAAGGAATTTTACTTTTCTAAGTATGTTGAATTTTAAAATTATACAGTATAGAGCTGAGGGTTGGCAGTTATTTTCTCTCAGCACTTGGAAAATATTATACTGTCTTCTGGTTTCAACCGTTTCTGGTAAGAATTCTGCTGTCTATAAATTTAGCTATTTGTCCTTTAAAGGTAAATTATCTTTTATTCTGGTTTCTTTTAAGGTATTTCCTTATCTTTGGTGTTTTACGGGTTCGCTCTAATATATCTAGGTATAGATTTCTATTTTAGTTATCTTGTTTAGGATTCATCTTACCTCCTAAACTCAGTACTCAAATCTTTTGATATCTAGAAAAATTCCAGGTATTTTCTCTTTCAATATTGCATTTCCTTCTTTTTTTCCTTCCTTTTTTTAATTCTTTCCTTTTGGGAATAATTTTATAAATAGTTTGGAACTTCTCATTTATTCTTCACTCTTAAATTTTTTATATATATAAAAACTTATGAGGCACACATTCAATATTGTTACATGCATAAATTGTGTAGTGGTCAAGTCAGGGTTTTAGGGTATCTATCATGCAAATAGCAGCTTTTCCATATTTTAGCCATATTTTCCATATTTTTTCTTTCATTTTAGATAATTTCCTCAAATCTACCTTCCACTTCACTCATCTTTACTTTAACTTTGTTTAATCTGCTATTTACTCCAACCACTGCATTTTAAATTGTAATGAATGTTTTTTCTTTTCCGAATTTCTATTTGATTTCTTTTCAAATCTCTCTAGTTTGACTCATGTTAACATTTTAAACATACTCATTTTATAGTTTCCGTCACAACTTGACTTTCTAAGGGTGTCTATGCTAATATTTGTTCTAGCTTTTGATTCTTGCTCAGGAGATTGTCTTACTGTATTTTGAAATTTTCAGATATGATCTTATGCTCAGTTGTGATTTCGAGGTAGGAAAAACTGTGATGCCTCTAGCATGGTTTTGCACTTGATTTTTCCAGAAGCCCCAGCATTCTCAATATCCTGGGATACATTTTTATTTAATTTTCAGTTTGGAGATTTATGAACCTCATAAACAGCATAAATTGGAATTCCAAACTGACAAGAGGTATAGGACATTGTTATGAGTCTTACCTCAGTTCTAGATAAGATTTGCTGATGGCACCCTGTGCAGGCAAATGGTTTGTTCTAGTCTGTACCTTCACTCAGAATCTTACTATGGGGTCTAATTTAGTGCAGGAAGACTCAGTTTCAAATCCTTGCTTTTTCTAGTGCCAAGTATTTTCTCCTTAATTTTTAGATACTATCATTCAGATGATACCAATAATTCTGCATAGGAAAGCTGCAGCCTTATACATTTACTATTCTATTTTTGTTTTGTTTTGACCTGTATGAATTTCCTTTCCTTCTCTGGGAGCTCAGTTAAGAATTCAAAAATATTTTAAAGCAGTTTTCTGAGATATAATTTATCTACCATAAACTTGTCCATTTAAAGTGAACATTTTAATGGGCTTTAATATTTTGATACAGTTATGCAACCTTCACCACAGCAATTTTAGAACATTTTCATTACCTTAAAAAGAAACCACAACCATTTAGCAATCACTCCCCCATTTCTCCAACTTCCAGGGCCCTAGGCGACCACTAGTTTATGTTCTGTCTCCATAGACTTGCCTATTCTGAACATTTCATATAAATAGAATCATACAAAAGTAATCTTTTGTGCCTGGCTTTTCACATAGCACAATGTTTTCAGGGTTCTTCCATTTTGTAGTATGAATCAATATTTAATGTCTTTCCTTTTTCCTAACTAATAAACTATTTTAGAGTAGTTTTAGATTAACAGCAAAATGGAGCAGAAGGTACAGAGGTACAGCCTTCTGCTGTACCTTCTCACTATTGAGGAACTCCAGTTCCTACACAGGTACAGCCTTCTCACTATTGGCATCCTCCACTACAGTGGTACCTTTGATATAATTAATAAACTTACATTGACACATCATTATAATTTACCTTGAAATTCACTCTTGGTGTTGTACGTTCTATGAATTTTGACAAATGTGTAATAACAAGTGTGCACTATCATAGTATTACATAAAAAATTTTCAGTTTTTAAAAATTCATCCTGCTATGTCTGAAACTAATATAGCTACTCCTACTTTCTTTTTATTAGTGTTAGCATAGTATATCTTTCTTCATACCTTTACATTGAATTTGTGTGTATATATTTAAAGTGTGTTTCTTATAGACAACATATAATTGAGCCTATTTGTTGATTCAGTCTGACAATCTCTGCTTTTTAATTGGGATATTTAGACCCTTGATGTTTAAAGTTATTATGATACAGTTGGATTGATATCTACCGTATTCTTTACTGTTTTCTATTTTTTGCCCTTGTTCTTTGTTTCTATTTATGTCTGCCACATTCTTTCTGCCTTTTACACTTTCAACTGATTCAAATTTCTCCCATTTTTATTTTCTTGTTTTGCTTTTTAAAGTGGTTGCGTTAGAGTTTGCAATATACACTTACAAGTAATTCAAATTCAGTTTCTTTTTTCTTTCTTTTCTTTTTGAGACGGAGTCTGGCTCTGTCGCCCAGGCTGGAATGCAGTGGTGCGATCTCGGCTCACTGCAAGCTCTGCCTCCTGGGTTCACACCATTCTCCTGCCTCAGCCTCCCCAGTGAGTAGCTGGGACTACAGGTGCTCGCCGGGCTTAGTAAGGATGGGATTTCACTGTGTTAGCCAGGATGGTCTTGATCTCCTGACCTTGTTATTTGCCCACCTCGGCCTCCCAAAGTGCTGGGATTACAGGTGTGAGCCACCACACCCGGGCTTCAAATTCACTTTCATATAACACTATCCTTCTTCACAGGTAGCATGAGTTTTTTATGATAATAACGATAATGATCCTAATTCTTCTTTCCTGTTTGTTGTATAATTTCTTTCATACATTTCACTCGTACATAAGTTTTTAAATATATATGCATGTACACACACACATAAGCAAACACAATCAAATAGATTATTTTGAGCATACTGTTATGTTAGATTAACAAAGAATTAGAAAGGTAGAAGTGTTTTTTCTACCTTTACTTATTCCTTCTTCAATGCATTTTGTTTCTATTTGTGTATCTGATTTTCTGAGCTACATAATTTCCCTTCTCTGTAAATAACTTCTTTCAACATTTCCTGCAAAGCAGGTCTACTCTCAGTCAATTTCCCCAATTTTCATTTGTCTATAAAAGTCATTACTTCTCCATTACTTGTGAAAAATAGTTTTTCAAGGTACAGAATTCTAGATTGAACTAAAGTTAGGTATTTCCCTCACCAAAGTGGAAGGCTAGAGCTGGCTGGAGTTGAGTATATCTCTTCGCCCAGGTCAGTTGGACACTCTTAAAACCCCAGCAGGTTAGGATCTGGTAAAGGCAGGTCATATTATGAAAAACAAAATTCTCTGGCATGTTTATAATCATTTAATTTCCCTTCCTCCTGATGGAAACATGGGAGGACTTTTCTTCAATATTCATTGTGAGGGCGTGGTAGAGTTCCTGGAGGTAAAACTTGCAAACTCTTAAGGTGTCTTCTATGACTGGGTCCCCCTACAGTTTTAAACTCTTGAGTGTTGTCTACACTAAGCTCCTAGCAATTTGTCATTTACAGTTCATTCAGATTTCTTTACCCCAGCCCTGGTTTGTGCAGAGGTTGGAGCTCATGAGTTTCTACTTTGGTAAACTGTGATTTTTTTGTATCCCTTTGTCCGTTTCTCCACTTTTTTGTGTAGTCATTTGCCCTGTGATTTTATTTCTCTGATGGATTGAAGAAGAGTTGTTCATTTTTCAGTTTGTTCAGCTGTTTACTTGCTGTTGTGCGGGTGACTCTTACATGCCAGATCAGAAATCTGTTAATTTAATTTCATACTGAGTAATGTTTTGTTGAGTGGATATACCATATGTTATTTATTCATTCATTAGATGAGGAATCTTTAGGTAGTTTCTCTTTTTGGCTATTATGAATAATACTGCTATAAACATTCAGGTACAAGTTTTTGTTTTGGCATATGTTTTCATTTCTCTTAGGTATATGCCTAGAAATGGAATTGCCGAATCTATGGTAATTCTACTTTTAACCTTGAAAAAAGCGCCAGACTATTTTTGAAGGCAACTGCACTGTTTTATGTTCCCACCAGCAGTGGATAAGGGTTTCAATTTCTTTACCTGTTTCCTAACACTTATTGTTTGTCTTTTTGATAATAGCCATCCTAGTAGGTTTGCAGTGGTATCTCATTGCAGTTTTGATTTGCTTTCCCCTGGTGGCTTATGATTGTTAGCATCTTTCCACATGCTTAGTGGACATTTATATCTCTTTTTTGCAATAATGCCAGTTCATATCCTTGGCTTATATTTTAATTAGGTCATTTGTCTTTTACATTGAGTAATTACATATTCTAGATACATTGAGTAATTACATATTCTAGATACAGGTCCTTTATAAGATATGTAATATGCTCATTTTTTCCCATTCTGTGGATTACTTCTTCATTTTCTTGTTGTTTTTTGAAAAACAATAATTTTAAACTTTGATGGTGCCCAATTTCTCTGTTTCTTTTTCTTTTTTGCTTATGCTGTTGGCAACATATCTAAGAAATCATTGCCTAATCCAAAGTCACAAGGATTTATGACTATGTTTTCTCCTAAGGGTTTTATAAATTTAGCTTTTATATTTAAGTCTTCAGTGTTAACTTTTCAGTTTGGGTTAATATTTTGTATATGGTGTGAGGTAGGGTTTCTAAATTCATTATTTTGTATTTGAATGTCTAGTCTTCCAAGCACCATTTATAAAAAAGACTGTTATTTCCCTATGGAATGATCTTGACACCCTTGTCAATAATCAATTTACTATAAATGTGAAGATGTACTTTTGGACTTCTCAATTCTATTCCATTGATCTACATGTCTATGTTTATAGCAGTACCACATTTTCTTGATGTGTACTTACTGTAGCTTTTTGTAGTAAGTTTTGAAGTGGAGAAATGTGAGTCTTTCAACTTCCCTCCTTTTAAGGCTGTTTGGTTATTCTGGGTCCCATATTTCCATATGAATTTTAAGATCAGCTTGCCAATATTTACAAAATAAAGTCAGGTGAGATTTTGATAAAGATTGCATTGAATTTGTACATTCATTTGATAAACATTGACTCTTAACAACTTTGTCTTTTAGTCCTTGAACATGGAATATCTTTGTAGTTATTTAGATCTTTAATTTCTTTCAATATTGTTTTTATGTTTTTCTGAGTATACATTTTATACTTTTTTTGTTAAATTCACTTTTTCATATTATTTAATATAGTTTTTTATTTTATATAGAATTTTATTTTATATAGATTTTTAAAATATATAATATATTTTTTTGAGACAGACTCTTGCTCTGTCACCCAGGCTGTAGTGCAGTGGTATGATCTCAGCCATAAATCTATGATGTAGTTTGTTTCTCTCAAGGAACTATCAGCCTCTTCTTAATTGTTACCAACAAAATCTCCATTGTTTTTTGAGAGATCCCTTAGGTTTGAAATTCTCCACACTGTTTTAGATGAGTCATTTTCTTTGGTGATGCCTTTAGAAGTCTTCGTTTTTGTGGACTGCTTCTCACCCTGTGCAACATCTTTGAGCCAATGCTCTAGGTGTAAGGAGCAGAGAGTAGCCTCTTTTGAACTTTCTTCTCTGGGTGTAGAACTTCCACAATACATTCCAAATTTTAGAGTTTGGCACGTGAGTCATATATGCCAATTAGAGCATTCCATCATTGGCAATAGCGATTAACATCTGACTTAAATGTGGACAATGATTGTTGTTGACAGTGGTGGTAGCGGTGTCATTTGCTTTTGTGTGTGTGTGTGTGTGTGTGTTGTGTGATTAAGTTAGTGTATGTGCACACATATTTTCCATTGAGATTTAAACTTAGAATTTTTTTCTGGAAGCGTGTGAAAAATGATGCTTTTTTTTTTTTTCATGATTGCTGAAATAAAAGGATGTCAATCTAGAAATTCCAGAGGCTATTTTTGTTACCATTTGGGGAAATCTGTATGAGAATAAAGTCATCAACAAAGAAGGTAGACCTGAGGAATAGAGAAAATTCTAGCCAACAACATTTAATATGATATGGCAATGTCTAATTGCAGCAAAAGTACGGATTTATCATCTACCTGAACATACCTTGCTCCCCATTTCTAACCTAGTTCTTCTCCATGCATCCTTTCATCCCTTGCAACTGGACCAGCTTGAGCTGACTTTCGTCATTTGACAAGTTCCTGGACAGTATGTGCGTTAATATTAATTTTCCAAAAATGTATAAATCATATGTCACATCCTACTTTGGCATTAGACAATAAAATTACTCATTGGTTACAAATACGTCCAAGTTTCTTTGACTTCCTAATATACACAGGTTACTAGTTTTCCTGATAGCTTTGGAGGTTGTTAGGTTAGGAGTTTGAGAAGGGTGTGGACTAATAGTAGTTTTATAACTATTTAGAGACTAGTAATTTTTTTTAAACTAGTATCTATTTCTTCCTGGCAGAATCTCTTCAGATTCATAGTCATTCAGGGAAAGCATGTATTTTATACAATTATGTAGTTAGGTAATTCCTAGGAATACCCAATTACAAAGCCCCTATATCAGCAAGTCTGTTGCCCCTAAACAGCAAAAATCAAGAATAACTCAAGCTTTCTCTTGAGCCTTCATTCTCACCCAGAACTCTAAACACGTACATCCAAGGAAACAAAGAGAAAAAGACTATGTCACAACTCTCGTAGAGCAGCAAGCATATTTTTAAACAAATTCCGAAGTTTACTCCTATAGAGATCATTGGAAAAGTGACACAATCTGCAAGTGTAGAGTCCATAACTGAATTATATTAAGGCATCTTGATTTTGTAAATTGTACTTCCTTGTGTTTCTGAAGCTTTGGGAGCATGAGGCCAGAGAGTGGACTTTTTGGATTTTCATGGAGTGCTTGCTCTTGTTAGGGGACTGCTAGGGAACTGGGCCACAGGACAGTAAGACTGGGCCGCGCTGGAATGACCTACTGTCTTCTCCAAGAACGCCTAAGAAGTGGAAGGGCTCAGGGAAGTCTCGATGCCCAAAAGAGCTGGTTGTGGGTAAAGGCTCATTTTTGTGAGTGGACCAGGATTTTGCTAAATTAGGAAACAGGAGAAAGAAGAAAACAAAACGACTCTTTTGTACCTTGGTCTTTTTTTCTTTTCCCCACAGTGAGATAATTATTTTCTAGTTTGGTGTGGATCTTGGATAGAAGCCACCTATCTTTACTGTTCTAACCTTTCTTTTTTGTTCTTTGCCTCTCTCATTTCTGGAAAACCTCACTGAGACCTCAGTTATTACTTGTGTATGAAAAATATTTTTATCTGGTTATTTAGAAAGAATAGGCCACCTGTTTCTTGTACAAATTTCTACACCTCTATGTTCCCCAAGTCCCTGCAAAATCCCTACTTATATTTGCTTGTTGAGACTACTGTGTTTAAGTCGTTGCAAGTAGACACCTAGAGGCAGATGAGCAAGAACAAAAAAGTTTTTATTTGTTTCACAAAAGTTTTATTGTTTCACGATATTGACTTATCCAGTGATTGATAGTAGGGACTGTAAAACAAAAAGTTGAGATTTTAAACAATGCGATTTAAACCTTAACATAAACCCCTTTAAAAATAAATGAAAGCTTAACTTTTAATAACAGCAATAAAGTTTAAGCAATTGTTGCTATGACACTATTATCTTTCCTTTTCAGTACACTAGGCCCACAAAAAGCTTTTAAAACAGTACCTTTTGTTTACATTATTAATCTGCTTAGCAAAATATTTCTTTGAGATAATATAAAGGTAAATTTCAGTCTAATCTATGGTAAATGATTGCCAAATTGCTGAGTTGAACTGGAATTAATGAACTTTTATTGTGGGAGGATCCATTTTGAATCATTTTTTTCCTCCAATCTTGTCAAACTGTATTACATTAGGATCTGTTTTACAATCATGTTTGAGTCCTCTGAATTCTTGGTGACTTGCTTCTTTTGACACTTACTTGGTTCTTTTTATTTATGTTTACTCTGTGGCCTAGACCTTGAAATATGATCTAGAAGCAATCAGAACAACCTTGAGCACAGAGAGAATAGTCATATATTTCTTATTATTATTCTACTAACTTTCTAAGAACTTGGATCATTATTCTACCTATAGTGTGACTGCTGTAGCCTTGAGTTCTTCCTTTGGTTTAACTCATACAATTTCTATTATTTTTGTATTTGGATTCTTCATTTTTGTTTCCTGAATACTAGTTATTTATATTTTCCTATTAGTGCTATTCTGATTTCTTTTGTTGTTGTTGTTTAACTTTTATTTTAAGTTCAGGGGTACATGTGCAGGTTTGTTACATAAGTAAACTTGTGTCATGGGGATTTGTTGTACAGATTATTTCTTCACCCAGGTATTAAGCCTAGTACTCATTAGTTATTTTTCCCGATCCTCTTCCTCCTCCCACCTTTCACCCACCAAGAGGCCTCAGTGTGTGCTGTTCTCCTCTATGTGTACACATGTTCTTATCATTTAGCCCCCATTTATATGTGAGAACATATTGTCCAGTCACTCTGTGGAACGTCCCTTAAATTGAATTATCTGCTATTTTTTCCTTACTAGATTGATGTCATGCATTTTTTTAAAGAGTTCTGCAAAAGTGAAGTTGTGCTGTTGTTGGTTCATCATATGAGGAGGGAGTTGATGTTGTCATGTCTTTTAATGAATGATGTTAACTTTGATCAGTTGGTTAAGGGGGATACCTGACAGGTCGTTCTCCTGCAAAATTACTGTATTAGTTTTCTACGGATATTTGGTTTCTGCGTTTGCTACAGATAATGGCCTCCAGCCCCATCCATGTCCCCAGAAAGAACATAATCCCATTATTCTGACAAAGGATATTTAGTGATATTTCTAATATCAGCCCTTATCCCAAATCTCAATTCTCCCTCTAAGGAAAATGGAATGAGTAAACAAGAAAGAAAAGCACCCTTGAACAGAGACAGAAACATTGACCCTTCAAACTCCTTAGTTAGCCACGAACTAGAAAGAAATTACATTGACTAAGAGTCAATATAAACAGAATTCATTCTGCGTTTTCCTGACAGACAAATTGTCATTTATCATTGCTTTCATGGTTAGCCAGAGAAAGTCAACTCTTATTTAATTTTTTTGAGTAAATGTATTTGTGAACAGCTTTTGCTCAAAACTCTTCCTAACTCATTTGCTCAAAACTCTACAGAGCTTCCATTCTGCAGCCTTGTGAGGTTCCCGTCTGACTTCTGGGGACTTTTCTTGCCCAGAAGTTCTCTGCAGGTGTCAACATGCCCTTCCACTGCTGGCAATACAGACCCAGCCAGTTGGCTTCTGCTCCTTCCTTTCTTGCCTTTGTTCAAGCCTGTCTTTTATGTAACAAGGGATCTGTTCTCTTACTCATCTTGCCTGATCCTATCATTTTCCCCCTGCATCTTAGTCACAAATTTCTTAATACTTATTTTACTTTAAAATACTTTTGAATTTTAAACAACTTGCAAAAAGATTATACTGAGTTCCTCAATGCCCTTTGCTCAGGTTCCCCAGTGATAACATGTTATCTAACCAAAGTCCAATGACCTAAACCAGAAACTAAATTCACCTACAGGCATTATTCGAATTTGCTAGTTGTTCCACTAGCATCTTTTTTTTTTTTTTTCTTTTCTCTGATTCAGAATTCAATCAAGAATTCTACATTTTATTTAGTTGTCATGTCTCCTTAGTCTCCTATTTGGGACACTTTCTCAGTCTTCTTTTTTCTTTTCCTTTTTGGGCTTTTATAACCTTGACATTTTTAAAGAGTACTGGTCAATCACTCTGTGGAAGGTTTCTTAATTTGAATTATCTGGTATTTTCTGCATACTAGATTGATGTCATGTATTTTTGTCAAGAGTACTGCAAAAGTGAAGTTGTGCCATTCTTGGTTCATCATATGAGGAGGTTTTTGATGTTTTCGTGTCCTTTTTATGAATGATGTTAACTTTGATCACTTGTTTAAGGCAGATATCTGACAGGTCTTTCTCCTACAAAGTTACTGTATTAGATTTCAAGGGCTCCCATAACAAAGTGCTACAGGCTGCGTGGCTTAAAACAACAGACAGTTATTGTCACAATTCTGGAGGCTAGAAATCTGAGTCATGCTCCCTCTGAAGCCTCTAGGAGAGGATTTTTCCTTGTCTCTTTCAAATTCTGGCAGCTGCAGGGATTTCTGGACTTTTGGAGGCATAAGTACAGTCTCTGTCTCCATGAACACATGACATTTTCCTGTGTGTCTGTCTCTTTGTCTCTTTTCTTCTAAGGACTCCAGTCATATTGAATTAAGGGCCCACCCAACTCCAGTGTAACCTCATCTTAATTTAACCAATTACATCTGCAAAGACCTTATTTCCAAATAAGATCACATTCTGGGTTCCAGAAAGGGTATGAATTTTTTGGGGGGAGGATGCCATCCAACTCAGTAAAGTTACTATTTCTCATTTTCTAATTACTAAATGCCATGTGGGGAGTGACACTAAAACTGTGCAAATGTCCTTTTTCTCCTTATACTCTTGCCCACTAATTTTAAAATCCAAATGCAATTCTTGTCTGCATAATCATCACTCTGCTGTTTGCAAAATGATGAGTTGTGATTTCCACGATTTTTCTACCTTTATCAATTGGAATTCTGTCATTAAAGGAACTGTCTCTTCTCTCTCATGTACTTATTTTTTGTTTGTTTTTTCTTTTTTCATGTACTTATTTTAAAAGTTATTTATTTACATTAGTATGAACTCACAGATTCATATTTTATGGGTTATAATCTATTATTATAATAATAATTATTGCAATTATTAATTGGCAATAATTGTCCAAATTGTTAACATTGCTCAAATTGTCTCAGATTGCCCACTACCAGTTCCTGCAAGTTGGTTTTCATTTTTGGCATCTTGCCATGTGCTGATAGATGAAATTTTCCCTGGTGATTCTGCTCCTAATTTTGGTATCTCTTTCTGAATTCCTATTGTGCTCTATCGTTAGTGCCACTTTTCAGCAATTAGTTTTGTTTACTTTTAATTTTACCTGATTTTTTCATTCTCTAGTCACACCTCTCAGATTAGACATGGTTTCTAATATTTCTCCAATTCTCTTTACTCTCAGAATTAAGAATACAATCTCAGGACTAAACACATAGTACGTACTTGAATTACTCTAGCTTGGTCGGTCGATTAGTCTACTAATTTATGAAATCACAATTTCTATTCACGTAACATCCAATGTTCTATGGTTCTTTGCCTGGCATTTGATAACTGAATGTATAATGTTCCGTTCTGAATATAACAGTATTCTACTTTCTTCTGGCCTAAATATCTAAGCATCTGGATGTGTTTGTATTAAATACTAAGTACTACTGACAATGCTTGCTTGGCTGGAAGCTTCCTACTAACTTTAATTAAATACACCAGGCAGCTTTTTACTCATATTCCCAAAGCCTTAATTATAAGAGCATACCAGTACACAGACACAATTACTAGTTCCTTCCTGTGACAGGGTGGAGTAAGTGCATCTGGATAAATGTTTGCTGGAGCATTAAACTGAAGAGAGCCAATTCTCATCTACATTTTTTGAGTAAATGTATTTGTGAACAGCTTTTGCCAACTTCATTTTAGATTCAATTTGTGAACACTAATACCAACAATAACTTGATTAAGGACAGGGGATTGTTTGCAAACCTACTGCATACCTGCCATGAAACTGCTTAAGAAATGAATAGCATCAATCAATATTGCTTCTGCTATGCAAGGTCAAGTTAAACCCTCAGTGTGCTTTTTATTGCATTTTTAGAAGACTGAGTACACCTAAATCAAAGACATGCACATTGCAAAAATTTAGAACATTTTGTTTCTTTTAAGTCATTGACCTCTGCAAGAAAGTAGAAACACATAGCATTAACACAATTGAAGAGGATTACTTGTCACACATGGCTGCACATTAATCTGCATGGAATCATAGTTTCATATACTCTTGAAAATGTAACTAACATAGTGTAACTTACAAGACAAGACTTCAGTGTGAGCAGGAGACTTTATTTACTTAGTTTTCTATATCTATACTTATCTTTTTTAGACAGTTACCGTAAGTGTTTGAGACTAACATCAGACTAAAAATGATCTGAAAATTATACTCATAATGATAATTAATGTTTGAGGATATTGTGGAATGGAAGGATATTTGTAGGGTGAGTACTTGAAGGGTTGGGGTATGTGAGTTTGAGAGTCACAGTGTGGGGAGCAAAGTTGTTCTGCTAAATGTAGTATTCTGAGGAGAATCTGGGAGGCAGGAGATAGCCATCAACTATAGAATATCCTTTTTTTCCTTATACTTTTGCCCACTAATTTTAAAATCCAAATACGATTCTTGTCTGTGTAATTATCACTCTGCTGTCTGCGAAATGATGAGTGTGATTGAAATTTGCACTGGGGAAAAAGGATCATGAGGGGACCCACGAAGGTAAAAACAAATAACCCCCCAACCAATCAAACAAAAGATTCAGAGAACAGGAATATATGATATGGATTTTGAAATCGCTTGCTGTGGGATATGCCATGTAGCTCCTATCCCATAACCAGCAGTTTTTTGGCAAATTCTAAGACACAAATACTGGGCACAGTCAGAGTTTTGCTCATTTCATTTCATGCAACTGTGATGTATGCAGCTCATATTTGAAAGCAATTGTTCAAGAGGTGGAAGAGACCACAAGAAGGAAAGCTTTCCTCTTTCTACTTTACAGTCATCTCATGTTTTTAAGTTCTGAGGGTGTGAAATGGGCTATTGAGCTAATCTTACTTTGCTCCTGAGGGATAGTGAGGAAATGTGCTAGCTGATATTATACTTAAAATACAGAATTAGGTATTATCATTATCCTATTTTACACATAAAAGAAATGAAACTTAGAAAAATGACATGCAAATGGCTAGATTTGAATCTAGGCTGTCTACCTCTAAAACCACTCTGCTATCCTAATTTCTAGGGTTTAGAATACAGTAAGTTCTCAATCAGTGCAAATAGAATTGTATGAGTAACAGGTTGAGGAACTCTTTTAAACAGAACATTTTGCTGCTGATAATAGGGGCAGGGTGGTGACAGGCACAAAGTCACAGTGCTCACTCTTAGCACAAATGAACTAATTTATGCCTCAGAAGAGTCCTATGCAGTGGTTGATGTAAAGGAACAAAGTAGCCTGCCAAGGTTCCAGGCGTTTAAGTGGTAAACCAGGGATCTGAATGTAGGCTGCCTGGCTCTAGAATCTGTGCTCTGAACTGTGTCCAATGCACCCTGACCCTCAGAAGAATGTTTACATTTGATGAAGAGACACTAATCAACAGATGGGTTGCTATAATCATCCCAATAAATGCTCTAGTTAGTAGTCAAATAGAACTATCAATAGAAGAAAGTCTGCTGGTGTCCCCTGGAGGGACCCAAAAGTAAATTCCCTGAAGTTCAGGCAGACTTAGAGGCAGTATTACTCATTCTATCCCTCTGTTTTGTACAGTTCATCTCTCCCTGACTATGCTGGCTTCATTCATATTAAGATAATGAATCATGGTGATGTTGACTTCAGTTAGAATAATTATTCTCTACATGCCTTCATTTTTTAAAGAGGCTGTGTTAGGAGAACCAGAGAACCACTCCAATTAAAGTACAATTTTCTATCTTTCCAGCACTCTTCCTTAAACTTGAGAAGTGAGGAAAAAAGACCAAGTGCCCTGCCCTAGTTATTGAGGTGAATAAATCCCAGCTGTCAGAGAGCAAACCTCTTTTACTTTGGTTCCAAACCTCCATGGATGTATATTTCAGCTGTTTTTTTTTTTTCCCCATCCTTAGCCTTATTTCCTCATGAGTGCATCAGCTCACACAAAGATTCTCTTTCAAGTGAGCTGGCAGGTCCGTGAGTTCCCTGTGGCTGTTCTCAATGACGACTTTCGCAATCAGGACATTGGTGAGAAGATCTACTATTTCTCCTTAATTCCAGCCTGGTCAGACTGTGCAAGGACTTGTTTGTAGAAAATAATAGACAATCACTGCTATAGAAAAAGATGGGTGGCTTTTATGGAGTTGATTAACATCAAACCATGTTGCTTAAAACAATTGTGGGAAGGGTGTTGGTAATGGTAAAAACATACACTGCCGATTCTTGCTTTGTCTTCTTTTACTTGGCTGCTGTCATAAGCCATAAAACTTTTGTGTGACTGCTTGGCATTGTCGTAGGTGAGAACTAGAAAACTTGTGTCCTATTCCTGGCTCTGCCCTTGGTTTATCACCTAAGCAAAACATTAACCACAGTATGCCTCTTTTTCTTCCCTTTTCTAAGGAAACAAAAATGATCTTACTTGGGCAGGTTTGGTGTATTTTTCCTATTGTGACCCAAACTGCTTTGCACACATGGGGCTCTAAATTGTCATATAAAACTGGAAAACAGTGAGAGACTGGCCCTGATAGGGAGTTCTCTAAGTGACTGAATGGATTCAGCACCTAAACTGGACTATTAAGATTGACTGTGGCCATTCCCAACAGATGGAAGCCTAGATCCTTTGAGAATAGGAGAGCTCTGAAATCATCTCTTCCATTCACTGCACAAATGGTATCAGCACACCATTGTGCAGTCCATCTGGTCAACTCTTGGGCCTAAACAACTCTTTATTTTCAGGGAGAAAGAGAAATGCTAAAAGAACAAGCAGTGTGGAATAGATCACTCATTCATGTAACATATAAACACATAAGTGAAACTGCCTACACAGATTCTGGTTGGATTAGAAAGTGATCATTGTGGAATGCTGTCATTTGAGAAATGCTGCTACATCTGTTCCTTTCCATTTCAGGATGTTGTCCTTAGAATAGTTCACCTTAACCCAATTCTATACTATGCAGGAATGATTTTTGTGTAGGTGCCAAGGGAAGGAGTACCACATACACATAGGGTGCAAAAAGGGCACACATGACTCCGCCTGTGCTTTTCTATCTTGTCTGCAAATGGCCATGACAACAGGTCATTCCATGTGTGGAATGACGGGCCTTACTGACTGGAGCAGCAGCAAATGTCAGAAAAGAGTGGAGCCTCAGGTATATAGCAAGTTTGTCACAGAAGTCCCATTGCTCAGAAGGACCATAAGACTCTCACTATAAGTTAACTGCAGATGCTAATGCTGATATTGTACCAAAGATGACAAGATAGTAACACGTCACTGGGATTAAAGTTCATGTATGTGTGTGTGTGTATATATATATATGTGTGTGTGTATATATACTTACATGTAATCATGTACATATATCTATGATCTCCCAAATTTTTATATATACTATGTAGTATACTGAATTAAATTGTTAATAATAAATTTCAAATTTTTATTTCCTCATGATCTAGGAAACATATTTTTTTAAATAAAGGAAGTTTTTAATATGGACATTGTTCTTATTAAAACCATTGCTTATGTTTAAAAAGGAAGAGTGTTAAATGCTTGTGACTTTCTTGTGTTTTTATAGTGTAAAAGTTAAGAAAAACATTCTTAGCATCAGTCAGCCTTCCTTCATTAAGCAAGTAATGGTTCTTCAAAATATCATTTTTAAAAGAAACAATGCTTTAAAGTTAGATTTTCTACTAGCTCTAAAGTGTGAGATCTAGTTAAGGTAGCATCTCTCAGTGCCCATACCAGCGTCATAGCCCTGTGCAAAGTTCCTCTGATGCTGGCAGGAATTGGGACAACTCGTTTAATACGTAAAGAGCTGCTGATGGAACAAGTTCTTATTTATAAAACTTTTAGCATACTTTGCTACCCCTGTTTTGTTTTGGTTTTCATATTTTATGAGAGGACAAGACAATCATTATTTTCTCATATTTTACTAATTTAGGTACAACTGAGTGATTTTCCAGATCTTAGGTGGTTTTCTTTTCCCTCCTGACCTTTCTAGAAGCTCAAGGATTCAAAGCCAAGTTGTTTTCCACATAGTGAGATCAATAAGTATTACTAGTGCAATGAGGTGTTCAGTCACTACACTACCTATTTAAACTCCCATTAGTTACAATTTTAGTTGTTAAGCATCATTACATAAGCATTCTCTGGCCTCAGCATCTAACACTTCAAAGTCATGCAAATGCTGGTTCATGAATTTTGATAAATATCTGCAAATAGTTTTGGGTGTAGGACATCAAGCTTTTCAATCAGTATAAGAACCTGTCAAGGATAGCTCATTGTAATTAGGTATAAATATTGAAAACATTGGCAATTGGGAAAAACATATGCCAATGTGCTTATTGGCAAGCCCTGTTGTAAATAATAGTGTATCTGGATGATGATCAGTACATAAAGTGTTGTTTGTAGTCCTTAAGAGCTACTGTTCAACGATACTAGATGTGTTGACAAGTAATTCCTGAAGGCCCATATGAGTTAAGTGGTCAATGTGGAGGAGATCAAGAGGTTCAAGGCTAAACTCTTGTCCATAAAAAATGCATAATCTTAATAGTCCAAAGTGCAGGCAGCAACAATTTTGGAACCGAAAGACCAACAAGAGTTGAGGAGTTAGGTGTAGAGACAAGGAACCAGCAGAATGAAAACCACGATTTATATTGACCCAGGCAAGAGACCTTTAAGGTTTCTTATCAGAACAGAAGATACTCCCAAGTGAATTTGCCTCAAATTTGCCTGAAAAGATGTTGTAGATCATCTTCTAGCAATCAACGCAGTCTCTATTTCATTTACAGTAAAAATGGGTGGATTATCTTCCTTTTGTAACCAACTCCTTAGAAGCAATTTATTTAAGTTAAATTTTTTATTAGCTACAAATCTTAATTCTAATTTTTCAGCATCTTAGCTTATAAACCAACTTTTATGCTAAATATATAGACAACTAGATGCTATCATGTTTCACTTCTCCAAAATGGATCAATGTTTTCAAATAAAGCCATGGAGATATGGAACTGGAAGACAATTTAGGAACTCATTATAAATGACAGACTTTGAGAAATTATTTGTGTAACACAATATAGAAATATATTACCATTAATAATCTAAATATTATAGATAAGAGTGATACTTTGGCTTTTATTATACAAATAAATTTGTCTCACTTCTTTATTTCACTTTGTATGCAGAGACCAGCTTACTTTTTATGTAGTCAGATGGTATAAATTTCATTCTTTTAATCTGGTATTCTAAATCAATAATTTCTGCCTTTTAATAATTTCTTTTTTAATGGTATTGTCTTTCAGAACTGAGGTAAATTTTTTGAAGCTGTTTTATTAAAATCATAAAAGGAAAGAAATAAGTGAATATATAGCAAACATCAATCTATGCAGGACAATTATCAAGAAAATAAATAGAGCTGAATGTGAAGTGATCTTAGAAATCCCTTCATAAACCACAATATTGCCTCATATACATTTAATAGAAACCAATCAATTTTCCCTCATTATTATTTAATGTCCATGCAGTGCAAAAATATATACATGACTCTAAACTAAATGTAATTGTGTCTAAAATCTGATAATATTGGGCTAATTTAGCATCTAATTCGAAGAAGGATTATTACCCACAGATATATAAGTACGATCCTGTCCTAAGATATATATAAGATTGCATCAGATAAGTATACACAGTTAATATAGTGAATTATAATAAATGAATAGTTGCTATTTTTTTGAAATTGATAGACAAGACTTTTATTGGAATGACATAGTTTAGCTTACAAAATTCCATCACCGGTAAAATTTTATGTTGACTTCGTCTGAAAAGGGATTGCAATCATTCAGTTTGTGAGAACTACCCTCTCCCAATGACAAACAAAAGGATTAGGCACTTGAATTAAGCTTAACTTCCAAAAGCTACCTAATATTTTATTAAAGTCTACTCTTAAAAGTGCTTCCACAGAATCGTGACAGTATTTTTACTGGTGAACATGGAAGAGGAAGGAAGCTTCAACAACTTGAAAATACATAGGTGTTTTCCCTTTTTAAATTTAGAGAATGAATAAAAAGTCTACATGTAAAGATATATTGTATTAATCAACTAATAGTGATAGAGGCACAATGTGCCCTGGCGGATTATTCAAGATGCTGAGAATGGCAAACTCTTCAACTTCAGTGACTACTTACATTTATATGAACCAAGAGACCTTGAGAGTTCTTTTTTCTCTTTCTTTTTCTTTTTTTCTTATCAGGGACGTCTCAAGTTAAAGCAGGAAAAGAATCTACTCTTTCAAATTAAGGCTGAGAAGGAGATGTCATGGAGTCCTTCAGAACCAACTGAAACATCTAACACTCTAACACCCTGTATTGTTGATACAAAATTCTCTTTCACTTACTGTGGATAAGTGAGAGGAGAGGGGTTTTGACAGAGGCCTCTTAAAATAGACTCATTAGAAATTCATCAGGGTCAGGTTAACCAGCTAAATGAAAAAAAATAAAATGTTCTAACAATAATGGTGAATACAAATACAGAAATATACTGCTGGTGAAGATTTTTCTTTTAAATACATGCTCAGAGGTTCTGAAACAGAACAGTGTTTCCTATGCCTGGGTGCATTTCTCTTCTTTCTCTGTCAAGTAACATCTCTGTGAAGCTCATCATGTATAGAATTACTTGAATGACTCATTTTAAATATAGTATTCCTCTTTATCACTATCCCCAGCTAATATTCAGAGTTCTAATTCTATGTATTTTTCAAGGTGTGAACCGATATACATTATTATCCTACTTTATAACTGAAGAAACTTTGTTGTATGATTATATATATGTATATATATGGCCAAATGCTGAAATTGACCTCTTTGTAATTAGATCAACCCATCAGCAATTCAAAGAGAAAAACAGTAACAGTAAAGAACAAAACAATGTCAGAAATTTTAAAAATCAATGAAATGATCTGCTCTGTTTGTGAAATTAAAGCCATAAATTTTCTTACTATTTCATGGGAAAAAAATCATCTCATTAAATAATATTTCATTAACTAGCAGCTGAATATGTGGATTTCAAAACAAAATTATTTCTTAATTCACTATTTCTCAACTCAGTAAAAGAGTATAAAAGTAAAGTTTGATTTTAGTCACTAAACTGATTTTTTCTCTCTAGATGTCGCTACCCAAGATGCACTAGATAGAAGACACTAGTTCCTGTATCCTAACATTTAGATAGTGTTTAGATAATGTCTCAACATATATTTTTCGCCCTTTATCTGAGCTCCTCATATTTTACATGGTATAGGCTTCACAGCTCTTTATTCTTTTCAATCGTATCTGAGTCTTTTTTCATTGTGAAAACTGTAGGAGTGGAAAGAGAGTAATCCCATTCCTCCCAATCACAAAGAGGCATGGCTGACACCCCTATAATAAAAAGGTTTCAAAGAGAAAAGCATAACAAACTTATGCGCGCACATGCACATGAAAGTCATATAAAATATGAAAGCTAAAAAAAAAAAGACATGTTTGACAATTAATACCTTCTTCATTGGGAAAAGGGAAGTGGAGGGTCTGTAAATAAGTGAAACAGAGAGCAGACAATGGTTTGTAAATGATTCTCTTTGGGAATTGAATGGGACCTGAGGACAGACAATAGTTTGGGCCAAATTTCTCCTGGGTCCTAGGTGGGTTTTTTGTTGTTGTTGTTTGTTTGTTTGTTTGTTTGCTTGTTTCTTCCTCTGTGATACAAAGTTTTAATCTTCTCTGGTTAATGAAATTTCAGGAAAGGGATGAAGACACTTGTGTTCTTCTTTGGGGTTCTGATTTCTAGGTAGGTAATGGAACTTCAGAAAATAGCCTCATTCTGTGCTTTGGAAGGACAGAGAGAGAGAAGGGGTCGGGGGAGGGTCAGGGAAATCATGAGACTGCTTCCTTAGTTCAGCATGTCAAAGCCATATTTTGAGGTGTCAGTTTCTGAGCCCCAATAGGACTTCATATGCCACTGGAAGCTGCTATGACCTCTAGACCAAGTTGACTTCCAATATTCCTCATGTTATTGGGTCAGTAAGTAGATGGGAGGCCAATTTTGGATCAAAGGAGACGATGGTAAGTGCATATATAGGTACATCCTAAGGAGGGAAAGTCAACACTTTTAAAGAGTTCACACCTGATATCTACAAGGAGAGGTTGCATGTTGAGAGCAAAGGGATTGGTGAGTCTTAGATGGTGATGTGATAGAGAGGTTATAAAGCTTTCATTGGCTGTGAGACACGGGGCAAGTCATTTTCTCTGACTCAGTTGCCTCATCTGTGGTGTGGAAATAATAATAGGACTAAATTAAATTGATTATTGTGAATAATAAATGAAGACAGTTGCTTAATGCTTGTAAAATGCATATCACTATGCTTGGAATATAGTAGGTACCTAATATTTATTACAAGACTGCTTTATCTTAACGCTATATTTAAGTTTGTAATTTTACCTTACTTGTGCAATGCTACCCTGTTAGCACAGTCTTACCTTGCTGTTTCACTTGTCTATGCTTAAGCACTTAAGAGCAGGAAAATAGTAAAATAAAGATTTGTGGCTGTGATTCATCTGAAGGTGCATAGTAACACTTGTAAACTAAATTCAAATAGGTTAATCCAATAAATGCAGCCACCTAAGCACACATCAGTCCTTCCTTTCCTGCAGTTTTCTCTTGTGGAAGGCAAATTTCTCTACATTAGCTCTTGAATTGATTGCCTTTCTTCTCATTGGTTCTTAAATTATTCCCTGGTTTCTCTCTCTCATCAGTGTTTTCCTCTATAAGCTCTTTCCTCTGATCCTGTGAACTTTCCCCATTCCTCCCATTCAAAAAACAAAATTGTGTGTCCCTTCAAGGAAAGGATAGGGTGGGAGTAGAATTATCTGATTATATATTCTCCGGCTAGAGAATATGTATTTTATATATTACATGTATTTTAAAAATGAGTTTCTATTGTTTGTTTTTCTCTACTTCTATTTATCCATTGTACTACAATGAAAGTGCCCCAAACCCGACTGCAAAGATACCCAGTGACCTCCACATCACTAAACTGCAAAGGAAAATGTTCCAGATCTTACTTTACAGGAGGTAACTGCTCCAGTAACAGTTTTCCCACTCTCTCCTTGAAGTGGGAGTTTCCCTTTGAATCTCTTTGGCTTTTATGAGTCCCTCTTCAATTCTGTCCACACCTCTGAGATAGTCTTCCTTGGTGTCCTTTAACCTTGATGAAAAAGGAGTTTGGCAGGATTGGTTTCACAAGACACAGATCATAAAATCACTACTGATGGAACAGGAGGTGGTAACGAAGCTGGCCAGACCAAGACGGCCAATGAAAGTGACCTCTGGTCTTCCTCACTGCTCATCATACACTAATTATAATACACTAACATGCTAAAAGACACTCCTACCAGCACCATGAGAGTTTACAAGTGCCATGGCAACCTCTGGAAACTACACTGTATGGTCTAAAAGAGGAACCCTCAGCTCTGAGAATTCCCCACCCATTTTCCAGAAAACTTATGAATAATCCACCCCTTGTTTAGCATATGGTCAAGAAATAACCATAAATATAGACAGCTAGTAGCCCTTGGGGCTGCTCTGCCTATGAAGTAGCCACTCTTTTATTCCTTTGCTTTCTTAATAAACTCGCTTTCACTGCACTCTGTCAGCTAATTCTTCCTGTGTGTCAAGCCAAGAACCCATATAGCCTCCTGGGCTGAACCCCAGTTTTGGGGTTTGCCCTGTGACATTGCAATCACCTAAGTCTCTGTTCTGTGCCCATTTCTAATTTCAGTTCTACACAATACCTTCTCTGCAATCTCAATCAGACTCACCATTTTAATCATTTTACACAATTGACTCCTAAATCAGAATTGACATCTTTCCATGAGAAGATTTACATTAAGAAACCCAACTAACTTCCTCCTGGGCATCTAAAGGTGAAGCCATCTACCTCAAGGCTGCTGCTGCTGCTGCTTCTTTTCCACTGCTGCTACTGCTGCTGCTTCTGCTGCTGCTGCTGCTTCTGCTTCTGCTGCTTCTTCTTCTTCTTCTTCTTCTTCTTCTTCTTCTTCTTCTTCTTCTTCTTCTTCTTCTTCTTCTTCTTCTTCTTCTTCTTCTTCTTCTTTTTCTTCTCCTCCGCCTCCTCCTCCTCCTCCTTCTTCTTCTTCTTCTCCTTCTTCTTCTTCTTCTTCTTCTTCTTCTTCTTCTTCTTCTTCTTCTTCTTCTTCTTCTTCTTCTTCTTCTTCTTCTTCTTCTCCTTCTCCTTCTCCTTCTCCTTCTCCTTCTCCTTCTCCTTCTCCTTCTCCTTCTCCTTCTCCTTCTCCTTCTCCTTCTCCTTCTCCTTCTCCTTCTCCTTCTTCTTCTTCTTCTTCTTCTTCTTCTTCTTCTTCTTCTTCTTCTTCTTCTTCTTCTTCTTCTTCTTCTTCTTCCTCTTTGTTTAGAGCAATGGCAATGGTGTCAACTAAGGAGAATATAAAAACCCCAAACCTCTCTGCTTTGCTATAAAATCAGTCTATACAATTATGTGGACTTTTTATTTTATTTTTGATATTTTAAATATGTATTAACTATGTTCTTGTTGGGGTTCAGAAAAAAAAAAATAAAAGATACTGCAAAGTGTGGTGCCTTGACATGCTGAGCACTTTGAACTAAAGAAGTAGCCTTAGTGCCAAGGTGTCTCTGACCTTCTCCCACCCTCCTATCTCTCACTCTCTGTCTTTCCCAAAGCACAGAGAAAGGCTTTCTCTAAAGTTCCCTCATCTGACTAAGGGAAATTTCTCCAGAAGGAATGCAGTTATCTTAAGCTCCCTCCCACTCCCATAATCTCATCAAATGAGGAAGATTAATTGCAAGAAAGAAGACTAGAGTTGACACCATCCAAAGATCCCAGAGGATCTTTTTCTGAGGCCGTTGTCTGCTACTCCTGCCCATTAACCTCCACTAAAAATCATTTGCTCTTCTTCTAAAAGTGCCTGCAGCCCTCCACTTCCCTATTCCCTGTGAAGAAGGCTCTATTAGCTTTTGAATCTCATTGGGTTATTGGGTACTCACGATGATGTCCCCATGCAGGTGCTAAGTTTTTATGCCTTTTTTCCTGTTAACCTGTCTATTGTGAATTTATTTCAGCAGACTCAATCATCGAAACTTCAGAGGGCAGAAGAAAGGGTCCCTTCATCTGGCTGTCCTTTTGTGTTCATGTCTACAACCACTACCTTACTTAGATCTCAGTCATCTTATACCTGCTCTTTACAATATCCTACACACCAGTATCTTTGGCATCAATTTTACTTCATTAAGATTTGCCTTTCTCATTGGTATAATCTATTCAAAATGCATGTCTGTATGTACTATGACATATGTATGTGTATGTATGTATGCATTTCCCTTAAGCTACGGAGTAAGATTTCAATTCCTTAGCATGACATTCTTGGCCCTTTGCTACCAGACCATTGCTCATGACTTCATTCCATTGCCTGCCTGGAATTTCTACTCACAAGTCTAAATTCCAGAAATTCTGACCAACTTATTTTTCCCTGTAAACATTATGCTGTTTCCAAACTCTGTGTTTTGTCCCAGCTATTCTTTCTTTCTGGAATATTCTTTCCTCATTTTCTTTACCTTAATAAAACCTATTCCCTCTTTAGTGCTCACTTCAAAAGTTACTTCAGGAGATGGTTCCCTGCCCTCCCACTCTACATATCCCGAGTTAGATTATTTTCTATGCTTTCATAGCACTCAGTGGAAGCTACAATCAGAATTACTGGATTATCAGTGACTATCTAATTATTTCTTACAAGGATATTGAGAGTGGAAACATTACTTTCTACTGTATATACTGTGAGTTTTCATTGATTAGTTTCAGTGTAAATAATTATTGAGGTCATGTGAATTCTAGCCAGATAAAGCTTATTTGACTTGTCATAAAACAGTTATCTCAGAGTAAAAGTTGTGTGTCTCCAAAAAATACAGCATACATAAATCACTGTGAATATTATTTTCCAACTTAAAAAAATATTCTTTGTCTCTTCCCATGAATTTTTTTCCTATGTAGTAAGAACAATATACTGATTAGGTAATTCTAAGATTGTTTATGACCTTGTAAGGGTATATGGAATAAATTAGACTGTTTTTGAGCACCACAAATCTTTCTCCAATAAAAAATACTCAATGGCTGAAAAATTCTAATCCCCCAGCTGCACTCGTCTGGCCAGAATGAACTGTCAGTGACTGAATGAAGTTTCTGTCCAACTGGTCACAGTCTGAAATGCCAGCTTGGAAATTAAAAGAAGGGGTTTGTTAAATGGGACAGATTTCTGTTCTATAAATGCAATAGAGTACAAATGCAAGGGTTAAAAATAAACTTCTAAAAGTTTATAGCTAACGGAGATGTCCTGATATAAAAATGCTAGGGGCAAACAACTTGAGAAAGAAAAAATAAATAAAAAATAAAAAGAGACTATAAATATATTGTGTGGAAGTAGTAGAGATCGCCAAACACAGAATTACTTTAGAAATTCTCTGGAGCATATTAAGTTTGTTTAAATATACAGTAATCCTATATGTCCTTAAAAGGTTGGTAGTTGTCATTAGCAACAGTGCAAAGGGATGCCATTAGAAGTTTGTTTCCCTACTTGAATTCAGTAAAGGGTATTCTTTTAAAGTCAATAAACTATGGTTTATTTTTTTTTTTAAAGTCTTGTTTGTTACAGTGGGCTCGGAAAATGCGACTAGAAACATGAAATGTCATGCTGATAATGTGTAAAGTAATAGAAACATCATTATTTAATACAAATTTCAGTTTCTAAAATATGATGAGGAATATATAAAAAATTCAGCAACTTGTTTCCCATAGCTATATCTGGAGATGAAAAGACATTTTTATACACATGTACATTTTAAGATTTACAGAAAATGAATTTGCATATTTAAATTAAGAATGAGGTAATTAGTTTTAAGAAATTAGTCTGAGAAAGCAGGAAATTCACTTAAAAACATGCTTATCAAACTCTTCATAGAACTGTAGATTTGGGAGTCCAATCTTCCTACTCATGCTTAAATCTCTTTTATAAAACAATAATGCTCACAGGCTTCAAGAGCCCTACTGGGAATCTCAGGCTGCCCTCCCAAACCTCACCTTCACCCCACTTACATTTTCAAGGTTCATTATTTTGCTGTGTAATTTGTCAATATTCGGTCTATGTTAATCCTTTCTCATCCTTTCACTATTATGAACTCACATTCTGTTGCATAGGGAAAAAGGCCCCAGAGCCAGTAAATGAAGGTAGGAGTAGGGAAAAGCACAGATATTCAGGGAGAAGTTTGGAATGCTACCGTGGAAGTTTCTAGAATCACTGTCACCCTTGGTGCCTGCATTTAATCTGTGAAACAGTTCTCTCCACTGGTTTCTGCACATGTCTCCTCTCCCCACTGAGGCTGCTGCTTCTAACCTTACATTTAGTTTCCCTCTTCCCAGGCCCTCCCCGTCTCTACCCACCCACCCCTAACTTGACATTTTGTTTACTCTTACTTTTTCTCTTCTCCTTTTATTTTAAAAGTACTGTTGACCCTCAAACAACATGGATATGAACTGTGTAGGTTCACTTATATACAAATATGTTTCAATAAAAGTTATGCTAAGTGTGCCCACTTCTTCTGCCTCTCCCTTCACCTCCTCCACCTCTCCCACCTCTGCCACACCTGAGTCAGCAAGACCAGCTCTTCTTCTTCTTCCTCCTTGTTAGCCTACTCAATGTGAAGACAATAAGGATGAAGACCTTTATGATGCTCCACTTTCAAGTAATGAATAGTAAATATATTTACTCTTTCTTGTGATTTCCTTAATAATATTTTCTTTTCTATAGGTTATAGTAGTAATACAGTATACATAATACATATAACATACAAAATATGTGTTGACTGTTTATGTTATTGGTAAGGCTTCTGGTCAACAGTAGACTATTAGTGGTTTCGTTTGGTGGAATCAAAAGTTATACTCAGATTTTTGGCTGTGTGTGGGGTTGGCGGCCCTAACACCTGCATCGTTCAAGGGTCAACTGTAATAATTTTCAAAAATTGGCTTAGAACAGAAGGAAAAGAAACCTGCACTGATACTCTCTCCTCTGGCTCCTAAACCATAGCTTATAAATTAATGAGGTAGCATATAGAATCATTTTTTCCTACCTTTAAAGGTACATGATTTATCATTCATTGTTTAATTCTTTCATTGCTCAAGTTCAATTTTTAAATATCTGTTGTCAATGCTAAATGATGCGAATTTCATACCAATTTTGTAATTGTTTATTTCTTTATGGTATGAGGCTGTTGTGATCCTGCCTGGAGAATAATTATGACATTGAAGAAGTTATGCTTTGACATACCTAAACCTCCTTACAGTATCCTTTCTTTTTGCTGTCTCACTGTCATGTCCGAGCCCCAAAAAGCTCATAAAGAATGCTAAATGCAGCTTTACTCAGACTCACTTTTTCTTCAACCCTGGTACTGGTTGCGTAGGCTCTCAACACTAGTCTCCCATGAGTACCTGAACTTTCCTCCAACCTCCTCCCAAAACTGCCCTCTATCTTGTTTTCATTTATTTCACAAAAATTTCGCAGGGCAGAATGTCCAGAAGATGCTATTTTTCCTATTTGTGTATTTTTAAAAGTATATAAAGTTTGAGCCAAGGAAAGACACACAAATGACAGAATTTAAGGCAATTTCAGATGGGCAGGGGTGATGAGGGTGAAGCGGGGATAGAAAATTTGGGGTAGAGAAGTCTTTTCTGAACTAATTTCCCACCTAAGGTTTAAGATACATGTTTAGGGGGCATGTAGTGTGTGAAGACTCTAGTATCAGATAAACATGAGCTACCTAAAGTAGGTCATAAGTCTTCACTAACCAGCCTTTGGGAACTCATTGCATTTGCAAGTCTTGCTTGCCTTTAACTTTCTTAAGTCTCTGTTACCCTCTAAAGTATGGATCTTTTACTGGTTTATGCATTTGTCTGTCTCCTGGCATTTCTCAAGTTATAATTTTTACTTTTTTGTACATGTAGAGCCTGGAAGATGATACAATATCTTCATAAACTACATAGCCATTCTGTTCTTTCTGAAGTAAACCTTTTTCAATTTTTCATTTTTAAAACAGGGTCTTTCTTGTTGCCCAAGGCAGAGTGCAGCAACATCATCATGGCTCACAGCAGCCTCAAACTCCTGGGCTCAAGTGATTCCCCTGCCTCAGCCTCCCAAGTAGCTGGGACCACAAGTGCATGCCACCACGTCTAGCTAATTTTTTGTAGTGATGTGGTCGCACCATGTTGCCCAGGCTTTTTCTTTTTCTTTTTTTTTCTTAGTGAGACAAAAAGGGTCCCAGTCTCTATCTGCAATATTATGTATTATCATTTCATGAGGAATAAATATGCAGTAAACTATAGAAATTCATAAATTTTCTGTCTCTACAGACAAAAAGGAAACTTTGGCAGAGTTATACCCAAAGTTTAGTGTATCCAGATCATTTTTGCCTTTTAGTAAACATTGAAAAGTTGTTAAGAGATCTATTGCTGTGGTGCAGTCCTTTTTCATATTTTACAAAATTCTAAATTACAGTTTCTTTGCTACTGTATTGTCCCAAAGCTCCACTTTTCTCTCTTTCTTATTCCTCTAGACAACTGTCATTCACTACTGCTTTCTTTTCAGTATTTCACTTACGTTCTAATTTGCTTTGGACTCTGTTTCTTCTTTGTTAGAAGAATGCTTGAGGCTTCAAATCCTCTATAAATTGTAGAAAATGGAAAATATTTATTTTTCATTTAATAAAGCATATATTACAGTTTATATTAAGATATCTGTCTCATCTAATAATAAAACATTTTCAGATCATCTTTGTATCATTGTCCACATTATGTTCTTCAGTTACGTCAAGTCTGTTAGATGCATGTTATAATCCTCTCTTTTTACAAATAAAGAAACTTGGGGCTCTAAGACATTGCAACCTGAGTAACATCACACCCTGTGACGAGTGAGAACAAGAACTGAGGGCTCCCGATTCTCTGTATTGTGTTCCCCCAGTGAGTGAGCCTAGGCTGGGAGCAGTAATCAAGCACTGTTTCTATCTGCTTTGAAAATAAATTTTGGACAAAATGTTTATCATCATAATCAATACATGCATATCAGATTTTCTCTTACTTAAGGAAAATCATCAGAAAGGTGAGGCTAATATTCTATCTTGGTTTATAAGTGACAAGCTATTTCTCAGTAGACCTTAAAAATTACCATACACAGAAAGAAAAATGCCACATGTTCGCACTTACATTTGGAACCTAAAAAGTTCAACACCGAGAAGCAGAGAATAGAATGGTTGCTACCAAAAGACTGAGGTCTGGGTGGAAGGAGGGAGGTTTGTGGAGATATTGGTCAAAGGATAAAAAATTTTAGTTAGGCAGGAGTAATAAGTTGAAGAGATCCACTGGATATTATGGGGACGATAGTTAATAATAATGTATTGTACTCTTGAAAACTGGTAAGAGAGTAGATTTTGAGTGTTCTCACCACGAAAAAAAAAGATAAGTATGTGAGGTAATGCATATGTTAATTCACTTGATTTATTAAATAGCTATTCCATAATATATACATATTTAAAGATATCACATTATACTCCATAAATATATACAATTTTTGTCAATTAAAAATAATAATTAAAAAGACACAAAATGCGTTACTCTTCCATTGACAGTTGATGTTGAACATTTTTACATCTGTAACAGTGAATTCTGCTGCATCTATTTTTTAAAAAATAGGAAGTGACATATTTTAAATTCAATAATTTTAGAGTAGACATGCCCTTATTCTCTCAGTTAAAGCTCTTAATTCTCTATCCATCATAAATTTCATTCTATACAACAAGCTCACTCAAACCTAAGGGCCTTTGTCCTTGGTATTGCTCCAACTGAAATTCTTTTTTCATAGATTTTGTGGCTCTGTTTTGTCATTAAGTACTCAACTTAGTTGTCAACTGTCATCTCAGAGAACTCTTTCTTGAAAAACTATCTAAAATATTTTCCCACTTTTGATTATACTTTATCAATCACATCATCGTTTTGTAGCATTTATCAATATCACAAATTAACTTATTCATTATTTGTTTGTTGTTTACTTTTCTTCCCTTTCCAGAGTGGAATCTTCATGAGAGAAGAGGCTTGTCTTTTGTTCAATACTTCTTTTTTTATTTTATAAATAAATTAGAATTAGAATTTGTTCTTATTTTATAAATGTCTTTCATCTCTTGCTCTCATCTCTAGTACTTAGAAGAATGTGACTCCCTCTTCATCAATTCTTCAATTAGATGAATTTAATTCAATTCTAACAAATGAATTAATAAATCTAGGACAGATGTTTCTTTTGTAGATTCACAAAAGTTGACAGTCTAGCCACTGTTTGAGATAGGAATTCAAAAATGCTGGATACATTTTTGAACAGTGTTAATTGTTACGTTTGTTTAAACGTTTATGAAAATCTGCCTTCCCTAATTTTTGTTCATTCTCTGGCAGAAGTCAGCTTTCCTTTTATACACTGAATACATCTAATCTCTCTTCCATCACTTGAAATAATGAATGTCAGTTTCTTTGTCCTTTCTGTGCCTCCTTCTTTCAGAGTCAACTTTTTCACTCTCTTTTGCCATTACTCATATTCATAGTTTTCAAATGCCCATTGCACTTGCCCCACCCCTCCCTGCTTTCTTTGGCCAGCCTTTACTTAGCCAACGTTTCTCTTCAAACATACTAGGTGTGAGAAGGCCCTTTCCTCCCTCATCCAGGAGGGTTGGAGTAGAAGTATAGTCATGGGGTTTTAGAGTCCATCAGATTCAGGTTCAAATTTTCCTTTTACTTATTAGTTGACTCCATTAGGTATGTAAACTCTCTAATCCTCACGTTTCCCATCTGTAAATGAGAATCATAAGAGGAAAATTGTAATTATGTATATAGACCACTTGTTTGGGTTTCATCAAAATGCCTGCCCTCGCCTGCCCAGCCTTCCCTCCACCCCTGATGATTTCTGATTCAATCAATACATTGATACAGGTATAAACCAGGAATAAAAATATCAACTTAATTGCAGGTAAAACTGTACTAGAGAGCACAGTTTGTGCTGTTGCTAAAATTGGCCTCCTAATACTTCTTTCACTTGTTTAGATGGTGAATGAATGGTCAACTAATTCCTCTGATTATTTTATACCATAACTGCTCTTAAATGAAGTTTCTCTAACTTTTTGTCTTTCATCTATTAATTAGACAAATAATTTTATAAATCCAGTATAAGATTCTATGCATATTATATTTCCTTTGAAAAATATAGTCCCATTATTCCAGCCTATTGATCTTTTTGAATTAGTCTTTGATAAGTAAATTAATTAGGTATCCCACCAGGATTTTTGTCACCTCTGAATTTGGTAAACTTACTTTCCAAGTTTCCTTTTATGCCACTTAATATAAATGTTGATGAAGGCATGATTAATAATATAATCACGTGGCACATAATTAGAGGCTTTGCTATATGTGGACTTCTTGAGTAAGGTTGAAACTATGACCAATTCTGCTTTCATCTTAGCCATGTTCCCTCACCCTGTAAAGCAAGGATATTGTTGGAGATATTATCAGATCCCCATTTTAAAATATATTCTGCCGTGTCTGGAACATTGTTTTTTTATGCCAGTACAGTAACCTTATTTTTTCCAATTTCATTTTTTTATGTTTAGTACACACGTAGAAGAATCCCCTAACCACATCTTTTTCTAAATGCTCAAGAATAATTCTGGAACTTTGTAGGGATTCTATATTAAGCCAATTTGTAGACCAGAAATCTTTCCTTTGAACTATGTAACACTCGCCCATGGGACTCTTTCACTCGATTCCTCAAAGATAACCAGAAATAGAATAGCAATCACATTTTCAAAGTTTTCTCCATATCCTAAGAAGTAATTTGTATGGGTCTAGAGACTCAACCTCATTAAAAGGTTGGGTGTTTACCTATTATCATTTTCCGTATCTTGGGCTCCAATTTCCTTTTAACCGTGTCTGTTCTACACTTTCCGTTGCAACAATTATTCCCTTGATAGCCTGTCTGGAAAAAAATAATTCTGCTTTTTGTTAGTATTTAACCATCTGCCCCAAGCAATGGGGCCAAACCTTTCTTTCTTTTTATCTTCAGCATCTTAACATGTAGATAAAAAAATTTCTGTTAATTATCCCTCACTTTAACAAACTATTTTCTATTTGTCTTTGACTTTGTTGACACTAGTCTTAAGATTTGTGCTACTCTTGTATTTATTTATTCTAGGGTAGATTCATTTCTTCCTATACCGTCCATAACCATCCACCACACGGAACCAAACCAAGCCAAACAAAACAAAACCAGAAACATTTTTTAGAATATTTGCGGTATTTCAAATTGCTTTTCTGGTGGATGTTCGTGATTAAATTGATATTATTTTATTTTTATTTTGTCAACTTTCTGTCCCTACCACGTCATGCTTCCTTTCAGAATCTGTGGAAATGGGCTTATATTAATAACTTTTTGATTTTAACATTAATTCTTATAAAACCTTAACATAAGTCATATTGCATTTAGTACTGGCTCATCACTGTTTTAAATTCTAAGATATTATGGTCATTTTTTCATTTCCTTTGCAAGAATTAAGTCCATAGTACAATTCACACTGGTGATTTCCTCAACCTTGTAAAAGAGCAAGTTGTTAGAAAAGAAAGTTAATAATTTATAAAATATCAAAATGAATAAGAGATCTGTTAATTATTGAGCATATATACATGGTATAATGGTATGCAGGCATTAAAAGATTTATGAAAATGTATAAATAATATGGTAAAATCTAATGAATGAAAATTACATCAAATGATATACTTGAAACAGGGAAAGGCACCAAAATGTTTATTGGGTTCATTTATATTGGGATGAGAGATCAGGAGTGATTTACATACTCTTGTCTGTACTATCATATTATTACTTGCTTTTTTTATTACTACAGAACCAGTGAAATAAATATATTATCATTGTAAATTATACAAATTAAAGTATGAAAATCACTTTATTACAATCACCCCTTACTCTCAAATCAATTAATGCCAACATAGGTAACTGTGATTAACATATTAAGAATACAATTTTAAATGAACCTTTCAGTTTTGCCTATACATGTTGCTATACTGAAGTTTTTCTAACATCTCTTTTGTCACATTTGGTGATTTATATTTTCCTGACTATATCACCGTTGATGACTAATTATTTTTGTGCATGGATGCTGTCTCTCTCTCTCCTTTCTGTCCCTGTCTCTCCATCTCTCTCTTTTCCTTCCACTGTCCCTGCCTTTTTCTTTGTCTCTGTCTTCATTCATCCATGTTTTTCTCTCTCAGAGATACTGACCAATAGACAGATAGATAGACAGATAGATGACACACAATACCAATGTTCCACTTTTTCTACCAAATATTTATTGTTTGTACACCGTGTGAAATGTTGGGGCCGTATTCTAATGATGTGACTTAAGCCTCTCAAAACATATCTGGGTGGTACATGTGTATGTTATTATTAACATGTTACAATTTTAAGTGTCCTGAGCTTATTATCCATACTCTCTGAGAAGCAAGCACTTAAGTATGTGAAGCTGTAACAATTATTCTGGTTCTCTATCTTGCATTCTTATTGTAATTTCTACACTTATCAACCCTTTCTCCTTCTCTTCTTTTCCTTCTATTCTTCCTCCTTCTTCTCCGGGTTAAAATCTGCCATTGTTTATGCCACTTTAGCTAAAAATTTCATTTAGATATTTTTCTTCTTCCTCAATTTTCATTTTAGATACTTTGATCAGACTGGTTATCCCCCCTTAAACATGCTTTATATCCTTAGAAGATACATTTTATTTGAAAGGAAATTATTCTTCAATCTTGAGTATTTTTCAAAAACTAGTCTTCATAATGTCAATATCAAATAAAAATATAAAGGCAAATCTCCAAGCAAAAGGTTTTGTTTGGAAATATACAAAAAATAAAATTGTAATTCGGGACATATGCACAGACTGTGGTGGCTTTTGAAATGTCTGAAGAACAAAGAAGAAGGTAAAGGTTTTACAGGGAAAGAGAAAAGATAGATGAGTTGTTTTGAAAGAAATCTCATTGGCATTTGAGACATTATGCCAGGGTTGGCGAGCAGCAGCAGGTACTAGTAAAATTAGTCTCAAAATCATTCTTGAAGTGGGCATTTGTGATCTCAGTGTTTTGTTTTCTTTTGTTTTGTTTTGTTTTTCCTGCCTAGGTCTCTGGACTCTAATTTAGTCGGGTGTGAAAGGATTGACCTCAATTTGTTAAATTAATTTTCAGAGTACCAATGGACTGCCTTGGATAGCAACCCAAGCTCTCGTAAAAAATGATTTTTTTTTTAAATTTATTTATTATTATTATACTTTAAGTTCTAGGGTACATGTGCATAACGTGCAGGTTTGTTACATATGTATACTTGTGCCATGTTGGTGTGCTGCACCCATCAACTCGTCAGCACCCATCAACTCGTCATTTACATCAGGTATAACTCCCAATGCAATCCCTCCCCCCGCCCCCTCCCCATGATAGGCCCCGGTGTGTGATGTTCCCCTTCCCGAGTCCAAGTGATCTCATTGTTCAGTTCCCACCTATGAGTGAGAACATGCGGTGTTTGGTTTTCTGTTCTTGTGATAGTTTGCTAAGAATGATGGTTTCCAGCTGCATCCATGTCCCTACAAAGGACACAAACTCATCCTTTTTGATGGCTGCATAGTATTCCATGGTGTATATGTGCCACATTTTCTTAATCCAGTCTGTCACTGATGGACATTTGGGTTGATTCCAAGTCTTTGCTATTGTGAATAGTGCTGCAATAAACATACGTGTGCATGTGTCTTTATAGCAGCATAATTTATAATCCTTTGGGTATATACCCAGTAATGGGATGGCTGGGTCATATGGTACATCTAGTTCTAGATCCTTGAGGAATCGCCATACTGTTTTCCATAATGGTTGAACTAGTTTACAATCCCACCAACAGTGTCAAAGTGTTCCTATTTCTCCACATCCTCTCCAGCACCTGTTGTTTCCTGACTTTTTAATGATCGCCATTCTAACTGGTGTGAGATGGTATCTCATTGTGGTTTTGATTTGCATTTCTCTGATGGCCAGTGATGATGAGCATTTTTTCATGTGTCTGTTGGCTGTATGAATGTCTTCTTTTGAGAAATGTCTGTTCATATCCTTTGCCCACTTTTTGATGGGGTTGTTTGTTTTTTTCTTGTAAATTTGTTTGAGTTCTTTGTAGGTTCTGGATATTAGCCCTTTGTCAGATGAGTAGATTGCAAAAATTTTCTCCCATTCTGTAGGTTGCCTGTTCACTCTGATGGTAGTTTCTTTTGCTAAAAAATGATTTTTAGGCTTACCTCACGACAACTGAGCATTCATTGTTGGTGACAAGGCTCAGGGATCTGTATTTTAACAAGTTTTCCAGGTGATTATTGTGTCTAGCAGAGTTTGAAATTCACTCAGCAAACTTTGTTACAGAAAACTAAGTTTGCTCTGTTGCACCATTTAGAAAACCAACTTGTTTGCTTCCTTTTCTTCTTCTCCCCTTCCCTCTCTTCCTTTGCTTCTTCTTTTCTTCTTTCTCTTCCTCCTCTTCCTCTTCCTCCTCTTCTCCTTTTTCTTTTTTTTTTTTTGTGGCGGGGAGGGTGGGGGTTTACTTCTTACAACACGCTTTCATATCCACACCACAAACTTGGGATAAAGTGGATATAAGAAAAATACCAGGCCCAGAACTGTCTATTGAGGATTCCACAGACAGTAGAAACATATTCCAGTCTTCTTATCATGTAATTACTTGTTTTCTTGTGAATTTGTTGACTTTGTTAAGACATGAAATACTCCATTGTGTGTCAAAACGTGTTCTAAAAGATTATCTTCCTCCTATTAGTAATTTCATATTCTTCAGGGAGCAACTTTCATTGGATTCAGTATTACTTAAATTCTTTTCTTGGTATTTTTTTCTATTTCAGTTCCAGGAATTATGTTAATTTTAGGTTATTTGTCTATTGTGTTACTGATTTTAGGTAACTTTAAAAACAATTTCATGGAGAAAAACACAAAATATAAAAGTTCATCTATACTATAACTATGTAAAACAAGTAAAAGGAAAAGTACACAGAAAAAAAAAACAGGATACATTAATATATCAACAATAGCTATCTCTCACTGTGGGTACCATTGATTTTTTTTTCTTCTTTCTCCTACTTTTCTGTATTTTCATTTATTCTTTACTGAAGAAATTATTATTAGATGAAGAAATAAACTTCACTGTTTTAGACAACATCTACATTTCAGAATTAAAATTAGGAAAAAAAATCTGTTTTTTTCTTAAACCTGTAAAGGTGATAGAAGTAGTAGCCTACATTTAGAAATTGAAAAATTTCTAGCATTTAGAAAAAAATTAGGTGTCAATCTTCATGCACAATTGTTAATCAAGCAATTCATCATTATTATGGATTATTTGAACAATCAAGAGAACTAGAAAAAAAATCACTCCAGCTAATCCACAAAAGTAATGAGAACTAATTATACTTTTCTAATTCCTGTTTTATGGATAGATTCTTCATATTTGATTTAATTTGACATCTAGTTTTTAAAATTTAATATTACAGAAAACATTTCTTCATATTATAATGAATTTTTTGTAAATATATTTTAGTGATTGCCTACCAAGTCTTCTGAGTGTCTATGCCATAGATTACACAGTTATCTCCTCCTGTGAATATTTATTTTTTTTTCAGTTTTTATATTGTAAATAATGCAAAACAATCCCCAAACCGCCTAAACCCTTTGTACTATGACCAGTATAACCTTATTTCTCCCTCTCGCTTTTCCTCCTTTTCTCCCTTTCTTTTCCTTTTTATCTTTTTTCTTAATATAGATTATTTTCGTAAGCTACTTTTTGAGAAGTTTCATTACTGGGTCTGTTAAGGTATGTCCCTGGCCAACAGACAAAATGGACTCCCCATGGCTAAGTGAGGTGATCAAAGTTGAAACAGAATCAGGCAGCCATGGCTCAGTGAGGGACCGGTCACACACTGTGTTCTTGGAAAGATATTTTAAAAATATCACAGGATGTCCCTTCCTACAACAGGCCAAAACAGTTCCTGTTGTTGCTGCCAAGATTAACTGTAGCAAGGAACCCCGATCTCACCCCAGTGCTATTTGAAATAAACATCTGACAGATTCTTCTGGTTTGGGTCTTGGAAACCACCCAATCAGAGCTTGGCTATTTTGACCAATCAGAATGAAACAAATTTGAGTCCTTTATTTGCATAAACAGACCTGATTGGGAGCTTTTCCTATTTAAGCCTTTGTTCTCAGGAAAGCAGACTTTCACTTGTATTGGAAGTTGTGCCTCCCCAATCAATGGATTGTTTTTATGGAAAATAAAGCCTTTCTTTTTTCTCCATGGATCTCATGGTCTTTTATCAACAGGTCAAAGGGAATTAATATTTTTTAAAAGCTCCTAATACATACTGCCAATTGTTTTTTCACAAGGAGTTTAAAAGTTTACACTCCTAACAGTAGCATGTAAGAGGATCTGGGAACTTTAAAAATTTTGATATTGGAGATTCTTGACAATAGCAAAGACAAAGTAAAGATGTTTCCTGAGAACAGTAAGGATAATATTGGAGATTCTTTTGCTATGTTCTTTCTGAGCATGTAATCATACTGACTGGTAACTTGTCACAGATGAGCCAAAGCAGATATTTTCTTTTATATAAAATCTGAAAAGTTGCCTTTTTGGAGATATTTGCTGGTAAATAGCTTAACCTAATAGCTCTAATAAAAAATGCTGGTCTCATCCCTTGGAGACATTTTCGATAACAAATCCAACTCACCAGATTTCTAGGATGCATTTGATGTCAGATTAGGGTGTGTATGTATGTGTGTGTACAGAGAGTGTACTTTATGGCCAACATGGTAGCCTGGGCTAAATTTTATATAGCAATAATCAAAGCACAATTTTAAATTAGACACAGACCTCCTCAATTACATGGTACCAGAATGCAAACTTGGCTGAATGGATCTGTAGCGATATACACAAAATTTTGCAAACAGAATGAGAACTGTTTAATTTTATTCCCAATAATAAATGAAAGTTGTATTTTTTTAATGCTTTGTGTTCTAGTACTAAATAATCCAAAAATCTTAAATCTCAAAAATGTTTAGGGTGGTTTCTTCTCAGTGTAAAAATTTCTTTCATGCTAGTTTTTCTGGCATCAGACAGCATTCTATGCCATGACAACATTCAGATTTCTAGGTATAGTTCACTCAGATCTGTCTCTTCTTCTATGAAATATTAAATCAGCAGCTAAGCTTGTTTTGCCATGTAGAATAATGGTGGTTATAACAAGTTAGTTTGCATTTGTATGTACACGTCTTTGGATGGACATTCAACCTTCACAACAGCATCATAGATAAGGCAAGTGAGGCTAGATAATACCACCCCTTGACCACCTTCATTATCTTATAACAGGAATCTAAAGCTGAGAGGCCTCAAGTGACTTTCAGATCATAAAACAGAACAAATGACATGAACAAGGTAGGTCTTCTGACCACTAATACAGGATCTTTTCCCTTTACCACAGATAGATAGAAGCCAGCATTAATCCTTGGTAAACAACGTTCTAACCCAATAATACAGTTTACCAAAATCATTCAAAGTTGAGGAAGTGAGGTGTTTTTATAATATTAAGAAGATACATTTTATGGTCAAGCAGAACTAAATTTGAATTTCACTACCAAGAAGCATAAGAACTTTGGGTAAATTCCTTAACCTGTCTAAACAAGTGTTCTTGTTACAAATTTAGTATAAAATAAGTTGATAGATATAAAGCTGTAAAATAGTGTTTGGCACATAGCACAAGCTCGATAAGCACATGCCCTTACTTCTTTATATTACATTTATTATTTTAACATTATATTTTACTTATTATTAAAAGGGTAATCTAAAACTAGTTTATATAAATTTTACTGTGAAATATATTAATATTAATGTATTACATTTTACCTGATATTTATGTTAGATTGTCTGTGTTTTAAAAATTACTACTTAGCCTTACATTTTATTTTCTAATAAAATGTGAATGTATATCATCAGATTATTTATATTGTAAAAATGTAGAGAAATCTTTGTACCTCAGACTCTCAGTCACTATGTTAGTGTTACCTGTAGCAAATGTTTTATGAGACTATTACAATAGATGGCCTTAGCCAATCTTTGTTGTCTTCGGAGACCACAGCAAAACAGATGAGGATTAATATTTTGTTGAAGAGGGTGCTGGTAGTGTAGTGATACATAGGAATTAACAAACTCTGGGACAAAGAGGCTGAAAATGTCTAAGGATAAAAAAATCTCAACTATATACTGGGATTCAGAGCTAGTCAATGTGAGTGGCAAGTTATCTTCCATATCTGCATGAACGTGATGTTTATAGGGAAGGAGACGAAAGAGGTCAAGTACATTTAAAATTCAAGGGATTATAAACTTTAGACCTAAAAATCTTTACATTCCCAGTCTTTTAGTCTATTAATTACAAGTGATGAACTTTGAAAAGAATTAAGCCAATTAACTCCTGTGGTGCCAATCTAAAAAGCTTTAGAGAGTAGCTGGTAGCTCTGGAAGAATTTAGAAAACATTTTAATCAATTCTTAGATTATCCAAGATTTTATTTTTTATTTTTTTATGCCATATGAGACATCACAATAAAAGCACCTCTTATTTCTTAAGTTCTTCGTCTCCTATGTCTGCATATTACACCACCAAAGAAAGCATTTTCTATTAATAGCATTCAACTAGCTTCTATTTCAAAGGTCATAAAGTAATAATTGAGAATTTAACTTCGATTGGACAAAAAGCGAAGGAAATGAATTGCTATCTCTATCACCATAAATCTACAGAGCTACAGAGCTGTTAGCCACTTTCTGTGTCACGTGTCAAACATGAATTGTTCACAGGTGGCTAGAGTGAACATTTGATTCTTGGTTCCCTCAATAAGCAAACAGTGTTGCAGTTTTTTTCTCAAGTCTACCTGTTCCCGTAGGATACTATTTGGCTTCTGTATAAATTTCTTGAAGGTGATCAAATGACTGATACACAAATTTAAAACATCTCTTAGTGTAAGTTTTATAAGTCTGTTGCAACAGGTCCCAAGGCATACATAATATTTCTTTTTTTTGTCATATGTCACTCAAAATGGAAAACCAAAATCATACATGATTTATAGTCTAAGAATTGCTCCTTTTTACAGTGGTTCTCAAACAAGCCTGAATTTAGAATCACCTTTGCTAGAAAGTAAAATGTCCTTCACTCTAGATTCAGAGCCATTAATTCTTGAATGGGACCAAGAATTTGGACTTTAACAAGCAGCTCAGGGATGTTTTGATTGGATGAGTTTCAGCCATGTCTTTCGTTGACAGCATTCAAGTGTGGAAAGTCGACAGTTGATGACAGTCAGTCACTTACTTTTTTAGGTCCCAGGACAAACCACTGAGCCCCTGAGCTCAGACCTGCTCACACCACTTTTGGTGATGCAGACAGTTGAAACCATCAGTTAAAACCTGCTAAGCTTATGGAAAATAACACCAACATGTTATGGCCTCCTTCTGTTTTTGCCTAAGAAAACCAACAAGCTCTGAAGCAATTCCTTTCAAATGTATATGGGGTTCTTGTTGCATTAGGAAATGCATGTGCTTTCATCTCAAACATACTTTTGGGTAAAAAAAAAAAAAAAAAAAAAAAAAAAGCCTGATTTTCTACTGTGTTTCTTGTTAAGATATTAAAGCAATATAAATAAAAATTGTGAAATTTCCCAACCAGTAGAACTGCAGACTGAGAGCAGAAGATAGGAATGAGAACAGATGAAAATAAGAGAGATTGTTTTTAGATATTTTTCCACTAAATGTTTGAGAGTAAATTATATTAATATTTACAGCTAACTAAAGACGTTTTTTCTTAACTTACTTTGTGAAAAAGTTGTCAATTTTTTCTACCCAGACTGTATCATTTTCTTTCATCCTTATTTCTCTCCTATTTCTTGTATTCTCACTCTTTTTTCATACTTTCCTTTCCTTTCACAGTTAGACTCCGTTTCCATCTATTCCTTCATCCATTTTTGTCTCCTTGTTCAGTTTATACAATCATATGGCATTCACCAGCTAACCAGCCAGAGACCAACATTCAGTCTGAAGATCATCCTATGTTTATAGGGACATGGTTATAAAACTCTTCAGAAAACCTGATGTTGATGATACTTTCTGTTAACTAATGTTCTCTGGAGTTGCAGTGATTGAATGTAGTTATCGCAGCTCTCCTTTTATCTTCTCTAAGTTCACGTCTGGGTCACTGCAACAGAATTCTCTTCTTAGCTCCTAGCTGTCCATGGGCTTTGTGCCCTCCTCAGAGGCTGCTTTATTGTTGGTGGATGGAGTGGGTGGTGGGTGGTCTGGAGGTATTTTGCACTTAAATTTCTATTCCCATACTTTCCAGTGTCCAGGCAATAACTCTGTCGTCACTCACCTTACTCTTTTCCTCAGCATCTTATTTTTCAGGTGAACATTAAAAAATATCTCTTTATGGCAAAATCAGCTAATCCTTCATAAACTAAATGCTAAGCCATCTTTTGCCATTGATATTCCTGCTTTGTTTGGTTATGGAGTTTTTAACGCTAGATAATGACATTTGTTTTCCCTCTGGGACTTTCAATGTTGAAATTCTTAAAAATTGTAGATAAACATTGGGCTGATAGTTAAATTGATCATGGGATGTAGAATGTGCCCCTTATTATGCAGAATCTATGTCAAATTGTCTGTCCTACACAAAAAGAGAAAAAAATGTGTGGGGGGAGGAATTGGTTCTAAAATCAGAGGGGAATGAGCACATAAAGCTTTCAGAAGTCATCCATCCGGAAATTTAATATAGCCCCATCTCAGAATTACTTTTATAGGGGCCAAATAGAAATGAAAACCTTTAATTTGGTTTACTTCCCTGGTGAAAAGATGGCTAGAAAACAAAGAATTTCAAGAAACTAGGAAATAGGTGGAGGATGAGAATGTTCAACAGGTAATAATTTAAGATTTAATGTTAAGGTTAAAATACTAGCCAGACATTATACTGAACCTTTAAAGTTCCAGAGTCAGAGTACTGGAGAGTCAGAGATTTCAGTTAGTTGCATTTAGCTAAACTCTAAGATCCTGGATGAGTCTAAATTGTTTACATGGGTCATAAAGTGCTTTATGGATGAATGGCCTGATCTGCTACAAGACTAGCTCGTGTTCACTGTTGTATATTTTGCCTATTCATCGTTTTTTATAAGTCTTCAGACACTAAATCTTGGTGTTAAAAGATGTGAGTTACAGAGAGCTCTAAAGTTAGCCAGCTGTTCTCAGAAATGTTTTATGTTTAGTGGGTATTTGTTTCTTTAATCATCTAGAAAAAGTTGTCATCATACTGGGCAAACCAGCTTTTCTTTGTCTTTCTTATGACAGACTATTGAACTGTTGAAGACTGTAAGATGCATACACATTAATTTTTATTATTTGGTTTGCAATACTAGAGTTTTAGTGTCTGAAAAATATAGTAATATACACTTAACATGCCCTGTTGTAACAATTTTACTATCATCTTTTCATCCTGTGAGTTACTTCCCATTTTTCCTCTAAATTCCAGTATACTGTACAAAATTTCAATCCAGTTAATTCTTACGCTTAATCACATGTAGGATGAGGTAGCATTTGCTTTCACACTTTGTAGAATAAGGATTTCACAATGCTCTCATTTTCTCTACTCACAAACTATGAGCTACTTCACTCTTTTCTCTTATTTAATATATTCTGTTCCCCAAATCTTTCTGATGTCTCCTCTTAATAAGCATTATTCTCTGAATTTTGTTTTCCTGAATCATTTTTCCAACCGAAATTTAACAAAAGCTATACACCACAGAGAAGAGAAAATATATGATGTGTTATCTATTAGTAACTGAGTTCCCTAAGACCAAATTATATTGGATTAATTTAAATGTAGCACAGCGAATTTCTGTAGTTAGTCTTTATACTTCCTATCTTTAAATACAAAGGTCATGCAGAAAGTCATATAATTAAATTAGGAATTCCTTAGGAGAAGGAAAAATAAATAAATAGTGTCATTAATGAGACCATAAAACTGCAAGGAGCAAAGACTGCATAGAGGTCAAAGGAAATGGAGTACGGGTTGTGGAGAGAAAATTCCCCGAAGAAGCATATTTCAGACAACTACTGTTTTAATAAAACTACTCCTTGGCACAAGCTTAAAGTTAACCTCTAGTTACTGTTTCACACCGGATCCAGGACAGAGGAGGTCACAGTATATAATAATACTATTACCTCCTTAATTTAGGACTTGATAATTTTTCGAACCTTCTCTATCCATTAATACTATGATGTCAAATCCTTCAAACATGCTCAGGGAAAGGAGAGAACAGAGGCCCACGCCTGTAGTCCCAGCTACTCAGGGTGCTGAGGCAGGTGGATCACTTGAGCCCAGTAGTTTGAAGCCAGGTGGGTTTCAATTCTCTCTATTCTTGGAATACTTTTTTTGAGCACTCCCCTTCCTAGTGCCGTCTGAACACCCACGGATCTCAAGGTCTGTTGTCTTCCTGAAGCATGCTTTGCAGGGTAGATTTGGTCTAATTAAAATGATTTTGCCAGACGTTCTGACCTGTCAGCAGAATTGCATGGGGAATTTGCAATAAGACGATTGTCCAAATGGTTCTTACTGTATTCCTTTTCTGACCTCAGAGGGGTATTACATGCAGGGAGATCTTTATCGAAAATACTGTATAATGGAGAACAAATCTGAGGGACCCTGGAAAGGAATGTGGCATTAAAACAAAAGGACTTTCAGTGCCTCTCACTGCTTTCTGACTTGTAATCGCTTTTCAGTGGCTTCCAGACAGCTGCAAGAGGCCCCAGTAGCTTTACTGTGTGGTTGTGACATGTGTGAATGGATTTCATGTAATTCAGTGTGTGAAATGTGAAACGTGTGTTCACTTCATGCTCAACTGAAGGCTACAATTCTATCTTGTAGTATTGGGGATTTTGTAAGTTTGGCTTTCATGTTTTGTCACTTTAGAAAAAGCTGCTGATAGAATTTACACCTCCTTTAACTCTCACAGAACTCTATAGAGTAAGATTCTTTACTGAAAATTTTATGAATAATTGAGATAACCGATTAAGATAAACATATGTAAGAAGTTGGCATCGTGGCAATGTCTAAAAGTGGCATTAGGTTTTAAGAGGTGAAATGGAAGTTTTAAATCTCAAACAATTGAAAATTACTCAGACATTTTTAAAAATCTTTCTTACTGGATTAAATTACTTGTTTTATAAACATCTAAGCTTTAAAACTTTTTGACTACTTGGGCCAATCTCAAAATAAGCTAAATACAGTATGACACTTCTTATACAATATGCACAAAAATGTATGGCAGACTAGCAGAATAGGTTTTTTTCCCAGATCTCTTAGTTTTTACAATTATAAAATTATGCAAAATTATTTTAGGGAAATTATAAAACATAGTATAAAAGAGCCGGAAAAAGTCACTGATAACTGCTATCTCCTGCCCTACCTCCCACTGTCAAAAATGTTGAGAAGATGATATAGTTCTGTGAATTCATTTGTGTGTGTGTATGTTATATTCACAGTATGCAAAAAATACGTGTGATATTATGTATTTCTTCTTTTTTACATCACACATATTTTCCAGTAAGATAAAAAGGTCTTTGTAGATATTGTGTCTGGTCATTGTATAAGAATATATAATTGAGCACAGTTAATCTAAACACAGTTTAAACTGGAAAACTGTTTGTGGTGTGTGTTGTTAACCTGTTTTAGAGCAGCATAGAATAATTGTTTGCAGCAGATTCTGGGGCCAGGGTTCTGTCACTTACTAACTGTTAATTTGGCAAATTCTTCTACCTCTCTGGATGTTAATTACCCAGCCTGAAAAGTGGCAAAAACATGGTATCCATTTCACTGGTTAGTTCTGAGGATTCAAATAATAGTATAATAATTTCCTGTAGAAGCAGAAGTTTCATGAATACAAATATGAGGTTTAAGTTTTTTCTCCATTAGCTGTTTCCAACTGTGATAGTCAATCTTTCTGTCTCCTTAACATTTGTTGGAGTTTTTAATACTTTGTGATCATTTTCAGCTATCAAAATGTCAGTGCAGTTCAGTTGAAAACTTCAATCATACCTTCACCCTGCACAAGTTTGGGCTTTCAAATAATGGAGAATGGTCTACATTTCTATTAATCCAGTCTGCGAGGGGTGAGACAGGATTAGATCAAAGAACACATGTCATTTTACCTATGTTGTCTTCCCAAGTTCTTTGGCTGAGGCCAGTTGACCACTATTGATGACCTCACTGTGGCAGTAATTCAAGCACTTGCTTTCCCAATGGGCACTCCTGCACAGTTCACACTGTGTCTGCAGGATTTTCCCACTGCACACTTATTTTGACTCTAGTTCAACTCTTTCATTCCCCCTCAGCTCTCACCAATGGCTGACAATTAGTAGTTCTTACCACGGTAATTCCCTTAGACTGTTGGAGTGGGATGGAGAATGTTGAGGAGACAGTGCCAGACAAAATGTTGAGGAGACAGTGCCAGACAAACTTCTGTGGCATTTTTTGATCAATGTTACCCCAAATTAATGCTGTTTGCAGCTCCCCTGGTGGGTAGTAATGTCATCCAAACATGCCTATACAGTTGGGCAAATAAGAGAGAATTCTCTACTGTTCCATTTGCAATGAAAACATCTCAAGGAAGACAAACTGAAAATGTTTGGTCTTTGGAATCTGTCAGATCTGACCTTAAGGCCTGGTCCTTCTGTTTCCTACTTTCTGAATATGTGACTTTTGGTATATTGCACAAACCCTCTGGCAATCAATTTCCTGAACTCTGGATATGTAACATGGAAATAAGGAGGCCATATACTTGTTATAAAGATTCAATGATATGTGGTATTCCGATAAATGTCTGTAACTTCTTTATTCTTTGTCTTTGTTCATTCTATTCAAAAGCATGCAGCCTATGTCTTTCCTTTTTCCCTCTGTTCCCCTCCCCTCCCCTCACCTCTCCTCCCCTCCCCTCCCCTCCCCTGTCTTCCCTTCTCCTCCCCTCATCTCCCCTCTCCTTTTGCTGTTGAGAAGAAATGGAAAAGTATTTGGAAACAGGGGTAAATGAATGACATGACTGGCCAGTGCCAGGAGGAGAGTGAGACTATCACTGTGCTATAGGAGTCAATCCCCACACCCCAGACACAAAGCTTTCTATGCTTTGACTAGAATGTGGAGCATTTTATGGCTTTCTCATTTTGATGGAGTATAACGATAAGAAAGGTGAACACGAAAGAAGGGGTCTATCCCATTTAATCTGTAAGAATGTAGCTTCAAGATCAAAGGATAGAATGGTACAGACGAAAAATTTCTTTCAAATGAGAGGAGTATAAAATGCATATGAATAAATTCATAGATCATCATATAGAGTTTCCAAATAATTCTTAATGCAGTTTGCAATTTCCCTGGTTATCTGCAATGATGTGAAATTCAAAATCCTATGTCCCTTACTTTAATATTTATAAGAAATATGTAAGGAAGAAACTTGAAAATACAGACTGAGAATTGAATCACCAATGTTTTCAGAAACACATTAAGATTTGAATTAACTGCCTTCAAAATTTACTTTTGATAGAAAATTCTGAGCTGATAGGTATTTCTAAGTTGCTAAAATAACTGTACAGGCAATAAACTTTAGCATTGTTTCCCCTACAGGAAAAATATGCTGAACAGGTTTGATAAAATTTTGTATTGAGAAATAGGGAAGCAGTGGGTCAGGTGGGGAGAAAAAGGGGGAAGGGATGATGAAGGGAAGAGAGAACTAACACATAGCAGAAGCACTGAATCTTTAACTTAAATACAAATGCTTTTCAGATTGTGTTCTAGAATACAAGGGTGATAGTCATAATTGCCCAGCTGTTGTTTGGGCAGCAGCTGCACATAAGTGACTATACAGATACAGGGTTTTTTTTTTTTTTTGTCTTTTCTTCAATTCTGTGTCACTCTTGGCAGTGGGAGACTTTTGTTTGTTTCTTTTTTTGAGATGGAGTCTCACTCTGTCGCGAGGATGTAATGCAGTGTCACGATCTTGGCCCACAGCAACCTGTGCCTCTCGGGTTCAGGTGATTGTCCTGCCTCAGCCTCCTAAGTAGCTGAGACCACAGAAGCATGCCACCACGCCCAGCTAATTTTTGTATTTTTAGGGTAGACAGGGTTTCACCAGGTTGGCCAGGATGGTCTCAATCTTTTGACTTGGCCTCCCAAAGTGCTGGGATTACAGGCGTGAGCCACTGCGCCTGTCCTGGGGGATATTATTTTATTTGTGAATGAAGGGAGAAAAAACAGTGTTTTTCCAAGAGATTTAGACAAAGCAAAGAAGCAAGAGAATTCAACTCTATCTTATCATTATTTTGTTGAAATATTGATTCGAAAAGCAATTAATAATACTTGCTTCATTAAGACCGTTTAGAATATCCCAAGTCCTGATTTTTTAGTTCCTTGAGACATGTAGATTTAGAAAAAAAGTATTTATTTATGAGTACTTTTTTCTTCCTTCAGTGAAATAATGAAATAATAAAAATGTAGTAAGATTTCTTTCTTTATTTAAGGCAATCAGTGCTTTACTTCCTATAACCCGGAAAGTATTAAAAATTAAGTTATGAATGGAGAGTTGCTTTAATGTAAAGGAGAATTTAATAGAAATCACAAAATAACCCTCCTCTCTGAATTTTAGAACTCCATGGCAAACACTTACTATTGGCTAAATGTTACATGGAAGTATAGTAATTAATGTAGAGACCTGCTCTTGGCAGATTTTAACATTTCAATTGTCCGAAGATTAGAAGCCTTTATGATACCATCCAGTTACATTCTGATGTTCTTTCTCACTTAAAAGTTTCTGGATTTACTCCCTTATAATTAAAAACACAAAACAAAACAAAACAAAAAAACTTTGGTTAGAACCTGCAATCTAATTTTATTTCTTTGAATAGCTTTCTATATGTAACTACTAATTTAATACCAACTTAGAATTATTTCTGTTTGTTCTTTTCTTTTCCTCAACTTGCATATACCTTTCTTTTCACTGATTATTGAAAGTTATTGTATTACTTAAAAAATAATTTTGGCTGCTTCCGCTTTTTTTTCTATTAAAACTATGGATATTTTTGCAAATAAACTATGGCAGACAATTGTTGAACCTGACTGTGTGTTGGGGATGTTGTTATGTGTTTCACTTGGAATTATTCCCATTAATTCTCCAACCAGCCTTGGTAGTTTTTATTACGATTTATCCCCATTTTGAAATGAGAAGATTGAGGAATGGTGACGCTAATTTGAGTAAGTCATAGAGGTGGAAGATTGCACAACTAGGACTCAGATTCTTGTCTTCCCTTTCCTTGGTCAATTTCTGATGTCGGTGTGCCCTATGAATAATCTCTGTTCAACTTGCCCTGCTTTGTTGGTAACCATGCTCTTGTTTCTTGCTCTAAATATTCATTCTCTAGACCTGACCTCTCCTGAAACTCTAACATAATATATGCATTTGCCTGGTTGGTATCCCTACTTGGATATGAAATAGACATGTCAAACATAACTGGTCAAAACAGAAGTACTGTTTATTAATAAATACCTCATACTGCACAATGAGCTCTAGGTCTTTCCTGTGTAGTCAGTATCACACTCTTCCTCCCACTTGCTCAAATAAAAATTATTGAGCTTTTAAAAAAATCATTTTTTGGTCTCATCCCTATATCTAATTAATTAGCAAGCACTATAAATTTTACTCATATATTATATATAAATTTCCCTCACTTTTCTCCATACCTTGTGTTACTATCCTATTCCAAGATTTCACACAGTCTAGAGCAAGAGCCTTCAGATAGGTCTCTCTTATCCTACTCCTGCCCCCATGTAACATAGTGTCAATGCAATAGCTGCAATGATGGTTCTAAAATGGAAATTATATTATTTTAAAAATTTCTAGAGTGGAATCCTATTACATCTAGGATAAAATCAGAGTTTTTTATTTGTTAACTTCTTGTCTGAATCCCTTTTTATCATTCAGATCTTAGCTTAAATGACAATTCTTCAGGGTCACTCTCCTTGATCATCCAGTGTAAAAGCAGTCACCTTGTTACTTGCAGATCATTATATCCCCTGATGGCTTTTGTAAATACATTTGCTTATTTTTTTCTCTTTTCACCACAAAGAGATTCCATGAGTCAAGCACCTTGCCCATCATAAGCGTTAAGAGCAACACTCCTATTACAAAAGACAGGTTAACAGATGAAAGGTACAACGATGAAAGAAATTGATTTAATCATAGTGTTATGTGACACAGGAAACTTCAGAAATGAAGACCTAAAGACCCAGGGAAAATTGTTTATTTCTATGCATAGGTTTGATGAAGAATAAATAGCTGTTCATACATGTGATTGAACAACAGGGTAAGATCTAATAATAATAAACTGATATAGTTTGGATATATGTCCCCACCCAAATCTCATGCGGAAATGTAATCCTCAATATTGGAGGTGGGGTCTAGTGGGACATACTTGGATCGGCAGATCCCTCATGAATGGCTTGGACCATCCCCTTGGTGATAGTGAACTTTTGACCTGAGTTCACACAGGTCTGGTCTCTCTCTCTCTCTCTCTCTCTTGCTTCTGCTCTGGCCATGTGATGTGCTTTCTCCCACTTTGCCTCCTGCCATGAGTAAAAGCCTCCAGAGGCCTTCCTAGAAGCAGATGCTGGAACTATGTTTCCCGTACAGCTGGCAGAATCATCTTTTTTAATTAGAAAAGCTAATTAAAACTTTTTCTTTGTAAATTATCCAGTCTCAGGTATTTCTTTACAGCAATGCAAGAGTTGCCTAATACATAGATTGAATGGGGAAACCCGGTAATGATTGTCCGGTCAGATTCTTTTTTATCTCTCTGTGTAGTATCTTTTCCTCCTGAGTATAGGACAGCACCCCTCTGGAATGAGAGTCTTCAAGGAACAAAGGAGAAAGTAGGACTAGGTTTTATGCCTTGCTTTGGATAAGAGAGGTTCTACTTTCTATTTCACACCTTGGGGAACAGGAATTCTGCTTCTTATGACTTGCTTCAGGAGAGAAAGTGGGGCGATAAGGCAGGCGGAGGTCAGAGAAACTTCTGACCCCAGAAGTGGTGGCATGTGCCTGTAATCCCAGCCACGTGGGAGACTGAGACAGGAGAATCACTTGAACCAGGGAGGGGAAGGCTGCAGTGAGCCAAGATCAAGTCACTGCAATCCAGCCTGGGTGACAGAGTGAGACCCTGCCTCAAAAAAATAAAAAATAAATAAATAAATGAATAAAAACAACAACAACAACAACAAAAAACATCTGCTTGATATGTTTAAAATCTTGGGAAAAGAAAATCTTTCTTGGCCTAACACAAAAGAAATAAGCTAAAAAAGCTATAAATATCACCTGATAAAAATTAAAACTTCTCTACAGCATAAATGTAGGTAAAATATAAGTTTTAAATGGCTAAAATTATTTGAAACACAAATGACAAAGAAAGGGCTCTCACATATCCATAGTAAATTGAAACAAACAGAAAAACAGGCATTAGAATATGCTGGAATAGAGAATCTACTACTTCATGGAATTCATAATTCATAAAAGAAGAAATGTTAATGTTAATTAAATTCTGAAACGAATACAGATACAACCAAGATGGTGTCAGGGCTCAGAACATGATAAGCACAATATGGCTGATATGGTTTGGCTATGTCCCCACCGAAATCTCATCTTGAATTGTAGCTCTCATAATTCTCATTATTATGGGAAGGACCCAGTAGGAAATAATTAACTCATGGAGGTGGACTCCCTCATACTCTTCTCATGATTGTGAATAAGTCTCATAATATCTGACAGTTTTATAAAAAGAAACCCTGTTCACTTGATTCTCATTCTCTCTCTTGCCTGCTGCCATGTAAAACGTGTCTTTCGCCTTCCACCATGATTATGAGGCCTTCCCAGACACATGGAACTATGAGTCGATTAAACATCTTTTTCCTTGTAAATTACTCAGTCTCAGATCTGTCTTATCAGCAGCGCGAAAGCAAACGAATACAATGGTTCATTAGCATGCTGAGTAACTTGAACTGAAGAACATTGGAAGGGCCTCACTATTGATATGTGAGAGCTCTTGCTATGTCATTTATATTTCAAATAGTTTTAGCCATTTAAAATTTATATTTTATCTTTATTTATGGTATATAGAAGTTTTATTTTTTATCTGGTGATATTTATAGCTTTCTTTAGTTTATTTCTTCAATGTTAGGCCAAGAAAGATTTTCTTTTCCCAAGATTTTAAACGTATCAATCAGTTTTGTTTGTTTGTTTGTTTGTTTGAGACAGGGTCTTACTCTGTTGCCCAGGCTGGAGTGCATTGGCGTGATCATGGCTTGCTGCAGCCTCCACCTCCCAGGCCCAAGCGATTCTCCTGCCTCAATATCCCAAGTAGCTGGTATTACAAGCACATGTAGCCACTCCCAGTTAATTTTTTGTGAATTTTAGTAGAGATGGGGTTTCATCACATTGGCCAGGCTGGTCTTGAACTCCTGACCTCAGGTGATCCACCTGTCTCCCTAACTGCTGGGATTGCAGTTGGGAGCCACTGTGACCAGCCATATTAACCAGTATTTTGAATTTTTTTCTTTCAAAGTTTTAGTTTTTTTATTTTAAATTTTGATTTGCCTGAAATTTATTTTGGTATAAGAAATGTTAGAAAACTAGCTACTATTTCTTTCTTGCATTTTTAAAAAATACAGTTAGTCAGTTTTCCTGGTATCATTATTCTTCCTACTATGCCTTATTGGCTAATTAAGTTTTCTCTCAATGGTTTTCACATTCTATATTCCTATACACACTTGGGTGGATTAGTAGATTCTCTATTCCAGCATGTTCCAAGTAGTGTTTTTGGAAGATAATTTTAGAAATTATCTTCAGAAAAAATGAATGATCATGTAAATATGGAAAATTTGGGACTCTATAAATGGGTTTCTAGAGTAATAGTTTTCAGACTCCTTAATATACTAAAATGGGTTTTAAATCTCCAGGAGATGGATTTAAAAGTCATATTTTTGATGAGTGTTTGCCCATGTGTTTTTCTTGGGGTGGGGGAGGGAAAACATTTCAATTGCACATAACGTGGGAAACTTGATCTGTTCTCTTTTATTCATCTGTCTATGTCTAGGCCAGTGCCACAACTTCTAATTAATGTATCTTTATAATACATTTAATACCTTTTTATCATTTGATGAGGCACGTTCTCTCTCATCAGTGTCTTTTTCTCAGATTAGGAGAGATTTATTAAATAATAGTTTGCACATCTCTTACAAAACAGGAAATTTTACTTTCCTTATTTAAGAAAGGAAAAACATGCCATGAAAATTCTAGTAATGTTGTGGTGGTAGCTTGAATTCATCCATGGTGGGAATTTGTACACTGTGGAAATTGACAAATGCTACAAGTCAGGATGCTTTTGTTGCTACTGTTGTTTTCAGAGAGTCTATATCAACATGCCATATCTGTATTCCATACCAATTTCAAAAAAATGTTGGAAAAATGACATGATTTTAATAAATGTGAAATCACGGTGTTCATTAATAACCTTACCCAACTGAAGGTATTACATTTAACTTGATTATTATCCCTGAATACTCCTTTAAAGCTTGAAACTAAAAACTATAGATTTCTAAAAAGGGCAAATTTTAGAGTACATAACTGTCAATTGTTCATCTTTAGCTAATTTTGGAAATATTTTAAGTATTTTCATAGAACAGGTATTTTCTATACATTTGTTTTGATATTTAAATAAAAATGGGTATTTTATGCAGTATACTTCCTGAAATTTTCCTTAATTGTTGTGATTTAAGCATTGAAAACTAATTAAAATAGTAAATCTGAAGCTCAGAAAGATCACACAGTTCTTCCCATACCATAATGCCAATGTAGTTTAAATTTTCACTCTAGGTAACTATAGATTATGTAATGTCAAACTTTTTTCACCCAAAAATCTTTGAGTTATATTCTCAGCTACTTTCTGACTCTGACTACTCTAAATACATTAACAGAAAATCAAGGGACAACTCCAGTCAGACTTACAAATGCTTTTTGGTATAGTGAAAGGGAATGCTGAATTCAGAGTCAGAAAAGATGAATTCTAATTCTTACTATGACCTTCATAAGAGGATAACAATGAAAAGAAACCATGAGGGAAATTTTATCTCCATTTCAAATAGAGTATTGTCTCTAGCAATATTATTTTCCTTTCCTTTTCCTCTCATTTCCCCTTCAAACCATTGGTATGTCACTTCTCACAATTCTCTCACTACACCTTACATGGAATGAGTGTTGGAAGGGCTCTGCTTATTTAGAAAGAATTAGTAATATATTTGATGAACATTAAAGAAAATCAGAAAAAAAAATATTTGGCAAGAGATCCTTACATTAAAAATCTGGAGGTCACTAAGAATCATTTAGTTCTACAGTCAGGTCACCCTACTGATTGTATTATCAATTTGAAGATTATAAAATTGCCTCCAGAATGCTCTTTCTTGAGTTGTTGGTTTGAGGTTTGCTCTAACTTTACTTATACCTAAACTTACTTTTTTTGTTGTTCAATCTCATTCCCTATAATAGGGAAGTTTTTACATCGATTGCCTGATAATTCTATTTAAATATGCCTGATATAAAAATATTTTCAATGTGTAGAGATGAGAACTTTAGCCTGATTAGGTTATCTGCTTAAGAAAAGTCCCTTTCATTGCTTTCTAGTAGCATTTGATGAGTTAAATTCAAAAGTTTTTTCAAAGTTTTACCTTTTGCTAACATCAAGAGACTGCTAACTTTTCCTACTAGAGTAAAAATCCTTAACCATACTTAATAAAAGTCAAACTTGTCTCCTTTAGATTAAGTTTTTGTTGATACTTGTTTTTTTTTTTTTTTTTTTAGAACTTGAACTTTAGCCAGACGAATGCTTTGGTGCAAACAGAAGACATTAGTCAAGGGACCACTAGACTAATGAAAGAGAAAGCGAACCAAGAGAGGCCAGTTGAAAAGTGGCTAGATTTCTATACTCAGCAAAAATGCAAATGCTAATGATATTGACAAATCTCTAATTAATCAGGTGATGGAGTTCACTATATAATCTTCATCCACTCACTTTAATGAAATACCACAATATTCTTAATATTAAACAAAAGTAAAATTTACTTTGATCTGGGCAATGGATAAAGAGCCAGGTTTTGAATTAAAATATGGACTTTGTAATAATCAAACTCAGCTCAGGTCTTATGCTTAGAAATAAATCTTTGGTTTCATAAAATTCAGCCCATTTAAGCTAATTTAATTTGATACTGAAAGTCAGTATTGAATTTTACTTTGATACTTAGAGTTAATGTTAAAATAATATGAAAAATCCGATTACCCCTTTACTTCAGTACCACTGTTAGAACACTCAGAGCACATCCTACCAGGAAGCAGGAAGCAGTGGAAATCCAACAGAAGAGCTGGTTTCTTTTAGATTGCAGGTCAAGGAAGTATTAATGTTGTTGTTTTTATTCTGATATTGGAGGGAATACAGAATTTTAACCTATCATCTAATTTGCTTATAAGAAAGACACATTTTAAGCACAAAATTAATGCCTTTCTCTTTTTTGTTAAATAACTTGCCAAAAAGGGAAGTGTTTTAGTGGGTAAAATGCTCTAACTTTACTTCACATTTTTTCCATATCTACTGATCCATTGGTTAAATTCTTATCTCACCCACTTTGTATTCATTACCAGATGAGGACCTTTCTTCTGCTGCTATAATTTATTGACAGCATCTTGATAACTTCTTTCTGCTTGTCTGTATCTTATCCGTTTTTCAGGGGTTTGCTCAGTGACTTCATGACCATTCCAACCCATGTTGTAGTTTCCCACCTCTCAATATTTTTAGGAGGTGGAGTCTATATCAGTCATCTTAGTAAGAAATAATCAGGAGGTTTATAGTATTCTTAAAATGTTTTAAAGTTTATAGCTCTTGTCTCTTTAAAATACAGGCTTCCAAATATATGTTGATACAAATTCCAGAATTGCAACATGTACATTCCTTGCAAATTTATTAAGTTGTTTTGTTTTTTTGTTATAACATATTCCTTTAAATTTAGTAATTCATTACTTCATGTTTGTCATTTAACATATATTTATGAGCTATATATCTTATATATCAGGCACCATAGTAGTGCTGGAAATATAACAGTAAATAAAGTTGTATATTCTTGTGTACGTGTAGAGACAAATAGGTAAACAAACAAATGAGCTAAATAACTATAGCTTATGACAAGGCTGTGAAGTGAAGGAAATAGGCAAAGTAATAGACTATAGGCAGACAGGGGACTATTTTCCTTTCTCTCAGTTTTACAGATAAGTACATTGAGTTAACCACTTGTTGACAGCCTCTGGCCAGCTGTAGCTAGCCCAGGACTGTTGGAGTCGATAGCCCTATATGTCCCTCTGCTACATGCTGCCAATAAAGAAAATTCCATTAAAAGTTATTCTTATGGGATCCAAATTTTTATCTGGGGAACTTGGGCTAAAACATCTTATAAAATCTTTAAGTTATTATTTAGAAAATTCATCATCTGTGTTGTCTCGGAGAGAATGGCATATCAAGAAAACAGAAGTCAGAACCCAGAAACAAGCATATAACAAAAGCATGTTCTATACCTGAGACGCTTTCAGAAAGCATTGGTAAAAGAAGTGAGTATTCAGTAAATGGTGCTGGGATAATTAGTTATCCATACACAAAAATATAAAATGAAATGTGACCCCTACTTGGTACTATACACAAAAATAAATCCTGAAAGGAATAAAGATATACATGTAAATGTAACTATAAGTTTCTTAGAAGAAAACTATAGAAGACCTTCTTTATGACACTGAGGAAGTAGGGGATTCTTAAGTCACAAAATTTACAAATAATACAGGAAAACATTGATAATGTGATCACATCTAATTTTTTTTTTTTTTAAATCAAGCTTCAGACTGGGAGAAAATATTTGTAAAACATACAACGGAGCAAAGAGATAGAGCCTGAAATTGATAAATAATTTACACAAAGTAGAAGAAACCTATTGAAATAAGGGAAAAGAGTATGAACAGGCAGCTTACAGAAGAAATAACATTTGTAAAGATGCTCAACCTTGTGAGCAGTCAGAGAAATAAAAATTAAAACCACAGTGAGATATATCTATATCCATTAGATTGTCAAAAACTGACTGATAGTATTAAGATTGGAAAGAATATAGAGGAACAGAAAATCTCATATATTCTATCCATTAGATTAAATTCTATAACTCTTTAGAGAGTCATGCGGTAATACCTTTTAAGGCTGACTGAGTATCAGCAATGAGTCAGCAATTTCACTTTTAAGACCTTTGTCTGGACTCAAAAGCCAACCAATCAAACAAAATATATATGGATCTTGTTTAACCGCATTGAATATAATGGTGAAAAATTAGAAATGATCAAAGTCCATCAATGTAAAAATGGAAGAATACATTGTGAGTTTTATCAACATGAATTAATTTCAAAACAGTTTTAGAGGCCAGGCACTATGGCTCACACCTGTAATCCCAGAACTTTGGGAGGCCAAGGGAGGCAGATCATGAGGTTAGGAGATCGAGACCATCCTGGCTAACACGGTGAAATCCCATCTCTCTAAAAATACAAAAAATTATCCGGGCGTGGTGGCACATGCCTGTAGTCCCAGCTACTCGGGAGGCTGAGGCAGGAGAACAGCTTGATCCCGGGAGGCAGAGGTTGCAGTGAGTCGAGATCGTGCCACTGCACTCCAGCCTGGGCAACACAGTGAGACCATCTCAAACAAAACAAAACAAAACAAAAAAACAAAACAGTATCAGGAAAAAAAATTAACCACAATATGATACCTTCTATGTGAATAAAAGGACACTTTATATATGGTTATTAGATAAACACATTTGTAGTAAAAATATGCACTAGAATATTATATTCAACTTGAGGAAGTAGTTACTTCAAGGAGTGTAGGAAATGATAAAAGAGGATTTAAGTTTATCTGAAGCATTTTGGTTTATAAAAAACCTAGAGATTAAAATAGCATATGATAAAATATTAACATCTGTGAAATCTGCATTGTGAGTAAATTAATGTTCTATCATCTGTACATTTGAAATATTTTGTAATAAAAATAGCCACAATCTTAAAATTTTCCTTGATAATTGCATTTTTTCATATCATGAAGGTTTTTGTGGTATTTATCACTATGTCTTCCTCTTTCTTTTCTTTTTCCTTCCTTCCTTCCTTCCTTCCTTCCTTCCTTCCTTCCTTCCTTCCTTCCTTCCTTCCTTCCTTTCTTTCTTTCTTTCTTTCTTTCTTTCTTTCTTTCTTTCTTTCTTTCTTTCTTTCTTTCTTTCTTTCTCTCTTTCTCTCTCTCTCTCTCTCTCTCTTTTTTTTTTTTTTAAGATAGGGTCTGTCACCCAGGCTGGAGTACAGTGGCGTCGATACAGACTTGAACTCCTGGGCTCAGGCAATCTTCCCACCTCAGCCCATGAAGTAGATGGGACTACAGGTGTTTGCCACCATGCCCAGCTACATTTTTTTTTTCATGTTTTTTATAGAGATGAAGTTTTGCCATGTTGCCCAGGCTGGTCTCGAACTCCTGAGCTCAAGCAATCTGCCCACCTTGGCCTCTTAAAGTGGGGATTACTGGTGTGAGTCACTATGCCTGGCCTATCACTTACTTGTTATAGTTATAAATTCTGCTTTTTTTCTCATTTCATTATATACTATAATGGCATTATAAATGGAACATTTTACTCAAAATTAAAGTATATATACTTGTACACTCATTTATTCACACTGACTATTTTAAAATTAAAAAATATATATATATATATGTAATGGAATCTCTTTGGAAACAATTGAGACTATTGTAGACCAAGGTGGCATAACACACAGTTGCAAGACAGCTGTAAAAGTTAATGGTGAATATGATTGTTTTCCATGAAGAAGGAAGAAGAAACTTTATGAAAATCTTTCTCGCCTGTCCTCCTGGGCAAAGCTGGCAATCTGGTGGTTTTAGCTGAATAGATAATACTCTGGGTAACAGCCACAGCTGGTGTTGAGGCAGGGATAGGAAGCAGTAGAATCAATGCCTCTGACTTTGCCATGCCTTCTTCTTCTTCTCCTTCTCCTTCTCCTTCTTCTTCTTCTTCTTTTTCTTTTTTAGATGCATTTTTGCTCTTGTCACCCAGGCTGGAGTGCAGTGGTGTGATCTCGGGTCACTGCAACCTCCGCCTCCTGGATGCAAGTGATCCTCCTCCCTCAGCCTCCTGAGTAGCTGGGATTACAGGTGCCCACCACCATGCCAGGCTAATTTTTGTATTTTTAGTAGAAATGGGGTTTCACCATGTTGGTCAAACTGGCCTCAAACTCCTGACCTCGGGTGATCCACCCACCTCGGCCTCCCAAAGGGCCGGCATTACAGGTGTGAGCCACTGTGCCGGGCCAGAAGCAGACTTTAAATATTCAAATATAGGCCATGTGTGGTGGCTCACGTGTGTAATCTCAGCATTTTGGGAGTTCGAGGTGGGTGGATCACTTAAAGTCAAGAGTTCAAGACCAGCCTGGGCAATATGGTGAAACCCTTTCTGTACTAAAAAATACAAAAATTAGCTGGGTGTGGTTGTCCACACCTGTAGTCCCAGCCACTTGGTAGGCTGAGGCAGGAGAATAATTTCAACCTGAGAGGCAGAGGCTGCAGTGAGCGGGGATCATGCCACTGCCCCCCAGCCTGGGTGACAGAGCAAGACTTGGTCTCAGTAAATAAACAAATAAATACTCAAACATAGGGATCTTCCTGTTCATAGCATCCTGTTTCTTCTCAGCTCTGCTTCCTAGCAGTACATCCAGGCACTAAGCTATGACATAACAGATATGAACTATTAAAGTGAGTAAACTGTCTATTTTATTTTCCAGGAGGAGCATGGTTTCACATTATACTGTCTCAAAACTCCTAGATACTAATATTATCAAGTGATTCAGACAAGAAGTAGAATGCTGAAAATATAGAACAAAAGACAGATCTTGATAACAGAATGAGAGGCCATTCCTTTACCATTTCTGTCTAATATGTCACAAAGATTACCTCACTGAATAAAATTTACTTCTTTTAAAGGACACTGCCAAGCATTTTGATACAAGGCAATGTAAATAAATAAATTAGACCAGAAGTGTATACTTTGTCTTTTCAGTCATTACAAGTTCAAAATGTTAAGTGCAAACAGGAAGTCATAAATGCCTGTCAATCAAGTGGCCTAGTTATTGACAACCATTCTTTGAGAATCCTTTGAACTCTATTTATAGCTAAAGAGCTACAGATGTGTTTCTGTGACTCATTCTCATTTGTACCACAAAGTACAAGGTGAAGACTGGACTTTCTTGTATAAAATTCTAAAGAACCTGAGTTGACCCCAAGTTATCTTTGAAGTCGTACAATTACATGAGAACATTACTGAACTGTGTATGGGGCAATTTTAGATTTCACATAATATTGAGCTTTTAATATTATTTGAGATATAAGATTTTTCCATCTCTAGTGAAGAGCCGGCTGGTAAATGATATGATCAAAAATCATTCGCACAAGGCTTTAGGTCATAGGGCTGCCTTTGCAGTATAACCCATTTCATTTGAAAATGGTGGTCTGGCAGAATCATTGTGTGCTGAGAGGAACTAAAGGTTCCATGTGTTAGCCTACCCAATTTCAGTTTGGAGCAAGTGATTTTTGCTCCTAAGAGTGAATAAGAAAGCAAGATACCTTCAGGTTGGGATGCTACAGAGATTCAAGTGTCTGATTTGTTAATATAAGTCATCTGAGAAGTTATAAGAGCTTAACATACTCACATAGCTTCAGGCTGAAAAGGAAGATTCACTAGGGAGTTACTGAATTAAATCCAGTAATGAACTGAGGTGGGATCATGGGATTCAAAGATAGGAGAAGCCAAGGGCAAGGAAGACAGAGGCAAAATTTGACACCAGAGTTCAGGACTAGACAAGTCAAGTAGAAACAGCAGTTTTCAAACATTGCTGTGTATGAGAGTCATCCAAAGAGAAAGTTAAAAATACAGATGCCAAGACTCATTCTGATCCACTGATTCTGAACCTCTGGGATGGAATGTGTTCCAGATGCAGGTGTCTTTTAAAACCTCTGGAGGTAATTGTCATGTACAGAAAAGTTTGTTAAAAACTGGATTGGAACATCCAGAAGGGTTGGAGCTCTCTAGTATATTAGATGAGTGAAGTACTTCTCTGAAAAAGGAAGCAGTGCGTTTCATGAACATGTCCACAACCATCCAGGTAATATTATAATATTTGGTCCCAAGAGTTGTTGGAAGCGGTATGAATTAATGTATTGTGGGCACCAAGCTACAAATGAAGTGTAGGAATCAATTCACTGTCATGCCTAGCCTTCAATTATTGTCTCACACCACTTCCAAATTTCAAGGATAAGCTGAATTGGACTTCATTGGGTCAGAAAATTTGTTTTGAGTCTTTCTTTTGCACTAACTGGTTTGTTTGTGACCACTAACTGGTTTGTTTGTGACTTGAGCGTTATTTTCTTTTTTTTTTTTTTGTTAATGGGGTGAAATTTTTTGCCTTCCTATTAGGTGGTAGAAATTACTTTGAAAATTTTAAGCTTTACTCAAATGGAAATTTACATGGATTAAAAATGTAAACACTTAGATGTGAAAAAGTAAAAATATAAATACATTTTATATAACTGAACAAGACTTTGATGACTTGAGTCTTCACGGAATAAATAACTTCTTTCTTGTATTCCAGCATATTCAGTCTGATCTGACTCTTTTCTACTCAGATTTATACGTACGTTTGTTTTCTGTAAAATCGCAGGCACTGTGTAGATTAAAATGTAGCACTTTTGGGCAAATTCTCAACTGCTGTAGTTTCTTCTCCATCTCTTTTCTGCAGCATTTTTGCAGGGAATGTGGGAGAAGTCTTGAACAGGAGATGCTTCTGCAGTAATGCAGGCAGTTGGTTAGGGGCTTTTACCCTTTGAGTTACACTTCAGACCACTGCTAAAATCTGCCACTGTTGGTAGATTCCTACATCTGCTGATGTGGACTGGTTGCTGTATCTGTTGGTATGTGGCTAGTCTTGGGGTATTGTGCTGGCATGTGGCACCTGTCATGATGCAGGGGCAAATTCTATGAGGCTTCAGGTCCTCTCTCAGTCTTCAGTACTTCACTGTGCTCATTCCTTGTTAGAGGAGCTACACACTAAGTATGAAGTGCTTTAGGTCCAGGTCTGGTATTTGAGTGTATGTAAATTTGTAAGTAAGTACTCCCAAAAGAAACTGATGAAGAAGCAGGGGAAGCAGGGTATGGATCAGGAAGATCCACCAAAGGCCCAGGGTCAGGTAAAGTTCTAGTCTCAGCTAGATTCTGCAAGAGTTCTGGGTATAAATTATGCTTTAGAGTTTGCATTTTGAACTAAGGAAGGTAGGCCTTTTTACTCCCACATCAATTACTCATTGGTTAAGAGGCAGGGGTGGGAAGTGAGTGGTGGTCATAAATTACTTGGCACTTCTAACAAGGTTGCTTCTGTATCTCAAAGGCAATCTTCTGTAAAATATCAAAGATGCAATTCTTTAGCAGAATAGCAGAAGCTGAGGGACAGATACACAGAGCTGTTAGGACCTGAGGGTATTTGGGCAGGGGCCCAGAAACATCTGCTTCAGTCTACCTTGCACTGCTTTTGCATTAAGTTCACAGATTTTTCAAAAACCCGACTGGTCACAATTTCTGCAGAAAAACTGATGAGACATCTTGATGTGACAAGCTTTAATTGCCACTGCTATAGTTGGTCTCAAGAGCAAAACAGACTCTCATAATTTCCCTCCTCTAACACCCATTTTAAACTCGCTCTAGCATCCTGGTATTATTCAGCATTCTGTGCCAGTAAATAAGATATTCTGTAAGCCCTCAGATATGGTACATGCCAAGGCACTCAGAAAAGACAATATAGTTGATAGCTGTGTGGAGTGAACCCTAGAATCATTTGAGTGGTTTACTCTGGTTACCATGCAGTTATAGTTGCTGCGACTGTTTATTCACAGTTAAAACTTCTTCTGGGAGTCACTGTGATACACTTCCTGTATGACCAAGTAAGCTTCTATCCAGTAACATTTGCACAGATAACAGATGCATACCCTAGAAAAAATAACAACAACAACAACAAAACTACCCAAAGACATTGGAGGCAAAGTGAAAGAAGATTTTGGAGACAGTCAGTAGCCGGATAAAGAAAATGTATGGATAAAAGGCATTTTTCATTTTCATGGCTTCTAAATTGGAGATAGTTCCCTTTCCATTCTATATGGAGCATGTAAAATTGTCATTTACAAACCTGCAGTATCTCTAGCCTAAAGAATCAAAGGACCAAGTTTGAGGCAAGCACAATAGCTGGAAATATAGGAGTCTGTCCCTCAGACAGGAGGGGTCCAGAGAGAGAGAATTCTAGATTCTATGCACAAATCCCATGCACATTTGTGTATAAACTCTAAAAGTCTCTGGATAGCCCCCGAACCACTCATATATGGGAAAGATTCCAAACTACCCAGTTAAGAACAAAACAAAACAAAAGAAAACATCAAGAACAAAAATAGATCTAACATTTGGACTGCTGCTTGGGAGACAGAGTTTCTAGTTTCTGTCCAATCAATAAACTACCTGATAAAACAAAACAAACAAACACCAGATATCAACACTTTCTGGAGCAATATACCAAAATCCAGTCTCCGAAATATATATTCACAATTTCCACAATACAACTCAAAGTAATTTTGTATATGAAGAAATAGAAAAATATAGAATAATGGGACCCATTCTCAAGAGAAAATACAATTAATAGGGACTGACCCTGAGATAAAACAGATTTGAAAATTAGCAGACAAAGGTTTTACAGTAGCTATTATAATAATGCTATCAGGAAAATATGCTTATAATCGATCAAAAAGCAGAAAATATCAGCAGAGAAATAGCAACTATAAAAAAGAATCAAATGGAAGTATTAGATGAAATAAATATAATACCTGAAATAAAAGTTGAGGCTGAGAATGAAACTCTAGCTCTGTTACATAATAGCAACCCTAAGTCTTCATAATGATTAAGGTCATTTATTCCTGTCAAAAATGGTATTTTTTTTTCCTACTGGTTTACTAGTGTGAGGAGTCAAAGAGACTCAATGGCAGCCAACGTTTTACACTCAGTGGGCTCTTACTTGTGACTTGATAGTGCCACTTCTCTATGAAGACTAGGACCTTTGAACTTTCACAGCTTAAAGATGCAGAGAAGGGAAGCACACATTCCCAAATATGTCAGTGGGAATAATAATGAGCAGGGAAATTATACTTCCATCCATTGGTTCTGGGACTCACGCAGTTTACTGTTTGGGGACCCAGGTCCATACAAAGATTGTTACTTTAAGGTTTATATCATATTCCGAACGACAATTCCCTACCTTCACAACAGGTCATATCTAAGATAATGCCTCAGCTGTACCTTTAAGACTATATTTCAACATTGTGTCAGGCCAGCAGTTTCTGGATTGTGTGGTATGTGATAAGATCAATGGATCATCTGGTCATGTGCCTACTGCTGCACATCTTTTGCTATTAAGTAGGTACTGTGGCCCAACATGATATTATTCAGGATTCTGTGCCTGTAAATAAGGCATTCTGTGAGCCCTCAGATACAGTGCATGCCAAGGCACTCTGGCTGGAAGAGACAACCCCCTTTTCTTTTTTCTTTTTTAATCCTGAAAAAGTGCTTTCCTTTCTAGGATAAAAGTGGTCCCATGTGATCAACTTGCTATGAACTAGAGTTTTTGTCTCCTTGAGTGATTATAGTACATCAGGGACTCAGCATTGGTCTCTTTGGCTGATAAATTTGAAGAGAATGTTTTTAGTGTCAATAGCTAAGTCATGGATAGCTTCCATCCTTGACATCATGGCTAATCTGTTTATGAATCTATTGTGCAAGCACTGGGGTAATCAAGGACAAATGCCAACTAACATCTGTTTGATGAATCATCCTGTTCACCTAATTGTTTAGTCCCTCTTCTGCAATGGATGCTCTATAGTGGGTATTGTAGTGTGATAAAAATATCTTTTCCTACTATAATTGTTCTTGTTCATGGATCAAAGAATCAATGTTAGGGTTTTATCAGCTCCTCAGTATTTCCATTTCATTTATTCATCCAGGAGTCAAAGGAATGATCATTGGATAAGTCTGTATTCATGAGACTCTCTATTGGTTAAACCTAAGCCAGAAATCTAAGCTGGGCACAGTGGTTGACGCCTGTAATCCCAGCACTTTGGGAGGCTGAGGCAGGTGGATCATCTGAGGTCAGGAGTTTGAGACCAGCCTGGTCAACATGATGAAACCCCGTCTCCACCAAAAATAAAAAAAAAAATTAGCCAGGCTTGGTGGCAGGTGCCTGTAGTCCCAGCTACTTGGGAGGCTGAGGCAAGAGAATCACTTCAATCTGGGAGATGAAGGTTACAATAAGCCAAGATCATGGCATTGCACTCCAACCTGGATGACAAGAACAAAACTCCACCTCAAAAACAAATGAACAAACAAATGAAAAAAAAACCTAGGCCAGAAATCTATTTATTACTTGATACCCACATGCCTATACTTTAATAGAGGAATCACCATAATGCTTTGGATTCCTGATATCAGGATTAGTTCAGACCCAACCACCCTTAAAATCTGTGTATTTCTCTTTTTTGAATATACAATTACTTAGGTAGATGGCTGCAAGGGCTGGTTGGGAAAGGACAAGGAGCATCACTACTGTAAAGCATGTTGTCACATTGCATCTTCCTTCCTTGGGAGCTTAATATCTTTTAATCTTTGGATTCTAGATGTGGAAACTGGCCCAGGTGTAGAATTTTCAACTGAAGTGATTGATATCAACATTTTTGATCTCCCCCTCTTAAGAAGATATAAAACCTCAGCAACTCATCTGTGTTGGCCCTAGACACACCATCATCTTTTAGTCATTGACATAAATCCCCTGAGAGCCAGGATCCATGGCTACCATTTTGACCTTATTTTCTGTTAGGGTAATTACATCTCCTCTGCCTCTAATGGTTAAAGTCTGCCACCTGAATCTTTCATACTTACTGTTAATAAGAAGCCCAGTTCCATAAAAGCATCTTGTGTTACCAATCCCAGGCTTCAGCAGACAGCTGCTGTAAGATTCTTGGCAATATTAGAGACCCTGTCACTAAGGGAATTCAATATTCCATATTGCTATAGTAAACAGAATATCCCTTAGGCTTTCCTGAACGTAGTCAACTGGTGTTTTGGAGGGATGGGGGTTACATATTAGTTACATACAGGCATGCCCACTTATCTGAGCCTTTTGCTCTCTTTCTCCATACTACACCAGGTCAGCTCTTCCGTTTTCACATCACGTAATGAGGGCCATGGTTTCTTACAGGCTCACATGACAAAAGTCCTTAAGCAACTTATTAGATCCAGCTCCAGAGGGCTTTTCTAAAAAGTGAAAAATCCTGAGTTAGAGGATTTTGTCCCCAAATAAACAAACTTTGTATTATCCAGCTTTATATTCTAAATTCTCCTCTTTAGCCATCTAATACCCTCAAAATTTATTCCAAGGCATTTTTCTAGTATATGTTGCTACAAATTAGTTAGGTCCTGAAGACCATTCAATCTATAATCCCTTTCCTTCTTGAGCAGGACAGCACTTCCCCAGTGAGCTTAGTTCTTGGTTTGGTGTCCAGGATGGGAGATAGGAACAGATCTTGAGAAGTGCAGCATTTTTCTACAAAGTCTCTGTCTTGGTTGAAACATCTGCATAGTCTTTAAACAAGAGGAAGGAGGGTTACTCTATCCTCTAACAGGCCCAGAAGGTTTTGATGAATCTGTGGGTACCAGGTTGCCATATGCATCTACCATGTGTTTCTATCCCAAGTCTCAGGATCTCACTACCAGGTAGCTACTTTTGGAGTGAGAGACTTAATCAGCTAGCAAATTCATTCTGCATGGAAGTTACGATACTTTATCATTAAGTCCTGTGCCTGGTCATAATTTGGGCTTTCCTCTGCCTACAGATGGTAAAGGTTTTTTTAAAGGTTGCCTTGGTCTCTCTGTTTTTCACATTTTGTGGTAAGTTAGTAATTGGTTAACTTCAGCCTGTCATTTTCTCCCTTCAAAGCATCAATGCCACTTAGCAACCACCAACTAATTTCAAAGTCCTTGTAAGTACTATTTCCTTTATACCTCTCAAATGCAAAAGATATTTACCAAAGCCAGTGCATTCCCTTCTACTTGTACCTTTTCTTAGATAATAGCAACATTACTGTGGCCTACCAGGGCTTATCAACATTCCACACACCACTGTGATATGATTCTCATTCATATCTGTCCTACATGTTATCCAAAACCTAGAATCCCATTTAGACAGTCTATAAGAAGGACCACTTCATGTACCAATTGCTTTAAGTTAGTTTTCCCAGAAGCGGATTTGAACTAAGGATTGGACTACAAGTGGATTATTTAAACAATGCTTCCAGGAGAGAGTGGAAAGAGAGTGAATAATTAGAATATTGAAGAAAAAGAGATTATGATCGCAGTTTCAGGGGAAGCTCCAGGCTCAGACTGATCCCAATGGACATATACATTTTATCTTGGAGTTTGTTTCATCTTGAGGCAAGAAAACAGAATTTTGTGATTCTTTCTTGGCTGATGTCCTAGATCCTCACCACCTTGAAGGGATTGTAAACTTCCGTGCACTTCTGGCTCATTACAGGAACAAAACCCTGAAGGGCATATGGGCACAGATTGTGACAAAGCACACATAATCAAGGGGATAGAAACAGTAGCAAAAGAGATCTGAGAAGGTCTGAGTGGGCACCAAGAGCATCCGCTGCAGGAGATCCTCCTAGAGGCCGGCAGTAGCCCAGGGAAGCAAGGTCTCAGCACACAATGTTTTTAGATTTTCCCAAACCAATCTGGGTGTTTTTAGGATATGCCTTAATCCCTTAGCCCTGAGTTTGGTGAAAGACAAGAGTCAGACAACATCCCTCACATCAAACACTTTGCCCTTCTTTTACTTTTGTCCAGCTTCTCCCAGCACCGGAAAGGCTTTTTCGTGTTGTGTGTGTGTGTGTGTGTGTGTGTTTTGTTTTTTTTTTAATATTCTCATAGCACATCTTTCTTCTTCCTTATTCTATGACTCACAGAAGAAATTCTGTGATCTTCGTCTCCCATAGCATGACACCATATTTTCAAAAAAACTTGTATTTTTAAGAAAATCACTTTCTCTTTCAAAAAAGCCCAATTCCAGAAAATAAAAAAAGAAATACTTGACTTAACATGACGCCTCACACTGGGCTAAAAAAAATTCATTTTGGAACTTCAAACTAAGTGATGACTCTTCTGAACTTGACTGAGTACTGCTGCCCCTTGAAACAACTGATGCCACTGATTCAAAAGGTAGTATCGCTAGGGGGCAAGTGAAAAGAACAAAATGTTGTTTTGCTAGCTCAGTAATGTCATCCTTGTCAAACGAATTATTGTAATATTATTGAACATTCCCAATTTTTCTGAGCTACATAGTATTTTTATAATCTGCTCATGCTGTTTAGTTTATTTCTCCAAGTAGTTAGCTGTCTTCTTACTGGCCTTTTTCTGCTTGCCTCCAGATATCTCTCCCTTGTCCTCCCACCCCTCCCTAGCTTGTTTCTTCTAAATTGCTCAGGGCTAGGAAACCACCATGTCAAGGTCATGTACTCACATAATAACATTTTGGTCAATGATGGATGATATATATGACAGTGGTCCCATAAGATTATAATACTTTATTTTTACGGTCTTATACCCTTTCTGTGTTTAGATATGTTTAGATACGCGAGTACTTACCATTGTGTTACAATTGACTAGTGGTATTCAGCACAGTAACATGAAATATGGGTTTGTCATCTAGGAGTAATAGGCTAGAGCATGTAGCCTAGGTGTGTAGTAGACTAAGCCATCTAGATTTGTGCAAGTACACTCTATGATGTTCACACAATGACGAAATTAACCAAACGACACATTTATCAGAATGTATCCTCATCATTAAGCAATGCATGACTGCATTTAAGAGTTTCAACAACTTAGATGAGAAACTAAATCTTCACCCATGACATCAAATGAATGGTCTCTTTGTGAGTCCTCACGACAAAAACTTCAGGTACGCAGAGATCTGTGTGCGTGTGTGTGTGTATGTGCATGCACACATGTGTATGTGTTTGCCTGGATATATTCAATTTATTCTTAGATTCTTTTTAACAGATGATTGTGTTGAAGTTGCCAGAAATGTGACCTTCTATAAGTGGGAAGATTCTATTCTCAATATAATGATATTATCAGTTATATATGAAGTCGGCTCCATCTTTTACAGATTAAAGAAATGTACACATGGACTATTGTGAAACTTTTTCAGGCCATTCTTTCTTTATTTGAAGACCCAATTTACTAAGGGTCCTACAGATCTGCATGCCCTTTGAGATGGATTAAAAAAGAAAACTGGTTTAATTTCCAGGGGAGAGGCAAATTTGAGCAAAGAGAAAAGAAATACAAAATGCTCCAGGAACATGAATGGGCAAACCAACAGGACAATCGAATTAACAGGCCATGTGTGAAGCTGATTGTACATGTAGGGACTATGGCTTTCAATTAACCAGACCATACTGGGACATCTGGCACTCCAAGTGTGTTACATCTTCACCACTGGTTTTCAAACTGAAGGCTGATGTGTTTTCTCGAGTTTTTCTTTGGAAAAATACTTTTATCTTCTCTAATGGAGAGAACCACGTTGAAGGTTGTATCATGAGCTGCTGTTCTTTCCTCAGTTAAATAAATGAAACTATTGACATTATATTGAATTAATTTCACTGATGTTACATTCCTGATGAATATATGTGTTCTGAGTAAATAAGTTTAGATAATTTTGCGGCTATTACTTCAGTCATGGTAGTGAGTACTAAATTCGTAAAATGAAGGTCATTTTGAAGGTGTAAGGAATATGTAGGGAGACTTCTGCTGCTATGAGTTATTATGGAATTCATAAGACCTTATAGTAGTCTTTACCCATGGAAGCAATTACTCAAAGGATATTCCTGATTGATGGACGTCTGCCTCATCTTCCAACTTTCTAATGGCGAGTTCACTTAATGTGCTGATTCCACTGTTGGAGAGTTGGATGTGGTTGTCAGAAAACATCTTTCTATGGTAAAGCGTGATCATCCTCCTCACTCTCCCTGTATCTTTTGTCTCATCTCTCTCTCTCTTTTTCAATTGTGGGCTGGAGCAGCAGAGAATCAAGTTATTCTCCTTGCTTCTTTGACTACTTAATATGTCTATGATGTCCTTACTAATATATAAATATATATAATAAAGAAAAATGCAATATATTTAGGTTAGTTTATTCCTTTTGAGATCCCACAATGGTTTTGTTTATTTTTGCAATCTTGTGCTGTATAGCAAAGACTCAGGGCCAGGTTAATCAGATGAAACTTTGTTCTAATCAAAAAGTGTTTGTAAAGACTCTTTACCATTTCCTTTTGACTTCATACCCTCTTCTCATCCTAATTTCTTTTCCAAATATTCATCTTAGGTCCCAGAGAGAAGGCATGAGCTGCAAGCTTCTTCTTATGTTATTTACAGTTAGTTGTCCATGGCAGTGGAAGTTGCACAGGAAGAAGAGAATATTGATGTTCCTAGAAAGTTTTTCATGGCTCAGTTCAGAATCTTGCAAAACAAAATCTGAGGATTAGATACATTTTAATGGAAAAAGTTTAGCATTCAATTATGGGAGATGGCTAAGACCAATAATCTGGAATGCTAATATGTGAACAATAAGTAAGGTGTTTATTTTGGTTCTATTTCAGAATAAAAGACTGCTTCATGGTCATTTAAAGAGCCGTACTTGGTTACAAAATACTTTCTTTTCAGGGAAGGATCCATACAGTGATGAAATATCTGTCAGTGAGATTACAGAGAGGAAGTACAGATTAGTGGAATTTTATCTCTTCATAACTTCTATTTGCTTTAAGGGATCAGAAAGAACATTTACATGAGTCATGCAAACTCTTACAGACATGCTGAGATCTGAAGGCATTAAATGTAAGCAGAGAATACAACACAAGTTCTATAGCACAATTTTGACATGACATTGATTATCACGCCAGAGATTTGAACCTGCTGAGTGTGGGTTGAGCTGGTGAGACCTGTGTGGACAAGCATAAAATGCTATATCTGCAGGGACAGTTGGATCCATCTGCTGACTTTATTCATGTAACGACACAGATGTGAATGCATATGACATTTTGTTCACCTAAAGTGCCAAATCCCCATTCTGTCTCTTGACAGATCCATGCAGCTTAAAGCTAAGGAACAACTTGAAAGGTCCTAAAGAATACCAGTCTTGAGGCTTCTCTTGGCAGTATTTTAGTCCACATTTCTCCCTGCCTATAATTATACCTTTTCTTTTTCTTTTTTTCTCTTTTTTAACTTAAAAACAAAAAACAAAAAACTAGTGTTGAATTCTCCCATTGGAAAGTTTCTGGCTCTGATTATAGGAGGTTCTCTCTACCCAGAGTTGCTCAGCCTTACTCTGTACTGTTTGTCCTTGCAAGCCAGGGAGAACTCAAGCTTTTTGTTTCTTCTTCTCCTTTTCTTCTTCTTCTTACATTATTGTTATCATTATTATTATGATTTCTTGTTGGCAAATATGTTTCTGTGTTGGGGAGGAAAGCAATTTTAGTTCTTCTAAATGGATGCCAATATATGTTCATAATTAGCCCAATCACAAGGCATGCCTGGAGAGGAAAAAAGCACACAGATATCTGATAGTGCATAAGTACATCATTTGGATTACCTGGAAAGGAATTAAAACTAGTACTTTAAGAGCCAGAACAAACGTCTGCTCTTTAGCTTTCCTCTAGTGTTATTAAACAAATATTTAATTTATATCCATGTTACTGGAAGGATAAGTCATGGAATGTCCTCACCACATTCCTCACTTCCAAGCAGCAGCAATTGTTGGGTGCTGGGGAATCTCCCCTCTGTGGTACAGCCACCTTTGCCTTTCAATCACCTCCTGTGATTCCTCTGCCATTAATTCAAACTTTTTAGCTCCCTTTGAACAGAATTGCCCTTCACAGCTGCTCAGCTCTCTCCTTTGGATTGTAGGTCTCTGGAAGTCTCCAGGCTCCAGAACTTACCCGCCGGCATCAGAACTGATGCACCTCACAGTGCTCCTGCTGCTGCTTCTCTGAGCTTGACAGAAACAGTGCCCTCTGGGGCATATTACAGCTATTTCAACTGGACAAGTCAAGAAAAATAAATACCACTTAAGGAGTAGTAACAAAAAATTGGCTTTCAGTCTTTTTGGAGCTTTATGTTGAAGGAAAAGGATTTATTATAGAGGTCATCAGGCGTGGAGGTGGGCTAGAGGTGGAGCAAACAGTGGGTGGGTCTAGACTTACTTGGCCAACATTGCTCAGCACACAAAGGAAGCAAAGCTGGCTCAAAGCTGGCTTTGAGAGACGGTTCGAATCTGGAGATAACATCTTCCTTATTGTTGAAAGAGGCATTTCCAGAATGCCAGCTTGTCACAAATAGTATTTCAGAAACGGGGACTAGGTTGTAAGTACTTTTTAGCCTTCACATCTATAATTTGGACAGCTCCTTTCTCTGGCTCAGGAGGAGAAGGCGATGGAATCAAGCCTGCCAAGACAATAAAAGCTTTTCAAGACCATGATCTGTTAGATAAACAATTTTCCTTCTGTTCCCCATGCCATAAATGCTGCTCTGACTCTGACTTATTAGTGTGTATCTAAGAATGTAAAATCTTCTATTAATCACAAAGTCCTGGAACCTATTCATTTAATTGATCACCCCTTCTCACCCCTAGTACATCTATCTAAAGTAGCAAGGTAATGGAAAGAACACGGAACTGAGAAAGATAAGCAGAACTACAGCATTTGTTGCAATCAGTCAGTGAATACTATATTCAGCTTTTACTCAACATGCTCTTTAGATTTAAACTTCTACAAAACTTAGTAGAAGGGCTAATATTTAAAATTTTATTCAAGACGATTCATTGCATTTTTTTTTTAACTTTGGAAGTCTAAGAAAGACCATAATTTTCTCTTCCTAGGTCATTCCAGAGAGAGAGAGAAAGAGAGAGAGCGAGAAAATATGTGCAAAATAAAGAACTATTGTATCTGGCATACATCAACACGAAACTTTCCCTTTAGGATTCTCCCTGCATTTGCATAGACACAGTTTATTGAAGTTACTTTATAATTATAAGAAGGCAAGTAAATAAAGCCTGTTTGCATAAGGAATGTCATGTACCACTTTGAATTGTGATGATCATCTCCTTCACCCATTTCTTATCATCATCCCAAAATTAAGCAACAAAATTGAATTTCTTTAGACTGTGAAACATTTGCACTAGTATTGCTTATAGAAAATGAATCCTGAAAATGTAAGATGTTCAACTTAATCAGGATTAATTTGCAGCCTCAAATGATTAAAAGGCAAAAGACGAGTTTAGTTCATTTTAGGTTTTGAGTATTTTATCCATATTTTAAAAATAAGTTGAGTACTGGGCTTGTTTTTGTTTTAATACACAAAAAGTTCTGGGCTTTTACAAACTCTATATATTTAAGTACCATTGTCATTCCGAGGGCTAATAAAATACCACTATTTGAAAATCACTGAAACCCCAGTCACCTTTCAGTGTGTGGTCCATTTAGCCAGGTATATGAGTTAAAAGCCCAGCTATGTACTGTCTATCCAAATAGGAAGTATACATACTAGGTTCACAATTAGACAAAATAAATGTTCATTTTCCTTCTTTTCTTCTGAAGACATAGCGTATTTATGTGTCTATATGTATGTCAGACATGTGATTTCTACTTTCTCTAAAATTGGAGTGCATCAAGGGAAGAAAAATAAAAATTCCTACTTTATCAAAATACTAATATGAGAATAAGACTTGGATTTATAAGGAAGCATTTGAGGGAGAGGGTGTGCATAGTTAAAATTTGAATGTATAATCATAGTATTTAAATACAACTTGACAAATGTCATGAAAATACATGGAAAACACTTGCTGAGAATTCTTGATGGAAAAGTCTTGCCTAGCTCTGCACTTTTGATTTTCCTGTCTTTTCTATGTCACTTTTTTCTCTGAGTCATACTCTTTAAGAGGATATTGCTTACGTTTAAATTCCTACCCAACTCCACTTCAATCTCCATATCCTAAGATTATTATATTGTCCTCTAATTTCTAATTTCCCTCTTTCAACATGTGCTGAATACCTTCATTAACTAAGTGCCTACTGCGTGTTATACATTTCATTAGACATCCAGATCCAGTTTTGCTGATGAAGAGCAAATTTAATACAAAAGACGTGCTTTGGGTTGAGACTGAGTCATCTCAGGCATTTCGTTTTCTATGAAGGAAACAGCCAATTGTCTCATCTTCTCCTGAAAGCCTCAGCCCTAGCACCCAGTAGGTGCTCACCCAGCTTTTATTTCAGAATTAACCTAGTGGCTAATGGTTTCTATAAACAGGAAAGACATTTAACTTGTTACAGATATTGTAATAATAAAGGTATATTCAAAATTATTTTGGCACAATATATGTGTTCCATTACTTGTTTTGAGATTACATTTGACTCTACTTTCCCTTTTATCAATTTATCTTTTTATTTTTTATTAATCAATATCTATTAACCCCACTATGTGCTTAGCATAGTCTTTGAAACAATGGTATTCCCCATATATACACTGTATAATATAGTATATATCAAGCAGAAGTTTTGGGTCCACTTGGGTAAATAAATTACATACATATTGACTATTAAATAATGACACAGTGATACGATAAAAGAAAAGAGTCTCATAATCAAGAGCTGCCTCAGTGGTACAGACAGTGATTTAAATTTATAACAGGTGATCACTGATTTTGAATGGGCAGGAAAGTTTTGTAGAAGTTAGTGAGCTTGAGGTGGGTCTGAAAAGACAGGCGGAATTTGGAGACCCATAACAACACCATCTGTGCACATATTTCTCTGAAGTTTACCGGTGTTTATCCAGGCAGTGACTGCTTTAATCCTCTCCTGTGTGCTGTGAGTAAAGTACCCCCACCTCCATTTTATGTATGCGAAAAATCTCACCAGAGTTAAAGTAACTTGCCCCATGACATAGAGAAACCTGGATTTGCAACTTAAAACTTCTGATTAAAACCTCCTTTCTTCTCCATCACAGTTGCTTCTAGGTATAAAAATGATGTGAAGGGAAAGATAATTGACATAAAGACAGACCCAGATATTCATGATCACGAACTCCTGTAGTCATTTAAAGCTAGATTTTGTGTAGAAACCAAAGAACAATGCAAAGGACCTTTTATATAAAAATTCTGTGATAAAAGACTAATATAAACATGATGCTTAGAACACACTAGCATAAAACGTGCTTTGGAGACAGACTGACTTGGGTTTAAAGCCTGATTCTGCTTCTTAATTATCACCTCATTTTCCAAGTTCCATGGAAATGCCTTCTTTCTTTCTTCAACTTTTCCTCACTCTGTATGTGTAATTACTTGCTTCCTCACCAGTTTTCCTATTGTTGACTAACTAATAATAATACTTATTTATATGCATATACACACATATATATAGTTGATATAGTTTGGATATTTGTCCCTACCCAAATCTCATATTGAATTATAGTCCCCAGTGCTGGAGGTTGGGCCTGGTGGGAGGTATTTGGGTCATGGGGGCAGATCCGTCATGGCTTAGTGCTGTCTTCCTGATAGGAAGTTCTCGTGAGGTCTGGTTGTTTAGAAGTGTGTGGCACCTCCCTCCCCCACTCTCTTACTTGCTCTGGCTTTTGTCATGTAACCTGACTGCTCTCACTTTACCTTCTGCCATGATTGAAAGCTCCCTGAGGCTTCACGAGAAGCCAAGCAGATGCTAGCACCATGCTTTCTGTAATTCTTGCAGAACGGTGAGCCAATTAAACCTCCCTTCTTTATAAATTATCCAGTCTCAGGTATTTATAGCAATGCAAGAATGGCCTGATACAACAGTATATATGTATTTATGGGTATATATAATATACATATATTTTATAAAATTTTATATGATTTATATGTACCCATATGTTATTTGTCTGTCTATATTTTATAGTGCTTCCTATGCTAGACACTGTTCGAAGGAATTTACAAACTATTTACTCATTTAATCACTGCAATACTCCTCTAAGATATGCTCTTTATACCATTATTTTATTGACAAGTTATCTATTACTAAAACACAGAGAGGCCAAATTCTAGGTCTTGAATATTTGTATACCTCTAAATTCTTATGTTGAAACCTAATCACCAGGGTGATGGTAGCACAATGTGGTGCCTTTGGAAGGTGATAAGGTCACAGGGGCTCCACTCTAAGAATGGAATTAGTGCCTTTATAAAATAGTCCTCAGAGATCCCTGTTTGCTCTTGCATCATGTGAGAACATAGCTAGAAGGCACCATCTTTGGTGCAGAGAGCAATCTCTCACTTGACACCAAATCTGTTGGCACTTTGATCTTAGATTTCTCAGCGTCCTGAACTGTGATAAACACATTTCTATTGTTTATCAATTACCCAGTCTACAACATTTTGTTATAGCAGCCAAAATGAACTAAGACACTAAGTAACCTGCTAAATGTCCCTCAACCAAGTGGAACAATGGAATGTGAATTCAAATAATGCCCTGCCATGGTCCATGTTTAAACCACTATACTGAGCTCCTTCTCATATTGTCTCTTTATATTATCAAGATGTGTTTGATTTGGTTGTCCCAGCTATACTGTAAACTTGTAAGCTTTTTGTCTTTTTCATATTTGTATCCTCAGAATCTGGCATAGTATGTGGAACACGGAAAGGATGTAATCTAGTGTGCAAAAACGTCCAGTGACATTGGTTCTATGGGAAAGGAGAGGTATTATCCACTATGACTTTTGCATGAACTCCCATGGCAGGTGGAGTAGCACTGAGTAGAGGTGAAGGGAAGCAAGGCAGGGTAGATATGTTGGTGTTGGAAAGGCTTTTTATTCTATGTTGATCTTTTTGTAGGGAAAAGAAATAATTGTAGGTCTTTAGTCAAAAAATGACATTTTAGGAAAATAAGCAATAGTGAGATGTGCTTTTGAAAAGGAAAAATACTGGAGAATGGGGTATCCATACATATATTCTAACAATATCTCAGGAAGGAGACAAAAATTTTTGGCAGAGACAGTGGAGATGGAGAGGAAGCTACAGAGTTTGCAGCCAGTTAGATGAAACCAGGAAAAGTTGATATGGAATTGGAAGGAAAACAAAACATTAGAGTATTTCAGGGAGTAGTTATATTCCTATGGCTAAGTAGGATATATGGCAAACTGGGTGGAAAGAAAACATGTTCTAATTTGGACATAGATTGATGTATCTTTAATATGTCTATATATGAGCTCCTGGTTAGAAGATATATGGTTAGGTGTGGTGCTCTGGCATTTAGAAGAAAGGTATGGACTAAAGGTAACATTTGAGAGACATCATTTCTTAAATGATAAGTGAAGTCATGGGGATGGCTTAAAAATATATCACCCCTAACAGCAGCAAATCAAAGAAAAAATATCCTTTGAACAGTTAGCATTTTGGGGCAGATGAACGAAAACATATTAAGGAAGCCTGGAAAGAACTTCACATTTTTGGCAAAACAAACAAATAAGCAAACAAACTAACAAGAACAACAACAACAACAACAAAACCCTAACCAATCAACCAACCAAACAAAACACACACACACAAACACACACACACACACACACACACACACACACACACAGAGAAATGTTCTTTCTATTAAATATACTAGGCCAGAGGTTAGCAAACTATGACCAGTGAGGTAAATCTAGCCTGCTTCCTGATTTGTAAACACAGTTTTATTGGAACTGAGCCATACCCATTCATTTATGTATCATCTATCGTTGCTTTCACACTAAAACTGCAGAGTTGAGTAGTTGAGACAAGGACCATATGGTTGCAAATCCTAAAATATTTACCATCTGGCCCTTTACAGAAAAAGTTTGCTGACCCCTGTTTTAGACACAAAACAAGAGAGAAAACAATTATTAGATAAAATAAACTACTTAATTTTCAGAGTTTTTTTTTAGGAAACAAACACTTCTATAAATGAAAGACCACCACTTCACTTAATGTGGCAGGATACAAAACAACATATATACAATTCTACAGCATTGCTTCAGAATACAAGGAGAGTAGAGCATTTTAGATTTATCCTACAGGAAAGGCTCTGCTGTATAAAGGAGACAATAGGTCAGCTAGCTTCCTTTACATAAAAAAAGATTGTTCTCTTCCATCTATGTCAGATCTTTGAAATTTTCACTTACTGTTGGCTCCCTTTTTATGAAGACACTACTTTATTCAGCTTCATAAATCACAGTAGGAAAATACAGTTAAGAAAAAGGCTTGCATTATGGACTCATTCAATTAAACATTCTGGAGGGCATGATTGCTTTAGGCCTGAAAATGGAACAACATCTCAGTATAAATTAAAAACATAAAGGAATGTGTTCAGGTAATTGCTTATTAAATCTTCAAACCCCAATGACAATAACAAGTTTAAATTGATTGCTCAATATGTTTAAACTAGATGATGCTGAATGTACAACCAAGCTGCACCAGCGAGGCCTGAAAGTAAACCTTATTGAACAGTTAAGTACAGCAGTACCTTTTTGCCTCCGGGGGCTTGGAGAGAATTCAATAAGGCTGGCTGAGATAGTCCAAATTAAATTGGTTAGTAGCAAGTGCAACTGTTTCTAGTCTGTGGTGACCCTTAGCTCAGAAGGTTTCAAATCAGCTGTGGGTCTTAATAATAGAAAAGACAAAGCACTCATTTTCTTGCCTCTAGAGCAGTGGTCCCCAACCTTTCTGGCATCAGGGACAGGTTTCATGGAACACATTTTTCCAGGGACTGGGGTAGGGGTGGGGGGGATGGTTTGGGGATGATTCAAGCTCATTACATATATTGTGCACTTTATTATTATTACATTGTAATGTACAATGAAATTATTTTACAACCCATTATAATGTAGAATCAGTGGGAGCTCTGAGCTTGTTTTTCCGCAACTAGAAGGTCCCATCTTTGGGTGATAGGAGACAGTGACAGGTCATCAGGCATTAGATTCTCATAAGGAACAGGCAACCAAGATCCCTCACAAGAACAATTCACAATAGGATTCATGCTCCTATGAAAATTGAAAGTACCTGCAGGCGAGGGGTTGCGGGGGGTGGGGTTGTGGGGGTGGGATTGGGGACCACCCCTCTAGAGTACACTTTCAATGTCATTTATCGTTTTCCTACAGGAAATTCTCCTGGTTCCCCACTTCTCTTCCTCACTACTCATCCATACATTGGACACCTGCAATAATTTAATTTTGAAATAAATTTGTCTGATCTTCTTAAATGCCTAATTAGCGTATACATTGCCTTTAGATAAAACCTTGTAAGTCGTTATTAGGACTAGTTCTATAAATACTCCGAATATTGTCTTTAGGGAATTCCTATCTCAACCTTAATACAAGATAGCTTCACTTAACTAGAAGTTTTAAAATTTACTCTCCTATAATTATATTTTTATTATAGATGCTATACACTTTCTAATCTGTAAGCTACAAACAAAATTTAATGTCTGAGATTTAATTTTTACTCCTCTAGGAATGTCATGGAATAAATACATATTCACATAATTTTCTACATTATTTCCAGCTCTACCTATACTACCATACAATATTCAATGATGTATAGAATGGTGATCTGGAGACCTTTGATCAAATATAACAGCAACGATTACATTATAGTGTCAAAGCTAAAGAAGGGAAGTAAAATAACATATATTCATCCTAAAGGTGAAATAAGAGCCAATCATCTCTATCCATAAATGAGAAAATTTGGTTACCCAGAGCATCCCACACCCATTTTTAAAACTGGGGCTGAGTATCCTTTCCTTTCCTTTTCTTTTCTTTTCTTTTCTTTTCTTTTCTTTTCTTTTCTTTTCTTTTCTTTTCTTTTCTTTTCTTTTCTTTTCTTTTTCTTTCTTTCTTTCTTTCTTTCCAGCTGGAGAGACTGGAAATTGAACTGTGATATATAGAGAAGGATGCTCTGGATATAGTCCCTGTGATGGGAAGTTTATTGTACATACTTGGAGACTCTTAAAAACTGAAGAGTACCATATGGAATTTAAAGTCATTTTTTCTAATTCTGTGGTAATGGTAGCTTGATGGGAATAGCATTGAATCTATAAATTACTTTGGGCAGTATGGCCATTTTCACATTATTGATTCTTCCTATCCATGAGCATGGAATGTTTTTCCATTTGTTTGTGTCCTCTGTTACTTCTCGAGAAGTGGTTTGAGTCCTCCTTGAAGAAGTCTTTCACATCCCTGTATAGCCAAGACAATCCTAAGCAAAACGAACAAATCTGGAGGCATCATGCTACCTGACTTCAAACTATACTACAAGGCTACAGTAACCAAAAGAGCATGGTACTGGTAACAAAACAGAGACAGACCAATGGAACAGAACAGAGCCCTCACAAATAACACCACGCATCTAAAATCATCTGATCTTTGATAACCTGACAAAAACAAGTAGTGGGGAAAGGATTCCCTATTTAATAAATGATGTTGGGGAAACTGGCTAGCCATATGCAGAAAACTGAAACTGGACTCCTTCCTTACACATTATACAAAAATTAACTCAAGATGGAATAAAGATTTAAACATAAGACCTAAAACCATAAAAACCCTAGAAGAAAACCTAAGCAGTACCATTCAGGACATAGGCATGGGCAAAGACTTCATGACCAAAACACAAAAAGCAATGGCAACAAAAGCCAAAATAGACAAATGAGATCTAATTAAACTAAAGAGCTTCTGCACAGCAAAATAAACTATCATCAGAGTGAACAGGTAGCCTACACAATGGGAGAAAATTTTTGCAATCTATCCATCTGACAAAGGGCTAATATCTAGAATCTGCAAAGAACTTAAACAAATTTACAAGAAAAAAAGAAACAACCCCATCTAGAAGTGGGCAAAGGATATGAACAAACACTTCTCAGAAGAAAACATTTATGTGGTCAACAAACATGAAAAAAAAAAAAACAACTCATCATCACTGATCATTAGAGAAACGCAAATCAAAACCACAATGAGATACCATCTCACACCAGTTAGAATGGTGATCATTAAAAAGCCAGGAAACAACAGATGGTGGAAAGGATGTGGAGAAATAGGAACGCTTTTACACTGTTGGTGGAAGTGTAAATTAGTTCAATCATTGTGGAAGGCAGTGTGGCGATTCCTCAAGGATCTAGAAATAAGAATATCATTTGACCCAGCAATCCCATTACTGGGTATATACCCAAAGGATTATAAATCATTCTGCTATAAAGACACATGCACATGTATGTTTACTACAGCACAATTCACAATAGCAAAGACTTGGAACCAACCCAAATGCCCATCAATGTTAGACTGAATAAAGTAAATACGGCATATATACACCATAGAATACTATGCATCCATAAAAAGAATGAGTTCATGTCCTTTGCAGGGACACGGATGAAGCTGGAAACATCATTCTCAGCAAACTAACACAGGAACAAAAAACCAAACACCACATGTTCTCACTCATAAGTGGAAGCTGAACAATGAGAACACATGGACACAGGGAGGGGAACATCATACACCGGGGTCTGTCAGGGGCTGGGGGCTAGGGGAGGGATAGCATTAGGAGAAATACCTAATGTAGATGATGGGTTGATGGGTGCAGCAAACCATCATGGCACATGTATACCTATGTAACAAACCTGCATGTTGTGCACAGGTATCCCAGAACTTAAATTATAATAAATAAGTAAATAAACTGGAGTAAAATAATCAAAGGAAAAAGGCATGAGGGTAAGAGTGGCCTGGAGAATAGCCATTTGGACAAAGAGAAAATAGAAAAAGTAATAGGTGCTCTAAACAGGAGAATTGTGATCCATGCAGAGCTTATGAAAAGAGTTTCAAATCAAAACTGGGTTTTCTAGAGTCTCCTTTTATGATCCAGCACTTGACTGTGACCACAATTGAACTGAAAATCCTTAAGGATCAGATTTTCCCAGGTGAAAAGCTTCTTCGCTTTACCACCTTTCTTACAGACATTTTGTGGATGTTTTAAATGTAATTGGTGAGTTCTTCTGGTTTTTGCTTTCACGTGAGTTCCTGTCACAACTCTTCAGAGACGCACTGTTGTTAGTTAGATTGGCTAGTTGTTATGCAGAAAAAAATACGGTGATAAAATTGCAAAGGTTTGCTTTTCTCCCAGGCCCAGCACAGGTCCACTGGGTACTCTGCTCCATGTGGGCTTCACTCTGGAACCCAGGCTCTTAGAATGGCACCTATTGGGATCTTATTGGAAAGTCACAGCTGAGGGACTAAGAGACAGTGAATTGCACTGTGACTCTTAAAGCATCCACCTGGAAACAAAATCTGTTCTCCTCACATTTCACTAACCACAACTGGCATACAGTCATGCCAAAATACAAGAGAGCTGCTAGATACCATCAGCTTATGTGCTGAAGAAAATGAGAAATATTTGATGGAGAGTCCAATGAACTGTTCCACACCTCTAACACATAAGGCAGTGGACAAGAGCATCAGCTTTTAGTGGGCCATGTCTCCTAACGGGTGATGAAAATTATATGCAAGCAAAAGCAAGCTAGCCAAATTAATGAACTAGGGGCATCTCAAAGAAGTCTCAAGGAGGAGATGCGATAATGATGTGATTAGCATTTAAACACTGGCTCTACCATTGACTAGCCCTGTAACAGTGGACGAGTGACTTAATTATATAGATGACTCTGTCTTCTCATCTTGCACAGTGGGACGATTGATAATGCTTTTCTTGTAGGTGTTTTGTGAGAATTATTTGAGATAATTTTTATAATGTGTTTAGATCACATTGTTGAGCATGAACAGGAACTCTGGCTCTTAGTTCATATACTTATATCTGAGGACCTCGGGTGACAGGGAAGTCTTTACAGAACAAGATGAAAAGGAAATCTGAATTTATTTTGAAAAAAAAATTGATGAGACAGTGATTGAGGACTTAGAATCAGGGTGTGACCATAGTGTTTAGGAAGAGTAAGTCGACTGTTTAGTTGTATCAGAAGGTATTGTGTAGGGTCCTTCTCTTGTTGCAAGTCAGGACCCCATGAAATTTTTAAGCACAGGATTTCAAAGCAGAGTGTAGGAAAATTAATTTGACAGAAGTGTGTGGGATAGGTTGGAGAAACGACAGTGCAGAGACAGAGCTATTTATGTAACAAGAGGAAATGGTGGTAGAAAGAACAGAAGATGTTCTCCTTATCTCCTTATAAACATCTTATAGATGTTTTATCTAATAGGAAAACATGAAATCTAGTTAACCATGGTTACCTGATTATAAGGTAATGAGGAAGAAAGGTAGAGAGTTGTGAGGACCAAAACATCTAGTATATTATTCTTCAATACCTAAGTACAATGAGGCATGTTAGATTTGAGTGATTACTCTAACTTAGTTTCCTGTCCCTAGGTGACATATCACAGCTCTGAAAACTACCCAGATGCACTTTTCCTTATGTATTGATGCTATACAGAAAGTCAAAGTGTGCCTGTGAAATTATGTATGTGTACTTGTCTGTTCCTTGGAGAAAATGCCAAATAAGTGGCTGTCAAATAAATATAACAAAAGCTACGAAAGAAATAAACACAAGTGCAGCCAAGTAAACCAATCAGCTTGAAGTTAAGAACTAACATGAATTCAGTTGTTACAGCCGTAATAATTCCATGGCTGTGAACACACCAATGGCTGGATTCCTTGGCAGGCAATGTGAGATACAGCCTGCTGCCAGCTGCTGTATTTAAGGTTGCTTTAGATTAGAATGCAGATGTACAACATTTAAAGTTTATGGTTTAAACATGGATTCATGAATCACTTGAAAGTCACCCCAACCTGTGAAGTTCCAGAACAGCTTTAGACTAAATTACAGATTAACCTAAGCTGTAAGATGCACTAGACACTGCCTTGCGTAGTAGGGACTGGAGACAAAACCTTCTCAGGACTTTGCTTCCAGAGAGCTCTTGACAGATGAACTTTGTGAATGTGTGGATGAAAATGAAATAAGATATTTTTTTAACCTCATACCCATAGGAAGAACAAAGCTCAAGTTTGAGAGTTTCAGTGAGCATAACATTTAAGAGAGCTAAATAAATTTTCTCAGCACAGGAAACACAGTCAGATTTTTCTGTTTTATTTTCCTCTAATAAGATGCAACTAGGAAGATCTCTATTCAGTTTGTGACTTCATAGCCGACATATTGAGGGACCTGTTAACTCTTTTTATAAATTGAGATTAGCATACATTTCTTTGGGGAAGAGCGGGAGGGAGACAGGGAAAAAGAGCTTACTGCAGAAATAAAAAGATCCAACATTTTTATACTGGGCTGAAGAACATATATATCTGAATATTCATAAGGGGTATGATTTAAAGAGTATCTAAGATTGTCTGAAACCACAAGCTCTTCAGTTGTAGAATAGTTGGTGTTGCCTTAGGATTTACTTCTTTTCTTAAAGCCTCTACTTTTAAAGCTTCCAATTTTACTTTTTTGCTCAAAAGTTCAATTCTGTTTTCTTCATTTAACATCAGAACTTGTTTTGCTTTCTCCTTCTCTTTACTTTGATGTGCTATCCTGAAAAAAAATATCAGTAATACTCTTTCATCTTATGGACCTCTGTGCTATTTAGATTTTTTTATTTTACAAATGGAGTCAGTTCCTTTTCACTGACTTAACTCTACCTGAATTTCTCTCTCCCACTGCTGCTCATATCAGAATCTGAGCCATCTTCCCCAACAGTTTCCTGCTGCCTGGGGCGCACATATCTCATCTTTTGTACTTTTGCTTAGGCTCTGGTTCCCACATATTCCCATTTTTAATGCAGAGCCATTGTGAATTTTGTGAGCCTGCACAAATCTTATTCATTCTCTTCTCTCTGCATCAAGGCATCAGAGGCAACATGCATTGACCACATAGTTACACTCTGCTATGCTGTCCACTCTTAGTGTTTAATGCCTAATGCCTTTTAAGTGGTGATACTGTGTAAGCAAATACAGACATAAGTATAGACACACACAACACACGAACATATACATGAAAGTGAGTGAATAATGTAATGAAATAATTTTAAGTGGCAGGAAGGTGAAGGAGACCTTCTGACCTTTCCTTGCTGAAATTGGCAGTTTGTGAGGTCTTAGATGTACTTTAGGAGACGTGTTGTTGTTGTTGTTGTTTAGTTTTTTGAATTAAAATTTCAGACATGGGCGGGCACGGTGGCTCACGCCTGTAATCCCAGCACTGTGGGAGGCCAAGGTGGGCAGATCACGAGGTCAGGAGGTGGAGATCATCCTGGCTAACACGGTGAAACCCAGTCTCTACTAAAAATACAAAATTTAGCCAGTCATGGTGGTGGGCGCCTGTAGTCCCAGCTACTTGGGAGGCTGAGGCAGGAGAATGGCGTGAACCCAGGAGGCAGAGCTTGCAGTGAGCCGAGATCGTGCCACTACACTCCAGCTTGGGCACATCCAGACATTGAGGCTGGGCACATTTTCGCTAGTTCTTCAAGAGGTGGAAGGGCCCCCATATCCCTGCCAGCTGGTTTGCTTCGCACATTTATGTGGCCTTGTTGACCTCTAAAGGTATTTTAGTTTGACTCTTGCTCTCTATATCTCTGCATTGTTTGGACTTTCCATGTTAAGACTACAGTCAAGAAAGCACAGGAAAAATAAAAGAACAAAAAAACACGAATCTAAGAATGTTTGTGGCCGGGTATGGTGTCTCATACCTGTAACCCCAGCACCCTGGGAGGCCGAGGCGGGTGAATCACCTGAGGTCAGGAGTTCAAGACCAGCCTGGCCAACATGGTGAAACCCTCTCTCTAATACACACACACACACACACACACACACACACACACACAATAGCTGGGCGTTGTGGCTTACACCTATGATCCCAGCTACTCGGGAGGTTGAGGCAGGAGAATCGCTTGAAACAGGGAGGTGGAGGTTGTGGTGAGTTGAGATCGCGCCACTGCACTCCAGCCTGGGTGAGAGAGCAAGACTCTATCTCAAAAAGAGAGAGAGAGAGAGAGAGAGAGAGAGAGAGAGAGAGAGAGAGAGCGCATATTTGCGCTCTGCCACAGTCATTCACAGGGAATGATCATGAAGAGAAAGACCAAAGAAAGTTTTCCAAGACGCTATGCAAAGTGACTATTGGTTGAAATGACTTGGTTCTACCCTTGCATTCTCAGAGTCCAAATATATTTTGTAGCAAACTAGAGCAGCAAGTAGATCTCCCAGTGTTTTCATTATATTATTCACATTTTAAGAATATAGCGCATACCAGATTCAACTGGTTAATAAACAATAAGAGCTAAAACTATCAAAGGAACCTGAAAAGTACAGTTATGGGACGGCCCCCAGTCTCTCCCTATAGACTTTCAGAATGCCATGTCACATGACAAATGACAAATTTATTGCTTTTTAATGTTCAGGAACTGTCATGGAAACTGGGAATCCTGAAGTATATATGACAAGGTGCTACCTCTCCCCACCAGAGTTCCCTTCATTACCACTACCCATCCCGACCCAACAAAGTGAGGCATAAGGTAGAAATGTATTACACAAAAGTGCTACTACGGTAGTGCAAATGTATTCTCCTTAAAGTGTGTGTTTATCTTTTCGGGAAGTCCGTGGAAAGGTTTGTTCCTTCTCTCTGTATGGGTGGCAGAGAATACATAGGCATTTTCTACCACTTTTCTGTTTCTCTTTCCCTATGCTTTTATAACCCATTTCTTATTTCCAGCACCATTTTTATAAGTCATGTTTTGGCCCCCATTTACAAGGGCATTGCACAAATCCTGTCTGAAGGCCATCATTTTTTCCAACAGAAATAACTTGAGCAAATATACAAGGTTAAGCACCAATTAAGGTGGAAAATGCTGAGTTCTGATGCTGTTCTTGTTACGTATTCCTCCCAAGGGACACCTTCCAATGTGAGTGAATAGGCAGGTGAGTTCTGCCATAGATTCAGAGTTAGTCTTTCATTTATTCTTGCTTATTGTGGGAAAAAAGGGTCGTTAATTAAAATGGGTATAAATTCTAAGATACTGGTCAAAATAAGTAATGCAAATATTCTTTGAGTGAGGTTAATTATGAACTTTCCTTTTGATTGTCCTTTCCTTTCTGGTAGAACAACAGAAGCTTGTTCTCTGTAAACAAGCTGAGTGATGTATGTGGCACCTGACAAGAGAGTCAGTGCCAAAACCTGAAATTTACAGGAGTGGCTGGCGAAGGGGGAGAGGGAGGGATAGAAATGTGATGAAGGGTGCATATACCACTGCCTTTGTTCAAAAACTTCACTGACTGCAGGTCTGCCCAGTCTCTCTAGTCTTCTGCCAACATAATCATACTATGCGAGTTTCCTTAAGACCCCACTATTTTCTTTAATATCTCTCATATGATTTGTTCCCATCTCAGCAGAAAGCACATCTTGAACAGAGCCTTTTTCTAACACATCTCTGTGCTACCCTGAATACTGCTTTGGTCAGTGTGTTTCTATTGCTTGGGAATTAAAATACACCTTTAAAAATTTGCACAGGGAGGCAGTTGGGCCTCCCAATGGTTAAAATCAAAAATATTCACTGGAAGTCCCAGTTGTCTGCAATTTGAAGATGGCGATATGTGGTTAAATTAGCCTCTGCTAGGGTTAAAAACAGAACAAAAAAACCCTTCACGCCAGAATCCACAAAGATCATCTGCCATCACAGGGTCACTCATTGCAAGTAGCAGCAGGACAGGCACCACCTGCCAGTCCCACCAAGAGGAGAGAACAGTTAGGAACAAATGAAAAGAAAAATGGAAGCTGCTGTCATGTTCAAGAGCTTCAGGTTGCGTGGATGTTTCTCTTGAATCTGAATACATTATTTACAAAACCTAAGGAATCTGTTTTGTATTCCACATTGCATTCTTAAAAACATTTTCTTATTAGATTTGCTAAGAAAACTCCACGCTTTAGGCTTCCAACAAGTTTCTGTGTGCAATAAGCAGAGGGCTGGAAATATCTGCCTCTGTGTCCTGACTGGTCCCATCTGTCCATGTTTGGCAAGCCTAATCTGTATTTCTGCTTGTATTCAGGATTGGTTATCACACAACGGAAGGACGTGGGTGGAAAAGCTGTAGACAGTCAGATAACTGAGCTGACCAGGCAGAGGTCTGTGTTTTTCAGTGTAGAGCCACTGCATGTTTATTTCTTTTCATTCTTCGTGCTTGTTCTTTTCTTAGTCTAGCGAGAAGAAACAAGAAGAAACTATTTCTAAAACCTATTTAGAGTCGTTAGAATGTGAAATCAGACTCCCCTGAGGAGGAATCAGACATAGCAGACAGTGTGAACTATAAGCCCACCACAGGCTTAGACAGAAAAAGATCAAATATCTCTGACATATGGTGGGAGGATTTTAAGGTCCTGATATTAGACATGCTAGCAAGGGGGGAGGCCGCTTGTAGGAAAGAGAGAAAGAAGTGGAAAGCAGTTTTTTGGTTACAGATAATTAGCCATACGTGTTTCTGAGCTTCAAAACCTCCTTTGTTAAGTACATTAAAAATGACACAGTATTTGATTTAGATCCACAGGAAAAGGAAAAGATGAAGTCAGAAATCACATTAGTAATTCTGTTGTACTTAAAAAAATTAAAGGCAGAGTACAAATTGAGGTAAATGAAAGTAAAACAAAGATCAGTCAGAATAATGGCATAGTGGATGGCAACAGCTTGTTAAACCTATGCATCTAGAACTTTAAGGAGACTGATGGAAATGCACTTTACAACCCTAATGGATATATTTTAGGATGTTTTAAAAGCACACAATCTTCATGTAACACTTTAAAATGATTCAGTGGCCCCAATTAGGTACACTAGAGAGGTAAAACTAATAAAAATACTGTGACGTTAGGACAAAGAGTCTATGCTGGTTTATTCTATGCAACAGGTGTTGTGGAGTTGACGACTCTCTGAATTTTTTTTCTCGGATGTGTCTTATAAGAACCCAAGGCATACATCTTCAATTGGTTTTGCTTTTTCTCATTATTGTTATTGTTTTGTTTCTTGGTTAGACTATTTTGGAAGAAATATGCAGACGGTAAAGATCTAAAATTTCTTCTAGTTTTTCTTAAAATTCTTTACACATTTAGAGATGTAGTTAAAACTACTAATCTGGAAAATTGATTTTAAAATAAGTAAATAATTACACATGAGTAAATATCAACCTAAAATATGTTTTTAAAACTAAATATTCCACTTTAATTTATAATAACTGATTTTTGTAATACATATGATACATTGCAATTACTTATTACAGATAAACTGTCTTTTTTTTTTTTTTTTTTTTTTTTAGCTAGGCCTGTGATTTCTGTTGATGACAATAGGGCAAATTTCTAATTATTTTCAGTTGCATAGAGTCTCTAGTTTTTTATTAAACCAAGGGTTTCCTCTCATTTAATCTGCCTGTTTGTGGTGAACTTGCATATTAAATTACTGTTATTTTATCATTTTTGTTAGATCAAATTTTTTCCTTAACTTACGTCTTTTTACCTAATTTGTCTATTACCATGAGACCTTGCTGATCTCATGTTTTTTATTCATCCAAATTACCTATATTGGTGAATAAATGTATCATCTTTCAACATAACACAACCTCAAGACAGCAATCTGACAGTTTTCTAGGTCTGACTCATCCAGGGGTCATAGCTTGGTATGGTGCTAAAGAGTGATTTTGAAAAGATTTAATAGCCAATTCAGCAAAGACTGACAAATCAGAACAAACATTAAGTCATTAGGGCTGAGGCAGAGTCCTAGAGGTTCCCTGACGTGGCAGGCGTTAACACTTGAATTGCTGAATTGATTGTGGCCTGTGTGGCTAACTGGGAGATGGCCCAGGCTAGCTGGTTGGCGAGCTCCTAGCTGTGGTCATTCACCAATTTCTAAGTCTTTCATTATTCAACAGCAAAAATGTTTATGCAGGATCTGAGTGTGTGCCTGATGCATGTGACCCCTCGGGAGGCTATCTCTCCAGAGATCCATTTTGATATGGTTCAGGTGTGTCTCTACCCAAATCTCATCTTGAATTGTAACTACCACAATTCCCACATGTCATGCAAGGAACCCGGTGGGAGGTGACTGAATTATGGGAGCAGGTCTTTCCTGTGCTGTTCTCATGATAGTGAATGAGTCTCACGAGATATGATGGTTTTAAAAAGGGAGTTTCCCTGCACAAGCTCTTCTTATCTTGTCTGCCACCATGTGAGACGTGCCTTTCATCTTCTGCCAAGATTGTGAGGCCTCCCCAGCCATGTGAAACTGTAAGTCCAATAAACTGCTTTTGTTTGTAAATTGCCCAGTCTTGGGTATGTCTTAATAGCAGTATGAAAACACATTTCTTCCTCAAATACTTGTAGGAAGTCCCCGTTCATAAGTGATTTAGCACCTTGCTACTTGCAGTGTAGTATATGGCTCAGCAACATCTTAGCCTCATCTGGAGTTTCTTGGCAAGACAGAATCTCAGACCCTACCCCAGTCCTACTAAATCAGAATCTGCATTTTTGTAAAGTCCCTGAGTGACCTGTGTGCACCTTGAAGTTTGGGAAGCATTGGTTAGCACCTGCAGGAGGTAAAAATGAGTCTATTCAGTATTTCTTAGTCTAGACCATATATTAGAAGCCACTGGGAAACATTTAAAAAATACACATGGCTAGGTCCTATCCCATGAGAATCTAATTTAATTGGTCTGGGATGGGGCTTATAGTAGCATTTTTAAAAAACTTTACTTGGTAATTATTCTGTGCAGCCTGGGTTAAGAATAATGACATCTCTATCTGATGTAACTGGAGTAGGTACAATTTGTTTCATCTGGGACAAAAATGTACAGAACCACAAGGCAAATTTACTCATATTTGCCACTGGGCTTGAATATCAAAGTTGGCTTCAGGCCCCTCTGCTATCAGGAAAATTTAGCAACTAGTACAGGTGACCCCTTTGAACAGAAATGTATCTATTAATTGTGGTTTTATGCCTAATTTCTTTAAGACAGAAAATTATAAGACATGTGGAAAGAATCTGCTGTTATTTTAGACTGGTAGTATCAGGAATTAAGATTTTATCGTGTGCAGTTCATGTCCTTTACAGGGACATGGATGAAGCTGGAAACCATCATTCTGAGCAAACTATCGCAAGGACAGAAAACCAAACACCGCATGTTCTCACTCATAGGTTGGAATTGAACAATGAGAACACCTGAACATAGGGTGGGGAACATCACACACCAGGGCCTGCCGGGGGGTGGGGGGATGGGGAAGGGATAGCATTAGGAGATATACCTAATATAAATGGTGAGTTAACGGGTGCAGCACACCAACATGGCACATGTATACATATGTAACAAACCTGCACATTTTGCACATGTACCCTAGAACTTAAAGTATATATATATATATATAAAAGTAAAGAGAGACATAATAGTCAGAAGAGATATACTTATATTTGGTCACTAATAAATAAACAATCCCAGGAGTCACTTAGCAGTGGGAAGGCCAAACAGGTAGTCAATTTTAAGAACTATTTGAGAAATATCCTTCCTCTAACAAATAAACTGACTTCAATCTTCAGGATTGGATATAAGGGTTTCCAATTATTTTAAGTTAGGCATTATAACCTCAGGACAAAATGTATCTGCAAATTTCCCAATTTTTCAAGTAAATATAAGCCTCATTAAAAAAAAAGATTTTATCGTGTGCAATGTACAACTGGCCTTCTATGTGAGACTTTCCTCTCATGCCAAGTTAGAGTTCATTCATTCATTCTTCATTCATGTATTTATTTAATCTTTCATTCAAATTATATACATGGATCTCTTACATGTCACCAGTAACATAACTGGTAAAAAGGACAATGTCTCCAGTTTGATCTTCCCTTTGCTATCTGCCTCTCAATATGAAAATATGACCATCTTATTTTCTCTTCAAGCTGGAAAGGTAGGTTTTCCTAAATATGAACAAAATACATTTTCTTTATGATATAGAGAAATTATCTAACATTAAAGGACAATTCTTGAATATAATAGATTTTGTTCAGTTTCCACAGGTATTTCTCTATCAATCAGTTTCCTGAGACATGAGGCACCAGATAACAAACGCACCCCACCAAGCTGTTGATCACACGCTACTGCCCAGCTATTGCAAACCGGGACTCTCATCATCTAGAGGGGGAGAGGAAGAAAAGGTGTTTTTGCCAACACCATGAAAGGCATCAGTAAGGCAACTTATTAGAGATAATCTAGTAACTAACCTGTGAACTCTAACTCGAGATACAACTTCAGAGACCACGCACAGTATATGGTCCTGAAATAGTGAACCATTGTGCACTTTTTTCACCAATGCCTCAATCATTGCAATTGATTTTTTCATGCATGCATGCATTCATTCAACAAACTTTTATTAAGTACCTGCTATACGGGTTGTACTCTGTTGAACTTTGGAGAAATAAAATAAATTAAGAGATGTTTTCTGGTCTCACATTGTTTCTAGGCTAGATAATTGCTTCTATGAAAACATCAAATGCATTATATTATAATTAACTGTTTCTTTTAAAAAAAAAAGTTTATTTAAGTTCCAGGGTAGATGTGTAGGTTTGCTGCATAGATAAACATGTATCATGGGGGTTTGTTGTACAGATATTTCATCATCCAGGTATTAAGCCTAGTACCCATTAGTTGTTTTCCCTGATCATCTTCTTCCTCCTACCCTCCACTCTCCAATGGGCCCCAGTGTGTGTTGTTCCCCTCAGTGTGTACATGTGTTCATTTTTTAGCTCCAACTTATACGTGAGAACATGGGGTATTCTCTGTTTTCTGTTCCTGTGTTAGTTTGCCAAGGATAATGGCCCCCAGATCCATCCATGTTTCCTGCAAAGGATATGACCTCTTTCTATTTTACGGCTGCATAGTATTCCATGGTGTATATGTACCACATTTTCTTTATCCAGTCTAATGTTGATGGGCATTTAGGTTGATTCCACGGCTTTGCTATTGTGAATAGTGCTGCAATGAACATACATGTACATGTGTTATTGGAATAGAATGATTTATATTCCTTTAGGTATATACCAAGTAATGAGATTGCTGGGTGGAATGGTATTTCTGTCTTTAGTCTTTGAGGATCACCACACCGGTTTTCACAATGGTTGAACTAATTACACTCTCACCAACAGTGTATAAGCATTCCTTTTTCTCCTCAACCTGACCAGCATCTGTTATTTTTTGACTTTTTTTGACCATTCTGACTGGTGTGAGATAGTATCTCTTTGTAGTTTTGACTTGTATTTCTCTAATGATCAGTGATATTGAGCCTTTTTTCTTGTAATTGTTGGACACATGTATGTCTTCTTTTGAAAATTGTCTCTTTATGTCATTTGCCCACTTATTAACAAGGGTGTTTGTGTTTTTCTTGTAAATTTGTTTAAGTTCCTTGTAGATGCTGGATACTAGAACTTGTCAGATGCACAGTTTGCAAAAATTTTCTCCCATGTCTCTATTTCACCCCCTAGGCCAGGAACTCCTTGATGGTAAAGATAGTGTCTTATTAATTTACATATATCTAGAATGTTTAGCACAATTTTTGGTATATTACATACTCATTCAATATTTTGTGGAAATAAATTTGTGAATACATCTCACAGTCTTGGATTCTGAGTAATATAAGTAAATTTAACATTCTTGTTGTATGTGCTGCTGTCTCCCTACACTGCCTAGATAATGAATAAGAGAGGCAGTGATTCTAGGTTTTTACTTATACTTTGATTTATTACAATTAGCAATGACAGGATAGATTGTTGTGTCAGAGTCTTAAAAATTAGTAATCACTAGAATCTCAAAATGATAAAAATGTCTTGAAATGAAGTGGATTTCCTGTTTTTTTTTGTTTTGTTTTGTTTTGTTTTTTTTTTTTTTTAAATTCTGAGGCCATTTTACTTCCTCACAGACATGGAAGTCTATGTTAACACTGTGTCACTATAAAAGAGCCAGACTTACCCTAGATGATCTCTTGATCTCTGTGTGGACTATTCAGTTTAGAGGTTAATTTGTGGTGATAAAATTATCTTAGGTGGACTGGGGATTCTGGCTCTGTGTCTACAATATAGTACTAATTAATAATTAACACATAAAGAAAGGAAAGTGTAAATCAGTAACTCTAGTTCCCTCAGGAACATCTAGGCCTCTTTCTCAGATTCATAAGCTGACCCTGAAACACCCCAAATTCCTCAGAAATGACAGCATGATATGCTAAGTCTCTCATCCTTTACTTGCCCTTTGATTATGTGATACTAACTTTTTAATTACACAATGGTTCCCACAAGAGATGTCAGTTCTCATTTCATCTACCATTTATTGAGAGCTTAGTCTTCTCCAGCCACTGTAGCAAACTATAGCTATGTAATCCAACTTACGATTTTGAAATACTCTTAAGAGTTGGCTGTATAAGTTCTCATTTTGCAAATTTTAAAAAAAGGCTCAGAGAATTGCTCTACATCATTTGGCTACTAGTAATTGGCAGAACTAAAATTCTCCTAGATTTTTATGATTCCAAAGTTGTTCTGTTATTTATTGCCCCTTAGGACAACTTTTGTTTTAATTTCTTGCATAAAAAGGAACACAACTGGCTATGTTTCATTGAGGAAACTGCCATTTCAGGTTATTTATTTTCCCTTAACTTTGCAGAGACAATGCAAGAATTCAAGCTAGTGAGTCTCTCTATGATATCACGAAATTTGGTGAATCACAGAAACCACAGGTGTTCATGAAATGTGATATTGAATGAAAGGCCATGTATTTGTGAAAGAAAACCTGTCTGAGAAGTCTGCTGGCATTCTTTTAGTTACTCGGATAGGAAAAAAATTTTGCTATGTGGAAGAAAATATACACTGGACCAAGCGGCAGAGAATGTGGGCCCTGATCCCAATTCCCTGACATATTAGATTTGCCATCTAGAAACAAAGCATTATTTCCCTCTCTTTTGCCTCAGTGAGAATGAAGTAAAAAAGTGAATATGAACATACTTTGAAAATGTTAAAGCACTCTGCAGATGAATGTCTTAGGAGTATTTTGTATTTAGTATGAGAAATTATCTGAGCATGAAATGTACTAGGTTTCTATTCAAGCACACTGGTCCTCCATTTTGAAAACTGGGAAGGAATCTTTGGGAAAATGAGGGTTGTACTCCACCTACTTCTTTACTACGATAACCAACCCACCCAAAGTCTGGTCAAATTTACATCCTAAATACCTCAATTTACCCAATTCTCCCCATCCCTATCACTAGTACCTAATTCAATCAACCAGTGTCTTACATCTGGACTCCTGTAGGAGCCTCCTAAGTAGTTTCCCTGTAACTATTTGTTGTTTCTTCCAATCCATTCTTCAAACTATAGGCAGAGTAAACATTTCATAAAGCAAAACGATTTGGATGACTGTCTTAGTTCATTTGTTTTGCTGTAAAGGAATACTTGAGGCTGGGTAGCTTATTAAAAAAAGAGATTAATTTGGCTCACAGTTCTGCAGGCTGCACAAGAAACATGGTGCCAGTATCTGCTTCAGGTGAGGGCTTCAGGCTGCTTCCACTCATTGTGGAAGGCGACGAAGAGCCAATGTGCCCAGAGCTCACATGGTGAGAGAAGAGGCAAGGTAGGGGTGGTAGGCAGCAGGCTCTTTTTACAACCAGCTCTCACAGGAACTAACAGAACAAGTACTCACTCGTTACCATGGGGACAGTACCAAACCACTCCTAAGGGATCTACCCTTATGGCCCAAATACCTTTAATTTGGTCTTACCTACAATATTGGGGATCAAATTTCGACATGAGGTTTGTGGGCAACAAATATTTATAGTATAGCGGTCCATCTTTGATCTTTTAAATCACACATCCTTCTTCTCACATATAAAATGCAATCATTCCATCCCAATAGTTTCCAAAAGTCTTAATTTGTTCCAGCACCAACTCCTAAAAGTCTAAAGTCTAATGGATTTTTGCTTTGGTAATGACCCTTCTTGGATTTTTTAATACTTTCCCATCATTCTTAAGATATTTCAAATACACTGATGTCATCTGCAGGGCCAGCACCCCACCCCACCATGCTGCACTACTCTCCTCTAAGTCCTTGACAGTCCTTTGTCCCTTGTCCTTGAACATGCCACGTTTTGTTTTACCACAGGGCCTTTAGTCATGTGGTTATTTTGGCATGGAATGCTCATTTTGCCAGTCTTTGCTAGTCAACTCTTACTTATTTTTCAGATTCCAGGTCAATGTTCCCCCTCTGCCTTGAGAATGTTTGATTTTATATCCTTCTGCTTTGCACTCTCAGACAGTACATTCCTTGCTTCATAGCCCTGCATTGATATGTGAAGTTTTTTTGAACTGGTATCTATTTTGCCTTGAGAAATGAACTATGTTGATTTTTTTGCTTACCTTTTATTTCCTTGCAAAGTGCCTGATAATTCCTCAAATAAATGTTCGTTGGCTAACTGAATGCATAAATAAATTTAAGAGATGTATGACCCTATTTCTAAAGAGTCTTTAGTTTAGATATATTGATGAAATAAACTCATATATAAATACAAATTCAGAGATTTAGTAATAAAAAAGTAGGAGAGGTAACATTTATTTGGCATTTACTATGTCTCAGCCATCATGTAAGCAATTTACTGTTTCTCATTTAATTCTTTCAACTGAACTTAGAGGTGAGTACTATTTCCCCATCTCCCAGTGGACAGTGGCTGAATGACTTGTCCAAGGTCACATAGACAGTCAAGGGTGGGACTATGCTGGGTTTTTATTGGAAGAATACCGAATCATTCACAAAATTGATAGAAGACTAGAGAAGGAGGTTGGAAGCATAGTTGAGTTATTCTAGGCAACAGAAAAACCCAGTCAAGTTCAGACCACAGGAAAGATCTAAAGTGTCACAGTGGACTTTGCTGCCCTAGAACGTTGTGCATCCCTGTGGCTGATTTTTCCACTCTGTTGCCTTTTCTATGAACAATTTGTATATTTGTGGCGTATTTTCCAGGTTCTAAGTCCTGAGTAGGAACACCTCATTGGTTGAGTCTAGGCCATGTATCTGTGCCCTGTCAGTGCCAGGGGACAGGACCCTGTCTCCTGCCAAGACTCCAGTAATGTGGGATTCCCCCAGGATCATAAGGAAGTTTTACAATGGGCAGCTAAAATTGTATACATACCTAGTACTTTGATATACCTCTCTATTCTTTGACTTGTGCTCAATATGTACAGACACATGTGCTATTATAGTTCCAGTATGTAGGAACCCAGTCTGTCAAACAAGCCATATCTCACCAGTGCTACCTTCCAAGTGTATCAGAGAGCATGCTGTCAGTAACTTCAAAGCCCTCCAGTACTAGAAGTGAATTGGGCAACCTAATTAAGAACCACCAGGGCCTGGGGTTAAGTGGCAAAGGTCTGTTCCTCAACAGCACGGCACAGTGTGAAAAATAATGACTTGGTGCCAGATGATTCTTGCATATTCCTTCCTGAAGCTATGCCTGGCTTTCATACAGACCTCCTGTGTAGAAGGTGACACAGAGAAATAGCCTATTGAGGTGGAGTAAGCAAGAGTTGCATGAATAACAGAATGGAGGCTTTAAAACAAGGCAGTGTGCAAAAGCAAAGAGGTCCCCCTAAAGAAAACTTCTAGAGGCAGTTGGGTCCAGATTGTCTTAAGAGATGCACACAAAGGCCAATTTAATCTCACTGAAGAACAAAAATATTTTCCTATGATGAGGAGAATAGAAGACTCACTCTGGAGAACCTTCCACATAAATATGTTAACACTTGAAATGGAGCAAACCAGCTTAAATAAAGTAATCAATGATCCTCAGGATTAGAACCACACTTTGCAAATCCAAACAGTTGCACGAAGAAGTTTCCCAAGTCAGAGATAAAATGAACTGGTTCTGACAAGGGCTATTTGTCTTTGTTTTCTCATGTTGGTAAGGGAAATTGTCCCCCTGCCACCCACCAAAGAAAACTTACTCAAAAAAAAAAAAAAACAAAATGACAACAGCAATAGGGTTCAAGAAAATAACAGCAATAAAAATGGCTACTTACTAATGGGTAACTCCCATTATAATTTTTAAATTTTCTGAATTCCTTGCTTTTCCTTGACAAGTGTATAAGAGCAGAATATACCCAGGATATGCTAACCAGGGAAACTGGCATCTCTCAAGCCTGGACTTACTGAAATATACTTTTTTACTTTGTACTTACACCTCCTTTTCTCCTTCTTTTGGCCGTTTCTTCAGTCTTGTGTTTTCCATCACACTGATTCTTTATTCAGTATGCCCATGGCACACAGTGTAGTTGCTGGGAGAAAAATAACAACATTTACTTAACATTTATCTTATTTACTTTTCACCACCACACCAAGAAACAGGTGCCACTATTATATCTAATTTAGAGATGAAGAAATTAAGCAGAGATTAAGGTGACTTGGTTTATGTAATTTCTTGAAGCAACTTGATTCCCATGGGAGGTGTTAAACATTCTGAGAGAATATTAAGGGAGGGTATGTGCTACTCCTTCACTGCCACTTTCACGTTGATTTTGGAGTAACTTCTGGTCCAGGGTGAACCAATGCTTAAAATGAGGAATAACTCCTTTTCTTCTCAGCAGCCCTCACCTGCTAGCCTGTTTGAGTACAAGTGGCTACCTGCACAGTCAAAAGTCCTCAACTGAGAATTGGGAGGCCCGGCCTTAGTCCCAGCCCTTACTAACTATTGATGTGCACTTGAGCAAATCAAATAACCACTGTCGTTCATAATTCTCTTACCTGCAAGAAAAGAGTAAAGAGACTAACACTGGTATGAAGAGTACTAGAAAATATAAAGCACCCAGAAGATGAAGACAAAAATAACAAGAAATCCAGAAAGCATTTGACAAGAGTATGGGTTAAAGAAATTGGAAAAAAGTTTAGGGTGGAGAAAATTAAAGGAAACATGATGACTGCCTTCACATATTTTAAAGAAGAAAAGGGATTGAATGTTCTGCATGTTTCTGTAGAGGGAAAAATGTATATGGTTGGTATAAAAATATATAAAAGCAGATTTTAGCTGAATATAATGTTTCAAATGGTTAGGGCTGTTCAGATATGAGATTGAATGCCTCAAAATGCAGAGGCTTTTTCTAATCCTGGAAATGGTCAGAACTTGAGTTTCTTTCAGAAAATATTGAAAAATGATGAATTCCTACATTGGATAGAGCATTCAGCTGGATCAGTGGTTTTCAGTTGGAGTGATTTTCTCCTGCAGGGGACATCTGGAAATGCTTGAAAACATTTTCAGTTGTCACAACTTAGGGGTGGGTAGGTTGCTACTGACATTTCTGGGTGGAGTCCATGGATGCCACTGCATCCATAATCCCACGTGACAGTCTCCCAATAAAGAAGTTAAAAAAACCTGTCAGTCCAGGCCGGGCCTGGTGGCTTACACCTGCAATCCAGCACTTTGGGAGGCCGAAGTGGGTGGATCACGAGGTCAGGAGTTCAAGACCAGCCTGGCCAAGATGGTGCAACCCCGTCTCTACTAAAATAGAAAAATTAGTCAGGCGTAGTGGCATGCACCTGTAATCCCAACTACTTGGGAGGCTAAGGCAGAGAATTGCTTGAATCCAGAAGGCAGAGGTTGCAGTGAGCTGAGATTGCACCACTGCACTCTAGCCTGGGAGACAGAGCGAGAGTCCGTCTCAAAACCAAAACAAAACAACGATAACAAAAAAAAAAAAAACCTGTCAGTCCAAAATATAAACAATGTCAAAGCTGAGAAACTCTGAACTAGATGAACTCTAAACACTTTCAAAAATTGGACTCAATGATTTTACAGTTTTCATAAGGTTTCCACAGATGAAAATTTTAATATCAGCCTTACATCTAAACAATTTAAGGAATCTTAAAAATAAACGTCAAATTTTAACTTTAACGTGTTATTTGCCCACTGACACTAGTTCCATCCATATCCAAAGCTGTTTAAAAATGACTCAATTAAATCTTAAATATTGTTTGGTTATGTTATTTTAGTGCATGACTTCAGGTTCATTTGATTGTTTTTCTGACTTAAGTTCCTTTTTAGATTAGTTTTAAAATCTATTGCTCAACTATTGCACAGATTTTACTTTTATCGGCCATCTCTCTTTTTTTCCAGTGTCTCCATATTTATGATGCATATGTTTTCCTCTGGAGTGATTCCCATCATTAATCATCATACCAATATATGGAAATGAGACAGTGGGTATTGTGAGTTGGTGCTAAGCTAGGAGTGAGACGACTTGGCTCTGCAGCTAACTGGTACGACCTTGGGCAAATCACCCAAGATCTATGCGCATGCCTTCCTCATTTATAAAAGGACAGCACAGGTCATTCATACCTCAAGCCCCTTCCAGCACTAACATTTTATAGGGAGCAGGAAGAAAAAGATTTATCAAACATTTCCAGTATAACATACAAAGTAGAGTGCAAGGCACTTCTTGTGTTTAAGCTTTTAATCCTCATAACAAACCTGTGAGATTGGTATTATCGCACCCATTTTTAATTAATGAGGAAGCACGCTCAGAGGGATTATGCCAGTTGCCCTATAGCACAGAGCTAAATAGTGTTGAGCTTTGATCTAGATGAAAGACAGTTCAAGCATTATCTCCTCTAGAAAATCTTCCTTGATCCCTTGGTCTGGCCTGAATTCCCATTCTGGTGCTGTTACAGCATTTAACAAATTAAATTGAAATTAACTGTATACGGTCTGATAATCTCCAGAATGCAATTTCCTCTAGGGTAGTGACTATGCATTTGTTTCCTTTATATTTCCAGCATGAAAAACAGTGACCGGTACATAGTAGGCATACTAATGTTTCTGAACTAAACTCATGATATAGCTCTCCAAATTAATATTGGCTGAGATGAACATCCTCATTGCAGTAGACCATGATGATCCCATCAATAAAATATTTCAAAATTTTCTACTCTGAAGTTGGTATTTGTCCTTTGCAAAATATGTGTTGATTGTTTTCTCCCCCTCTCTTCAATCAGCCTTTTCTCTATCCACTTTTTGTATTCTCGTCTTCATTCTGAATGTTGTGGCAGATGTCTCTCATTTCTCCCACATAGTTCTTTTTGTGTCCTTTAGACAGGCAACCTTGCTCCCTGTAGGGTAAGAGGGCAAATTAGCTTCCAGAAGCCTGCCCTACCAAGCTGCTTGTGTCTGTGCATATCTTTGTTGCTGCATCTACTGTTACCTTTCCTTCCTCGCTTTCTCTTTGTGTTTAAGAATCTTTTAGAAAAGGAGCAAAATGTGATGTCTGGCTACTCAATTTAAACCAGAGCTTGGTCCACTGGTTAACTGCAGAGGTTGTCTCCATGGGTCAAAGCTTCGGCTTCCTTTCCATGCCTTTCTTCTTCATTTAAAGACAGGAATTTAACATGAAGAGAAACTGACCTTCAAGCCCAAGAAGGTGACCTAGCTTTTGCGACACACACAGGCTGAAAGATCATATTGCTGTTTTCCTGAGTTTCAAACAATAAAAGCACCGTTCTGGGGATTACCTTTCTAGATGGTATTTTAAGTAGCAGTCATTGAACAAAAAAAAAAAAAAAAAAAAAAAGAAATCAAACTGATAGGCTTTTATAATAGGAAATAATAAGAGCCAGGGTATCTATAATCCAGTCACTGAGAGAGTCTTTATTCCTACAACGCTACCTGCTGAGAATTGTATTTTTCAACCCATCTAGGTGGGTTACAATGAGCCTAATTAATTTTATACACAAATGCTCAACCTCTAACCAGAAACAAAATGACTTCCTAGGGCTTTTCTTTACCACTAATCTGAATTTTAGTAAGAAAAAGGGATGATTTCCATATTAAAATACAAATTTTATTAAATAAAATAAAGTTTTTAAGGGGAAAATTATATCCCCATGCCCACTTAGATAATAAATAAGAGAGAACAAGGGGATTTTGCGTTTATTCTCTGTGTGTATTTAATTTAGAGGCAACTTAAGTGATGATTGACTGAGGCAAGGTGGCCTTGTAAGATATTTAGTTCTCTGTTACTTAAGGCATTCAAAAAAGTTCCATTGTGCATGGCTACCTACTGGCCATGATATTGTAAAGGGAAATAAAACATCAGTTGGGGAGTCGGATTAAATACCTCCCATTTTCCTTTTAGCCTCAGGATTTGATAAGGCCCAAATATTAGGCATAAATCTGTCCATCTCAGCTAAAGCCAGATCAAACCTGGATGAGTATGCAATGACTTTTACTTCTGTGATAATTTCCCCTAGGGCTACGCTATCCACTTGACTAACGATAATAGGGCCCCAGCTCTCTGACACTACAGGGAACAGCACAGCTGCTGGATGGGAGTGGAAATATTCTATTACTGATAAGGCCCATTCACTGTTTTTAAAAATGGTGATTCACCTTTGGTAATAATTACTTTGGCTCATCTTAATATTTTGGAATTTAGTTAAAATAATATTCCAGTTCCCTCAAATATGTTCTTATCATTCTTTTTTTCCAATATCTGGGTCTTTTTTGAGAAAACAACTAATATTTTATTGTCAAGTTGCTAATTCTTATTTATGATCTATAGTAATAGGAGTCCCCCACTGAAAATACTTTGTTCAAAGAAACAGTAACCCTGAGTACAATGCACACTTTTTATGATTATTCATTTGCTCTTTTGATAAGATCTTTGAAGAATGTTTGTAGGCCTCAGTATCTTTGTTAGTTTGTTTGCTTATTTAGAAAAGTCAGGAGTTCAACTCTGCTTTTACAGTAAATTATATAATTTTTGTTCAAACTTTATAAAACAAAAACAAAACAAGGTAAAAGACAAATTTGTAAAAATTAGTTGATATGTGGGAAATAGATATACTTCAATCCTCATTTATTTAGCTTTGGTGTTCAAATTGATCAAAAATGAAAAACAATATGGTGACATGTATGGACAAAACTATATGCTTGACTGCCCCTGCAGACATGATGTCATTCTAAGGCCTCCTCCAATTATAACATTGAGTTAGCACAACTCTCTCCATGGCCCTGGAGCAGAATGGGAGATGGAGCACTACCCACCTGGTCATTCAGTATCTGTAGAACCTTCAGCATCCCTCACCCTGGAGACCCAAGAGGATACTGCTCTATTTTAGTTTTTATTGCACCATTGTTTTGAAATATTCGGCCGCATGATCACAGGCCATATGTGAAGTAGAGAAAGAATTTATTATTCATTTTGTCAGTCCCTATATTTAAAGGTTTTATAGCATGTTGGAAATTCTGGCAACAGCCTTTTGTATAATTAGTTGCCTCATCCTTCAGAGCTAATGGTATGAGTTTGAGGCCAGAGTGAGGTTGTTTATGAGATATATTTCCTCCCCTGGTGCTTCATCAGAAGCTGTCCCTCTCATCAGGGTAATTGTCAGAGTAATTTTTGTCAGGTCTTTCATAAAAAGGGAAAATATTAAGGTCAGTGTGAAAGAACCAACTGGAACATGATCAGCTCAGGGTGTATTGAATACATTCCTCTCGCTTTTATTGTTGGGAGGAGGTAGATAAGAGAGAGGCAAATGAGGACAAAAAGAACTTAAATATAATTTTTTAACCTAATTTCTTTTGAAAACATGTAATAAATTAATACCAGCAATATGATAACTGGGAATTTTACATCCTTGAGGTAAATTATAACTTCTATAATCCTATTTTGTAAGACAAAATCATATTTGAGATGAGCATTCTCACTTTTTTCCTCCAAGTCAGACTCATCTCATTCCCACAAGCCATTGTTTATAATAAAGTCAAAACAATCTTATGAAGTTGATTACTTAAATCAAACTTTTTTAGGTCTCTTTTTTGATTCCCCTTTGATAGTAAATATAATCAGAACTTCAAAGGGTAGCCCAGGGAAGAGAGAAATTTATCTAGGAATGTGTACAGTGTAAACTAGGGAAGTCATCAGACATCATTCGATTACATTTGAGAAACAAAATAGAGGGGTCAAAATTGCTTCCTCCTGTGATTGGTCCTAAACTAAACACATATCTCTTTATAACAATGTTAGATTATTTGAAAATGCTATTGAAAAACCTGAGGTTATAAGCTGAAGACTGTGCAGCCACAGTTGAGCATCTGTCCTACTTTTGCTTTTCCAATCTTTACAGTGACACCCAACTCTTTCCTCCACTCCTCTGATATGGTTTGGCTGTTTCCCCACCCAAATCTTATCTTGAATTGTAGCTTCTACAATCTCCATGTGTCGTGGGAGGGACCCTGTGGAAGGTAATTGAGTCATGCTGTTCTAGTGTAGTAAGTCTCATGAGAACTGATGGTTTTTTAAATAACAGTTCACACGTTTTCTTGCCTGACACCATGTTAAGATATGCCTTTGCTCCTTCTTTGCCTTCCATGATTGCGATGCCTCCCCAGCCATGTGGAACTGTGAGTCCATTAAACCTCCTTTTCTTTATAAATTATCCAGTCTCGGGTATGTCTTTATTAACAGTGTGAAAACAGAAATGTACATCCTCCTTTCCTAAGTGCCTGATGTTTGGGGTTCTTTATAAAACTCCTGCTGTCTTCCCTCTAGTGAGCAAAAACTCTGCTTTTCTTCCTAGTGAGTTTCTGCTTTCCTCAAAAGTACCCATCAAATCTAACTGTACATTGGCTCTGGGGATCAGTCTCACCTCATGCCTCTGTGTACTCTTTGGCTTAGAATCCCTTCCTCTGCCCTGGACCGTGGTTAAATGTGGTTCTTAGGAATGCTTTTGCCTTCTCGAGAGAGGACACAGACAAGAGCCCAGGACCCCTGCCACCAGAGCTGCGTTATGCTATTGTACTGTGGATCTCTTCATATTAAAAAGGTGCAGCCCAGAACCTCACCTGATGACCCCACCAACCATGCATATTCCTCGACGTAGTTTTTGTTTGTTTGTTTTTGTTTGCTTGTTGTTGTTGTTATTCTGCTGCATGTGACTCTTGATAGAAAGAGTAGTTCATCTCTTCAGGCCTCTTGGTATGTAGCTGTGCTTGTATTTCTCAATGGTTGTATGTATATAAAACATGTCCTTCACTGTTATAACATTTTTATTTATCTTTATTGGGATTTACATTTGATATTTTCAGGTCTCCAAATACAGTCACTAGCCTAATGACTCCTACCGAGAGCAGTGGAGTCCATATGTGACATTCTTCCTGATTTATAGGCGTTATGAGTCGCAGCCACTAGCCGAAATCACATGATTTTGAATTTTCCTCTAGACCAGTGCAATTAAAAATGTCATCTGTGGGTAGATTCTGATCTGCCAACTGAGTGTTACTATTTAATAATGAGATGAGAATCTTACATCAGAATGTAAATCAGCACCCTGCTTCCTTCATCAAATAAGTTTTGCTATTTAAAAAAAAAAATCAGCTGGCTGGGCGCAGTGGCGGCTCACACCTGTAATCCCAGCACTTTGGGAGGCTGAGGCGGGCGGATCATGAGGTCAGGAGATGGAGATCATCTTGGCTAACACGGTGAAACCCTGTCTCTACTAAAAATACAAAAAAATTAGCCGGGCATGGTGGTGGGCGCCTGTAGTCCCAGCTACTCGGGAGGCTGAGGCAGGAGAATGGCGTGAACCCGGGAGGCGGAGTTTGCAATGAGCAGAGATCACGCCACTGCACTCCGCCCTGGGCGACAGAGCGAGACTCCATCTCAGGGGAAAAAAAAAAAAAAAAAAAAAAAAAAAAAAAAAAAAAAATCAGCTGAACTGAATTAAAAAGACCTATGCAGTAGTCCTCTCTTATTCACAGTTTTGCTTTCTGCAGTTTCAGTTACCTGTGACCAACTGAGGTACAAAAATATTAAACGAAAAATTTTGGAAGTAAACAATGTGTACGTTTTAAATTGTGCACCGTTCTAAACAGTATGATGAAATCTCGCCAGCACCATCCAGCTCCATCCCACCCTGGACATGAATCATCCCTTTGTACAGTGTATCCACACTGTACACACTCCCTGCCCATTGGTCATGTGGTAGCCCTCTCACTATCAGATCAACTGTTGCATCTAGTATATATAGGGTTTGGTACCATCAATGGCTTCAGGTGTCCACTGATACTCTTGGAACATATCACCCGTGGATAAGTGGGGACTACTGTAGTTGACTTATTTTCTGGCAGATGCTACTTATAATATAAGGGACTGATACAAACAGTTCTGGAGCCAACAATTCGTGTAGAACTGCTGTGGATAATTTATGTATGAGAAAGTCTCTTCTAGCTTAAAAAATTATTTGTCTTTTAATGGAAACTGGGTCAAGGCTCTCACCTCTCCTACTTAGTTCTATTCATCCACACCACATACTTTCGTAGCTTTTCAGGGACATAGGAATGTCAATCAGGGCATAAGAAGTCATCTGTGAAACACTTGGATGTCTTTTAAAAATTCTCGTTTTATTCCTCTGAAGTAAGAACTATCTTTTGAATTGGCAGTTCAAGTTTAAATGTTTTTAACACTATCATATTCCTTGAAAGAGTAAAAAAACAAAAAAAGATTTATACATATATATAGAATAAAAGGTAATATTAATAAATCATATGTTCCCTTTTTCTCTTTCCTATTGCAAAAGTATTACCAAGTGATTACTTAATTATGAGTATATTAAAACTCAGCATGGAATTGTGTCTTGAGTTTATAAATGACTGAAATATATGAAGTTTATTATTATTGTGATCATGTCATAATTAAAGAAAAAACCCACCTGACTTAGGATTGACTTAAGATTAAGATAAATCTAACATCTAAAGTGATTAAAGGGAAAACAGATATTGCGGACTATAACTATATTAAATATAAACTAGAATGTGCACATATATTTACGATGCTTTGAAATCTCTGCATCTGCTCCTTGTTTTCAATATCTTGCCTTCTTGAATTTTGTAACAAGATGATAATATGACTGAAATTTATATATGTCCAGGCAGGCGTTCAGACACATAAAAATTCATTATTCTGAGCTAAATAAATAAAAATGCAAAGAAAATTATTCTCCAGTTTATTTCTCCATAAAATATGAAAGTCTGGTAATATATTAAGCATAAAAATACATTACTATGGGTTGTTATTAAATTTATCACTTTTAAATGAGTGCATCTCTTGGTACTGCTATGTCAGATCAGGGACTCTGCATTTTGATTTGCATCATTCTTTGGAAGAGCACAATGGGATTTATCATCTGCTTGTTTTTTTCTGCTCAATCTTTCTATTTCTGCATTACACAAGCCACTTAGAAACACCCCAACAAAATAAGATTCTTGAAACTAATCTGGGTTGCTAGCAGAAGTCAATTTGTAGAATCCTCAAATATCTAAGACCACATCAAGACCAAGTGGTCTTGGTATCTCTGACCAAGTCTCTCTGACTTTAGGTGGATGAAAATGACCAACCTTCTTTTACATTAACCATGCACAGTGTGTTTAACACAGGAGGTATTGATGATTGAGGCTGAAAGAAAGATTGTAGGGCTTCATAGCTAGCTTTAAGTAAAACTTTTTCCTGTCCTCACCCTGTGTCTCATTTTTACAGCCTTAACTACTATCAGGAATCTTGAGGATCTTCAAAGCAGACTCCTGAAACATTTACTGAAGATAACAAAAGTAAATAATATAATCATTTCTTTCTTCAAAATACCCTCATGGCCAGATCTTTCTCAGTCTTCAAGACTAGCTTGCATGTCATTCCCCCCCTATATATTCCTTCTCTGACCAATCTATCTAAAGTCATCTCACTGTTTTTTTTTTTTTTTTTTTTAAATTTTTTCTCTACCACTGCCACTCATCATTTCCTTCAAAGCACTTACTGAAATGATTGCTTTTGTTTACTTATTTGTTTAATATATGTCCCTTTCTGAATAATGCAGACTCCATAAGGACAATGAGCAAGGCTTTTTTATTTTTTTTTAACCTCAAGGCCTAGCACAGTGTCTGACATGGATTAGATACTCTAATAACTTCAAAATTTGATGACTGAATGAATGAATGAATGACTTCTATATGTGTAAGGTTGTCTTTTGGATAACCTGATTATTTTAGAAAGAGTGTTATGTCATTTAAAAACATGGCAGAGGGGAATGGAAAGTGCATTTTGAAAATCTTTGTATTACCTTCATCACGTGATACAAAGGCAGCAGTTACATTCCTTGTCCCTTTCTACCAGGTAATATTGAACTGGAAGTTAACTTCAGATGTGTCTCTGAATTGTTAAATCAATGTATTTTGGTTTTGGTATTTATTAAGAGAGATTCTGATCATCAAGAAGCAAAAAATATATGTTCTCTTACCTCTGATATAAGTAAATAAGACAGTTCTAAGGCAGTCTGTTTGCAAAGTAAGCTGTGTCTTTCTTACAGCACTCATAATTTTTTTTAAAGCTTGAATATGAGTTATTGTTCACAGATATGGGGTAGGTCACACAGTAAGGCTTTTATTTGAATTAAATGGGAATGAACTGTTTGTTTCTTTAAGTGAAATAGAAAGTTTAGTTGATTTCATCTTCAATATTATTAACTGCTAATCTTCCTTAAGAATTGTACAGGAAAGAGCAACAGCAATTAATATCTCAGGTATAAAAAACATAAACTTGTGAATAAAACTGTGAAAAACAGTCAAAAATTTTAAAATGTTGATCATGTCTCTTTACTGAAATAATATATTCAAGAGGAAGTAAACATTTTGGGGTAAGAATACAGCCTTAGGTCATTGGTTATTTCAACATACTATGTGGGAACCTCAACCATAAGCAACCCCAGAACTAGGTTTGACATTCGTCATGAGCTTGATCTCCTTCCCGATGCTATGTAGTAAAAAGCAATGCATGAGAGAAGCTATGAAAGGTGGGAAGAAGAGAGACCAAGGTGGAATCCAGACTGAATCAAAGCGGCCATTCAGGTTGATGCTGGCTGGGACTTTGTTGTAATGGCATTTAAAATGACTAATGTTTCAACAGTTAGGCAGACATATTGGTGAAATAGTTGCGACATTTTCTAAATTGATCTGTAGATTTAACACAATTCCAAAATACTTCAACGAGGACCTTTTTTGTTAGAAATCGAGAAGCTAATTCTAAAATATATGTGAAAACACTAAGAAATATTTACTAGAATATGTAAAACAATCTTGCAAAAAAACCCCAAAGTTTGAAGATTAATACTACCTTAATTTAAGATTATTATAAAGCTACAGTTGTTAGAAGATGTGGTCCAGACATGAAGAAGGATATATAAATAAATAGAACAGAATGGAATAAAGAACTCAGAAATAGACCTCCACTGACCTGGTCAACTTTTAATGAAGTCATCAAAGTAATTCAATGTAGAAAGAAAAGTCTTCTCAACAAGTTGTGTTAGAACAACTGATGTGAATATGAAAATAAAGGAGTCTTAACCCCTACCTACACAAAAAAATAATTGAAGAAGGATCAATTTAATGGACAAGATAGGATTAACCAAAAAAGCAAAAAGTGTAAAACCAGAATAAAAGAATATCTTATGAATTATGTATAGTTAAAATTTCCTAGACAACACAAGGAAGCAATAACCACAAAAAAATTGATAGATGAGAATCCACCAAAATTTAAAACTTTTGTTTATCAAAATATGCAATTTAGAAAAAGAATTGACAACCTGCAGACAAGAAGAACATATTTGTAAGACATATCATGCTGAAAATGACAAGAGTTCAGGTACACTAGAAATACTGAAAATTTAACTATAGGAAGATAACCCAATAGAATATGGACAAAAGAGCTGAACAGATACTTTACTAAATAATGTGTACAGATGACTAATAAATGATAAAACATTGATCTTCACTCATCTTAACTAATTTTTAGGGAAATGCAAATTAAAACCATGATGAGATACCATTACATGCCCATGCAAATAGCTAAAATTAAAAAGACCAACAGTACCAAATATTGGAGAGGATGTGAAGCAAATGGGAGCTTATATGTTATTTAAGCAAGTGTAAAATGATACAATCACTTTGCAAAATGACCTGACAGTATCCCATAAAACTAAGTATACATCAACCTTATTGTCTATCAATTCTACACCCAAGTGTTTTCTTAAAAGAAATGAAAGTATATGCCCACACAGCAATTTCTCCAAGAGTGCTCCTAGCAGTTTTATTCATAACAGCCAAAATATGTAAACAGCTCAGAGGTTCATCAAGCCTAGTATAGTCATACAATCAATTGAACACAGCTCAGCAATAAAGAAAAGTGAACTATTGATACAGAGAAAAATCTGGGTGACTCTCAAAAATATACTGAGAGAAAGATTTACACAAAAGAGAACATACTGTATGGTTTCATTTATATTAAGTTCTGTTGTAGGTAAAACCAATCATGGTGAAAAAAGAATCAGAGCTATGGTTGACTCCGGTGTGAGTTTGGAGGGAGAGGCAGGTATTTACTTGGAAGATACATGAAGGAAATTTGGGGGATGATAGTAATAATTGATAATATGGTAAGAATTGGATCCACTTAGGTGATATGTATTTGTCAAAATCAATCAAGTGGTTTGCTTTCAATTTACCACAGTGAAATATATTAAACTTACCCAATGCAAACAAATAAAGACTTCACGTGTACGTGAAAGCTTGGTTTCCTATACAATAGTGTTTCAGAATCTAGGATTTATATGAGCATCAGTGTATCTATAAACCCCTTGACATTTTATGTAAGCTTTGGAAAGGAGAATAAACAGTCAAGTGTTCAGGTGGAACTTCATCTTTTATGACCTCCATACAAATTTTAAGAAACACAAAGTAGAATGTTCTTTCAGATTAATAAAATGATTTATAAATTTATTTTGAATATAAATACTATTACATTTTACATTGGAATTGATTCAGATATTTTTTGGCATCATACTTTAGGTTTCTTTTCTATATTAAATTTATAGTAATGATTTACCCATCAATAATTTATGAATAACCATTCTAATATTTTCCCCGATATCAATTCTTAAGGCGGTGGTACTGGATAGACATTTATTTTTGATATCTCCTCTGCTAGCTAAAAAGACAGTTAATATTATAATTTATAGATAATGCTCAAAGATTCAAAAATTAAATTACTCCAAGTCAATATAGGATGTTATTGTTTGTTGAAATGCTTTTATTAGGTTATATTACCCATCAACTCTAATTATAATTGCTAAATTACTGTGTTCACAAAAAGTCAACTATGTATACATACTTTATGCATTCTGAGTTTAGTAAGAATCATTGAGGCCGCAATTAGTATTTAGTAATGAATTCCAGAAAATACTTTTCAACTACTAAAACTTGTTAAAAATTATGACGTTTTATAATTAATAAAGAATATTAGGTTTGTAAAAGCTCTTTGTTAACCTCACTTACCAGTTTGCATTTAATTGTCTCTGATCTTTTGATACCCATGACATACTAGAGTAACTTTGTTTAAGAATTCAAAGTCATGTAATTGGGTTGTAAAAATGCAGATGCAGGCTGGGCGCGGTGGCTCATGCCTGTAATCCCAGCACTTTGGGAAGTCAAGGCGGGCAGATCATCTGAGGTCAGGAGTTCGAGACCAGCCTGGCCAACATGGCAAAACTCCGTCTCTACTAAAAATAAAAAATTAGCAGGTTGTGGTGGCACACACCTGTAGTCCCAGCTTCTCAGGAGGCTGAGGCAGGAGAATTGCTTGAACACGGGAGGTTCAGTGAGTTCAGGTGGAGGTTGCAGTGAGCCAAGATTGTGCCACGGCACTCCAGCCTGGGTGATAGAGTAAGACTCCATCTCAAAAAAAAAAAAAAAAAAAATGCAGATGCCAAATCAGTGCCCTCATATTAACCAAAAAGAAAAAAAAAAAGATGGCATAATTAGATCAGGAAAAACTTAATAACCAAAATATATTATTTTTTCTATACTTCATAAAATAGCTGTTATTGATGTATCAAGGATAATAAAATTGATCTTTTCAGAGAATGCAAGAAAAAAATGATATCTGTGTTCATTATTTAAAGTAGTTACAAGTATGAAATATTTGATTTGAATGAATTATATTTAATGGTAGCCTATGACTGGATATCATGCCTACAGATCTGATCAATATCCAAATGCTGTAATGCTTTAGGTAAAGGGCAAATGTAGGTAGATTCCATATTCTATTTCACATTGTATTAAAACTATGACCATCAATTTCAGTACAGTGCCATATTTGATCTTAATAGTAACATGATTTTAAAGGTCAGCTTTAGCTATGCCCATAAAAATGTTAGGGAACAAGAAATGGTTTGATTAAGTTAGATTTTCATTTGATTTTTATTAAGTAATATTTTTAATCATGTAAAAATACATCACTCTATTCCTATTTTGTTTTGTAACTAGCTAAATTACCTGCTTATGAAACTCTAATTGCTTTAAATGGCCACACTATTGAAAAGCTGTTAAATATGTAGTGTATTAGTCATTCATTAGTTGTCATTAATAGGGAGATGTTTAAGCATAATCCATTCATGAAATGGTACAGACACTGGAGTAAAAGTCCTCAGGAAGTCAGTCTAATGAAAGGTCATTGAGTTTCATTAGGTCAATGGTGATAGGTTCCTCTGGCTCTTTATCTTTCTACAGAATTCTGATTGTCCCATGAAAAAAATTGTCTCGCCTGTCATAATTAAGATTGCAATTATCCTTCCTAATTATCCATATGAGGTCAAATAACTATATCTCTATGACTTGCAATCCTTTTCCGACATTTAAGGACCTCCATGATATCTCCTACAGTTCTAGTACCTAGTTATGTGTTAAAAAATATATTCTGCAGGCCTAGAGTGGTGGCTCACGCCTGTAATCCCAGCACTTTGGGAGACTGAGGCAGGTGGATCACGAGGTCAGGAGATTGAGACCATCCGGGCTAGCATGGTAAAACCCCATCTCTACTAAAAATACAAAAAAATTATCAGGGCGTGGTGGCATGTGCCTGTAGTCCCAGGTACTTGGGAAACTGAGGCAGGAGAATTGCTTGAAACCAGGAGGAGGAGGTTGCAATGAGCTGAGATTGCGCCACTGCACTCCAGCCTGAGTGACGGAGCAAGACTCCATCTCAGAAAAGATAATAATAATAAATTCTGCAAAGTAGAAAGTATGTATTCATTAACCTACAGAGATAATGTGTGTACAGTTCATGCTTAGGAAAAGGAAATCAATTGACAGACTGACACTACTACTGCTAATAATAATGATGGTTCTCATTCATAAAACTATAATCAAGTATAACTTAGACTGGAGTCAGTGAAGTTAGATATAAACATCACTCACCATGATGAAAACTATATTGCTTGTTTTTTTATTACTATTATTTTAAGACACACTGCAATGTCATGACAACAAACAATGTATTAGTCCATTCTCCTGCTGCTATAAGGACATACGTGAGACTAGGTAATTTATAAGGGAAAGATATTTAATCGACTCATAGTTCCACAGGGCTTGGGAGGTCTCAGGAAACCCTTAGCCATGGTGAAAACATCCTCCCTCACATGGTGGCAGGAGACACAGAAATGAGTGCCCGGTGAAGGGGGAAGCCCCTTATAAACCCATGAGCTCTTGTGGAAGCTTACTCACCATCATGAGAACAGGATGGGAAAAACTACCCCCGTGATTCAATTATTTTCACCTGGTCTCTCCCATGATTCATGGGGTTATGGGAACTATTTGATTGGTGCAAAAGTAACTGTGGTTTGTTCCATTATTTTAATGGCAATTCCTTTTGCACCAACCTAATCCCATTCAAGGTGAGATTTCGGTGGGGACAAAGTCAAACCATATCAACCAGCAACTTGGACTGGCAACACAAACTTCTTTGAAATAAACAATTATCAAAAGAAGGCAGTTTGTTTCTAGCTTTAGTTGTTTACTATACATATTTTAGAACAGTTATTAGCGCATTATAAAAGTGCTCTAGGCAGAAAGAAGAAAACTGAAATTCTTAAGCAATTTTTGTCATTTTTAATGTTTCTTTTCATTTGAGATTAATAGGTAGCTGAGGCATCTATACGAAGCAATTTCAAAAGTGTAACTGGTATGCATGCATTTCAGCAGCTGAGATATAGAAAAAAATGAACATTTCTCGATAGCATTCTATTGCTATAATGAAACTCAGAACTCCTCTGTAATTCAATTATCAGCATAAAATTTTTCACTCTCATTGCGAACACTTTACTCTAATTTTTATCTTGCAACTAGACATATTTTGATATAATTGGACTTTATATTTACTATAGTTATAGTAATGCTGTGCCCAGGTGCCAACTAGAGAAAATACCCAACTATGTCCTACCCCTCCATGCCTACTTATTTTCTTCCCTTTAAAATAAATATGAAGTGGAATAGGGCAATCTCTCAGCTACTGTTTGAGGTCAAAATCTATTTGGGCAGTCACTTTATTATTATTATTATTATTTTTGTCATGTGTTAATTCATTGGGCTCTTGGGAGGACGAGAGATTAGCTCTCTAAGCTAGAAAATAGGACACAGAAATTTAATGATACAGTAACTGGTTCACTTGTAACTACTATTTGATGAGAACAAAAGTCTGTGATATTAACTGAGGGAAGGAAAGCTCTGGGCAAGATGTCAGAGTTTGGTTTTACTCTCATCATATATGTGTGTGTCTCATCATGCAAGTGTGTGTGTCTTGTGTGTGTGTGTGTGTGCATGTGTGTGTGTTTGTGTGCGTATGTTGGGGGAGTATGGTGTGGGATAAGTGAGCTATTAACAGACAGCTTAACCTGAAATTGTTAGTTGAAAGCAAGGCCAAAGTTGAAAAAGATATTCAGTAGTAGATTGACATCTCACAGATCATAGCCTGTGTCGATGTATTCATTTATTTATTAATTCAACCAACTCCTGTTGAATACTTACCATGAACCATCTCTGTTCTAGACATTTGTAATAGATGAATACATGATTTATTAAAGACACCTCTAATAGAGAAGACAAGTATTTGAACCCTTGCATTTCATACATTACATTATGTTGATGCTGACATTAAAACATGAGCAAGATGCTTTCAGAGTACAAAGAATGAGCACAGGCTTAAACTGGAAACTCACAGAGATAATTCTAAAAGATATGATTACAGCTGATATTAAACCCAGAGGTAACAATATATATCCAAAAAAATGCATGCCAAATTTTAATGACCTAGAAGAGACACAGAAGGCTGCAGGGTAGAATGGTGGAGAGATGCAGTAGGAGATGGAAATGGAGGAGTGAATAGGGTAGGACTAAATGGGCTTTGTATATCCTAATGAAGATCAATATTCTAAAGTCTAAGACAAATGCAAATGGACAGATTTGCATTTTAAAAAGGTCCCTCTAGCTGAAAGTTAGAGAAAAGATTAGAACAGAATAGAACTGGAGACTGAGGGCCAGTTAGAAAGTTACTTTCCTAGTCCAAATAAGCTCTAAGTAAGTATCAATGGTGAGGGAGATAACAGAGTGATTTGGGAAATGTTACTGAGGTATAATTGATTGCAGTTATTGATGAATTGAATAGAAGGTAAGATACAGAGAGAAGTGAACGATGATGCTTAGATTTCTCTCTTGCATATGCTACCAGTTCCTGAGACTGGGAATACAGGCTTGGAGTGTGGTTGGGAAAGACAGAGATCTACTGTGGTAGGACTTTTTAGGATTCTGGAAAATGTACTAACAAAAGCCAGTCATTCAAAATGGAAGTCTGATTATCTGAAGAGATTCATTTAAAAGGATAATACTAAAAATACAAAAAGGAAAAAACATCTCATAGGATATTTTACAGATAGGCAACTGGTCATATATACTTCCTATTTTCTTTCTACCCCTTCTCTTTTTCTATATATTTATCAAAGAACAGAAATGTCAAAGAACATAGAGAGGAAAGGATAGCACGGAGGACTGGACAGGACATAGATGATAAATAGGCAGTTATTTGGTAGGGAGAAGAAAACAGTGGTTTAGTGTTTAAGAGAGCAGTATTTGAATCCAAGCGCTGGCAAATATTTACTTTATAGCTTTGGCTACCTTGACATTTCTAGATCCACTTTATCTGTAAATTAGTGTTGGCCTGTGGCTCTCTGTGAATCCTTCTAGCTCTACTATTTCTGATTATGAAAGGGAACAGTGGAAAATGTGAAAAAGTTTAATAGAACCAGGGAGCAAGCAAAGATTCCCCAAGCTAGAGCTATGTCATATGATTCCAGTAATGTAAAATGGCAAAAACAATATACAACAGCCATTTAATGATAATTTTACCTAATAAATGGATTAAGGAGGGAGAGGATTTGAGGATCAGGGCCCTGAGTACAGGGATGATGAGACGGGTGGAGGACGTGGGGAGGATGCTAGGCAACATGTGTTAGTTTTTTTTATTTTGCCTACATAGTGACACTCGGAAACTTTGGAGTGATTAAATCCTTCAAGGTGGAAGTGACAACTTTGTAGACTCTGGGGCAATACTTCATAATATACCCTTAATTATTTCCTATCATCTAAAGTACAGATTTGCCATAATTCAGATTTCTTCCAAATGACTTACACGAGCATATTGTTTCAGTGAGGAGTTTTAATCTGGTTACAAGTAGAAAGAAAAGCCAAAATACTGGTAGCTTAAGATAGAAGGGCCTTGGGTTATTGGGTACATTATGGACCATGGCCAGCACACTAGCCCTGAAGCCCATATTTTTATCATGCTAACATTGGGATGTAAATATCTACCATTTCTCTCTGATGTGCATAGATGTTTGCTCTAGCTGCAGCTAGAGTACTGTCCTGGCCACAGTTCACTTGGCAGACTCAAGGAGAAGGTGGAAAGAGTATACTCTCTTCCTCGGTGACAGCATCTAGATATGGCACACACTGCTTCCACACTAATGCCACTTCCACCCTCTTGGCCAAACTTAGTCATGGTAACAACAAGCCCTAAAGGAGGTTGAACAATATATTTATTGGAGTAGTTATATGCTTGCTAAAATGTTTGGATTCTATTAATAAAGGCAAAATAGAAGAAAGATAGTAGAGGAAACTGGTTTTCTATGCTCTATGAGTCATAACTTTAAATTCAATTGGAACTATTGGGCATATATATATATGTATATGTATACACACATACATACAGACACACACACATATATATATCTTACTCTAAGTGAGCCTCTTGGTTAAATTATTTTAAAATCATTTTCTAAGGATATCAGTATGACAAGTATGATTTTTCAGTCAAAATAATCAGTAACTTTTAAAGAAAAAAATGAACATAAGAACTTATTTGTCATAAACGGAAAAAAATCTGTTGTTACCAAGTTTGTCTACTAAACTATTTCCTAAACTTCTATAGCAGTGGTGTCCAATCTTTTGACTTCCCTGGGCCACATCGGAAGAAGAAGAATTGTCTTGGACTATACATAAAATGCACTAACACTAATGATAGCTGATGAGCTAAAAAAAAAAAAAAAAAAAAAAAAAAACTAAACTAAAAACTGCAAAAAAAAATCTCATAATGTTTTACAAAACTTTATGAATTTGTGTTAGGCCGCATTCAGAGCCATCCTGGGCCTGTGGTTGGAAAACATGCTGCCCATGGGCTGCAGGTTGGAAAAGCTTGTTGTGTGGCATTCATTATTGCAGACCTTCAAGTTTATAATCAGTTAATCCTTGTGTTTGACAGATTGACTTTTAGTTTTTCTAAACCCTTAATTCTTCACACAAGCAAAATGGGCTCAGCTTTGCAATCTATTTATAAATATCAAGCTCTCTTTTTCAAAACAAAATTGTAGTACCAAAATATTAATCACTACTAAATTAAGATGTTTAGTCAATATCTAGATAAATTTCTATGTGTTTTATATTAACAAAAATAGATTTAGACATACTGGCTCCTAAAAATGTTAGGTTTGGTTGTTCTTGATTGATTTTCCTAAGGCAAATTGCTTTTATATATTAAACAAGTGAGATTTCCTGATTCTTCATATTATCGTTTTGCTATAAATTTTAATGCCAGTGTATTAGCTAGAAAATGAAGATTAAAAGGTGTTATATTTGTCCATGTTGCTATATTGGCTCTGAAATAAGTTAATGGCACTAAATTTTATTTGCGAAAAAACTGTCTTTCTTTAATGGAGATTGTGGAAGAGGCCTCGACATGGACTATTTTTGTGCCTAATTTTTACATCCGGTTTTGGCCAAGAAAGTTCTGTGGGCTCAGCATTTCATGTATCTTCTGCATTTTTACAGCCTCTGATCCAGCATTAGTTATAAAGCTGTTTAGAAAATACTTACCTTGATTTCCAAAGGTGCTTCCAAGATCCTGAAAAGATAGCCTTAAGTTGCAAGAAATTAGAAAAGAAGTAAAAGAAAGGACTAATAAAATAAATGAAGACATACACAAAAAGGCCTTCAAAAGATTCTCCAAACAGCATCTAGACTTGGCAAGGAAAATTCCCTGACAATTGTCTTATTATTGACTATTTCTCCCATTCGTTTCATTGGAAAGCTGGATGATGTACCCAGATGACCAGCTCTCTTTCACTTGAACTAATACAAAAATTTCATTTTGGAAGATCATTTTCTTTTGATTGCCATTTGCTGCCCAGGATTTTCCCAGAATGTGGTTCTAATCCTAAAGCAGAGTATACTGCCCTGCTCAGAGTCAGCTTATGTTATAGACATTGTAATGGTGCAATCTTCTTTAATCCATAAAAGGACCAAACCAATGTCAGAAAGATATAACGTGTAGCATTAAAAAAATGCATTCATTCCCAAAGCTATTGAAAAGCAAAGATAGGTCTAGAGGTAATTCATAGCACACTTACAAGTTGACAGAAAAAGTGATAGGAAGCTCAGTTATATTCTCCGTGGCCCTGATCTCAAATGGATTTACTCGATTCCAGCTAATTGAATGTGAACAGCAAAGCAGGAGTAAGGCAGTGAGCAAAAAAATCTTATCAGTTGCTGTAGCTGTACTAAGCAAGGAAGTGCAATTTCCTGATTGCTGAGAAAGAGCCTGTGTAAATCTTGGTGACGTATTTTATATCCCTGCTAATGAAATGTGTTTTAGTAATCTAACTCTACTGTTAGCTTGGTCTTGGCCATAACGCAATGCTGCTATGTTTTAGAAGTTTGTGTTTGTTAAGAACATCAAGTAGCTATCAGCAAGTTAAACTTTGCTAGCAAGCATGTTTTCTCTGTTGAAAATATTTGAGATACTGAGTTGTTCTAAGAGTATTATTTTAATGGAGGGGAGTGTTCTGTGAGGGCAAAGGGAGTTGGGCTCAATGACCATTGAATTAAGGAACAGAATGATAAAGACTCAAAAGGAAATGAATCAATATTGAAGAAATCAATCACAAGGGCAGTGGAATGTGGTGGAAGCTCTTACCTATCAGGGTTTGAGGGCTAGTTTGACATTTTTTAGCTGTGTTACAATTGGAATCTACTCTACCTCCCTACCCCATCTTTTTTTTATTTTTTCCTCTGGGGATTTTTTTTTTAAAAACTATATATATATATACAGTTTATATATATACACACAGTTTTTATATATATAGTTTATATATATTTACATTTATATATATATAAAGTGTGTATTATATACTTTAAGTTCTAGGGCACATGTGCATAACGTGCAGGTTTGATACATAGGTCATGTTAGTTTGCTGCACCCATCAACTCGTCATTTACATTATGTATTTCTCCTAATACTATCCCTCCCCCATCCCTCCACCCCCGGACAGGCCCCAGTGTGTGATGTTCCCCTTCCTGTGTCCATATGTTCTCATTGTTCAATTCCCACCTATGAGTGAGAACATGCAGTGTTTGGTTTTCTGTCCTTGTGATAGTTTGCTGAGAATGATGGTTTCCAGCTTCATCCATTTCCCTGCCAAGGACATGAACTCATCCTTTTTTATGTCCCTAGCCCATACTCTTTTCCTTTAAATTTGTTTCTAATGGTAACTACTGTATAGGGTTATCATGATGATCAAGTGAGATTATAAACCCTAGGCTCCCTCATGGTAGGTACTGAACAAATGCTACTCAATGCAACCAAGCCTAGTGTTCAATATGAATTGTGTTATGTGTTTGGTTCCTAGAGTTTAATCTTTATAACTGGCATAATCAGCTATAACCAAACATAGTCAGCTACCTGAAATGCAAAGCTGATTGTTTCCCTTGAAATTCAAGAAGAATGTATGTCAAGAGATCTTTCTAACAAATTAAAAGAATGTTGCCAATCCTGATCTGATGTACCAAAATTACTGGATCTAAGAAGTCACAGTAATGCTGCTCTTGCACACAAGTGCATGTCAGCCATCATTACATTTTCAAGTATTTGGTCTAGGTCCACAAATTGGGGTTCTGCAAAGGCATTTTGTCTTACCTTAGACAGTTTACAACATATACATAACCCACTAATAAAGAAGACGATCACATTTTTTACTGTGTGCCAAAGATCATTTGAATTAATATGTATATATTTGGTTATGCATAACTTATTCTATAAAACATATATAATGTTTCTGTGTTCCTAAAAATGACTTTAAGTATTTTATAAACTATTAAAACTAATATATATGAGACGAGGAAAGAAGAATACTAACAATATCATAAAAACAAGGGCGATGAAGTAAAAAATGTGATTAACTGTCCAACTGGTTAAGATTCTAGAAAACATTTTGTACCCCACTGTGACTTATAAACTTCTAGAATTTTAACCAGTTTCATCTCCCATCCTTACGTCTATTTTCTCTACCCTATCTATGTAGCCCTGAGAGATACACCGTAATAATTTGTGTGTGTATGTGTTCTATTTCCTTAGATGATGCCGAAGTATAGACCTTATTCTTTTGCTGTTTCTTTTACTTAATATAATTTTCTAAAATATATTCAGATTAATAAATATAGTTATGTCTTTACTTCTTACTGCTCCATGGTATTCCACATTAGATGTATCCACCTCATTTTATTTCAGCAGCCTCCCAGAGTTGTATTCCCCTAGGTTGCCTCTGATTCCCCGCAACCACAGTAACTCTGAAACAAAAACATTCATGCATATTGCTTATGGAACTGAGATTATTTCCCTTGGTTGTGGATTCAGGAGTGGAATGTTAAAATAGAGGCTAAATACAGTACAAATACAATTGTCCTATGTTTTACCAAATTGCTCCCCAATACAATTTTACCAGTTTTATTCTTAACAGAAGTACATAAACGTTCCCATTAAAAATCTTATTATCTTCCATCTTGAGTAACTGATAGGGCAAAGGAAGACTTGGCCAGTTTAACTTTAGAGTTACGTTTAAAGAGAATTAACATGGTGCTGACGGTATTGATGTAAGCTTTTTGTGGTTACTGGGAATTTATACATTTGATATTCAAATGTTCTCAGACTGTGAAAGTACCAAAGCTGACATTGAATTGGAAACAATGTATAAAAGTAAGTACTTTCCCTTAATTTATCTTTGAAAAATGCAAACAAACCCTGATATTATAGTATTATGAAATAGTAGTACATTTTAAGAAGAAATTTTAAAATAACTGACACAAATGAATGATGATATCTCTGCAACATTTTAAGCAGTTCCAGGAATAGGGTTGTTTTATAATTGAAACCACAGTTTATTATGAACTCACTAGGTAATTTGGGGGAAAAATTTGTGTCCTATTGCTCATTTGTTTCAAACATAATTAATGATATTTTGCTTTTGTGTGGAGATGTAATTATATTGTTACCTGAGTAAAATTTTTATTTTTGATCCATCTGTGTTGGAAATGTAGAATCTGAAAATCTCTGAGGGATTTACAAGTGAAATCAAGTTAGAGGACATGACTGAAGTGAAAATATGTAATGCTTCCAGCTACTGTTGGATTTTTCTATTTGATTTTCATGTTGCATTATTTCTGGCCTTTTCTGAATTTCATTGCTAGCTCCTTCCTAGCCTCTAAAATGTAATTTCCTTCATATCATAGTCCCGAAATGGCTTTCCTCAAGGACAGATCATTTTATTGCCAAATATGAAAGCATCTCATCAGTCTTTATATTTTTAAAATCTGTGTTTACATTTTAATGTTCCTGATACTTTCATTTTGAAACTCTTTTCACTTAATTTTTTGATCCTTTACTGTCCTGCCTCTCCTGCTTTTCTCTTCATTCCCATTTGTATTGCTTGTTCTACCTTTTCTATACTGCTACTGTGCCCTACATCTTTTGTTGCCCTAACATCAGATATTTTTACCATATGGTTTCTGGTCCTCTGCAATGTAAAGTTCTAGATTTAGGTCCTAAAGAGTAATTACACGAGCACAGGGTGGGTGTACTTGGGCTTGGAATTAGTTCCTCTTTTGATGCATGTCTGAACATCTTAGGTATCAAAAATCACTCTTTCAAAATTGCAGCAACCCCATTGTACTCCATACTCATCACAGAGCATCTTTAAGCCTATATTAAATTCTGAGCATCATATATTGATGGCAACACTGCTAAACTTGGATACCTCCAGAGAAGATGATCACAGTAGTGAAGGATTTGGAAAGGATTTGATGAGAGGAATGGAAACTAGGAATATTTATTTTGGGAAAAGAAGACTAAGGGTATGCTTAATAACTGACTTCTAATATTTATATACATACCAGTACTTGGAAGAGAAGGAAGATTTCTCACTGTGCTCCAAGTGACAGTGATAGAAAAATGGGTAGAACATTCAAAAGGGAACATTTGCATAAGGAAATACCGAATAATAACTAAGCCTCTCTAATCTAACTATAAAACACATTGCTTTGTGAAAAAAAGTTTAACGTTACTAAAATTAGATAATAAATCATCTCTGGTAGATGTTGTACTGAACTAGGTTCCTTCTAGAATCATTTGCCACTCAAACTTCCTCTCAATTTTCCCTGGTTCTTTCAAGAGTATGGCCATTTTTCTAATCAACTAACTCCAGACTTAAAAATACTTTTCAATTAATCCATTTTTATCTACCTCTTATAGTAACTTGTTTACTTTTTTGAGATGGAGTTTCACTCTCGTTGCCCAGGCTGGAGTGCAATGGCGTGATCTCGGCTCACTGCAACCACCACTTCCCAGGTTCAAGCGATTCTCCTGCCTCAGCCTCCTGAGTAGCTGGGATTACAGGTACCTACCTGCCACCATGCCTGGCTAATTTTTTGTATTTTTAGTAGAGGCAGGGTTGCACCATGTTGGCCAGGCTGGTCTCAAACTCCTCAAGTTTTCCACCTACCTTTGCTTCCCAAAGTGCTGGGATTACAGGTTTGAGCCACCATGTCTGGCCTAGTAATTTAAAAATACTTATTAATTCCCCAAACAGCCTTTGCAGCTTGCACTTCTACATTATTTTTCTTAATTATTATTTTTTCTACATTACTGCTGTAGGCTTCTGGTAGTCTGCTCTAGTTCCAGTCTTTCCCACATTAACCCATGAGGCCTTGATACAGTTTGGATGCACGTCCCATCCAAATCTCATATGAAAATGTAATCTCTAATGTGCGGAGGTGGGCAGTTACTGGAAGTTACTGGATCACAGCAGTGGATTTCTCATGACGATGTGGCACCATCCCATTTGGTACTGTCCTCATAATAGTGAGTGAGTTCTTGTGAGATCTGGTCGTTTATGTGCGTGTGTCCCATCTCCTCTAGCTCTATTGCTCTTCTTTTTGCCGTGTAATGTGCCTGGTCCCTCTTTGCCTTCAATGGTTAGAAGCTTCCTGCAGCTTTCCCAGAAGCAAATGCTGCTATGGACAGCCTGCAGAACCATCAGCAAATTAAATCTCTTTTCTTATAAATTACCCAGTCTCAGATATTTACTTATAGCAGTGCAAGAATGGACTAACAAAGAAAATTGATAACAAAGAGTGGGGCATTGCTATAAAGATACCTGAAAATGTGGAAATGGCTATGAAACTGGGTATGAATAGAGATTGGAAGATTTTGGAGGGCACAGAAGAATACAGGAAGAGGAGGGAAAGTTTGGAACTTCTTAGAGACTGGTTGAGTGTTTGTACCCGATATGCTGATAGTAATATTAATGATGAAATCCAGGCTAAGGAGGTCTGAAGTGGAAATGAGGAATTTATTGGAAATTGGAGCAAAAGTCATGTGTGCTATGCCATAGCAAAGAGCTTGGCTGAGTTGTATCCATGCCCTAGGCATATGTGGAAGTTTGAATATGAGAGTGATGACCTTGAGTATCTGGTGGAATAAATTTCTAAACAGCAAAGTGTTCAACATAATGGCATAGCTACTTCTAACAGCCTAGCTCAGATGTGAGAGCAAAGAAATAAATTGGAACATATATTTAAAAGGGAAGTAAAGTATAAAAATTAGCAAAATTTGCAGCCTGGCCATGTAGGGGAGGAATTCAAGCAGGCTATGGAACTTTGCATACATAAAATGGATGCAAGTGCTGATAGCCAAGACAATGGGAAAAAGGCCTTGAACACACTTCAGAGAACTAAGAGGCAGCTCCTCCCATCACAGGCCCAGAGGCCAACGAGGGGAGAATGGGTTCCTGGGCTAGACCTAGGGCCTTGCTGACCCGTGTATCCTTGGGACACTGCTCCCTGCATCCTGGCCACTCCAGCGCCAGCTAGCTCAAATGGACCCAGCTACAGCTCAAGCCACTGCTTCAGAGGGTGCAAACAGTAAGGCTTGGTGGCTTTCACATGGTGTTAAGCCTGTAAGTGCACAGCGTGAAAAAATTGAGGCTTGGGAACCTCTGCCTAGATTTTAGAGGTTGTCTGAAAAACCCAGCAGTGTCCCTGCTTCAAAGGTGGACCCCTCATAGAGAACTTCTACTAGGGCGGTGTGGAGGGGAAATGTGGGGTTGACATCCCCATACAGGGTCCCCACTGGAACAGTGCTTAGTGGAGCTATGAGAAGAGGGCTACCATCCTCTAGTTCCTGGAATGGTAGATCCACCAACAGCTTGCACCTTGCACCTGGAAAAGCTGCAGACATTCAACCCTAGCTGGTAAGAGCAGCTGCAGGGACTGAACCCTGCAAAGCCATGGCGCAAAGAGGCCCAAGGCCTTGGACATCCACCTTTTGCACCAGTGCATCTTGGATTAGGGACATGAAATCAAAGGAGATTATTGTGGAGCTTTATGATTTAATGACTGCCCTGCTTGATTTCAAACTCGCATGAGGCCTGTAGTCCCTTGGTTTTGACTGATTTCCCCCCTTTGGAATGCAAGTATTTAACCAATGACTATATTCACTAGAGTAGGTAGATAGCTAGACATAAGCAGGTGAGGAGAGCCTATGAGAAAACGGAGGTCTCCCCAGGGACCACCAAAAACTTACATACTAGATATAAGCTGAGAGGAGGGGAAATACCTAAGCAGAAAAGATTCCCCCTTAATATGTCCAGTAATTTCTCACTGCAGTTAACCTATCAGAATGTAGTTACCTGCTGATAGAGAGAGAAAAGGAGAAATTAATAAGATATGCACAGGCATAAAAAGTACAAATTTAACCCCTATGACCTTCTTGGGGTTGCAGTTATGAGCAATGTAGCCATTAGGTAGGATTTGTATCTGGTACTGGGCCAGAGCATGCCACCAACTAATAGTAAGGGAGGGTCATAACTATTAGGTAAACTACAGTTCCTCGCCTAGTCTCACCTCATCCCCACCTAGCTTCCACCCCATGTCCATCTCTAACACATGCTTATCTTTTTTTTGTTGCTGATTTCACCACTCCATGGTAGAAACTAGGTGGGAACAAGGCAGAGACCTAAGAAGGGAGTGGAAACACTAGACAAAGAAAAACGGTGGAGACTTACGACAAAGGCAGCAACTTCAAGAAACAGTCTGACATAATAAAAACCCAAAACGTAGAACTCTCAAGCTGCTGGTGGCTCACTCTCCTCAGCAGCCCACTCTGCCTCACCTATGCAGAGCATACTCTCCCTTTACCTAATTCTTTGCTCTCTAGCTTCCTTCCATAAGTTCTCTTTTTAGCTAAATCAGTCACTTGGCAGAATACCTTCTCCAGGTAAGACAAAGAATTGAGGATTATTGCACTTCCCAGTAAGAGCCCCATTGTATCTTGGAAATAACTAACTTGCTTTTGGTTTTACAGGCTAATAGGCAGAAGGGACTCCTAGTCTTGTCTCTTAAGAAATTTTGGCCTTTGGACTTTTGAGTTAATACTGGAATGAGTTAAGAGTTTGGGGATTATTGGGAAGGCATGATTGTATTTTGAAATGTGAGAGGGACATGAGATTTGGGAAGGGCAAGGGTAGAATGATACAGTTTGAATACGTGTTTCCGCCCAAATCTCATATTGAATTGTAAGCCCCAATGGATTAGGTGGGGCCTGATGGGAAGTAATTCGATCGTGAGGGTAGTTTTCTCATGAATTGTTTAACAGCTTTCTCATTGGTACTGTCCTCATGATATCGAGTGATTTCTCATGAGATTTGATCATTTAGAAGTATGTAGCACCTCCCCTCATTCTCTTGCTCCTGCTTTTGCCATGTGCTGTGCCTGCTCCCTCTTTACCTCCTGCTATGATTGGAAGTTTCCTGAGGCCGCCCCAGAAGCAGATGCTGCTATGTACAACCTACAGAACCATGAGCCAATGAAAACTCTTTTTTTTAAATAAATTACCCAGTTCCAGATATTTCTTTATAGCAATATGAGAATGGACTAATACAGGCCTACAAGGCAAAATATTCCTTAACATCATCCTCAGCATATGGGCCTCCCTAAAATTTCTGCAGAAACTTCTGGTTTACAGTCTTTGCCTTGCTCAAAATTTTCTATTTCTTGGCCCCACTATAATGATTTTATTTACTATATTTGATATCTTATCCTTCTTTAATTCAGTCATTTCAGTCTGGACTTATTCATGCTCCCTGAGTACTCCTTCTTCACACCTGTTTGAACTCACTCATCTGCTCTCCTACCATATAACAAATATTCCTAAGGTATTGTGTTCCACATGCCTCAGGGGATCACTGGACCCAAAACTTTTGGTACTTTTGGTCTCAAGACTCCTAATTCTGCTTCCTAATTCCAAAATGTAGCCCACATTTTGAAACAAACTCTTTGCTTCTCCTTCTTCCTTTGGGAGAAAAGCAACAGTGACAGTTGTAGTAGCAACAACAACAAATAGCTCTATACAGTACAAAATGGCAGCTAATGTTTTGCAAAAATAGGCTAAAATATCTTTTACTTTTTCACGAGGAGCCTTTAACTAAGAAAATGAAACTCAAGTAGTAATTCAATTATTTACCCCAAGTCAATGCTGATTCATAATCTAATGAACCAAAATTTCCAGTGACACAGAAATAGCTATATGTCTGTATAAAGTGTATACTCTGTTGTCCAGAAGTAACTACGGTTGATTCTCATTATTTCTGCATTCTGTATTTGAGAATTCATTACTTGCCTAAATGTATTTGTAACCCTAGAATCAATAATCCCACTGCTTTTGACATTATTTGTGGACATGAGCAAGGTGGCAAAAAATTTGAGTTGCCTGACTCATATGTTCTCAAGTTAGGGTAAAACAAGGTGACACTACCTCTTTGTTTTGGCTCTCATGCTATAAACAAGTGTCCTTTTTAATGATCTATGCAATGAGACATTTTTTCACTTTTCTTTATTGGTGATTTCACTATTTAAAATGGTCTTCACACATAGTACTGAAGTGCTGCCTAGTGTTTCTGAGCTCAAGAAAGCTGTGATATGCCTTAGGGGGAAAATATGTGTGGTAGATGAGCTTCATTCAGGCATGAATTATATTGCTGTTGACCACGAGATCAATGCTAATGAATCAACAATATATGTTAAATGAGGTGCCTATAAACAGAAACACACATAAAAAAAGGTTATGCATTGATCAGATGACAAAAAATGTTATGACCAGAGGCTTGCAGGAACCTAACCATGTATTTCTGCTAGGAGCAATGTTTTAAAACTTGCTGATTCAGTGAGGCGACTTTACAGATCATAACTATCACAAATAAGAAGAATTGATTGTATAATTCTCTAACTAGGGAATGGGTAAAATACATTATAAATATGGAAAGAGGTGATTATTTTTCCCTACTCTTTCAATTAGTAAAAAATCTAATTTGGAGCAAGGGAGTAAAAGAATGTGGACACACCTCTTTGGCCAGCCAAATTTAACATCAAGACATAATTCAGAAAACAAGCGGTATAGCAAGCACTGTGCAAACTGTCAAAGATGAAGAACTGTATTAGAATTGGCAAGAAGACAAAGAAGGAGGAGGAGAAAGGTGGGGGACAGGAGGAGGAGGAAAAGTGAAGGGAAAGGCAGAGGAGAAAAAAATTCATAAGAAAATGGTAAGTCCAATAAATCAATGTAAAAAATCTAAAGATTGCCAAGCTGTTGAAAATGGAAACTGTAGTGTGGCTGGCAAAAGGTCTTATAATGACTATGCTGTTTAAAGCTTGTGTTTCATTCCGTTTTAGAGTAATAAAAGTATGAGAAACAGAGTGCAGTTATAACGATTATATTTAGAGAAAGGAAACTGTCTTAAGATATGCTCTTTAAATTACCATTCCAGCTTTTCCCTCATCTCAAAGTATTTCAAAGACTTATTTCAGAGAGGGGGCTTGATGAGGGTGGACAGGAGCAGACTCAAGGAGCTGTGTTGTGTCTGGGCTTTGTAGGGAGCGAAGCAAGGCACTGCAAGAAATAACTGAGAAGGCTTACTGGAGAGAAAGAAGAAGGAGATGGGGAGGATTCAGTTTGCAAAACTGCTGTGACAACAGCTGCTTGGCATATAAATTCCATTATTTTGTGCATTCTTTTCTAAACCTTGCCACCTATAAGGGACCAGAATCTGCAGACCATTGGGAGCTTTCTATAGAAAAGCTATTCACAGGATCTGGAAGAAAATGAGATAATTTTGGATTTGGTAGTATTTTGATTGTTATAAACTGAAAAGTCCTGCTGTACTTCCTCCCACTCCTCCCCCAACACTGATCCTCCCTTTCAATCCAACTTTTATCCTATTATATAATTTTTACAATGAAGCCATTGGAGTGTAAAAAGGACCTCTATAAGGGTGGTCTCCTTTCAAAACTGCAGCACTGTACCCTTGAACTTAAATGGTTTCTATTAAGTTATATTTGTGATGTCTGGACCATGTGAAATAAAGGGCCATTATGATTGTTCAGGTATATGAGGCTCTTACTTAAAGAAAGAGGAATTGGCATAATAACTTTTTCATTAATGGTCTTCATGTAGTAGGGTGAATGTGGAAAAGAGTGTTTTATGTTCAATGTACTCAAATTCTAAGGTAACAAGAATTAAGCAGAAAAAAATGGCCTAAGGAATTTATACTCAAGATAAAATACAGAAAGGATGAGGAAACTTTTCTGGATTTTGGACTGATATATTTGTGGATTCAATAAATGACTTTCCTCTAGTGTGCAACAGCAGGCATTCAGAAGGCACAGAGCATAGTAAGAACCAGAAACATTTGCTGTCAAAGAGAACCCAGAGTTTCCCATGTTAGTTAGGGGTTTCAGAACTGGACCGTCTGCAGCAGGGACAGGCATTGTAGCTGCCTCAGCCTATTCTCTCTTGTTGATATGTATTGTCTCTGATCTCTCCCTTTAGTTTTCTTTCTTTCCTGAGCTGCTGTTTGCCTGAGGCTTAATAGGAAGGGTTTGGGCAACTTCAGAGCATTCAATTGATTGATTTGTTGATCTTTAAGACTTACTCCCACCCTGCCTGGAGCCTCCTGTGTTTGCAGAGTCTGATTGTGAAGTATTTATGAGCTTCTCATAGCTGGTTCACAATTGGTTAGGATTGCAAATGACAATAACAGATGTAACACAGGATCTTCTGCTAAACAAGCCAATGGTGTGTCACATGAGAAGGATGAGCTAGGGCACTGATCATGATTAATTTTAAAATGACATTTAATTAATATGGACATTCATGGGCATTAGTGTCTGGAATGACATCCTGTGATCTCCATCACGTTCTAAAATCTGAAACAGAGATGCCTGCTTTATATGGCTCATTTACCTTTGAATTCTCATGAGTAAACTAATTTCCCTAAAGCAGCCTCAATAGGTACAGTTGAATGAATTCTTTGAAAATACATGTCTGTTTTTCATTTACATCTTTTAGGAGGCAAAGTTTTTGTATATGATTTCACTGAAGTAATCAACAGTATATCAGCTAACTGTAGCTAATGATATCATACTGTGTATCAAGAACCTTATTGTCATTTTTTTTTTTCCAGAATTACTAGCTGAAATCATTCCTCATAGAGGAATTTTTCTTCAGTGACTAATTTATTGGGGGTTTCTCTGAATTTGGAGTTTTGCCTTTATGACCAAAAGCCATTTTCTGGATGAATCTGGTCGAGATGTCAATTTTTCCAAACTTGCTGCCCTGCCCTTGACAAAGAACCATTTGATTGGTTCTTAAATAGATTTTCCAACAATTGGGTTCTATTAGAAGATGCTGTCATGTATTCACCTCACTTACAAATCTCCGTCATGTCTGAGAGAGATGAGTAAAAATATGTTAGTCAAATGGTTTCTCGGTATCAATCCAAATGCTATTACAACTTGTTCCTCTAGACTGTACCAGGAATATTTTGGAGAAGTAAAATAAATACCATTTGTTTGATGATGGGGAACCTGTTATACATTTGATGCTGTTGTCTCTGGCTATCACTGTATGGCAATCATAATAATAAGGATGAAGTTGGTGGTGATAGTGATGATAGTCATCTACTACTTACTGAAGACTTTCTACATGCCAGGCTCTATATACATTTTCTAAATGAATAATTCAGTGTATTTCCCACATTAGCCATGGCAGGTGGTTTTCATTCCCATTTTCTAGACAAAAAGTTCAGTCAGGCTATGTAAATTGCCAATGACACAGTGCCTTAGTGTCAGAGCTAGGTTCCTACCCCAGGTCTGATTTATTTCAAAGCCTACTTTTAATCTTTACACACTAAAAGATGTAGGATATCAAAACTGGAATGCCTATTTGGGCCATGCAGGTAAATTAATGTGATGGGTGGAAAGTAGTAAGACCTCCAATCAAATGTATCACCACTTCTCAAACTGTTCAGTGCACAGAAGTCACCTGCTGATCTTGTTCAAGTTTTACGTGCTAATTCAGTAGTTCTGGGATAGAGCCTAGGATTCTGCATTTTTAGCAAGCTCCCAGGGGCAGCCAACCTGCTAATTTAAGGATCACAGTTTCAAAGAAATAATTTTTTAAGCACATTATCCTGGTGAAGTAGAACAAGTCGCCTACTTTACATATGCTGGGTAGGGGTTATGCTCAGTGTGACTTGGCTCTAGGCTAGAGAAGTACGCTGTTAGGGTGGCAAGAAGATTTTGTGATCTCCCACATTTTTTAAAGATGAACGTTGTCTGGCCCTGAAATTAATTATTTACCCAAAACCACCCCATGTATTAATGACAGAGCTACGGACTGAAACCATGTCTCCAAGCTCTGAGTAAAATGATTTCAACTGTGGTACTACACTTTGCTGCCTATCTTACTCATAAAGTTGTGATAATATTTTTGTTGGTTTCTCTGATTTATTTAAGCCAGCTATGTCTTTATGTATTTGTTCTTGGCAAAAGTGAAATTCTGTGTGTGCATGTATGTGAAATCCTGGTTAATTGGGTTTTCTGTTACTTTGGTTCTGGTCTAAGGGGATTTTCTGTTCTAAGACAAAATTACTGTTTTAAATGTACCTTGAGTATTTGGATACTCAAGGCCAGTTTACGAAGTATTCTTTTTCATTTCTAAAATTAATTAAAGAGTTACTCTGCATTATTCAGGAGCCTCTCTTATTGCTCAGAATACTTCTTAGTAAGAGGTTCACTATGAGTCAGAGTTTCCTGTTTTAATAAAATTTTGGGGAAACAGGCATGAAATTATCACTTCACTGAAAACCTCCTTTCCCTATTATATAAAATAGTCTTAGATTCCTTCTTGCTGCATGGTTGTGCTTCATCCTGGGGAAATTGTTTGCAGGAGTTCTGTTCTTTCTTCTGTGGAAAGACAGTAATTAGATCACATGATATAAAAAATTGGTATCTACCACCCCATGCTTGTTAATTTTTTAAAAAATAAAACAATGACCTAAATAGGACGTACACTAAGAAGTTTTCTTTTAAATATGAACTATAAGAGTTCACACCCATTCCCTCTTCTCCCCGCTTTCTCTTGTGCTGGTGTGATTTATCAATGCTATCTTTGTGAAGCAGGGAAGTGATACACAAAGGGCTTGCTGAAAAATGCTATTTTTGATTTGCTAAATTCTATAGGAATATAGCCTGGAGGCAATCCACTAAAGAAAAACATCTAATGCGGATGCATTTCTCACTTCTGCCAGGATTGTGCAATAACAAGGCCTATAAGGGACACCAACATGGATGTGCTAGAGCTGATAAAACTTTTAACCAGTGGCTTAGTTTCCTTCTTTGCTTCCCTCTAAAGGTAAATACAATGGATGCAAAGCAGTCACTTTCAGTCCCACTTTTATTCTCTTACCTTTCAAGTTGTAAACTTATGGTCTGCGTAGGTATCAAGCTGCCCACCTAGAAAGCCTGAAAAATTATGACAGATTTCAACACATTTCCTTGTGGGGTGTTCATAAGACGGAGTAAATGTCTCAGCAACCCTTTAGTATATAGTAACCCACAGTAGAAGAGCGAAGTCAATAGCTTCCATTGTTCACATGGCACCATTGGTTGCATTGTTTTTGCTGGTGAAAGAGAGCCCACACACAAGAGATTAAACAAAAAAATCAAGTATAGTATGTAGCTAACAGCTTCACTGTTCTATGGAAAATAATAGATTTTATTCAACTTTAACAAAATAGAATTCACGATTCAAGGCTGAGTAGATAATAACTTGCTATGCAGTTACGTGTTTTTTTGCAAGCATTGTGCAGGTGATAGAAATTCTTAGATTTCTACCTCTCCTTCATACTGATTACAATCTGAAAAAAAAAAAAGTCGTTTTAAATTACCTGTGGTTTTTCAAAATCTTGAATGAAAAATCCATTTGAATAGAATACATACTAAGTTCTCAAGATATTATAAATAAAAATCCAAAATTAGAAGCTATTCCAAATCAAAAGCATATGTTCTCACTATTTCCAATGTTGTTCACATTATCTTAAGTTTAGAGAAAACTGGATAACAATTTTTTTTTTTTTTTTTTTTTTGAGACGGAGTCTTACTTTGTCACCCAGGCTGGAGTGCAATGGCCGATCTCAGCTCACTACTACCTCTGCCTCCCAGGTTCAGGCAATTCTCTTGCCTCAGCCTCCCTAATAGCTGGGACTACAGGTGTGCGCTACCAGGCCTGGCTAATTTTTGTATTCTTAGTAGAGACGGGGTTTCACCATGTTGGTCAGGCTGGCCTTAAACTCCTGACCTCATGATCTACCCACCTCAGCCTCACAAAGTGTTGGGAGTACAGGTGTGAGCCACTCTGCTTGACCATGATTTTTAATATGGTCTTATCACTCTAGGATGATATGTTTATAAGTTAAATAAAGAAGTAAAAACAGCATATTGGCTGAGTAGATTCCTTTGAGCCAATACTTGACCTACTCTAAATGATTTCAGAGATGCTTTTTGCATCTATTTATATCAGAACTGTTCTATCAGAAGTAGATATATAAATTCACAACATTAATTCCGTGAAAGCCATACATGAATATGGGTTAGTTCATGTATTTGCATACTAATATAAACTCTCTTGAACTGTTAAAGAACCAACATACCTATTGCAACTTTACCAAAACATTAGGAAGAAGAAAATAGTTATTCACATTACCACCACCCTGGTTCAAACAAATTTAATTCATTGCACTCTATTTCTATCTATTAATCATCTGATTTTCTGCCTGTTGCATAAATATCAATTGATATTTTAAATCATTTCATAAAGAACTTTATTTCTGACTTTTTTCATTTAATATCACATAATGAATATTGTTCCTTGCTGGCCCATGGGCTTCCAAATTATCATTTAAGTTTTTGCATAGCATTCAATTTGCTTGATGATGCTTTATTTATGTAATCATGTCCTAATTATTGGGCTATTCATTGGTTCTTAGTATGATAATAATTGAAAAAGCTACACTGAATATATTTACCTTATTTTATTTAAAATATTTATTGGGCCAGCCGCAGTGGCTCACGCCTATAATCCTAGTACTTTGGGAAACCAAGGTGGGTGAATTGCCTGGGCTCAGTAGTTCGAGACCAGCCTGGGCAACACAGTGAAACCCTGTCTTTACTGAAATACAAAAAAATTAGCCAGACGTGGTGGCGCACCTGTAGTCGCAGCTACTCAGGAGGCTGAGGCAGGAGAATTGCTTGAACCCGGGAAGCGGAGGTTGCAGTGAGCCGAGATCACACCACTTCACTCCAGCTTGAGAAGCAGAGTGAGACTCTGTCTCAAAAAACTATATATATAATTATTTTTATTTTAACATTGTACTTTTTGTAGAATACTTGCCTTTTGTTATTAATTTAAATAACTCAAGAATGATATAGAATTTATAAGAAATATGCTAACAAACAAAACAATAACAACAAAACAATGACATGCCACTATTCATAACTAACCATTACTTATGAGACCTCAATGCCAGATATTGTCATTTTCTACTTTTGTGCATAATATAAATAGAAATATAGGTAGATCTATACATTTCTATTTTTATTATATTAGATTATTTGATTTTATTATATAGCAATTTAGTATTTACAGCTAATGTGTAATAAAATAATTACATTAAAATTTTCTTATTTAATTATTGGAAAACTCTAAGAGAAAGTAGGTTACTAATTTTTTTTTTGCGTCTCCCTTTTCCCATATTAAGAGTTACTAAATTTTAGGTAAGTATTTACCACATGAATTTATTTTCTAAAAAGACAATTCTATGAAAGGAAACTGTGAAAGAAACATTAAAATTAGAATCTTTTTCAAAACCTTTACACATTAATTTTAGATAATTCTGACTGAGTTCTTGCTCTGCAAATGTAAACATTAAAATACAAAAGTACCTCTCCACTTTCTTCTATATTCTTATTTTGTTAGTTTTATAATTATTTTCATATAATCAGTATTTATATTTTGTTGTGGTAAACACAAATCATATAACATTTATTATTTCTAATAGTTTCATACTCTAAGATATTAAAATCTCACCACTATAATTTCTCAAGTGTTTTTTAAAATCTGTTCCTGAATTGATGATTGCATTTAGTTTTGAAATGATCATTTCAGGAAGGGTTCAAGGTTACGTATGTTTGAATTGTATACATTTGAGGTTTTCTGCCTGTTGCCTGGCTTGAACATGTTTGGGTGTCATGATTTTGGCTGATGAGACAATTTGCACTCTCTCCTGCCAGTGACAGTTGCTATCTACAAACTTGAGAGCTGTCTCAATTTTTATCCTTTGTCAATGCTTCATATTTCCCATGTAGATGCTTTGAAATTTTCCCACATTGCTTCCTGCATATGTGCAAAACAAGGCATATTTCAGATTATTTATCATCTTTGCAATATGAAAAATGTTTAAAATGTCCCAGATGTTCACTGATAAGGATTGGTTAAATAATTTGTATATATGCATATGCAATGGACTACTTTGTTGCTGGAAAAAAATATTGAAGAAGCTATTTATGTACTGATGTGAAAAGATTTCTAAAAAAAATTGTTAAATGAAAAAAATGCAGAATGGTTCATTGTTAAAAGTATAACTTTAGACAAATTAAATTTAGCGGAGTTTGAGAAAAGAAATGGTTTATGAATTGGGCAGCACCCTGAACTAGTAAAAGTTCAGAGAACTCCATGCAGCAACGTGGGCAGGCAGCATTAATAGATAGAAAAAGGAAGTGACTTCCATAAGTAGCCTGATTAGTTAAAGCTCAGCATTTGCCTTATTTAGGTATGTTTGAACAGTTTGCAGCCTGTAATTGGATGACAACTCAGCTTCTCTAATTGTCCAGGGAGACTCAGCTACTTGATACAAGAATATATTCTTAAGTTAGGTTGCAGTTTGTTTACATACTAAATAAGGTTGCAGTTCACTACATAGGGAGGCAGCTGTAGGCCAAACTTAATTTAACTAACAATACTTCCATTTTGTAAGAAAGGGAAAAAATTAAAATACATGTTTTTGTTTTTAGGCATTCAGATAAAGAAACTCTGGAAGAATTCTTTTAAGATTAAGGAAAGAGATTACATGTGATGGAGATGAGTAATGAGCAGATGGCTACAAGAATGAGAATCAAAATTTTTATCTTGTACCATTTTATATTATTTTAATATTTAAATCATATAAAAATAAAATAATAAAAATACATTAATTTAAAAAATACTAACATAGCCATACTGATTAGACAGAAATTGAAACTTGATTTGCTTCTCAATATTTTAAAGCTGATTCAACATGCTGGTTCATATGCAGATTTATTTATGACAACAGTTTCATGGAAAAATCGTCTATTTTAACAGCTATTTAGCAAGCAGGAAACTGAGCTCAATATTCTTCACTCCCCCACTTTCCACTGAAATATGCTACTTCTTCCATTTTTTTTCTTTACCTCATCGGCTTGGGAGTCAAATAGGGAATTATTTATGTTCTGTGAGGAAATACTAAATAAAAATCAGCTCTCCTTCCGACTTTTGCAGACTCCCTTAACATTTCTGACAAATATTGATTGTTGATTTGGCTCTAGTCATGTTAACAAGCAGAACGAATTAACTGTAGTTATCACAAAATAAAGTTACTCTTATGACTACCAACAGACGCTTTTAAAATATTGTCCATAGTCTTTTACTTGGGGGGGGGGAAATGAATTCATTGATCTTAGGTCTATGAAACCTCTAGTATTCCAGATTAAACAATGGCCACAATAAAGTGTTTTTCCTGCTAGCTTTATCTTTTGAATTGTCATTCTTTTCTGTACAATAATAAATAATCTCATATAGAGTAAACATCTAATATTGATCAGGCACAATAAATGAACCAAATAAGCATGAGATAATCTTACAATGAATTTAGGGTCAGAAAATTCAACAATCTTACAATGAATTTAGGGTCAGAAAATTTAATAACCTCAAATGATCAGACAAATATGTTTATATCACCTCAGAAGTGATATCATAACATTCTTTGAAGAAATTCTTATGCTTTTTGTAATAATGTAATATTTTCATATTTAATGATTTAGTTTTGCATTTTCTCCTTTTTTATACTCAGTATTTTAAAAATAAGTAAGAGTATTAAAATGGTGACAAGATTTCCTCATTTTGCTCTAAGAATGAACTGCATTATTGTTTGCGTCACTGAGATGCATTGTCAGCTCTGTCTTGATCAGTGACCAGAAACACTCATCTGGTCACAGTGCACAGGTTGCGTTGAGAGACAGATGAATGAAAGTTTGGTGATAGAAATCAGTCCAATTTTTTTTTTTAATATAATAAATCGGGTCTTGCTCTCTCACCCAGGCTGAAGTGCAGTGGCACAAACATGGGTCCCTGCATCCTCGACCTCTTGAGCCCAAGTGATCCTCCCACCTCAGCCTCCCAAGGAACTGGATGCCCTGGCTAACTATTATTCATTTTTTGTAGAGACAAGGTCTCTCACTATGTTGCCTAGGCTGGTGTTAAACTCTTGGGCTCATGAATTAGGTGTTGCTCTCATAAACAAAGTTATTTCCATGTCTTGGACTCCAGAGTGTTGGAATCACAGGCATCAGTCACTGCTCCCAGCCAAAAATTCTTAAAATGATCCCCATGAGATAGACTGAACCCGTATGAAATTAGCGGCAATGAGATTAGAAATGAAAGGAGAGTAGAAAATGGTATTCAGGGACAGAATCTATAGAATGTGGGGCTAACTGGGGACAGCAGTGAAACCAGTCATGAAAGAGGAAGGTAGTATCTTAGTATTAGTTTGGAATAAAATACGAAAATAAAATTACATTTTTCAGCATGTTTTGAAGCTTTTTTAGAATAAGGACCATGGTTATTCATTAGTTAATTCTTTCAATAAATATTCAAATGAATTTATAAGAATTTACTTGATGCTGCTAACCGAAGTAAGTGCTAGTAATGTAAAAATGAGAGGGCACAATTCCTAAATTTCTTCTTGTGGAATAGGGAGGTAAGAATCAAGGTAATAACCCCTTCTCCTCCACCTCTCATGTGACTTAGAATTTAGGTGCTAAATACAGGTTTCTAATTGTCAATTATTTTTTGCTATTTTCTTCCTTCAGAGCTATGCATTAGGACTTTGCTATATCTGACTGCAAAGAATAAGCTGATAAGATTCCAGTTATTTCAAAGTGGTAACAGGCAAGGATGTAGTGCATCATAACCAGAGTTGAGAAGAGTGTCTATTTTTTTCTCCTTTTCTTACTTGACAACAAAAGCATTGTTTAACATGTCAAATCACAGCAAATAATCCCTTTTTTTCTGAGTAAAAATCAATTATTTTAAATAATTAATTCACAAGTAAGTGCATGCATGCTCTTTCCACAAGCTGCTGTCACCACTAAGGAGGTGTAGGTGATTGTCAAGTGGCCCATTCTCCTTTAATGTAAACCTGTTCTTAAAAGTACTCGCCCTATAGACTTTGCTTGAAAAGAGAGGAACTCTTCAACTCCTGCGTGTAACAGTGAAAGGGTGGACAATGTCCTTGACTTTTGCATTATGTGGTGATCATTAATAATATCAACCATAAAATGATGTCGTCAGCTTAAAATCCAGCCTTTGAATCTTTGGCCTGCTGAATTCAGCTTCCCCAGGAGACTGAAAAGCTGTGCAAGAGTGTTACTCCTATTTGCTCTGCACTGATTATTAGTTTCGCTGACTGACCTCTTGATGCCTCTATAGAGCAGAATGTAAATGGAACAGTGCCAGAACTTCGCTCCAGAGAATGCCTTTTTTCTCTCAGTGACAGCAACAAGAAAAGAAAGCATAGTAGTTTTTCCCTTCCTAGTGGAACTGAACATTGGAAATGGTGCTTTGGGATGGGTCTGGGGCAAGGGGTAACAATGCCTCCAGTGTCTTAACTACTTGCAGGGTGTGGCTTCTAGGACCTGCTAATGACCAGCATGCCTCAAGAAGGAAAAACTCCCAATACCTTAGCAGACTTCATTGATTTCTGGAACGCCAAAGAACAACTGAGCCCTCCAAGGAGAAGCAGAGAATTTACAGCTGGAAAGAGGTTGAGAAGGCTTATTACTGATTCAATATCCTTCACAATTTCATGAGGTACTTGAAAGGGAACAGAGTGACAAGATTTTAGAAGAATCTTGAAATCCAACAGAAATTTCCAGATATTTTGGGATTCTTACAACACAAGCAGAGGGTCTTGAATCACTTTGCTATTTCAAAAAGACTAATAAAAATTGTGCCCAAATTCTAAATGAGCCCCTCTTCTCCAAAGCATCTAGTTGCTTTGATTTTGGTTAGGCTTAGTAAGGTGATGTGCTTGTGGCTCATGAAAGCCTTATTTGTATGTCTTTGATTAAGTCGTATGTCTCTGATTAAGATCAGTAAACAAGTACACTGTTACTGAAATGTGGTTGGCAAAATCCTTTAAGCATAAAGATCTCTGGGAGAAAAAAAGTAAAAAAGCGTTTTTGATAGTAAAAGATTAGAAACTATTTATCTAGAGCTGTAATGACCAATGTGGTAGTCATGAGACATGTGTTGGTATATTCATTGAAATTAATTACAATCAGCAAATTTAAAAATTCTGTTTCTCAGTTATACTAACCAAATTCCAAATGCTCAAAAGTCACATGTGGCTTGTGGTGATTATATTGAGCAATATAGAGACAGAATATTTCAGAAATTCTGTTGGATAACACTAAACACAAACACTTTTGTGTAGATCCGAGTTTCTTAAAACATAAAAATTACATACATCTATTTTCTCTGTATCCATATTTTTACTATAAAATTAAATAATTAATAGAATGATGAAAACTAAAACAGTACTAACTGATATAATAGAAAGCAAATCCTCTTGCCTCTACTCTATTATCATTTGTTTTTAATACCTCGGGTGGGGTCAGCAACCTCCATAATTCTACATAATCCACTTGTACATATATTTCTTGATCTGTCCATTTCAATTGGTATTTACAGACTCCCTGACATAGAATATTACACATTTGGAACACACTTAAACATTTCTCTATAATTATTTCCCAGGCCTGCCAGATCCATTTTTTAATTTTCACTTCTACTGGTAGTCATTATAAAGTAACATAATATTCTAATGCAATAATCATTTTGATTACTTAAGATGTTATTATCTGCCTACTTTATGATAAGAAAACATATGCCCCTCCATTTTCCTCGCCTCTTCTTCTCTCAATACTTTTCCAAATTAATCCGCCATATGATTATTTTAAATAATCTACAATTAGGAAACCCAGGGCTTTGGGAGGCCAAAGCAGGAGGATCACTTGAGGCCAGGAGTTTGAGACCAATGGACAACAAAGCAAGATCCTATCTCCATAAAAATGTTTTAAAAATCAGCTAGATGTCTACCTGTAGCCCTAGCTACTTGTGAGGCTGAGGTGGAAGTGTTGCATGAGCTTGGGAGGTCGAGGTTACGGTGAGTTATAATCATGTCATTGCATTCCAACCTGGGTGACAGAGTGAGACCCTGTCTTAAAATAATAATAATAATAATCTATAATTATAAAACATACATACACACACAGACACGCACACTTTAGTCTTCCAAGCTTTGCTTATAGTTTGGGTCTAAAATTGAATCCAAGAATCAACATTTATAATATTATGATCATGTAAATATTAATTATAGAAGTATGTGAATGACTTAAAGTGCTGGACACATATTCCTTTGTCATTGACCTATTTCTACTAATGTAGAATATAGTTAATATAAGTTTATGGGGTTATCTGTCTTAATGTTATTCTAGATAATCTATGACTTTCTATTCTAAATTATTATTTACTGGCATGGTGTGTGACTCACATCCTAAGATTACTTTCTTTTATTCCTGAGAGTACCTTCTTTATTTTACTTTTAAAACCAATTCTATTTCTTCTTCCTCTTTGTATTCCTTTTTCATTTTCTGCAAACTATTGTCATGAAATTATTTTATAAAGGATTTTGGAGTGGTAGGTTTTCTGAGTTTCTGTATGTGAAGTAATTTTTTCCTCATACTTGGTTAAATATTAGAGTAAAAATGGGATTCTAGATCCAAACATTTCTATTAGAATTTATCATTTTCATTGTGTTTTATTCTAACATCTAATCTTGCTGATGCCTGCCGCCCCGACCCCAGTTCTAGTATTCCTATGCATTTCTTTTCCAATGGCTTAAATTATATCCAGTCTCAATACTTCCTCATTTGGCAAGCCCTCTCATTTGGTGGTTGTCATAGTAGTTGATGTGATTCTATTGATAAGGAAAGACCAAAGATATGCTTTTCTTGTCTTTCTAGTAAATTATCTTGTTAAGTCTGCAAGGAATTCTGAAACAAAGGTAGGACATGCCAATTGTTAAGCTCACTGAGAAACTCTATTGACTCCTGAGGAATTATTAGATATTTTTGGTTTTTGTTCTGTATTTCCATGGTCTGTGCAAATAGAATTACATGAAATTACATGGTACATAAAATATTTCAGCTTCTGCAGAAGGAGAGGAAATGGTTCTTCCACAGTTCTCTACAACGAAAATTTCTCTCTGTTCAGGGAAAAATGGATGTTGATAAGTGAACTTGATAGGAATGGAATTAAAAATAAACCCTTTTTATAATCAAAGTTACGGGGTTTATGACATAAGATGGTCATCTGATTTATTCTGTTTTTTCGGTCAAGATTATACTATACCATTTCAGAAAGCTATTCGGATATATCTGATAATTCTAAGTTAAAGAAACAAAATAATTTATTTTGCTAGGTCATTTTGTTCTGCCTGAACGTCCTTCTTTTATGTCCTATTCTAAATAAGGAAATGAAGAATAAAAATCTAGGCAAATAGAACTTTTTCCAATTATATGCATTGAAAATTCACAGTTGGCCAGAGAAAATGAGTATTTACTATTTTGTAGCTGGAAGTAATTTAAAAAGAGAAAGTCAAATAGATCCATTTTCAGTTGGTATGTGTGTGGGCTACTAAAAAGAATAAAATGAAAGAAATGTTGTTGGTATTCAGTCGAAAAAAATGAGGTAGGAAGTCAGAAAGCCCAAGTACACTATGGAGAAATAAATGTTAATGGTCAGAGTAGAAAGCAGATTGTAATATGTTCTATAATCTTTATTCATGGCAGAACAATTGAGAAAACCTACTTTTATATATGTACATGTACATATACGTGGTAGTTAGAATCAGTCATGGTATGGGAATGATTAATAAAAGGTACTGATTACTAGAATAAATTATTAATATTATTACCTTACTTTTGGCCTAGACTTTTAAAAGATTTATTTTGTTCCTACTGCAAGTTTGTTAGTCAGTCAGGGCAAGGTACAACCATGACTTTTTCAAAGAGGTTAATTGACTTGCCCAAGGTTAAATAGCTTGTCAGTGGAAGCATTTGTGCTAGAACCATTATTTGCTATCAATTCACTGTTTTATTACAATTTTGTTGCTATCCCAACCCCACTCCAGAGAAGAGACAGAGAAAAATGTAATTTACTCACATGAGGTAATAACATGGGAAAGTAATGCTCAGCTTTTGACAGTGATGGGAGACTAAATAGGGCATGATGGGACTGGATTCTAGAGTTGGAAAAAGCTTTACGGAGAACATAAGATTTGTGCTGGTCATCTTAGAGCACACTTAGGTGCCTTCATGAATTCCAAGGCTAGAATGAAATTCACTTCTCTGGCGAGGCTTTTGTATAGATTGATTTGGTGGCTTTTATTGGGATGGCTTAAAATTTTTTTTCCCTATATGAAACTTTCAGAATTACGTGCCTCTCACCAATCACTACATTAAAGTACAAATGTAGTAATAATGATGAATGACTACTGAGTTGCTCAGTGTATTAGAGGAGACTGTCATAATTTTGATTAAACAAACATTTCTTAAATGAGACATAGGAAAAACATCAAAAATGGAAAATTTAATAAAATAGACAATACTTTAATTGGAAATCACTATATAATTAAGAGAAAATACAGAAAGCGGCCAAGCAACTGACTGGAAGAATGTACTAGTCATGGGTAGACATAACAATAAATTAGTATGAAGAATTTCACAAGTAAGTAAAGCAACATAATATGCTGATTTAAAAAGATGGGTAAAGAAGTTGAACCTGAATGACTACAATTCTGGTAAAATATCTATAACATCACCAACAATTCAGAGGTTAAAATAATAAAACGTATATATTTTTGTATTATATTGGAAAAATAATGAAAATTACAAAACTACATGTTGAAGAAGCCATTGGAAAATAAGAACTCAATAACTATTAGAAGTTTTATAAATTGCTGCAGCTATTTAATAAAGCACTATGACAAAATGTACTGAAATGGAAAATGTACACATCTCATGACCTAGTATCACCATTTCTAAGTACATTACTCAGAGAAATTCCCATACATTTGTGGAAGGAGATGTGCAAACCACTACAGTCTAGCATTATCTGTAATAGAGAAATGGAATTTCTCTATTTGTGTCATTGGAAATGACACAAATATCTATCTGCCAACAAAATAATAAATAATAGTATATTCATTAATGTGACCCCATATATAGCAGTTAAGATAAATATTCTAGAATAGATGAATAATAGTCAATCTGGATTTCCAAAATATAAAATAGAATAAAACAAGTAAAGTGCATTTTACATATAATATGACATTACTTGTAAATTTTAAAAAACACATAAGTTTGTATAATGTTCCTGTATACAAATGTTGGTAGTGAAAGTATAAAAAATGTAACAGTTATTTACGTTCCTTATACTAGTGGTTGTCTCTGGTAAGTAAGGGAGGAGAGCATAGGAGATTTTGATTTTGTCTATAATATTTTGTTCTCTACTCCTCCAAAATGACAAAAGGAATCTTTAGCTAATGTTTTGTCTTTACATTACTTTTTGAGTGAGTATTCTTTAGGTTTTTTTTTTTAATTTAAAAAATGGAAAAATTGTTTCACATTTGATGCAAGGGCCAGCCTCAAATTACAGAGAAGTCAACCCTCTCCATCCTATCAAATGAGTGTTCCAGTGGATAGATATTTTATCTGGAAGCATGAGTTCGCATTAACTGTCAATCACATTCATTAGAAATACTGCATGGAGAAGGCATGAAATCTCTGAATTGGCACCCTGGACCATACCTGGTTTGTTCCCAAGTACTTCTGTTTCCCTTATTGTAGAGAATATGTCTTTTTTATCTCATTATCTTTTTATTTTAAGCCTGACCTTCTCCTCTCCTCGTTAGAGTTTAGAACCCTCCTAAACCTGTCATTTTCTCATGGTATTCCTTAAACTGCAGCACCTAAGGGGCTAGTGAAATGCGTGTTTCACTTTACATTTCTATCCATAGACTATATCAGTTCTAGAACCAGGCTCAAATCTAGGTTTTGCTTAGCTTTCTGAGTACATTTGCACACCTATGGTTTACAAGGAGTAAGTATTGCATAGGGGTTACCTTGTGAATTCAGGAGTTAGACTGTTTGGCTTAGTCTCTCAAACTTGATGACATTTTGAGTAAGTTATTTAATCACTTTAAACCTCAGTTAACCATTTGCAAAATAGGGATCATAAGAACAACTCAAAGGGTTGTTGTGAGAATGAAATGAGTTATAGAGCATTTAGTGATGGTCTTGGTGTATGATATGCATTCAATAAATACTATTTATTTATTTATTTTGAGACAGAGTTTCATTCTCATTGCCCAGGCTGGAGTGCAATCGTGTGATCTCAGCTCACCACAACCTCCGCCTCCAGGATTCAAGCAATTCTCCTGCCTTATCCTCCTGAGTAGCTGGAATTACAGGCATGTGCCACCACACCCAGCTAATTTTGTATTTTTAGTAGAGATGGGGTTTCTCCATGTTGGTCAGGCTGGACTCGAACTCCCGACCTCAGGTGATCCGCCCACCTCGGCCTCCCAAAGTTCTGGGATTACAGACGTGAGCCACCACACCCGGTCAATAAATAGCAATTAGTATTTCAAGGTTTGAGGAATACTAGCATGGTATGCTATGGTATTGACTGTATTCCAGCTCACAACACTTGATTAGTCATTCATTCTGTGCAACTAAATCACCAGAACATAGTCACATATTGCAGCTCTAATACTGACAAATTAAGGAGGAATACTTTTTACACGTAAGAGAGATGAATACCCAGAAATAAAAGACGCTGGGCAATTAAAACAAACTATTCCATGCAAGTAAGTTCCTTCAAAAAATTCAAAAGGCTAATCATTTTGATCATTTTTTAATAGCAATGTGAAGTTCTGCATTTATTGCCTGATGAAACTCCTGAAATGTATTGTGCAACTCAAAAGGAGCCCAGACTTCTGAATAGGACACTGTAAACCTGATTTCAACAGATTGAAAACAAGATGTGACAAGCAGTTTGACACTGGCCCTCCACTAATTTCCGCTATTTGTAAAGAGGCACATCTGAATGGAAATAGCTCTGCAGAATGGATCGGTATGGTTGGGGCCATGTCAGTCCACACATAAAACTGCAGTGCAGGGGAAAATAAGCAGCCATTGATTTCCTGTGAAACCCCCCCGAGTCTGGGGAAAGCAGCCAATATGGGGCACCAGCTGCTCTCTGCTGGAAATCCTTTGTGGAGGGTATGAGGAGTGGGAGAAAGCTAGAGAAAGCTGGTGGATATAAAAGAGAGAGGAAAAAAAAAATCCTTATACACCAGAACTCAGGACAGAAGAGCTGTGATGACTGCCTGAGCCAAGCTTCATTCCTCCAGTTAAGCATGCTTCTTTTTCAAAAAATGAAGAGGGTGGGAGGGGAGCTTCAACAAACCCTACCTTTATTTGTGCAACACGTTGGGAACAGTTCCAACGAGAATTTCTCATGCTCCTTCACGTTCCCTGAATTCTGTTGGTGGTGAGTTCTTGTTTTCTTTAAACTGCTCTGATCTAATAAGTATTTGCCTCAAAACCGGAACAAATACTCAGTGTGATTGCAGGTCCTCATTTACATAATTGCATTATGACAACAATTTTAGGAGGATAATAAATGAGGAATATTTTGATGTTTGCTGGCTCTGATGCATAAAATACTCCCAGATTCCTTTCTGAGTACCTCTATGACAATTTTGCTGAGTAAATGAGAATAAAAATCTCTTTCAAGTTTGGGCAGTGGGCAATCATTCTTTGTTTGCAACTCAGACACTGCAAGCAGTGTGTCTTACAATGGAATCAAGTGTTCATAAAGGTGTTCCAAGAAAGCACACAACAATAAGTTTCAGATGTCCTCCAAAGTTGGAAAATATTTGGCAGTGTTTCTCCTTTGTGAATGTTAGCTGTGAGCAATGCTATAGAGAGAAATTGGCCAGGAATAAAAAGTATTTTTTCCAAAGCAGTTTGGTCATTTGCCTAGAGAGTCATTGAAAAAATATGGAATATTCTAGGGGATGGAATTGTCCTGCAATGTAAATAGTAAGCCAGCGGAAAAAAAAATATTTCTAAAAATAAAATAAGACATCTTATACTAGAATATCTGATCCTCGTTGGATTTTGCTATATTTTTATTCATAATGTTATGCAAATAACTTACTTAAAATATTTGACTACTAAACTTAAGGACATTATAGTTTAAACATAGCACCTATCAGACATAGAGATACATTTAAGACAACTTTAAAATTATAGTAAAAGTCCATTTATTTATAGCTTACTGATAATGAGTATTATTTTTATTGACAAGGAATAGAATAACGTTTTAAGTTTTCACTAAAAATATAAAACCAGTTTGCTAAGTAACTTATTTGTATAAACAAATTTTAGGGAAAATAGATAATGTACAATTTTTTCAGAACTCAGGACAAATCAACCATCTTTATTTCACATGCTAATGACAAATAATTTATTCATTATCTTCAAGTGATGTGCCACATCTCTGATTGGCAGCTTATTTTACTGTATATTTAGAAAATAGTAAGGCCATTTCTCTAAAAAATATTTTATATTTTAAATGTTTCACATTTTATAATTTAAATCATAGTACTACTAATTCACTCCAGTAAGTGAAATTTCTCTATGCTGAACTATCCTGGTTACTTTTATATCCTTTTCTCTTTTTATCCCAAGTGGTTTCTACAATTCCCTTTCCCAATCCTATCTTTGCTACATGGAATGCTTGTAGGTGGTTTGGGAGTAGAACTTGCCATCCATCACTAGTCCTGCAGGGCCTGAACTAAGCCAACTGCATCATTGGTGATTCAGGAAAATATTGATTGCCCCATATAGCATAAATAAATGCAGCCTGCTAATGGCTCCTTTATCCAGAATGTGGATATTGACAACAAAGCACTTTTAGAGAATAGCTGGTGACTCTGAATCCTAGAGACACAAATTCTGGCCTATGACCAGAGACTATCTCTAAACAAATTACACAATAGCCTTTAAATAAATAAAATCAAGTTACCATTCTATAGTTTCTGAATCAGCAGGAAAAGGATGGATGCTAATTCTTTTTATTCTCGTGTTTCAGATCTTCTTAGTTTGCACTTAGTGAATGCTTTTACCCTATGGAGTATGCAGGCTATTTGGAAATTTTGATTCTAAACTGCTCAAGGACTACCTGTAGGCTACTTAGAGCTGAACTATGTGAGATTTGGCTCTTGTGCCCACAACATAAAATTGAGCAGTTCTCATACAAAAGTCAGAGGGACAAAAAGGGGAGGTCAAAAGTGTGATGATAACTAGACAAGAGTCAGCATGCTCCATAATAGTCACAAAGAACCAAATGTATACTTACTCTATAAACAATCATCCAAATAGCAATACTTTTGTTATTCACCAGGTATCTCAGTAATGACTCATTTCAAAATCTATACTTAGCATTTTTTTGTTTCTTAATGCTTCTCCTAAATTCTACGACTATTTTCATTTTACTTGAAAATCATCTCTCAATATTTTCTTTAAAGAATTCTGTCGTATGATCTTGGTCTTATAATATTATTGTACCTTCATTGCTAAAATGTATTATCTTGGGAAAAGAATATTCTAGATGAACAGTAATTTCCTTGCTTCAATTTAAAGCTATTCTTTCATTGTCCTCTGGCTTTCATTGTTTCTGTTGAAAAGTAGAATATTTGTTGTTCCAATTGGAGATCACTTTTTTTTGTTGTTTTCTTTTTTCTTTCTCTTTCTTTCTTTCTTTTTTTTTTTTTGGAGACAAATTCTCACTTTGTTGCCCAGGCTGTAGTGGAGGGGCATGATCTTGGCTCACTGCAACCTCCGCCTTTTGAATTCAAGCTATTCTCATGTCTCAGCCTCCCAAGTAGCTGGGATTACAGGCATGCACCACCATGCCTGACTAATTTTCATCATTTTATTAGAGATGGGGTTTTGTCATGTTGGCCAGGCTGGTCTCAAACTCCTGGCCTCAAGTGATCCACCCACTTTGGCCTCCCAAAGTACTGAGAATACAGGTGTGAGCCACTGTGCCCAGTCAAGATCTTTGAAATTTCATTTTTTTTTTTCCTACTCTGGACATTTTAAGGATTTTTTTTCTTTCATGTTTTTGTAGTTATTCTAGAATGTTCCTGGGTATTTAGAGTTCATGAGGCCTCTTGAATGTGTAGACAGATTGTTCACTAGTTTTGAAAGTTCTCAGTCAGTATCTCCTGAAAGAGAACTCCTGCTACATTCTCTCCCAATTTTTAAGAAGCTGAATTATAAATATTTTTAAATGTTTTTACTGTATTATTTATGTCTTTTACTTTCTAATGCAGTTTTCATTACTTTAGCTCTTTATTCGTCATTCTAGATAGTTTCTTCTGACCAGTTCTCCAATGTCTTAATACTCTCTGCAGCTATGTCTAACCCACTCTTAAACTCATCTAATGACTTTGTAATTTTGGATACTGCATCTTTCAATTCTACTATATTTTTAAGGGTTTTCTTCAAAGAATTTTCAATATTGTCTTTTCTCTTCCTGCATAGAGCAAGTAAACTAAAATACTGTCAGATAATTCATATACGTTTTTCTCTGAAAGTCTTTCTCTACTGTCTGGTATGTTTTCTGAGTTTTTCTTTTTTCCATATTTTCTTATGTCCTTTTATTCTTAATATTTTATTTTCAAAATTGTTTGTAGAAATAATTTGAGCTTAGGACAATATTATCTTCCAATAGGAATAATTTTCATTTGTTTCTGCCAGTTAACTGGGAGTCCTAACTTATTGGGGTTACCTGAATAAAATTTAGAGACTGACATTTTTTGAGCTGAGCTGCATTGTTTGTGTGTACCTGTCTACTTTTGGTTTACTCTTACTCCTGAAAAGAGTACTTTTGGTTCCCACCTTATAGAGAAGGTTTAGTAGTCCGTTATTCCTAATTGGCTCTAGACTATATGCCTTTTCTGTCAGCTCTATTTAGCTGCGACTCTCAAAAGTGACATCTAGTATCTTAGTAAAGCAGGGGGAAAAGTAACCTTGAAAACATGGCTCATGTTTTTTGGCAGAAATTCTCTCCTAGTTCTGGGCCAGCAATTCTTTGCAATCTTGGTAGCTTCCTGAAGCCTCAAAGAAATTATTTTTAATAGTGCTCAACTTTTACAGTTGTCCTTAGTGGGTAAGTCCTCCCAATATAATAGACTTCTATTAACAGAAGATGTAGCTTCAAATTAAACTAAAACTTAATTGAAGATCGGAGCTCTTTGCTCTGTATGACTATTCCCTGTTTCATGAAGCAAAATACAGTGCATGTATTCAACCAATATTAGTGTGTAACTTTAGAAAAAAAAGTGTGTCTCAACTTATTCAATTTTCTTTGAGATCTTATACATTTAACCGTATCTTACACATGCCCCTATTTTTAATATTTCTTCTGCTTTTTGGCTCCTTCTCATTAGAATAGCTGTTTTTACTATCTACTTTACCTTATAACTACCTTCACCTTATTATGTGACCTGAGCTGCTCATTATGAGCAGAATGTTGTCACAGTCACCAAGCCATAAAGTTGGCATGGGCAGAGAATTAACCATCGGGCAATAAAAATACAAAAACATTAATAAAACATAAACCAATAATGCAATAGAGATGATGAATTAAGTAAAAATTGGTTACTAAAACTCCTAATAAAATAGACATAGCCCCAGAAATATTAACCAAAGAAAAAGAGAATTTATAAATAAAAATTAAGAATGATAAAAACCCATAGGTATAGATGATGCTGAAATCATAAAGAAAATGAATGAAAATTATTAATGCCTTTATGACAAGAAATTTGAAAATGCAAATGAGATTAATGTATTTCTAGGAGAATATAACTTATTAAAGCTAATTGCAAAATAATTAAAAATTCTTCATGACTTATTAAAAAATTTCCCATAAGGAAACCAAGGATCTAAATATTTTAAGAACAAGTTTGTAAAATTCTCAGCAAACAATCTTATAGCAATTTTTCTATAAGTATTAACAGAGGGCATACACCCTGTTCATTCTATAAGACCAGTATAATCTTGACACCAAAGTTTAATTCTGACAAGTGCTGGTAATGATACAAAAAGAATGGAAACCAGTATATACTGCTACTGAAAGTATACACCAATATATTCATTTTGCAAAATCTGAATATGTAGAATTACATTCCTAGCTATATATCCTAAGTAGAGCTGCTTAAAATCTTTTCACTAACTTTACATTGTGACTAGGCACACACATACACATACATGGAGATAAAATATCAATCAGCAATCGTTACTCTTTTTATGTCTAATGTTTTCAATATGTTTAATTCTATTTCTTCACATTTTAATAAAATTGTGGTTAAGTATGGCTAAGTTGATATCATATTCTACTAATGGTTCTCAAATCTCATTTTGAATAACTCTACCCTAGAGAAACTTTTACAAATGAACAATAGATGTGCAAATTACTATTAGCACCATCTATCAAAATAGCAAAAATATGCAAAAAATCAAAATGTCAGTCAATAAACACGTGTATAAATAAATGTGAGGTATTTATAAAATGGATTATTATAAATCAATCAAAATAGTATAACTATCATTGCACACATCAATAAGAATGAATCTTAAAATGTAATATAGACATGGGCTGGGTTGACCCATGAGTTGTAATTTACCAACTGCTGGTTTAAAGAATGTCTGAATGAATAAATTGTTGGTAACAAAAACAGTTCCCTAATCTCGAGAAAGAAAAAATCATGTTTATGTTATTAGGAGGTTTAATCAAGAAATACTTGAGGTTTAATCAAGAAAAAGATATAAATATAATGTAGTCATACGAAAATGCTAGAGTTATATTGAGCTAAAAAAGCAAATTATAATAGAATACATATTGTGGCCGGGCGCGGTGGCTCACGCCTGTAATCTCAGCCCTTTGGGAGGCTGAGGTGGGCGGATCCCGAGGTCAGGAGATCGAGACCATCCTGGCTAACGCCGTGAAACCCCTTCTCTACTAAAAAATACAAAAAAAATTAGCCAGGCACGGTGGCAGGTGCCTGTAGTCCCAGCTACACGGGAGGCTGAGGCAGGAGAATGGTGTGAACCTGGGAGGCGGAGCTGGCAGTGAGCCGAGATAATGCCACTGCACTCCAGCCTGGGCGACAGAGCGAGACTCCATCTCAAAAATAATAAAAACAAAAACAGAATACATATTGTGTGAGTCCATTAATATCAAATGTAAAACCAGATGAAAGTAGATACTAAATTGAATATAATGAGTTCCCTGAAAGAAACCGTTTTCTTAGATTTGAGATTTCAAAAAATTTTAACACAAAGTCTGTTGCTACAAATGGCTGAATTACAATGTAAACTCACTCCTCACCCTTGCAGTATATCTTATTTAAAGTTAGAATACCATGGAAGGAGTGGGACCCAAAAAGTCCGGATGGATAAGGATACCTCCACAATTTCCTTAAACATGAGGTCATCATTTTTACAGTCACAGTAACTTTAGTTCTTTGATGTTGAGCAAACTAACCCTCTTAAATACTTCTTATGATATTATTATCGAAGTGGGATAAGAAAATGGAAAATAAATGCTATAATGCTATGACAATGAGTAAAAGACAATTGAACCTAGTATGGACTAAAATCCATACAAGATTGCTTTATCAAAATTATGTTCTCACCTAGTGACCCACATACAAGTCAACTAGTGTTTAACTTCTGCTATAAACTCTATCAAAACTAGATTAAACCAATCTGTCCTTTTATTTGACAAATATGTAAGTACCCACAGTATGCTGGGTATTGTATTATAAACTCAATCACAAATCTTATATTATTCTAAAATAATTATAAATAACTTTTTTTTATAGAAATGACATCACTTCAATACATCTGAATTTATATTTCCATGTATTTCTTCTGTTGCACTTACTCACCAAAGTGTAACTAGATTTGCAGTCATTGGCTATCTCCATCTCTTCCACATTATTTATGAATCCCTGCCTTTAGTCTTCCATTAATTGTTTGCAGACATCTTGTAGCCATGTTTTTATTATAAGTTACTTCACAACAGTTTTGAAGGAAGGGAGAGTATAACAAAGTTATAACTGAAATATTATTTAATGATTCTGATTCGCATAAAAATCACTGACACATATTAAAACAGTAGATCTCCGGACCCCTTGGAAGGCTTTTCTCAAAACTTCAATTTAATACCTGAGTCATGATTAAAGAAATAAACAATAGGCCAGGTGAGGTGGCTCATGCCTGTAATACCAGCATTTTGGGAGGCTGAGGTGGGTGGATGACCTGAGGTCAGGAGTTCGAGACCAGCCTGGTCAACACAGTGAAACCCTGCCTCTACTAAAAATACAAAAAAATAAAAAAATTAGCTAAATGTGGTGGCACATTACTGTATTCCCAGCTACTCGGGAGGCTGAGGCAGGAGAATCATTTGAACCCAGGAGGCAGAGGTTCAAGCCAAGATGGTGCCACAGTACGCCAGCCTGGACGACAGACTGAGACTCTGTCTCAGAATAAATAAATAAATAATATATATGTCTCAAAATAAATAAATAAACAAATACATAAAAGAAATAAACAATAAAGCAAAAATGCAGCCTTATTAAGATGAACAAAGTTAAGTTTACCTTTGCGTTGAAGAATGCCCATATAAGTTTCTACAGCACAGAGGAGAGTGATTTCAGGTTCAGAAGAAAGACTATCTGTTTAATACATTAGAGGTCAGAAGAAAAACGTCAAGGAGAGTAATTAGAATGCATGTTGTGCCTTTAGACACATTGAGATATTTACATGTATTTCAAATTTATATTTCTGAAATTAGAATGTCATTCACAGCTTAATTGAAAGATACTTGTTTTGTGTTTTATATTTATCTATGGGTGGGCACATCAAAGCCAAGGTCTAAAGTGGTTAGGGCAGGCCACTTAGAAGATGACTGGCTTGATGTCATATAATAAAGTTAACTTAAGTGTTGCTGCTTCAAAGAAACCAAATAAAAATAAATTGTACATAAGTGTCTGCAATGTCATCACCATCTTTGTGCTCAACCTTCACAGTACAAAAAAAATATGATATTCTGATTTCCCACTGGAGAAGAAATATATAAAATAATTATCAGGTATAATGAAAACGTTTAAAAATCACATAAAATTGATTTTTTTCTCCATCTGCAGATATCTCACTTTGAAATATAATCCTCTGGTAGAATATTGATTGATAGCTTCCTCATGATGTGGTCCTTGAAGAAATAATATTAGGAGTCATGAGCATTAGAGAGTAGGTTAAAATTTTTGTGTTCTTTCTCACTGTATTTAAGAATACATGATAGGTTTCTTCAATATTATTTTAATTAATGGAGAACGCCTTCCTCTTCAGAGCTTATATTATCTATTTGAATAATATGTCTAGTTTGTGTCCTTATTCTTCCTACTCATATTTTCTGCTACCAAATCCATCATGATTTAACTACGGAATTTTGGAAATATTCATCACCATTACATTTTTGATGCTCAGCACAGTGGTTAGTATAAAATATGTGTTCAATAAATATCTGTTTAACCTAAGGTTCGTAAACTTTTTCTATAAAGTTTATATTATAAATATTTTAGGTTATGCCTGGGCTTTGTCATAGTTACTCAATTCTGCTTTTGTAGTGAGAAAACAGCCAAAGACAATACATGAACAATTGAGAATATCTGTGTTTCGAGAAATCTTTACAAATATAGGTGAGGTTGACCAATGAGTTGTAATTTACCAACTGCTGGTTTAAAGAACGTCTGAATGAATAAATTATTGGTAACAAAAACAGTTCCTTAATTTTGAGAAGAAAAAAATCATGTTTGTATTATTAGAAGGATTATTTCATAATACTTGAGGTTTAATCAAGAAAAAGATAAAGATATAATGTAGTCATACAGAGATGCTACAGCTGTCTGAAATGATAGCCTCAGAATCCAATGAGGTATATTTTGTTCATTCAGAGCCAGTTTCCTAAATTAATGATAAATAGAAACAGAGAAGATCCACAAGCACTGAGAGTGAACCCCAATCCATTTCTTGAGAAGAGCAAGATTGTATTCTATTCAGGATCATTAAAAAAGAAATCCTGGTCTAAAGCTGGTAGAGACTGAACAAATTGAAAAATGAGATAAATTATTTTAAATATAATTTTTGTTGTGCTAATTTGTGGCCCACTCTTTTTAGAATTGCTCATAAAGAAGGCTGCCAAATTATGTAAAATATGCTGAGAAGACTTGGTCCAGTAACATTCCGGAATACAGTCTATAGCGTCCATGGTGACTACAATAGCTAATTATCCCCATATGTCACATTCTTAGCAGTAATGACATTTTAACAGATTCCAAAAGCTATGCATTCTCTTCTAAGTTCTTTACTTGGGCATGGACCATGCCCAGTGTTAAAATAGCTTCGGCTAAATAGTCCAAATTTTAGGAAAATGTCTGCATGTTTAGGAGAATAGTTATGTGTGGCCTTTTATGGGTGTGATAAGCTATACCATCAAAGAAAGTATATCTTTTTGTCATATAGGCCATTACCAACATCAGATTACACATTATATATAAGACATAGTTTAGATAGAAGCATAACAATTCCTTGGGATGCTATGCAGACTTGTCACATCAGAAAGTTTCTAATCTTAATACAGGTTATAATTAGGACACATTTATTCTTTCTTATTTCCTAGGTTATGCAAGTAAACTTGATACCTGGTCACTTGCAGGTATCAAGATACCGGGACTCAGAAAAGCATGTAACTTCTGATTAAATCATTTTTCAGGGCAGAGTGACCTTTGTGCCACTTGCTTGTAGCGAAGAAAGATAGACAGAACTTCTTCAGCTCAAAATAAACAGTTCTCTCTGAAAGTCAGTTTTCTGACTTTCTCCTAAAAAGCAGTCTACATATGGGCTTTTTTGAAATGAGGTGTGAACTGCTTTCAGACTCAAACTAGTATTAATTACTACCACTGTGATACTTTTAGGGTAGGGGGGATGTATATGTTGGAGGACAGGAGAAAAATGGAGATTACCTGGAGATGAGAGATAAAAATCCTGTGTAAGGGAATTTGGACAGAGAGGTAAAACTGAATTCTTTTATTAAACACGTTCCAGAGAAACAAGAGTGAAGGCTTCAAAACATGTGAGTCTGAGAAGTATGTACTTCTCTGTCTGCGTCATTCTACTTGTTTTGTGTGTGTGTGTGAGGTTCTGTGTGTGCATGTGCACATGAGTGTGAGTAAACGGCTTTTGGGAGTAAGATTTTCAGATATTTCCCCTCAGTCTCATTTCTTATTAAGTTTCTACCTCTGAACTCGACAGCCTCTAAGAGCTATGTATATCAAAAACGTCTAGGCACCTGAATTCTGAGAGACATACAGTTTTGGCTGTACTAACAGCTATTTTACATGACATTAGATTAATCATAAGAGTCACCAAATAGTTTATTAGATACTACTTTATAATTAATATGGGATTAAGCTTGCAATAAGTGGCATAATTAACATATATGTCAACACTTCCCTCTTCTGTATGAAAAAATATTTTCAATAATAATTATGTAAAACAATAATTATAATAGTTTTCTGGATTTATTATACATTTTATAACAATTATAGAAGATATAAATATCAATTTTAAAGGCTTTCAAATTAAGTGAAAGATTTAATGTGGGAACTAAGATTTACACATCTCAAACAAAAATATTATACTTCACGGTTCATATTCTAGTTCACTGGTTTAAATTTCAAACGCCATTAAAAACTCTAGATGGTTACAAAGAATGATAGAATTGATGCAACTCAAGTTCTGTCTCTTCATCTTTCCCATAACGGTGCTAATATTTTTAACTTAGAATCAATTGTTTAAACAAAGGAATATGTAGTGCTACAGAGGTTGGAGGTACTGTGGCCAACACAAGGTTGAACAATGTTGAATTGTTATAATCTTAGTTCTAATGCAGATGTGTAAGTGAGTTCACAGATGTCATGGTATCAGACCTGATGAGACAAGAGTAATCGTCCAAATTAACATCCCTGTGGAATACACTTTTTTCTATAAAGCAAATGATAAAAACGTGCTATTGTGAAGGTTAACTAAATATTATTGAAATTCAGCAGTAAACAAAGCAACTGTTTAGAATTTGGCCAATAAAATATTTTTTCAGGAAAATACTTTATCACTGATAGCATTTAAATGTCTGGCTCATGGTGATAAAAAGCGACTGGCTTTTGGTTGAGTTCTTATTGTTTGTTAATTCTCTAGATGTGACTCATTCTTCTTTGTGGCACTCAGGTTGATTATTTGTGGGAGGGATGTTTTACATCTCATATTCTGCAGAGGTGACTATTTAACCAGAATTTATTAGCTCTCCACTGAAAAGTGCCAGCTTTAAGTTAAAAAGAAGACATTTTTGGATATTATGAGCTTTGATATCAGCGAACTTAAATTTTATCTCACAAATTACTAGCTAGGTAATCAATATACTGATGGTTATTTTAAGCCATTTCTGACCTTACTTTACTAAGTGGATTGAATATGAATATACGTATATGGGTGACATGTGGGTGACAACAAAAAATGCTTGTCAAATGAACACTAAGAGGAAAATCAACTGAGATAAAGCCAAGACAAAAAGAAAGATACCTTTGAAAGAAAAATCAGATTTGTGCTCTTTCTAATCACAGACAACCAAGAAATGGAAGATTGTGCATGTGTGTTGGAGAAGAGGGTATAATTCACAAGAACCTGGTTCTAGCATGCATTCGTATTATAGCATGTATCAAGATGCATGCTTTCAATTTTTTTCTCTGCAAATGTGTGTAAGGCTGAGCGTTTGTGCCATAAGAAAATGTAGTCTGTTTTTCATTTTTCTTCTTGAGTTGTATTTAAAAAGCATGTTCGTATTTTATGACCTCCAATCGGAAGGAATTTAAGCTGCTTTGTCTATTCATATTATTTTGGGGCATTTTACACTCAGGGCTGCAAATTGTATACTTAAAATCTTTTATTGGAAAAGATGTCTTCCTTTGTTTATGAGTGCATCAATGATTATAGAAACAGGCAGCTCCATCCCAAAAGGAGTGTGCTGACCAGGATGTATAATTTGTCTCACATGCCCCAAATAGGGTCAAAACATTCATAATTTAAACCTGACTAGATGGAGTTCTCTAACTGTGTTCCGTAGTAGACCCTCAGAGAAAAGTTCTGAATATGCTCTCAAATCCCATAACAACTTGAATGATGATTCCAAGTCCTTATTATAGAGAATAAAACGTTGTCAATAACCCCCCAAATTTCTTAGAGACAACCCACAAATGCTTTCTTCATGATATACTTTTACAACATTGGAATGAAAGTTTGACTTCTTCATTGTCTTTTTCTATCATATATCAGTATGAATATAATTTGGGTCAAAAATATATACGTCGACTTATACTTTAGATTGTGATATTTGTTTTGCTTTAAAAAACATATTGAACCCAATTCTCCCCATGTGTAAAAGACATATACATCCAACTACAAGGGCAAAGGTATTATAAACACAAGGATATTTATACTCCAATTTCCCTTCCCTTATTTAAAACTCAATTTAGATTCTCCTAAAAAGCAGTAGAAAAGACTTTACAGCTTAGGTTTACAAAAATGTTTTTCTGTGTACTAAACTAAAGGAAAAATAGGTAAAATAAAACTATAAAACAACACTCAACTTTAATTAGAATATGCTTATTCAGTGACCATGTTTTACACACTATGTGAACAGGGAAAAACCAAGACCTTGGCATTCTACAAATAGACTCACAGTTAGCTAGACTTAAAATGTAGATTTTATTACTCTCTCCAAGTAGATCACCAAATTATTCCTGTTAATCACAAACAGTATGCTTCCAAGCTGACCTTAGTCGTTACTTCTCTCTCAATCTCTCAGCAATTGAGTGATAGGTCTACCAAACTTCATTTGGTTGAAAGTTCTAAAATATTTTGGGATTTGTTGCCCTGTAGAAATGAAGAATTTTTAGATAAAAGACTTGTCTAAATATGTAATGAAAGTGATGTATATACACATAAAACATTACATAGGAATTCAGGGGGATTACCAACCCCTAAAACCCTGTCATAGATCCCATTTTGAGGTCCTCTGCTCTGGGGAACCCATGATGAGTGTTTGCTTACTCTTAGTGAGAACAAAGCATCTCATATTGCAATTTTACTCAGAGAAGATGGCAACATTCAGCTTTATCCAGTAACTCAATAGTTTCCTTTACATTAAAAAGAATGTCTGAGGAAGATATTAAAACAAGTAAGTATTATTTGGTTTTTAAACATCTGTCAATATACAAAAAGAAAAAAAAGAAAAGAAAAGAAAAAGACAACTCAGTTTAGGAATGTTTTTGTTGTTGTTGTTGTGTATGTTGTTGGTTCTGTAAAAAAGGAATAACTATAAATTAAGTGGATTATCAAAACATCACCTCCCTCAAGACATCAGACTTACCAAGGGTCACAAAACAACATGCAAACAAGCAAATGAACTGGCACTATGAAAACCAAACATCTTTTATCTTGTCACTAAAATGCAGGTGATTCCTGGAGCACCTAATATGTAACTATGTATTAGTTACACATGAAATGCACAACTTCATGTTGAAATGTGGGGAAAGGTTTAATTTTCACTTTGATAACTGTGTCATTGGTTTTGTTAGAGTAGGTAGTTAGGCAGACATGAGCAGGGCAGAACCCTTCCCCCACTCATCACCTTGATTGTCAGGTGACCATAAGGTGATGGTAAGGTGGTTGTTAAACTGTCTCTCTCTAAAATAATAATAGGATGCAAACAGCACCAGGGAAAGACAATCTCCCAACAGATAAAAATCACCAGAAGCTGGTGATCAGCAGCTTTCCGATAAGATCACAGGAGTTGCGCGAGTGAGCTCAGGCATGTGCACTAAGAGGCAAAATGGCAGTTTAACTGGTATATGACCTTCCTATAGGAACACATGACTAGTAAGGTAAATGGCTCAAATGAACATGCACACAATTTCAGTAAACTCACTGTGCATGCAGTCCCTCCCAAGGGTTGACCGGCTACTGTTCATGGGGACAGCCCACCCCAGGGGAAGAATTAGGAGAGAAGAGCGGCAAGACCCCAAAAGCATGACAACATATAAAACCCCAAAAGAAAGTGAAACCATGTACTTGAATCTCCCAACTCTCCCACTTGGCCTTCTTCCAAGTATACTTCACTTCCTTTCATTCCACTCTAAAACTTTTTAATAAACTTTGACTCCAGATCTAAAACTTCCCTCTGTCTCTCACTCTGCCATATGCCCATTGGGTGAATTCTTTCCTCTGAGCAAGGATTGAGTTGGTGCAGACCCACACGGATTCATGCTGCTAACAGTTTTGAATAAAAAAGTTAAAATGAATCTTATTCTCAATCAACAGTTAAAATGTACTATATGGAGTGGAAATGGGTCTGATATGTAGGAAACACATAATTTATTTCTAACATCATTTAAATGTGCATGTCTGCTCTTTTTAAAATAATCAGTTTTGCTCCAATTCTGCAGTCAGCTACAATGCAATTTATTTGTATGATCCTTTGGACTTGTTCATGATATCTGTTTCATGTATTATTATAACTGCAATTGTAAATACATAAATTCCATGTCTTTTTCCAAGATAACACTTTTTTTTTTTTTTTTTTTTTTTTTTTTTTTTTTTTTGAGACAGAGTCTCGCTGTGTCGCCCAGGCTGGAGTGCAGTGGCCGGATCTCAGCTCACTGCAAGCTCCGCCTCCCGGGTTTTTACGCCATTCTCCTGCCTCAGCCTCCCGAGTAGCCGGGACTACAGGCGCCCGCCACCTCGCCCGGCTAGTTTTTCATATTTTTTAGTAGAGACGGGGTTTCACTGTGTTAGCCAGGATGGTCTCGAACTCCTGACCTCGTGATCCGCCCGTCTCGGCCTCCCAAAGTGCTGGGATTACAGGCTTGAGCCACCGTGCCCGGCCGCCAAGATAACACTTTTTATGGCGAATCTTTTTAAAATGCTGCTCCTTCTCAGGTTCTGTGCGGAGTATCTGCATTTGTTCACTTAATACAATCACCCTATGTGAAGAAGCTAATTATTGTCTGTGTTTCAGATGAGAAAACAGACACCAAGAAGCTGAGTTGCTTCAGGCAATAAATTGAGTCACAGTGAAGCTGAAATTTAAAGACAAAGCCCCCTGACCCAGAGCTTGAGCTCTTAGTTACCATTTATCATATATTATGTGGAGTACATTATTTACTTGAATTATCTAAACATCCTTCCTTCCCCACATCTTTTCTCTCCTGCTTGGCAGAGGTATTAGAGTGAATGACAATAAAGACAATCTCTGCTTGAAAGATCAAAAATCCAAGTTCACCATCATTGTTTACTGTCATAGGCTGCCAATAGAGCAGCATATCAAAAGTGGTCCCTTCAAATTCTGAGAAAAGAATGGTGGCTATGCTGTTTCTTTATATCATGCAACATCATTCTTGTCCCTTGATTTACAAAATGACTTATTCAAAGAATTCGCAGTTAAAACACTTGCTTATTGCTGGTGAGTACTAGGAAACAGTATGGAAAGCTTGTCTATATATATATATATTTTAGTTTGTAAAGCAATTAAGTGGAAAGTTATCTCAGGCCTTTTTGCAACTATACAATATGAGAGGTTTTTGCACATAAAATTATAATCAAAAAACATTAAAATAGTCCATAATCTCGACATCCAGATAAAATAAATTGGCACAGTATTTATGCAGGTTTTCTTATCTGTATCTCTAAATAGTTATGCTTAGAGTAGTTAAACCATAAAGATGAGCAACATGTGAAGCCTCCTTTCTTATACCCTCAAATCCCTTATCAAAGATATCTACTGTTAATCATTCCTTGTGATTACTTCTAGAAATACATTTTTTGTGAGCACATCTTATTTTATTTACACAAAAAAATTTAAACAAGCTTCCATTTTCTGCCCCTGAATATCTTTGTTTAACATACCAAATATTTTCCCATATTAATACATAGAAATCTACCTCAATCTTTTAATGCCTTATTATTTCTTTTTTAAAAAACTTAATTTATTTAAGTTCCAGGATACATGTGTGGGATGTGCAGGTTTGTTTCATGGGTAAACATATGGTGGTTCGCTGCAACTATCAGCCCATCACCTAGGTATTAAGTTCAGCATCCATTAGCTATTTATTCTGATGTTGTCCTTCCACTGCATCCCCCTGACACACCCCAGAGTGTGATGTTCCCCTCCCTGTGTCCATGTGTTCTCATTGTTCAGCTCCACCTATAAATGAGAACATGCGGTGTTTGGTTTTCTGTTCCTGTGTCTGTTTGCGAGGATAATGGCTTCGAGCTCCATCCATGTCCCTGCAAAGAACATGATCTCATTCCATTTTATTAATGCCTTATTATTTCTTAATTCAGATACCTCATAATTAAATTGGTTTATATCACATAGGTGGATATGTAGACTGTTTGCAGGTTTTTTTTTTTTTTTTTTTTTGGTAGCAAAAAAATCCTGCCAGAAATATTGTTTTACATATATCTTGAAATAATTTTGTATGTAAATTTTCAGGCATTGCATTGCCGTGTGCATTTAAAAACCTACAATATGGTCAAATTGCTTTATGAAAAGGGTGAAATTTATTTTCCTCCAAGAATGTAAGGGATTGCCTATATTTCTAAACTTACCACCATTAAACATTATAACTTAATGTGTTATTCGGATAGATGAAAAGAATTGTGTCCTGCTGATTTAATTTACATTAATGTAATAAAGCCATTGACTATATTTTAACACATTTTTTGGCATTTAGGCATTTTTCCTCAAAGTGTCCTCTCACATTTTCACATTTTATTCCTATTAACCATCTTTTCTTATTTGTTTTTATGAACATTTTATAAATTTTTTTAAAAAGTGACCTCTTTTAAGTATTACTAATACCCTTTCTAGTTTATCATTTTGTTGTTGTTGTTGTTTGTTTTTTGACATTGCACTTTTCTTACCATGTGGAGCTTTTTATTTTCTAAGTTTTATATTCTGTTTATAAAAGTCCATTCCACTAAAAAATAATTAAGTTCATTTCTTAATACTCTGTATTAGTTTTGCAGGGCTGCTGTAACAAAGCACCACAAACTTGGTCCCCTAAAACAACAAAAATGTATTTTCACACAGCTCTAGAGCACAGACATCTGAAATCATGGCATTGGCAGGGTCTTGCCCTGTGTGAAGTCCTTACCCTAGGGGAGGATCCTTCCTTGTTTCTCCCAGCTTCTGGTAGTTGCCCACAAGTTTTGATGTATTTTGCTGGTGGATACATTACTCTAATTTCCACCTCCATCATTATATGGACATTCTCTTTGCATATCTGTCTACGTTCCTTTGCTTTACTTGAAGAACACTAGTCATTGGATTATTACCTATCCTAATCGAAGATAACCTTATTTTAATTAAGCTAATTATATCTGCAAATCCCTTTTTTCATATAAGGTTACATTCTAAGCTTCAGAGTGGACATGAATTTCTAGGGGCTCACTATTCAACCCAGTGCTAATTCTTAGTTTTATTTTTTTACTTAATAATTTGGAAATTATTTTTGTTTAAGGAGTAGTTTTCAAACTTTAACATGCTTCAGAATCACCTGGAGGACTTGTTAAGATACACATAATTGGGCCCCACAACCAGAGTTTCTGATTCTAGGTTGAGATTTAAGATTGCTGGTGGTCTGGGAGCCCAATTCCTAATTAGATTAATATGTCCTGTCAGAATTCAGATATTGAAGTCCTAATCTCCAGTACGCAGAGAGGGACTGTATTTGGAAACAGAACCTTTAAAGAGGTAATGAAGGTAAAATGAAGTCATTAGGGTGGGCCCTAACCTAAAATGGCTGATGTCTTGTCTGATAAGAGAAAAGATTAGGATATTGGGGAAGACCATGAGGAAAAACCAGAAGACAGCCATCCACAAGCCTTTGAGAGTAGCTGCAGAAGAAACCGTCCCTGCTGACATCTTAATCTTGGACTTCTAGACTCCAGAATTGTAAGAAAATAATTCACTGTTGTTTAAGCCACCTAGTATTTTGTGTGTATTACAGCAGCTCTAGCAAGCTAAGGCAGAACCAGTTGCGTAAAAGGAAAAGTTTATGTTTACACAATTCTAAATGGCAGCCTGTTATACACATACCATCCACTGAATGAGTCCTTCAGTCCCTCTGTATTAGTCCATTTTCACATTGCTATAAAGGAATACCTGAGACTGGGTAATGTATAAAGGAACGAGGTTTAGTTCTGCAGTTCAAAGATGGCCGAATAGGAATAGCTCCAGTCTACAGTTCCCAGTGTGAGTGACGCAGAAGATGGGTGATTTCTGCATTTCCAACTGAGGTACCAGTTTCATCTCACGGGGGCTTGTCGGACAGTGGGTGCAGCCCATGGAGCATGAGCCAAAGCAGGGTGGGGCATCGCCTCACCCGGGAAGCACAAGGGGTCGGGGAATTCCCTTTCATAGCCAAGGGAAGATGTGACAGATGGTACCTGAAAAATCAGGACACTCTCACCCTAATACTGTGCTTTTCCAATGGTCTTAGCAAATGGCACACCAGGAGATTATATCCCATGCCTGGCTCAGAGGGTCAAACACCCATGGAGCCTCACTCACTGCTAGCACAGCAGTCTGAGATCGAACTGCAAGGTGGCACTGAGGCTGGGGGAGGGGCATCCTCCATTGCTGAGGCTTGAGTAGGTAAAAAAACTGGCTGGAAAGCTCAAACTGGTTGGAGCCCACCGCAGTTCAAGGAGGCCTGCCTGCCTCTGCAGACACCACCTCTTGGGGCAGGGAATAGCCGAATAAAAGAAAGCAGAAACTTCTGCAGACTTAAACATCCCAGTCTCACAGCTTTGCAGAGAGTAGTGGTCCTCCCAGCATGGAGTTTGGGATCTGAGAATGGACAGATTGCCTCCTCAAGTGGATCACTGACTCCTGAGTAGCCTAACAGAAAGGCACTTCCCAGTAGGGGCCGAGTGACACCTCATATGACTGGGTGCCCCTCCAAGATGAAGCTTCCACAAGGGAAGGATCAGGCAGCAACATTTGCCTTTCTGCAATATTTGCTGTTCTGCAGCCTCCACTGGTGATACCTAGGCAAACAGGGTCTGGAGTGGACCTCCAGCAAACTCCAACAGACCTGCAGCTGAGGGTCCTGACTGTTAGAAGGAAAACTAACAAACAGAAAGGACATCCACACCAAAACCCCATCTGTACATCATCATCATCAAATACCAAAGGTAGATAAAACCACAAAGATGGTGAGAAACCAGAGCAGAAAAGCTGAAAATTCTAAAAATCAGAGCACCTCTTCTCCTCCAAAGGAATGCAGCTCCTTGCCAGCAGTGGAACAAAGTTGACAGAGAATAACTTTGACGAGTTAAGAGAAGAAAGTTTCAGATGATTGGTAATAACACACTTCCCAGAGCTAAAGGAGGATGTCTGAACCCACTGCAAAGAAGCTAAAAACCTCAAAAAAAGATCAGACGAATGGCTAACTAGAATAAACAGTGTAGAGAAGACCGTAAATGACCTAATAGAGCTGAAAACCATGGCATGAGAACTACGTGATGCATGCACAAGCTTCAGTAGCAGATTCAATCAACTGGAAGAAAGGGTATCAGTGATTGAAAATCAAATGAATGAAATGAAGCAAGAAGAGAAGTTTAGAGAAAAAAGAGTAAAAAGAAATGAACAAAGCCTCCAAGAAATATGGGACTATGTGAAAAGACCAAATCTACGTCTGATTGGTGTACATGAAAGTGATGGGGAGAATGGAACCAAGTTGGAAAACACTCTGCAGGATATTATCCAGGAGAATTTCCCCAACCTAAGAAGGCAGGCCAACATTCAAATTCAGGAAATACAGAGAAGGCCACAAAGATGCTCCTCGAGAAGAGCAACCCCAAGACACACAATTGTCAGATTCACCAAAGTTGAAAGAAGGAAAAAATGTTATGGGCAGCCAGAGAGAAAAGTCGGGTTACCCACAAAGGGAAGCCCATCAGACTAATGCTCATCAGACTAACAATGGATCTCTCGGCTGAAAGTCTACAAGCCAGAAGTGAGTGGGAGGCCAATATTCAACATTCTTAAAGAAAAGAATTTTCAACCCAGAATTTCATTTCCAGCCAAACTAAACGTCATAAGTGAAGGAGAAGTAAAATCCTTTACAGACAAGAAAATGCTGAGAGACTTTGTCAACATCAGGCCTGCCCTACAAGAGCTTCTGAAGGAAGCACTAAACATGGAAAGGAACAACCAGTACCAGCCACTGCAAAAACATGCCAAATTGTAAAGATCATCGATGCTAGGAAGAAACTGCATCAACTAACGAGCAAAATAACTGGTTAACATAACAAGGACAGCATCAAATTCACATATAACAATATTAACCTTAAATGTAAATGGGCTAAATGTTCCAATTAAAAGACACAGACTGGCAAATTGGATAAAGAGTCAAGACCCATCAGTGTGCTGTATTCAGGAGACCCATCTCATGTGCAGAGACACACATAGGCTCAAAAAACAAGGGATGGAGGAAGATCTACCAAGCAAATGGAAAACAAAAAAAGGAAAGGGGTGTAATCCTAGTCTCTGATAAAACAGACTTTAAACCATCAAAGATCAAAAAAGACAAAAAAAGCCATTACATAATGGTAATGGGATCAATTAAAGAAAAAGAGCTAACTATCCTAAAAATAAATACACTCAATACAGGAGCACCCAGATTCATAAAGCAAGTCCTTAAAGACCTACAAAGAGACTTAGACTCCCACACAATAATAATGGGAGACTTTAACACCCCACTGCCAATATTAGACAGATCAACGAGACAGAAACTTAAAAAGGATATCCAGGAACTGAACTCAGCTCTGCAGCAAGCAGATCTATTAGACATCTACAAAACTCTCCACCTCAAATCAACAGAATATACATTCTTCTCAGCACCACATCACACTTATTCCAAAATTGACCACATAGTTGGAAGTAAAGCACTCCTCAGAAAATGTAAAAGAACAGAAATTATGACAAACTGTCTCTCAGACCACAGTGCAATCAAACTAGAACTCAGGATTAAGAAACTCACTCAAAACCACTCAACTACATGGAAACTGAACAACCTGCTCCTGAATGACTACTGGGTACATAACAAAATGAAGGCAGAAATAAAGATGTTCTTTGAAACCAACGAAAATAAAGACACAACATACCAGAATCTCGGGGACACATTTAAAGCAGTGTGTAGAGGGAAATTTATAGCACTAAATGCCCACACAAGAAAGCAGGAAAGATCTAAAATTGACACCCTAACATCACAATTAAAAGAACTAGAGAAGCAAAAGCAAACACATTCAAAAGCTAGCAGAAGGCAAGGAATAACTAAGATCAGAGCAGAACTGAAGGAGATAGAGACACAAAAATCCCTTCAAAAAAGTCATGAATCCAGGACATGGTTTTTTGAAACGATCAACAAAATTGATAGAACGCTAGCAAGACTAATAAAGAAGAAAAGAGAGAAGAATTAAATGGATGAAATAAAAATTGTTAAAGGGAATATCACCACTAATCCCACAGAAATACAAACTACTGTCAGAGAATACTATAAACACCTCTACGCAAATGAACTAGAAAATCTAGAAGAAATGGATAAATTCCTGGACACATACACCCTTCCAAGACTAAACCAGGAAGAAGTTGAATCCCTGAATAGACCAATAACAGGCTCTGAAATTGAAGCAATAATTAATAGCCCACCAACCAAAAAAAATCCAGGGCCAGATGGATTCACAGCCAAATTCTACCAGAGGTACAAGGAGGAGTTCTTATCATTCCTTCTGAAACTCTCCCAATCTGTAGAAAAAGAGGAATTCCTCCCTAACTCATTTTATGAGGCTAGCATCATCCTGATACTAAAGTCTGGCAGAGACACAACAAAAAAAGATAATTTTAGAGCAATATCTCTGGTGAACATCGATGCAAAAATCCTCAATAGAATACTGGCAAACCAAATCCAGCAGCACATCAAAAAGCTTATCCACCATGACCAAGTGAGCTTCATCCCTGGGATGCAAGGTTGGTTCAACATACGCAAATCAATAAACGCAATCCATCATATAAATAGAACCAAAGTCAAAAAGCACATGATTATCTCAATAGATGCAGAAAAGGCATTTGACAAAATTCAACAGCCTTTCATGCTAAAAACTCTCAATAAATTAGGTATTGATGGGATGTATCTCAAAATAATGAGAGCTATTTATGACAAACCCACAGCCAATATCATACTGAATGGGCAAAAACTGGAAGCATTCCCTTTGAAAACTGGCACAAGACAGGGATGCCCTGTCTCACCACTCCTGTTCAACATAGTGCTGGAAGTTCTGGCCAGGGCAAACAGGCAGGAGAAAGAAATAAAGGGTATTCAATTAGGAAAAGAGGACATCAAATTGTCCCTGTTTGCAGATGATATGATTGTATATTTAGAAAACCCCTTGTCTCAGCCCCAAATCTCCTTACACTGATAAGCAGTGTCAGCAAAGTCTCAGGATACAAAATCAATGTGCAAAAATCACCAGCATTCTTATACACCAATAAGAGACAAACAGAGCGCCAAATCATGAGTGAACTCCCATTCACAATTGCTTCAAAGAAAATAAAATCCCTAGGGATACAACTTACAAGGGATGTGAAGGACCTCTTCAAGAACTACAAACCACTGCTCAATGAAATAAAAGAGGACACAAACAAGTGGAAGAACATTCCATGTTCATGGATAGGAAGAATCAATATCATGAAAATGGCCATACTACCCAAGGTAATGTATAGATTTAATGCCATCCCCATTAAGCTACCAATGACTTTTTTCACAGAATTGGAAAAAGCTACTTTAAAGTTCATATGGAACCAAAAATGAGCCTGCATGGCCAAGACAATCCTAAGTCAAAAGAACAAAGCTGAAGGCATCACGCTACCTGACTTCAAACTATAGTACAAGACTACAGTAACCAAAACAGCTTGGTACTGGTACCAAAACAGAGATATAGACCAATGGAACAGAACAGAGCCCTCAGAAATAATACCACACATCTACAACCATCTGATCTTTGACAAACCTGACAAAAACAAGAAATGGGGAAAGGATTCCCTATTTAATAAATGATGCTGGGAAAACTGGCTAACCATATGCAGAAAACTGAAACTGTATCCCTTCGTTACACCTTACACAAAAATTAATTCAAGATGGATTGAAGTCTTAAATGTTAGACCTAAAAACCATAAAAGCCCTGGAAGAAAACCTAAGGAATACAATTCAGGACATAGGCACGGGCAAGGACTTCGTGTCTAAAACACCAAAAGCAATAGCAACAAAAGCCAAAATTGACAAATGGGATCTAATTAAACTAAAGAGCTTCTGCACAGCAAAAGAAACTACCATCAGAGTGAACAGGCAACTTACAGAATGTGAGAAAATTTTTGCAGTCTAGTCATCTGACAAAGGGTTAATATCCAGAACCTACAAAGAACTCAAACAAATTTACAAGAAAAAAATAAACAACTCCATCAAAAAGTGGGCAAAGGATATGAACAGACACTTCTCAAAAGAAGACATTTTTGTAGCCAAAGGACACATGAAAAATTGGTCATCATCACTGGCCATCAAAGAAATGCAAATCAAAACCACAATGAGATACCATCTCACACCAGTTAGAATGGTGATCAGTAAAAAGTCAGGAAACCACAGGTGCTGGAGAGGATGTGGAGAAACGGGAACACTTTTACACTGTTGGTGGGACTGTAAACTACTTCAACCATTGTGGAAGACATTGTGGCGATTCCTCAAGGATCTAGAAGTAGAAATACCATTTGACCCAGCCATCCCATTACTGGGTATATACCCAAAGGATTATAAACCATGCTGCTATAAAGACACATGCACACGTATGTTTATTGCAGCACTATTCACAATAGCAAAGACTTGGAACCAACCCAAATGTCCATCACTGACAGACTGGATTAAGAAAATGTGGCACACATACACCATGGAATACTATGCAGCCATAAAAAGCATGAGTTCATGTCTTTTGTAGGGACATGGATGAAGCTGGAAACCACCATTCTCAGGAAACTATCACAAGGACAAAAAACCAAACACCGCATGTTCTCACTCACAGGTGGGAATTGAACAATGAGAACACTTGGACACTGGAAGGGAAACATCACACACCGGGGCCTGTTGTGGGGTTGGGGGTAGGGAGGAGGGATAGCATTAGATGATATCCCTAATACAAATGACAAGTTAATGGGTGCAGCACACCAACATGGCACATGTATATATATATGTAACAAACCTGCCCTTTGTACACATATGCCCTAGAACGTAAAGTACAACAAAAAAAAATAAAACAAAATAATTAAAGGAAAGAGGTTTAATTGACTTATAGTTCTGCATGGCTGGGAAGGCCTCAGGAAACTTCACAATCATGGTAGAAAAGGAAGAGGCATGTCTTACATGGCAGCAGATGAGAGAGCAAGTGTGTGTCAGCTACGGAAAAAGTGCAATTTATAAAACCATCAGATCTTTTGAGAATTTCACTCGGTATCACAAGAACAGCATGGGGGAAACCACTCCAATAATCCAATCACTTTCCAACAGATCTCTCCCTAAACACCTGGAAATTATAATACAAGATGAGATTTGGGTGGGGACATAAAGTCTAGCTATATCACCTTCTTTCCCCACTGGTTTGCATCCTTGTAGTAAATCAAAATCCCATATTTATTATCATTTATTTTGGCCTCTATTGTGCTCCATTAAACCACTTTGTATTTATGCAGCTCCAAAGTACTTTAATATGTTGACACAATGTGAGTTTAATATATTAATATGTCAAAAGTTTTGAAATTTGTATGATATTTCAATATCTAGCCAGATTATTCCCTTTTCACCAATCTTCTCAGAATTGTTTTAGATATTTCCATCTCCTTTTCAAATGCGGACTTGATAACATTCTGCCTTTTGTTATTTAATTATAATCACATTTCATATACATATGAGTTTGGAATGAATTAATATTTATAGACTTCCTATCCAAGAATGCATTCTATTTTTGCATTTACTTAAATACAATTTTACATCATTTCATATATTTTTGTGTAGATTTCCCTATATGTCTTGAATATTGTTATGTTTATTTGAATGTATTATTACTCTGTGTGTGAGGAGCAGTGCAAATGGGATTTTTCTCTTCTATTGCACCCCATATATGTTTCCTTTTTTTACATGAATATGATTACATTTAATGACTTCTATTATTTCTAACATTTTTTAGTTGACTGGAGATTTCTAGATAGACAATTACATCATCTTAGATGTTTTGATCACCCAATTCAATATTGATCACTTTAATATTTTCTATTGTCAATTTGTGCTGGCTTGTTATATCAATTGGTATTTTTAAGTGAAGCAATAGTGCCTTATTCTGGTTTCTTTAATCAGAAAATGATTTTAGATGATAAAATACCTGGAAGAGTAACAGAAGACTGTCAGCAAAAACCAAAGCAAAATCATGTCATGCAATCTTTTTGGTGACAACCTTGCTGCCAGTCCTCTACATAAATGCCAAGACAAGCATCACCTATCCTGCCAGCACTTGATAAAGCACCTCTGAGCCTGGCATGGCTAGTTTGCTGCCACTGCCTGCACACCCTCCTTCCTTGATTTTCAACACTCCTGACTTCTTTGCATGGTAAAGCTTCAGTCAAAGTCATATGCCTTTTTTCTATTGGCCATAAGGACCCAGAAAGTGAGAAACTGGCTCTACCAGTGAGATGAGCTCTGCATAATCGGATGCCAGAGCTCTGGACAAAAATGGTAAGTGACTATTACATTAGTACTTCCAGATCAAGGTTAACTAAATGTGCTAATAGGGGGTGTTATGAGCTACCTCCCTCCCCCTACTCTTTGATTGTTTTTGGTTCTTGGCTCCAATAGAGTAGTTCAAATTTTTATCATGAAAAATCATGCTAACTTAAGATGACATATATATATGCATATATATATACACACACACACACGTATATATAAAATATATATAGACTTATCAATTATGTATTGCATTAATTGATTTCCTATTATTGAGTAATTCTTATATTTTTGTTATAAACTTCCTATCATCCTAAGGAGCTATTGTTTTCATCTACCACTGACACCCATATTTCCATTTGAAAATGTCGGATTAAAAATAAATATTCATTTGAGAGATTGGTCGGTATTATCTGTGTTGTATTTGTCACATATTATATCAGTGTTTACCTGACTTCAAAAAAAAAAAAAAGATATAATTATTTCACTGTAATATAATACAGTGTGAAATTTGTTTATCAAGTAAAACTACAAAGAAATTTTTGTGTTAAACCGCTTATTTGGAAATTTTGTGCATATGTTTTAGTGTTTAATTGTAGTTTATTTTTATTTTCACAGAAAATAATAAAATTTAGTTTAAAAATTTATGCAGAGCTTTAAAATAATTCCATTGTTATTTTTTAACTTTTCTCAAGATCTATGATTAGTATTCTATTATTTCTAATTTAGAAATTTTTTGTTTTGCCCTTTATTCTTAATGAGTATCTTTTATGATCTATTATAGTTTCTTTCCAAATAATTAACTCTTCCTCTAGTTCCAACTACTGGGAGACTGAGTTGGAAGGATTACTTGATCCCAGAAGTATGAGTCCAGCCTAGCCAACATAGAAAGACCCCATCTCTAATAAAAAAAATAAACTAAAAAATATTTTTTAAACGACCTATTCTTAATGCTATTTTTTCTGTTTCTTAATGAATAGATTTATAAATTTATCATCAACTTCTTTCTACAGAATTATAAATGCATTCTATAGGTAATTTTTAAGGCTATCTTCTTGATTCAGTCACTGAATTGATTCACTGTAATTTGTCTGGTTCTGTAATACATTTTCTTCTGTGGTATAGCTTTAGCTATACTATGTAGGTTTCGATATGCTTAATTAATTTCTACTAATTTTGCAATTTGGGTTTTGATTTCTTCTTTAACCTTGGGATTGCTTGAAATGTATCTTGACAGATTGTTTTTGTTTATACTTTTGTTATTAATTTTAAGAATTTTTATAATGAAAGTGTCTGCAGTACCCACATTTTGGGAAATATATGAACATTTCCATTATGTCCTAAAGTATGATCAATTAACAAAATATTTTATGGATACCATAAAATAACATAAAGCTTCTCTCTTTGAAAGATGTAGAACTTGATTTGAACATTATTATAAATATATTTAAATAAAATAAATCTATAAATGAATATAAATATAGCATACTATATATAAATAAATATATACATTTAGAAATGCTACATATTTTTGTTGTTTTGTTTTCTAGCACTTTTTAGATGTAAATTAATATCTGTTTTCTATTGATTTTTAATGTATTTTCTACATTTCATTATTTAGGTACTGTGATGCTTTGTTATTTGTTGGATAAAGATTTATTATTAGAGTTGTAACCTCATCGTATGTTCTTTTGGCCTCATTAACTTTTTTTGTATTAAACTTTCTTTGAAATCAATAATACTTCTATAACTTTTTTCTTAAAATAATTCCTTTGCTGTAAATCTGTCCATCTTTTTACTTTTAATCTTTCTTAAGCAGTTTTTGTCTTTACATGTTTTATATACAATATAGGACAAATTAAGCAGTTAAGCAGTTTTTATCTTTACATGTTTTATATACAATATAGGACAAATTATACATTTTTGAACCAATTTAAATCTTTTTATATTAAGTTAGGATGTTTTATGCCTTTTTGCCTTCAGGTTTTTATGTGATTATGCTTTAGCATCAAGTTTTCAAACATTTGCCAATTAAAATTTTATTTCCATGTAAATTCATCTTCAGATATACAAATATACGTTTTTTCCAGTGTTCAATCTGCTTCTCCTGTTCATTTTTTTTTTTTTTTTTTTTTTTTTTTGACGGAGTTTCACTCTTGTTGCCCAGGCTGGAGTGCAATGGCATGATCTTGGCTCACTGCAACCTTTGCCTCCCAGGTTCAAGTGATTCTCCTACCTCAGCCTCCCGAGTAGCTGGGATTACAGGCATGCGCCACCACGCCCAGCTAATTTTTGTATTTTTAGTAGAGACGGGGTTTCACCATGTTGGCCAACATGGTCTCAATCTCTTGACCTCGTGATCTGCCTGCCTTGGCCTCTCAAAGTGCTGGGATTACAGGTGTGAGCCACCACACCCGGCCCGCTTCTCCTGTTCTTAATCTTGTTCTTCTTCCTTTTGTCTTTTACATCTATTGTTTATGACAAAATTTTGATGTCATGTTATTTTCAAAAAGGAATAATAATTTCTAATTACATCTTCATTTTTAAAGATGTTTCCCTTAAATTTGAATATCAAACTGTATAAATAGGTTTCAGTTACTACTATTTTTTCCTTCAGAATGTTGTTGATGCTGTTGTTAAGAAGTTTGAGCTAGTGTATCATAGCAACCTCCCTCTTCCTCTTTCCATCCCATCTTTTTTAAGTTCCTGAATTTTTTTTTGCCTTAAAATTTAAATTTTTTTCCTTGATTTTGAAACCCAGAAATATATCTTGTGTGATCATCTTGTATATTTTGTTTTTCCTGTTGTATGGAATTTTGTTTATTTCTTTTTAAATTAGTGATTTGGATTATTGGCAAATTTTATTCTAGTCTATCTTTGCCTATTCCATTATTCCATTCTAATTTTTCATTTTCCATATCAGTTGTTTTCTGAAGAACCACTGATCCTGTTGATGTTCAACCAACTTTGTCCTCCTTATCCAAGGATTTGGTCCAAGAGAGAGAAAAGTTCATTGCCCGTTTATTCTTTTTGTTTGTTAATTTGTTGTTGCTGTGAAGAGGAGATGAGAAAAGTAAAGTGAGAGGGAGATATTGAAACTTAAATGATTCTTAACCATCAAAGTTGAAAAGCTTTGGAAATCTGGTTTGATGCTTTTAATTTTCAAAGCAGAACACTGAAATTAAAAATTTAAGTGATTGAACCAATGACACACACTTTGAGGAAAACATTTGGAAAATTTAGATGAAGTATACTATGTTGTTTGTTGCACAATTTGCAATTAACAAATTTTCACTTCCTTTATCTTCTAAAAAAGGATTTATAAAACTTATTTCATATATTTCATGTGATTCTACCTGGAATAGTATATATTATTTTATTAGCATAAGACATAACCTATAATTAGGGTTCTATAAAAACTATTATAATACGAAAGTGTGGAGGAGGGAAATGCTATTGAAATATTGGCATATCACTACTCTAAGACTAATGCATATTCTTTTCATGTGAGATGAAAATATAGCCTTATTCAATTATTCATTTAACTAAAAGTGGTCACTTGGCATCTCACATATCACTCACTGTTTCTTTGTTTTGCCTCATGTTGCATTTTCCTGCTAAGCATACTATGCAATCTCTTCTTTGTTAATGTGCTAAAATCATTTCTATCAAAATTAAAGTCAAGACATCCCTACACACAGCAATCTTCACGACTCACCTTTGTCAATGCAGCTTGTATTACCTGGCAGAATTCTAATTTGTTTCTATTATCTAGGTGTATGTTTTCATGCTTGCTTTCTCTTCCTGAAAATATTTTAAGTTCTTTAAGACTAGAAACTCTGTATTCTCATTTTGTATCCCTCAAGTGCCTAGTACAATGCAGTCTGTATTGTTAGTATTTGTCAAATGCTTCTGGAAGAAGGAATACCCAGTTCCGTCACTTTCTTTCCCACAGATTTTGCCCTCTCACTAGCTACATGATAATAAGGCACTGAGTAAATTAGCATTTTTATGTAGTTTTTTTTTTAATATATATATACAGTTAAAGACAGAACATTCAGTAGTTTTATATAGCATCTGTGCTGTTCAGAATCTCCCTTTCGTTAAATTTCTCTCTGTGCCACAACAGGTAAAGAATATCTCAGGGTGAGTTATTTTCATCCCTTTTTGGCTATATGGAATGCTCCTTAAGAGTCAATTTATTTTTTTATCCAAAACATTTAGTTGGAAATTGTTAAATTTCCAAATTGTAAGGCAGTTGTTGACTTTGTTGACTCTTGACTTCATGACTTCATGTAGGGTTCATAGCATAGCCAGGAAATTTGAGGTGTGACCATGTAGCTTTAAGTTAGAGTACCCTTTTCAATCTAGATGTGTCTTAATTTATGTTTTGGTTTACTTTATAATATATACCTCCAAATTAACTCTAAAATTCAAAAATTATAGGGCACATTATATTTATCTGTCAACTGAAATTTTATCTCTTAGTGAAAAAAAATCCAAGATTGGTTCAGAAAATTTGGCCTTTAAACAGGATCATACTGACTTTCATGGGATTAATAATTCATATGTTTTATCGCATTTGGGGCATTTCAGTAAGTCCATTATACCTATATTTTCTGTGCAGTCAGTAAATTTTGTAGCTCTTAAAACCCATGAAATGAAATATAGGTTTGAAAAGCCATAACACTATCAATACATTAATATTTATGTAGCTCTTTTCATGACAAACATTCTAAAATGCGCTCCAGTAAAATAAAGTGAAATAAAGCATGAAGAGAATGTGGATGATTACAAGTCAAAAGGTTGCTTTAAAAGAGAAATCAAATGAATCTGTTTGACAAAGTGATTGACCAGTTTACACCAAAGATAGCAACTCTACTTAGGTGACCTCTTAGCTTGGGAAGCTAGAGGGTCAGAGGCAGCCCTTCAACAATGAAGCAAGTGTTATAATTAACAAGTCAAATTCAGCAAGGCCTTTCTAATCACTCAGATAAGACAGCTTCATTCCTATTGGACTATAAAATAACCAGGACTTCAGCCCATGGGCCATTTTCATAACTCTATTAATGTGAGTTTGCAGTTCTAAATATAAATAAGGGTAAATAGCTGATAAAATGCAGTCATAAAATATCTTTAATTTATTGTGGGCTTCTTCACACATCACAGAAACAAATTATTGATATAAATTGTGCTAATTTCTTTCTATGATGAGGTCATTCATGAGTAAAAGATAAATCTAGAGGACAAATGCCCTTTAATGCCTACCTACTGCTTCTCTAAATGTGGGTTGTCTTCACCTAATTTACTGTGAAAATGAACGATGCTATGCAAAGATATTCTTCACTTTAAGACTGTTTAGTTTAAAATGATGGGAAAGCAGGGGGAATAGGTGGAATAATAACATAGGATGTTGTTGAAGTATATAATCACAAACAAACAGGCAAGAAAGAGCCTGGAAGGCCATGTGATCCTGAAATACTGTTGTTGTAACATTTTGAACTACCAATATTCTTCCAATGACTATGGAAACTTATTTTTTTCCCTAGGTATGCCTCATCACCCTGCAAAAAAAGTTACTTTAAAGATATATTACTGATTTCCCCCCCCTGGATCTGAGAAGCCTTAGGAAAAAGATGACCATTATCCATTCATTTTAGCTGCATATTCATTCATGTTATGAAGAAGTACAGGAATGAGAAATAACCAAGAGTGATCATCACACTTATGATACTGTCATATTCCACTAAGGATCAGTGTTCTTCTAACATAATTACACACTGTAGTAATAAAATCTATTGGCTTAATGCTCTCCCTTTCTTGGGGCCCAGCATTCCTAAATGAAAAGAACATTCATGATAAGTAATACTTTCCTTTTTTTTTTTTTAATTTGACATGGAATCTCGCTCTGTTGCCAGGGCTGGAGTGCAGTGGTGCAATCTCAGCTCACTGCAACCTCTGCCTCAATTCTCCTGCCTCAGCCTCCTGAGTAGCTGGGATTACAGGCGCCTGCCACCAAGCCTGGCTAGTTTTTGTATTTTTAGTAGAGACAGAGTTTTACCATGTTGGCCAAGCTGATCTTGAACTCCTGACCTCAGGTGATCCACCTGCCTCGGGCTCCAAAAGTGCTGGGATTACAGGCCTCTGAAAGTGCTGGAATCGTGCCTGGCAGATAAGTAATAATTTTCTAATTAAAATAAGGCTTACTTCTCTCTATGATGTCCTTATAGTGATTCTCTGTTCCATTGAGAATTCCCTTGTCTGACTCTAATATTTCAAAGTTCTACATGGCTTTTAAGATAAAGTATACCCTGATCTGGATCCTTCATGACTTTTCAGCTTCATGTGCTATCACTCAATTACTCACATGTTATGTTCTGGAATACCTTGAGATGCCTTCCTGACCCTGCCTTCCTAACTTCTATTTTCCTTATTTAAGACTTAATTGAGGCATCACCTCTTCTTGAGATATTTTATAACATTTCTTTCCTGTCGTGGGAAGTCAGGGACCTCAAACAGAGGTACCGGCTGAAGCCACGGCAGAAGAACACAAATTGTGAAGATTTCATGAGCAATTTATCACTTCCCCAATCAATACTCTTATAATGTCCTATGCCTGTCTTTGCTTTAATCTCTTAATCCCGTCATCTTCGTCAGCTGAGGATGTATGTTGCCTCAGGACCCTGTGATGATTGCGCTAACTGCACAAATTGTTTGTAAAACATGTGTGTTTGAACAAAATGAAATCTGGACATCGTAGAAAAGAAAAGGATAACAGCGATTTTCAGTGAACAAGGGAGATAATCATAAGGTCTGACTTCCTGTAGGGCTGAGCAGAACAGAGTCATATTTCTCTTCTTGCAGAAAGCGAATGGGAGAAATATCACTGAATTCTTCTCCCAGCAAGGAATAACTCTGGAAAACGAGTGTATTCCCAGGAGTAGGTCTATTGACAACTGCTCTGGGAGTGTCTGTCTTATGCGATTGAAGATAAGGGATGAAATATGCCCTGGTCTCTTGCAGTGCCCTCAGGCAAAATAGGATTGGGAAATTCCAGGCTGGTAAATTCTAGTCGGACTGGTTGTCTGCTCCCGCACCCTGTTTCCTGTTAAGATGCTTATCAAGAGAATACTTGCCCAGTGGGACATGGAACCTCATCAGTAATTCTAATTCCACCCTGGCCTTATGATCTTGCTCTGCCCTTGTGCCCTTGTGATCTTTTATTGCCCTTTGAAGCATGTGATCTTGGTGACTTACTCCCTGTTCATACCCCCAGTCCCTTTTGAAATCCCTAATAATAACTGGCTGGTTTTGCAGCTCAAGGGGCATCACAGAAACTGCCGACATGTGATGTCACCCCCAGAGGCCCAGCTGTAAAATTTCTCTCTTTGTACTCTTTCTCTTTATTTCTCAGACCAGCCAACATTTAGGGAAAATAGAAAAGAACCTACGTTGAAATATTGGGGCTGGTTCCCCCAATACTTTCCTTTCTTTGAACCTGAGACAGTGACCCACTTGGGTAGGTATTACCACAATGCCTTATGTTTTCCTGTATCACTATGTTATTATTATAATTAACCAAGTCACAGAATGTGAACATTAGAAAGTAGACACTTGGGTTAATTTACCTCTGCCTTCTAAACACCTGTGAGACTTCATGACATTTAGTAGAAGCTCAAAAATTATTTGAAGGAATAAATAATGTCACCAGGCAAACAGTTTAACTTTACATAGGTGCTATGCAGGAAAAACTCAATTGCATCTGAGTGGCCTGTCCAGAGATCCAGAGACAGTCATTCTCTTCTTATAAATAACCACCTACAACTTGTAGCATTGCCAGGTGTTTGTATCTGGCCCCTAAAATTAAAGAAGTCCAAGTTTCTGCCTGAAAAGAGTATATATTAGAACCATTAGATAACCCAAAGGGACTCTTTGAGAATTAAATTAAGAAACAAAACAAAACAAAATTAAAAATTGGGTAAAATACATCTATGTGAGATGTATTTGGCTAAAAGGTCTGCTAATGTCATGAAATTTGTGGATCCCAGGCTTTTTGCTGGGCTATCAAAACACTTGCTTATAAAACCAGAACGCAGTTAAGCTTCCTTTTTAGATAATTATATACTTTTTCATCCCAAATTATAGACTTACTAGTTCAACATCTATTCCTTCTAAAACGCTTTGCTAGATAAATTATAAGCCTGAGTTTTTCAAGCAAGCAAGTATTTTTTTTTTTTAAAAGCATAGATTTTTGACACAGGTATTCCACTATTCACCTCTATTTTACACTTTACCACCTTGAGGAGTAATTGTTGGTATTAACATGATAGTTTACAGCTTTAATTGAGACACCTTCCCTTCCCCATACACCATTCATCATGGATAGAAAGCAGATAGGGGCTGAGGCCTTGGGCTGGTGACATTCATATAGAACCTACAGTTAACATTTGCAGTGCTTTTGAGACCTTAATTTCTGGATCTTTTGCATCTGAATTATCTAGGATGATTGTTAAAAAGTGGACATTGTAACCCTTCCAGAAACTAAAGCAATCTTAATTTCTGAGTGTGAGCCAAGAAATACACATTTTAATCAGTTAGTTTAAAAAATGTATCACTGATCGAGAAAGGTGGGCTCTGTTATAACTTCTTCCAGTAGGATATATTGTGAATGTCTTATTTTGACATGGATTTATCATTCAATAAATATTTATTGACAATTTTACTATGTGTTAGACTGCTTTCGTAGTGGAGGAAATGAAGGTGAGAAAAGGAATTAAGAAGATTTGGGTGTAAGGGATTGCCAGACAACATACAGAAAAACAACTAGTTGTAAACAAGGATTATGCCTTTCCCTTCACTCTGAAGTACCAGAAACAAAGCATTTTCTTCTGTGTAGACAGCAACTTTTTAATACCAGACTAGAAACAGTCTTCATAGCAGAAAAGATCACATATCAACTCTTCCAAAACTAAGGTGTCATGTTTGTTTCCACAAGCCTCCAGTTTCAAATTGGTATATAAATAATAACGCTGCTCCATGACAGGCTATCTCAACCGGTTGATGCTTAGAAATCTAGATTGCAATGATTTTTATCTTTTTAGGGCATACCAGGAAGTTTTATTGCTCCAAGTTCTAGACTTCAAATGAATGTTTTCTAGAGATTTGATTTATTATTTAACAGGCAAGGTAGATTGTTTGGTTTTAGTTGCTTTAAAATTTTCACATACTTAAATTACAGTTATGTTTTGTGGCATAGAAGCTGGGGCTCCCACCTGCTCTGTTGTCTGTGTGTGGATGACCTGTCTTTTCAAGGATGACCTTGCCTTGCCAGTGGGTTCTCCCTTAGTCTCCACATAGCATGAATGGCTTGACCTTCCATGTTGACACTTGTCCCTGTTAAAAAACTCAGTTTCATTAAAAAATGGCATTTACACTTCTGGCTTGGCAGACTGATAAAACATTTGGCTGGTCACTGAACTGTCACCCTGAATTTCAGATACTCATTCCAGTGGACCATCTTCACTGCACTACCATCCCATGGCTATTGAGAAGTTTACTACAACAATATTCTCAATAATATAGAAATCCATCATTGGATTAAACCAGATCACCACATTTTATCAACATTCCTGTACTATTGATTTTATTATACTGTCACTTTGGATTATGTTGTCAGCTTATATTGAAGGATGTCATCAGAAACTACCCTGTGGGGCTTTGTGACATATTTACTGTAGGGATTAAGTTTCTCGGTTCACCACATGACAGAGAAGGAGTCTGTGAGAGAATTTCTGTCTGTGCTTCTGAGAAATTGATGTATCTTTATCTTACACACACAGTGAATTACATAACTAGTCATGTTTTTCTTTTCCTGCTGACTGATCAACAGGTAGTGACGTATTTGTGATTTCTCTTTACTATGTTCATAGAATCTTGTGGTAAGTATGTTCTGTACTTAGTCCTGGCACCATGTCACATTTTATTACCCTTAATTTTTTGTTGCCTCGAATTTCTTCCAAACTAAAAACATTTTATTTTTCTACTGTATGTATTTCTTAAGATGTCCTAAATTATTTCCGAAACAAGACAAGTTACAGTTGTGAATTTTTTGAAGTTTGTTTGTTTTTGATTTTTAAAGTAAGAAGTGATCACTAAAGGTTAAGTTGAAAAGCTCCAACCTATAACAATGAATAATCAAAATAATATTAGTGAGATGGCATTAGTGAGAGTGGGGTGGAATAGAAAATGAGGTAAAAGAGAGCTTGGAGAAACTTAAGTAACAGAATGGACTTTGGTAAGCACTTGTAATATAGGCCCATATATTTTCCACATTTGGCTTTTGTAATTTCAGCTATCTGTTTCCTTCACAAACATTATTCCTACTGTTGACAGTATCAGACTCAGGCAGATAGGAATTAGACAACCAACCACAGCAAGTTTGGTCCAGTTTAGCAATGAGTGCTTTAATTGTGATGACTGCTGTTCATTTGATATTTGGTAATATCAAATTTGACTAATTAAACCTTAATTACTGTAGATTGTATTCATGAGAAAGCGTTTCATTTACTATTGGAAACATTGAATATAAAAGCCAGAAAATCAATTAGAGAACATCCAGTCTAATGTGTTTATTAATAATTGCTGAAACTGGGGATCAGAAATGTAATGTTACTTGCCCAAGTTACTTGCAACCAATTAGTGGAAGAACCAGAACTAGAACAGAAATCACTTGATCCATGGACCAGCAACAACTCAGAATGTAAAGTTATTACAAGTCCTCCTGTTGAGGGCTTTGCACCATTTTCTTTAAAGAGGCCAAGTTCAATATCTATCAGATGTCAAAACAGAGAAAGAGGTTACTGATATAAGAGGATACTTGGAAGTGCCATTCATGGTCTATGCTGTTTCCAGCATCTGAAGATGAGGTGAGCTGAAGGTGAAACATGGGAAGAGGACAATAAGGGCAGTTAAATGACAAAACTATGTCAGAATGGCTCTGGTAATTTGAGTAGCTAATGGATATAAATATAGGTAGATCTGTGCTTGCTCGTTAAGTGTATATTGAAATAATTATCTTGATAATCTAAGTAAAGAACCATAGTTTTGCCTAAAATCGAGATGAATGAGTCAAATGGTTTTAAGGATTTTATTATCTCATTTTTTAAAAATTTATTTTTGATAGTGTAGACAAAGCAATAACTATTAAATTTCTGCAGCTATAGATTAAAACATTTTGTGCTTACAGAGCAAATTGTGATTAAGAAGTTAGAATTTTGGGAATTTGTTTATTGTAACCAGTCAATCTGGAGAGGTCAGTTGAGGATAATATTGTTGCTATAGCACAGGAATTTCTTTGTTTCATTGTGAGTTGTAATTGCTGGAGATTCTAATCATACAGGTGATGGCCCTAGTTATATTTATTTTATTTCAGTCATCAAGACTACATTTACATGAAGCTGACACAATAATTCTTCCTGGTGTTTGACCCTCAATCTCTACAAATCTGTTACATGAAATAACAGTAAAAACAGTTCTACTCTCTCTTGTTCATGCTTCTGATAATAATAATGACCTCACCTATTTTACAAAAGCCTTTTTTTTTTTTTTAACTTTTAGGTTCAGGGGTAACAGTACAGGTTTGTTACATAGTAAACTTGTGTCATGGGAGTTGGTTGTACAAATTATTTCATCACCCAGGTATTAATCTTAGTACCCATTAGTTATTTTTCCTGATCTTCTCCCTCCTCCCACCATCCACCCTCCAATAGGCCCCGGTGTGTTTTATTCCCCTCTATGTGTTCATATATTCTCATCATTTAGCTTCAACTTATAAGTGAAAACATGTGGTGTTTTGTTTTCTGTTCCTCTGTTAGTTTGCTAGGGATAATGGCCTCCAGCTCCATCTTTGTTCCTGCAAAAGACATGAACTCACATTTTTATGGCTGCATGGCATTCCATGATATATGTGTACTACATTTTCTTTATCCAGTCCATCACTGATGGAAATTTAGGTTGATAACATGTCTTTGCTATTGTGAATAGTGCTGCAATGAACATATGCATGCATGTCTTTATAATATAAACATTTATATTTCTTTGGGTATATACCCAGTAATGGGATTGCTGGATCAAATGGTATTTCTGTCTTTAGATCTTTGAGGAATCACCACATTGTCTTCCACAGTGGTTGAACTAATTTACATTCCCACTTACACTGTGTAAGTGTTCCTTCTTCTCCACAATCTTACCAACATCTATTATTTTTTGACTTTTTAATAATAGCTATTCTAATTGGTGTGAGATGGTATCTCACTGTGGTTTTGATTTACATATTTTAATGATCAGTATTGTTGTGCTTTTTCTCATATGATTGTTGGCCACATGTATGTCTTCTTTTGAAAAGTGTCTGTTCATGTCATTTGCCCACTTTTAGTTTGTCTAGTATTTACTCTATTAAAATTTAATTTAATTTTAGGTTCTGGGATACATGTACAGGATGTGCGGGTTTGTTACATGTGCCATGGTGGTTTGCTACACCTATCAAACCATCACCTAAGTATGAAGCCTCTCATGCATTAGCTATTTATCCTGATGCTCTCCCTCGACCCCCCAACAGGACCTAGTGTGTGTTGTTTCCCCCAGTGTGTCCATGTGTTCACATTGTTCAGCTCCCACTTATAAGAGAGAACATGCAGTGTTTTGTCTTCTGCTCCTGCATTAGTTAGCTCAGGATAGTGGCTTCCAGTTCCATCCATGTTCTTGCAAAGGACATGATCTCATTTCTTTTTATGGCTGCATAGTATTCCATGGTGTCTGTGTACCAACTTTTCTTTCTTTCTTTCTTTCTTTCTTTCTTTCTTTCTTTCTTTCTTTCTTTCTTTCTTTCTTTCTTTCTTTCTTTCTTTCTTTCTTTCTTTCTTTCTTTCCTTCTTTCTTTTGAGACAGAGTCTCACACTATTGCCCAGGCTGCAGTGCAGTGGCATGGTCTCGGCTCACTGCAACCTCCACCTCCTGGGTTCAAGCTATTCTCTGCCTCAGCCTCCCAAGTAGCTGGGATTACAGGCACCTGCCACCACCCCTGGCTAAATTTTTGTATTTTTAGTAGAGGCGGAGGTTCACCATCTTGGCCAGGCTGGTCTTGAACTCCTAACCTCGTGATCCACCTGCCTCGGGCTCCCAAAGTGCTGGGATTACAGGTGTGTGCCACCACGCCCGACCCACATTTTCTTTATCCAGTCCATCACAGATGGGCATTTGGGTTGATTCCATGTTTTTACTGTTATGAATAGTGCTGCAATGCATGCATCTTTATAATAGAACAATTTATAGTTCTTTGCCCACTTTTTATGGGACTGTTTGGTTTCTTCCTATAAGTTTGTTTAAGCTCCTTCTAGATGCTGGATATCAGATCTTTGTTGGATGCACAGTTTGCAAAAGTTTTCTCTCATTGTGTAGATTATACTTTTACTCTGTTGATAGTTTCTTTTGCTGTGCAGAAGCTCTATAGTTAAATTAGATCCTATTTGTCAATTTTTGCTTTGGTTGCCATCGCTTTCAGCATCTTCATCATGAAATCCTTGCCTGTGCCTATGTCCTGGATGGTATTACCTAGGTTGCCATCCAGGGTTTTTATAGTTTTGGGTTTTATATTTAAGTGGTTAATCCATCTTGAGTTCATTTTTGTATATAATATAAGGAAGGGGTCCAGTTTTAACCTTTTGCATATGGCTAGCCAGTTATCCCAGCACCACTTATTGAATAGGGAAGCCTTTCCCCATTGCTTTTTGTCAGATTTGTCAAAGATCAGATAGTTGTAGGTGTATAGTCTTATTTCTGTTTTGTCTGTTCTGTTCTATGTCCCTCTATTCTGTCTATGTTTCTGTTTTTGTACCAATACCGTGCTGTTTTGGTTACTGTAGCCCTGTTATATAGCTTAAAGTCAGGTAGCATGATGCCTTCAGTTTCTTCTTTTTGTTTAGGATTGCCTTGGCTATTAGGGCTCTTTTTGGTTCCATATGAATTTTAAAATTTTTTTTTTCCTAGTTCCGTGAAGAATGCCAATAGTAGTTCAATAGGCAGAGTATTGAATCTATAAATTGCTTTAGGCAGCATGGCCATTTTAATGATGTTGATTGTTCCTATCCATGAGCATGGAATGTTTTTCCATTTGTTTGTGTCACTTCTGATTTCTTTGAGCAGTGATTTGTAGTTCTCCTTGTAGAGATCTACGAAAGACTTTCTAACACATCATCTTTAAGTTTCATAGCTTTATGAGGTAAGCAGTACAAGTTCAGTTATTCCCATTTTATAGGCAAGGAAGCTGAGAGCCAGAGGAATGATCTCCCATGTCTAAAGTCAGTAAGTGAGGCAGGGGTGGAACATAGACCACAGCCCAGGTCTTTTGGCTCCTGGCCCACGGCCTTTATCAATCCTATTACCATAGCAATAGTCTTGGTCAGTGTGACCTCTCAGGTGAATCAACTAAAAAAACATGACAACCTGCATTCCTGTTTCTAGTTTGCTTCTCCAACCCTTCCTCTACTTGCTCATTTCAATAGAGTAAGCTTCCTAAACTTGAATTTAATATGGAAGATAATTGACCTTTGGCTTTTGTGTTGATGGTGTAATGGGAGCTTATTGGGGGTTTATACTCAGGCATATCTAATCTGGAAGTGCGGGGGACTTAATGACTCATAAAGATAACTTTTGACCAATGGGAACTGGAAGTCAGTAGTGAAATTCCTCCACTTTTATCCCCTTTTTCCACCCATTGACAGGTGGTTCTGAAATCAAGTTGGCCCATGGGGATATGTTTCCAAGAATGGAGTAATTGGTTGTAGTTAGCAGTGCTAGCTCCAAAATGTATCATAGTGACTCTCTCTTCTCTGCTTCACTCCTCTTCTTACTCCTTTACACCTGTTTCCTGGAGTAGTAGAACCTTATAAAATAATACCACATGAGCCCTCAGTCTCAGGCTCTGATTTCTGGGGAAGCCAGCTAAAATGCCAGATTCATCTTTGTCTCATCTTTTGCTTAAGGAGTTCTTCCTTATATCCCCACCTGGATTACCTGACGCCTCCTCTCTATTCACCCAAATTTTACTCCTCCTTCAAGGTAGAGTAATGTGCCACTTGTTCTAGGATTGTTTGCTGTAATGTTCTTGGCCCCATGTGATTTTTTTCTCTCAGGAACCTCCATCTTTACACCCGACGAAGAAAACCACAATATGTTTGTATCTCTTGTAACAAATAGTAAGACAATTTTGCGTAAGTTACCCTTCTTTGCTAGTTCATAATCAACTTTAAGACCTTAGGTTATTTATTTTTGTATCCTTAGCACCTGACATAGTGTTCAATGATTATTTCCCGATTGCTCGTAATACAAGGGAAGGGAGAATTGCTCATTCTGATCAACATAATCATCCATCTAATTGATGGAAGATCACTTTGGATGAATCATGTCTGAAAGAGTGTGACAGTGCAGCTCTGCTGTAGTTTGAATATTTGTTCTGTGTTGATATGAGAATAATTGAGAGTCATAAAGTACATCCTGTATGTCATGGTTCCTTTATTTTTACTGTCTTTGACTGGACTGAAGCATTTGGAAATCAATGGCGAGGAGAATATTTAAAGGTTCTAAGCATTTTTATTATTCTGCACCTCTTGTTAATTCATTTAATATTTCATTTTATAAAAGAGAAAATTAGACACAGAATATTGGCATAGACTACAAAGGATCTCATGACCTAAGGAGGTCCTGCATGGTGGTATAGGGGACATTCTAGGAACAAGAAAAGCTCTGTATACACAAAGCAAGTTTTATGATACTGTACGGGGGTGGGATGCTTAAGAAAGATTTTTTAAAAATAATGTTAATACATATAAAATGGACTGAGCAACCTAACAGTGTGTGTGTGTATTGCTTTTTAGCTTTTGGATTACCATATAGATAAGGCTAATTTCAAAGGATCCATGCCGCTGGAAATATGGCTTAACATAAGAAATTAATGAGCTAAATTTCTCTAATATTCAAATCACTTCTTAGTATTAACTTAAAAACTTATCAAGGCAAGTTAGTTATTTCAGACTGTTGGGTTTCCACGTAGAACATTTTTACTTAAAAAATGTTTAGCACATTAGGTGGGGAAAGGAACTTGCACTGGGGTAAAGGGAATCTCTTTTCCCTTGGCTTCGTGTTTCCCTGTGAAAAGTTCTCAGTGCGAGTAACGTACCTGGTCTTTTAAGCCACTGACTTAGCTTTCAGATGAAATGAGTGATCTGATGGAGAGTTTGGGAGGAGTTAAGCCTGTTCTGTTCAGCCTCTCTTTGTATTCTCTCTTTTGAGCCAACTCTCCTCAGGGCACTCACATTCTTCTCGGAACCACCATGCTGGAAGTTTCAAGTGTGAAGGCTGTACTTCTGCAGTGAGGCCTGTGGTCATTCCAATCAGCCAGGGACTGGGGAGGGTGAATTTGTATAATTCAAACATGAATCTTACTTGCTTTGTTTAGTTAAGCCACATAAACAAATATCAATTTAAGAATAGAGGTGCATTTTCAATGTACATCTATCTGACACTTATGACTTTATATTGGTTCTAAATACAGACAAGTCAGAGAAAGAGTAGTTATTTATGGACAATATCAAACCCTGACAGAGCTGTCTTTACTTTCTCAGTGGTAGCAGTGAAGAGATATCCAAGCTGAAGGAACCAGAAATGCTCATTCGCCTAAAGGGAAACTCCGCTAACTGCAACATCCCACAGAAATGTCCTTAAGAAGAAATCGTAAATAGTAAATAATTGTACATAAGCCAATTTATTAATTCTGAAATTAGTTCTTTTTCTGCGTGGGCATGCAGTGATAGATGTTAAAAATGCTAACGCTTCTCTCAAAGCAACAAAAATGTGTTTCTTTTATGATTAGACAGATTCAGGGTAGTTAAAAAAACAAAGCAGGTTGCATTTGGAAAGCACAGTATCTAATGCTGTTAGTTAACTCTGCAACCTTTATTCTGTAGAGTGATTTGAATTCATTTTTCAGACCAAACATTCAGCATTGCCCTCCAGCAAACAGCTCTGGAGATGAAAGGTATCATTTGTAAACTGGTCCCATTTGCCTTTGAAGGCTCAAATTCCCTAATCCATCCCTTCCCCCAACTCTCCTTGACGTCTATGTGAAAGTAAAAGATTATTCAGCTTAAAATAGGATCTTGTAAACATTAAAAATATTTTCTGGAATAATACATCTTGTTTCTTTTTTACGATAGTAGATTACAATTTTCTTATGGGATGCTAAAAAGAAGTGTTTTGACTCTAAACATTTATTTATTTATTTTTTGGAAAGTGACATTATTTATCAGTACAAGGTTTCAGATAAATTTTTTACTTCAGCCCTTGGAAAAGTCCCTAAAATATATTCCAGAACTATATGTATAATTTTACCAGAAAGTAAGCAATGTTGTAATATATATTAGGTACTTGAATAGAGCAAGCGCTGAATATTTGATAAACACAACCTTGACTTTTACTGCCTTGCTATTTGGTTAGGAATATATGGCATAGAAAGTGTTTTTATACTCCTTTTCTGCCCATTTCCAGACACATACTTACCTAATCTTGATTAAAAGCTCTTTAACAGACATTAACTAGCCCTCTGGAAGGACAAACGGCTATTCAACGTTTGAGTGTTTTACCCCATGTGAGTAACTTGTGCTTGATTGTTTCATAATAAATAGCGTAATTTGATTAGATATTAATTGCTGAGCCCTCTCACATAAGTCCCATTCCACTTTTTAAAATTTTGATGTGACTTTTATCTTTTGGGGGTTTGTTTTTCGTTTGCCCCCTCTCATTGTCAAACCCCATGCTTCAACAAAATGCCACGAATAAAAAACACTTTCCGAAACCAAATCAGATAGAGCAATAGCCCTGTTAGATTAACCACAGTTCCTCCCTTGTCAGCTATAAACAAAAAAAATCTTTTTTTTTTTTTTTTTTTTAATACAAGGAAAGAATGAACCTTTGACCTTTGTCTCGGACTTAACCAAAAAAGGAAGGAAACTACTCTCGCATCCATCCATGTCATCTACGTGATTGTGTAGAAAATTTTGTTTCCTGAGCTATCTTGATCCACAGGGCTTTTTGATCACTGGGTTAGAAATTTCTCCTGCACTCTCATTTTGAGAATAAATGGCTTGTGGGCTACCCCCACAACTGTGGGGAGAAAAAAGAAAATTGACTGTGCTTATGAGTTGGACACATGAAAATGAACAGATATGAGCAAGCAGAAGTTGAGTTAATCACTCCCTCAAATTTAATCATGAGGAAAGCTCCCCTCTTCTCTCGAAGATTTCCATGTGGATATGGTTGCAAGTGACCCTGTCCTTTCAGTCATGGGTCTGGCGAATGTGAAATTATTTTGATATGTCGATCTGAAATGCCTCCCATGATTACTTTGGAGTTATCAAATGGAGGTCAGAAACAAGGCAGTAGGGTCTGTCACCTTTCAAAAAAACAAGATTTGAGGAGAGCATAGTTTCTGAGTGGGATAATTCAACAGAATTGGGAATGAGAAGGGTCTCAGGGCTGGCATATAGATGCTGCCTGTCAAAATGGAAGAGAGCAGCTGAGGAGATGCGAGCTCAGACTGCTTCAGGCAGCACTCCTCATTACTCATGCTTTCATCACTATTAAAATGCATTCCCCGGTCTTTCACTGTGCAAAAATGATTTTGGTCAAAATGCATTGAAAATATAATGGCATGAATAGGAGAAATACCAGTTTCCTGCTTGTAACACTACTCAGATTTAGGATTTATTATTTTCAAAGTTAGTACATAAAATTGTCTTAGAAAGAGTCTCCTGCATTTCAAGTAGCCTTTCTCTTAAGAAAAGTCTTCTGAAGTTGAGTTTAACTGCAATGGAAATACAACGTGAAAACACAGTATAAATTAGAGTGGTTATTGCTCTGCATCACTTTGTGTGTTCCTATAGCAACCCCTCCAATTTTACTTGCCCCTTATTGACCAGGCATATTTTTAGTGACTGCTCACAGCAGAATAAAAAATGAAGAAGGAAAAGAAAATGAGAGGGAGGGGGATGAGAATTAAAGCTATCTGTTGTTCTTTTACAACCACAGGTTAACTGGTTATAAATGTCTCCCTTCCTTCAAATAACTGTCATGGAGTTTTCCTTGCTTAAATTAATTCTTTCCAAGCGGTCCACAGAAACAATCAGCCCCATATTCTTACCCGAAGCATTTGGATTCTGAGATAAATGCAGCCCCATGACTATGTATATTAGCCAGATGCAGGCTATATTTACCCACCCTATGCTTACAGCAACTGCGCTGTCAAGAGAAATGTAAATATTAATGAAGGATGTTTCTCAGGATAGGATCTTCAGTGAGTGCTCTTCATCTGTCAAAACTGACTCAATCAGTACACACTTTCTGGACAGATCGAATGTTTATAGAGCCATAAATCGACATTTATCTGACAATTTTTGTATTCCTATCAAATGGCTTTCTTTACTAGGCCTAGGCATTTCAACACACCATTGGTGTTGCTGTGGAAAAATTAAACATACACTCTCATTCACATTTTTCAAGTGAAGATAAGAATAAACTGAATGCAGAGCTAGTGGCCTTTTCAAGAGTTATTTGGGTATGAAATGTAAACACTGGCCTAAGTAAAAAGGTAGAGATAAATCCTAATACAGTACTTTACCCTTGTGTGTTAGGAAAGGAAAACATCCTATTATAAAAGTACTCATTATTAAATTAATTGTGACATAAAATGATGTATATGCATAAAGAGATACTTGTGTCATAGTCTCCAGAATATTAACAGATGATGAGATTGCTACTTTCGTTTCTGTGACTTCTTTTCCCCAAAACAAAACAAATCTATAAAAATAAATCTAAACCACTTTGTTTTTCAAAAGTAAAATATAACAGTTAAAAGAATAAATCTTACATAATATATGTACACTCAAACATACTCACACATACACACAAACCCTGTCAGTTAAATAACTCTTAAGAATAGGAAGAACCTAGCTGTTAATGACATTTCCCATATGCTTGCTAAATGCCAACAAGACCATATTTTATAAAATGAGCCATATTATGTTTACCTTATGTATGTGATAGGATTTGTTGCCTCCCAACATAAAGATTGTTAAGCAATTTCAATATACATTTATAATATAAGTTGGTTTTTGTGGCATATACTTGAAAGCAAGTTTTACTAAAGGAATTAGAGACAACCTAAATATTCTGGTGTATCTTCAATATACCTTACTACCACACTTGTCACATTATATATTTTTTTAAATTTTGTACCTGTTTATTAATATACTCCCCCAATTCAACAATAAACTTAAACTCAAAAATTGCTAGGTGCTCAAAAATGTTTTGTGTTTTGATTTTTGTTTACTCATTCATGTCTAAGAATTAAATATGTCAGGGGCTGTGAAAGGAGAAAAGGGTGGTGATTGTTTGATTCCCTAAAACAGAATAAAGGAATGTAGATCTTTTACCTTCTTGGTCTGCTCAGCAGTTTTTTCATTTATAGATTTTTCTTTCTCTACCCTGACGGAACTGCCAATCACATAGCTTCACCAGTAGTACAAAGGTGCATGGCAATGATGCTAAGCCAACCAGAATACCCTATCTCTCTAAAATTATTAATTCAGTCACCAGTAACAAAATGGCTCAGCCAAGCCAGAGTTCTTTTTGAGGGACTGATATGGACCTTGAAATTTAAGATTCTTTCTCTAGAGATCCAGACCACTGAAGACTATTAAGGATCATCATTGCTGAGAATGAGTCCTGTTAGGAAAAAGGAGAGCTAAGAGAAAGAAAAAAAATTGGATAGATTTCCTAATGACATCATTAAATTCTTAATTCAAGGCATACCCAACATTGGACATTCCATAGATATTCGTATGTGCCAATATGTTACTTAATTTGTTCGTTCAAGTTTGTTAGAGTAGAGTTTGTCATGTCTTATAACCTAAAGTCTTAACTAATATATGAGGTGCTATAGAGTTTACAAAGCTCCAAGCATTAAAAGCAAAATATGACTGCATAACACAAAAGAGCTGAGCCAAGACTACTTTCTCCATTCTTTGTGGAGCTAGTGGCCTCTTGCTTCTGCTTCTTATTAAAATTATGCTTCAGTTTCTTCCTGTCTCTGCAATTTATGTATTTCCATTCTGTATTTATAATCGTGCCTTCTCTTTTTGTGTATAACAATGTCAGAGAGTTCTCATGTAACCTAGAGTCAAAGCCAGGATTGCTACCATTCCTCAGAGCACTATGGAGCATATTGTCTCAGCTTTCTCTCTGCCTCAGCTTCCTTTCACAACATTCCACTAGAGACTCAAGGCAATGGGAACGTGTTGATATACTCTACATGAGTCAGCACCCTAGGACAGACAGTAAGGGGGTAAAGTGAATCTGGAAAACCAAACAATTTATCTGATAGAATGAAGCAATGAAAATTGAAGGAGAATACAGAATTTGTCCAAAGTTTTGCTTTGTTTGCTGGTTTAAAGTATGTGCAAGTCCTGCTGGAAAGGTCTAATTTATATCTGAGAAGCAAGCTGTTTTCTGGCTTAAAGTATCTTTTTAGTTTAAAAGGATGCATTTTAGCATCAAATTTTCTGGTTAGCTCAACAAACCTTGCACTGCAATCTGATTACACATACTGGAGTGAAGCATCATCATGCCCTTGGGTCACGAGGAAGAACTGCATAGTGATAAGATAACCAGGTCTACCTATACCCCTAATAACCGAATTAATTATCCTGTAACAAAGTTTGTTTCACCAAGACTTAATCAATTCTTAGAGACAATTGGAAAAAAAGTAAAGCATTGAAACCTAAATGCAACTATTAAATTTAAAAGTATTGTCCAGATAAAGTGGAGTTCAAAATTAAATATATAAAACACGGTGATTTTATGACTAAAAGTAGCTTTACATAATATACTTTTAATGTTTAGGCTCATTGGAACTTTATTTCACTCCTTTCCTTTGGAAAATAGTACATTAAAATGTATTTGACCTGCTCTTTCTCCTTTCAAGAGAATGAATTATTTGCTATGGGCCATGCCACCCACACCTTCCTTTCTTATCCCCTCACACAGATTTTGCCAAAAGTTAAAATAATTCCACCTAAGGTATTTTTTTTCCTACATTTTCAGTCCTCCTCCACTTCAAGTAATCTTATTTTCACTTTTAGTTAAATCTCCTATTTCTCTAAAATAATCGCTCAAAGGGATTTGATGCCTGGAGTCCACATTAGCACAGCATTGCCCCATAGCCCTTCAGAGTTCAGCTTTGAAATATTTGCACTGTGTGCCCATGCAATTAAATGACAAACCAGTAGTTCCCCTGAGGGAGTAGGCTGGGGTGATTTCACATTACGGAAGTTTTATACTATTCTATAATTATGCTGAGATCTAGCTGTGTTATTAGCAGGCTACTTCAATTTATAGAAATAGAAGATTGTAGATGTAGATCATCTATAATTCCTTCACCTTCCGGATTAGGAAACCAATACCCAATCAAGTATTGTGACCGCCTAAAGGTCACATAGCTACTGATTACTAGGTGAACTTTTCCTCTTTCAGAGGTTTTGAAAATCAAAGAAAATGTGTAATAAATTGTAATAGCTCAATATCCTAAAGTCCCAGAAGCTCAAGTTACACTGTACTCAATGACTAATGTCTGGGTGTTACCTCAGAGCTCCCAAGTTTCCAAAACCAACACTGATTGCCTGAACCAGATGATTTTTTCCTATACATTTCTTATATATTATTCACCAAATCAGAAGGAATCATTCTGGAGACTTAAGTATATCTCTTCTTATACATACACGAGACATGATAGATTACTCAAAATACAGTAAGAACTGTATTGTCTGTGAATTGGAAGTTCATCCTGAATCCATGTGTGGAAGACAGGAATGTCGGTAACACTAGACCCTGCTTCCGTGTTCTTCAACTCCAGCAGCAAAGAGACGCTTTGCACAAGGAACATTCTATTGCACGACACATACAAAGACCCTCAGGAAGTTTCTTCTGGAATGAAATTCCAGGTTCTCCCAAATCCCATCCCTCTCATAATATAGCACCAATAATTTAGTGGCCTCAAACATCCCACTTGCTTGCAGACTTTCATTACTTCTCTTCCATTTTCTTTAGCAAGTGATGGGGATTGCTTCAAAATAAATCAAACTGTAACACAAATTTGGAAAGGTAAAAAAGCCTTCTTCAATGTGACCAATATAGTCACTTTGATGTCTTCTATATTTAAGATTTTATGAGCTTCTTCCGAAATAAAGCTTAGTTATTTCTTGTAGTATTTATAAACTAAGAAACACAAAAAAACGGAAATTCTAATTTTAAGGTATTAAGTAATTTTTCAGAAGAGCTTATCGTTTCAATATAAAATATAGAACATGCTAATTTTATAAGTAAAGCAGTTTTACCTAATGTTTTCTGTCTCTACCTCTGATGTCTTTTCTTAGACAACCGTATAAATTGGCTTTGACTGATAATGTCATGTGACGGCCAAGTAAATTCCATAATCCAGTGTATTCCTTAATACTTCTTTCTCTTTCCCATTGTTGCCTCTCCCTCTTCTATACTTCAGCCCTTTGAAGTTTTAAGACTCATGGGTAGATTCAGCTCATCCCCAGACTGCATCTTTCTTATGTTTTCCTTTATATTCTCTTCTCTCGCTCTTTGGATAATTTCTGAGTAGGAGATATGTTTTTTTTTGAAGCTCCCTTGATTTTGCTAAATCTTTCTTTTTCTTTGAACTGGGACAAGGCTCTTTATATTAGATATAGCACTTCTAAAAATATTGGTTGAACACCCTGTTTAAATATCATGAATTCATCTTCTGGACATTTGTACTGAGTACCTACACAGTGCCAATCCTCAAGGCATTTATAGTCTATCAGGGGAAGATCTGTTTTTTTAGTATCTTCTACCTCATTATAGAAAACATAATTTGTGTTAGTGATTTGTAGGAAACAGATGAAAAACAGAATTGTTGAGTTGTAGAGTGTCATATAATTGATACATTAAGCTAACACAGTTTCTCTGTATCTTCTAAGGCAGAATAAATAAGTTGTGTATGTATATGTTTGTGTGATTCCTTTATTGGGGGAAAATTTTATTCCTAATAATTTGGAACAAAATTTATGTTTCTTTATAACTTCTAATTTCCATATATTTTACATCTTATGTCTTACCCTTTTCCAAATCATTGATTCAACATCCTCTATTTTGACAGAGTGATAAAGTATAGTCTAAAAATAAAGAAATTGAAAATCAATTTCTGACTGATCTGTCATGGTTTACGTCACTATACTTTGCTTTAAGTCGGAGACATCTATTTTGGTCTCTTAGTATTCAGAAAGGTGTTAAACAAGTTATTTAAATTCTCTGGGACTCAGTTTTCTCATCTGTAATATGAGGATGATATGAACATTCTCTCAAATCATAAGAATTAATTGAGATAATAAATTTAAACTGTCTATAGTAGGTGTACAACAAATAAAAATGTGTTATTATACCCCAAGCAAAGTCCATGTCAGCTATTTAGAGCAGAGGTTGACAACGTTTCTCTGTAAAGAGCCAGATAATAAGTGATGTCTCTACTGTCTCTGTTGTAACTCCTGGACTCTGATGTAGTGTAAAAGTACCCATGGACAATATATAAATAAGTGAGTATGACTGTGTTCCAATAAAACTTTATTTACAAAAGCAAATGGTGGGCTAGATTGAGCCTATGTGTTGCAGTTGGAGGACTCCTGACTTAAAATATTGCACCTACATTTTACCTTTTGCTGCTGTCTACTTTATATAACCCAATTCCACTTAACTTTTCTATGAATTCAGTAACTAATTCATATTTTCTTTTAAAATCTATTAAAATCTATTAGATATAAAATGTATTAATGATAATACCTGTTAATTACCATTCAGATAAAATAATATAACATATTACAAGTGTGAGTGGAATCTTCCTAAGTATCTTTTCTCAAATCCATTCCAATTCTCACTCCCAGAGATAAATGCCATGTTCATTTTACATATATACTTAGGCTTTTAGTTTTACCAAATATGTATATATTCTTTAAAAATATTCAGTCTATTTGACTATTTGCTATGATCTGAATGTTTGTGTCCACTCAAATTCATAGGTTGAAATCTTAACCCCAATGTGATAGTATTAGGAAGTGGAGATTTTGGGAGATAGATTATGAGGTTGGAACTCTCATAAATGGGGTTGTTACCCTTATGAAAAGACACAAAGGAGCTCTCTTTCTCTCTCTCTCTGTTTTCAGTCATGGGAAGATACAATGAGAAGTTGGCAGTCTGCATCTCAGAAGAGAGCCCTACAAAACTTGACCATGCTGGCACTTGGACTTGATCTTGGACTTCCAGTTCCCAAAACTATGAGAAACAGATTTCTGTTGTTTAAGCCACTCAGTCTGTGATACTTTATTATGGCAGCCAGAACTAAGATAGTATTATATTATATTTATATTATATCATATTATATTATATTATATTATATTATATTATATTATATTATATGTATGTATCCCATCTTTGCCTTTTCAGTTAAAAAGAAGTGTTTAAGATCTACCTATATGGATATATGTAGAATGGGTGCATTAATTTAATTTACACTTCTATATAATATTCAAATATATGCATATACCACAATATATTTATTGATTCTTCTCCTCATACAGATTTATGTTATTTGTACCTTTCTTTTTGGTTTTCTAAACACTTTTGCTATGTATATTCTTATATACATGTTTCGCATGTATGAAGATTTATCTAGAGTTAAATACATAAAAATAAGTTGCTAAATCATTTTCCACTTTTCCAAGTTTTGCCAAAGAACCCTCAAATTAGGCCGGGCACGGTGGCTCAAGCCTGTAATCCCAGCACTTTGGGAGGCCGAGACGGGCGGATCACGAGGTCAGGAGATCGAGACCATCCTGGCTAACACGGTGAAACCCCGTCTCTACTTAAAAAAAAAATACAAAAAACTAGCCGGGCGAGGTGGCGGGCGCCTGTAGTCCCAGTTACTCGGGAGGCTGAGGCAGGAGAATGGCGTAAACCTGGGAGGTGGAGCTTGCAGTGAGCTGAGATCCGGCCACTGCACTCCAGCCTGGGCGACAGAGCGAGACTCCGTCTCAAAAAAAAAAAAAAAAAAAAAAAAAGAACCCTCAAATTGGCTTTAGGAATTTACATTATTTTATGAAGATGGGAGAATTCTAACTAATTTATATGCATTCTCTACTGTCAGGCTTTTAGTGTTTTTCACAAGTTGTTAGGCACAAATGGTATTTTATTATGATTTTAACGTGAATTTCTTTAAAAATTGGAGATAATTTTTTATGTATCTATTTGTTCTTAGGTAAGGTTGCCAATACATATTATCAGTTTTTCTACTGAATTATTTCTATTTCTCTTATAAATTTATTTATTTATTTATTTTTAATTTATTTATTATTATTATACTTTAAGTTGTAGGGTACATGTGCATAACGTGCATGTTTGTTACATATGTATACTTGTGCCATGTTGGTGTGCTGCACCCATCAACTCGTCATTTACATCAGGTATAACTCCCAATGCAATCCCTCCCCCCGCCCGCCTCCCCATGATAGGCCCCGGTGTGTGATGTTCCACTTCCTGAGTCCAAGTGATCTCATTGTTCAGTTCCCACCTATGAGTGAGAACATGCGGTGTTTGGTTTTCTGTTCTTGCGATAGTTTGCTAGGAATGATGGTTTCCAGCTGCATCCATGTCCCTACAAAGGACACAAACTCATCCTTTTTGATGGCTGCATAGTATTCCATGGTGTATATGTGCCACATTTTCTTAATCCAATCTGTCACTGATGGACATTTGGGTTGATTCCAAGTCTTTGCTATTGTGAATAGTGCTGCAATAAACATACGTGTGCATGTGTCTTTATAGCAGCATAATTTATAATCCTTTGGGTATATACCCAGTAATGGGATGGCTGGGTCATATGGTACATCTAGTTCTAGATCCTTGAGGAATCGCCATACTGTTTTCCACAATGGTTGAACTAGTTTACAATCCCACCAACGGTGTAAAAGTGTTCCTGTTTCTCTACATCCTCTCCAGCACCTGTGGTTTCCTGGTTTTTTAATGATCACCATTCTAACTGGTGTGAGATGGTATCTCATTGTGGTTTTGATTTGCATTTCTCTGATGGCCAGTGATGATGAGCATTTTTTCATGTGTCTGTTGGCTGTATGAATGTCTTGTTTTGAGAAATGTCTGTTCATATCCTTTGCCCACTTTTTGATGGCGTTGTTTGTTTTTTTCTTGTAAATTTGTTTGAGTTCTTTGTAGGTTCTGGATATTAGCCCTTTGTCAGATGAGTAGATTGCAAAAATTTTCTCCCATTCTGTAGGTTGCCTGTTCACTCTGATGGTAGTTTCTTTTGCTGTGCAGAAGCTCTTTAGTTTAATTAGATCCCATTTGTCAATTTTGGCTTTTGCTGCCGTTGCTTTTGGTGTTTTAGACATGAAGTCTTTGCCCATGCCTTGTCCTGAATGGTACTACCTAGGTTTTCCTCTAGGATTTTTATGGTATTAGGTCTAACATTTAAGTCTCTAATCCATCTTGAATTAATTTTCGTATAAGGAGTAAGGAAAGGATCCAGTTTCAGCTTTCTACTTACAGCTAGCCAGTTTTCCCAGCACCATTTATTAAATAGGGAATCCTTTCCCCATTTCTTGTTTCTCTCAGGTTTGTCAAAGATCAAATGGCTGTAGATGTGTGGTATTATTTCTGAGGACTCTGTTCTGTTCCATTGGTCTATATCTCTGTTTTGGTACCAGTACCATGCTGTTTTGGTTACTGTAGCCTTGTAGTATAGTTTGAAGTCAGGTAGCGTGATGCCTCCAGCTTTGTCCTTTTGACTTAGGATTGTCTTGGAGATGCGGGCTCTTTTTTGGTTCCATATGAACTTTAAAGCAGTTTTTTCCAATTCTGTGAAGAAACTCATTGGTAGCTTGATGGGGATGGCATTGAATCTATAAATTACCTTGGGCAGTATGGCCATTTTCACTATATTGATTCTTCCTATCCATGAGCATGGTATGTTCTTCCATTTGTTTGCGTCCTCTTTTATTTCACTGAGCAGTGGTTTGTAGTTCTCGTTGAAGAGGTCCTTTACATCACTTGTAAGTTGGATTCCTAGGTATTTTATTCTCTTTGAAGCAATTGTGAATGGAAGTTCATTCCTGATTTGGCTCTCTGTTTGTCTGTTACTGGTGTATAAGAATGCTTGTGATTTTTGCACATTAATTTTGTATCTTGAGACTTTGCTGAAGTTGCTTATCAGCTTAAGGAGATTTTGGGCTGAGACAATGGGGTTTTCTAAATATACAATCATGTCATCTGCAAACAGGGACAATTTGACTTCTTCTTTTCCTAACTGAATACCCTTGATTTCTTTCCCTTGCCTAATTGCCCTAGCCAGAACTTCCAACACTATGTTGAATAGGAGTGGTGAGAGAGGGCATCCCTGTCTTGTGCCAGTTTTCAAAGGGAATTTTTCCAGTTTTTGCCCATTCAGTATGATATTGGCTGTAGGTTTGTCATAAATAGCTCTTATGATTTTGGGGTACGTTCCATCAATACCGAATTTATTGAGCGTTTTTAGCATGAAGGGCTGTTGAATTTTGTCAAAAGCCTTTTCTGCATCTATTGAGATAATCATGTGGTTCTTGTCTTTGGTTCTGTTTATATGCTGGATTATGTTTATTGATTTGCAAATGTTGAACCAGCCTTGCATCCCAGGGATGAAGCCCACTTGATCATGGTGGATAAGCTTTTTGATGTGTTGCTGAATCCGGTTTGCCAGTATTTTATTGAGGATTTTTGCATCGATGTTCATCAGGGATATTGGTCTAAAATTCTCTCTTTTTGTTGTGTCTCTGCCAGGCTTTGGTATCAGGATGATGTTGGCCTCATAAAATGAGTTAGGGAGGATTCCCTCTTTTTCTATTCATTGGAATAGTTTCAGAAGGAATGGTACCAACTCCTCCTTGTACCTCTGGTAGAATTCAGCTGTGAATCCATCTGGTCCTGGACTTTTTTTGGTTGGTAGGCTATTAATTATTGCCTCAATTTCAGAGCCTGCTATTGGTCTATTCAGGGATTCAACTTCTTCCTGGTTTAGTCTTGGAAGAGTGTAAGTGTCCAGGAAATTATCCATTTCTTCTAGATTTTCCAGTTTATTTGCGTAGAGGTGTTTATAGTATTCTCTGATGGTACTTTGTATTTCTGTGGGGTCGGTGGTGATATCCCCTTTATCATTTTTAATTGCATTGATTTGATTCTTCTCTCTTTTCTTCTTTATTAGTCTTGCTAGTGGTCTGTCAATTTTGTTGATCTTTTCAAAAAACCAACTCCTGGATTCATTGATTTTTTGGAGAGTTTTTTGTGTCTCTATCTCCTTCAATTCTGCTCTGATCTTAGTTATTTCTTGCCTTCTGCTAGCTTTCGAATGTGTTTGCTCTTGCTTCTCTAGTTCTTTTAATTGCGATGTTAGAGTGTCAATTTTAGATCTTTCCTGCTTTCTCTTGTGGGTATTTAGTGCTATAAATTTCCCTCTACACACTGCTTTAAATGTGTCCCAGAGATTCTGGTATGTTGTATCTTTGTTCTCATTGGTTTCAAAGAACATCTTTATTTCTGCCTTCATTTCGTTATGTACCCAGGAGTCATTCAGGAGCAGGTTGTTCAGTTTCCATGTAGTTGAGCGGTTTTGATTGAGTTTCTTAGTCCTGAGTTCTAGTTTGATTGCACTGTGGTCTGAGAGACAGTTTGTTATAATTTCTGTTCTTGTACATTTGCTGAGGAGTGCTTTACTTCCAATTACATGGTCGATTTTGGAGTAAGTATGATGTGGTGCTGAGAAGAATGTATATTCTGTTGATTTGGGGTGGAGAGTTCTATAGATGTCTATTAGGTCTCCTTGCTGCAGAGATGAGTTCAATTCCTGGATATCCTTGTTAACTTTCTGTCTCGTTGATCTGTCTAATGTTGACAGTGGAGTGTTGAAGTCTCTCATTATTATTGTATGGGAGTCTAAGTCTCTTTGTAAGTCTCTAAGGACTTGCTTTATGAATCCGGTTGCTCCTGTATTGGGTGCATATATATTTAGGATAGTTAGCTCTTCCTGTTGAATTGATCCCTTTACCATTATGTAATGGCCTTCTTTGTCTCTTTTGATCTTTGAGGGTTTAAAGTCTGTTTTATCAGAGACTAGTATTGCAACCCCCGCTTTTTTTTGTTCTCCATTTGCTTGGTAAATCTTCCTCCATCCCTTTATTTTGAGCCTATGTATGTCTCTGCGTGTGAGATGGGTCTCCTGAATACAGCAGACTGATGGGTCTTGACTCTTTATCCAGTTTGCCAGTCTGTGTCTTTTAATTGGAGCATTTAGTCCATTTACATTTAAGGTTAAGATTGTTATGTGTGAACTTGATCCTGCCATTATGATATTAACTGGTTATTTTGCTCGTTAGTTGATGCAATTTCTTCCTAGCCTCGATGGTCTTTACATTTTGGCATGTTTTTGTGGTGGCTGGTACCGGTTGTTCCTTTCCATGTTTAGTGCTTCCTTCAGGGTCTCTTGTAAGGCAGGCCTAGTGGTGACAAAATCTCTAAGCATTTGCTTATCTGTAAAGGATTTTATTTCTCCTTCACTTATGAAACTTAGTTTGGCTGGATATGAAATTCTGGGTTGAAAATTCTTTTCTTTAAGAATGTTGAATATTGGCCCCCACTCTCTTCTGGCTTGTAGAGTTTCTGCTGAGAGATCTGCTGTTAGTCTGATGGGCTTCCCTTTGTGGGTAACCCGACCTTTCTCTCTGGCTGCCCTTAAGATTTTTTCCTTCATTTCAACTTTGGTGAATCTGGCAATTATGTGTCTTGGAGTTGCTCTTCTCGAGGAGTATCTTTGTGGCGTTCTCTGTATTTCCTGGATTTGAATGTTGGCCTGCCGTACTAGGTTGGGGAAGTTCTCCTGGATGATATCCTGAAGAGTGTTTTCCAACTTGGTTCCATTTTCCCCCTCACTTTCAGGCACCCCAATCAGACGTAGATTTGGTCTTTTTACATAATCCCATACTTCTTGCAGGCTTTGTTCATTTCTTTTTCTTCTTTGTTCTTTTGGTTTCTCTTCTCGCTTCATTTCATTCATTTGATCCTCAATCACAGATACTCTTTCTTCCAGTTGATCGAGTCGGTTACTGAAGCTTGTGCATTTGTCACGTATTTCTCGTGTCATGGTTTTCATCTCTTTCATTTCGTTTATGACCTTCTCTGCATTAATTACTCTAGCCATCAATTCTTCCACTTCTTTTTCAAGATTTTTAGTTTCTTTGCGCTGGGTACATAATTCCTCCTTTAGCTCTGAGAAATTTGATGGACTGAAGCCTTCTTCTCTCATCTCGTCAAAGTCATTCTCTGTCCAGCTTTGATCCGTTGCTGGCGATGAGCTGCGCTCCTTTGCCGGGGGAGATGCGCTCTTATTTTTTGAATTTCCAGCTTTTCTGCCCTGCTTTTTCCCCATCTTTGTGGTTTTATCTGCCTCTGGTCTTTGATGATGGTGATGTACTGATGGGGTTTTGGTGTAGGTGTCCTTCCTGTTTGATAGTTTTCCTTCTAACAGTCAGGACCCTCAGCTGTAGGTCTGTTGGAGATTGCTTGAGGTCCACTCCAGACCCTGTTTGCCTGGCTATCAGCAGCAGAGGCTGCAGAAGATAGAATATTTCTGAACAGCGAGTGTACCTGTCTGATTCTTGCTTTGGAAGCTTCCTCTCAGGGGTGTACTCCACCCTGTGAGGTGTGGGGTGTCAGACTGCCCCTAGTGGGGGATGTCTCCCAGTTAGGCTACTCAGGGGTCAGGGACCCACTTGAGCAGGGAGTCTGTCCCTTCTCAGATCTCAACCTCCATGCTGGGAGATCCACTGCTCTCTTCAAAGCTGTCAGACAGAGTCGTTTGCGTCTGCAGAGGTTTCGGCTGCGTTTGTTATTGCCCTGTCCCCAGAGGTGGAGTCTACAGAGACAGGCAGGTTTCCTTGAGCTGCTGTGAGCTCCACCCAGTTCGAGCTTCCCAGCAGCTTTGTTTACCTACTTAAGCCTCAGCAATGGTGGGCGCCCCTCCCCCAGCCTTGCTGCTGCCTTGCCGGTAGATCACAGACTGCTGTGCTAGCAATGAGGGAGGCTCCGTGGGTGTGGGACCCTCCCGGCCAGGTGTGGGATATGATCTCCTGGTGTGCCTGTTTGCTTAAAGCGCAGTATTGGGGTGGGAGTTACCCGATTTTCCAGGTGTTGTGTGTCTCAGTTCCCCTGGCTAGGAAAAGGGATTCCCTTCCCCCTTGTGCTTCCCAGGTGAGGCAATGCCTCGCCCTGCTTCAGCTCTCGCTGGTCGGGCTGCAGCAGCTGACCAGCACCGATCGTCCGGCACTCCCCAGTGAGATGAACCCAGTACCTCAGTTGAAAATGCAGAAATCACCGGTCTTCTGTGTCGCTCGCGCTGGGAGTTGGAGACTGGAGCTGTTCCTATTCGGCCATCTTGCCCCTCTTTCCTTCTTTCTCTCTTATAAATTTAAAAAAGTAATTTATGTATTATGGTACCTAATTAATTGACACTTACTAAATTAGAAAATAATCTTCCAGGGAGTTACTGGACCTTTTACTTTGTTTCAATGTATTTTCATGCATGGAATTAAAATGTAATGTAGTATCAAATTTATCAATCTTTCCCTGCAAAACTGAGTCAATTTTAGAAATACTTTTCTATATTAATGTCATAAAAACATTTTTTTTCTCCAGGTTTTCAAATTGTTTTCTCACATATTTAGGCCTATTATTTATGTGGAAATAATTTTCACTTTTCAATGTGTAAGTTAAGTATCCAACTCAAGTTTTTTCTATACAAATAATTTCTCCAGTAACATTTATTGAACAGCCAGTGTCTTCCATCAATGGTTTTCAATTTAAGTTTTCTGATATAACATATTTATTTATGTGATTTTTCCATTTTTTTCTTGGTCAATTTTTCAATCTTCATTCCAATACCATGCTTCTTAATTACTTTAATTTCATAACAGCCTGATGTTGTAGGGCAAAGAGCTTGTGTCTTGCCTATTTGTGACTCTTGGCCTTTCCATATAACTTTTGTTGACTGGTTTCTTGAAAAAATTCTTGTTTCATTACTTTTCCATATACTCTCTTTTGTAAGTTTCATGAAAAAAAATCTTGTAGGGGGGATCCTGTTGCACATAATTTTAGATTTATTTGGGAGGTATTGATAGCTTTATGCCAGTAAGTCTTTTTATCCATGAATATGTATATCTCTCCAAATGTTTAAATTTATTTGAATAAAATATGGTCTACTGATACTATTCAAATCACTTACTTTTAGTTTATTACTTTATATCTGTTTTTGTAGAAAAAATGTTTTATTTAAAACAAATAATCCCATAAAAAAGTGAGTAAAAGACATGAATAGATATTTCTCAAAGAAGCTATACAAATGTCCAACAAACCTATGAAAAAATGTTCAGCATCACTAATCATCAGGGAAAGGCAAATTAAAACCACAGTGAGATATTACCTTACTCCTCCAAGAATGTCCATAATTAAAAAGTCAAAAAACAATAGATGTAGGTGTAGATGTGGTTAAAAGGGAACACTTTTATACTGCTGATGGGAATGTAAATTAATACAATCTCTATGGAAAACAGTATAGAGATTCCTTAAAGAACTAAAAGCAAATCTACCACTGGATCAGGCAATCCCACTACTGGGTTTCTACCCAAAGGAAAATAAGTTGTTATATGAAGACACATGCACACATGTTTACGGCAGCACAATTCACAATTGCAAAGATATGGAACCAACCTAAGTGCCCATTGACCAATGAGTGGACAAAGAAAATGTGGTATATATACACCATAGAATGCTACCGAGTCATAAAAAGGAACAAAATAATGTCTTTTGCAGCAACCTGGATAGTGCTGGAGGCCGTTATTCTAACTGAAGTAACTCAGGAAGAGAAAACCAAATACCATATGTTCTCACTTCTAAGTGGGAGCTAAGCTATGAGGATACAAAGACATTCAGAGTTATATAATGGGCTTTGGGGATGTGAGGTGGAAGAATGGGGAGGTGAGGGATAAAAGACTGCATTTGGGTACAGTGTATACTAGTCAGGTGATGGGTGCCCTAAAGTCTCAGAATTCACCACTATAGAATTCATTCATGTAACAAAAAACCACTTATACCCCAAAAGCTATGAAATAGAAAGAATGAAGGAAGAAGAGAGAAAGAAAGAAAGAAAGAAAGAAAGAAAGAAAGAAAGAAAGAAAGAAAGAAAGAAAGAGGAAGAAAGAGAGAGAGGGAGAGATGGAGAGAAAGAAAACAAAAGAAATAAATAAATATATTTTATTAATAAGATATTACCACTCTGTGGCTGCTGTATAGGAATGCAACTATTGCTATATATATAATTTTTTATACTCAGCAATATTGCCACTCATATAATTTATAATGATTTCTGTGTAGAGTATTTCATGTTTTCTAATTCAGATAATTTTATCAAATAAACATAATGACAGTTTAGTGTCTTTCTTTCCAATCCTTATATTTCTGACTATGGGTTTGGCATAGTAGTCCTGGACTACATGATTTTATTTATTTATTTTTTAAGTGAGGCAGACATAAACATCTGACTTCTTTTAATCATTGTCCTTATAGCAACTCAATCTCATTCTTAATAGACAGATTGATTCTATGAAGAGTGATAGCATATAAACTTATAGTTGTGGTAGCTCATTATCAAAACTGGACTCAGCATGTCTGTGAAGGAATCCAACATGGAGGAGTACAGAATCAAGTAGAAAGTGAGGAATGGATTTGTGACAACCCCATGAGCATAGCCTTTGCCTGCATTCCTCAGTTATGCCCCGTACTTTTCAATTATGAAAGCCAATACATTATATTTTTGACTAAGTGAGTTGAAGTTTTATTGTTGTCACTTTTTCCAGAAAGGATCCTGACTAAATTATTCCCAGTCAAAACTCATCTTTCCTCAGCAATGCTCTGATCTTTACTTACAGTCTCTCCAATTTTCCTGAGACTTGTGATACTTTGTACTCTTGCTTATCCACTGAGCCTGTCTCCCCTACCCAGTTTCCTCAATTAGCCTAATCCAGTTACCAAAGTCAACTGTCCTGCTCTATTCTAGGAGGCCAGCTCCTAGGGTCTACTGCCCGATGCCACATGAACATTGAGCATTCCAATATTGTAACCATCAATATTGTTTACACATCTATCTTCCAGAAAAACGAAAGTCTTATTTGAAATTGCCTGAAATAAAATATTCATTTTTATTTGTATGTTCTCCATGAATTTAATAGTTTGTTAATCTTTTCATTTCTCTTACTAAACCAAGAACTTTGTGAGGTTGGGTATATTATCTTTACAATCTAAGGACCTATGCAGTGCTAGAAGATAGACAATATTGGTTGAGTTGAAATTATTGTTAGTTATTCAATACTCTTTAATAAAGATATCTAATTTGCATATACAATTGTTTCCCTCTTGATATCATTAAGAAAATTCTATTTTATAGACAAATGAAAAACATTTCAATGGTCAGTTTTTTATTGCCAAGAATTGGGCCCTTTCCAGTCAAAATTTTATGTTAACCTAGTTGAAATTAGACCAATAACTTAATTTGGTTTCCAAACAAAACATTTTGTTACAGCAAAAGCTGGATACATCATTCTGTGCCTTTATGTTCTTTTTTGCAGTGAATGGAACATTTGAGATTTAAATTCTGGCTGAAAATTGGAATCATTTATTTGTGAACATGTTGTGAACACAGGAGCAAGAATGGAACATGACTAAAAGGAAACTAGGTTTCCTCTCAGATTTTACTTTAAAGATTTTTTTTTTTCTCCTGCAGCTTTCAGAGAAATGGAAAATTGCCTACCTTCTAGTTTCTCTTCTTCACTTTTATGTACAGGAAAGCCTGTTAATCAAGGAAGGGTGGAAAACAAAGCTGAAGCACACACCCATAATTGCAATTGCCTTTTAAAAAAGTGAGCCTTTCTACATCCCAAATAGGATTGACTAACTAGTCACAGATTGAGCCAAAATACAGCCCCAGTGCATTTACCTTTTCACTCTTTATGCAGTCATTTGGTAACTAATTACAAATACGCGTGGACCGCTTCTGATAGTATTTCTGCTATTACCAAAAACTTCCTTCTACTGACTTCACATCAATGTACCATCCTGTGCAACATTTAAATGAGCAAACAATGACAGCAGCAATACATGGGCTTGGATGCCTCCGGACTCTTATCTTTTTAGGTGTAACACTAAGAAAGTTACATCTTTGAACGTCAAATCATAAATGGTCGTTTTACAAAGTTTTCTGCTTTGAGAGTGTGACAACGATGTCCTTTCTGTACATTTTTGAGGGGTCATTGATTTGAATATTTCTTGAAGGCATAAATGTTTTAAAGACAATATTTGACAGAGATTAGTTAGGCATGAGGAGAAATTTACATTGACTGTAAATATAATTTATATTTGAGTAAAATATAAAAACTTGAATAAACATGTAATTGAACCACTGCAATGTGTCATAATTTGCCACTGGTTTAAAAATCCACAACCCTTGGTTTAAAAAAATCAAGTGAACAAAAGCAAAAGTAATTATTTAAATGAGGAAAGCATTGATTAAGAATCCTGAAAATATTTTTATCAAGTATCATTTTGTTATTCTTAGAAGGACACGCTGTTGAATATCTCTTCTTCCTTGATAGTTGAGTAAATATATGTTTAAGTAGTGAGAAAACATCAATAAAATGAGATTTATCTGAGTTTTGAATTTTTTCCATCATTATTGTTATAGAGATTAGGTGCAGATAGAGAGAAATTGTGCTATTGTTGTTTCTAAGAATATCCCTAATTTTTTGCAAAGGTTCATCAGAACAGGTAAGTATTTTATTATTCACTGTTACTGGAAGACACTAGACTTATTGTGGCTTTATCACCACGTGCATCCCCAAGGTCTTTTCCTCCTCATAGTATTCATCCAATTTTGTGGTAATTAATCGCATAATGTTTATCTTCTCTCTCAAGCTATAAGTTTGGAAAGAATAAGAACTACTTTATTTTTATGGCTGTATTATATTATGTGGCACATATTAGATAATAAATGTTTTATTGAATGAATAAATTAATTAATAAATCAAAGTCTGGACCAATGAAGTGGATTGACCAATAATATTTTGGTAACACGTAGAAATATTTAGGATTGAGCATGCTTAGATAGAAGTAGACAACATAATTTATCATTTTTTATTATTCAGTAGACATTTAAAGACTGGCTAGTATAATAGGGGAATCTTTATAATGTATTTCCAGGTATACTCTTCTCTAGAGAATGAGGCCGATAGAGAAATGTTCTGACTTTCTTAATTTCTGATTAGACCGGAGCTTGAACTGTATCTCAGTCTTTGCCTTTCTCAGAAACCCCGTACTAACTCTGACAAACTCTAGATGAGAGTGTTAAGAGAAGTGAGATGGGAGGAAGGGCTTTAATCTTTTACCCTATTCTCAACTTTTACCTTAGAACATTCTAGAATCTGAGTCATCAGAGCACTTTCATTAGGGTGTGATTATATTTTCATAGGCTGGCTTTTATATATTTTTAATTTTAACTATAGTTTTGTTTGTTGTTGCTATTAGAAAAAAGAAATCCCTCCTTTCAGGGCAAGCAACTTTTTGCACATTATGAAAAAATACAGTTAACCTTGATGTAAGTTTCCTCTTCATTTAACAATGCTGTCTTTTTCCATTTTTTATTCTTAGAAATAGAAAAGAAATTTTCCTTCAGAATGCATTCCCATTTTATTCAAGGTTTAAAAAGAGTGGCAGAAAATTTTTTTAAAAAAAGCAAAAAGCAATATTAAATTCCAGCCCAAGGAACATTTTTACAATGGTTGCATACAATTCCCGATGTAGATGTTTATGATGGAAAATGTAATGTATTTTCACCCCACAGAATCACAGGAAGTAATACTATAATTCTATTCATTCATTTTCCCCAAAACTAATTATTAGGATTAAACCCAAAAGGAAGGTTACACAGGCAAGGGGAAAAGAGAGAATCTACTGATTTCTCCATCACCATAGATTAACAACATATAATAATGGCTATAAAAGGGCCATCTGTGCACCTCAGAGAAAGAATCTACTCAAGTCCATGAGACCCTAAGGCAAAACGAAAAGCACTTAATAAACAAAAACTGCATACTCAAAGCATTGTGCTTAGGATGAAGGCCATTGCTACTGTGTACATCTTTGTTATTCTGTAAAGATGTGTGCTTGGGATGGATGATAATGCTTCTTGACAAATGAATGTAAGGTAGAATAGTGAATATTCCATTTTGTTCAGAGCAGATCCCCTGCAAAGAAAATGAAGGCTATTAAAAATGCCTCCTGCAACTTTTGGAGGTGGGAATGGCTACTAATGCATCAATTAGTTGCCTTATCTTCCATTCCTTTTGTACTAAATAGTATGAACAATTAACTCTCATCAAACCATACCTGAAATATCTCTGGACAATGAATGGCACTTATAGGAGCCAACATTATTTCTGAAGATGTATGTATTTTTTTAATTTCTACTAAAACTTCCAGTGAAGAAATTTCTGGCAAAATAGGCAATGCATGTTTTACTAAACAGAAACAAATATATTTTTCAGATAATTTTTTTCTTCATGCATCAGTTGGCTTTTTAAAACTACTGGTATTAAGTATACCTAATCTTTGACACTTTATTAGAAAATGCAGAAGTTTTATACTACTTATCTGTCTCTAAGGCAAGACTTTCAGATATGAGTTTGAATTTAAAATTGAGCAAAATCCTAAATGTAAAACATAAACATTTAAAAATTATAAAAATTTTCTTAAGGTATGACTTTTGAATATAGTAATATTCAAAACATTTTCTTGAAATATTTTATAATGTTTCTGTGTTAAGCACAAATATATTTAAATATTAAAAAGGTTTAAATCTTATGAGCATCATGCAATCACTTCATTATCAACAATTACTGAGAGGCTATGATATATGAGATATTGCATAAGATGAGCTTAATTGATTGAATGAGGACTTCCCTTCACAAAATGCTTTTAGTCCTGTATGATAGAGAAATTTTTAAGCATATATATACACACACACACACACACACACACACACATATACTCACACACACAAATAAGTTTCATGTCAATTTAAAAAACTGTGGCTATTCAGAGAAAGAGACAGGAGAGGTTATTTACATTTTGGGAACCAGGGAGCTGGATAAAGCATATAGATTTAGGAGTAATAAGTCTAGATTCGTTGTCTCACACCTGCAATTCCAGCTACTCAGAAGCTTGAGGCGAGAGGATTGCTTGAGCCTAGGAGTTGAGGCTTCAGTGAGCTGTGATAATACCACTGCACTCCAGCCTGGGCAACAGAGTGAGACTCTGTCTCTAAGAAAAACAACAGAAAAAATGAAATAATAATTGCACTTAAGAAAACTATTTTAAAAATATTTTTTGCTAAAATTTTTCTTCTATGCATATGTCATTAATAAGATTGCTCATTTTTTTTTCTTTCTGCCATCTTTCATTATGAAATCACCACTGAATAACCAAAGGAGTTTGTTTTTTTACAATTTCAGGCTTAATGTAGCTAGCCTTCAATAAGATGCAAATATTGGTTATCTATGTTTAGATGGAAAAAAATCCTTTTATTTAGATCGCTTAGGATGTTTTGTTTTTCTCCACCAAAGTTCCTGACTGATTGAACAAACCCATCATGGCCATAACTGTTACTGATAAATGATAGCTCTGATGTTGCCTGAAACAGCAGCAAATTTATTCTATCTGTTCTGGAGCCCTCTATAAACTCTCATGACTATAAAGTCCTTGTTTCCTTTACCCGTTCCCTTCTTTATTAATTGTTTTCCCTTCCTCCTTTTTTTTTTTTTTTTTTAAAAGCCATTATAAAAATTTTCTGCAGTTTATATACAAGAAGCTACAATATCAAATTTTATTACAGATGTCAAATTGTGCTTCATTTTGAATTGATTTTGAATTCAGAGATAATGCCAAATGCAATCTCTAGCTCAATGCAAAGTACTTCCAAGTGTGACTATCTAATTCATTTTGCGGGAAGGGTATAATTAGATACAGTGATTGTAGTAAGTGGATAATTTCTTTGTCCACAGATAATTCACCACAGCAAATACGCACCACCTGTGTATTTCTACTAATGGAGTTTTATTATAACAACTAATTATTCTGGATGTTCTGTATATTTGGCTCATTATGAGACAGATATTTGAGGCCAGGGAAAATATAGCATAGCATACATGCCTTAAGGAAACTACTAAGGAAGATGTGGCCACATCTTGATTTAAGATTCTGAGTATTTGAGCTCAATCATGGCAATAGAATAAGATTTGGAAATGATGATTTGCATAATCAGTATGTACTATATTATAGAGATCATCACAAAATAACCTGAAATATGTGAGGTAATTGGTATATCATGCTATTATATTTACAGTTTCTTTGTTAAAAAATGACTTTCATAAGTTTTATTTTCACCAGGTCACTTGATATTAAGAAATCTATGGTAGTTTTCAGTTGTGTTCTTCTTTAATCTTAAACATTCCAATATGTACTGAAAAGCAACTTCTACTCTGTTGATCTGCTATTTTTGTGTCTTTTCATGCACTGGGGGGAGTTTTGCTTAAAGAAAATTCACCTGTTAAGTTGCTCGTGACTTTAGGATATCTTTCCATTTAAATTTTTCTTCCAGGGTACCAGTTTATATTCTTTCCTCTGACTTATGTTTCACTTTTTGTAGGATGTTTGATTAAAATTTACTTGCCCCAAACCTTTCCAGGTTACCAATCTCACATTTCTTCCTCTTTGTCCCAGAATTCCTTCAGCACATAGGGATGGAAATCTGTGTTTCCGATTTCCTTTGTGTTTGTCATTCAGATTTAAAGCCCGAGTAATCTCTTCTACATGTATTGTATTATCCCAAGACACATGTTACACAGAAAGGTGGAGATGGTGAATTATCATAAATGATGCCTGATGGACTGATTTAATGAAGAGTTCATCATTACCCCCTTGTTTTTAAGAATCCCTATACATATGGCATTTTGCTGAACCATTTTTGTTCACAGACCCATAGAAACTGTTTTGAATGTGATGATTATTTGGGACTGACTTCTCTTCTTAATAATCATTTTGTAATCACAGTCTCTTACATATGTTATTCCCCTTCCCCTGGGTGGTAAGGGTCAGAGGGATCAGATTCTCACAGAGTGAGAGTGCTCTCTTTCTAAGATTTCCATCACTGACTGGAATAATAAGTGAAGCTCACATGCAGGATATGAACATGTAAATTAATATGAACATGGAATTTTAGTTTAGTTACCTCTGGATATACATTCCTGGCTCTAAGACTGGTTATAAGGGAGAGAGAACAATTGTATTTTTATCCAGATGGTTACTGTTAGTGCCTGATTATTACCTAGAACGCCTTGTCCATGCTTCAGCTGAGAATAGTTGCTCCCAATAGACCAAGAGTTCCCTTCAGATCCTGAAATTCAATTGACTTCCCTGCTAGAGCCCCAGTGGGAGGTGCCCAAGAGTATCTGAGGGCAGGGTTTAGACACTTGTGAGTTACAGCCTGTCAGTTTCAGGCTTCACATTTGTTGTTCTTAGTTCCCAAGTGGCAAGTGTTGCCTCTGTCCTGCTGACCGCACTGTCTTGTGGACATAAGACAAATGGTTCCAGGTTCTCTGTTAGTCTAGCAAAAGCATTTTTAAAATTCAGTTCCTTTCCGATCATTTTGAGTTCGTGGAACTATATTGACAAAATGTGTAGGTTCACCATCTACAGGTCTTCAGTTATTAATTTTGAAAAACCCTGGTGTTTACTGATTTTTATTCAGTAGCCCCTTCCACACCTGATATATACCATCCTTGACCACATTGATAATTAGACATACCTTCATTGAAAGCATGGTTGATTAGCTACACAACAATTTTTGTCATAAGCCAAAATTAAAAACAATAAGGTTGTATAAAACTATACTTTTCTCCTAACGTCCAAACAGGAAATAAAGATCTAACGTCATGCCTCCTAAGCTAAACATTGTCCTTAGTTCGAAATATAATAATATTCAAGGTTACTCTGAAGATTAAGGCTCTTGAATTATGATCATGCACTCAGGAAAATTATACTTTGACAACACTAGGTTATCTTAAACCTTTATCATTAAACATAAAGAAATTAATCAAAATCAAATGGTCTAAGCTCTTCTGTCCATGGAGAGTTTTGATCTTTATCCTGAATGCCCCTCAGGATGCCACATTGAGATTTATAAGAATTTTGTTCCAGTCTACTCCTACAGTGATATCACTTGATGGTGATACTGCTGCAATACGTTAATTACTGGGTTGTCAAAGTGCCAAGTCCTTGCCTGGGATTCTCCACTATATTTCAGTAGGCCCCTAATAAACATCTTTATTTCTACCTTTCAAAATGAGTGAAAAGGGATCATATAGTACTCTACCTAGAAAAAGTCAAAGTACACATTTTTTTTTCTCAACAAAAAGTCTATCTATTATACAGATCAAACAATTGTTATTGGTTTCTATATTTTCTTTTAATTCTTACCCATGCAGGTTGTTAGGATCGGAACTTGTATTAGTTTACTAAGCCTGCCATAACAAAGTATCACAAACTGGGTGACCTAACAGAAATGTAGTTCTCACAGTTATGGAGGCTAGAAGTCCAAGATAGGGATGTCAGTAGGGTTGATTTCTTCTGAGGCCTCCCTCATTGGCTTGTAGATGGTCATCTTCACTTCCCTCTGTTTACATTGTCTTCACTCTGCATATGTCTATGTCTAATCTTCACAAGTCATATTCAGTTAGGGCCCACTGTAGTGACCTCATTTTTATTTCATTACCTTTTTAAAAACCCTATATCCAAACACAAACACTTTCTAAGGTACTGGGAGTTAGGACTTCAACATATGAATTTTGGGGGAATAGAATTTAGCCTGTAAGAGAGCCCTAGAAAGGCAAGAACATGTCTTTAAAATAGTTACATATATTGCTCCACAAAATATATAGACAGCTACAATTATTTATTCATTTATTAAAAACAAACTCAAGAAGAAAGAAAAAAATATACCATTGTGTTTTAGGTGGCTATATTTAATATTCAAATTCTAGAAAGAAGAAAATGAAGCATGCACATAATATTCTTTCAATTTCTGTAGTCACTTGATTAAATCACTGCTCTTAGGTTTCAAAGGAAACTTTTGGGTCCATTTATCATATCTGAGGAATCAAGAAGTACAGGAATTATATAACTCATATGATGTCAAACTGAAGAAAACCTACTCCAGTATGCAAGTCTTCAGAGTGAAATGAGCATGAATTATTCTATTGGAGTGCTGAATATTCACACTTGTTTGATTAATTCAAGTTTATTTAGTCAGGGGAGAAATAGAAAAAAAAATGGCAATTTTCTTGAGAAGAAAGTCCTTATTTTATGGAATTAGTATTTTAGATAACTTTTGGGGTTCTAATTTGAGCTTTAACTTCCTTCTTTATTTGCATGATTGTACTTGCGACACTGCTAAGCAGTGCCACAATGTGCAATCGTCTAGTTGATACAGGAAAATAACTCCATGTGGATTTTTTTTGTCTGGATTGCTATATTTTAAGGTTGTGATTAAGTATGGAGTCCATTTATTTTTCTACTTTGTATCTGATTTTTGTTTTGTTTAAAAAGTCACAATATATCAAATGATACTTAACAAATGTTGAGTCAATTGCAAAAATGATGAATTGCCTATGGCCCACTTACAGAAATTGAAATGACAAGGAATCAGTAAAGACAAGATATGTTGTAAGGCATATAATTTCCCTAAAAGCTAAGTGACCAATGAGTAGGAAAACTCACACATACCCCAAAGGAGGTTAGACAATTAACAAGACTGGGAAAAATTCTAAGAAGCATTGTATCTTCCCAATGTAAAATAATTTTCATTCATTAATTAAGATCCATGAACAACCTAGGATGTTTAACTTTATTTATTGCTCTATTGGAAGAGCAAAATTAAATGAAAATCTCCTATATTTGAATGTATTCTCTCAGACATTTCATTTGTCTGACCAGTGAAAATCTCTGTATCTACTTTTTAAAGATTTGTCCCGCCACTTTTTAGACAATTTATGGATCTTTAAAGTCACAAGAAAGAGGAAAAATTTCAACTAATTGTTACATAATTGCTTCCTTCAATATTAAAAGTGTTTTGGCATTCAACATAGCAAGATACTGTCTTACAGAAATAAATAAAACTTTAAAAAATTAAGAAAAATAAAAAAGATAAGACATTACTTATTTGTATATTTCAAAGAAGAGATTTTAGAATTTGCTCTAAATTGTTTACTGACTGTTCTCCATGGCAGTTGATCCAGTAATATTGTGAACTACTAAGATGTCATTTTAGGCTTTCGCTAAGAAGACCTTCTCACCTTCTGATGCGCTTGAATGTGTGTTCCCTGCCCAGCCCCTGCCACCTCACCAACCACTTGCAAATGTATATATTAAAATCCTAATCCCCAATGTGACAGTATTTAGAGATGGGGCATTTGGGAGATGATTAGGTCATGGGGGCTCTCTTAGTTTATTTTCTGTGACTTTTATCAGAATACTTGAAACTGGGTGATTTATAAAGAAAAGGAATTCATTTATTCCAGTTACACATGCTAAGAAGTCCAAGGTTGAGAGGCTGCATCAGAACATCTGGTGAGGGCCTTTTTGCTGGTGGGCCCTTTCTACTGAGTCCCAAGGCAGTGAAAGTTATCACATGGCAAGGGGCCTGAGCATGCTAACCTGAAGGTCTCTCTCTTTTTATAAAGCTACCAGTCTCACTCTCATCATTCCTTGTTAATCCATTAACCAAAGAACCCATTAATCCACAAATGGGTTAATCCATACATGAAGGCAAAGCCCTCATGACCCTATCACCTCTTAAAGGCCCTGCCTATTCATAGTGTTACATTGAAAATTGAATTTCAACATGAGTTTTTGGAAGGGATGAATATTCAAACCATAGCTGGGGTAGAGCCCACACACATGGGATTAACACCCTTATGAAAGAGGCCCTAGAGATACCCTTGCTCCTTCCACCATGTGGGGACGCAGCAAGAAAGATCCAGGAAGCTAGCCCTCAACAGAAGCCAAATTTCTATGAGAAATAAATGTCTGTTGTTTACAAGTAAGTATGGGTTACCTTATTATAGTAGCCTGAATAGGCCAAGGCAGTTAAAATAAATATAATTCCTCTACCACATACTCTAGTGTGCATGTACATACATTCCTCCCCCCAACCCCTGTAAAATTGGTTGAAGTTATGGAACTGGTTATTGGGGAAGCTATTGGATGGGTTTTTCTTTTGAAAATTTTCAGTACTTTCTGAGACCTTCACCTTAATTGATTAATGTATTTAAAAGTTATAATTAATCTAATTAGCACAGCTAATTAGACTGTAATCCTTTCTTGCCTTATCTCTGTGTGTTCTTGAACAGTGTTGAAAATGCAAATACAGATTAGGCAGTATTTATTACAAATATTACAGTTGTGGTTTCTTGTATGTATATGCATGTATTTTTGTGTGAGAAATAGACAAAGTAAGAGAATAAATCACATAGCTATTAAAAGAGTTTGAATGTTCAGGGGCAGGAGTAATTCCTTTATCATTTATTAATACATCTTTTATTTATCAATTTATTCATTCATTCTTTATTTTCTCTATTTATTTAACCATTAATTCATGAAAAACATATTTATGTTATGTTTATTTTTTGTCAGACTAAGTGCAGGTGACATAATGTTGAATGAGACAAGAATTTCATGAAGTTTCCATTCTAATGGGGGAAAGAAATGATAAATACTGTATTTTTTAGAAGCTTATCAGAGAGTATAATAAATGCTCTGTGGGAAATAAAGGGTGAGGACATAGAGAATATTTATAGAATACATCTAAAGATAGAATTGCAGAGAAGATCTCTCTAGCTAGAGTGTTATATGACTGGTTGTTAATAAGTCAGTCATACAAGATGCTACCAGGAGAACATTCCAAGTAGAGAAGATAGTAAGTCAAAGTAAAGATTTTAGCAAATAACCTGACTTCTAGAAACACAGAAAGTATCTGTGTACAAATGACATGAATAAGAGGAAGGTGTGTGGTAAGAAATAGTATTTCTGACTTTCTCTTTGGGTTTGTGTAATCTGATATTAGTGGATATGGGAAACATCAGAAAATTAGGTGCTCAAAATACAACTTTTTGATAATTGTTAGTAAAACAAGATGGATAGGAGTAGAAAAGGCTGGAAAGGTGAATCTGAACAAAGTCTACATAAAATACTAAAGGAAGGGAAATCGGGGAGAAATCACTGGAGGCATGCTCAAATTTTATAAGTTAGATTGGAATTGGGGCTGAGGAGCCACAGGTCACAAGGAAGGCAAAAGAATGTTTCATTATTGCTTTAAACAGAACTAAAATATTTGAGACTTTATGTTCTGCACAGTAGATGTTGCTTTAGTGGGTGTTCAGGATAAAAGTCAAGGAGAGAGCCAAATAAGTAGTTTATAGCCAAGATTTCATTTTCTTTCTAGTTTCATATCAATTGATATGAAACAATTGATGAAGTTTCATACCAAATGAAAATTGAAATCTATTAAATAGCAGTTCCTAAGAGCCTGGAGAAGAGCATGAAGGAAAAATTTTCCTCTACTGAGGAAAGCAGAGCCAGACTTAATAGGCTCTTTACCTCAAGAGCAGAGCTCCTCACGGTTGGTGAAACACAGGCCTTATCTGAACTGAAACCCTAGTTAATCAAAAGATTTTCTCTTACTCAAAACCATAACCTTTTCTGGATAATAAAGATAAATATTTTCCAAAGGTATAATTGCTATTAAAACTGAATTTTAATATCTCAAAGGGATCTTAAGTTATCTTTAGTTCAAATGTAAGACTATCCAATAGTTACTGCAGGTCTGAATTGCTAATTCAGAAACCTTCCCAGATTTGAAGATGCACTAGAACCTTTAGCAACATCCTTGGTCTTTGATTAAGTTGCCCAAAACAATGATTTTGTTTTGCCTTTTTTTTTCTGACAGAATTTCAGGTCAGCGTAAATTTAGTGGGGGATAACTATGAACTAAAGAAGAATCACTGGAGGTACTAGCCTAAAAATATTTACTGAAACTCTAAAAAGATCTTAAACCACACTGAAATCTAGGCACTTCTAGAGAGGCACTATTATCAGGATCATGGCAAAATCTAGAAAAGTGAAGTAACATGGCCTGCTGTTTTGTTTTATTCTGTTCAGATTTCATGTCCTAGAGATTGGCAAGCAACTTAGTGGTGTTTTAATTTAACCTTTGTAAAATCAGAAAAAATACTCTGATAACTTATATTTTTAAAGCTCCAAATGTCAGCTAGAAAAGAATGATGCTTATTTCCCTCTTATTAACATATAGGCATGCTATATTAAAACAAAATCTATAATACCTCTAATATTGAAATCTGTCATATAATGGAACAGAATAATTGCTGTTATGTTTAATAATAAAGCATCTGTATAATCATTTTCATTGTAATAGCCATTAAGTAATTTTATTTTCTTGATGAAAAATACACTTGCATAGAATAATGTGTTAGGTTTAAAAAACTAGACAGGGTTCTTTCCTTATAATACAAAGGTCACAGACAGCTTATGCATATGATTACGTACAAAAGTAACAAATTCTTTTTTATTTACTAGAAGGAATTAACCATTTTAAAACAGATAGATCAAGCAAAGGCTGAATTGAGCAGGAAATGGACTAAGGACTCTCACACATCTTCGGCTCAGATTCCCAAAAGGGATGGTTTCCACATAAAAGTGAGTTTTCATAGACTTACAGCTGGGGAAGCAAATGCTTATAGCTGGAGAAGTTGAGCTACAAAGACCCCTGGATAGAAGAGTAAAAATAGATAACACTAATCAACAAATATATGCATCACACTTTGATAAATACCTCCCCCCAAATTGCTTCAAAGTAGCCCATTTTATAGATAAAGAGTTTCGGCAATGCATCAGGCAACATTGCGGAGTCAGAATTGGAACTGATGCAGTCTGACTACAGAACCCAAACACTTAATATCTACTCTAAGGAAAAATAAATAAATTCTTGAGCAAGTGAGCTATGCTTTGATATAGGGATAGAGTGGACCAGATTTCCAAGTATGATTTACATGTATAATAATCACTATATGTCATTTACATTGGTTTAGGACATAGAACATTGTTGAAGAGTATCTCTCCAGGAATTTTCAACATGCCTTGACAGAAAATAAGGGGGGCAGGGCATCTATACCGACAGGATATGTGGGTTGGTGAATTGAACAAATTATCACAATTCAGACATCTTAGGTTTGCATCCTGAATTTTCTGTATACCAAAACCCATATGAGAGTTATGAAAATATGCTAATATTAGTCTGTTTTCATGCTGATAATAAAGACATATCTGAGACTGGGTAACTTATGAAGGAAAGAGGTTTAATGGACTCACAGTTCCACATGGCAGGGGAGGCCTCACAATCTGGCAGAAAGCAAGGAGGAGCAAGTCACGTCTTACGTGGATGGCAGCAGGCAAAGAGAGAACTTGTGCAGGGAAACTCCCCCTTATAAAACCATCAGATCTCATGAGACTTATTCCCTGTCATGAGAACAGCATGGGAAAGACCTGCCCTTATTATTCAATTACCTCCCACTGGGTGCCTCTCATAACATGTGGGATTGTGGGAGCTACAATTCAAGATGAGATTTGGTTGGGTACACAGCCAAACCATATCAATACCCTACAGCCCTTCAACTATAGAGAGAATAATTCACCAAGGATCCCAGGCAGGGCCAACTAAATAATTTGTAGGGACTTAAATGAAAATATGATGCCCCTTGTTCAAAAGGCAGAAAAAGTGTCAATAAAGGTAATAAAATCTACCTTTTTTTTCTTCTGCAGTCCCTGTCTTGATTTTTTCATGATCTTTGAAGAAATTGATACTTAATATTGCTCTAAGTCAAGGAAAATTAAAATCTACAATTACTATTGAATTTCACCATTCATCTTTATGCTGTGCAATGCCTGTTTTAAATGCAAATATAAGAGCATTTAACTTTTGTGCAAGATCACTTATATTCATTCATATTTTGTAACTTGTACATATATATGTATTTTAATCTTAACAGAAAAATGCAAACTACACAAACGTAACTCAAGGGTTTTTATTTCACTCTTGATACACATGCATCCTACTAACATTTTCTGCCTTCAGTTTATAGATGAGTAAGGAAGGACTAAAAGAAAAAGGAACTATGAGCTGCCCTACCTTCCTATCTCTACATTATCATTTTCAGCATAAGTCATGGATTAATATAAAGTAGAAACAAAAATTATGATATGATTCCTTGGTTATTCATGTTTCTTAGGATGCCTTCCCTTATTTCTCAGTTTGAAGCAAATTCTGATTAGTGACATCTTGGCCACTGTCAGTGCTTCTGCTTGCTCAGTTGTATATATAATACAATTATTTTGCACTGGTTTGAGTCTTACTTGAACTTCCTTATATTGTGGGCCTACCAAGATTTTTTGCTCTTGGGACATCATGAACCCCATATGTGAATGGGGCAGCAAGGAATGGCAGACCTACATATTGCAAATGCTCCTGTTTCTGTACACTCTCCATTGTTCCATTGGACTTCACTTGTGAAATACAAGTTCAAAGATAAAATAACAAAGAATCTCAAGATTAAAGCAGAGCACTAAAAGAAGTGTGAGGTCCTCTGTAACTGCACAAGCCACATGCCTATAAAGCTGTCATTGGCCCCAGGAACAGATTCTGAAATATTTCCCCATGTTGAGGTCAAGGGCATGTTTACCAGAGGATGCTCCCAGATAGGGATTGGGTGTGGCAGGGCTACAAACACAAGCTCATTAGTGAGAGATACGGGAGTCTATTGACAGCTGACACTGGCTTATGGCCTCCCAAATGGCCTTTCTAAACTTTTCTTCAACTGACCAATGGGCAAGATATTTTTTATTAAACATGTCATTCTTTCTCCTTTTCCTAGGGTCACATATCATGGTCTGATGTTTGTTCCAGTCATTCTCACTTCTTGGCCATTTTTTTTTTCATAGAGATTAATGCAAATGGTACCAAGTGGTCTAAAAAATGGATAGTAAGATGGCGATGTGGAACTGGGTCACCTACTAACTAGCAATTGAAAAAAAATGGGATCCTGATTAGTAGATGGGGCATGAAGGAATGGCATGCTGAATTGATAAAAATTTCCCATTGATTTCCCAGTGGAGAATGCTGTGACAAGTATGACAATGCATTTGAAAAATATGGAGGAAACAACTCCTACAAAGGCAACAAAGTTGGCTGGTTACTAAACTAAATTTTATTGACAACTGGCAGAAGGATAATGAAGGACTCAGTGCTGTTAGCTAGAAGTCAATGGTTAATTGCAAAAGCCAGAAAGTCTTTATGGCATCTTACAAATAGGCCTTTACCACCTACAGTGAAAGAGTGGATAACGCTGGGCTTTAGGCGGAAAATCTAATTGTGAGAGTCATAGGGCTCTAAGACATTAGAATGCTCAGCCAAGGCAGGATTGTTGTAGAAAATATTCCTCCACTAGGACTCTGGTTAGCATGTACTTGGAAGAACCAGGAAAATACTACTGGAATTAAATTTTGAGTATGCCTAATCAAAGAACAGGTTTGTAAGTCTGGCTGAATAAGAATTATTGGCTTGAAGGCACTCTAGTGGGAATCAATATTTAATGTCCAAGCAAGAATCTTGGGGGATGGAGCAGATTAACCACTGGGTTAGTTCTTAGAAGCTTGGAATAAACAGTGCCTCACACTCAGTGAAATAGAAATGCCTGAGTTTCCCTGGGTGATGGTACAGGAGGGCTAAAAAAGGCAGAGTAAAGCTGGCATGTTGGAATGGGTTTATTATGCAAGGTCAGAAGATACATCAGAGAATAATGTTTCACAAGAAGGCTCAAGGAACACATGATTCACCAAGGCCACCAGCAATGTGCTGGTGTGAAGAACACTAACACTACTAAGAAGTATGATGGTGCTTCTCCTCTATATATCAAGACTGATGTGGTCCCAGAACTGAGCTCATTATTCATGGAGTTGGAGAATGAATAACTGATGTAAGAATGACCATATGGCAGCATTTAACTTCTAGAAGCTTAGAGGCCCACAATTAATGTAATGACTGGTAACCAAGAAGGCTTGACCAGCTGGGAGTTGTGAAATGTTAATAGAAAATAAACTAACAAAAGAAGCCATAAACGTAGGAGCAAAAATTAAACAGTGGTTGCTTCAATAAAAAGTCATGATCCTCTCTCAAGTGTCCAGACCCTAGGCCATTTTTATATCTAGAAAACTTCGGGGAAAAAGCACTTTGCAACATCACTGCAAGTGTATCTCTAATTATATCCCTAATTTTTCTCAAAGGAATTTTCAGCCATTTATATATATGAACTCAAACTGGGAAAATGAGTCTAAACTCAGACACTTTTAGGACTATGGGACGCAGGTTCAGAGTTGGCATTGAAATCTATACACCCAACCATCATCATGGTTCCTGTGTTGGCGTAGATGTATATAAGGTCCAGATAGTAAATGAAAACCTGGCTCATAATGGGTCCACTGGGTCCTAGATCCATCTAGTCATCATCTCTCTAATCCCCAAATGCGTAATTAAAATCAGTATATTTGGCAATTGGATTAACTGTTTCATTCATGGTCTATAGAGGAAGAACTATCATTAGATGAGGAAGACCAAATGGAAACTTCTGAAACTGCCTTTCTGGGACAACATGGTAAATACAAATCCCTATGAAATCTCAGTGGGATGGCAGGGATCAATGCCATGAATGAAGACCTAAACCATGAAGGGCAGTGGTCTCTATAATATCTTTGTTTAATTAGCCAGTCTGACCCCTTTGGAATTTGGCAGACTCTGGAGAATGATTGCAGACTACCATGGACTTACCCAAAGAGTACACCCTGTCACAGCTGCTAGGTCAGATGTGGTATTTCTCCTTGAATAGATTAATAATACTTTGGGTACAGATTATGCCACCACTGATTTGGTGTACGTTATTTTCTCTTCCAATTAAAAGAGGATCCCAAACAGTTTGTATTCACATGAAACAAACAGCAATATTTAGTGACAGTGTTATCTCAGGGCCTTGTTAACTCTCTGGCCCTCTGTCGCAACATAGTTCAAAGAGATCTGGACTGCATAAACACTCTACCAAAAATGGTACTGATCTATTACATTAATGATATCATGCTGATTGGACACAATGAGCAAGAAGTGACTAGTAAACTGGAAGCATTGGTAAAACACAGGTATTCCAAAGCGTGAAAGTTAAATCCTATGAAAATTTAAGGAATGGTCACATCAGTGAGATCTATTAGTTCAGTGGCCAAGAGTATGCTTGAATATTCTCTCCAAAGTAAGACACCTTTCTGCATTTTGCATCTACTACCACCATGAAAGAGGCTGTCTATGGTGCCTGGCATACTCTTTGGATGCTGGAGGCACATATAGCAAGTGATACAGAGGCTACCCACTTAAATAGAACCTGGAGCGGGAAAGGCTACCACAGTAATTTTAGGCTGTAGTGCAAGCTGCCTTGTCATCTAGCCTAAGCAATTCATCAAGTGCTGTGATGTTACAAGTGCTACTGGTGGGAAAAGATGCAGCGTGGAGCGTGTGGCAAGACCCAGTGAGAGAGTCACAGAGTAGTCCCTAGGATTCTGGAGCAAAAGTATGCCATTCAAAGCAAATAATTATGTGCCCTCTCAGAAGGAGCACTTGGCTTTGCTGAGCCCTAATGGAGATGGCTTAATCCTGGGCAGAAAGTGACCATGCATCTATAACTTTCTATTATGATCTGTATTCTTTTGGGCTTACTATGTCATAAAATTGGGTGGGGACAACATCTGTTTGTCATAAGATGGACATAGTACATTTAAGATTGAGTCTAAGCAGGACCAGAGGGCATTAGGAGATTTTCATATCAAACATTGCCAGTTTTCTTCCTCTGACTTGCACCTATATCAATATGGGAGATCCTGTATGACCAACTCTAAAGGAAGGGAAAAAGCCTGCATTTGATTTATGGATGGGTCAGTGAGTTCCTGGATGCAAGCCAGAACTAGATGTTGGCTGCAGTGGAGCCACTTTCAGGGGTGATCCTGAAAGGCAGTGGGGAGAAAAAAATTCATCCCAATGAGTAGTGCCAAGAGGACTGCACCAAGTTATGTACTTTGTGTCAAAGACAAGTGCCTTGTGATATTTAATTTTAAAGTGTTAACTTGACTGGGTTAGGGCATGCCCAGATGGGTGATTAAATATTATTTCTGGCATGTCTGTGAGATTACTTCCATAAGAGATTAACATTTGAATTTAGGGACAGTAAAAAGATTGCCCTTACCAATGCGGGTAGCTATCATCAAATTTGCTGAGGACTGAAATAGAACAGAAAGGTGAAGTAAGGGAAAATTTGTTCTAGGCTTGAGCTGGGACTTCCATCTTGCCCTGTTTTTGGACATTGGTGTTCTTGGGCCTTCCAACTATGACTGAGACTTACACTGATTGCTTCCCAGGCCTTTGGGTTTGGAGTGGAGCTACATTATCGGCCTTCCTGGTTCTCTAGCTTATAAATGACAGACTGTGGGACTCCTTAGCCTCCATTATCATGTGAGCCAACCCTTTGTAATATGTCTCCTCCTGTTTATCCCTATATCTATCTATTATCTATCTATCTGTCTATCTATCTATCTATCTATCTATCTATCTATCTATCTGCCTATCTATCTATCTCTTATTGGTTTTGTTTCTCTGAGGAACCCTAATACATATATATGATAAAAACATATATAGGTTATTGGGCAGTGATCAATGGCCTTGCCTTCTGCTCAGTAGCCTAGAAGTTAAAAAGGCTAGAATATCAGATATAAGCAGGTCTATTATGTGGATGGAGTTGTAGAAGTGGGCACAACATGTGAAAGCTGTTTATATTACATATCATTGACCACAATAAAATATCTACCATGGTAGATGCATTGCAAAATGGACACAGCCACTTTTTTCATTGAATACTCTAGAATCTGCATGATGAACACAGAGATAGAGTGGCAGTAGTGGCATAGACTAAGATATTAAGCATTTCCTCCCACTTATGAAGGTTAATCTAGCTATTGATGCCTTGAAATGTTAGTAATAAAAAACATTTAGCTTCCAATATCACACTATTCACTATTCCTCAAAGAGACCAACTCACCATTTAGTAGAACTGACCATGTGGAATGCCTCTTCTTCTAGAAGGGACAGGAATTTATACTCACAGAGTTACCTTTTCCAGGTATGAATTTACTTCACTTGTTTGTATAATCTCTTCATCACTGTCTAATAGTGTATGTAATGCCTAATTGATACAGGTTTGAAATCCCACAAGTGTTCACACTGAAGGAGATTGAGAGTGAGACATTACCTCAGGATTTACTGCAGGTATCACATATTACACTTCCTGGAAACAATCAGCCTTAAGAATGCGGGCATGGCCTTCTAAAGACGCAGCTCACTTCTGAAGTGCCATCCCAGAGAAAAGGTTCTGAAATCATGGGATGGCATTGTAGAGGATGCAGTGTATTTATTAAATCAGAAGCAACTATGGTTCTTTGAGCCTTAAAAAAGGCAGACTCTATGGATATAGAAACCAAGGGTTAGAAGCAGGAGAGGCCCTATTTACCATTATTACAGTCATTTACCATCATTCTGAGTGAAGATTTTTTGCTTTTTGCTTCCTTTTTGCTTCCCTTCTCCACTACTCAGGTTTTTACTTAGATGAAGGTCCTAGTCTCAAAAAAAAAAAAAAAAAAAAAAAAAAAGTTGGGGGGGCACTCTCAAGGCAGAGGACAAAGCAAGGATCCAAATGAACCACAGTATACCTTGGACTCCTTGTGCTTCCGAGACAAGCAAGTAAACAGAAAAGAAATTATACTAGTAAGGGTAATTTATGCTTATCAGCAGGAGGAGGTAAGACTATTAAAGGGAGCAGGGTGGAAACTGTGTAGAGCCCAGGTGACACACTGGGGCAACTTCTGATACTCCTTTGCCCCACTGTAACTGTAAACTACAGTTTGCAGCAACTCAAAATTGAGAAATATATGATTATCAAGGGTTCATACCTTTTAGCTATCATCTACCAAGGTGAAAGGAATTTAGAATGGATAATGGAGGAGGAAAAGGACAAGTACCAGCTGTGGCCCTGGAATCAACTGAGAGACACGGATTATATCGATAACCTCCCACTTGGGAATTTCAACTTACAAATACAAGCTGATTCGAATATATAGAAGAGTTGTTCCGTGAAGCTTTATAGAGAAGATCTTCCCAGAGAAGTAGATCTGGGAGGTGCAAGGCGTGAACTCTTGCAGTGTAGAGGTGTATGCAAACTTTTTGTTAAAGGGCTAGAGTATAAGCTTGTGGGACATATAGGTTCTTTTGTAACTACTTAACTCTGCTGTCGTAGTGTACAAGTAGACATAGATAATACATAAATGAATAGGTGTGCCTGCGTCCAATAAAATTTTATTTACAGAAACAGAAATTCTGCCCACTGGTTACAGTTTGCCAATTTCTTGTTGCCAGTTTCTTGTCTGCAGAATGCCCCTCTTAGACCTTCGACCACAGGGGACTTAATTGACCAAGAACCCAGCTGCTGTGCTCTGAAACCCATTTCCATGTTTTGGCAAAGGGCAGATTTCCTATGGCTGTTCCCAGACGGTGACAAAACATAGCAGGGATACATAATAAGACCATTAGTTCTTGGGGGTCATAGGACTCATCTGGCAGCTGATTTTGGCTTGAGGGCTCTCTGGTAACCTTACCAACACTTCCATGGACCTCATAGCAATCTAGGATGGCTGTACCCAACATTTTTTCCCTTTCTCCTGTACTAAGGGTCAGAATGGTTACTGGGTCTCATTGCTTTCTCAGACTAATAGACACCCTCCCCATTTTCTCTCACATGTAAAATGTTTGCACATATACTTCTTTCTTAGGATATGCTTCTTTGAGTGCCTGGACTAATACAACTGAAACTCTGATCTTCTGTGACTATTTACAAAGGAATGGGAAGATCCCACTCAACCTCAACTCTACAGGAGCAGGATGCTCTTCTCTTATTGCTACTATCTAGAGTCCTCAGTTTAGGGCTGGATTGTGTGAAATTTGTTTCCACTTTCAATAGGGTTGACCATCATGTTCAGTGGTTAGGATGAGAAGGATATCTTAAATAAGATATAACTTTCTATATTGATATTTCAACTACCTGGTTGAGCTGCTTCTCTTATTCCTTGGCAAAGACTGCAGAAAGATTGTACAGGAAAGGCATTCAGGGCAGAAAATTAATTCCTAGTTAAAAAGGGCCAACACTGCCACAAGCAAACAATTTTTTTTTCTTTTTTCTTTCTTTCTTTCATGATAACCCTTTGACTACAGATCACGCAGGCTTTCTAAAGAAGCAGCTGCTCAGATAATAACCTTTGGCCATGATGCAGCCAATTAATTACTGTGCCATCCCATAAAAGGCCCTGCAGAGCCATGTTGTCTTTTGCATATTAGTGTCTCAAAATTATGGTAATATTCCAATAAGCTAACCTCAAATACAAATTTACAAATCACCATTTTCTCCTGTCTTGCCTCCAAAGTTCAATTATCTATAAAGCATTTGATATATGTAGATGAATGAGGCTATGGACTTGCCAAACATATTTGTGATTGCATGACATGTTAAAGTCAGCACTCTGTTGGTTCACAGAAGCAAGAACTGATAAAGTGGTTATACACACACAGACACATGTGCAAACATCGAGTCTTCATGTAAACCTTTGGTAAATGGTATGATGACATTATGTATTAACATGGAAGTATGAGACATCCAGAATCCATATGACTGGCCTGAAGATTTTTTTAATTCTACCATCCATACCCAAAACTCAAGTTTAAACTTGTTTCTATCATTGTGATTTTGCTTCTTTATATGATATTTTAATAACATTGCATAATTTAGGACTTAGAAATGAGCAGATACTATAGGGGAGATCTTTACAAACTTTAATGTAAGCAGAAATCACCTCACCGAATGCATATTTTTATATTCAGTAGGTCTGAAGTGAGGGCTAGGATCCTGTGTTTCTAACCTAGCTGACAGGTGCTGTAGATACTGCTATTCTGTGAACCACACTTTGAGTAGCAAGACTGCAAGAACTGTTTTATTTGTGCCTTTGTCTCTCCAATTTCTGCCAGTGATTGGTTAGAGACAATCATGACAGAATTCTTACTAATGAGATTTGATGGAGAACTGTAGAGCAGTGGTCTCCAAGATTTTTGGTACCAGGGACAGGTTTTATGGGAACACAATTTTTCCATGAACCGGGGGTGAGGGAATGGCTTCAGAATAATTTAAGTGCATGACATTTGTTGTGCATTTTATTTCTATTATTATTACATAGTAATATGTAATGAAATAATTATATGATTTACCATAATGTGGAATCATTGGGAACCCAGAGCTTGTTTTCCTGAAACTAGATGGTCCCATCTTGGGGTGATGGGAGACAGTGACAGATCATCAGGCATTAGATTCTCATAAGGAGTGTATAACCTAGATCCCTCACATGGGCAGTTCATAGTAGGGTTTGTGCTCCTGTGAGAATCTAATGCCACTGTTGACTGATACTGGTCCATGGCCCTGGGGTTGGGGGCCTCTGTGCTAGAGGGCTCCTGGGAAAGTGATTCTCACACCTAAAAAGAAGACACTACAAGGTAAAATCTCATCTGTTTTTGTATGCTCTTATTTCTGGATTTGATGACTGAAATTATTGCCAGTGTCTTGCAACAATCCTGTGGATGAAGCCAGCACAGGGAAAAGGTCAAAACCAAGATAAAAGCAGAAAACCTAAACAATATGGCTGCCGTCATCCTGTCTTTGGATTTCCTATTTGAGATAATTGCTTTATTGTTTAAGACAATTTAAGCCATATTTTGAAAGTTACCTCGACTACAGACAGAAATTTAGAAATCGCCTTAGCTCCACCCTGTGTTATCCGTACCTAGGTTTATGTCCTTGGACATGGTTTGGTTTTCTCATTTATAAAATGGGTGTGATAATACTATTGACCAGACCACCATGTAGGATTGTTGTGATTTTTAGATTGGATTTTTGTGTTAATCGTTTAGTGTGTGGAATATACTGCATGTTCCATAAACAAACCAAAGAAAAAAAGATTGTCCAGAATCAAATTGTGTACTTCTAGTTTTGGGAAACTCACTAACTCATGTGACAGCCTACTGTTATGCACTCTCCATTGTTAAAAAATGATTTTTTGTTGAGCTAAAAGATTTATTTTCCTCTTTCTTTCAGTCTTTAATCCTAGCTCTGACCTCTGAGGCACAGGAAATAAGTATAACCCTCTTGTCCATGGCAATTCTGACAGGATTTACAAATAGTTTTCATGATCTACTGCTAAATCTTCTCTTTCCTGGGTAAACCACCTCAGGTATTTCAAATGTTTCTCTCATGTCATGGTTCCTATTATTTTCTATTCTGGTCCTTTATGTTCCTTCTTTGTTTTAGATAAAGACTACATACTTAATGGTACTTTTTTTTCTAACCAGAACTGTAGCTCACAGTTCTGTTTCTAAGACTAAAATTCATGCATTGCTTATATACAATTATCTACTTAATTGATTTAAATTGTCCAGTGTCGTGTTTCCACATCCTCTTTTTCTATTAGTTCTTGAGTGGGCTGCCTTAAATTGGGTATGCTCTGAGGGCAAACAACATCTACCATAGAAGTGTATATTTCTGGTTTGCCCCTGATAAATCTTTCTGGTTTGCCCCTGCACTCTTACTGTAATTATTAACTCTTATTTTTACTCTTAAAAGTGTCTTTATTTAGAGGATAAAGGATGTCATCACCCTACTTCTAAGCTGTAAATAGATTTTTAATAATAGTTCTTGATTGATCCTTCAAAAGCTTTTCACTTTTAGTAATGACTAGAAGTTCTCATTTCTAGAGGATTTACCATTTATAAAGCAAATAATGTGGTTTGTCAACTCTAATATTTTCTAAGTAAATCTTGTATTTTACCAAGTCAGTTTCCAGACTCCTTATAATCTCTTTACCTTTCAGCAATCTCAGTTTGGTGTTTGTTTGTTTGTTTGTTTTCAATTTGGCTCAATAGTTAGTAAATGGAATGCCAATTGATCCTCATACCCATTTATATAATATACTATCTTGAGACTACTTCAGAAATACAAAGATAAATAAGAAAATCTTCCATTCACCCAGGAAATGGTTATGGCAGACCAGAAAAGGCAAAACAAAATCTGACGAATAATAAAGGATATTAGTCTAGAAGGAAAGTCTCCTTTACCTGTGTTGTTAAATAAACCATGAAGAAGGCACCCTTTATTTAGGGGAAGTATTCCACTTAATGTACTTGGGAGATCACTGAGGTGGCATTTATGTCTAAGTTAGAACTTGAGTTTCCAGAAAACTTTCCAACAGGCTGAAACTGTCAACTCTATGTAAATGAAAAGTGTCAAGTTGAATTTCATTGTGAGTGGTGCAGAAGGGTTAGTGTGCAGTGTAAATGAGACAGTACAGTCTCCTTAACAGACATCTGATTTTTGCTTCTAATGAACAAATCACCACAGTACTATGTCAGAATGAGACTTTGACTTTTGAAGAGGATAGAAGATTGTGATTCAAGTAGGTATTTTGCCTAAGAAATAAATATACAGTAAATGGGAAATGTTGCACCATTCTTCTCAGCAAAAGATCCACTTTTTTTCCCCCTTATTCTTACCCAGTATCCAAAATAGTGGAATAGAATCCTGTTTTTTATTTTGAGACAGGCAACAGAATGGAAATGGAGATATGAGAATCAAATTCTCATTAGTAATTTGAACACATATTGAATTGTGTTCTTATGTAATAGAGCTAACACACTGATTCTGATGTTTTATGGTTAACAAAAAAATTATCAAGAAAATCAAACTGGTTAGTTTATTTTATATTTTAAATTTGTTTTTAAAAATATGATCATAACAATGTTTTTGGGTTTTTTTGTCTTTCTTTCGCATTGTTTTTAATAAGTGACTGAATTCTAAAACTTGGGCAGAATATCAGATCTATTTTACTTTTATATTTTAGAAAAATGTTTATATTACATAGTAAAGCTTTCAGAATTCCCCTCAATTGCTGAATTTGATTTTAAGCCCTTGTTCTGCTTGCCACTGTGATAATTCTTCTGAAATGCATAAACTTTTGTCAGATATTTATGAGAATTTGCGTGGAAATTAAGCATTACCCTGTCTCTGGGTAAACTCTCCAATCCCTGAAGTTTAAACTGACTATGATTCAACAGAGCAGGACGGCAACATCTGCACACTCAAAATGATCAGACAAGCTACATCAGTAAAAAAGACCGTATAGTTGTCAACAGCCTTAAGGTAGTGTTACTCTCTGAATGCAATGAAAACACAAACTCCAGGGTTTCAAGAAAACATTTCAAATTTTTGTAGATTTTTCATGGTACTATGTCTAATTTATTTTATTATTTTTTTAAATTAGTAAAAGATAGGCCTGAGATATTGCCATCCCAGGCTGTAGTATGGGAAAGATGTGAAAGTGAGTTTTATCTAGGAGGGCAATCTCCAGTGACTGGCCTGGCTAGGGATTTGTTTGGCCAGGGCTCCAGGAAGCAATGAGGTACCCCTATCAATGGGCAGAGCATGGCAATAGGGTTCTAGGGCGGGCAATAAAACCAGAGCGTCAGAGGCTATATTTGGTTTAGAAGAATGTGTTTGGAGTTAGAACTAAGTTATGCCAAATTACTTATCTTACCTCTTTGAGCAATCATTCTCTCATCTGACAAAATGCTGATAATAGAATCTCCTCTATAAGGATTAATTGAATTATGTATGTAAAGCTCTAGGATTTTACCTAGCTCAATGCTTAATAAATGGCAATTCCCTTCTGCCCCCAAGGAAGGATATTGGTAAGGGACATGCAGATCCAGTCATCAGAGATGAACGAATTAATCTAAAAATCCAAGTCGTTAGAATCTTTGCATGAAATACTGCCAAGGCTAGCTGCATAATTTGGGGGACCAGTACAAAATGTGAATAACTTTATCAAAGATTATTTAGAATTTCAAGACAGTTGTAGTAGAGCCAAATAAAGAACAGTGCCCTTCTGTAGGGTCCTGTGCAACATGCAGGTCATACACCCCTGAAGTCTGCCTTGATTACTGCAATTATTTCCTGTTTTCCTTGCATTCATCTTGTTCCTCTATAATCCATTCTTCCCACATCAGATGAGGTGACCTTTTAAATACATAAACTTCATCTTGTTATTGCATCCCTTAGTCTTAAACCAAATGACAGTATAAGACAGAGAGAGAAGGCACAAAGCACAGGGCTTAAGTGTGTGGACTCTGAAGCTAGAGGTTCCTGTCTTTGTTTTGCTGTTTGGATTCTATCTTTGGTTTTTAAAGGTTATAAACTCAGTAGGCTGTGCTATAAAATGGATCTGTTAATAAATATCTACCCATATGGAGTTGTTGTAAGGACTAAATAAAATAGCTCATATAGAGCACTTGAAATACTGTTTGGTACATAGAATCACTTGATATTATTATTGATATCAAAATATTAGACTATTATGTCAAGTAGGACAGTGTTAACATGGCCCACAAGCTTTCCATCATCTGCCTGTGTCCAGTTCTCCAAGCTCACCTCCTGCTGCTCCTCTCTCATTACCCACCAACAAACTAGTATTTTGGATTTTGTGTTCTAGTTTCTCAGGATCAACAAATGTTTTACACTGCCAAATCTTTGTAATTCTCTCCACAGGGGATGTTTTTATCAGGTGTATCTTCTAGTTTCAACTCAAATATCCTTTTCTCAAAAAGACTTCCATGGATCCCTCATTGAAATTACCTCCATCTGTGATTATCTAGCACATTACCATAATCTTCTAATTTGTGTCACATTTTATAATTTGAATTTATATTTAATTGTATGCTTATTTAATGTCCACCTTTGCATGAGTGTAGGAAACCATGCATGATTGGTTTAATACCTTATCTCAAGTACCCAACAGAGTGCTTGGCCATGGAAAGTGATCAATAGGTATTATTGAATAAAGGAATGAATAATCAATAACAGATATTTAGAAAGCAGGACCTTTTGGATACACTAGGTATTTGGGTGAGAGGCAGCAGTTGAAACTAACATAAAATATTAGAAAGTCTAACAGAGAAGATACTAACAGGGCAGTCAATTACTTAAATAATTTGCCTTGGTGATAATAAAATAGTAGTTTTTGAGTCCTTGTTACGTGTTAGGTATTTGACTAAATATTTAATATATCATCTCCTTTAATTTTTCAAAATTTCTAAAAATTAGATACTATTGTTAGCCTCCTTTGGCACAGCTTGGATGTGGTAAAACTGACATTTTAACTTATCTATTTGACTTCTAAGGTAAGCTGCTCTTGGGAGCTGAAGTACACATTTGCTATTAATTTTTACCTAATTTTGAATGCTGTCTCATTTAGGCTATTATCCCCTTGATTGAAATATACCAATTTAAAAAAATTATTGAAATGTAGTTTAACGCAACAAAATTGGCCTAATTTAAGTGTACAGCTCAAAGATTTCTGATAAATGGACAGAATTATATAATCACCACCATTATTATATAAAAACATTTCCAACACCAGTCAAAGTTCCTTTTTGTCCTTCGGCAGTTTATCCCTTTTCCCATTCCTTATCCCCGGCAACTACTGTTCTACTTCCTATCACTCTAGTTTTCCTTTCCCCCAATGTGGTGTAAATTGAATGATACGGTATAAACTCTTTTGTGTCTAACATTATTCACTTAAGGAAATGTTTTGGATCCATCTGCATGAAGGTAAAACCATGGCTAATTCCTTTTTACTATCAAGTAGTACTTGCATGTCACATTTTTGTTATCTGTTTATCAGTTGATAGATAACTTGAGTTGATTCTAGTTTGGTGCTAATATGAATAAAGTTGCATGAACATTTGTTTTCAGGCCTTAACGTGAACATGCATCCATTAGATTTTAGACAGTGAGGTATTTGAAAATGGACACAAACTCAGCCTTTAATGAGATGCTTTCTGGAAGATCTTTAAATGAGAGCCATTAGTAGTTAATTTTTCAACTTTATGTGATCTCTCTTTTCAATGGAAACTTTCTCTACTGTAATTAAAACACATGACTTTAAAGCCATGAAAGACATATCAATAATCAATAATTTAAATTTCTTGATTCTTTCCATACAGAATCTTTACTCCTTCATTTGTCAACTAAAGAATGGCAATACACGATAATAAGCTTTAATTTTCTCAATATTGGCAAAAAGAACTCTCAGATACAACTCTTGGACTAAGGCAGTCCATAAAATTGCAATGTAATTTCCGAATCCATGGCTGTGTACTTTACATGAGGAAAAAATTAATACCCAAGGTATTGGGAAACTAAAGATCTTTTTAAGAAAGTGACTGAGTAAAATGAAAGGGCAAGTGATAAATTATTACAAAGTAAATACACTATGATTAAAAATGTTAATAATGGATTTTCATGAATGATAATGTTGACATAGTTTAAAGCTCATTCTTTGAGACAAATATGTTTTAAGTAAGGCTTAAACTCTGTAAAATTTGTTTTGGTAACTGATTTTTCCCACAAATGAATCAGCATTAGTTTTCCATCATAATTGGTATTGCAATTCTTCCTTGCTTTTGACTGGCCAGTGGTTAAGGATGAGGCTTTCTAACATATCGAGTGGTGTGTATATTTCCACCTCAATATATGTTGGAGAAGAGCTCTCAGAAGTTTTCTTTCCCTGGAGACTCAAGTCTTTGCTTTCAAATATCCTACAAAAGTCAATTTATGATTAATCCCACAGAGTTATATTTTTTGTGTCCACATATATTTTAATTTCCTTGGATTTTGAATGTAACATTGCTAACCTTTCTATATTATAAACTTATACAAATATTTTCGTTTTCAAAGTAATCCCAGTCTAGGAAAATACAACATTTGAGAGGCAGTATTTAAATTTTTATATTTGCTATGGTTGCCTAAAATCCTAACAGAGAAATGTGTTATGGAAAAAAAGCAAAACAAACCAAAAATTCACTCCACTGTAACTTTCAAAGCAGCTCCAATACCTATTTAATTACAGAAGCAGAAATATCAAGCTGTGAATGAATATTGCTCTATCTTTTACCACCTCTCTTCTTTCTTTCTGTTTCTCAGTTTCTGAAGGGAAATACATGAATACAGGACAAGGTCAGGCAAAGGAACACTCATTACTAGCTAGCATTTTGGCCCCAAACCCCAATGCAGTGTCTTGTTCAGCTAAGTGGAACATGTAGAAAACTAATTTGCTCAGATTTATAGCTATATCAGTCAAAGCACTCTCTTTCACATCATATCTCAGGTCTTATGACTTTAGTAACAAAGAATGGCCAGGCTAGATCATACCAGATGAAAAGAATAGAGATTTCCTCTCTGTCTCAAACAGAATTGGACTAGATTACTCATGGCTTGATCTACTTAGCTTGAGAAAAAAGGCCTCACACAAAGGAAAAAGAGTCATGAGGAAGCCGGAGAAAGGGAAGATGGATGACCTCAGGCCTCTCACACACTCTCCTTCAATTTCAAGGGCTAACCATTCTGGTACCCTATCTTACCCCTCAAGACCTATGAAAGGAAATTCATATAAAAAGAGACAGAGGGGACATTTCCCTCAATACATTTTCTTCTGTTCCCACTAAATCCCATCCTCTCTAATTCATCCCAATAAATGTTTATTATTTTGATTAATCAATAAGCAACAGACCTCCTTCGTGGAGGTAGGGTGAGAAGGGAGACAAGTTTTGAACTGGCTGCACTAAGTTCACTATGTATACATTAAGTTTCCTGAGCCTTGAGTGTAACACCATCAACTCTCTTCTACTCTGATTACCTCACAGGCTTTTTGTTTTGAGATAAATTACAGTTCAACAATATTTATTCTTCTGTACTGTATTGATTCTGTTAATCATCTAAAACTTTATTACAATGGAGTTGATGTTGGAAAAGATGACTGAGCCCCAGTCCCGGGAGCACTATCATACGTACCTAGTTTACTTTTGGGGGCATCCATGATCTTACTTTATCAATCTACAGAGGCAGCCCTGCAAGGCCTCCAAGCAGACTTAACACAACTCACAGTTTAATATCAACACAATTTCATGACTCTGTTTCTGATGTACTAAATGTTAGCAATCATCAATAGTCTGAAGAATACAATGGATTTCTTTTAAGCCAGAAAGCTATTTGTTTATATTCATTTACGTGGCTGCCTATGAGTTTATGAAATATCCAATTATTGCTCTCAGCTAATGTATGGTTTTACAGATCTAAGGTGATATTGAGAATCAATTTTGATTTAAATGTGCTTTAAAATTGCATTTAATAAAATGTGTAGGTCTTTGGTGCTGGGAGGAAAGAGGGATACAAGAACCAACTGAATATGCCCAGAGAAAGTAATTTAAAACGGTTTTCTTTATATCAGAATTTCTGCACGGCACTGTGATATAATCAAGTAATTATGTACATTGAGCCCTTTCTTTCTCTGAACATCATTCAAGTGGAAGCCATGAAGATTGGTGACAAAGTGATGTTTTATCTGTTCCTGTGTGTCAGCTGGGCTGGCTATAAATGTAGCCCAGTGATTTCACCTTTTTAACTCTCCATAAATAAAACTTCAATTCATTATTCTAACTCAAACTAAATTCACCCAATACGCTATGTCATATTTCTTCAAATACCCAGATTTCAAGTGCTTTCTAATTGGTAAAAATTGGGAAATGTTTTCTGGAATTAATGAGACATAACAGACATATCATTTAATCCACAACCCCTCATTTCCTTTGCTATTCATATTGTTTCTCAGAGATTTTAGTATTAATATTTTTTTCAGCTTTGCAAGAACTTCTTGTAAAAGTAAACTGTTCCTTTTAAATAATCTAATCTTATATCTGAAACAAGCAACGTGTTTACTAAGTTGAGTAAATATTTCACTGCCAGTATTAAAATGACGTGTAAAGTGTTTTATAATGGTGAAGCACAAGCCTCATAATGTTAAAACTAGGAAGCATAGTCATTTCAGAGACAATATACTAGGGAAATGTCTTATGAGTTAAATATTACTTAATTGAGAGAAACAGAATAAATCGTTACCCTACTATTACCAAAATATTTTAATAACTTACATTGTTGGAAATCTGATTTACTCCTCAAATTTGGGGAGTTTATATTTTGGTCATTATATAGCCAGTATCCATAGATTTCTCTCTCTTTTTTTTCTGGTTTCTAGCGTTAGTTCATTCTTTTTGAATTGCATGTCTTATTATCGTTTTCTCTGGAAGCATGTCCTTGAGTGAGTTTTATAGGAAATAACACTGCTGAGCTCTTTCGTCTCTGACACAGTCCTTGTGTTCCTACCTTACCCTCACATATACTGGTATTTTGGCTGGGTGTAGAATCATAGGTCAGTAGTTACCTTCCTCATAGAGCTTTATTGGACTCCATCATTAATATTTAGAAACCATAATGGCAGATAAAATTATTGATACTAATTTAATTTTGGTTCTTTGGCAGGCAATTACTTTTTTCTTTGTCAATGAAATATTTAAACCATTCTTTTTGACCTAGATATTCTGAAATCCCAAATTTTATTTTATATTATATATATATATTTTATTATACTTTAAGTTCTAGGGTGCATGTGCACAACGTGCAGGTTTGTTACATATGTATACATGTGCCATGTTGGTGTGTTGCACCCATCAACTCGTCATTAATATTAGGTATATCTCCTAATGCTACCCTCCTCTTTCCCCCCACCCCACAACAGGCCCTGGTGTGTGATGTTCCCCTTCTTGTGTCCAAGTGTTCTCATTGTTCAATTCCCACCTATGAGTGAGAACATGCTGTGTTTCGTTTTTTGTCCTTGAGATAGTTTGCTGAGAATGATGGTTTCCAGCTGCATCCATGTCCCTACAAAGGACATGAGGTCATCCTTTTTTTTTGGCTGCATAGTATTCCATGGTATATATGTGCCACATTTTCTTAATCCAGTCTATCACTGATGGACATTTGTGTTGGTTCCAAGTCTTTGCTATTGTGAATAGTGCCACAATAAACATACATGTGCATGTGTCTTTATAGCAGCATGATTTATAATCTTTGGGTACATACCCAGTAATGGGATAGCTGGGTCAAATGGTACTTCTAGTTCTAGATCCTTGAGGAATCGCCACACTGTTTTCCATAATGGTTGAACTAGTTTACAATCCCACCAACAGTGTAAAAGCGTTCCTGTTTCTCCACATCCTCTCCAGCACTGATTGTTTCCTGACTTTTTAATGATCACCATTCTAACTGGTGTGAGATGGTATCTCATTGTGGTTTTGATTTGCATTTCTCTGATGGCCAGTGATAATAAGCATTTTTTCATGTGTCTGTTGGCTGCATAAATGTCTTCTTTTGAGAAGTGTCTGTTCATATCCTTTGCCCACTTTTTGATGGTGAAATCCCCAATTTTAAATGTCAGTCTTTGTTTCATTCATCCAACTTAGTCTTTTTAAATTTGAAGATTAGTATCTTTGGCTTTTGAAATTGTTTTCTTTTTTTTGTTTTGTTTTGCTTTTTTTGTTAGACTAGCTCTGTCACTCAGGCTGAAGTGTGGTGGCATGATATCCGCTCACTGCAAACTCTATCTCCCAGGTTCGATTTATTTTCCTGCCTCAGCCTCCCAAGTAGCTGGGACTACAGGTGTGTGCCATCACGCCCAACTAATTTTTGTATTTTTAGTAGAGACAGGGTTTCACCATGTTGACCAGCCTGGTCTCGAAGTACTGACTTCAAGTGATCCGCCCACCTTGGCCTCCCAAAGTGCTGGGATTACAGGCATGAGCCACTGTGACCGAACTTTTTCTTTATTATTATGCAATTATTTTCTTATTCATATTTCATCTTTTCAGAACTTTTTGTCAGGATGTGTAATAAATAGATTTCTGTAACTTTTCAGAATGTGTAATAAATAGATACGTGTAAACCTATGAAAGTCCTCAAACTCAGTATTTCTCATATTTTTTTTCCCATCTCTTGTTCTCTTTCTCTTTCTCCTATCTGGCAGATTATTCTAGCTTTCTATTAATATTTATTTTAGAAATCATAAATTGGATTTCCATAACTCTTTCTTAGTCTCTAATTTCAAATTTCTAACATCTTTTGTGAATTAAAATTTTTTCATATGTTAAATATTAATTATTTAAAAAAGTTTATTTTTCATTAATTATATTCATTACCACTATTATCTATTCTGTTCATATTTGTCTTTCAATGATACCTATTAACATATTTTTTAAACAAAAATGAAAAGGCAATGTGCATACAATGTAAACATGAAAAATAAATGTCTCTCTTCTCTGTCTCACACTCATACATATACATGTATTTTACCGATATGTGAGCTTACTAAACTAAATAAATGTCTCTGCCTTGTATGTTTTTCTTCTAATTTTATTTTTGAGGTAATTCCATCATAGCCTATATCAGTAGATTTATTATATCATTATATGGATCTAATATAATTTGCTTTGCCAATCCAATTTTGATGGCCATTTACATAGGTTTTAGCCTTTGTCTTCCGTGAACAATGCTAAAATTCTTCTATGGATAACTTTGTGGATAAAGTGTGTATATCTGGAAGAAACATTCCAGATATCTAAATACTGGATAATAAGATACTTGCATTTTATATTTTTAAGATATTGTCAAGTTGCCCTACAGAGAGGACACACTCATTTATATCCTATTTACAGTAAATTCTTGTTTCTCCATATTTGACAATGTTGACCATTACTTTGCTTTTCGATATCTACTGTTGATATTGGTAAAAAAAATATATAGACTTTATCTTTTAGTTTGCAGTTACTCAAGTGAGTAAATCAGAGCTTTTTTCAAATATTTTAGTGCTAGTTGTTGTTTCTGTTGTTGTTGTTGTGTGTGACTGTTTCCTGGGTATTCAATATCTTTGATGTCCTACTATGGTTTGAATGTATCTCCTCCAAATTTCAGGTGTTATCAATGTGATAGTATTAAGAGGTGAGACTTTTAAGGGGTGATTATGCCATGAGGACTTCTTCCTGCAGTGTTAGATAAGCTTGTCTGTCCATCTTCTTTCATGTGATGACACAGAGTTTCTCCCCTAAAAAGGATGACTATACAACCCTCACCAGGCAACTGAGCCAGCTAATGCCTTGAGGTTGGAATTCTCAGACCCCAGAACTGCGACAAGATAGATTTATTTATTTTATAAATTATCCAGTTTCAGGTACTCTGATGTAGCAGCCCAAAACTGAGACATGGTTTCTACCTATTTTTTCCTAAGAGTTTATCTTTTTTTCTGATTTGAGACCTATTTATGTAAAATAAAAATTCTTTTGTATATCACATGTGTTAGTATTTTTCTGGCTTGTAATTTTTTTAAAACTTTGCTTATTGCATTTTTAATGTGGAAATTTCATATCCTATGAGGTAAAATTCATCCATCGTATCTCTTATGGCTTTTCTATTTTGTGTATTACTTAGAAAGATTGCCCCACACTAAGATGCACACACACACACCTTATGTTTATATATACACACAAAGATAATGAGCTTTTTAAAGCTAAAAATCGCTATGGTTACTGGTATTTCTTTTAAGGTTTGAAAGTAGGAAATATCACCTGAAATTTCCCTCAATGCATTATTTATGAGAAAGAAACAACCAGTTTGACATTAAAATTGCCTTTAGGTTAAAGTAATCCCTACACATTTTGATACTCATCCTATAACAGAAAGAAATGTTTTTATGTACCTATAAATTAAGCAAGAAGTATCTAATTAGTTGTCTTTAAGATGAAAACCTTTCCTCTCAAGGTTACTTGAAAAATTCTAGGGCTATGAAAAATCAAGAACTATGAAAAGCCATGATTTATCTTATTAAATGTATCAGGTAGCTATATCTGTAATATGGGTAGTTCTTCTGCCTTATGTGTTTATTGGCAGAGATAAGAATAGAAAAAGTACGGCTAAATCTCTATTGAGTGTGAACTACAGGTCAGGCACTGTCTGAAGTCTGGACACACAGACTGCTTTCTTAGAATGCACAATAGCTCCTTTTGGTAGGTACTATTATCTACCACATTTTACAGGTGGGTAAAGGGAAGCTTTGGGGCATTATGTAATTGTTCAACATCACGTATCTGGTAAGCACTGTGAAAAGAGCAGATGCCCAGTCTTTCTGATTCCACAGCCCTGTGCACTTACCGATTATTTCATACTGTCTCTGGTGTTTGTTACAATAGTAAACCTTTGACATGGTGTTTGGGGAGGGTTCTAGAAGAAAGTAGCTGGTTTTCTGAGATTAATTCTTCTTATTATAATTATCTTTGTGTTTATATACTTCAATGTCTTCAAGATTAAGAAAATTGCTACCAGTTTGTGGTCAATTTGAATTTATTATACATTGGATTTTTTACTTAAGATTATTAAGAATTCAAGCTCTAGAGTCACTCAGACCTGGATTCACAGCCTGTCTTTGAACTTAATAGCTATATGACATCAAGCAAATTAATTAACCTCTAAATCCCACTATACAGCACTTATCTTCTGAGAAATTGAGTTAATAATAGCACTCACTTCAGGAGGTTTTGAGAGGGTATTAAGTGAACGTAAGCTTTTTAAGAGAAGTAACTTTGGTTTTGCTTATTGCCATATCTCAAGCACCTAAAAGAATGCCTATACATAGTAGTTTCTCAATAGATATTTGTTGAATAAGTGTATAAAGTGCTTATTGAACTATTTGTTACTGCCTTTGTCACTGTCAGATAATAAAAACAATAATACTACACATATACCTACTTCTCTTTAAATGCAAAGGATGATTTAAGAGTCCCAATTAAATGCAATTTCTCATTCTTTCTCTTGATACTGTCAATGAAAATTGGTATAGATGGAATTCTGTTAAATCTGGTTTGTTACCTCTTACCAGCCTTTGCTACTTTTATGTATCTCTTCTTTGACAAAACAGAAGAAGAAGAGACCAGCAATTGGTGACAAATCTAATTTGAATTTTTAGTGTTGAACAATGGTATTTCACTTCTTTAAGCTGTACTTTTAAAATGCCACAATTTACTGAACCATGTTATAGGGTCACATGGCTGAGTATAGTTTGAGGAGAAAGACATTGGAAGGCAGACAATTTTCAAGACAATTTTCAGGTGATATTGTAATGTACTTTCCCGTTTTAAAATTCACATGGGAGCTTTAGCTGTATTAATTCTAGAAGCAGGAGAACTGGCTTCATTGCCAGCTCAAAAAACACCTCAATGCCCCCAGGAAGGAGGTTGCTGGGGAACAAAGAATCAATGCTCACTCCTGAGTTCTCATTCAAAGGTCTTTTTTGGATGGATTCAGCCACTGGAGTGCAAATTGTCTTGAGGCCAAAAGACTCTACTTTATTTCTTGTGGTTTCTCCAGTACTTAGAAGTAAGTGATTAAAAATATTTGCTAAGTGATACAGTTTGGACATCTCCCCACCCAAATATCATCTTGAATTATAATCCCCATAGTCCCCATGTGCCATGGAGGGACACAGTGGCAGGTAATTGAATCATAGGGGCGGATCTGCCTGTGCTGTTCTCGTGAAAGTGAGTGTCTCAAGAGATCTAATGGTTTTATAAGCATCTGGCATTTCCTCTGCCGGCACTCATTCTCTTTCCTGTCGCCCTGTGAAGAGGTGTCTTCTGCCACGACTGTAAGTTTTCTGAGGCTTTCCCAGCTATGTGGAACTGTAAGTCAATTAAATCATTTTTCTTTACAAATTACCCAGTCTTGGGTATTTCTTCATAGCAATGTGAGAACGGACTAATACACTAAATGTAGGATTGCAGTTAATCACTGGCAACCTTTATGTAGCTGTTCCCTTTAAACCAATGTTTATAAATTGTAAATGTATTTTTATTTTCAAGGAGAAAATATAAGGAGAGTATACTTATGCTGGGAAATTTAATAAGAAATACAATTTTTATTTGTGTATTATTTATTTTACAAATTAGGAATAATTAAAGAAACATGAGTTCTTAAGATAGTTACTTTTAAACTGAAATTAAATGATCATTCCATAGGTATAGACGTGTAATACATCATTAACACATATTACAAATGAAAAAACTAAACAAAACAAAAAAACCTCTAAAGACAAATGCCCCGTCATCTTGTGTGATCTGCAACAGGGCAGGAGCTCAGGTGACTAATCTTTTAGGTCAATGTTTTTTTCTAAAATATCAAGCAAATTAGTTTCAAATAAAAATATAAATATAGCAAATGTGTATTTTGTTTACCATAGTTCTTTGGATTTTTGAACATGGATGTCTTTTTCATGTTGTTTACCAATATAGAAAGAAAACATGTCAGATTCCACAACCTTGAAGAATATTTCTGATATACGCATGCATATGTCTATGCACGCATGTGTAACCACCTCACATGGGTGAAAGATGAGTTGCATTTGGGATTTAAATCATTGTTTTGTAACCTGACAAGATGCTTTGACAGACTGTTAAGATTGAAGCTACTGTGAAAACTGTTCTCTCATTTACTTTCCATTGCTCAATTATTTTCAACCTTACCCAAAACAGGGATTCATCACCTCTAGAGACACACCAGAAGATGTCAAGATGTAGATTTGTCTTTTTTATCCTTTCCTTGCCAATGAGATTCAATTGTCAAAATGACAAAAGATTGAAGCTGGAAAGAAGCCCCCAGTAAAATGTCAGAACTTCATCACAGTAGGAGTTGCAGCAGGCACATTAGTAAAGTTGGTTCAAGTTGGGCTTGACCTCAAGTCAACCATTAGATTTCTGGAGAGAAATTGCATAGATTTAAAGGGATATAATTTAAAAGGTACAAGATAGGTTCATTACATCAGTTATTGATTTGTTCCTTTTTGAACTTCAAAGAATTTCTCGTGTATAACTTTGTGACATGGAAGCCAATAAACACATACAAAAAAAGTGTTGTTTATGGTGACCTCATTATTCTCAGTGTTCAGATAATGATCTCGTCTTACACAAAAGACTTTGATTTAGAAAACTGTGCTAGGAACTTTTCTGTTCCAGATTCTCCTGTGACATAAAAATAATTTCGTGCCTCTGTGTGTACGGTAAAACAGGCCTCATTTGGCTTAGGCATCTCTTTACCCATTTTTGTTTACTCTGGATGTAAGAGTCTTTAACTTTGATGTACCAAGTAAAATGTATGTCTTGGACATTGGGGTTAACTCTTCAACATTCATGCCAGGTCAAACTATTCCTGTAAGTTAGCTCCAGAGATTTTAATTCTATTGTAGCAATAGGATTAGTTTTAGGCCTGTGATCAAATTCTTGCCAGTGAGATAGATATCAGTTTCAGGACAAAAAAATCCGAACTCAAAAAAAAAAAGCCCAGATACCCTTTCCACAGCTGGACATTGGCATGTGCGGAAATGACACTGGGGACAACCTCAGCTTCCTTGTTTTCGTGGTGAGGAGGGAACAGACATTCAGCATGGAAAAGCCTGGCAATAACATGGATACATGTTACTATTGCTGAGCACCTGATCAACTAACCTTGGGACTCACTACACTCAAGTCTTCTTTTTGTAGGAGATAAAGCATTGTCTTACTCTTTAACGCAGTTTAAGCTGCTTTTTCTATTAAAAATCCTAATTGAGATAGACTAGCTGAATAAACCGGTATCTCTCTATTATAACTAGTATATGGGTACTCTAATTTTATATTTTAAAAGGAGGACAAAAGTATTTTTTAAAGTGTCTGCAAGTAGTTCTACAATGACAATCATATGTTTTTATATAAAAAAATTTTGAAAAATATTTCCAACCAGTTCTTTATCCCACTAGCCTTTGAGGCTAAGATGTTATTCTGGCTCAATAGCTATCATGGCAATTTACCACAGTGGTTTATCCCATGAAGTTTGCACTGGATTTAGGACACTGATAGAAAATAATTTGTATTATTATTATTATTACTATTATTTTATCATAGCTCGGGGTTTGTCAATTGGTTTCTATCTAAAGCTTTGCTATTCTAAGATGTGTTCAGTGCTATGCTGAACGACTGCTGTGATTCTGCCATTTTATCTTTCTATTCTGAGTATGCTGTCTGCTTTTATCTGTTCTATTTGTCACCTGCATTGTCCACATTAGACCAGAAGCATCATTAGATATCAGGATATTGGAAATTGCGTTTACATTCTATTTTAGCAAATAAACTTTTACTTGAAAAAAAGAGCTAAAAATGAATGGTATATTGTACAAAACATGAAGGTCATAATGCTCCCTGTCCAAGCGTGGGTTTCTCCAGTGGCAGAGCCATACACAAGGGCTTGCCTGCAGGTTGTTTATTTGTGCAGCAATCCCAGGGAATAGAGTAAGGGACTATGGAGAGTGAAACAGAGAGGAGAAAAGCAATTAAAAGGGTGCACAATCAAGTTGATACCTCTGTTAGTAACTGGGACTTCATCTTGTTGGGATTTTCTGACTCAGAATGGACCTTAGAATTGTCTGCCTAAGAAATATAGGGAGCATTGTTTATCCAATAGCTCTCATAACCCACAAGTCAAGACTCATTCATAACTATCATTTTTCCAAGCTGCATAAATGACTGCCATGGGTGTTCACAGAAGTATCTCATGAAATGACCTGTTATGAAGCCCAGACAGGAAACAGGAGGTACAGGATACAACAGAGGTGAGGTGTTGGCAGTGTACCCATGTGTGAGTTTGGCTACTCAAGTGATTAGAATAAAAGGTTGATTGACAGATGTCTAATATATGTATTTTTTTCTAATACTATAAACTAATCTCTTCCCCTACAGTAAAAGATAAGGCATTTCTGTTTAAGAATTCCATGACTAATATTTTATGAGCAACATTGATTTTAGAAAGCAAATAGCTAAAAGAAGGGCTATGATAAAAACTGGGAAAAAAAACAAAATGGATTTGAAGACATAGATAATAAATCATCCATAGACGTAAACATTGAGGAAAATATATAGAAAGTAGGAGGACACAGAAGAATATTTCTCAAAGTTGATATGTGGAAGTAGTGGGAACCAAATAAGCAAGACATTATTCTTCATTAATGAGTGGCCTGGCTAATTTAAGAGATTGGAGATTCTGTGGAGGTATGATTGTATACTATTTATGTGAGGATTCATCACAGATGTGATTGATGCTTGGTTAACAACACCACATACTACCAACACCACTAACACCACATAAGGTGGTGTTAGTGTGACTGTAAGACCATAGAGAAAAGTGATTCTTAGTAGAAGTAAATGCACCACTTTGCATGTGTGACTTCAATGCAGAAGGAATGAGAAGAGACACACAAAAGCAGACTACACAGTAAGAGCCTGAAGGAAACATGTATAGATAATTTTATGATAATGTCTGCTAGAATTATATGATTCCATTAACAGTATATACATATGTGTGTGCCTATGTACATATATGTAAATACACAATTGCATTTATCTACATATATTTGTCTCAGGTTGTTAATGATACATAAAGTGACATCAAGCTAACCGCAATTCCTTGATTTCAGCAAGTTTTTTGACAAATCACTATATTCTTGTAAATATGATGATGATATGTGGATGGGGCTCTTGCAAAATCAGGTCAGTTTGTGGCTGGTAGAATTACCCTTCTCAGAGGGTATTGACTAATGAACAGGCCATTGCCAAGAAAAACAGAATTTCTCAGTGGCATGCCCCAGAGAACTGTCCTTGGCAATGCCATGCTTAATTTGTTTATAAATAACTTGGATAAGATTTGAAAAGCATACTTTCCAAAATGTTAACAAGAATAGTGCTGAGGGGAAGAGTTGGTACTCAGCCACACTCTGAGGCTGTGTAGTGTTGTGGAAGGAAGATTGGCCTGAAAATTCCTAGCCTTGCTATTTATGCTTTGAGTAGTTGTTGTCAAATTTCCTAACAAGTAAAATAGAGGCAGTTATCTTAAAGATAATAAACGAAATGTTTAAAGTTATTTTACTCATTTGTGGGCATATAGGAAACACTATATTAGAAACATAGCAAATTAGTCCAATTAGTTTGATAAATGGTAATAAACAGTCAGAGATGTATTGTAAAATTTATTCCTTTAAAGTTGATCTTAAAAGTTAATTATCTAGGTATGTAAGAGAAATGCATGAATTTACCTAAATTATGTTTTAATGCTGGGCGTAGGAAGTATAACTCATTTCAAATCCAATATGAGGCAGAAATATACATGCATCTTGTCAGAGTTAATTTATTCAGGGCAGCGATCTTACAAATTTAATGTTCAGACCAAGGCAAGCATTCATTATACTACACTTTGCTGTGGGTACCATCACATTGGGATATTTCTGTCTGGCTTAAGGGAAACATTGACAAAGTCTGACATATCCATAAAAGGCTGACTAGGATAGCAGAACTTCTGAAAATGTGTTTTATAAAGATAGTCATGAGAATTACAAAAGAGACATTTAGTATGGCCATGTGAAGAGATATTTGAAGGACAGCATTCTCAAATAAGGACTCTATGCTTATATTCTCTTATCTGCACAGGGTGGAAAGGTAGGTGGAAATCATAGGAATAAATATGGCTGAATTTCCAACTGGGTAGTCTCCTATTTAGAACTGTCAAAAATAAAACAACCCTTTTTACAGGGGAACAAGTTTCATTATTAATATAAGTCCAGGGGCATCTTTTCTGAGTCCTGAATTTGAAAGGCAAATGGCAGAGATTACCACCAAAGCATTTTCTGACACACATTTTCTTAGCCTTCATAATCACATAAGCCAATTCTTTATATGAAATCCCTCTCTCTATATATTAATAGATACACACACAGACACACACACACACATATCCACACATCCCGTTAGATCTGTTTCTGTGGAGAAGTCTGACTAGTACAGCATTCGTTTCTAAACTCAACATCTTGCTTCTTAGAGTCTAGTTTTGTGCCTGAGGAAATAAAAGCAGTCCGGATTTTACATTGCAGGCAAACTTATATGGACCACCTGTTACCGTGTGGAGTACCCTGTAGATAATTTACCCAATGCTTCAGTTCTCAGAACTTCTACACAGGCTTTTACCTGAACATCCACATCATAGTAACCTGTATGCTGTATACAGAAAGGCAAACAATGTGGCCCATGACTCTGGCTCATTCAAATAGGCACACATTTTAAAAAGTTGATACTTTAAAAAACATTAACAGTGCCTAGGGTTTAATTATTGTTATGGAAATAGTGTGTGGGTCAGTATAGATAACATACAATAATACAAATGAGGAAACAAAAATCTATAATAATCCATAGTTTTACTTATATTTGTTGTGTGATAGGCCTTATTAATCATAACATAAATTAAAAAATCTTCAGAATAATCAAAATAAAATAAATAATAATGGTTAGTAATTTAACCATCATAAAAACCTATGCAGTGGCTAATATTATTATACTCATTTTAGAAAAGAGATAAAACCAAGTCTCAGAGAGTTAAGTAATTTGCACATGGTCACGCAGGTGCTAATTGGAGAGCCAAGATTGGACCTCTGAAATTTGACTTCAGAGTAGCATGTGCTTAACCGTTGTGTTTCCTGAGACAAAGTCACCTAAGTTTAAAAATGAGACAGAATGGAAAACAAGTAAGAGTTCACTGAGTATATTTATATTTGAATGTTAATATCCAACATATATAAAGACCTTCAACATGGTAATAAGATACAGGTAGTTGATCTAATATTGAAAAAGGTAATGAATATGATTCGGTAATTGAAAAAACATACAAGTGCATTCAAGCTTATCAATGCCATTGTCAATCAGAAATATATAATTGTAAAGATAAAGCTTTGTTTTTTTCGTTAAAATAGCGCAATTTAGCAGAAAATTAATAATAACTAGCATTGATTGGCAAAATAGTGAAAAATAAACATTTTTATACAGTATAACTAGAAATACATTTTTTCTGAGGGAAATACAGTATTATCAAAATTTTGAAATTTGAAGTTCATATCCTTAACACTTCTAAGACACCACCTTATAGATACACACACATGTACAAAAATACATTTATGAATAACTTGAGCATTGTTTTTAATAGAACAAAATTTGCAAAGAACTCAAATGTCTACCACAGGAGTATATTCAGCTTGTGATAATAATAATGATTTTCATATTTATGAAGACTTTATTGCATCACACATTGTACCAATATTTTGTAGGCATTTTTTTGTAATGGAAATAAACATTAATCATCAAGTTTTATTAATGTGCCCATACTTATACATGGAAACTGAGTCTTAAAAAGGTTTACTTATTTGATTGAGATCACATAGCAATAAAGCGAGAAATCAGGACTTGCACCAGAAGCTATGCTCATCAATTCTGTAGCGTTCTTTGATGTGACTAAAAGAAAGTGGCTCTTGACACGGAAATGTCAGTAAGACACACGTTCAATAAGGAAAGTAAGTTGCAGTGTGTACTGTTGATCAGTATTTGCTTATTGTCTTCATTGAAAAATTAACACAATCAGTTTTCCTATTGTGCTCCTTAATTTTTGTTGCTTGTTTGCAAGGGCTTAAACTAATTTTGCTTACTCTTGTGTTTTCCAAGTTCCCATGAATCTGTTTCTTAAATACATCTTCTGTGTAGGTAATTTTATTGTCTTTGTTACAGAACAATTCTGAGGCTATTTTTTATTTTAATAAAGTTATAGATTTAAATTTTGATATCTATGATTGATCTGAATTGTATCATCTTATTATGTGTTCTGTTCTGGTTTTTAAAGCTTTATTAATTTGGTGTTTCAGCTTTATAACATAGACTTACACTTTTTGTATTGTGTGAATATATATGATTGTTTTCTTAATTTTATTACATGTTTTAGGTTTTTTAAAGATCGTCTTTCTAATATAAAAATCTTTATTAATTATAAATATATAATTTATTACTATAGTTTAATATTAGTAAATAGTTAATTGTTAGTACATAGTGCATTTATTTATTAATAACTATGCAATTATAAACATTTTATATCAATTGATACATTATATACTAATAAATATTTATTATTATAAATATTATTTGCTATTATAAACATTAATAAATATTTATTAATATAGCTTACCAAGTATTTTAAGTGTCCTTTGACTTGCATATCAGAAAAATGAAGAAATTACTCTGTTTTACCCTTCTCACTGCTGCCTTCATCCCTATAATTTTATTCATCTTCCTATTTTTTATTAGCTTTTGTTGCTCTTCCTGACTCTGCTACTTACTAGCAGTTTAACCTTTCACAGTGTTTTAATCTATGACTGAGTCTCCTCTTCTATGAAATTAGAATAATAATATCTCAAAGGGTTGTTGCAGTCTTTTATTATTTGTCTTCTTATTATTCTAATAATGCCTGTGATAGTCTTTAACTTGAGATCTTTTTTTTTTTTTTTTGAGACAGAGTCTTGCTCTGTTGCCCAGGCTGGAGTGCAGTGGCTCGATCTTGGCTCACTGCAAGCTCTGCCTCCTGGGTTCACGCCATTCTCCTGCCTCAGCCTCCGAGTAGCTGGGACTACAGGCGCCCGCCACCACGCCCGGCTAATTTTTTGTATTTTTTAGTAGAGTCGGGGTTTCACCGTGTTAGCCGGGATGGTCTCGATCTCCTGACCTCGTGATCTGCCCACCTCAGCCTCCCAAAGTGCTGGGATTACAGGTGTGAGCCACCGTGCTTGGCCAAGATCTTAATTTATTATTTTAAACATTTACTTTCTACTATATAAGATGAGGAATTTAGCACATGTACTCTTTAAACCCCATATATTTTTCTCCTGATATTTGTTACTGATATTTTTGTATTAGGTATTATTTTTCTTAATATTTAAATTTTAACTAATAGACTCTAATGAATATGCCTTGATTTTTATTATAAGTATAATTTTTCCTCTGAGATATAAATATTAATCTACTTTTATTTTTATGATTTCATTCATTTTTACATTAAATAAATACAGTATGAAGTAAGAAATAAAGTTGTCTTTGTTTTCTAAAATGTTAATCAGTTGTCCTAACACTAATTATTGGATTGTCTCCCTTATTTCTATTTATTTAAAATCTTACTAATAATATACAGGAAATACTTAAAATACCTTTATTTTGTTGCTTAACATTTCATCCTGTTTTGTTTTTCTAACTGCTTTTTGCAATCATTTAGTCATTTAACATTTACCAACTGAGTGCCCCCAGTATGCCTCTTAGTACCTAGTCAGAGGACTGGGATAGGAAGGGGAGCAAAACAGATAAAATATCTGCCCTCGCTGGTTACTCTCTAGTGAGCCGTCGGTCATTGTAAAAGCTTAAGACGAGAATGGAGGAACAGTTTGCAAGCTGTTTGTACACAGAACCACTGTGCTAAATTTGAGTAAGCAATGGTATGCCTTCTTATGATTTCTTTCAAGTCCACACATATATGAATAAATATGTATGTATGAGTTTCTACTGAATTGTAGAAAACAAACAATAAAATTCTTGCCAAACTGGCTTTACTATGTTCCTTGCTCTATCACAACAAAAAAGTTAGTATCACACTGTTTCAACTATTACAATTCAATTATACAATTTAAAATGTAATAGTACAAATTCCTAATACAATTTTGCTTTCAGAAATTCCTTGACTATTGACACATTTAATTACCTAAATAAATATTAAAATAATTTTGCTACTTCCCTTGAAATGATTTAACATTATGATTTACATTAAAATATACAATGTATTGATTTGAAATTTATGTCTTTATAAAATTGTTTTTCCATGAGAAACAAGGTATGTCTATACATTTCAATCTTATTCTGCCCCTTGATAGATTTATATAATTGTATTCATATGGGTTTTGCATATTTTTGTTGGAAATTTTTTGATAAAAATAGGAATGAAATTTTTTATTGCATCCCATTTATTGCTAGATCTTATTTTTTAAAAGACATTTATTGCACACTTTTTTTGTGGCCACTTTTAAAATGATTAGTAGTCCTAATAGCATTTTAGTTGAATATTTTAAAATTAATCAACAACTATATTGTCAGTAAACCATTATTTTGTCTTCTCATATTTGTTTTTTATCTTATTGTCTGAAACTTCATTTAGAACAGTAACAAAAACTGTGACAGTACTCATGTGTCTCGTCTTACTCTTGATCACAGTGAGAATGCCCCGAAAGTTTTCCTAACTATGATGTTTACTTTTAGTTTTAAACATCAAACTATGATTAGAAAGATGCTTCTTAACATGTTTGTTTTCAATGGAGGCATAGTTTATGTACAATTAAACACCCATATCTTCACAGTTCGGTTATGTAAGTTTTTAAAATTGTATACGTCTATGTATCCGGTGTCCCTCAAAATAATACAAATATTTATCTTTTCCAGAAAGTTTTCTTGCACCACTATCTAATCAGTTTCTCATACTTTACAGAACAATCACCTTCTGATTTCTGTTGTCACAGATTAGTTGTGCCTATCCTTTTAATTCATATGAGTGGAATCATATTATGTACTTGTGTGTGTGTGTGGCTTCCATCATTCATTATACTTTGGAGACTTTTTTTTTTAACATTAATCAGCAGCTTGTTCTTTTTGCTTACTGAATAATATTTCATTATGTGGCCATGCTGTAATTTATATATCCTCTCTCCTGATGATGGATATCTGAGTTGTTTTCAATTCTGACCATTTTACAATTTTAGATAAGGCTTCTATGAACTTTCTTGTACAAGTCTTTTTTCTAGACATGTGTTTTTATTTTGGGGTGTAAGAATGGAATTCTAAGAATGGAATTGAAGTGTACATTTAACTTTAAAAGAAACTGCCAAATATTTCTTCAATGTGAGAACAGTATATGGTAGTCTCTGTTGTTCCACATCCTCACCTATATGTAATGCTGTCAGCATTGACTGATAGCTTATAGACTAATGGTGAAAAATTGTCTCTACTTAATGGCCATTTATATACCTATTTTTTGTTGTCTTTTCAAACCTTTTGCCCATATTTTATTATTGTTGTTGTTTTTAAAGTTGAGTAGGAAAATGTCTTTGTATATTCTAGATACAAGTCTTTTGTCAGATAAGTATTTAACAGATATTCTCTCTAAATCTGTGGCTTGCCTTGCGTTTTATCAATGGTGTCTTTTAATGAGTAATTATTTTTAATTTTGTAAGTCCAATTTACCACTTTTTCTCTTTCATGGTTGGTACTTTCTGTAACCTATGCAGGATATCTGTGCCTGCACCAAGATGACGAAGATATTTTTTTCCATCCTTCAGAAGTTTTATGGTTTTTGATTTTACAAGTTTGTTTCTCATCTTTTTTTTTTAATAAACAGGAATGGGTATTAAATTTTCTTCAAACATCTTTTTAAATCAATTCAGATAATAAAAGAGTAATAAATTAATTTTAGAATAAAGTTCTTATTTCAAATTTTGAATGCTATATTTTATGGGTGCTGAGGATCTTTCAAAACCCTCTCCTTACATTTTATTGTTGTTATTTGCTTGTTTGGATTTATTTACTCAAATAAATTCCTTACATAAACATTTTAACATCAGTAGATGTTAAAATATGTTAAAAGTTATTGTTAAAGTGTTCTCAAGGAGCACCAGATGCAAATGGTAACTATGGGTGGGGAGGACAAATGTATTAATTTGATTCTGGTAATAACTACACAATGTTTATATCAAATCATCATGTTATACACCTTGAATATATGTATATATAATTTTTCGTGTTAATACTAAAAGATGTTCCTCCAGGTTTTTATCTCTATTCACATGTTTTTTATTAGAATATTCTTTGTCAAATGATAAACTCGAAAATCTTAATAGTATGTTCTCCTGGGCAAGTTTCTGTCATGTAGCTAGAGTGGATCTCCTTAAATAGTTTCCTATTTTCTATACACTGTAAAAGAAACCAATTCTTAGGCAACCTAAATCACTCCATAGTTGTTTAGTCAATCTAGTAATGCATTATTTGAGCAAATATTTGTTGAATGCCTACTAGGTTTTGGGGATAGTGTTGGATTGAAGGTGCAGCAGAGGGAAATGTACACAGTGCCCACATTTATGGGGCTTATATTTTAGTGTGAGACGAACATTAAATAATAAATTATGTTACTATTAATTTAATTTCAATCAGGAGGGATGTTATGAAGGCCATGTACAAGGTGCTAAAGTGAGCCCTTTAGAGTAGAGACTGACCTGCTCAGAAAAGATCAGGGAAGATTTTTGAAGATATGTTTTTCTTAGAGTGAGTTCTGAAGAATGGATAAGAGTTAGCTAGGAGAAGGGAGGGTGCACAGGAAGAATATCTGAGGAAGAAGGAACAAAGCAGACAATGCAGAATAACTCCTGTAGATGACTCTTTAAACCTCGGGCCATGGGTCCTCACATCCATGGATTCTGAAATTTGTCTTCATCTTAAAAGTTCCCTTATGCATTACAGCGGATTTCAGTTCTGAAATGTGTGTGTCAAAATATTTTTAAGAATATATATATCAGTCTGGGCACAGCGGCTCACATCTATAATCCTAACACTTTGGAAGGCCGAGGTGGTTGGATCACTTGAACTCAGGGGTTCGAGACCAACCTGGGCAATATGACAAAACAATGCCTCTACATAAAAATACAAAAATTACTAGGTAGACATGGTGATGCACCCCTGTGGTCCCAGCTACTGGGGAGACTGAGGTGGGCAGATCATTTGAGCGAGGGAGGCGGGTTGTAGTCAACTGACCTTGATCCACTGTGTTCCAGCCTGGGAGACAGAAGGAGACCCTGTTTCAAAAATATATATATATATATGTAATGTATGTGTCAGATTTTGTTAGTGCTGAGCCTGTATCTCCTTCAAATTCACCTCTACTTGCCAAGGAATTTTTTATTTTCAAAAATTAAAAAAATTTAAAGTATTTAATTGCTAGATAAAAATTATATATATTCAGGGTGCATAATTATATATATATATATGTATACATAAACATTGTGCAATATTTACCAGAATCAAATTAATATATATGCTCCCACTCATAGTTACTATTTAAGCGTACGTTGAGAACACTTAATATTTGCTCTCATAAAATTTCAAGAAGACATTAATAAAGTATTAGTAATTAGAGCCACCATAATTTGATGCTGTACACTAAATCTCCAGAACTTACTCATCTTATAACTAAAACTTTATACACTTTGACAAACGCACCTTCATTTCCCCTACCCTCTAGCCTCTGACCACCTTTGTTCTAATGTCTATTTCTATGAGTTTGACTGTCTTAGGCTCTATATGTAAGTGAGATCATGCAGTATGTCTCTTTTTGTGTCTGACTTATTTCACTTGGCATAACGTCCTCCAGGCTCATTCTTGTTGCCACAAATGACAGGATTTCCTTCTTTTTTGTGGCTGAATAATATTAAATTTTTTATTTGTATATAAAATATATTAATGAATAGGCCAATATATAAATATACAAAATATTAACATCCATTATGTAAAATATAAGATGCATATTAATATGTAAAATATATTATACACATTGCATTTTTTTAATCCATGCATTCACTGATTATTACCTAGGTTATTTCTGTATCTTGACTATTGCAAATAATGCTGCAATGAACATAATACTAATTTTATTTCCTTTGGATATATACCAGATGTGGCATTGCTGGGTCATATGGTAGTTCTATTTTTAACATTTTAAGGAAAATTTCATAGTATTTTTCGTAACAATTAAAACTTCTGCATAGCAAAGACTATAACAAAATAAAAAGGCAACCTATGAAATGGGAGAACATATTTGTGAACAATGTATCTGATGAGTTAATATCAAAAATATATAAGGAATTCACACAACTCAATAGCAAAAATAAAAATAACCCTACTAAAAAACGGGCAGAGGACCTGAAGAGATATTTTTTTTTCAAAGAAAACATGTAAATAGTCAACATGTATGTGAAAAGGTGCTCAACATCACTATCACAGAAACACAAATAAAAACCATAACATGATATCACATCAGAAAGGCTATTATCAAAAATATGAGAGATAACAAGTGTGGGTGAGGCTGTGAAGAAAAGCAAAGCCTTGAACACTGTTGGTGGGAATGAAAATTGTCACAGCCAAGAAACCAAGAGATTCTAATTGAGAACGCCTATACCTCTTTGCCTCAGAGCCTTTTTTGCTGGAGCCATGTTCAGCTCAAGCAACGGCAGCTGAAAGGGTCAGAAGTCCATGCTCTAGGGAACACTTTTCAGCCAGTGGATGCCAGTGTCATAGGATAATTAGCATCACCTTGTCCTATAGTTGAGAAATCTTTAAGGGGCATTTTAAACTCTACCCCAGTATACCCCAGTGGGACTGAGTTGTAGTTTTCTTAATAACACAAACTATTTTGATTTAGTTACACTTTTGTATCTTCTCCCTACTCTACTTCCAGTGTTTCTTAGTATTATCTCCTAAATAGATAACCTGGTGATATGGTTTGACTGTGTCCCCACCCAAATCTCACCTTCAATTGTAATAATCCCCATGTGTCAAGGGCAGGGCCAGGTGAAGATAATTAAATCATAGGGCGGATTTCCCCTACACTGTTCTCATGGCAGTGAATAAGTCTCATGAGAGCTGATGGTTTTATAAATGGGAGTTCCCCTGCACAAACTCTCTTGCTGCTACCATGTAAGATGTGCCCTTGCTCCTCATTCTCCTTCTGCCATGACTGTGAGGCCTCTCCAGCCATGTGGAACTGTAAGTCAATTAAACTGATTTCCTTTATAAATTACCCAGTCTCAGATATGTCTTTATTAGCAGCATGAAAAAACAGATTAATACAGTAAATTGGTACTGTTAGAGTGGGGTACTGCTGTAAAGATACTTGAAAATTTGGAAATGACTTTGGAACTGGGTTACAGGCAGAAGTTGGAACATTTGGAGAACTCAGAAGAAAACTGGAAGACAGGAGAAAGTTTTGAGCTTTCTAGAGACTTGTTGAATGGCTTTGACCAAAATGCTGATAGTGATATGGACAACAAAGTCCAGTCTGAAGTGGTCTCAGATGGATATGAGGAACTTGTTGGGAACTGGAGCAAAGGTGATTCTTGCTATGTTTTAGCGAAGAGACTGGTGGTAGAGATTTGTAGAATTTTGAACTTGAGAGACATGATTTAGGGTATCTGGCAGAAGAAATTTCTAAGTGTCAAAGCATTCAAGAGGAAGCAGAGCATGAAAGTATAGAAAATTTGCAGCCTGATGATGCATTAGAAAAGAAAAAACAATTTTCTGGAGAGAAATCCAAACCTGCTGCAGAAATTTGCAAAACTAACAAGGAGCCAAATGTTAATCATGATGACAATGGGGAAAATGTATCCAGGGCATGTCAGAGATATTCTCAGCAGCCCTTCCAACACAGGCCTGGAGGTCTAGGAGAAAAAAATTGGTCTCCTGGACTGGGCCCTATGCTGAGTGCAGCCTAGGGACTTTGTGCCTTTCCTCTCAGCTACTCCAGCTGTTGCCAAAAAGGAGCCAAGGTACAGCTCGGGCCATGGCTTCAGAGGGTGCAAGCTCCAAGCTTTTGCAGCTTCCATGTAATGTTGAGCCTGTGGGTGAACAGAAGTCAAGAATTGAGGTTTGGGAACACTGCCTAGATTTCAGAGGATGTATGGAAATGCCTGAATGTCTAGGCAGAAGTTTGCTGCAAGAGTCGGGCCCTCATGGAGAACCTCTGCTAGGGCAGAGTAGAAGGGAAATGTGGGGTTGAAGTCCCCACATCGAGTCCCCACTGGGGCACTGCCTAGTGGAAGTGTGAGAAGACAGCAGTCTTCCTTTGGACCCCAGAAAAGTAGATCCACCAACAGCTTTCACCATGCACCTGAAAAAGCTGCTGATACTCAGCACCAGCTGTGAAGGCAGTCAGGATGGGTCCCGCACCCTACAAAGCCATGGGTGGAGCTGCTCAAGACCATGGGAACACACCTCTTGCATCAACATGACCTGGTTGTGGGATATGGAGCCAAAGGAGATCATTTTGGAACTTTAAGGTTTAATGGCAATGGCTGCTCAATTGGATTTCAGACTTGCATGAGGCCTTTAGCCCTTTTGTTTTTGACAATTTCTTCCATTTGGAATGGGTATATTAACCCAATGCCTGTACCCACATTGTATCTAAGAAGTAACTAACTTGCTTTTGATTTTACAGACTCATAGTTGGAAGGGAATTGCCTTGTCTCAGATGAGAGTTTAAACTTGGACATTTGTGCTAATGCTGATAAAAGTTAAAACTTTGGGGGCTTATCAGAAGGGCGTGATTGTGTTTTGAATTGTGATGACATGAGATTTGGGAGGGGACAGGACTGGAATGATATGGTTTGACTGTGTCCCCACCCTAATCTCACTTTGAATTGTAATAATCCCCACATGTCAAGGGTGGGGCCAGATGGAGATAATTGAACCATAGAGGCAATATCCCCCATATTGTTCTCATAGTAGTGAATAAGTCTCATGAGATCTGATGATTTTATAAATGGGACTTACTCTGCACAAGCTCACTTGCCTGCCACCATGTAAGATGTGCCCTTGCTCTACATTCTCCTCTGCCATGATTGTGAGGCCTCCTCAGCCATGTGGAACTGTGAGTTAATTAAAACTCTTTGCTTTATAAATTACCCAATCTTGGGTATGTCTTTATTAGCAGTGTGAGAACAAACTAATATACCTGGTCATATCTTTGTCCCTGTGATAAACCAAACAAAGCCATTCATTACTGGAGGAAGTCCCTGAAAAAAATTCTTAGCATAGGTTCCTTGAATGGAATCACTTATCTCCTTGAGTAGCTGAAGTTTTTAGTTTTGATGAAGTCCAAATTATTAATTGAGTTTTCTTTTAAGATTAGTATTTTTAGGCCTGGATGGTGGCTCACACCTATAATACCAGGACTTTGGGAGGCTGAGACAGGCAGATTGCTTGAGGCCAGGAGTTCAAGACTAGCCTGGGCAATATGGCAAAACCCCATCCCTACCCCAAAAAACACAAAGAAAATTTAGTTGGACGTGGTGGTTTGTGACTGTAGTCCCAGCTACCCAAGAGGCTAAGGTGGGAGAATTGCTTGAGTCCAGCAGATGGAGGTTGTAGTGAGATGAGATTGCACCACTGCACTCCAGCCTGGGTGACAGAGTGAGACTCTGTCTGAAACAAACAAACAAACAAACAAAAAACCACATGAGTATTTTTGGAAATTTGTTAAGAAATCTTTGCCTATTTACATAAGAGTTCCAAAAATATTTTAATATGTTATTGTCTAGGAACTCCATACTTCTTGAATTTTATATTTAATCTGCATTCTATTTTAAACTAAAATTTATATATGGTGTGAGGTATGATTACAGCACCAGCTGTTGAATTGACTTCCTTTGCCCTTTAAATTGCTTTGAATTATGCATCAAATATCATTTGATTGTATTTGCTTGAGACCATTTCTGTCCTTTCTTTTAAACTGTATTCCACCATTTGTTTATATTTATGCTAATACCATACTCACTTAAACATATAGTAAGTTATTTAAATACCACTTAAAACAAATTTTTAGTAAAACTTTAAGATCTCTAAAATTGTCCACTTTTTTCAAGGAAATTTTGACAATTTTAAGTTCTTTATATTTTCTTTGTTCTTTTTTTTTTTTTTTTTTTTTTTTTTGTGAGAGAGTCTCACTCTGTCGCTCAGTTTTGAGTGCAGTGTTGTGATCTCAGCTTACTGCTACCTCTGCGTCCCATGTTCAAATAATTCTCCTGCCTCAGACTCCCAAGTAGCTGTGATTACAGGCATGCACCACCATGCCTGGCTAATTTTTGTATTTGTAGTAGAGACAGGGTTTCACCATGTTGGCCAAGGTGGTCTCAAAGTCCTGACATTATGGTCTGCTTGCCTCGGCCTCCCACAGTGCTGAGATAACAGGCGTAAGTTACCACGCCTGGCTTGGTTCTTTATATTTTTATATAAAATGTAAGTTAATCAATTTCTGCTGAAAAGCCCTGATGATATTTTTGTTGATATAGCATTTTATTTTTTTTTAATTAGGTAAGATTACTCTATTTAAAATTTTTCTTCTTTCTACATGTAAGAGTGACATTTCTCTCCTTTTATTTAATTATTTAAACTTTATCAGAAATGCTATACAGTTTTTAGTACATTAGAGTTCTTGCACATGTTATTAAATTTGTTCTTAAGTAGTTTACATATTCCTGTGCTATTTATTTTTAATTTTATTTTTCAGCATTTTTTGTTAGTATATTGAAATACAACATTTTATTTATTAGATTTAATATTTTTGTAGATTTCTTTAGAGTTTCTTCATAGAAATGATGCTTTCTGGAAGTTTGATTTCTCATATTCCAACCTTTATACATTTTATTTCTTATTTTGTCTTACTTCATTAGACAGAATCTCTAGTATGAAAGTGAATAGAAGAGATATGAGTGTATATCCTTTGCCTCATTCTGATTTTAGTCTTAGGGTAAAAGCACTCATGACTTCACCATTAAAAGTGCTTTTAGATATGTGTCTTTTATCAAATTTAGGAAGTTTTCTTCTATTACTAGGTGGCTAAGTGATTTCATCATGAATAGGTGTTGGATTTTGTCAGAAGACTTTTTCTGATTCTAGTAAGTGATAACATTATTTATCTTCTTGATTCTCTTTATGTGATGAATTACATTGTCGATTTTAAGTATCAAATTAAGTTTGCCTTTCTGGACACACTCCACTGGTCATGATTTACTATTATTATTAATTTTTATATTGTGAACTTGATTTTCTTAGACTTTGCAAGGATTTTCTGTTTCATGAGGGATATTGGGCTGTATTTTTTCCTTTGACGTCTTTGTCAGCCTTTGGTTTTGCTGTTAATCCAACCTAATTAAATAAAATGAACTGTTTCTCCATTTTCTATTTTCTGAAAAAGTTTGTGTAATTTTAGTATTAGTTCCTCTTTGTATGTTTAGTTGTATTCATGGAGGAAACCATCTGTACCTATTTTTATCTTTTTGAGAAGGCTTTGGAATTTATTTAGTTTCTACATATTTTTTATTTATTTTAATAAATTACTTTTGGTCAGTACCTTTTTTCATTTTATCCACATTACTAATTTATTTCAGTAATTTCTAATATTAATTTTAGTGCCTATTGGATCTGTAGTGATAGCCCATTTTCATTCTTGATATCAAGAATTTATACTTTTTTCTATTTATTGATTATTTTTGCTAAGTTTATTACTTACATTAATCATTCTAAAGAAACAAATTATGACTTTGTCAATTTTATCAATTATTGTCTGTCTTCTACTGTTATATTTATTTGTTTTTCTCTACTTACTGTGGGTTTATTTTGCTCTTTTTTCTGCAAACATTTTTAGGTGAATACTTAGATCATCAACCACAAACTACAGCCCATAGGTGAGATATCTGTTTTTAAGAATGAGGTTTTATTGGAACATAGCTACACTCATTCATTTATGTAGTATTTACGGCTGCTTTTGTATTACAATGGCAGAGTTGAATAGTTGCTGTAGATACCATTGTCCGTAAATCTAAAATATTTTTTGTCTGACACCTTAAGAAAAAATATGACAATCTTTAGCTTAGATTACTAATTATAGAAATTTCTTTTCCATTACAAACTTCTAAAGGTTTGGAACATCCTTTAAGCTGCACCATAATTACATCTTACAGATTTTATGCTGTGCTTTTATTTCTATTCATTTCAAAACATTTTCTCATTTCTCCTTTCTTCTTTGACTCTAGGGTTATGTAGCTACCTGTTGCTTAATTTACAAATAATTGAGAATTTTGCCATTTTTTTGTTTTTGATTTCTAATTTTGTGTTTATCTCAGATACAGTATGCACAAAATCATAATTTCAGTTATTTGAACTTTATTAAGATGTGTGACCCAGTATAACATCTACCTTGATATATGTTGCATATGCACTTGAAAAGAATACATCCTCTGCAGCTGTTAAGTATGGTATTCTTTAAATTTCTATTTGGTCAAGTTGGTTGACACTGTAGTTTAGATTTTCTATATCTTTACTTGTTTTTTTCTACCTATTCTATCAATCAACAAAAGGAGGGTATTTATATTCAAATATGAGTGTGGATATGTCTATTTTTATGTTTAAAGCTATCAATTTCTGCTTTATATTTTTAAGAATTCTGTAACTAGATTCATGTAAACTTGGGATTTTTCATGATTCTTTGAATAATTGGTGCTTTATAATTTTAAGTTGATCTTTATCTCTGATGCTATTTCTTGTTCTGAGATTTACTTTGCATATAGCCAAACTAGCTTTATTATGATTTTTGTTTGCAATAGTGTATTTTTTTTTTTTTTTTTTTGAGACAGAGTTTCTCTCTGTTGCCGAGGCTGGAGTGCAGTGACTCAATCTCGGCTCACTGCAAGCTCTGCCTCCCGGGTTCACGTCGTTCTCCTGCCTCAGCCTCCCGTGTAGCTGGGACTACAGGTGCTCGCTACCACGCCCGGCTAATTTTTTGTATTTTTAGTAGAAACAGTGTTTCACCGTGTTAGCCAGGATGGTCTCAATCTCCTGACCCCGTGATCCACCCGTCTTGGCCTCCCAAAGTGTTGGGATTACAGGCGTCAGCCACCGCGCCCGGCTGCCATAGTGTATCTTATTCCATACTGTGCTTCCAGCCTATCTGGATCTTCCTATATGTATCTTTACATTTGAAATGTGTCTCTTTTAAGAACAATACAGTTGGGTCTCTTTTGTTTGTTTATTTCTAATAATTCACTCTGAAAGTTTCTTCCTTCTAATTGGAGTTCTTAGCTCATTTACATTTAACGTTAAATGTTGATATTGTTTGGTTTAAGTCTACCTTCTGGCTATTTGTGTTTTAATTTTTTAAGGGACATGGTCTTGCTATGTTGCCAGAGCTAGTCTTATACTCCTGGCCTCAAGTGATCCTCCTGCCTCAGCCTCCCAAAGTGCTGAGACTACAGGCATGAATAAATGAGCCCAGCCCTGGCCCTGGCTATTTGTTTTTATGTATTCCCTTTGTTGCTATTCTTGTCCCTGAGATTCTTTTTTTTTTTTTCTGTTGCAGCAATCATGTAGTTTTTAGTATTTCATTTAAAACACTTTATTCATTTCTACCTATACCTCTTTATTTATCCAGTTTTTAGTGGTTGCCCTAGAGACTAGAATACATATGCTTAAATTATAAAAGTCTGTCTTGAAATAATGTAATGCAACTTTACGCAAAATGTAAAAATCTCTCAATGCTATAATTTCATTTAGTACCTCATTCTGTATTTTTGTGATATATTTACAACTACATATGGTGAAATTCCATAATATAATGCTATTATTATTCTTCAGCCTGGAGAACTTACTTCAGTACTTTGTGTAAAGTAGGTCTTATACATCTTTTGACGTGCTAATTGGACTCAGAATATTATACATGTTCTTATAATTATAGAATAATGTGGTCTTAGCAGAGCCTGATTTATCTGTATTACATGCACATTTCTAAGTGGAAGGATTATAGGGACATGACTGAAAACACTCAGAACACCTAGACCAAAACCCAGAAGGAGTAACCAAACTGTAATTATAACCAAATGACCAAATATCTAAGTTCAGATATTCAGACTAAATATCTAAGTTCTAAGATTAGTTATTGTCAACATCCATGTCAAGTCAGTTTTACTGCCAAAGACATGTCATCAGAGCTGACAGTCAGTGGTGACGCTTGGAGACATAAGAAGTAAAGATTCAATGATTACAGTATCAACTATTTTCCAGTTTTGTATATCTTATCTCATAGAGTTAATTTGGTTCTCAGAACAATTCTGCAATACAAGTTTTATCACACTTATTTCACAGAAAACGCAAGTATTTATGGTAATACATATGGCTGGCTAGAAAGGACCCCAGCTGGTAACTATGAGTGTAATAAGTACGGTCTAAACCCTGAATTAGGAGGTTGACTAGACTTCAGAATAATTAAGGAAACCAGTGTTACTCCATCCCAAACCATCATATGAACTTGACACACCAGATATCAGGTGAGGCCTGGAGTAAGGTCACAGCTCAGTAGTCACATAATTGCCTAGGGCTAAGACAAGAGACTGCAAGTTAATTGTATTTCTGGATGAGGATGAGGATTCCAATGTCTTACCTTCCTTTTTCACATCCATTCTGGGAACTGGTTAGCACCAAATGAAGACATCAGTGCCTGTAGCACAGTAGGATTGTCAAAGGTGGGAATGACAAAATAGAAGTCAGATATAGACCATTCAGTTATTCCCTATTGTAGGAAACCAAATAAAATAACATTGCTGGATAATTTTTCACTAATGGAACTCTTGCCTACTTTTCCAGATCATCACAGAATATTGGCAGAATGTCCGTTATGTTTCTAATAGGACAAGTCATCATAAACGCTGAAAGCAGAAATTGTGCCCTCCCACTGTTGCTCACCTAAAAGCTATGCTATCATTTGAATTCCTTTCTTCTAGTTATATTGGTTATACATAGAGTAAAAATGCTCGTCCTCTTCCTCTGCTTCCCTTCTTCCCCACGAATTCCTGTATTTATTAAAAAACGTATGATTTACCATCAGACTTTTTGCCCGTAGCCTAAACAATTACCTTTTTTAAAAAAAAACTTTTTAGTATGGGTTCTGTTTTCTCATTCTTTTATACTTTCTATGTTCTCCCACGAGAGATATTTTTCTTTAATTATAATGAATCTTAAGTGACTCCATCATAATATACATTTTTATTAGATATTATTAGAAAATATAAATTAAAATTTCTAGGAAACCAAATCATACATTTCCTATGGTTCTGTTCAAGGTGGAAATGAAAGCCATTTCTGGGTATCAAGGCCAAAGCAACTTGGGCAAAGAAACAGTGAGATGCTGCGGTTGTCTTGCATGTTTATTAGTGTAATGAATCACATTTATGAAAGTATTGCAAAGTTATAAACAGTTATAACAGTGCAGAGTGGTCCACCCGAGATACTCAATATATAATGATTTTACTACTGCTGTGGACCAACATTACAATTAACTAAGGAAACAGGGTACACATAAGTTATTCCAAAACAAACAAACAAAAAAGAGTGACTTTCTGGACTACTTTAAAAGTATATTCTCATAAGCCACTAATAATTGTACAGCTATCAAAACATTGTGCATAAACCCATAAAGGCACTCTTTCCACAACACTATTTAAATCACGTAGAACAAATCTTGAATGGGATGGAGCATTTTGGCCTTAGAGCTGTGTACAATGAAGAAATTCAAGTCGAAAAAGTACAAGAATGGTTTCATACATTTAGAAATATCTCTGTCAATAAGATCTTGCTATCTAGTCTGTTGATCATTTTCCATTTTACCCAAGAATCAATCTCAGTCAGTGATGCATGCTTACCTCTGTGCTGGTTCTTCCAAGCTCCACTTCCCTCTGCCAGCATAAATCTCTGCAGATGGATGACAGTAAGTTACCTTGTCTCTTATCTCCCTGTTTTGCACACTCAAATGCCTTTTCTTGTCTTAAAGGGGAAAGCTATGATGACAGATTATAAGGACAAGATATCATTTTGTAATTTGACATCATTATTTCAAAGACTCTAACATTTATCTGCATAGTGCTCTTTGAAGGAATTGCTTGCTGTTAGCATTGACTCAACCATTTATTTTAAAGAGTGGAGAAAGTTCCAGAATTCATTAATCTTCAAACACATTTCTTAAAAGCTTTGTGTTCAGCAAAATCCAAATTATATTTTGAAGCATTTTCTTCTTACCTTAGAAACCTTTTAGTGCTTAGGAAATATATAATCAATAGCCACTCTTCCTACATAAACTTTAAATCAATAAAATGCATGTGTTTTAAGTTATTTGACATCCCCAAATATTTAATTTTATCAATAACATCAATTTGTCTGTTGCAAGTTTTAAAGGGTTCCCAATACTTTTTTTTAATTCCTTACAACTTTTTATTTGGAATTGCTAATCTAACTAGCGAAAACCTTGTGGATTTTAATGTGATCTTTAGCTGTTTATTTATTTATTTTTTTCTTTTTTATTATTCTTTAAGTTGTAGGGTACATGTTCACAACATGCCCCAATAATTTACTTATAAAGCACTACCAGTACATTTGAATATTTAAACAAATTATGAAATATCAACACTTGTGTTGGTTAAAAATATTGTGAATATAAGACAGTGACTTAACCTATGTGATAATTTTCCTATTTATTGTAAAGTTGTTCCTCCAAAATGTCATTGTTCCTAAAGGGTGATTGAGGCCTAGAAATTAGTGTTCTGATGTTAAACTTACTTATTAAGCACTTTACCCTAAATGTGTACATAGTCCTGGCAGTGATGAGTGAACATATTCAATCTTAGTGATCAATTGCTATGCTTTTGGCTTCCATAAAGCACACACTGTTTACTAATTATAAGTTCAGCAATGGAACCCACTTTTCACTTATCACATACAATCAAATGTCTAATGATGATTCTGAGCTATTAGTAGCAATAGTACCTGGGTGCTTCAACTGAGGGAATCAGGTCTTGTCTGGGTCTGACTCTTGTAGTTACCACTTTTCCAAGATTCTTTCCAAAAACAGGGGCCTAAAGCTTACTGACTACATGAGACTTCTATCTAGGAATCTGTTTCCTGTTCCTCTTTATAGTTCTCTGCTGGAAGGTAGTATGGAGTGAACTTTAAGTAGGCTGATGAGAAAATTATGTCAGGTCAACAACTGAACAAGGCCTTCCATACTTTTGTTGTAGTAACGGGGCAAAACGCCTCTTTCCTCCGTCCTAGCTCTAGATACTGAACATATTCAAGCACAGATGTTTTATGATTTCTGATATGGTTTGGCTATGTGTCCCCACCCAAATCTCATCTTGAATTGTAATAATCCCCATATGTTGTGGAAGAGACTTAGTGGGAGGTTATTGAATCATGGGGGTAGGTTTTCCCATGCTGCTCTCATGATAGGGAATAAGTCTCATGAGATCTGATGGTTTGATAAAGAGGAGTTCTCCTTCACATGCTCTCTTGCCTGCCACCATGTAACATGTTCCTTTGCTCTTCCTTCACTTCCACCATGATTGTGGGGCCTCCTCAGCCATGTGAAACTGTGAGTTAATTAAACCTCTTTCCTTTATAAATTACCCAGTCCCAGATACGTCTTGTTAGTAGCATGAGAATGGGCTAATACAATTTCAGTATTAAAGGAATGGTGGGTGTGGGATTGAATGCAGAGGAGATGCCTAGCTCAAGTTCTCTGGTCCTTAAGCCAATAATTGGGGTGGGAGGTGGTATCTGGCCCTCTTCCCTTGAATGAATAGCTGCCTCCTTTCTGAAATTCCAATATAATTCTCAACTCTTACCAGTGATTTGAACCCGAAGGAAGCAGTATCTTCAGGTAACACAATTAGAGAATTAAAAATATTTCTTAGCTCTCTGGTAATAAAACTTTCTTTTTGTTATGTAAGCTTATATTTCAACTATTAGGCATTCCATTATTAAATGTATTTTCATAAAGCAGTAAGTACTTGGCTTTTGTCACCTTGCTATCCTACAACGAACTTTTAAATTTTGTGAAGGCTGGATCTGTTTTATACAGTTTATTTAGGCTTGTATCTGTCTTACTTTTGCATTTTTTTTTTCCTGTGGGACAGTATGCATTTAGTTTTGTGAGATAAACTACAAAACATAAATAGTTCTTTGTCTTTGCTTATGTATTTATTCACCTTATATCGCTTAAATCTTTTTTTTTTATTATTATACTTTAAGTTCTAGGGTACATGTGGATAATGTGCAGGTTTGTTACATATGTATACTTGTGCCATGTTGGCGTGCTGCACCCATCAACTCGTCAGCACCCATCAACTCGTCATTTACATCAGGTATAACTCCCAATGCAATCCCTCCCCCCTCCCCCCTCCCCGTGATAGGCCCCGGTGTGTGATGTTCCCCTTCCCGAGTCCAAGTGATCTCATTGTTCAGTTCCCACCTATGAGTGAGAACATGCTGTGTTTGGTTTTCTGTTCTTGCGTTAGTTTGCTGAGAATGATGGTTTCCAGCTGCATCCATGTCCCTACAAAGGACACAAACTCATCCTTTTTGATGGCTGCATAGTATTCCATGGTGTATATGTGCCACATTTTCTTAATCCAGTCTGTCACTGATGGACATTTGGGTTGATTCCAAGTCTTTGCTATTGTGAATAGTGTCGCAATAAACATACGTGTGCATGTGTCTTTATAGCAGCATGATTTATAATCCTTTGGGTATATACCCAGTAATGGGATGGCTGGGTCATATGGTACTTCTAGTTCTAGATCCTTGAGGAATCGCCATACTGTTTTCCATAATGGTTGAACTAGTTTACAATCCCACCAACAGTGTAAAAGTGTTCCTATTTCTCCACATCCTCTCCAGCACCTGTTGTTTCCTGACTTTTTAATGATTGCCATTCTAACTGGTGTGAGATGGTATCTCATTGTGGTTTTGATTTGCATTTCTCTGATGGCCAGTGAATATCGCTTAAATCTTGAGTGTTTTTGTTTTCTTTTCATTTAAGTCATTTATTCCTACACTATTTTCTCCATAAGATAAGCTGATTAATAAATTTAAAGATAAACACAATTCTGCAATATTACCACTCCCTAGATTTCCATATGAAGTAATTATTGGATCCTAAAATTGGGTTACTTAATGCGACTTTTCTCCCTGCATTTACTAAGGTCAGTAAGATAGGGAGTTTTTAACTCCTTTGGACAAGAAGATACATTAATTTCTTAGGACCAAGCTAAAATCATTATCTCAAGCCAAGACACTTATACTATTATATTACTTTAATATTATTCAATATTTCCATTGCAATGTAACTGCCCAGTGGGTTCACCTTGCCCACTGCCTAGACAGAGTCACTTTTTCAAGACAGGAGAATTGTAATAGAGAAAGAGTTTAATTCATGCAGAGCCAGCTGTGCGGGATACTGGAGTTTTATTATTACTCAAATAAGTCTCCCAAAAAACTTGGGGATCGGAGTTTTAAGGAAAATTTAGTGGGTAGAGTTTCGAAAAGTGGGGAGTGCTGATTGGTTGGGTTGGAGATGAAATCATAGGGAGTCGAAGCTGCTGAGTCAGTTCCTGGGTGGAGGCCACAAGACCAGATGAGTCAGTTTATTGAGCTGGGTGGTGCCAGCTGATCCATTGAGTAGAAAGTCTAAAAAATATCTCAACCACTGATCTTAGATTTTACAATAGTTTTATTATTATCCTAGGAGCAATTTGGGGAGATTTAGAATCTTGCATCCTCCAGCTGCATAGTCCTAAACTGTAATTTCTGATCCTGTGGCTAATTTGTTAGTCCTGCAAAGCCAGTCTAGTCCCTAGGCAGGAAGGGGATTTGTTTTGGGAAAGGCCTGTTATCATCTTTGTTTCACAGTTAAACGATAAACTAAGTTCTTCCCAAAGTCAATTCAGCCTACACCCAGGAGGGAACAAGGACAACTTGGAGGTTAGAAGCAAGATGGAGTCAGTTAAGTTGGCTCTCTTTCACTGTCATAATTTTCTTAGCTATAATTTTGCAAAGGTGGTTTCAGCAATAGTAGCCCTGTATAGTCCACCTACCATAGCAACCCTAAGAGGTTAGTATTAGCAAATTCATGTGTGTCACTAATTAGCAACCTGAGAGCAGGAGCAGTTAAGGGACCTACTCAAGATTAATAGGCTGGTAAGGATTTCTGAGTTTAAGCAGAGAACTCTCTCCTATAACCCCCAGCTGCTTTTGGTGATGGCAGCATTTTGTTTTTGTATATGCAATGTGATATTTTCCTTTGTAAGAAGTGGAAAAGACCAGATCAAAGACTTATTTAACTAAAGTACAGTTATCTCATTAGCAAATTTAGTTTCTTTTCTGTAATATGATAGTTATGTAAAAATAAACCAACCACCCAGGGACAAGCCATCTGCTCCTTAATCAGGTGTGTTCTTGTTTAAATGAGAGTCATCAGTGCAGAGGTGACACAAGGGGGAAAAACAGACTTTGTTAAAGACTCTAAGCTATAACAGAAATAGAAAGATAAATTATTCTGGTTAAGTTGTATAAATCTTATACTTAGTTCTCAGTAAAATGCAAGGGGAAATAAGGCATTTTTTTCCCTGTAAAAATTCAAAGACTACAAAAATCTCTGTATTTTGAAAAAAGCTTTTTCTGGCAATCCAAATTTCCACAGATGTCCTTTATCTGAATAAGGCCATTCCATTTTTTCCCCTAAATTTGTACATTTTCTTCTTATTGCTTTCTCTACTGGCAGGGAAATGTATAAAATTACAATATTTCAAGCACTCAAAAATGGCAATCTCTCTCTCTCCTCTCTCTCTGATACACATGTATACACACCACACACACACAGGTAATACAAAGAGAGGGTGAGCTAATTACTGTTCTTCTGTGTCCAAAGGTTAAATTAATTTTGACCTCAGGCTCACAGGTTCATGCAGAATTGAATCCTTAAGTAAGCACCAACACTGGACTGTATTTTTGTTTCCAAGTGCCTCAATTCTTCAGGAGTTTCTCAGAGATAATAATTACAGTGGTGATGGTAATGTGGGAAGCAAGGTTGTGCTCATACCATAAAAGTATTTAAAGGTATATGAAAAAATATGCACTAGGACAAACAAGTCTACCCAACTCTTTAGTCTTTCAAAACTTGCAATTCTGGAAGGGTAAATTTTTGTTCTACCGTCTACTTTGAGACAATACTGATATTAAAAATAAACAAAATTTGCTGCTCTATAATTAACTCAGCACATCCCTCCCTACTAGTATAGCTTTCTACAACTTTGTTCCCTAACTTCCTTCCTTCCCTTCTTTCTCAGTTCCCTCCTGATATGGTTTGGCTGTGTCCCCACCCAAATCTCATCTTGAATTCTCACGTGTTGTGGGAGGGACCCAGTGGGAAGTAAGTGAATCCTGGGGGCAAGTCTTTCCCATGCTGTTATCATGATAGTGAATAAATTTCACAAGATCTGATGGTTTCAAAAGGAAGAATTCCCCTGCACAAGTTCTCTCTCTTTGCCTGCTGCCATCCATGTAAAATGTGATTTGCTCCTCCTTGCCTTCCAGCAAGAATGTAAGGCTTCCCCAGCTACGTGGAACTGTAAGTCCAATAAAACCTCTTTCTTTTGCAAACTGCCGGTCTCAAGTATGTCTTTATCAGCAGTGTGAAAATGGATTAATATAACTCCCTGCCTCTCTCTTTTTCCTTCTTCTCCTTCCCTCCTTCTCCTGCCTCTCTATGTTGTTTAATGAAAATCGTTCCTCTTGAGAAACCTATTATAGTCTGGGTGATCTCAGTCACAGGTGATATTATGTGAAAAATTAGGAAAGAAGCATTTAACTATTTTATCCATGAAAGAACAAAAACATCAGAGCAGTACATGAAATTTTGACAAAATTTTAATTTTGATATTTCCTAAATGGTCATTTCTTGCTTCTAACCGCATTGCATTTGTCTACAACTTTCTCCAGATAATGGCTTATCAGATAATACTTTGTATTCATTGATGTTCAGAGATATATTTGGGAGAAAGTGTAAGAAAAAGATTAGTTTAAGAAGGAATCAAAACACAATATAGCACACCTGTGAAATAAAACAAGGCGCTGGCTGGGTGCAGTGGCTCACACCTGTAATCTCAGCACTTTGGGAGGCCGAGATGGGTGGATCACTTCAGGTTAGAAGTTTGAGACCAGCCTGGCCAACATGATGAAACTCGGTTTCTACCAGAAAATATAGAAATTATCTGGACATAGTTACATGTGCTGGTAGTCCCAGCTAGTCAGGAGGCTGAGATTGGAGAATTGCTTAAACTTGGGAGGTGGAGGTTGCAGTTGAGCCAAGATCACGCTACTGCACTCCAGCTTGGGTGACATAGTGAGACCCTATGTCTCAAAAACAAAGAAGCAAACAAAAAAATCAAAGCAAAACAGAAACAAGGCTCTAAGGGAAATTAGCAATAGATGTTCTCTAATTGGAACTTCATGTTCATAGTACAACATACATAACAAATCAAAGAGAAATCCGATTTTATATTTTCCCAAGCTAGTGGCAGCAGGACGTATCTGAGTCATGCAATACCAACATATGTTACCAGCAGGAAATCCATACAGGTCTGCAGCAAGCTCAATTCTTGCCTCCTTAGAAGAAAGAACTTGACTGAGGGGCACAAGGCAGAAGGAGAGACTCAGGCAAGTTTACCTTTCTCAGGAAACATGTATTTACATGTCTGCCGAAAGATATATTCTAGGACCTCTGAGATGGAAAGAGTGGAGTTATTTTGACTAAGTGTAAAGCAATAGACTCTTTTTTTTTTTTTTCATCTAACTGGGCAGAAAGATAGCAATAGAGAATATTGTGGGGACTTACTTTTCCCCCATGGACTGTTATAGTTATTAGATAACATTAAAGTTAAAGTAAAAACAAGTGAGTCACTGAAGACAGGATGCTAAAAAATAATAATAATAATAATGATAGCTTGATACTATTTAATAGCAAGAATGGGACTCTAAGTGCTCCCAAAGCAATATCAAATAATTAATAACTATATAATTTTAATGAGGCAACCTAGAGCTCAACATAGGTGATCTGGCACGTTTTAAAATAATGGATGGACCATGTATATAGTATAATATGATTTAACTTTATAAATGTACAGTCCTCAAGGATTTTTCACAAGAAACTTTATTTCTTATAAGATTATTCTTGTCATAGAAGTGAATATATTATATTTAAAACTCATCCTGAAGTTTGAAAATGGGGATTCACTCATTAATTGGGTGAATAATTATATTCTTGATAAGGCATGCCTTCTTTTTAACCTTCTCATTTCTTTGTATGTACAATATCTGTGAAATCTAACTTTATATATTTTACGTCTGCTTTTGTCACTTGGAGATATATTGCTTTTATTATGGTAAATTATAAATGTGAATAGAAATATCTCTACAGTGGATAATTTACAACAGTGAAATCTATTGGCCTTATTTCTAGCATGAGGGAAGACTTTGTGTACACTGTTGATAACACCAAATTTAAAAATAATAGGCAAAGGTGGTTATGTATCATACTCTGAGAATGACTATTATTTGTCCTTTGTATGAAAGCAAATGGTCTGAGAGCTCTTCCAGGCACAGCAGGACAGGGATAGAACATGGAAGAAGGTCATTTTTAATCCTTTTCCATATCCCCTATTCCTGGCTCACTCTTTGCCTATGTGGGAATTAAGTTACCTGATATGAGTACAAGGTTTATTCATTCCTAGGCTCTAGCAGGAACATTTCTGGTACTTGTGCTTATCTAACAAAACAATTTATCAGTGGATTTATTCTAAATTATATCTTTACCTCAAGTAGCTGAATTCAACCTTTTCCCTAAATGTCAATAGACACAATCCGTTGATTTAAATTCACCCACATTTACCTCCAAGATGAAGTTTACAGGATTATGTCCATTCCAAGTCTCTATTTGCCCAAGCAAGTAGAAGGTAAATTTAAGTATCATTTTATTCATCTATTCAATAAACAATTGTTAAATAAATGCTATGTATCTTCTTTAGATCTTTACAATGCAATCTCTGTTTTCAGAGGTAAGCGTAGTCTAGTGAAAAAGGCAGGTAGACAAGAAGATGACTTACATTATTAAATGCTATGTACTGTAAGAAACCTGTAAGTAACATGCTATAGAAGCATGACTCGAGCTAAAGAATTTGGGAAAGACTATGGGTGCTTCGGCAAAGATGGTTGTCATGAGTTAGATTGAAAGGACTCTTTAAAGAGCCCAGATTCATGAGCATGACATAGTGCCTCATGATGACTATGTTATTTATGCCAATCATTTGAAAACCACAGGTAAAAATAATCAAGCTCCTATATATTTAACATTTTTGAACATATTAATCATGTGTTTCTATTATTTTAGGCATATAAGTCCTAATTATTTTTTAGTTTATAAATTTATAAGCAAAAAATGCCATTTTTCTAATTACATGTCTATGTTCTGAGTGATCCCCAAAATGTATATGTTGAAACATAATCCCCATTGTGGTGGTATTAGGGGGTGGGTCCCTATGGGAAGTAATTAAGCCATGAGGGCTCTGCTCTTCTGGATGAATTCATATTTATAAAAGGGCTGAAGGGAACTAACCTAGGCTCTTTTTGTCCTTCCTCCTTAGATCATGTGAGGACACAGCCACAGTGTTTGTCCCTTCTGCTATGTGAGGATGCAGCAAAGAGTCCCTCATCAGACACCAAATGCCAGTGCCTTGATTCTGGACTTCCCAACCTCCAGAACTGCAAGAAAAAAAAAATTTCTATTGATTTTTAAATTATCCAGTCTGTGGTATTTTGTCATAGCAGCATAAATGGACTAAGACACATATCTACCTTCTAAGCATTCCAGGGTGATTAATTTAAGATATGCCTAGCATTTGGTAGATGATAATTAACAAACTGATTTTGAAATTGGGATGAGAGATAAAGAAGAAGAATAACTTGGCTGTGGTATTTCCTATGTTGTGATTTGGAGAGAATCATGTAATCCATCATGTTCTGATTTATAAAATGTGTAGTTGGATAAGATGATTGTTACGACCACAATCATGTCTTAAGTTTTATGACTACTAATGATGGTGGTGGTGGTGGCCTATCTAGAGCAGCTGCTGTGGAGATGCTAGCTGCAGCAGGGGAGGTGTGGCCAGGGCTGCATGCTCCGTGGAGCCAAAGGGAGTTAGGAGCAGGCAGGAGAACCAACCCCTACTCAACTAGCAGGTAGGAGTCCTGTGCTCCTGGGTACAACAGCAGCCACCCAGCCACAGTTCTGGACCTTGGCATCCATGAACTCTCTGGGGCCCAGAAATCCCCCCTGTCCCACTAGGCTCAGAAGTGCTTACTTCCACACCTTGGCTTTTCTCTGCTCCCAGTGCCCACTCTAATTTCGGAGCAAAGTTGTGACTGAGTCAGAACTGTTGTAACCTGGTCAGGTGTGTGTGCATTCAGGGCTGTGCTGACACACCAGCCCCCTGCTACCTTGGCCCCCTCTAGACTTTAGGCACTGACAAGCATGGGAGGGAGGCCAGGGTTGCTGAGGGCAGGTTGGAATGATCCTGCAGGAGCCCCTCGTTGCAAACAGCTTGGGTGCCGTGGATGGTATGTCGTTGGTGGCAGGAGGCAGACAGGTTCCTAGGCAGGAAGGAGCAGGTCCCCAGTGAAGCCCACCTTGAAGCCAAGGATGGCCTGAAGCCTTGGGACCAGGCTGCCAGTTCTGGGTAGAGTCCATGACCCAGAGTGAGAACTTATGGTGCTTTTTCCAGGCCCACCCATGGCTGCCCATGGAGCACTCAGCATGCTCTTCCTCCCTTCTGAGTGCATAAAAACCCCAGACTCAGCCAGACTCAGACACTTGTTGGATGACCTGCCTGCAGATAGGAGCTACCCACTTCAGGTCTTCTCTACACTCATCAGGATGACTTGCCTGAAGAAAGGAGCTGCCCAGCTTCGGGTCTCCTCTCCACTGAGAGCTGGACACTTGTTGGGACAACCTGCCTGCTGAAAGAAGCTACCCACTCCAGGTCTCCTGAGAGCTGTTTTGTCATTCAATGAATCTCCTCTCCACCTTGCTTACCCTCCAGCTGGCCATCTACCTCATTGTTCCTGGTCATGGAACAAGAACTCAGTCCTGCTAAATAGTGGGACTGAACGAGCTCTAAAACAAATAAGGTTGAAACACGCCTCCCACTCGCCACGTTGCAGGTGACTATAAGGAGAGAAGAGCTGTGGGTCTTTTGGGAGCCCAGACCTTGTGGCTCCATAAGCCAGGGTTGTGATACTGCATCATCATCTTTGGGACTCTGTGGTTCCTGGAATCTTTGAGCTTTTGGGTGACATCATGTTCCCCTTGTCCAACTGCTGCTGCCTACACTGGAAGCTGCTTGTGGCATATCTGGTCCAGCTGCAGCCTCAAACCCTGTGCTCACTTGCTCACATACCCCTTGCGACTCTGCACCTGACTCACCTTTAGCAGGGATGGAATCTGGGCCAGTAACATGACCCACACTTCCAGAATACCAAAAGAGTTCTGGAAGTACTTTACCCTAGATGCTAGGTTTTTGACTTTCACCTCAATGTAAGGATCCCCCAAAATTTACTCTTCTAAAAAACAAATGATGAATGGCAAAAATGGTAAAAAATCAACTTCTTTGGTACTTTGGAAATTGAATGAAGGTTTGCAACAATCCAAGGAGCATTTATTCAACAAAAACAGCTGAATCTTTGTAAAAACAGAAAACTCTGTGGTGTTTTAATTTTCCCTTTCCCCATTCCCATCTCTGAAGATCAGCAGTGTGTTTGTAAACCAACAGCTTTGCCACAGGAGCTGTGGAAACCAGTAGCCTGGCAACCACCAGAGGGGCAGGATAGATTTCAGATAGATTTAAAAGTGTTTTAAATGCTTTTTAAAATTGGGCAAAACATGTTTAGAACTCACTAAAAGTTCCATCCCCAGAGACTTATCTTTATTTAGTTTATATGCGAGTTCCGTGGAAAACTCCATTGTCCTGAATTAGAGCTTGCTCTGTCTAAACAGCTTTATCCTTTCTTTAACCTTATTTTTTGGATGTTTGTCAAAAACAATCAGCAGCAATTTGTTAATATTTCAGTTTCCTGCAGTTGTGGTAACAGTTAGGACTAATGAGAGGTGACCAAAAACCTTTTTTAAAAAATGGCAAATGAATGAGTTGTTCATATGGGGCTTTGCAAAGCTCTGACATACACCTGGGAGTCTAGAGAAACATGTATGTAGGCAGAGTTGTGCCCCAGAAAGACATGGGAAGGCACTAATGTCACCTTTGGATGACCTTGAAACTCTTACAAGCGGGACGTGAAAGCTAAGTCAAAAGTATAAACTTCCTCATGGAGCAATGAAAATGTATCTCAGTACACACATAGAACTCCTTTGACAATGAATGAAACATTTAACAATACAAGATATTTAATGATCAAGCAAGGATTTCTAATCAACCATGTTTTGGCCACAACTAGATACATCATAGTCAGATAGTTGAAATCGAAACACAAAGTTAATAACTTGAAATGGTAAGAGGAAGGGAACTTGCAATAAAACACTAAATATTACCTTTCAGCTGGATCCGGTTGAATTCATACTAATAGTCAAATATGCATAGGAGAAACAGGCTGAGGTTCCACTTTATGAAAGCTATGACTTGTGAGAAAGGCAATACTACTGACAACATTTTGTATTAAATTGTTCCTCTGTAAAACTATGTAAAACACTCTTAAATCAATGAATCATGGCAAACTTATAGTCAGTGTGTATTTGGGAAGCTTAGCAGGTACTTAGAGATCATAAATACCTATAAACTGCCATCAAGGGGTCTTGCTCCAAAGCTGACACTCCACAGGAAAAAGTTGATTAATCAAATTCATTTTTCTTCAAATAAGGTCATTAATCAAAAAATTTTTTTCCAACTGTAATAAATGAGATTTGCAGGAGAAGAGATCCTGCAGAATGTAGTCCTGATGGAGAAAATACTTGGAGTCCTTTTCCATTTCTGCCAGTTGAACTAAATTTAACAAATAAAATCAATGACAGAAAGCGAGACAAGTCTCCTCTAGGCTGTCTAGGAAGAAGGTCTAAGGATCAAACATTCACATGCCCTCAGAAGTGGTTAAAATTATTCTATTTAATCCCCTCAAAACATTGATTCCACTGAGGGAAGACACATACAGCCTATTAGTTAAGACAGTCTGAATTCTTGGTTATATTTGAAATCATAAAGATAAATGTGTCATTATATCTGGTAGAGGTAATGTGATAACCAAAAATGTATATATCATAAAAACAATAACACATTAGTAAAGTTTGTGAAGTTTAATAAAGTTTAATAAATTAGTTAAGTTTCTTTTTCTCTTTTCTTCACTTTTCTGAATACTCCATACTTGTCTCTCTATTCTTTCAGAATTGGTGAAAAATATCAGGGTTGTATACCTAAATCATCAAGAACAGAATTAAAACAGTGGAACTTTGTTTTTTACAATATTTCATCTTCTTTAAACTAAAAAATTATTGAAATGTATTGGCAATGAGCTAACAATCAGGATGAAGTTGTTTTGTTTTTTTTAATTTTGAGAAGAGCAGACAAAAATTTGTGGAGTTTTAAGGACTTTTGAGCCACACATTATATAATCAAAGAAGCTATATTTTGAAAGAGTTTTTTTGAGTAGTATAATTGTGTATTTCATAAATCAACATTTCTGTTTATTTATTGTTGATTTTAGAAAAATTAGAATCCTAACACTAATCTACTGAAGGGCCTCCAGCCAGAGTTAACACTAAGAAATTTATATCTATTATGAGGAAATAAGCAACTTCTGATAAAATTCAGACAGAATCTATTGTGTTTGTAAGAAGTTAAATCAATGAAAATATAACTAGAAGATTGGCCTTTTGCATTTGAGGAAAAGAAAAAAATAATCTTTAAATGCATTTATTATGTTTTTTTTTTTTTTTTTTTTTTTTTTTGGTATCTTGTTATGGTTTGGATCTGTGTCTCCGCCCAAATCTCCTACAAATATTGAATTGTAATCCCCAGTATTAGAGATCAGGCCTGGTGGGAGACAATTGGATCGTGGAGGCAGTTTCTCATAAATGGGTTAGCATTATCCCCTCGGTGTTCTCATCATAGCGAGTGAGTGCTCATGAGATTTGGTTGTTTAAAAGTGTATAGCACCTCCCCCCTCTCTCTCTTACTCCTACTCCTGCCATGTAAGACATGCCTTCTCCCACTTTGCCTTCAGGCATGATTGTATGTTTCCTGAGGCCTCCCCAGTAGCTGAGCAGATGCCAGCATTATGCTTCCTGTATAGCCTATGGAACCATGAGCCAGTTAGAACTTTTCGTTTTAAATTAATCAGTCTCAGGTATTTCTTAATTGCAAAGTAAGAATAGATTAATATATGTCTATATCATTTTAAAACTATAAAGTTGTATCTAATATGAATTGTAGATGCAATTTCTTTAAAGGAGAATCAATGAAGTTAATAACTATCCTAGGTCACACAGCTGGCAAATATTTAAATTTAAGTCTGTCTGATTCTGTCTGTTTTCTCAAGTTTTTAAATAATGCAATTATAATCATAGTAACAATCCAAATAGCGAAGTACATGCCAACTTTTTGCATATATCATTTCATTAATCTTTATAATAGCCATATGAGGTACAGGAATTTTGAAGTTAGACATAAGTAGTTCTATCTGACTCCAGTGCCTGAATTCTTACCATATCATCCAGTTTTCCTAAAAACCGTTACCTTTATTGGAGTCTGGTATTCTACTTTATACAAATACTCTTTCCAATATAGTAATATTAAATAGTTATATTAGAAATCTGTGTAATCAACATGTGTGGAGCAGCTGCTATGTGCATAGCATTGCAGTGGTGCTCAACCCACTTTTTTGTTTGTTAATTTTTCTTTCTGTCATAGAGACATGTAATTAGATTGTGTATTTTTGTTTTTATTTATTTTTTTATTGCCTAATGAATTGGCGTCCTGCAGAGTGTGAGTAGGAAGAACAGGAAGAATCCCACAATCAAGAAATTTATAGGCTTATAAAGAGTTGGACAAGTACATATTATTAGTTACTTTAGAAATTACGCTCTTCCAGGAAATTATAATCTTTCTGTAGGTTAGAAGATCACAATTTCAATCTCCATAACACTTATTGAGCAGCTATGTGTCTGAACCATGCAGATCAGCATTCTTAGAGTTTGATGAACTTCAGTACAGTGCAATCGTATGTGAGTATAGTGGTCATGTGATACATTGATGATAGAATTAGATGCAATTATAGGCAAATATATTGTTATTTAGAGGAGTTACTGCTTACATCTGGGTCAGCCTTCAAAGAAGATGCCCTCTAAGCCTGGTTTTAAAATAACAGAAAACTTTTCTAAGGGGACAAAGTTGAAGAGGATTTTCCGATGTGGCCTAATATCTGTTGTCACAGCTAGTATTGGAAAGTACAGATCATATTCTGGAAACAGAAAGACACGAGGGTTGTTTGGCATTTGGAAAAAGAGATTTGAAAAGAGAGATTGGGGGTCTTCGATGTTATGAAATTTGGCACATGTTCCAGAGACAAGTAATACCAGTTATATTTTAGCAAAGGGTAGTGACTTTATAAAACATTTGGTTTAAATATTAATATAAAGGTGGGAGAGATTGGAGGCAGAGAGATTAGGTGACAGACTGCCATAAGGAAACTGTTAAGAGAAAATAAAGACTTAAAACATCTTATTGCCTTGAAATAAAGGACATAGAAGATGTCTGTAGAAGGCCTGTGTTTGGGAGAAATGTAGAAATTCTTTTTTAAATATAATTAACAGAGTTAACAGAGAGGAGAATCTATTGGCGACATTCAGTGGAGAGTTTAAGAACAGAAAGGTAAACGTGGGGCCCATATCTGTTAATAAGCACATATGTTCTAAAGAATTGAAGCTAGTGAACACATAACCAAAAGCAGGGAGAGTTTGTGGAATAGCTAAGAAAAGAAAAGGGTCAAGAAACAAAGAAATCTTAGGGAGCAACTTAAGGAGACAGAGTTTCACAACATTTGGAGATGGTAGATTAGTTCTCTAATAAGAGTTCTTTAAGTATAGTATAATTGTCTTTATTTCTCATTAATTATTAATAGATTTATCTTTAATGGACTTTAACTGATTTGATTTTACTCTGTCTTAAAATATTCTTTCATTAAATCACCTCCTTCCTATCATCCTCTGTTCTGAGAGATTATATTTGTGTCTTTATTAACATTAGATTACTAAGCTTGCACTGCACACCATTGCTCATTTTCTTATCTTTTTAAATTCATCTCTAAGCCAGAATCAAGTTCACACATGGACAATTACATCTTTTATACAAGATAGAAGGAAAATTTTCTCTAACTTAGTCAACTTAAATTTAGTTACTTACCAGTATGAATATCTGTTACAGTAGATATTTTCCATTACTAACCTAAGAATAGGCCACTCTGATTATTTGATTTTTTTTTACAGAGTCGCTCTGTCACCAGGCTGGAGTGCAATGGCGCCATCTCGGCTTACTGCAACCTCAGCCTCCCGGGTTCAAGCAATTCTCCTGACTCAGTCTCTCAAGTAGCTGGGAGTACAGGCACGTGCCACCATACCCAGCTAATTTTTTGTGTTTTTTAGTAGAGAGGGAGTTTCACCATGTTGGCCAGGGTGATCTCAATCTCTTGACCTCGTGATCTGCCTGTCTCAGCCTCCCAAAGTGCTAGGATTACAGGCATGAGCCGCCGCGCCCAGCTCTAATTATTTAGATTTTTAAGTTACTGCTTCTTTTATTGATACTATGCTTTTCTTCTCGTCTTGCATAGACTCCTTCAAGTTTCATTTTAGGTGAGATTTCTTCTATTAGAATATCTCGCACATCCAATTGACTTGTCTCTTAATTCTGTCTGCACCGCACAGTTTATACTTCTCTTGTGTTGATTGCTTAAAATGCATTTCCTATCTCCATGATATAGTTTAATCTTCTGGTGTATAGGAATCATTTTTATTTCTCTCTCCATGAATAATCCACTGCACAGTCTTAAGCACATAGGAGACACTCATTTAATATTTGCTCAAATCAACTGCATTGTACTGTTGCCATTGTGACTTTTACTGAGTTCAATATTGGCCTCTATCTATCACTATCATTCTTCCCTTTAAGAACTATCTCTGGTGTGGCATGATATATAGGAATTATTCTAATCAGTCCCAGTCAAGCCTGGAAGTGGAAAGCAAAATGCTCAATTGAGGGCATGTGGCCTAAGAAAAAAGCTCTTCTGTGGGAAAAGCAAGTAGTCACAAAACATGTGGCATTATTGTTTTTCAAATTTATACACAGTTTGTAACCAAATTTCTTCATTTCTACTGAGGGCTAAATCAGAGGAAATGGGTTCATTCTGAAGCCAGGTGGATTTTGTATAAAGAAAAATTGTATTTCTGTATCCAAAGACATTAAACTGGAAAAGGTTGAAGAAAGGGAGTATTTAGATAACCTTAACTCGTTCCTCATCTGTCTGAGATGGTCTGCCTTTCCGAGCTATTCTGAAATTGCTGACATCACTAGGTCCTTTCAACTCTAGACTCGATTTCAAGACCCTTAATATTAAACTCTAGTTCTTTGTCAGGATTTGTCATCCTGAATCATAATTAAACCATGGAAAATTTTTGTCACAGCTGAATTCAAATAAATGTTGGCAGAATTTACTCCAAATTAAGTCTGTAAAATGGATAAGCACCTGACTGACTTACTCCATTCACCACCTAAATATGCCTTATAAGGATATCCTTTCTCATGGCACTTAAGAATTTCCTGTTTTATTCCTGGCAAGAAATTTTACTGCTTACACCTTTTGGGAACGTTGTAAAGAAAAACTAAGCAGTTGTTGTAAAACATGAGGAGATTTTAAAGTACTCTATAAATATTAACTAATGATCAAATTAATTGTAGAAATTCCAAGTAATAAAAATATGAACCAAATAGTATAGTATCTAAGGGAAAGTTTGACTAAATTTGGTTTTGCTGTAAAAAAATCTCTTGGGTTTTCCTAATATTTCCTTTTCTTCATCCTTTAAGTACACAGCATATTCTATAATGTTTTAAGTCCCCATCAGATAATTGAATAATTGCTGAAAGATCTATGGGTAAAAGAAAATGTGAGTATTTTACCTTGCAGCTTTTATGGCTGATAAACAACAGTATTTGCCCTGAGATGTGAAACCATGTTGTGCTAATAAAAATAAGAATGAAGTAAAACAATGACATTCTAACAAGAAAATTAACAATATAACAAAGATACCAAATTGCACTAGCTTACATTATTACAGTACTTTCCCAGTTTTTGTGTTTTATGCTTTCTTCTGAGTAAGGAGAGGTATGAAATGCTCACATATTGCGTGATTTTAGATTTTATTGTCTCCACCTTCTAACTACCTCTGCTCCCTCTACTACCTCTCAGTGATACCTGGCGCTGTGGCATAGAAAGACAACAATCTCCTGGAGATTTGGAATAACATGATGCCCTGACAACTTTGGCAGTCCTTCTATGCACTCAACAAGACCTAATTTTCCCCAAGAATCCTTGCTGTGAGGGTACATGAGCACTTAACTTGAGTGGCTCCAGGGCTTGCATCAATTTGAATTTCTCTCTTTCCCAGGGGATCTGTCTTTCTGATGCATTTGCTTGCCTTGCTCTTTGTTAGTGCCTAATTGGGACATTTGGGCCAGTGGTGATGAGGGTGCCAAGGGTGTCAGAGGCACTTGATGGTAAACCTAGGCCAGAGCTCCCAGGTGGAGTTTAGCTCGTGATTTTTCACACCTGCCCTATTACCCCTGCCTTGTGGAAAACTGCCCAGAGTGCTTCTAGAGTCAAGGCAGTGAAGTGTTTATTGCCCTTTGGCAACCACAGTGAATGATTTGTTATATGGCTGAATTCTCTTGAATGACCTCAGAACTTTATGCAAGCGAGTCAGAGTGCTAGCAGGTTGGAGCGGAAACCCAATGGCCTCTCTTTGTCTGGGTCTGCTCCTCAGTTATGGTGAAAGTTGGAATGAATGGAATAGGTTTTGCCATGCATGGCAGCAGGGCATGATGTAGTTCTCAGAAGGAGACATAGCTGGGTGGACCATTTATAATTTTAATTGCCTATGTTGTACAGGGCTCAGCTGCATCACAGAGCAGAAACTGGGGAATGTTCACTGCTAAATGGATCCTCAGAGTCTTGCTTTACTTTCCAGGCTGTTGTCCCTTTTACACAGATTGGCTTTTCAGTCCTCCGCACATGTTTTCCCTCTTCTCAAAATCTTAACCCTAGACAACTATTAGTTGCTTCATTATTTTAAAATTTAAAGAACACTACATTTAGCAAGCAAAGGAAAAATTATGAGGAATTTGGCCAGAGTAGTTAAGCAGCAGGTGTTACAAGGGAAGTTTATGTCCATCCTTACCTTGAGAAGAGTATAAACATTCTGTTTGTTGATTGGCTAAATGAGGTGTTTTTCTTCTCTTTAAGTTTTGGAAAGACAGTGGAACCTACATCATTTTGCCTAGGTACTAAGCCTCCAGCTCAGGTAAATGCTTTCTAGTAATGTCTTCAGCCAGCAGAATATTGGCCTTAGATGTAGAAAACTCAATGCTTATTTAGCTAATTTCTCCTTTTCATGCAACCTAAACTTTTTTAAAAGATTACCTATCAAATGTTGACAAAAAATTATTTTCTGCCTACAAAATGTAATACAATATTACAGGCATGGTTTTGCATTACTCAAGATGTCAAGTACCTATAAGGGCAGGTAGTGAAAGAGACAGAGAAAAAAATACCCTAAGTTGGGAATACTGGGAAATAGAAAGGGCGGCTTTATCTAAAGCTGGCTGTGATAACTCAGCTTCAGCTGATTTAGCCCTAAAATAGTTCATACTTTTTATTTCTAAAGAAAAGACAGAAACAGATATTTCTCTCCTATTTTTTAAATATTAACATCAAATTTATTTATTTTTTAATTTTGAAGGGAGTTTTGATAGACAGACTCATCCATGAGTTGACAGTTTGTGATCTCTATCTTAAAGCCAGATGGAAAAAATAGGAGTTAGATTAAGAAATTATTATTGATGACCTAACAGAGTGAGAGTTACTGTATGTAAAGCCTTTTGTAGTCTCTCATTTACTTTTATAGTATTGAAAAGATATAGTGGTGTCAAAAGCCCTTTTTAGGGAGGTTTAACTATGGACCGTAATTTCTTTTTTGTCCTTATTAGAGAAAGGGCCTTATATGTCCGCTAAGCCTTCCCAAATTGTCATCAGAATTTATTTCTTATTCAGTTCCTTTGCAATATTCTTTTCATTACCCTCCCAGAAGCCTGCCTTGAATAAAAATAAGCCTTTCCTTTCTGTAGGCAGCTTGGTTACAGGAAGGGAAAAGGGTTTAGAGCTATACAGCAGGAATGTTCATGCGACGCGACGCTACTTCAATCAGGAAAGGCTTCCCAATCAGCTGCACCAGTGTCACTCGTTCTCCCCTCCTCCATGATGAATTTCTTCTTTCCTCTGTGCATTCAATATTAACATACTTCCTCTTGAATTTAAATCCTGGTGCAGCCATGATTTTTAACTTCCTAAGCCAATTCAAATACACTTGCATGCAACTATTTTTGAATTGAGAAATACATTTGATTTTCCTGCATATGCCCAGAGGACAGCATCTGTCAATTCCACTCCTAATTTTTCTTGGCACATCTCACATGAGGATCAATATTTATCTTGATAAAATCTGCATGCCGTTTTGAAGATGAGTTTTCTTTTCTACTGTTGTCTGCAAATGCATGTGCTGTTTGCTTACTGTTTTTTTGAACTTCATCATCAGCCACTACAGAAGGAGATTGCCACTGGATCTACTTATAGCTAGTGTGCATATTACCTCCTTTTCCAAGTCATTCTTATTAAAGGGAGTAGGAAATATCACCCCATTGAATATCATACAGTGAGAAGATAATACATGTACAAGGAAGAATGAGCCACATTTTGATTTTTGCATCTCTAACAGTTTTAGTCACTCCATTTACCTTGATTTGATCAGCATTCTTAGTTTATCTTCTCTCAGCCAAGCTTACAGTTTCTATGAGGTGATGCTGTTCATTTTCAAGCCAATTTGAATTAAATCTTTGGTAAGATGACTTGAGGCAATGTACTAAAAAATTTAGCAATTACTAAATTCATTATATTTATTGCATTTTATTTGTGTAATAATTGAAACTCTTGGCAACAAAATCAGCATTAAAGAAATAATTTCAGCCCTTTTCTCCATATTCTCTTTATCTTTCAGGCATTCACAATAGACTTCCCTGTGTCTTTCTGATAATCTACATCTGCATGATTTACATCACAATAATTTTTGTTATTGTATCCCAGATGTTTCAGATCATTTCTCTATTCCCTTAACCTCCACAGCTCAAATCAACCTCTGCCCATTGCTGTATTTTGGGCCACATATTTATACATTATTTTTAAGTCAAAAATCTGACACTAAAAACAATTTTGGTTATCAGAACTTGTGTTTCAATTCTTTCATACTCATAAATAATAGCACATAGCATAGAAATCTGTGTGGATATACTTTGATGCAGAACAAAATATAACATATGTGACATATGATTTTAAATTAAAAACTTTCCTCCCAAATGTCTCTGTAGAATAAATCACTGTAAGAAATGTCCATTTCTCCTTCATCATTAAAATGCCTCCTTTCCAAAACTTTAACTCTGAGTCAGCCAGTGACTCTTTCTGGCTCTCCGGAGTCCATGTCACCAGCATACAGAGGCCTGTCCCCTTTGTTCAATACAGTTTACAACTTTACACAACTTTAACCATTACTAATCTCCACAAAGCTGAAAAATATAGAAGTAAGATGACACTTGTAGAGTCGTAGAATTTCAGTTTAATATTTTTCTGTATTTCCTTAAGTTTCTCTCATCTTACCCTATGTTTCCACACTTCAGCACTGATTGAAATGCTGCATTTTAATCTTTTTATATTTTTTTGGTCTTACATTTTTATTCTTTCCTTGAAGCAAGGAAAATGTGAACTTAACTGCTGGGATGCCTAATTTGAAGTGACTTCAAGTGGTAGATGTTAATGATGTGTAAAAAGCCTAAAGCCAGAATAGTTTTAAGCCCCTTTTTATTATACAGCGTAAGCTTCAGTTACACCTGAGAGCCTTCTTTATTGTTTCATAAAGGCTCTATTTTCCTCCAAATTTTCATTTTTTAATGTTTAAGCTTGATATGCATTTGGTATGTCATCGTCTTTTCAATTTCTAATGTAAAATAACTTGCATGTATTTGTGTAAGTATATGTGTGTGGTATATTCATCCCAGTTTCACAAATAGCTTAATAAGTATAATATCTCCTGAAGGAATGGCTTACTGGTTAGGGGGGAAATGGGATTTATTTTTAGCACCCATTTACACTTGGATCTTACCTATACTTATAATTCTCATTCTCTAAAAAGCATCCTTCTTAGCAATTATTTACAATGCTTTTGATAAGGCAGAAAATTCTGTGCTTAACATTCCATGATTGGCCTCAGTCCAGATGCAGCCCCTCTGTGTCCCTCACTTGGCATTCTCGCATGTGCATCTGGCTGCTGCTTGTCATGTATTGTTTAATTTGGTATTAGCTCAGGCCATCTTCTTTTTATCTGTACATATTACATTGCTATTCTTTATTGCAGCATCTGTGCCTTAAGCAGATAGGAATGTAAGGTATGGTGACAAGATCAGCAATCCAAGCCCTTGTTAATAAAATGGCTTTTTTTTCCCCTAAAGATAATGCAATAAATTATATTCCAAAAAATCCATGTTTGTAAAAATTTGAAGAGTTTTTGCCAAATTGCTCTTTATTATCTCAGAAAATTTCAGTCTATCCATCTTTTATTTGTTTGTTCTTAATCCCTCAAAACAATAGTTAACAAGTTATACGTTTTCTTCTGAGACTTTTAAAATATGTCTATTTAGTAAACGTCAATTGTATACAAACTAGACAGAACAGTACCATGAGCCTTGTGCATGCATTGCCAACTGCCCGCAACCATCAACTCCTGCCAACTCTGCTTCATCCTTGCCTTTAGCCACTTCTCCTCCTCCACTCTTAAACCGCAGCAAGTCTCAGACATTAAACTGTTTCACTAATAACTACTCAGTTTGCATTTTTTGTGATAAAAGTATTCTGTTTAACATAAAACTAACAAAACATTATCTTTTTCAAAAAATTAAGAAGAATTCAACATCAAATAGCCAATCCATTCAAATTTTCAATTAACTTATAAATGTCCTTTGTTTAAAAATATAATATCAACTAAATTAAACTCCTGGCATATGAATTGATTGATATGTTTCTTAATTCTTTTCTTAAAAATACTTTAATTTAAGAATAGTTTGAGATTTATGGAAAAACTGTAATAATAATACTGACTGTTCCCATATTTCCTGGACCCAGTTTCCCCAATGATTAACATCTTATGTTCATATGGTGTATTTGTCACAATAAGTGAGGCCATATAAGTACCATATTAATATTGTTAGCTAAAGACTACACTTTATTCAGATTTTTATACATATTTTTTCTATTCTAGGCTCCTATGTGGTAACAATCAACATTGCTATTATTACTTCAAATATTTTTTCTACTCTATGTTTTCTTCCTTCTTCTTCTGATATTACAATTATATGTATGTTGCACCTATTAAAATTGTTCCGTAGTTCTTGGATATTCTGTTCTCCTTGTTCGTTTTTTTTTTTTTCCCTTTTGTTTGCATTTCAGTCTGTGAAATTCCTATCAATCTGTTTTACAGCTCATTGATGATTATTTTTACAGCCATGTTTAATCTACTGATAAGCCCATTAAAGGTATTATTTGTGCTTTTTTCCCCTCTAACAATTTTTTTTTTTTTTTTTTTTTTGGAGTCAGAGTCTCACTCTGTCACCCAGGCTGGAGTCCAGTGGCAGGATCTCAGCTCACTGAAAACTCCACCTCCCAGGTTCAAGTGATTCTCGTGCCTCAGCCTCCGAAGTAGCTGAGATTACAGGCATGTGCCACCACGCCCAGTTAATTTTTTGTATTTTTAGTAGAGGCGGGGTTTCACCATGTTGGCCAGGCTGGTCTTGAACTCCTGACCTCAAGTGATCCACCTGCCTTGGTCTCCTAAATTGCTGGGATTACAGGTATGAGCCACTGCACCTGGTCCCTGCCCATTGATTTTTCTGTGTTGCCTTCTTTTTTCATTAAAGTGCTTAGCATACTAACCAAAGTTATTTCAAATTTCTTGCCTGATATTTTCTACATCTATGTCATGTCCAAGTTTGGTTTTCATGTTTGTCTCTAGATTGTATTATTTTTTGCCTTTGTCATGTTTTATAATTTTTTGTTGACAGCTATACATGATGTGTTGGGTAACAGGGATGTTACATAGAATGTTATTGTGAGAATTTATATTAATTTAACTGGGAGTTTCTATAGCTACAGAGGGCAGAGCTTCAAGTTCCTTTAGTGTCCTTGCTTTTATCTCTCCTGACTTTGTTCTTCCTCAAGTACTCCTTCTCAGAGACAATCTGTGTTATGCAGCTCTTTCTGTTGTAATGCACTCTTATTATATTGGAGACTATTGGCTTAAGGTAAGGTTTGGGGTAGGGGAGTCTTCTATGATTTGCATTCTGTTAAACCTGTCTTTTAGCAGACATGTCTCAGTGGTTTTCAAGAGTGGTTCTTCCATGATACAGCTTTTTTATTAATTTCTATTTTTTAACCCTACCTTTTACTTCCTTCCCTGCTGCAGCATTGCCAGTCTGTTTCCTTGAAAGCCTGACCCCTGTTGACTATGTTTTCTTTTTTTTTTTTTTTTTAACTTCCTTACACAAGAGACAAGGCTAGAGGGTTCAGAGAGACGCTTTTCCCCAAGGTAGAAGAAGGCTCTGGCAAAGTTTTTTCCCTGGAGGATAGACCCAAATATGGAGAAGGCTTCAATGATATTTCAAATGATTAGCCTTTTTCCACTTCAAAACCCATGATGGAATCTTTGTCAGATCTTCACTGTGAGAACCTGGAGACAAACCCTAAGAAAATATTGGGCTCCCCTAAAACCACAACCTCCCAGACTTTCTCACTGGTACTAGTCCACACTCAGCCTCAAGCAATTCATTAAAGTTACAATTTAACTAGAGTTTCAGAGGCTTCTTTCATTTCAGGTAAGCAGATTTGGACTGTGTTGCTTGGGATACATCTGTCTTCAAATTTTAGAGAGGTAGTTTATTCTACCATGTTTTTTCTCTGATAGTTTCATAAAAAAGTCATTCATTTTTATTATTTTCAACTTTTTCTTATTGCAAGAATGTGAGTGATGACTTTGAAACTCTCTTCTCAGACGGAAATCAGAAGTCTTCTCTTACTTAGCTTTTAATCTGTAGGTTCCACTTTTTTCTTTGTTATTTTTTAAAAAAATCTTTGATGTTTATGTGTAGAAGAAACTCACATATTTTTTCCTGTAGAATTTTCCACACTGTGGATTTTGCCGATTACATCCCTGTGTTACCATTTAGCATGATCTTCTGTCCTCTATTTTTGTCTGTGAACTGTTAGGTGGATCTAGAATATTTTGGTAAGATTGTTTCAGAGGTGAAGTTGTGCTGTTCAGGAAGCCCGTCATATCTGATTTGTGAAGTTAACAGTCATTGATGATTTATACCTAGATCCATTAATTAATTATGAGTTGCAAAGTGGTGATTATCCTCTTTCATTGTAACTTTTTGATTTATTGGCTAGAATATTTCCGAAACAGATTTCCTCATTTATCATTTGGTTACCTAGTTGTACACTCTTTAAAGGAAAGACTGGATACATGCCAGGTTCTTTTCTTTGACATGTCAGTTTTCAAAATAAAAATTTAATTGTCTAGAATCCCCTCAAATGGATATATATGACTGTATACATTTGAACATATTCAATGAAGTTCCATCCCTGACAGGTTTAACCTCATTAATATTCAAATATTGTTTCATCTTTAGATGCAAACCTAAGTATGGAAACCTAATACTTAGGCTTATTCACATACCTCTTCTTGAGAGCTTCATGGCTATGTTGTAGTCTCATGTTGTATATTTCCTGTTCCAGATCTAAAATAAAACATTTCACTGAACTGTCCCATTTTTTTTTTTTTCTTTTTTCATGGAAACTGGTATTCCAAAACTACCATCTGGGCATTTGCAGTGCTCATTGCTTCTGAGCTGGTTATTGCTTCTAGACTTTTCAGCAGATGGAACTAAAAAGTTATAAAAACAAAACAAAACAAAACAGAATAAAGATAAAACCAAGCAAACAATAGCAGTACAGATGCTCCTCAACTCACGATGGGGTTACATCCTAATAAACCCACCAAAGTTGAAATATCATAAGTCAAAAATATCATAAGTCAAAAATGCATTTAATGCATCCAATCTACCAAACATCATAGCTTTGCCTAACCTCCTTTAAATGTGTTCACAATACCTATATTAGCCTATGGTTGAGCAAAATCGTATAAGACAAAGCATATGTTATAGTAAAGTGTTCAATATCGCATATAATGTATTGAATACTATATTGAAAATGAAAAATAAATAGTTGTATGGGTACTGAAAGTATCATTTCTACTGAATGCATACTGCTTCCACATCATCAGAAAGTCTGAAAATTTGTTATGTGGAACCATTGTAAACTCGAGACTTTCTGATATATGAGTATATATATGTACATATATGTGTATGTGTATATGTGTGTATATATATGTACACACATACATGCATAGTCATATGTATAATATGCATAGTATGTATGTGTATATATGTATATAGTTGTTTGCTTACATTTTTGCTTTTTTTTAATTATTTGAGGATAGAATACTTTTATGAATTACTTTCTACTTATCCAATAAATTAAAATTAAAAATCAGTGAATTTATGTAACTTCTTCAATCTTATATCTCTCCACAATTTTTTCCACATTGAGAATCTCAGCAATGATAGAGTTGGAATATCACTTGATTCTTCATTTGTTTTTTATCCCACATTATACACATTAATTGTCTCAAAATCACAATGCTGACACAAGAACAGGATCTAACTACTGAAAACCGTTTACATGGTTGGTGTTTTTTTTAAAGTTCTTTGTGCTCTTAAGTCATATCCTATTAGGGAAGTATACTCTAATTACTGTTTTTTACAGTCATTTGAAATAATTTCTCTTGAAATGAATATGCTGCCAATAGGATACACATTTGATTTATTTGATTCATTTTTATATTTAATTTTTAGGGATTTCTCTTCCCTTAATGTTGTTTCACAATCATACTAAACTTTGTAATTATACAATTATATATTTTCATTCTTTCCTATTTCTGATAGGTTACCATATCTACACCATTAAAACATACAGCCGCTTCATGCTATAATCCATGCCTTATAACCATGTTTATTCCTAATCCTATATATTAAATGCTCACCACCAATCCTCTTGTGGTTTCTGCATTCATTTTGATTGTCTAAAGTCCATTCTCTAGCAAATTCTTTATAAAGTGCTAACAGAAACAGAATTTTCCAAGTATTTGATTGTCATAAGGTTTACCTAAATACTTTATAGTTGAAATTCAGTTTGCTTGGATCAAATCCTAGTTCATAGTTCATTTTCTTAGGTATTCTTTTATCCCTCATCTTCCCTTACGTATCCCTCACTTTCTGCTATAAAATACTGTTATTGAAACGTCTCATGATAATCTAATTTTCTTTCCCTAGTAAGTATTTTTATGTTTTTGCTTAGATGTCCAATGGACTTTTGGTTGTAATTTTAGTAATTTTATTTGACTAAACCTCATTATTGGTTATTCTGGGTCTATTTGTCTATGTTTGTGTTGTACTCTTTTATTTGCTCTTTTAAGTTAAAAATTTTTTTTTTAATTTTAGGAATTTTCTTGCATTATAACTTTTATTATTTTTCATTCTCTGATGTACCTTTTTATTTCAGGGAATCATAACATGTATCTTGAATCATTTTTATCTATCTCCTACATCTGTTGCCATTTCTCATATTTTTATGTAGCATTTTTTATTTTTTGTTTATTTAAAAATATTTCCTTCTCTTTACCTTTGTCCTTCTCAGTCATGATCTGTTATGCTTACATGTTCTTGTGTTTTTCCTAGTTTAGTCTTCAATTCTAAATAATTTTTCTAAATCTTTCCTAGTTCTATAATCTCAGTTCTAAATTTTTTCCACTCTTCCTTATGTTGTCATTCAAATAATTTAAAAAAAAGTATTTCAGTTCATTTTGAAAGATTACATTACAGTGCTTTCTGATTTATCCATGTGTCTAACAGCCTATTCTACATCAATTGTAATGACCTAAAAGGGATCATGTTTACTGAGAGACTGTGATAAAGCAGTTACTCAGCATATATCATTAAATATTGAGTGGAACGTTCCTGTCTACTTTAGTCCACACACTCCCTTCCTTCTAATAACCCTATCGGTGTTATTTATGAGGTCTTCATTCACTTTATAAGATTCTAGATAACTTTGTTCCAATCTTGGCTCTGCTGCCATTTTTAATAGGTAACTTCAAAACAATTACTTAATTTCTCTGAGTCTCAATCTTCCTCAATAAAATGTGAGTAATACTTATTTATACAATTATTATACAAATTAAATAAATGTAAATGCTTAACACAGTGCCTCACTCTATGAGTGGTTGTTACTTTTGTTTTTACTTGATTAAGCTTGTATAAATTATTAAATTTGCTGAGCAAAAGCGCTCAATCATCTCTTTTCAGTAATGTGAAAATGACATTTTCTTCTAGCTCAGTAATATATTTTTCATTGATAATTTAAATTCTTTTCATGATATACTTTCATGTGCCACTGCTTTTCTAGCCCAACCTTATTTTCCCTATTTTACTGGTTACTATAATTTTATTTGTATAATTTTTCTGACTTTTTTCCCAATAAGACAAAATTCCTCACATGCCATAAAGTTGCTCAGTTCTGAATTACTGCCAAAAATTAAAGATCTGCTTTACAACGCTTGCAGATAACACCTATGCCATGCATGTGGACAAAACGAAGAGAAGGGGGCTGGGGGTGAAGGCTGAAATGCCTGTATGATAACTCTAGACCTACCATGATTCTTTTCTCCACTCATGACTTGTATTTCCTCCTCGTTTTTATTTACTTTTTATTTTATAGCATGTTCTGATTTCAAACACATTTTTTTCCCTTTTATTGTTTTATTGGCCCTGAGTTGGAGACACAAGGCATTTAAACAAATGGGTGGAAGGGGAGAGAAGGGACTACTATCTAACTGTTCCCTAGAGTCCTGTCTACATTGATACTTGCAGACTATTAATGAACCAGCTGAACTGTGTAACCAGGTTCATTTACAGCATTTTGAGACAGGTTGATTTGAGTTCAGGGTCCAGATAATGAGGTGAATTTTTGTTTTTTTTCAATTTTGTTTTCTAAACATATTCATTTAGATGATGATTCATATATCCAAGACTGTTGTAGATCTGTTTCCACACATTGTGGGTATAAGGTAATGATTACTTGCCCTGGTTGTGTACCAGGATATTTTTAGAAGTATGAGCCCCACTCCCAAGACAGCTTTATGTGGGAGGTTAAAAACAAAGGCATAGTCATTAATATCCAGATTTATTCTTCGCTATGCAATGTACTAGTTGAATAGGCTTGGACAAGTTACTTAATTTCCGTGAGAATTATTTGATTTTTAAAATGAAATGATGGTAATAAAATATCTGTAATAGTTTTGGAAAGCCACTTATCATGGTACTTGGAGAGAGCATGTTTTAATAGCAAATACTAATATTCCTAAAAATACATTCAAATTGTGGAAGTTGACTGAGCAAAGGTATTGATTTGTGAGATGCAGAAATTCAAAGTCAACTTTAGAATAAGTACCTTTTCTGCTCCAGCTCATTTGTTTCATCTCCTGAATTTTAACTGAGACACAAAAATAATTTTGACTGTACTCAGTGGCATTTGAAGATAGTTTTCCATCGTTATCCCTCCATAACTATTCAATAGTAGATCAAAGAAAGAAAGAAAAATCACAGATCTGAAACTGATCCTAGCACATTCTTCAGAGAGGAAATGCTACCAGTACTTGCTGTGACCAGGTCACTACCCCTGCCCTTTGGCTCTCACAGTAATGGCTGATCCTCAGCTGGAAAAGAGTGGCCTCCTGGGCACCCTACTTTTAGGGTAGAAATACTTACAGTTTATCTATGCAGCTTTCTGGAGTTCATGGACTTCACAGTTATCATCCACATGTCTTTGTTAACTATTCTCACTGGGAAAGTATATATTTTGTGTTTAAACCATTTTCTTCTATCTACTCCCTAATCAATTATGTCAGGAAAAGAAGAAAAATCTATTTTAGAGGATATAAAGGGATATGAAACAGAGACAAATTTCAAGATTGCTATCCTTTTTATGATATGTAGAGAAAGCAAATTTGAACAATTTATTATAAGTCAATTTGAGAAAAATATTCCATGAAATACATCTGTTTAACTGTATTAACAATTTAGTATTGCCAGAAAGTAATTCCTTCGGCAGATGTGTTGCTCACAAAAATCATCCTAACCTCATACACACAAATAGAACCCTTGTTATTATACTATTTGGCTAGTTTTTGGTCCAGTTCTAATATTTAACTTACTTTATTTAAAACATTCTCTACACATGTTCTACATTTTTACCTTTTTAATTATGTCTAAGATAATGCCAACTATACTCATTTCATTTCATTTCTTATTCATTATGAATCTTTCTAACATATACTTACAAATTTTTCTGTTGCCCCTCTCCTCTTCCTTCTTTTTAAATTTTGCATGTATCTCGGTACATAATATTTTTTGGTTTGCCATTCTATTCCCTCCCACCTTTGACATATTACCTTTTTCGTTTAAACAAACTTGAGCTTTTATTCTACTTTCTTTGCTTTCAAGAAACACATTTTTGAGAGTTTTTGTTTTTGCTTAACTTCAATCTAATTATTTTATTATTTTATTTTTTTGAGACAGAGTCTTACTCTGTCATCCAGGCTGGAGTGTAGTGGCGCAGTCTTTGCTCACTGCAACTTCCGCCTTCTGGTTCAAGCGATTCTTCTGCCTCAGCCTTCCAAGTAGCTGGGATTACAGGCACACAGGCATGCGCCATCATACCCTGCTAATTTTTGCAGTTTTAGTAGAGACGAGGTTTCGCCATGTTGGCCAGGTTGGTCTCGAACTCCTGACCTCAAGTGATCCACCGGTCTTGGCCCCCCAAAGTGCTGGGATTACAAGCGTGAGCCACCGAACCTGGCCAACTTTTAAGTTCAGAGGTACATGTGCAGGTTTGTTATATAGGTAAAATTGTGTTATGGGAATTTGTTGTACAGATTATTTCATCACCCAGGTACTAAGCTTAGTACCCACTAGTTATTCCTGATCCTCTCCCTCCTTCCACTCTCCACCCTGATAGGCCTCAGTGTGTGTTGTTCCCTTCTATGTGTCCATGTGTTCTCATCATTTAACTCCTGCTTATAAGTGAGAACATGTGGTTTTGTTGTTGTTGTTTTTCCTGTCTTAGTTTCCTGTGGATGATGGCCTCCAGCTCCATCCATGTTTCTGCATAGGACACGATCACATTCTTTTTTTTTCTGCATAGTATTCCATGGTGTTTATCCACTACATTTCCTTTATTCAGTCTACCATTGATGGACATTTAGGCTGATTCCAGGTCTTTGCTATCTGAATAGTGCTGCAATGAACACACACATGCATGTGTCTTTATAAGAGAACGATTTATATTCCTTTGGATATATGCCCAGTAATGGGATTGTTGGGTCAACAATATTATAGATCACATTGTATTTCTTTCTTTAGGTCTTTAAAGATTTGCCGCACTGTCTTCCACAATTGTTGAACTAATTTATACCCCCACCAACAGTGTATAAGCATTCCTTTTTCTCCACAACCTTGCCAGCATCTGTTGTTTTTTGACTTTTTAATAATAGCCATTCTGACTGGTGAGAAATGGTATCTCCTTTTGGTTTTGATTTGCATTCTCTAATGATAAGTGATGTTCAGCTTTTTTCTCATATGCTTGTTGGCCGTATGCATGTTTTCTTTTAAGAAGTATCTGCTCATATCCTTTGCTCACTTTTTATGAGGTTGGTTGTTTAAGAGTTTATTTCCCTTTTGACTCCATCATTTTTTTTCTGTGTCTTCATTTCTGCTTGATCACATTGTGCTTATCTGCTTACATTTATATATTTTATTCTCATTCAGTCTTCTATGTACTCTCTTTCCACATATATGTATTTGGCTTATAACTTCCTAATTTGAATTCCACGACCTCATATATCTCTACAGATTGGCTCTTTTTTTTTTTTTAATTTCCAAGATGGAGTCTTGCTCTGTCACCCAGCCTGGAGTGCAGTGGCATGATCTCGGCTCACTCCAACCTCTGCCTCCTGGGTTACAGCAATTCTCCTGCCTCAGCCTCCTGAGTAGCTGGGATTACAGGCACCGGCCATCATGCCTAGCTAATATTTGTGTTTTTAGTAGAGACAGGGTTTCACCATGTTGGCCAGGCTGGTCTCAAACTCGTGACCTCCTGATCTGCCCACCTCAGCCTCCCAAAGTGCCGGTTTTATAGGCGTGAGCCACCGTGCCCAGGCTCTTTTGCTGTTTTATTGTTGTTATTGGTTTTGTTTTTTGTATGTGTGTGTGTGTGTGTGTAATTTATGAATCTGAGGCAGAGAAGAATGATGATAGGAGAATAGGCGGGGCTTAGACTCTGCTTAACTGAGTTCTAACTAGCCTGGAACTATTGAGAAGAAAAGTGGTAGTTTCTGAGAAGTAGGTATGAATATGGACTGCGTCAGCCACTAGGTGTTTGACCAATGACAATGTAAACTTACTTATTCTCAGTTTTCTCCTCTATCAAATGGAAATAAAATACTTGGCTTGTACAATTGTTGCTAAATTCTGTATGTACACTGGCATATATTGGTCGCCCAATAAATTGTAAACACTAATGTTTTTGATGATTTTTAATAACTGTTAAAAGTCTATACACTATACAAATTCAGCAATGAGATATTAACAAGATGAGTCAATTGCTACATAGGTTTAGGTCTCAGATTTTCTTTGTATCCCTAAAAGTTATTAATGACTCGAAGAGCTATTTTTGTATGGGTTATATCCATTGAAAGTAGAAGTTAAGGCAAAGAAATTGTCAACATATATATTTATGAATTTATTAAAATAATAATAAATCCATTAGCTGTTATACCTTTGCAAATATCATCTGTTTACTAGAAGACAGCTAGTACTCATATCCGTGTCTGTACTCCATCTGGTGTAGCATCACATATCTTGATGGTTCACTATGAGAGTATAAAGTAAAAAAGATAGTAAGTTCTATTACTGTTAAGAGAATAGATTTGCCTTTGTGGTTTCCATGAATAGATCTTAGAATCCTATGGAATCCTGAATCACCCTGGGGATCACTAATTTATAACAATCATGATCTCTAATTTTCAGTCTTATATTAATGTCCACTTGACCTAAAACCTTGTGGACTTTGGTTAGCTATTTTTGTTGTTGTTGTTGTTTTGTTTGTTTTTTCTTTTTTGCTTATGTATTTGAATTTTAATATAAAAAAGGGGAAGTTTGGACTGCGTGTTCTCCAATATTTCTTTCAACTCTTAAATTCAATTGTATAAAATTGTTTTATTCATTTTCAACTTATTTTGGTACAGTATTCAACATCTCACTTTTTCAATATTTTCAACATTTCACTTTTTTTTTTTTTTCAAATTGGGGCAACAAGCTGTCTTTACTTGCTGAGTAATATTACTATATTGAGTAATATTGCTACATCTGAGTTACAGGGTGTATTGAATAGCTCATAGCATCTTCCCCTAAATTGGGTAAACATAATGAATTCAAGAAAAGTCTAAGACAGGCTGAATGTGTTTAGCAGTGAGATTTCTTGCTTCACACTAAGGAATTCATGAAGCTGCTTCAGTTCTCTAGAAGTTACTCAATCTCTCTGATAATCAAAATCAGATATGCATGCATTGTGCATTACTTACACATTGGAATTTTATATACCCTGTCCCATTTAGAATGTGAGCTTCATGAAAGCAGAATTTTTTTCCTGTTTTGTTCCTTCCTCAGCATCCAGACAAATACTGGCACATTGTAGATGCTCATTAAATGTTTGTTGAATAGAAAAGGTCATTCAGATATACATGAATCATAGTATTGTAACTTAAGACTATATATGTTGGCAATGAAGTATCAGCAGAAAATTTTCACTGAAATAAACCAGACTGCTATTACCTTTCCCTCTCTCCTGCTCACATTAATAACATATCCTAGAAACCAGAACTTATCGTTTATTTTTAAAAATAAAAATATTGTGTTGAAATTTTATTTGATTCCTAGTAATATGGTGAAAATACTACCTTGCAAATGAAAGCGTCCTGGAACTTTCTCCATTGAAAAAATAGTGTAGCTTTAAATTTATGAGGATTGTGGCTTCTGAAAACATTAAAAAAAAAAAAAAGAATAGTTTCAAATGGCTGGGCTTCAAATATCATTTCATTTATGAAAGAATACTCTATCTGAGAGGAGGAATTTTTCATAAACCTACTCTCTTCACTCTTTCACCTCCTAAATTATTTCTAGGCTTGTTACTTGAAATTGGAGTATGGAGTTGAGTTCCAACCAAAAATCCTTGGTACTCAGTGGCCCATGCTCTTCTTGTTGTGCTAATCCTTTGATTGGGATTGTGTTGCATTCTGTGCCCAGCTTTGCCTTTGCTCAAGATGTTCAGTTGTCCTGAATGAGTCCTTCCATCTTTTTGCATTTCAGCTCAATGAAATCCCTGGAAACACCTTGAAAACAGGATCTGTATCTTTTCTCTATATCTCACTAGGGTCTCATCACGGCCTTCTTGTCTAACAAGGAAATACAGGACAAGAACACATTTCATGAATTAATTCAGTGAATAAATGAAAGAACGAAATCAGAAGCAAATACAATGCCCTTCTTGCTCAACTTCCTGTTTTTAGATAATATTATGCTTAATCATCTCTAAAGAATGGAGAGGATCCTCTTAATAAAGTCTGTTAGTCCTCACATTCCTTTGTTAGCAGCAGGCCGTAAGCCTCAGTGTTTATAGGAAGGATGATATCCTTAATGCCTAGCAATCAATTTAGGTTTATTTCTTCCTTTTGGCTTGTGTTCCACAGACAAATTACAGTGTTCAGGCAATTATTGAGATAACTCAGGTAATAAACCTGCTTTTGCTAAAAGATCCCTTCTAGTGCAAATGAAAAACAGTTGTTCACAATTAGGTAACATTTTTATGGGCATGGTTGAAATCACCACTTAATTGTTTAGAGGGAGGCAATATGTAAGCCTCAAAAACTTAATATTTCTTTGCTAGTAGATATATCTATTTTTCATTTCTTTTATCATTTCGGTCTTTGGTTTCTTCTGGTTTTCTTGTGGATATTTCTTGTACAATATTTACAAGTTACTTTTTTAATCAGTGTTTTCAGTTCTACTATCTCCATCACTGTTAATATATATGCAAGAGATATATTTGTAGAGAACTTTAGCATTAATGGCTGGATTTTAGGAATCTTTAAAATGTAAGGAAACACAAAAAGGTCCCCCAACGGTACAATATTCCCTGAAGACTTGATGATCTATCAAAATTATATCCCATTCTGCAATATAATTTTGTAAATATTTTCAGATTACATAGCTAGTAATATTTTCATAAGAAAATAATGTCAATAATAATCGGTTCTGATACCACACACAGCACCTGAGAGGCTCACTCAATGACTTGTTGTGGTGTCAGCAACTGTGAGAGCTATCAAGATTTAAGGAGGTGGATAGAATATGCCACATGGCAGAGTTTCTTATGGAAGGCTCCTGAGTGCTATTTATATGGCACAATAGGTTTAAACAGTACTGATGGACACCCAGGAAAGATGAGTTTTGGCTTGAAATTGTCAGTCTTTAAGAAACCAGAAACTAGGGCAGAATACTAAATTACTGCAAATGAAAACAGAATAGTGAGTGTAAGGAAGTTTGTCTAAAGGCACAAATCACTCTGCCTTTATCCCCTGATTAGACAGATAATAACAGTGAATTATAACAAGGCTGCTCCAGAATCTGAGTCAGTGAAGAGAGTTTATACAGAGTCTTAATATTTGTAAACCCAGCTAGAGATATTGGATATCAAATATATTATTTTCCCCTCCTCTACATTTTAACATTTCATCAGAGTAAGAGGTGAAATCTTTTTGGTAATCTATAAAACACAATAACAATTACAATTTTCTATAAAAGGTAAATAACACATAATTGATGGATTAGTAGTTACCAGCACTTAGCTGAGAAGCTTTTCTTGATATTTTCCTCTGCCCGCTATTACTACTTTGGAGCCAAATCCCTTTGTCAACTAAACTGCAATTTTAAAAAAATGAAACAAAAGAAGAGAGCAAGAACACACATACTATACATATATTCTGTATATACCAGCTAGTGATCAATCACTGTTGATGGACAGCACATTTACGTCTCAACTGTTAATTCATTACTCTGGGCACCATATTGTTCTGCAAAATATGCAATGTTTTAGAATAACCCCTGGATGAAATTTTACCTTTTCTGTTAGGGTTATCAGTCAAAACTTAAGAGCTATATATATGACACATCTTGGGGACATGCAACTCAAAAAGAAAATATATCCATGTTAATTTTATAAAAGTTTCTGAAAGCCTCAATGATAGTTTGCAGGGCTTGAAAATCATATGGGTGCTTTATATGAAGCTAAATGTGACCATGGAGTTCACAAGGTTGAGCACCTATTATTTTGCACTTTGAATTCTCATTTGTTCTTTCATTAAAAAGAATGTGAACATTTTAACAGGTTGATATACGAGCTCATGACAGTTTCTTACAGGACTTGCCACCTAGAAATACTCTAATGGGATGTCATCTACACTTACCAAATCATATTATATGACTTAGCCATAGCTGTGAAAAAAGCGATCTGAGTGCCTCTTTTACCCTATTGAAGAATTTAAATAAAGTTCCTGTAGCCTTGGCCAATCAGGCATATTACACTCCAATAATGGAATTGCAGTCACTTGCTGTTCCATTTAAAGACAGCATTAAAAATTTTCTTGTCAGGAGACTCACATGGCTGGAAAGAATGGTCCTTGATGTTGAATGGAAAGGAAATATTTTTCTGAGACAGTTTGGAAACCAAGTTCCAGATGACGGCATCCATAGTATCACATAAAGATTTTGCCAGAAGCAGGATATATTTGACTTAGTTGCTCCCTGTTAGCCTGAGAAGGGGATGAGAAATTTCATGACAGCAGAACTACTTTTGAAATGTTGTGCATCATTTCTTCTTTCAGATGTGTTGGATTTCTAAGAAAATCATATTTCTTTGAGGAAATACAGTTATTTTGCTTGTAGCTACTCACTAAAAAGGGCAATAGAAATTAACAACAACAACAACAACAACAAAACAACCAAGAGTGAATGTAAAGCAAAGTAGTTAGCATAGTTAGCACTAGAGAACTCCAATAGACCTTCAAAGTTTGTCACATTTCTTTCTCCAACTACAAAGTGAGAATATGCTATCAGAGACTGGTGAGAATTTAGGACATTTCAACGGACCTTATTTCCAAAGAAGTAGGACTTTCTCTGTTCTAAAGGAGACAGTTAAAGATCAGAAGCCAAGAAAGATGTGTCACTTTTGGATAATCTCTGCTTTTCATAAAGTTTCACTAAGGAATGGGGTGTCATTTGTTGAACGTTTACTATTTGAAGAGCTAACAAAATAGAAGTATTATTAAAATAATAATTTAATTGAAAATGTGGGACAATACTGACTTCCTTATACAATATTGCAGATCCAAAACTGATTTGGGAAACATATGATTAGCCATCCAAATAATTTAAAGCTTTAGCTTTTGCTTAGTAAATCATGTTTTAATATAACAATTCTTTTGGGTAATGTGGAAGTCACTAATATGGCTCATCAAATGTTCTCATCTTTTTGCCTACTAGGCACTCCCTGGCTCTCTTATGAGAGGGATGGACGCGTGACTAAATATGGCTGGACAATGAGCTCTGAACAGGAGTGATGCATGTGACTTCTGGGCCATAATATTTGACAGCTGAGACAGAATATTCTTTTGATTATTGATCTAGAGTTATCTGTGTCTCTGATAATATACCCAGTCATGGCTGCTGTATCTGCTTGGCTCCAGGATATGAACAATGTTTTGTTACGAACTATGCATAACAGAATTCTCAGCCATCCAAGATAGACACAAAGCAGAGATTTAAAATAAGCCATACCATTTCAAATCATGGAGATTCTGACGCAGTTTGAACAACCATAATCTAGCTAATTATGACTTGATAAAAGAGAGTTTTTGAATTTCTAAAAACATTTTTCTTTACAAATGAAGATGCTGTGGTCTAAAATTGGTAAACTGTTTGAGAATTTTAGAGTTGGGAAGAACTTCTGTATTAAGCAGCCCATTTAAGCTAAGTTCTACTGGCATTTAAGCTAAGTTCTACTGAATACTGTATGCTGATGCAATTGTTCTTGAGAGAGTTAGGTCCAGAATGTTGCTTAGTTTCTATTCTGAAAGCATCTCTGCCAACTCTAGAGAGTTTAGACATCTACTTATTTATATCTACATATATCTATATTTATATTAAACAAAATTGACAGAACATGGTAATAGATTCATTGCAGAGGTGAATTAGAGAGAGGTATCAAGCTTGACTCCCAGGTTTCTGATAGAATGGCTGAATTGATGGCAATACCTTTCACTGAGAGAAAACCTTGGCAGAAATCCAGTGTTTTGAATGAAGTTGTAAGTGTATTTTTGGACATGTTGACTTTGAGTCACCTTTGAGACATCAAGTAGATATCAAGATGCTAATTGGATAGAGAAGTCTGAAACTCAAAATAGAAATCTGGACTTGGATATACGGTTGTGAATTTTTTTGTATATGGTGTAATTTAGTGTTTATAAATGAGGTGGTGGAAGAAGAAAGAATGACAAGAGAAGAAGAGACTTTGAGTTAAAACTTTAAAAAGTTTTTCTATTTAAACAAAGTGCTTACAATGTAAAAGGAGTGATAGAGAAGGGATATAGAAGCAAAATCAGGGAGTATTGCATGATAAAAGTCAAGAAAAGAGAGTATTATAAAAATTGGTCAATAATGTTAGATGGTGCTGCAAATTCAGGTAAAATGAGGACTGTTGTATTTAGTAAAAATGAGATTACTGTTGACTTTAGTAAGAGCTGTTTCAGTGGAGCGTGAAACTAGGACAACATTTTAAAAATAGCATATGATGGTATTTTAAATAGGTTTGTTTTTCCCTCTTCATTTCTAGTTAGTGTATGAGTTTGTTGCCTTTTTTGATTCCTAAAAGAAATGATGCAGAAAATACATTTTATAAAATACAGACAGTGCTTCAAATCCTCAAATCATTGTAATAACAATAAAGCATATAGTAAATGAAGTGCTTTCATGTACATTAATTTGTAAAATGCCCCAGAGGTGAGAATCCTTCATTCATGATCAGTGTTCTAAAATTCATAAATAAACACCTATTCCATTGTCTTAAAATTATCATTTATGAACTAGCATGATTTCTTCTCAATATTTTGCTCATAAGTCAGAATAATTATGAAAATGGCAACTTAAATTATTTATTTACATGCTAATTTTTATTCAGAAAATATGAATGTTTAAATGCACAATTTTAGCTAATCAAAGAAACGCTATTAAATTACAATCCAAACAGATTGTGTGACTATTAAAACTCAGCAAGTCAAATGTTCTAGTGGTCTGGCAGGAGGATTAAGGCAAGGTCGCTTAATGGCAGACATACCACATAGAGCTCCATTTATGAAGAGAACAGGCAGGCGATCTGGCTGAGCTTCACCTGTTTGGACAAGAATTTCCCTAGAAACTCATGAAGGGCAAGTGTGCATTTCTGGTTCTCCAAATAAGGCATCTACAATTAAATCCAGCACATGTGCTATTTCTTCAAACATCTGTGAAAATAGGTTCTAAAATATAGAGTTAAATGAGTAACAGGCTTTGAAACTACTTTCTCTCATTTTGAATTCACATAAATGCCATGCATGAAGTCATTTTATAAAATGCTTTTAATCAGTGTCTATGATACTGCATTTGTGGCAGAGCATGAATGAATAAAAAGAAAAAAAATATAACAAATCTGTTCATTGATTAGTACATAATTTAGTGTAGTTTAAGTTCAACTTTCCTAACTTAGATGCTCAAGCCAAAAAGTAGTATCTATTAGATTGAAAAATACTTACTTCTTAGTGTCTATTTTTCTTTAAATTTTCTAAATATTTGCAACAGTGAACAATCTAGCTCATAGCTTCACTTATATATTATTTAGATTTGCTCAGGTATTTCGTTTAAATGCTCATTTTGCTTGTTGCTAATTGTTATCACTGAGGAAAAAGTCTCAAATTCAAATTTAATTTTATTAAAACAAACCTCTCTTGATTTATGTGGAGGCATATGTTGATTTTAATTATAGAGAGAAATTTTATCTGAACAGCAGCTGGACATTAACCTTCACATCCTAAAATAAAAGTCCTGGAAAACCATTCAATCAGCCCATATTATCTTTACATCAATACCACAGTCAGAGGATGTTTAATGGTAGCAATCCAACAAAAGGTTAGAAAACTAATAAATTTTAGGCTGGAGTCCATGGCTAATTAAAATCACATAAACAGATAGTCAGATATCCAAACCTCCAAGTTTATTGTCCTTTTCAAACTCAAAAATCTAATGAGCATAGCCTTTAAGAATAAATTAAGAACTCAATATCGAGATCAAGCAGGGGAGTGCATGTTTATAAGAAAGTCTTTAAAAAAATGCCCATTATCTTTTGGCCTTTGGGCAAGTACATGATATTCTCATACGGAGTAAGCCCCTTATGGATATATGGACTAATGAACTTAGTGTGTCTTCCAATCGCAATGTACTCTGATTCTATTATTGCAAGCAACTCCTCATTTCTACTCCAAATCCATCAACTCTAACGAATAAGACAACCACATGAATTTGCACATTATCAACTCAATTATGACCTGATAAACAATTTCAAGACTGTTCTTAAAATGGTCAAGAAAAAACATTTTTCTTTTCTAATTAACCTGTTTATCTTTGGCTTTATGGACTTCATTGATCATCAAGCCTTAAATGACTATTAAAGTCATTGCTTTCCATAAACAATACTTATGATAACTTTACAGATAACTCACTCAAAGGATTTTTTAAAATTACCCTTTAAGGCAAATATGTCACTGTGATTGAAGCTAAATGAAAATAACTGGCTGCATCGGTTTTGACTATGTGTTTCATTAGCAAATATTAAATTGTTTCTAATTACGTTTTTTTTTGTCTTAGGATGTATAGTCATGCTAGATGACAAGTGAGGAAAACCTGCATTAGATGCAAGTAGAGATATTTGTCATATTTTAAACCTTTCTGGGCCCAAAATGAGTGAAATAGTTTTATCCTGTAGTCACAAAGGATATAGCAACTCTTTGTAGTTTTTGACATATAGTTATTAATTGGGTTCTAAAAGAGCTTTTTACCTCCCTTGGCTTACATTTGCTGTCACCCAACCAATCTCATCTACTTGCTAAAACAGGAAGAAGGCCATGCATGCTTTTCATTCTACTGTGAAAAAAGTCTATGGCAAGAGATCAACTCATTGCTCTAGAAATGTTATCAAAGGTTTTATCCATGACTTTAATAATTTAGTAAGCCTAAAATAAATAATTTTGAAGAACATTAATTATTCACCATAAAAATTTAAAAATAGCCACGTTTTTCTTCAAAACATTTAGGAAGAAAAAAATCAAATGAAATAGCGTGAGTGGTAAAAGGGAAAACAATAAGGCAATAAGAAATATTTTTTAAAATCATAAAATAAGAGAAATACCCATTATAGCAATATGACAATAAATTTGAATGAGAAGAATTCTCTAATAACATAACAAAGCATTTTAGAATGAACTTATTTATGTAAAAAAAACCCTCTTCATTTTGTGATGAAGATATATCAGATAAATAGGAAGATAAGAAAACCAGCGAGAGTAATGTTGGTATCACATACTATACATGAAAGAAAAATATTTCATATGATATAAAATCACATTTTTTTGAGAAAAGTGTGTTAGCAAACATATGAATCATAAAACTGTATTAAATATCACAGCAGCAATAAGTCACAAAGTAAAAGCAATTTGGAATAAAATGACCTATTAATAAAATCTATTACAAAAGTTTTAGAATGCCATTGTGATTCAATGGCAGATCAAATGTACAGAGTACTAATGAGAACTGCCATTTACTTGAGGAAAGGGATTTTTGGTTGGTTTTTACTTGTTTTTGCATTTTTTTATTGTGATAATATACATATAAAATTTACCATCTTAACCATATAAAATATACAATTCAGTGGTATTAGACACATTCATAATGCAGCACAACTGTCAGCACCATCCATCTCCAGAACTCTTTAATCTTGTAAAACAAACTTTATATGCATTAAAATATAACTTTCTGTTTTTCCCTCTACCCAGGCCCTGAAAAGTAGCTTTTTACTTTCTATCCCAATTATTTGGACTATCCTAGGTACCTTATATAACTGAAATCATATAGTATTTGTCTTTTTGTGACTTAGTCTAATGTTCTCAAGTTCCATTCATGTTTTAGTATAGGTCAGAATTTCCATACTTATTAGGGCTGAAAAATATTTCATTGCATGTATATGCCACATTTTGGTTATTTATTTATCTATATATGTACACTTGGGTTACTTTCACATTTTAGCTATTGTGAATAATGCTGCTATGAACATGAATGTGCAAATATCTGTCCGGCACCTCACTTTCAATTTTGGGATATATACTAAGACATGGAATTGCTGGATGGTGTGATAATTCTATTTTTGATTTTTTGAGGAACTGCACTAATGTTTTCCACAGTGATTGTACCATTTTACATTACAACCAACAGTGTACAAGGGTTGCAATTTTTCCGTATCCTGACCAGCACTTGTTATTTTTTGTTTTTTTTAGTGATAGTCATTCTAATGGGCATAGGTGGTATCACACTATAGTTTTTATTTGCATTTCTTTAATGCTTAGTGATGTTTATCATCTTTTTATGGGTTTTGTTCATCTGTTTTGGAGAAATGGCTATTCAAGTCCTTTGCCTGGATTTGAATTGGGTTGTTTGGTTTTTTTGTTGTCGAGTTTTAAGTGTCCTGTATACATTTTAGATATTGTTCCATTATCATATATGTAATATGCAAATACTTTCTTCCACTCTGTAGGTTGCTGTTTTACTCTGGGAAAATAGTATCTTTTAATGTGCAAATTTTTATAATTTTTATGAAGTTCAATTTGTCTATTTTTATCTTTTGTCATTTGATCTTTGGTGTTATGTCTAGGAAATAACTGTCAAATCCAATGGCATGAGGATTTTATTTTTTGTTTAAAGCTATCAGTTTTATAATTTTAGATTTTACATTTAGGTCTTTGATCCATTTTCAGTTAATTCTTTGTATTTGGTATTAGGTAATAGTCCAACTTCATACTTTTGCATGTGGATATCCAGTTTTCCTACTACTGTTTCTTGAAAAGACTGTCCTTTCCCCATTGAAAGGTCTTGGTGCCTCATCAAAAATTATTGGATTATACATATGAAGGCTTATATATAAACTTTCTATAGTATTTCATTGTTCTATATGTTTGTCTTTATGCCAGTAGCACACTGCTTTAATTACTGTAGCTTCGTATAATAGTGAATTTCTCCAGCACTTTGGGAGGCCAAGGCAGGCAGATCATGAGGTCAGGAGATTGAGACCATCCTGGCTAACACAGTGAAACCCTGCCTCTACTTAAAAAAAAAAAAAAAAAAAAAAAAAAATTAGCTGGGCATGGTGGCAGGTGCCTGTAGTCCCAGCTACTTAGGAGGCTGAGGCAGGAGAATGGCACGAACCTGGGAGGCAGAGGTTGTAGTGAGTCGCGATCATGCCACTGCACTCCAACCTGGTTGACAGAATGAGACTCTGTCTCAAAAAAAAAAAAAAAAAAAAAGTAAGTTTCAAATCAGGAAGTGTGAGTCCTGTAGCTTTATTCTTTTATAAAATTGCTTTGACTATTTGAGGTTTCTCAAGATTTTATATCAATTTTAGAAGATTTTATATAAATCTCTTTCAACAACTTTTATAGTTTTCATTGTACAAGTCTTTTATCTCATTAGTTAATTCCTACTTTTTTATCTTTTTGGTTACTATTTTAATCTCTTTATTAGTTAGAGTCTATTGGATTTTCTTTTTTTTTTCTTTGAGACAGGATCTTGCTTCGTCACCCAGTTTGAAGTGCAGTGGCCCAATCACAGCTCACAGCAGCCTTGATGTATAGGCTCAAGTGATTCTCCCACCTCAGCCTCCCACAAAGCTGGAACAATAGGAACATGCCACCCATGCCTGGCTAATTTTTCAAGTTTTTTGTAGAGACAAGATATCACTATGCTGCCCAGGTTGGTCTCAATCTCCTGAGCTCAAAGGATCCTCCTGCCTTGGCTTTCCAAATTTCTGGGATTACAAGTATGAACCACTGCACCTGACTAGACATTATTTTTCTTCATGACTTAGTCTTAGCAGGTTTTGTATTTCCACGAATTTGCACATTTTTTCTAGGTTATCTAATTTGCTTCTATAACTGCTCTTGTATTTAATTTTAACAAAATACTTCTTTATTTTGTCTCATCTTTCTATTTAGTGTCCTTAATTTTTCCTTGGAGGAGTCCTTTGAGTATTTCTTGCAGAGAAGGTCTACTGGTAATAAACGCCCTGAGCTTTTGTTTATCTTGGAATATCTTAATTTCTCTCTTACTTTTGAAGAACACTTTTGTTGGATATTAGATTCTTAGTTGACAGTTTTTTTTCTTTTAGCACTTTGAATATATTAGTTCACTGCCTTCTAGTCTCTAAAGACTCTGATGAAAAATTTGCAGACAATCCAACTGAAGATCACTTGCATGTAATGAGTTACTTCTCTCTTGCTGATTCCAATATATTCTTTTTTTCTTTGGTTTTGAAAAATGTGATTATAATGTGTCTTGGTATGTATCTATTTGAGTTCATCTTACTTGGAGTGCCTTGAGCTTCTTGGATATTTGTATTTATGTATTTCATCAAATTTGGAAGTTTTAATCCTTCAGATATTATCTCTTCCTCTTTCTCTATCTCTTCTCCTTTGGGGATTCACATAATATGCATGTTGGTCCACTTGATGGTGTTCCATTCGTCCCACTAGTACTATTAACTTTTCTTCAAATTTTTTTCTTTTTGTTCCTCAGACTCAGTAATTTGCATTTTCTTATTATGTTTGCTCATCATTTTCTCTGTCCAGTCAAATACGCCTTTGAATCCACCTAATGAATTTGTAATGTCACATATTGTACTTTTCAGGTCTATAATTTTTTGTTTGCTTCTCTTTGGATTTTTTATTGTTGTTAATATTTTTATTGTTGTTGAACTTCTTCCACATCTTTTTTTAGTTCTTTGAGCATCTTTAAGACAGTTGTTTTAAAGTCTTTTTCTAGTAGTTCTGCCATTAGGTCTTTCTCAGGGAGAGTTCTGTTGATAATTATTATTTGAAATTGTGAGACCTTCCTGTTTCTTTGTATGCCTTCTGTTTCTTTATTTAAAAATAACATTTGAATGTAATAATGTGATAACTTCCAAAATCAGATTTCCCCCTTCCTCAAGGTTTTCTGTTTTAGGTTATTGTGTTTGTTTCTTCTTATTATTATAATTTTTATAGGCTATCTCTGTACCAACAATTGGCCTAAGGTATGTATATATAGAATAGATACATAAAAACAGTAAATTATATTGATTGAATTATATTGTTGAATAATGAACCAACCTTGCGCTCTTGAGATAGAACTCACTTTTTAATGATGTATTATGTCTTTTATGTATTGCTAGATTCAACACATAAAATTCAATTTGGAGCCAGCAGATATCATCTGTCCTGCTAATATTTGGTTAGATATTTATCTGTCAATGTTCATGAGTAATGTCCTTTGCAGGCTCTGATCTTGGGTTAATACTAGAATTATAAAATGACCTGGAAACCATTATTCACCTTATATTTCCTGAAAAAGTTTGTGTAAGATTGTGCAACCAGTTTAAGATCTACACAAAAATTTGATTTCAGAGGGATATCTATTATGGTTTTGTGTCATTTTTTCTGTTAGTTTTTAATAATTGTATTTTAAAAGACTTTTGTACTTTATATATTCTGTCAAATTTATCAGTATAAATTATTCATAATACTCTTTATTAATGAATATGATCCAACTAATATGCACCCTTTAATACTTGTATTGGGAATTTGTCTTTTCTTTTTTTTATGTGTTAAATCTTGTTAGTAGCCTGTTAATTTTATCAATTATTTAAAGAATTAATTTTTAGCTTTAATAATCTTTCTAGTATGCATTTTACTTTTATTGCCTTTTGCTCTTTTAATTATTTCTTTATATTTACTTTGAGATTAATTTGTTCTCTTTTCCCTGCTTATTCAGAGAAAACTTAGGCTTTTTAAAATATTTTTTCTTCTAAGCTTCTAAGTACTGTTTTAGCTGCATTCTATATCACGTGATACCTGTATAATTATTCAGTATGAAATATTTTCTAATTTACCATTACATTTTTATTTTGAGTCATGAGCTTTCTAAAGAAGTACTATTGAAATTCTAAATATTTGGGATATTTCTAATAACTTTTTATTATTGAATTCTAATTGAATTACATTTTGATCTAATGATAGTAATATTTCAGTCATTTAAAAAGTATTACAATTTATTTTGATGGCCTAGCGTGTGGTATAACTTGGTGAATATTTCATGCACACTTGAGAAGAATATGTACTCTGCAGTTGTTGGATGCTGCATTTGATGAAAGTCAGTTAGGCCAAGGTGATTAATATTGTGGTTCAAATAATAAATACCTATATTCTATCTGTTTCTGAAATTTCCAGTGTGATTGTGGATTGATCTCCCTCTTTGGTATTATCAAATTTTGCAATATGTATAGTGAGATATTAGCTTCAATTTTGAAAGACAGTTTATTGACTAGGGAGTTTAATTGACTTTTTTATTTGTTTATTTAGTTATTTAAATATACTGTTTCCATGTCTTTTGGCCTCTATTGTATCAAATCACTTTGGTCTCTAATAACCTGTGGGTCCTATATACAGAGCTAGTCTTGTTTTTTCTCTATGGGACAGATATAATTAATGCAAATTTACAAATACATTTTTAAAAACGTTTAAAGTGCATCATACAAATATGAAATTGGATACTGTAATCTCTCCCTCTCTGTCTTGTCACTTCAACTACTTTCCGATTTATTGATCATAATGTATATTCTAGTCAGATTTCTATGCAATTTAGATATAATATCTCTGAACTTTTGCAAAGCAATACAACTGTGGTATTAATATTATTTTTCCTTATTCTCAGCTGGGCACAGTGGTTCATGCCTGTAATCTCAGCACTTTGGGAGGCAGAGGCAGGCAAATCACCTCACATCAGGAGTTCAAGACCAGCCTGGCCAACATGGCAAAACCCTGTTTCTACTAAAAATACAACAATTAGCTGAGCATGGTAGCGGGTGCCTGTAATCCCAGCTACTCGGGTGGTTGTGGCAGGAGAATCACTTGAACCCAGGAGTTGGAGGTTGCAGTGAGCAGAGATTGTGCCACTGCATTCCAGCCTGGGCAACAGAGCAAGACACTGTCTCAAAAATTTTTCTTACTTTCTTCATCTATAAAATGTGTATAATAATAGTAAATACATTATATGGTTTTAGTGAGAAATAATGCAATAATGATTATGAAATTCTTAGGAAAATGTATGCTTCTTAGTAATCATTTATTAAATGACAGCAAATAAATTATTTTTGTTATACCCATTTTACAAATGCCAGTTGCTAATTTATTGCCTCTCAAGTTTGAATCCACCTTATTTGTCATGCTTTTGATACTGTTGCTGGCCCCAATAGATTTCTTTTTTCATGTGGCTCAATGTTAGACTCTGTCAGTAGAGAGTACTGCTTCAGTGTGTGGTCTCTTTGGTGCAGAGTCAGCAGATATCTTCTCTCATGAACCAGGTCTTGCTCGTACCCTCTGGATAGTTTCTTTGCAGTCGACAGACTGCTTATTCCTGTGATGGCCACAACCTCTCCAAAGATGTTTGAATTTTAGTTTTGGGGATAGGGGCTCTTGTTAACGTTTTAGTTTCTTCATTGCTTACTGTCTGTCAACTTTTGATGTAGTAGCTTTGCTTTTGCTACTTCTATACACTTTAGAATCCCTCACTTGGTTTAGTAGTTTAGTAGTTACCTGCATTTTAACTAGCTTACAACTCTTTATATATAAAAATTTTTTATATAAAATTCGTTTGTTCATATTACTGAAGTTTCTGTCTCTTGATTGGACCCTAAGTGAAGGCACATACAACATCTAAGTGTTAGAAAATTGACTAAATGTCACAAAATGAATGACTTGTAGGGCTTAGAATTAAAACCAGTTTTACTTTTGCGCAGATTATTATCCATTAAGGCCTGCAGATCTGCTCTCTATCTCCCTCCATCTTTCTTGGTGCCATGAGAGGCTGACTAAATCAGTGAATTCATTTGTCCTCTGTTAGTCAGTGGGGAGTACCAGCAAGCCATCGGGGGTTCGGGGGGAGGGGAACAGCAGAGTATTATTCTCTCAGCTCTCTTCCTGCAGTGTTGCTATAGTTTGGCTTCTTGTTATATGGCTTCAGCTTCTGTGACAGTCCTCTTATTTCCATTTTCTAATAACACTTTCTTATCTTGTCTTTTTAAACCTAAGGGAGGTATCTTAGCCCTGCTATTTCTGGCTATAGAATACTGCACTGTCCCCCATGGTTTCCCAACACCTTGCCAACGCCTTTGAAAAAAGTCTCTTTATTAGATATGCCTTAAATTTTACTAACTTTATTGCACCATCTGTTTTCTGCAGGGATCTTGACCAAAACAACAGTATTCAAAAGTCTGTGCTCAATACCTTAACCTTATAATGCCTCATTGGAAGCCAAATATCATGCCAAGTGCAAAAGTTTCTCTGCCAAATAGTTTAATGTTTCATGTATTTGAGTTGGGATTTACTTAATTTTAAAAAGTTATCTAGAGAGGAAAATCCAATTTGAATGTTGGAAAATATTATTTAAAAATACAATTAAGTTTATGAGGAAAAGAAACTCTAGCTTCCACCTATATCATCTAAGCATTCATTTTCCCCTCTTGGAAGTGAACACCTTTAAGTTTCTTTCTTGTGTTCTCTTCCAGAAATTGTCGGTTCATTTACAAAGATTTTGATAAATAAATGGATGTACAGACAGATGATAGATAGATTTAAAAAATCTTTACACAAGTGGAAATTCAATATGCACAAAATAAAGGCTTCACTTAAAAACTACTTGGAGCTTTTTCTGTATCTGTCTTTATTTATTTATTTTAGAGACAAGGGATTGTGTTCTGTTGCCCAGGCTAGAGTGTAGTGGCACAATCATAGCTCACTGAGATGTCAACTCCTGGTCTCAAGTGATCCTCTCACCTCAGCCTCCCCAGGCAATAAGATTACAGTTATGAGCCGCTGTGCCCAGTTCTATCTCATTTTTAAAGTAGCCGTTTAGTATTTTACTTTGAAAATATGCCATCTTTTATTTAGCCAGTAATCTGATGGCGGTCAATTGACTTGTTTCCAATGATTTACTATCACAAAAATTCCACAATGAACATATTATATGTTTGTAGAAGTGCACATGCATATGTATTTGCACACAACAATATACTTTTAGGATTAAACCTAGGGGTAGAAAGTGTACACTTAAAATATTGACATTGCCAAATTTCTTTCCATTGAAGTTGTACTGAATTATATTTCCACCAATAATAGATTACAATTCTCTTTTTCCTACAAATTTCCAACACTAATAGATAAAAATGCAGTATAATTATACCTTTAGTAGCATTTATCTTCTGTTTTGCATGGGTGAGATTAAGTACCGTTTCATTTATTTAAGGACTCTTTGTATCTTATTTTTAAGTGTAACTGTGTACAATGTTGTTTATCTATTTTTCTACAATGCATTTTTTTGAGATATTATATTGATAGAGCTTTCTGTGTACTAAAAAATATTTATTTGTAATGATATGAAAATATTTTTTTCTTAGTGTTTTTTTTTTTTCCCTTTGGACATAATTTATGGTTTGATTTTGCCATTCAGACATTTTTAAATTTTTTTTTTTTTTGCTTTAAGTTCTAGGGTACATGTGCACAACATGCAGGTTTGTTACATATCTATATATGTGCCATGTTGGTGTGCTGCACCCATTAACTCGTCATTTGCATTAGGTGTATCTCCTAATGCTATCTCTCCCCACTACCCCCTCCCCACAATAGGACCTGGTGTGTGATGTTCCCCTTCCTGTGTCCAAGTGATCTCGCTGTTCAATTCCCACCTATGAATGAGAACATGCGGTATTTGGTTTTCTGTTCTTTTGATAGTTTGCTGAGAATGATGGTTTCCAGCTGCATCCATGTCCCTACAAAGGACACGAACTCATCCATTTCTATGGCTGCGTAGTATTCCATAGTGTACATGTGCCACATTTTCTTAATCCAGTCTGTCACTGATGGATATTTGGGTTGATTCCAAGTCTTTGCTATTGTGAATAGTGCTGCAATAAACATACGTATGCATGTGTCTTCATAGTAGCATGATTTATAATCCTTTGGGTATATCCCCAGTAATGGGATGGCTGGGTCAAATGGTATTTCTAGTTCTAGATTCCTGAGGAATCGTCACACTGTTTTCCACAATGGTTGAACTAGTTTACAATCCCACCAACGGTGTAAAAGTGTTCCTGTTTCTCTACATCCTCTCCAGCACCTGTGGTTTCCTGGTTTTTTAATGATCACCATTCTAACTGGTGTGAGATGGTATCTCATTGTGGTTTTGATTTGCATTTCTCTGATGGCCAGTGATGATGAGCATTTTTTCATGTGTCTGTTGGCTGTATGAATGTCTTCTTTTGGGAAGTGTCTGTTCATATCCTTTGCCCACCTTTTGATGGGGTTGTTTGTTTTTTTATTGTAAATTTGATTGAGTTCTTTATAGGTTCTGGATATTAGCCCTTTGTCAGAAGAGTAGATTGCAAAAGTTTTCTCCCATTCTGTAGGTTGCCTGTTCACTCTGATGGTAGTTTCTTTTGTTGTGCAGAAGCTCTTTAGTTTAATTAAAAGTCATTTGCCAATTTTGGCTTTTGTTGCCATTGCTTTTGGTGTTTTAGACATGAAATCTCTGCCCATGCCTATGCCTTGAATGGTATTACCTAGGTTTTCTTCGAGGGTTTTTATGGTTTTAGGTCTAATATTTAAGTCTCTAATCCATTTTGAATTAATTTTCCTATAAGGAGTAAGGAAAGGATCCAGTTTCAGCTTTCTACATATGGCTAGCCAATTTTCCCAGCACCATTTATTAAATAGGGAATCCTTTCCCCATTTCTTGTTTCTCTCAGGTTTGTCAAAGGTCAGATGGTTGTAGATGTGTGGTATTATTTCTGAGGGCTCTGTTCTGCTCCATTGGTCTATATCTCTGTTTTGGTACCAGTACCATGCTGTTTTGGTTACTGTAGCCTTGTAGTATAGTTTGAAGTCAGGTAGCATGATGCCTCCAGCTTTGTTCTTTTGGCTTAGGATTGTCTTGGCAATGTGGGGTCTTTTTTGGTTCCATATGAACTTTAAAGCAGTTTTTTCAAGTTCTGTGAAGAAAGGCATTGGTAGCTTAACGGGGATGGCATTGAATCTATAAATTACCTTGGGCAGTATGGCCATTTTCACAATATTGATTCTTCCTATCCATGAGCATAGTATGTTCTTCCATTTGTTTGTGTCCTCTTTTATTTCACTGAGCAGTGGTTTGTAGTTCTCCTTGAAGAGGTCCTTTACATCCCTTGTAAGTTAGATTCCTAGGTATTTTTTTCTCTTTGAAGCTATTGTGAAGGGGAGTTCATTCATGATTTGGCTCTCTGTTTGTCTGTTACTGATGTATAAGAATGCTTGTGACTTTTGCACATTGATTTTGTATACTGAGACTTTACTGAAGTTGCTTATCAGCTTAAGGAGATTTTGGACTGAGATGATGGGATTTTCTAAATATACAATCATGTCATCTGCAAATGGGGACAATTTGACTTCTTCTTTTCCTAACTGAATACGCTTTATTTCTTTCTCTTGCCTGATTGCCCTGGCCAGAACTTCCAACGCTATGTTGAATAGGAGTGGTGAGAGAGGGCATCCCTGTCTTGTGTCAGTTTCAAAGGGAATGCTTCCAGTTTTTGCCCATTCGGTATGATATTAGCTGTGGGTTTGTCATAAATAGCTCTCATTATTTTGAGATACATCCCATCAATACCTAGTTTATTGAGAGTTTTTAGCATGAGGGGCTGTTGAATTTTGTCAAAGGTCTTTTCTTCATCTACTGAAATAATCATGTGGCTTTTGTCTTTGATCTGTTTATATGCTGGATTATGTTTATTGATTTGTGTATGCTGAACCAGCCTTGCATCCCAGGGATGAAGCCCACTTGACCATGGTGGATAAGCTTTTTGATGTGCTGCTGGATTTGATTTGCCAGTATTTTATTGAGGATTTTTGCATCCATGTTCATCAGGGATATTGCTCTAAAATTATCTTTTTTTGTTGTATCTCTGCCAGGCTTTTGTATCAGGATGATTTTGGCCTTGTAAAATGAGTTATGGAGGATTCCCTCTTTTTCTGTTGATTGGAATAGTTTCAGAAGGAATGGAACTAACTCCTCCTTGTACCTCTGGTAGAATTCAGCTGTGAATCTGTCTGGTCCTGGACTTTTTTTGGTTGGTAGGGTATTAATTATTGCCTCAATTTCAGAGCCTGCTGTTGGTCTATTCAGGGATTCAACTTCTTCCTGGTTTAGCCTTGGGAGAGTGTAAGTGTCCGGGAAATTATCCATTTCTTTTAGGTTTTCTAGTTTGTTTGCATAGAGGTGTTTATAGTATTCTCTGATGGTAGTTTATATTTCTTTGGGGTTGGTGGTGATATCCCCTTTATCATTTTTTATTGCATCTATTTGATTCTTCTCTCTTTTCTTCTTTATTAGTCTTCCTAACAGTCTATCAGTTTTGTTGATTTTTCCAAAAAATCAGCTCCTGGATTCATTGATTTTTTGGAGGGCTTTTTGTTTCTCTATCTCCTTCAGTTCTGCTCTGATCTTAGTTATTTCTTGCCTTCTGCTAGCTTTTGAATGTGTTTGCTCTTGCTTCTCTAGTTCTTCTAATTGTGATGTTAGAGTGTCAATTTTAGAACTCTCCAGCTTTCTCTTGTGGGTATTTAGTGATATAAATTTCCCTCTACACACTACTTTAAATGTGTCCCAGAGATTCTGGTATGTTGTATCTTTGTTCTCGTTGGTTTCAAAGAACATCTTTATTTCTGCCTTCATTCCGATATGTACCCAGTAGTCATTCAGGAGCAGGTTGTTCAGTTTCCATGTAGTTGAGCGGTTTTGATTGAGTTTCTTAGTCCTGAGTTCTAGTTTGATTGCTCTGTGGTCTGAGAGACAGTTTGTTATAATTTCTGTTATTTTACATTTGCTGAGGAGTGCTTTACTTCCAACTATGTGGTCAATTTTGGAATAAGTGTGATGTGGTGCTGAGAAGAATGTATATTCAGTTGATTTGGAGTGGAGAGTTCTGTAGATGTCTATTAGGTCCGCTTGGTGCAGAGTTGAGTTCGATTCCTGGATATCCTTGTTAACTTTCTGTCTCGTTGATCTTCTAATGTTGATAGTGGGGTGTTAAAGTCTCCCATTATTATTGTATGGGAGTCTAAGTCTCTTTGTAAGACTCTAAGACATGCTTTATGAATCTGGGTGCTCCTCTGTTGGCTGCATATATATTTAGGATAGTTAACTCTTCCTGTGAATTGATCCCTTTACCATTACATAATGGCCTTCTTTGTCTCTTTTGATCTTTGATGGTTTAAAGTCTGTTTTATCAGAGAGTAGGACTGCAACCCCTGTTTTTTTTTTTTTTTTTTTTTTTTTTCCATTTGCTTGGTAGATCTTCCTCCATCCCTTTATTTTGAGCCTATGTATGTCTCTGCATGTGAGATGTGTCTCCTGAATACAGAAAACTGATGGGTCTTGACTCTTTATCCAATTTGCCAGTCTGTATCTTTTAATTGGACCATTTAGCCCATTTACATTTAAGGTTAATATTGTTATGTGTGAATTTGATCCTGTCATTATGATATTAGCTGGTTATTTTGCTCGCTTGTTGATGCAGTTTCTTCCTAGCATCGATGGACTTTCATTTTGGCATGTTTTTGCAATGGCTGGTACCTGTTGTTCCTTTCCATGTTTAGTACTTCCTTCAGGATCTCTTGTAGGGCAGGCCTGGTGGTGACCAAATCTCCAAGCATTTGCTTGTGTGTAAAGGATTTTATTTCTCCTTCACTTATGAAACTTAGTTTGGCTGGATATGAAATTCTGGGTTGAAAATTGTTTTCTTTAAGAATGTTGACTTTCGGCCCCCACTTCTTCTGGCTTGTAGAGTTTCTGATGAGAGATCTGCTGTTAGTCTGATGGGCTTCCCTTTGTGTGTAACCCAACCTTTCTCTCTGGCTGCCCTTAACATTTTTTCCTTCATTTCAACTTTGGTGAATCTGACAATTATGTGTCTTGGAGTTGCTCTTCTCGAGGAGTATCTTTGTGGCATTCTCTGTATTTCCTGAATTTGAATGATGGCCTGCCTTACTAGGTTGGGGAAGTTCTCCTGGATGATATCCTGCAGAGTGTTTCCAACTTGGTTCCATTTTCCCCATCACTTTCAAGCACTGCAATCAGACATTTGGTCTTTTTGCATAATCCCAAATTTCTTGGAGGCTTTGTTCATTTCTTCTTACTCTTTTTTCTCTACACTTCTCTTCTCACTTCATTTCATTCATTTGATCTTCAGTCACTGATACTCTTTCTTCCAGTTGATCAAGTCAGTTACTGAAGCTTGTGCATTTGTCACATAGTTCTCGTGTTATGGTTTTCATCTCTATCAGTTCTTTTAAGGTCTTCTCTGCATTGATTATTCTAGTTATCCATTCATCCATTATTTTTCAAGGTTTTTAGTTTCTTTGCACTGGTTATGTAGTTCCTACTTTAGCTCTGAGAAGTTTGATCGACTGAAGCCTTCTTCTCTCAACTCGTCAAAGTCATTCTCCATCCAGCTTTGATCCGTTGCTGGCAATGAGCTGTGTTCCTTTGCAGGGGGAGATGCGCTCTGATTTTTTGAATTTCCAGCTTTTCTGCACTGTTTTTTCCCCATCTTTGTGGTTTTATCTGCCTCTGGTCTTTGATGATGGTGATGTACTGATGGGGTTTTGGTGTGGGTGTCCCTTCTGTTTGTTAGTTTTCCTTCTAACAGTCAGGACCCTCAGCTGTAGGTCTGTTGGAGTTTGCTTGAGGTCTACTCCAGACCCTATTTGCCTGGGTATCAGCAGCCGAAGCTGCAGAAGATAGAATATTGTTGAACAGCGAGTGTTGCTGTCTGATTCTTGCTCTGGAAGTTCCATCTCAGGGGTGTACCCCACCCTGTGAGGTGTGAGGTGTTGGTCTGCACCTAGTGGGGGATGTCTCCCAGTTAGGCTACTCAGGGGTCAGGGACCCACTTGAGCAGGCAGTCTGTCCATTCTCAGATCTCAATCTCCATGCTGGGAGATCCACTGCTCTCTTCAAAGCTGTCATACAGGGACATTTATCTCTGCTGAGGTTTCTGCTGCTTTTTGTTTAGCTATGCCCTGTCCCCAGAGGTGGAGTCTACAGAGGCAGGCAGGCCTCCTTGAGCTATGGTGGGCTCCACCCAATTCAACCTTCCCGGGCAGCTTTGTTTACCTACTTAAGCCTCAGCAATGGCGGGCGCCCCTCCCCCAGCCTTGCTGCCACCTTGCTGTTAGATCTCAGACTGCTGTGCTAGCAATGAGGGAGGCTCCATGGGCATGAGACCCTCTGGGCCAGGTGTGGGATATAATCTTCTGGTGTGCCATTTGCTAAGACCCTTGGTAAAGTGCAGTATTAGGGTGGGAGTTACTTGATTTTCCAGGTGTGTGTGTCTCAATTTCCTTTGGCAAGGCAAAAGAATTCCCTTCCCCCTTGCACTTCCCAGGTGAGGCGATGCCTCGCCCAGCTTCAGCTCTCACTGGTCGGGCTGCACCCACGGACCAGTGCCAACTGTCTGACATGCCCCAGTGAGATGAACCCAGTACCTCAGTTGAAAATGCAGAAATCACCCATCTTCTGTGCTTCTGTGTTGCTCACGCTGGGAGCTGGAGGCTGGAGCTGTTCCTGTTCGGCCATCTTGTGAGCTGGCATTTTTAAATTTAACATGGTCTAATATGTTAGGCTTTTTTGGTTTGGGGGTTTATTTCATACTTAGAAAATCATACATTTTCTAATTGTTTTTTGTTTTTAGTCCAATATAATTTTTGTATGCATTTATATTTGTCATCCATTTTGATTTTTTTCAGTGTGGGTAATACAGTGGTCCAATATATTTTTTTCCAAAATGATGATTGATCATACAACTATTATAAAATCATTGATTGAAAATCAATCTTCACTATTTATTTTCAGAATTACTTTATCATGTAATACATTTACACATATATATTAATATATGTATTAATACATATATAACACCACCTGTACTCTTTGTTCTATTTGTATTTCTATGTTATTGATATATTTCATACCATTTTAAATATATTTTGTAATCTAATAAAATATTTTCTCCTAGTTTTGCATCTTTATTTTACCACATGACTTTGGATCTTTCTTATCTGGATCTAAAATCAAAGTCCTGTTGGTATTTTTATTGTGGTTTTATTAATTGAAATTTAGTAGAAGCGTTGATAGGGTTGTGATACTGAGTCTTCCTCTAGGAATGGCATATTGAATGGCTTACTCTTTAGCATAGTTTGTTATTTTCTTACCTCATTGCCATATAATTGGTTAGGTATGTTTCAAACAATATATTGTGAGAAAATTCGCCTTCTGTTATTGACCTTTCTGATTTGTGATGAACTTTATCTGCCCTTTCCTATCAGCAGATGACCTAACCCTCTGTTTCATGGACTAAATAAAATCCACAAAATTTAAATTTTCTGCCACAATATCCTTATTTACTTATATCCATATCAAAGCTTCTCCTCTTTTCTTTAAGAAAAAAACAGAAATGGTTCTTTTCTTTGAGAAAGGCATTCTCTGTTATCCAAGTAATTTCTTTTTGCTCTTCGGAGCCATAACTTCATGGCCTTAGCAGCTAAATATTTCTTCTAACAAATTCCAGATATATTCTCTTCTTTTGACCTACATCACTGTCATTGTTGTCCAGAATATCAACAATATTTTCTTTGGTAATTGGAATAACTTCATAACAAATCTGCATATCTCCAGTTGTGACAATTTCCCCCAATCTCCACAAATTAATTCTTCAACTTTCATTGATAGTGTCCAAGTGAATTCATAATGTTCTTGTTCAACTACACATTTGATGGTTATACAGTCTTACTAAAACCCTTCAGTAGGTTCCCATTGCTTTTCAGATGAGGGCCAAGCTCCCGACTATGGCTTGTAAGAAGGAGACCACACATTCTTGCTTCTCTTTATCTTGCCTGCCTGATCATACTATAGTCCTTGTTTCACTTTGTGAGCTCCCAAGGTACCCAGTTTAGTTTCCTGAATCTTGAGTCTACCATGCACATGCACCTCTCTTCCAGTGCAGATATATATATACACACACATATTTTTTTTTTTTTAGCTGACTTTCTCTTTGTCTGGAACTTTCCTCTATCTACTCCTCTCCTACCCCTAAAGGAAAACTGTTTTAATTCAGGTCAACTTTACTATTTACCTGACTTATTACAGGCAGTAGAGCATAGTAATCAGGAATATAATATTTAGGACAGAAAATTCACTTTTTGAATCCTGCTTCTACCACATACACACTTTGTGTGATCTTGGGCAATTTTCTTATCTAATCTGAGCCTCAGTTTCTGATTTACATAAAATAGTGATAAGATCTACTTCACAAAGTTATGACAATTAAGAGGTATAAAATACATGATGTGCTTAGGACATGGTCTGGCTCTGAGTAAGTAGTCCATACTATTAGTTCTTCTGTTATGTCCAGTGTTGCCTTCTTTCTTTAGGCTATTCTCCACCATACAGTGGCCTCGTCAAGTAACACATGTGCTTAAAACTCACTTGGACCTATTCAATATCTATATAATAAAGAACAACTCCTTTCTTCTTTTACTCAGCATGTATTTGTTGGGAACATTTTATATGAAAGTTACAGTGTGATGAAACAGTGAATGGTAAATGAAACACTTTCAATATACTGTCTTAAAGAGCTTATATTCTAATAGAGTAGACAGATCTACTGTTTATGTCTAACTTTATATCTAACAGATCTGTGTCTATATCTAATTAGATTTTAGGGTGCTGTTGAAGCAATGAAATCATGTATCTTGTGCCCTCATGGTTTAAAGACCCAGAAATTGTTTCCTTAGGGGAATTGTTTTAACTGAGCCTGATAATATGAATAGAAATTACAAATGAAACTTCAGCAGAAGTAGATTTGACTTGCAAGTCTTTAATGTGGCTATGAATGAATCATTTTATAATTTTGTCCCTTCTGGCTTTTCCACATCTTTCTGTCATTTTCCTTTCGGAAGCTTTGCTTAGGCCATAAAAATTATCTATAGTTTCCCAAAGAGACCAGGTTCTATTGGCATAAGCCCTTTGAATATGTTACTGTCTCCTGTTTGACTCATTTTTCTTAGCTAACTCATCGTATCCTCCAGGTTTTAGCTTCTTCTGGCAGCCAGTTGAATTTGTTGTTCTATAGATTACATAGTATCTAGTCATACAACATTATACTGGGTTTGCCTTTGTAGTTTGCAAAGCTCCACAAAGGCAAAGGCAAAATTCTATTCTACTTTTTTCCCTTAGTTTCAAAAACAGTGCTTGGTACATCATTACAGGTTGTCAATAAACATTTGTTGAGTAGATACATGAATTTCTAATATAAAAAGAAAATGCATTTAGCATATTCAAACCAGAATGCAATATTTTCCAATATGTTGTTGAATAATTTAGTGTGTGCCAAAAATTTAGGAAAGAATATATCTTAATCCAAAAAATGGAGCATCTGTCTTCCTAGCAGAATATAATCAGGAAAAATTTATGGCATAGAAACGGCTTTGGAATGTGAACTGTCACTTTAAATTAATACCTTTTATGGAAAAACTGCTACTCCTAGCAATATTGAAATTTTTTTTCATATAACAAGTGAATGCACATATATATATAAACATACACATGTGTATTCTCACATTTAAAATTGATGTATTAAGACGGTTCTAGCAACATTTAGGGAAACATTAAAAATCTATGTCCATGCAAAGACTTAAACATTTTTATGGTGGTATTATTTATAATTGCAAAAAACTGGGTAACAATCCAAATATCCGTCAACTGCTGAAATGGTAAACAAAATGCATCATATTTATACAATGGAGTGTAATTTATACATAATAATGAACAGACTACAGATATGAATAAACCTCAAAAGCATTATAAAATAGTGAAAGAAACCAGACACAAAAGACTATGTATTGGATGATTTCATTTATATAAAATTTCTAAAAGAGACAAATCTCTAAGAGACAGAGAGCAATGCTTGCCTAGGCCTAAGAAATGGGAGTAGGGACTGACTGCAAATGGACAAGAGGGAATTTTATGGGGTGATGGAAATGTTTTAATGTTACAATGATGCTTACACAACTGTGTAAATCTACTAAAAGCCATTGAAATATAAACGTCAGTGTGTGACTTTTATGGTATATAAATTACACCTCAATAAAGCTCTTTACAAAAAGATTGAAATAAACATATCCTAGTGCATTTTCTATTGGAGTATAAATTAGTACAGAGTTTTGGAGGATATTTTAGTAATATGTATCAAAAGCCTTAAGATTATATTGTCTTTGACATAGCAATTACGCTTCTGAGATTTTTGTTTTAAGGAAATAATTAAGACCTTATTTATGTACACAAACATTTAAATATAAGAATTTTATTTCAGGATGAAAATTTTTCTTTGTTCAAAATAAAAGTTTTCTTTACTTATAATTGCCTCAATTTTTCTATTTTGGTTTGCATATAATCAGTGCTTCAATAAAAAATAATATTTGGTTTTTGGATGAATATTAACAGAAAAAGAAGTTGGAATTAATCTAAATGTTCCAAGGGAAATATGGAAGCATTTCCTAACTCTTCTTCATGGATAGTTATTCTCTTTTTAATTCAAATAATATAGCTCCATAGCTCCTTTTTTCTTCCCCACCCATACCGTCGTCAACTTTAATTGACTATGTAAACATATAAGAGAAAAACTACTTTCCTAGCTGACTTCACAGTTAGATGTACACATAGTATGAACTACTGACCAATGTATGTGAATAAAACTAATGAGTCCAATTTCTGAGCCATGCCAATTAAAGTCATGTAGCTTGCAATCTAACTCCGTTTTTTCTTTACCCATCCTGTGCTTGGCATGTAGATGTGGTATTGGTGAGCCACTTTAAAACTCGTGGATGAGGACAATGTACTATAAGTTATGACAGAGTGACAAAGTAGATGAAACCTAGGTCCCTGAATGACATGAAGCAGAGCTGTCCTTTCAGCCTAGACTGGCCAGAAGGCTAATATAAAACAGATCTACAGCATGTCCTCCAATAACATCATTTCATTCAAAGTTCCTTCGTCATTAGGTTGGTAAGAAAACAAATAAAAATAATCCTGCCTGGGCCAACTCTCTGTGTGGAGTGTGCTCATTCTCCTCATGCCTGTGTGGGTTTTCTCTAGGTACTCTGGTTTTCTTCCACATTCCAAAGATGTCCATATTAGGGTGAATTGGTGTGTCTCAGTTGTCTCAGTGTGACTGAATGTGTATGGGTATGAGTGCACCCTGTGAGGGTATATAGCATCCTGTCCCAGGTGGTCAAGGTCCCACCTTGCACCTGAGCTTCCAGGATAGGGTCTAGTCACCCATAACCCTTAACTGGAATAATTGGGTAAATAATGATCTTACTTATTATTATTTCTCAAATATATGTAAAGCTTATATTTACTTTAATGTTTAAGATTAGAAGTGTTTTGGTCTTTTTTTTTCTTAGAAGTTTGATGATGCATTGTAACCAGAAATATGCCATTGGAATTTGTCCCTTGTTTGTATCAACTTGCTTATGGTAAAAATTGGTTTTGTTATATATGGTTTTGCTTACAGTCACAGCTTCCAAGAACCTATTAATGTTTAGTGAAGACTTAATGTACTTTGATTGTATGCCAGCTGCTCCAGTTCTTGTTCTCATGTTATAGAAGCTTAAAGTAGCACCTTCTACTATAGGAGAGGCCAAATCAGAAAAAAAAAAAGATGATACAATTAGGTGAAATTTAACCATTAATTATATACTGGAATCGAAAGAGAGCTGTAGGCATGGGACATGCTTTATTTCTGGACATATCTATACATTTCAGCAGTTGACATACCAAGTTATAATGGCACTGAAAGTTGAAAAAGCATGTAAATAATTTGCCTAGTAATACACACACACACACACACACACACACACACACACACACACACACATATATATATATATATATTTTTTTTTTTTTTGAGACGGAGTCTGGCTCTGTCACCCAAGCTGGAGTGCAGTAGTGGGGTCTCAGCTCACTGCAAACTCTGCCTCCAGAGTTCAAGTGAGTCTCCTGACTCAGCCTTCCAAGTAGCTGGGACTACAGGCATGCACCACCATGCCTGGCTAATTTTTGTATTTTTGGTAGAGACAGGTTTCACCATGTTGGCCAGGCTGGACTCAAGTCCTTTGACTTCAAGCCCTCCACCCGCCTGGGCCTCCCAAAGTGCTGGGATTACAGGCGTGAGCCACCGTGCCTGGCTTGGGATTCTTAAGGTAAAAATGTATTATATGCAGGATGGTTAAATGATGCTAAGATATTTAGTTATAGCCCACAGAACATTCCAGAATGTGACAATATGGTATTTTTCATTCTTGTTCAATGCTCTATCTTCGAGAACTCATTAATTCATAGAACTTCAACTTCTACTACTCTGTATACCAATCCCAGATCTATTTCTCTGAGTGCAAGAAATTCTCCTAAAACGTAAGGGACGTGCAAAGCTGGGGCACATATCATGTCTGTTCACTTGAAAGGGGGGTGTACTTGACTACAAAGAATCTATGGGCACCTAGGACCAATAACTCTACTACCAAGATAAATTCCAGATTGATATTACATTGCACAGGGAAAACTAACTCATATGAAATGAACTGTCTTAGTAGATACTGGCGTTATCTTAATATAATCCTGTCAAGTGTTGTAGAAACTAAAGATAAATTAGAAAAAATTATAAATATACATTTTGACCTAAGTGACCATTCAGACTTTTGGTTGTCTCAGAGGTCACCACATTCTTTGTTAAAATGCATGACCAAATAAGGCCACAGTTTGAAGGCAATGCTTTGTACAAAAAGACTTTTTAGAAATTATATTTTCCTTATTTTTAGAAAATAATATTTTTATATTAAGCTTCAAAGTCTATGCTATCTATATTTAGGCATGTCTTTATAATCAGACTTTTAGCTAAATTTCCTGGAAACTCACTGTTACAGTGTTCTCTTACCTGAATTAATTTTGTTTTACTCTTTTAGGTCCTCAAAGACTGAATTTTTGGAACATTTTAGCACAAACCACACACATCTTTAAGGAAAAATAAATAAGGTACTTTTTGACGTCTGGAAATCTTACAGTTAATTTTTAGCTTATACGTTTGTTCACCATTCATAAATTTACTTACAATAGCAAGTACATTTTATATGCATTTTACATGTTGGTGTAATATAAGATACAGTGAATGTTGACTTGGAAAGATACACGTAAAATCTTTGCAAATTTTGGGGTAGAAAAAACTACTGTTTTATATGTCTCCACTAAAATGACAAAGATGCTTATGTAAAGTTACAATGCATTTATGACTCATTTTTTTCTATTAAAAATAAGAACTGAGATAATGATTTTCAGCACCTACTATTGATTTTCTACAGACTGGTGATTTGATCATGAGTAAAGGAATGGTGATTGATTTTAGCCTTTGGAGAGTTGAAGAGAGCTAGCTAAAACTGCAGGCTGACTGCAGGCTGTGATTCAGGAATCCTATAACTGAGAAAGCCTAACATTCAAAAAGAGCACGTTTGTTGTTGACACAACATGGCCTAAATTAATCTGAGTATATTCAAATACAAAGTGAAAATGCTAAACATTTAAGTGCCTTCAGCTCCTGTTCATTCCCCTAAATGGAAAAGCTGCTATGATGAAGAAAATACCTGGCAGCAGACACGGGGGCTTGGATGTGGCAGGCAGAAATGAGCTGTTTACACACCCACGTACTCCTCTACAAACCATGTAATAAATGTGCATGGGTCACTGGGAAGTGAAATGATTAGCCATATAATGCAGAAAGGTGTATTTTCTTAACACATCAGCAAATTAAAATATAGCCTGCCTTCACTGTGTGATGCAATTTCTCTTTATTTTATATATATTTCCTCCAAGCTGGTTCTCTGTATTTTAATTTATTGAACCCTCTTCCCACACTTTGATGGAGTCAAACATTCACTAGCTCTGTTATCCCCACCTCTAAATGGAATAAATATGATTTAAGTCTCAAAGGTGCTTGCTGCTACATGAATAAAGGTAGCAGGCACTTGCCTCAGCAAAACAACAGCAGCTGAAATGTGGTGAAATGCACATATTTATAGATGACACTGCAATATTTATAATGTGAGGCTGGAGTCTCTACAATGGAGACCTGGCTCTGTGTGACTGTGCCACTGAGGTCAGTTCAGGGCAGCTGACTGGCTTTCTATATATGACCTGGGGAACAGCTGCTAAATTTTGAGACTAGAGCATTTAAAACAAGTCTAGGACCTGTTAAAATCTAATAATTAGAATGAGAAATGGCAGGACTGGGAGTAAAACATGCCATAGTCTTGACATTAGGGAAATATTTCCAAAAGAAATGATTTTGTGTCAGGTTGTAGTTATTAAAAGGAAAATATTTAATTATTTTTTGTGGTCAGAGTAACAAGTAGAACAAAAAAATCGATGCAATAAAGTTTATAATTTTGATTATGTGACTCTCTCTTTGAGCAGTACTATAGCAGAAAAGCAGATGGGCTCTGATTAGGCTTATAAATATAGAAATGTATTGATCACACACAAAAAAACTCCTTAAAGTGTTCCCTGCATGAGGTCAATGCATCTTTATAAAAAGTAAAAAGATGTAGCTTGTCTCTCAAGGCTCCAACAAAGTTTGTGGAGCTGACATCTCAATAAATTACAGAAATATATTGACTTCTTTATGGACTATCCGCAAACCAAATGGGATTATGTTGAGCAGTGTTCAAAGAATGTACAGAACCTTATTTTGATTCCATTGTATGGATGTAAATTTTTTCAATGTTATAGAGTCCAAAGGAGCAGGGGGAGCTGTAGAATAGACACATTTGCATGAAGGAACTGGATTTTTTTAGCAAAGTTGTGAAGATTTTGGTTGCAACAAATTCTAGCCCATTTACCTCAACACCCTTCACTTTTGTTTATATAACGAATGAGGTATGTTTTCACCTTCCATGGCTCTTATGCATCTGTAGTTTTAGTTCCTCTGAATTATCCTTGACTACATTCTCCAAACCCAAACAAGAGAATGTTCCTGCTGAACATCATCCTGTCACTGCAGAAACTTTGGAATCTTTGTAGAACATTTTTAATGGGTGGTAGAAAACATTCCTTTTCAGAAGTACACTTTTGGCTCAGTTCCTTTTCCCAGGGCAAATAAGGAGTTTTATCATTTCTCTTAGTATCCAAATACACACTTGTAACACAGTAACATTTATATAAAACTCTTAGAAAATATAAAAGAAAGCTCAGCATTTCCATATAAAGCAGTCCCTGTGGTCTAAAAGGATGTTTGTTAAATTATCAATTATGTAAAATTCTTTCAATTATTTCTTCATAGCATCAAAATTGCAGAAACTCTTTCAAGACCAAAGTAGGCAGCATCCACTGAATAAATGTTAAAGCTGTCACTTATCACAGTCCTATTCTCTAATCACTCAAGCATTTTTAGGAAAAAGACTCATACTTCCCATCTTATAACAGGCATTTTATCCTAGTCATTAGAGATGTAACAGCCCAACATAAACCAGCCTAGATCTGAAGGGATTTATACTAGAGACATAACTATTTTAAAATATGAGAATTAAAATCTTATTAACTTCAGTGTCATGTTTTCAGAGCTGCATGAGACATTTATCCAATTTACTATTTTATACCAATGACTTTGAGAAGATGTAGAGTAACTATTTTAAAAAATAGGGAATATCAAGATTATAATTACAGAATAAACAAACTTAGAAAAATCAGAGATAAAAAAATACAAGTCTTTAATTGTACACATTTATTTATGTCTTCTCAGTTAAAAAAGAAACAATTCTCTTGAGTGCTTACCATGTTGTAAGTAGGTATCATGTGAAGGGTTTTGCAGGTGTCAGTTCAACCATCTCAACAATCATTTAAGTTTGATACTATTAACATTACTTCTATTGTAGGAATGATGAAACTGACACTTCATCATTAATTAAATAAACTTATTGGTGGAAGAGAGAGTCAAACTCTGGTCGGTATCTACCCCTTAAACAATATTGTGCTGCATTTCTGATGGAAAACAAGAGCAACAAATAGAAAGTCCAGGCCAAGCAAGTTCATTAACTGAGGTCACTCATCTACCTAATGGCAAAACACGAACTGAGACTATAATCTACTGACTCAGAACCATTAAGATATTTTTATCCCATAAAAATATGAAATTTGTGTGCACATTTTGTACTATATGCCATCTTATAGCTACTGTTCATAACTCTTACATAATTTATAGCATTATATGAAAGTGATACAAGATTAATATATCTTTTTAATGATACACTTTGTAATTTTGTCTATTGTTGCTGAAAAGGGCACTCAAAAACGTCTTTCCCAAATACTCCACCAAAAGTGTTGTGGAAACCCCTCGAGAGAATTACTCTACGATAAATGAGTCATTCACTCCTCAGGGTGGTTTACTTTAGTTGAATAATTTAATTACTCTCCTTTTACTACTAGCTGAGTTTAATTGCATGGAAGGCACAGGGATGTATTTTATTGGTCACCATTAATTGTTGAATTACTTAATTTTGGGTTGGCATAGTGAAGGAATTCAGGAACGGAAAGATTTGATTTTGTTGCCCCCCGCCCCTCGCCCGCCCCCCGCTCCAGGTGGTTTGTGTGGAATAAACTTGGTAAGTTTTAGGTTTCAGAGGATGGGGTAGGGTAAATGCAAGATAAAGCAACTAGGAATAGCGCCAAAAGGGAGAAAAATATACCACAGATACTTCAGCTACTTGTTCATTTTTCCCAATGACTTGGTACTGGATTTCATGTGGTGCTATAACAGAAACAGACAGACAATATCTCAAATAAATGATAAGCAGTTTGGACCGTGAGGGATCAAGAATTAGAAATGACAACTTTGTCTTTACTCGCACTATTTTTTATTTCCCTGGGAAACCCTCCTTTCTCCCTATGCTATAGTTTGGTGTGTTTGACCCCTCCAAATCTCATATGGAAATTTGATCCCCAGTGTTGGAGGCAGGACCTAACAGGAAGTGTTTGGGTAATGAGTAAGGATTTCTCTTGAATGGCTTGGAGTCCTTCTCCAAGTAATGAGTGAGTTCTCACTCTGTTTGTTCCCAAGAGAGCTGATGGATAAAAATGCCTGGAATATCCCCCCTCCATCTCTTCCTTCCTCTCTCACCATTTAATCTCTACACAGGATGCTTCCTTTCCCTTCTGCCATGAGTGGAACCAGCCAGAGGACCTCATCAGAGGCAGATGCTGGCACGTTGCTTCTTGTACAGTCTGCAGAATGGTGAGCCAAATAAACACCTTTTCTTTATAAATTACCCAGCCTCATTCCTTTACAGCAACACAGAAATGGAGTAAGATCCTCTCTATCTACCTGGAAAATCCTACTTCCCAGAGAGTTTTCTTTTATTTGCCCATACCAACAAAGTAGGGTCAACAGCTTTAAACCAAACCTTGTAAAGGTTGCTAATCTGTGGTTTTAAAAATTCAAATGCCTTTAGAAACCAGGCAGGGGAACTTTATGTGAAGCAGGAAGGATTATTCTAACAAAGGATTATGTGCACTAAAAGGGGCATCACCCTCAGACACTGAATACTCAGCAATTATTTGAACAACTTGAGTTAGGATTTCTTCTGAATTGTGCCGGATACTGCTTTGGCAACTTAACAGAGGCTTGAGAGTATGTTGCCTCATGATTGTCAAAGGAAAGTCTATTATTACACTCCACAATGGCGCTAAAATCTGGGAATGGGCTAGCCTATTTCTTACTATATTAAATAACTTCTACGTCTAATGGCAATAATTTTTCAAGGTTCTTGAGCCCAATTTTTATAGATTTTTAAATTACCTATTCACTGTATATATATATATATCAGTTTATATTCACCACTTCCAAACTTTTTCTTCTAACTTTCAATGTGCTGCTTCTAATTTTTTGTGGCCTAGGACTATGGATAAGTACCTTTTTGAAATTTTGCATAAAATAAAAATAAGGTTTGAGTAAGCAATCTTAGACCTGTGTATAAAGTGCAAGATACATTTTTAATATAATATTTGATAGATATTAGGCAATATATGTAACATTTAAGTTTAAAACTTAATTGAAACATTAACTATGACCTCACTATCAAACTTATAAACTATTAAAATACTAGTAATATTAATATCTATTGTCTGTTCTTCCCCTATTTCATTTCTAACTTCCCTACTAGAAAAAAAACTACTCTTAATTTTGTGCTTATCTTTTGTTTGTTGTAGTTTTTTAATATAGTACTACTGTGTATTTAAGTGTTAAACAATATGTTGCTTAGTTTTCTTGGTTTTGAGCATTATGAATTATCAAAATTATATTATCCACTATGAATTGCATTTCTTTCTCATTATATTTCTCACATTTATCCATGTTGTTTTATGCAGTTGCAATTTATTCTTCTTATTCTTTCAAAATATCCCACTGTGATTATTGCAAAATTTATTTACCCACATTCTAGTCAATGCATCATTTCTGTTTTTTTTCAATTCTGTGAACAATACTGTTATGAACATTATGTCTTTCCTGGTATACATATGTACAATTTCCTCTAAAATATTGTTCAAATATTTTACTGTGATTTATACCAAGATATAAATTTTAAACAATAGCTTGGTAGATATTTACAATAAGGAGTCTTTTAGTATATGAATATGGTATATCATTCCAATTATTTAAGCCTTTAAATCTTTCTCCTTTTTTTTCTTCTTCCAGAGACAGAGTCTTGCTCTGCTGCCCAATCTGGAACGCAGTGTTATGATCAGTCCCAAACTCCTGTTTGGGAGTCCTATCCTCCCACCTCAGCTTCTTGAGTAGCTGGAACTACAGGTACATGCCAACATGCTTGGTTAATTTTTTAATTTTTATTTTTTTATACATTTGGGGTCTTACTTTGTTGCCCAGGTTGTAAATATCTTTTAATAAAGTTTTCTTCTTCTTTGCATAGAAACCATTAGCCACATTGAATTTTTCTATTCTCTCTTGAGATTACAAGTAGAAAGCAGATCTTGTAGTTTATCCCTTAGTTCTTTTAACATTCTTTCATATTTCCCATTTTCTTGTATCTTTAAACTATGATGTTTATGATGCTCCACATCTATCTTCCAATTCTTTTATAAGCTTTGGCTGCTCTCTTACCTAAAAATTAATTGTAAATTTTTGATCTAGAATTTCACTTTATTCTTTTCCAGATAAGTATTGTAATTGTAATAGTTTATTTTTGGTTGTTCACTTAAACAAAACAAAACAAACAAACAAACAAAAACTTTCTTCTTTTTCTCTTGAATATATTACATGATTTTATATTTTTTCCGATAACTATATTATCTGTAGTCTTTTAGAGGCCTAAAGTTGTTGCCTTTTTAGTTTCTGCTTACTCTATCTCATGTTACTGTGTTTTCTAGGTTTATTTGTTTGTTTTTGAGATGGAGTCTCGCTCAGTCACCCAGGCTGGAGTGCACTGGCACCATCTGGGCTCACTGCAAGCTCCACCTCCTGGGTTCAGGCCATACTCCTGCCTCAGCCTCCTGAGTCCGTTGGTACTACAAGCGCCTGCCACCACACCTGGCTAATTTTTGATTTTGTATTTTTAGTAGAGACGGGGTTTCACCGTGTTAGCCAGGATGGTATCTGTCTCCTGACCTCGTGATCTGCCAGTTTCAGCCTCCCAAAGTGCTGGGATTACAAGCATGAGCCACTGTGCCCAGCTAGGTTTGTTTTTATGATTAAAATATATTAGCTATACTTGGTTGAACTTAGTTTGTAAAAAACTGGGTCTGACTCAGCGATGTTAACCTCCAAAGAGAATTTTTATTTGTTCCTGCTGGATCCCAGAACCTGCTATTAATCTGAAGCCACTTTAACCTCCTCAGTGTTTCAATCTTAATCCAGTGATTTTTAGGTCCAGCTCTTCCACTGGTATTCCCAAGGCCTTGGCTCTAATTACAGCATCACCGGTGATATTAGTTTCCAGGGCAATTATGTACCATTCACAGCTACTTTCTCTCATTGAAGTTCATCGTTTTGTTGTGGTGGTGGTGGTGCTTTTGGCTTAATTTTTTACTCTTTGGAGATTTTCCTTATTTGTTGTGAACCTTGACCTCAATGTCTTTCAAAGTATGTTTTATCCAGATTTTAGTCATATTGTAGCCAAAAGACCTTTCAGAGTAGCTAGCTTACCTCCCTTATTTCCAGAAGCCATGCATGATACCAACTTTATGGCTCTACTGACAGAATGACATCTACTGACGGAATGATATAATTCATTAGCAAACTAAAGAACATAATCAGCTTATGTGTGAATGTGTTGGGGAGTCTGCTTACATATATATGTTTGACTTATACAAATAACTGCACATGTTACTTTGGATAGATGAAACTGATGAATCTCTTTGGGAACCATGCAAATATTAAAAAAGAAGACGCTGAAAGTTTTATCTACTGGATTTAATGTGGGAATGTTAATAAGTGTTAGATTATAACTTCTGTTAATAAGATATCTCTGGTGCTATAAAAAGGTTTTTGCTTCGTTGATAGTACAGTGAATTTAAAAACGTTAAGTAAATACTTATCTTCATGTATCCACATTAAGAGGAGAAGGCAAGTTCTTGTTGGAAAAGTACTAATAGGACTTCATTCTTCTAATTAGATTGACTTTTGTTTCTTTTCCTTTTGGCAGCTGCCTGGGAAATATATAAAATGTAGTGAGTTGAATGGCATTAAAGATTTAATAGTGTCTGAGAAAAAAGTCAACTATCTGTGCATTGTTTTAAGGCAAAGAAATACAATAAATTATCCAATTAACCTTACAATCCTGTGGGTCTTTAAGTGTTATGTTGTACATATTATCTTTCAATGGACTATTCCACTCTCTTTATGGTTTTGCTTTATCATTTTGGTAAGTACTTTCAAGTTTGTGTACAAATCAGGATGGCTGAACAGGTTTCTTAATACATCCCATGAGGTGGTGACAGAGAAACTCCAGGGTTGAGGTGGAGACAAGTGATGCTACCTTTATGGTACAGTGCTACCATGTTACTCCAACTACTTGCCACAGCAATGGCTGGAGTGCAGGAAGGTTCTGAGGATGTGAGGAAGAGGTGTATAAGACACAACTGTGCCTAGAATGCTCATTTTGAACAATCAGTTAGGACTCTCTACAGTTTGCATACTCCTTAGTCTCTTGTACATCACGTAGTAACTACTCCTTAGATTTCTCTTCCTGTTCTTTTTGCAAGTTAGGGATTATTCACTTCATTAAGGTGTAATCTAGTACACTGGAATTGTCTTTTCCATAAATCATAAAAATAACAGTTCTATAGTGTCCTTTTAATGAAAATTCTTACATGTCACTTAGATTTTATGGTAAATATAAATACCACAATTACTCCTTTGTGTTTAATTACAGAAAAGCAGAAAAATATTATTTTATGCCTGTGACTTGCAATGCAGGAAATTGAATTCAGGATATAAATCAAGCAGCTGAGAGAAAAATCCATGATTAATTTGATACTTTATTGAAAAAGGCACTTCAGAATTGTCACAAATGTAGTGGTGTATTATAGATAATCTAATTGTTTATGTAACTGCAAATTTTTTAAAGGCAATGTCTTTAGTTTTGCTCATAAAAATAAAACAAAACAAACAAACAAAAAACCAGCTTGAGCCCACAACTTCTAATCCCACATCCAAAAGTATTCAAACTACAGATATTAATCACTCAATTCATCCTTCCAACTGTGATGAAGATGAGGTTAGGGTGAAGTTGAGTGTATGAGTTTTTCAAGATAACAGATTATTGAAAATCTGGGCATCTACCTGGGTTTTGTTGTTTATCTTTGGAAATAAGAATGGGTCAGAGCACATAAGAAAAATGTTAAAATCAAACTGAAATCTGAGAAGAGACAGTCTCTCAGAGAACCAGCAAGCCTGAATGGGATAGAAGAGAAAACTTAAATTAATTAAAAGGCGGACTCGAAACACTGCTGTGAAACAGCGTTACTGATGAAGACTAGTTTCAGAGAACATAAGATAGGAAGATGATTTAAAAAGCAATGACTATGAACCAATCAGATGAGAACAATCAGAGATGAAAAAAAAACAATTTCTGAAAATATATCGGGTAGCTTATGAAGCTAAGGGCATGGGATGACACCTAGGGCAGAGCCTGATGTTCGCACATAAGTCTCTATAACCTCTCAGATAGATAGATGCACTAAAGACATGCAAGGGCAGTTGAGAGGGCAAATGAGTTTTCAGCAATGCTGTCCTAATATGCACAGGCACATGTTTCATAGCAATTCTCATACCCATGTGAGAAGGTGTTAATTACAACAATGTTTATGATGGTCAGGTGTTACAGGCAATTTGGGTGACATCACCAGAAAATGTGAGTAAATGTAAGTAAATGTATATCATGATAAATCTTTCAGTGGTTGAAAACAGTGAATTAGATGTATTTATGGCAAAATGGATATATAAATAAATATATATAACATTTGTATATAGTATATATTATATATATATATATCTCCTTCCTGATATTGATCAATCTACCTAGAGTTATATCAGTTTCATCAATCTTTTTTAAAAATCTGCTTTTATTTGCTTTTACTTTAGTTTTTTTCTGTTTTTTTAAATTAACTTTTGCTCTTACATTTATTATTTCATTTCTTCTACTTGATTTGAGATTTTCTTCTCTATCCAGTTTATTATATTAGAAGCTAATACCACTATTTGAGACTTTTCTTGTATTATAAGTATTTAATGCTATAAATTTCTTTCAAAACATTGTTCTAGCTACATTCCGCAAACTTTGGTATACCATTAGCAATTTTATTTAGTTCAAAATGTTGTCTAATTTGCCTTTGCTTTCTTTGAACCATGGGCTACATAGAAATGTGTTGTTTACTTTGTAATTACTTGAGAATTTTCCATACATATTGCTGTTTTATATATATATATATATTTGATATATAAATATATGTGATATATATAAAATATATGTGTGTTAATATATAGTTTAATTCTATTATGGTCAGAAAACACATGTTGTATAATTTTAATTCTTTTAAATTTATTGATTTTGCTCTGTGGCTCAAATTATAGTCTCTGTTGTTATTTATTTTTTGATGAGGAAAATAATATCTTTATTTATTTTTCTTTTTTTATTGTTATTATACTTTAAGTTCTAGGGTACATGTGCACAACATGCAGGTTTGTTACATATGTATACATGTGCCATGTTGGTGTGCTGCACCCGATAACTCATCATTTACATTAGGTATATCTCCTAATGCTATCCCTACCCTCTTCCCCCACCCCCTCAGCAGGCCCCGGTATGTGATGTTCCCCACCCTACGTCCATGTGTTCTCATTGTTCAATTCCCATCTATGAGTGAGAACATGCAGCATTTGATTTTGTCTTTGTGATAGTTTGCTCAGAATGATGGTTTCCAGCTGCATCCATGTCCCTACAAAGGACATGAACTCAACCTTTTTTATGGCTGCATAGTATTCCATGGTGTATATGTGCCACATTTTCTTAATCCAGTCTATCTTGATGGACATTTGGGTTGGTTCCAAGTCTTTGCTATTGTGAATACTGCCACAATAAAAACATACGTGTGCATGTGTCTTTATAGTAGCATGATTTATAATCCTTTGGGATTATAACCCAGTAATGGGATGGCTGGGTCAAATGGTATTTCTAGTTCTAGATCCTTGAAAAATCGTCACACTATCTTCCACAATGGTTGAACTGGTTTACAGTCCCACCAATGTGTAAAAGCATTCCTATTTCTCCACATCCTCTCCAGCACCTATTGTTTCCTGACTTTTTAATGATCTCCATTCTAACTGGTGTGAGATGGTATTCCATTGTGGTTTTGGTTTGAATTTTTCTGATGTTAAGTGTGATGAGCATTTTTTCATGTGTCTGTTGGCTGCATAAATGTCTTCTTTTGAGAAGTGTCTATTCATATCCTTTGCCCACTTTTTGATGGGGTTGTTTGATTTTTTCTGATTAATTTGTTTAAGTTCTTTGTAGATTCTGGATATTAGTCCTTTGTCAGATGGGTAGATTGTAAAAATTTTCTCCCGTTCTGTAGGTTGCCTGTTAACTCTAATGATAGTTTCTTTTGCTGTGAAGAAGCTCTTTAGTTTAATTAGACCCCATTTGTCAATTTTGGCTTTTGTTGTTTGCTTTTGGTGTTTTATTCATGAAGTCCTTGCCCATACTTTTGGCCTGAATGGTATTGCTTAGGTTTTCTTCTAGGGTTTTTATAGTTTTATGTCTAACATTTAAGTCTTTAATCCATCTTGAATTGATTTTTGTAAAAGGGGTAAGGACGGGATCCAGTTTCAGCTTTCTACATATGGTTAGCCAGTTTTCCAAGCACCATGTATTCCTGTTTTTGTCAGGTTTGTCAAAGATCAGATGGCTGTAGATGTGTGGTATTATTTCCAAAGGCTCTATTCTGTTGCATTGGTCTATATCTCCGTTTTGGTCCCAGTACCATGCTATTTTGGTTACTGTAGCCTTGTAGTATAGTTTGAAGTCAGGTAGCATGATGCCTCCAGCTTTGTTCTTTTGGCTTAGGATTGTCTTGGCAATGCGGGGTCTTTTTTGGTTCCATATGAACTTTAAAGTAGTTTTTTCCAATTCTGTGAAGAAACTCATTGGTAGCTTGATGGGGATGGCATTGAATCTATAAATTACCTTGGGCAGTATGGCCATTTTCACAATATTGATTCTTCCTATCCATAGCATGGAATGTTCTTCCATTTGTTTGTGTCCTCTTTTATTTCACTGAGCAGTGGTTTGTAGTTCTCCTTGAAGAGGTCCTTTACATCCCTTGTAAGTTAGATTCCTAGGTATTTTTTTCTCTTTGAAGCTATTGTGAAGGGGAGTTCATTCATGATTTGGCTCTCTGTTTGTCTGTTACTGATGTATAAGAATGCTTGTGACTTTTGCACATTGATTTTGTATACTGAGACTTTACTGAAGTTGCTTATCAGCTTAAGGAGATTTTGGACTGAGATGATGGGATTTTCTAAATATACAATCATGTCATCTGCAAACGGGGACAATTTGACTTCTTCTTTTCCTAACTGAATACGCTTTATTTCTTTCTCTTGCCTGATTGCCCTGGCCAGAACTTCCAACACTATGTTGAATAGGAGTGGTGAGAGAGGGCATCCCTGTCTTGTGCCAGTTTCAAAGGGAATGCTTCCAGTTTTTGCCCATTCGGTATGATATTAGCTGTGGGTTTGTCATAAATAGCTCTCATTATTTTGAGATACATCCCATCAATACCTAGTTTATTGAGAGTTTTTAGCATGAGGGGCTATTGAATTTTGTCAAAGGTCTTTTCTTCATCTACCGAAACAATCATGTGGCTTTTGTCTTTGATCTGTTTATATGCTGGATTATGTTTATTGATTTGTGTATGCTGAACCAGCCTTGCATCCCAGGGATGAAGCCCACTTGATCATGGTGGATAAGCTTTTTGATGTGCTGCTACATTCCGTTTGCCAGTATTTTATTGAGGATTTTTGCATCGATGTTCATCAGGGATATTGGTCTAAAATTCTCTTTGCTGTATCTCTGCCAGGCTTTGGTATCAGGATGATGTTGGCCTCATAAAATGAATTAGGGAGGATTCCCTCTTTTTCTATTGATAGGAATAATTTCAGAAGGAATGGAACCAGCTCCTCCTTGCACCATTGGTAGAATTCGGCTGTGAATCTGTCTGGTCCTGGACTTTTTTTGGTTGGTAGGCTACTAATTATTGCCTCAATTTCAGAACCTGTTATTTGTCTATTCAGGGATTCAACTTCTTCCTTGTTTAGTCTTGGGAGGGTGTATGTGTCCAGGAATTTATCCATTACTTCTAGATTTTCTAGTTTATTTGCATAGAGGTGTTTATAGTATTCTCTGATGGTAGTTTGTATTTCTGTGGGATCAGTGGTGACATCCCCTTCATCATTTTTTTATTGTGTCTATTTGATTCTTCTTTCTTTTCTTCTGTATTAGTCTTGCTAGTGGTTTATCAACTTTGTTGATCTTTTCAAAAAACCATGTCCTGGATTCATTGATTTTTTGAAGGGTGTTTTTTTTGTGTGTGTCTCTATCTCCTTCAGTTCTGCTCTGATCTTAGTTATTTCTTGCCCTCTGCTAACTTTTGAATGTATTTGCTCTTGCTTCTCTAGTTCTTTTAATTGTGATGTTAGGGTGTCAATTTTAGATCTCTCGGGCTTTCTCTTGTGGGTATTTAGTGCTATAAATTTCCCTCTACACACTGCTTTAAATGTGTCCCAGAGATTCTGGTATGTTGTGTCCTTGTTCTCATTGGTTTCAAAGAACATCTTTATTTCTGCCTTCATTTCATTATGTAGCCAGTTGTCATTCAGGAGCAGGTTGTTCAGTTTCCATGTAGTTGTGTAGTTTTGAGTGAGTTTCTTAATACTGAGCTCTAGTTTGATTGCCCTGTGGTCTGAGAGACAGCTTGTTATAATTTCTGCTATTTTACATTTGCTGAAGAGTGCTTTACTTCCAACTATGTGGTCAATTTTGGAATAAGTGTGTTGTGGTGCTGAGAAGAATGTATATTCTGTTGCTTTGGGGTGGAGAGTTCTGTAGATGTGTGCTAGGTCCGCTTGGTGCAGAGTTGAGTTCAATTCCTGGATATCCTTGTTAACTTTCTGTCTCGTTGATCTGTCTAATGTTGACAGTGAGGTGTTAAAGTCTCCCATTATTATTGTGTGAGGGTCTAAGGAGTCTAAGTCTCTTTTTAGGTCTCTCAGGACTTGCTTTATAAATCTGGGTGCTCCTGTATTGGGTGCATATATATTTAGGAAAGTTAGCTCTTCTTTTTGAATTGATCCCTTTACCATTATGTAATGTCCTTCTTGGTCTCTTTTGAGCTTTGTTGGTTTAAAGTCTGTTTTATCAGAGACTAGGATTGCAACCCCTGCCTTTTTTTTTTTTTTCTTTCCATTTGCTTGGTAGATCTTCCTACATTCCTTTATTTTGAGCCTATATGTGTCTCTGCACATGAGATCATTCTGAATACAGCACACTGATGGGTCTTGACTCTTTATCCAATTTGCCAGACACTGTCTTTTAATTGGAGCCTTTAGACCATTTACATTTAAGGTTAATATTGTTATGTATGAACTTAATCCTGTCATTATGATATTAGCTGGTTATTTTGCTCATTAATTGATGCAGTTTCTTCCTAGTATTGACGGTCTTTACAATTTGGCATGTTTTTGCAGTGGCTGGCACTGGTTGTTCCTTTCCATGTTTAGTGCTTCCTTCAGGAACTCTTGTAAGGCAGGCCTGGTGATCACAAAATCTCTCAGCATTTGTTTGTCTGTAAAGTATTTTATTTCTCCATCACTTATGAAGCTTAGTTTGGCTGGATATGAAATTCTGGGTTTAAAATTCTTTTCTTTAAGAATGTTGAATATTGGCCCCCACTCTCTTCTGGCTTGTAGAGTTTCTGCGGAGAGATCCACTGTTAGTTTGATGGGCTTCCCTTTGTGGGTAACCCGACCTTTCTCTCTGGCTGCCCTTAAGATTTTTTCCTTCATTTCAACTTTGGCAAATCTGACAATTATGTGTCTTGGAGTTGCTCTTCTTGAGGAGTATCTTTGTGGTGTTGTCTGTATTTCCTGAATTTGAATGTTGGCCTGCCTTGTTAGGTTGGGGAAGTTCTCCTGGATGATATCCTGAAGAGTGTTTTCCAACTTGATTCTGTTGCCCTGTCACTTTCAGGTACACCAATTGGACACAGATTTGGTCTTTTCACATAGTCCCATATTTCTCAGAGGCTTTGTTCATTTCTTTTTATTCTTCTTTCTCTAAACTTCTCTTCTCACTTCATTTCATTCATTTGATCTTCAATCACTGCTACCCTTTCTGCCATTTGATCAAATCAACTATTGAAGCTTGTGCATGAGTCACGTAGTTCTCAGGCCATGGTTTTCAGCTCCATCGGGTCATTTAAGGACTTCTCTACACAGTTTATTCTAGTTAGCTGTTCGTCTACTCTTTTTTCAAGGTTTTTAGCTTCTTTGCGATGGGTTCAGACATCCTCCTTTAGCTCGGGGAAGTCTGTTATTACCAATTGTCTGAAGCCTTGTCTCGACTCGTCAAAGTCATTCTCCATTCAGCTTTGTTCTGTTGCCGGCGAGGAGCTCCGCTCCTTTGGAGGAGAAGAGGTACTCTGATTTTTAGAATTTTCAGCTTTTCTGCTCTGGTTTCTACCCATCTTTGTGGTTTTATCTATGTTTGGTCTTTGACGATGGTGACGTACAGATGCGGTTTTGGTATGGATGTCCTTTCTGTTTGTTAGTTTTCCTTCTAACAGTCAGGACCCTCAGCTGCAGGTCTGTTGGAGTTTGCTGGAGGTCCACTCCAGACCCTGTTTGCCTGGGAATCACCAGCAGAGGCTGCAGAACAGCAAATGTTGCTGCCTAATCCTTCCTCTGGAAGTTTCGTCTCAGAGGGGCACCCGAACTTACGAGTTGTCAGTCGCCCCCCGTACTGGGAGGTGCCTCCCAATTAGGCTACTCGGGGGTCAGGGACCCACTTGAGTAGGCAGTCTGTTCCTTCTCAGATCTCAAACTCTGTGCTGGGAGAATCACTCCTCTCTTCAAAGCTGTCAGACAGGCGTTTAAGTCTGCAGAAGTTTCTCTTGCCTTTTTTTCAGCTATGCCCTGCTCCTAGAGGTATAGTCTACAGAGGCAGGCAAGCCTCCTTGAACTGCGGTGGGCTCCACCCAGTTTGAACTTCCCAGCAGCTTTGTTTACCTACTCAAGCCTCAGCAATGGTGGACGCCCCTCCCTCAGCCTTGCTGCTGCCTTGCAGTTAGATCTCCATGGGCGTGGGACCCTCCCAGCCAGGCACAGGGTATAATCTCCTGGTATGCCCTTTGCTAAGGCCTTTGGAAAAACTCAGTAATAGGGTGGGAGTGTCCTGATTTTCCAGGTGCTGTCTCTCACGGCTTCCCTTGCTAGGAAAGGGAATTCCCTGACCCCCTGGGCTTCCCAGGTGAGGCGATGCCCCACCTTGCTTCTGTGGGCTGCATTCACTTGTCTGGCAAGTCCCAATGAGATGAACCCAGTACCTCAGTTGGGAATGCAGAGATCACCCACCTTCGGCAACACTCACACTGGGAGCTGGAGACTGGAGCTGTTCCTATTTGGCCATCTTGGAACCACCCCCTAGTCTCTCTTATTAAATGTTTCATGTCCACTTGAAACTAATGTCCATTCTGCTGTTAAGTTGAAAGTTATTTAAATATCAATTAGTTGATTTTACTCCCTGGTAAAATGTCTTGTTTTGAATTACACTTTGTATCATATTTAAATAGCCACTACAGTTTCCTTTTCATTTTTATTTTAATGGCGTATCTCTTCCCATCCTTTTGCTTTTTCTATAGGTATCTTTACATGTATATTTTGTAAACAGCATGCAATTCAGTATGGCTTTGTTATCCAAATTGATAATCTTTGTCTTTTATTGGAGTGTTTAAAACAATTACATTTAAAATAATAATTAATATGTTTGGGTTCAAATATTTATTTTTACTTTTGTTTTCAATTTGTAATATCTGTTCTTTGTTCTAATTTTCCTCTTTCCATGCCTTCTTGGATTATTTTTATTATTTCATGTTATCTCCACTAATTATTTATTGGTTACACTTATTTTTTTCTTTCTTTTTTTGTTTTTTTAGTGATTGTTATAGGGTTTTATATACCTATGTCTCTCTCTCTCTCTCTCTCTCTCTCTCTGTGTGTGTGTGTGTATGTGTGTCTTTAGCTTATAATATCCAAATAATATTACACTACATTACAAGTAGTGTAAGAACCCAGAATATACATTTGTTTTCTCCTCATCTTGCTTTGTGCTATTTATGTCATTCATTTTACTGTTACATATATTATAACCACCAAAATACACTGTTACTATTTTGGTTTACACATTTTAATTTTAAAGAGATTTAAAATAAGGAAAAATATAGTTTATACATTTTCTTATATTATTCCTATACCTCATTTTTTTGTGTATTTATAAATGTATCTGTTATATTATTTCTGCTTAAATAAGTACTTTTAACATTTATTTTAAACTTTTGGTTTGGCTGTTTTTGTTTGAGTACTGTATATTACCTCCTTTTCTTTGGACTGTGTACTTTTAAATGATATATATGATGTAATTGTTACCTCTGTTCCCTCATATAAAGTATGTTTCTAGCTTGTCCAACCTTCATTACTTTTTACTCATCTTTGGTTTTCAGCAGTTTGACTATGACATGCCTATGTATGTTATTCTTTATATGTATCCAGACTTGAGTTCTCTGAATTTATTAGAGCTGTGGTTTATTTAGTCTTTCATTAATTTTGTAAAGTTCTCCCCCATTATCTTTTCAAATGATTCTACAACCCTATTCTCTTTGTCTCTCTTGTCTAAGGCTGGGAATGCAAATACACATATATTTGATCATTTATTAATGGTCTTGGATATTTTATTTTTTCACTATATTTCATTCTCTCTATGCACACACACACACTCACACATACATATTATATTTTGGAAAACTTTAATCAAAATATATTCTAATTTACTGCTAACTTTCTGTAATGCCTTTAGTCTGCAAATAAGCATGTGAAAAAAAATTTCAACTTTGATATCATGTTTTGTTAATCTGTCATTTCACTGGATTTCATTTATAATTTCTATCTTACTGCTAAAATTCTCCATCTGTTCCATACTGTTCTTATTTTCCATAGATTAATGAACATATTCATTATAATTATTTAAAAGTCCTAGTCAAATAGTTTCAAAATGTGTTCATTTCTGGGTCTGGTTCTGTTGACTGCTTTCTCCCTTGATGATGAGTTCTTTTTTTTCATGCTTATTCATGTTTCTTGAAATCTTTAAAATTAGATTTACGTATTGTATGCAAAAGAACAATAGAGACTAAAGTAAACAGTGTTAACTCCTGGGAATTGGTATGCCTCTGCTTCTGTCAGGTTGTCTGGGGAATTGAGACTTCTATTAGTCTCTTTAACCCTGAGTCTCAGAGAATGGGGAGAGAGCCTATTCTCAGTATTGTTGTATTTTCCTCCACAGCAACAAAACTGCCTTTCATAGTTAAGAAGTCTTGTCCAGGTGGTCTTGAACATAAACAGTTTTTTTACTTCTCCTCCAGTAGCAACAGCATAGTGCTTTGTATTTGCGTAGGAGCCTTGAAACAACAGAGAATTTAAACTTTCTCCAGCAGTAGCCAGCCTTTGCTTGGGATAAAAAGAAGAAAGATTTTCTCTAAAAGACAGATAGATTTTCCCCTATTTTTTCTCCAGAGGCAGCTTACTTATGTCTGGAATCTAAGCTGAAAGATTTCTTGCCCCTTACCTAGAGGAAGACAGTTTTTGCTTTATATGAGAGAAGAGTTAATCGTGGGTTTCACACCTGTTCTATAGTAGCAACTTACCTCAATGTTTCATCATTAAGGGAGACTTTCTCAGGTGTCCTTTTTTGAGTCCACTCTATAGACACCTAGTGGAGGTTCATGAGAAAGATCTGGCAAGTGGGTGAAGACTACTTTTGTATTTAGAACTCTCAAGAATTTTAATCTGTCCCACTAGCCCACACCCTCTGTTTACATGTTTGTTAACATTGAAGTTTTTTTTTTTTTTTTTCTTACTCACTTTAAAGAGTGTCATCTCTGTTTGATGTTGTGCTTTGCCAGGGCAAAATACTTAGCATGGCCTGTCCTGTCTTTCCTTAGAGGAATTTGTTACCCTTTGAAAATGAAAGTACCTCATTGCTTTGGGATTTCAATTCATTGAAGAATTGAAAAGAAAGCAAACAAGCAAGCAAACAAACACAACCCCAATAACTCTGGTTCCGAATATTTTCTTTGTTTTACTTATTGTTGGGTGGGATCTGCGTTCTCTTATGGCTTTCTATATTCTTTTTTTTTTTTTTTTTTTTTTTGAGACGGAGTCTCGCTCTGTAGCCCAGGCTGGAGTGCAGTGGCCGGATCTCAGCTCACTGCAAGCTCCGCCTCCCGGGTTCACATGGCTTTCTATATTCTTAACAGAAGTAAAATTCTGATTGGTTTTTAGGAATAAAGCTTGGCAAAAGAAATAGGAACTATAATGACATAGATAATACCATTTAAGTAAATTGAAGTATCTTCACATTATGCAATTTGCATTTTCTAAAAGAATTTTAAATAAAATTAAATACATTATAATTGTTGCCTGAGGAAGAAGCAAAGGAAAGTAATATATATTAATATAAATGAATGAATTAAAGATAAATGAATAAAGCAAGAAAGGAAACTTTCATTAAATAAAGTTGATTATGTGCAATAGACGGTATGATAAACTTTGTCCTTTGTACCTGAAATCCAAAAGGTATTGACAAACAAACAACCAAACACAAAAGACTGGATATATGACATTATCTTTTTCCACTTGTATTACAGTACTGTGCATATACATCATCTTACAAATCAGAGTATGCTGCTTATAAAACTTTTTTACTTTAATAATATTAAATGTATTATGAAATATAACATTTGACTCATTGCATTTCTGTAAATATTCTAGTGAGTTTTTTGTGAGAGTCTATGTAGCTAATTGGAGGATGAAATATAATGTTTTAAACAAGTGTGATTAACGTAATTAAGCACATGAATTACTATATTTTTGTGAAAAGAGTAAAGCAAAATACTATAAATATACATCATGGAGGAAATATTTTATTAATATCATGTCTACTTCTTTAATGGAAATAATTTTAGTTCTGTGTATCCATTTGAAATAAAGCCAATGGACAAAGTGATTTGTCTAGGCTATGAAAGATTTGTGGTACCTTGGGTCAGCTATTATGCCAATTATGAGCCTCAGTGTTTTTCATCAGACTCATGAGGTAATTAGATTTTAATGTCACTTCCAAATCTTATAATAAAGAATAGCCTAAAGTAGATAGCTGGTCTTGAAAATGTTTGGATAAGATACTGGAGAGTGCAACCCTTTAAGGCAGGACACCTTGATAAGGGAAAATGAGAAAGACCTTTGTACGTTGAAGATTTATCAAGGTAGTTAAAAAAAGAGAAAACTATTAGAATGGTAAAAGTAGGAACAATTTTCACTGATTGTAAGTAGCATCATGTAGTAAGCTTTGGGTAATACTGAATAAAATCTTAATTCAATTCCACTCTCTTGTGCCTACACATACATTTCTGGATGAGTCTTGTTGGCTGTGCAGGTTTAGAAAATTGATAGTTCTACCTCAAAACCACTATGAGTATTCTAAATAGGATTTAGATTCATCTCGAATTTAGCTTGGTTTTTCACCAAAAACAGAGACTGTAAAGGATTTGTACATAGGTGGTTTATTTAGAAAGCGATGGAAGCTCAATTTAGAGAGCTAAATGAGTTTCCAGCAAGAGTGGGCAGCAAAGGAAAAAGAGTACATCCGAACATACATTATCGGATTGCTCAGTGGATGCATCAGTTGGAGATAGATCTCTTTAAGTCCTTCTGAGGAGTAAATAAAATGTTTCTCAAATTTTCCACAAAAGATCTCTAAGCAAAAAGCTCATGACACACTTATCTTGAAATGCAAGTAATATCTTATACTCTTGAACTGTGTGTGTATGCATGCCATACAGTCTCTCAACACTGCTCCATATCAGGACTTAGAAAAGCCCAGGAAGAAAGAAAAATTCATGCAAAAAATGTTTGAACCAAGGCACTGTCAATATAACTAAGTCCAGTCTTATCAGAAACTATTTACAGAACCAGGTGAGTCTGAGAATGATGTGGGATGGTGTGCAAAAGGGTCTGATATAACTGAAGCTTTGGCATGGAAAGTAAGTGACTAAATTCCCTCCATCTGGGATTTGTAAGACAGTCCTTCTGTGTGATTCATAGAAGAATTGGCTGCTTATCTTCTCCTGGCTAAACTTAAGACTGAGCTGAAATCTCAGACCATTGGCAGAGTATCTGCCTAATCTTTCAGTATACTCAAGGATTGGCATGGGGATGTTGGGATGGAACATTTCTTCTATGTACATTTAAGTTTCATGGAAAAAAGCTAGTATATATTTTATATGTGATGCTTACATAGGGCAACGATGATACTGAGTTAAGTACTTTTAGAAATAAGAAACAATATTTTTATTAATTTACACTTAAGAAATAATTTCTCCCGCTGTTTCCTGTGCTTTCTTCACTCTACTGGCAGGGGGTTTTGGGCCTTTGGAAAGCTTTCCAAGTGCTAGAGTTGCTTCATTCAAAGTTTGCTTTCTCAAAGTTCCAATAAACCTAAAGCCACATTATCCTCATAGTAGAAAACTCAATGTGCTACTTTTAAACTAATCAGAATACATACTTTTAAAATTTCTGGTTGCTTTGTTTTCACCTTACTTAGCTTCACAACATAAAAATAAAATAAAGAATTAGAAGTGTTTATTTTCTCTGCAATAAAGATATATCTTGAACAATAGTATTAGTTATCAAAAGTGACTTTCACCTCTAGATGAAAGATACATTGCTTAAAGAAAGGAAAAGTGTGGAAATTTCCACAGAACTACTTTTTTAAATTACTGTTTTATTCATTTTGATATACTTAGAAAAATGGGAAAAGAAGTCCTTTTGAAGTGGTAATAAGACGTAATCTTTAACAAAAGAGAGTTTAGGGATGCATTACTAGAAAAAAGTAATAGCTTTGTCCTCAATAAGGGAGATGTCATTGGGTGACTATGAGAATATTGGAGGTAAAGTGGTAATGCAAAAAGGTGACAGAAGCCAGCTGAGAGGTTAGATTTAGATCATAAAATTCTGAGAAAAATAGATGAAGCTTGATGAAATCTCAAATACATTTTTAGAAGTAAAACAATTGCAATCTCACCTTCTTACCAAGTATCAAAGGTACTTGAAACTTCTAATTCAAAAGATCAAAGAGAGTGGATTCAATGCATTCATATTGTTCTTTTAGTATAGTTTTATGCTTCTCATGGACTATAAACATTTTTACATTCTTTCATAATTATTTATGCTGCACAGTTTCCTGTCAGTGTGAAATCAAATACCATTTCATTACTTTTTGGTAGACCTTTATAAAAAGATTACACTATAAACCAATCAACAAAAGATGACATTTAAAATAGCCATCTACCTTTTGGCATTGTATACTGTAAAATTTAAAAAAATAAATAAAAGATTGAAGCAGTGTTTACCTCCCAACTGTCCTTGCCCAGTCACACAGGACATGAAAAATCCAAATCAGGGGGCTAACATTGCCACTGTTGAATTCCATGTCCTTCAACTTCTTACACAAGTAAGTGCTCAACATATCAATGACTTTTTCTAACCCAAACTATTGTAAAGTTACTGTTTCATTAATCTGGAATGCATTTTCTTATGGAAACAATATCATAAACTAAATGGAGTCCCAGATATACCTGTTAAAGCAGTTTTAGTATTCATTTAACAACTGGAATATTAATTGGGACAGTGCTGTTGCTGAGTCTTAAATTAGCTTTGGGGAAAGGATGAGGAGAGATATACAGTCAAGCAGAAAAAAGAAGAAGAGATAGTCTCCTTATTATGGGTTCAGGCTAAATCATGGGAAGATGTCAAAATAAGGCATTTGAAATAAAGAGGAACATTCTCTCTTGCGTTTTCCGTTCAGAACTCATGCTCTAAGTCTCCCTTAGTTGGCATCTCAGATAGGTGTAAACAGGGAAGGCATCTGATTCAGTTTAATTGGTTATGATTGATGCATCACCTTTTTAATTCTGTCAAAAGGTTAAAAAGGAATATTAATCAAAAAATCTGTAACTACCATGCATGGCAGGCCATATCAGCCTTTGTCCCAAATCCTTTTTACTTCTTATCTGGGCTTTTTTTTTTTTTTCTTTCTTATCCGGACAACAAGGAGTGATGAACCCCTCCTTCTCGAAGGCAAAGTTCACATCACTTCACTTAGCAAAACATCTCCATATTCTGAGCTCCCATATCATTTGGCTGCTATTTGATGGAGCCAAGGTTTTTTATATTTAATAAAGAAGGAGTAGAAGGAAGACAGGTAAGGAGAGAAAGGAAAGGAGGAGAAAGACAATAAAGGGAGAGAAGGAGAGGAGAAGAAAAAGAAGAGCAAAAATGTTTTACGCTTTCTTTCTTTCTCTTTATAACTCACAAGGTATGACCCATATCCAATAATATTTGGTACTTTCAAATCTTATTTAGAATATTTGATACTTCCTTGTAATAAATTTTATTCTTTTAAAAGCTAATAGGATTTAATATTTAAGGGTTAATTTTTGAAATTTAATATTAACCTAATGCATATTTTGATTAAATAAAATAAAGAAATTATTCCCTACAAAAAAGTCCCTTTGGGGAGTTTATTGTCTTTATATTTTGCATTCTATTTACATGCTTTCTTACAGAGTATCTGTGGTGTGATTTTTACTTTGTAGAAGGAGTGGCTAAGAAATGGTCTGAACACAGGTCAGTTCAGAAATCCCACTACTCCATTTATCCAAATAGCAAATTCTTAACAAGTGCTATGAATTAGAGTTACATTTAGTGACATAGAAACACACTTCCAATTATAAAAGTCCTTCCTTCCTTCCTTCCTTCCTTCCTTCCTTCCTTCCTTCCTTCCTTCCTTCCTTCCTTCCTTCCTTCCTTCTCTTTCTCCTTCCTTCCTTCCTTCCTTCCTTCCTTCCTTCTTTCCTTCTTTCTTTACCATATTTTCACAGTAATGTCAGCCCTATGTCAAACATGAGACAGGCTGGCCCAAGGTCAGGTTCAGAAAAAGTAGACAGAGAGAGTACACTATGAATTATCTGTGTTTCTTGAAGTTGTGTGTATGTGAAATGCATTAAAGTAAATATATGTCATTATTTGATTAAAATATTAAATTTACCATGTATATTATAGGGTTTACTTTTCCAGAAATTAAATTCTGGCTTACGTACTTCAGAAACAGCATTTCTTCAAGGAATTCCATCACACTTGTCCCAAATTCAAAAAAAATTCATTTTCACAGATGTTTGCAATTTTTTACCCATTATCTCTTATAGTAGTATATGATTTTCTAGAGGGCAAACGTATTTTTTAAAGTCTTTGCACTTTGCTGTCATTAGCAAGGATCTCAGTGTAAGACAGTTGTTCAATAAATATTGAATGACTGAGTGGAAATTGTCCAAATGTTCTGCTTTCTGTACAATCTTTTCATCCTTTACTTTTACATCACAGATCCTCTAATAGTTTCTATTATTAAATTATTAACTCAATTAAACATTAGCTCCCTTGGGGCCACAGGAAGGGCTTCTCCTCTATAACTACAAGGTCAGCAAGAGCAATCACTTGTAAATTAGCTGTAATGGGATGTGATTGCTGATGTTTCTCTGTACTTATAAACCTCATTTCTTATTTTGCAGGCATGTTCCTAATGGATAATATGTTGTGATTTTGGTGATTTTGTGATTTTCACACCTATAGTAATTGTTTTGAGGGAACTAAAAAAAAAATCTCATAGCAGATAATCTTTAGAAAAGCAAAGAATCATGTCTCTATCTATAGTCAACTTTTTACAATAGATCTGTATAGTTGGATCCTACATTTTATACCAAGTATTCATAACTCTAGATATACTTATTGCTCAATCAACACCTTCATCAAATATTTTTCTTCTTTCAAAAGTCTAAATTACAGATACACAATAGTTATTACATGGAGCTTAGTAAACTGAAAGTAAACTTCTTAAAATAATTTTTAGATTTACCTTATTCCCATCTTCTCATAAAATATATCACTCTGTCTAGATGAATGGGAAAAATGAATAACCACAGAAAAGAAGTTTTTGGTTGAGGATTCTAGCGATAAGAATATTAGTCTTCCAGCTTTTGTTGAACCCTCTGGGCTGACAAAAACTACTCTTTCCCCTTGCCAGACATGAGCAACCTCATCCCAGCAATCTTTACAAAAGCGCCATTTGAGGAACATAGCTCAGAAGATAGCATCTTTTCTCCTCAAGACGCTCCCCAACCATTTTTATTGTCTCTAGATGGATAAGCAGAGTCCACTTTCAGTTTAAGCCATTCAGAAAAGTGTAGTCTGTGGTCTGGAGGAAATAGATCATACCCTGAAGAAATTTTAGGAGTACACTAATATACACTAGCCGACCTAGACCTGGGGGAATATGTGTGGAAGGAGTACTGGACTGTAGACTTATGCAGGATTTATCAAAGTGTAGTCTGGGGTCAGTAGCATTGCATCACCTACAAACTTGCTAAAAATGCATTTTTGGGCCCATCTCAGACCTACTGAATCAAAAACTCTGGGGATGGCACCCAGCAATGTGTGTTGTGACAAGTTCCCCAGGTGCTTCTGATGCCTGCAACAATTGGAAAACCACTTATCGTATGCATCACTTTACATCATTTGTAGCTTCATTATGCTTTGTTCCAGCCACTGCTGTGGTCATCTGCTCTGCATGGGCTCCAACAAATGCAACCTAACAGTACCATGCCTCATGCATGTGCCCTGAACCTCTTGCCTCCTGCCCTAAGGCTATCTTTGGATGCCAAAGGCACAAAATGCTATGGGATTTAGTTTACTACCATACATATGCAATCTGGAAGGATAAAAATTTTCCAGTATCCCTAGAGACAATCTTTGATACATGGGAGACACTGGGGAAAATATTTTTTATCAGTTTTCCCCTCTGGATGGAGTGTTTTGCCTTCTTAGAGAATGCTTCTTTGAGATCAAGCAATCACCACTAATTCAATAGCACATTTTTATAGTATACTCTACTTTTTAAATACTGTTTCTCTCCCTTTGTCTCTCAGGTCAGCTCTCTGGGATTACATTTCCTAAAACAGTAGTAGCACATAAGCCTTTGCCTCAAGCTCCAATTTCTGGGGAAACCAGGCTAAGTCAAAAGATGCCCAGTATGTGAGATTCATTGCAGTATCATTGTGGCAGTTCTGATGTGTACTTTCTACACAGAAAATTACGTGCAAAATTTGTATTTTTATAAAATATTATAATAAAAATTTGTTACATTTAATATGTTAAATGATAAAGCAAATGCCTGAGAGCACACTAAGAAATTTAATATATGCATTAATTTTCTAATCATTATTTTTAGGCAATTCTACTGGCTACTCAATGAGATTTTATTGTATCATTTATTTATTTATTTAATTTTTATAGATTTTAGGGGCATACATGCATTTTTGTTACATGGATATACTGCGAGCAGTGAAGTCTGAGTTTTAGTGTAACCATCACCCAAATAATGTACATTGTACCCATTAGATATTTTCTCATCCCTTACCCCTCTCCCACTGTCCCACCTTTTGTAGTCTCCAAAGTCTATTATTCCACTCTGTATATCCATATGTACACATTGTTTAGCTCTTATTTATAAGGGAGAACATGTGGTATTTAACTTTTTGTTTCTGAGTTATTTCACTTAAGATAATGGGCTTCAGTTCCACCCATGTTGCAACGAAGGATGTAATTTCATAATTTTGAGTGGCTGAATAGTATTCTATGGTATGTATATACCACAGTTTTTCTGTCCAATAATCTGTCGATGGACATTTAAGTCATTTCACATCTTTGCTAACGTGGACAGTGCTCTGAAAAACATAGAAGTGCAAGTATCTTTTTGATATATTAAGCTCTTTTCCTTTGGGCAGATATCCAATAGTGGGATTGTTGGATTGAAGGATAGTTCAAATTTTACTTATTTGGGAAGTTTCTACACTGTTTTTCGTAGAAGTTGTAATAATTTACATTCATACCAACATTGTGTAAGCATTCCCTTTTCTCTGCATCCTCTCCAACATCTGCTATTTTTTTGACTTTTTTAGTAAAAGCCATTTTGATTAGTGTGAGATGGTATTTCAGTGTGGTTTTAATTTGCATTTCTCTGATGGTTAGTGATGTTGAGTATTTTTTCATATGTCTGTTGGATGCTTGTATGTCTTCTTTTAGAAAGTGTCTGTTAATTTCCTTTACTCACTTCTTAATGGAATTTTTTTGTTTTTTTGTTTAAGTTACTCATACATTTCTGATATTAGACTTTTGTGGGATGCATAGTTTGCAAATATTTTCTCCCACTCTGTAGGTTGTCTGTTTACAATGTTGAGTATTTATTTTGCTGTGCAGATGCTTTTTAGTTCAATTAAGTCCCATTTGTCTATTCTTGTTTTTGTTGCATTTGCTTTTGATGTCTTAGTCATAAATTATTTGTGCAGGCCAATGTCCAGAAGAGTTTTTCTTAGGTTTTCTTCTAGAATTTTTATAGATTGAGGTCTTACATTTAAGTCCTGATATGGCTTGGCTGTGTCCCCACTCATATCTCATCTTGAAATGTAGATCCCATAATTCCCTCGTGTCATGGGAGGAACCCAGTAGGAGGTAACTGAATCATGCGGGCAGGTCTTTTCCTTGGTGTGGTGATTTTCTCAAATGGTGGTTGTAGTAGTGATATACTGGGCATGTGAGTAAATGTTCAGTGTCCTATAGAGACACAGAGGTGGAAGCCTCAAGAAGCTTATCTCATTTCCATGCCCTATGCTCTGGTGTCAGATTTTGTATTGGTTTATGCAGTTCAACCACCCGGCCAGTAGGTGGCACTAGTAAGAACCGGCTATGGCGGAAACAGGTAAGTACAGGCTTAATCTTTATTATCTAGGAGGAGCTCTCTGTTGCCTCAAGCGATGGACTGGTCGGTGGGATGTCCGGTGCCATGAATTACCTGCTCAGCCCTGGAGCAGGGGTCAAAGCTGGGCGGAGCTGGACAGCCAGTCTGACCCTCAGGTACTCCAGTGAGCAAAAGCACCAGTGCTGATGAGGGTAGCAGGGCAAACTGGTGAAATGTGCCGAGGTCTCTCCAGAGGTGGTAGGGGTTTGCGCCAGCTTGTCATCCTGGACAGGCAGCAATGTAATCCATTTCCCTATCATACTGCTGTAACGGGTCTCATGTGTCTCAGTTCAAACAGACACTGCCATCTATCTTCAAGCTGCAATGAAGCTGAGAACCACAGAAAACACTTGTACCGTGGTTTCAGGGAGGAGCCTCTTCCCTCAGCACAAAACAGACAGCTCTGCTGGTCATCTGTTCTCCACTGCCAGGACGCTGCCACTCAGTGTGGAGACAGGAAGGGGGATTCTGCCTATGGTGCAAGGAAGGTCGGGCTCGGCAGGTAGGCACACCACCAATGTCAGTGTAGCTGCTCCTAATAGTCCTAGATTGGCTGTCCACAGGCATCCACGGCTTTGTCTGCAGCAGTAAGCAGTCGGGAAGGAGAAGTCCTCTCTACTACCGTGCCTGAGCACTGGGGCTGCCTGACCACTGGGGATAAAAAACACTTCCCCCCAGAGCACTGAGCATGGTGCCCGTTTCTCTGCTGGAAAGGGTGCTGTCACCCTCAGTCCCCAAGCAGGAAACTCTTGGGCACAGGAGAGCATACGCTCTGGCTTCCTTTGTCCCAAGAGGCACTCCCCAGGGACACTGCACTCTCCCTTCCCCTAGGAGCAACATACCCTGAGGGTCAGACCACTAGGAATTCTGCAGCTACCTCGGGTACATCTGGCCCCATGTGTGGCTGCTGCAATCTGAGCAGGTGCTAGGGAATGTCTGCGGGGGATCTGGTGATGTGGAGACACGAAGGCTGAGATTATCTGGGCAGGACAGAGGACCGCAATGATGCACACTCGGTATGGCGCATACCACAGCAGCTCAGGTCTGGGGAGAGGGTAAGCAAATTATACAAGCTGGTAGCCTGGTGCAATGCCCTCAGTAAATTAATAAATCACCACCCACACCGGCCCTTGGGCTAGGGCGACCAAAGGAGCTCTCCTACAGTTCGGAAACCCAGTCTGCCACAACTGTGAGTGGAACCCAAAACACCGCACCTACCTTTTCCACCAGACTCCAAGTTTCTTGGGATTCAATCTCTGCCACACTCTTGCTTCCTTCTTTTTTCTGTGCCGTAGCTTCTTTCTGTGAGTTCTCCAGTAGGTTCTGGCACTCTCTCCTTAATCTTCTATTCAACTTACGATTATTCACCTGTAACTTTGGTTCTTTCTGAGGAGAATTGTCATCTGACATCTCAACTCAGCCATCCTGAAAAAGCAGAATTTTGATAAAACCAGTAACACTATTTTCTCCATTTACTCTGCATCTCAAGAGAATGAAGCAGAGTTACGACTTTTTTCAACAGAATCATAAACTTCCGTACACCATTGAGGAATAAGGAGCATATTCCTTCAGCACAAGATTTACCTTTCTTCTTAGTGGCCTGATTTTGATGCTGCTTTTTTGTATTAAAAAAAAATCATTCACTTTGCAAATGGGATAATGAAATGTATATAACCTAATTTCTTTTTGGGATTCAGTGGATCTTAAGAGAAATCAAGTTTCAATGTAATCAATGTCCCAGAAGACAGAGGTGCACTTACAGAGACATGCCGATGCTCTTGTAAGATGAGAATGGTCATTTATTCCTCTCTAGTCTGAAAAGTCCTTCCTTAAGTGCCGAAATTACTCTTAGGCGTGCATCTCCAGCCCAGGAGAAACAGAATTCTGAGACAAGGCTATCTTTTGTTTTGTTATTTAGGGGACGTTTTGAAAAAGCCCCTGAAGTGAAATATTCCCTTAACCTGCTCACAACATTGTCTTACATTTTTCATTAAAATCATTTTCTTCAGCATAAATTTTGGTTTCCAGGAGGCTAGTGTTGAAGCTTTAAGTGACTTTCTTTGAATGTCCAAAAAGCCTTTAAGTGGAAAAACAGATACTTTAGGTCTTTCTGTTGAAACCACCAACCAAACACTATTCAGATCAATGCATCTTCTCTAAGGATTCTATATTTAGTCCATTATTATGCATTGGGGCATGCATTAAATTCTTTTTCTTACATTTTCAGACTCTTCATATTTTAGGATTCTGGACTAAAATCCAAACCTATCTTCTTTTCATACATCCACATGCTTCTGTTATAAACATGTCCCTGTTGTCAGTTTCAGCTCCACTCTACAGCTTATCTCTGGCTGACCCTCTCCATCTCTGACTTATTGGATCCTCATGAGATCTCCACGTCTTGTTCTGAATAAGGCCTATCCCAAAAGATACATCAGTAGTTATGTCATTGCTAACTCACAGCCACATCCCTAAAGTTCATGCCAACAAAATAATCAATTGAATAAAATTATACTGGGGGATGGAGTAGAAAGCAAGTCCAATGGGATTTTACATTTTAGAAATGTGAAAGTAAAAAAAAGAGAAAAAGTTGTCAATTGGTCATAAGAATGGGACAGACTAAGCAATACAAATGTCATTTATTTAATCTTCTTTGATAATAATCCATTTATGTTATACACATTTTCATGAGTTTTGATATATGACTTTTAATGACAATTGTTAGTAGTTTTAAAATATTCATCTAGCCTAAATAGATTATGTTTGATTTGATCATTTCTATATTTGTGGCCATATTGATTTTCTTCAATTCTTTAAAGATAACATTTATTGCATAAAAATCTAGTTCTGCATATAAGTAGTCCTCTTCTGTGGAATTATGACTCTAGGATATATATTCCCAAAGGTGGAATTACTGACTCAAATTGGATAAACATTTTATCTTTTACTATATATTGTTTATTATAAAGCAAACAGCGGTGTTCAACTGTGTTAGTTTCACCACAATCTCACAAACTTTGAGTGTTTTTATTTAAGCAATAGTTTTATCCATAGAAGAATATAGTGTGTCCTGAAAAAAAATTATTTTTTATTTCTTCAATAATGGACAGAATGCACATTTTCCATGTTTTTATAATCTTTGCTTATATAAACTGTTTGTTCATATCCTTTACCTTATTTAATATGAAAAGTAAGACTCCAAAAATACTATGATAATCACAATATAAACACTTTGGAAATCATGTCTGATGCAAATGTGTTCCTAACATTATTTTTATCTTAGGCACGTTCGTTTGTATGGAATTTTTATTATTTTGTATATGTTCATGTTATCCTATCAATAATTTCTTTGTATTTTTTAATCTCTGCTCTTCCTCACTTCTAGAGTTTGGCATTCCCATGGATGAGTTCTGTATGTATCATCTCTTCTATATCTGTTGTCATTTGTAGGTGATTTCACTTGCATGTCACCCCTTTGGCTTCAAATATCATTTATATGCAGATGATATTTATATTTTTATGCTCAGACTCTACTTCTCCCCTGAGTTTCACACACATGTTCAACCAGTTACTCTTCGTCTCTACTTACACGTTTATCTCAAACTTAAGATGTCTAAAGTAGAATTTTTGATTCTATTCTCTAAACCTGTTTCTCCCCACTCTATCTCATGTTAGAAAATAGATCTACACCTATTTTTGTAAGTCAAAATCTAGCATTGGTTTGATTCCATTCTTTCCCTCAACTTCAACTCTAATCATCAATAAAGACTTTCATATTACTTCCATTTTTCCCCAACTCCATACTAGCTGAAACACTATTATTGTCTGCCTAGGATACCAAAAGAATGACAATCTGGTCACCCTGCTTCAACTCTTGCCCCCTAAAATATGCAACCAGATAGCAGAGTCAACCCTTTTACTTCCATAGATCAAATCACATGATCCTTCTGTGTAAAGCTTTCCAATGTCTTCTCACCCCATGTAGAATGCAATCCAAATCTCTTGCCCTGGTCATCCAAGGTCCAGATAGTTACACATAATGAAGCTACACTTACGTCTCAATTCATGCCATTCTAGTTCTTCTTCCTTTCTCTGTACTCACAGGGCACTTTTTTTCTGTCCATAAAGCATGAAAAATTTGTTCTTACCCCTAGCCTTTACTCTTTCTGGACTCTGCATAAAATGCTTGTCTTTTTGATATGTGTACAACTGCCTCCTTTTTGTCACTCAAATCATAGTTCAAATATCACCTCCGTCGATTTTAATTTTGAAAGAGACTTTCTCAGACCACTCAGCAAAAAAATAAAAGCTCCCAAGTCACTATCTGTATAGTATCATCCTATTTTGTTTTAGTAATAACACTTAACTGTTTTTCTGTTTTTTTTTTTTTTTTAATCTTTAACTTGTCAGTTTTTTATTTTCTATTTCATGGAAATAATAGAAGCTTCAGGGGAATCATCATCTTGCATCTCCAGCATCTTAAATCATGGAAGTAATTCAATCAACATTTATTTGATGAATTAATGAGTGAGTTTTTCCCCCCCTCCACTGCTATAAATCTGATAGTGTTATTTTGTGATGAATTTGGACACTGGTAAACTTTATTTTTATTTGCTTGTTTTTCCTCTACAATTTCTTTCTTAATTAAATTTTAATTTTGTGAATCAGAAATTTATTTGCATGCCTCAAAAAATTGAAGCTATAAAAAGCAGTATATTCATATCTTTCTCCACTCTCTCTTTCTTGTCGCTTTAGTTTCATCACTCAAACAGGGGAACAACTGTTTTTAGCTTCTTATAGCACTTCCAAAGTTTGTCTATATAAAAATGACTAAAAATAAATATTTTTATTTTCTCCCTATTTTTAAGCACTGAGGTTTCATAATATAAAAGCTGTATTGACTTAGATTTTTTCTTTCATCAGTCATACATCCTGGATATCTTAGGAGAATCCTCATTATTTCTATAACTATATCATATTTTCATTGACTAGATATATTATAATTAACATAGCCAATTATTGTCCCCATCAATGCATACAGGATTATTCCATTATTTTATATTTAATAATAAGGCTACTATGAATAACCTTGTACATACTTCATTATGCACATACATACGTCTCTACGATACTACCCAAACTGGAATTTCTGTGCCAAGAGGTATGTGCCTTTGTACTTTTCGTAGATATTGCCAACTTGCTTTTCATAAATCTTGTACAAATTACATACCCATCAGCTATATATGATGATAACTGTTTCCTCAGAACTTTGCCAATAGGAAGTTTTAGCACTTGAGTTTTTGCCAATCTAATAGATAAAAATGTTATAATTTATCTTATGACTGATGAGAGAACATCTTTAAATATGTGTAAAAGCCATTTTTACTTTATTTTTTACAAATTGTGTTCTTTGTCAAATTTTTCAATTGGATTTATGCAGTCATTCAATAAATATTTATTATGTGGCAGGTAGTGTTCCAGATACTTGAGATACAGCAAGTATGTAGATGAGTTATATATTGGAAATATATTTAAGTTTATATGTTTGACTTTGCTTATGTTTTCTTACCTTTTGGCCATGCAATGGTTTGTTAGGTAATTGAATTTCTACTTTCTTTCTAAACCTTGTGTAGGAATCTTCTGCTGCCACTCTGATACAAGTCATAATTTTTGCACTACTGAATGAATGACTCCTCATCTTTAGGAAGTATATTTTTCTGGTGCCTTTGAAGTGCTGCCACTGCTGGGTCTTGCTTCACTCTCTTTTTTCTTCTTCTTCTTGTTCTTGTGCAGCTTCTATATATTTTTCCTAGTTTCATTTTAAATGGGGTGTGTGGAAAAGATCTTTATTGCTTTTATATAATTTCCAGGAAGAACAGGTTGGCAGGAGAAGTCGATATAGACAACCATGTTCATACCAGAAGTCTTTACTTACATTTATTTTTATGAGATATATGTAGTTATAACCCTATAATAGCCATTCTCACAAATAGTAGCCAAAAAAAGTTTTGGAGGTTTCTACAGTGGCCAGTTGGGAGAAGTGATGTAGGAAAAATTTATTATTCAAAGGTCATTGATATTGGAAGTGAATTATCCAATCAGAATACTATTAAGAAGGTAAGATTTTCTGTTCTTGCCATAGTTTGCTGAGAATGATGGTTTCCAGCTGCATCCATGTCCCTACAAAGGACACAAACTCATCCTTTTTTACGGCTGCATAGTATTTCATGGTGTATATGTGCCACATTTTCTTAATCCAGTCTGTCACTGATGGACATTTGGGTTGATTCCAAGTCTTTGCTATTGTGAATAGTGCCGCAATTCTCAGCAAACTATTGCAAGAACAGAAAACCAAACACCGCATGTTCTCACTCATAGATGGGAACTGAACAATGAGATCACTTGGACTCGGGAAGGGGAACATCACACACCGGGGCCTATCACGGGGAGGGGGGAGGGGAATGGAATGGCATTGGGAGTTATACCTGATGTAAATGAAGAGATGATGGGTGCTGACAAGTTGATGGGTGCAGCATGCCAACATGGCACAAGTATACATATGTAACAAACCTGCATGTTATGCACATGTACCCTAGAGCTTAAAGTATAATAATAATAATAATAATAATAATAAAGAAGGTAAGAGACACAAAATTGAAAAGTTCAAAATGGTGGAGAAACTCTGACTTCCAAGACAATGTAATTCTATATAAAATCTCTCTCTAATATCTTCACCAAGAAGTGTAAAGGTGTTCATATGCTGACAATATTATATTCTCAATAAAAATGAGAATCCCATGCAACCTGCACCATGGATGCTAAATCACTGCATGTAATATTTACCTATTTCTTGGGAAAATGTAAGTCAGGTTTCTGTTTCTCAACTGATATCTTTCCACGAAAACTATTAGGGATGTGCTCAGTCTTGACACTGCCTATTTTGCATAGCATATATTCCTGTGCATATTGAGAGGATTAGTGATACAAATGAAGGGGAAACTTTTAGATCACAATTTGACCAGTTAATTGAAGACTACATCTGACTAACTTTCCATTGCAATGAAATGAACGTAGAGATCACTTTTGATTTTTCAAGTGCACACTAACTAATTTAAAAATAGCTGGGATTCAAGCACAAAAAGGAACTGGGCTGATCTGTGGTCAGGTAGGAGCCTTGTAGCACTGGTTGTCTCTCCCTCTGACTAGAAGCTTGATGGTGTTCAGCAGGATAAAGGGGACAATAAGGGAACTGAGCAGGGACATGTAACATGGTCAAAATATTGAGAACTTTCATTATAGCCAACTAAAATTTATATTGCTCTATTTTTGATAATTTTTGTTTTATAATCCATTTACTCCAACAAAAAGCAAAGCCAATTCATTTGTTTTCTGCTTTTATAAAATAAGAACCTCATGGAGTTAGTTGTGAAACAAGATTCCACTGAAGGAAATATCCTCAGTAATAGGAATAGTAGACAATACCGTCTTTATTTCAGACTAGAAAAGAAAAACTTCTAGTATAAGGAAATCCTGTTATTATTTGCCAATAATTAGATTGTAGATTTGCACTTTGAGGTGATGGACACAGAAATAGATTATGGGAATGAACTGCACCAGATATGAGTAATGTAGAATTTTGTCCAGAATAATTCAATTATATAAAGAACATTCTTAGGGAACTATGTCTACCCTGTTATTTAGAGTCTATATAGACCTGAATGCCAAGGGATCCTTCCCATCGCAAGTCCAGAAATGCTAAATTCAGTAAATTCAAGCCAGCTGTTTCTTGATGATTCGTTGGAAAACACTTAGTAGAAAATAAGCAAAGTTGAATGCTACAGGACATAGTCTTTAAGGAGTTTATTTGTCTGGAAATTACTTTCATCCCATAATTTTAACAATGAGTAATATATTTCAAATTACATATTCTTTAAAAAATATTGTTGATATTTTACAAAGGTAAATACCCTGTGCTCTTCACTATAATAATAACAATTTACTAATGGCTCAAACTATATAAAAAGCAGTTAACGTTTTTAGAAAGAAATAAATTTAGGTCAAAGGAGCGCTGAAGTCCAGATAAAGAAATAAAAGATCATTATATTCACATAGGCAAAATTTAATTTTCTGCTGTGCCTTGTGTCTCTAAAATTTGGGCATTAACATTTTAAATGGTATTGTGCTCACAAGAAGTAGGTTGTGTTCAATGATCAAATCATCAAAAATGATCAATGATCAAAAAATGATCCAGAAAAGGAAGTTTCATTTTATATGATACTATTGAAAGTAAACGGGTCTCTTCTGTCTCGCTGATGAAGGAATATGTGCTACATCTACACTTATTTTACACATAATCTAGAAAAGCAATGAATTAAGATAATTACTTAGAAAATTGAGAACAACAAATACCTTTATTGAATCAAAATGATAATTTGAAGACAGTACACTTTGCAGCTATAATAATAGGTGAGTATCCCATGCTTTGAAATCAGAAAAGAGTTAGAAAATGAGTGTATATATGTATATATATGTGCATGCATTTTATATGAGTGGTCTGGATTTATTGTGCCAATACTCACACAAAATAAAATGTTTTTATATGTTTATATGTAAAAATATTAGCATTACAATCATATATTTTCTCTTCCATAATACCTGAGAATTTTCCCTTTTCTATTGTTTTCATATTTTTCTCAAAATAAATGCTAAAATACTAGATTATATTTTAGTACATAATACTTAAAGTAGATAATTGATGACTTTTTATTTACACATACATATGAATTCAAGATACTCTAGGAATTTATAATTCTTTGAAAAACAAATATAACTGCAATGAAAAGGTAAAAATTCTGAAAGTATTCTTCAATTCAGTTCAGGAATCCTGACCTTTGGATACAAAGGACATGCCTGAAATAGTCTGCTCCCTCTGTAAGTTTGCTGATTTGTAAGAGTTTTGCTTTTTATTCCTCCATACCAGCAGAAGGTTCAAAAAGATTTTTATTTTTGTGATACTGTTTATATCAATTAGGTATGGCTCCAAAAAGAATCATCACATTTACTTCATAAGGCAGATAACTGAAAGTTTATCCTAGAGGCAAAATACTTTTTATTTCTACCCTCAAGCATATCCCTATAATTATCTATTCCTAGTCTTTTATTAGTACATGTTCTGCACACAAATAAAGCAGGTTAGTGATCTCTACTCCCGAAAGTCATTGTTTCCTAAATCCATAACATTGAATGTACTCCTAAAATGTGCAGCCTTTATTTTATCACATTAGCAATAGAAGATCATTCACATAATCTTTAACAGTTTTCCACGTTACTTTTTAAAAGTTAAAGAAAACTAGTGATTATTTGGAAAGTAAGGTCTTAAATATCTTTGATATGTTGAAAGCCTGGTATCATGTATTGCTTCTGAAGCGTTTTGTCATTCAAAGTTAGCTGTAGGCTTAGGGATATTTATCCAGTGGCAACATGACTATAAACATGTCTCACTGCCCTCCTCGCCAACTCCCTATCCCTTTTATTGGTAAGACTCACGGTTTTGTTATGAAATATTCATGTTTGGAATTTCAGGCTGCTCCATCCTGTCAAGTGGATGACAGTCGCCTGGAAGGCAGCTGTGCATGTAAATTAATCAACCTTACGTATCTGCCCAAATACATCTTCTGTTTCTTAGGGATTGAAAAAAATATCTAGCCATTTCCAAAGCACTGTGCACTGAATGTAGACTTGGAAGATTTTTGTAGATTTGACTGCTTTCTTCTCCAATATAGCTGGATAGTTGCCATTATTATCTTCTTGAACACTTTGCAAAGCCATTTATGAATAAACAGAAGTGCTGCAACTGGCCTTTCTCACAAAAATTTTCTGTGGGTTCATTCAGTTGCTCAGGACACAAAGACACAGAGTGTACTTCACTGGTGTCCTTGCCTTGTACTCTGGTTCTTAAACTGATCCTTAGAAAGGTTGTGGCAAAATAACCTTATAAATCAGAACTCTTGGACGGAGGCCAAAGACATTATTTTGCACATGCATTTTCACTGAACAGCTTGGAGTCCAGATACCTTAACTAACATCTTTACAGTCTGGCTCTAACAGATATTCTACTGCTCCTGTTTGATCACTTTACACTGAACTGTTCATGTATTTTGGCATGCATACTCTCCAGTTCCTCCATGCCCTTGTGGTTTTCTCTGCCTAGTCTACCATTGCCCTTTTATGTTTAAAAAACTCTTGATCATTATTTTTTCATAAGAAGCATGCTTAGATATACTTTTTATTTACATATGTATATTAAATTTTTAGGTATATATAACAATTGCACATTTTTGTGGAATACATGTGATATTTTGATAATCATATAATACATGATGATCAAATCAGGGTAATTGGGATATTCATGACCTCAAACATGTATCTTTTTTCTGGTGTTGGTAACCTTCCAAATACACTGTAGTTATTTTGAAATATACAATGCACTATTGCTAACTATAGTTGTCCTCATCTGCCATAGAATACTAGTTCATATTCCTTCTCATTGTGCATATCCATTAACCAACTTCTATTTATCCCCTTCTCCCCCACTACCCTTCCCACCCTCTGATAACCATCATTCTACTCTCTACCTTCATGAGACCAATATTTTGAGCTTCCGTGTATGAGCAATAATATGCAATATTTGTCTTAATGTGCCTGACTTATTTCACTTAACCTAATGTCCTCTAATTCCATCCATATTGCTGTAGAAGACAGAGTTCTATTATTTTTATATGGCCGAATAATGTCCCATTGTGTATATGTGCCACAATTTATTTATCTATTCATCTGGGTTCATGGAAGTTTGGTTGATTCCATATCTTAGCTATTGTGAATAGTGCAGCAGTAAATATGGGAGTGTAGCTATCTCTTTGATATACCAATTTCCTTTCTTTTGGATATATACTCAGCAATGACATTGCTTGATTGAACAGTGGTTCTATTTTTAGTATTTTGAGAAATCTCCATACTGTTTTCCATAGTACCTACACCAATTTACAATACCACCAACAGTGTCCAAATGTTCCCCTTTCTCCACTTTCTCACCAGCATTCATTATTGTCTTTTTGGTAGAAGCCATTTTAATGGGTGGTATGATATCGATATCTCCCTTTGGTTTGTATTTACATTTCTGTAATGATTAGTGATGTTGAGCATTTTTCATATAACTATTGGTCATTTGTATGTCTTCTTTTAAGAAATATCTGTTCAAATTTTGGCCCATTTTAAAATCAGATTTTTATTATTATTGTTTTGCTATTAAGTTATTTGGGTTATTTATTTGTTCTGATTATTAACCTTTTGTCAGTCAAATTGTTTGAAAATATTTTCTCCCATTCTGTAGTTAGTCTCTTCCCTTTGTTGATTGTTTCCTTTGCTGTGCAGAAGCTTTTAAACTTGATGTGACCCCATTTGTCCATTTTTCCTTCAGTCGTCTGTGCTTTTCAGTTCTTACTCAAGAAATTTTCTCCCAGAGTAATGTCTTGAAGTATTTTCTCAATGTTGTATTCCAGTGGTTTCATAGATTCAGGTCTTAAATATATGTATTTAATCTATTTTGACTTAGTTTTTCTATATAGTGAGAGATAGAGCTCTAATTTCATTCTTTGGCATATGGATAACCAGTTTTCCCAGCACCATTTGTTGAAGAGACTATCTTTTCCCCAGTGTATGTTATTGGCACTTTTGTGAGATATCAGTTGACTGTAATGTGTGAATTCATTTCTAGGTTCTCTCTCTCTCTCTCTCTCTCTCTCTCTCTGTGTGTGTGTGTGTGTGTGTGTGTGTGTGTGTGTATTTTACTGCTATTAACATGTTGCTTTAGTTAGTATAGCTTTGTAGTATAATTTGAAGTCAGGTAATGTGATACTTCCAGCTTTAGTTTTTTTTTGCTCAGGATTTATTTGACTCTTCTGGATCTTTTATGGTTTTACATAAATTTTAGTATTGCTTTTTCTATTTTTGTGAAGAATGTCATTGATATTTTGACAGAGATTGCATTGAATCTGTAGATAACATTGAGTAGTATGAACATTTTAACAATGATGACTCTTTCAATCCATGAACATGCGATACAGATATCTTTCTGATTTTGTGTTCCCTCTAATATATTTCATCAATGTTTAATCTTTCACTTGATTGGTGGTTGAATTCTAGGTATTTTATTTTATTTTATTTTATTTTAGCTACTGTGCATGAGATTCCTTTCTTGGTTTATTTTTCAGATTGTTTGCTGTTGACACAGAAATGCTACTGATTTTTGCATGTTGATTTTGTAACCTACAACTTTACTAAATTGATTTATCAGTTCTAAATTTTTTGTGTGGAGTCTTTTGGTGTTTCTCAATAAAAGAGTATATAATATGCAAATAAAGATAGCTTGACTTCTTCCTTTCCAATTTGGATTTCTTTTCTTTCTTTCTCTTATCTAATTGCTCTAGCTAAGACTTCCAGTATTGTATTGAATAACAATGGTGAAAGGGGCATCCTTCTCATGTTTCAGATTATAGAGAAAAAGATTTCAGTTTCTCCCCCATTCAGTATGATACTAGCTGTGGATCTGTCATATATGGCCTTTATCATGTTGAAATATGTTCCTTCTGTATCCAATTTGTTGAGAGTTTTTATCATGAAGGGATGTCGAATTTTACCCAGTTCAAATACTGTTTTTTCAAGCAGAGTCTATAACTCTATCTTCTATGCACCTACAACTAGTTGTATCTTTCTGGCATTATTATTATTATTATTATTATTATTATTATTATTTTTGCTTCAGGATACAATTAAGTATTTGCTAATCTAATATGCTCTTGGATTTTGAATTCTGAAGTAGAAGAGTTATATCTTTCTTTTAAACCTTGCTATTACTGGATTGATTTTCTAATGGTATTTATTCTATTTGCAACAATCTGACAAGTTCAAATTTTGAAAATGATTTTTAAAATATAGAAATTGTTAATGCTTTCCATAATGTAAGTGTCCAGTGTTCTTACATTGATACTTACAGTGTAAGGTTACATTAGACACTTACTTTTTCATATATGTATACACAAATACATATACACACATATATGTACATATATACATACATATATGTATATGTTTTATATGTATTGTGTGTATATAATATATATGTATGTATATATAATATACACCTATTAATTTGGAATACTTTTAAAGAGCTTCCCAAAACTTTATCTATAGCAAATCATGAGTTCATAAATTTGAGCTTCGTTCATTAAATGAGTTGAACAAAAAATATACCTTCCTAGCCTTGAAACACTTGTCAGTCAATTGTTGTCATGAGGTTCAGTTTACAAAAGTTATTTTGAAGAAATATGTAGAAATCTTCAATATGCGTTTAAGTTGTTGTTTTCTATTAATGAACCTTAATAGGAGTCATAAGAGATCATCTTTCATGACCTTGTCTCTAGTTTGACCCAAACCATTTATTTTTTATGAGTCTTTATAGAAGAAGAGCCTATAGCCTGAATCATTTCAGTGATTAACAATGTTCACTACCAAGACAGTTTTATTTGTTTTTAATCTAAGTTACTAAATGTAAGTCTATTTCCTTTTGTCTTGTCTTCAGAAAAGATGGAAAACAGCAGGTTACCATCCTTTGCAGAGAAACCACTCATATATTTGAAGACCATCAACAAGCCATCCTCCTCCAGGCTAAACAATCTCTGTCCCTTTAGCCTCTAAAATTGCTCTTATAGTCTAACATGTTAATCGTCTTTGTAACTCTTCTCTGAACACTATCCTACTCCTATAAGTTGTAGATTGCATAATGCTTTTCTAGGTGAAGATTCAGTACATTTTGTTTTGATTGATTACAAAAAAGAACATTTTTTCCATAGGCAATTTAGTAGACCTTTAGAGTCACATATTTTTCAGAACATTCTCTACTGAAAACTCTTCTATGTGCTCCAAATATGGTTAATATAATGAATTAAATGTGCAAGAGAGAATATCCAGTGGTTACTTTTATTACAATTTAAGTATGTAAATTTAGCCACTTAATTACACATCAGAGTACTTTAAATTGATCACTATGACTTAACTCCAGCAACTCAAAATAGAGCCTGGCTCCACTGAGTTTAACTGCTATAATCAACTTGAATTTAGAAATCCATAGACATTTGGTATAATACATACAATGGAGAAAGATTATAAACTGACCCTGAATGGGTCATTATTTTAGAAATGATGTTGCACTATTGTGGTTCTAAACACATCAATCCCATTTTCTTTTTAGTTGCCCCTGGTGACCAGGCATCTCCAGTGCATTACTATGGCTCCCAGGTAACCTATGGCCAAGAAAAGATAGTAACTATACACATGGAAGCTAATAAGGCTCCCATTTAGTACAGGGACTGTGACCATTAGAAATTCTCCTTTAGATAAAGACATGCAACCCTTTTGGTTTTAACATTTTCCTTTTACACTATTTATCCGTAGAAGTAGTAGACTAGAAAACTTAAATGCAAATAAATGCTGAAGAGAAGTTGAAATAATATTGATATTTTTAGAAATTTTAGTCATTCCAAGGAGATGCTACTTGTATTATTTCTAGTCCTTCTCTATTCCTGATACAACATGTGTATTCTAAGCAGTAGATCCTTCTTTAGTGTTAATAGCATACTCCAAATTATATGGAAAATGTAAGGCCTCATCTTTCCGCTGCCCATACTTGTCCCAAAGTACAGTGATATTATGAGTAAAGGCCAAGGATATGTATCTAAGTGTGAAAATTTAGGTTAATAAGGAAATTTGGATTTGTGTCTGTTGGATTGTGTGTGTTAGTGTGTGTTCTTTTATTAGGCCATCTTTTTGTACTTATTTTTTCCATTAGAATTGTATTAGCTGGGCTGCTACAACAAGCTAAGCCTGGGTATTTGTACTGCTGGGAAGAATATGCATGCCATCAGCAGTTTAATTAGGCAACTGGATGGAAAAGAGGAAAAGAGTCATTTTCCAGACCTCTTAGAAATGTTTTGTTGAGGGAAAAAAGCAGTCAATATACATATATTGATATACTAATAAAGATACAAATATACTTATCAATCAATCCATCAATCTATCTATTTATCTTTCCATTATCTGAGCTATCAGAAGGAATTGGTTTACATGATTGTGGGGAAGTAATTTGAATCCACAGAGCATGAAGTCAGGAAGTGAAGATCACAATCAGACTGAAACTCTGAAGCTTCATGACGTTACCTATTGTCACAGGTAACGAGGAAGGGAAGGTTCCATGAAGGAAAAACAAACTGTAGACCAAAAAATATCAGAGCATGGCTAAGGGCAATGCCTAAGTCTTTCTAAAAAGGCTTACACTGATTAAGTCAGGCTCATGAGGATAGACCTTGTACTTTATTTGATTACAATTTTAATTACATCAACAAAATACCTTCACAGCCAGTACCTAAGTTAGCATTTGATTGAAAGACTGGAAAAAGATGTATGTATGCTACAAAATGGCTGCTGTACTTCCTTCTGCCCTCATATTTTGTGTTGCCAATTTGACACATTAAAAAAGTCATCATAAACAGGTCTGGATGTTTTTCTGAGACATTTTTCTCAGTGGATGTCTATCAGGGATTCCTCTGATCATTGCAGTTGTGAGAGCAGAATTCAGAGGTCTGAATCGTGATCTTTTGCAGACAAGTCTATAGATCAAACTATTACACCTAGATGCTAAATTAAAAACAAAACAAAAAACAAGCAAAAAATCCCTCAAAAATTGATGATGGCATAAAATTTGAGAACTAGAAGAAATCGTAAACATTACTGTGCTTATTTTCTCATTGTTATAGTGCTAGTTAGTAATAGAGTCACATCGAATGGCCTAATCATATCATCTCTTAATAACACTTAAAGACACTACTCCATGATAGCTACCTGTGGGAACCAAGGAAAAGGGAAGCTAAATAACTTCATCAAGTTACTGTTAGTAAAGGAGGTAGGATTCATATCATATCTTAATAACACTTAAAGACACTACTCCATGATAGCCACCTGTGGAAACCAAGGAAAAGGGAAGCTAAATAACGCCCCCAAGTTACTGTTAGTAAGGGAGGTAGGATTCAACATAGATGGCCGAATTTCCGAGGCTGTTTTTAATCTGCATGCTCTACTACATAACCCAGACTAGAATACACATATCATAACTGCTGGTCACGTAGTGTCTTTTCTTTTCTAGTAGTTTCTCATTTAGTATGGAAAAATCATCTCAAATTACTTTTATCATTTGGCAGGTAGGAAAATCCGTCATCTAATGGCTTTTTTTCTTTAGTTTTAATTCTTCCCTATTTTAACTCCATTCTTTCTCTCCTAAGAAAAATACCTAAAATATATTTCTGTGTTTTGACTTGTACCCATTTATTAATTTCCATTAATTTTCTCTTTCTGTGACTTCAATAGATGAATTTTATCAAAAGGTTGTTCAGATATTCAAGGGTCCCCTTGTTATTTTCACTAGCTTTTTAAGCCATAAGCTTAGCAAGATTTCAAGCTTATAATAGCATTCTTTCTGAATGTTTGAAGTCTAGAATTTTAGTTTAATATCTATTTTTCCTAAATCACACACATTTAAAGATTTTTAGATGTGGCATATACAAACGATTGATCACACGTCTAACATGAATCTGGAAAACTGTTATTTCCTAGGGCAATATAGAATTACAAACCTGTTATTCGTTATAGGTTGTTTTTTTTTTTTTTCTGTAGATATGATTCTGGTGGTTTGTACTAACTGCAAATGACTTTCATCCAATAGCAGGTTTGGAATGACTTATTTTCATACAAAAATGAAACCATATTAAAAAATCAAAAACACTAAACAACAACAAAAAAGAATAATCAAAGAATCTAAAGTAAAGATCATATACATGCCAAAAGAAAATAACATACTTTTGATAGCTATATTGGGGCATAATTTATATACCACAAAACTCCCCTGTTTAAAGTATAAAATTTATTATTTTCTTAGAATATTTAGAGAGTAAACAATAAAACTGTCTTTGGAGAAACAGCTATTCAAATCCTTTTCCATTTTTAAATTGTGTGATGCACCTTTTTGTAATTTAGTTGTAAGCATTCTTTATATATTCTAGGTACAAATCCCTTACCAAATATATGATTTATAAATGTCTTCTCCCATTCTATGGGTGGTCTTTTTACTCAAGGATGTTCTTCAAAGCACAAGGGATATATGTCATATTTTAAAAATCACCAATTTATTCAAATAGTTGCATGAATCTAAACAATTAACTGGTTAATTGGAGGAAGAAGTATTCTGGTTCCACTTCTAATATCATATAACATAAATTAGAGACAAGTAGATTACATGGTATTTAATGGTTGTACCTTGGTCAAGGATCATTGAAATGACTGGCTTAGTATTCTAAAATATTTGGAATAAGTGTTTATATCTGCTTTTATGCATTTTTTTAAAAATTTTCAGTTAATACTCTCAGATAATGTATTTAAGGATGCTTAAGGTAAGCCATTTGAATATTATCTGAGTCTTAGTTTATAGATACAATAAGATTCTACCTACTGAATTTTCTCTTTTTCTAATGAGATTTGGTTAGCCCACTTTCTAGCAAACTAGGACAAATTTCTGTAATTAGTATTATACATATTTATAAAAGACTACAGTAGACACAATTTGGCTTTTTGAATTTTGCATAAATGCTACCTTATTCACTATGTTGAGTATTTCCCCTACAAATTAATTTTTATACTAGTGCATTCAAAAACAATGTCTTGAGAGATTTCCCACACCTATTGAACTAGAGATGACACACTGCTATTGAAATAAAATACAAGCATTTTCCAAATGTCAACATTTGTTTACATTTTACATAGGTTTCTAGAAGGAGTCTTATCACAAACTGTTATAAACAAAGGGGGGTGCAATCTAGTACATTGTTTTTTCCTGCTCTAGTTGACTTATTCAGTTATCTAGAAACACCCATAACTTTAAATCTATATATCACAAGTTAATCATCTTAATATATAATTACTTTTATGGTTAGTTTATGATTTTATTTGAGCCCTTTGTGTGAAGATAGTGAAAGCTTTATATCTTACACTAATTTTATACCATCTTCAGCTTTATAAGAAGTCTTTTAATAAGAAAGGCTAAGAAGTTAGTCAATAGTATTTATTTGAGAATATAGTTTTAAAAAGGTACAAATATTATAGGTTTGCCATTCTTTTCCAGGTCATAAAAATTATGTATTAGTTTTCATAATGTTAACAGTGGAAGTAATGGGAATAAATATCAGTTGGGCAATTTTCTACTTGGAGGAAACCAAGGCAACATAAATAATCATTAAGTGATTTAGTTATGTAAAATTACTTATTGGTCTTTTAAATGACTCTATTCTTGTTCATTTAACTAGGTCATATCACACATAATCATTCATTGTAAAATAAATTATAAATTGTACTTCTAAAAATATTGCAATATTCTCATCATGATTTGTTATTTTTCTAGCAACAATGTTAAAGTGATTGATGCATTCTAAAGAACTGCAAAACAGAAACAAAATAAAATAAAAAAGTTTGAAAGTGTAAGTTTTTATAATTTCATAGCAGACACACCATAGATGAAGTTAGGGATATTAACAAAATTCTTTGTAACAAGCAAGAGTGCTGAAGAAATAAATAGGTTGCAGCTTCATATAAAGCTCTTCTCCTTCTCAAGAGAAAACTACTTTTTTACATGACATCTCTAATTTAATATAATGTGATTTGAATCCTTGTCCATGAAGTACGTTGTGCTTTTCTTTTTATTGTCGTGGTCCCAGCCCCTGCTGGGACAAGTCTGCTATGAGAGATTGAAATTCTCTCTTTCACTTCAGCTGCAGTTGCCAAGACTCTGCCTCCCAGGCCTGTGTTCACCCAAAACAATGATTACCTTGGACACTTGCTAAATCATGGAAACCTCATTTGCACCTAAATACAGTCTATGTACATGAATAATAATTGCTCATCTTTCGGGTGAAATTACATAAACATACAGAGAAGCTACATACTTGGACATATTTATGGCAGCTTGGCTAAGAGTTTTCAAAAATCATTACATCAGGCTAATTAATCTTTTGAATTTTGCACAAGGAGATCTGTTCACATTACCCGATGCCAACATTTCTTTCTCCCCATCTCCTGCTATTCCACATCTCAAACCAAACTGCCTTGCCCGACCAATTTCATTGAACATAGCCTTAATAGACAACATTTACTGAGCATTTGACATGCATGAGACTCTAAACTAAATATATGAGCAAAATATATTTTGTAAAATATTGGAGAGATAGTCATGGCACAATAATTTAAAACAGCATGAATTTTGTATTCAGATATACCCGAATTCAATTCTTGGCTATGTCTCATGCTAACTTGGACTTAAACTTTCTGTTTCAGTTTCTGCATCTTGGAAGTAAGGAGGGTAATTATAACTTGGAAATTTTTTGAGAGACTTCTCCCTGGACATGGAGCCCGTCACTTGAGCAATCAACATAAAAACCCAGGACTCAAATCCATATTCTTATCAGTATGTTTTACTGTCACCATTAACTTTTGGTAGCTCTTCCACTTTTAACAAGGGTGTTGAGACCCTTTGAGGTATTGAAAAATATTGCTCTATTTATGGCTTATCAGAGATAGGAAAATATGATCTTATTTTATGTTTCTGAACAATTTAAATTCATACCATGCATTTTAGGTTTTGAAAACTATCCTACAGTATTTCCCACAGCTCATCCACTCCTGTCTTTCCAATTACTTTTCTTAACCCAGCTCTGAGAAATAATTTTGTACAGTGTGCAGGGTTGTACATGGGTGGCTGGGCAGGGAGTCATGGCATTTGTATGAGGAAGGAGTCACAGAACTGAATACAAGTAGTGGATTTGAAAAAATAAAGAAACTTGATTCCGTTTTCTAACTTCTGATTTTGTCACATGTGTTCTGTGACTATGAAAGTGGTGTGTTTCTCAGTATCGATGACTATCACTCATAAACTGGAATCTTTTGGCTCTAATTGTTTCTTTTAACACCAATTTATAATATGGTAAGGAAATATTAAGGAAAGGAGTGAGGGAGAAAAGATAAAGTATTTTTGATGTTATTAAAATCTAAGTAATAACCATAAAGGGTTACATAAATGAACATAAATCTATAGGCCTTTATAATGAATTTGCAGGTTGTTTTATTTTATGAAGAACTTGGGGTGAACCCTTGAGGTCTTGTCATTATGTGTATTTCTTCCAAAACTATCCTATGGGCTGGATTAGAGGAAACACAGTAAGATTTATAAAATGTTATTTTAACTCTCTTTATTGGCACTTTGTGCATGCACACACAAATGTAACTTTACAGCTCCCCTGCATTGTCCATGATAACCTGAAGATGCTGAAGAAACAGAAACTCAGATTTCATTGGATTAACACTTATTTTTACCCAATGGAGTGCAAGTCAAAGGCACTCCATAAACTGAATTTGTAAGTCTAGGAAGCAATGTTCTGAACCAGAAAGCAGGAAAGAGTATTAATCAAAAGTGAAAAGGTTCTGCTAAAAGCAGAACAGTCTTGGAAAATGACTTTAAAGATCACTTGCCATGCACACAATTATTTTGTAGTTGCAGTTCATGTCAAGATTTTAAAGAAAACTGATGGGAAATTTCATTATTCAAGTATGCACTGTATATACAATGTAATCCAAGTCACTCACTGAGGCAAGGCAAAAGTGACATTAAGACACAATATTTTAAAAATCTAATTGTTCCATACTATACAAAGTGAGCTTTCATTGCAAATATTTATTTCTATTATGAGGTCTACAGAGGCATAATATTGTTAAAATGAGAATAGTTTCTGAACCATATAGACTTTTATGGATATTTTAAAAATACATCTCTAAAGTGTTGAATAACTGGTACTGTTATTCCTTATTTTCATTTTTCAATGTATTTTACCAGTTCAGGAAGGATGTAATTCAATAAAAACTCCCGTTACAATCTGAAACTTCCTCTCCATTTTCGTAGTAGTAACTGGGGACACTGCTTCAACATGGTTAAGCCTGTTAAAGGTGTTGAAGAGACAGCTTTTGTCATCTTTAAAAGATACTTATTTCTTAAAGAAGGGATAAGGTTGATAGACTCAATATGATAAGAGATTCGGTCTTACAGAAAAATAAAATCAACTCAAAGAGATGTTTTTTCTCTTTCCCTTACGTGCCAAAGTAGTGGACTACTTTCTTGTCCCAGGGTTTTCTAAAGAAGCTCAAGAACATACATCCCATAATATCTGTTAAATGAAAGGAATGATTAACCTTTTACTAAAAAGATAATAATAGAATTAAGTGAAACCATTTACTACATTGAAGGGATTGATGTTTTGTTGAAATAACTGGTTAAACTAAAATATTTTGTCCATTGTCTCACTCTTATTCTAATTCCAGTCATAGATTTACTTGTTTATCTGACAAAAGATAGTGCTGCTGTGGATAATTATGAAATAAGTATAAATCTTCATAGTGTAGGTAAAATACACTTTGAAAAAATAATCCGGTGGAGGAAAGAGGCAGTATCTTTTGAGACTCAACACCAGTTCCAGTCTTTGAGCTTTGAACTTTGCCTGTTCCACTTTCATGGGACTAACTCTGTATGATTCCAAAGCTCATTCTCTGAGGTTGAGGTTATAATGACAGTTCTGCAAAGCTTTTATTTTTTCCTCACCCAGATTACCATTCCTTCTTAGGAGTTTAAGCAAACTATACAGTAAATACAAGATACCATGTAATAAAGTTAGTACATGCCTTTGATGAGTTTTACCTAAGTTGCATCACTTTTTTCATGGCTACGTTATCTTCATTTCTCTAGCTAATATATAGAAAATAACTTTACATTAATGCACAGACCATTAACATATATTAAAATCTCAATGAAATTAGTCATTTTATCCTCTTTTCCTGAGCTTTTTAATTGGTTGTTACTTCTGTTTCCTACAATGTATTTGTTTTAATATGCTTTTTAATTCAATCCTCAAATATTTATTAACTGCCAACTATAACTATGGCAATATATTTTGTTCAACAAATGCTTCTTGAATGCCTAGTGTGTGAAAGGAATTATACTGTAAAATTCAGGTATAAAAACATATGTTTTTGATGGTCTTATCCTCCAAATGCTTATAAAGAGCTAAAAAGCCAAATGCTATTCAACATTAAAAGTCATTGTGTAATTTTAAGACCTTCATTACCGTCACCAAGGAAATATTATGAGACAAACTCTAGTAGCTCATTTTGTGAACATTACTCATTTTGATAATTAAACTGATAGCACTTAGAATATAGTTATGTTATACCTTGCTTTAAGTTGGATAAATTAAAGTATTTTTTTCTAATGCAATTGTACCTGATTTTGCGAAACATTTTAATTCCTAACAGCCTTATAGGCATATCTCAGTTTATTGTGCTTCAGTTTATTGTACCTTCTAGATTCTGTGTTTTTACAAATTGAAAGTTTGTAGCAATCTGTATCCAGCACGTCTATTGGTGCCATTTTCCAACAGCATATGCCCTTTTTTGTCTCTGCGTCACATTTGTTAATTACTGCAATAGTTGAAACATTATTAGTATTATTATTATATCTGTTCTGGGGATCTGTAATCCATGATCTTTTATGTTACTGTTGTAATTTCTTCTGTATGCCATAAACTGCATCCATGTAAGATCTCAAACTTAATCAATACACGTTTTGTGTGTTCTCACTGCTCCATTGACTTGGTGTTTTCCCATCTTGCCCCTTCTCCTTTAAGGAGAGGCTCTTTATTTCCTGAAATATAGCAATATTGAAATTGGGACAATTAATAACACCACAACAACCTCTAAGTCTTCAACCGAAAGAAAGAATTGCACATCTTTAATTTTAATTAAAAGCTAGAAATGATTAAGCTTAGTGGGGAAGTCACGTCGAAAGTCAGGACAGGCTGAAAGCTGGGCTTCTTGTGCCATTTAGCCGAGTTGTGATGCAAAGGAAAAATTTGTGAAGTAAGTTAAAAGTGCTACTCTAGTGAAAACATTAATCATAAGAATGCAAAACAGCCTTACTGCTGACATGGGACAAAATTTGAGTAGTCCTAATAGAAGATCAAACCAGTCACAAAATGTCTTCAAGCCAAAGCCTAATCCAGAGCAAGATCCTAATTCTCTTGAATTCTATGAAGGCTGAGAGAGGTGATGAAGCTGCAGAAGAAAAGTCTGAAGCTAGCACAGGTTGGTTCATGAGGGTTAAGAAAAGAAGCCATCTCCATAACATAAAAGTGCAAAGTGAAGCAATAGCTGCTGATACAGTGGCTACAAGTTATCCAGAAGATCTAGCTAAGATAACTGATGAAGGTGGCTACACTAAAAAACAGATTTTCAATGTAGATGAAACATTCTTCTATTGGAAGAAGATGCCATCTAGGACTTTGATAGTGAGAGAGGAGAAATGAATGCCTGGCTTCAAAGCTTTAAAGGACAGACTGACTCTCTTGTTAGGAACAAATGCAGCTGGTGACTTTAAGTTGAAGCCAATGGTCATTTACCATTCTGACAATGTTAGGACTGCTAAGAATTAGGCTAAATCTACTCTGCCTGTGTTCTGTAAGTGGAACAACAAAGCCTGAATCACACCATATTTGTTTACAGCATGGTTTACTGAAATATTTTAAGCCCACTGTTGAGACCTACTACTCAGGAAAAGAAATATTTCTTTTAAAATATTACTGCCCATTGACAATGCACATGCTTAACCAAGAAGACTGATGGAGATGTACAAGGTAGTTAATGTTACTTTCATATCTGCTAAGACAGCTTCCATTCTGCAGCCCTTGGGTCAAGGAATACATTCCACTTTCAAGTCTTATTATTTAAGAAATATATTTTGTAAGGCTATAGCTGATGGATCTAGGCAAAGTAAATTAAAAAAACCTTCTCGAAAGGATTCACTCTTCTACCTACCACTAAGAACATTCACAATTCATGAGAGGAGGCCAAAATATCAACACTAATAGGAATTTGGAAGAAGTAGATCCGAAGCCTCATAGATGCATTTGTGGAATTCAGTACATCAGTGGAGGAAGTAACTGCATGTGGTGGAAATAGTAAGACAGCTATAATTATAAGTAGATTCTAAAGAAGAGACTGAATAGCTGCAATCTCATGGTAAAACTTGAATGGATGAGGAGTTGCTTCTTAGAGATGAGCAAAGAAAGTGGTTTCCTGAGTTGGAATACACTCAGTGGATATGTTGTGAACATTGTTGGAATAAAGACAAAGGATTCAAAATATTATGCAAACTTAGTTGATAAAGCAGTGGCAGTTTGATAACAGTGACTCCAATTTTGAAAAACGAAATTCTGTGGGTAAAATGGCATAAACCAGTATTACAACTTACAGAAAAATATTTCGTGAAAGGAAAAGTCAGTTGATACAGCAGACTTCATTATTGTCTAGTTTTCAGAAATTGCAACAGCCAGTTCAACCTTCAGCAACCACCAAACGGTAGTCATCAACATGGAGACAAGACTGTACACCAGCAAAAAGATCCCAACTCAATGAAGGCTCAAATGATTTTAGCATTTTTTTAGCAATAAAACATTTTTAAATTAAACTATATACATTGTTGTTTTAGACAATGTTTTTGCACATTCAGAATACAGTAAAGTGTAAACACAACTTTTATATACACTGGGGAAACCAGAAAATTTCTGTGACTTACTTTATTGCAATATTTGTCTTATTGTGCTGACTGGAACTAAATATATCTGAGATATGCTTGTACTGATAATTATTTTAACACCAAGATATTTTAAAATTCATTAAATAAATTTTTATTTAAATAGACCTCTAGCATAAATTTATTGGTAACTAAAGGCTTATTTAACAAAAGGAAATACTAAATTATTAAGGTTTTGCATGACTTTGAAAATTTCTATATTGAATTATAAATACTATGGAATTATAGCCATTTTTTGTTTTTTTAAATCAAAGATTTAGTTAAATTTTTCTCAAATGCATCTTCAGGGTTGAAGTCTGCTTATCATTAACATTTGATATCAGAAGCACCAATTCTTTGTTGTAGCCTTATTTTATCAAAAGCTGATCAACTATATCTGCATGAGTCTCTGGGAGAGCTGCAAAAGTAATTAAAGGTCAAAATGGAGGCTACAGCTACATACAGTATCCCTGTGCCAACTCATGAGAGCTGAGAATTATGACATGGACAGTTCTGGGTGAAAAGCTTACTAGTAATAGAATGTAATATGTTTTAATTTAAAAACAATTTACTATATTTAATTCAAACTAAAATCATAAAATCATTAGAATAAACTGTAGGGATAAATTTTAATGATCTTGGCAACAAAAGAAAAAGTAAAAAAAAAAATGTCTTCACAAATATTAAAAACTTCAGTGCATCAAAGAACATTATCAAGAAATTGAAAGGGTCTCTGGAAGAATGGGAGAAGATATTTGCAAATCATATGTTTGGTGGGGGAGCAGGATCCATAATATGTAAAGATTTCCTACAACTCAGCAACAAAAAGACATACAACCCAATTAAAAAGTTGGTAGAGGACTTGAGTAGATATTTCTCTAGAAAAGATATACAAACAGCCAACAAGCACATGAAAATATACTCAAAATCATTAATCATAAGGTAAATACAGATCAAAACCATAATGAAATACCAGTTCAAATATATTAATATAGTAATAATAATAATAATAGGGTGGGCACGGTGGCCCACGTCTGTAATCCCATCACTTTGGGAGGCCAAGGCAGGTGGATCACCTGAGGTCAGGAGTTCCAGACCAGCCTGACCAACATGGTGAAACCTTGTCTCTACTAAAAATACAAATATTGGCTGGGCGTTGTGGTGGGCACCTGTAATCCCAGCTGCTCAGGAGACCGAGGCAGGAGAATTGCTTGAACCCAGGAGGCAGAGGTTGGAGTGAGCCGAGATCATGCCACTGCATTCCAGCCTGGGTGACACAGTGAGACTCCTTCTCAAAACAAAACAAAAGAATAATAAGAATACTAATAATCAGAAAAATAACAAATGTTGGTGAGGATATGGAGAAATGGCTGATAGGAAGGCAAAATGGCACTGCCACTGGGACAAGCAGTATGAGTTCTTCAAAAAGCTTGTTATGGACTTGATGTGTCCACCCGCATCCACTGCCAAGTTCACACTCACTGTGATGGTATTTGGAGGTAGGGCGTTTGGGAGGTCATTAGGCTAGGAGGTTAAAGCCCTCATTAATGGGATTAGTGCCCTTATCAAAGAGACCCCAGGGAAGCCCCTTACCATGTAAGGGCGCAGTGCAAAGACAGCTATCTACAAATCAGGAAGTGGTGCCTCACCAGGTACCTAATCTACCAGAGCCTTGATCTTGGACTTCACAGACTCTAGAACTGTAAGAAATAAATGTTTATTTTTTAGGTCATCAAGTTTATGGTATTTTTATTACAGTAGTAAGAACTAAAACAAAGCTAAACAGAATTACCATGTGACATAGCAATATCACTACTAGGTATAATGCCCACTGTAATTGAAAACAGGGACTCAAACAGATACTTTTATACTAATGTTTATTTCAGAATTATTCACAATAGTCAAAAGGTAAAAAGCCCAGTGTCTATCAACAGATTAATGCATAAACAAAATGTAGTATGTATCCATACAATGAAATATTATTCAACCATTAAAAGGATTGAAGTTCTGATACATGCTATAATATAGATGGATCTTGAAATCATTATATTAAGTGGAATAAGCTGGGCACAATAGGACAATATTGTGTGATTGCGCTTAAATGAAATATCTAGAGTAGGTACATGTAAAGACAGAAAGTAAGTTAGAGGTTACCAGGGTTAGGGAGGAGGTGGGGAACAAGGAATAATTTCTTAATGGTTACAGTTTCTGTTACAGGTGATGAAAACATTTTGAAAATAGATAGTGGTGATGGTTGAATAACACTGTGAATGTAATACCACCAAATTGTATGCTTAAAAATGTTTTAAGTGGCATTTTACAATATATATAACCACAATAAAACATATTTTAAAAATTTAAAAAAATTTATACTTAGTTCATTTTAACTTATATCTTTCTTTATATAAAAACATTATATCTACTTGATTAAATGTGGTAATTCTACAAGAAAATTGAAGAATATATTATTTATATTTTCCAAGCAGTACTAAACATGTCAAGAAATTTTATTTAGTGCTACACATTTCCAGGCACTGATTTAAGAACTTTACCATTCTTAACTATTTCCTATTCATAAGAACCCTATGAAAGAGTAATTATTATTACTTTAGCCATTTTACAGATGAGGAAACTGAGAGGTAGAGGGTTAAGTAACATGTTCCAGGTGCAGTAAGCAGCAGGTGGTCAAGCTGAGCAGCAATTCCAGTCTGTTTCCAGAGTTTCTGCTCCTAACCACTAAGTTTGGCCATTTTGACATTTTGCATTTAAATTACTTGAAATTTAATGATCACACTGAAGCCAGGGAATGCCCATGTACAAGTGGAAGAATTCTTTCAATTCCTTCAAGAAAAGTTTATTATGCTATCTACAAATTCCCCCGGAACTGATTTAATTGTTCCTACTGCTAGTTATTATTAAAACTTAGCAAGTGGTTATCAGTACTTTTGCATTCAAACTATACATGTCATGTCTCGTTTTCAATGTGCCACTTGAAAATTGCTCTTTAGTCAGTTCAGTTCTCAGAGTTGTGATGCCAAAAGGTCAGTTAAAACATGGATTGTATTAGAGAAAGAGTCTTTTCCCCTCCTTTATGAACCCTCTGTCACAGCAGTCTGTTATCTCTACAGTGACTGGAGAATGGATGAAATTTGTTGGAAATGAGATCCACACTGTATCTCATTCATCTCTGTGTCCCCAGCACAAGGTATAGTGCTTAGCATGTGGTAAGGGCTAAAAAATTTTTGCTACGTGAATGAAGAAAGGAATGGCGCAAACACTGCTGAGTACTTTTCTAAAGACCTTCTAAGGTGTCCAAATTAATGGTGTAACATCACAGGAAGGCAAAGAACTGAATCCTCCTGCTCTTTACATGTGTGCCTGTGTTATGACTAGGTGTGAATTCTACCACACTTCTGCAGTGTTCATGACACTGTGATTGTACTCTATGTTGTTTTATCTTTGGAGTTTATGCATTTGAATTTGAATGTGTTGATAATCCAAAACACATCGTTGGATGTGAAAAGGAATGGGAGGAAGGATCAATTCTTTCTGGCCAAAATGGAGACAGTATTCTTTTTTTTTTTTTGTACTATTTCTTGAATGTGCCTAAGCAGAGCTGGCACTCTGCCCAGGGGTAGAGGAATGAGACATCTAGAGTGCAGAGTTCAGACACTCACTCTGAGGCTAGTGCAAAGACAGAGTTAGCACAGACATGGACCTAAAAGTAAAGGCTTCCTAATGTTTGCACCCTAGGCACCTTTTTCCCCCTGAGCCTACAATGTAAAAGGGCAGCACTGGAGCTAATAATGAATGAGTCTAGGGCACACTGTAAATGGAAGTGAAAAGCTGATGTGGAGACGGAAAGAGAATATGACAGTTTTGAAAGACAAGGAGAGGCTTGCAGGTGCATGTTTTCCTTCTGTATGTTGTCACAGGCCCTACTATGCACTGGTGCAAGCAGGCTGCTCAGTAAATTTAACTGGTTGGTTAGCAGCTTGTTTGTCTGTGTGTTTAGGTATCCCACAGTTGTAGTTCAGGAAAGATCTTTGCTACCGGGGCAGAGAAGGTGAGGGAGACAATGAAATCTAGAGGGGATTAATTCATGTTGTCTTTTAAGGAGACCTGAAATATGAAGACAGAGATTCCCATGGTGGTTGGTCTAAACTTTCAACTTTGAGTAACTATGGACTATCTTACTGTGGGAATTCCAGGTTTGTTCTATGGAAGGAAGAACTTTCATTATTTTTAAATATTTTTTTTTTTTTTTTTTTTTTTTTTTTTTTTTTGAGACGGAGTCTCGCTCTGTCGCCCAGGCTGGAGTGCAGTGGCGCAATCTCGGCTCACTGCAAGCTCCGCCTCCCGGGTTCACGCCATTCTCCGGCCTCAGCCTCCCGAGTAGCTGGGACTACAGGCGCCCGCCCCTGCGCCCGGCTAATTTTTTCTATTTTTAGTAGAGACGGGGTTTCACCGTGTTAGCCAGGATGGTCTCGATCTCCTGACCTTGTGATCCGCCCGCCTCGGCCTCCCAAAGTGCTGGGATTACAGGCTTGAGCCACCGCGCCCGGCCTCATTATTTTTAAATATTTTTAAATAATTGTAAATAAATGTAAATCATTAGATGACATTGTTTATAAGTCATTGCAAAATAATTTTAGTTTATTGATAGAGCTATAATGACTAACATATTTGTACCTGGTGAGTGCCAGTGATGTAAATAATGTCTATTTCATCCAGATACCTTTGGGTTCCTTTGTATTTTTACGGTGTAACCACCCACTCTCAACTATTCTGTCTTCCCAGTTCATTATACTGTCTGTGTGCTTTGGTTTCTAGCAGCTAGTCTCTGCCTCTCTCTGCAGAGGGCCAACTGTGGATGCTGTTGGCCATGCAGACAGCTCAGAGGACCTGGGAGTTCCTGCTCCTTCCCTCCTCAAAGTCAGATGCCATTTCTTTAACACTCATTATATGGCCATCATGACCTGCTTCCTGCCTGTCCTGTGAAAAACCTGCATCACTCTCCCCCATAATCCTTTCATTCCAGAATGCTCTCTCATAGCCCCTTTGTTTCTTCTGCTATAAACAGTCTTTCTCTTCTTTTACACCTCAGTCAGTTAACTCTGACTGGTCCTTATGATCTCAGCTGAAAATTAATTTTCTTCTTCATCCCCTAAATTTGGGGTTAGGAGTACATCTGATGCAATCCCAGAATGCTTTGTACTTCTATGACAAGCTTATATATTTACTAATGTACTATTTGTACATGTTTAATTTATTTTCCTACCAAGTGGCCTGTGAACTTTGGAGACCAGGGATAGACGTTTTGGCTTCACTGTGGTAACCTGAGGGTGTACAAGTGCCTGGCATATACAAAACACATAATAAATATGTATTCACTAGATGAGTAATTAGATGAATTGATTTGCCTAATTAATGTATGGCTTATAAATATAAATAACTTGACATTGTGTCTTATTTTCTTGACTCACATGCATATTTGCCAGATTCTACACAGTAACCTCATATATGTTATTATGAGGGATATTAATATGTATATGTATGCTGCCTTCTCTAAAAAAGTTCAAAACCACTTTAAGAAGCAACAGTTAAATACATTTAAAAACTAAATATTTAAAGATCACTTTCTGTTGATTTTCTAAGGGGTTAGATGTCAACATGTAACCAAAAATTCATGTTTATTCACAGAGAGTATTTTCTAACTTGGGGCAATCCCTGGCCACAAATGTACAATGTTTTCTCCTGCCCTCTCTCCCAGCTTAAGTGTATTCATTTAGATATTTAAAAATCAGAGTTGGCCTGTAATCTCAGCACTTTGGGAGGCCGAGGTGGGTGGATCACCTGAGGTCGAGAGTTTGAGACCAGCCTGACCAACATGGAGAAACCTCGTCTCTACTAAAAATACAAAAAATTAGCCAGGCATGGTGGCACATGCCTGTAATCCCAGCTACTTAGGAGGCTGAAGCAGGAGAATTGCTTGAACCCTGGAGGTGGAGATTGCGAGCCGAGATGGCGCCATTGCACTCCAGCCTGGGCAACAAGAGCAAAACTCCGTCTAAAAAAAAAAAAAAAAAAAGTTAGAGTTGGTTGGGATCTTCTGCTATAAATATTCAGTATTATGTGAACATAAAATATCCCTCAGAAAAATTAGAGAGGCCTTTTAAATATTTTCCTAAAAGCAGAATTTGCAAAATGGTAGAACCTTAGGAGGAATCTCTTTTGAAAGCAGAGCCCAAGGAAGATTTTGTTTTTTGTTGTTGTTGTTGTTTTGTTTTGTTTTTCCGATTTCTTTACAGCAGTGAAGCTCAGGAAAATTAAATCAGAAGGGAGAGAAAGCCAATATAAGGATGTGTTCTCAGCCTTTGTCCACCACTGTGGTTGTTTGTACATGATCCATGTATGTGAGCTTTGAGATCATTCCACCAACGACACAAAAAGGAGAGTGTTTATTGACTAGCTTAGGTACCGCAATGGCCAATGTGTGCTCCACTTGCATTTCCAACTACACAGACTCTGACACTGGGTGACTGCTTAAGTGTAGCTTGCTGAGGGTTCAGAAAAGCCCTGGATGAAAAAGTGAAATCTACTCAGTGTTGCTGAACAGAAGTACATCAGGTTCCCCTCAGAGGGGTTGATTTCCTCAGCAACATCCAGAATATTGTAGGGTGTAGATGATGTAAGTTGAAAAGCAAGAGCTATCCAATACACTTAGCCAGGTGGTGGGGGAATGAACACCTCTGGCAGATGTATTTTGTTTGGTTGTTGCAGGATTTTTTTTTCCAGTTAATTGTCAATATTTAAAAATCAGTAGAATTCATATAATAACCCAAATGTTGTGCTTCACCTCCAAAAATGAGACGAGTCTCTCATAGATGTGTTTTGTTTAGCCATCATGAAATCCAATTGTTTTGCCAATTAAGTTTTAATCTCTAAAATGAAGGTGATGTCACATAGCTATCTGGATTATAGATCACTGCAAAACTCAAACTCCTGGGCTCTAGTGGTCCTTCCACCTCAGCCTCCCAAGTAGCTGATTTGCTTCACTTCCTAAAATGAATCTTCTAGCCTTGATGGATTCACATTACCTCAAGGCTGGAAGGAAGTTACATGTGTGGTGTTCATGCCCTTTTTAGATGGGGACATAGTCAACAGTCTCTCATTCACTCATGTTGCTCCCTCTTTCTATTTGCATACTTGTCTGTCCACCGCAGATATTTGCATGTGAGACCATAATTCTAAAGACCGGGACCCCTTCCCAAGGTAGATGGTTAATGTGTTTGCGTAATTGGAAACATCATTTGCCCATCTCTATTCTGCTCTGTGCCCTGAGCAGCTGATGTGCACAGATGGCATCTCTTGGGCACCTTTTCCACTGTGGCTTCAGGTTGTTCTCACCAATGGGAGCCATTGGCAAGAAATCAGAGGGCAGGAGGAAAAACAAGTTGGGGAATATTTTCTCCACTCTCTCCCAGTTTCAGCATCACAGCTATGAAAGTGGCTGCATCCCTCTGTAATAACAGCTCCCCTGAACTATTACTGGTCTCTAGCAGCTTAATATTCTCCCCTTTCCCTTTTAGGCTGTTACTAAACTTTGGATAACTCCACAGTATTCTTTGGGTTTTCAGAAACCTGATCTCACTACTCTATGCTGTCCCTTCATTAAAATAACTTCAGCGAATTCACCTGATCGAGATTCTGTTTATTGGCAGGGTCCTGACTAATATTAATAATAATAGAGCCACCCTTCTCTCAGCAGTCATTTGTCAAACCCTCTTTTCACTTTAGGGAAAGAAAAAAATCATTCTATTCTGAGCTGCTTTTACCTTCACTGCTGATCATGATCCAGTCCTGTTTTCCCACTTAGCTGACCACGTGCACTACTGAGGCCTAATCTGCTGCCTTGCTTTGGTTTACACTGTCTGCTTCAACCTGACAGCAGATTGATTGACTACTGGGCCAAGAGACTCCTTGCTGGGCTCTCAGGTTACCCACTGTACTTGCCAAGGCTTCAAGTGACCATAATGAGTTTCCCATGCACCAGCTGTAGCCCAACCTGTCTTGCTTGCAATAAGCAAGGGCAGTCAAGTCTCTTATCTTTCTTCCCTCCTCCAGATCAGTGTTTGTGACTTTAGATTATTTACTTTCTTGATAACAATCTGTGTAGAAAAGCCTGTGGAGACCAACTTTTGATCCTGGTATGGCAAGGCAAAGATTCCTCCAGAAGAGAGGGCACTAGAGGCTTTACGAAAGTTGTGACTCTAACCTTTGCACAGCTTGAAATGATGAGTAAGCTTTGGATCACTCCTTGCTTCATCTTGCAAAATACCGAAATGTCTAACTCTCCAGGCATGTGCAGACTCCTGACGATCTTCTGTCTCCACTGTAGCTCTAAGCAAGTTCTAAGCGAGCTCTATCAGCACAATTTCAGATTCAATATTTCAACAGCTGTCCGAGCTCCTGCTCTTACCACCGCATCAAAATATTAGAATGAGACAGACTTGGGTTTGAACACCTATTTTGCCAATATGAACAAGTTACTTAACTTCTCTCAATGTATTTTTTTATCTTTAAAACTGGGATAATAATTCCATTCAGGAAGATGGAAGTAGATAAGTTATGTTAATTACTATCCTAGTGTCTATTATGTAATAAACATTTAACAAATGTTAGTTTCTGTCATGAAATGAAGTCCGAATAATTCATCCCTATTATCAAATGCCTGCAAAGCATTAGCCAACTTTGTTAAATTCTCAATCACAGCATAGAATCATGTGGTTAAGAGTATAAACTGTGGGCCGGGAGCGGTGGCTCACGCCTGTAATCCCAGCACTTTGGGAGGCCAACATTGGTGGATCACAAGGTCAGGAGATCGAGACCATCCTGGCTAACACAGTGAAACCCCATCTCTACTAAAAGTACAAAAAAAAAAAAAAATTAGCCAGGCTTGGTGGCAGGCACCTGTAGTCCCAGCTACTCGGGAGGCTGAGGCAGGAGAATGGCGTGAACCCGGGAGGTAGAGCTTGCAGTGAGCCGAGATCGCGCCACTGCACTCCAGCCTGGGCGACAGAGCGAGACTCCATCTCAAAAAAAAAAAAAAAAAAAAGAGTATAATCGGTAAAAATCAGAAAAGTCTGGGCTGAATTCTGGCTATATACCTTCCCAACTGTATGATGCTATAAAAGTCACCTGATCTTTCTGCATCTGAATGTATTAATTCTGGATTTCTATTGCCTGGGTTCACATTCTAGCTTTATCCCCTTACTACCCATGCAAACTTAGACAATGTACTTTACTTCTCTGTGCTTCTGCTTCCCCATCTGAATTTAGATTTTGACTGGAGATCATCTACCTTATTGGGTCATTGAGATAATTAAATGACTTAATTCTTATCAAGTGCTTAAAACAATGTCTGTTCAACATAAGTTAACAAATACTCATATCTTTATATGTAAGACTGGTATGATATTTACTCACAAAATTATTGTAAACATTAAATGAAATAATAAATTGTGCCGGACCAGAGGAAAGTGCCAACATCTGGCCATATGGCATTTTCTTAAGTAACACAATAAGCTGTTAACATAATGGCTGACACATATTTAGTGCTCAATAAATGTTACCTGTCACCATTTTAATATCATGTTAAGGTAAAAATTCACAACTCGCACCGACGTCTCTGCATGTAATTGATATCATTAACACCCTATACTTTCTCCTCAATAAGCCACCCTAATGCAGCCCAGCCTCAGATCTTGCTTTTGTAGGCCGAGAATACTGGGTCTATTTGGTCTAATCTTCTGTAGACAGAAGAGATATGAGCTTTCTTTCACTCCCAATACATGTTTTGAATCCAAGTTCCAACTCTAAAGAGAGTATCCTTTAATAGAGCTTTACAGGGGACCTGGCCAACTTGTTGTCTAAAAGACGTAGTGTTGTTCTCCTCCACCCCTCAAGGCTCTGTGAGGCTGTGTGTGCTGGCAATTTGTGTCCAGAAATTCCTTCTGGTTTGGGCCACTTCCAGATTGTTGCAAGCTATAATTCCACGAGTAGCTTCAAAGTTGCAGTTTAAAAACCTCTTCCATCTACTGTCTCTAGTTGGCTCTTGAACAGTCATCCTCTTGAAGTGATGGTTATGTCAATAAAGAAATTATGGCTTTTGGTGTGGAGCAAGAGAGCAGCTGGCAAAATTCTCCGGTCTCTTTCACTGAGCTCAGCTAACTTTCTGCCACTTCCGTCTAACATCAGAGAAACAGGATAGCACACCCTCCAGAAAACAAGGCAGGCTTGCCTTTGCCAGCACCAAGGAGAGAAAGGTGGTGGGAGGGCAGAGGAGTGCTTGGGCAAGAAGCTCCTCTTGTAATAATAATCCATGAGAAAATGACCAAGAAATGTACTAAAGGGCTTCTGCTTAGACATTTTCTTCGAGAGTATTTATATAGATCCACACAAATGGATAAGTTTATAGAACCACTACACTGAAGAAAGCCCTCTATTCAGGCCTCTCTCCCCACTTCTAAACAGGACTGAATGAACATCTCTGCAGACGATTTTTCAAAACTCATTTGAACAAAAGTGGCTACATGAGGTAATGACCAGTTAGGTAAAATGCGCTGGGAGAGAACAAGGGAAAATCCTTGCTATAAAAATATTTTTATTAAATAATTGGAAAAAAGGAATGAAACACCTGCAGTTTATAAATCAAAGTTACCATATGGTATAGAATATTTGCTAATAAATTCTTATAGGCACAACCCTAAAAGTGAAGCCTTTTAAAAGTTTTTGCTATGCTGCAATATCTTTTTATATTAGTTTATTTCATCCTATGACTTTTATTTCAAACTTTAAGTTAATAGATTATTAAATTGTACTTTGAAGCTCATTTCAAACTCATACTAGTGATAAAAACGCACAGCAGAGCAAATTACTGAAGAATAAATGGCAACAATGAATTAACAGTTGGGGAATTAGAATAATCTTTGGGCAGCTTTTATTCCACTTTTTGTTGATGCTCAGTTTTATGTTGATGCTTTGGGGTGATGAAAGCAATAGTTTGTTAATGGTAAAGTGGTTGTAGCAAGTATCTTTTCATTTTCAGACACTATATTGTGTATACTTTTAATTGTCAAATATTCGTTAGCATCAGCATTTTTTTCCAGACCTTCCTTCCTCTTTCGAAAAGAAACAACAGTAACACAAAAAAAAACACATAATAATCACTTCCTAATACTCCATTTACTTTTGACATGTAAAAGAAAAATTTTGTTTTTAAAGACAGATGGTACATCGCTTTCTCTATATTATAAAATTCTTCCTGGACACATATTGCCATGGACTCAAGTATCAAATATTCCAGCCACCATTTACTTTCCAAGTATTTCATGCTGATTAATTCTTACACCTTAAATGCAGGACATTAAAATGTAGAAATGGGTTCATTAAAAATGTATTATATGTACATATCTGAAAGAGTGTTGCAGAACCAAAGCAATACCAATGTCTAAGTTTTCGAAATTTGTATTGAATTGGCTTTAGTGTCTTGGCATATGCTTTTGAATATCCTTAATGATTCTAGCTCTTTGTCCTCTGATGGTAGATTTAACGCTTCCAATTGTCCAAAGGGCTCTGGGAGCCAAGTTCAGTGCAAAAGGAGTATGAACTGGCTTTATTAGAAATAATTGCACTTATAAAATATTAAGTCCACTTTTTCTTTGTTAGTAAATTCACAAGTCATTTATTTTTAAACAACTCATGTAGTGCTACTATTTTAAGTTAAAAGAAAATTTTTATAGAGGTATTTGTAAAGTTTGACATGTAAATCTGACTTGGTGAAAAGCGCAAATTTAAGATCAGTGGAATAAATGCTTCAAATATGCTGGATAGCCAGCAGGATTATAATTTCCTGTAAAAATCCTATTCTAGAGCAAATGTTTATAAAAATCCTGAGGAAAAAACAAAATCTAATGGGTAAATGGTGATTTATATTGAATCAGAAAGGTTATCATTGACATCTCAGCCAAAACTATTTGCTATGTCATAAAATCTCTCTCATTTTTAAAATCATAATTGGATGTCATTTGAAAGAAAGACACATGTCAACCCTGTACTGAGCTACTAATTATGTGTGTATATACATATTTTTATACCATATACATTGTATACATTAATATATAACATTAATATTTGTTAATATACATATATTTTCAATAATGTGTTATTGAATATATTGAAATTATTGAATAAAAATAATATATATTTTTAATAAATTTCAATGCATAATATACTTAACTATTTTAGTTAAAGTAAATCAGAATTCTACTTGTATTATTTGACACAATCTATTATAAAGTTTTTTAAAAAATTAAAATTGAAGTTTGCAAGAATATTATTTGGCCTTTCACATTCTTATTTTGAATAAAATAACTTTTTACTCTAAATCAATAAAAATTATTGTATATAATTTAAGAAATGTTTCTCATTTTTAAATTTCTCTTCCTAATCTTTTGCTATGAAGTAGGTTAAGTAGCAATTAGTGAATTATGTCATTAGAAAACATATATTGTTTTGCATTAAGATAATAGTAATAAAAAGCACTTATTTAATAAACAGATCTTTTTTCATGCAATTCCTCTTAAATTGCTATAGTTATTATCTAACTACTTTAAAAATATGCACAAACCCGAAATTAAAAATTAAAAATTAACTAGAGCTCTGAATGACTATACAGTATTGTATTATTGAAATTACATTTGGAGCCTCTGACTCCAATAAAATTGATTTTAGTAGATGTAAGCAGAATGGTACACTAATTTCAGCGGTGGTAGTTGTCACCATACAATTTTCTGTCTCAAGAAATGATGTAAAGACTTGAATAAATTACCTTCAATCTATACCCAAAAATATTCTGACTATCCTTCACTCCCCTCCTTAAAAAGGAAAAAATAATAGAAAACCTCTATAAATTTTAAACCTCAGAAAGGGAAAGGGCAGAGTGATAAATTATAATGCTTCCTAAAGTACTATGGTCTCCCATTTGCTTTCTTTTTTTTTTTTTTTTTTTTTTTTTTTTACTATACTTTAAGTTCTAGGGTACATGTGGATAACGTGCAGGTTTGTTACATATGTATACTTGTGCCATGTTGGCGTGCTGCACCCATCAACTCGTCAGCACCCATCAACTCGTCATTTACATCAGGTATAACTCCCAATGCAATCCCTCCCCCCTCCCCACTCCCTGTGATAGGCCCTGGTGTGTGATGGTCCCCTTCCCAAGTCCAGGTGATCTCATTGTTCAGTTCCCACCTATGAGTGAGAACATGCGGTGTTTGGTTTTCTGTTCTTGCGATAGTTTGCTGAGAATGATGGTTTCCAGCTGCATCCATGTCCCTACAAAGGACACAAACTCATCCTTTTTTATGGCTGCATAGTATTCCATGGTGTATATGTGCCACATTTTCTTCATCCAGTCTGTCACTGATGGACATTTGGGTTGATTCCAAGTCTTTGCTATTGTGAATAGTGCCGCAATAAACATACGTGTGCATGTGTCTTTATAGCAGCATGATTTATAATCCTTTGGGTATATACCCAGTAATGGGATGGCTGGGTCATATGGTACATCTAGTTCTAGATCCTTGAGGAATCGCCATACTGTTTTCTATAATGGTTGAACTAGTTTACAATCCCACCAACAGTGTAAAAGTGTTCCTATTTCTCCACATCCTCTCCAGCACCTGTTGTTTCCTGACTTTTTAATATTGCCATTCTAACTGGTGTGAGATGGTATCTAATATATTTTAATTTCTTTTTGCAAATTGTGATGACAGAAACATATAAAAGATTTGGATTATTATATTTCTAACCAGGAGAAAAGTTTACATAAATTATAAATGAGCTCAGAAAAGAGAAATATAAATTTCAAAGCAGCAAATGTGTGAATATTCCTTGCTTAAAATCAAATACAGAACCACGGATAATGATCAAAAATTCTTAAACACTATGTCAATGATTTTATCTCAACAGTGAAAATACTCTATGTGTAGAATTCCATGGCAAAACTGAAAGAAAAAATACTAAGTCAGTTATTAGACAAACTGCCTATTGATGAATTTTATAGGCATGGTTCTTAAGGAAAATAAAGTGAAACTGATTCACTTTTGCCATGATGAAGGGGGAGGCTGAGAAATTCACACCATAAAAAGTGGCTACAAAGCTGTATGAAACTGTAAAAAACAATCATTTAAACGTTTGGGAATTATAAAAGGTGCACATAAAAAATCAAGGAGTGTTTATTCATAAAAATGGCTAAACTTTGAATAATAATAGTGAGAGCATGTGGCATTTTTATTGGTGATATTCCTATCCACACCTCATCTTTTTTGGCAAAGGAGTTCAACCAGGAAGAGCCAACCTTGAAAATTAACAGTCTGATTGCTGCTGCTAGTGGGGGCTCACTGATGTAAAGCACTGTCAGTAAAAGTGATGATCTCAGTGACACATGAACATGAGGGGTCAGCAGCTATATTAGCCTGAGATTGAAATCCTGTTTGGGACACACAGCAAGTTGACAGCCAGGGAATTTCCAGGGAGTTCCAGGATGTAAGGTAGCTGTAGCAGGCTTGATAAAATCTCTATGTATCCTGGGTTGGCCCAAGGCTTAGCTCATGCACAACAGAGACTGAAGGAGGCCCAAGCTCCCCATATATCACTGGCTAAGGGAAGATAAAAACACATGCAGAGGATATGTGAAAGGGCCTGGCATAAAGTAAGAACCAAAGCAGACTTGAAAATGGCCTAAAATTTGAGTGTGTTCCCCAGGCCACACAGAGATTTATCAGCAGAGAATGGAAGGGAACCTGGCTAAACATGACTTTTGACAAATGTTTTGCTTAACACCAAGATATTCAGACACAGGAGAAACCCCTGAGGAGCCAGAATTAAAAATAAAAACTGCAACAAAAAGAAAACAAAAACTGCAAGTTCACACTGTAGGGAAAAGAAATTTCACAGATTTAATCCAGGGAAGTTACTAAGCAAGCAAACAAGCAAAACACAATAACAATCCTTAATAAAAATAGCAGAATCCAAAGCTACTAAAACCTATAGTAAAAAATGTCCAATATTCCACAAAATCTTAAGAGACCTGAAAAAAAAGAAAGAAACGTGACATTCAGCAAAACTGAAAACAAAACCAGTCAATAGAAACTACCATTAATTGTCCACAGATACTAGATTTAGTAATGACTGCAAATGAGCTAGTATTTTCAAAGAGCTAAAAACAATGATATTTAAAGATTTAAAGGAAAGTATGACAATAATAACTCAACAAATAAATAATATCCACAAAGAGAAACAAATTATAAAAATGAACCCAATGGGAGTGCTCACAATGTGATTATCAAGGTTAGCATAACTATTGAAAAGCTCAAAGTGTGTGAATTTAGACATTTTCAAGTTCTCCGGATGTTACAACTTGAATTCATTTTAGATACATATATATTTTTTTCTCAATAGGTGTCTAATGCTGTGTATAGCATTTAACAAAAGTTGGTGCTTTCTTTCTGAAAAAATAGGTCCTGGAATTTTCTGATCCCTTTTTTCCTCCTCCACCCAATACAATACTCACTTGCTCAAGAGCAATAAGTAACTCATCCTGGCAAATTTTTGGGGAAAAAAAAAAGACTAATGAAAGCAAATGTAACAAGTTTTCACTCAATCCAAGTAAAAAAGAAAAAATAAAATTAATATGTTATGCATTTTTTCAGGATAAGATTGATACTCCATTGATGGATGTGTATCAGTTTGCTGCTAAAAGAACAAAACCTAATTGAAAATGGTTACTAGAGTCCATCAATTTCACGTGTTGGTGTTACCAGCTGTACTTCCTACCAAGTTTCCAGTTCACTCAATAACCCAGAAACAGAATAAATTCAATTGTTTCTTTTAAGGAATAATATAGCAAAAAGCAATGTGAGATCAAATTAAATACAGTAATATTAAGTGTTGGAAGAGTTCATAATTGGACAAAAATACCTATGGCCTTTGTGATCAGAAAACCGTCAAATAAAAAGTTGCATAAAAGGCTGCTGTGGATTATTGGCTGCATATCCAGATTGTATAAGGAAGACTCTCAACAAAGTGAGTTAGCCACAGCATCTTATAAGATCAATATGATTGAGCTATACAATCATTTTTTTTTTTTTTTTTTTTTTTTCAGGGAACTGATGAACCAAAGGCTTGAAAAGTAGGATGGAGTTAAAGAATTGAAGCCCAGACTAATATATCAAAACTTTGAATTCTTGCACTCAACTGCTCAAAAATCATTAATTGTTCTCCGTTGCTAAATGTGAACAGACAGCCTGGAAAGATCAGTATGGTACTCACATTAGGATAGATTGGAGACGCAGTGTGTTGGAGGCAGAAATAAGATTTCAGAAAAAGATATTTTCAGAACAGAGATTTGGCATCAGAGGAGGCCTGTTGATCACTTCCAGATTCCCCACATCAAATAAAATGTTAAACTTCATTTTTATAAACATGAACCTTCTCAAACTCTGACAAGTTTGCATGCATAATTGAGTAACTTGTGACCCCTGACTCAACTTTAACATTCTTCAGTGACTTTGCAATTTTTTCTCAAGTCTTTCACACTTTATGAAACACGTATTTTCAGAAAATTTTATATATATGTATTTTTATATATATATCCTAACAATGTAATTAAACTTGAAGCTCAGTAATATATATCTTTAAATACTATGCACTATCATAAAAATGTTATACATAGCACCATCTGTTGGCTGAGGTATCTTTAACAGATGAGAAATGTTTTATGTAAATTGGATTAGAATATCATTGAGAAATTTGAAAAGAGAAAGGGAAAATAGTTTTAATTAAGATGAGGAAAGGATGAAGTCTATATGTGGTCACCGATAAGGAATGAAGCCTGGTAATTCAGATTATTTTGGCCTCTGCTAAGAGTAACAGCAACAACTATGACAAATTGATCTTGTAATAATTTATATTAATTCAAGATAATAAAAGTGATTTTTAAAAACCATCCTTCATACATTTTAGGTACACAGATCTCAAGTAAAACAGGTATAGACAGTAAATGCAGTCACCTTAAAGATGCAGTGCAATATGTAAAACAATTTATGAAATAGAGACACTATTTACTATGTAGTTAGAAGATGGAAATAACTAGATAATAAATACTTTACATGTTCCTCTTTGCTTTACTTTAGCCCATCTCTCAATATTCAATAGTGTAAAATGTATAGACATGCTGCATGGGAAATTTTAGTTATACTCACATGCACATCATTGGAAATTCAGTAATGGAATAAAACTCTATTCTTAATATTTATTTCTTAATGGGTGTTCTTCACAAGGACAGTTATCTGGTGATTATAATTTTATTTTTTTTTACTTTTCCCTAGGTTGTGTCTGTTGTTTTTAAGAAATACCAACAACTGAAAATTATCAGAGAAGTTCAAGAATACTATCTTCAATATTAGATTTTCACCCTCTACTATATCAGAAAATCAGTAAATATACATTAGGTGGCATGGCCCAATATTAGGCAATCCCTGTCTCTAAGGACTGCCGACACGTTATAATAAATGAGAAGATTCACATAAAGGGCAACACAGAAAGAAAGGTTATATGATTTTAATGTGTAACAAATATTTGACAATAAATGATAAAGGTGTTCACATGTGAGAGTTCTTTTAGACCTGAAGTAGTAGGTAAGACTTAGTGCTTATGTCTCTTGTCCTTTCCATGCTTATTCATCAGTCACTAAACTCCAGTCCATTATCCTATTGTTATTTTCTAAATAAGGTTTTCATAGTTCTGTGTGTTTGCACAATGCATTCTCACCCATTCTCTCTTTCTAAACTCAGATTCGCTCTTTAATAGTCATCTTAACATGACTTTCAAAGTGCTTTATCATATAGCCTCTGCTCATTTCCCAACTTCATTCTCATCAACGTCTCAATGATATGATATGCTCCATGTATGCTGAACTTACTTATGTTTCTAAAACATGCTAAATTCTCTTTTCTGTATAATTGAAATTACTGTTTCCTCTGTCTACAATGCGTTCTTTTTCCACCACATCTCATCCTGTATCTCATTATTATTTTGTAATTCTAACTCATTCTTCTTCTCTCAGATTAGAAATCATACCGTTTTCAGAAGCTTTCCTGTTTTTCCGGTATGGATGAAGAATTATTCGTAAGTATTCTCCTGTATGTCTGTGTATTAGTACTTATAATAACTATACTGTAAATTCTCAGTTCCTTTCTAGCCTGTAATTTCAATATATATTCTTTAAGACTGAGATCTTACCAGGTAATACAGTGTCTAATATATGGTGTTGACACAATAAATATTTACAAGTAATTTAACATACAAATGAATTATCTCTCTTTTAAAAGCAGAGTTAATTGTTACCCTTTATGTTTCCAGTTTTTTTTTTTTTTTTTTTTTTTTTTTTTTTTTTTTACCTTTTGTCATAAGTTACCATATTTATTTTAGGAAGTAGTTTAATCTTTACGTGCAAGGATAGGGACTCTCTTGGCAATTCCAAACCTTAGCAGAGTGGATAGCAGGATAGGCTTTAAATACATGTTTACTGATATGTTGATGATAATGATACAAAATCAGATTGGTGGAAGATCTTGAAAACTAAGATACTACAGTTTGTCTCTGATTCTGCTACAAATCAATTATAAATGCAACAGATATTTTTCATCAGACAACCAAAATTCAGAACTTTAGTCCTCCAAATAATGTTTTACAGCTATTTCTTTTCTTCATTTTTTCTCTCTGACAGACGTCAGTAAACATGCTTGACATACTTGAAAAAAGTTATTATTTTTAAAGAAAATCTCTTTACTGTGGGATTTGCTGTTATTACTTCTCTTTTTCTATAGTAGTAAATTTGCTGTGGCAGTGAACACAAATATAAATGGCAAGAACTTATTTGAACTGGTTTTATGCATTAGAATAAAAATTTGCAGTTTTATTAGAATATTAAACACCTTTTGTTTTTATTCTAAGATCTTGAATTTGTCTGTATATCCTGGAAAAAGCAGAAAATAATCTTGGGAAGCTGAATTTAGTAGACATGCATACTGAACCCAAGTAATCTCAGGAGGACTGCAAATATGTAGTTATTCAGCATCTGCTAGACACTCTTCTGGATGCTGAGATATAGCGGTGAAAAAAAGCTCAACTGTTTTCATGGTGCTTATGGAGTTTTAAACATTGGGAAAAAAAAAAAAGAAAAAGCAAATACAGAAAAAGAAAGGAAGTTAAGATCAAAATAATTAAATAAGGTAATTTTATATGAGTATAACTTCCATTGAAAAAATTAGAAAATGACAGGTTTAAAGAGAGGTAGAACTTTAAATACACTGGCCAAAAAAAGAGTTGAGATCTGAAAATGATTGAAAGGGCAAATGAGGGAAAAAAAAAAGTGAAAAATGCTTTAAAATAGAAACTAATTAAAAGTGTGTTAAGCAAATTATCAGTTTTCTTTGATACAGTTTACATTTTATTAAAGGTATATTAAATCATGACCCTTGGTTGTTCCACCAGATTGGGCAATTTGGTGAATTAAAAGGAGTTATGTGAGTACAGCATCTCACTACAGATAATAGCTCTTGGTAGAGCCTTGTGTATTTAATAAGTGCTTAGGAGTACCTGTTGACCTGATTTGAGAATTTCTACTGGGATACATTGCTTTTTCTCTTTTATGACAAGAATAGTTTTAAAATAAAGCACATTGCTTAAAATCAGGACACAAGACCACAGAGACCACTGTGTAAGGCAAGTCCATTTTTAAGCCTAACAACCTTGAGGGTGTCCCTTTGAGCAGGAAGTATTACGTGTATACTGGGAAGAAATAGCTTTATTACTGCATCCATTCTTTAGGAATCACAACTATCCTTTCAACTACATAGTTTGCTTTTGTCTCTTGGGATATGATTTGGATCTTTGAGAAGGAATGCAAGATTGTTGGTCTGGCTTGAAATATTTGCACATGGTAATCTAAATCCCTGAAGAAACTTTCAAGTTTCTGGCCAAGGCTGCTGCTATTGAGAACAATAAATATGTTTTCAGAAACTCAGAGCAATAGAGAATGAAATAATTTACTGGTAACCTTTTCAAAACTTTAGTTTCCTATTGCGAACATAAGTTTGTTTTTTTGTCTCATTTGACTATCAATTTTGAGTTGCTTTGCTAAATTTTTCACTGGGTCAGGGCCAGGTTGCTCGAGGGGTGGGGAAGAAGCACAGAAAATTGACTAGGTGTAGGCTGCTTTTGAGACATGTTTTCTCCTTTGCATTCTGTGTTTAATGTGTTTAAAAGCTTTGGGAAAAGGAGTTGTATTACCTGCTGTGGGACAAATTCCGCCCTCAAAAACAAAACATAATTGATTTATAAGTTAGCAGTAATATATGCAGAGAAAAAGTTATTGATACTTTTATTTATCAATATAATTATTAGGGTGCAGGAAGGGCTAATTGACATAAACATTTAGTTGCACAATTTCACTTTTAAAAGTTAGCCTAGTTCAACTCTTTGTGTATATTAACACAGATAATCATAGAAAACCCAATCATGGAAATTTATTGACAAACATGATCCCCGTTATATGTGGGAATTAAGACCATTTCATTATGTACACTTTATTTCAGGTATTGGCATATCTGTCTTTATTATCATAATCACTGAGGTATGTATGAAAGTAGATGTGTTCCTGGAACTCTTTATATAGCTTTATACACTTTATCTCATTTAATATATACAATAACCCTGTAAAGTGGCTATTTTTTTATGGCTACATATTATGAATGAGAAACAAAAGAGTCTGAGAAAGTTTAAGTAACAGGCCCAAGGTCATACCCAAAATTTCCAAGTTGTGCACAAGGTAATTTCCAGTACCATAAATAGACAATAGGAAGATTCAAATCAAAATGTAGAATTTGGTCTATTTTGTGACTGCTTTGATAATCAGTGATGATCAGATTATCAGTGATCCTTGATAATCTCAATTTTTTTGTGTGTGTGAGAACAAGAAACCAATGTGATGGTCAAATTAAAAACATTTTCTCTAAAAATACTAAGCATTTTGGGAGTCAGTACTAAGTCGAAAGGAGCAGAGAAGTAACCCCAGGAGAGTAAAGAAATCCCACTTGCATTTCTGTTTTCCAGTCTAAGAAGTACTAGGTAGGCTCAGCTAACTCTGTAAGCTTACGATTTCTAGAAGCGAGCAAAGAAATCCTTGGCTTCTTCAAGGTGTCTCTCCTGTATAGCTACTCAAACGTTGCGAGGAGAGTATGAGAGAGTCAATGCAGTCCAGAGAACAATGTTTGGGTTAGGGAGGCTGAACGCCTCCACCTTGACGATTCGTCTTAGGAGCAAATCCCCAAATCTACAATGTAAAAATGGTGGCTTTGATACAGTTACTATCTGAGGTCTTCCCCAGATATATATTTTTAACTATATGCCTTAATTTTTGCCTTCACAACTTTCTTAATGGGCCTCTTCTATTGAAAGCATTGTATTTTAGCCACAGGAACTATTGTTCTATGGAGATCTGAATCCAGTACCTAGTTCACCTGTGACTTCATCATTTAATATAGCAAATCAGTTTGTTATTATGAAAATAAAATTCACGAGTAATTTTTAATGTCAGCTTTGTGTATTATAGCTAGACATCCTTGACACAGATTTATTGCACTTTGTGGCAAAATATGTGAGCCAAAGGAACCTTCAAGACAGCGACGAGAAATATTACAATAATGCAGTGTTTTGTGATGAGATAGGTTAAATCAAATAACACTGGTGTATTGTGAGGAAAAATATACAAACAGTTATAAAGAGAGGTCACGACACGAGTTCATTCACATTTAAACAGGCTAGAGGAAAAGAATCAGGTTATTTCTGAAAGTCGTTGTGAGTGAGATTGATGCTTATAGTTTTAGGAAATCAATACTGTGCTGTGTCTGTAGTACATCTTGATTTGTAATTCATACCGTGGTATGAAATGTTATAAATCTTCAGGAAGAAAAGGGGCTAAGCCTGAGGAGTTCATTCTGCAGAAACTAATGTTAGAGCAAAATGATGACTATCCCAGATTTTACACTTATTTCCTTCTCTTTTACCTATTAAATCTAGCTTTACGGTAAAAAGCCATGATATCTGTCAAAAGATATAATTGAAGGTAAGCCATATTTGTTTTTCAGTTATTGAAAGTCTAATTTTCATGCTAAATGTAACTGAGAAAATGTTATGATATATAAGGCTTAGTTAAAAAATGTCAATAGAGGGGATGTATAATTTTTAAAATTACTTGAAAATATTCAAATCTTACAACCTTGTATTTCAATTTATGACCCAAGTGGTGAGCATACAGTCACCATGAAGAAGAGAAATAAGATCTAGTTTCATTTAATAGATAAAATATGACATGATATTTTAAAGTTTAATGAAAACTACCCTATTTGTTTCTTTGAGTACTTATTACATAATAATTTATTGTAAGTTTTTAGAAGAAAGTGATGGTATCTATGTTTCATACTCCATACTGAATAGAAAAATTTGGACACATCATTAGAGTCACAGTATATACATATAGAATAGCACAGCACAGTATAGTGTAAAATTGAGTAGATCACAAGACCTTCTCAAACACTTTCAGTTAAATCCATCTATATTTAATAGCATAAACACTGTACTACCTTACATTATTGCTTGTAACTACAGAAATATTTTAAAAAATGAAAATTTAGGCTCACTAAATTAATGACTGATTCTGATCAATTTATCTGCAAACCTAACATCAGTCTGCTAAATTCTACTTTTTGGGCCAGATGATAAAACTTTTTCAACACTGAGGCATGTTTTTATTCAGCCTTTCATTTTTCGTTAGCACACTACAACATATTTCCTCATCACAATCATGGTAACATTATGCCCTACAATATTCATTGTTTTAAAATCAAATGAAGCACATCACACTTGATTATATACATATGTTCCAGCTACCTACTCACCCTGCTATCTGCAAGAAATCTTGACCCTTAAAAGATTGCTAGCTCTATTCTGTGGGCAACCAAGATGGTTTTTCAGTAGCGTTCTAGAGACGGTGTTCACAAGAGCCAATTTTTGCACAACTTTTTCACACTCTATGTTAACTGGCACAACACTGGTAGCTTGAAATTGACCGTGGAGGAAATATTTATACTATGGAAATTGGCAAACCCCATGAATCAGGCTTTTTTTCTCTCCTCCCCCGCCCCGCCCTCGGCTCCTGTGATAGCCAAGCACGTTAAGTATACCAGTCTACCACCGGTTTTCCTTTCTTTCTCTCTCTTTCTTCTTCTTCTTCTTTTTTTTTTTTTTTTTTTTTTTTTGAGACGGAGTCTCGCTCTGCCGCCCAGGCTGGAGTGCAGTGGCCGGATCTCAGCTCACTGCAAGCTCCGCCTCCCGGGTTTACGCCATTCTCCTGCCTCAGCCTCCCGAGTAGTTGGGACTACAGGCGCCCGCCACCGCGCCCGGCTAGTTTTTTGTATTTTTTTTAGTAGAGACGGGGTTTCACCGTGTTAGCCAGGATGGTCTCGATCTCCTGACCTCGTGATCCGCCCGTCTCGGCCTCCCAAAGTGCTGGGATTACAGGCTTGAGCCACCGCGCCCGGCCTTTTTTTTTTTTTTTGAGACAGAATCTTGCTCTGTCGCCCAGACTGGAGTGCAGTGGCGCAATCTCGGCTCACTGCAAGCTCCGCCTTCCCGGGTTCACGCCATTCTCCTGCCTCAGCCTCCCGAGTAACTGGGACTAGAGGCGCCCGCCGCCACGCCCGGCTAATTTTGTTTTTGTATTTTTAGTAGAGTCGGGGTTTCACTGTGTTAGCCAGGATGGTCTCGATATCCTGACCTGGTGATCCGTATTGTCTTTTCTATTGCTTCCCATTTTTACTGAAGAAAAAACAACAACAACAAAACATGGTGATGTTTTAACTACTTCTGTTATAAACTCTAAGCCACAAATAATCATGGGATACAGCAGGCCTGCAAAAATGGAGATTTACAGATTTATTTTGGAAACGAGACATCTTTATTTCTTACCATTTGTAGTAACTGTAAGTAAGAGGAAAACATGTTAGTTTTAATACCCAATTCAAGTATATATTTTGATACATTGTATTTTCATACTCAAACTCTGATGAACTTTACAGCCTTTGATAATGGGAAATTTGGAAAACATTCCTTCCTATCTGGGCTTGTAGACTCATTTCATTTGGAGATTGAATTTGTCTTTCTATTATTCCCTCCTTGTTAAATTGAACTTTTGGAGTAGTCTTCAAACAGTGATGGAATGCATAATATGATTATCTTTTAGAATGAAAGTATTAACGAAACAACAAAAACTAGTACTAGGGTTAAATTGTAACAGGTATATTTAGCCATGTATGTTTGTTTACTATACTTGCCTGGCATTTTTTCTCTTCTATTTTATATGTGGGCCTAGAATCTACTTAGCATTTTCTCTTTCATTTTTAATTGAAATACACTTATGAAATAAGTATGGAATTCACATGGGGAGGCTTTCCATTTGTTCCACTATGTATGTCAAAGTACATGTGATTTATACTTTTTTCTTTAAGTCAAACAACATTAGTTTTCTTTGAACATCTGGCGGGCATCTGGGAGATCTACTCCACGCAATATTAATCAGAATATCATTGTGCAGTATGGGTAATGACCGATGTGAATAGAATATATTTTTACGTAGAAAAGTTCACTTTACGGATTTAATACTACTCAGTGTCCTGAAGTGCTTTGGTTTTCAACACAATTTAAGTATACTGCCAAAGTTTTATTTATTTTGTCAATTTACACAATATTTTTCTTCCAAAGTGCTGTATAGTAATCACGACCAGGCAAGACCCAAAAAGCTCTTAGTCTTCCATCTTCAGTCATTTTCACTGAACATTTTCCTAGGAGCTAACTTTATAACCAACAGCTATCTGGTTTAAGATATAATGCAGCTGGCCAGGCAAGGTGGCTCACACCTGTAATCCCAGCACTTTGAGAGGCCAAGGTGAGTGGATCACCTGAGGCCAGGAGTTCAAGACCAGCCTGGCCAACATGCCGAAACCTAGTTTTTGCTAAAAATACAAAAAAATTAGCCGGGCGTGAAAATTGCTTGAACCCGAGAGGCGGAGGTTGCAGTGAGCTGACATGGTGCCATTGTACTCCAGCTTGGGCAACAAGAGTGAAACTCCCATCTCAAAGAAAAAAAAAAATATATATATATATATATAAAATTATATATAATAAATTATATATAAATATATATATTTATATATAATTATATATAAATATATAATAAATAAATATTATATATTATTATATATAAAAATATATATATAAATATATATATACAAATATATATATATATATATATATATATATAGAGCAGCCTTTTTCTTTTTTTTCCCCTTCCATCCTCTTCTGTGTGAAAGGGACACTTTCACTTTGTTTTGTCAATAGTCTGCTCCTCTCTCTGCCTCTCTCTCTCTTTCACTCCCTGTCCATCTCTTTCCTTATTAGGAAACATTTCAACTTCTGATCATGGAAAACATAAAAATTCAATTGTTGATGTCGTGCCGTGTGTTCTTTTTTTTATTTTTTTTAATTTTCATGCAACTTTGCCCTCCTACCCTATGTAAATTGTTTGCTTTCTTTTTGTTCTTCTCTGAGTGTCTCCTATTCTTAGTCCAGTTTAAAAGCCCTTAAAGTCAGGGCTATTTATTGTTGTATGGGGGTCAATCTTACTATCTCAATTTATGAATGAAGAAATAAATAAGAGAAAATAGAGAGACAAATATAAGAAATGTGAATTAAAATGATATAAATCTAAGGGCTTTTAGTATGTTATTTAGTGTTTAAATTATTTTTGAAGGCATTCTTGAAACCCAGATTCTCAAATAACGAATGACTGGCATGTTTAAATTTTTTTAAAAAATTTATTTCCATTGCTTTTTAAAATATTTGTTGAATGTTCCAGTGTTTTTTAATTGTTAATCCTCTGAAGGGAAAGACTCTGTTTAAATCATCATGTAAAGAACATTATGCTAAATAGAAACAAAAGATACATTTTTCTGGTAATTAAAATAATAATCAAATATTAACTGGTTTTGCCATTTTCCTTTTACTTATGGTAGCAAATGGTCAGTATGGTAAGAGGCAAAGTGAGTGAGTTATCTCTGAAGTTCCTTTTATCTTATGTTTCTTTAACAATTATACATAAATATGTCTGTAGCTTTGAAATCTAATTCTGAAGCCAGGATTACAAATGTGAAGGCAGTAGGAGTACCTGCTGAACATATTCTTCCCAACAAATAAAACCAATAGCCCAAAATTACTAGAGATGACTGCTCTCTTTTTATCACATTGGATCTTCTTCAGATACCAGAATCAATCAGAGATTCTTGATTTCCAGATAAATATGATTGTGGTAATCTTGATTTTAAAACATAGCACATACTTTTAATTTCTACAAAGATATAAAATTTGATATTTCTCTCTAGTTCTTATCCCAGTTTCCAAATGAATTTGCCTGTGATGATTATATACTATTAAACTTTGACTGAGGTCTTCCCCAGATATAGCTACATGAGTCACTGTTTAAAACATTTCTTTACAGATGTTTGGAAAGTGCTCTGGGAGTTGGTGTAATAGAGGGTGTTTACTTATATGCTGCCTCAAGTAAATCAGAGACTGTTATTTCACATACCGGAAGCCTAATGAGCCAATGGTGACTGCAAAGTAAAAGCAAACTGGGTGTTATTCATCCCACACATAGCTATTAGGAAGAAGAAAAACCAGCTGTAGATTACGCTAAGTCAAAACAGCAGAACAACCAATTTTACCATTTCCTACCATTGCTTTAACAATTGAGTTTAGCACTTAAGAGGTCACAAAGCAGTTCTGTATCTAACAGCTGTCATGTATTAAAATAATTTAAATAGACATCTCTCTTCTTAGAAGAGAAAATAAGACAGTTTCTGGCAAAAGATTTATTGAGCAGATAACAACTCAGAAAGCAGTCTAAATAGAGGAGAGTGGAGCAAAGGCACAAAGAAGGGGCGACCCTTGATTTCCTCTGTGTTTCCCTGCAACCCCCTAAGCCCCTTAGTAGCTATTTTCTGCTGGCTATGTAGGTCATTATTATGGCTGGGAGTGCATTAGGGATTCACTCTTTTACTCCTATATTCTGAGATGCATTTTTCTTGTACATATACACTTACAAACACAGACATATACTCTTTTCTAATTATACTGTTATCCTGGAAATTTCCACTTTTGTGATGAGGATACTAAAAGCACAGAGTCAAGAAATTTCAAATTTTAGGGGGGTGTTTCTTCTTTCTAGACTCCAATGGCTTGGAACTTCTGTTCTCTTGGGAGAGCAGTGTTTGTGCTGATTGAAGTGACTGAATTTATAAGCAAATTGCTGAGCTGGAGATAGGAGAACAGACATCAACATGAGAGGAGGAAGAGAGAAAAAGCCTTGGTCACAATGAAATAGTAGCATGTAATTTTTAGAACAGCAAGGAAGGGATCAAAAAGTGGAGAAAAATACAAATATTTGAGGAAAATGAAACAATGCCTCTACTTGATTAATCAAAGCTGGATTTAGCTCACACATTTGTGATACACACACTTACGCACACATAGAGGCACACAAACATTCAGGCTCACATTCCCAATGAGGGAATGTCAGTTACTTTTAAATGTTTTTACTTCACTATCAATAACCAAAATTAGTGCTCTGATTGTGTTTTCAATGTCAAAATATTGCGAGATAAAACAGAACTGTTGTGCCAAATTGTGCTTTCTTGTTTCAGGTTCACTAGTCCACTTGTTAATTCCTTACAAGAGCCAAGGATTTGAAACTCAGTTGGCGTGAGTGAAGAGGTGTACCTGTCCTTGATCCTTGTTTTTCCGAGCTTGTGGACAGTCATGATCTTTTCATTTTATGTGATCTCATGGGAGAGAGAACTGCACACCTGCTTGGCTCACACTAAACTACATTTTTAAAAGCCTAAATACATAACAGATGCACCAGAGGATTTATTCTGGGAGAAATTTTCTTATAAATTCAGATAGTTAACACATACCCCACAGTCATAATCTCATCCCTATGCTGTAATTATGGTATAGATTGAGTAAGTTGGCATTGTGTATTCCTTATGGGAATGAATCCAATATATTTTCTACATATTTGTTAGATATACTCAATAAAACATATTGCACATATATTTAAAATACGGGACAGCTTTATACGTGCTATTGGAAATATAACCTAGTTAAATATTTCTAATGACAGTAACAGTGTTGACAGGTGATATTCTGTTTGCAAATCTTTCCAGAACTTATCGGGACCACCAAATCTGTCAGACACTCTTCTTTGTTTTTGTTTTTGTTTTTGTTCTGAGACAGAGTCTCACTCTTTCGCCCAGTCTGGGATGTAGTGGTGTGATCTAGACTCACTGCAACCTCTGCCTCCTGGGTTCAAGCAATTCTCATGCCTCAGCCTCCCACGTTTCTGGGATTACAGGCACACACCAAAACACTCAGTGAATTTTTGTGTTTTTAGTAGAGACGGGGGTTAGCCACGTTGGCCAGGCTGGTCTTGAACTCCTGGCCTCAAGCAATCTGCCTGCCGTGGCCTTCCAAAATGCTGGGATTACAGACATGAACCACTGCACTTAGCCTGTCAGATAGTCTTGAAACCTACTTCCTCCAGGAAACTTTCCTCAATTAATTCGAGTGATGCTGAAGCCCTTGACATAGAAATTCCACAAATCCTCTGTCTTTGTGGTCCCTCTAAATGTGGCTTTACAAAATCAAAATGCTTCATTTACTCCTTCTGATTTTCCAGAAAGTAATTATTCTGTGTCATTGCTCTTGAGACAGTAGATGTTACAATCACAGTGTCTCAAACTTACTCATTAGTGTACTGCCAAATGTTTACCATATTCAAGTTATCAATTGTAATATGTTATAAATTTCACAAAATTGGCTAATTTTTGTATTTAAGTCATTTATTTAAAAGGGACATTTTAATTACTACTCTACATCTGAAATTAGTATTTTTCACAAATGAAAGATAAATATAAAGGTAAAACAATAATAAAAATAAAATAATGTAATTAAATTTCAGCTTGAAACCTTCGCCAGCTGAAGCTAATTTAATGCCTGATTCCCAGTTGTCAGAAAGGACATAAGCAAGTGTTAAATGTTAACGACTTAATAGTAACAGGCGTAGACTTGCCTCTGATGTAAACTGAGAGAATAAAAAAGCAATCTTAATACTTACAAAGAATTCTTAGAAAGAACAAAAATTAAAAAGGAGTAACTTTTTCACCATTTTTTATTTTTTATTTATTTATTTATTTATTTATTTTTTATTTTTTGAGACGGAGTCTCGCTCTGTCGCCCAGGCTGGAGTGCAGTGGCGCGATCTCGGCTCACTGCAAGCTCCGCCTCCCGGGTTCACGCCATTCTCCTGCCTCAGCCTCCCGAGTAGCTGAGACTACAAATGCCCACAACCGCGCCCGGCTAATTTTTTGTATTTTTAGTAGAGACGGGGTTTCACCGTGGTCTCGATCTCCTGACCTTGTGATCCGCCCGCCTCGGCCTCCCAAAGTGCTGGGATTACAGGCGTGAGCCACCGCGCCCGGCCCTCGCCATTTTTTAGTAATGTACTTGTATTACTGACTACAGTCAATGTACTATCGCTGTAGTAAGTCACATATTTGGGGACCTTCTGCCTTGCTGATGTGCAGTATTATGTCATCTGTAAAGTATACAATATGATATAAAATATAGACAGTAACTTTTTTATACAGTAAAAAAAGGTAAAAGGAAGTCCACTTATGTGAAGTTCAAAAACACTCTAATCATGGTAATAGGAGTCAAATTAGTGATTACTTTTGTGGGTTAGTTCATGACAGCAGAAATGCAGGATACTTCTGCAGTGGGGGGTGGTAATATTCTGTATCTCAGTCTGGGTAGTAGTTACATGACTGTGTTTACTTTGCGAAAATACATTCAGCTGTACACAGTGAATGTACACATTTAAGTTGTGTGTTATGCATCAATAAAATATTATTTAATACTATAAGAAGAAGAAGATATACTTGCTTACTTAGGAGGAAATTCACAGAAAGGATGGCTTCATGGTAAGTAGACTCCAGTGGTGTGTTAAAGATGGCTTGCACGGGCTTGTGAGAATTAACAGCTAATCTTCTGGAGTTTTGTAAGCTGGCTGTTAAACACAGTCATTGCCAAAAATCAAATTATATAAAATTATGTTAAAATTAAGGGTCATAAATATAACTCATTATTTTCTAATTAGTATACTATTGTTTATATTCTTGAGGTTATTTACATCTAAGTTCTATGATGAAAATACCATATAATGTTCTACTCCACATCTTTGCCCAACTCTGCTTAGTGACGTCAAGGTTGTTACCTTAAATCAGCCATGCAGGGAGTATTTCCACCACAAAAATTATCAAACAATGTAAATTAGGGCTTCCTTTACATCCATAGAGCCAATTGTTAAGTATTTATAGCACAACACTGCTACATACAGTGTTTCAACAATGACATCAAAAATCAAAGACATCTGCCTGTGCTTTTGAGGTCTTACTCATGAATTCCTTGCCTAGACTATTATCCAAATGAGTTTTCTCTAATATTTTTATAGTTTCAGTTCTTACAGTTAAGTCATTAATGCATCTTGAGTTGGGTTTTGTATATGGTGAGAGATAAGAGTCCAGTTTCATGTTTTTGCGTAAAGAAATTATTCTGGTGTTGGACACACAAAAAGTCCTGACATCACCACTACGCACTACAGTCATGTAACAAAATTACATTTGTACCCCATAAATTTATACAAGTAAAATTTTTTAAATTAAAAATATTTGTAATACGTACAACTAATAAAAAAACTGGTATCAAGAATATGCAAAAATCTCTATAAGTCAATAGAAAAAATGATAGACACCCAAACAGAAAAATAGGCAGAAGGCCCAAACCTTGCAAAAATGTATATATGTGATCAGAAAGTATGAAAATATGTTATACTTCATCAGTCATTAGGAAAATGTAAATTAAAATCATAGTGAGATACAAATATAAATGCATTGGAATGGATAAAATAAATAAACTGAAAAATCTAAATGTTGGTGGCATTGTGGAGCAACTACAACTTTTATACCCAACTGATAAAAGTGTAAATTTGTACAACTCACATGGCAGGACTTTATAAAGCCACCACACATATGAAAACCCATGACCTAGAAATTCCGTTAGATATATACTCAACAAGAATGTTCACATATCCAAATGGACCTAACAGATACATAAAGAAATTTCCAGCCAACATCAGCAGAATACACATTCTTCTCAATTTCATATGGCACATTCTCCAGGATAGATTACATGTTATATCACAAGTCTTAACTATAAGATATTGTACCAACTATCTTCACATATCTGTAACAGAAATAAAACAGAAAAATTTAAAAACATGTAGAAACTAAACAACACACTCTTGAACAACCACTGGATAAATGAAAAAATAAAAAGAATATCCAAAAAAAAACCTTGATTCTAAAATAAAAATACAGCTTACCAAAACTTATGGGGTGCAGCAAAAGCAGTACTAAGAGGGAAGTTTATAGTGTTAAGAACTAGATTAATAAAGAGAAAAAATCTAAATTAAAAAAAAACTAACTTTATAACTTAAAGAACTAGAAAAAGAACACGTTAAACAAGGAAATATTGAAGATTAGAGCAAAAATAAATGAAATAGAGGCTAGAAAAGCAATAGAAAAAATCAATAAAACTAAGTGTAGTTTAAAAAAAATAATATTGACAAACCATTAGATAGGCTGTAAAGAAAACAAATTAATTATTTAAAATCAGAAATAAAAAGATATTACAATTAATGACAGAGAAATGAAAAGAATAATAAGAGAATATCATAAACAACCATACGCCAAAATATTAGGCAAATTTAAAAAATGACAAATCCTAAAAAACATACAACCTATCACTAATAAATCAAGTAGAAACAGAAAGCCTGAATAGACCAAAACAAGCAAGGAGTTGAATCAGTAATCAAAATCCTCCCAACAAAGAAAATTCCAAGACCAGATAGCTTCCCCCCAGAATTCCACCAAATATTCAAAGGATAATTAATATCAACCCTCCTTAAACATTTCCAACAAAATAGATAAAGAGAGAACACTTCCAACTCATTTTATGAGAACAGCACCATGCTGATTCTGAAGCCAGACAGAAACGACACACATAAAAACTGTTGGTAAATATCCTTGATGAATAAAGATGCAAAAATCCTAGCAAACCAAATTCAACAGCACGTCAAAAGAATGAGGCATTATGTTTAAGTGGGATTCATCATTGGGATGCAAGGTTGTTTCAACATGAGAAAATCAATCAATATGATATACCATAGTAACAGAATGAAAGACAAAAACCACATGATTATCTCAAAGATGCACAAAGAGCATTTGACAAAATTCAACATTGTTTAATGAAAAAAAATTCTCAAAAAGTAGACATTTATAAATGAAATTATAAAACATTTACACATTTTTTAAAGATACAAATAAGTGAAAAGACATTTCATGTTCATGAATTGAACACAATTAATATTATCAAAATATCCACATTGATCATTCACAGGTTGCCAAGAACACACAATAGAGGAAAGAATAGTCTCTTCAACAAATGGTGTTGGGACAACTGGATATCCACATGCTGAAATATGAAATTGGACTCTATCTCACACTATATACAAAAATCAACTCAAAATGGACTGAACACTTACATATAAAACTTGAAACTGTAGAATTCCAAAAACAAACAAACAAAAAAATTAGGATAAACTTTCTTGACATTAGTCTTGGTAATCACCATTTGGATATGACACCAAAAGCACAGGTAACAAAAGCAAAACTAGACAAATGGGATTATGTTAAAAATCTTCTGAATAGCAAAGGAAATGATCAACAAAATGAAAAGACAACATACTGAATATTTGCAAAAAGTATTTGCAAATAATATATCTGGTAAGGGACTAATATCCAAATATATAAGAACTCATACAACTTAATACAGATAATACAAATAACCCAACTTAAACATGTGCAAATGACCTACACAGGCTTCTTAAAAGAAGAAATTTAGATGGACAACTGGCATACTGAAAGGTACTTAATATCTCTAATCATCATGGAAATGCAAACCAAATCCATAATGAGATGTCACCTCATAGCTGTTAGAATCACTATTACAAAACAAATGTATCAAGTGTTGGTGAGGATGCAGAGAAAAGGGAACCCTTCATACTGTTGATGAGAATGTAAATTAGTACAGCATTTATGAAAAAAATATGAAGTGTCCTCAAAAAATTATAAATAGAACTACCATATGATTTAGCAATTCCACTTCTGGGTATATCCAATGGAAGTAATGGCACTATCTGAAAGAGTTATCTGCATTTTCATGTTTGTTGTATCATTATTCACAATAGCCAAGATATGGAAACATTCTAAATATCCTCTGATGGATGAATGCAGAAAACAAAACAAAACAAAACAAACAAAGAAAAAAACTGTGTGTGTGTGTGTATGTATATATATATTATTCAGCCTTTAAAACGGGTGGAAATCCTGCCATTTGCAACAGTATAGATGGAGCGGGAGGACATTATGCTAAACAGAAAAGGTAAGACACGGGAGGAAATACTGTACAATCTCACTTAATATGTGGAATCTAAAAGAGTATAGTAATAAAGAAGAAAGTAGAATTATGGTTTCCAGGTTAAGGGGTGGAGAGGAATAGACTGATATTGGCCAAAGGATGTAAAGCTTTAGTTATGCAAGGTGAATAATTTCTGGATATGTAATGCTGTGCATGGTGACAATAGTTAAAAATACTGTATTGTATGCTTGAAATTTATTAAGAGGATACATCTTAAGTCTCACCACACACATACACACATACACATACACACACATAAATGGTAACTATGCAGAGATGATAGGTATGTTAATTAGGTGGAATATGGTGATCATTTTATAATGTATACATATATCAAAACAAAAAGTTGTACACTTTACACATATGCCATTTTATATGTCAATTATATCCTAATAAGCCATTGAAAATGAATAAAAATAAAAATAAACTTAAAAAAATGACCAGCACAAGAGAGAGTTTTCTCAATTCTCTCTTTAAGGATTGAAGAAGACATTCTCACAACTCTACAGCTATTTTATCCTTTTATATTATTTGTCAGAAGTGTCTTCATGCTTATTCTATTAAGGAAATGATATTTTCTTAATTCCAGTTCAAGTAATAGGCCAGAATGGAGTAGTCTTCAACCTTTAAGCTATTTAACAATGCAGGGAGGATAGAATAGATGTTAGAGAATCACTTTCAACACCCAAGCCATTTTGGTGCTTTCCAGTGGATACTGTTAACTTGTGGTCCATACTTAAAGTCACATTTTTACATCTAGAAATTTCTCAGCACAAATCATATCACAGTTTACATCATGATGTAAAGCAGTGATTCTCGATTCCTTCAGAACCAATGATCCCTTCAATGTCTTGAATGAAATCTACAATTCTTTATCCCACCTTCTTATATCAGTTTAAAGTTTCAATATAATTTTCTAATAATTGAAGAAAAATAATTTATAGTAAAATAATGTTTTATTTTTCAAACATATAGGAATAACTACCCTAGTTGACATAATGAAGTAGCCAGATGCTTGACAGCATTTTATGATGAATAAAGTTGTTTTTAGGGGAAGAAAAAGAATAACCAATAGAATATTTTGACTTCTTTCCTTTATAGTTGACATTTTATTATGAGGACTGTATAAGCACATGACTATGTCAGCTACGATTGAAGATTGACACAGATGACTTAAATGGTTATGGCAAGTTAAATACCATGAGTAGCAATGCCTTGAGCAAAGAGATCTTTGAAATGGTGAACAACTTTGGAAAAATTTCCAAACAAAACAAATTATAATCTTCTATTGACTTACCCAGTGTTCTATTTCTGGAAAAATCAACATATATTAAAACTTACACAAATCCTTCTTTTTATATGGAAAGAAGAATTAGATTTGAGGCTTGTGAAATTATTAACAGGTAGCTTTCTTTGATAATCTCTAGTGAAAATTTCAAAAGTCTCATAGCACACAAGTAATTTATGCCTAAAATCATCTCAATATTATTTGAGACACTATCCCTGGACACTACACTAAATGCCAGCAGTGAATCACAAACATTTGGATAATCAAAAATGCCCTCATAGATTTCTAAAAATGTCCCTAGGGCCATTTGCAACAGGGTTATAAAAAACACTCTTAAAATGAAATGAACTTAGATCTTTGAGTTAGAGAGTCTTGGTTTTAATCCCTTATCCTATCCCTCTTGGTTGTGTGGACCTGATAAAATTAATTCAAGGTCTTAATTTACTCTTCTGCAAAACAGAAACAGTGTTCCAGGATTTCTTTTAACGATTAATGAGGTTACTAGGCACTGAATAAATACTCCCAAGTAGTTACTTATTTCTCTTTGCTTCTGTTTTTCTTTCCATATTACTGTACATTATTCTTCCCAGCATCTTTATTTCATAAGAGGTTATCACCAAGAGGGGAAATTAAACATCAAAAATAGACTCTAATCCAGTATAGGAGAAGATATTGGCAACCATGTGGAAAAATATTGAAGGATAAAATTGGTTACACTTGTTTTTCTAAAAAAAGAGATGGTTGTAGCAGTCAATTTGGTAACTCCTATACCTAAATACTAACTCTTTCTTTAGCTCTTAAACTAGTAAAATAAATTAAACACTGTACTTGGAACAAAGACCCAGGCTATGTAAATGGCACCTCTCCACAGGACATAGATAATATCATTAGAGTCAGATTTTTTGAAATAGCAATGTCAAAAAAAAAAAATGGCTTGGATAAGTAACCCCACAAACCCAGCTACTAGAAATACATTAAGGTAGTTTTTAATTTATGTGTACAGTGGGTTAGGAAAGGAGTATTAAGTCAATTTTGTCTTGTTAAAAATTCACAGATTTAAAGGGGTACAAAGCAGAGTATAGCAATGCCAGTTTCTTCTACATAAGTTGATTAGGAAATCTTGATTGATGGCCTAAAAACTACTGGGATTATTCTTTGGAAAAGCTGAAACTATTTCTTCCATGTTCTCAAATGGTAAAAAGGTCTTTTATTTGCTATAGTTGAAGTAAGTCTTCCCCATTGACGGCTGCATACATTTGGAAATTTGAAGAATGTGAGTATAACACACTTTTTCGAAGGTCGCCAAAAAGCCCCACAACACTATTGCACTAAATATTAAAGTATTCACGTGAGAATTTTACAATTGTTTCCTCACTTCCTCCATTACTTTAAAATTAGGCAAGATGCTCTTTTCATAATTAAATTCTTAGATAAAAGATATATTAATCCTAGATTTAATACAATGAAGTCACATTTAAGACTGGGTTATATTTCTAGGGCTAATATCATCGGTACAATAAAAATAACCCTCAAACATTTCTTGATCCTTATGAAGGTGCTATAGTGAATACTGGTGCATTGTTGCTCATTTTTCCCGTGCATTGTAATAAAACCCTGCTTTTTTGATGGAGAGGTAGGTGATCTACTTTTCTGGCAGCTAGGGTTTGTTTTGTGTGAAATATACACATCTTAAAATATTGAAATCATATTTAATATGTAAGAGATATTCATATAATGAAAGAAATTACAAACTGAGGCTCATTGGAAAAACAACAGATTTATGGTTTCTAGAAATAAATTTAAATAAATAAGTATAAAACTCTTTAAAAATAAAGATTATTGAATCCCACAAAAGTATCTTCAATTAAAGGGAAGACGATATTTTCATCCAAATGAAGACTCACTGTCTTAAAGAGATAACTGTTTAAGCTCCAACAAGCATTGGTAGAAATTAAGAAATTGGTTATAAAACTTATGTGAAGGCATAAATGTCCAAAATATCCCTTGTTAAAAACAAGGAAGGAAATACTGATTTCTAGATATCAGCTCTTTTTCTAAAACAAGGTAATTAAACTTGTGCTATATTAAAACAGAAAAAATGACAGATAGATGACATAGAATTCAGAAACACATCCACTTATGTGATAAAATCATGAACTATGGGTAGACATTACAAATAATGATTTTTGACAGTTATTTTCCTTCAGTATTTGATAAACATGTGCTGCATCCTTGTGGCCTGTATGGCTTCAGATGAAAAAATCTGTTATCCAAATTGTCAATCCTTTGTAGGTAATGCGTAGATGTTTTAAAAGAAACAACATTATAGGAGTTTAAATGAATGAGATATATATCAGTTTGAATAGTTCTCAGGAACACACTGTTGACATGAAAAGCAATCCAACAGTGAAAAACTATATGCATTCTAACAGAATTTACATACACGTAATACTTTTGAAACAAACTATATTGAATGTGTGTATGCATATGTCTAAAATTTTTAAAGTGACTCAGAAGTTTCCATATGGAATTTTTTTTATTGTAGAAACCCCTCTGGGCAGAAGAGAAACAATAGGATAGACAAAGGGAGAAAAAGATTGACTTTATTTGTAATGTTCGATTTCTTCTGTAAATCAGATTTGAGGAAAGTCTTATGATTCTTTTATTCTTAGCAGCGCACACAGGTATATATATAATTTTTTAGGTTCATGTTTTTTTCTTGTAAATATCTAAAAAATGGAAGTTTCTACTTGTGCACATTCTCATTTCAAACTGCTCTACTAATGGTAATTGTGATACATAATTAAAATATTAAACTTTATACCACCTATAAAATGTGCTCTAGAGAACCTCATGCAGTTCAACGGATATATTTGGGAAAATTTTTGTGCCAAAGATGTAGGAGCTGGGCTTTGGAATATATTACAGGTTATTCTATTGTCAAAATTTGAACATTCTTGCTGAGAGCAGAGAGGTGTAATTAACCATGGCTCTCTCTGAACTATAATTCTGTCCCCAGGTGTCTAGAAAAGGTATGCTTAGAATTAAAAGGAGAAATCTTACGATAATAAGTAATTTACTCTCTTACTATAAATTACAAAATTGACCTCCAAATCTGCTTTTTCTCCACATAAACTATAGTAGGTAGTATTCTTTAAAAGTTATATTCTGTGAAGCAGTGAATTACAGGGTTTCTAAAACTACTAGCTATCATAATTTTTAAAAACATACAACTCTCTTCACTAATGCAACTGTACTTACCCAAAGTTAAAATATTATATATTTAGGTGTTGAAAAATTTATATAGATGCTTCTTTGCCAACCTACATCATTTACAGACCTTTGTTAATGTGCTGACATTTTGATTTAGGCATACAAAAATTTCCTTTTATTAGATATTTTAAATAAAGTAAAGACAAACTTCTGGAAGAGAAAGTTTTATTTTTGAGGCTTTTGACAGTTGTAAATCTCAGCAACATTTACCTTGTAAATTTCCTGTGCATATGAGGAGATTTCATTTGTCAAGAGTAGAGGCTACAACACCCTCACAGTGAATGTATGATGCTCTGCACACATTGGATCTAGTCTACTTAGTAAAATAATCACGTCTCTTGACCTGTTATATTAACTTAATGTCAGGGACTTTTAAGTTCCCAACTGAGCTTTTGCTTTTTTTTTTTTTTTTTTTTTTTTTATATATATATCAAAAGGATTAGAGAAAGATGTAAAAAGAGGAAGGGAATTGAGAAAACTTGCCTTATGGGGTAACAAACAACTAATGAAAATAAGAAAATATCTTACACTTCTATAGCTCTTAGAAGGAGACACTGTTTTAAGCAATTTACAAAATGTTCCTTTATTTTCACCACCACTCTCTGAGATGTACACATTATTACAGTATTCCCATTTTACAAATGAGAAATTCGAATCACAATGAAGTTTAGAAACTTGACCAAGATCACACGGCTCATATAGTAAACAAAGAAGTTGAGATTTGAACCCAGGCATTTTAACTGCAGAATTTATATTTTTGGTTGCTAACCATATTGCTACTGAAAACTAAACCAAGGCTGTAAAAAGGTGACTATGAAGAAATCCTAAATCAATATCGATTTAATTAAAATGAAATATTTTTATAAACTTTTTTTCTTGCAAAAAAAAAAATGCTGCTTCTACCTCTTATTACCTATCTTAGTAAATGTGACCAATAATAATCTTCTAATACAGGCCAGAGAACATAGACTCATCCTAGATTTCTACTACTTTTATACTTCCAGATGACCAAATCTTACAGGTTTACAATACGAATCATTCAAACAGCTATCATTTACTGAGCATCTGTGGTCATAAACTGTGCAAGTTACTTGATCTCTGATTCTTGGGTATCTCATTTCATGAACACAATTTTAGGTGGGTATTATTATCCCTATCTAAGATTCATCAAGTTGCATTAATTTGTTTAGATTACATTGTTAGTAAGTGACCGAACTGGGGATTGGCCCACACTCTTTCCACTATACCATACTATATTGATTATTAAGTATCTCTGCAGTGTAACCCATCTTTTCCATCCCCAGTGCCATATCCCTCAGTCATCTCATCATCTCATCTCCATTAGTACAAAATGTTTTTTTAGCAGATTTTATTGTTTTTAGTGTCAAAATTCTCATACTCTCATCCATCCATATCCTGTTGACTATTATCTAAAGGGCACATTTGATTATGCCATACCCTTGTGAACAATCACAACTGTTTATTACAAGATAAATACAGTTTCATACATTCATAAGGCACTTCCAAATGCCTCCTTCCTTCACTAGTTTCTTATTTGCCCAGACTATCTTCATCCTTTGCACACAGGCACACACACACACACACACACACACACACACATATACACACACCACGCTCCAGTAAAATTAAACAATGGAAAGGTCTCTGTTTTCTCTTGCTGCTTAAACAGAAGGAAAGGTCTCTGAATGCATATTAGTGTTTCATGTTTATATACACTTATTTATTTAAATTCCCTTTGTTGTGATTGCCGTAGGATTTTTTCTTAATCCAACTACAGACTAAATTCATGTCTTGTTGCTTTATGCATTCTTTCCCACATTCTTCTTACTCTTATCCTAGTCTGAGTTATCTCTCTCTCTGTGTGTTTGCATAATTTTTATAGGACTAGTAATTGTTGATTTTATTTTCTTTATATATCACATACAATGTAAGAATTTTCAGGATATAATTTTAAAGAAGACTAGGAAATCATCAATTTTTTAGATTTTAATGAAAGAACCAGCAGCTACATTTCTGAAAGGGTTTAAGTCAAGTCAGTATGTAGGCAGTGACAAGGGCCATACTCTCACACTTCCAGCTTGGTAGCATGTAGTTAAGTTAATAAATATTTCCGGAGCAGGTCTGCAAATGAACACTGCTATAAAAGAATCTTACATGATTATTTATTTCATTTTGAAAACATGCTCTTTTTATCCAATGAAAATATGCATTAGAATGCTGAGGAGAATGTATTAGAATGCTAAGTGTGGGTAAACAATAATTTTGCCTTGTGTAAAGAAATATGTGGTTTAAAAAAGCAAATCTATTTATGTGCATTAGTCGGAATATCAAGCTCATAAGATTAAATTAATTTGGTGCTCATGTTGATACAGAAATCGTATTTAGTCATTCACTCAACAGATACATACTGAATGTCCCAAATAGAGGAGGAGAGGAAAGGATAGCTCATTTATGGGCAAATTATGAGATGTGACATACAGCGATGCTAGTCCAGATAGGAGAGGAATTGAGTGGTGAAAGTGCACTGTGGGCACTGAGAACAGTGAATAGGAAGCAGTGGAAAGCTGAAGGGCCTTGTGTGCCAATGTCTGAAGATATGATTTTGCCCTGAAAGTATTGTAATCCATTTAAAAATCATAAATTGATTATTGTCTGAGAACTATTACTCTAGCACCATCATGAAGCTCAGATAGGAGAAGACTTATTGAGTAGGGTTATTTTGAAGTAAACTGTTGGTTGAAAATAGGAGGACAAGATGGGAGGATAGTCAAGCAGGCCTGGAGATGAAGCACATAAAAGTCAGTGACATGGGATAAGGAATGACCAGCAATGAACAAGATGAGGGAGTTCTCACAGAACTGGGTTTCTGATGATTGCATTAGTTTCCTTTTGCTGCTGTGACAAATAATTACAAGCTTACTGGCTTAAAATAATATAAATTTGCTATGTTACACTTCTGCAGATTAGACATCTGAAATCAGTTTCATTGAGATAAATCGAAGTGACAGCAAGGGTTTCTTCTACAGGCTCTAAGAATAATCTTTTTTCTTGCTTTTTCCAGTTTCTAGAGATCACCTGCATGCCTTGGCCTGTAGATCCTTCCTCCATCTTCAAAGCTAGCAGCATAGTGCCTTCCAAACTCTTTCCCTCTGAACTCTGCTTCCCGACTTTGCCTCTCTCTTGTAAGAATTCTGTGATTCCACTGGGCCCACCTTTATAATCCAGGATAATCGCTTCAACTCAAGATCCTTAACCTAATCCCTCATGCCATGTAAGATAATGTATTCATAGGTTCCAGAGGTTAGAATGTGACATTTGGTGGGGGAGAATTATTCTGTCTACCACCATGATAAAGGAAAGATTGAGTTGTAGATTAAAATTCACATATTTGTCTCAGAAGTTGGTAATAGTATTTACTGATACAAATAATGAAGGGAAAGAAGGGTGAAGTAAAAGGGAATGAATTTTTGTATGGCATTTTGAATTTGTGCTAACTCAATATGGGATATCATATAGTTGACCAAAAGAAAGGTGGCTATATGTACTAAAAACCTAGCAAAGAGGATTTATCAAGATGTATTGATTTCAGAATTATCAATATTTAAATGAATGGTAGGAATCCCACTTCAGATCATGAAGAAGTAACTGGTTCTGAACTTGCTCTCTTTCTGTCAGCTATAAAACTTGACAAATACATTAGGTGTTGGTTTTCAGGCAATAAACAACAGCCATTAAAAATTATAATTATTTGGCATTGGAAACCTTAGAAAGATTTATCCACAGACAATGTCACTCTTTGCTTGGGTAATACCTCCTGACCAGAGTGCAAGGAGCTCTAACACAAAGTATGATGATCTTATTGAATGAAGGGGCAGAGATCAGAATTCAGAAACGGGCACCGGAGAGGAGGAAACTAAACAGATACAGTACTCAGATACTTATGGGAGTCTTTTTTCTAAGTCGTTGACTGTAGGCTTGGGCGCACAAGTACAGAATAAGACTGGTAGGTTTACCAGGGAGTAGCTGCTTCACAGTTGAGAGCTGAACAGAGATATTAATAGTGGCGAGAGACATTGGAGCTCCAGTTCAGCCAAAGAGGACAGAATTTTCTGAAAGTTCTGGAGATCCATCTGAAGCAATAAAATGCCCAACTTAGGTGTAAGAAAAATGTCCTATAAAAGAGCCAGCAATTTTTCAGGATATGGTGAGAGAGTAAACATTTTAAGCTTTGTAGGCCATGTGGTCTGTGCTATGTTTACTCAACTCTGCTCTGTAGAACAAAATAGTCATAGATAATACATTAACAAATATGAGACTTTGTTTCATTGAAACCACATTTACAAAATCAAGAGTCAGGCTTGATTTGGCACTATACAGGCTGTAGTTTGCCAGTCCATGTACTGGAATAAGATCTAGTCTTGACCTAATAACCCCCAACATCTAGCAAAAAACAAACAAACAAACAAACAAACCCTGAACTCCCCCTAAAATCCCTGAAACCAAGCCCTGGTAAGATCCCATGAGAGAACCAGAGATTGAATCTGCCAAGTTAGAGAGAAAGGAGTACTCCCTGGGCTTGCCATCATTCTGCCTTAAAAAAACATAAAAACAAGCCTAAATAAGGTGATCAGCTTTTACATGAGCAAACTAAATAAATAAAAATTAACATTCTCTAGAGGACAATAATGGAATGTAGATTCTTCACAATTCTTTCCTCGTATGTTCACCATACAATAAAAAGTACTAGATGATCAAAGAAATAGGAAAATGTGATCCATATCCATGGAAAAATGCAATTAATATAAAATAACCCTGACATCTCCCAGATGTCAGATATAACATAATAAAATATAATAACTGTTTTCTATGATAAAGTACTTAAGGAAGCCTTAATAAGTCTTAATATGTGAACAGACAGAAAACCTCAGCAGAAAAATGAAAATTATGAAAAGAAAACAAATGGAAATTCTAGATTTAAAATCACAATAACTGGACCAGGCACAGCTGTAATCCCAGTGCTTTAGCAGGCCAAGGTGGGAGAATCACATGAGCCCAGGAGTTTGAATCTGGCCTGAGCAACATAGTGAGACTCTGTCTCTACAAAAATAAAAATAAAAAAAAAGTTAGCCAGGCATGGTGGCCTACACCTGTAGTTCCAGCTATAGAAGAGACTGAGGTGGGAGGATAGCCTGAGCCCAGGAGTTTGGAGCTCCAGTGAGCCATGATTAACATCACTGCACTCCAGGTTAGGTGACAGAGCAAGACACCGTCTCTAAAATAAGTAAATAAATAAATAAATAATCACTGAAAAAGCACTTACCAGCTTATTGGGAATGGCAGAAAAGAGGCTCAGTATATTTGACAGATCATCAAAAATATCCAAAACGAAGGAATAAGAATAAAAACTGAAGAAAAAGAAATCAAGTTACAGAGCTGTATGGCACAATATCAAGCAATCTAGTATTCATGTAAATTTATACCCCAAAAGAGAAAAGCATGAGAATATTGTAGAACAAATATCGAAAAAAGAAATGGTTAAAATGTTCCCAGTTTAATGAAATGATTTGAGTTACTTACTTTCTGAGTTACTCTTACTTTCCTGTAAGAGAAATTCAAGCAAGATAAACAGATAGGAAACCGTGTTTGGAAACATTATAGTTGAACTTCTACATACCAAAGAAAAAGGAAAAATCTTTAAAGCATGCAAAGAAAAAAGAAACCCAATGAAACAAAGAAAAAACACTATAAAGAAAGGAACAATGGCATGCATGATGAATGACTTTATGTAAGAAACTGGAAGGCCTGAAGAAAAGGAAACATCTTTGAAGTGATGAAAGAATCAATTGAGAATTCCACACACATCAAAGTTATACTTCAATACCAACAGTAAAATAAAGACATTTTGAGATAGAAGCTGGGAGAAATACTTTCCAATAAATCTACCAGTCAAAGCCAGGCACGGTGGCTCATGCCTGTAATCCCAGCACTTTGGGAGTCCCAGATGGGTGTTATCACCTGAGGCTAGGAGTTTGAGAACAGCCTGGGCAACATGGAGAAATCTTGTCTGTACTAAAAATGCAAAAAATTAACTGAGCATGGTGGTGCACACCTGTTTTTCCAGCTAATTGGGAGGTTAAGATTGGAGAATTGCTTGAACTCAAGAGGTGGAGGTTGTAGTGAGCCAAGATAGCACCACTGCACTCCAGCCTGGGTGACAGAGCAAGACTCTGTCTCAAAATAAAATAAAATTTGCAAGTTAAGAAATGCTAGATGATGTGCTTCAGGATGAAAGATTTGATGTTTGTTGAAAATGTGACTATATGGGAAAGAATGAAGAGCTCTAGAAATTATACATAAATGGGTAAATATAAATAACTTTTTTTCTTTTCATAACTTCCATAAAATACAACTTATTTTAGAGCAACAAATATTTAATATTATAAATATCAAGATATGAAAACAATAGCACAAGGGTTCAGGAAATGGGTTAATGGAATCCTACCATTGTAAGGTTATTGCATTTGTCAAGTTGGAAGTGGGAAGTATAAAATGTAAAGGATACAATCTTGACTCTAAACAAACTTTAATACATTAAAGATGTATAACTTTTAGACTTAGAACAATGCTGTAACTAAGACACACACACATAAGCGTAGGCTTTTACAGGGTCAGGATCATCAAGGTATCACTAGACAACAGAAATCTATTCGCTCCATTATATTATGGGAGCATCATGATATATGCAGTTCATCATTGATGGAAACATTATGTGGCACGTGACAGTGTATATATATATATTTGCTTTAACATTAACAGATTTTAGAGAAGTGTTTGTGTCCCTAGGAAACATTACCTTTGAAGTTATCTTTTCCCATCAGAGAATCAAGAGTAATAATGTGAGATAACATTTTAGGTTTTTAATCCTCTGCTACTCCTGATTTAGCTAGGCACAGTTAAAATATCTTCAGTAGAGCAATGCAATTCAATAGGAAAATATCCCTTTTCTTTATCTCTTCTTGTCTATTACAACACATAGCTGCAGATTTGTGGTAGATTTTCTTCAAGAAACTGTTTTGCTTCTTTGTGATTTATACTAGCAATTGTACTAGAGGACTGGGGCTGCAGATGCTAAATTTCTTGGATGCAGAATTAAGTCAAAGATGAAATGGAAGCCAATATCAATAAATAGCTTAATTTGTCATGTAAGAATGAATTATTTCATGCCAAAAAAATCCTTTCCTAATTTGATATTGCTTTGCCTTTGAAACTTTCATTTCTTGCCATTACTTTTTTTTGGTATATTCCATATTCTCACTATAAATAGCATATATGGTCTTCTAATTCAACAATATTTACATTTATCAGGTCTTTTAGTGCTACTTGTTTGTAACTTTAAATATGATCACCTCAAAAAAATAGGAGACAGAAGAAAGAAAAAGAAATTACTAAATTACACAATACCCTGAATGCTAATTTCAGGGAGTATCCAACAGATTAAAAATGTCAAACTGGTAACATTGTGTTAGTGGGATTTTCTTTAACAATGATATTGACATTTTTTGCTTTAACGATATAACAGATTCTATCTCAGGCACTGGAACTTGTGAAAAGTTAAAAATACAGAATGAGAGGATTAAGAAAAGGAAGACAAACTGGGGAGAGGAAAAATGAAGAATTGCAAGCTGGAAAGAAATAATAGATATGCAGATGCGGTTGATAGAAAGCCTTAAAAATGAATAAAAGATTAACATAAGGCAAAGTAAATGGAGAAATTTCTTTAGATGCTGACTTTTTTTTTACAATTTGGATGGCAATTATGATAGTAATAATACACAAAATAGTAATGCATTTTTTCGTTAAGTTTTTCCTAGATCCAGTATTTAGGAGATCCCCATTTGATGGTATTCAAGTGGATTAAACACATTTGTTCAGCTTCAAGGAAAATAGACTCCTAGTGAAAAAAAGAAAGAGGATTTCCAGTAAATGATTATAACAAGTAGGAGGTAATACAAAGTAAAGATACTTGAACTATTAAAATACATAAAAGTGTGATAGTGAAATGCATTGCTATTTTCTAGTTCCTCACAACTATTTTCTGAGTCGTTACCTCTAAAATATTTTGTGGACCAGGCGCAGTGGCTCACACCTGTAATCCCAGCACTTTGGGAGGCCGAGGTGGTCGGATTCCCTGAGGTCAGGAGTTTGAGACCAGCCTGACCAACATGGAGAAACCTCCTCTCTACTAAATATACAAAAATTAGCCGGGCGTGATGGCGCATGCCTGTAATCCTGGCTACTCGGGAGGCTGAGGCAGGAGAATCGCTTGAACTTGGGAGGCAGAGAATAGCACGCCATTGCACTCCAGCTGGGCAACAAAAGCAAAACTCCGTCTCAAAAAAAAAAATTAAAAAATTAAAAATTAAAAAGTTTCTTTAATTTTTTTTTTTTTAATGAAAGCAGATATATGATCAGTCTTTAAAAACTGCCTATATTGGGAAATGGGAAACTTCTGCATCAGCTTGCTCACAGGACAAGACCAAGTCATGATGGTCTATTGATGTTAGTACATTAAAAATTGCATTGTAGGTTTTTTTTCTTTTTTTAATACAACTTTGGCTCCTATTATTTAAATTGTTTACAAACACGTAACCAGTTTTTCTCTGTTGCATCTCTGCCAAGTTTCCCTCTCTATTTTTCCTTTTTAGACTCAGTTCCCAGTTCCACACTCTACTTTTCCATGTTTACTTCTTCCAGATCTTTTTCTCATTTTCGTGAATCGGCACTAAAATAAAAATAAACGAAATGTATGACATCTTGTCTATAGACTTGTGCATGTGTGCTTGAGCCTGAGTATGTTTATGAAGGGAGGAAGACAGAGAAGGGGACAAGAAAAAGTGGTGTTAAAAAAAGTCATGATATCGCTGCAAGTTCTTACTACGAGTGACAGGGGAGTTACTGACAATGGAACAAGAAAAAGACAAAAAAAGAGAAAAAAAATAATGTTTTTATTTCTTGATGAATAGGAAATTCTCACCTTCAGAACAGGTGACCTGGAGATTTTGGGTCAATATTTATATAAAAAAAGTTTGGAGATACTGGTTTATACATTAGAAGCAGAAGAACAATTATAGTTGTGTAACAAAGATAGAAGGGGACTCTAAGAAAATAAACTGAAATAAACTAGGCAAGTGCTGACTATTGATTTTAAGTAACGATGAGAATAACATGACTGTTATCAGTTGCTGAAGGACAAAGACAGGTGGGTGAACATAGAAGTAGGATCCATACAAAGGAAGAAGGGAGCCTTGGGAAAGTATGCTCTAATATTTATTTCTGTTTTTTAAAAAGGAGGTGCAACAAAGTTGGAAGTTTCACTAAGCGAAGGGTTTTCTCAAAAAAGAAAATGGAAAAAAGTCTTGGGAACGGAGGAGTTGATCGAAAAAGTTTAGTCTACAAGTCCAGGGAGGATTTATAAGCTCTCAATCTGATAGGATTTGAAGATAAAAGGAGTAATTCAGTGAAGAGGTTAGAGCAAATAGTTGATTATTGCTCCACTTTGTGTAATCATGTAGTGGCTTGGCCTTAGGATGACCTTCTAAAGTTTAGAGAATCTCAAGAACAAAATTGTACCAGGGGGAGCTATAATAGTTAGAAGTGAAAATTAGACTTCGATAGTCTAAGGTTCAGCATAAGGGTGAATTCTAGCAATTTTCCATAATCATTATTCATAAAAGACCACTGTCTTAACCGTAGGGCTGTATTTGAGGTTGACAAAGTGGAACATACACAGACCCTAGAAATAAATCAGTGTATAGGTGAGGTGGGTGATATTTCAAAGACATATGATAAAGAAGATTTTTTGTTATTGTTTTTCTTCTTTATTAAGCATTCTCAAAGCCTTCAGAGGGAGTTAGTCATTTAAAGCAGCATCTAACAGTTCAGGCAAAGAGGTCATGAGGAAGCTACTGATCTGAACAAGTGGGTATTAGATTGCTGCGAAGAATTAGATATTCTTTTCAGACTCAGTCAGGTCTGCACCCTACTTTTAGTGGCTTTAGTGACCCTTGCATGTTCCAGTAAGATGACCTTCTATTCCAGATGTGTTATTCTTTCAGAAGATTACACACTTTCCTAAGAGTCTCTGCTTACTTGCTGAGAGTTGATACAGTAGAAAAAAGGAAAGAATGGATTTAGCTAGGAGCTGGAGATGATGGTGCCTCCATTTTAAGACAGAGAAGTAAAGAAGCGCTCAGCACTGAATACCAAAGAACGTATGCCAATGGAGCCCATACGCAATAGCCCTTTAAAAAGAGGACATCAGAGTCACATTTTCTTACTGCACGTGTTACTTGATGATTGTGATAATTTTTTTTTTTTTTGAAAACTGCAGTCATGACTAGACAAGGAAGAGATCATTTATTGAAACTTCCAAAATAGTCTAACCTTCCCCTAAGGCTTTGCTTGTATACATATGTTCAACAACTCTCATGACTTAATAACTGAGCCACGTTAATCTGAGCAATAAGTTTTAGAGGCTACTAAATGTTATTTATTAAATTAACATTGTAATACAACACTTTATCCTACATTGATTTTTCTCATTGTTGCAGAACTACACATTCCCCTTTAGTGTTGAAAAATTCCCAGATTCAGAAAGAAAAAGCTGTAGCCATGTCACCATGATCCCTTGGGGTCAGAGATTAGGCCACATCAATGAGCCTAAGGAAAAAACTGTTGTAAATTAAACATAATAGAGGGAAACAAGATTGCCTCCTCAATTTCAAGTGACAAGAAAATGAGGAGGAATTCCCCAAAACCCAGATTTATGAATTATTCCTACACTTTAGTAAAATAAAGAAATAAACGTTTAAAAATGATATTGATTTAAAGATGGCTATGTTCAAGGTATCTATTAGGATGGTTTGTATGCTTAGATTCTTATAAAGTGAGACTGATAAAATTGTTCCATCAGTTCCATGATATAAAACATGATCTGCTTTATATATATTCCATATATACACACACACACACACATTTATATTTATCTCTCTATATGTATATAAGGCCATGTTATATGTAAATATATGAATATATGTAATATATATTTATAGAGAGAGATGGGGTCTTGCTCTGTCACCCAGGCTGGAGTGCAGTGGCGTGATGATAGCTCACTGCACCCTTGAGCTTTTGGGCTCAAATAATACTCCTGGCTCAGTGTCCAAAGTCGCTGGGACTACAGGCAGATGCCATCATACACGGTTATTTATTTTTATTTTTTGGCAAATATGGGGTCTTAATATGTTGCCCAGGCTCATGTTAAATATTTCTGTATACTCACCTATTAATGCTTCTCCTTTTAATGTTGGATGTATTCATTTGTTAAACTTTGGGTAATCATTTTTATTTTTGAGGTATATATCAAATTTTAAAAGTAAATAAAATGTGCGTATAGAACATACACATGGTGTTCATGAATTCCTTAGATCTTCAAGTGACTTTATTAAGAATCCTAATTTTTACAGATATTTTTTTAAAAAAACTTGTGCAGCATTTAAGGATTCCTAGAGTAAAATCTGAGATGTGCCACGTATGGATGGCTTGAACTTTGATTATTCTTCTTGCTGCTTTTTAACTTGGTAGGTCATGGTAATAATTGAACAGGTCACTATGTATATAGAAAATGTGGATAAGAGTAAGAGAAGAATAAGGAGTGATAGAGAGATAAAGGGATCAATGGAGAGAACGCAGAAGGTGTATATAGTAAAAAAGTATAAAATAAACCAGAAAACAAGCAAAAATGCAAAGTAAAGAATTTTAAATAATCTTTGGCTCAAAATATTGTATCTCCCTAACATGCTACAGAGGAATCAATTTCTAGGCTGCTCTGAAACCAGGATGTGACAGGTGGCTGATCTCCACCCTCTAATAAATCCAGAGCCTCAATTATGCATTGAATTCCTGTCATTCCTTATATTTTTTGTTTACTTTTCACAAGAACTAAAATCAATGGTGTGGTGAGAAGAAATGAGGTGGAGAATAGGGAAGAGAAAATATTATATCGACTAAAGACTATTTCATACAGATTTCCTACTCTCTTAAAAGACCTTGTCCTTCCACCTGAGTCCTTATCTTCTAATGATATTTCTTTTGAGACAGGTGGAACTCACACAGGAAGTAAGAATGTTACTCTAAGCTCATCTCTTTAATTTACTAATTTTTGTATGGTAAGCCCATTTTGAAGAGTACTCTTGGGTTAAAATGTCTTTGAAGTTATACTGCAGGTCCCAAAAACAGGATGTGGTGCTTTTTTGTTTGTCAGTTTGTTTTTGAGAGAGAGAGAGCGAGAGAGAGAGAGAGAGAGATTAACTTAGGCCCTACATGGAATTATTTCTGGTCCTAAGAACAATTATCAAGAGGTTAGGACTCTCTGAAAAGCTGGTTATTGACACAATAAATAAAAGCAGCCCCAAGGTAAACATGTCTATATATTTCATAGTATATAAAGCATACCTGAAGAATACAGATGTGCTTTCTTCTAAGATAGCCCTTGAAACACTGAAATTTATTAGTTCACCTTTACCAGCATACCCTACATATTCTATTTTCCTTAGACAACCAATTAGCAACTCTTTGATGTAAAATTATGGCAGAACAGGCTAAGAATTATTTGTTTCTTGTTTTATTCTAAAGAAATATAGGCATGACTGAAAGGCAGACACCCAAGTCCGTAGAAGTCATCCAAATGTTGTTTAAAAATATATTTGTTATACTTTTAGGTTTGAAAATGAGCCATGGTTCATGTCCCAAAAAAGCAAAGAATTCATGACTAAGACCTCAAAAGCAAATGCAACAAAAACAAAAGGAGACAAATGGGACTTAATTAAACTACAGAATTTCTGCACAGAAAAAAAAAAAAAAAGTACCAACAGAGCAAACAGACAACCTGCAGAATGGAAGAAAATATTTGCAAACTATGCATCTGACAAGGAACTAATATCCAGAATCTATAAAAAGCTGAAACAATTCAACAACAATAACAGCAAAAAATCCCATTAAAAAGTGGGCAAAGGATAAGAACAGACATTTTTGAAATGAAAACATACAAATGGTCAAGAAGTATATGACAAAATGCTCAACATCACTGATCATGAGAGAAACGCAAATTAAATCCACAACGTGATATCTTACACCAGTCAGAATGGCTATTAATAAAACATCAAAAAATAACAGATGTTGGCAAAGACGTAGAGAAAAGGGAACACATATATTCTTGATGAGAATATAAATTAGTACAACCACTATGGAAAACAACATGAAGATTTCTGAACGAACTAAAAATAGAACTACCATTTTATCAAGAGATCCCACTACTGGGTATCTACCCAAAAGGAAAAGAAATCATTATATCAAAAATATACCTGAACTCATTTGTTTATTGTAGCACTATTCACAGTAGCAAAGATATGGAATCAACCTAAGTGTTCATCAATGGATGACTGCATAAAGAAAATACCTTTTATATATACATATAATATATGTATATACCATGGAATACTACTCAGCCATAAAAAAGAATAAAGTCATGTCTTTTGCAGCAACATAGATAGAACTGGAGGCCATTAAGTGAAATTACTCAGAAATAGTAAGTCAAATACCACATGTTCTCGCTTATAAATGAGAGCTAAATAATGTGTGCACATGGACGCAGAGTGGGGAATAATAGACCTTGTAGACTCAGAAGTGTGGGAGATTGGGAGGGAGTAAGAGATGAGAAATTACACTCTAGGTTCAATGTACATTATCTGAGTGATGGTTACACCAAAAGCCCAGATTTTACCACTATACAATGTATCCATGTAACAAAATTCCACTTGTACTCCCAAATTTATGCAAGTTTAAAAAAAAAATTATTTTAGGTATAAGCAAAAAAACCAAAAACACAAAAAATAAATAAACAAAAAAACAAGCGAGCAGGATCCAGTTTTCAGATAAAAAGGCAGTGGGGGCCTTGTGAAAATTCTTACATGTTCTTGATGATATTATGCATTACATTTTTTTACATTCAATTCAAGCACAAGTAATTAAGTGATCGATCTCATGCAGAGTAGAAAGTGATTGCTTTATGTTAGAGAAAAGCCAAGGGGATTTGTGGCACAATCTGGCATAGGATTTTGTATGCTCTGGTCACTGTTTTCTACTTAATATTCTTTTAGAACTGTTAGAGACACAATTAAAATAGATTCTCTCAACTCCCCAGTGTGTGGATAAATTTTACTGCCTTTTAGGCCCAAAATGGAAAGCCTGAATTGTTGAATGAGATTTACATTGATAGATAAGGGTCTCTCTTCAATTTTGGTATTTCTATCATTTCTAGTGATTTCAATAGCACTGAGATACATAAGAACAATAAATCTGATAAGAAAAGTAAAAAAAAAAAAAACATGTCCACTCATTACTTTTTACTTTTTAACTCCTTTCATCTCCTACTACCCAGGCTGAGGCCAGCTATAAGTTGTAGATAATATAATTAGCCTCAGATGGGAAAGTAACTCTGTCTATCTAGAGATGAGAATGTTATGCTGTTCCTTTCTACTTCTCAGTAACAATAGTAATAATAGCATAGTTACAACATCACACAATATGCATGAGTACAATACAATTATGTGTGGCAATATCATTTGCAAATATATGCAATTTTATACTCCATAAGTCATTGTTGTATAAATAAATGAATCTTAAAATTCATAAATGAGTTATTTTCAAGTAGTTTTTCCTTTTTAATCTCTTTAACAAATATTGGGATCTCAAGATGAGACAAGTGATAACACAGCAAATTATATGAGTAACTAATTTTCATGACTTAGTGAATGATAGAGGCAGAACCAAAAGCAGCTCTGCTTTCTTTGCCTGTGCTGGATTCTTTGGCCCATGCCAGTGAAAAACTAATTTGCAGTTTCTAGTTGTTAGAATTGAGTCTTCCCTGAGTCGTACTAAGGCCCTAACCCCTATTGGGGCTGTGGAGGTTATACCATTTTTTCCATCCCTTTAATTTAATAGTACTTTCTTCCTATTTAAGTTCATCATGGGTCCTCTAGAAATCTCCAACCTTTGTGAGGAAAGATTACTGCAGGCTGGAAGACAGGTCCACGATTGCCCAGGATGCAGTCCAAGGAGGTGAGCACATTTCAGTTTCTCTCCCTACATTAGAAGGAAGACATATCTAGGTTAACAATCAGATAAATCTTTACATCCTAATGACCCCAATGAGATTAACTTTCACTTTTATATCTGAGTCGGTGCCAAAAGAATGACAGTCTCCCTTCTCTTTTTGAGAAATTCATTTGTTCGTATTTGCAACTGAGTTTTTTGGGTACCTAGTATGTTATAAGGCCTGTGAGGTGCAATGAGTACAAGGGTAAGCAAATGAGCCATCATAAGTCCCTTACATGTGGATTGTGTGTTTGAGTGGGGAAGACAAATCTGCACACTTGGAGTAGTAGTTACTCCTCAGAGCCAATCACTTATTACCAGAATCACTGTGCTTTAGGCTTTGATCTTTGCTCACATATATCTTCTTGGAGGAAATAGGTTACATCTCTCTATAAAAATCAGTGGTCAGAGTCATTGGTGAGAGGAGAGTTGGCAAGAGAAACAACCGACTTCTGAAGCTACCGTCTAGCTGGGTACTTTCTCAGATTGTAGACTCAATAATAGTTAGATCCCCAATCATTTGCACTGACATGCTGTGTCACAGTTGCAACTGGTCTGGAGCCCGTGTGCTGGACTAAAGCTTTTTCAGTGCCTCATACGGAAAATGAGGAATGGATATTCTGAGACTATCACTGTCCTTACGTGCAATTGGAATTCATGAGGCTCTAGTTTTGAGAAAAGGAGAAATGTTGAAGATGGCATGCCAGCTGGCCTTGATTCATTATATACCCCGGCAACACTGGGCTTTAAGACTCCCCTGAAACTCAGAGCTGTCTCCCTTAGCAGATGTGTGAAACTCCAGCTCTTCCCATGGTAGTTTTGCACTATGACAATCCCTGAACAATGCTGTTGCCACTGTATATGAACACTGAATGAAGAAAGACATTTTCTAGCTGAGTAAACCACAAGCTCAGATTTATTAAAATGCCAAAGAGGTTAGTTATTATGGGAGATTAACAGAGCACTGCTGATCCTATTTTTTTAAGCAAGAAGACTTGATAGCTAAAGTCGTATGCCTCCTGAACTTACATGATTATTGCCCTGCTCCAATCCTTCATTTCAATGCAGGGTTCTTAAAACATCAGACAGCAGTCCTGTATAACTAATAGAAAAGCTAAACTTTACTTCCCCTCATTCTGTGCTTTACCAGTATAAGAATGCTTAGATGTTTTCAAGAATGAATCATGAGTGTTCTGAACTTTGGGAAGGTAACAGGTCAAATTTTAGGGTGTGTACACATTCTCAACAAAATAGAAGTCCTATCACCTTCTTCACAAGGTAAAGAGTAAATTCACCTTCACATCAATGCAAAAATCACTGGAAAATAGTCATTGAATGGAAAATATATTTTGTGTTGGGCTGATAATCTACAACTTGGTGGGAGAAAAGGCTCTTAGTTGTTGCAGTTCCTAAATTTGTAGTATAAATACTTCTATCATGTAAGTTTAACAAATGACTCCCCATATTCCTAAATACTTAAAAATTGGCTCTTGCAAGCTATTATCAACTAGTTTCAGTAGAGCCTTTATAAATGACATATTTCCCACATAGGGAACAAATTGACCTTGATATGACCTAGTTTGCTCTTTTTGATCAATTGAAAATAATTACAAAGAGATTGATTCTCTTTCTCCATTTGGGTGGAAATTATGCAAGAATTGCACCCCTCTGTTCAGGTTGCCAGGCCACTAAAGCATCCCCCAAGGATACACTTATCCTTGACTGGGATATACTGTGCTGAGCTTATGAACTAAAGAGATGTCAAAGTTAGATACACAGAGAACAAGACCAAACTGGGTTGCCAAGAAAAGAACCTGAAGGAGTAATAATGGTATGAAATATAAAATCAAAAGGACATCAAGAATTGTAAAAAATTCCTAGGATGACACAATTCATGCATTCAACACTAATCAGTTTTTGCCCCTAAGGACTGTATATTCTTATGAGGAATAGGGAAAACAATAAAGAAATCAATGAAAACAGAAAGAACAGAGATAGGGAAATAACAATATATTCAATAAAGAAAATTAAACAAGTTAGTAAGACAGTTTGGATTTAGATGAGGAATGCAGAGGAGTGCTTTCTGAAAAAGTCACTTTTTAAACAAAATATTTCAGGTGGCTTTATTAGCTTTCTATTGTTTCTATCACAAAAAAGTACCACCAAATCTTTGGTTGAAAACACCAATTTATTGTTTTACAATTCTGGTGGTCAGAAGTCTAAAATCAGTCTCACTAGGCTAAAATCAAGGATTGGGAGACGTTCATTTATTTCACCTGAAGTTTGAAGTGCAATTGACTATTACATATTGGCCATGTTTGCCCGTGTTGCAGGAAAATTCCCTTTTATTTCAGTAATACATCCTTATATTATTTTAGATTTTTCCTAGATAGAATTGCATAGTCCATGAGTAATATTATATAATTATCATCCATTTCAGTGCTGACAAGTGACAACAAAAGAAATGACTTTTGTTTTGTTTCATTTAATTGGTTGGTACCTGCAGTGCCATGCTGAATAGAAGTCATCATAGGGAACAAACTAGGGCCATTCCCAATCATAGGGGGAAAGAATCCAAGTTGTCACCTTTAAAAATGATGTCTAGTGTAGATTTTAAAACATGCCTTTAAAAAGTAATATTTGAATCAAGCCCTCAGTGATAAGACGGAGCCAGCAAAGCAAAGATTTGAAAGTGGCTATTAGGTAAAAGTAACAAAAAAACCAAGTACTTTGTGGTGGAAAATGCTCAGTAAGTTCAAGAGGCAGCTACTGTGGCTACAGACTGCTGCATGAATGTCGACAAGATTAGTAGAAGATGAGGCTGAAGAAATAAGCAAGGGTACATTATTTAGGGCCTTGCATGCCATATAAAGATTTTGTGTTTCATTCTAATTTTAATAAGAAATCGTTACAGTCTTTAAAGCAATTGGTGATATCTGATCTATACTTTCTAAAAGATCACTTGTTTTCTATAGAGAGTGCAGGTGGCAAAAGAAGTATAGAATGGATGTATATGGGCTAATCTGGAACAATTCAGAGACAGACTCCTATGGTTGTTTATTATACAATCCTGGCATGGATTTGCAATTGAGTAGTGCTTGTCAGGTGCAGAAGAGGCACAAAAACTTTGCTTTAAAAAGAATGGGCAATTCTACATTGAAGTAACATAGAATCACAGCTTTTTGGCTTTTGTTGTTGTTGTTGTTAAGCTTAACTGAATGCAATAACACCAAGTGGCAAGGTTTCCTGCATAGCCAGTTCAATTGAACCTTTAAAGTTAAATGTTTACATGGAAAGGAGCCCATCTCAACCTTTACATTGATGGTTGCTACTGCAAATGATTGGTTTGGTCAGCAAAAGGCTAGCAGAAAAATGAAACTTGTAAACTTTCTGACAAATAATGGCTCATAGTACAAAGAGTCAAGTTTAATGAGTATCTTTTTCCCCTCAAAAAAAATAGATTAAAGAGGAACGACTTATTTTCTATTTAATTGGGTAAAAAGTTGTTCATGTGATGACTTTCATTGTGTATCACATGGGCAAACATTTCATGAATTCACCACTGATTTAGAACTTCATAGACAACAAAAGTATTTCCTTCAGTATGTCTATTTATGGATTCTAAATTGCAGTAATTAACCAAGAAATAAAATACACCATTTTTAATTAACCTGAAGATAAAACCCTTAATAGATTCATTTTTCCATAAAATTTTAAAATGATTCTTTATAATTATTTAATTATAATTACATAGAAATATGGTTTTAGATGCTATTTTGAGGCATACTAATGTGCCTCAAAATGAATTGTTACTTATAATTAAGAGTCACACTTGCACAGTAACTTGCAAATCTTGCCTGTGCTGAATTTTCAACCTTGTCATGATAATGTTAATATAATGGTGATAAAATGCAGTAACTACCTGATGACTTTGAAGTGGTCCTCTTTACAGAGTAATTTCTTATATATGTCTATAAATTAGATATAAGATGATTCTTTTTGCAAGCAAGTTTATTGCATTAAGCTGTTTCAAACCTATTACCAAAGACCAAAGGCATGCTAGTAAAAAAGTAGATAGTAATAAATTTATTTCACCACATTTAAAATTAATATTCAAAATTAGTTATTGGCAATATGTACAAGGGCATACATGAAACACATACGCATATTATATACAATCTATTTTTTGAGTATGAACTGTCCTGCAAGGAATCTTGCATGCAAACAAGTTTGTTTACATCATTATCTTCTAGGATAATTCTTGCTACAAATAGTAGCCTGAGATTCATAATATGGTAACACTTATACTATTGGCTAGGCAAATAGTATCAGAATTCTGATAGGGTAGAATCAGAAAGGGAGGAAGAAAGAGGGAGAGAAGGAGGAGGAGAAAGTGGAGGAAGAAGAGATCATAAAACCGTAGAAGAACAGGAAGAGGAAGAAGAAAAGAAAGAGGAGGAAGAAGAAGAGGGGAAGAGAGAGAAGAAAGCAGCAGAAGAGGAAACAAGAGCAGTGGGAACTGTTATCCTTAGTCCATTGGGTGAATCCAAAAAGTGGTATTAGCGCTCTCCCTTCTCCAAGATGAAATCAGGATTGAGTGGTAACTTTCCAGCCATCCTTATGATAAGACATCAAAACTTTCTTTAAAATATACCAATTTCCCGTAATGTCTGAAGGCCATTTTTCATATGTAAGCTACAGAAATAATTTTTAGGTCAAACATAATTTGGGGAGGGATTTTATATTATTTAGTATTACATAACACTCTTCTGTTTATGAGAAGCAGAATCTCATTCAGGTTATTTCAACAATAGAAAATGTATTGTACAGATACATCAGGAGCACATGTGTCAGGTCTCAGAGAAACCTAGTGAAATATAAATATCTGGGCCTCCCAGGAAGAACAGGAGCTGCAGGACAACCATGCCTCATGATAGGTTCCCAGGATCCTTGAAAGTTCTACTGCATACATTATTTTATCAACCCCTCAGCAGCAGAATTTCATTGCTTTTCCTCTGCCTCTCTCAGTACCAATCAACTGGTCCTCTTTACTTTCCCATTTAAACCCACTCATCCGTTTCCCCTATCTGATTTTCCACTTAATCACCATCTTCCTTATTTCAGCAGAGATTTGGCATTCTGCCACCATGAAGGCCACGGGCAGACCTATGCATGAATTTTTTTATGGGCTACATGTTACAGTCAGCTGTGGCCAGGAGACTGGCTTAGTAGTAGTAGCAGACCCTCTTCCATGTGGACCATGGGAGTGGCTACAATTTGGATGTTTGGCTTCTCTGGTCACCATATATTTGAGAGATGATTCTGATTACAGCTTTGAAAGTTTCCACCTTTCAGAATCTGAATATATAAGTTTTTTATATAATAAAAGGGGAAGGATAGAATAAAGTAGAAAAAGAATATATAAAGTTGTCACGGCAAGCCTATCACAATGAAAACTGAAACGTCGTAAGTAAGCAAGTCCTGGACTTTCTGAAAAACATCACATTGATTCATTCTTTCACTCATTTAGTTATTCATGTCACACATGCTATTGATCTTCTACTGTATTTCACAATCTCAACAAACGGGTTCACAGACCCCACTTCCAACTTCTCTCTTTGCCTTTAGTGTGGCTTAAGTTGCTTTACGAAATGACATGCAATTAAACTAAATACATGAAATTAAATGGTGATATGTATTTTCAGAGATTACATGACAGAGGCCACATTAGAGAGTGTGCTTAGGAAGGCTATCTCCGCTACTTGTGCTGAGACACAAAGAATGAGAAGGAACCAGCCTAAAGCAATAGCGTTCAATGGCAGCGTTCAATTTTGCAGTGCCCCATGGTGACAAAAATTAATAGAATGCAGTTTTTAACCCCAGCTTTTCACCTAGCTAATTCACTATGTAGAGCAAAATATGGGTCCAGTGGCAAAGGTATGGGAGGCATTTTCTTCACATTAGTCCTTTAGTACTGCAGTGGTATTGTTATAATAAGCCATTCATTGGCTTGCTTGAAATGTTTCTGTAATTTGGGAATAAGAAAAGAAATTGCCACCTGGAAGAGAATATTTTTCAGGAATGATAGGACAGCCCATACCACAAAATTATACTAACAGCAGCTGAACATTGATCCATCTGGAAACTTTAAACAATGCATCTGGCAATTTACAGGTAATAACTTGCCACATTTGACAGAAAAGGTCATAAATATTTCTTATTATTACCAAACAAGACACCTGTGAGCTCCAAGCTAATACTTATAAATCTATGGGCCATATTGGCTGGCTGTCCTGAAGTAAACATAAAGTCAGCTAATCTTACAAATTGGAAAATGCCATAAGCACAGCCAGAAGAAAGACTATTTGTGAATAAAAGTAATCTGATGATGAGATGTAGTTGGATTTCTTCTTAAGTCAGCCATTGATACTACAACCTGTGATATTACAATCACAGATCCCTGTTTTCCTGGAACTCTCCTGGTTTATGCCAATTGCCTTGGTGTATTGAAAGATAAGTTATATTGTCTCCCTAGTCCTAATACAACTGTCCTCCAGAAAATGGATAGAGTGAGAAAGAACGGAAACATAACTTAGATTTCCAACTGTCTTAAAAATAGGAGATAAGAGTTGTTCATTTTATTGAGGATATCACTTCCTTAGTCCCTCCTTCTGCATTACTGGCTCATGCTGAAGGAGAGCTCTATCAAAAAAAAGCAGGCTAGCGTCCTGATATACATATATACACATATGTGTATAGATAAGGACACACATATATATACATATACATACATATATACATATACGCATATATACATACATATATACACATACATATATACACACATATATCTCTATATAATATAGAGCTGTTATATGTTATATATCATATATGTTAGTCTATCATATATACGATAGGCTAACATATATATGATAGGCTAAACTCTATACTCAGCTAAGTGTAACTCCTCTAATGTTCTTTCTGAGAAGTAATGCCGGCTTACTAGCATTTTCTGAATCTCCAATAATACAATTCTTTTTTGAAAAATCAGTAGATATATTGTATACACACCCTAAAAGCACAAAGAAAAAAATTATTTACAAAGAATGTCAACTAAAGACTAATTTTATAAATATCAGGAATAACTATATTAAGCACAGAAATTTATTTATTAATTTTTTTAAATTTATTTTTTATTATTATTATACTTTAAGTTCTAGGGTACATGTGCATAACGTGCAGGTTTGTTACATATGTATACTTGTGCCATGTTGGTGTGCTGCACCCATCAACTCGTCAGCACCCATCAACTCGTCATTTACATCGGGTTAACTCCCAATGCAATCCCTCCCCCCTCCCCCCTCCCCATGATAGGCCCCAGTGTGTGATGTTCCCCTTCCCGCGTCCAAGTGATCTCATTGTTCAGTTCCCACCTATGAGTGAGAACATGCGGTGTTTGGTTTTCTGTTCTTGCGATAGTTTGCTAAGAATGATGGTTTCCAGCTGCATCCATGTCCCTACAAAGGACACAAACTCATCCTTTTTTATGGCTGCATAGTATTCCATGGTGTATATGTAAGCACAGAAATTTAAATTATTCTAACTAAAATGCATTAACTTAATATGATGAATTCTAGTAGATGTGAAAATTATCAAATCATCAGTCATTTGAAACTTGCAACATTTGCAAAGGCTCTTGAAAGAATTCAATGTCACTAACATCTCTTTTTAAGAAAGATAACATTTTATTGCAATAAACAAGTTCTTCATTACAAACTAGCTTTGCCTTTCCTTTTTAAAGTTCTATGTTCCCAAAGTTTTGAGCTTCATTTTCTTTGCATCAGATAACTTATTTGATAAGAGTGGCTAGCATTTTCTACATAATAGAAGTCAAGTCAGGCAGGGGGCGGTGGCTCACACCCGTAATCCCAGCACTTTGGGATGCCAAGGTGGGTGGATCACCTGAAGTCAGGAGTTCAAGACAAGCCTGGCCAACATGGTGAAAGCCCATCTCTACTAAAAATACAAAAAATTAGCTGGGCATAGTGGCAGGCGCCTGTAACCCCAGCTATTCAAGAGGCTGAGGCAGGAGAGTCACTTGAACCTGGGAGGCGGAGGTTGTAGTGAGCTGAGATCATGCCACTGAACTCCAGAATGGGCTACAGAGTGAGGTTCCATCTCAAAAAATAAATAAATAAATAAATAAATAAATAAATAAATAAATAAAATAAAAGTCATTTAAATTTCAGGATATGATTAGCAGAATTAATAGAAGTAAACCAATGGTAGTAAAAGCAGATTAAAACTACTCAAAATAATGCTTTTCCTGAAAAAACGTATACAAATGGTTGTGAATTCAGATTATGGGTTAAATAGTGAGGGGAGTTGGTAAAGTTTAAAAATAATGTATTAGGAAGCTAAACTAAAATGTATATAGTTTATGTAGTGTTCTTTGAAAATTATGTCAAAGTCATGTTATCTATATGTGCATACATCTTAGCTAAAATCCACCCAGGTAGTAAAGAGAGAGAAGAATACTAATGCATTAATTATCCCCTTGCCCCAGTTAGAAATACATGGTAATTAGGATCGCCTACTTCATTAACACCCTAAGACAACCATGTAATATCCGAATTTCACAAGTATAAAAAAGTTCTGTGTTCAGGGGAGCAAAATTGAGCAACATATTAAAATATTCATTATTAAAATTAAAGTGTAGAGTATTTGCAAGGTTTTAAATGGCTATTTTCCAAAAGAGAAACATACATAAAAACTTGCTTTTTGGAATTTAAAACATTATTTTACTTTTAGCTAGTAATTGTATCTGTCTTTACACCTTTTCAAGACCATCCTTATCTCTATATGTATACTTCTATACTGCTTTTATTGATGATATTGCTTTAATTGGTTCTTATTAAAGAACAATTTTTATCCATCCATTAAAGAACATCCATTAAAGAACAATTTTCAGCCTTAGTCTGTAGTGCTACTGCAAGGTCACCTTCAGGAAAGCAAAGTATCTTTGAGGAGAGAGAAGAATCTCTACAACTTCTGATTTGATAGGTCTCTTAAGTCTTGTCTTGATTGATGGCAAGATCAAAGCAATACCTGTTTAATATAGCTAGAAGCATTCATTCCTAGGTGCCAGGGGCCCTTCATTCTCATGTTTCCAGAAAATGCAAGATCTGGAATCACACCAATTAGGAGCACAAATGTCTCAGACATGGCCAGTGTAGACAAGTGTCCCTGGAAGATCTGGTTCATACCAGTTGCCTTGGTGTATTGTAAAGTATGTTTCCTCCCTCTCTTTCTCTCAGAAGCTTCCTTGATGACAAAGAATAGGTACTTGTATGTACCTATGTACCTAATGTGTCTGTCTGATCAGGTACAAATACCTATTCTTTCTCATCAAAGAAGCTTTTGGCTTATATTTAAGGATGGTCAGTATTGCTACCCTTTTCATTTATTTTCCATCTCAATCTTTTTCTTCTTTTAGGGCAAGTAAATGTTCTAATTCCCAGAGAGGTCAGGAGAAGGGATCAATGGTGGGAATGTGCCTAATATTTTTTGATAGCTCAATAAGGAGAATTTTCTATCAGTTTCTTTTAATTCATAATTCTACATTTTCCATGTATTATATAATGTGGAATTCTAAATATCTGCAAATCTCAATATTTAGTGACAACATTCCTGCATTGTGTATCATCTTTTTGTCACTCTTTTGACTTTCTACCCTCTATTTTATTGCCAAGTAATCAGTCCTAAAAGTAGTAGCCTTTTATAATAGAAATGATTCCAGATATTAGATCAGAAATGGTCCCCTCCAGGCATCAGCTAGCATAATTAATCTGAATTTCATGTACCTATCTCTCCAGGAAAGAAGAATAAACTTGCTTCTGAATCTCAGCTGAACCAAACTTCTTTGAATTAAAATATCTGCTTTGATTTTGTATAATGGTTGAGTATTTTATCCTATGTCAGTGGATTAAAAATTTGAAATCATGATAACAAATATAATTGAGAGTAAAAATTTACCTTTGGCATCATTCCTTTCCCTATCATTACTCACTCCACAGTATGATGGTGCCGTATCTCATCTCACACCTCAACTGAACATCTAAGAAGAATCCTTCTGCAGATCCCATCTAAAATTACATTTCCAGGCATTCCACATAACTGGAAGAAAAAAATATGGATGGTATGGAAAGTAGGTAAGTAAGATAGAGTTCAGTTTGAATCTAGTCTGACACCTCTGTAACATTAAACAGGGTGTTTTGGCTCTTTCACTATGCGCTTTCTTATCTAAAAGTAAGAATACTAGCAACTCTCTTTTAAACTCGTTGGAAAAGTTAAATGAGATATAAGTTTAAATCACTTTTGTGTCTGGCACATAGTAGGTACTCAATGTACAATTAACTTTTCTATTCTTTAATCCAACATATCCACCTTGATTAATAAAAATGCATTTATCTTGGTGTACCAATGTGTGAAGTGGGTCTTTAATGCCTTATTTTTTTCATGAAAAATCAGAATTAAAACTCCAAAGCATCACAGAATCTATAATTTATCCATATTTTTACACATTCCTAAACAGAATCTAGTTTTACTTTTTAAATTTTCCATATGTTGGAACGTATGCAATTATAGATTTGAAACATATGTATATACATAAATAAATCATTATTTTCAAATTTTAAAATTATTACTTTCAATATTTCTTCATAGTTCATAGTTGTTGCCTTTACAGTTGCATAACATCCTCTTTTACTGTTATTGGAAACTTACAACTATATCCAGATTTTACCACAATAAATAATATTGCTATGAAAATTTTGTTTTATATAATCTTTTTCAAAAATTCTAAGAAGCGGCCGGGCATGGTGGCTGAAGCCTGTAATCCCAGCACTTTGAGAGGCCGAGGCGGGCGGATCATGAAGTCAGGAGATCGAGACCATCCTGGCTAACACGGTGAAACCCCGTCTCTACTAAAAATACAAAAAATTAGCTGGGCGTGGTGTCGGGCGCCTGTAGTCCCAGCTGCTGGGGAGGCTGAGGCAGGAAAATGGCTTGAACCTGGGAGGCGGAGCTTGCAGTGAGCCGAGATGGCGCCACTGCACTCCAGCCTGGACGACAGAGCAAAACTCCGTTTCAAAAAAAAAAAAAAAAATTCTAAGAAGCAAAATGACTGAACCGATCTGGGTAGTCACTATCTTTTAAGTGGCTCTTGATAGCAGTATGTGAAAGAACCGTGGGTTTTACTCAAAGGAGTCATGTTAAACTTGATGTTCAGTTAACAATGTGTTTCTATAGGACTTAGAGAAAAACCTTACAGCAGCCAGTGCCTTTGACTTCTTGAATCCTTCACCTATATATACAGCTGACTATCTTACTCATGAACTTCCAAGCAAATCACAATATAAATCTGGAATTACTCTACAAATATGGACCTCTATACCCAGTGGAAAATAATTGCCACAACCTTTCCTCTAGGATAATTAATGTTGTTTACATATGCAAGCAACAATATGTATCTTCAAAACACTGAATTCTGAAGAGTTCCATAAACAACAATTTTTCAAATAATGTCTTCATATGCAAATTTACTTATCTATTTTCATGATTTTTCTATTTTGTAGTTTCATTTTGATTACTGTTAACACCTTCACTTTTATCTCAAAAGTATGGCATCTTCCTAATGACAGTTTTTAATTCAGAGTTTCAAATCATTCAGAATACTGAGGGTTCTTTAGTATAAAAATAAATTGCCCATATCATGCGTATTTCATTTCCTTGGTATGAGTTTCTATGTTCAACCCTGTTAGGACATGTTTGACTTCTCTCTCTTGATTTATGTCACTTTCTTTTTTGTTCTCTGCAAAGCCCTCTCGCCTTCCAGCCTTTCCCCCTCATTTGAGAATTCGAAGGTTTGATATAGGTGAATTGGCCTCCCTGAAGACAAGGAGTGTGACACAGATTGCAGAAACTTTCCTCTAAAGTTGTATATCAGATGAAGAGTTGTTAAAAGAAATAGCTGCCTAAAGCATCTCATTTCACGTTACCTGGAGTGGGAGTTTTTGTCAGAAACCATCACACTGATAGGTGAAAACACATTGCCCAGCATATTCACCACGACACATATATGCTACTCCCATGAATAATTGAAATTGTATCCCATAGAGTTAACCTTATTAGCATTCAATTGAGCATATGACAGTAAATTTAGAGAAAAATTTCACTCCGAATATTTAATAATAATATTTAGCACTTTTATGGAATATTATATTTTCAAAATGAGGTATAAAGATTTATAATGAATTAGTGAGCTCCATGGGATGTACCTTGGAGGCATGTCTGGCTCATTCTGCCCATTTTACAGTTGAAGAAACAGAGGACTTGGGAGATTAAGGGATTTGCTCAATCTGTCTCCATATTTTCCTTTTACTGAGTTCTGCTGGCACAAGACATCCACTAATTCTTTTAAGGGGAAGTTAAGATAAAAATGTAATATACAATGTTTTATATTGAAATTCAAATATTCAAATAGCACTGACAATGACTTCTTACTGAATATGGCATATGAAGCAAATAACACTGGCTTCTTAATTCTTCAAAAGTCTTCAAAAATAAAGATGATTGTAAGTAGGTATTGGCAGGAAAGATAACTGTGGAGTCATGGAGTTTTGGAGCGAGTTGCCCTTGCAATTCAGGTCATGAGGCTTCTTAGCTGAGAAGCAATTCTATAAACTGATATGTGGGCATGCTACAATACATATAATTAAGGGATTCCCCTGGGCATCCTTGTCTACAAGCAGATTTCAAAGCATTTTGCACTTTGCCATGAGAAATTCAATGTTGAATATTACAAGGTAGCCAGGCATTCAAGGGAATTAAAAACATTTCTATTTTCTGAAAACTAATAAAATGAGTAAGACAATTTTCAAAATATTTTTAGTTTAACTTCTGATCAAGGAAGAGTCTAATGGCCGTTAAACATATATATCCTTTTTAGTTAACTTTGGTGTGGATTTTTTTTTTTTTTTTTTTTTGCCAAAAAATGAAACGATTGAGACTGTCTTCCATTTTTAAAATCTTATAATACTATAAACAAAGGTATATTTGAATAACTTTGGCAAATGTCAGAGTCAAGAAAAAATGTGTTTTCAGACAATGAATTAAGAATTGTAATAGGATTTTGGAAACAGAATGTATTAGTATTAAAAGAGATCTAGTAAATCTAGGAGATTATGTGTCTAATTTCCTCATTTACAAAAGCACATATTGGGGTATGGAATGACTTATTTATTGTCACAGAACTGATTGGGGCAATGGTCAAATCACAATTCTGATTATTTAACCTTTACTTCTTTACCTTTTTTTAACTGTTTCTTTATCTCTTTGATTCTTGATTGGAATGACAGAAAATTGAGAATTGTCTTTTTTTTTTTCTTTTTTTGAGGAGTCTCACTCTAGTTGCCTGTCTTTTTGAAATTAATTTTTATATTTTAAAACTAGACGTTATGAAGTTAAGATACATTTTACTTAAAATATAAACTCATGGTAGTAGAAGTTGATTGTGTCAACCACCTTCCTTCCACCTCCTATCCTAAAATTGTAGTGATTCTTTATTGACTACAGAAAAAAATCCCTCCCATTTGGTTTGATGATTAAGACATCTCCTTATTTATCCATAAACCTGTATTAATTTACCTTTAATTCCCATTGCCAATCTGTGTTCTTGCCGCATTGAATTATTTATTTGGAGTTTCTTTTTCTAATATTTCTGGTTCCCTGGTTTTTCTCATGTTCTCATTGCAGCAAATTCTATTTGCTTTCTCTTCGCACAGAGTAAATCTGCTCAGCAACAAGGCTAATCTTAAATTTTATACCTTCTGTGAAGTCTTCTCTGCACCCCAGAGCAATAAGTGAGTTCCTCCTTCTCTGAAGTTTCTGAGCTCTCTAGCTGGAGCTTATCCATTTAGTCACATACAACCTGCCGGACTGCAGACTCTGCAGGTTAGAGTTCTAGCTTATTAACCTTTCTACCTCCAAGGGTAATCCCAAAGTCTAATGCTTTTTATTCATCCATTCATTCATTCATTCATTTACTCATTCATTCACCCATTCAACTAGTAACTGCTTTAAAATCCTCTGGATACTAGGCACTGTCTGACTAATGACTAGTTACTCAATAATTATTTTGTTAAATGAACAAGAGTAAGCTAACAAAGGTCAGTTTGAAAGGACCTAGAAGCCAAAGATGTTTACCTGGCAACAGAAATAAAGTAGACTAATTTATTAGAATTAAATGCAGATTAGTGATATTGTTGGATAAATTCCTAATGGATATAGATATCTATATCTATCTACACACACACACAGCACACACACACACACACACACACACACACACACGGCATAGATTCTTTTCTTTCCTATCTTTGACATAACATGACTGACTGAACTAGCTTTTGTGGCTCAGAATTTACTTTGAAAGTTAACATTTATCTGAGTTTTGAAGGATTGGTTTTTATTGCCCTCCATACAGTTACTTTTCTGTAGGTAAAGCAGCTTCCTGTGAACTTAATGAAAAAAATTCACATAAGACAGATAAAAATAGGAACAATTGTTCCTTAAAGGTGGATATCAAACACATGAAAGAAAACTTAAAGACTTCAGAAGAAAGTCTTTTTGCATGACCAAGACAGACAAAAAAATAGCCTCCAAAAATATAAGTAAAAATTACATAGGAAGAGTTAGAAGTCAGAATGTGAATATCTATTATATACATCTATATTGATACCGATATCTATGTAAATCCAACAATTACTTTCAAATATCTTGATGTCTATATGCTAAATACCCATAATATATGCAAATTCATACCATTAAAAATTATAAAATGTATGTGCTAAAATTTTCCAATAAAATTCTTTTCAAAAAAATTTTTTTTGCTATTAAAAGATGACAGCATAGCTAGAATATAATATCTGGTACCTTTCACAGGCTTCCTTAAAGATTAATAAGAATTCTTCATGGTGTACATCTTGTTTGCAAACCAAAGCCCAAAATATGAGTTGTTAGGAAAAAAGATAATCTTTAGCCAATTTATTCTTTTCTGGAGGGAGAAAGAGCCTAGGGAATTGTACATCAGTCATGTAAATTAAAAGGGAATTAAAAATATTATCAGAGTTACACACTTGCTGTCAGCTTAGAAGCAAACAAAGCTCGCTGTTAAATGAGGTGTGCTTGTCCTTACGTCTTTCTCTGAACTGAATCACGTTAATAGAAGTAACAGTTTGGCAGGTAGGAGCTGAACTATTGATTGTTGCTCCACAGTGTTCATTGCAAACTTTGACAATTTGGCCTCATTGCTTCAGTTCACTGGGGAATCGATATTATCTAACCCTTTTACCAAGCTTATATATAAATGTTGTAAATAAGGTCATCATAAATTTTACTATATTTCTATTTTTCTGAAATAGTAAATTTAAATCTCAAAGCCATGTCTGAGAAGGTAAAACTGCTTCTTGAAACTGAGTAAATTTGGTTATATCTTTACATAGGGATTTATTTTTCTTCTGAATATTCATTCTTCCCACAAGAATAATCTTGGCCATTTGTTTCAATGTAGATGAGACCTGCGTACCTCAGTATATGATTTATTTACTTTTTCTTTTCTACTTATTTCCCTATCAATTTCTTAGTCTGCTTTCATATTTACCTACCAGAGTGTGAGATTACTCCAGCACCTCCAAGCCTATTTTTAATGACTGTGAACTCTATCTGCACCTTATAACCACATATTTAAGTGATTCCACATATTCCACATCAGATAAAATTTTCCATTGTCTTTGTACTCTATTTCTTATTTCAAATTCAGGATCATCCACAAATTTGCAAGTCACACTGTTAACATTATCTGATCACATCCTTTTCTTGTCCTTTCATTATTTAAAATACTCATGAATGCGCCATCAGATAAATGCAAATCAAAACCACAATGAGATACCATCTCACACCAATTAGAATGGCAATCATTAAAAAGTCAGGAAACAACAGGTGCTGGAGAGGATGTGGAGAAATAGGAACACTTTTACACTGTTGGTGGGACTGTAAACTAGTTCAACCATCATAGAAAACAGTATGGCGATTCCTCAAGGATCTAGAACTAGAAGTACTATATGACCCAGCTATCCCATTACTGGCTATATGCCCAAAGGATTATAAATCATGCTGCTATAAAGACACATGCACATGTATGTTCATTGCGGCACTATTCACAATAGCAAAGACTTGGAATCAACCCAAATGTCCATCAGTGACAGACTGGATGAAGAAAATGTGGCACTTATACACCATGGAATACTATGCAGTCATAAAAAGGATGAGTTTGTGTGGATGCAGCTGGAAACCATCATTCTTAGCAAACTATCGCAAGAACAGAAAACCAAACACCGCATGTTCTCACTCATAGGTGGGAACTGAACAATGAGATCACTTGGACTCAGGAAGGAGAACATCACACACCGGGGCCTATTATGGGGAGTGGGGAGGGGAGAGGGGGGAAGGATTGCATTGGGAGTTATACCTGATGTAAATGACGAGTTGATGGGTGCTGACCAGTTGATGGGTGCAGCACACCAACATGGTACAAGTATACATATGTGACAAACCTGCACGTTATGCACATGTACCCTAGAACTTAAAGTATAATAATTAAAAAAATAAAAAATAAATAAACTGTAAAGAAAAAATAATACTCATGAATGCAAAGCATGTTGGCTTCTTGGCATAAGAGACTGTTGTCTTGTCTAAATGTATCTCACGAAGAAATAAATCTAAAAAGAAGAATCCTTACTTACCTTTGCCTTACCTTATATTCTGTAAATACATTTTATGTAATGTCGAAACACAGGAGTAATAAGTAATACTAAATTGCCCATTACCAATACAGCTACACGGTTTCAGTTGCCATTTCGGGAACAAGAGAATTATGAAAAGTAAAAGATAATATTAAAAGTTCACCTAAAATTTGAAAGCAAAAGCAATCAAATGAGAAGGATAGTGATAATTTCCACAACCCCCAGACACACATTAACCTGTGTAACAAACTTCCACATGTAGCTCTGAACTTAAAATAAAAGTTAAAAAAGACTAGAGAAATAACTGTTTTTGAAATAAAGTTATTTAGAATCTCATATTAGTCTAATGAAAGATGAAGCTAAAAATACAAATTATTTAGCATTTTGTTTAAATTAGAATATACATATAAAATTATGTCATTCATAAGTGTCAACATCAGCAAATCTTCCACAAAGCTAAAACACTCAGGAAATAATAAGTCAGTTTAAGAAAGAGAACACTAACAGTCCCCAGAAACTTCTACTGTGTTTCCTGCCATCTACTACCTGCACTGTAAGTTTACCATATTCTGACTTCTACTATCATTTGATTACTTCACTAGTTTTGAAATGCATATAAATATTTTTCACCCAGTATCATATTTTTGATTCATCCATATTGTTTCCTATAAATATGGTTTGTTCATTTTTATTGACATACTTTTTTTCAGTGAACAAATATATCAAATTTACCCTCTCCCTCACAAATAGGCATTTTGGCATTTTTAGTTTTTGGCTATTAAAAAATTTTCTGTGAACATTTTTATTTATGTCTTTTGGTTAAATATTTGTGTGCATTTTTTTTTGGTGTGTGTGTACATATATATGTATGTATATGCAATCTCACAATGTCAACAGTTTTTTTTTTTTTTCCTTTAACAATTGACTAATTCTAAAATCTACAGAGGCAAGCAAAAGTCTTGGAATTGTCAAAACAATTTTTTAAAAGAAAAGCACTGTTGGAGGATTTATGCTATCTGATTGAAAGACTTATGGAACTATAGTAATCAAGATTTATTTTATATACATTATGTGGAGAGATATATAATATCTAAGACTGGAACTGCTGAATTACTTAGAATGCATATGTTTAGGTTTTTTATTTTCAGTTGAAAAGGCAATTATTTCTTTGTTCACTTATCTTGACTCCTTAGCCAAAATTATTGCCTTATTTCTAGACTATTCTGCTCCATTAAGATATGTGTATTATGAAAGACATAATATATATAATATGTAATATATATGCTTTATATGTGTGTGTGTGTGTGTGTGTGTGTATATATATATAGTCTTTCCCTGCGTCCATAGCCCAATATTTTGGTTACTGTAGTTCCGTAAGTCTTAAGTTCCATAAGTCAGACAGTATAAATCTTCAAATAGTGTTTTTCTGTTTTAAAATTGTTTTGACAATTCCAAGTCTTTTGTTTGCCTATGTAGATTTTAGAATTAATCAATTGTTAAAGAGAAAAAAAAAACTGTTGAGATTGTAAATGAGATTACATTAATTCTATTAATCAATTTGAAAAAAAAATAACATCTTAAAGTTGTTGAGTCATCCAACTCACAAACATGGCCTATGTCACCATGATTTTAGGTCTTATTTAATTTCTCCCAGTGATTTTTTATTTTGCTTTGTTTTGATTTTTTTCATGGAGCAGGCTTTGTGCATATTTTGTTAAATTCTCCTAAGTATTTTGTGATTTTATTATGTTATTGTACAGATCATTCCATTTCAATTGTTTGTTGACAGTTTTAGAAATACAATTTATTTTTGTATATTAATTTTCTGTCCTATGACCTTGCTCTGCTAACTTTTTAGTACTTTTTTTTTCTAGATTCCTTTGGATTTTCTACAGTCACAATCATATCATCTACTAATGAAGAGTTTTATTACTTCCTATTCTCTATTTTATATGCATTTAATTTATCTTCTTTTTCAACTGCATTGGATATGACCTTCAGGGCAATGTTGAATAAGAGTAGTGAGAGCAGATATCCTTGTCTTGTGCCTGATCTTAGGGGAAATTTATTCAGTTTTCTGAGATTGTGCATGACATTGGCTTTTTTCCATAGCTATTATTGAAAAGTTTTGGTTTTCTGCTTTTTAAAACCTTTTCATTATGAATAGGTGTTGATTTTGTCAAGGTTTATTTTTTATCTACTGAAATTTATTTTTCCTTTTATAAAAATTGTAATAATTTTCAATGTTAAAACAACCTTGCAGCCTAGAGATAAGCCACATTTGGTCACAGTTCATTAATCATTTGAAATATTACTGAATGCTCCTCATTAATATTTTGTTAAGTATTTTTGAATCTGTTTTCACTAAATGTATTAAGCTGTAGTTTCTTATCTTGTAATTTCTTTGTTAGGTAATTTCTTTTTGCTACCAGGGTAATGCTGATTTCATAACACTATTTGGAAAGTGTTCCCTCTTCCAGTATTTTCCACGTTTGTGTAGAGTTGGTATTGTTTCTTTAACTGTTTCTCAGAATTTACCATGAAATCAATTGAGTAAGATAACATCTTTCTAGGGAGATTTTTAATTATGAAATTTACACCTTCTCTCTATATATGTGTATATATAGGAATATATAGGAATATTTAGATTTTCTATTTATTCTTGAGTTAGTTTTGATAATTCTTTTCTCTCAAATTTATTGGTATAAAATTATTTCTAATATTTTCTAGCTGTCCTTTCAGGATCTATACTTATGTCCTCTCAATTATTTTGATATTGGTGACTTGTTTCATGTCTCTTTCTTTCCTGATAAATCTGGTTGAGTTTCGTGCATGTCACTGATTTCAAAACAAGGGCCTTTTGTTTTATTGATTTCCTCTATTGCTTGAGTATTTTATATTTTATGGTTTCTGCTCTGCTCTATTATTTTAGTTATCCTTTGGCTTACGTTAGATTTTATTAGCACTTCTTTTCCTAGGATCTTATTGTGTGTGATTAGGTTCTTGACTTTTCAACTGTTTAAATCTAACATATGCATTAAAAAATACGTAATTTCCTCTAAGTCTTACTTACGTGATATATTACCAATTTTGATAGGTTGGGTTGTTTATGGTTACTGAGTTCCAAAATTTTTTAAATATATACTGTGATTTTTCATAATCTCATATGTTAATGCAAAATATGTTATCTAATATTCAAATAATTGTTTTATTCCCATACTTTTACTATCGATTTTTAATTCTTGTATGGTCAGAGATTGGTATTATTTAGATCCTTTTAAATCTGTTGAAATTTATTTTCATGGTTCACAATATGGTTTATTATAAACAGCACATATTCTGCTGTTTGTACATTTTGAATAAATGTCAATTAAATTCACACCAGTTGATTGTGTTGTTCAGGTCTTCTGTTATACTTTCTGAAAATCTGCTGAATTGTTCACTCACTTAGAGAGAGTGAAATGTTGACATTTCCAACTATAATTATAGATATGTCAAATTTTCTTTACAATTCTGTCACTTTTGTTTTTGTTTGTTTGCTTTTGAGATGGAGTTTCGCTTCTGTTGAGTGCAATGGCATGATCTCTGCTCACTGCAACCTTCGTCTCCCGAGTTCAAGGGATTCTCCTACCTCAGCCCCTGGAGTAGCTGAGATTTCTGGCACCCTCCACCATGTCCGGCTAACTTTTTGTATTTTTAGTAGAGATGGAGTTTCAGCCTGTTGGCCAGGCTGGTCTCGAACTCCTAACCTCAAGTGATTCGCCCGCCCCAGCCTCCCAAAGTGCTGGGATTAAAGGCGAGTGCCACCGTTCCTGGCCTGTTTCATGTAATTTCAATCTATTTTAGTGTTTGTACATCTATTTATGACTATTTTTCATGAAAAACTGACCCTTTAATAATTGTGTAATATCCCTCTTCATCTCACTAAACACTTTTTTTCCTAAAATCTAATTTTTCTTAAATACAGCCACTGTACTAGTTACGGTTAGTGTTTTTATAGTATATCTCTATTACTCTGTTATTTAACCTACTTGTTTTTTTATATTTAAAGTGAATTTCTTATACACAGTATGTAATTGAGTCTTGATTTTTTTATTTTTAATTTTAATTTAATTTAATTTAATTTAATTTTTTTGAGACGGAGTCTCACTCTGTCCCCCAGGCTGGAGTGTAGTGGCTGGATCTCTGCTCACTGCAAGCTCCGCCTCCCAGGTTCACGCCATTGTCCTGCCTCAGCCTCCCGAGTAGCTGAGACTACAGGCGCCCACCACCGCGCCTGGCTAATTTTTTGTATTTTCAGTGGAGACAGGGTTTTACCGTGGTCTCCATCTCCTGACCTCGTGATCCGCCTGCCTCAGCCTCCCAAAGTGCTGGGATTATAGGCGTGAGCCACCATACCCGGCATATATATATATATATATATATATATATATATATATATATATATATACACATACACACACACACACACACACATATATACTTTTATATATATATATATTTAAATTTTATTTTTTGACTGAGTCTCGATCTCTAGCTCAAGCTGGAGTGCAATGGCAAGATCTCGGCTCACTGCAGCCTCCGCCTCCCAGGTTCAAGTGATAGTCTGCCTCAGCCTCCCCAGTAGCTGGGATTACAAGCACCCGCCATCATGCCCGGCTAATTTTTGTACTTTTGTAGAGAAGTGGTTTCACCATGTTGGTCAGGCTGGTCTGAAAACTCCTGTCCTCAGGTGATCCGCCCACGTGGGCCTTCCAAAGTGCTGAGATTACAGGCGTGAGCCACCGCGCCTGGCCTGAGTCTTGATGTTTTGAGTGGTCTGACAATGTATGTTTTTTAGTTGAAGTGTTTAGCTTAGTGTTAAAATTGCATTTACATTAAATGCAATTTTCAATTGTATTTAAATCCACCGTTATAGCCTCTGTTTTCTCCCTTCCCGTGTGGCGCTGTTCACTTTCACCTCCATCTTCTTGGATCGAAGACATTTTGAATAATTAAATGTATATTCACAAGTAAATTATTGAGAATAATTTTATTTTTAAGTGTTTCTCTAGTGCTTATGATACACATCTCATATTTATCTCATTATAACCCCAGATGTTGCATCAACATACTTACAATGAGGAAAATTGCATCAATACATTTACACTTACCCCCTCCAGTTTTTGTGCTTCTATTGTTGTTACAGCCACAAATTTTAATTTTTCAAATATTATAAGCATCACAGTACATTATTTTGTTGTTTGTAGTGGTGTTATTTTGGTTCATAATCTTTTAAAGATATTTTTAACATGAGCATTAAATTATTTTATATTTAGAAACTTTTTTGTTGTTTTTTAGTGCTTTGCATAGATCTGAGTTTCTATTTGTTATCATTTTCTTCTGCTTCAAAAATTTTTAAAACATGTATTGTGTAGATCTGCTGATGACAAATTTAATTAGTTGTCTGAAAATGTGTTTATTTTTTCGTTGAATTCTAGATTTGAAAATTTAGCTCCTTATTTGCCACCTTAAAGACATCTTGCCATTGCCTTTATAGCATTCATAGTTTCAGACAAGTTATATATAGTCATTCTTCACTTATTTTTGTGAAGGCAGCAAGTATTCCTTGCCTTCCTTTTGATTTCTTTTTATTTTCTTATCTGGTTTTCAGTTACTTAACCATGATATGACATGGTGTGATTACCTTTGTAGGAATAACTTTAACATTTTTAAATTAAAAGTATATATCTATGTATTCAAAAAGCTAAATATTAAACTGCTTGATATTATAGCAAATTATTCTAGAGCTCTTTTTATTTTTTAACCTTTATATTTTTCTCTGTGATTTTTTTGTTTAGTTGAACACTGCTATGTCTTCAAGTTCACTGATCATTTTTACAGGTTTCTAGTATGATGTTAATATATTATGTATTATTTTTAAATATCAGCTATTGCTGTTCACAATTGCAAACACATGGAATCAACAAAAATGCTCATCAATGATAGCCTGCATAAAGAAAATGTGGTACATATACACCATGGAATACTATGCAACCATAAAAAGGAATGAGATCATGTCCTTTGCAGGGACACAGATGGAATTGGAAGCCATTATCCTCAGCAAACTAATGCAGGAACAGGAAACCAAACACCACATGTTTTTAGTTATAAGTGGGAGCTGAATAATGAGAACACATGGACACAGGGAGTGGAACAACACACACTGGGGCGTGTTGGGTGATGGAGTTGGTTGGGGGAGAACATTAGGAAAAATAGCTAATGCATGCTGGGCTTAATACCTAGATGATGGGTTGATAGGTGCAGCAAACCATCATGACACATGTTCATCTATGTAACAAACCTGCACGTCCTGCACATGTACCTGCAACTTAAAATTAAAATTAATTAATAAAAAAGAAAGGTGGGTGGGGGCATAAACTAAAGAATTCAAGCAGCCTGTATAAACTATAAAATGCAAGGAAATGGGTTCTTACTTAAAGCCTCAAGAAAAGAAGGAATACTTACTAATTTCTTCCTGCAATTTTAAGCTAATAATACATAGCATCATTTTCATTTTTCAGAAAATATTTTCTTAATACAGTCATCCTTCACTGTACATGGGGAATTGGTTCCAACTAGCCTGAATACACCAAAATGCACACCCACTCAAGTCCCATAGTTGACTCTGCAGAACTCACATATATAAAAGGTCGGCCCTCCATATATGCAGGTTCACAAATACTATATTTTATATATATATTATACCGCATTTGATGGAAAAAGAAGCACATGTAAGTGGATCCATGCAGCTCAAACCTGTTATTCAAGACTCAACTACAGTAGATATGCTGACCACAGGTTTTGTTTTCATATGACTAAAAATGTCTATTTTACACTGTTTTGAATCATGCAATAATAAATTATGAAAGTCTAGCTTAATCATTATTTTCTTATAACTCTTTGAGGATATCACTTTGTTGGCATGGTAGAAAAATTGATGTGCCACACAAATACTACCATCAAGAAAGAACTTGTCCTTGTTGTCAGCAGACATTCTCCAGCTGTCAGTAACTTCATGATTTGCCTCCAATACAGATAGCTGTCTTTTCAAAATGTGCTATTTTTGGTCAACTGATACCCGAGGACTGCAGTGGAAATATAAAGAGACAGTCCATTGATTGGCCCAACATGGGCTAAATCATAGAGGCCACAGATTCCCATGAGATTAGCCAAGACTTTGTTGTATCTTCATCATAAATTTTCAGTTTTCACTCAAAATCCAGCCTCTTTCCTGCTTTATGCTGCATGTGTTAATCACTAATAAATGTCCTGCATGCTAAACTCTGTCTCAGCATTTTCTCTAGAAAACCCAAACTAGAACAGTTGGTATCAAAACTGATTTGAAAAAGCATATGATAAAATAAGAATTTGGAACTTGATTATTCACTGCATAGCTAAAAGTGAGTGATCTGTCATTGGTCTTAAGTAGAACACAGACCCAGTGACAGTCCAACTGTTAAAATCCTGGGAAAAAGAAATACAATAGAATGTGTGGTATAGCTGGCATGTGAGATACACAGAGGGAATCATAGCCAACAAGTTTCATTATTTTTCAGTTACTAAGCGCCACTGGAATCCTAAAAGAAGAAAATGAAAACCTGCAAGTGATTATCAGGCAGGTAAAAGCCAAGAGTGAAAATCAGATACCTTCTTTTGTGATTCACTGCTGCTTAGCTTTTACTTGCAGCAGTAGGACAGAGAAAGCTGGGAACCAGGATGAGTGCCAGTGGCTGGGCTCAAAATTGTAGCCCCTACTGCCTGTAGTTGATATCAGAGCCTCAACTGATACTAATTTTTCTCTCATCCACTTTTTAGTTAACATTACTTTAGCACTACATCTGCTGGCTGCAGTGGCTCTCCTGGAGACCAGTATCTCTGAAGGTCCTGAGTTCCTGTCTTCACGTCTTCACTCTCAGGCTGGGGTTGCTTCTCTTGCCCATTTACCATCACAATTGGACAAGGGAACCCAAAAAAGGCTAAATGGATTGCCAGGATTTTGTACAAATTTCTCCCTGGCCACATTCCCTGTTACATGCATGCCTCCTCATGAAGATCACTGTCAAATAGTCCTGTCAGCCAGATCCGTTTCTCCTTCTTCCTTCTTCCTTCTTCCTTCTTCCTCCCTCCTCCCTCCTCCCTCCTCCTCCTCCTCCTCCTCCTCCTCCTCCTCCTCCTCCTCCTCCTTCTTCTTCTTCTTCTTCTTCTTCTTCTTCTTCTTCTTCTTCTTCTTCTTCTTCTTCTTCTTCTTCTTCTTCTTCTTCTTCTTCTTCTTGTTCTTCTTCTTTCTTCTTTCTTCTTTCTTCTTTCTTCTTTCTTCTTCTTCCTTCTTCACTGCTGATCTCTGAGCCAAAAGCAAGAAAAGGGCAAGGGCAGTTGCTACATCTTATAATTCACTGGGAGTCCTACTATGATTATGGCAACAGTGTGTCCATGTGGGTACTTGGACTTTTAACCACTTAGAAGCTATAAATTGGGGAAAGAGAAGTACACATTTTCCCAGTGGATCAATGGGTGATGGATAGTAGGGCCACTGCATCTTCCCACCCTTGGCTTTGAGATCTAAATGTTAATATTCTTCTCTTTTGATGATAGTATCATCTAAGGGTCATTGACTTGATGCGTATTCTTTAGTCTGGAGAATGGGAGCCCATTCCCATAGAATATCATCTTGAAGCCAGTGGTTGAACTCATCCAGTATGATATCAGGCTGACAGCTTCTGAGTGGTGTGACATGTGATATCTCTAGTGGGTTGCATGATTATGGTCCCACTCCCACACCCCCTTTGTTGTAAAGTGTGATTTCATTCTTAAAATAAGTTATGTGATACCACATTCTTACAGATCAAACATTCCACACTTCCTTAGTTAGCAGTGCTGCCTCAGGTCACATAGGTAGAAAAGACAATCCCCATATTTAGAATATGCTTTTTTTTCCCCCTCTAATTAGAACAAATTACAGAATTAATTACATGGAAACAGGCCAATGTAATCAATTTTCTGTTGTGTAGTCCATTGGTGTCCTCAAGAAATGGTGCCATATTGGGAGCTCAGTACAAGTCTCCACTGCTGGCAGTTTGAATATTTTGTGATGGCAATAGCTATATCAACCTTCTTCCACTGGGCCCATACATAGTCTTTCTTCTTTACTTATGGTCATTCTTTTCATATGACCATCATGCCAGCATTGGTGTAGCTGTTCCCTGAGGCTGGCTGATGTAAACTGGCTGATTCATTATGTCTACTTGGTGGATTAGTGTCTCTTCATGGGTATTCCTTGGTAGGCATTAGTATAGGATACAGAGATCTTCAGGTTTTGATTTATATCCATCCATTGACTCTACCACAGAGCACTTTCCCCAATCTTTTAATAATTCTTTCAGACTCTTGATACATCTAGCATAGCAGCTGGAATTGAGCCTACTACTTGGGTGAGTTGAGTTTTACTGTCATCCTTCACCCGAATCTGCAAGGCTTAGAGTGGTAAGTTAAAAATGACAAATACGCCCACTACTACATCTTTTTGATCTGTGAAGGCAAGGCAACAACTTTTGCCATCTACCCAAAGGTACAATATGGGTAGGTTGCAAGAGTTGTCACCTTTGTAACGTTGCTTTTATTATGTTAACTAGGGTGACAATGTCAAAAGCTTCCTCTCTATCTTTGTCAGTATCATATCCCTTAACATACAGGTCAGGAACCCAACACTGGTTGCATCTACTGCTGCTCTTCAAAGATTCCTCCAGGAACAGAGGATAACCAGAATCTTTTCAAAATGTATGTGAAAAATGAATTTGAGCAGAGCAAAGATTATATTGTTAGGAAATAAGGCTAGATACCAATACCGACTTCAAGGGAGAATTATTTACCTCAGCTGCCAGAAGAAAGCCTCTAGCTGTCTGAAACATCAGAGTTGATTCAGCTACAGAGAACCACTTCACCTAAGGGCCTTCCTTTCCTGCAACAGCCCATATTCCATGAACAATTGCAGTAAGGAACAAGAAAGACCCAGCTATTATGGCAGGACAACTCTCATGGGCCATATATTCTCCCAAATTCCAGTGGGGTTGGCTGAGGCATTTTTAGGCTAGCATCACCGCATAATTTCTCCCTCTGCCCACTCCATCTTTCATTTCCATGATATAGGTGTGTATTCTTAGTAAATATCCTATACACCAAATACTCTTTCACTGTCTGCTTCAGTTGAACCCAAACTTGGACAATTGTCATCTGGTTTTGCTTCTGATTAAAAGTTTAATATCCATGTAATATTTTCTTCTATGAAGAAAATCTCTTCTTCTGATTGATTTCAAGTTTTTCTTTTAAAATTTTAAAAATTATTTAACTAAATTTTTTTGCAAAGATTTGGTAAATTATTTTTGAATTTTATTTTAATGCTAGAAAAATCTCTGGAATATTCAAGAAGATAATGTGGCATATGTGAAAAATAGAGTCCTTGCAGCTAAAAAGCTCTACATTTAATTTGGTTATGTTGTATAAAGCAATGTAATTTTTAAAAATCTCCTTCAAAAGTAGATAAAGTGGTTTTCCTAATGATAACTTACTTTGTAAGGAAAACTATCCATGGTGTTATTTTCTCAATGTTTTACTTTGTCTCCAAACTGAACCTCATCCTTAGTGGGATTATCTGCATCTAACCTCAAACCCCCAATCAACCCCCTACCATCACTCTAGGATTTCGAGAAGGCTGGATACAGTTCCATGATCCAACTTCAATTATCAAACTTAATCCCTTCTGCTGTCCCCTTCCAGTTTTCAATTTGCAATATGGATTTGACTAATTTTTAGATTAAATTGTTATCTCTATAAGTTAAGAGGTGAACTAGATAAACACTATAGTCCCTTCTGAGTCTCTATTATTCCATGCAATACATCTCTTGGAAATTCTGAGTCTTATAAGAGGGATAATACCTTTCAAAAATTTTTTATTTAAAAAATCTATTTCTAAAACAAGGTAAAAATTTTTAAACATATTTATTACTCACCAGTTTTACTATAATAATCTTCTTTTTATTTTGCCTCCTAGGTTTTATAGGCTTCTTAAATATAATGTTTGATATCTGTCATTATTTTTTAAATCTGCTAGGTATTATCTCCTCAAATGCCATTTCTCCTTTCTTACTGGAATTCCAATTACCTGATATTAGACTTTACTATTCTCCCAAAATTTTCTTATGCTATTTTCTGTTTGTTTGTTTATTTGTTTGAGACAGAGTTTAGCTCTTGTTACCGAGACTGGAGTGCAATGGCATGATCTCGGCTCACTGCAACTTCTGCCTCCTGTGTTCAAGCAATTCTCCTGCCTCAGCCTCCCGAGTAGCTGGGATTACAGGTGCCCACCACCACGCTCAGCTAATTTTTGTATTTTTTTAGTAGAGATGGAGTTTCACCATGTTGGACAGGCTGGTCTCAAACTCCTGACCTCAGACGATCCCCCCTCCTCGGCCTCTCAAAATGTTGGGATTACAGGCATGAACCACCATGCCCAGCCTCTTCTGTGTGTTTTACACTTGATCTTAGCCAAAAGGCCGAGAAGCAATCTTCTGTGTGTTTTTAACGTTTTTGCCTCTCCATTTTTAATTTAGGTTGTTTGCTTTTGACCTCTTACTAGTTATTGAATTAGCTAGTGTTTTTTAAACTTGCCATTGTGTTTTTATTTCGTCTGTGTATATATTTTTTTATTTTTCTAAACTACACTTTATCCTTCTTTAAAATTTCTTATTGTTTGTCAGAATTCTCAATGACAAATAATTTTGGCTCCTGGAGTAACCTGTTCTCAGCTATTTTTTCTGTTATCATCGTCCCCAGTAAGGGATTCCCTTGGGGCAGAATTACAAGATAACAGAAAAAAAAATGAGAATAAATAAAAATGGGTATTTCCCTTATTCTTTCTGAGCTTTCAGTATTCCTTTATCCACTCCTTAAGACAGTAGTAGATTTCTTTTGTATCTTTCTCTGCAGTGTAAAGTTTACTTCCAGTTTTCAAATTATACTGAGTTAAGGCCAGAGGATACGAGAGTAGGAAAAAAAAAAGTGGTAAACACAACACTGTTTCAATGGTACATAAAATTGTGCCATTCTTTCTTTATCTACTTCCTTATATTTAATTTTCAGAGTTCCCAAATGATAACTCCTGTGTATCTATCTAGGTTTCTTTGATGAATTCAGTGAGATATGGAGAGGTGTGTGTTTATCTTACTCAGAATCAGCAGGATCTACCCCAACTTTATCCTTTATTATCTAGAATATAGTGACCATAGTTATTTTTACATTAATATCTGGCAATTACATTATCTCCATTTCTTATATTTCTGTTTTATTGTGTATCGCTACTCTTGGTTTTCATTGCCTTATCTTATCTCTTGGAGTATTTTTATTGTGTTACTCATATTTTATAGAAAAATGTTATACAAATAAAATGTTGACAAGCTTCTGTCAATTCCTACTTCTGTCAAGCAGTAAGTAGCAATAACGATCACTGATGATCTTATTTCAACTTCAAGAACTAGATGTGAGGTCCAGTTTATTTCTAATTTGGCCTAATTCCTAAAATGTAGTTTTCACGATTTCAACCCACTGGTCTCCCTTATCATTAGACCTTGAGTTCCAATTTTGCCATGCTAGCCCAGAAGTGCTAACAAAAGCTCTATTCAGCTTCTCAGCCATTTAGAATATATTAATTATCAAATACACATACCTAGTAGTCTTCAGAGACTAGTGGGAAAGACTTGTGATTTCTTTCTAGTGGGTTTTCTCAACAGCACTCTGAGAAGGTTCTCAGTGAATGCCTGTTACTATTGTTGTTTCTTGCTTTAAGAGATTGTTGGGTCAATATGGCCATGATGACCACTTATTTTATTAAGAATATCGTCATAGTGTGCAGTATTGCATGCTGTGCTTTCCAGGTCACACAGAAATACAGCCTTCAAAATAAAATCCAAGAAAATATGGAAAGAAGAACTTAGCATGGAATTCATGTCATGCATTAGAAGGAATTGATTCTCAATCAATGTAGGAAACGTGACTTGCCATGAAAACAGAGACTAAAAAATACAAATTAATTAATTATCTATTAAGTGTTAGTCAATACACTAAACATGTTCCCCAAATAACTGTTTCTTGTGGTGGGTCTGGATTTGTTCATGCTGACCAAAGGCACTTAAATTTTGTCTGAGGTTTTAGGTCCTTTTCACACCTTACATGGCCTACTCTATGAGACATCATTCTTTCATGGGTTTGTTCATTGAATACACATTTATTTAACACATAACTTATTTCAGTCACTGTGAAAGACATTAAATATAAAGACTGTATGTAATAAATGCAGAGCTTGCTCAAAAGAAGTGTTTAACACAATGGACGTTGTTATTAGTTCAATGAAAGAGCTATTAAGTGTCATTTTATGCTGCAAAAGCATGTGAGCCATCACATATATAGAAGTGAAAAGAAAAGTGGATAATCTTTCTATTGTAGGTATTAAAAGGTCATTGAATTTTGAGGGGGTTGCACATAGTAGACACTCAATATATGTTTTCATAACTCACTACAATTTTGCAACTGGTGCTATGATACACCATGTTTAAATCTTTAGTTCTAACAAAACTGGAGTGTAGGTTACATGCCTTGCCTGCTTTAATTACGTTTTCTCTCCAACATTTACATAATACATTGACATCACTGTGGACTCTCATAAATTAAAACAAACTATGACTCTACTGCAAGTTTGGATCACAAATTCCTCCAAGAAACTCTTAAATAGCTTTCTAATTATATGGAATTTATACACAATTTGTATTATTGTATGATTTCCCTTGACGTGTAATGTTTAAAAGTAGACGTGAATTGAAATTCTGAGAAAAACATATTCTTTAACTTCAAAGTCCTTTAGGTATGCCTACAGCAGCCCTTCACTCCAAGGACTCTATTGAAAGATTGCCTGGGCAATGGAGCTGTCAGGAATGTCTGTCTCCTTGAAGCCAAGTTTTGGATTCTATTCACTTGACACATGAACCAAGCAGGTAGAGATCAATCCAATTGCATCCGAACCACTGAAGTCTCATTAAATGATACCGTTTAGTAACCACCTTCAGCCCCACGTTCTACTAACCCAGGGGGATTTCAGAAGCATTGCCAAGGTCTCTTCTGTCTTAAAAAAAAGGGAGGGGGGCAGTTATAATTCAACGGCTTGGGCAGCTTCTTCTTTCATTGTGTGTAATTTATAAAGCCAGACAGATGATATTTATTGTCTGTATTGTGGCTAAATAACAAGAAATAGTTTTTCTGAATTACTAATGTCCTTTTCCAGTCCATGCATTATAATACTCAGGGGTCTGTGTTGTTTTATCAAAAGGCAGTAAAGATGAGAAGCAGAATCCGCTAGCCTCTGCCCCTACACCGCTAATATGCTGGCTTACCTCTGAGTGCTTGCAGACTCTACCACCTATCATAGGCCAGATATTATGCTGGGCTATGAGAACACAAAGTTGAGTAATACACACTATGGCTTTCCGGTGTGACCCATCTACTGCTGGCCTTCCACTAATAGACTCTTTCCAGGAGTTTGCCTCTATCTCTGCCACATTTTTTCATTGAAGATTTAGAGTGTTTCGAATTTTAAGTATTGTATTTAAATCCTTGGGACTGATGGAAATGTATTTTTCGAGACTGTTTATGTTGTTTTAGATAGAACAAGATAGAATAATCTTGCAAATGTCTGATATGAAAGAGTTTGAGGTCACTGCAACTAAAAATTTGTTGTTGTTTAAGAAGCAGAAGAATGATTTCTGATAATAGCCACTAGAAAGTATACAAAAACAGCTTAAAAACTGAAAGCCTCTGAGATTACAGTACCTATATGTAACAAGATTTATTCCTATCAATCAGGAAGTTGCTAAAATAAATCTAACAGCACTTCATCCAGTTAAGTCAGATCAGTTGGAAAGAGAATTTTCAGACTAGTAATGCTCTCCACTTTTTTCAAAGGAAGAAATTCAGTGCCCAGGTATTTTTTAAAAATTATTTGTCATCACAAAATTAATGTATGCATATTTATTGTAAAATTGTGGTGAAAGCCCTATAATTTTCCTCAGTTAAATATTTAATGTAGTAAAAGCTGTCTCAATAAAAGAGGTTATCAGTTTGTAAGGCAGTCAATGCAAATGAGAGCTTTGAACTCATTTAGGTTCCTTAATACAATGGTAACTTGGGAAGCCTTAGGACTTAAAAAAAAAAAAAAAAGAAAGAAAGAAAAGAAAAAAAGTAGTCACAAGATTGGAGAGTCAGGAAGGCATAGGGTTCCACCACAAGAACTGCATAGAATTACCCTAAAGAAAAAGAGACTAACAGAGAGAATGGTCTTCAAACTGTTGAAAGATCAACAAATATAAAATTAAGTAGACATATATAAGTCAGCACAGGACCAACTGGTGGAAAATAACAAGGAGAAAACACTTCTGCCCTGCATGAACATGAGTTTCCTAACAGTTGATGCAGCCCAATTGTAAGATGAGCTGCCCTCTGAAAAATAGAGCCTCATAGTATATGCTTAAGAAAGAACTCTGTGGCTATCAGTCAATAACACTGTAAGAGGGTTTCCAGCAATAACACGGGAGATAGGTTTATGGGCCTTTCATTAGAAAGCCTATTTCTGCTTCCTCTCTGTGTTTCCCCTCTCTCATTTTCTCTCATTTCAAACATTTAATTTCAGGTGGCTCCACCCCAATAAAGACAAGAGAAATAAGCATTTGGCTTAAGGTAAGTGGATGAAAGAATGGTAGGAAGTATTTTTAGCACTTTGTGGAATCTCAGTCCTCTTGAGATGAGAGCCTTGGGCACTTTCTTTCCCCAGAGCAGATGAAAACAACAGGCACCAATGTAGCACTTTTATTTGCTTTGGTTAGCATAGTTATATTTCTTTAGTATACAAGGTCTAGCACCATCATGCTCAGCTTAAAGTAAACACATTTTCCTGTATCTATACCACGGGAGAATATAGAATTTTTCCAAGAAAACTTCAGAAGAAACTCTTGAATGAATACAAACATATCTGAAATGCTATTTTTACCACATGGCCTGAACATTGAACAATAATCAAAGCTTATGAAATTCTGTTATACTTGTGTTCACTAATTACCTCCTCCTCTTCCATTTCTAATTTCAGTTGAAGAGTTTCAAAAAGAAAAAGAAAAATAACAGAACAGTGTGAGAAGACAGATGGCTCAGCTGACGACAAAATCCATTTGACTTTTACCACACTGGAAGATGGAAAGCTTGATTAATAGTCAGTCAGCCAATGAGACAATTTAAAAAGAAAAACTACTTGGCAAAATATGTCTTAACCAGATACGGCTATCTTACAATTGCTTGACTTAAATGTTTCTTGTGGAATTACCATTTTGCATCAGACCTCTTAAATATGCCTGTTTGAATAAGCTCAAACCAACATAAAACTGTTTATAGTATTAAGTTCACAACATAAGCCAATATAAACCTATTTTAACTGCATCTACTGATTAGGTAAAAAAGAAAGTGCCACTGAAAACTTCTTAGTGCCTTTCCCTGAATGGCACTATAATCTATTACAATTACCAAAGAGAAAAAAGTTCAAAGAATGCCTGCCTATACAAATTATTCTTAGAATAATAGAACTTCAGAGTTGGAAAGAGCCTGAAACTTCTTCTAGCCAATTACCTTTATTTTACAAGTGAAATTAATGAGGCGCAGACACATGAAGTGATTTTGCTGAGACCACACAGACTTGGAGCAAAAACTATGCGAGAACATGAAGTTCTGGTCTTCTAATTCAATATGCACTATCTTTTATTTTATTTTATTTTATTTATTTTATTTTATTTTTTTTTACTATTTTTTAACTATGTGCATAGTCAGTATCTTAGAAATATTGATAGTACTATTATGGCTTCTTTTTTAAAGTTGGAGAGGACATTGCCCATTAAATTACATGTGCCTGTGCTTCAGAGTTATACAAAATCGGAAATTGTATATCTCAAAATAAACATGTGAATAGCATTTTAAAAATGCTGCTTAATAGAACATATCTCTTTGTAAAAGCCTGGGGATACATGATAATATCTGCTAATTTTAACTAGATTAATTTCTAAATAATAATTTGGAAGGGGGGATAATTTTTATATCAATGATTTACTTGTTATTATTGACCAGATTATTAGTAACCTTTAGTTTTGTGAACCCATCATAATATTATAAGGAAAATAGACAAGAGGAGCAATGACTTTAGAGCAGATGACCCCTTGAGCTAAACTTTTCAAGGGAAATAAATCACAAGAAAAAATTATAGCAATTTTAGCTTCAACTTGAGAATAGATGCTCAAAATGTTATGAATGTGATTATTACACAATGATATATTATGTGAGTGATTTCCTAGGGAATCTTCTCTTCATCTTGTTATTGTTATTTGGCCATACTGGTTTATTTATACAATTTTATACTTGATGCTTCTCTCATTTCCTTGATAACACAGCTGCACACACAACAAATGTCTCTGTCTATTGCTGAACAATGTTAAGTAGCATAATTTGACACATGTACATTGCAAATCAATAAATGCGACATTTTATTTTCCTGGTACATTCTGTGTAACTTATAACACAGCTTCAGGTATATGATGTGTCAAGTCATATCTTCTGTATTATATCAACTGAATAAAGGAAAAGGCTGATATAATTTAATTTCTTAGGGTAGATTACTTTTGTCTCCACTTAAAAATTGCCTCTCATGTCTTGAATTAAAAATTGTTTGTCAAATTGGATAAACCAAATAATTGCATTCCTAGCTGTCTATATTAAAGACATTTAAACATTACATATATAATTACTACATATATATTAATAATACATAATGTATATATACACATCATATATATAATTAATATGAGAGATACTGTTGATCATCTTTTTATGGTCCCTAGACTGTGATTAAAAAATGTTAAATATATATTTCCTGAGTGTATATCTAATAGTCACACAAATGTGAGATACCCCATAATTCATCAAATGATAGTATTAAGTTTTGTGATCTTTTACTGTATGTAAAGTTATACCTTCTGAAAAAATCCACATAATATTATTGAATTCTAGTTGATCCTATGCATGCAGAAATATTTGGAGGCAAAGTGTTCTAATTTAAGCAAGCTTTTAAAAAATTCATCAAAGTAAACATGGATAAAAATATAGACAGAGAGTTGCATAGATGGACATGTGATAAAGCAAATATAATCAAATAATAATGTAGAATTTATAAAATCAGTATATGAGTATTAACTGCACTATTATTTTAATATTTCTGTAGAGTTGAAATTTACATAAAAATACTGGAAAAACATAGATATGTCCAAATTGTGGCTTACGACTTGAGATATTCCTTCAAATTTCTCTAATCTCATAGATTATTTTACAGTTTCAGAATAAACAATCAACTCAGATTTTATGAGAAATGACTTGTGACAAACGATTTTTAAATTTAATAATTATGGCCTCAGAAATGAATGACACTGTACTTTAGATCAGTTGCTTTCAATATTACCCTGTCTCTAAACACTGGCTTCCAAGTACAAGCTATGGATAATTAAAGAACTCTAACAGGCAGGTCAGCTCGTCTCACTAGCTGGGAATACAGCATGCATGCAACTCATCCTGACAGCCTTCAGGGAAGTCAGAGCTGGTAACCATCACTCTTGAACATTATATCCACTGCCTTGTGGAATGCTGGTATCTCAGTTATTCATTGGTTATGCTTCTTAAGCAGATCTGTTGTCCCTCTCTGGCAACCCCTTGGCCTACCTTCAATGGCAGTGCAGTGGTCTGCTACCTAAGAACATCTGTCAGATCCTTAAACTCTCATAGTGAATGTCAATCCAACCATTTATAGACTATGAGCATTTTCCTTCAATTAACATCAATAAAGCAAGTGCTACTCAACTTGTAAATATTTATTAAATGCCTTTTATGTCAAGCCTTGTGCTAGGTTCTGAACATAACAAAGATGAAAAAACTACCATGGGATATTGTTTTCATGGACGACTTAACAAAAACTGTTGGCCACTTAGTTCCTATCTAAATTAATTTTTTTTAAGAAAGTCACTCTAAGGCAAAGTCATCTACTGTATCGGACTCTCAGGTTTTAATTTAAATTATCAAGTGAGACCATCAGACAGCCACTATCTGCATCACATATGACATTTTAATATTAAGCCTTCAGATTCAAGGGAAATAAAAGAACAACAACAAAAATCACTTCTGTCTTGATACTAAAACTGATTTAAAAGGCATGGTATATACCTGTTCCCTGTAAGGTCAATAATCAATTAATTTTATAATTAAATACTAAAAAAAAAACCCTCATATAAAATTTGATACACCACTTCTATCAGACAATGAAAAATATGTAATCTCTTTTTACCCAGATTTCCAAGAAGTTCATAGTGAAGTTAAATGTTTAATAGCTGTAACTATATTGTTTTTCTACTTCTGTTTTACCAGGCATAATGTATGAGGGTTTAAAAAATGTCAAATCACTTTTAGGAAGTGGAAGATCATAAAAATACCTACAATATTAGGCATGTGCATCAAATGCAGATGTGTCACCCAATGTAGTTTAAATGATTTTAAATGAAGTTGTTGAGCTGTATTTTAATTTATTGCATTGATAAGAATGTTACCCTATACTTTCTGACTACAGTGTTACTTTCTCATGATCTAAAAGCCAAGACAAAATATATACTGAAAATCAAATAGAGTTTTAAAATAAATCATTAAAATCATTTTAACAGGTAGAAAGTTATATCTGTGTAAGAATTCTGAAGTCAACATAGGGTCACTTCATATTTATCGGTGAATGATGAGTTGGCATTTATTTTCCCCTCACTGTGTATCTTGAAGAAAGTTGAAAAATTAGCCGCACTTCTTCTGATAACAGGTTCAGGAAATGAGATTTGAAAAGAACTGGAAGCATTTTCTGTGACAAACAGCGAGCTTCCTAATTCATTTTAGCAGCATCCTTGCTATTCATCTTCAGGCTATTATATAGTCTCTTGTGAGCCAGGGATAGGTCTAGGGAAGAGAGGGAACAGGAGAGACAGAAAGAGAGAAAGAAAAGAAGAGAGAGAGGAGGAAAAGAAGAAGAGGAGGAAAGGGAAAAGAGAATAAAGAATTTTAGAGCATTTATATTTTCATTCCTTTTATTCAAATCTATCCATCTCATATACCAAAAAAAAAATGCTGGGATTGTTAAGAAAATAAGAAGTGCAACACTCCAAGTCCCTCAGAAAATTTAATCTTACTTAAAATTATTATTATTATTGACTAAATATCAATTACATATAATAATTTCTGAAAACAGTACTTATTGATTGAGAACTGTAGGGCAGTCTCTCCCTCAGGTAGGTTTTGTACAGCTTATAGAATATGTTTCATTACGGTATTGAAATATTCTGATTCTCCCCAAAGGTCTTTTGTTAAATATTTAATCATTGAGGCAGTCCTAAATAGTCTTGTATCTCAGCGAGTGAAAGCCAATATAATGCTCCATTAAGTTTATACAAGTAATTGATCTATATTATCAGTCAATTATAAATGACTTAATTTCATCCATGCGTATTACTCTGGAAACTGTGGGATAGAGTTCACCTGCTTTATTCCATATTTCATAAATTTCCAAAACATAATACTTAATCTCACAATCACTAGCTCTATGTCCACAAGCACCATATTATTTGTATCAAGGCATTATTAGTGAATAACCTTTGGTTCTAATATTGTAGCAGTTTACACTTTTTCTCCACTCAGTCCATCTTTGTTCACTCATGCTTTCCTTAAGTGGGCATTTTCAATATTGGAAGGTCTACCATTCATTTCAAATTATTATTTTTACTGTGTTCAGGAAATTAATATCAAGTGATAATTATTGCCAAATATTGATCTCATAAGTATTTAAATTATTTGATGACTGCTCAGGTAGAGAATAGGATATTTTATTGTTGTTGAAAGTGAGACACACAGGAAGGGAGAATATGTTTGGGCAATGGATCACGAGGTCAAGAGATCAAGACCATCCTGGCAAACATGGTGAAACCATGTCTCTATTAAAATACATAAATTAGCTGGGTGTGATGGCGCACTCCTGTAGTCCCAGCTACTCGGTAGGCTGAGGCAGGAGAATCGCTTGAACCCAGGAGGTGGAGGTTGCAGTGAGGTGAGATTGCGTCACTGCACTCCAGCCTGGCGACAAAGTGAGACTCTGCCTCAAAAAAAAAAAAAAAAAAAAAAAAAAAAGTTTCAGCAGTTGTGCTTAATGCCAAGCTATTCTTTCAGGAATTTCTTTTGACATGTTGTTGATAAATCAGTGGTTCTGTTCCTATATGAGCAATAGCAAACACATCTAATCACTATGTGCTAGTCACTATATGTATACATATATATATACACACACTAGTTACTATATGTATACATATATACACACAAACATATATAGACATACAATATATTAACTCAGTTTAGCAAACAATTTATTAGGTGGGTACTATTGTTATCTTCATTTTACAATGGAGGAAAGTGAGGCATAGAGCAATTAAATAACTTAATAATTTAGTGGTAACACATAAACACAGAATCATGGTATAAATTCTCTTAAAGGACAACTGAGTTTAAGATGCCAACCATTTTAAAATCAAAATACTGAAAAACAAATTGTACTTCTGTATTTAGAAAATGTTTGAATATCTAATGCTTCCTATTTCACAATTTAACTCATTTATTCTTGTCTACTCCTGAAGCTATTACAAAGTGAATTTCTAGCTTTTAAATTTTATTCCTAAATAACCTAGCTGTTGTGGTTTTAGCAAGTACAAAGATTTTTTTAAAGTAAAATGTATTGAGTACATTTAAGGTATACAACATAATGTGATAAGATACATGTATATATAGCAAAATGATAATTATCCTGGAACAAATGAACATATCCATCATCTCACATAATTACCCATCTCCATCCCCCATGGCAAGAGCAGCTATAATCTACTCATTTGCCAAATCTCCTGAATACAAGATATTTTTATTAACTATAGTCCTCATGTTGTATGAAGAAGGATGAACGAGTTGAAAGATCTAATGTACAAAGACATTTGAAGAAATCCTATGTTCTAATGAATTCAATTAATTAAATTTATACAATATATTAGACATGATATTTTCATGAATCAAAACAAACAGCATGGTCTCTGCCTTCAATGAGCTAATATTCTAGTGGGGAGAAAGTTCTAAGAAGTAGGAACCTTGGGAGATAAGTGTACATTGTGAAGTCAGATCATAGAAGTAATTGCTCACAATAATGAATTCAAATCAGCAAATAAGCAATGAAAGGGGTACAATCTCATGTAACATACATTGTGAATTTTTAACTAAAGAAAGTAAACAAACCTTTCTGCGCTCCACAGTGTGGTGCCTTATGCACTACCAGCATCATAAAAGGCACTAAGAAGAGAGTCAAGGTAACCACTGAGAATTTTCAGAAAGACCAATGAAGAAGGAAGCAGAAAGACTAGGTATGAAGGCAGCATGAGAAGTCCATTTACTGCGGCACGATTTCAGAGGAGGTTCAGTAGAGGCTATTTTACAGGGTTCTTCATTATATTGGGTGAAGAGCTAGAGGTTAGACAAAGGGGATACTCCCCTGCCTGAATGGAGCTGACCCTGGCAGTAAAGTCTGAGGTTGGAGAGCATGGTTCAGGACTCCAGCAAAGGCTGCCTAGGGCACCAGTCGAGCTCTCCTTCTCTGTATCCGTCTTTTATCTTCAGACTACAGGAAAGTAGATAGAATAAATTAAGGTTTGTGGTAGAAGACAAACATGTATCAAAAAGCACTAATGGGGCCAGGGAGTATGCAAGTGCACTAAATCAATTAGAAGTTCCATTCATAGAACCACACAGAGATAAAAAGACATGATATGGCAGCTATGCCAAATACATAAGTAATAAGAATAATAGAAAAGAATATTATAGAAACAGAAAAAAAAAGGAATAATCAATTTAGAAGACACTTAATGAGAGGAACAAAAAAAAAATCTCTATAGTATTTCTGTGTAATTTATCCTGTGGAATATTTTAATAAGAACATGAATTCAACAGGCCAATAAATGAAAAACAAGATAATAAAACAATAGACTGATGTGGTTGGAAACTAAAACTGAAAATAGTTTCGTTGTAAGACTAAGGGGAAGAAAAGGAAATCATATATGAAAATTATGAATACTATTGAAAATCAGGTTACTATCATAGTGAAGGGCTTGAGTTAATCACCTTATAAGCAGAGAAAAAATTCAGAGATTTTTAGTAACCGTGGGAAGATGATAGATATGGAAACAGTCAAAGATGACCCTGAGTAAAGATAATTGGTGACCCTTAAGAAAAAAAAAATTCATTATAACGAAATGGCAGACAATTTTTCTGGAATAAACGAAGGACTTAATATCCATTTCAAAGGAGTGCATTCAGTTACAAGAATGGTACTACAATGAACACTGAGACATAGCCTGATTAAGTTTCTGAATTGCAAAGGTGTAAAAAACATTCCTTAGCTACGCAAGCAGACAAAAGCAAGTCACTTTTGTAGGTGAAAATTTCAAACTGACCTCTACAATAATATTCAATTTCAGAAAACAGTAAAGCAATTTGTGTAAAGTGGCTGAGGAAAAGGTAAACCTAGAATATGATGTTCAGCCAAGTCTTTGTTCAACTACGTTAAAACCACAAACAGACATTCTCATACATAAACTCAGCTGATCGATGTCCTCTTCTTAGTTGTTTTGCTAATGGGCTCCAATCTCTCACGGAGGTGACTTCTTGTATGTGGGAAGATGCTGCTGTCATTCTCAAATACACAGCAACAGTGGATATAGGATTAGAAACAAGGAATGTTCACAAAATTATAGCACAATCGTTTTAAAGTGAGGTCCTCTGGCCAGAAGAATTAGTATCACTTGGAAACTTGTTACAAAAGTAAAATCTTAGACACCACCATCAATCGTGCTGAATCAGAAACTCTGGGGACGGGGTCCAGATATCTTTGTTTTAGCATGTGTTGCAGGTAATTCTCATGTACACTAAAGTTTGAGAACATTAGTGCTAGTGTATTCCTTTTACAGGTAGATGTTAACACTCAATGATCAACCTCCAAGAAGAGTCTAGACTGTCCAGGATTAGGATTTCAACAGCAGTCCTGAGTCTAGAGGGCCAAATATAACACACACAAATTCTGGGGCCAAGGCTATGTGCTGAGCTGTGTGCTGAGTTATTCCTGCAAGTATTGATTGACTTCCCACTCCTGCCTGTGAATGATTACATGAATTGAATGGAATTGGCCATCTAAAAAACAGCTTGCCATGACCAATTAAGTCTAATGTCTTTATGAAAAACAACTGAGGAAACAGATGGCATATAAATTTGGAAATAGGTAACATGAGGGTGTAGAAAGAATGACAGAAAATGGCAAACAAGCACAGAATCACCTGGGGATTATTGTGGCTGTTGGGGCGATTGAAATCAGCCTTGAAATGAGCCAACATTCTGAAAGGAGCGCTTGTTACAGGTGTGATGTAGGCCAGCTGGTCTCGAAAGTCAGGGGTGCTTTCATCTTGGAAATACAAAAGTCAAATGCATGCATGGAAAGAAAATATTAGGACTTTATATCCTTTAAAAATGCATTATTTGAGTGCATGATTTATAAACTACAAATTAGTACATTAGAGAATAGATAAATAAATATGCATTGAAGAAATCCTTAGAGGCTACAAATGTATGAATTGAAGACATTTCTTGGTGATGAAATCTAGTCAGCAGTGAAGTGAATAAAAATATGAGACTATTAAAACCATTTAAATGAAAAGTCAAGGCCAAGTAATTGGGAGCATTATGGTTGCAGAACAGAAAGTGTTATTTACCTTGAGAAAGAAAATATTTATCATACAACCCACATGGATTGCAATGTGGGAAGAATAATGATTGCTGTATTGCACAACTCCAGGGGGAGTCATTCCTATAACATAAAATGTGAGTTGTACATCCTGGAGTTACACTACGCAAGAACTTGAGGCAAAGGGATGTGAGAAGAAGTATGGGAGAAATAAGTCCCTTATCATATTTCATATCAAGTAGTCAACAAGTATTGTTTAAAAGTGAAACATACAATTGAAAGGAAATGATGTAAAATGATTTTTGTGTTCTTTCACAAACTTAGTATTTATATACTGATATATTGTGTATATGAATAATTGAAGTTTATTTAAACTCTTTGTTTTCATTCAGCTTCTATTAAATTCAAGTACAAAGAAATTATATTTCAGTTAAGAGTAGCATGAATTGTGAAATCTCACTTTTAGATACTTAGATATCTGTGAGTAACTTCTTGTGGTCTTTCTTATTTTGCTTGAATTTTTAAAAATATTTAGAGAAAATCATTATTTTTTTAATACAAATTCCCCAAACAATGTCCTTTTTAGCACTGTGACCTCTCCTTCTCATGGCCTCTTGTACTCACCTTTATACCGAAGGCAATTTAGGTTTATTTTGCCAGTCAATAACTATTATAAAGCTATGAAGTTAATCTTGCACTCAGCTATAAACACTAAGTCTTATTTCCAACACTTTTTCTCCATCTTAAGTTTACAGAACTTTATATAACGAAAGCAAAATGAGCATTTAAAACAATGTTGCATCCCTCTAATATTGAAAAAAACAATTTTATGCTCTCAAAATTAAAATTTTTCTGTCAAACCAAGGAAACAATACACACACAGGCATGCACACACACATACATATACACTTTTGATCTAGTGTTTTTGAAAAGAAAATTATAATTGAACTATATGAATAAATGGGGTTTGAATATTTATCAGGGAAAAATGTGAAACAGTAATATACCTTGTTTTAATTCTCACTTTTTAGTATGTGCCGCACCCCCTTGAGGAAAAGACTCTCTCTCTCTGTTAACATGAAATGTAAACAAGCTTGATTAGAGGCCCATGCACTTGATGATGAAAGTACCATATTGGAATGGCTTTCTAGAATATCAAAAAGTAACCCCACAGCATCAGAATAGAATATTGGAATCTTTGGCCATGCAGCCTATCCCATCACTTACCCATCACTTACATTGGAATTTTGTAGGTAAGTATATTATTCCAATTCAGAAATAAATAAATACTTACTCTAGAAATCTTGGCGGTGGGGGGAGGTTGGTGGGGGAAGCGGCCCAGTGATGGAAGAGAAAAAAATCAATCAATACACTTATTTTATTATTTGCATTAAGGGAATTATGTGTCATTTGTAAGGGTGACCCAAAAGTGAAGCCTCAGGGGATTTACATGCAGTCAACACTCATATGCAAACAAACCTTTTGCTCACTTAATCTGTTTTAATCTTTCAACAACTATTTATATCATATCGCTTTTTTCAAGATGAGTAAACTGAAGCCCGAACTTCAGAGAGATACCATAACTTGTCTAGGAACCCAGGATAAATAGGAGTAGAGGTGGGATTCAAAAATTGGCATGGCATTTTTAAAAGCCTAACCTTAAACTTCTATCTAGCAGTCCCCAACACCAGCTGCACACCGCAATCTCAGGAGAAACTTTTAACAAATCTTGACACCTATACCAAACTCACAGAGATTCTGATCTGATTGGTCTGGAATGTGGCTCAGATATTGGTAATTTTTAGAAAGCCTTCCAGGATATCTACTATATGGATGGTTGAGAAGCAGGTCCAATGCCAAGCTACCTCACTATTTGATGAAAAGTCTCATAGCTCACCATAGACCCCATTCCTTTACCTTGGATCCAGATGATAAATAGTTTGCCCTTGGTTAGTTTGTGTGTTACAATGAAGACACTGGATATTTCCATTCCTCATGTCAAACATATTTATTACCCTAATAAATTTTAGTACAAGACATGGTATAATAAGCAAACTTATTCAATTCTAGCTAATGTAAATTCTGACAGTATGTGTTTTAAAGATTGGTCCAGCATCAAAGTAAATCTTTGACTTCTGCCTTATTCCAGGTATTTTCAAGGTAGAGAGAGGGGGTGCCAAAACAATGGTTGTTAGCTTTGCATTTTATTGAGATTTTAATCAAGTTCTAGGTGTAAGCATTTATTCATGTCCATAAAGACCAGATTAATTCAGCTGGAAATTTTGTCACTCAAATAATAATTAGAGGGAATAAAATAAAGAACATCATTTGTTGGAAACTGAAACTGTTTTGTAGGTTAATTTTTGCCAGAGAAGCCAAACCTGTGGGTAATCAGCTATACCCTCACCAATAGGTGTCACTGCAGTCAACAATTACCAGGTGAGGTCCTCTTGTTGAGGCGGTGAAATCAGATCAAGGTGCTAAAAGTTAGTAACTAAAATATTTTTCTTTCTTTCTGTGTCTCTCCCCCCCGCCCCCCCCACATATATATGTAGATTATCTTTTGTCACTTTTTTTCCCACTTCCCTCTTTTTCCCCTTGAGTTATTTCTAAAGAGGATAGCCTTAGTATAAAAGAACAGTGGTGCGCAAAGGGAATTGGAGGTACAAATTACTTATACACGCACCGCTGGACCTGTATTCTTGGTTTTCATTTGCCACCCTGATGATCATTGGTGCTGTTCAAATTTTTTTCATTCTCCAATACTTGTATTTTGTTTTTTATCTTAACAGACAAAATTGTATGTACTTACTCTGTACCACATGATTTTTTGAAATATATAGACATTGTGGAATGACTAACTGACCAATTAACATGTGTATTCTCTCACACAGTTATTGTAATGAGAACACTTTACAACCACTCTTAGTAATTTTTTCTTTTCTTTTTTTTGTTATACTTTAAGTTCTGGGATACATGTGCAGAACGTGCAGGTTTGTTACATAGGTATACAAGTGACATGGTGGTTTGCTACACCCATCAACCTGTCATTTACATTAGGTATTTCTCCTAATGCTATCCCTCCCCTAGCCCCCAACCCCCAACAGGCCCTGGTGTGTAATGTTCCCCTCCATGTCCATGTGTTCTCATTGTTCAACTTCCACTTATGAGTGAGAACATGCGGTGTTTGGTTTTCTGTTCCTGTGTTAGTTTGCTGAGAATGATGGTTTCCAGCTTCATCCTTGTTCCTGCAAAGGACATGAACTCATCCCTTTTTATGGCTGCATAGTATTCCATGGTATATATGTGCCACATTTTCTTTATCCAGTCTATCACTGATGGGCATTTGGGTTGGTTCCAAGCCTTTGCTATTGTGAATAGTGCTGCAATAAACATACGTGAGCATGTTGTGGAAGACAGTGTAGCAATTCCTCAAGGATCTAAAACCAGAAATACCATTTGGCCCAGCAATCCCATTACTGAGTATATACCCAAAGGATTCTAAATTACTCTTAGTATTTTGAAGAGTACAATATATTGGCTGGGTGCGGTAGCTCATGCTTGTAATACCAGCACTTTGGGAGCCCAAGACAGGCAGATCACCTGAAGTCAGGAGTTCAAGACCAGCCTGGCCAACATAGCAAAACACTATCTATACTAAAAAATACAAAAATTAGCCTGGAGTGGTGGCGGACACCTGTAGTCCAGCTACTCAGGAGGCTGAGGCAGGGAAAAATTGCTTAAACCTGGGAGGCAGAGGTTGCAGAGAACCGAGATTGTGCCACTGCACTCCAGCCTGGAAGAGAGAACAGGACTCCATCTCAAAACAAAAAGAAGAATACAATATATTATTAAATATAGTCACTATGTTGCATAGTAGATCGCATAAACTTAGTGATGTGAATTCCTTAGATAAATAAATTGTGCTATCTGAAAACTATTAGCACTATAGCATATGTTTCACCATTTATATTGTAATTTCATGTACTATTAGGGCGATAACATATGTTCTACCCTTTACATTTCAATGTCATGTACTTTTGATCTTTCTGTTATGGACTTGGCAATACTACATTGTATAATACTATATTGAGGGACGGACATGAGGAATATGAGTGGAATTTCTTCATAACATTCACATATATCCCCCATCAATGTTTTGCTTATTGTATGCATTCATATCCCCACTAGAAAATAAGACTTACTTTGAGGAAACATGGTGGGCCTTATCCATCTTTGAATCTACCATTGTGTCTACTAAGGTATTTTGAATTTAACATTTACTGTTTAAGATGCCTTGAACTAATTAAGCAGTTGAGTCTGGTGGCAAAACCAAACTTAAGTCACTTCAAAACAAAAGGAAACAAGTAAGCAGAGCCCACCAGAGCAGAGTAGGTTTTCTTGCATGTGGATCATTCCACGTGCTTGTGAATTAGGTTTTTTCTGGAAATGAGCAAAATAGCAACAAATCCAATTTGGTCAACTCTGAAAAAGGAAGCATATCTCAAGTGAGGATGAAATAAATTGTTTCAGAAAACGTAGAACACAATATTCACATTGCATTTCTTACGGAGAAGGTGCTCACAAAGCAGAAAGCATAATTTTAAAACTTCCAGAGAGTCAAATTCCGGCATGCAAGATTTGGATAGAGAAAATCTGAAAGAACAAGAAAGAGAAGCAAGAAGAAGTGCCAGCTTGACATGGATCTAGACTATTAAATAAGGTTGGGGCTGTGTTGAGACTTGAGAAGCAGTTAGACTTCCTTTGCTAGTTCGGGGAGTCTCAAGTGGGAGAAAGGACTGAACCAACGACAGAGTCAAGAGAGACGGAGAGCGGTTGGGGGACGGGGAGGGAGAGAGAGAGACAGAGAGAGAGAACAAAGAATAAAACTCAAGGAGAATAAAAACAAGAAAAGGGAATGAAGATGGGATTGGTACAACAGCACAAAGCCAAGGCTAGTTTCCTATTATCTGAGCTAGTGGGTGCCTGGCAACTGGAAAGAACAGGAAATATCCCACAGGCTGACGAGGAGGAGGAGGTGCTGCAGCGAGCGGCACACATGGCCCACAGAAATGTCAGCCCAGAAGGAGAGGCAATTGTCCCGCTTCCAAACACTGCCAAGGCTTATTCCTTAAGGTTAAGCTTGGAAAAATCACGAAGGTCTGTGGATATGAGTCATATCTAGAACACTGTAATGATTTCTTCATCTCTCAACATGGGAACTAGTTGTTTCTGGAACTAATTGTTTCTTGGAATTCAAACGTTTTGGTTTCATAACAAATACAATTTGTGGAAGTATTTCTCAACGCTTCCAGATCTTATTGGAAAATAAGATTTTTCAATTAGAAAACAAATATATCTTTGGTCTGATTCCTTCTTTAGAGGGGTAACATATATACTATTTTCAGTAAAACCAACAATATAAATCATCTTATTGAAATTTTTTGAAATGCTAAAAAAAATTATGCATCAAAAATAAAAATAATTTCATCCAGGCGCGGTGGCTCACGCCTGTCATCACAACACTGGGAGGCCGAGGTAAGTGGATCACTTGAGGCCAGGAGACTGAGACCAGGAGTCTGAGACCAGACTGGACAACATGGTCTCTATTAAAAATACAAAAATTAGCTGGGTGTGGTGGCAGGCACCTGTAATCCCAGCTACTCTGGAGGTTGAGGCAGGAGAATTGCTTGAACCCCGGAGGTGGAGGTTGCAGTGAGCCGAGACAGTGCTGTTGCAGTGAGCCAAGATAGTGCCACTGCACTCCAGCCTGGGCGACAGAGAGACTCCATCTCAAAAAGAAAAAATAAATAAAAATTAAAAATAAAAACAGTTTATGCATACACTAAAAAGTAGCAAGACAACATCCAGAAATATTTTTTTCTTTTTGTTAAGCATAAAAGAAAGGTTCTTTGTATCAACATATTTGTTAATTTTGTTAATTTGCTGACTGGTACAAATGAGAATGCCCAGGCTGCTCTAAAGGAGATTGAATTAAGAGATGTTTTTTCCATCTCAACAGATATATTCAACTTTTAGTTTGCAGAAACTTTCTAAGAAAAAGAAACAAATATTCATTTGCTTCTGATAGCCTGCTTTGAAAGAAAGCACACAGCAAATTATTCTGAAAGAAGTGCCACTCTGAAAAATACTGGCAGTCATATCATTAAAGAAACATCACTAGACTAATTCAGTCTCCAATTATATTTTACATTAAATGAAGATAACTCCTTATTCATTTGTTGTAAAGTCAGCCATTTTAATACCCTCAGGTCTTTGGGGGCATAGTGGTATTTTCTTAACAAACAAGATAAATATTTGCAACTTCGGTAATATACTGAAGACTACGTTACAGTGCCGTAGAATCACCAGTGTCTACATGTGTACCTATACACATATACATACAAACAGTTCGCTTAAACCGTGAGAATTCTAAACTCACAGATGAACTTCAGGTTATCTATTATTGTGGTCAGATTATTTTTTAGCCATCATACTACTTTTAGAAGAGCATTGGAAAATTCATGCAAAATTGCTGCTTGAGTACAATAGTGAAGGTCTAAATACTGTGGGTAAAGAAAGTGAAAAAGTAAAAAGCAGTTATTAATTTATAATACATTTGTGCAAAACTGGGAGGAATAACATTACATTTCAATTGAATGAGCTATCAGGCTATTGAACCGTACAAATCTCCTCAATATATTTGGATCCTATGAAGTTCATTTATGCAAGAAATGTCAAAACCCATTTAAGGGAATGATCAATGAAATGTGACAGCACCATGTAATAAAACAATGGGTATCAATCACGGGATGAACACAAACACTGAGGCAAGTTACACAGGCGAATCCTGCCCCTTGTATTGTATTTCCCTCTTTCCTGTGCCTAGTAGTGTAGATGAACACACATCACCACTACTTCAATTTTTTTTTTTACTTTAGAGAATGATCCATAAATGATACAGATATTAAAATGGGGAGGAGAACAAACCAAAACAATGCATTTTGGAGTGTGTAGGCCTGGATATGAGCCCCTGCTTTACTCCTTCTTAAATGTGTGAAACTGGGCAAGTCACATTCTCTCTAAAATAGAGATAACAATATTTGACTCTCAGTTGTTACAAGAAAAAAAAATACATATGTATGCTTGTAATCGAGTATGTTTGTCATGAAAGGTCCATGCACTGTTGCATAATGCTAACTGGAGAATATACTACTTTGTGTATTTTTTAAGTCATTTATTAGTAAATAAATGTAAAGTATCTAACATGAAAGTTAGATTATTTTAGTGTGTTCTCGTTTTGTTGATCTTAAAATTATTCATCTCTTCGTAGCCTTCTTGTATTAAAGAAGTTGTGCAGCTGATGTTTGATGAGACGTATATAAGAACATAAGCTATGGGTGAGTTGCCTGTGCTCTAACTCTGGCTTCCTCTGATTTCGAGCTGTTTGACTCTGAATACGTTACTTACCTTGTCGAAGTCTCAATTTTTCACATATAAAGAACGGATAATAACTCATACAGTCATTGTGAGAATTAAACGTGTTAGGAGCACGTATAAACATGCCTCACACATGTATTCAGTAGATGTTATTATTATCATTCTTAATGATTCCTGGAGAGTCCCACAGCCAAACTCACAAAGCTCATGCAAACACTAACGATAGCCAGGCTAGCTGTAGGAGGGTCAAGAAGCAATAAGGCATTTTATGCCATAGTGGATGGCAGGGAAAATTCCTCTGACTTCTATGTTATCAAAATTCTACTTACAGTTGCTTTTATGGAGGAAATCCTCATAAAAGTATATATCCCAGATGTATTAATGAGGGCATTATTTGGTCTCATTAGGAGTTGAGTAGGAGTACAATAACTTGAGACTAATTTAGAAATGTTGATTTTGAAAAGTTTCAGTTGGAGCCCAAACCGCTCTCTCCATATAATTTAAGTTATACAAATGATTCTAATACAAAGTCAGCCTTGAAAGCCAATACATTATTGTGTCCCTAGAATATGTTGGTTGGGTAGATGGTAAAAGATACAAATACAATTAAAACTGTCCATTTCTTCAGAGAATCTATTAGAGAAAGGCAAAACAAATAAATTATACTGCTATTATTGAGACCTGTGAATAAAGATTTTTGAAAATTCAGAGAAAAATACAAGTAATTTTTTCTAGAATTTCAGAAAACATCAAATGCATTCTGAACGCTATGGCTAAAGAACAATTTTTCAAACAGATTCTGGGGAAGAGAGAGTGTGCCAAACATATGAACTGCATCTGTAAAGTGTGGAGGCAGGTGATCTGATGACCTATTAAAGCAATCTCAAGTAATAAAGTATACTGAGAAAGAAGTATGTGTATGTATGTGTAACAGACATTAGTAGTTTATAAACAGATATGGGACACAGTCATAGAGAAACCTGACTACTGTAAAGAATAGATAATTAATTCAGTTAAGGAAAGAATAGAGCTGGAGGCTGAAGGGAAGCTGTTCAAAAGCTTAGAGAATACCCGATTAAGCGCTGACCTAAGATGGCAGCAGTGGAAATGATGGAGAGCAGATTTTAGAGATATCTCAAAGCTGGAAATGGCACAACCTTATGACAATGAGAGTGTGATGTTAAAGTAGAAGTTCAATATTTTTATTAAGGAAGAGGATAAATGATATATAAAATACTGAGAGAACATGAGAGAATCACCAATTTTATAAGTAAGTGTGCGTTTACTATCTTAATCATGAGGAACTTGTTACTAGAATTAGGGCACCTCTTCTCTTTAGCTTTCTCCTGAGGTCTAGAGTAACTTGGGGGAAGGCAGAAATAGGTTGGCCTAAAAATATATATAGAAACTTACACAATACTGCCCCATATTGGGATGGCAAAGTATAATGGCCACAGATTACTTCTCTGGCCACAGAGAAGTAATCTTTTAGAAATAAAGGTATGAGACCAAATGCTATGGAAACTTCATATAACTCCTGCAAATTTTACCCATGGCTGACTCATAAGGCCATGATGATTAACACTGAGCTTTTGAAGATACAGCCCAGTGAGGAAGAGAGAGAAAAAATAAATAATTTAACATGCACAATGTTGGGAAACTTTAAAAGCTTATGTATGTTATTGTTCAATATCTACCTAAATTAGAGTTACATATTCATTTATTACTTGGATTTAAAAAGGTCTCATTCAGGTCCAACCCACCGTATTTATATTTTATATCAGAAGAGCTGAGTGTCTCTCAGAAGTTTGCACAACAAAAGAAACAAGAAAAAAATGAGGAAAAATAAAGCCATTCAAGTCAATTTGTTGGTTTAACAAAAGGGAAAATAAGGAAAGGCATCATAAAGCTGTTAAATCGTAAAATTTATTTTACATAGAGATAGAAAAGCTCACTTTAGACCTAGTGTTCCTGCCTTTCTATCTACTTCAAGGTAATTCTATTTGAATATTAGTGTTTCTTATGACAGAAATGAGAATTCCAAGTCTTCACCTCTTCAACTTTAATTCATTAATAATTCCTGAGTAAACCTGGAAATATTTGGAGGTTTGAATTTTGGTCTATTAAACTGTCTGGGAAGGTGACATTTAAAAATATGAATAGATGACTTAAATAGAACGCTGAAAAAAGCAATAGGTAATGCTGATTTAAAAAAATGCACTGCAAGAGACCAATCCAAAATGAAAAAGGAAAGAAGTAGAGACAAAAATGTCGAATAGGAGTGGGTGGTGCTTTCCCTAGATGCTTTGGGGTTTGAAGATGAGTCATTTCTTGATACACTGAATATGAGGAGCTGTTAACACATTAGAAACACTTCAGAATTTTTAAAGTACTAGCTAAATATTATACTAATAAATACTTCTCCTACATTCTTTAATTCTAGGATTAAGATGCAAGGGCATCTGAGGATCGACTATTTGAATAAGAAAATATGAAGCATCCTGATTTGTATTAATTGAAGATTCCACAGGCAATTAAAAGTTATATTATATCCTGTCCCGACTTATGTCAGCAACTGCTAGAAATTATGTAGTGTTAAGCTATGGGTTACAGAAGATCTATATAATTTACAGCAAGTAGTTTACCTTAAGGAATAGTAATACAATTTACTACAATTCTTCGTCATATGGGCACAGATAAGCTATTGTTCTTACCTCACAGAGGGCTGAGGCCTATAGAAAACTAACATGGTGGGAAGATCTCTTGGATCCAGAGGTTAGAGACCTAGAGTTGAGCCTATAGAAGAGCTTCAGAGAGCTGCTTAGGGTGCCAGGTTTTAAGTGCCTATGCAATGGGGGGAAGAAAAAAGGAAGACTTTGAGAGTGAAGAGAAAAGGGATCATGTAAATCAACTCTCCTTTTACATAAGTAGGCTTGGATTGGCCCAGGGCTAAATGGGCTTTATTATGTTCACCTCTCAATTTGGAGTTTAGATGGCTGAAGTTATTATTCATTGACATTAACTCAATAAGAGCATACAGTATAAATTTAAAACTGTACTGAATATTCAATCACATAGAGATAATTTGTCACAGGGAAGAAAGATTGACTGGTGAAGCATAAACTCTCTATTTTTTCTTCTTCCTGTTCTAACAAAGCTCTATTTAGCTATTTTTAATAATGTACAACGCACTGTCAAACAATGAGCTGCTCCAAATTTTAGTTTACAGACCATGTATTGTCTTTGGACACTAGAAAATGTCAGGAACTGAAAATCCACCAGAATAATAAGGTTTAGGAGACTTGTCAGATGAACAAAAAATATACAGTCAATTATATTCCTGTAACAATGATGATCAATTATATAAATAAAAGAGGTTCAATTTATAATGAAAAAGACATATATTTTAATAATTTGTGCATGTATAGTATTATGGTTTAACATTAAAAAGATGTTTTGTGAGTCACCTAAAGAATGCTAAAAAATTGTTAAGCAATATAACATAAACCTGACCAAATGGACACACCTCACATGTTTCTGTTCAATAGAAGACTAAATATTTTTAAAGAATTATTCATTATTTTAATTTAATAATTTAATGCATTTCAAAGTCAAATTTCAATAAAATTCTGAAATATTGGTAATGCATAGGGATTTCTTTCAGATTTTCATCTGTGAAGAGGGTGGAGAGAAAAAAAGAAGAAGGAATTTCTAAGTTTGCTTACCAATTAGAAATTGTGGATAAGAATGCTAAAGTAAATTTTTGTGCTGCTAGCCAGTGTTGACTACAAAAATATTTTAGTTCCTAGCGTTACACTGAAATTTTTCATATCATGACACACATAAAAAATGCGTGTAGCAATCTAAGGGTAGTTAACGAGGCTCTTTATATATTAAAAAAAAAACTCTACCAGCTCTCCCAAGGGTTGAGGGGATCCATATCTTGGCATACCTGCAAACCAATTCCCATACACCAGGGTGTCCTATCACATACCAATTGTGAAACTCTGGCTAATGGACTGGACCATCTGTACTTTCACATGAAAATGACAGAATCTGTGAAAAACAAGTATATCATAAATAATTAACAAAGGCACCATTGCAGTCATAGCTTATATTCCTCCTGGATCATTCCATGAGTTGATAATCTGGGAAAAAATCTGATAAAATGGAATCAAGGGAGGGGGAAAATCAAATGCATTATGAATTCTCTGTGCCTTTCTCATGACACTCTTTGCGTGTCATGAGAAATTTATTTATTTATTTATTTATTTTTAATTTATTTATTATTATTATACTTTAAGTTCTAGGGTACATGTGCATAACGTGCAGGTTTGTTACATATGTATACTTGTGCCATGTTGGTGTGCTGCACCCATCAACTCGTCAGCACCCATCAACTCGTCATTTACATCAGGTATAACTCCCAATGCAATCCCTCCCCCCTCCCCCCTCCCAATGATAGGCCCCGGTGTGTGATGTTCCCCTTCCCGAGTCCAAGTGATCTCATTGTTCAGTTCCCACCTATGAGTGAGAACATGCGGTGTTTGGTTTTCTGTTCTTGTGATAGTTTGCTAAGAATGATGGTTTCCAGCTGCATCCATGTCCCTACAAAGGACACAAACTCATCCTTTTTCATGGCTGCATAGTATTCCATGGTGTATATGTGCCACATTTTCTTAATCCAATCTGTCACTGATGGACATTTGGGTTGATTCCAAGTCTTTGCTATTGTGAATAGTGCCGCAATAAACATACGTGTGCATGTGTCTTTATAGCAGCATAATTTATAATCCTTTCGGTATATCCCCAGTAATGGGATGGCTGTGTCATATGGTACATCTAGTTCTAGATCCTTGAGGAATCGCCATACTGTTTTCCATAATGGTTGAACTAGTTTACAATCCCACCAACAGTGTAAAAGTGTTCCTATTTCTCCACATCCTCTCCAGCACCTGTTGTTTCCTGACTTTTTAATGATCGCCATTCTAACTGGTGTGAGATGGTATCTCATTGTGGTTTTGATTTGCATTTCTCTGATGGCCAGTGATGATGAGCATTTTTTCATGTGTCTGTTGGCTGTATGAATGTCTTCTTTTGAGAAGTGTCTGTTCATATCCTTTGCCCACTTTTTGATGGGGTTGTTTGTTTTTTTCTTGTAAATTTGTTTGAGTTCTTTGTAGGTTCTGGATATTAGCCCTTTGTCAGATGAGTAGATTGCAAAAATTTTCTCCCATTCTGTAGGTTGCCTGTTCACTCTGATGGTAGTTTCTTTTGCTGTGCAGAAGCTCTTTAGTTTAATTAGATCCCATTTGTCAATTTTGGCTTTTGCTGCCGTTGCTTTTGGTGTTTTAGACATGAAGTCTTTGCCCATGCCTATGTCCTGAATGGTACTACCTAGGTTTTCCTCTAGGATTTTTATGGTATTAGGTCTAACATTTAAGTCTCTAATCCATCTTGAATTAATTTTCGTATAAGGAGTAAGGAAAGGATCCAGTTTCAGCTTTCTACTTATGGCTAGCCAATTTTCCCAGCACCATTTATTAAATAGGGAATCCTTTCCCCATTTCTTGTTTCTCTCAGGTTTGTCAAAGATCAGATGGCTGTAGATGTGTGGTATTATTTCTGAGGACTCTGTTCTGTTCCATTGGTCTATATCTCTGTTTTGGTACCAGTACCATGCTGTTTTGGTTACTGTAGCCTTGTAGTATAGTTTGAAGTCAGGTAGCGTGATGCCTCCAGCTTTGTTCTTTTGACTTAGGATTGTCTTGGAGATGCGGGCTCTTTTTTGGTTCCATATGAACTTTAAAGCAGTTTTTTCCAATTCTGTGAAGAAACTCATTGGTAGCTTGATGGGGATGGCATTGAATCTATAAATTATCTTGGGCAGTATGGCCATTTTCATGATATTGATTCTTCCTATCCATGAGATGGTATGTTCTTCCATTTGTTTGTGTCCTCTTTTATTTCACTGAGCAGTGGTTTGTAGTTCTCCTTGAAGAGGTCCTTTACATCCCTTGTAAGTTGGATTCCTAGGTATTTTATTCTCTTTGAAGCAATTGTGAATGGAAGTTCACTCATGATTTGGCTCTCTGTTTGTCTGTTACTGGTGTATAAGAATGCTTGTGATTTTTGCACATTAATTTTGTATCCTGAGACTTTGCTGAAGATGCTTATCAGCTTAAGGAGATTTTGGGCTGAGACAATGGGGTTTTCTAAATATACAATCATGTCATCTGCAAAGAGGGACAATTTGACTTCTTCTTTTCCTAACTGAATACCCTTGATTTCTTTCTCTTGCCTAATTGCCCTAGCCAGAACTTCCAACACTATGTTGAATAGGAGTGGTGAGAGAGGGCATCCCTGTCTTGTGCCAGTTTTCAAAGGGAATTTTTCCAGTTTTTGCCCTTTCAGTATGATATTGGCTGTGGGTTTGTCATAAATAGCTCTTATTATTTTGAGGTACGTTCCATCAATACCGAATTTATTGAGCGTTTTTAGCATGAAGGGCTGTTGAATTTTGTCAAAAGCCTTTTCTGCATCTATTGAGATAATCATGTGGTTCTTGTCTTTGGTTCTGTTTATATGCTGGATTATGTTTATTGATTTGCGAATGTTGAACCAGCCTTGCATCCCAGGGATGAAGCCCACTTGATCATGGTGGATAAGCTTTTTGATGTGTTGCTGAATCCGGTTTGCCAGTATTTTATTGAGGATTTGTGCATCGATGTTCATCAGGGATATTGGTCTAAAATTCTCTTTTTTTGTTGTGTCTCTGCCAGGCTCTGGTATCAGGATGATGTTGGCCTCATAAAATGAATTAGGGAGGATTCCCTCTTTTTCTATTGATTGGAATAGTTTCAGAAGGAATGGTACCAACTCCTCCTTGTACCTCTGGTAGAATTCAGCTGTGAATCCATCTGGTCCTGGACTTTTTTTGGTTGGTAGGCTATTAATTATTGCCTCAATTTCAGAGCCTGCTATTGGTCTATTCAGGGATTCAACTTCTTCCTGGTTTAGTCTTGGAAGAGTGTAAGTGTCCAGGAAATTATCCATTTCTTCTAGATTTTCCAGTTTATTTGCGTAGAGGTGTTTATAGTATTCTCTGATGGTAGTTTGTATTTCTGTGGGGTTGGTGGTGATATCCCCTTTATCATTTTTTATTGCGTCGATTTGATTCTTCTCTCTTTTCTTCTTTATTAGTCTTGCTAGTGGTCTGTCAATTTTGTTGATCTTTTCAAAAAACCAGCTCCTGGATTCATTGATTTTTTGGAGGGTTTTTTGTGTCTCTATCTCCTTCAGTTCTGCTCTGATCTTAGTTATTTCTTGCCTTCTGCTAGCTTTCGAATGTGTTTGCTCTTGCTTCTCTAGTTCTTTTAATTGTGATATTAGAGTGTCAATTTTAGATCTTTCCTGCTTTCTCTTGTGGGCATTTAGTGCTATAAATTTCCCTCTACACACTGCTTTAAATGTGTCCCAGAGATTCTGGTATGTTGTATCTTTGTTCTCATTGGTTTCAAAGAACATCTTTATTTCTGCCTTCATTTCGTTATGTACCCAGTAGTCATTCAGGAGCAGGTTGTTCAGTTTCCATGTAGTTGAGCGGTTTTGATTGAGTTTCTTAGTCCTGAGTTCTAGTTTGATTGCACTGTGGTCTAAGAGACAGTTTGTTATAATTTCTGTTCTTGTACATTTGCTGAGGAGTGCTTTACTTCCAATTACGTGGTCCATTTTGGAGTAAGTATGATGTGGTGCTGAGAAGAATGTATATTCTGTTGATTTGGGGTGGAGAGTTCTATAGATGTCTATTAGGTCTGCTTGCTGCAGAGATGAGTTCAATTCCTGGATATCCTTGTTAACTTTCTGTCTCGTTGATCTGTCTAATGTTGACAGTGGAGTGTTGAAGTCTCCCATTATTATTGTATGGGAGTCTAAGTCTCTTTGTAAGTCTCTAAGGACTTGCTTTATGAATCCGGGTGCTCCTGTATTGGGTGCATATATATTTAGGATAGTTAGCTCTTCCTGTTGAATTGATCCCTTTACCATTATGTAATGGCCTTCTTTGTCTCTTTTGATCTTTGATGGCTTAAAGTCTGTTTTATCAGAGACTAGTATTGCAACCCCTGCTTTTTTTTGTTCTCCATTTGCTTGGTAAATCTTCCTCCATCCCTTTATTTTGAGCCTATGTATGTCTCTGCGTGTGAGATGGGTCTCCTGAATACAGCAGACTGATGGGTCTTGACTCTTTATCCAGTTTGCCAGTCTATGTCTTTTAATTGGAGCATTTAGTCCATTTACATTTAAGGTTAAGATTGTTATGTGTGAACTTGATCCTGCCATTATGATATTAACTGGTTATTTTGCTCATTAGTTGATGCAGTTTCTTCCTAGCATCGATGGTCTTTACATTTTGGCATGTTTTTGCAATGGCTGGTACCGGTTGTTCCTTTCCATGTTGAGTGCTTCCTTCAGGGTCTCTTGTAAAGCAGGCCTAGTGGTGACAAAATCTCTAAGCATTTGCTTATCTGTAAAGGATTTTATTTCTCCTTCACTTATGAAACTTAGTTTGGCTGGATATAAAATCTGGGTTTAAAATTCTTTTCTTTAAGAATGTTGAATATTGGCCCCCACTCTCTTCTGGCTTGGAGAGTTTCTGCCGCGAGATCTGCTGTTAGTCTGATGGGCTTCCCTTTGTGGGTAACCCGACCTTTCTCTCTGGCTGCCCTTAAGATTTTTTCCTTCATTTCAACTTTGGTGAATCTGGCAATTATGTGTCTTGGAGTTGCTCTTCTCGAGGAGTATCTTTGTGGCATTCTCTGTATTTCCTGGATTTGAATGTTGGCCTGCCCTACTAGGTTGGGGAAGTTCTCCTGGATGATATCCTGCAGAGTGTTTCCAACTTGGTTCCATCTTCCCCCTCACTTTCAGGCACCCCAATCAGACGTAGATTTGGTCTTTTTATATAATCCCATACTTCTTGCAGGCTTTGTTCATTTCTTTTTCTTCTTTTTTCTTTTGGTTTCTCTTCTCGCTTCATTTCATTCATTTGATCCTCAATCGCTAATACTCTTTCTTCCAGTTGATCGAGTCGGTTACTGAAGCTTGTGCATTTGTCACGTATTTCTCGTGTCATGGTTTTCATCTCTTTCATTTCGTTTATGACCTTCTCTGCATTAATTACTCTAGCCATCAATTCTTCCACTTTTTTTTCAAGATTTTTAGTTTCTTTGCGCTGGGTACATAATTCCTCCTTTAGCTCTGAGAAATTTGATGGACTGAAGCCTTCTTCTCTCATCTCGTCAAAGTCATTCTCCGTCCAGCTTTGATCCGTTGCTGGCGATGAGCTGCGCTCCTTTGCCGGGGGAGATGCGCTCTTATTTTTTGAATTTCCAGCTTTTCTGCCCTGCTTTTTCCCCATCTTTGTGGTTTTATCTGCCTCTGGTCTTTGATGATGGTGATGTACTGATGGGGTTTTGGTGTAGGTGTCCTTCCTGTTTGATAGTTTTCCTTCTAACAGTCAGGCCCCTCAGCTGTAGGTCTGTTGGAGATTGCTTGAGGTCCACTCCAGACCCTGTTTGCCTCAGTTGAAAATGCAGAAATCACCGGTCTTCTGTGTCGCTCGCGCTGGGAGTTGGAGACTGGAGCTGTTCCTATTCGGCCATCTTGCTCCGCCCCCCCCCCTAAAATTCATTTAAGTTATTTATATACTTGTCTTATCACCCATTAACAACAAAACCCTTCAGTACCAGATTACTCTGAGATAAGCTGTATCCATCACATATACTATTTGTTTAATAAATCATTATAAAGATGAAAGGGAGGCTGGTGAAAGAGAGGAAAAGGTATCGAAAAGGTGAAAAAATTAGTAAAAAGTAAGAGAAAGTGGAAAAAGAGAAGAAAGGAGGAAGGAGGGAAATTCATTTAGTACTTTTGCATGTTTGTTTTGAATCAATTACAAATTTTGTTAAGAGTCACCAATAGAAACCATGAGTCCTACTATTAAGGTATCTCCTCTCATTTAGCAGAATGCTAGTCGCATAATAGACATACAATATTGTTAGATAAAATGAAAAGTAGAGACAAGGGAATATGGAAAGAGAGTGATTTTTGACTCATTTAATGTAAGAGTTGTCTACTTTGTGAAATACATGCCCACTGCCTGTGCTGAAATACAGACTTAGAAATAGAAGTTTACAGCATTTTGCAAACTGCTGTAAGTTTCTGGTGAAACAGCTAGGTTCAATACTTCTTCAAATCGATGGAAACATTATGGATGAGTCCTTACATTTTCTCAGTGAAGTTGTCACAGGAGTTTTATGTCGATTCTTTGTTACTTAGTTCCTGCAGCTAATCCATATTAGCCAATATCAGTTTGATTTTAAAAAAGCTGATAGATATCACACCAAAGGCTTCTACATATAACCAGAAATGAAGACAACAACTTTGTCCTTGACCAATAATGGTAATTTTAATAAGAAAAATACGAGAACCAGAATATATAACTGTAGATTAACTTTTGTTTTTCTTACTCTTTTCCTGAGACACAGCATTTAAGTAAAGTGGAAAAAATTTATGAAGGCACTTCCTCTGCATATAGAAGTTATAGATTTTTACCTCTTTACATCTTTTACTACTCGTTGATTTAACATACATAGGTTTCTGCCATTCTAAATGATGATTATTTCAGATACATTTATTGAACACTAGATCTTCCTTAGTTAATACTTATATATCAACCTATTCTGATAACTTATTATATACATTCAATATAGAATCTCAATATATTTTTAAATAAATACTTTCTTAAATTTAAATTTTTATTTTATTTTAAATTTAAATTTTAAATAAAATATTCCTTTGGACAAAATGAACAATACCCTGATAGTCAGTCTATATAAAATATTGGAAAAGCTGCCCCAAATAGGAATATTAGAAAAGTTATATTTTATCATAAATAGATTTATCATACTTTAAAATGTTATATGGTTTTCATCACTATTTAAATACACTGGTCAGATTATTGTGAAAAAATCAGTAGCCATTATAAACATTATTTACCATAGTAATAACTCATCATCATCTGCTAGGTCATGTCAAATATTTAAAGCTCAGCATGGGTATATGATGCAGTGTTGATGACTGGATGGAAATTACTATTCAAGATTTATAGATAAGGAAGAACTGAATATTAAGTCTAAGAATGTGCAGTGGCAAAAATGTAAAAATATATTTAGTGTGATTTTTATGGTAATGCTTAAATAAGAGGATGTTTACCTTTGTGAGTTTTGTGCTTATTGCTCTCACATTTTGCAGTATATAATTTCTTAATATTATAATTGACTCAAGCAGGATACTTTAAAGGTGAAAATAAACTCATAGCATTAGGAGAAATACCTAATGAAGATGACAGGTTGATGGGTGCAGCAAACCACCATGGCACGTGTATACCTATGTAACAAACCTGAACATTCTGCACGTGTATCCCAAAACTTAACATACTATAATAAAAAATAGAAATGTAAAAAAAAAAAAAACCCACAGTGAAATATCATTACACACCTATCACAACAGTTAGAAAACCAGTGGCATCACCAAATGCTGTTGAGGATGTAAAGAAAAAAAAAGAAAAGAAACTCATATATTTGGCAAACACGTATACACAGATGCAGTGGCACAGTCCCTGGCTTGGAGGAGCTTATCGACATTCTGATACTTGGTATATAATCATAACTGACCTTTCAGTGGTTGACCCTTAACAATATTTTACTCTTTTGTTTTAAATTGTGATTTTAAAACATGATAATGACAGTTGATCTAAAACTGTAGAACTCCAATCGCAGAGCTTGTGTTTATGAACTCAACAAAAATGACTCACTGTTGACTGTCTAACATTATCCCTGGTATAATGCAGTCCTTGAACATGTACATACCTCCCTTCTGTGCTAAATATCTTCATTGTGTATAGAAGCAAAATGCATCCAGTTCATTGAAGCTAGAATAGTTCTACCACATTTAAGCTGAGGGTGTTGGCAGGAACCTACCAATATATTAAGGACATGATACAAAAAGATACATAGATGTCAGCCAAATAAGTGGCAATGTTGAAAAACGCTGTATAGGTACTTTCTAGGAATTGAGGCTATAAATTCTGCATAGGAAGAATACTATATTGAGCATAGGTAGCAACCGTCAACATGTCAACGATAAGGACATGATTACGCAGCCTTTGTATATAACAATGCTATTGATCTCTCACCAGTGGGGCATGTATTTGGAGCTATTTGGGCTGAGAGGGATGATTGAGCTGAGCTGGTCTGCCTAAACGTCATTACAAACAACAACTGGCAGTTGGGAAACAGATTTTTCTCTCCAAATGAATCTGCCTGACTTCAACTGGCCTATTTCAAAGGATTGATCCTACCTACTAGCCTTGATCTGTATGTGGCTACCTCTGCTCTCATATGTAGAAGTTGTGAGATAAAGTATGCTAATGATTTTAGATTCTATACCCTAACTAAGTTATAATTTATATTATAGAAACTGTTTATCATTCAAAGGCAAGGGTTTCAGTCCTATTGGTAGAATAGTAATAGTACCATTAAAAAGTGTCCTTAAAACGGTATGTTCAATCAGCCTCCTGCTCCCCTCTCTTGGAGGCTGACTGTACAATTGTGCCCTGGGAATAGTGACCATAATGGTGTCAAGAAGTTTATGTTTTTAATATGCTTATATAAAGACTGCAGGTGGTGGAGTTACTTAGATGTGGTTCTAAATCCCAATATAATAATATGCTATCTTGAACAAATTATTCACTAGGCCTGAGTTTTATTATCAATAAAATAAGAATACTGACAAAATATAAATACAAAGAAAACAAGAATACTAATGTTTATTCACAAGGCTGCTATAAAAATTGAGTGATAATTGACTCAGAGTAAGCACTAGAAAGTTTTAGTTCACATATTTATCCATTCAACAGTATTTGTTGAATGTCTACTCTTTTCCAAGCACTGAGCCAGAGATAGGTTTATTTATGGTGAATAATACAGATATGGTTACTACTATCTCTTGAAGCTTACATCCTACTTCCCTTTACCCAGTTCCTCCATATTTCTTCCCTCCTGTAGTGTTCAGTGTTGATAATCTTTATGAAAGCATGTGAAAACTGTTCAGAAATGTCTCCTTCAAAATTATAAGTCAAGAAATTCAAAGCAATTGATTTGACAAATTATTTCCTCTGGTTAATATGGTTTTGATACTAACCTACTGTCATTTATAACTTAATGCCTAGATTATAGAAATATAAATATATTTCTTTTCTAAATATATTTTTGCAATCTTGCCAACATAGTCTAAGCCTCATGGCATTTTTGAATTTCCTGAAAGGGTTTTACAGTAATTATGATAAAATAAATGTCAGAAAATAGGAAAAGCAACATGAAATACTGGCTAAAATATGACCTGTGATATGTGTTTTTATTCTTTCTGTCTTGCAAATCTGTTAATGTAATAAGAGGTAATTCTAACCTTGGCAATGTGAGAAACAAAAAATAACATGACAAAACATTTGCATGTATTTACTATATGCCAGACACTAAATTTTTACATATTCACTCTGTTAACCCTTATGGCAATCACTATGAGGTAAGTATTATTAATTTGACAAGTTACAGATCAGAAAAGTGAGACATAGAGTTTACGTAACTTTCCTCAGTCACAGGCCTCTTTGATTCCAAGAGTCAGGGCCAGGATTCACATATAGGCTCTAGGGCTTTCAGAGGCTATGTTCTTTTTCTAGTGCAGATGCTTTAGGAAAAATAATGCAACAATGCACCCAGCAATTACATTCTATAGTCTACATACATATCCACACATTTCGACACAACCCTACTTCAAAATGAAATTGGATGAGCATTGTAATCCTCCACTTTGTTAGCTCGGGACATTTGGCAAATCTGAGCCCACATCACGTCTGTGCAGACCCTTCCTCAGAAATCTTGACTTTTTAAAAAAATCCGTTTCTTTTTAATATAGTTTCCTGGTTCTAACTGTTGCATTTGATTTCCCATGATGTTAATTTCCTATTGCTGCTATAACAAATTACCACAAAATTTGTGGCTTAAAACAACACACATTTATTATCTTATATTTCTGAAAGTTATAAGTCCAACATGGGTCTCACCAGGCTAAAAATCAAAGAGTCAGCAGGAATGCAGCATTTCTGGGGGCGGGGGGCAGGGGCTGGATCTAGGAGAAAATGCACTTCTTTATCTTTTCCAGCTTCTAGAGACCTCTTGCATTTGTCGATTCATGGATTTATCCTCCATCTTCAAAGGCAGCAATGCAGCATATCCTATTTCTCTCTCTGACTTTGGCCCTCCTGTGGTGCTCTTATAAGAATTCAAGTGATACATTGGCCCAAACAGAAAATCCAGGATAATTTCCCCATCTCAAGACCCTTTACTTATCACATCTGCTAAGTCCTTTGGCTATAGGAGGCAACATATTCACAGGTTCCAGGATAAGAAAGTTGGCACCTTGGGGACCATATTCAGCACATCAGACCTAATATCCCTGAATAGTCAGCACTTCCTGGATGCTATTGATTTGCTTTGTGACATCATTGTTCTTCTTTCAAATAAAGCTGATTGAATGCAAAGTGGCCTTCAGTGACTCCAGCCATGTCTTCCTTCCAAGTCCCTGCTGCTTCACGTGATCCTGCTGACTCTGGCCTCCTTTGTAATTAAGACTCTTCTAATTAGAAACCCCAGGAGTTATATTAAAAAATTCTTTTACTCTACTGAAGACAGCATTTACAATGTAGGCCCAAACTGTAAAACCCTTTATTAGTCTCTTTACCAGTTTTACATAGAAGAATGACAATTCTGACACATACCGAACCCACTAAGCTGAGAGCTGTAGCTTCTCTGAGTCATGACATGCCCACATGTTACAGAATTCAACAGTTTATGCTTTGATAAAACCTAAACTTGGTTCTTCAACATTCCCATGGTATGCTTGTTTCAGATGAGGTAATAACTAACATTGGACCTTTAAACTGGGCACTTCTACATGCCAAAATATTACGGATATTATCTGATTTGACCCTCAAAACAACCAGATACCTGAATTCTGACTACTTCTGGAGCCTTATTTTTGAATTTCCTCTCCCTATTTCTCTGAGTGGCAGCCAGCCTGGATGCTTTGCAACACCTCAAATACATGAATCATGGTCTCTGCTCAGGGCCTTTGTACTTGTTGCCCCTTAGAAGTCATATGGTGTCTTCATTTTACTCAGGTCTCTTCAAATGCCACCTATTCATGAAGGATTTCTTGGTCATTCCATCTATCATAGCCCTCAACCTCTCCACTTTTTCCTCAGGGCGCTTGTCACTAAGGTCATTATATATTCTTTTTAAATGTCTTCAGTGTCCATATCCTCCATTGGCATTCCAGCAAATCAGGGACTCAGCAGAATTACTGGCACAGGATTTTGTCACCAGTTCCTACAATCATGCATGTCACCAAGAAGCATCCAAGAGATATTTTACAGACCAAAAGAAATTTGCTTAAACAACTTGTTTAACAAATTTAAGCAACTTTTCCAAGATTATGATTACGGCAAATCCATGTCCAATATATTATATAGCTGCTGTTTCCAAAATGCCATTCAATCCTATTGTCTCGGTTCATTTTCAATGTAGGAGTATTCCCTCAATTAGACACAAAAATTCACATAGACATTTGGACTAAAAATGACTCATAAACTTTTATGCCTTTTTCTGATATAGAAAATATAAGGATTTTGCTGCTCTTACCTCCAATTTGCCTTTCTCTGCTGGGTGCTGCCTTCTGGCCTCTGCCGTGCCAAGATCCTATTATCTCCCTTGATACTATAGAGTCCGGGTCTCCAGCATGATATGCTCTGCTCAACCCTGGTGCAAAAAAAGCAGTCAGCCCTACTCAGCAGCTCAATTTTTTATATTTATCTTAAATTAATATATAATAATTGTACATATTTATGAAGTACATAGTGATGTTTCAGTGCATACAATGTATAGTGATCAAATCAACGTAATTAGCATATCCATCATTTCAGACATTTAACATTTCTTTGTGTTGTAAACATGTAATCATCCTTCAAGCTATTTGAAGCTATGTATATAGTTATTAACTGTAGTTATCCTACAGTGGTATAGAACACTTAATCCTCCTACACAGCTGTAATTTTGTAACCTTTAACAAATTTCTCCATATCCCCCCTTCCCTCTACCCTTCTCAGTCTCTAGTATCCTCTAGTGATAGAAATTATGTGACCAACATTTTTTTAGCTTCCACTTATGAGTGAGAACATGCAGTGTTTAACTTTCTGTTCCAGACTTATTTAACTTATTGTCCTCCCGTTCCATGCATGTTTTTGTGAATGACAGGATTTCATTATTATTTATGGCAGAATAGTATTCCATTTGTGTGTGTGTGTGTGTTTGTGACATTTTCTTTATCTATTCATCTGTTGTTGAACACCTAATATAATTCCATATCTTGGCTATTGTGAATAGTGCTGCGGTTTTAACATGACGGTGCAGATGTCTCTTTGATACACTGATTTCCTTTTCTTTAAATAAATGCCCAGTACTGAAATTGCTGGATCATATGGTAGTTCTATTTGTAGATTTTGAGGAATACCCATACTATTCTCCATAATGGTTGTATTAGTTTACATTTGCACCAACAGTAGATTAGAATTCCTTTTCTCTGCATCTTTGCCCTCATGGTATATATATATTTTTTGTCTTTTTGATCATAGTCATTCGAACTGAGGTGAGATAATACCTTGTGGTTTTGACTTGCATTTTCCTGATGATTAGTGATGTTGAGCATATTTTCACGTATTTGTTAGTCATTTGTGTGTTTTAGGAAATATCTATTCCAGCCAGGTGCAGTGGCTCATGCCTGTAATCCCAGCACTTTGGGAGGCCGAAGTGGGTGGATCACGAGGTCAGGAGATTGAGACCATCCTGGCTAACATGGTGAAATCCCATCTCTACTAAAAATACAAAAAATTAGGCGGGTGTGGGGGCAGGCGCCTGTAGTCCCAGCTACTCTGGGGGCTGAAGCAGAATGGCGTGAACCTGGGAGGCAGAGCTTGCAGTGAGCCGAGATTGCATCACTGAAGTCCAGCCTGGGCAACAGAGCGAGACTCCATATCAAAAAAAAAAAAAAAAAAAAAGAAAGAAATATCTGTTCCAATTATTTTGTTCATTTTTTAAAACTTTTATATTAGATTCAGAGGTGCACGTGCCAGTTTGTTATGTAGGTAAATTGAGTGTTGTGGGGTTTGGTGAACAGATTATTTTATTACCAAGGGAATCAGCGTAGTATCCAATAGGTAATTTTTTGATCCTCACCCTCCTTCCACCCTCCACCCTTCAGGTAGGCCCTAGTGTCTGCTCTTTCCTTCTTTGTGTCCACATATACTCAATGTTTAGCTCCCACTTATCAGTGAGAACATGTGGTATTTGGTTTTCTGTTTCTGTGTTAGTTTGCTTAGTACAATGGCCTCCAGCACTATACATGTTGCTGGGAAGGACATGATCTCATTTTTTATGGCTGCATAATATTCCATGGTGTATATGTACCACATTTTCTTTCCAGTCTACTGTAGATGGACATTTCAGTTGATTCCTTGTATTTGTTGTTGTGAATAGTGCTGCAATGAACATACACATACATGTGTCTTTATGGCAGAACAATTTATATTCTTTTGCATATATACTCAATAATGGGATTTTTGGGTTGAATGGTAATTCTGCCTTAAGTTCTTTGAGAAATCCCCAAACTGCTTTCCACAATGGCTGAACTAATTTGTATTCCCATCAGCAGTGTATAAGTATTCACTTTTCTCCACAAACTTGCCAGTATCTGTTATTTTTTGACTTTTTAGTAATAGCCATTCTGACTGGAGTGAAATGGTATCTCATTAGGGTTTTTGATTTGCGTTTCTCTAATGATTAGTGATGTTGACATTTTACCCATTTTTTAATCTGATTTTTTTTTTTTTTTTGCTATTGAGATGTTTCATTTCCTTACATATTCTGATTATTAGTCCCTTGTCAGACAAATTGTTTGCAAACATTTTCTCCTATTCTGTAGCTTTTCACTCTGTTGATCATTTCCTTTGCTGTGCAGAACCTTCATAGTTTAATTAATATAATTCTATTTGTTTATTTTTGCTTTTCTTGCCTGTGTTTTCAAAGTCTTATTCATACAGTCTTCATATTGCTCCAGTGAAGGGAATGTCTTCCCACGGAGCAGAGCTAGGTGGTGGGGTTTCTATATCACATATTAAACCTATTCAAATATCTCCATCTCTCTGAGTCTTCTAAACTTTTCATCAATATCCATCCAAGGCAGTTCCAGTAGCTTCTCCTCATTTACCTGAGACTATTGAGTAAGCTCCAAGAGTCCTCCTGCAGTGTATTGTGTGGCAAACAGACCCAAAGATTTTCAGTTTGCCTCTACATATCCCTGCCTCCTGGTCCTCATGATCTTGTATAATCCCCTATACTTGAGTGTAGGAAGAAGCTGTCACTTACTTCTAACACATAGATTATGGCAAAGGAGAGGGGATGTCATCTCTGCCATCATGTTATATGACATTGTAATCCGTCCTACGGGGAGACTTTGCTGGCTTAGATAAAGCAAGCAATCATATTGTGAGCTACCCTATTCAGGGACCATAGATCAAGAAATGAAGTCCCACAGGCCACAAGGCACTGAATGCTGCCAATAACTGCAGGAGCTTGAAAGTGGATACCTCCTCAGTCAAGTCTTGAGATAAAACTTCCAAAGTGAGTGCAGTGTATACTGCTCGTATGATGGGTGCGCCAAAATCTCACAAATCACCACTAAAGAACTTACTCCTGTAACCAAACACCACCTGTTCCCCAATAACCTATGGGAAAAAAAACTTCCAAGTTAATACCTTGATTGCAGCCTCGTGAGGACCAGAAGCAGAGGAACCAGCTAAGCTATGCCTAGGCTACCAATCCACAGCAGCTAGGATAATAAATATGTGTTTCATAAGCTGCTAGTGTGTGGTAAGTTATAATGCAGTAACAGATAGTTAATACAATTAAGAAATGTTCCACATGTCCTTGCCATAACACAGCACTTTACATCATAGAGTAGCACTCATATGTCAATACATTCTTTTTTATCCAAATTCATATTCCACACATCCCCAGTTCAACATTTTCAAGACCTAGGGAGTCCGTGGAAGTCTAGGGTTGGGAATTCAAGAATATTAGATTTTATGTATCCAAATGTCAGAGTCCCACTATTTTCCTGAGCACTTAGTCCCATATTTAATCTCATGTGAGGTTCTATTGCCTTATAATTAAATCTTGGAGCTGCTTTTCAGCAGTGAACCCTATGGCTGTAGGTGATAAGTGTTTCTTCAAACTCTGCTAATGCAGCCTTCTCAATTTCATATCATACTTTGAATTGATTATTGATTGAACTAAGCCTGTCATTTTATTTTCTTAAGGCTTTCAGAGCATTAAAGCAGGTGATTCCATAATTTATCTACTTATTACTGACCCTATGATGCTCAAGTGCCACAGCTGCCACATAAGCTGATGCTTTACTTTCATTTGTACTTCATCCCAATCTAACTCTCAATAATTGGGAAGCTACAGAATGCCAGGGATTAACATCAACCCACACTGCATCAGCAACAGAGTACTTATCAATATTTCACTCTTCAATGCAGTTCCAAAATTTCATTCTGTGGATCTGTTTTCTGCCTAATTTGATACTTTAGTGGATCAAATGTATTAGCCTGTGTTTCCTCTGGAAATAAGAACTAGGGCAAAGGACTTGCATGGGGCAGTTTATTTTGACCAGTGATCAGATTGAGAATGTAGGGTCACAAAGACCAAAACAGAAGAGGGGCCAGGAGCAGTGGCTCATGACTGTAATCTCAGCACTTTGGGAGGCCAAGGCGGGCAGATCACTTGAGGTCAGCATTTCAAGACCAGCCTGGCCAACGTGGCGAAACCCCATCTTTACTAAAACTACAAAAATTAGCTGGCATGGTGGCAGATGCCTGTAATTCCAGCTACTCAGGAGGCTGAGGCACGAGAATCGCTTGAACCCAGGAGACGGAGGTTGCGGTGAGCCAAGATCATGCCACTGCGCTCCAACCTGGGTGACAGAGTGAGATTCCATCTCAAAATTAATAATAAATAAAATGGAAGGGAGTTATTGAGTTAATTACTGCTGTAGGTAGCTGGGACTTGGTCCAGATGGGAAATTCTATAGAGCTCATTAGGATGTATTTCAGAATTGTTCACCTGAAGGATAAAAGGCATTTGGATTTATATGTTAGCTCCCATCACCCATCTGATGAGGGTGAGCATGCATGGGGTGTTATCCTTCCCACATTTCTGAGTTGTCTGTAAAAGCTATGATTTCCTAGTAGCCTTTCATAGGTGTTCCACACCATGTGGTGAAAAATACCCTGGCAAAGAAGGTGAAAGAGGGACACGAGATGTCCAAGGTTAGATGTTGTTTGAGTAAAGCTGGGAATAATCTTTTTGAGTCACACTTTCTCTGTTTTAGAACTGTGTTGGTTAACATTGTTCTATTGTCTTCTGTTGTATACTTTGTTCTATTTTTTGTTGTATACTTCTGTTGAGAAAGAGAATAGCTTAATGTTTCTAATTTCTACTAGTTTGGTGTATCTAGATGATTGAGGAAATCTATCTTAATCTTTGAATTTTGAATTTCATTACCTTCCCTGGAACACAGGGAGTCATTTTTAATTGAATTTTTATACTTTTCAATTTTTAAAATAAATTTGAATGATTTGATCAATTTGAAGTGTTCTCCACTCTAGCAGAGCAATTACCATGAAATTAAATTATTTTCTGTCTTTATTGTCTACTTTCAAATTGTTTTCATCTTGTAGGATCATCTGTATTGACTGTATCTCAAGATTATCCTTTATGTCACTTTATGGTTTATAGCTGTACCCATTTTCTAATTTGATTGTTATTTTATTGTTGAGTTTTGAAAATTCTTTATATATTCCAGATCACAGTTCTTTGTTAAATATGTGATTTGCAAATATTTTCCCTAGTCTGTAGCTTTTCTTTTCTTCCTAACAGAGTCTTTCACAAAGCCAAATATTTAATTTTGATGAGGTTCAATATCTCAATTTGTCCTTTTATGAACCTTTCATGTTTATTTTCAATTGGAGATTTTAAATAAGTTGATATGCTTACAGATTAATTAGTCAAACAAGAGACATTGACTCTAAGGAAACAAGAGGAGATTACAGAAGAAAAATACCTGAGGGGGAAGTAAATTCAGATCCAGAACATGATTAAGGATTGGCCATTGGCAAGCCTGAGCTAAGTTCTGAGAAAATTGTGTGAGAGTCATATGAATACTGGGCAAACACAGAAGCTCCTCCCGGGGCTCGGGCTAGGGTTCTCAAAATCTTTAACCAGTAAACCTCTTGTGTTAGACTAGTGAATAAAAAATACCACATGTAAATTCACTAAGGGGGCTCACTAAGTGGGTACATACTCTTCAGTTCTACGTGGATTGTAACACTCTTCTGTCTTATATGTTGTACTCTTAGAGTTTCAGACCTTTACTTGAAACCACGAATGTTGTACTCCACATGTCCAATGACTGGCAATACTCAGGGACTTTGATCTTAGCTGTACTCTCTTTTGACACTACTGCAACCTGAAGCAAAAGTTGTCACATTAGCCAACTCATAAGAAAAATGGGGTTTAGGTGTCTTGTTCAGACCCTGTTGTGATTCACTATAAAGATTGTCCTTTTTAAAATATTTTCCCCCACCAGCTGTTGCTCATAGAAGACATTCCTATTTTACTGGTTATTTTAAATAGAGTGCACTTGTGTTTAAAAATTCAAGATGTCATATATATATTTTTGTCACCAAATTTTTCACTATCAATAGGACATATCATTTTTATTGGAAAATAGAGTATACATCCTAATACTTGGTCAAAGCAAGTATCCACATTCTTTATTATATCCAAACTGTTCCAAAAATAGCAAAGTGGCAGATGGAGATTTTTATAGTCCTTGTGATTGAAGAATGAATCAGAAAAGTACTTGTCAGAAGCCCACAGTCTTTGATGGGAAAGAGATTAACTGGGCAAAACATATCTGCAATGTCACTGAGTAACTTTGAAGAACGTACTTTTATTTCAAAGTGGCAAATATCAATCTTAAAGGTCTCAAAAATATTTCAGAGTGTTGCTCTTCTGGATTACATTTAAAAATTTTTCTTTTTGGAAATACAAAAGTCCAATTATTGTTTTAAGTTCATGAAAAATACCCACAAGTAACAACCAAGCGTTGAATTGGCTTTATATAATTTTAAGGCAAAAATGTGAAACCATATTTCCAACTTCCAGTGGGCAATATAAGAATCAGAACTTGTAGTGCATATTATGTGATCTAGTTTAGCACTACGAAATTTTTAACATTTCAGAGTGGTAAATTATACAAAAGGGGTCACAAGGGTTCCAGTTTCAGGTTAGGATTTGAATTTAATAAAATTTTTAGCATTAGTTCCATTCCTTGCATACTCAACAATGTAAGAATTTTTTAAAGTGCTTAAAAACACACAGTAATTCTTGTATTTAAAGATGCATCTTAATTCTTTACCCAATTTTTAGTCTAGATAGTTACTAATTACATATGTCTCTCTTCCTTGCAAATGTGTAAGCAAATTAAACCAGTTCAGAGACATGTTTTAATGTTACCTAGAAAACATAAAACCTCTGTAATTTTATCATAATGTGAATCAGAGTTTCTACTTCGTTACTAATAACCAACTAATAATTAATTATGGAAAAACTGTTTACTGTATTTTCTTTAGCACTTAATATACTATCTTGCACATTTTAAGTTCTTAACAATCATCCTATGTGATTTTAACAAGAAATGGGTATGAGGTTTCCCGTCTTATTTTAGAAATGAGGTTATAACTCAAAACATGGTTTTGAAACTATGTAACTATGCATGTTGAACTGCTCTTCCTAAGCAAGCATTATGTGATTCTTTTAAAATGGGATTGTAATTATACATTTTATGGGAAAATTCAAAAACCAATATTATTAAAAGAGAAGGGGAAAGGTAAATCAGATGGAAGTAAAAAGGGAATGTGATCAGATAAATATGGAGATGATGCCTACAAGCATGCAATGTTCCTGAATAAGTTTCAGATGAAATAATGCAAAGAAATTTGAGCTATGATTCCTTTATAACCTTTGTTTTCATTATATCTGACTTTGGCAGGCAGGAAGTAAAGGAAGGTGGGAGAATTACCTGGGTCTTCAAGCTGAGTAGCAATGGATGGATAAATTCATGTTGGACTTTATTAAAACCTAGTAGCATAAAACATATGAAAGAGAAAGCATAAAGTGCCAAAGAACACCATATCAAGTGTTCACTGCCTGGTTGATAGAACTCAACAGTTACCGTTTTGAAGCATATTCTGTAAAACATTATATCACTGTATTTCATATATCTCCTCTCTAGCTGTATGTAGTGTTTTTGATAAGAGAAATAACACACAATAAAATTAATCTTAAAAATTAGCATTTTTAATGCTAATTTAATGCATGAACTGATGTAGTACTTAGTTTTTCCTGTTGATAATTCTATTGATCATTATGATATAAATGATGAGACAAACTTTCTTTAAAATGTAAATAATTATAAGGGCTTGAAAGTAGACATAGCAATACGTTATCATGTCTCAATGTGCAGCAAGACAAATTTGTTTGGCTTTTAGCATATCTTTTGTGGGAAGAATATAGAAATTAATGTGTCTTTCCATATGATACTCTTCTGAGTGCACCCTGATTGATTCACAAATAACTTCCCATAATTTGACTCTTCTTTGAAACAGGATTCCATAACATCAATTCATTTTTGATTTAATAATTTTTCTAGAAAAATATTGCCGATTCACTTTTTCTTTTTATAAATATTGCCCGAGGAACTACTATGTGAAGTATTATTTGTAGCTGTGGTGAGGAATATATGAATGGATAAACAATATCCTTCCAAGTTTAAAGAGAAAACTACTCAGGTAAAAACATACTCTTTTAAACAAGGTAAATATCACCATGGTCTGCTTCCATGCAGGATCTATCCCCTTCACAGAAAAACACAAAGAATTAGAAATAGGCATTTCCTAGGAAGACCAAAGAATCTGTTTACTGCAGCTTTTAGTTGAAAATTCATCATCATTGAGTGTTTGTGGTCATTGTAAATTATAAAATATCTATAACCTTGTCTTCTACAATACAGAGGGAATCATTTACAAAGACCCGAAATGAGATAAGAAAAGATGAAAGAAATCAAGAATGAATGTCTAAAGAATAATTAGATTTTTTTGGGCTATGTTTATAACTAAACAGAAGGCAATTTAGTCAGTAACCCTCTATTCCGGCATTCATTAATTTACACGGTACATTAACAAAACTTGAGGATCCTCAGAAGGCACTCCCAGCCAGTAGCCCTCTTCTTGATATTCCTTTATAAATGTGTTTCAGTGCTCCATTTTATCATCTTCCACTGCCCAGATCAAGGGGATTAAGAGTGGGGATCTGACCCAAAACAGACCAATGGGCTATGATATGGTTCAGAACGAGGGTATCTGCTTAGCAGTCACACTTCACACTCTATGGTAACTGGCTAAATTAATTATGCCTTATCCTTCTTGTAGAGTTTAAATGTGAACCATACAAGGTACATGCACAGAAGAGGCATGTGGAAAGAATACAATGGACATGAGTGATAAAAAGCAGGTGGTGTAGTGTAGAAGAAGAGTCAAATGTAGAGTCACTAGAAATGTGGTTGCAGGCACAAAAGACAGAATAGCTGAGTACCCATAAGCATTAAACTTTAAGGAACAAAGTATCAGGTGCTTCTCTTGAGAATTAGATAGCTAAAGTTAGAGGTTTAAAAGGTTTATTGTGATTTGTTCTTTACTCTGTAAGGCCTGGCAATGAGAATGCATTCAGAAAGAGGAAATGACAAGCTTAAAGTCACTGCAAATACAATGAGTGTAGCATATTAAGGCATTGAAAGTCATTCAATGTGGTGAGCAAGAATACAGTGAGTGAGGAGGAAGCTTTGGTAGACAAGGGACGTATCGTTTATGCTCTAGTCAGTCTGGGACAGGGTGTGAATTTTATTTTAATTGCAGTAGGAAGCTATCAGAGAGTTTTCAGCCCAAAATAAATAGTTATGATTTCAATTGTAAAAATCTCATAATATTAAACTACTGTCTTCTCAATGGATACTATGGGACAAAAATGGATAAAGGGAAATCAGTTTTGTTTAATATCAAACAAACTCAGGTAGCAACTGATAGTGTTTGGGGCTAGAATGTTAACATATATTGAGAAAAATACCTATACAGAACATATTTTGGAATTAGTGTAGCTGGCTACAGAATTAAATAAAGGGTACTAATGAAAGAAAGGAAAGAAGGATATTCCCTAAGGATTTTAGCTTAAGCAATTGAGTGGATCACGGTGCCTGCAGTCTACTAAGATGGAGAGAGATGTAAGACTAGCAGAGGTATGAAGCATTGAATGGAGATTTCTATTCTGGACATGTGAAGTTTCAAGTGTGTATTGATCTCAAAATGAAAATGTGGAACAGGCAGTTACATATACTGTCTAGAACTCAAGGGCTAAAGAGATACACTTTGAAAACATATGTGTACCGATGACATTCAAAGCCTAGATGAGATAACTAAGGGAGACTGTACAGATGGAGGTCATAGAATGCACTTTCCAGCATAAAAATTAAGGTGTCTGTGCATAGCAAAGGTGAAAGAGTGACTCTTGAAGGTTAAACTGGAAGAACATGTTCAACGCAATCAAGCCAAGGGGTTAATATGTCTCATTGAAAAATAGTTACTCCAACTTGATTAAAAAATAAGATAAACAAGCCAATACGAAAAAAAAAATGGATAAAGAATATAAACAGTGTCAGGAGCAGTGGCTCATGCCTGTAATCCCAGCACTTTGGGAGGCTGAGGCAAGTGGATCACCTGAGGTCAGGAGTTTGAGACTAGCCTGGCCAATATGGCAAAATCCTGTCTTTACTGAAAATAAAAAAATTAGCCAGGCGTAGTGGCAGGAGACTTTAATCCCAGTTACTTGGAAGGCTGAGGTGGGAGAATCACTTCAACCTTGAAGGCAGTGGTTGTCGTGAGCCGAGATCATGCCACTGCACTCCAGCCTGGCGACAGACCAAGACTCCAACTCAAAAAAGAAAAAAAAAAGAATATAAACAGGTATTTTATAGTAGAGGAAATACAATTGGGCAACAAATATGAATAGATTGTCTACCTCATTAGCCATCAGGAAAATGAAAATTATGGCAATTGAATATCATTTTTTCATTCATCAGATTCGCAAGAGTTAAAAAGAAAATTAAGTCCCTTGCTGAAGTGGATTTATGGAAATAAATAGTTTTATACATTGATATTGGGAATATGAATTTTTACAGAATTTTGGGGAAAAAATCTGACCTTATGTATTTAAACTAAATATACTATTTGACTTAGCAATTTTCAATTTTAAGAACCTATTCTATGTGCTTAAGGACAAGTATATCAAAAAGCCTATTTTTTAGATATACAAAATAAATTGAAATTCATCATGGGAGACAAAATATAGTATGTAGTTATAAAATAATTTTTAGACATTTTCAATAAATCTGCTTTTAAAAAAATTTGGAGTTTGCTTAAAATTAAACTCATATATATATATACATGTATAAGTGTGCAACATTGTCTTAAAAATATATATCAAATAATCACTTTTTAAAAATCTGAGGCGTCTAGGCTTGTGGGTAGGTTATTACTTTTATTGATCTTTTTATTACTTGACTTATGGAAACAACCATGTTATACTCTTTTAATTAAATTAAATATAAATATGTTCATTTTTAAAGAGATAAAGAATAGTTTTTTAAGAAAAAGGGACAAAAGTATATTGTTAGAGTTGTTTGATATTCAGCACTTTTTTTTTATACTGGCTTTTCTATATGGTTTGGCTGTGTCCCCAGTCAAATCTCATCTTAAATTGTAGCTCCCACAATTCCCATGTGTTGTGGGAGGGACCTGGTAGGAGGTAATTGAATCATGGGAGTAGGTATTTCCTGTGCTGTTCTTGTGGTAGTGAATAAGTCTCACAAGATCTGGTGGCTTTTTGAAGAGGAGTTCCCCGGCAAAAGCTTTCTCTTTTTTGCCTGCCACCATGTAAGACATGCCTTTGCTCTTCCTTCATTGAATGCCATGATTGTGAGGCCTTCCCAGCCACATAGAACTATGAGTCCATTCAACCTCTTTTTCTTTATAAATTACCTAGTCTCGGGTATGTCTTTTTATTAGCAGCATGAAAACAGACTAATACACTTTTACTACCTCCTACACCTTCAATTAAACTCACCTGAGCACTGCTGAGGTAGAAGAGAGAGAGTAAGGAGAGATGAAGTGGTTTCAATCTTTGCAATAATAAAGTATTTGTCCATCAGCAAGAAAACTCAACCTTGTTTACTAATGGGCTGTGTGTGAAAACTCTGAAGCTTGTAAACTAATTCTTAGCTGCATACTTGTCATGGAACATTTGCTAAAAAAATCTAATATAATGAGTCAGAGAAGTTGCTGCACAGACCAACTGATGAACTGTCCTAATTTTAATACTTTTGTGAAGACATCAGATATAAGTATAAAAATAGCATACAATTTTAACCTGCATAATCATCTACCAGTGAATTCTTCTCATCCCTAAAAGAACTCACATGAATAGCAGAGTCACTACAAATATATTAACTTTTTAAATAAGTTTTGGACCACTTATGGAGAATAAAATGTTTCCCTACTAAATATACTATATATCAGACTAATAAAAATCAGAAGAGATAACTCTAACAACTTGTATATTACCAGAGAAAAAGACAAAAAAGTCTTCTTAATTTTCTCATACACTAGTTGAATGCTGATTTTAAAAGCTGTGAAACACATAACTACTAAAAACAGAAGCCATATGCATTTCTAGTAGGAATGGCAATGTATATATGTTTGTATAGCAAGTAGAATGATTCATAGCACTTTTAAAATAGAGTATATAATTATAGGCCTAGAACCATACCTGGGTTTACCTGTCTGAAAATGTGCCTAAAAAGAGAGATCTATTTTTCCTTTTTCTACTTGGTGAATGGGCTATTCTTAATTGCTGAGTTTGAGATAAGGAATTGTTTACCCCTTTTCTACATTGTCCTTAGAATATGCAGAGGAAAAAAAAGTCACAGTCAAGGGAAATTGCAAATCACACAATGGTGATCCAACTGGAAATTTTAAAAAAAAGCACCTCTCAAGAAGCAAATATAAAATAATACAATAAAATAGAAATAACATGGATTCTAAAGTCAGAGAGGAATTATAGTCATACAGTCTGGTAGTGTCTACTTTCAGAAGTAAAAGCAGATAATTCAGTATTTTGGAGCTCTGTTACTGTCTCAACAAGGGAGTCAGCCCACTGGTCAGGAATCATGACTGTTACATCACAGGATTTATGGCTTTGTACTTCTGTGCATTTGCTATTATATCAGAGGAGTTACTTAAAGCTACTTTCCATGCCAGACTGTCTTGGGTTTGGATTCTGGCTCTGCCAGTTCCTAGCTGTGTAAACATGGGCAAGTAGATGAATTATTCTGTGCCTTTGCTTCTTTGTCTCCAAGGATGGTAATGATGTAGAGCCTAATTCTGATGTGAGATGGTATAACTAGAACATATCATAACAGCAATAATAATAGGAATAATTTTGAAGTTACCGGGTGTCTTTATTGCTCTCATTGCTTTATACATATTAAATCCTTTCATCTTCACAACCTTATGCTACAAATACTTATGAAAACAGTAATATTATTATCCTAATTTTATGAATGATGAAATGTTTCCTTAAGAAAGAAATACAGGTAAAGTTTTACAGCCAACCCATAGTGGAACCAGAATGCCAAACTGGGCAATATGGCTCCAGAGCTCTTCATTTCTCCACTTCTCCTCACTAAAAAGATGTTCAACTCTCTGTACATCACTTTAATACCTATGCCATGTTGGATGAATTAGGATCAAAAAGCAAAATAGTCAAAGAAAAGAGGAGTAACTATCTGTTCACAGTTTATGTACACCGTCCAAAGGACACACATTGTTGCTTAATCAAGTACTGCTTCTCCTATTCGTTCTTCCATATTTATGTGTACTTCATCTCTACCATGAAGCAATAACTCTCCTGACAGCACTAGGCAGTCCAAAATTCTTGATTATTGCCAGTGTTGATGGATAAGGAAAAGATGAAGAGATTGCTCACACTCCATTCATCTTTCTCTGATCATGTAGTAAATAATATATAGTTACTGGCCTGACCTCCCAATAGTTAGCAGTCATGGCTTTCCAGTCTGCCAAGCTGATTGGCAGGCATTTCAGACCTGGTTGGCTTTCAGTTGGATATATGTCATTTATAAATTCTCGATGGCTATCTCTTGCCACATAGTTTTCTATGTTCCTGCAGATGCCTATTTGCAGTAGAAAAACTCAGCTCTTGAATTGAACAAAGGCAAAGCATTTGTCTCATTAGACAGAAAGTATAGAGATCTACTGCAGAAGAGTTCACATAAGCTCTGGATTTACACATAATCTTCATCCTGGCACAAATACAATCATAAGGGAAGCAAGGTGAATGGTGTTAAAATCTGAGAAAACAAAGGCAGATGGATAGTTTGTACCAAATGGTCTCCTGGGCACAGGCACAAAAAATATGCAAATACTTGAAAGAAAGTGTAGGTCTGCTCAAGATGTAATATTACAAGCTGAGGAAGACCCAAACAGGAGAAGACACATCGCATCAAGATTTTGAAGGTCCTGTTTGGTGTTACCTAATCACTTTTTTCTCCGTTTGCTTTTAAAAAAAAATACGTTTATTTGTTACAGATCTTCAACCTCTGCATGTTCTTGCTTTTCAAGTTAGAATCTTTTCCTTTCTGACACAATGCAGCAGGAATCTTGCAAACTAGGGTATTCAGCCAACTGCTTGCTAGACTGTCACCCTTTTAACCTGCAGCTGTGCAGGCAAAGTGCTGACAGTTCAATTACTGTGAGGAAGGAAACTTCTGGGAAGGAAACAAAACCTGCCCACTAAGAAGCTGATGCTTTGTCTGATACATTCAGGTGGCTGCCTATACACATGGTACTGAGGTAGGGCGATGATTATGTGTAATGACTCAGTATATTGTTACTGTGATTAGGCACTCATACTTTAAAAGTGAATATAGTATATGGAAGGTAGGACTCATGCTTTTGCAGAAGACCCTTGTTCATCTCATTCCCCTTACTATTTCCAACATTGTCCTGTGATTTATATACTCATTTTTTTTTCAGTAAAGTATGTACTGTCAGCTCTGTGCCAGGTGTGATGGTAAGCACCAGAGATACAAAGGAAGTGAAAAAAGTGTCCCTGTTTTAATAGAGCTTATTTTCTAGGTGGAATAAAACACAATAACATATTAACAAACAAATGAGATACTTTTATGTGTAGATACTTAATATGAATAAAATATAACAAAGTGATATAAAATAAATGAATTTGTGTGGATGAGGTTACATAAGATTGGGTGGTTAGGAAAGTCTTCTCAGAGCACATAACTTCTAATCTGAGATAAGAAAGTCAAAAAGAAGCCATACATATGATAGTCCGAGTGGAAAGGGGTAGTTAGGATAGAACTAACACCAGTGGAGCAATCTCAGAAAAGAACTAAGCTTGCCAAACTGAATATGTTCAGGGAAAGACAAAAAGGCCTGTATGGTAACATGTGGCATTACCGACTTGAGGATTCAGGGGATGGAATATGGCATTGCCAGGAAGCTGACAAGTGACAGAGGAAATTTTTCAAAAGAGGAACCCACCAGGTGAAAGTGAGTCCAACATCTATATATAAATTCTGATCAAGCCATCTGATCAAATAGCTTACTTAATTAGCCATTGAACTGCTAAAGTGTAAAAGAAACTCCATGAGGGCAAAAGAAAAGTAAGAGCTGGAAAGCTGAAAAACCAAACAGAAATGTTAGCCACTTCTTACCATAATTTGGAATTGAGTCCAGCTTGGTCAAGTACCTGCTAGGACAAAACTCAACAATCTTCAGGGGAAGTTTGGAAAAATTCAGAATCTTTATAAAGTATCTTTGGCAATATCTAGTATAAAATAAAAATAAATGCAAAAGAACAAAAATCGTGACCATGCGACATCCATAGTCAAGAGAAAAAACAGGCTATCAAAGCTCACCTGAGGAGAGTAAGTGCCTGAATTAGCAGACAAATACTCTAAAGCAGTCATTATAAATATATTTAAATGCTAAAAGAAAAATATGATAAATGAACAGATAAAAATATTAATAGAGGAATATAAAATATATGCTTTTTAGGAATCATATAGAAATTTTAAAACTTAAAAGATCAGTATTCAAAGAAAAACTCACCAGATGAACTCTAAGTCATACCAGAGATGGCAAGAGAGTGAAAGTCAGTAAAAGTGAAGATACATAAAATTATTCCATTTCAAAGGAACAACAAAAAAAGATTAACTTATGGAACAATATTAAGCAGTCATATACATATGTACTCTGAGTTTCAAAAGAAGAGGAAAGACAATGGGGCAGAAAAAAATAAATGAATGAATAATTACTGAAAACATTCTAAATTTGGCCAAAAAGTTAAGAAAGATCTGTGGTCCAAATTTGTTGAAAAACATTAACTTACAGATCCAAGAAGCTTTTTATTCTAAGCAAAATGAATCCAAAGAAAGTTATACCAAGGCATATCATACTCCATAATACATACTCTGATAACTAAAAAAATAAATAAAGAGAAAATCAAATTTAATTCACGGTAACAATAGTAAGGATTCTCATCAGAAACATGGGAGGAAAGAAGACAAAGTAATTGCATCCTTAAAGTGATGGGGGAAAAATCAGCCCAGAATTCTTTAGTCAGAAAAAATATATTCTTCAAAAGGGAAGATAAAGACATTGTACATAGATTAAAAATGAGATAGTAGACTTACACTATGAGAAATGATAAAATGTTTGAGCCAAAAATTATCCTAAAGATTTCATTTATTCTAAGATTACATCTGGTTTCAGCTGTACATTTGTCTATTTTTTTTTTCCCTGTGCTTTTGAAGTCTTTGCCATAAAGGTCTTTGACTATACCAATGTCCTAAAGCATTTCCCCTATATTTTTTTCCTAGTGGTTTTACAGTTTGGGGACTTACATTTGTTTTTAATCCACATTGGTTGGTTTTTGTATATGGTAAGAAATAGGGGTCCAGTTTCTTTTTTCTTTTTCTTTCTTTCTTTTTTCTTTCTTTTTTTTTTTTTTTTGCATATGGATAGCCAGTTTCCAAGCATGATTTATTGAAGAGGGTGTCCTTTCCCCTAACTATGTTCTTGGTACCTTATTGAAAATCAGTTGGCTATAAATGCATGGATTTATTTCTTGGTTCTCTATTCTGTTACATTGGTCTATGTTTCTGGTTTTATATCAACATCATGCTGTTTGGGTTACTATAGCTTTATATTACATCTATAGCTTTATGGTACATTTTGATATCAGATAGTGTAATGCTTTGAGCTATGTTCTTTTTGTTCAGGATTGCTTTGGCTATTTGAGGTCTTTTGTAGTCCCACAAGAATTTCAGAATTTTGTGTTTAACTTCAGTGGAGAATGTCATTGGTATTTAGATAGGAGTTGCATTTAATTTGAAGATTGCTTTGGGCATTATGGTTATTTTAACAATACTAATTCTTTTAACAATATTAATTCTTTAACAATATTAATTCTTTCAATTCATGAACATGGAATGTCTATTTGTTTGTCTCTTCCTTAATTTCAATTATCAGTGTGTTGTGTTGTAGCTTTCATTGTAGAAATTTTTCAATTCTTTGGTTAAATGTATAACTAGCTATGTAATCTGTTTTTGTAGCTATTACAAATGATATTGCTTTCCTTTTCAGCTATTTTTATTATTGGCATATAGAAATCATATTAATTTTTGTATGCTGGTTTTGTATCCTGTAGCTGTACTTGTTTATCAGTTCTATGTGTTTTTTGATGAAGTCTTTAGGTCTTGTTGTCAATAAGTAAGTTCATGTCATCTGCAAAGAGAAACAACTTGACTTTCTTGTGTTTATTTTTATTTTTGTTTCTTTCTTTCTTATATTTTTTCTTTTTTCTTTTTTTTTTTTTTTTTTGAGACAGAGTCTTGCTGTGTCACCCAGACTTGAGAGTGCAGTGTCGCAATCTCAGCTCACTGCAACCTTTGCCTCCTGTGTTCAAGTGATTCTTGTGCCTCAGCCTTCTGAGTAGCTGGGATGATGGCACCTGCCACAATGCCTGGCTAATTTTTGTATTTATAGTAGAGATGAAGTTTCACCCTGTTGACCAGACTGGTCTCAAACTCCTAACTTCAGGTTATCCACCCTCCTCGGCCTCCAAAAATTCTGGGGTTACAAGCATGAGCCACCACACTCTGCCTTGCCTTTATGTATTCATTTTTTTTAAACTAAATTATATTCCTTTCTTTCTCTTGCCTGATTGCTCTAGCTAGGACTTGTAGTATTATGGTGAATAGGGTTCATGAAAGTACACTAGCTGTTTAGCTTCAATTCTTAGAGGAAAAAGACTTAAGTTTTTCCCCATAGAGTATAATGCTACCCATAAGTTTGTCTTATGTGGCCTTTAATATGTTGAGATATGCTTCTCATTCTATGCTAATTTGTTCAGAATTTTCTTCATGAAGAAACGTTGAATTTTATCAAATGCTTTTTCAGTGTATATTGATATAAAACTTTTTTTGTCCTTCATTATGTTGAGGTGATATTTATTGATTTGGTGTACGTTGAACTACTTTTGCATCACTGGGATAAATCTCAACTTGTCATAGCATATCGTCTTTTTGATGTGTTATGGATTTGGTTTGCTAGTATTGTATTGAGAATTTTTGCATATATAATTATTAGAAATAATGGCCTGTAGTTTTGTTGTTGTTGTGGTGGTGGTGGTGGTGGTGATGCCCTCATCTGGTTTCACTATCAGAGTAATGCTAACTTCATAGAATGAGTTAGAAAGAATTCTTCACCCTGTTGACCTGACTGGTCTCAAACTCCTAACCTCAGGTTATCCTTCATTTTCTGGAATAGAGAATAATTGGTGTTAGTTCTTTATATTTTGGTAGAATTCAGCAATAAACTCATATGGTCCTGGGCTTTTCTTTGGTGAGAAACTAGTACTTATTCAATCTCATTATTCATTACTGGTTGCCTCAGGTTTTTAATGTTTTCCTAGTTGAATCTTGGTAGGTTGTGTGTATACATGAATTTATCCATTTGCTTTAGGTTTTTCCATTTGTTAGTATATAGGTGTTCATTTTAGTCTCTAAAGATCTATTTTATTTCTGTGGTATCTGTTACAATGTTTCCTATTTCATTTCTGATTTTATGTGTTTGGATTTTCTCTTTTTCTGTCAGATAATCTATTCATGGTTTTCTATTTTCTTTATCTTTTCAACAAGTCAGCTTTTTTTGCTGATCCTTTGTATCTTTTTTAGTCTCTATTATGTTTAGTTCTGCTATCTTTATTATTTTTTTCCTTCACTAACTTTGGGCTTGGTTTGTCCTTGCTTTTCTAGTTTTTATGAACTAGCATAATTAGGCTGTTTATTTGAAATCTTTCTACTTTTTGATTGAAGTGTTTATTGCTGTAAATGTCTCTCTTCGTACTGCTTTTGCTGTATTCTATACGTTTTGGTATGTTGTGTCTCCATTTTTGCTTGTTTCAAAATTCTGGTGATTTTCTTCTCAATTTCTTCATGAATCCAATAGTTGTTTAAGATCATGTAATTTAATTTCCATGTATTTTTACACTTTTCAAAGTTTATCTTATTTTTTATTTCTTTTTTTTTTTTTTTTTTTTTTTTTTTTTTTTTTTTTTTTTTTTTTTGAGACGGAGTCTCACGCTCTTGCCCAGGCTGGAGTGCAGTGGCGCGATCTCGGCTCACTGCAAGCTCCGCCTCCCGGGTTCCCGCCATTCTCCTGCCTCAGCCTCCTGAGTAGCTGGGACTACAGGCGCCCGCCACCGCGCCCGGCTAATTTTTTGTATTTTTAGTAGAGACGGGGTTTCACTGTGGTCTCGATCTCCTGACCTTGTGATCCGCCCGCCTCGGCCTCCCAAAGTGCTGGGATTACAGGCTTGAGCCACCGCGCCCGGCCTATTTTTTATTTCTAGTTTTGTTCCATTGTGGTCTAAATAGATACTTTTGTTTATGTTTTAAATGTTTGTTGAGACTTGTTTTGTGCCTCAACATAAGGTCTATCCTGGATAATGTTTCATGTGCTATAAGAAGAACATGTATTCTGTAGCTGATGGATCAAATGTTCCATAAATATCTTACTAGGTCCATGTGGTTTACAGTTCAGATTCATTCCAATGTTTCTTTTTTGGTTTTTTGTCTAGATGATCTCCCCAATGCTGAGTAGAAGTAGGGTATTGAAGTTCCAAACTATCATCTTATTTGAGTTTATCTCTCCCTTTCAATCTAATAATATTTGCTTTATATATCTGAGTGCCCTAGTTTTTAGTGCATATGTTTTTATAACTGTTTTGTTCTCTTGGGGAATTGATCCTGTATCATTATATGATGACCTTCTTTGCCTCTTTTATGATTTTTGCCTAAGATTATGATATGGTTTGGCTGTGCCCCCACCCAAATCTCATCTTGAAATGTAGCTCCCATAATTCCCACATGTCATGGGTGGGACCAGGTGAGAGATAACTGAATCATGGGGGCGGTTCCCCCATGCTATTATCATGGAAGTGAGTAAGTCTCATAAGAGCTGATGGTTTTTTAAGGGGTTTCCTTTTTTGCTTGGTTCTCACTCTCTCTTTGCCTCCCACCATGTAAGATGTGCATTTTGCCTCACGTCATGATTGTGAGGCCTCCCCAGTCATGTGGAACTGTGAGTCCATTAAACCTCTTTTTCCTTATAAATTACCCAGTCTCAGTTATGTTTTTATCAGCAGTGTGAAAGCGGACTAATACAGATTACTTTGACTGCCATAAGTAAAGCTACATTTTTATGCTTACATGATTTTTTTTTCTATCCTTTCACTTTCAGTCTGTGTGTTGCTACAGGTGAAGTGAGTTTCTTTTAGGCAGAATATAGTTGAGTTCTGTTTTATGTACTTTTAAATCCATTCAGTCATTCTATAACATTTAATTGGCAAACATAAATGGTTAACATTCAAGGTTGTTATTGATAGGTAAGGACTTACTCCTCTGATTTTTGCTGTTTTCAGATTGTTTTGTACATTGTTTGTTCTTTGTTCCTTTTTTTTTTTATCTTTATGATTTGGTGATTTTTTTTAGTGATAATATTTGTCTTCCTTTTTTCTTATTTGTATATCTTCTCTACCAGTGAGTTTTATATTTTCATGAATTTTCGTGATGGCAGATATTATCATTTCACTGTTAGATGTAGGACTCACTTAAGTATTTCTTGCAGGTCAGTCTAGTGTTGATAAATTCTCTCAGATTTTGATTGTCTTGGAAAAACCTTATTTCTCCTTTTTGAAGGATATCTTTGCTGGTTATTTGATTCTTCACTAACTTATTTGTTCTTTCATTACTTGACTATATCATTCCATTACATCCTGAACTGTAAGATTTTTGCTGAGAAGTCTGCTGTTATTGTCATGGAGATTCCCTTAACTGTAATTTGATGCTTTTTCTTGCTGTTTTAAAAATTTTCTTTCTGTCTTTAACTTTAGATAGTTTGACTATAATGTGCATCAGAGAATACCTTTGGGATTAAATCTGCTTGGAGATCTTTAAGCTTCTTGGATTTGGGTGTCTATAATTCTTCAAAGACTTGGGAAGTTTTAGCTATTATTTCATTAAATAGATTTTCTATGCCTTTTCTCATTTCTTCTCCTTCTGGAACATACAAAACTTGAATATTTGTTTACTTGATGGTGTGTGTCCCTTGTGTCACATAGACATTCTTCATTCTTTTTATTATTTTTGCTTTTTTGTTACCTGACTGTGCTGTTTCAAAAGACCTGTCTTCAATCAGACATTCTTTTTTTCCTGATTGACCTAATCTATTGTTAAAGCTCTCCTTTGTATTTTTTTTTTTTTGTTTCATTCTTTGAATTCTTCAGTTCCAGGATCTGTATTTGGTTCTTTTTTTTTTTTATGATATCTATCTCTTTGTTGAGTTTTTTCATTCAGATTATGAGTTGTTTTCCTGATACTTTTATATTTTCTACTTGTGTTCTCTAGTATTTTACTGTTTCCTTAAGATTATTATTTTGAATTTATTTTTAGGCATTTCATAGATTCCCTTTCATTCGGGGTCTATTTTTGGAGAATTCTGTTCCTTTGAATGTGCTGTGTTTCATTGCTCTTTCATATTTATTCTCTCTTTATGTTGACAGAATGTATCTGTGTATCTGGTGTAATGGTCACTTCTTCCAATTGTATTAGGTAGCTTTTGGAAAGAAAGACATTTTCCTGTAGATATTACATAGTGTGGATTGAGTAGGGTACATTGGCTTTGATTTTGTGTTATGCCATATTGTTTATTCAGTTGTAATAAATGTCCGTGGTGTCTGTGACTCAGTAACTTAAACTGAGGTTGTTCATGGAGTCTATTATGAGGCTTTGTTGGGAACAGGAGTACCAGTTGGGCTGGTCTTGAAACTCCTGTGTGGTATATGCAGGCATTCCTGGTGGCAGTGAAACGTTGTCTAGATCTGTCCTTGAATCCCTGAGTGGGGCACATGAGTACCAGCAATGGTGGCAGTGATCTAGGACAGCCTGCTTGAGGTAGAGTGTTTTAATGGAAATATATTGCTGCATGTAATGTGACATGTTAAAATGTGAATTCTAGCCAGGTGCAGTGGCTCATGCCTGTAATCCCAGCACTTTGGGAGGCCGAGGCAGGCAGATCACAAGGTCAGGAGTTCAAGACCAGCCTGGCCAACATGGTGAAATCCCGTCTCTACTAAAAAAAAAAATACAAAAATTAGCCAGGAATGTGGCATGCACCTGTAATCCCAGCTACTCAGAAGGCTGAGACTGGAGAATCCTTGAACCCAGGAGGCGGAGGTTGCAATGAGCCAAGATCACGCCACTGCACCCCAACCTGGGTGACACAGCAAGACTCCATCTCACAAAAAAAAAAAAAAAGAAAGGTGAATTCTACATAGACTGAGATAAGTCACGAATGTGTAGAGAAATCTCTACAACAGCCATTAAAAATAAAGAGGAAACTAAAATTTTAATAGGTAAATGAAAATTGGAATTTTAATGAAATATTTACAAAATTCAAGAAAGAATGGGAAAAACACAGTAACAGCAAACAGGTGACACAGATAGGAAACAGCAAAATGGTTAGCCTAAATCAATTAACATCAATAAGCTTATCGGCTATAAATGAAATACTCATTGGATAAAAAAGCAAGATGTGACTATATACTAGTGCCAAAAGATGGACTTTGAATATAAAAAGAGATTATTTGAAGGTAAACGTATTGAGAAAAAAGATATTATATCATACAAATAGCACAACAAAGCTGGAGTGATTATATCAGGCAAAATAGATTTAAATGTAAGGAGTATTACCAGATATAATTAATAAAGGTAATTACACAAAAAAATTAATTCACAAAGATTTAAACATTATAAATTTGCATGTACTTAATAATAGAGCTTCAAACTACATGAAACAGAAATTGACAAAACCAAAAGGAGAAAAAGACAATCTACAAAATAGAGATGGATATTTTAACATGTTGATTCAGTATTTGGAAGAAAAAAACTAGGCAAAAAATGTTCAGTATAAAAATAGAAGACTTGAAAATCATTAAAATCTACCTTAACCTTACCTAACTGAATTTATATTTTACTGCACACAACAGCAGGTTAAAGTCTTTTTAAGTGTATCTGGAATATTCATCAAACATAGACTATAAATTAAATTATAAAATACAAATGATTTAAATCTTACAGAATATAGTCTCTGACAACACAAGAATTAAATTAGAAATTAGTAACAATAAAGCATTTAGAAAAGCCCCCAATATCTGAAAATGAATAACATACCTCTAAATAGCTCATGGATCAAAGAAGAAATTACAAGGGAAATTAGAAAATATACTAAACTAAATGATAATGAAAATATATCAAAATTTGTGAGAGGCAGTTAAGATTATTAATACTTTTCTTGTTCTTTTCTCTTTAAACTGCAGGCAGAAGAAGGAGTAAAGAAAGTGTAAATTCTGTATCTGTGTTTGGGTAAATATATTATATTTTTATTGGGTATGCCTGGCACAGAGATTTACTTGGAGTACAGAGCGATGCCAGATACTTAAAGATTGCTTCCCACTTCATGATTCTAATTTTATAAATATTTCTATCAATCTGTTGGTATCTATCTTAACCAGTTCTCATGACTAAAGTCTCTGAACTACTCTACCAAGAGTGACACAGTCTCCAACAAGCTCTGGAGCCATGTAGTCATGGCAGAGCAGAGTATTTAGCTCAATGGGGATTGGAATTCAGCATCGTTACAAATGGACACAGTTCACACTGGGACACAATATCTCCTTGGATGTCTGGATAATCTCCATGTTCTTTGTTGCCCTCATAGCTGATAGAGCCCAGGGATTCTGCCTCTTCTACATTTTCTACCCTGTTAGAATGGAGGTCCTAAATCCAGTCAACTGACTGGAGCTAGTATTCTTCCTAGGCCAGGCCAGCCCTTTCCTAAATGTAGGCAGATTGGGGCAAAATAATGATTGTTGAAAATGATATAGAAAGATGAATAGAACTGTGCTTTCTTTGCTATCCTAGGGTATGAAAACATATTATGTTCTCCCTTTTCCCTGTAGTTCTACAAATACCTACTGTACACTTAAACAGAATGTGCAAATTTCTCCCCTGAAAGCCAGAGAAGTTTCTCTGTCACATACCAGCTCTTTCTCTTTGACACATAAGAAGATGTATCCTTTTTCATCAACCAGCAGAAACTGGAACACACACACCCTACCTGTGCCCTCCCACCTCCTTCCCAGGCTTTCCTTCTTCCACCTGAGTTGACACCTTTGCCCTTGAGAGATTCTCCTGATTACTCAAGACATTCCGTCCACTTTTAGTACAGGGCACGGGCACCATGGCAAGAGCATTTGTCTCTTAACATGTAGGAGTCTTTGTATATTCCAGTCTCTAAACTAATGATGACAGGGTTGCAGTGGGCTCTTAATCCTTAATTTCTTATGGAGTTTTAATATTTTTAAAGGCAATCTAGGCCTTGCAGTATCTCTTCTGAATTCTATGACACATGAAAAGTGCTCAAATATTATGCCAGCCCTCATGATTTCGCAGTTCAAACTTTATCCCATCATTCTCACTTCACAAAATGCTTCCATCCACCAGAAACCCCATTTCTGTGGAGAAATAGAGAAATATATTTACCCTCTAACTGGCACACTACATATTTTAAATGCCAACCACACAATCTTCAAACCATTTTGGTAAGACATGCAGTGAGAGCATCGTTAGAGCTAAAGATTTTCCTTATTAAAAATTGCTGATTGCTTTTCCTTTCAGTATAAGAATGTGCACCTTATATACAAAGCCCTGCAATTCGAATGTAATTAAAACACATCCATTACCTCACACAAATCCAATGACATACAAAAGTAGTTTAAATGGGCATATAGACCCCCAAAAGCCTTTCTAACATCAATGGGAAGTAATTTCCCGTAATTATTTGATAATGATCAGGGCCAAGAAAATTTCATGAAATAGCTGCTATTTCCATGATCAATAGGGTAATCTTCCTTGACACATTAAAAATAGCCAGTAATAGGTAAAAACAACTCATGACAGATGAGATCAGCAACTTCTTATATTTTGAAAGTGTTTGTTGTGTCACATTAGAAGGCTTTATTTTTTCTTTGCTATTTATCTCCAAAGCTCTGCCTTGAATTGTGACACTAACCACTGCATGTCAGTTTGTAGCTCTTTATTCCAGACTTTACATTTTAGGCACTGATGTGGTTGTGGCTTTATTGCCTATGAGCACAGGTACCTAGGACTTTGGGGCCATAAAGCTGCCTTTGCAGCTTGTACCTGTTCTGACAACGCAAGAAAGGTAGCTTTTCCATATTTCCTTCATGTTCCTTGTCTATGACATGAAAAGGGTTTGCAGCATGGCCAGATCAATCATGAGCAGAAAACCAAAAGCTGGTGGCTGAAAAAACAAAAAATACTTTTGGTGAAGCATGATTTTTGGGCGAAGTTAAAGGCAGGAAGCTGGTAGAGCTCATAGGTTGTTTAGTGGATTAGTTGACAGCATGTAAATATTTAAAATGTTTATTTAAAACTATAAGTTTCTAGATTCTTTTGAAACATCAGAAGCTTTTGAAATAAAAAGTCTGGTCCTCAAGTGTCCACATTCAGTTGATTCTTCTGTTTAGGCTGGTATCTCTCTGATTGGCCAATCTCCACCTGATTTATTTTACACATGTATATTTCCTTTTAGCCACTGTGAGCAACTGTGTTTCAGATCCCTGGTCAATGACTTTGTTTCTCATCAAAACACCAGTATCCTTGGGAACAATAACATATTAACTGGACCTTATGAACCATTATACATTAATATGAGTGTGTTTGTCTGATATTTTGGCAGTTTTAGCTAGTATTAACTCTGGCTAGAACTTGTTTGATGGTTCAACTTTAAGTCTTACAAGCATGTATCACAATGATTTAAGTCCCCAGACACACATTATCCAATAGGAAGGGGTTATTTTCATTGAAATATAAATGGTCTACTAAATATTGCCAAAGGAGGAATAGATGCACCTGAATTGTCCTGAGAAATACCCTCACTGCACCAGATCATCAACCCAAGATATGATGCTGGAAATCACTAGGGTTCCTGTATGCCACTGAGTTATATTCAGTAACAAAGCCACCGCCTCAGATGCCCAGGAACATCTCCCTTTTCTGTCAATCATCTCTGATCATTTCTTTAGCAGGAAGAATATCAATATCCCTCAATCTAACTTCTCAGTTGGGGTGAGTTTTCTAAGACATTAAGAGACAGATGTTAAAGCTTTGGTTAGCCTACGAAATTATTACATTATTATTCCTTACAACTTTATTCTGGTATTGCTATACTCCATGTTACCTGGCTAACAGTTTCATACTTTATATTGTATATTGTATTTTTATTCCATGGCAAAACACACATAAGCTTTCCAGTCAGAAAGGTTTTAGTTTTACTCATGTTGCCATCATTTCTTAGCTGTTTGACCTTAGGCAACTTGCCTTAAACTCTCAAATCCTTACCTGTAAAATTGATATAATACCACTAATTTCAGAGTTAAAATGAGTTACATAAGATATTATACATGACAATATCTGACATATGCCTGGTACTTAGTAGTCATTTAATAAATATTATTTTCTCCATTTGCCAACATCTGTTTAAAAGCATAGCTTCTGGCATTACATGCTTTCCAGCATGTCTTTGCTCCACTTATTTATACTGAAAATCAACCTCTCCACTTCCATTTCTGTAAAGGTACAGCTTCATTGAGTCTTATGAAGTATTAATTGATAGGTTTATAGTTGCGAGATAACCCAACTTAAGCTTTAAATAATGAAAGGGATATGCTGGCTCAAACAAATGAAAACTTAAGGTAAGTTTTGACCAATGACCTAAATGACATGAACAATGTCCACTTTCTCTCTCTCCATTCTTAGGACTGATACCACCTTATTAACCGCCATCTCAGGCAAGCTTTACCCTCAAGGCCATAAATTGCTATCACCCATAGCAGAGATTATATGTGTCCTCATTTATATTCAATAAGGAATATAAACTTTTATTTTTCCCATAGTTCACATATAAATATCAGAATTGAATCTCATTGATTTGGTTAAATTTAGCTACATAATATTCCCATAATAGTTGAGGAATTAGGACATGTGTACCGGTACAGTGAAATTTGGGTCTATTCCCATTACTATAGTGGGTGATTTTTTTCATGCAAATATTGTGTCTGGGAAATTTAAGGCTGGGATAGGAAGATAAAGGGGGAGTATGTGCTGAGGAGGCTAACAACAAATGGCTACAAAGCCAGATTGTACTGGTTCACCATTCATGCCCATCTTAAAAGCACTTCCTTTCTGATACTGTGTATTCTACACCACATGCTGCCCTTTTCAGAATGTGGATGATACCTCCTTAATCAGAGTTCCTAGAACCTTGTCTCTCTTTTGTACCTAGTAACTTCTTCAGCAGATGGGGGCCTCATGGAGTCACAGCCAGCAGGGTTCGGATTTGAGCATAAGCTGTGAAAGCAGAATCCGGTGTTCCCATCCCTGGTCTGCCTCCCCTCATTGTAGGATTAATCATTGTTCTAATGCTAGAGGACATAATACTGTCTTTCCCACACTGAAAATAAAGCATACTTAACAGTGTGCTTGGCATACAGAAAGTGCCTAATAAATTAAATAATGGTTCTTCTTACAAAAATGAGACTAGTCTTAGAGAATGTGTCTATAAAACATTTCCCAACTTCTCCCAGGCAAAGCCTCTGTCTCAAATCTGCCCCTTTGTGCCTTATACAAGTACACAAAAATAAGTGTCTGCAATGTGAAAAGTGACACATAACTACCATTTCCCCTGCAGAAAATTGTAAACCCTTAACAGCAGGAATTTACCTGTTTTTATTTCCACCAGACCAATTGAAAATGTTACCTTATATGAAAAACTTCCTGCAGGCCAACATTTACTATAGATTGTATCACTAGTGCTTAGCCCAATTTTAGGTGCTGTTGGGTATTACCAAAATGGCACTGTCAAGAAGCTCTGGGCGCTTTCTACTTAACAGAAATGTTGCTGAAAATATAGGGACATACAAAGGAAAGTAGGATTTTCAGCACTACAGGCATTCCTCAGGGAGGGAGATTAATGAGGCTAAGCCAGAGCATATATCTTCACTCAAAGTAAAATTAGGTGAACCCTGAGATGGACCTGGCTAGAAGCTCTGGAAACAGAACCTCGTCTAAAGGGAGAAGTCTGCTTGTAGTAATGGGAAAACTTGCACATATGTTGGTATCTCTGTCCAGAGAGAAACAGAAAAGGTAATTGTGTGGCTACTAGATATCAAGGCAAAGGATTACAACCAGAGAAATATAATGTATAAGAAAATTGGAAAGGATCACAGAGCTGACTACAGAGGATGACAGGCTTTACCTATTAAAATTATGAGCAGTGCCTCCTCTTATGAGTCTCACTGACCTTCACATATTTTCCTTTCCACTATTTTTCTTTCATCAACATAACCTCAAATCAATATTGTTATTTTTCTTCTTCTACCTCACTACAGACCAGACTTTCCCTTGTGGCATCATTTCCTGCTTCTGGAAAATGAAAACAGACACATTTCTACATTTTTATATGATTTGTCCATAACATTGCTCTCGGGTTCTCCAATACTGCTATTTTAGCATCTGTAAGCATTTGGCTTCATCATTCTAAAAAAAAAAAAAACCAAACAAACAAAAATACACTTCACGTCTTTCTAAACTATGCAGAGGTTATCGAGGTACAACAATGCTACATCTGCTACGATTCTAATAAATTCTAAATTAAGAGTATGAAATCCAAAATGTCTCTTGTTGGTAGCCCACGTCATGCTTAAAGAAAAAAAAAAAATCACTGGCTGTCTTTGCTTCTCTTGACTACTTTCCAGATCCCCTCATGAAGTAAATTTGAATGAAAAGGAAGGATAAAAGGAATACTGTTCGACCATGGGCAATGTTGAGCAAGAGGCTGGGTTAGAAAAATGTTTAAATGGAAAATTGGCCGGTGGCAGGGGATGATGACAACTTGAGCTGAACATTTTAAGAGTGCTTTCATGTTGTGCATATGCTTTTTCATGAACCTGCACATTTATGGATATTAAATAAAATATTCTGTGCCACGTAAATGTACCTGACAACAAATATATGCTGTTCTCCATTTCATCCCATAAAGAATTAGCTATTTTTTCCCAGGAGTGCCTAAGGAAAATTTCGGTTTAGGAGGTCATTCTTAGAAAGATAAATAATTTTGAGGTTTCTTTTCTGGGGCAGGAGAAAGGGCTTTGACTTTTCATTTATGACCTCAAATATGCTTTTTATCAATTATTTCCCTTTATTTTCCTTTACACTTCTATTTGAGGTGCCCAACCTTTAAGAGTCTTACTTTTAAGGGTACTGATCTTTATAGAGGAGACCAGAGCTACCATAAAGCTGGTACTGATAATAAAAATATGTTTTTGGCCATCTTTACTAAATTAACTCACAGGCGAGTTTTAGACAAGTCATACTTGTTTGTTGGATCTCAGCAGCATGCATAAAACAATTGGAATTGGACTAGATGAAAAATAGTCCTTTTGCATTGTTGGTATAGTGATTTCCAAATACTTTACAAACCTTATATTTAGTATCTACAATAAAACCCTAGGGGTATATTTTAGCAGCTGCGGGAACTGAGGCTCAAACAGACGGAGCGGCATGAATAAGTTCACTCAGGACTGCAGAGTAGAGCAAGCATTTGAAGCCAGAGCTGTTGGGCTCTGCAAACCATGGCACTTTTATTAGGCTACTGTTATCAGCCCTGAGGTGGTAGAGGAGATGGCTATCCAGATTCTTGGCTCCAAAAGAGCAGGTCAAAAACTTAAAAATATATAGGTTTATTGAATATCTGTTACATAGCCAAGTACTATGATAGGAACTGAAGATGAGAGACAGAAAAGGTAACATTTCACTGAACTTGAGGAACGTGATAGCATCTATTGAAGAAGGCAAAAAGAAAAAAAAATGGTAAAACTAATTACAATGCAATATGTCAAATAGTTGGATATTAGGACATTTGTCTCTCTTACAGCATAGTAATTAGCATTAAAAGAGACTTGAGAGAAGAGACTTTGTTGATTAAATATTGCATTTCCTATCACTCCTAGTACTTGGGTGTGCATTCCTCATTGTTTAAAGGAAAAGTTACATTTTTGAAATAACTGTTACATAATTGACATTATCAACCACATTGAAAATACATAAATATATTTAATTTTTAAAATTTTACTTTAAATATTTAAAATAATCTAAATCAAGAATCTCTGTGAGAAAATACACACATGTGGTACACAGCTCTGCAGAGCACCGTGGACTGGAAATCCACAGGAGGCCATGGCAGCTACTTCATTTATTTTATAGCTAGTAAGTGGCCAGAGAGCTTTGGAGGAAATGGAGAAACTCAAGTAAGTTAGACAGGAGCTAGGTGAAGGCCATGCAGGCAGTGGTTAAAAAGACAGATATTTTTATTATAATTAATAAGAATTAATGCATTTTTAGGAGATAGAAGTAGCAATTGTAAATAATGAAGGTAAAAATTTAATAACTGAATGAAATTTAAAATTAATTGTTATTGATAGCCAAAAATCTTCCCTGCAAGAAGGTACTTATGTTAAGCTAAATTGGTTAGAATGATTGATTCTTTGAGTGGAGGAGTGTGAGCCTGAAAAGTCTCAATGAGAGAATCCTGATATAGTTTACTTAACTAGAAGCAGGTGCCTAAGAGTATAACAGAAACGGAACACTATTTCTGCAAGGCACAATATCTATCTTTTAGTCAAGTGCTATTCAAACCATCTGTATTAAATGAATATTTTTATCTAAAATAAATGAACGATTATTTTTTAAATTTCTAATCCATGGTAGAGCAATATTTTGTAAAATTCAATAAAAATAGAGAAATAAAAGACATACACAATATAAGCTTAACTTTAAAAAATATGTTGTTTGGTAAAAGTATATTGTTTAATTGTTATACATTTCCTAAATTCTTATTATTTAATTTCTACATTTAAATAACCAAGAACCAATAAAGGTTTGTAGATTACTAAATTATTTTTGGAGTAGTCCACCCACATTATATTAGTTAAGATAAAATTAGCTAAGATAACAAGTAAACTCCCAAATATGCAAAGGTTCAAACACAATAGAGGCTTATTTCTTGCAAAAGAGTCTTAGGCGGCAATCCTTAATGCAATAGTGCAGCAATGAGGTTCTTCCATCATACAACTTTCTCAGGCCTTGTGTGCCAAACAAGCATCTTAATTCAGACACAAAAGAGAGAGAGCAGGTATGCAGAGGCACCCTGCATCCCTGCTACTCATATTGGTAAGAATTATGCATGTGATCATGCATAGATACAGGGATTTTCGGCAATATAATTCCTGACTGCACAGACACCTCCCAGCAGTTACTCTGTATTATTGTAGAGGAAGCATGGGCTTGGGTGGACAGTCAACTCTCTCTAGCTTGCCTCATCAAAATCAAATCATTGTTTTGGCTTCAGTGTATCTTTTGAAATGAGAGTAATAACAAAAACAAAAATGATTATAATAATGCCAAATAAAATAGTCAATATTCATTTAGAAACTCCGGTATACCAGATATAGAAGTAAGGACTTGTAGTTATGATTTTATCGTAAATAGATAAATTCACATTTCCATTATTAGTAAGGATTTGTAAAAGGTATTTTGAGTCGATTGCCTCTGGGTGGGCTAATAGGAGGGACTTCTATATTTTTGTGGCTGAAGTCAGGATTTTAGAAGAAAAATGCCTCATAGAAGAGTATATATATATCTCTTTCCCTTGTATCACTGCTTTCCACTGTGAATATATCAATAGAAACACAGGAGTTTAAACATATACCAGAGGTTATAGAGGAAGATGCTCTGGCTTATATAGTATTTTGAATTGGTAAGATAATGAGTCAAAATAGTATTGTTTTTCTTCCCACTTTGGCTCGGAAATTTATAAGACAATGAGAACTCTCTTCCAACATATTTTGGCTGATATTCATTTTGATTATGTGTCAACGTCTCAGGCAGGATGGAGCACAGGGAGAATTTCCATAGTTAGCAAGGCAAAAAGTCATTTGGTCAGACTGGAAAATAATATCATGTGGTTTCCAAGGAAATTTTTTAAATATCTTCCCAAACATAGAGGTTTTTATTTTCTTCCTTAAAGGAAAATTATTGCAACTGGGAGTAGTTTTGATTTGACATCCCAAAAAGAAAGCAAATGTGCCTGAGATGAAATAGGAAGTGGAAAAAGAAAAAATAAAATGAATGAACCTACTTTTCCTTATACTATTTTATCATTTTACCTTTAATATAGAGTGAAAACCCAGATATATATTATATATAACATATATATTAATATATAATATATAAGCTGCTTTGATGTGACAACAAAATCACATGAGGAAGCATTATATTTCTATGCTGTTGATTCCATTCTAGCAAAAATAAAATTCAAATAATCTACAAAATCTTAATTTTTCTTGAGACCATCAGAAAGCTGAGATTACAAGGCAACCAGATGAACTGAATTTCAGAGGATATGAGACCCATGGAGAAATGGGATACATAGACTGTTTTATCATAGAATACCAAAAGAAGAGGTGGCTCCCTGAAAAGGGATAAGATGAAAACAACTAAATTTCAGTAATTTCTTCAAGACTTAGTGATGGTTAGTGTGACAAAATTAATTCTTCCCATATTCAATAAAAGTCTGCACATACTTGCCAAGTTCTTTTCTGTATCTCTATTTTGGTTTACCAGAAAGAATGTGGGTAGGGCAGGAGATATGTGTGAGAGCACCCTTTGGTGTCACACAGGAAAAAAAAAAAAAAAATCCTGTTCTTTTCCAAGATCTGTCTCCTATTCAAAGCAAAAGGTTTAGACTGATGGGAGAGGACTCGGAAATATTTTCATGCCAAGGGCTCAGGCAGGGTTTGCTACTGTTAGAAGACAGAAAGAAGCAAAAACTTCTGCCTTAGGAAGGGGCCAATAACTTGTTAGGGCTCAAGGTCCTGCACTGAAAAAAAGCAAATATCTTCTCCCAACACTGGTGGAAAAAATACACTGAGCCTTTCTCTCCACCTGTCCCCAGTAACTGGACAAAATTTGGCTGTCATGGGGGGTGCATATGGTGGCTGAAACGTGAGGGAATTCCACTCCAAGGCGCAAATGCACAAGGTCTGCTTCAATCTGAGCCTGGAGCAGAGGAACCAAAAACGCCTCTTTATATTTCACAAACACTTCACAGCAAATAACAAACAACAGTTACTGACCCCTTGGGAGGGACAGGAGCACAAAGGCAGACCTCATCTGTGGGGTAAGCATGTAGGGCCTCCTGAAAACTGAGGATAGAAAAAGAACCCTGAAACAAATTTGGGGACACTCTAGGAACCAAACCAAATGAGATAATATGAGGACACTGCTGAAGTAAGTATGGTACACTGAATGTAAACATAGTAACACATTTGTAATCTCAGTTTCACTACTTGCCAGATTGATTTATTGCCTTGACACCTATGCATACTTCCACAGTCTTACAGAGGAGGCATGTTCTTTTCCAATTGCTACAGTTAAATACTATTGACTTCACTGTCTGCCTACATACATATACAGAGTTTGTTTTTTTTTTAATTGAGACCTACGTAAAGGAAAAGATACACTGTTAAATGATAAAAAAGTTAATGGAAATGGACCCAAAGAAAAAGTTAACAGAAATCTCCAAGAAAAGCCAATGATTTGGAATTATTCAAAAGGATATACAAAGAGTTAGTTAAGTTTTAAGAAATAGGGGAAAAGTTAGAATATATATATATATATATATATAAATAAGTGAAGAATTTTGACAGAGAAAAAAAGTTATAAAAATTAATCGAATAAAAATGCCAGTTGCATGTGTGTGAGAGAAAGAGAGGAAGAATTATTTATTTCACTTTAAAGAAAAATAAATATAAACCAGGATTCTATAACTAGTGATGGGTATCTCTTAAAACAAAGGTGAAATAAAAGCTTTCTCAGACAAACAATATCTGAGCTAATTCATTGCCAGCATGCCTACATTAAACAAATATTAAAGGACATTTTTTAAAGAGAAGAAGTATAATCCAGATATAAATTTCCATGTGCAGAAAGAAAAAATGCATAGAATTATTAAAAGAAGAGGAGGAGGAGGAAGAAGAGGAAGAAGAGAGATTGAATATTAAAGACTTTTTTCCCACATTTAATCTCTAAAAACAATTGCTGAGAATAATTAAGGGAGAGCAAAACAAATGGAAACCACTACCGTGTTCATAGATTAGAAAACTCAATATTGTTAACTTATCATTTTTTCCCAAATTGATATTGCAGATTCAGTGTAATCCTTACCATATACAGTTTTTTTGGTAGAAATTGACAAACTGATTCTAACATTTATACGAAGAGATCCAGAGTATGTATTCAAAACAACTTTGGAAAATAAAAACAAAGTTTAATTTGATTTTAAACTTTATAAAGTTATGATAATCAAACAATATGTTATTGGCCTAAGAATAGGCACATGGATTAATGGAACAGAATAAATAGTTGAAAAACAGGCTCTGACATGTATTGTCAATTCATTTTGAACAAGGTGTCAAGGTAATTCAATAAAAATAATCTTTAGCACAAATGATGCTGGAACAATTGGATATTCGTGTCCTCCCTCCATCCAACCCTCCCCCAGAAAAAAAGAAAAAAAGAGAAAGAAAACTGACACATTACATTATATAAAAAATTATATTCTAAATGAAGAGTCATCCTAAATGTAAGAGTTCAAACTAAAATTCACTGAAGGAAACATACGAGAAAACTATTGATGTTTAAGGTCAAGCAAAACTGTTAGTGCAGACAAAATGTATATAAAACTTTAGAAAATGGTAAACTTAATTTCATTCTGAAGAAAAACATTTGCATTTTGAATGAAAGTATTAATAAGATGAAAAGATGATATACCCTGGGAAATCACATTAAAAAAAAACACATCAATAAAAGATTTGATATAAAAAAATTCTTATGACTAAATAAGACAGTAAATGATCCAATTAAAATGAATAACTTATTTGAATAGATAATCAAAGAATATACACCATTGTAAATGAGCATGTGAAAAGATATCCAACATTTGCCATCATGGAAATGTACAGTAAAACCATGATGAATTACTACTAAACACATATTACAATGGTGAAAATCAAAAGGGTTAACAATACCAAGTGCTTGTAAGAATGTGGAACAACTGAGAATACAAAATGTTACCCTTATTTTGGAAAATTTTTGTCAGTTTCTCATAAATTTAAACACACATTTTCCATACAATTCAACATCCTCAGACCTAGATATACCTAAGAGAAATCAAAATGCATAACCACTCACAAATACTTAAATGCTATGGCTGCTTTGTTTATAACCTCCCCAAACTGGAAACAATCCAAATGTCAATTAACTGGTAAGTAGATACACAAATTGTGTTATATCTATATAATGGAATAATCCTCAGTGATAAAAAGGAGCAAACTACTGATACATACAACAAAATGTTTACATGTAAAAGCATTATGCTGAGAGAAACAAGTTAGACACAAAAGCCCACATGATTCCATTCATATAGCATTTTGGAAAAAGCAACACTGTAGTGACAGAAATCAGATCACTGCTTGCCAGGGGCTAAGTGATGGGGGTGGGGTAAGGAAAGGATTGTCTACAAAGGGTACAAGGAAACTTTTGTGGGTGATGGAAATATTATAAATCTTCCTTGTGGTGTCAAGCTCATAACTATATAATTAATAAATTTCATTGAACTTTATAATAAAAGGAATATATTTAAATCATACTTCAGTAAACCTGATTTAAATAATTGAAGAGAAATTAAAGAAAGGATGGAAATCCCAGATGGAATATTTTGATAGAAGAAGGTCTCCTTAACACAATTCTTCATCTAAAATTGTGACAAAGTCTTTCTGTTGCGTCTTAATAAATGGAGATTTCTAGATTTCACTGACATTGCTGAAGACAGGCAAAGTAGGATTAGGGCTACAATTCCAGAGAATTTATTATTATTATTATTCTTAAGTTCTGGGATACATGTGCAGAACATGCATGTTTGTTACATAGGTATACATGTGCCATGGGGGTTTGCTGCACCCATCAACCCGTCATCTACATTAGGTATTTCTCCTAATGCTGTCCCTCCCCTTGCTCCCCACCCACCTCCAGACCCCAGCGTGCGATATTCCCCTACCTATGCCCATATGTTCTCATTGTTCAACTCCCAATTATGAATGAAAACATGTGGTGTTTGGTTTCTGTTCCTGTGTTAGTTTGCTGAGAATGATGGTTTTATGAACAGACATCTTATTTATTTATTTATTTATTTATTATTATTATTATACTTTAAGTTCTAGGGTACATGTGCATAATGTGCAGGTTTGTTACATATGTATACTTGTGCCATGTTGCTGTGCTGCACCCATCAACTCGTCAGCACCCATCAACTCGTCATTTACATCAGGTATAACTCCCAATGCAATCCCTCCCCGCTCACCCCTCCCCATGATAGGCCCCCGTGTGTGATGTTCCCCTTCCTAAGTCCAAGTGATCTCATTGTTCAGTTCCCACCTATGAGTGAGAACATGCAGTGTTTGGTTTTCTGTTCTTGCGATAGTTTGCTGAGAATGATGGTTTCCAGCTGCATCCATGTCCCTACAAAGGACACAAACTCATCCTTTTTTATGGCTGCATAGTATTCCATGGTGTATATGTGCCACATTTTCTTAATCCAGTCGAACAGACACTTTTCAAAAGAAGACATTTATATGGCCAAAAATCATATGAATAAAAGCTTATCTTCACTGGTCATTAGAGAAATGCAAATCAAAACCACAATGAGATACCATCTCACACCAGTTAGAATGGTGATCATTAAAAAAGTCAGGGAACAACAGGTGCTGGAGAGGATGTGGAGAAATAGAAACGCTTTCACACTGTTGAGAGTGTAAATTAGGTCAACCATTCTGGAAGACAGTGTGGTGATTCCTCAAGGATCTAGAACTAGAAACACCATTTGACCCAGCAATCCCATTACTGGGTATATACCCAAAGGATTATAAATCATTTTACTATAAAGACACATACACACGTATGTTTAGTGCGACACTATTCACAATAGCAAAGACTTGGAAAATGTGGTTTTTAAGAACTAGAAATAATATGGTAAAAGACTTGTAGAAGGAGCCCACATGATGTGATAACACTTCTCACTAGCAATATTATGTCTTCAAAATGGCTGTAAGAAGAAATTTTACTATTTCCTTTGAAATCACTGCCCAAGATTTTTTTTTTTTAAACATGACCTTTTAAGTCATCTTGAGTCACCTTATTTGATTGTGAAGAAAATAAGAAATTAAAGGTGGGGAGAGTTGGGTTACTTACCTTTTAAAAACATAGTTTTGGATAAAAGATATTAAAAAAAAATTCCTACCTTTTGAACCAGAATTTTATCCCAAAATCTAAAATAAGAAAAACAATACAGAAAATGCTTTTAAAATGTGTGAAGTTTTATAAATAACACTTTTATTAAAAAGTTGGATCTTTAAAATTTCCCATAGTGCTCAATGTGATTATAATTATGTCAAAAATAAAAATACAAATATATACACAAACATAGAAATAAATATTTAAATAAAATCATGTTGTGTTTTCTAAGATGGCTGGTATTATGTATTTATTATTATTTTCCTTATTTTAAAGGGATTAAATTAACACTAGTACCATATTTTTTCATGGTACTAGTGTTAATACATGCAACGTGCTTTTGAAAATCTCTTGTTTTCCTAATTTGGTCCCTAAAAGTAATCCAGAGAATCTAAGATTATAGATCTTAGTAAGAAGCCAAGACTCTATGTCTTAATAAGGTTAAATCTCTGTGAGAAAAGGTAGCTGTGGTAGAGAGGACAATTCATAGAGAAAAATTGCTAAATTGTCTTTAATTGACCAACGTTTGTTATTACTGTTTTTCCTCTGTGGCAGGCTGCACTAGAATGCATATTAGGCAATCAGAATATGCTCTGCTTCGAACTGATAATCCATTGCTGTATATTATTTTAAAACTTCTCGGCATTAAAAAAAAAAAAAAAACAACGAATATTTACTATCTCAGAGTTTCTGTGGTTCAGGAATATGGGTGTTATTTAGCTGGAAGCCTTTGGCTCAAGCTCTTTCAAGAAGTTGCAGTCAAGCTGTTGGCAGGAATTGCAGCCCCATCTGAAGGTTCCACTGAGCAGGGGGAATCTGTTTCCAAGCTAACTCATGTGGCTTTTGCCTGGCCTTAGTCCCTAAACATAAAGACCTCACCGTAAGCTGTCTAGGATCTTCATGACATGGAAGCTGACAATGAGACAGAGAGAGAGAGAAAGACAGAGTTAGATGGAGAAACAGAGAGAAATCACCCCAGATGGAAGTCACAATCTTTTTATTTTTTTTATTTATTTTTTTTTTTTGAGACGGAGTCTTGCTCTGTAGCCCGGGCTGGAGTGCAGTGGCCAGATCTCAGCTCACTGCAAGCTCCGCCTCCCGGGTTTACGCCATTCTCCTGCCTCAGCCTCCGGAGTAGCTGGGACTACAGGCGCCCGCCACCTCGCCCGGCTAGTTTTTTGTATTTTTAGTAGAGACGGGGTTTCACCGTGTTAGCCAGGATGGTCTCGATCTCCTGACCTCGTGATCCGCCCGTCTCGGCCTCCCAAAGTGCTGGGATTACAGGCTTGAGCCACCGCGCCCGGCCCACAATCTTTTTATAACCCAACTAAGAGCTGGCATCGTGTCTCTTCTGCCGATTCCCGTCAGAAGTGAATCAGAAAGTCTAGTCCACACTCAGGGGGACAGGATTATCACACACAGGCGTGAATATCTGAAATTCAGCATCACTGGGGGTTAGAGACTTTTCACCGCAACTCACATCAGGTTTTCTATCACCAGGGCTCACCCTGGCCCTTTAGGGACTCTGATCTTTCTACCTGGTTTGCACCTATGCTGGCTGTCACATTCACTGACATTCACAAAACGTTGATCATTTCTAAACTGGATTACGGAATGTTAATGCATTAATTATTAAACTCAGATTTCTTCTTAATATGCTAGTTGCCTTCTTTCTTAATCACAATTTTTTTTTTTTTGCTGAGTGATTAATAAAAAAATCAGTGGTTTGAGGGTCTGTAAGAAAACCACATTTCTAATTATTTATATTGAGTAACTGATCTAAAATGATAGACAACAGATATTGAGCTTATTTGTGTTAAGAGTAGGATAAAAACAGCCATAATTTCTACAATAGATTTACAAAACAAATCTCAATGACTAAATACTTGGAAGTGTAAAGCATATTCATAAACACAGTTCAATGTGTAGGCAGTAAATGCCATAAGTAATCTTATAATTCTAGATATTTCTTACCGCTGAAATGGAAAATAAGCAACTTAACCTACAACAAAGCTTGAACCCTGTGAGATTAATAAATACCTAAAAGTTTAAATACTTAGTTGAATTTTAGGATGAGAATGACATAAGCTTATTACTCACATAAAACTCTCTTGAATTTTCTATGTTATCTACCAACTATAGCCACTGCAAACATGTTCTGATTGATAGTTGTGGTTAAGTTTGGATATTCATTGTTTGACTTTTTTCTCCCCCAAAGTACCCAAGACTTATTTTGAAATAGCACACCCTTTACTTTGTAGAATTAGTCTACTTGTCCTCCCTCCCACTATAATATACAGTCCCTAAAGGAGATGCCATTTCCTTAAATAATCTACCTTCTCCCAGCCGTCTAGAGTCAGGGCCCTGAATCATTTCCAGGTATGTATTGTACTCTATTTTCTTGGGCATAGTTACTGATTTTGGATTGGACCCACGACCAAAGGTGAGCCAATCAGGACTTTATTCTGTGATATTTTGAATAAGCCCAAATGAAGAGCCCTTTCCTCCCATGTGACAAAGAAGAGAAGCTGAGAACCTTGGCCTACTGTCTCCACTGTTCTGGAGACGTGGGAATGGGAGGTCTGCATGAAGCCAATTCCCAGAGTCAAGAGCTTGGTTATTTTAGAGTTTCTTTCAGTCATCTCTACGGTCGGCACTGCCTGCTGTTGCCAGATATGTTGCATGGGTCCATACTGTTTATAAAATTTTTGTCTAAGCACATCTAAATTAGGTTAATATTACTAGATATAAACACATCTCACCTCGTGCAGATACATTCATGTTACTTACATTAAGAGGTAATAATATGAATGAAATAGAGTTAGACAAGTAAAATGGAAAATGAATAGGTTAAGAAAAATAATGCATTCATATAGGCTAATGGTAAGTGATAGAGAAATAGAATTTGAATGAACTTGCAGAATAACTGAGATTGAGTGAGTTTTGATTTCAATAACTGAATTTGAGCAAATTATTAATTTATGTTTAAACAGAGAAATGGCTATAGTTTATTGACGGCTTATTACAAGCCAGATGCTGAACCATGGTTTGGACTTATGTGGATAAAACTTCTTAATTATTACCTTATTTAAAGCAATGCCGTGACATAGGTATTATTATTTTCATTTTACTGATGAAGAAACTGAGTCTAGTAGAGGTGACTACCCTTACTCCAGGCATTCTGGCAAGTGCAGTCAGGATTTGAACTGTTTGACTACAAGTATTTATTAAGACCAGACTAGGCAGATTACAGATTATTTTTGTTCTGTAGGCAGTTGAGAGATACTATTTTTGCTGTGTGTGTGTGTGTGTGTGTGTGCGTGTGCGCGTGCGTGTGTTTAAAGCAATATCTACCTTTGTGAAAGCTCTATTTTTAGATGAGTTTTCACAGCAGTGTGCAGAAATGGATTGGAGAAAGGCCAGGCATATGTTAGGAAGCCATTCAGTAGGCTAAAGCAGCAGCCCATGTGTGGGATGATACCGGGAAACATTTAAAATAAGCAAAGCGACAGGCTTGGTGAGTGGGAGAAACTTCCCACTCTGTAAAATACAGGACCAGATTTTGTATGTATGATTTACTATTCCCCAGGCAATGTATATGATAGAAAATCTTATTGTTAGGGGAAATGAATAACACTTCTTATCTGATCAGTGTCAACAGCAGCAAATGTGACCTTTCCTCATAGAACAGTAAGTAAAAGATGGCGGGCCACTGGAACAGATTCAGTGACGTTGTGCTACCCAGCTTGGATCACATGGAATTGCTGGATTGATTTACAGTTACTATTTGGACCTATCTTCCCATATATGTGGAAAGCTACGTATACGTTTAGCTTGTATCTCATTACTCCTAGTTTTTTCCACTTTGCTTATATTTTGAAATTACTTGCAAGACAGGGAGTTGTTTAATACATTTTATCATAGTCCTGGTGAAGATGACACACCTTTACTATGTTGGATTTTTGTCTACCTCCCCGGGAAGGAATATAACACAAAGGCAGAGCAAAGGGTAGGTCCCAGACATCCTGCATTTCTTTTTATATTTTTTATGTTTTTAAATTATACTTTAAGTTCTAGGGTACATGTGCACAACGTGCAGGTTTGTTACATATGTATACATGGGCCATGTTGCTGTGCTGCACCCATTAACTCCTCATTTACATTAGGTACATCTCCTAATACTATCCCTCCCCTGTCCTTCCACCCTACCACAGGCCCCAGTGTGTGATGTTTCCCACTCTGTGTCCAAGTGTTCTCATTGTTCAATTTCCAACTATGAGTGAGAACATGCGATGTTTGGTTTTCTGTCTTTGCAATAGTTTGCGCAGAATGATGGTTTCCAGCTTCATCCATGTCCCTACAAAGGACACAAACTCATCCTTTATCACGGCTGCATAGTATTCCCTGGTATATATGTGCCACATTTTCTTAATACAGTCTATCATTGATGGACATTTGGGTTTGTTCCAAGTCTTTGCTATTGTGAATAGTGCCGCAATAAACATACATGTGCATGTGTCTTTATAGCAGCTTGCTTTATAATCTCTTGGGTATACACCCAATAATGGGATGGCTGGGTCAAATGGTATTTCTAGTTCTAGATCCTTGAGGAATCGTCACACTGTCTTCCAAAATGGTTGAACTAGTTTACAGTCTCACCAACAGTGTAAAAGTGTTCCTATTTCTCCTCATACTGTCCAGCACCTGTTGTTTCCTGAATTTTAATGACTGCCATTCTAACTGGTGTGAGATGGTATCTCATTGTGGTTTTTATTTGCATTTCTCTGATAGCCAGTGATGATAAGCATTTTTTCATGTGTCTGTTGGCTGCATAAGTGTCTTCTTTTGAGAAGTATCTGTTTGTATCCTTTGCCCATATTTGATGGGGTTTTCTCCTAGGTTTTCTTCTAGGGTTTTTATGGTTTTAGGTCTAACATTTAAGTCTCTAATCCATCTTGAATGAATTTTTCTATAAGGTGTAAAGAAGGGATCCAGTTTCAGCTTTCTACCTATGGCTAGCCAGTTTTCCCAGCACCATTTATTAAATAGGGAATCCTTTCCCCATTTCTTATTTTTGTCAGGTTTCTCAAAGATCAGATGGTTGTAGATATGTGGTATCATTTCTGAGGGCTCTGTGCTGTTCCATTGGTCTAGATCTCTGTTTTGGTACCAGTACCATGCTGTTTTGGTTACTGTAGCCTTGTAGTATAGTTTGAAGTCAGGTAGCATGATGCCTCCAGCTTTGTTCTTTTGGCTTAGGATTGTCTTGGCAATGTGGGCTCTTTTTTGGTTCCATATGAACTTTAAAGCAGTTTTTTCCAATTCTGTGAAGAAAGTCATTGGTAGCTTGATGGGGATGGCATTGAATATATAAATTACCTTGGGCAGTATGGCCATTTTCACAATATTGATTCTTCCTATCCATAGCATGGAATGTTCTTCCATTTGTTTGTGTCCTCTTTGATTTCACTGAGCAGTGGTTTGTAGTTCTCCTTGAAGAGGTCCTTTACATCCCTTGTAAGTTGGATTCCTAGGTATTTTATTCTCTTTGAAGCAATTGTGAATGGGAGTTCACTCATGATTTGGCTCTCTGTTTCTCTGTTATTGGTGTATAAGAATGCTTGTGATTTTTGCACATTTATTTTGTATCCTGAGACTTTGCTGAAGTTCCTTATCAGCTTAAGGAGATTTTGGGTTGAGATGATGGAGTTTTCTAAATATACAATCATGTCATCTGCAACCAGAGACAATTTGACTTCCTCTTTTCTTTATTGAATATCCTTTATTTCTTTGTTCTGCCTGATTGCCCTGGCCAGAACTTCCAACACTATGTTGAATAGGAGTGTTGAGAGAGGGCATCCCTCTCTTGTGCCAATTTTCAAAGGAATGCTTTCAGTTTTTGCCCATTCAGTATGATATTGGGTGTGGGTTTGCCATAAATAGCTCTTATTATTTTGAGATATGTCCCATCAATACCTACTTTTTTGAGAGTTTTTAGCATGAAAGGCTGTTGAATTTTGTCAAAGGCCTTTTCTGCATCCATTGAGATAATCATGTGGTTTTTGTCTTTGGTTCTGTTTATATGATGGATCATATTTATTGATTTGCATATGTTGAACTAGCCTTTCATCCCAGGGATGAAGCCAACTTGATTGTGGTGGATAAGCTTTTTGATGTGCTGCTGGAATCGGTTTGCCAGTACTTTAATGAGGATTTTTGCATCGATGTTCATCAGGGATATTGGTCTAAAATTCTCTTTTTTGTTGTGTCTCTGCCAGGCTTTGGTATCAGGATGATGCTGGCCTCATAAAATGAGTTAGGCAGGATTCCCTCTTTTGCTATTGATTGGAATAGTTTCAGAAAGAATGGTAGCAGCTCCTCTTTGTACCTCTGGTAGAATTTGGCTGTGAATCCATCTGGTCCTGGCCTTTTTTTAGTTGATAGGCTATTAATTATTGCCTTGATTTCAGAGCCTGTTTTTTGGTCTATTCAGATATTCAACTTCTTCCTGGTTTACTCTTGGGATGGTATATGTGTCCAGGAATTGATCCATTTCTTCTAGATTTTCTAGTTTATTTGCGTAGAGGTGTTTATAGTATTCTCTGATAGTAGTTTGTATTTCTGTGGGATTGATGGTGATTACCCCTTTATCGTTTTTTATTGTGCCTATTTGATTTTTCTCTCTACTGGGTACATAACAAAATGACAGCAGAAATAAAGAAGATCTTTGCAACCAATGAGAACAAAGACACAACATACCAGAATCTCTGGAACCCATTTATAGCAGTGTGTACAGGGAAATTTATAGCACTAAATGCCCACCAGAGAAAGCAGGAGAGATCTAAAATTGACACCCTAACATCACAATTAAAAGAACTAGAGAATCAAGAGCAAACACATTCAAAAGCTAGCAGAAGGCAACAAATAACTAGGATCACAGCAAAAGTGAAGGAGATAGAGACACAAAAAACCCTACAAAAAATCAATGAATCCAGGAGCTGGTTTTTTGAAAAGATTGACAAAATTGATAGACTGCTAGTGAGACTAATAAGGAAGAAAAGAGAGAAGAATCTAATTTCAGTATAGAGTTTTCAGAATTGTTTGCCAGTACTCACATGAAAAACAACTTTAACAACTAGAGTATTATGCTCATGTACAATTCCTAAAAGGAACTCTACTCATTTCTAAAGTTACTTAAGTCAATAACTGTCCCACACCTGCTTTAGTAAAGTAATTTCATATATTTGTAACACAGTTAGATTTTGTTATCATAGTATTCCTTCTATTCTGGGATCCACTGATGTTCTAAATTATCTTTTTTCAATTGCATACATTAATATTCAATTTGTGCTTTAAAGTTTATGCAGATTAAAAAAATTTTACAGTATCAAGTATCCACCACTGCAGCATCATAAAAGATAGTTTCATAAATAAATGAGTAGAAAAGTATGGATAAATTTCCAGTGCAGAAAATTCTAAATAACATATGCATATATTATACATTCAGGATGATGGAATAAAACTCCCTGTTTCTTAAGTGTGGATTGCACATAGTGACTTCCTTTTTATGAGTATAGTTTGGAAAGAAGTAAAAAGAGTAATTTAATTGTGGAGCAACCTGATAAACTACTTCAGCTTGGTGATCAAGATTAACATCAACAGTAGTAAGTCTTGTTATTGGCATGAGACCTCGACATGATGTGATGAGAATGGCCCTTTATCTCTTCCTTCTAAAAACCCATAGCCCCAGTCTACTTATGAGAAAAACACCAGACAAAGCCCAGTTGAGGGATAGTCTACAAAAAAACTCATTAGTACTTTTCAAAATGGTAAAGATCATCAAAAACAATGCATGTCTTAGAAACTATCATAGTCTGCAGGAGCCTAAGGAGACAGGGTGACCAAATGCAATGTGGTATCTTGGATAGGATCCTGGAGCAGAAAAAGGACATTTGGTAAAAAGTAAGCAAATCTGAATAAAGAATAAACTTTGCTTAATAATAATATATTAATATGGCTCATTAATCTTGAACAATGTACACTTCTAAAAGATGCTAATTATAGGAGAAACTGGTGTGTGTTTGGGGAGGAAAGTATATGAAAATTCCTTCCTATCTCTATACAACTTTTCTATATATCTAAAACTATTCTACTATAAAAAGTTTATTTAAAAATACATAACATATGAGGCACAACTTTAAAAGAAGTATAACTATGGCACAGATCAACTTCTTGTAACTGGATAGATATGTATCAAAGTGATGATGAGAAATTTCATGGAAAGAGTAACTCTTAAAATTCCAAACTAGAATTTGAAGAAAGGCAGACATGGGCAATCTGAAGGCAATAGGTCACTGCAAATTGGAGGTAAGTTTGAGGACAGGTTTGGATGGAAATTTAAAAATATGCCAAAATACTGAATGCATGTGAGAAAGATATGCAATTTATGATCTTCTCTATTTTCAAGAATATACAAATATGTGAAGTGTGTAATTGGCAAATAAGATTTAAACAAATATAAGTTTCACAGGTTTCTGGAAAAAGATGATAGTGCTTTTCAGAGAAGATGTTAATGCATCTGCTGAACTCTGTTGGTCCACTATAGTATCTTCCTTAAGAAGGTCAAGCATTGCAAGATTAGCTAATGTAATTTTACTTGCCCAATTCCATAGATTTCACTGAATTCTAAATAAAAGACTTATTCAAAGGTACTGTCTTTTTCATATCTTAGAAAATAAGGCATTTTCAAACCAGAGAATTTTCTTCCCTTCCAGGAGTCAACATGTTTTTTATTCCTATATTCTGCATAGATGAATTCACAGAATATTTTATTTTCCTTCTTTGTTAGGCAGGATTGGTCTGAAGTATTTCTTCTCACTGACCATGAGAAATCTGTGGGGTTTCTTAAACTCGAATTTGAACACTAGTAATAACCAATTGGTCTTACACATTTGAACTGAGCACATTTATTCTCTTTGATAATGATTTTCTAATATTAATTTCCTGGGGATGAGGAAGAAAGGGTAGAAGAAAAGATGTACCAAATCTATATGTCAGCTTTTTCAAAGACTGTATGACAGTTGTGACTCTAAAAGAATCTGTAAGGTGACAGTAATCCCTTTCACAAAGAAAAACGAGGGCTTGCTAATTTTTGGACAAGTCTTGGGATATGTGAAAATATTACATTCTAGCAAGTAGTCACATCACACTTTTAGTTGGTTATAAGATAGGCAGCGCTCATTCTGGAGGGAGAGATCTTGGCAACCACTGCAGCCAAATCCTTAAAATGGCCGCCAAACTTCCATCTTCTAGTGACTAATTCTTACACAGATTTTTGCTTAAATATAGCATCATGAATGCACAGCTGCAGAGGATGTGCAAAACAGCCAAAATGTACACATTGCAATCTGTGAGGAGATTTTTCTTTCTTTTTATGTCTGGGGTGTTGTTTCAAACAACCATGTGGATGCTGTCTTTGGCAATCTGCCATTTCTCTAGCACATTCATAAAACAATTGGAATGGCAGTACCTGGGTGCTGTTCCCAGAGAGGCATATAATGTGGAACAGCTGCTCTTCTATTGAAATCATTATCGAGTGTCAGCCTGAGATATGAGTGGGCACTGGTTTAAGGATCACTGACGAATAATGACTAAGTGGGTTTTCAAAGAAGAAACTTGAGGTTCCCCCTCTCTGTCTGGCATTTTTGCACAGGAGATGCCTGCTGGGAAGCTCAAGAAGAATCTTAAATGTCATTTGGAAAAACTGTCATATCAACTTTGGCACAAAATATAATAGCCGTGTCCATGTTAAGCACAATAGCCTACAGTGAGTTATCATGAGGGTATCATGGTTTCTAAGGAGTATGGCTTATAGAATATGTATAATTGGAAACAGAGACATTAGAAATTTCTGTAGATTTAAAGACCTGTGAAGTAAATAATTGCATTGCTGAAAATAAAAAGTATTAATCCTATCACTTAACAATAGGCTGTGTGTGTGTGAGACATTTCATTCTATCTGTAGCATATTTAGTAAATATTTTCATAAACATTCATCACACACCACCTATATATGTTAATCAGTGAACTAGAAAAGAAGCTACTAATTGAATGGAGCAGGGACATGCCTGCCCTTGTGGAGTTTATTTTTTTAATAGGGGAGATAGAATCTCACATGGCAATGTGATAAAGTTATGAGAGTTATAAATATAGGTCTTTCTTCCTTTTAAACTCCCAAAGCATCCATATTGCTCAAGATTCAGGAGACTACAACAGCTTCAGAGAAAATAACATTTGGGCTGTTTCTTGAAGAATCAGTAGGTCATCAAGTTGAGCAGATTGGATACAGGGAGAAGTGTAGGAGAATGTTGGAGGGGAGTGTTTCAGAAGCTAATAATATGATCTACAAATAAGGGAGAAACTACAAAGACTGTTATTTGAGAACGAGAATGACAAAAAGTGAGTATGAAGCAGCGAGAAGCTAAGATTGAAGAGAGGGGTAGCCAATAAATGTTGTATATACGTGCTCAAAGGCTCAGACTCGCCATTGTGGGCCAGCATTGCCTCACATGTCCCTGCACTGTCGTTCCCTAAAAATGCTCTGTTAAAAAATAGTTTTCGGCCGGGTGCGGTCACTCACACCTGTAATCCCAGCACTTTGGGAGGTCGAGGTGGGTGGATCACGAAGTCAGGAGATGGCTGACACAGTGAAACCCCGTCTCTACTAAAAACACAAAAAATTAGCCGGGCGCGGTTGTGGGCGCCTGTAGTCCCAGCTACTTGGGAGGCTGAGGCAGGAGAATGGCGTGAACCTGGGAGGTGGAGCTTTCAGTGAGCCGAGATCACGCCACTACACTCCAGCCTGGGTGACAGAGCGAGACCCAGTCTCCAAAAAAAAAAAAAAAAAAAAAAAAAAAAAAAAAAAAAAAAAAAAGGTTTTCAGTGGACAAATGTGTTGCTTCTCATCTTAGAGATTCACAGTGACATTAGGAAATAAAAAGCTTGTCGTGGACTTATAATAAAGAAGGCAGTTTAACTAGACAGTAGGGAGCCAATCAAAAGATATAAAACAAGAAAATGTGCGAATAAGTTTACTTTCAGAAGAAAGTTATGCCGGAATTGTGGGAAATAAACTAAAATAAAGAAGTCTGGAGAAGAAAGCAACAACAGTTGAGTCCATGGGACCGTGATGAGACTCAGAGAAAGAAGTGACAATACGAATCAAATGAATCAGAAATGCATCTCAGAAAAAAAATGAATCTGGTCCATGAGAATAATGAGAGACGTAAATCCAATGTCATGTTTTCTATTGGATCACAGTAAGTTTGCAGGGATAGTACATTGCCATATTGATGGTGATAAAATTAACTATCATAAATTGAATGCCTACTCTGTGACATTTGAAAAGTCATATCTCATTTCATCTTCACGACAATCGAGAAAAGTAGGCAACATGGAAGGAAATAATTCTCATAAAGTTTAGATAAACTAGCCCACAATCATATACTTAGTAACTAACCAAGGTGTATTCTGGTACTGATTTTCTGACTTCAGAGATTCTGTCATTGTAACACCGGCAGCAAGCACAGACATTGGGGAAGAACTCCTGCCTAGAAGGGACACCACAGTGCAAGTACAGATGGAAGAAAAGTTACATTTACTAAGTCTGACATTCTTCTTGGAGAAGACAGCCTTTTAAACCTCACATGGTGATGGTTTGACGGCTGCAGAGTTTGCCAGTATAATGGGGAAGAGGTAGAGGTTTAGAAAATGTAGTTTGTAGCTAATGTTTTACAGTGCTGCTCTACACTTGAAGAGTCCATTCAACCAGTAATCTCAGTTTCTCACAAGTTTTCAAAATATCAGAATGAAGAACAGAGTCATTTTATCCAAAACTGATGACATTAAAGCCCTTATACAAGTGCTCACGAATCCAACTTATTTGAGGATATCTTGGATTCTCACAAGGACCCTAATTTTATTCATTTCAGATCTAACTCTTAAGTGTGTTTGCAATTGAATTTCTTAGATTGCAGCAAGAGAATGCATACCCAGTGATGAGCATGGGGGCAGCTCCCAGAGCTAGCACAGGGAGAGAAGCAAGGAAGGATCACAGAGCAAGAGTGAGGACATCTGTGGAAAAGGGTCACCATTTCTGGAAGAAAATAATATTCAAAGAACAGAACCAGCACATGCTAAGGAGAACCTTTAGGAAGAACATACACAAATAGCATGATGAGAACGAAGTAGCAAGGGCACACTCTTATTTATTTATTCCACAAAATGTATCACATGTCTTCTAGGTGTCAGGCTCATGCTTAAAGTTGGGAAGTACACAAGACATGAAATATGTATGGAAATGCTGATGAGATATTCTTTACCCAGCCCCTGCAGTACAGACTTAAGACATTCTTTCTTTCTCACCAAGGAACCCTCTCCAACACCATACTTAAGGAGATGCTGAAGACAGTTAGTTCCCAGTACAGTATATGTGAATGTGGCCACAGCTATAGAACATGGTAAGAATCAGATCCACTATGGTTTAAGAGATGCTTGAGTTTACAGTCCTGCCAGTTTTTTTTTTTTTTTTTTTTTTTTTTTTTAATAGTATTTAACAGTCCCTGGGTAATTTTTGACAGCAGCACAGACTTTTTTTTTTTTTTTTTTTTTTGAACCTTTAATTGATGGATTCCAGTTGGCCTGGAACTACTTTCACTTCCTCTAAGAACAGAAGCAGTGTTTCCTGGAATCCATTTCTTTGTGAGAAGTAGCAAAAGATTTGAAAGAGGGAAATGAAGACAGTTTTTAATATCTAGAAGCAGTTACAGCTGGGTGAACATAGACAAATGAGAGATTCCCAAATAAAATCTGAAAACTCTTTTTTCTTAATGACAAAATTCTCTAATAAATAATACTGTAAAACATATTAAAGATAATAGTCTAAAGCTATAGGTTGTTTGTTATAAAACAACTGCACAGACAGTAAAATTATTTTTGAAACTGAAGTCAGAGCATCATCTTTAAGGAAGGGTTTGCACAGAGTTAATTTACAGTACCATGTCAGACCATGTCTCTTTCTCAGGAGAAATTCCACAGGTGTTCTAATATATAGCTGGAGAAGAAGATGAGCTCTGAGCTCCTAATCAGGATACCTTACAATTCAGTTTCTTTGATATCATGCCAATAATCACAACTTTAACAGGAATTAAGATATTTGCCACAAAGGAGAGAGGCTTTCCATGATCACAGTATAGTAACAGAACTGCTTGTGGTTTAAGCAACTACCCATACTACCTTGATCATCATTCTGAAGGCCAACTAAGGTATAAGCGAGGTGTTTTTGTAGATGGTAGAGGCATGGGAATAAAATATGAAAGTAATAAGAGAGAAACACAAAAGACAAACTTCACTTCATTCTTCATATTGCAGAGAGAGGGGCAGGCTTGAATATGTTCACAATGACATGGCTACAATAGGCAAGGTTAAACTACACTTTTCTACCACCATCTACGTAGACCATTAATTGAATGAAACAAAGTTTCCCCCAAGAGGGAAAGAGTAATTGTATTCGTGATAAGAAATATTGAAGGACTTTACAATAACAAACATTTAAAAACCCAAGCATTTTTCTTATGGGTGTCTGAAAGAAAATCAGAGAAAACAGCTTATCACCCAATGTAACTTTTTCCTTGGGGCCGAACCATTATGTCCTTTAAATGGAGTAGATTAATGCTGATATTCATTGTAATCCTGTTTTAAAATGTCAAACTAGGATCAAGAGCTAGCTCTCTCATTTTGGAGATTCATTCATAGTAACATTTTATAGTATAATGGTAAAGCAGTTAACAAGTCATTAATTGCAAGTACTGTATATTGAAAAGACATACCAAAACATCAAACTGTTTTTTTTAACAGCAAATACATGGAAGAAAAACATTCATGCCTGGGACATTTCCTCTGCATTAAAAATCCCTACTGTAGGATTTTGCCAGAGTAAATATATTTCATCCATATGCAGAAAAAGGTACTGTGGGTATGTAGCTGAAGTAAAATTTTGAGTAATTTCAAAACACAATTTTATTTTCTCTGGCTTTTCATTTTTGACTCCATCTCCAAATCTATTTACATTGATTGAAGCTTTAGAACAATTTCAGTCATGCTCCAAATCCCTAAATGCCTCCATCTGAATCGACATCAATGGAAGTGAGACACAGCCCATGTTACAACCATTGCCAAGTCGGGGATTTTACCACAAGCCTTGGATTTCCTTTAGTGACAACAGCCAAAGAAACATTTATCCAGACCCTTTTCTTCCCAGCCACTAAAACACAATTCAGGTTCTAATATTCCAAAACATTCTTTACCTCCCTCTCTCCATGAGGTAAGTACATGACTCTTCCCTTCAAGGATGAAACCTGAAGAACTTTAGGAGCTAATTGTCACCAGCACTTAGAAGTCTAATCACAGTGATAAAAAGGTGCTGTTTGGCCTTTACAGTTTTCTAAAGTGCCTATATTGAAAGCATGAAATATTATTTCAGGCATGCCAGAGAGTGAATACTTGTTATTCACACTTGATTCAAACGAGGCCTTTTTAGATCTAATGCTTATCTTGTAAGATTAATGCAAGCTATAATCAATACAGTCAAATTTCAGCACTTTCCTGAAATTAATACTGAAAGTCCAGAAGGGAAAATAATTGTACATTTAAAAATACAGAGCAGGTAATAATGCTTTTTGACAGTTTATGGTACTGATCACTAACCATAATGGCTTGATAAAACAAATACGATTTTACTTGAAATTTCAGATCATTATTTCTCCCTATAAAAATGAAAGATATTTCTACAAGGTATTCCCAGGTTCTAGCATCCACTAAAGTGGGTAGCAAACGTGTTTATAGTTGCCTGTAAAATATAATCCCATGTACATAACCCTATGTTTCTATTGGTGTGCTTTGTTTTCTTGGTGATTGTCATGAACTTTTCAGACTGCAGTGAAGACTGAAGCTACAACACAAAGATGGACGATGCTCAGGAACAAAAACAGCCAAGTTGCAAATACACCAAACTTCAAACAGAAATCTAATCACATCTGTTTATCATTGTAGAAATTCCATTGCACCAACATGTTACACACAGACTGGTTGCTTTAGGCCAGGAGGATCTCTAAACATATGTTATACTAAAGAAACTTTTAAGTACATCTTGGTTTTATAGAAAGTAATGGGATCTAATTAAACTAAAGAGCTTCTGCACAGCAAAAGAAACTATCATCAGAGTGAACAGGCAGCCTACAGAATGAGAGAAAAATTTTGCAATCTATCCACCTGACAAAGGGCTAATATCTAGAATCTACAAAGAACTTAAACAAATTTACAAGAAAAAAACAAATAACCCCATCAAAAAATGGGCAAAGGATATGAACAGACACTTCTCAAAAGAAGACATTTATGCAGCCAACAAATATATGAAAAAGAAGCTCATCATCACTGCTCATTAGAGAAATGCAAATCAAAACCACAATGAGATACCATGTCATGCCAGTTAGAATGGCAATCATTAAAAAGTTAGGAAACAACAAATGCTGGAGACGATGTGGAGAAATAGGAACACTTTTACACTGTTGTTGGGAGTGTAAATTGGTGTAAAAAGCCATTGTGGAAGACAGTGTGATGATTCCTCAAGGATCTAGAACTTGAAATACCATTTGACCCAACAATCCCATTACTGGGTAAATACCCAAAGGATTATAAATCATTCCACTATAAAGACTCATGCACACGTATGTTTATTGCAACACTGTTCACAATAGCAAAGACTTGGAACCAACCCAGATGCCTATCAATGACAGACTTGAAAAAGAAAATGTGGCATATACACACAATAGAATACTATGAAGCCAATAAAAAGGTTGAGTTCATGACCTTTGTAGGGACATGGATGAAGCTGGAAACCATCATTCTCAGCAAATTAACACAAGAACAGAAAACCAAACTCCGCATGCTCTCACTCATAAGTGGGAGTTAAACAGTGAGAACACATGGACACAGGGAGGGGAACATCACACACTGGGGCCTGTCGGGAGTGTTGGGGACTAGGGGAGGGATAGCATTATAAGAAATACCTAATGTAGATGATGGGTTGATGGGTGCAGCAAACCACCATGGCACGTTTATACCTATGTAACAAACTTGCACATTCTGCACACGTATCCCAGAACTTAAAGTATAATAATAAATACACAAATAAATAAATAAATAAATAAATAAAATTTTTTAAAAAGTAGGGACAGCAGTTCAGGTCAAAGGAAAGGCTGGTCTTTGGAGTCCATCGCCCTGCTTTTATATCTTAGCTACCATGATCCAAATGTGTGATCTTGGGTAAGTTACTATTTTCGCCGAGCTTCGGTGTCCACATCTATAAAATGATAAAACGAATATCTAACCTTTCGTGAAAGCCTGTGAATATTCAATAAGTTAAAGAATAAAAAGCACCTGGCTTGATAAATGGTGCCTTATTGAAGCATTTGAATTTTCTTAGAATTGCTTCTAAGTTAAGAAGAATAGTTAGTTCTCTCTTCTTACCTTCTTCCATTCATCTTTCCCCACCCCACACAAAAAAAGTTATATAAGAGGCAAAACTAATAGTAGGGGGTAGATTTATGCTTATTCTTGGGTTCTGTGTCAGCATCTCTTATTTAAGACCCTAGATGGTCATCCATACAAAAAGAGGGAAATTCTCAATGATAAATAAATACACCTAGTTCTCCACTGAGAGCAGCAAATTCCCTGCTTGAGAGATTTCCTTGGCTTCCAGGAAAAGATGCATGTTGCACTTTTCTTTCAAAAGGCCCCCATGAGAGAATATTTATCATCTTTAAAGCAAAGAGGCTGTAATCAGCTGTGCCCATTCTACCACTGAGCCTTGGAGAACCGAGCCTTGGAGAACACTCTAAAACCACTTGCAGTCAGGGGGCACACCACAGGCTTTTAACTAACATTTTTAAAGGCCGTGTGCCAAGAGCCAGATCCAATTGATACAAAGTCATCTAAACAATTCTACACCAATATGCCCACCTGTTATGTTATGCAATAACCATGAAAGTTTCTCTTCATCATAGCAAAAGTAAAGTCCCATGAGGCTCTCCCAAACCATGCTTGTTTTGCTTCTCAGGCCAACAAAGTGGTGTTCTATCATTACATTCTTAATTGAAAACTCACCAAATGCAATTGAATCTCTTTTCCTGGAGTGTTTCATAGCATGTCTCTCTTACCCAGGCTGCCAGATAAAAGACTAACTTTAGAAAATTCGGTTTCTCTCCAGTTCCTTCTTCTAAATTAATATGTTTGTGTTTATTTCACTTTTATGTATGTTCAATATTTAAAATGTTCATTGGCGGCCGGGCGCGGTGGCTCAAGCCTGTAATCCCAGCACTTTGGGAGGCCGAGGCGGGTGGATCACGAGGTCAGGAGATCGAGACCATCCTGGCTAACATGGTGAAACCCCGTCTCTACTAAAAATACAAAAAAAAAAAAAAAACTAGCCGGGCGTGGTGGCGGGCGCCTGTAGTCCCAGCTACTCGGAGGCTGAGGCAGGAGAATGGCGTGAACCTGGGAGGCGGAGCTTGCAGTGAGCCGAGATCGCACCACTGCACTCCAGCCTGGGTGACACAGCGCGAGACTCCGTCTCAAAAAAAAAAAAAATGTTCATTGGCAATAAACTTTAAAGTGCTTTGTGAATCACTCATCAAGTCAATAACTGCACAAAATAGGAAATGCTCTAACATGTATTTATTTCCAGTATGAGTAGAGGATTACATTTATGGTGAGAAGTTTCATATGGTCAGAGTTGGTGTGGGTCTGCTATTCTGATCCAGTGAGACCCTTCTGATTGGAGGGAGCAATTTAAATTTTGACGTGATTGACACAAGTTTCTAATAAGGTATTCTGAAAGGAGTATTAATATTCTAAATGGCCCTGATTTCTAAGTTCAGAAACTCCCATCTGTGCCAATTAGCTGGAAATGATTGCACATATATTGGAATTAATACCCTGCATTGGTTTTCCCAATCACAGTATAACTGCAAAGGTCAATTTCAACTGGTTGTTAAATGTTCCTATTAATATAAGAATGGAAGTTAAAAATAGCATCACCTGTTTGTTTTTAAAGTCTTTAGCCAATCATAAAGCATTATGAATGCTTTATGATTTAATAATTCAAATTTAGAGGAGGCCCGGTTTGGACTAAAGTCCTGTGTTAGGCCCAACAGACTGAACCAGAACTGAGTCACTCATGCTGTATTTCCACATCACAAAGTCAAAATTCAATTGTATATCTGACTTTCAAAAAAATCAAGAGAGAGAAAGAGAATAGCCAAATTCCCAAGCAAGCCATTTCTTTCAGCATGATAAGGGAATCCCTTTTGCTTTAACCTTAACAAAGAAACTTTGAAAGAACCAATCTGCTTTTTGTCTTATCTTTCTGTTTCTTCAGCTCCTTTTTGTCTATAAAACTAAACATCTCTGCACAGCTCATTGAGACACTCATTTTTCTTTATAAAATGTGGTGTTGTCTGATTCTAGAATTGCAAATAAAAGCCAAATAAGATCTTTAAACTATTTTGTTTTGTAATTTTTATTTGACAACACCACCATAATGTTTTAAGTAAACCCACTTTTGCTAAATTGTCTTGCATAATTAAACAATGACTCATTTATATTTTGACAAAGATGAGTGTTCTAAAATTATTAAGTCTTTCCCAGTTAGACTTACTTGCCTAACGGAATCTTAGTGCCATCTTAAAAGAACCATGAAACATATCTTTTTCTAAATGATTTATTCTTAGTGAATTTGCAAAATATTTAAACCCTAGTCTTTCATCTAGTTTCAACAACTGCAGCGAAACTTACAAGTAGAAAAGGTCTACATATTGAAATTTCTAGAAAGGAAACATATTTCATTTTCTTCTTACTTAGTGGTTAAATGCAGGAATCAGCAATTGCCTTAAGAAAATCATACTTTATCAGTGCATGGAAAGGGAGGGGGTTTGTAATTGCTTGGCCTAGAGTCAGGAGTGACATACACATCTGTCCTCAAAGAAAGCGAGCATTCCTAGTGCTAATGAATCAATCAATCCACAAGGAAATGCCAGAAGAAGGGACTAAAGTCTAGAAATTCACTGTTCCTTTGGAGCGTGTTTGTCAGGTGAACTGTTGCCTTAGCTAGGCTGCTGAGGGGCGCAGCTGTGAGAAGGGAAGGAAGCTTCTTATGCATTTTACACATAGTTCTTTTCAATAGAAGGCAATAAATGATATTAAATTGCAAAGACATTGACTGAATATTGGGATGCCTTCAAACTTAATTTTTCTTGGTTAACTTGATCATACTAACCATCAAGGTATAGATTTAGTAAGATAAAGCAAGAGTTCTTAAAAGCAAAACCCAAAACCAAAAGCTTCATTAATATACTTCTCTCAACCAGATTATACACAAACACACACACACACACACACACACACTAGTTGTGTAAACTAAAAGTCAAGAGCCAGGGTCTTCTTATAAAATTTACTTGAAAAATGTATACACATATATCTCAAACATAAACTAATACTTCTAACTGAGCTGTTAAACATTTAAGGATTTATCTATCACAGCCTCCCTAAATGTATATCCAGCATTTGGCAGGATACCATAAGTAAACAATAAGTTACCTTTCTCTGAATTTTTTTTACCAGAACCAATTTTTTAAAAAGTAGTTTGGTTTTTTTTAGAGGGGCTGGGAATGGGGTTGGAGAAGGGTGTCTGGTTGCTGTAATTTCAAGTGTAGAAGTAGTTCACTTTATTACCCTACAAAATACTATTAGATATATAAAGACTATAGAGTAGAGAGAAAATTTAAAAAGGAAATACTTAAAGTGACCTACAGAAAGTATTAAAAACAACTGAGTTCTTGCCAAAGAAGAATTCAGCAAGTTAAGTAATTTCTGTAACTCGTATGTATCTTGGGCTAAATGTTAATAGTTAATTTGTTGAGTAAACATTCTCTTCATCCTATTACATGTAGAATGACCGCAGAAAATTTCTCATATATTACCTATTTGCAAATACCCATCCTTCACATTCATATTTATCTCTACATATTAGAACACAGAACGTTAACCACAAAATAAAGGTCTGAAGATTGATTTATTAAGAATTAAAATGAAGTTATGAGAAGTGTCAAAATAATTATGCATCTGGAAATTTTTGTAATATCAATAATTTAAAAGCCTATTTCAATTTTATACAAAACAATATCAGTAATCGTCAAAGCTGATATTGGATCAAAAATGAGACATGGCTCCTGTGATTATATTTTTAGATAGATTGAAGAGATAAATCCAGATTTAAACATAGATATAAAGTAATATTTATTCAAATATAGGATATTTTAGTCACCAGATTTCACACATGTTCTGTGATTGGAGTTACCGTTAGTGAACGGCTATGTATTTACCATGGAATTTTATCTGCCATCTAGGAATGCAGTATTTCAGGCATAGAAATAATTCTGGATCATGTGAATATTAACAAAGAGGGGCTTTGGAGAGTCATTAAGTTCTCAACAAAAAAATTCAAAATAATTTTAGAGGCTATCACAGCAAATATCTGACTTTGGATTCTTGGGACCAGCTTATTAAGAAAGACCCCTTCTGATTCTGGGCTTCATTCAAACATTATATTAACTACATTTAACAAAAATAAAACAAACATTTGACATATTTTCATGTAACAAAGATCATTGTTAAAACAAGGATTATATTATAAGATGTCTTTGAGTTCCCTAAGATGATCTTATGAATGTACTTATATTCTTTCCACTGAGTGCTGCTCTTCACAATTGGCCCCTTACTCTAGACATAGCCACCATAAATGTAAGAATATTAGAAGGACTAGCGATAATAAAACACTTAATAACTTATAAAAAGTTAATAAAGTGAAATAACCCAAAACCAAAGGGAAACTGAGTATATATATGTGCATATACATAATTAGGTGGATATATACATGATTAATCAAACAATAGGTGATAGTTAAACATAGAGATATAGTTTGTTTCATTTTCAAAGAACTTAGGACCATGACGTCCTCTCAAAATTTCATTTCTTAGTTACCAGCATACCTAGTAAAGTTCTAAAACATGAAACTTCTTTTGTAATTACACAGACAAGTTCTCTTTATTCTATAAAATCTACTATAGTTAATGCCCTTTACTAGGTTATTGAAAGATATCCTCTTCAAAGACGCTTAAGAATTGTAAAAATATGCATATATTCCTGTGTATTGGTGGGGTTTTTTATATGTGTGCATAATTAAAAGAATGACGAATACCAATTTCAAAACAGTAATTACTCCTGGGGAGAAGCTAGGGGATGAGTTGATGTAATTGTCATTTGGAATGTGTCTTTACAGCTAAGTGGTTGAACTAATTCCATACTAGCTAGTAAGTTAATGCTATCCCAATTCATCTGAGTGTTCCCTTTACCCATCCTCCCTTCAGTCCGTTTTCTGTGCACCATCCTCATAGCAAGGGGGCTCCAGAACTTGGCTTTAGAACTTGGGCCTGTGTCAACTCCCTTTGTGCTTCTTTCTTATATGTAATTAGATAATATGCATATCACTGTACATCTTTTGTATACTGTTTCCTAAAGTATTAATTCTTGGTTTGGGTTTTGAAAATATAGATGTTTTATATCATGAATTAAATATGCAGCAAATAAAAAAGGGAGAAGGGAACAAAAGACAAGTGGACAATTCAACAGAACAGTCTTCTATTTGTGACAATTTTTTTCCTAAGCTTTGTGATGTACTGCATAATGGGCTTTGGTTTCTTTTCTTTTTTTTTTTTTCTATATTTAACTGGGGCCCAGCCAGAAAATTTATCCTGCATGCTTCTCTGGGAGACATAATATTCACTGACATTATCAATACCGGGCGCACTGCCCATTGAGTGAGATTCAATATTAATTATTATTACTTATCGAGCACTGACTGTGTACTTTGGGTTACTAAAAACACAAGAGACAAGGTCTCTGGCCTGAGGGTGTGCAGAGAGCTTAGGTTAGTGAGGCAGGATAATTCGGCTGATGCATACACAGCAGATCTGAGTTCAGTTGTGTTCCCTCTGCTGGCCACCTCATGGTTACCACTCACAACGGGAAAACAACTTGGTCATTATTAATCCTGATAGAGACCTCACCCAAAGACTTACGCTTTTTCTTGCTGTTCTTTTTAGCTGTTATTATTTATTTGTCTAGTTTTAATGCATTTCACATCTTTACATATAGGCAGTTTTAAGGGATATAATTTGAGGAGTACTAAATGATCCACTGCCCTAATGTATCACCAATAAAAATATTTGCTAACATTTGTTTCTGGCTATGTTTCTGGACATGTGCAATGCAGTTTACATGTAGTATCTCATTTAGTGTTCAATCATAAAAAAACAAAACCTTTGGTGTAAGAGTTTGTAAGAGTTTGTAAGAGTAAGAACATACAAGCAGTTTGAAATGGTGGAGTGAGAAAAAAGCAGAATCTTTTATAGGAAGAAAACTCATTTTGTTAATGGGCATATTTAGATATAAAAAGCTATTTTTTTACAGATCCAAGACTCTCAGAAATGTCTCTAAGGAAAGTGTGTCACTAAATTATTCTGTTTGTGAAAGTAACAGGGACTTGGAAGATCTCTGAATCTGGAAACTCTGAAGAATCCGGAAAGTAGAGGACCTAACAACTGAGGTACTTTAAACTTGGCAATAAAGAAATATAAGAGGGAATAAAAAGGAGAGGAGATCTCAGAAAACACTGGAAGCTAGTCCTGGCTGAAGGACACATTAATCATGAATTACCTCAGGACAGAAAACAGCCAAGATTTTAAGGTTATGATATCTAACATTGTATTTTAAGCTACTCTGTGTGTTGAGTTACAGTCCTCCCTGCTAACCCAGACTATGACTAAAAATCAATTATACACTCCACATGCTAGTGGCATGTCTGCACACAGAATAAAGAAGTGTGGCAGGAGGAATTTATAAAATGACTCCTCAAAGATATCTCAGCCTCATCCCTATTTATATCTATTTATATACCAAGATACCACACTCGGGATTATGTTATATAGCACAGTTGACCTAAACTGGGAGACTACCAAGTACGTTTAACCTAATCACATGGGTCCATAGAAGAAGAGCGTTTTCTCTGGCTGATGGCAGGAAGACAAAAAAAAGTCATGAAACATATGGACCCGATGCATGGTTGCCTTGTTGAAGATGAATGGGGTTACACGAGAAGGCACATTGGGGCCTTAAGGAGTTGAGAGAGCACCCTGACTGATAACCAGCAAGGAACTGGGGGCCTTAGTCCTACAACTGCATGGAACTGAATCCTTCCAACAACCTGAGTGAACTTAAAGTAACTGAGCCCAGGTGACACCTTGATTTCAGCCCTGAGCATAGAACCTAGTCGAGTTCACCTGGACCTAAAGAAGTCTGCGCTAGCCGGGCGCGGTGGCTCACGCCTGTAATCCCAGCACTTTGGGAGGCCGAGGCGGGCGGATCACAAGGTCAGGAGATCGAGACCACGGTGAAACCCCGTCTCTACTAAAAATACAAAAAATTAGCCGGGCGCGGTTGTGGGCGCCTGTAGTCCCAGCTACTCGGGAGGCTGAGGCAGGAGAATGGCGTGAACCCGGGAGGCGGAGCTTGCAGTCAGCCGAGATCGCGCCACTGCACTCCAGCCTGGGCGACAGAGTGAGACTCCGTCTCAAAAAAAAAAAAAAAAAAAAAAAAAAAAAAAAGAAGTCTGCGCTAGCAAGTGGGTGTTGTTTTAAGCCAGGAAATATGTAATAGTTTGTTACACAACAATAGAATACTGATACCAGTTATCACCATTACAGACCAAAAAACGAATGCACATACGAAAGGAATCATGACTCGAGACAGAGAGCATACAAGAGGAATAGGACAAAGACGATAGATGGAAAGAAAAATGTAAGCTCCTTGAGAAGTGTCAGCTGCATTAGGAGGACTCAAGATTTCCCACAGTGGGATGGATGCTTATCAGCTTTATTTGAATGTTAAACACGTGTGAATCTTCCAAATGTCCTGATTTAGAGGAATATCCCGTGAAAGAGACATAAAATCACTGTCCCCATTTTATGAAAGTATTAGTGAGTAAGGAATTTTAGTGACCTGGTGCAGGAGGGATATTAGAAAATCCCTAACTGTGGTGAATAAATAAAACTGCATTTATCCCATCTTGGATTATGTTTTCAATGGAAGATGTGAAAGTTATAATGTGTTAAAACTATAGTAGTTAACCATGGAATATTTCACAGGTAGCAATCAGAGGTCAGAGATCTTTTGTTTGCTTCAAGATAGTATTAATTATATCTAAAAATACTAGTATGCTCTAGGCTATAGATTACACTTGCAATTGGATGGCATTAAATTAAGCCCAGAATATCAAAATACATATATACACACACACACACACATATATACACACATATACACACATATATATATACACACATATATACCTATATATACGTATACATATATACCTATATATACATATACATACATACATACATACATATATATATATATATATAGTGTGTGTATGTGTGTGTGTGACGGAGTCTCGCTCTGTCACTCAGGCAGGAGGAGTGCAATGGTGCGATCTCGGCTCACCGTAACCTCTGCCTCCTGGGTTCAAGCGATTCTCCTGCCTCAGCCTCTGGAGTAGCTGGGATTGCAGAAACATACATACATTTTCTAAGGACTTCCAGTTAAACACAGAAAACTGATCATTCATTTTCACTGGAAATCCCACCTGAAACAGCACTAAAATATCAGTTAAAGATTTTTTTATAGGCAAAAACCAGAAAGAATAAAGAAAACAGAGGAGGGAAATACAGCAACACAATTTTTAAAACCAGAAAACATTCGAATGAATGGTTACTGACCTATTAAGTGGTCACTACTATCCAGATGTACGCACATTTATGATATAGCACCCTGAAAAATCTCAGGAATTGATGGTACCAAGCACATCTGATAGAGAGTAGGTAATGCTGAAAACAGATGAACTGTTTGCATGTCTCTCAAATCACACCTCACACACTATAAAATTGCTTATGCCCCCTTTTCCCTTCACAGCCAAAGACTGTGAGGTACGTTAAGCTCAAGAACATAGGTTCCAGCGGAGGAAGGGGAAGGGTTATCACGATGGAAACAAAGGGATTTAGTGAATGACAACACATTCAATGGTGAGGTCTCAAGCCTCCATCTTCTACTAGATTCTGTGCATAATGGCAGTCAAGTTTACCGCTTATGGCAAGAGATTAGGTTAGGGGTTTGAAACAATGGCCTGCTGCTTGTTTTTATAAAATTTTATTGGTACATAGCCATATCTTTTGTTTATGTATTGTCTGTGGCTACTTTTGTGCTACAATGGCAGAGTTAGCCAATAAGGCATAAAATATTTGCTACCAGCTTTTACAGAGAAACTTTGCTGAACCCTAGGCTGGAAACTCTTTTCAAGGAAACTGACTGGAACAAGTAAACAATCTATAGATAATGAAAACTAGAGTTTCCAAATGAAATGGCTCAGCAAGTATATCAATCCTACAATAAATCTACCACTAGACAAAGCCCATCTATGCAAACAGAATTGGCAAACTGCTTTGCAGTGAGTGCTTAGCTTCCCCTTTAAATATAAAATAACATCCAAGGATTACCAAATATTTAAACAAAGTCTATAACATGAAATACAAAGATTAGAAAGAAAAATAAAGAGATTAGAGCTAACAGAATCAATGAAGGTAGCAGAAGAAAAAATGAATATAAATACACATATATACACAATGTCCTTGGATAAATAGATGACATCAATTAAATGAAAAAGAGTTATACAAAAGAAATATTCAGATAAAACATTTCAAAATGAGATATACAGTAACTGAAAAAAAAATCAGATGAAATTCTGGAAGTTCAAAGAAATCTAGGAAGTAGAAGAACAAAAAAAGGAAAGCAACAAATAACTAATCTCAGAAATTTTCTAAAGTGAAAACACTAGTGTTTCCAGATTGAGTGGTGAAACTGAGTACTCACAACAATGTAAGAAAATAACACGTATTTCTCCTAGGGCTCTGATACCAAATTAACTGGCAAATCTCAGCTTTTGAAACCAGTAGAATTTATATTAGGTTGGTACAACAGTAATTGCTGTTTTTGTCATTAAAAGTAACACAATTACTTTTGTTGGTTATATTGACCATATGTTTATTACATATAATACAAATGCAAATTCTGTTGAATTTGAGAAAAGAGCTAATATATGGTCAAATTAACCAGTTTTTGTTCAAGTAATCTCATTGTAGATGTTTTGTTTATCACAAGTTCAGATTCTTTTGCAAAATGATTCCAAAATACCTAGGCTAGATGCTTCACAACTAACTTAATGGCTCAACAATCCATATAACATTTTAGGACATTCAGTGACAGTACTGTCCACTTTGAGGCAGTACAGCTGTTTACTACTAAGTAGTCACAGAAAGTCCGAAGTTCCCAAAAATAATCCAGGAGAGTTCATTTGGCCAAAGAAAATCCCAAAAGTATTTTATGAGAATATATATATATACACACACAAAAATGCTGTGAAAAAAGCATTAATAGGAAAAGAGATTTAAGATTTTTTCTTCCTTCCTCGTCTTTTTGCACCTACAGATATAAAATTCAAAAATGATGTTTAGTTAACTTTTCTATTAGACAGATTTTAATAGGTTTATCTCTCTATAATAATGGAGAACTTCTGAAAACCAAAATAGAAATATGGGTTGTTTGCGTAAGAGTTCAGTGCATGGCTCTCAGAAGGTAATCAAAATTTTAGAAGGTAATCAGAATTTTAAAATTTAATTTAAAAGTTTGAATTGTATTCATGTCTTTAAATTCAATAAGAAATAAGACATATGATATGTTCACATTATTTTCACCTCTTTATGAGGTGAAATTATTTACAACTGATTTCAAAATGTCTCCAAACTTAGGTTTGGTGATTTTGCCAATATAACTTTAACATATTCAGAATTACTTCATAAATATCCATTCATATCAGTTTATAGCCTTGACTTTGGTCTTAATGTTATTGACTGTACATCTTCATGGGCAGAAAGACAGGAAATCTTATAATAAATCTTAGAATCTCTTGCTAAACCTTCCTTTCCATCTATTCAATTTTTAAGTGCATTTAATTAAAATATATCACACATATATCTTCCTCTCTACTGCCATAGCTAGTACTCTAGTTCAGGCTCTAGTCACTTAGGGCTAGGCTAACTGATACAGTAGAAATCCGAGTGGTCTTTGTGTATTGAGTCTCTTGTCTAGTATATCCTGCAGGCGAATTACAAGGAGTTACTCCTTGGCTCAAAATCTTTGAGTGGATTCCAGGGCTTTCAGAAAAGTCCAATATTCAGTATAATGATAGCCAATAACCATGTGACCTGCCACCAATCTCTAAGTCTGACCCTATTATAAACATAGACACACACACATACACACAGACACACACACATACACAACATCCTCTCAGTGTTACCGGCCTTGCCTTACTCTTTTCCATATCACTTTCTCTTCTAGAAAGCTCTCTCTTTTATATTTTCTTATACTAATAAACATCTTCCAAAGACCCAGATATAACACAGAGACTGCAAATAGGTGATTTGGTGGTTTGCAGGTCAAAAGTGGGCTTCAAATATATTTTGTTAAACTGACTGTGTGTGTATATTATATATATATATATATATAGGCATATATGAGTTTATATATGAAATATAATCAGTTTATACCTTATATATAATTTTATAAAATATAAAAACATAGATAGATAAATAATATATACATATATAAATATACTTTAAAACATTTAAAAGGTTGAAGATTGCACGTAAAACTTCGACTTTGTAGCTTCTCTTGAGAAATCAGAAGTCTTTGTCACATAAGGGGCCTTATCCCTAGAAGGTAATAATTAGCTAGAGCTAAGGAAATGTCCTCTTTAAAAGGAGATACACTCTCCAGTTTTCCTTGGTCCCTGCCACTCCCCTTTATTTACAAATGGTTTACCCAGTTGTTCATTTATGCCACTCTCCTCTCCCCTGTAGACCTTTGAATTGGTAACCTCTGTTACCATGAAAACCTATCTGATTACTCCATTCACTTCAGATCCCTGCTTTCTCTGCAGTCCTATAGATTTTTAAAGTACGATTTTTCCTTCTTAACAACAAAACAAACAAATAAATACAAAAATCTATGACCAAAAGCAACATTAGATACCTTTCTCCACTAATGCCTTTTAAACTCCTTGAGAGTTGTATTAAGTCTCATTTGACATTTTTCCTCTCAAGGAATTTAGTTCAGTAAAGCACAAATACTTTGCAATATTTTTTTTTCTTCAGAGGGTGAATGAGTAAATAATGAAGCTTCCCTAAAATGCTTTTCAATAAATATAATTTGCCACTTTCACTAAAATGACAAATATACAGATATAGCTCAATGAGATCACTGACATACATAACAATCATTAGGAGTTGCCACTTAACTATTTCTTTTATTGTATTTTACTTTCCATGGCTAAATAATTTGCCATTCTTTAAGCTCTGCATTTGGTAGTCTCATTTGCACATGTGTTTTTCTCATATCTTCTACAATTATCTTAATGGAATGCTTATTTGGGCCCTCACAGATCTCGCCATATGGAAATAAGTTGTTACTTGCTATGATCTTACATCATTATTTCAGCATCTCCACACACTTTTGTATCCAACATGCAAGACCCAGTCTTCATTAGTGGTAGAGTGATTTGTTCAAAGAGACAGGATAATTAAATCTCACAGAGTCAACCTATTAAGCCCATATTACTTAGAAGACTATAAATTTAGAGCCATTGCCCTTCTTTTTAAGTTGGGTAAAACATGGAGTTTGGTTCCATGGACTCTTGGTCTTAGACTTGTTTGAATGATTTGATTATCTGGTTCCAGGGAATTAGGGAGTGGACTCATATTTTAAAAATTGACAAAAATGTAGCTGTTAACACAGAATAAAAATTGACTAATGGATTACTTGAAAATTGACAGCACAACTCCTGATAGATTAGAAGCCCTGACATCTTTATCATTTGATCCAGGAGGAGAGAAACATAAACCATCCCTCTACTACTTAAATTTGGACCTTCATTTAACCTTCTAAATATTCTTTCATTTTGTATGTGTCGGCTCTGGAAAACATGAATGATATGCTCATCAAGAGAATTAAAGTACAGTTGTTGTATATTAGTATAAGGGAATTGTCAGGTCTCTTTAGTAATAGGAGTGTGTCTTTGCAATCAATCAGCTATTAATTAATGGAAATAGCAAATTTGTCTTCATTTAAAAATATATTATTTAGTTAGACTGAGACTCTTCCTACATGTCTTATAATTGCTTTACAAACCCTTTTAAAATTATTATCATTTTTGCTTTTTATTAGCAGGGTTCATTTGTGTCATGTCTGTGTGATTGCAACTAAATCAGATTAAACTAAAAGATCTAGTTTGGCTGATTTATATACCACTAAGTGTTGTTTTTTGTCTTGATAAATCAAACGGAAATGTTGTAGTTTGAATATAGAGGTATTCTATATTACTCATCATATGTATGTGTTAAGAAATAAAAAAACAAGCTGCTTAGATGACAGCATCAGCTTTGGCAGACAAAAATGTTGAACTTGGGTTTAATGTCCCCTTTGACAGTAACTTCCTTAGACTTCTGAAAATTTATGCTGAACCAGTAAGACTACGAGTCTAATCTGTTTTCCTGTTCCTACTATCTTTCTAAGAGTGTCGAGTTAAGAAATATCTTTTTACTTCAATTTGCTCCCTGCAGAATAGAAAAACATGCAAGTTTAAATAATTAAATAAAGATCAATTTAGTCCGAAACGCTGAAAAGAGCAAAATATAATTAGCCTTGATATCTGCATGCCTGTTCTTTAAACAAGATTTTTAAAATATTTAAAGGTTATTGGCATTACTCACTAGTTTCCTATGTAAATAAAAAGTGTATGGACTTGGTATCATTATTCAGGCTGTTTTCTAAAAAAATCATTAACAGTTTATTTTATATACAGTTAAAGGACATGATTAGTAAACATCTCAATAATGTTCTCTTCTTTTTCCTTTAGGTAAACTTTTACTGAAATTTTCAGGTAAATTTTTCTTTCAGGCAAATTTGTGCTAAATTGTTATACCAACAAAAAAGCATATAAATCATAATTATTTAGCTTTTTCTGTACAATTGTACACACAGTGAACACAGCCATATAAGCAGTACTCAGATCAAGACTCAAGACACCGAACATTACCAGCAACCCTGAAACCCTCTCATATCCTTTCCCAGATACTGTCCTTCCAAAAGTAACTACTATTCTGCCTCTAACACATAGATTAATATTTTTCTGTTCCTTAAAGCACAATGTATATACCCTTTTGGCTGGCTTCTTCTTGATCTCATTTTTTAATTCAACCATGTTGTTGCTTGAAGCAATAATTTGTTTGTTCTAATGATGCACAGTATTTCATCAAATGAATAAAGAGTATTTGGTTTGTTTCTCCTTTGATGTTTTTATAAATAAGGATGTCATAACATGATTAAACATGTCTTTCCATTGGGCATGCACCTAGAACTGCTATTGTTAGGTCAAATGGTAGGCATATATTCAACCTGGTAGATGTTGCCAAATAGTTTTCCTAAGTGATGTTTTTCAATTTACACTCCCATCAATAGTGTATAAGAATTTCATCTCTTTTAAAACCTTGCCAACACTTGGTGTGGACTGTCTTTTTCATTTCAGGCATTCTGCTGGGAATATAGAAATATCACTTGGTAATTTAATTTGAATTTATCTAATAACTAATTAAGTCAAGAATCTTGTCATATGTTTATTTGCCGTGCAGACTAGTATTGTGGGAGTTTGAACAAATTCTAATCATATCCATATGGCTTCTTAGCATTAGTGCTCAAACTGTCATTTTGTGAGACTGGGACTGTATCAGTGATATGCCATTGGGAATAAAATAATGAAGCAAAAACATTCCTCCTACACCCCTCCAATACCACCATGCCTATCCTTAGTGCTTGCAAAAGCAGATCAGGTTAGGGTGAGGGATGATTGGGTAGATATAAAAGAGATGTCTAATGGAGCTAAAGATACAAAATGTCATGGCATGCATGATTTTTCTGTTGTGGAACATAAATTTAACCTAAAAAAATGTCAATCAATCTAACAAATCAAAAAAGGAACATTGATCACATCATAATGTAGAGCACCCATAGTGAAGACTGAGAATTAGATGAGGCAGCACACAAGCATTCCCTGCCTTCTGTGGTCCACATTGAAGGAAACAATCCTCCCGTACCACCACCACTGTCCCTCCCCACACACTATCCATTAGATATCAGCTAACAAAGACTGTGCTAAAGGAAACTTGAAGCCAGTGTATAAGCAAATACTCAGTATTTTCAGAAAATAGCAAGGGTCTTAAAACAAGAAAACACCAACACCAAAGGTCAGCAAGAGATAATAGTAGCAAAAGCCATAAAAGAAAGAAATAGAAACTAGTCTCTTGGCCACATTAATTCTAGTTCCTCATAATATACTGAACAGGGAGGGTCTAGAAAACTATGTTAGAGTGGAATCTCATAAGACTTAAAAAGGGTCTTAAGCATGAGAGGAATAGAATAGGCAGAGGGGAAAAAAACTTGAAGGGATTGTATTCTTTACACAAATTATCTTTGATCTAATTTTAAATATAGGTAAATTTCTCAAATGGCCCAAGTGAAGATATTTTTAAGACACAGTAAATTAAGAAAATGCAAAAGGGAAGAAAGTCAATTGGGACAGGTAATTTGGAAAGTGAAGAAGACAGAACTAATAAGCCAACATGTAGGGAACATCTTTTGTGTTCTGAGATATGGAGTGAAGCACCCATCTGAAAGCAAGTGTATGAACTTCAGGAGAAAAACCAGCTCGGGAGCAATGATTTCACACATCAGTCCTTGGAGGTGTGCTGTGCCCAATGAGGAACCAATCACGGTGTCATGCAAATGTTGCCACTATGTACTCTCTCCTTAATCTTTGTCAATCCAGTCTTTTCTATGGATTTGAAATAACAGATAGAAAGAAAAATTGTAAAGTTGTTTTGCTTCCTTTTTCCATCTTGTCTTGTCTTTTCTTGTCTTGTCTTGTCTTGTCTTGTCTTGGTCTGATCTTGTCTTGCCTTGTCTTGTCTTGTCTCACTCTGTCACCAGGCTGGAGTGCAGTGGTGTGATCTTGGCTTACTGAATCCTCTGCCTCCTGGGTTCAAGTGATTCTTGTGCCTCATCCTCCTGAGTAGCAGGGATTACAGGCATGTGCCACCACAACCATCTAATTTTTGCATTTATAGTGGAGATGTGGTTTCACCAGTTGGCGAGGCTGTTCTCAAACTCCTAACCTCGTGATCTGCCTACCTTGGCCTCCCAAAGTGCTGGAATTACAGGTATGAGCCACCGCGCCTGGCCTGCTTTCTTTTCTTTTAAAAATATGACCATGTAGCCCAATTTCCTGCCTTGAGTCTTATGAATGGATCTCCTCTTTTGGCATTTTGATGCATGCAGTGTTCCCTTTGCCATCTCTGCCTTGCCATTGCTCCTCTTGCCATGCCCATCTCCTTTCCTCTTTTGATAGAGACATACATTTGTCTCTCCATTTGTTTTACAAAGGAATGTGGCTGGCTGGGAAGGAAGGGCTATTTTTCCTGTTGGCATGCTGTCAGGCATTTGTGGCATGTTGCAGTTGAGACTGTGTTTATTTTTGCATTGTATACCAGTCTAATTTAATATGATTGCTGCATAAAACTGTCCACCCATACACACACATTTATATATTTTATTTTATAGTCAGGGAATAAGGATTTTTCACCTCTAAAAGAACAAATGGCAGGCTGTGGTTGCTGCCTGCCTACTGAATAGTTTATTGAGAGCATAGTTAAATTAACATAAGACTTGTCATAACATTTTAATTTATCTTTGGAATAGGATCCATGATTTGGCTGACACTTTTTTCTCTTCTTTCTTTTTCTTTCTTTCTTTCTTTCTTTCTTTCTTTCTTTCTTTCTTTCTTTCTTTCTTTCTTTCTTTCTTTCTTTCTTTCTTTCTTTCTTTCTTTCTTTCTTTCTTTCCTTCTTTCTTTCTTTCTTTCTTTCCCTTCCTTCCTTCCTTCCTTCCTTCCTTCCTTCCTTCCTTCCTTCCTTCCTTCCTTCCTTCCTTCCCTCCCTCCCTCCCTCCCTCCCTCCCTCCCTCCCTCCCTCCCTCCCTTCCTTCCTTCTTTATTTCTTTCTTTCTCTTCTATTTAATGTACTTCCATGCTATGAACTTCAGGGTAGGCTTAACTCAGTAACTTGGACTTGAAATCATACCTAACTTTTAATTTTTAAAAATTCGGGTTTGAGAAATGAAGTTCCAGATCTGATGAAGGACTGCATGGTGTTACATTTGATAACTACCTCAATATAGTACATCAAATAAAAAAAGCTCCCATGTTTTCCCTGCTTCAGGAAGCTGGAGTGGTAGGACAGTCCACCTGCCTTTATCAAACAGTGTAACTCCCATTCCTCCATCCTGTCCCTGGCAACTTTGTATCCTCATTTATTTTATTTTGCTTATTTGAGGTAAGAAAGGATAGGGACAAATAAAATAAATCACTGGAGACCTCAGAGTAAAATCATACTGTAGGACATGTTAGCACTTACCGGCCTATTATCTGTGTTCTACTGTGTGTGTCTCTACACTATAGAACTATTAAGTTGATTTTGATCCATACAAATCATTGTCCTGTGAATAACGTGATACCCTAAAAGCATCAAGTAAGAAGTTCTGCTCTCTCTGCTATTTTAAATGAGCCTGTGTAGTTTCACTTCTCTTCCTCTCAATTGACTCCTCCCAAAAGAGTATAATTAGCAATAACTTCTGGGTTACTGTAGCTATTTAGCATGTCAGTAAAGACCTAGAGATCAATGGGCAACATCAAGGCAATAGTCCAGGTTTCATGAATAAATTTCCCCAACCATGAAATTCAAATCGGTTCATCCAGATGCCACATAGAAAGCTGGAATGTGATGCCTCCCAAATAGAATCCCAGGGAGTGCCTTCAGTGGGGAAATAATGGTCTAGCAGACACTGCTCTCCATGAGGGGTAAGCAACAGCATCATGGAGCTGGAATCAAGACTCATTACAGGAAACTCTGAACATTTGCCTCAGATGCTACCACCCTGAGACCCCAGGCTTTCTGAGAGAATGAGTCCAAATGAATACATCTGGGACATAATAAGCCAAACCACAGAGATTTTACACTGAAAAATAAAAAGCAGCAATGCTGGAAGTGAGCCAAAGGTTACAGTAAGGCATAATCATATCATATACTGTGGATGTCCAAGATGAAATATGGATGTGCCCATAGGATGAATGGCATATGGCCAAAACAGAAAACACACTTGCCCTTTGACATTACGTTCCAGGCATCTATGTGTGGGAGACATTTCCATAAAGGAAAAAGTGCTCAAAATTGGAAAACAAAGCAGTTGAGAAGTTGATGTTGATGGAAAGACGAAATGAGTTAAATAGAGACAAGTTGCCCTTATAAACAAAAAGACAGACAAAGAGTTATACAAGATCTTGAAGAATTTGTTCTCTATATCCCTAATATCTAAAAGAGTTCCTGGCACATGGTTATTATTCGATACACACCAGATGAATGAATGGCTTTCGAATGTAAACATTACTATAAAGAAGTCATCACTGTGCCCTACAGGAACATACAACCACAAAATATTTTTAATGTTTTTCTTTAAATGCCTGAGAAATAATTTAAACAGAGTAGACTCAGATATTCTTTCTAACCTCAAGATAAAGCTTATGTGGTCTCATAATTCACAAAGGGAAGGTGAACTTTTTAATAAAGCCGACGAGCAACATTCTCTTGAATGTGGGACATTCCAGGCCTGTGAACAAGCCTTTACAGCTGTGCCAACATTCATAGACAGAAGCAGAAGTTTTTAATTGATCACATATCATGGATTCTCCAGAAGAAATTGCAAACTCTAAAAGCATGCGCCCCATCTGCCACCTAGTACCCTGTTCTTGCTCCTATTTAGATGTATAAATGAAACTTAATAAGTTATATTTTGCTGTATATGAGGATTTGGGTCTTTGTCTCGGCTTTGTCTCAAAAAACTTCAGAAATAGAATTATACTTTAAATCTTGGCTGATTTTTGAACAGCCAAAATGTATTCATTGTGTGGCTGCAAACATGTAATGTGGTATGCACTTGATCAAAACTTTTAACAAATTGCAGGAAAAGATATATGTTTCCCATATGGGAAGTCGGAAATGAAAGGGCAATGCTTATGATTCAACACTGAAATGTTTAAATAGTTGTTCCTGGTAAAATTAATTCAGTATTCTAGCTCTGTAAAGGAGATCAAAAGGAAAATTGTAGAAACTGTTGCTATCTTTGACAGATCATCTGTAGCAAAAACAAAAAAAGAGTAACTTCCATGGGAAGATTAGGATGTGTGAGCACTGAGGCTTTATGAAAAGGTGCATTCAAGGTCTTTCTTTTAATAGAGTTTGAATGGTTGATAATAAGTATATTGTTCACAGAGTTTTGGGACATGATGATAGAGTCTATTTTGTGACCACCCTGCTTCTTCTGGCTAACATTAAGTATATGCAGAATAAGAAATACATGTAAGATGTTAAGTGGATGACTGGAAAATAAACATACCAACATGTGGATGGGCTTTCATGTAACTGGATCACCTTCTGCTTCTAAGTAGTTAGAGTCCTACGTGGTTACTCTTAGCCTCCTATTGGTTGAGGCTATCCTTCAATTCAAATCCCAGATGAGCCATCAAGTGCAATATTTTCTACACTGAATACCTGTTCTACGCAAATTAATTAAGGGTTAGGTTGGCATTAAATGCAATTATTAACTTGTTTAAATAATGTGGAAGGAATACAGCCAGGAAGAGACATGTCAGACCATTTCAAGATCTCAAAACAGAAGAACATCACGTGGGTCCTCTACTGGTTCTTTAGATCGCATTTTGTGCTCCACACTGGGTAGGGTTGCTTCAAGCCACATTGTTCTTATGTTCCTCTTCTTTTTAGAAGTTGGCAGTGAAGCCCAAGTTACAAACCCTGTGCATACCCTCCTTGTCCTCTGCAGAATTTATCTCGTTGTTCATTGCCCTTTTCATTGGATTCCAGGCCAATGAATTGCCCTCTTCCTGCCATTTCTCTGACTCTAACTTGGATGCTTAGTGTTTCTCTCCTTTACATTTAATGTAAATTTGCCACAAGATTCTGCCCTTACCTGTCTTTTCTTTTCCCTTCTAGAGTTGATCTTTCATTCATGCCTTTTGCTGAAGAATCCTAAACCAATACTCATATTTTTCACTCCCCCTATTTGAGAGGGACAACAGCCATTCTCCTCATAAATATCCTGTCAGCACCTCCAATTTGGCACGCCTGTAACTAATCATCTACTTTCTCCTTATATATGCTATACTATGTCTCATCATACTCTCAATTGGCAGAAGCTATTGCTCCAGTCAGGCAGACTCAAAACTGTACAGTCCTTCCTATTGTAGGTCTGCATTATAAATTTAGTGCTAATCTTATAAGAATGTAAGGAAGTAAATTGCACTTCTTTACTGTCTTTCACATGTATAACTTTCCTTTCTATTATTGCTACTAATCATCTAGCTAAGAACTGTGTCTCTTTAGTAAACAATATCCATAAGAGGATTTGTCCTACTGCAATTCCTTCCTTGAACTTACACCTCTGTTCATCAGACAAGCATTACTACTACCATTACCATTGTGTAGAATGGTAAGAAAAGTATTATTAAAGCAGAACTCTGGTCAAGCCATCCCCAATTATATAACTTTGAATGGTTCCAAATACTTCCTAAAAAGTAAAGTACAAGAAAAACAAGGAAGACTAATTCTAAAGCAAAAAGGCATTGGGTTATATGAAAGGAAGACTGGAAGAAGAATCAAAGGTAATAGCAAGTGCTTTCCATGCATAAGCTGAAGGACTGTGGATATGTGGTAACTTATCACTAAGTTATGCAAAGAACCATAATTTGCTTATTCAGATCATTACTCTCTTAGACAACTTCATTTCCTAGACACCTTAGTATTATTCTATAGGTATACATATATAAAATGAATGTACTTCCCAATGATGTATTATGGAATACAATCAGACATATGGTTGTAGAAATGGGGCTGGGAAGACAAGTGAGGAGCCTGTGGGATGAGGCCTGCAGCTTGGGGTAACTGGCGGAAGGCTGAACAACTTCTGAATTGTGCCAAGTCTAGAGAAATTCTGCTCTGGTGCATCTCTAAATATCACCAGGTCTCTTTTTGGTCAATGACTAGCTGTGACACCTAGCAGGGAAGCAATGATATGAAGAGTTAATAGCTCTTCCCAATCTGTACCAATCACATTTATTTCTGAAGAAACCTTTTGATGTACTGAAAGCTCTAGAACAAGAAAATTACTTTCTATCTAAAAGGTTCCATTATACCTAACAATGTAAATCACATATAATCCTTCAAATCCAAATAAAAGTTCATTTTCCATAAAGCCTTTCTAGGTTATTAGAAAGGTTTTTGTCCTCTGTATTTTATAGCTATTTGTCTGAATCTCAGTTATAATCTATTATGTCAAGTGCTGAATATATTAGAAATATAATATAATGTATTATCTCTTAATGTATTCAACATTCCTCAATGTCTACAATGGAAGGAGAGAACATGAAATATAAGATCAAAAAACATGTGTCTGAGAACCATCTCTGAGACATATGAGTTTTTTGATGGACTTTGAATGAGGTCCATAACCTTTTTGCTACCCACTTCCATAATCCGCAAAACACCAACAATAATAATATTTTCTCAAACAAGTGGTATACAAGAACCCTGCTGATTAATCTAAAGGTACTTTGTAAATGATAATGTGCTCTGCAAATATTACTTACTATGCACATCCTACTCTGTACCTAACCAGAATCTTTAATATATGAGGCACTCAATAAATGCTAAATGCCTGTAGAATCAAATTGAATTTCAACCCTTCAAGGTGAAATAGGAAATATTAAAACAAAATTTAGAAATGACATTTTATATACACAGATTGTTTTTATAGATAAATGATTTCCCAGATGAATACCAACAAATAGGAAATTGTATTGGTGGTAGCTCAATATCTGGAATGTTCTGCTTTAAACCAATATGTATCTTTATCATTTTTATTTGGCATTATCAAGAAAATAGAATATAGTCAGGGTTGATGGCAGTGCCTTAGGATCTAAAAGACAGAAAGAGCACATTTATAAAAGAGAAACAAATAGAAAGTGAATGAGAAAAAGGGAAATTAATCACTAGGGAGAGACAGGGAAAAAGTAACCTCAGTCTAATGAATGCTATGATTGCACTTCCCTGCTTTCACATCAGTGGGGCAAGTAAGCATCCAGAATAACAAGGAATCACTTTGCTTTATAGCACTTATGATCTTTACACGAAGCATGAATGTTTTCTGAAATCTGATCAGACCTGCATGTACCTTAAGTTTGAGGAGAAGAGATGAGTTTGTTTTAGATGCTAGATACTCCACATTCAACATACAATGAAGGTCCTACTACTCCTATTTTACAACTAAGAAACCTGAAATGCAAAGAAGAGATTTCCAGTGATGTTTAAAGATAATTTAAAAGAGCCCAAAGTTGTATTGCCTTTGAGCCTAGGAAACAGAGTGAGTGCTGCGGATAAGATCCATATTCCATGCAGAACCAGTGTATTCTAATTCATCAATGACATTCACCACTCAAGGCCTGAATGACATTCACCTCTTGGGGACTGGAGGATAACACCCTGGTTACAGATAGTGTTTTAATGGTGGAACCAACCATGGTTTCCTACAGACCTGTGATTCCTAGATGACTTATCAGGAAGACGTCCTTAACAAGAGAGCCAGAGAAAGTGGGGAAAAAATAGGGCAGGCCTAACCGCAATCATAAACATAGCTAGCATTCTCTGAATGCTTACTATGTGCTGGGAAATACGTGCATTCTTGACAGCTGGTTCCTTGCTGTTCCTCACAGTGACCCTATGAGGCAGGTACTCTTATTGTGCCATTTTACAGATCTAGAAATGGAGGTAGAAATAGCCACTTGGCTCCAAACACTTTGCTCTTAACAACTGAAGGTGTCTTCATGCTACACCAATCATGTGAGATAACTAAAGCCAGCAGAGTGTTTTTGAACAGGAGTGTCAGATAGTTCACATGGTAGTACCTATAAACAATATGATGAGTTTGAGAAGGGAATTAAGGGACTACGTGAATGAGTGGGGACCTAAGCCCTAATGGGTTTTCACTGCTAAAGAAATCCAAGTTTTTCCAGACCTCAGTAGCCTGAAAGTACAACTAGACCTGCAGTTCTCTGGATACTTGGAAGATGCTCATGGGGCTCACATTCCTTTCAGAAAAATTTCCTCGATTTTCTGGGATCTGTAGACGGTGGAAAAAATATTTCTCTGTTGCTGTTTTATTCTAGTTTTCTGGTTAGTATCTTACCAAAGCTACTCTTGCCATTGTAAATCTTTTGGTTCAATCTTAGTGTGTTTTGTTGTCTTCTGCCTTCTTATGGGTGGAAGTGTCATGGACAACAGGATGATCAAAATATGTATTAGAAGAAGGAAGTGGAGGATAAACATGTAAGGTGAAGAAGAAAGGCTGACCTTAGAGTGTGTGTCTAACAGCTGCTTCTTTGCAATGCTTTGGGGTCTGTTTTTTTGTGGAAAATGTAAACATACAGGACTGTGTGTTTTGATGACCCCAACTTGTCAGAACCTTGTTCTTCATGCATAAATTCCCTCTAAAACCACACACATGAACTACGTTTTCTACTAGTGAAAATTGCTTCTAGATCCTTCCTCCATACTATGTGAAAATTATGAGAATAACATTATAACTAGTAAAAATGAAATGTATGATAACAATTTAAAGCAATGATTCTCAAACCTAACCCTTTTGTATTTATAAATCACTTTAGCAGTATTGTGATACATATGGAACTTCTTCTCAGAATACTGTTATTAAATGCATAAAATATTTAAAAATAAAAGTAAAATGAAATCATTTATACTGAAATACAATTATCAAAATATTAAACAACAAATTTGTGATATAATAATCCATTTTTATTAGCATACTAAATAAAGTTCTTAGCAGCAAGTGTAGTAATTACTGTGATTTCTGAGTAATCATGAGGGTCAACAATATTTTACCATATTTGCAACAACTGTAATATGATTTGAAAATAGCTGTGATTTCCGTGGGAGATGAAGTAACTGTTGCTGCTAGTGTTACTGTGCATGTTGCACAGGAATGTTAGCATTAACAATGGAAGGGTATGTAAAATTTCAGTTAAAGATTGGTGAAAATAAAGAGGTAATTTTTTTCCGTCTTTGATTGTCATTCATGATGTCTTGGAGATTCTGTGGACCCAAGGTTTAGAAGGCTGAATTAAATTGGTGTTCTCTCCAGAGACTCTGCTTCTGTTTCTTTCTTTCTTTTTTTGTTTTTTTGTTTTTTTGTTTGTTTTGTTTTGTTTTGTTTTGTTTTAACAGAGGCTCACTCTGTTGCTAGGCTGGAGTGCAGTGGTGCAATCTTGGGTCACTGCAACCTCTGCCTCCCAGGTTCAAGCAATTCTCCTGCCTCAGCCTCTTAAGTAGCTGGGACTACAGGCATGCACTACCCACGTTCAGCTAATATTTGTATTATTATTTTATTTATTTTAGTAGAGAGGGGTTTCACCATGTTGGCCAGGATAGTCTCGATCTGTTGACCTTATGATCCATGATCCACCTGCCTTGGCCTCCCAAAGTGCTATGATTACAGGCATGAGCCACCATGCCCACCATCTGCTTCTGCTTTTTAAGCTTATTAATGATGAACTGTTGAATTTTCAATATCAGTTATTTTAAAACAGAGAATTTGGGAAAGCCATTGCCTTTTTCTCATTCCTAAAATGCCATAAACTAGACTACCTGGTGTACACACCGATATTTCTGATGTCATTTCTAACCATTTGCAATTGTAGGGGGTGTCAAAAGTTACAATTGCTATGTGGGTGAGGTAATGCAATTAACACTTTTATTTCTTGTCTCAATTAATATTCAATTGTCTATCTAGTTATATGCCAAAAGAACTAATGAAAGAAGTCACAGGCCAGGTAATTTTGAAGTGAGATATCTGTGTGTGCAATTACTTATAAGGAGAATTCACAAAGCACATGTATCCTAAAGAGCCAAACCGCAATTTAACCACCCTTGATATATAAAAGAATAGTGAATGGAAATAAACATGGGGAAGGATTATTTGAGGTGGATAAGTAGGTACTACAAACAAAATTTTCCTGTGTATTGCCTGCCCAATGGATAGCCCAGAAATCAGTTCATCTGCTTCTGAATGTGGAATTCTGCACTCCATAGAATTGTTTGTTTTATTTTTTATACAAATTACCTTAAACTAGAACTTTACAAATTATTTTAATTACATATGTGATACACAAATGCATTGTTATATAATATTAGCTATTACAGATAAAACCAAAGGCCCTTTATCCCCCCTGCACAATCCAACTCCTTCTCTAGATGTGGTTATGTCTATCAATGAGTAAATGTCCATACTTTTCTATTACATATATATAGGTTCATGAGTTTATTTTTATATCATATACATATTTTATAGTTTTCTCAACAATATAATTTTGACATGTTTCCACGTTACTAAACACATATCTACCTACTCTTCTTAGCTACTGAATATGGATATACCATAGTTTATGTAACGATTCCCTTTTTATCCAGCACTTGGGCTTTTTTTCCCCAATATATTTATGTTAAAAACAATGTAGCAACAAACATCTTTTTACAAACTTCTTTGAGCTCACATGATTGTGCTTTCATCATGAATAAACTGATAAGCAGACTTGCTGGGTCTTTGAATGTGTATGTGATTGTATATACACATAGTTGTGTATATAGCTGTAAGAGACACTGCCATATTGTACTCCACAACGTATAGATTTATACTTTTGTCACTGCTGTGCAATATTTCCAATTATCTGTACCCTAGCTAACACTTGACTTTATGATATAAAATGACACTAGACTTTTATTTCTTTAGTCAGTCATAACTGGAAGAGATGATGCAAGGTTAAAGTGATTTCTAAACAGAAATTTCCAGGTCTTGTTTGTCCAGATGTCCATGCTATAAGAGCAAGGACAAGCTCTTATAAGTTTCTTAATCAAAATGAGAAAAGCTAAAGACTCTCCTCATAATAGCATATATAACCCACAAATTCAAATGTGACAGTATAATGTTTAGTTTTCAGTGTGAAAAGAAAGATGGGGGAGAGAGATAGAGAGGAAGACATTGAAGGACAGAGTTATGGGAATGCTCTGGTAGGTGGACAAAGGGTTCCCTAAAGAAACTCCCAATCTAGAGTGAGAGGAAGTAATGGACATTTATATTCAAGTATAATATGTGTTAGGATAGAGATGTGGGAACATGAGAAGGGACACCTGACCCCACTATGGGTCCAGGCCCCCCGACACGCTGAGGAAGGTCGGCTGAGAGAGCTGCCGTGTTTGCCAAAGCAGCCACCATGCTTGACTTTGGTGTTTACAGTGGGGTCTGGATACAGAAAACTAAAGAGGCTTTTCTCATAACACATATAACGGAACAGCCTTATAACTCAGACAACTTCTTATTTCGTTCTTTTGCGATTTGGATGGAATTCAACATGGCTCTGCCTCCTGATGATTTCATGCTCAAAAGAGCCTTTGATGGTGGTCCTAATGCCCTTAAAACTTTGAAAAAGGAAAAAAGGCTCATAGATATAAATACCAAAATGACAAAAGAGGCAAACAAAAATATTTGAAATGTCTTTCATTTCCTATTTTCTTGTTTCTTTGTTTTTTGTTTCCATTTTCTTTCTTTTCCTTTCTTTCTATTTTCTTTCTTTTCCTCTTTTGGGGGTTTTGTTGTATGCATAGAAGTAATTCTTAGAAAATGGGTAGAATGGCAGGTGTGTAACTACTGTTGTCATGCTGTCTGTGGAAGTGGACTGAAAATAAAACTTTATAGCTATGGAGAGATGTCAAAAGAGCAGTAGAATGGATATGTCCATATTGATACTGATTTACACTTATGTTTATATTAAGCATCTGCCCATTGCCAAAGTCTCCAGGTTTATTTGCACAATTAAAAACAACATATTCGGTGTGCCAGAAGAACAACAGTAACTAGATAGTGCCCCACACAAACTCCTCTGAACATTCTCTAGGAAATCATATTCCTAGTGAGCTCCATCAAACAACAAGCTGAGCAAATTACTGAGACATATTCAGTGCCCTGAAGGTCACTTTCTTTGAACAAGTATAGATACGGCATTTTATAGTATGAGAGCTTTGCCTAGAAATATCGTTTCAAATATAGAAATTTCCTCTAGTGAGCTCTAAATTCAGCAGGGCTCTTAGGAAAACAAGTGGCTTCTTTACAAGGTAGAATAAAACAATACTTTCCAATTGTATCCAAGAGCACTCAGAGAGTGTGGCTGTTTTGTTCCTGTTGTGTTTGTGAGGCATCCATGCTGAGGGAATATCAAGGAGCCAGCTGCTGCCACAGACAGCTGGAGCCAGCCCACCTCTCTCTCTCCCTCTCTTTCTCTCTTAGCAACCTCTCCTGGAAGATTATAGGATGCCTGGAAGGTTTTCTTCCCTAGATCCATGATGTGTATATAGTGAATTTTATTTCTACTTTCTACAGCTCCCAGTCATGTTCAAAGTCCCAAATGTGTTGGTTTATTTCATGCCTCTATTCAAGCAGAAGTGCTTGTGAAATTAATGAAAGAAACACTAATGGAGAAGAAGTAAAAAGGACAAAGTATTTTCCCATCCTTTCCCACTGTCATACTCCTATGAGAGAGGTGCACCACAAGGTAAACAGGGCTCATGTGCTCCTTGAGTTTTCTGAGGCAATAAAGACCCCTTTGCTCTCTATGTGGGAACAAGACTAATATTTTGTCCATGTTTATTGTGGACACTAAGTGGAAAGCATATTCTCTTGCAACAAGATGTATCATGTCACATCCACTTTCTCTAATGGTCAAAAACAGTCTGGGACCTGGCTGAGTCCGAATACAGGAATTTTTTCATGCAAAATAATTTCCTTGTCATTTTATTAAATCTTTATGAAGTTCCCTCTTAATAAATTAACATGTAAAGGATTAACATTTTCCAACCTTGGTGGATATAGACTGCTTGTTTTTAATTAAAAACATTGAAGGCTCCAGAAACAGGATTTGGTGCCAAGTGAGTTTCCCTAATGGAGCCCTGGAACTTGGACACAATTTTTGGCTTGGGGCTGTCAGTTCTCTTTTCTCCTGATTGCATCTCTCTGTAGAATATCATTTATCCTAAGAGGGCCTAATGTCATACATCTACAGGGCAATAAGCATAGCTACTTAAAACTGTGGATTGAGAAGGGATTGAAACTGAGCTCAAAATATATATAAAGATTTAAAGGACGCTTCTTTTTCCACATTTGTCCTTTAGGGAATAATTGTAATTGCCATATATTCCAATTTCCATAGCTTAGTTTTTGGCATCATTTTGCAGAGTATGAGGAATTCACAGAATGAACATGCAGTGTTCAAACTTGTAACCTTGAGGATGGTTACTGTCAAGTTTAGCTTCAACTCAGTACTTTCTCCCATTCCTCTGGGTATTCTCTTTTATGCCATTTGTGTACACGCCTCTATTTTCTAGTAAATGTGAAGCTTCTGTTAAAACCTAGATAATATTTTATTCAACTTTATGTATTTCCCAACTTATCTTCTAACACAGTGTGTTGTAAGCAGAAGCAGTTCAATAAATATTGGTTAGAGGGAGAAATAGAGGACAGTGTTTCACAAAGTCAGCTACCTAACATGATTACAGACAGTAAAAAAACCAATCTTTTCATGTTAATAGTATTATAATTATTTTGTGCTTATTATTAGAAATCACAGAGCTTATGATCAGATCTGCAGCTTCAATCATATTTTTATAAGTTAAAATGCAGACAAATTTCAAAGAATAAATATTAACAATATTAAATACTAAAATAGGTTTTACGTGAATATGAGAAAAATTGTGACACTGGCATATTTCAATAGCAACAACATGAGAAAACTCAAGGGTCCATAACTCACCGGTAGTTGTTATTATCCGTGAGTTTTAGCAAAAAAGACAACATGCTGAAGTCAGTTTCAGAACCAAGAGTAGAACTCAGAACTCAAATTATATTGGGATATTGGGCTTCTAACTCCTCTAAATCTTGACTTTCTCATCTAGAAAAGAAGCTGATTGGACTAAACTGGGTAGTCCCTCCTGTGCCTGTAAGTCCAAAAATAAGAACCAAATAATAGTATTCAATGGTGTTCATGAGTACTTTAAAGAGCCATTTATTCGTTGCATTGCTATGTTTTTTTCTCTGTAATTTCTCTGTTCATTCTCAATTTATACAGCATGGCTCTGATCCAATTTGCTGCCAACCACTATACAATCTATCTCTTTATTATATAGGCCAGAATGTGAGGATAAACTTAATTTTGGGCTCTGGCAAGTCAGATCTTGATATGCTATGGTTCCCCTGGTAGCAATTTAAACAAGTTTCAGTGTCCTTTCAGAGTACATGAATGTAGGTGCTTTTTTACATTTTTTCACCTGCAGAAATTGAAGTTTTAGATAACACTTTTCTCTTGGTAAATAACACATTTTATATAACCAGTTTATACTCCCATATGTTTCTCATGGTGATATCTTTCTATTAAGGACTTTTTGAGCACTTATAGGCCTGCTTCATCAATAAAACTAGATTTGTATTGCTTTCATGAGTTCTAAAGTAGTAAATGCTTTAAACAAGGTTTATGGTAAATATAATTGAATTATAGATCAAAAGTTCATATTTATAGAGGAATTACATTACTGGAAGCCTGTGGAAAATATAGCTGATGATAAGTAATAGAATATTTACATTAGGTACAACCACACCAACCTGTAGTCCTGCCTGATACTAATGTTCATATTCTCTTGCTTTCCTAAGTATATTTTCTAGAAATAGAGACATTTGCAATTAAACTGCATACATTTTTCTTAGATTTCCATCTTTTTCTCTGACTTTAACTTTCTTAACATGTCACTCAGTGGGATCTGTTAGAATGGCTAACTGGAAGAAGGTTCCCTTTTGCTACATTTCAAGTCTGTTTAAACTCTAAAATGAATAGACAATTTTACTTTACTCCTTGCATGAAATGACATGAATTAGAACAGTCTAATATGAAATGTAATTGCTCTAGTAATGCTTGCAACTGGCCTCTGAGGAACAGTGTTTGAAGATCTCAGTGGGACATTAATGCAGTTGAAATTGTAGTATACCTCAGGTCAGCCCAACTTCCCAATATTTCTTTAGTGATATAGTAGGACACTATAGAAGTATGTTCACAATCAAATTTACTCCCCTAAGCAGATGATACAGCAAATCTTTTATTCACCTAGGTCAGTTGGCGTGATCTAAGCAAAATGCCTTATTAGATGAAATGTTCCCAGTTACTCCCTGGATTAATACAAATCTGTTTATCTGAATCTACAGCTGGCAGTGTAAACCCTTTTGTGAGTTCATTGCTAACCCTCTAAAAAACAAGGTCACATTGCAGAGTGGGAAAAAAGAAAGAAGACAGGGAAGCAATATAGTTCTTTCAGACAAATAGGGCACACTTTTGAACAACCCAGCAAAGCAACTGAGTAGAGACTGTATATCCCAAAAGGACAAGTAAGAAAGCATGATTATATCAATTGTATCCTTGAGAATTCAAAATATCAATTCCCCTCTTAAAACCTTTAGACCAGCAACCTAGAATTTCCGGAGTCATTTATTTTCATGTAATTGTCTTAACTGTCTATTTTGCTTTGGCAGCAAAGCATAGTCACACAGAAAACGTACATGTATGTAAGGGTCTACTATGAACCACTCATTACATTAAGCATAGTTACACACATTTTCTTATTGAATCTACTTAGTAACAATATGAATAAACTGTTATCATCTATATCTTTCAAGTGAGACAAAACTGAGATTCAAGGAGACAGAGTAATATTTCCCAAGGTCACGTTACTGTAAGGTCGAAAAATTAGGGCCTTAACATGGACTAGTATGGCTCCAAGTCCTGTGTTCTCTATACTGTATCATGCTTCTCAAAAAAATTTGCTATTTTTATTAGTCACAAACAGTATAACCTAAGCAACTTCATATGATTCAACCTAATAAGTTTGCAGTTGCCAAACTTCAGGTGGTGCACAGAACACATTTATTTCATATGATTGCTGGCAACACAAGAGGTACTCAATTTGGGGGACCACAAAACCTCAATTAGTAGCTTTGGATGATTTTAGGGAATGTTTCGTATAATAACCTATATACTTTTGAACAAGGTATAGGCCAATTTTTCCCAAGCTTTTATGTGCATACAGTCACCTGGGAATCTTACTAATGTACAGATTTGGATTCAGTAGGTCTATGGTAGAGTCTGAAATTCTGCAGTTCTAACAAGCTCCCAGGCGATGTCAATGTTGCTGGTCTGGGAACCAAACTTTGAGTAGCAAGAGATTAGGCAACTATTCTTAAAAATAAGCATTCATTCTTTGAGAATAGTCTGGCACCAAGAGCAGCTGTCTCTAGCCTGCAAATTTGCTAAGAGTCATTTATGTCATGCCTTGCTTTCTGAAGCCAAGAAATTAAGAACCAGGACCTCTGGACTCTATGTAAAATGCACCACAGCATACCTCGTGGCTCTGATCTCTTCCTAACAGGAAGTTCTTCCAGGCCTAAATAAGTAGGAAATATTTAGAGAAATAATCCCTCATTCTAGCTGGATACCACCAACTCTGTGATAATTTATGTAAGTTGTAAGCAGTGAGAAAAAAACAAGATTAAAAATTTCCAGTTATTAAGTAAGCAAATGAATTAATGACTTATTAATCTTGAGAAGTTATATTATTAATTCGGTAATGAAGACACCGAAAACTAAGACTGATCATGATTATAATTACTTCGTAAAGACTATAGGTTATTACTTATTTTTCTTTTGCTGAATAACACACCACTTTAAACTTTAATGGCTTAAAATAATAAATATTAAATACTGCTCAGAATTCATCAGGATGTCTACACTGGGTCAGCTAGGGCTGAGTGGAATAAGATGGTCTCGCTTACAGGACTGAGACCTCAAGTGAGACTGCTCTGTCATCTTGGAGCTGGGACCTCTCTATGTGATCCCTCATCCTCAAGAAGATATACTGGATTCATTTTCTCATTCTTCTATTTTTTTTTCTAGTTTTACTGAACTGGCTGGAGTTTTCAGTAAAATGCCAAATATGAATATTGATAGTAGAGCCCATGTCTTTTTCCTGATTTAAAGGGAAATCTTTCAACATTTCCCATTGAGAATATTTGTTGTAGAGACTCTTTATCAGGTTTTTTTTTTAAAAAAGTTGTCTTTACCATGTTTGCTAAGAGGTTTTTCATTACTTATTTATTTATTTTTTCAAATACCATATGTTCTCACTTACATGTACCCGATGTTAGTGGAACTAAACACTGGGTACTATGGTCATAAAAATGGGATTATTCACAGGGTGATTGCAGAGTTCCCAGGAGCAAAAGAGGGGAGGTGCCAGCGTGAAAGCTGATTTTTAATCCTCTTCTTGCATTGTATTTGCTTATATCCCATTGTCAAGGCAAGTCATGAGGCCAAGCTAAAATTCAAGGGATGGAGAAATAGACTTCACTTGCTGGGAGGGGTTGTGAAATACTGAGAGCATCTTTTCAATTTAATACATTTTGCTCTCTGACTACAATTAGTGATACTCCATCCATAGATAAAATATGCTTATACCCATCTCAGGATCCCTCAAAGTCTTACCCAATGTTGTCATCAAGTCTTAATCCAGATGAGGACCCTTGCATGGAATTCTTCTTGATTCAGAAACCTGTGAACTAAAAATATAAGTTGTTTACTTTCTATCTGTCCCACATACAATGTTGGACACGGACTGAGTAACTGCCACAGATACTCCCACTCAGAAAGATGAAGAAAAGGAAGGGCATGGCAGTCACTGATTTATAGCAATTCTGAAATCCAGCCAGGCTCATATTAGCAGGTCTCACTATTTGCGGGGCAAAAGATGATTTCTGATTAGGCCTAGTTCTGGTCTTCGTGATTGACTCTCTAATACTACAGTTCCATATGGCTTTTGGCTCCACTCTGGGTTTTTCACTCTGCTCATTGAGACGTCCTTCTTTTTCCACAAGAAATGGTTCCTATTTGCAGCTGAGTAATTTTCACCTTGCTTCTTACAGTAGAAAATGCAAAGGCCACTGGTCTTCTTTTAAATATAAATTATCTTTGTTCCTTTTAGTCTAAGACTGGTTACCTATTGATCTGATTCAGGTTCACTCCATGCCCTGAAAGTCATATTTCTTTTGTTTGTTTTATTTTTAAAGACCAGCCTCTATTTGGTGCCATGTGTCAAATTGGCATGACACAATCCTCTTAGGTTCCTAGATCGTTAATCCAGCTATGTCTTCAAGAGAACACTAACAACAGATCTTATAGTCACTTCCTTGACTTCACTTTTGGCTCCGTACCTTGTTTCACATTTAAATAAAATTATTTTTATAAGATAGACAGACCATTTTATTTTCCAACCATGCAAGTCCTGGCTTCTCTGTAAATTCTGCCTGCAAGTTGAATAGTTCCTTCTGTAGCTCATTGACATCTTCCTCAATTTTATTATTCACAGCCATAAACATCCACTGACACTTTCAACATTCTAGTTGTAGATTTCCTTAGTCAAAACCCAAAAGCTCACTAGGTACACTCTCAGTCTTCCAAATTATCACAAACAACAGTTTTTCCAATTTGGTTTGCTTCTATATCATGAGTTGCTATTTTTTAAGTGTTCTTTAGAAATATTCATGCCACTTTCCCAGGTTTCACTAAGAGTTTACTACCCACTTTTCTAGACTTTATTAACACTTCATTCACAATTTTCCAGTCTTTTCCTGTTCGATGGCCTCAAGTTCAATGCTACACATTTTAGATTTGTGTTCAACGCCACCCGACTTCTAGTATCAATTTATGCCTTAGCTGTTGCTGTAAAACAAATCACTCTAACACCCAGCAGCTTAAAGCAATATACATTTATTCTTTTTCAAAATTCTTTGGATTTTCTGGACCATTCTTATGGTCTGAGTTCTCAGCTGTGATGGCTGAGAGTTTATGAATGTCTGGAACTCTTTCCACAAGATTTCTCAACCATGGAAAGCTTGTCTTGGCTTCTGCCCATCATGGTCTCAGGGATCCTAGTAGCAAGAAATGGCAAGCCCCAAGGTGATATAGTATGTTTTAAAACACTGCATGTATCACATTTGCTAATATCTTACTAAAAAACTAAGGTCACATGGGCAAAGAGAGATTCAAGGGGTAGAGACATAGAGTTTGTGTCTTGATGAATGGAGCTGTAAAATGTTGTGGTTTTTTTTTCTTCTATCTATTATTCTATATTCCAAAGAAATATATTTCTATTCTACTGGAAAACTATTTAAAGAAATAAAAATCTATTTTTAACATAGAATATTAGAATTGGCATTTCATGAAACATGCACATCTATAGAGAGCTATAGATATGCATTATACAGACATATATACACTTATACACACATATGTATGTGCATGCATATGTGTGTGTATTCCTAAATCAGATGTGTCTCTTCTGAGTAAAAAGCATTAGATTCTTATCTTCTTCTAGAATTTCTGTGCAATTTTTTCTCCATTCTATTTTACAGTTATACTTTACATTAATTCATGTTATTTAGCTAAGGAACTTTTAAGATGGGAATTTAGTTACTCAAAATCATATTAGTTATACATAAAATTTAGCATCAAATTTGCATGAATTATGTAGGTCAAATTATCAATTTTTTTTATACATAGTTACATAACGCATTCCAAATTATAAATGTTCTTTTAAGAACACCATTTCTACAATTAGTACAGTGTTTATTTTCTATGTGTAAATTTAAGTTAGGTAGAATGTTAACAAACGTAGAATTGAGTTTGTTACCTTCAGTTACCAGTATTTGTCTTGGGCATTCTAATTTAAATTATACATTTAAACATTTCCAAGCAAAATAAATAATTTTTACATAATTGGAATTTATTTCCACCTAAAAAGTAGCCAATTGCTTCAATATTGAAAATTTAATTCATTTAGAAAGAGAAGAATACCTCTAATCATAGAGTTTATCCATTACTCTGCTTATATTTGGAATAATTGAATATGGAAATATTTTGACAATATAATTACAAAGAAGTATGTGGTTTTTACTTCTCCATGACATATTGATTTTATTCAATGTTGCCAATTTTCAAGGAGACTGTGATAAAAGGAAAATGACGAGAGAGAACTGGAAATATTGGAAAGAAAATATTGATTAAGGATATACCACAGATTCTAAGCTGAAAAGGAAAGTGAATGGTAGAAATTGATTGAGACAGAGAAAGTACAAGGTTAATGGGACAAAATAACTCAGAAATGGTCTTAAAAAGAATAAGAAGGAAAATAGCAGTGGAGAATATGTAAATGAGACAATTATTGATGTGTTTCTCAGAATATCTCCCTGTTAATATTTCCCATTAGACTGCCGCTTTGTTTTCAACTTTTAAATGTAGTAGAATATATGTATCTCGCATTACAAAAGTTTTCATTAAATATTTCTAAAGTTTTTATGTATGCTCTTGTAACAGTATAATATTTAAAATATATTAATCTTTGTTTAATTCCTATTTTTATCATCTACATGATTGCACAAGAAGTGCAAAAACAGCAGATAATTAAACAATGTTTTTGTAAAATTCAACAATGACCCCTCATCTCTCATTTCTCACTCTCACTTTTTTGGCCATACAGACTAAAAATCCTGTTTGTTTTTCTATTTTAAGCATTACCTATTGACCGCCCACTGTGGATGAGGATTTTCTCTTTCATCCCTTCTTAATTACCAGCACACACATGTCTTTTCCATAATCCTATACTTGCTAAATATTGTAAATTAGGTTAGATCAACATGCAGTATTTACATTAACTCATATTATTATTATTACTACATAGGATCTCTATTCACCATCATCTGGGGAAAATATCCTTTGTCTCTCGTTTGTATTGTGTCTCTTGTTTCTTGTCTCCCACGTCTTCTTCCTTCCTTGGGTTACTCTCGTTGTGGGAGATCATAGCCTACAATAACTTCCTGAAAAAATATACATGGGATTATGGGAGGTTTTCTTACATGATGATATTTTGGCTAGGCAAAGCGTACTCTATTGGAAATAATTTCTCTTCAGAGTTTTGACGGCATTGGCTCACTACTTTCTAGTTTCAGAATTTGTTATTCAAAAGGCCCAAGCCATTCTGATAGCCTAATTCCTGTGGAAATCTAAATCCTCTCCCCTCTCTAGCCTCTGTGGAAGCTTGTAAAAAGATCCTTAGTTCTCTGAAATTTCATAGTGATTTAACTTTGTATGATTTATTTTAGCCATGTGTGTAGGTAATTAGTAAGGCCTTTCAATATGATAATTAAAGTTCTTTAGTTCATGAAATATTTTTGAATTGTTTCATAAATGATTTTCTCTATTTGTTTTGCTCTTGTCAATCTTTCTGGAACTTCTTGTATTCAGATGTTGAACTTTTTAAATTATTTGTTTAATTTTTTAACATTTTCTCATATATTTTTCCATGTATGATTTTTTTGGCTCTACTTAATAGGATTTTTTTTTTTTTACTAAGTTTTTCAGCATTCTATGAGTTTTCCTTTCTGTTATCACTTATTTACAAAAAATTCAAAAGCTCCGTTTGGATCATTGAGTGTCTTTTACAGATTGATAGACATCTAGATATAGACACACATTTATATATAATTACATATATTCTGAAATTTCTTTGTGTATATATATGTGTGTTCTTGCTTCATGGATGCAATATATTCTCTTACTCATCTAAAGATATTAATAGTTTATTTGAAAATTGTTAGATTTGTATAATATGTTTTATGTTGCTTTTGTTTCAAGTGTGTGCATGGGTGTGTATATGTGCTTGTCTTTGTAAATTTTATACTAGGAATTTCTCAGATATTGTTTTTCACCTATTTTGGTCTTTGACTTATTATTATAGGTTTTCTTCAGATAGTGAATAATCCATAAATTTCTACTCATATTATAGTGTGGAACACTGAATAGATCATTGGAATCCCATGGACTTGCTGACTGAATTTCACTATTGAGTGTGCTGCCTGAGCTTTTCTTTTGATAGATGCCCATCATTTTGTGCCTTTTCTTTGTAAAGTCTAATTCACTAGAGAAGAATGTGTCAACATTCCTGCTAACATTCTGTAAGTCAACTGGCGAAAGAGGAGGGGTTCAGGAGTCTCAGGAATTGGTATGTAAATATCCACTTAATGCCACCTTCACCTCTCTCATTTTCAGTAGAGTATCCCTATCCACAACTATGCCTAATTTTTCCTACTCCAGAGACTCTCTTTTTTACCCTCTGGAGAGAGCAAACCTCCAGAGTTCTGCTGAAGTACTGGAGGGTTGGTTTCTTGGTTAATGGAACTGAGGGTGGGGATTGGATCAGAGATAGGCAAAGCCCATTAGGGGATCTCCTTGGTTTCAACTAAACATTCAGCTTCACAACACATAGGCCACACTGGGACCAAGCTATTCAGAGCGATCTAAGCAGGAAACACAGCTTGGCAGGAGGGCAACATCAGGCATTCCTTCAAAGAGTCCTTGCAGCAGCTCACATGGCAGTTCACATCCAGTAGCTACTGTCATCCCAGGTCACAGCTGGAGGGCTAGGAGGTGAGTCCGTATTAGGATATGTAAGAGTCACTTTGGCTGAAAAGACTCATGACCCATAGTATAACTTCCAGAGTTGCATGAAAAACTTACCAGCCATTACACTCAGAATACGCCAAAGCTACATCCAATCCAGATATAGTTTATCAGCAGTCATTGCATTCTAAGCGGTGTTGCCTGACAACATGGTTCATATACTATTTTTATCAAGTTGCCAGAGGATCAGAGTTAGAGAGTTAAATAAAGTTTAAATTCTGAAGCAAAAGGAGTAGCTTTTCTTAAAACTTTATCCACACAATCTAATTGCTTCTTTTACTTTTTATTTTTATTTTTTAATGAAACAGGAAGGAAAAGAGAAAGTATGAGTAGAAATATGGGAATAAAGGCAAATTAACATAGTGTGAAGATAAGGGCACTTCTGTCTATTTCCTCATTTCCCAGGAAGTATGCGGTAAGAACATCATCATAGGGAAAGGATAGATAAGGAAGTGGGTGATTTGTGGGAGGAAAAAGTGTGAAGTAGCATTTTGGTAAAGTATATAAGGAGTACCCTAACTCCTCCAAAATATATCATGGTCAGTAATTTTTTTATTTAAGAGTATTGGTGTATTACTTGCAACAAATGAAATACAATAATATGTATAATGACTTGAACACGATAGAAGTCGATTTCATGCTCATATAATTGAATTAGGCAGGAAGACAAGGTGATGGCAGGACCCTCTTCCATGTAGTCTAGTTGGGACTCAAACTGGCAGAACCACAGCCATCTTCAAAACTTAACCTACAAAGTTATTGGGTCTTCTTTCTTCCAGCCAGAATGGAAGAATGCAAATGAGAATTTTGTTTGCATTAGGCTTGGAAGTGGCAGCTATGCCTGCAAATGAGCATACCTAATTGCAAGCAAGGCTGAGAAATATCCAGCTATGTGCCCAGTGTACTAAGGAGAGCATGGATTTTGTTGTACGGTTAGTGAGCATTTAGATTTTTTAAATATTTGTATTGAATGCATAAAAATAAACATGTTAAAATCAAAGGATATATGATAGTCAGTTATTTTTAAAGACATTATTTGAAACATCTAATTTCTTAAAACAATCATGTCAATAAAATGCTGTTTAATGAATTAGTAGCAATGATTTCAATAGCATGACATTAAGGATTATCATTATGTCATTTTAGTAGTGATTTACATGCATGTAAAAATGTATACTGTTCTGTTATAAAACATACCACTAGACTTTCCAAAACTGCCCATGGATCAATTACCTTCTTAATAAATGAAGAATTCATCTTTAGTTTTAAAAAATAAATTAATAGCTTATTTTTATCTTCCTGTCTTATTTTCATAGGTATTTGTTTTTTAAAATTCAGGTACCACCATATTTTGCTCAATTGTACATGGCATCAATTTACTATCTTACAGTGGGTATGCCATTTTATAGGCTCAAAAGAAGCCAAACATGGGAGTAGGACTATCCAATTTATTAAAATAAGTCTGTTACTCTTTCTGATATTGAATGAGCTTATTCTTTTTGGTTATCTTACATTTCTTAATGTAATATGGGAACCACAGGGGGAGGTGAACAAATATTTCTGTCTAAAAATATTCTTTATGACATTAAAATAAATTAATAATAGAAGGATATAGCTTTTCAACTTATAATTAAGATTAAATATTAAAATAGGTATTATCCCCTTAGTTTATAAATGGGAATTGTTTTAATTTTACCAGTAATATTGTCCCAGTTTTATGTATTTATGAAATGTCTTGTGTTTTACTGATGGTAGTTTAAAACATATCCATATTATTTTCTTTTTAAAAATGCAACTTCACAAAAAAGAGAAGAAAAAGAGGGTAAACCCACCATTTGACAGCCTGTTTCTATTCTTTCACATCTTTCTGTAACATTATCCTTTTGATGTATCGGGCTCCAGGAAACAATGAAAGCTTCATGGTAAGTGAGCCATACTTGCATTACTGTTTTTCAGTTACACAGGGATGAAAGGAAAGTGCTGTTCCTACTCTCTGATTATTTTTGCATATGTGTAACTTAGAAAGTGACTGTGAAAACTGAAAACTTTCCATCAGTCTAGTTTGCAAAAAGAAAACTTCTCATGGAAAATGTAGAAGAATAAACATCCAAGTTCGGATGTTGGGAAAATTAATCCAAGGCCAATTCCTTAGGATTTAAAACATTTAAATTTGCCTTCGTTAATGATAGTCTATCCATTACTAAGGAGATTCACGTGTACTACATAATTACTTCATATCTACCCAGAAGTGGACTCTTTGGAAGCCCCTCCTTTTACTCTCCAGTGGAGAAATAACCATGAACCAAGAAACCAAAGTAACTCTCAATTTCAACACTACTGTTCTGCACAATATCAGTGTGTCTGTAATCCCTCAACTTCAGGAAAAAATAGATACAATTACAAAGGAGAACAGGTCTGGATATATTGTTTAGACATATTTCCTACACTTAAAAAAGAAACAAAAAACAATATACATTTGCTAAGAACTTAAAAACCATCAGGAAATATATTTGTAGTCAGAGGTTACAAGACAACATATTCACTTATCTAATTTTCTTTGAGGATAAGGAAGAAAACTTGCTTTGATGCTAATTTAGCATTCCAAGCTATATGAATACAAAGGCTGGTAAGATGTCTCACTGCCAAATGATGCTTTTTCAGAAATTAATGCTAAAAAGATTATAGAATTGAAAATTATCTTATGGACTATCCTTTAAAAAGTCCCTCCTTTTATTGATGACTAAAGTAAAATAAAGTGAGATTATACATTGACGGAGATAAAAATCAGAGATGCAAGGTGATATCTGGTGTTCCATATCTAGCTGGGTTTTCAATATCATACCATGGTAGGCACAGAATCTGAACATCAGTTCTCTAAAAGTGTGAGCAGAATGGCAGAAGACCTAGATTTTTGCTCATTTTCTTTTTTTCTTTTGAGTGAGAGTTGCATTCTTATATATTGTAGAAAGGATAGACCTCTAAAACACTGCTCCCTTAAAATTTAGTGTTGTGTGATATTCCTGATCCTATAAGGATCTTTGGTATTGGATAAATGATACATGAGCATGTTAAAGAAGCTCTTGAAGATTATTTATGATTCAAAGTAATCTAGGCACATACCATTTAAGAAACCACAATTAAAAAAAATAATCTGCCTAGACCTCATTCCACTTCTTTCTTTATCCATCAATTTGTCAAGTTTTTATTAAGCATATATATATATATATAAAGCATATATATAAAGCATATATATATATATATATATATATAGAGCATATATATATTTCTTTTTCCTGTTCTGGGTGCTCTTCTAGGAAATCAATTCATAAATAAGATTGGTAATATTCCTCCCCTCATGGAGCTTAGAAACCAGTAGTAGGACACTCATAGAAAACAAGAAAAAAAATAAGTTAATTTCAAAAGTGATATTTCCAGTGAAGAATATAGAAGAATATGATAGTGTTTGGGAGGAATCATATTTCACAAAATGATCAAGGAAGAACATTTTAAGGAGGAGGATTGAAAGACAATCTAAAAGATAAGAAGACTCTAACCATGAGCAATTTCGGGAAAGAATGTTTCCAAACAGAGGGTTAAGCAAGTACGCAATGAGGGAAAAATCAGGGCTGGGAGGGAAATAGAATTCATGTAAATAGAGCACAAGGAATGAGGATAATTTTGGTGTGTAACCAAATGGAAAAGTTGGCAGGGCAGATTATGAAGCACTTATGGGCTATCATAAGAAGTATGGATTTATCACACTTCGAAGTTGAAAGAAACAAAAACAGTACAACACAGACTGTCCTTTAAGGCAAACATAATATTAATGTTGTTTATTTCCTTAATACTTACCAGATTGTCTGATATGTAGCAGACAATCAGTAGGTATGTGCTTAAGTAAACATATAAAATTTGTTGGTAGGAAATGGCTGATATTGGTAGTATAAGCAATGTGTTTTTAAGAACCTCACATTTTCATTTCATATCCAGTTCTTAAATAATATGCATATGAAGAACGATGTGAACACGGGTGTGGAGCCCACACAAGAACAGAAGTTTAGTGCATTTCTTTTTGGGAATCTCCAGAGTATCTACTTCACAATAAAATGGAAAGCTCTCAATTTGAGAACCAAACATTTAAAATGTAACCCAGACTGGACCACGCTAAACTGCCTGGGATTTCCTGGCAGGGTCCATTTGCATATATTTTTGAACATTTAAGTAAATTTTCATCTCTTTCATTGCAATTTTAACATTTTTTAAAAGACTCACCAGAAAAGATTCTGTGATGAAGAACATTACAACACTCACAGGGCATCCACACATGCATCCCAAAGGCTTCAAACTGAATGGGCAGACTTTCAACAACACATCCTGTATTATTATAGCATTGCTCTGGGATAGTCTGATTCCTGATGTATATAATTATAGGGGTCTAAACAAACCTCAAATCTTTAGCATGTCCCTGGCCTACATAACCATTACCTAGAGTTAGCTTTGGCTGAGGAGGAAAGTCCTTTACTGCGGGACTCCCGCTTTAATTTTGTAATTTCTCTCAAAGTCAAATTTACCACGAGCCCTCAAAATACAGAGTAGACTTTGAGTGCAAAGTGAAATGCCTGCTTTGTATGTCCACAGAGATATTAGTCCAGGGAGCTCCATGGTTCAAATCCACTCATGCTTTTTTTTTTTCTTCGCTGAATCATACTTGCTTTTGGAGAAATTAAGTCTCACCATACAAATTATATCTCTAGAGTACATTGTACACCTGGAGAATGCAATGAGTTTCAGGCAATTCTGATGCCATGGGGCAGATTCAGATCATTTAGCAATTGACTGATAGCTTTCACCAACTGACAGCCAAGCAGCTTGAGAGTTAACGTAGAGATACATGGCTGCAATACTAAAAAGGAATGTTTGACTATATCTGAGTCATACATTCTCATTACTGTTGGAAAGAAGGATTTACATTTGGCAGATCTTTCAGTTACACACTATAAAAGAAGAAAATGTTTTGTTCATCCTGGCAGAAACAATATTTTCCCTTTTACATTTATTTTAAAAATAATTTGCTGATTGAAAAGTCACACAGGTAAAACTTTTTTTAAAAAAGAAATAATGACATTCCCAGGCCAGCAGACTTCAGTTCAAAATGTTAAACCATGCACTGTCTGGAATATTCATTTTCAAACTCTATGCCAATGGGATCAAACCCTGGCATGCTCAATCTACATTTGATTAACACTCTTTTAATATAGAACTGGCAAATCAAAACTCCCTTAGATTCCTGACCTTTGCTCAGAGATATAATGACAAGCTTGAGATGGCCTTTGCTATTTAATACACAAAACATCGACACCTGGCTGCAGTGAAGATGGAATGGAAGAAGGTGATATTTAATTATTAGAAAAGTCACACAATTGTCCAGAAACAAAGTCTGTGAATTAAATGTATATTGGAGAGCTTAGAAATGTCATTTAAATGCTCCTACTCAAAATTCTACTGCTTATTAATCTCGCCTAGACATTCTCTTGCATGAGTTATTCACTATTCAATGTGGTGAGAGTTTGGGTTTCCTAATTGCATCCTAAGTTCTGTAAGGGTAAGGGAAGGTCCATCCATTATATTATTTCTTCTGTAGCCTCCATCTCCTTTTTATTCATTGTTTCTTGAGTGCCTTCTGTTTTCCAAGCAGCAATACTGAAGGTTGCAAATATTAATATCAGTGTTCCCTGCTCTTGGGAACTTCAATGTAATGGAAAAGACAGTTACAAAAACAAATAATTATAATGCATTGGGAAAAGAGGTATACTATAGGCATGTAAAGAATGTTATGGGACAAGAAAGGGAACCACCACATTGGCCTGGGGAGTTAGAGAAAACTTCCCAGAGATTACTGGGGACTTGGCCTTAAAAAGTGAGTGGAATTTAAACCACAATAAGAAGAGGAATACCATTTTAGGCAATGGCAAAGGCCTGGAGGCCCACAGGACCCTGTAGAACATTAGTCCTTGTCCTATTTAACTTTGGCTGGAAGAGAACACCTTCCCTAGAAATCTTGCTATAATTATATGATTTTTGTAAGAGTAATAGGAACATAATAGGAATGTAAATTCTGAGCAATATAATATATCAGAAGTATGTGGTTTAAGGCAAGTAATTTTGAGCCAGACTGCCTGGGTATAGATTCCAGCCTGAACACATAAATGCTTTACTACTTTCAGCAAGTTACATAAGTATTATAAGCTTCAGTGTGCTGGCCTGTAAATTAAGGATGATATTAGTAACTACCTCACATAATTATTGTACAGATTAATTATTTTAAAATTCTTGGAAAAGTGACAGATTTGTGAAAACTTTTTATAAAAAGTAGCTACAAATGTTTGAATTGCTTTTTAATAGCTTTATTGAATTGTAGTTCATATACCATAAAATTCACCCATTTAAAGTGTGTAAGTCAATGAATTTTAGTAAATTCATAGGGTTTTGTAACCATCACCTCAACTTAATCTAGAATTTTGTTTTTTACTCAAAAAGAAACCTCATACATATTAGAATTCAATCCTTATTTCCACCCAATCTGTTTCTCAGGTCTAAATAAACACTAATCTTTCTGTCTCTGCTGATTTCCCTATTCTGAAGATTTCATATAAATACAATTATATGTATGTGTTCTTTGTATCTGGCTTCTTTCACTTAGCGTAATGTTTTCAAGGTTTGTCCATGTTGTAGCATGTATCAGAACCTCATTCATTGCTGTGGCTAAATATTATATTGTATGAATGTGCCACATTGCATTTATTTATTTTTTTGTTGGTGAATATTTTAGTCTGCATTTTGGTTATTATAAAAAATGATGCTATGAGAATTTTTCATAAGGATGTATAAGTTTTTGTATGAATATATGTTTTTGTTATGTTTTTGTGTATCTTGGCTGTATACATAGTAAAATTGCTAGGTTTTATGGTAACTTTACTTTTTTTTTTTTTTTTTTTTTTTTTTTTTTCGAGATGGAGTCTCACCCTGAAACCCAGGTTGGAGTGCAATGGTACAATCTCGGCTCACTGCAACCTCCACCTCCCGGGTACAAATGATCATCCTGCCTCAGCTTCCCAGGTAGCCGGGATTACAGGTGCCTGCCACCATGCCCAGCTAATTTTTTGTTTTTAAGAGAGACAGGGTTACACCATGTTGGCCAGGCTGGGGTAACTATACCTTTAACATTTTGAAAAACTGCCAACTGTTTGCCAAAGCAGCTGCACAACTTTACATTTCCAAATCTTTTACCCATTTTAACAATTGAGTTGTCTCATTACTGTTCAATTATTAGAGAGTTGTAGATTCTTGATACAACTTGATTAGATAAATGATTGCAAATATTTACTCTCATTCTGTGGGTTGTCTTTACTTTTTTGATGGTGTTCTTTGAAACCCAAATATTTTTAATGTTGATGATGTTCAAGTCACCTTTCTGATGTATTGTAAAGAATTAGTTTCACTACCTTAAAAGTCCCCTATGCTTTATCTATGTCCTTCCCTTCCTATCTCCAAAAACCTAGGAACTACCCACCTTATTTCTGTTTTGCCTTTTCAAGAATGTTGAAAACATACTGTAAGTAGCTTTTTCAGATTGGCTTCTTTCACCTAGAAATTTGCTTTTATGATTTCTCTAGTAAAAAAATCCTTCATGTCTTATTTCTTTTTATTGCTGAACAGCATAATTTGCTTCTAAATTCACCTACTGATGGACAGTTTGGTTGATTCCAAGTTCCGGTAATTATGAATAAGGCTGCTATAGATATGTGCCGGTTTTGTGTGGCCAAAATTTGCAATTTATTTAGGTATATCTGAAGAAGCACAATGGCTGGGTCATATTGTAAGAGCTTGTTTAATTTTGTAAAATACTGCCAAATTTTTCCAAAGTGACTACCGTTTTGCATTCCCATCAGCAATGAATGGTAGGTCCTGTTGCCTTGCATCCTCACCAGCATTTGGTGTTGTCAGTGTTTTGAGTTTTAGTCATTCCAATAGGTAATAGTTTTTGTTGCTGTTGTTTTAATTTTCAGTTTCCTAACGACATATGATGTTGAGTATCTTTTTATATGCCATTCACCATCTGTGTATCTTCTTTGGTAAGATATCTGCTCATATTTTTTTTTCCTTTTTAAAATTGGATTGAATTTTTTTTTATGTTTAAGAGTTTTCATATATTGAATACCAGACTTTTTAATTATTATTTTATTTTATTTATTTATTTTTTTGAGATGGAGCCTCCCTCTGTCACCCAGGCTGCAGTGCAGTGGCGCAATCTCAGCTCACTGCAAGCTCCGCCTCCTGGGTTCACGCCATTCTCCTGCCTCAGCCTCCCGAGTAGCTGGGACTACAGGCGCCTGCCACCATGCCCTACTAATTTTTTGTATTTTTAGTAGAGACGGGGTTTTACCATGTTAGCCAGGATGGTCTCCATCTCCTGACTTCATGATCCACCCGCCTCAGCCTTCCAAAGTGCTGGGATTATAGGCATGAGCCACTGCGCCCAGCTGGATACCAGTACTTTATCACATTTTTGCAAATATTTTATCCCAGTCAGTGGTTTGTTTTCTCATTCTCTAAACAGTGTCTTTCACAGAGCAGAAGTTTTCTAATACACCTAGGTTTTCTTTTATGTTATCTTTCATAAATTTTATAGTTTCACCTTTAACATTTAGTCTATGGTCTCTTTTGAGTTTTTTTGTATGTGTGTGTGTGAAAGTTACAAGGTAAGTGTCTAAGTTCTTTTCTTTGTATAAGGATGTCATATTGTTCCATCAACTATCCTTTATTTATTGAAATATCTTGGATTCTTCATCAAAGATCGGTTGACTATGTTTGTATGACTGTATCTATTTCTGGGTGTTCTATTCTTTCCCACTGATTGATTTATCTTTTTACCATTGGTATTATTTTGCCAATATCATGCTGTATTGGTATTGGTAAGATAGCATTTTATTACTGTAACTTTATAGTAAGTCTCAAAATCAACTAGTGTCAATATTCCAATTTTGTTCTTCCTTTTCAGTAGTGTGTTGACAATTTTAGGTTCTTTTACCTTTCTCTGTAAACATTATGATCAATTTGTTGATATCTACATGTTAAGTTACTGAGAGTGAAATTGTGTTGAATCTAGAGATCAAGTAGCAGAGAATTTACATCTTAACACTATTGAGTTTTCTTACATATACATGAGCATGAAATAGCTCTTCATTTACTTGGGTCTTTTAAATTTTTCTTTAGTATTGCAATTTTCCTCATATAGGTGCTGTACATATTTTGTTAGATTTATACATAATTTGGTTTATTGGTAATGCCAATAGTATTGTTTTTAATTTCTTATTTCAATTATCAATTTCTGGTATATAGGCAAGCAACTGACCTTTATATATTAACCTTGTATGTAGCAACCTTGCTGTAATTGCTTATTACTTCGGAGAGGTTTTCTTGGTTAGTTATTGAAGACTTTGTACACAGAAAATTATGTCATGTGTGAACACAAATACTTTTCTCTCCCAACCTTTCTACCTTTTATTACCTATTATTGTCTTATTGTATTAGTTTTGACTTTCCATAAAATTGTGAGTAGGATTGGCTAAGAGGGGATGCATCTTTGGCAGGAAGGTTCTTAGGCAGAAAGCACAACATTTACTATGATGTTAGCTGCAGGCTTTTAGTAGGTATTATTTATCAGAATGCAGAACTCCCTCTCCATTACTAGTTTTTTGAGGGTGTTATAATTCATTGAAGTGTATTTCTCTATTGATATAATATGATCATCTTAATTAGTTTGTTGATTGGATGAATTATATTAATCGATTTTCAAATGTTGAACCAGTATTGCATACTTAGATTTTTAAAATATATTGTTGGGTTCAATTTGGAAATACATTGTGAGAATTTTTTGCATCATTGTTAATGAGACATATTTGTCTGTGGTTTTGATATCTTTCAATATTTTTATCTGGTTTTGGTATTAAAGTAATGCTGTTTTCATAGAATAAATTTGACAGTGTTTTGTACTTTTATTTTGTAGATATTGAAACAACTGAAGAGTACACACTTTTAAAAAAGATTGTAGGGAACTGGTATTGTTTCCTAAATATTAGGTAGAATTCACCAGTAAAATCATCTGAGCTTAGCACTTACTTTTTAGGACATTTATCAATTTCTTATTCAATTTATTTAATATAGGCTGTTCAGATAAACTAGTTCTCCTTGTGCCAGTTTTCAGTTTCTCTTTTTCATGGAATGGGTCAATTTTATGAAGGTTATCAAATTTGCGTGAGTATAGTTGTTCATAATATTCCCGTATTAATCTTAAAATATCCACAGGATTATCTCTCATTTTTGATATTAGTAATTTATGTCTTCTCTCTTTTTGTCTTGATTTTTAAAGAAGCAGCTTTGGTCTTGTTGATTTTTCCTATTGACTTCATGTTTGAAACGTTAATAATTTTCTCTCTAACTTTCATTATTTCTATCTTGTTGTTTTGGTTTTCCATTGCTCTTCTCCAGTTTACTAAGTTTAGATGATCAATTTTAGATCTTTCTTCTTTCCTATCATATGGATTTCATGCTATAAATTTTCCTCTAAGCACTGTTTTTGCTACATCTCACAAATTTTGATAAGTTGCATTTTCATTTTATTTGCTCAAAATATTTAACAATTTTTCAAGACTCTTTAAATCACTTTATTTTAGGTTCGGGGTACATGTGTGGTTTGTTACATAGGTAAACTCATGTCATGGGGGTTCAATGTACAGGTTATTTCATCACCCAGCTACTAAATGTAGTACCTGGTAGTTTTTTTTTTTTTTTTTTTTTATCTCCCTCTTTCTACTTTCCTCCCTCAAGTAGGTCCCAGTGTCTGTTGTTCTTGTCTTTGTACCATTACTTTTTATTATTTAGCTTCCACTTAAAATTAAGAAAATGCAGTATTTGGTTTTCTGTTCCTGTGTTAGTTTACTAAGGATAATGGCCACCAGCTTCATCTATGTTGCTTCAAAGAACATAATCTCATTCTTTTTTATGGCTATATAGTATTTCATGGTGTTATATGAAGCAGAAAAATGCTAAAAAGAAAAACAAATTTCCTTTCTCCTTTGGCATAAGTAAACTGATGAGCTGATGGATTCCTGTTTTCTGTAACTAGTAACTTCAAGTATTCTGTTTGTCATCTAAGCAGCACAGTGAAGGTCCTGAGATGTCTGAGCAGGCTTGGATTGCAGCCATCTAGGCGCCATGATGAAGGTATTGAAATAAGCCCATGCAAGGCACTTGAGCAAGCCCAGATAATAGCCATTTGGCTGCATAGCAAGAATCAGATGTAAGCCTGAGTTATGAACTTGTCACAGATTGATTAACTGCCTTTGTTCTGCCCCTGTACATTTGCTTTCATGCCGCTATGCTTCACGCCACTGTAAGCTTGTTTCAAACTAGCCAACCCCCTTTTTGAAGTATGTATAAAAGTCAAGTCCTGTCTTTGTTCTGGGCCCAGTCTCTGGATGTTAATCCACTGGGTGTGAGTGCACTCAATAAAGTCCTCCTGTTCTACCTACTGGTCTCTCCAGTCTCCCCAATCCCACAAAATACATGTACCACCGACATTTTCTTTACCCAGTCAAAAAAGTAGCCCAAATAGCCAAGGCATTCCTAAGCAAAAAGAACAAAGCTGGAGTCATCACATTACCTAACTTTATACTACAGGGCTACTGTAACCAGAACAACATGGTACTTGTACAAAAATAGACACATAAACCAGTGGAACAGGATAGAGAACCCATAAATGAGACCACACATCAACAACTCTCTGATCTTTGATACACCTGATAAAAACAAGCATTCAGGAATGGATTTATTATTTAGTAAATGGTACTAGAATAACTGGTTATCCATATGCAAAAGATTGAAACTGGATCCTTTCCTAACACCATATACAAAAAATCAACTGAAGATGAATTAAAGACTTAAATGTAAAACCTCAAACTATAAAAGCTCTGGAAGATAATCTAGGAAATACTATTCTGGGTATAGAAACTGTCAAGAGACTTCTTATTTGACTCATGTGTAAATTAGCAGTACTTTTTTATTCTCCAGATATTTGGGGATTTTTTTTAGCTATCTTTATGTTGCTGATTTTTTACTTGTTAATATGGTTTATGACTCAACATATACTTTGTCTAGCTGTATGTCCCATGTAACTTGAGATGAATGTATGAATGTGTATACCACATTTATTGAATGAAACATTCTATAAATATCAAATAGATCTAGATAATTAATGGTGGTTTTCTGTAAACTGGATGAATTAATTAATTGGAAACTTTAACATAACAACCATAGTAGCTGTACATGCCAGAGACTTCAAAGTTTTTATGTACTAGTTATTTTTTCTCCCCTCTTTTCTTTGGGTTTCCCTAGATACTTTCTCTTAATTAGAGACTGTGTATCAGAGACTTAATTAGAGACTATGTATTATAGCTCTTCTAGCTAATTCACTGTTTGTATACTGAAGTCTGGTTGATCTGGTTGTAAGGTTTTGAGGAGGGAAGCATTCTGTAATCTTATGATTAAATCCCATTGTTTTAGTGGTTACGAGTCATTGGGTTATGACCTTTGTGAGCATTTCTTAGCTTTTTAAAAATCTCTTCTTATGTGAGAAAGGAAGACTAAGGAGTTTGGAGTTGTTTAACTGACATTTTCCTAAGTCAGAAAGGTCCTACGGTGTAGGCGTTTGTTATGAAGAAGTCTCTCAAAATATTTCAAAATGGTTGCTTCCTTCCCAGGTTTATTTCAAAACAGTGACTGTTCATTACTCTTGCCTGAAACAAGATACATTTTTCTCATACTTTCATTGTGAGTACCTGGTGGGGCTACAGGAGGTTAAACTTCTAAGATTTCCTGATTGGGACCCCAGGAGTTTTCAATTCTCAAGATTAAGCCCCCTTTTGAAAATACGATTTAATCCTTTATTATTGGATATCTTGGAGGTGCTATCCAATTGAAGTTTACATTTTTTGCCTCACTTTCATCCAGGGATAATTTGCTAACAAATTTCCTCTCTAGTTGATTTTAAGAGGGCACACAGCACAGTCACCATAGATATCCATTCCTTCCTTGAGATTGCCAGGGAATAATACATACCTTTTTAATCCTGGCATTCTGAGAAATATCCCTAGGACAAAGTAGCTCATTGTGTAGTCAGTTGTGTTTAATCTGTTTGTACCAGTGTACTTAACTGTGTTGATGTGTCTGTGTATGCTTAAGAAACGTTTCTGAGTCTTCTTGATTTCTTGATCTGATTGCTTCTGAATGAGTATAGCTTAGCACACACTCACAGCCTTCCAAACCCCAGCATGAAGTGTGATTCCAGCAGGGCTCTTTTTGGCAATCTTTCTATAGTTTCCTCTATATTACCTGTATCATAGAACCACCAGTTTCCTCTTAATTGCTCTCCACAAAAATATCCAATGCCCATAGGCATGCAGTTCTCTATGCTCTTTTCAAATAAATTCACTCCTGTCAATTTTTATGGCCTGCCTTTACCCTTGGCAGATCTCAGAGCTACTGCACTGCAACTAGGGGTGGGGCAGGGAGGGGTGGGGGGCCTGGATTTTCCTGAAGTGATTCCCTCACATTATGAATGATCACAGTGGGGTGGTCAAACTGAGAAGACCAGACCACACCTTCTTGTCTTTTCAGTTTGACTCTTTCCAGCATGGAACCACCAATCTATGAACATTCTGAGACAAGGGTCACTGGAACCTGATTTTTCTCAGATTGCTCTATGTGGAGTAGAGCTTCTACTCTATGAGTGGGATGGGGGGAAAGCAGAGGCAGGGAGACACCTGGTTCTTTTAGCTCTGCTTGCATGGAATAGAACACCTGCAACATGGGGTGACAAGGCATTAGAAATCCCAGCAGCCTGCCCTACCCAGAGTGAAGCCATAGCCCAAGAGTAGACAGTGGTGAAGGGAGAGAGCCCCCATCTTCTAGGTCTCACTTGCAGGTTGTAGAATTCCCAGGGCAAAGCTTCTGTTATAGAGAATTTGGGGGAACAGTGGGGGTGGTAAAGGATTGGGTCATGGCTCCAATGCCACAGACTTTTGCCATTCTTAGTGAGATTTAGTACATTTTCTTGATGAAGATTTCTCCATTTGATGTATCCCTTAGGAAAATTTCTGAAGACTTTAACTGATTGTTAGACAACTGCCTTGATTGCTTTTAATTATGGTAAAATATATATAACATAAAGTTTACTATCATAACCACTTTTAAGTGTATAGTGGTATTAAATACAACCAAAATCTTGTGTTGCCTTTACCACTATTCATCTTCAGAACTTTCTTCATCTTGTAAAAATGAAACATTATACCCAATAAACAATAATTTTCCATTCCTCTCTTCCCCTAGCGCCTGGAAACAACCATTTTATTTTTCTCTCTGTGGTATTTGACTACTCTAAGGACCTCACATAAGTAGAATCATATAATATTTATCTTTTTGTAACTGGCCTATTTCACTTAGCATAATGTCCTCGAGGCTCATCCATGTTGTAACACAGGTCAGGATTTCCTTCCTTTTTCAGGCTGATTAGTATTCTATTGCATGTATACACTGCATTGTGCTTAACCCTGCATCCACAGATGAGTGCTTGGGTTGCCTCCACATTTTAGCTGTTCTGAATAACACTGCTATGAACATGAGTGTGCAAATATCTCCTTGACACTTTGTTTTCAATTTTTTGAATATAGACTATATACCAAGAATAGAATACTGGATAATATAATTCTATTTTTAATTTTTTGAGAAACCACCAAACCGTTCTCCACAGCAGCTGTACCATTTCACATTCCCAACAACAAAGCACAAGGGTGTTATTCCTTTAGTCCTTTACACTATCTTGTCAACACTTGTTATTTTATAACTTTTGGTAGTAGTCATGATAATGGGTATATGATAGTATTTCATTGTAGTTTTGATTTGCATTTCCCAAATGTTTACTGGTGTTCAGCATCTTTTCATCTGCTTACTGGCCATTTGTATATCTTCTTTGGATAAAATGTATATTAAATTTTTTTGCCCATTTTAATTTTTACTATTTTTTATTTTCTGTGGTAAACAGGAAATGATTTAATAGAAAAGAATAAAAGATATGAAAAACTAATGAAAATATGAACAAAAATCTAACAAGAAATGCTATTAAAATAGGCATCAATTATAAGACACTCTAAATGCATAATTAAAACAAACAAATAAAAAAACCCCCCAAAAAATTACAGCTCTTCCCAGGAATGCTGTTTGCCACAAAATGTTTCTTACTGAGCAGAGTAACATGAGTTTTACTTTGCCTGTGGTACCTATCATAAATGCAAATTTCATAGCAGACACTAGAGACAATGTTTCACTGAATACACTTTTTAAAACAATAGCTGACGTATTACAACATTCTTGCCTTCTAAAGAGATATTCACTGATCTTCCCACACTTATCAGATATTTAATAACTTTTTTTGTTTTCTTTTTTGACCAGGGCCTCATTCTGTCACCCAACCTGGAGTGAGGTGGCACAATCTCAGCTCACTGCAACCTCTGCCTCCTGTGTTCAAGCAATTCTTCTGTCTCAGCCTTCCCTCTGGAGTAGCTGGGACTACAGGCACCTGCCACCACACCTGGCTAATTTTTGTATTTTTAGTAGAGACGGAGTTTCACCTTGTTCATCAGGCTGGTCTTGAACTCGTGACCTCAGGTGATCCATCCACCTATGCCTCCCAAAGGGCTGGGATTACAGGCATGAGCCACCGTACCCTGCCTAAGAACATTTTGTTGTACTAGAATGTTAGAAATATTGAACTTTGTTGGAAGCCTGGCCAACAAAATGGTATTTGTGAATATGATTGGGTGGGTGGGGGGAGAAGGATTAGGAAATTAGGGGGTGAGGTTTAACAATCACCAATGCGCGCTTCTTATTTCTCTTAAAAAAATAAAGTTTCATAATATTAGGAAATACCAATGTGTCATAAAATTAAGAATTGAAAAAAACATTTACAATAGCTTTTTTACATTTAAAAAAGTGAAATCATAGAAGAACTGACTGATAGTTGTGCCTATATTTTTTGTGTGGACACTCTATACACTGTACATATATATGTACATATGTTAGCAGCAACTTTATAATTTGCACCTCCGTATTGATTCCAAAATCAAACCAAAATAAAATTTTCTTTGACTATTTTAAGAGAATGGATACTTTCTTACCAATCAAAACTGTACAGAAGTTTGTACCAATCAAAACTGTACAAATCTAATCAGATATTATTATCTGCATATATATCTGTAGATATATCTACAGATATTATACTGTAGATTAAATTATTGTACAAAATATGCAAATTTTCAAATTATTTGATATTTCTAGAGCAATACATTACAGATAACAGTTCTACAGCTTAAAACTAGAATCTGGAAATAAAAAATAAAGAATTATGTAACTTTAAAAATTCACTTCATTGAATCATAAATTTTGTTGAAAAAAGTTTACAAAGTTCGAAATGAAGTACAGCAGATCTTTACAATACTAAAAAAATTAGTTCAAGAACTTTCTTTTTAAACATTCCCACAGCCTTTCGCCTAAAATCTTATGAGCAGTATGGCGGGAAGGAGTGATGTCAAAGCAGAGTCCGTTTCATTGTAAGGAGCCACACCAGCACACATCTTGCAGCGCTCAATTTCTCTTCACTCCTATCAAGCAATCCTGAACGAGGTGGTTGTTCATTACTGTGATTTCTTCTGTCCTTGATTTTGAATCCTTGAGGTATCGGTAAATAAAAACCTGCAGATGCCTTGTCAGTAAGGATTCAAGTTAGGTTATTAAAGTGTGAAATCTTACTCCACTGGAACGATTTGGTTTAATTGTGTGCATGTGTGTTATAGTCCCACTAAGTAGTTGTTAGTTAAAAGTTAAGAAGGACTTCTCAGACTCCATGAATATTGAAGGACTATAGTAAAAATCCAGAATGGGTCAGAGATTTCTACATTGTATATTGATCAAAGCTGCCCAGCTACTCTAGGACAACTCAGTAGCAAAACGAATGCTCATTCTCTGTTTGTACCATGGCTGGCCATTGTGTTCTTAATGTTTTGGTGGTCTGGAAGATATCTACAACTCCTTCATACTGATTATTTCCAAAACAATGCTCAATGTTGTGAAGATTTTACTTCTTCCTAGCTCACATTACAATGAACTGAAATAGGTCCATCTTGACCACAGTACTCTTTTGTTTTTATGCACTTGGTCAATGAAGTCAATAAATCTTTTTCCAGACTTTGGCACTTTTTACTCTGGCCAGTCAGTAAACCGGAACTGTCTCACTGTTCAGGACCACCTGTCCTTGGCATCTATTCCCTTGAGATAAACTATGGCATCTTGTAGTCAGCCATAGGATCTACCACAAAGTACTGGTATCTTGTGGATTATTATTTTGGCCAGTATTGGTGACAATTTTCTCTGCCCATTTCACACAGCTGGATGAAACTGTGTTTCCAGAGCATCCACTAGAAGTCCTCAGTGATCTCTTTCAAGGGTCCCTAATGTAAGCTTTCTGTTGTTCTTTACTCATCAATAAAACTGGCATTGATGTAACCAGATTCTTCTACTCCATGGATAAGCTGCAAGTACAAGTACAACCTTGTGGATTCATGTGGTGTAATATTAAAAAGGCGATTTTTGAAATTACTGCATGGAAGATTGGCACTGATGAATCCTGAGATTTGAGCTTTTGAGCTGGTTAGATGCTTAAATTTGAGCACCATTCCTATGACATTTTGTCCCGTCTCTATTTGTGTCAGCTTCTAATATATGCATAGAAGTTTCTAGCTGGCACTTTGGTATTTACACAAGTAACTGCTTCTAACCGTGCATCATGGACAAAGATAGATTGGTCTCCTGCTTGAACCATGTAATTCCTCTGGGGTCTCATTAAAGTTGCATGGGCATAATTATCTATAGTTTTTTCATGCTTGATTCTTTCTAACATGGCATCTATGACAATGAAGCAACCAGTTCAGCCAACTCTTGCAGATTCTGCATGGTGGAAGCTAAAGGGGGAGTAAGTATGTCACATGGTGAGAAAGGGAGCAACACAGCCCTTGTCAATTTTTAAATCAAATTGTTGTTGGGATTTTTTGGTTGTTTTTAGTTCTGTATATATTCATGATAGTAATCCTTTATAAGTTATATGATTTGAAAATATCTTCTCTCATCTTATGGTTTGCATTTATCACACTTGGTTGACAGTGTCTTTTGATTCACAAATGTATTATTATTATTATTATTTTTTTTAGAGATGGAAGTCTCCCTATTTTGCCCAGGCTGGACTTGAACTGCACTCAAGCGATCCTCCTGTCTTAGTCTTCTGGGAAATTGGGACTACAGATGCATACCATCACATTCTAATTTTAAAAACTTTTTGAATTCCTATTTCTCTATTTTTGTCTTTTTCTATGCCTTTGGTGTCATATCCAAGAAAGCATTGCCAAATAAATGTCATGAAGCTTTTTCTTATGCTTCTTATAACAGTGTTAGAGTTTTAGTTTACCTTTAGGTTTTTGGTACATTTTGAATTAATTTTTGTATAAAGGGTCCAACTTAATTATTTTGCATGTGGATATCCAGTTTTCCCTGCACCATTTATAGAATAGATAGTCCTTTCCCCATTGAATGGTTTTGGTACCTTTGTCAAAAATCATTAGACCATGTATGTGAGGATCTATTTCTGGGCACTCTATGCTATCCCACTGGTCATAAGTCCTTGATGCTAGTACTTTATGGTTTGATTATTATAGCTATGTAGCAAGTTTTCAAGTCAGGGAGTGTGTGTCTTTTGGGTTTGTCCTTTTTCAAGATTACTTTGACCAATGTCCCTTGAAATTCGATATAAATGTTAGGGAGGTTTTTTCTATTTCTGATAAGTACATCACTGGGATTTTGATAGGTATTGCATTGAATTTGTAGCTCACTTTGGGTAGTATTAACATCTTAATCATCTTAATAATATTAATCCTTCCAATTCATGAACATAGAATTTCCAATTATTTATGTCCTCTTTAATTTCTTTAAGCAATATTTTGTAGTTTTTGTTGTACAAGTTTTTAACCTTCTTGACTAATTCCTAAGCATTTTATTCTTTTTGATGCTATTGTAAATGCAATTTTTTAAGTTTCCTTTTCAGATTGTTCAGTTCGTCTATGAAAATGTAACTGATTTTTGTGTGCTAACTTTATATCCTCCTGCTTTGTTGAATTTGTTATATCTACATTTTTTGGTAGAATTTTTAAGGTTTTCAATATATATGATTGTGTCATCTGCAGGGATAATATTACCTCTTCCCCTCTTCCTTTTCCATTCATATGTGTTGTATTTCTTTCGTTTGACTCATTCATCTGGCTAGAAATTCTAATACTATACTGAAGAGAAGTGCCAAAATTAGCAACCCTCGCCTTGTTCTTGATATTAAAACTTTTAGTTTTTCATAATTGAGTATGATATTCACTGCAGGTTTTCATATATGGCTTTTATTATGTTGAGTGGTTTCCCTCTATTCTTAGTTTGTTGAGTGTTTTATCATGAAAGGGTGTTAAATTTTGTCAAATGCTTCTCTTTGCATCAATTGGGATGATAATGTGTGCTTTTTTTAGTACTTTCTTTCTGTTAATGTGGTGCCTTGCATGGATTGGTTTTTGCATGTTGAATCATCTTTCCATTCCAGAAATAAATCCCATTTAGTCATAATGCATAATGCTTTTAATATGTAACTAAATTTAATTTGCTAGTGTTTTGTTTCAGATTGCTATATCAATGTTTATCAGAAATTTTGGTCTGTAGATTTGTTTTTCTTGTGATGTTTTTGTCTGACTTTAGTATCAAGGTGATACTGGCCTTATAGAAAAATTAGAAAATGTTCTCTTCTCTTCCATTTTTTGAATAATTTGAGAAAGATTTGTGTTAATCCTTTGAGTCTCCTTTAAACGTTGGTAGAATCCACCAGTGAAGCCATCAGGTCCAGGAATTTTCTTTGTTGGGACATTTTTGAGTACTGATTTAATCTTCGTACCAATAGTTACAAATCTATTTAGGTTTTCTATTTCTTCAAAATTTAGCCTTGGCAGGCTTAATGTTTTTTATGATTTCTCCATTTCACCTAGATTAGCCAATTTGTTAGTGTACAATTATGAATGTTTAATTTTAATTTCTCTGGAATCACTAGTAATGTTCCCATTCTAATTTCTGAATTTAGTGATTTGAGTCTTCTTTTTTTATAACTGTTCTATTCGAAGTTCTGTCAATTATTTTGATCATTTCAAATAATCAACTTTTGGTTTCCCTAATTTTCTCTATTGTTTTTCTATTCAGGGCTTCATTTTTCTCTGCTACAGTCTATTATTTCCTTTCTTCTGCTATATTTGGCTTTAAATTGTTCTCTTTTTCTGGTTCCTTAAGTTGCCAAGTTAGGTAGTTGATTTCATATCTTTGTTGATTTAAACATGTTTATAGCTATACATTTTTCCCATTAGCACTACTTTCACTGTGTCCTATAAGTATTGGAATATTGTGTTTTTGTTTTAATTTATTTCGAATTATTTTCTAACTGTTGCTTGTTATTTTTTCTTTGATCCACTGGCTGATTTGGAGTTTGTTTTTTAAGTTCCACAAATGTGTTCATTTTCCCATTTTCTTTGTGTTACTGACTTCTAACTTCATCTCATTGTGTACAGAGAAGATACTTTGTACAATATCTATATTTTATATCTATTAAGACTTAGTTTGTGGCCTAACACGGTCTGCCTGGAAAATGTCTCATCTGCAGTTAAGAAGCATATGCATGTAGTTGTTGCTGAGTGAAGTGTTCTGTACATGTCTGTTAGATCTAGTTGATTTATTGTGTTAAGTCCTCTGTTTTTTTTACATATCTTCTGTCTGGTTGTCTATGGATAATTGAGGATGAGATATTGAAGGCTCAGACTAATACTGTATAACTTTTTATTTCTTCAACTTTGTCAGGTTTTGCTTTATATATATTTATAGTCTGTTATTAGGTATGAAAATATTTATAGCTTTTATATCTTTTTGCTATATTGAAACTTAAAAAAATAGTTATATTTTAAGTTCTGGGATACAGGCGCAGAACGTGCAGGTTTGTTATATAGTATACATGTGCCATGGTGGTTTGATGCACCCATCAACCAGTCATCTACATTAGGTGTTTCTCTTAATGCTATCCCTCCCCTAGCTCCCCATCCCCTGACAGGCCACAGTTTGTGATGTTCCCCTCTCTGTGTCCATGTGTTCTCATTTTTCAACTCCCACTTATGGGTGAGAAAATGTGGTGTTTGGTTTTCTGTTCTTGTGTTAGTTTGCTGAGAATGATGGTTTCCAGCTTCATCCATGTCCCTGCAAAGAACATGAACTCATCCTTTTTCATGATTGCATAGTATTCTATGGTGTATATGTGCCACCTTTTCTTTATCTAGCCTAACATTGATGGGCATTTGGGTTGGTTCCAAGTCTTCGCTATTGTGAACAGTGCTGCAATAAACATAAGTGTGCATGTGTCTTTATACTAGAATTATTTATAATCCTTTGGGTATATATCCAGTAATGGCATTGCTGGGTCATAAAAATAATGACCAAAAGAGAGCAGAGGTGACTATACAAAATCAGACAAAATAAACTATAAATCAGAAAAGTTGGCATGAACAAAAATATTATATATTAATAAAATAAAAATGTCTGGTTAGAAACACTAAGATCTTGGAGAGAAAGAAAATGCACTTAGGTACATTTTTACCACAGTTTTCCAGCACAAGAAACTTGCAAATAAAAATGAAAAGAAAGAGATGCTGAAGGAAAAGTAGCAGCTTGAACATTTGCAAAGTCACTGGGCTAGGAGAAAAGAAAACAAAAATAAAAACCAACATTCTTGAAGCTACCAAGGAAGATAGCACTTAATGAGGACAAGATCCTGAAGAAAAAAGTTATATATGCATGAAGTGATATGTAGGAAATTAAAGAAAAATCATATACTAAAACAGCTAAATAGGAAAAAAGTTTATAGAATAAGAATATGAAGAAAAAGTATTTTATACAGCTGTACAATGTATTTGTGTCTTACTTTAAGTGTTCTTCCAAAAGAGTCAGAGTTAAGAAAAATAAGTTGATAAAGTAAAAAAGTAATAAGGAGCTAACGTTAATATATTATTGAAAAAAGAGTTTTCAAAATGAATCTAGTGTAGCCTAAGTGTACAGTGCTGCTAAAGTCCACAGGAGTGTACATAATGTCCCAGGTTTTCATATTCACTCACCACTCACTCACTGACTCACTCAGAGCAGCTCCTAGTCCTGCAAGCTCTATTCGTAGTAAGTGATTTATACAGATGTACCACTTTTAACCTGTTTTAATATATTTTTACTTTTCTATGTTTAGATACAGAAATATTTATTATTGTGTTATAATATCCTATAGTATTTAGTACAGTAACATAATATACACATTCATAACCCTAAGAGCAGTAAATGACAATATCATATACCCTAGATGTCTGGTATGCTATATCATCTAGATTTGTATAAGTACACTCTATAATGTTCAAATAACACTGAAATGGCCTAATGAAGCATTCCTCAGAATGTATCCCTGTACTTAAGTGACACAGGACTGTACATGATCAAATGTGTTATACTATATTTGTAATGAATTGAACACCACAGACTCTTTAGCAATTCTACCAGATTAACTCATTTCTGTGCATATATAAATAAAACTTTTCTTTCCATCTGTATGTACATGAGGGGTATACTGAATTGGCATGAGGAGTAGTTAAATTACTACAACCCTTTGCAAGTAATTACAGAATGAATTGGATTTAAAAAATATTATGCAACTAAAAGATATGATTGAGACTGAATTATAATAAATACAATAGAGACTGAATTGGGACTTTATAATATAAAATCGAAAAATAGTGATTGTATCATTTTTATTATTTATAAAGTTTTATAAGTTTATATTTATAAAAAATTCATACTAATAAAGTGTCAGTTCTGTGGTTTCATGTGTTTATTAGCAAAAAATCAAGTTGCTTCTATAAAAGTTGTAAAACTACTAAAGAAAAACTTTAAGAACATTTATGGAAGAGTTTGTACCTGCAGTGCCTAAAGAGTGCTTGATGATGCTTATTTGATGATTAAATGGATAAGCTAACTTATGTGGCTAATAGCCATGTATATATAAGCCTATATTTGATGGTCTTAAATTTCTTGGGCAATAATACTTTTCATATCCATGTATGAAAATAATCGACTTTTACAAATCGTACACATCTTCTTAGTTACAAAGCCAAATGACCAAATGGCTTCCATAAATATGTATCAAATGTAATCTCTGTTTCAGCTACCATTGTGGCACAGGTGTGAACTTAACATCTGCATCAAATTAGGATGATCTTTTTAAGAGGTGAATTGGAATGCTGCAGAATTCCACTAGAGACTGCGTGAAATGTGGATAGGAATAGCTAAAAACACTACAACTACTGAATTAGCCAAATCCTTCGAAGCTGACAATGCTACATCCTGGAATGTAAAAATAAAAACAAGGATGCAACTGGAAAAATATATTTGAAGGTGCAAAGCATGCACTTGGTTGAACACTTATGCCAAGGATAGAGGAAGTAAAATGCAGCTGCACAGAACTGAAAATATTTTCTGGAAAGTAATGCTGACAGGTGATATGCTTTTGAAGAATGACTTTTTATTAGCCATGCAAAAATATGCAAAGGTTGTTTTCACCCAGCATGTTCTGGGTCTACAAGACATTCTGCAAATGTACTGAGGTCTGCTACCAAAAAAGGAAGAAAAACAAAAATAAATATTTCAATATTTCTAATATTTCTCCTGGTAAAAGCCCTGAAGTGATGTAAAGTGCCTACATTATAATGAAAATGAACTTGAGCAAACCCTGCATTTGGATGTGGATTTTTCTCATGGATCACAATTGTTGCGTATGTGGGAAAGAAAAGGAGCATTATTTGTTATAATACTTTAACAACTATTTCAACACTGCTTGTTAGACAATTTTTAGTAAGACTACACAAAGCATTTTAGGAGATATGTGGAAAAATAGATGTTGACCAGTATTACTGTGGTATATAGGTGGAATGCAATTGCTCTTTGATACAAAGCTCCACAACAAGTTTTGTTTTGTTTTGTTTTTTAATTACAGGTTTTCCCAGTTAACCTGTAACTGTATTTTTTTTTGTTAGATAGATAAAGTGATGGAAAAGAAGGATGAATAGTCTGCCCAGGACTCAAAATGTTGGTATTTCTTTCTTATAGTTAATTCACAGAGGTGGTTATCACTGGTAAATCTTTGTGGAAAATTCTCCATTCTTTTTTCTTTAGAAGTAAAAAGGGACTGTTTCATGTTTTATCCAAATTTACAACCAAATTGGTAAGGAAAATATGAGTCAAAGTATTTTCTAAGTCATAAATATTTTTGAATGTTTTTGCTACTAAAGTTTCACCATAACAAATCTCAAAGAAATAACAATATACTAATAGGGCTTTTATGCTCTTCAAGGAAGTTCTGATGGGAGCATTTAACTCTGGCCCCAACCTGGAGACTACCCGGTTACTTATTGTCCCTGAGGTTATAATCAAACCCTGAGGTCAATGGCTTCAATTCTTCTGTAGTTGCTGGTCACCTGTGGGACAGAACTGAGTCCACCTCACATTCTGTGTTGGGCACAGCTGAAATTTAGTGAGTTCAGTTGGGCACAAAGCTGAGTAATGTTCAAATAGAATAAAGTAAAGCATAAAGCTGTATCTTTTTCTTAACCACCCTCTGTACCTACCCATTAGTAATAAATTTGACTGAGTGGTTAGAGTTTGGGATGTAGAAGCAACTCTAATGTTTAAGAGATGAGTCTGATAGTTTACTCTTTTTTAAAATAACTTTTGAATATTGAAATTATTAATTTCTAATATTAATTTCTAAATAACACTCTCTAAAAAATCTAGATCAAAAATTGTTATTTCATCAGGAGCATTAACTAAATAAACATTGCTAATAATAACATTGAAAAGTATTACACACCTATTGGCTCAAGATTATGGCTTTTGGTAGAAGAAATAGCAGACCATAATTCAGACTTCATTCATTTTACTCTCAGCAGTGCCCATCAGGAGGAAAGGGTTTGCCAATCTAAATTTGAGCAGGTTGGTGAAGTATGCATATGTCTTTACAAACTTACTGCATAGTTTCATTTAACAAATCTTCAGGTTCAATTTCACCCTCGATACTTGCCTTATAGAGATACATATCACAATTATTAGGTGAATTTATGCTTTTAGGGTTTGCAACATACATATATATTCACAAGTTTATAAATTCTGTTTTTAAAGCCATCAGATGTTGTGAGACTTACTATCATGAGAACAGCACAAGAAAGACCTGCCCCCATGATTCAGTTACCTCCCACTGGGTCCCTCCCATGACATATGGGAATTCAAGATGAGATTTCGATGGGGACAGAGCCAAACCATATCAAGAGCTTAATTGACAAGTGCAATCATCCCACACACCTGACCCCACTTGCCTATACCTTTCATCGGAGGTCCGATAAAAATGCCTGAAGCTCAGTGTCCATTTAGGGTTCCACTTTCTCACCAGGATGTCTGTACAAGAGATGCATAGTCTTATGAGAGAGTAAAGTATATACCTTTTTAAAGAATTTGTTTACTATAATATTCTACTAAGTGCATTTATTATCTTGCTTTCTCGCCTACCAAAAAAGGGAAAAAAATCATCTTAAATACATTTTTATAGATGATACTATCTTCAAACTTTCAACAAATGTTTTCCTGTATAATTTTTTAAAGGTTTATTGATAATTACTTACTGATAGATTATTGTATAGAAACTTTACTGGAAGGGATTCAGGAAAACTGAAGAATTGAAGAAATCACAGAGAAGTTCAGCTTCTGAATCACCTTTGCGGGTGATATGGTTAGGCTCTCATCTTGAATTGTAATCCCCGTGTATCAAGGAAGGAGCCTGATGGGAGGTGCTTGGATCCTGGGGGTGGTTCCCCTATGCTGTTTTCTTGATAGTGAGTTCTCAGGAGAGCTCATGGTGTTAAAAGTGGCTCTTCATTCTTCACTCTCTCTTTCCTGCCACTATTTAAGACGCGCCTTGCTTCCCCCTTAGCCTTCTACCATGATTGGAAGTTTGCTGAGGCCTCCCCAGCCACGTGGAACTGTGAGTCAATTAAACCTCTTGATATGGTTTGACTGTGTCCCCACTGAAATCTCATCTTGAATTCCCACGTGTTGTGCGAGGGTCCCAGTGGGAGGTAATTGAATCTTGGGGGCGGGTCTTTCCTGTGCTGTTCTCGTGATAGTGAGTAAGTCTGATGGCTTTATAAACAGGAGATTGCCTGCAAAAGCTCTCTCTCTCTCTCTCTTTTTTTTTTCCCCCGGCCGCTATCCACGTAAGATGTGACTTTCCCCTCTTTGCCTTCTGCCATGATTGTGAAGCTTCCTAAGCCACGTGGAACTGTGAGTTCTCCATTAAACCTCTTTCCTTTGTAAATTGCCTAGTCTGGGCTATGTCTTCATCAGCAGTGTGAAAACAGACTAATACACCTCTTTTCTTTATAAATTACCCAGTCTCAGGTAGTATCTTTGTAGCAGTGTGAAAACAGACTAATACAGTGGGCAAGTTCTGCTCCATACAATCTGACACTTGATTATAAACGACCATTCATATTGTCTAATTGTTGGCTCTACCTTTGTTCTTTTATCTCAAAAGAACCTGTTTTCTAATTAGTTAGTGCTTTATAGAGTGTTACTTTAGCCTTAGCTTGCTGCAAAAGAAAAATTTGGCCAGAAATTGGCTGTGTATCTATCTGATCTCTCTTCCCTCCTTTTCTGCCTTTCCCTCTCTGGTGAATCTATTATCTGTGAATGATGGCATTTGAAAGCAAAGCAAAATGCAAAATAAGCAAAAATAAAAGTTCTCTGGTGTTAGAAGACAGAAGAATCTTTTGAAAATTCAATTAAAAATTAAGTTACCAGGCTTCTTCCTTAGAAATTCTGATTTGGTAAGTCTGAGGTGGTATCCAGGAATTTCCACTTAATAAGCTTCCTTGTAATTCCATTGCAGGTGATTCTTCTACCCATGTTGAAAACACTGGTTTAGGGAATCTATATTAAGGATGATTCTGGTTGGCAGAATTTACCTATTTTCTAGCTATTCTACTGATATTTCCAGAGCTGGTGGTCTATGATAAAGTGTTTGAAACTTAAGTATTTGATTTTGGCTATTCAAAACCCAGATTTTTCCCAGAAGGGCATTATTATCCTACTATGAACCCAACAGCCATTCCTGCTTTCCTTTTTATTGACTTTTGCTTGACCTACTCAGAAATAACTATTATTTGGGTCCAGCGAGGCCCCAGGCTGTTACATATTTAGCACTTCTTTCTCCAACTCTAAGCCATCCAGCTTGGTTTAGCTATATAAAAAGCCCTTTCACAGTGGTGTGTCTGCCTGGTTGTTTATTTAGTGCATATCAGTTCACTGTTGCTTGCTGAATTGTTTCTTTTTGCCAGGCAGAGATGTTAAGTTCCCTGCTCCTATTGCTACATATTATCTGCAGCTTTCAGCCAAAATTATTAAGCAGATTTTGTTTAGTGAAGCTTCATTTATCTAAAACAATTTTCTTTACCTGTAATCATTTGACTTTTTCATGATTTTCCTGTCTGATTTGCTTGAGATTTTTAATGGTAATTCACCAAATAGTATATGGAAAGGTGGTTTATAAAATCATGTAGGTTTTTGAACAGTTCAAAGGATTTTACTGTTCCTCCCACCCCAATATGTACCTCTCTTCATTGTAATTTGCTTGTGTGTGTGTGTGTTCATCCCTTCTCAGTTCTTGAAAAAGAAGTTGTGCCATATAATTAGCGGCCATTTAAGTCAGAGGTAATTTTTGGTTTTACAGTAGCCGTATGTCCTGACAGCACAGTTATTTCAGATACATTATTCTATTTTCTTCATGAATGTATTCATAGTTAACATGAGTGAGTCCTGAATTATGGGTGAGGGTTTATTTTCACCATTGCTCAATTTCAACAATTTGTGTTAATTCTACCTTCTAAACATCTTGTGTGTTCATTCTCTCCTTTCCATCTCAACTGTCACTGCCTTAGTAAGCTGTCACTGTATTCTGCGGTGGACCATTAGGGGCCTGAACCTGCACTTCTGTTTGCTCTCTGGATTACTCTGTTTAAATTCTTTCACTACACTTGAGTGATCCTGGACAATCTGCTTTTTCATCCCTCTATATCAGTGGTCCCCAACCTTTCTGGCACCAGTGACTGGATTTGTAGAAGACAATTTTTCCACAGACTGGGGTGGGGGGAAAATTGTTTCAGGATGATTCAAGTGCATTACATTTATTGAGCACTTTATTTCTATTACATTGTAATATATAGTGAAATAATTATGCAATTCACCATGATGTAGAATCAGTGGGAGCCCTGAGATTGATTTCCTGCAATCAGATGGTCATGTCCAGGGGTGATGGGAGACAGTGACAGATAATCAGGCACTAGATTCTCATAAGGAGCTAGCAACCTAGCTCCCTCACGTGCAACCGAGCTCCCTCAGATGCGCAGTTCAAATAGGGTTTGTATTTGCTCTTGTTAGAGTCCAATGCTGCTGCTGATCTGATGGGAGGTAGAGCTCAGGAGGTAATGCCAGCAATGGCGAGTGGCTGTAAATATAGATGAAGCTTTGTCCGCTTGCTAGCCACTCACCCCCTGATGTGCAGCCCCGTTCCCAAGAGGCCTCAGACTGATATCTGTCTGTGGCCCAGGGATTGGGACCCCTACTGTATGTGTTTGCCTGTGGCCTTCCCTGGCTTGAAGTTCACACTGGCAATTCCTAAGCATTATTTAAGAAAGTTAGTGTAAAACTCTTCTCAGTAGCTTCAAAACTCCTCTCTGTGTCAAGTGGGCCACTTGAGTCCTTGTTCTCATCTATCTCCTGTGTCCTTTTTTGTTGCAGAAGTTGTGACACGTCATGGAAAATATTGATTTCTTCATCTGTTTCTTTGGAAAATTGAGGTCATTTTGCTTATTAAAAATCTTTTGCCTAGCCAAGTATCTTGCAGGAAATAGATGTTGATTTAAGAAATAAGTATTTACATGTGATAAAGGAGAAAGAATATAGCAAATTAACATTTGTATTCATTGGCCTCCATTATTTTTTATGTAAGCCCTATTTCACTTGCCAATTTTTTGAGTCTACAGGAAAGTTATTTCCCTGCCTGTTATAAAGACTTTATGTTTTTATGTCTTTGTTGAAGAGCTGAGCTCCAAATAATTTTTAAGAGACCGAGATGGCCAGGTGCAGTGGCTCACACCTGTAATCCCAGCACTTTGGGAGGCCAAGGTGGGCAGATCATGAGGTCAGGAGATGGAGACCATCCTGGCCAACAGGATGAAACCCTGTCTCTATTAAAATAGAAAAAAATTAGCTGAGCTTGGTGGCACATGCCTGTAGTCCCAGCTACTCGGAAGACTGAGGCAGGGGAATTGCTTGAACCCAGGAGGAGGAGGATGCAGTGAGCCAAGATCGTGCCTTTGCACTCCAGACTGGTGACAGAGTAAGACTGCGTCTCAAAGAAAAAAAAAAAAAAAAAAAAGAGAGAGAGAGACAGGGTCTCACTCCATCATCCAGTCTGGAGTGCAGTGGTGTGATCATAGTTCACTTTAACCTCAAATTTCTGGGCTCAAGCAATCCTCCCACCTCAGCCTCTCAAATACCTAAGACTACAGGTGTGAGCTACCACACCTGGCTAATATCCTCTGTTGACCTCTGTTGTCGTTGCTTCAGGTGGCAGTTTACATATAATCTAAGAAATGAAACTTGACCTCAACTCACTACAAACCTCACCTACATGACAGTTATACCCATGGGAGAACATCACGTATATGTTTATCTCTGTTCCCATATGAAAATGACAGTTTTGAGTCTCTTTAACCTAGTTTTTATCCTAGTAATTCCCAGAATATCAGAACATTGTTTAATTTTTATATTCCTACTACAAGATGACACATTGTTCTGTCTAGATCTTTCCCTGCCTGTTCCCTACAAAGCTACTCTGTGTTGCCTAACTCATGGGTTTAGTTCAGATCTCAGCTGAAACTTCAAGAAAGGTTTTCATGATTGTCTAAGGCAAAGCCCAATGATTGTCACTTACCTCCCTGAGCCCTGCTTTCACTCCTATGAGAGCATTTATTACTCTGCAATATGACAACATATTCACATCTCTGTATTTAAATGTTAAACTATAAAATTGAAAACAGAGATTATCTCCTTCACTGTTAAACCCATGTACTTAAAGAAGTGTCTGTGTAATAAATATTTATTACATAAATAAAAACATTTTTGTGTTAGAACTGACATTACCGTTGATCCTTGAACAACATGAGTTCGAATGGTGTACACTTTCACCTTGATATTTTGCAATAAATATATTGAAAAATTATTTGGAAATTTGTGAAAACTTGAAAAAACTAACAGATGAATCCTGTAGCCAAGAAATAAAAACAATAAGGAGAACTTAGTTGTGCTGTCAATTCATAAAATACATGTAGATACTACTTTATTTTAGCATTTGCTATCATAAAAATACAGAAGTCTATTACAAAAATGTAAAATTTATCAAAACTTACACATGCAAACACCTACAGACATGGTGCTATTTGTAGTTGAGAGAAATGTAAAGACATATAAAGATGCAGTATTAAATAATGACTGCATGTAATTAACTGCAGTACATACCATACTACAGTAATAATTTCATAGCTATCTCCTGTTGCTATTGTGGGGATCTCAAGTGTTGCAAGGATCTGCTAACCTGCCATGTAACACTAAGTATCTCCTTTTGTGCCGTTCTCTCCAGTTAATTGTGTATCTCAGTAAAATTGATCTCTCCAAGTTCTTGCATATTTTTCATTGTGTTTCGTGTAATACCTTAAACATTAAATAACACCATGGGACCCACATAACGTGTCACTAGTGTTTCTGGGAGTGCTCCCAAGAAGCAGAGAAAAGTCATGACATTACACTAAAAAGTAGAATTACTTGATATGTATCATAGATTAAAGTTTGCAGCTGCAGTGGCCACCATTTCAGACAGATTATTTATCTTGTAAACAGATGACATAAACTTACAGCATCAATGAATACTGTACATTTGTTTTTCTTCCTTATGATTTTCTATCATGTTCTTTATCTTTATTGTAGGAATACAGTATATAATACATAGAGAAAATGTGTTCATCAACTGTTTATGTTATTGGTAAGGTTTCCAGTCCACAGTAGACTAATAGTAATTACTTTTGGAGGGAGTTAAAAGTTACATGAGGATTTTTTATGGCACAGGCTGGAAACCCCAACCCCTTCATTGTTCAAGGGTTGGTTGTAAACGTTTTGAAAATGAAAAGTACATTCTTTGAAATGACCATATAGAAAGATCCAAGCCAGAACCTGCAAAACAAAGGTTGGAATTGCCATTTTATGATTCAATATAGGCTTTCTTATAATTAAGAAAATTTAATCTATGTTATCTTCTTACATGACTTACGACAAATGAAAAGTAGCATGTGTTGTTTTTATGCTAGGAAGCTTTAAAAGTGTTATTGTTTGGCTCTGTTTGAGAGCTTTTGAGTTGCCCTTTTAAAAGTAGCTGACTTAGAAAGTGCTCAGGTAATGTCAGTGTCAGTTTTCTTATGAGCTACCAAGCGCCGGTGTGCTCCTGAGTGAGGGCACAACCATGTTTGAGTGAGAGTCTCAGCTGAGTGGACAGGTGGTCATTTGGCTGGATAACAGTAGGGCTGTCACTACAGAAGAATTCACAAGGTGATGACAGAAGTAGAAATGAATCCTTTATGGGCGTGAGGTAGGTAGATTCAATCATAGTTAATTAAGGATGACAGAAAAGACATAAACTGAATTACAGTCTAATGAAGCACTTGGCCTTATTTGCTGTGTGACAGACATTCTGGCTATTGGCCTTCTTTTACTGTGAGGACATTTGTATTTTGTCTTTTAGACACACATGGTCTTGTGCACAATAACAGAGTCTGAGTGCAGACTAATCCCATGATAACCTTGGATATTGTGATTATTGTCCCCTATGCCCCAAGAGCTCTGATTCCCACTTAGGCATGGAAGAACCAGTATAGGTACCTGGAGAATTTTGCTTAATGACCTGCCAGTTGCTCAGTGATCTGATGGTTTGTGTCTGAAATTATGGAGGCATACCGCTCTTCTTTTTGAATCAATGAATATGCATCTATTTGACTAATTAGTACTCCCAAATATCTAAGCTCTCAGGTTTCAGTATATGCCTTTTATTTTTTCTAATAACCTTCTCACTTGAATTCTTTTCATAAATGATGTTTAGAAGATACACTTATGAAAATGACAATGCACTCTATGCCAGGTCTTATTATTGTGACTGTCATTCCTGATGTTTAATAAACCCACATGTATACATAGCCCATCCATCTCTTCCCCTTTCCAGGACACGGTGTTGTTTTCATTTTACCCAGGCACCTTTCCTTTTAATGTTCACTGCATTGTCAAACATACCTTATCTGAAGTAAATGATGTTACTGGCTGTCCTGGGGGAACACAGTAAATATCAGTAGGTAAATAGAAGCTCTGGTAACTTCTGCAATGTCAACTTTATCTCTGTCACCATTATGATGATGGAAAGCATGTGAAGCCTGCTGGTCTATTTCATCTCCCTGACTGCATCTCTTGCAGTTGGGGGAATGTGACTGATGTGCAGCTATACAAGAGTTTTAATTAACGTGAAATACCACAGCAGCAAGTAGAGATAAAGTTTCAATACTCAAATGTATTTAGAGGCCCAATATCATTAGCAACATTGTCAAAATTCATTCATCTATTTATTCATTTATGGGAGTCTCATGCTTATATAACTAGGAAGATTTGAGCTGTTTAGGGAGATCAACCAATCTTCCCATGGGGAAGGGACACTTGTTCTAGTATATTAATGATCAGTGGAAATTAAGTTACACAAGAAGAAAGAGAGGAGCATTCCAAGTAGTGACTATATAAAATTATTTTAATATGAAAAATCTGTTGAGTACAAAGAATAGCAAGAACATTTGTGTGACTAGACTAAGAAGGATAGAGTATGGTTTGAGATGATGTTGGAGAAGTACGTGGAAACCATATCGAGCTAAATATTGTTACCCATGTTAGAAGTTTTTGTCTTTATCATTAAAACTATGAGAAACCTCTGAAAGTTTTAAGAAGCACGACTGTGTATCGTTTGTGGTATAAATATCTTTCTGAGTGTGTCTATTCTGTATCTTTAAGTCTGTGGCATGTAGCTGTGTTTCTCTAGGTGCATGTGTTTGGATGAGCTGCATAATCAAATTTTATTAACCTATTCAACTAGTATTTTGAGCACCTGTTCTGGGTACTCTTCTAATTCTTGAAATGAGACCTATAGATAAGATATACACGATTTTTGATTTCATGGGAACATTCTTGTGGGAAAACACAAAAATACCCAAAGTCAAATAATGAGATAATATAATTTTGTGTACTGATATGTGCCATGAAGAAGATTAAGTAAAGTAAGAATGTAGAGGATGTGATGTGACAGTGATTAGGGGAAACCAAAGTGAGGGAGTGTATTATGAGAAGATGTAGGGAAGAGCATTCCAGACTGTTATGAGTAAGTGAAAGTCTTAAGAGGGGTATGAGCTTAGGGTGTTTGAGGAGCAACAAGAAGACTATGAAAGAGGCACCAGGCTAGGACATGAGTTAAGATGAGTTCAGAAAGGTAGTTAGGGTTTAGATTTAAAGGCCTCACATGGCATATTCATTAGTGCCTTCCCACTATGAAGTATGGTTAAAAGATTATAGAGAGCAAGGGAGGATATAATGATAGATGCAGAGAGTAAGAAGTCTGTTGCAATAGATTTGGTAAGATAGAGTAGTTGTTTGTGGAGGAAGATCAGATTCTGGATACATTTTGAAGGCAGAGTCAACAAGACTTACTTATGGATTAGATATAGACAGTAGGTGGAGAGATAATGGACAGAAAAGCTAATTTTGTTTTGGGCCTGTGCAACTGGGTAAATGGTGATAGCACATACTGAGATGGAGAAGATCAGGGGGAGAATGGAATTAAGGAGAAATTATTCTATCATGTATTTGGGATTTTTTATCATGTCAGAATAGGCATTCTGACATTCCTATTAAGTATACAAGCCAAGATCAGATTATGAAGTTGAACATGAGTATGGTTTGCATTTTTAAAATGTGTCTACCTTTGATGTAGAGCAGATTGTTGTGAAAGCACTCTTGCCTCCCACCCTATTCTCTTAGTAACCAAACTGTAGTCAAAGTGTGATTTAAATGTACATACTTAAAGGAGGAGGTGGTAGAAGGAAGTGGTATAGTAACATTGAAGAGATCCAAATGTAACTTGAGCTTCACAGTGGAGTGGGATGGAGGAGATTTAAAGATTTCCAGGGTGTTGGCTGTGAGCCTAATGAGTTTAGTCCTAATTTCCTGATGGAGGAGGAAAGTGAGATATCCTCCCCTTTCCCTCCAGTTATAGAACCCTCTGCAGATCATCATGCAAGGCTATAGACTGTGCATGTACAACTTCAGGAGCAATGGACCTAGAGTGAGACAGGAGAGGTGACTGGTGGTCCTCGGAGTGGAGCAGATTGGCAGACCTCCTTCTACCACTTTCATTATTACAAAGCTATGCTGTCTGATACAACAGCCATTAGCCATAGATAGCTACTTAAATTTAATAAAATCAAAACTAAATAATATTTAAAATGCAGTTGTTCAGTAGCACTAGCTACGTGTCAAGTGCTTAATTGTCACATGAGGCTAGTGACTACCAAACTGAATGGGGCAGATATAGAACATTTCTATCATTAAAGCAAGTTCTTTTAGACAGTATGATATGTAGAAAGAAGTGGATTGGATGATCTGCTGCATATCTGCCTTCTAGTTCAATTTCTATCTCTTGAGACTAAATGCAAATATTTTATATTGTAGAGAATCCAGTATGAATTCAAATTTAATCAGGAGTTTGTGATAGGAGATATCCAATAGGTTGGAGCCGTATACTCCTGCAATTTTCCTATATGGGCTTTACCTTTAAAATATTAAGCGTGTGTGTGTGTGTGTGTATACACATACATATACATACATACCATCTTAGATAATAAAACCAAAAATAACTGCTATTCTTACGTTGAGATGTGGGAACACAGCTTCTGCATTAATTCAAAGAAACACAATAAAAAGTAGAGTTGGTCAAAGCTTGTTTGTTCTATTTAGAGTCCCAGAAATGTACTTCCTATTTCTTTTGTTCCAATTTGATGAAGCTTTGTCACTACAGCGAATTATGTAAGTTATAAACAAAGAAATACATCATTATGAGCAGAACCTAACATAATATCAGCCTTTAATGGTCTTTTGTAAACCTGTCATATGAATAGCAGTGCCTTACAGAAAATAGCACAATTGATCTAAAGAAAGCACTTTCATTCTGCACACCAACTCATTCAAGAATGAAGGACACCACACCATACAATGAAGTGTATTGAAATAGAAAAGTACATGAAGCCAAGACTGCCAAATTATTTATCTTTCATTAAAAGAGAAAATCACACATTATTATCTCTGGTAAATGAACGTGTTTGTCAAAGTTGGCAGTGGGCTCAGAAATAATAATCATAAGAAATTCTATCCTCAATCAAGTAAGCATAACTGTCTGTTTTAATATAAATTTTAGGAAAGGGATTTCTGAGCATGGAATACTTTCAAAGGAAAGTGTAAATAGCCCTGTGGGTCTTGCCTGACCATCAGTAGGGATAGCACATGCATCTGTGCAACCTGGTGGAGTGGCTCATCCAGGCTGAAGATATTTTTCTATCCCTGTAACTTAGTTACTGATCAATTCATGCATAAGCAAGAATCTTAATAACGGTTGAAGATTTTCAGCTATAGAAGCTTGGAATCCTATGCCCAGAAAGGAAGCAGATATGCAACACTTTTTAATTTTAATAAGTCTTCCTTTTTGCTTTTTTGAAAATTTAAATAATATGTGCCAGAGAAAGATACCAAACAAGAATTTGCATTTCAAAACAGTTTCATTTGAGGCTATACAATGAATAGCATGGAGATAATGTGCAGGTGTCCTCTCTTGGTTCTCACTGTCAAGAGAAAAAGTTTCAGCCTACTAAGACTGAGAGCTTTCAATTTAGAATCTCCTTTGGTTCTAATGATAAACCTATGCATTTGCAGAAAGCAAGGACATACCAAATTAAATAAAAAAGTTTCCTTTCCTGTTTCAGAGAAACTCTGAAGAAGGTTTTCCTTTTCTAATTAATTATTTATTTATTTGCTTTTATTTTTAGGAGCAAACTGCCAAGTCTGTGAATATTCCTGGAATAAAATTCTGAATAGGCATCTCTTGATATTTTCATTGAAGAGTCTTGTCACCTTAGAAAAAGGGAAAATATGCTGCGTCCCTTAGCTATTCAGGGAGAAACTTGAGTTACAGTGACAGATTTCTGCTATGTTTTTAGTATGATTTTCTGAAAGTTTTGTAGATGCTGAAACTTCTGAGGGAAGTTAGAACCTTTAGAACCAACCTGGCTGACTCTGACCACTGAAATGTTTTCCATTATTCATAGTTGCTTCAGGAGCTCATATTAACTTTCACTAGTACTGTTGTGATAACTAATGATTATGGCACCTCCATCCTCCAGGCCCTGCCCCTTTATTTTGCTGTCCTCTTGATGGAGGTTTAGATTATCTTTCTATAGAAAATATTTCATTTTAAAGAAAGTTGTGTGCATTATTTTATAAAACAATATATTCGGGTTCCATCTCATTCCTCTTTTTCTTTTCTTTTTCTTTTTTGGCTTGGGGGAATCTATTGGATCTTTCTCCTATTTTTACTACATTCCAACTCACAGAGATGATCTGAGTTCACACCTCTTTTTTGTCAAAAGAGGAGAGACCTTTGGAAGCCACACTGGTGTACTTTCAGGTACCAAAGGAAGAAATTTAGACTTAGAACTACCAACTATTCAGAGCATTGTAGAATGCCAGAGCTGGAGAAAAACCTGAAAAAAATGCCTGAGAAACATAGCAAGACATTGTCTCTAAAAAGTTGTTTTGAAAGTTAGCCAGGAGTGGTGGTGTATGCCTGTAGTCCCAGCTCTTTGGGAGGCTGAGGTGGAAGGATCGCTTGAGCCCAGGAGTCCAAGGCTGCAGTGAGTTATGACTGTGCCAGTGCACTCCAGCCTGGGCAACAGAAGGAAACCTTGACTCTATAAGAAAAGATTGAAATTTTTTTTAAAATCTCTAAAAAATAGTGTCTATCTCCTTATATTTTAAAGATGAAGAGAGATTTACATACAGAGAGATTTTGTGAATCAAAGCTGAATCTAAGTTTCAGGTCTCTGGATTGCCAGTAGAGCGCTCTTTGCCAATACCCCGTACCCTCGATGCTGTCTTTCCTGAGTAGCATTTAGTCTCTCTAACTTATTTGCATTAATCCCAAGTGGAGTTGCCTACATTACTCCCTTTCTGGTCTCTGGAGCGTGTGACTCTTTGCTGTATGCCCCAGACCCATCCCTGGCCCTCTGGAAACTTTGTGACTACCACCCACAAACAGCTCCATCCCTTTCTGTGAACCTCTGATATCCATTTCTCTAACCACCATTTTCTTTCTTCTCTTTTGTCTCTGTTCCTAAGGGTTTATCTGAAATCTGTTCTCAGGGTAAACAAGTCAGGCTATAAATTCCCCTTACAGGAATTTTGGACAGGAACAGCCTGACTTATCTTAGAACTTTGACACTTCAGAGAATTAGAAAATTTACTTCATCTTCTTGCAGGAGGCATCCCTCAGCATTTTTAGCAGGAAAAAAAATGTTTTTTTTCTGCTAAGTGCTTTTAGTGCTTCTCAATCATATTCTTTTCTCTTTCTGCTTTTCCTTCCAATTTTTCAGTAGGTAATCCACTTGGATTATCATGAGCATGTGAAATTTATAATAACAATAATAAAAACTCATAACGATGTAGAGTATTCAGGGTGAAAATAAATGATGGACTGAGTAAAGTAGATTGAACCATATTCCACCTGGAATTGATTTTATCTTCTCAGAAAGATGCAATTCCCTCCAAGTTGGGGAACCTACTTCATCATAGGCAGGAGTTGGGAACAGATAAAAGTCCTGATGGAGATTCCTAAGGTAAGCAGTAGGTTATGAGACAGAAACTCAAGGGACCAGCCTCCTCCCAGCAAATCTCCTCCAACTCAATCACCCTGTCTAGTCCAAAATTGTGCACTAATGGAAGTGAGGCTCCATCCAGTCTTCTTTATCAGGGAAGTCCCTCCTTTCAGGAGAAAGGAGGAGTGTGGAAAGATTTATTTCGAATACATCTAGAAAGGTGGAAAGTGATGGTGAAGCCACCCATTTATGTGTGGAATCAGGAATATGGGAAGAAAAACTTCAAAGAATTTTCTTATTTCTGTCTAAATAAGAATTAACTAAGTTTAGAAAACGATGTTTCTCTTTACAGAGCATCCATCATGCATTAGAAAAGATGCTATTGTTTTACATACCTTATCTCGATCCTATCAATAACCCTTTAAAATGGTATGACAGAACAATTCACCTCTCTCCCCATATTCTTCCCAATTCAGTCATTGTATAAGCCTCTGGAATCTAAATATCATCCTAGTGAAAAGTAAGGAAGAAAAAAACTGAATCGATCAATAATAACTGAATTCACCTGAAACTTACTAAGATCTCAATATTTTCTAATGGAGCAGAACAGGAAAAGATAAATAAAGGAAGTTGCAATTTAAATATATTTGAGTGCTTGGATTTAAAATATGTGAATTTGTTACAAATTCTTATATTGCAATGTTACAAGTGATACATTTGTAAACATTATGAGGTGAAACTGGCAAGCACGAGGCCAATGGGGTTGACCTTGGGAAGGAAGGCTTCTGCCCATGGATAGTATTTTAGGTTTAGGAGAACCACAGGAATAAGACAGACTGCTAGGAGGAGTTACATAGTCTTATTTTTGAGGGAAGAACTTAGACACAGAACTTAGGCTCAAAGCTAACATGAGGTCACAACCACTGTTGTTACACAGCATCCCGACCTCCTGGTCTGGGTTCTTCTTGCTCAGAACAACAACAACAACAAAATCTATCTTGAGGTCTAATTTAGAATTAACTCAGCAGGTAGGGACTATTTGGCCCAGATAAGGGAACTGGCGAGCGTAGCAGCAGGTGGCTTCGTTTCTTATAATTGAAATGCACCTGGTTTGTATTTCTGTTAAAACAACTCTCACTGCCGGCCTTGAACATTAAAATACAGTGTTTCAGACTGTCCATATGAATTTTAGTAGTGTTAAGTTTCAGCCTCTTCTTGAAAAAGCATTTTTCATTCCCAATCACGTTTTATGTAGTATTCTTATAGATGAATCCTAGTTGTACATATTGTTGGCATATTTGTGATATTTTGATACATGTATGCAATGTGTAATGATCACATCAGGGTAATTGCAGTATCCATCGCTTCAGACATTTACCTTTTCTTTATGTTGGAGATTTCACAATTCTTCTGTTCTAGCTATTTTGGAGATAGAATAAGTTTTTGTTAAAATTTTCTACTGTACTATTGGATACTAGAACTTGTTCCTTCTATCCTACTATGTTTCTGTAACTGTGGTAGTTTTCATTCTACTGTGGTGGTTTTCATTGAGCTGCATGTTGGAATCAATGAGAAAAGTAAAAAATGTTCTGATGCTTGGACCACAGGAAATTCTGAGGTAATTAATCTGGGGTGTGGTCTGGGCATCATCAGGCTTTTTAAATCTTCCCAAGCATTTTGAACATGTAGCCAAAATTGCGAACCACAGTACAAGTGTAAAATAGGTAATATTTTTAATTTAAAGCAAATATTTTATATTGAATTCTGTGTCATACTCAATATCAGTGCTATATATATAGCATATAAACTCTAGAAAATGAAACAAGTTAAGAACAATTTTTTATGAGAGTTATTGTAATTAAGAGACCAGATATGAAACTCCAAATGGACTTGTAATTATAAAGCTGAAACATGATGGTAGAAGAAGAGAATAAGACTTATAAAAACATCTTAATCAAATGATTATTCTTGGGGTACATTATCACATTGCATTTTGACACCTGAATTCTTTCAGACAAGCCACAACATGGCAGTAGTGTTTTGAAGCAAAATTAAATAATTTGCTTTGAAAATAAATGTTTTTCTTTCGCATCTTTTCTTCAATCCAAAATCTTTCCTTAATGAAAAGTTGTACACAGGTAAGTGTAAGTGTATGTGGCTATCATGTTTCTTCCAGTGAATAGGGAGTGGCTATTGGACATGAATGGTTCTTAATGCACAATTCTTACTTCAGACCATGTACCTAGTACCCCAAATCCAAGAACTTATATATATTTTTTTAAGTTGTGAATTTATGCTTGTGGTGGACAACTTGAAGTAGTAGGTTTCTTTTTTTTTTTTTTTTTCCCCCAAAAAACACTTTTCTTTTGGAAGAACTGACTATCCAACTGTATCACTACCTCCTCCTTGTGTCAGCAAGTCCGAACATGTGGAGCTCTTTTTGAAAACAGTACCTATACAGGTTTGCATTTAAATACGTCTCTCTCATGCTTATTTATTTGCTCATTTGAAATGAAGTAGCCTGAGGGCTTCTCAAACTTTAATGTGAATACAAATCACCAGTTGTCAACAAGAATGGAGATTGAGATTTTCCCTTACCTGCAAACTAAGTTAGCCTCCCACAGTTTCATGTATTTTGGCAGAACACATGAAGTTTGTGGTCCAGAGAGAACCTATTACTCATGACACAGAAGACAGAATAAGGCTTACGTTACCATTGTTTCCCCTTACTCCTCAAGTACATGCTGAATATGCAGTGGGTTTGTATCACTGTTGAGGAACTTCAAATATGGGAAAGTCCAATCTTTAAAAAAAGTTGCATACAGCTCTTCTCTACCTTTCCTCCAATGGGAAACATTATTTTTATTACCTTGGTCAGCAAACGAATCTGTTGTCTGCTTTTCAGTGAGATACCACGTCGTCTTTCTTTTGAGACCATTTGCTATACAAACATCCTTGAAAACAAAAGCTGTCAATGCCTTCTTTCAGAGGACATGAAGAAGTATGAGATACCCATGGAGAACTGTGTCCCAACACTGAGAATTTTGTCTACATAAAAATTCTGATTCAGGTGGTTTGGGGTTGGACCTGATATTCTTCATTGCTAACAAGTTTCTGGGTGATTGATGCCAATGACCAAACAGCAAGCAGTAGTGGGCATGTTTATTATACTCTCTAACCTAGCATTCTGTCTTGATTTTAATATTCGGCAGAATCCTATGTGGGTATATGATGACAATGCTATGGTGGGGGAAGGGGAACAAAACTGATGCATCTCCTGACATACTGTTTGTCTGTGTGTGTGTGTGTGTGTGTGTGTGTGTGTGTGTGTGTGTTGCATGCACTGACAACCTGTCTAAATGTGGCCAACTTGGAACACTGCATAATGTCACATACTACATATTCCTGGCATTATAAGAACTCTTTGCTACCTAGGCTTTTAAGGAGAAAATCTTGTGCAGTGATGAAGAGTATGGACTCCAGAGTCAAAGTTCCTAGATTCACATTTGGATTTTGCCATTTACTAGCTCTGTAAACTTTAGCTACTTATTGAACCTCTTTTGGATTCAGTTCCCCATTTATAAAATTGAGATGATAAAAGTCAATAGGGGCTAGATAAGAGGACTCACACCTGTAATCCCAGCACTTTGAGAAGCTGAGGCGGTTTTATCACTTCAGGTCAGGAGTTCGAGACCATCCTGGCCAAGGTGGTGAAACCTCATCTCTACAAAAAAAAAAAAAAAAAAAAATCAGCCAGTATGCTGGCATGTGCCTGTAGTCCCAGCTACACAAGAGGCTGACGGAGGACAGTCGTTTGAACAGGGAGGCAGGGGTTGCAGTGAGCTGAGATTGTGCCACTGTATTCCAACCTGGGTGACAAGAGTGAGACTCCCCACACCCCAAAAAATCAATAGGTGTCAAGTGCTTAGAAATACCAATCCACTGATGATAGCTACATGAATCCTTGCTATTATTGCTGGGTTCACTAACACACTTTTTGGATTGATGCATTAGTTAAAATCAAATTATGAAATGAATTGTCAAAAATACTTGCTCTTCCATAGAGCAACATGAAATATGAAGTTTATGACCTTAAAAATTTAATCAAATGATTCTCACCTATATCATGTTATTAAGGACTCAGTAGCTATAAACTTCTAGTTATTAAAAAGTAAAATTATTCTCTAAGTTACATAAAATAATTTTATTATATGAAATATCACAGATTGTATATATGATTAATACACCTTAAGTGCCATATCTTAAGAATAATACCTTAAAGTAACCAAAGTAATTACTATGCTATTGAAACACTGAGGTGAATGAATGTTCAATTAATACTTTTGTTGGCCTTTTTGAATTTAGGAGAGGCTTTTGTATAATTCTGTTCAACTTAGTGAAACGACTCTGTTGTCTGGGGTATACATCCTGGTTCTTGGTCTCAGTCGAGAAAGAATTCTGGACATTGATGCACACGGGAGTGGGTTTTAGAAGCAGAAAGTTTAATAGAAAAAGAAGAGAGATAAAAAAGGCTTCCTCATATTGAGAAAGTAGGTCACCCAAAGGAGGGTCTCCTCTTTGTGGTGGAAGGCAATCAATTTTGTACAGGGGCTTGAGGAGGTGATTGATTTACATAGGGTTCGGGGATTGGATCCACCAGGTGTGTCATTTACATAGCCAGCGAAAAGACTGGCCCTCCCACCCTGGTCTTTTATTATAAGAATGTAGCCTCCACCTGGCTGGTCGCCATGAGGCCTGTACACGTGGGTTTATCTGGAGGCTGCCATGACACCTGGCACAAGTAGCGACTAGAAAAAGAGGGCAGGAGACACCAGTTACGTATTGAATGTACCTGGCTTCCATATACAGCTGCCAGCATTTGCATATAAGAGCTTCTAGTTTGCATATCTATGCCTAACTTATCAGGCTGCTTTCTATTAGAGAAGAAATGGTTTAGAGGCTGCTTTTTGCTAAAGGAAAATTCCATGAAGAACTTTTACCCTTTCTAGCTGCCTAAAAACTATTTCCTAATAACTTCTGTATTATCAGCAAATATAAATAAATATCTCTTATTTGATGGTTGTCTTACCAGACATTGGGGATATAGAAACAAGTAAGACCTAGCTATTAAGTACCTCACAATATAATGGAGGAAGAAAGGTACTCTTTATATGCCATTATTTAATTAGAGATATAACATGAGAATTTGTGGATACTGAACAAGGAGCAATAAGTTTTCGCTTCCTAAAACATGAAATACATCAGAATTTGACATAATCGTGAATTGTTTTCCTCTCAATAACATTCTCCAAAATAAAGAGCATCTTTCCTTTTGCCATTCATTTTATGCAATCTATTTAAAAAATCATTAATTCAAAAATAATTTATTAACTGTCCTGCTATGTGCAAGGAATCTAAAAGAGGTGCCAGGGTCTGTGGTCTGTGACTTCAAAGATGCACCATGTGTAGTGAAGGAAGACAAATAACCGGCTGCATGAACCTTGATGTGATGATGATGGAGGTGACACATCTGGCTGTGAAAACGTGCCTTGAAGATCATGCCAAGGCATGCTTGTGTTCTTCAATTTAACTTTGTTTTGGGGGTAATAGAGTGACTTAAACTATTTTTGCATTTATTATCTATTTGTGTATTTATTTCAGTAACTGCCTGTTCATGTGCGTTATTCCCTTTAGTTTCTATTGAATTATTCATCTTCTTTTAAACTAATTTACAAGGTCTTTATCTTGATGGCACTGCAGCATCATTAAAGGATTTTAATAAGGGAAGTAGGGAAAGGGTTTATGAGTGCACATAAATTTTGTAAAACTTATCACTATTCTATCATGTTTTTCTTATACCCCATATGGATATTTCAAAAAATCAAGCAATAGAGTGGTATAGAGCAAGAAACAAAGTCCTCTGTTGTCTGACTCCAGCAGTCCTACTCTCTAATGTAAGCACTTTTAAATTCATTTTGTGTTTGTTTCAATAAACTTTATAAACAATCAAGTATGTACAGTTGACACCCTTGAAAAACATGGGCTTTAGAGTTACCTAAACACACATACCCCTCCCCGTGCAGTTGAAAATCTGTATAACTTTTGACTCCCCAGAAACAACTGTGAATACCCTACTGTTGCCCAGAAGCCTATATCAACAGTCTGTTAACACACATTTCATGTGTTATATTTATCAGAAGTTGTATTCTTACAATAAACTAAGCTAGAGGAAAGAAAATGTTACTAAGAAAATTATAAGAAAGAATATATTTACTATTTATTAAGTGGAGGTGGATCACCATGAAGGTCTTCATCCTCACCGTCTTCACATTGAGTACGCTGACAAGGGATTGGTCTTGCTGTCTCAGGGTGGCAGAGGCAGAAGTAAATTCCAGGATAAATGGGCACACACAGTTCAAACTTGTGTTGTTCAGGGTCAAGAGCATCTATTTCTATCTTTATCTACCTATATATAGATATACATATATAAAGCTTAATAATAATTTTATTAGCAGTGAAATCATTCTATTTGATATACATTGACTTTTCTGTTTAATGTGATGTCTTGAATACTTTTTTATATATCATTTTACTTAGATTTATCTCATTCATTCTAGCTTTTTAATATTAGTAACAGCCATTGTTGATTTATACATATAATGTTAAATATGTTTTCAATCTTTTGTAGAGTGCGTTAATGGAAATAAAATTGCTGAATTAATGGACATGTGCATTTAATTTTAGTTGATAACACTAAAATATTTTTTCACAAAGACAGTACCAATTTACACTCCCATCAAAAAAATTGATATTTTTATTTATACCAATACTTACCAACACTAGCTATAGTAGGCTTTCTAATATTTTCTAAACTGAATAAAAATTACTATAATTTTTTAAGGTGCAGTTTCTTAGTTATAAGTAATTTAGGGTATGCTTACAAAATCGTATTGGTTATTTTAAGGTATATCTAAGGGGATGTGTGTGTGTGTGTGTGTGTGTGAGTGTGTGAATTGCCTGTTCATGTCCTTAACTGATTTTAGAAATTGAGCTGTTTTTCCTTAATCTCAAATGTATTTATATTAATTATCCATGTTAAAACCTGGAGTTATTCAAAAATCCATAGATGCTTTAGAGGATGGGGTTTAGTTTTGCCAATATTGTTTTCAGATAAGGAGTTTTCAAGAGAGAACTTTGGTAAGAAATACTGGGGAAAGCCACAGAAGTTAATGGCTAAAGATTTACCACTCAATATTCTTTCACCTGCACCAGGCAATTAGCACCCTACTCGTTCAGTCAAGAATATCTTTGAAAAATAACATGAAGTTGAAGTTCATTCTTCTTTTAAAGCATAATATAATTCTCTTTTTCACCTTATGAGCACTTTAGTTTTAGGTTCTTAGACTTTTTTCCCCCCAATACATTTGTGCAGCTTCCATGCTGAAATATTCAAGAAGAGTAAAACACATCAAACATATTTAAAGATAATGCTTGGGCTTGTGACCTCTGTATACTTGAATATATTGCTTTTATGTGTTCTGAATAACTTTCTTCCAAAATAAGTTTCCACATCATTCAGGTTTGTTAAAGTAGTTAACACAAGGCTATTAGCAACTTTTAGTAATATACTAGCTCTAAGTTGTTCATTAGACATATTTTCCTTGGAAAATATTAACAGTATAAACTTTTCATGATTAATAATAAATATATATATTTTGTTTATATATATTTATTATTATTATTATTATTATTATTATTATTATTATTATTTTGAGACAGAGTTTCACTCTTGTTGCCCAGGCTGGAGTGCGGTGGCACAATCATGGCTCACTGTAACCTCTGCCTCCTGGGTTCAAGTGATTCTCCTGCCTCAGCCTCCCAAGTAGCTGGAATTACAGGCATACGCCACTACGCCCAGCTAATTTTTTTGTATTTAGTAGAGATGGGGTTTCACCATGTTGGTCAGGCTGGTCTCGAACTCCTGACCTCAGGGTGATCCACCTTCCTTGCCCTCCCAAAGTGCTGGGATTACAGGTGTGAGCCACCGTGCCTGGCCATGTTTGTTTGTTTTTTAGAGATGACGTCTCACTCTTTCACCCAGCCTAGAGTGTAGTGGCATGATCATAGCTCGCTGCAGCATCAAGCCCCTGGGCTCAAGTGATCCTACTGCTTCAGCCTCAGTAAGTATAAATATTATCCATAGTGACAATCACATACAAGCAGATACAAATATATTCATTAAAAGTATGAATAAGTTTATTTTAGGATATATGGCAAAGACTAAATGGAAAATTTCAATAAAATTTACCTTAATTAGAAAGCAATCTTGGCCGGGCGCGGTGGCTCAAGCCTGTAATCCCAGCACTTTGGGAGGCCGAGACGGGCGGATCACGAGGTCAGGAGATCGAGACCATCCTGGCTGACACGGTGAAACCCTGTCTCTACTAAAAAATACAAAAAAACTAGCCGGGCGAGATGGCGGGCGCCTGTAGTCCCAGCTACTCGGGAGGCTGAGGCAGGAGAATGGCGTGAACCCGGGAGGCGGAGCTTGCAGTGAGCTGAGATCCGGCCACTGCACTCCAGCCTGGGTGGCAGAGCGAGATTCCGTCTCAAAAAAAAAAAAAAAAAAAAAAAAAAAAAAAAAAAAGAAAACAATCTTTACAAAACATATTTAGATGTTAAAATGTTGTCTTATGAGGGAATTAGCCTGATTTAAATGCTTTGTACAGCAGCTATTTTAGAGATGAGTCTCTATTGCTTGATATGATCCTCTTTTTAAAGATGCTGAATATAGATTTTAAGTTCTCAGAAGAAATTTAATAAAAACCTATTTTATGGTTCCCCTTATATATATGGAGATATTTCTGGTCTATTGGTAAGTTTATCTTAACTGGTAACTGAAAATAATATGTTTCAAGAAATGAACTCATATAATCAAAATATGATTCCCTTTAATACACTATTATATTTTTGCAAGACTTACCACTGTTTTTGAAGAAGTTAGATAATATACTAAATGAAGTTTTTGGTAGATGTTTAATAGTAGTAGATTAGGTATGTGCATTTCATTCCCAATATTTCATTGAGTAGAGACTTAAGTGATATTTTAATTCAAATTCAGAAGAATGAAGAAGAAAACCGATTTTTTTCCTTATTAAACCTTATGTGTAAAATGCATTCTATCTTATAAAAAAATGTTATTTGCTGATTCATGCAGAAAACATTGATCCCAGCTCATATCAATAAATGGAATTTGTTCCAATATTGATTTTTAATTTGAATTACTGAAGATAGCTCTAATCAAAACAAATCTGAAAAATATCACTTTCTCCAACTATCACTGAGTAGGGTCAGGAAATTACTTCCATCATTATTTGTCTTCATTATTTAATGCAATATTGAGAGTTATCTTGAATTTGCAGGAACACATAATTTCAAGGTGACTATAAAACACGAAGCCTTTTTTTCTGGTGCATGTTCTTGGAACGTTTGTTAGAAGGCAGTAAAATATGGAAGGTCAAGGCAATGAAGTTTGGTGCTTTAGACCAGGGCTTCTCAAACTTTAATATATCTGTGAATTACTTGGAAAGTAGGTCTGAAGGGACAGGGACTTAGAATCTTTATTTCTTTATTATTATTTTTTTAATTTCTATGTCAATGAGTTTTGAGGTACAAGTGGTTTTTTGTTAAATGTATAAACTTTTTAGTGGTGATTTTTGACATTTTGGTGCACCCATCACCCAAGCAGTGTACATTGTACCTAATATGTACTATTTTATCCCTCACTCCCTATCATTCTCACCCCTCAAAATCCCAAAGTCCACTATATCATTCTTAAGCTTTTGTGTCCTCATAGCTTAACTCCCACTTATAAGTGAGAACATACACTGTTTAGTTTTCCATTCCTGAGTTAGGAATTTAATCCACTTAGTTCTCAGTTCACTTGGAACAATGGACTCTGGCTCCATCCAAGTTGCTGCAAAAGACACTATTTCTTTCCTTTTTATGGCTGAGTAGTATAATTAAATAGTCAAAAACCAATAGATATTGGCAGGGATGTGGTGAAAAGGGAACACTTCTACACTGCTAGTGGGAATGTAAACTAGTACAACCACTATGGAAAACAGTATGTAGAATCCTTAAAGAACTAAAAGTAGAACTACCATTGAATCCAGCAATCTAATTACTAGGTATCTACCCAAAGGAAAGGAAGTCCTTATATGAAAAAGACATGCACATGCATGTTTATAGCAGTGCGATTCATAATTGCAAAGATATAGAACCAACGTAGGTGCCTATCAGCCAATGAGTGGATAAAGAAACTGTGGTATATGTAAACCAGAGAAGCTTCATTTCTAACAAGCTCCCTTTTGATGCTGATGCTTCCAGACTGTCAGCCACGCTTTCAGTGGCAAAGCTTTAGGACACTTTTTACTGTGGAGTCACATGATGTATCCTAGCCGTTGCCCAAATGTGAACCTGGATAAATTACACTGTACTTCAGTTTTTGAATCTGTGAAACGTACTAATAATGAACTTACCTAATAGGGTTGTTGTGAGGTTTACACGAGTTAATATACAAAAAGTTCTTTTAATAGTCCCTTATAATTAGTAGACATTTCTGAAGCTATCATTTTTTTTATTTCTTCCCAGTTGAGCAATAATGTGTTGTGATAAAGATATAGAAATTATCATTAGAGAATTTAATTTGTTTAAATCTAGACTTTAGAAATAATCTAAGGAAAATCCTATATTTTACAGTCTAAGGGTTCAGATTAGCTAAATACAGAGAAATGGGGTTTGTTCATCTCCTGGTACACGTTCTGCTTCCTTTTGCCACCCTCACCATTGTCCACTGTAAATGATTTTTTTAACTACAAATGTCTCAAATGCTTTTGAGAAATCAATAATTTACCATGTGGAGGTAAAAAAAATGAAAAAAAAAATTGTGAAAGGCAAATAATACACATTGTTACCAAGAAACCCCAGATTTTCCTTCAATATGGTGCAATAGTATTGACTTGCTGTGCTAGCCTCTGTATCTTTGTCCTTAGCATTTGTTACAGTAGTGAAACATCTGTAACCTCAAAGGTATAAGTGATGCCCCTTCCACTTAATTATTTTTGAATAAGATAGAGTGGTGGAAAAAATATAGAATGGGCTTCAACTTCAACCAACTGCAGCCCGTGCATTGATGATCTTTGCTAATAAGAATGTTGAACAAAATGAAACATGCATGAGAAGATTGAAAAGTGGGTCATAAAAAACAAAACGCCTTTGCTGCCAGGATGCCACTCCGGCTTCTGGGTTAATCATGCACTGCTGGAAAAAGCATTTGTGTTCACCTGCCCGAATGAATCTAAAGACCATAATGAACAAAATCTTGTTTTTTTTTTTTCTTACCCCTGTATAATGGATATTGGTATTTGCTTTTCTGGGGATGTAATTGTAGCTATCTTTCTCTCCCAGGGTTTTTTCTTTTTTATAGCCTAGATAACTGGATAATGCTTTAACAGTTATTAAATAATTACTATATTTGGCATTGAAGTAGCCATAGAAACAGATAAAGCAAAGTTAAGCTTCCAAGGAACTTATAACTTAGAACAGAGTATAATGTTTCTCACAGATACCATCCAATGTGTGAGATAAATGCATGAGATAAACATTATAAATGAAATATTGCTGATATTAGGAGAAGGGAAAAATTATCACTGGACTTTCCTTGAAGGAAGTAACAGTTCTTTGCTAGGAAAATTAAAGAGAATTTTAACATGAAAGGAGGAAGGGGCTTGTCAGATAGATTTATAAATAAATCCTAGGCAAGCTCCTGTAACAGCAACATTAAAATCTGGCCTCCAAATAAGTTGTGTATTTGACAGTAATGGAATAAGAGTACTTTAGGGTCAGATCATAAGAGACTTTACTTGTGCTAAAGAATATGGACCATTTTTCTTCTAATGGAAATGGGGAGACTTGAAGGTTTTTACATAGAAAAGTGTCATGTTTAAATTGTGCTTTCTGAGCATGCCATAATCAGCTGGAGGATACGGAACAAAGACTAGTGAAAATACCAAGAAGTCAAGTCAGGATAATCTGTGGCCTCTTCCTACTCGATGATGTGTCAAAGGGCTGAGATTAAATAACTCTTAGTTTCTATATAAATTGACTTTCCATGTAACCTCAATGTTATATCTATTAAGCTCTATAATAAAAATCAATTTTCCACTCTTATCAAGACAAAGGAGTAAATATGGAAGCCATGGAAACTGTGGCATGAGTACCATCTGAAAACAGTTATGCTGCTTTCTAAATCCAGGATCGTGACTCTTGGCCAAATCTAAAGAATACAAATTACTGACTTTGACACAGCATGTTGTGTTTCTAATGGTAATAATGAGAACAGAAATTATTACAATTAATCCAAATTGATGACAGTCAGAAGGAAAATTGAAAATAAATGAAAAGTGAAAAGATTATAAGAGTTAAGGAACAACTAGTGCATTACAATGTTACTTTTACTTTGTATCTTGTATCTAATAGTAATCTAAATTATAGAAAACACTTTTGTTTTCTATCAGAAAATGTCTGTTATAAATTTTGGAATAAATTAGTGATGAAAAATTTATGTATTGTCAAAAAGCATTCTAGGGTTCTTTTGTGATTACCCCTCAAAACAGCCCTATTTCATAGTTGTTATTAACTTTCCATTTACAGATGAGGAAACAGTTCCGGAAAGATTAAATGATTTTCCCACTTTATTTTTTCTGTAAAATACCACAACCAAAGTTAGAACCAAGATCTATTGGAGCTAAAGCTCATGCTGAAATTGTTCACTAGCGTTGCTTAAAGTCTACTGATGTATTTTACGGAAGAATCACAAAGCATGACTATTTCAACCAGTGAGTCTGAAGTGATAATACCTAAGTTTATGTTTGGGCTCTGCTCCTTAACCAACTTGGCATAATCATACAAGAATTGTTAGTTATTTTTAGACTTTATTGTAAAATGGTGGTTGTTACCTGCTTTATGGTGGTTTTCTGGAGTAATAGAAAAGCTCAATGTGAACTCACGGGCTTGATATAAATCATGATGAATATTTTATTAATACCAAAGTTTAACATTTTATTTAGCGCTAAAATGATGGTAATAATATTTGGGCTTCGTGAAGCTCATACATTTGATTTTAATATGTTCTGTTGGTTCTTGTGTTTAAATAAACCTTGTTATTTCCATTTGTCTAAATACACATAATGTCAGTTTAGAAGCAGAAAATCAACTCTAATTGGTATGTAAGAAGTAATTTGGGATAATGGTAGACATTCGATTTTGAAGTCCCACAGATCTGGTTTTATTTTTTAAATCAGACACCCTAGATGTTTGTATTTAGGTAAATTACTTAACTTGAAATATTTCCATATTTACCAAATGAGAGATTAAAATATGTAAAGTTATTATGAGTATCTGAGATAATATACATAAATTCCCTGATACACAGTGAGTGCCTAGTTGAAAGGCAGAGTCTATTGTAGCTATTAAAGCTAATTTTCCATTAATTCCCTTGTGTAGATAAAAACTTCACAGTATCATGATGAAGAAGACAACATTGGCAAAAAAGAAACTTCATTTCATTTTTCTTCTGAAAGTTTAATAATAACAACAAACAAATTGGTCACCAGGGCTAAATATCAGAAGGTTGACACTCTCAGGTCATTTATTTGGCCTTTAATATTATATCAGGGCTGAGGAACATGAAATTATATACTGGCAAGGAAATTGGCAGTGGGCTCCTGTGATTAAGGTCCATATTACAAAACAACTTATATTTAGGTACACAGATAAGATTTTTTGTGATCATTATATATTAAACTCATATATATTTAGAAAGTTTTTATATTAGTTGATTTGTCATCCACAATAGGATTCACCCTCTAAAAATAATGTAAAAGGAAATCGTTAACAATAAAAGTATACCAAAATATATCTTTCTTTGATGATTGCTCTGTAGGGTCTTAGAGTCATAAAATGAATAGTCTTTGAGGTCCAGACTACTTAATTTTTGCTTTTCTCTGCTAGCTGTATGGCATTAGATAATTTGACTGTAAATTCTAGCTTCTTCATCTGGTAAGAAATAAAAAAGGGCAAACAGTTGACTCTTAAGGTTGTGAAAATTAATATAATCATGTATATAAAATACATAATATGATGCCCAATACTTTGTGTTAAGCACCCCAAAATGTAATGATTCTTGCCAGTGGCAAGTTGCCAGCTGTCACTGTGGAGGTCTTTGTCCTCCAGAAGGCACTGGGCTGAATCTGACCTCATTTGAATGTTCCTTTCAACATGTACATAGAATATACAACTATTGGTTTATTTTCCTGAAGTTTTTAAATTCTTTTCAAAATAGATGAGAATTTATTCTGGTTGTTTGAAATTTCTGGTTCTTTGCTTACAGAGCAGTGGCCATTTCTATTTCTGTCCCCCAATGTCTCAGTTTGTTTCCAGTACCAAATTTAAAATATGGAACTAATTGAAGCCAACTGAAAAAGGCAAAATCAACTTAGCTTTTGAGACAAACCAGTAATTTTTCACCACTGTTTTCTCTGCCTGACAAAATACAAACTTTCATAGGCAAATCTTACTTTCCTTTGAAAATCCATAGGTGTAAATTTGCAAGCCGCTTTCAAACTTTTGCCTCATTAAGCCTAATGTTTTTTGGAATCACACTGAACTATTTGCTTCAATAATTTCTTTTGGTAACTAGTCATAGGCACTAATTCAGCTTTACCCAGAGAAGTAGTTCTTTCTACCCATTCTTTATTTCTTGCTTTTTAATGTTATTATATCTTCTTCATGTGAAACACCAAACTTATATTCTCCATACCACTGATTGATCCTGTAACAAAACAAGTGTGTGGTTGAAGGGACTTATGCATATATAGATATTATTTTGTAATGTTGATGTCCTATCAGAATAGTAAGGAAACATGAAAATACCATAGTCTACAGTGTATTCATAAATTGGAAATCAGAGTTTCATTTGTAAGCTTATTTTGAACATGAAATAGAATTTTCATGACAATAATTTAAGAAATAGTGATTAGAATACAGGCAATTAAATTCAGCATCTACCTATGAAGCACACTATGTGTAATGCTCTGTGTCCTATTTACTACTGGAGACACAGTATCTGACTTCATGAACTTCATGTACCTATAAATAGTGATACTAATAACTAGCATTTTCTGAGAACTTATGCTAAATATTGTATGTTCAACATACATTATCTCATTTATCTCTCCCAATGAAGAGGATACAGTTGTTACACCCATTTCATAAATTAGGAGCCAAGACTTAGAGATATTTAGTGTCTTGCCTGAAACCAGAAAACCAGAAAGAATCCTTATTTGAAACCAGGCCTGCCAGAACTCAAAGTTCATGTTATTACTTAGTAGAGGTAAAGTCTATTTCAATGTCACATGTTCTCACCTTTAAGTACCACTATTAGCTAGATGGATGTTTGCAGGCTAAGTTAAGCCTTTAACTGCCATTTACAATATTGCATTCTTCAGTAGTGTCCCACAGATTGTTGATAATATATCTGCCTCACATTTCAAAAAGTTAGCAGGGGCTCCTTTCAACTTCAGGTCCAAAATTGAGCCCTGTTGGCTTCACTACTGGTAGTGGTGGCAAGAGTAGGCATGCCAGGTGAAGGGAGTAGAAAGGTGTTAAGGTCCCACCCAAGGTTAATGCCTTTGGCCTGAGGGAAGTTTGCCCTCCAGATATAAATGAATGAACAGAGTTTGGGCCCCCAGACATGGATTGGTTCACCCTCATATTCTATGTGTACATTATTACGTTGATATTTTAAGAAAGAAATTGTCAATGGCAAGGAATTGTAGGGAAGAAACAGCTAAATAATGAAAGAAGAAAAAAGAAATTTTAAAAGAATATAGTAGAAATCTCTTAAAAAACAGCAAACTTTTTTTTTTTTAATCCTCTAAAAGTAGATGGGTTTGTGTTATTTAGTAAGAAGACATTTTCACTGTAAGTGAAAATCTCAGGACTTTTCTAATCTTAGATTCAAAGTGTTTAAAGATATGATGGGATAGAGCTTAAGAGATTATATTATTCACACATATGTGATAGTGTAGTAAATGGGCTACTGAGGGACAGGAGGTCTTTAAACCTCTGTGCTGGAATACTCATGGCTTGCATAGGCTGGAAGAATTTATGATGCCTGCAAGCATTTTAATATGGTGGAACAAATCTGAATATTTTCCTGGTGGCGGGGGGTTCATGGGCTAATCTGCGGAAACTTTTATTTATCTCTGTATTATACAAACCCATGATTCTGTCATTAGAATTGTCTGAATAATTACCAAGCATAAAAGCTGCATCATGATTAAAAGATGAAATACAGAGGATGTTTATCAGAAAATTATCCAGATCTCTTTGAACTTTTGCTTTCACAAGAGTAGATGTTTTCTGAGATTACCTCCTGGGGAAGGCATCACTGCCTAATCATAATAAAAGTATTCCTTCCTATGTTTATAAAATAGACTGATGTGGTTTCCAGAAAGTCAGATAATTTAGAAGTCGAGAAAAAGACAAAACTAAATGGTACGTTTGTAAAATGTCTTAAATGATTCCAACTTCATTTTTCCTTTAGATCAATGTCTAAGTTTGGAGTCGTTGTAGACATTTTTCAATAAAATGATTTGTGTTAATCTAATACAATGTGTCTGAAGGAAAAGGTCAAAAAATAAGAACATTTTTAAATAAGGCATTTGGTGAAAGTAAACGCTGAAAACTCTGAGACTACATGTCAGATTTGTCTCTAGAAAATTGTCCAGGATAGCTTAAAATTCAGGAGATTATAATGCTGAATCTTTTACATTATTCTTGCACACGTATTTTTACAGATGAGGAATTTCAAACAAGGGAAATTATGACTCTGATAATAGAATTTGGCAAAACTGTTACTCTAAACTAATCTTTTCAAATCTGTTTATTGTTCTTTGTACAGAATCTTTTTTGACTCTATGATTATGCAATATAATTGTCCTTAAGATAAAAAAAAAAAAAAAAGAAAACCAACAACAACAACAAAAACCTTCTGGTTTTACTCTTCATTTACAAGAGGTATCAATAGTGAAAATTTAAATGATTTGTTTTTGAATTTATTAATAAAGTGATGTAGCTATGCAATTCTATGCTAGTTTTTTATTTATTTGAGGACACAGAGTTTTTTTATTTTTATTTATTATTATTATACTTTAAGTTCTAGGGTACATGTGCATAACGTGCAGGTTTGTTACATATGCATACTTGTGCCATGTTGGTGTGCTGCACCCATCAACTCGTCATTTACATCAGGTATAACTCCCAATGCAATCCCTCCCCCCTCCCCCCTCCCCATGATAGGCCCCGGTGTGTGATGTTCCCCTTCCCGAGTCCAAGTGATCTCATTGTTCAGTTCCCACCTATGAGTGAGAACATGCGGTGTTTGGTTTTCTGTTCTTGTGATAGTTTGCTAAGAATGATGGTTTCCAGCTGCATCCATGTCCCTACAAAGGACACAAACTCATCCTTTTTTATGGCTGCATAGTATTCCATGGTGTATATGTGCCACATTTTCTTCATCCAGTCTGTCACTGATGGACATTTGGGTTGATTCCAAGTCTTTGCTATTGTGAATAGTGCCGCAATAAACATACGTGTGCATGTGTCTTTAGAGCAGCATGATTTATAATCCTTTGGGTATATACCCAGTAATGGGATGGCTGGGTCATATGGTACATCTAGTTCTAGATCCTTGAGGAATCGCCATACTGTTTTCTATAATGGTTGAACTAGTTTACAGTCCCACCAACAGTGTAAAAGTGTTCCTATTTCTCCACATCCTCTCCAGCACCTGTTGTTTCCTGACTTTTTAATGATCGCCATTCTAACTGGTGTGAGATGGTATCTCATTGTGGTTTTGATTTGCATTTCTCTGATGGCCAGTGATGATGAGGATTTTTTCATGTGGGACACAGAGTTTTATTAGATGACAAAAATGGCTAGCCTAGTGTGGATGGGTCTGCCCATATACTCTATTTCTATTTTATTCATTGTGCAGCACTGATGAAAAAGAGAAGGTCTAATTTTCCTGGTTCCAGTGACCCTCTGATGAACACCAGGTGCTGGAGGTTTCTTCTAAAATATAGCAAATTTAAAATCGGAACTAGTAACCAAATAAAGTAATTCATAATAATGCTTACTTAATAGGGAAATAAAAAGAGGGACTAGGGTAAATGCAGATGAAAGACCTTAGCTGTGCTCTGTGTTTCTGTGGGTTAACCTCATATTGGTTAAGAGAGTGCTTTAGAACGAGCCAGTCTGCTGAGCAATACTCCTGACCAGTTCTCAATGGAAGCCGTGAGGGAGTATTCTGTTGCTCTCCAGAGTTCTGTCTGTAAGACCCTCTCCTGTCCTGTACTCTGCCCTGACATTGCTAGCTGCCTTGGCCTCCTTGACATCTCACTCAGCTCCTGACTTTCTCTCTAAACCTAGGCTAGTGTGAGGTATAGAAAGATGATCAGAGACTGGGAAGAGCTCGGGTATTGGTTAAGGGAAACCTGATGCAGTAATGTAGTCAGGCGTATATTTGTAGTATTTTATAGAGTAAAAACTCAATGCTGTTATATTTTATTGTTACAACATAAGCAAATCAAACTGCCCAACTCTCTACCTTTCTCCTGTTGCTTACTAGATTTGTTAACTTTAGAAAGTAATGGATAGATTGAGGTTCACATCTTTTTGTCTCCTATAAACACCTGCCACAGTAATATAGTTTTTATTGATTACACACACACATATTTTTCCTACTTTTCACGCTAGTTGATTAGTGTGCAGACCACAAAGGTTAGAGTTCTAGTGAAACATGCGCTATCTCTTTCCTTGGATTTATGTAAACAAATACAAACATAAAAAGAAATTTGACACAGCTTCTGCTTCTCCCCTGCAGTGGCTTTGTGTGTTTTCATTCCAATTCTCAACATCCATTTTTCTTACGGCAACACTTTTCCTCTCCTTAATTTAGTTTTTGTGTAGAAATTTGCCCAAGAAATAACCTAGTCAACCTCAACTTCTGTTTCAGCATACTTTGACATTTGTTAGCTGGAAAATTATTTTTGTGGCTTTTTCAGCAGTAAGGGAAGTGTCTGTATTTAGAAAAAATATGTTCAATTATATAACTTATTTTGAAATTAACCATTGAAAAAGTCACACGGAGGCAAAAATTTAAATGGTTTTGATTCATATATTTCTTATTCAAAAAATAACTGGGACCTTCATAGTAAGAGGGGGGCATGATGCTTGAGAACAGTACCTCTGCGTCTCTAAATCTACAAAATAAACCCAAATAAATAAAAAAATGAGAATAGATAAAACAAGAGGGAATGCAGTAAGTTCTATCTTTTAAAAAGTCATAGGTAAAGGAAGACAAAAAAGGAAGCTTTAAAATAACATAGTGATTTCATCAGCTTTCAATTTCCTCTATGCCAAATATATTGATATGTTAAGAAATAAGTTTAAGAGACAATATCATAAAAAAGTCTCCTCCATTGCCACCCCCCTCGAAATAATAGAATGAGCGCAGAGGCCGAGTTCTTAACATGAATCTCAGGAAGTCTTTGGCCCATAAAGTGCTAGGTGACCTGACCTCTAGACAGGTCTCTCTTTCTCTCCTATCTCATCCCTTAATTCACCCAGGTCTGTTTTCTTTGTCCTTAATTTTCCAAACATATGCAAACCCTAGAGTCTCTTCTGAAGCTTGGTCATGTGACTGAAACATTCTTATCCAGTCTTCACATAATTAGCTTGTTTTATTTTTGTTTAGATCACTCTAAAAGTGATTGCTATGGCAAACATTCATGATAGGAATCAATAGCAGCATTCATTTAAACTACAAAATCAGATAGGGCTTGCCCTCTTTAGAGTTGGTGATGGGTTAGGCACTAACTAGAAGTACTTCCAGCTTGGAGATGTGCAGGTATGTTTCTGTTTCTTAATGGGAGTATGAGTAAGGTTTGCTTCCTGGATGTAGACATTGGTTTTTGAAGGTGCTTAGTTTGTGAAATGTATTAAGCAATAAAATGATATTATGTATGCTTTTCTGTGTATTATACTTCAACAAAAGGTAGCAAAATACACATACAGTTACAAATATTATCTCATGTTACTAGACACTGTATAACCACAAGCAAGTGGTACTTAAACATGTTTATTTGGATTTTGTTTTGCTTTGCTTTTTTGATCCCATTACTTTATGTTTAGCCTCAGATAACATCTCCATCCACTTTTGGAATTTTAAATGCCCAGAACTGAAGGCCATCTTCTAGTTCTTTGGACTTAGACCAGGCCAAGCCTTGGACATGAAATGTTTCATTCTTTCACCAAATAATTCTTACTCACGCCAACCCCACTAAGAGCAACAGCTACAAGTTTTTATCTTCATTTTTTCATCTGCAAATTTCACTCACATAGTCTTTCATTGGCAAGTAGTCCTTTTATTTGCCTTGTGAGTTTATTTTGCTAAGTGTTGTTTGTATTAAGTATTCTTAACATGATATTATAACTTTCACTTATAATATGGAATATATTCATTAGAGTACATAAGGTGAGAAAGTCTGTAATTAGGACTGTTCAGAGCCCGTAGCCTGGAACTATATTGTACTGCAAGATGGAAAGCAGTCAGGATGTCAGCAGGAAGAATACAGGTGTTCTTCTTAGAAAACTAGGTTGTTCAGAGAAACAGTCTGATGGTTACATTGTGACTGAAGTGTATGACTTACCAATCATACAACTTCATTGAAGTCCACTACTAATTTGACGTATAGTTGTATAGGTTTTTGGCTTTTAAAAAATCCCATAGTAGCTCCTTTCCTGAAAACCCCATCTCACAGGGACTAAACCCTTTTTGTTGGGTGAGGGTTTCTCTGCCTTAACTAGCAACCAACTCAGGTGAATTTTCATGATGTCTCCAAGTCTTTATTTTTCCCTTGTCAACTCAAAATATAATTTATAGTTAGTGTTCTTTCACGCATTCATATACAGGACTTTTATGTATATTACTTACAAATATGCCCTTTCATGTGTTTATTGAATAGATAATCCGTGTCTTGAATATATCATACAATAAAGGAATTCTTAGTCAATTATTATATAGGTCTTTAAGGATGTTTTCTTAGTGTCTGAGGAAAAATTGGCTGGGATTTTGAAATTGCTTGGGAATGAATTATTTTTTACACTTCAAATAATAGAACAAAGGCTTCTGTTATTCAAAAACTTGGTATTCAACTCATTTTCAGGATTGGGCTAGAGTCAGATAACAAGGAATGCCTGTATTAGCAAATTGAATTAAACGATACACAAGTATAACGCAGCATTATACAATAGCCAGTTGAGGTTCATGCCATGAATTAAAAAATGACTCAGTCTTAATAAATATAATACTATAGAGAATAAGCCCATTGAAAAAACTGCTAATTTCATCACCAGTCCAGTTACTGAATTCTTATTTTTTCAATTTTTATATATCTTCTGAAGTTTATCAAATTACATTAGCTACTTCTACAAAAGGACAAAACAACAGTTGTAACATTGGGAATCGATGTCTTGTCCCTGACTTCAGAAATACAGGTCTTTTTTTATATGATAAAGCTTCATTTCATATATATGAGGAATACAAGGATTATTCCACAAAGATGATTAAGCTAACAAGACATAATATGAGTGTATATATGTGTCTGTGTGTTTATATGTGTATGTACATATAACAAAATAAATCCCAGATGCCAAAAAGCCTTAATTGTAAGTATTTATTTGTAAAGATATTATGCAAAAGTAGGATAAATTTGTTTATTGGAGTAGAATAGGCCATTCTGAATGAGATAGGAACCAAGAATCTACAAAGAAAAGTTTTAGGTAGTTTTACTGCTTAATAATGCACTACTTTTATATGATAAAAAATAACCTAGACAAAGTTAAGTGACAGATGATACATTGTGAAAAATAAGTACATGGCTAATTTCAGGCAAAAGGCAAATTTGATTTGCAAAGATCTCCTGGAAGTTAGCAAAAAAATGTATATCAAAAAAATTGAGAAAGTTATATACATAACTATTTCACAGACTAAAAATATAAATGTTAAAGAGTGTATTAAAATTCAATCTCACTTGAATAAATATGAATAAAAGTAATAAATAGATAATATTGTAACCTATCAGATTGGCAACTGTTTAAAGGTTTTGATGCAATTCAATGTTGGCAAATATGTGAGGAAACAAGATATCTTTAATACTTCACAAAAGATGTCAAGATAGCTGTACAGGATATTACCATTACTATTACCATAACTATTCATAATAGTAATAAAGCCATGTTAAATATCCATTAGTCAGGAGATAGTTAAAATGTATAACTATATACTGTAGCTATTAACCCAGAATGAGGTAAATCTATGTGTTTGGGTATGATAAATATGGAATCACATTGGTGAAGATAAAGAAATGTATATATGTGAGTATAAGTGCTTTACTAGGAAGATAAATTTTTAAAAATGTAGTTAATTTTGAGGAAATGTATGGATGTGATTAAATGTAGGAAGGAGAGAGAAGGACATTTCTATTTCACATCAGAGACTTTCATATATATATATATATATATATATATATTTTACCATTTACATGCAATATACATTTTCATGTCAGCAGGGTTCCATGAGTAATAAAAATAAGTTTTTTTTTTTTAAATTCTTCTCTATAATTTTTAATAAGCAGAACGAAATAATTAAGATTAAAGTGAAAGTCTGCTATCTCAAATATTTTTCATGATTAGATTATTTTTAATTTGTTTTATTTTTTGAGACAAGGTCTCACTCTGTCACCTAGGCTGAAGTGCAGTGGGCTCAAGCAATCCTCCCACCTCAGCCTCCCAAATACCTGGGACTACACGCACACCTGGCAAATTTTTATTTTTGTAGAGATGGGATCTTGCTATGTTTCCCATGCTGGTTTCAAATTTCTGGCCTCAAGTGATCCTCCTGCAATAGCCTCCCAAAGTTCTGGTATTACAGGTGTAGGCCACGGCATGCTCAGCCTGTGAAAATATATTTTTACAAGCATTTTCCTCCAAACTGTACTCCTGGGTGTTTTTTTTTTTTCCTAGATATTTTAATGCCAGAGTTGGAGTTAAGCCATGTATTGAATAATCATAGCTTGAAGTGATATTAAACTTGAAGTAGAATTTTCTCCCATCACTCTTTCAAATAACATATATTTATATGTATCGAATCATCCTTCCTAGTTCCTAAATCATTGCACAGTTTTCTAGTCCCTTTCAGTTAATTAAAATCACAATCAAGTCCACTTTAAACCTCTGATCTCATTTCTTCTTCAGCCTTGACCTTGGCTGGAGGGACCTCGGTAGGAATAGCTCTTTTAATCCTTTTCATCCCACTTCAACGTTGGGGCAGGAAAGAAGCATTCAAGGAAAGAGAAAATCTTTTCACTGCATTGGGCATGACAGAAGCACAGCATTTCTTTGGGGTGGCTGTTTCCAGAAGTCCCCTTTAACACATGTGTCACTTCTTTGGAAGGCCCTTTGGAAGCGTGCTCACTGCCCAGTTGCCTAGTGTATGAGACCTAATTCTAACCCCATCACCCTTTTTTAACCCATTCCCTTTCCCTATGGGATGGAAAGCCTCAGTTAGGCAAATCACTGGATTCTACTGACTAATTCTCACTCTGATTCCTCTTTTACTGTTGCACCTTTATGTTGATGTAGACAGGGGACTTGGAATGTGAGTAGAGCCACTCAGCCAGCCTCTGATATGATGTAGAGGCTCGTATTGGGTCTAATTCCAAGACAACAGGAAGATTACTACTCAATTTTATCTTCCACTAAATTCTTCCTAAATATACTAAATATACCCCAACAGCTGGTTATCTTTGGAAACTTAAGTAAATCTTTGGTGCTAGAATTCTTTTAACATATCCTAAATTTCTTGTTAGAGTTAAGCTTTCTTGAGAACATTACTAATTTAATAGTGCTAATAATATGTGCCTAGAAAAGGAGAAATGATAAGACGTAATGCTGAAGACATAAACCAAAATAAGATTCTATATAGCATTGTATTCCATAAAAATGAGCTTGGATTTTTCCCTCTCAGTAATGAGAAGCCTCTGAAAATAACCCTGGGTCAGAATAACTAGATTTTTCATTTGAATTTACCCTGGCTGCTGTAGAATGTTTGAGGAAAAGTTGGCTGTTTTGAAGCAGCAGACTCACACCTAAATGAGTTTGTTTCTAAATTCAATAAGTAAAGCCAAAAACATTGAAGGTGGTCAGAAACTCCTTAAAAATTAACTGGGAAAATGCCAGTTTGAGATCAACAAACCATCTCTAAATAGTCACAACACAGGCAATTTTCTTTCCAATTGGAATATGTCTGCTGTGTGCTTGATTAAGTGGTTGGTGAGTTCACACTTAGTGTTACGTTGTACTTCTATGCAAAGTCCAGACTCACTTAGGGAAGCAAATAGCTCAGGCATGAAAGACATGCAGGAGGGGCCGGGCGCGGTGGCTCAAGTCTGTAATTCCAGCACTTTGGGAGGCCGAGACGGGTGGATCACGAGGTCAGGAGATCGAGACCATCCTGGCTAACCGGGTGAAACCCCGTCTCTACTAAAAAATACAAAAAACTAGCCGGGCGAGGTGGTGGGCGCCTGTAGTCCCAGCTACTCGGGAGGCTGAGGCAGGAGAATGGCATAAAACCCGGGAGGCAGAGCTTGCAGTGAGCCGAGATCTGGCCACTGCACTCAGCGTGGGCGACAGAGCGAGACTCCGTCTCAAAAAAAAAAAAAAAAAAAAAAAAAAAAAAAAGACATGCAGGAACCAAGACCTCTTGCTGATTTTGAAGTGAAATAGTGGATGGAATTGCCTATGCTATTCAAATATACTTTTCCTCTTTAGTTTTAGAGAATGAGTAAAGCTAGTTGTGTTAAAGTTAGTTATATAATATGGCTCCATCATTATCTCAAGAGAGCATTTAAGGGAAAATGTAGAAAATTATATCCAAAGCTGCAAAAATAAAATTAGATGAATATATTAGTTTTCTAGTTCTTCTGTAACAAATTACTACAAACTTGATCTCTTAAAACAACATATCTCCTGAGGAGAATGGAAAAAAGTCAATGTTTACATGGAATCTTAGAAAATTTAAAAAAAAAAAAGTTATTTGGTCAGACGGGGTGGCTCAAGCCTGTAATCCCCGCACTTTGGGAGGCCGAGATGGGCGGATCACCAGGTCAGGGGATCGAGACCATCCTAGCTAATAAGGTGAAACCCCGTCTCTACTAAAAAATACAAAAAACTAGCCAGGCGAGGTGGCGGGCGCCTGTAGTCCCAGCTATTCACACCGGAGGCTGAGGCAGGAGAATGGCGTGAACCCGGGAGGCGGAGCTTGCGGTGAGCTGAGACCTGGCCACTGCACTCCAGCCTGGGCGACAGAGTGAGACTCCGTCTGAAAAAAAAAAAAAAAAAAAAAAAAAGTGATTTGGGGAATGACGGGATTTAAAGGAGACACAAATTATACTCAAGATATCAGTTTGGAATATGGACAAATAGTCGTTATTTATTAGAACTTTAAAGGGTTTAATGTAAACTTGGAAAGAGATTTTTATTTTAATTACATTTAGTATTGCTGTCGATATACATATGAGTCTACAGTTGTGGGTAAATATCTAATTTGAAAAAGAAGATTTGGAGTCATTCACCTGTATGATATTTAAAGCGGGGAGCATAGATCAGGGTTCTTCGCTTTGGCACTATTGACATTTTGTACAGGATAATTCTTTATGTGGTGAGCTGTCCTGTGCATCGTTTAGTGGTCTTTTTCCTCCAGAAGTCTATAGCACCCTCCAGTTGTAAGGAAAATATCTTCAGACATTTTCAAACGCCTCCTGGAGGGTAAAATTGCCCCTGATTGAGAACCACTGGCATAGATGACAGAACCAAGGCAAAAAGTTTGATTGAAATTTGGGGGGTGAAGAGGAATCACTCGTGTTATGCCCATATTTATTGATAGTCAGAAAAGGGGTCATCCCAAAAGGGTACTGATAAGATTTGCTCAAATCTCATGTCAAATTGTAATTGCCTTGCCAAAATCTCATGTCAAATTGTAACTCCCAGTATTGGAGGAGGGGGTCTGCTGGGAGGTGATTGGATCATGGGGTCGATTTCCCCCTTGATGTTCTCATGATACTGAGTGAGTTCTCAGGAGATCTGGCTGTTTAAAAGCACCTCCCGCTTCTCTCTCTTCCTCCTCCTCCAGCTATGTAGGATGTGTCTACTTTCCCTTCCTCTTCCAACATGATTGTAAGTTTCCTGAGACCTCAACAGCCATGACTCCTGTATAGCCTGTGGAACCATGAGTCAATTAAACCTCTTTTCTCCTTATAAATTACCCAGTTTCAGATATTCTGTTATAACGATGTGAGAATAGACTAATACATGTACTGAGGGGAGGGTCTTTTCTAAACAAAGGAGGAAAACCAGAATAGGACATCAAAAATATTAGAGGAGATTGAAGAGGCAGAAGATCATAGTAGACGGGAGGCAGGATTAGATTGCAGCTCTGACTCGGATGGACAGAAAAACACGTGGAGCCTCGCATCATGAATTTTTGCTCCAGAATGACTGCAGGAATGTATCATCATACCTGAGAGGACCCACAGACCCCCTGAGGGAAGCGGATTGCTCCTGCAGGACGTGGGAGACACCCCAAATACTGTGAGTGCCCAAACTGTGGAAGTGGGAAAGGGAGATCATCCTCCCATGAACACACACTCACACTGGGGAAACTGAGAAGATTCTGACCTTACCTGGAGCTGAGTCAACTTAGAAAGCCGAGTGAAATACAGGGGTAGAGGAAGCAGCAGGAAAAGCCTTGGGAGCTCACTGGGTCCCCTAGCACCTCATTTTTGCCTGGCCTGACAGGGGCCCTCCGGGAAGTCAGCTAGAGGTGCTGAGAAAAGGCCACACAGAGAAGGAAACCTCCAACTAAACTTTGTAACAATTTGAACTGATCCAGAAGCCTCTTGGCCAGAACTCAGGGGAGGATGTGAATTCGGGTGCAGACACCAGAGTTGGGGAAAGAAGGAAAGCCATACTTGATTTTGCTGCTGGGAGGTGGGTAGCCTGGGGAAAGTTCTCAGTCCTGCTCACCCACTGCCTGGAAACAGACTCAGGGCTGTTGTGGGGAGCATGGTGGAAGTGAGACCAGCCCTTCGAATTGCAAGGGAACTGAGCGAGGCCAGCTTCCCCCAGTTCCCTGACAACCTGCATGACACAACGGAGGCAGTCAACCCTCCTAGGAATATAACTCGCTTGACCAGGGAACCTCACCCCCATCCCCCACAGTAGCCACAGCAAGACCTGTCCAAGGAGATTCTGAGCTCAGACATGCCTAGCCCTACCTCTACCCAATGGTCCTTCCCTACCCACCCTGTTAATTGAAGACAAAGGGCATATACTCTTGCAAGTTGTAGGACCCTGCCCACCACCTGTTCCTCCTCATACGACCACAGAGGATGCTCTCTGGAAAGCACCACTTTCTATCAGGAGGCTATCCAGCACAAAAATCGTTCATTAAACTGCCAAAGGTAAGATCCCTAACAGAGTCCATTTCACTTCCCTGCCACCTCCACCAGAACAAGTGCTGGTATCCACAGCGGAGAGACCCACAGACGGTTCATATCACAAGACTCTGGGCAGAAAACCCCCAGTACCAGCCTGGAGCCTGATAGACTTGCTGGGTGGCTAGATCCGGAAGAGAGATAACAGTCACTTCAGCTCGGCTCTCAGAAAGCCACATGCAAAGGAAAAGGGTGAGAGTACTATATCAAGGGAACACCCTATGGGGCAAAAGAATCTGAACAACAGCCTTCATCCCTAGACCTTCCCTTTGACAGAGCCTACCCAAATGAGAAGGAACTGGAAAATCTACTCTGGTAATATAACTAAACAAGGTTCTTTAACACGCGCCCACCCTACCAAAAAATAAAAATAAAAAAAATCACTATCTCACCAGCAATGGAGCCAAACCAAAAATCCCTGATTTACCTGAAAAAATATTCAGGAGGTCAGTTATTAAGCTAATTAGCGAGGCACCAGAGAAAGGTGAAGCCTGAAGTAAGGAAATCACAAAAATGATAGAAGTGAAGGGAGAAATATTCAAGGAAATAGCATTAAAAAAATCAAAACTTCAGGAAACAATGGACACACTTACAAAAATGCAAAATGCTCTAGAAAGTCTCAGCAATAGAAGTGAACAAGTAGAAGACAGAAATTCAATGCTCAAACACAAGGCCTTTGAATTAGCCCAATCCAACAAAGACAAAGAAAAAAAGAACAAGAAATATGAACCAAGCCTCAAAGAAGTATTATCTTAAATGACAAACCTAAAAATAATCGGTGCTCCTGAGGAAGAAGAAACATCTAAAAGTTTGGAAAACATATTTGGAGGAATAATCTAAGAAAACTTCCCTGGCCTTGCTAGAGACCTAGGCATTGAAATACAAGAAGCATAAAGAACATCTGGGAAATTCATTGTAAAATCATCACCTAGGCAGATTGTCATCAGGTTATCTAAAGTTAAAGGAAAGAATCTTAAGAACTATGAGACAAAAGCACCAGGAAAACTCTAAAGGAAAACCTATCAGATTAACAGCAGATTTCTCAGCAGAAACCCTACAAGCTAGAAGGGATTGGGGCCCTATCTTCAGCCTCCTCAAACAAACCAAATATCAGCCAAGAATTCTGTATTCAGCAAAACTAAACCTCATATATGAAGGAAAGATACAGTCTTTTTCAGACAAATACTGAGAGAATTTGCCGTTACCAAGCCACCACAACAAGAACTGGAAAAGGAACTCTAAATCTTGAAACAAATCCTGGGAACACATCAAAACAGAACCGCTTTAAAGCATAAATCTCATAGGACCTATAAAATGAAAATACAATTTAAAAAACAAAAACAAAAACAAAGGTATACAGGCAACAAATAGCATGAATGGAATGGTACCTCACATCTCAATACTAACATTACATGTGAATGGCCTAAATGCTACATTTAAAAGATGCCGAACTGCAGAATGGAAAAGAACTCACCAACCAACTCTCTGCTGTCTTCAAGAGACGCATCTAATATATAAGGACTCACACAAACTTAAGGTAAAGTGGTAGAAAAAGACATTTCATGCAAATGAACACCAAAAGTGAGCAGAAGTAGCTATTCTTATATCAGACAAAACAAATTTTAAAGCAACAGCAGTTAAATAAGACAAAGAGGGACATTATATAATGATAAAAGGCCTTGTCCAACTAGGAAAATATCACAATCCTAAACATATATGCACCTAACACTGGAGCTCCCAAATTTATAAAACAATTACTAATAGACCTAAGAAATGAGATAGCAACACAATAGTGGGGGACTTCAGTACTCCACTGACAGCACTAGACAGGTCATCAAGACAGAAAGTCAAAAAAGAAACGATGGATTTGAACTATGCTGTGGAACAAATGGACTTAACAGTTATATACAAAACATTACATCCAACAGCGGCAGAATATACATTCTATTTAACAGCACATGGAACTTTCTCCAACAAAAAACACCAAAATTACAAAAATTACCAAAAAAAACCCAAAATTACCAAAATTACCAAAAAATTACCAAAAAACAGCACATGGAATTTTCTCCAAGATAGACCATATATTAAGCCACAAAACGAGCCTCAGTGAATTTAAGAAAATTGAAATTATATGTAGCACTCTCTCAGACCACAGTGGAATAAAACTGGGAATCAACTCCAAAAGCAACCTTCAAAACCCTGCAAATACATGGAAATTAAATAACCTGCTCCTGAATAATCATTGGGTCAATAATGAAATCAAGATGAAAATCAAATTATTCAAACTGAACAATAGTGACACAACCTATCAAAACCTGTGGGAGAAAGCAAAGGTGATGATAAGAGGGAAGTTCATAGCCCTAAACACCTGCATCAAACAGTCTGAAAGACTGTGGACAGACAATCTAAGGCTACACCTCAAGAAACTGGAGAAACAAGAACAAACCAAACCCAAACATAGCAGAAGAAAGGAAATAACCAAGATCAGAGTAGAACTAAATGAAACAAATAAAAAATATGAAAGATTAATAAAAAGCTGGTTCTTTGAGAAGATAAATAAAATTGATAGACCATCAGGAAGATTAACCAAGAAAAGAGAGAAAATCCAAATAAGCTCAATAAGAAATGGGAGATGTTGTAACTGATATCACAGAAATGCAAAAGATCATTCAAGGCTACTATGAATACCTTTACATGCATAAACCAGAAAACCTAGAAGAGATGGATAAACTCCCGGAAAGATACAACCCTTCTAGTTTAAATCAGGAAGAAGTAGATACCCTGAACAGACAAATAACAAACAGTAAGATTGAAGAGGTAATTTAAAAAATTACCAACAAAAACAAGTCCAGGACCAGACAATTCTATCAGATATTCAAAGAAGACTTGGTACCAGGAAAAAGAGGGATCCCTCCCTAATTAATTATATGAAGCCAGGATCACCCTAATACCAAAACCAGGAAAGGAGATAACCAAAAATGAAAACTGCAGACCAATATCCCTGATGAATATAGTTGATAAAATCCTTAACAAAATACTAGCAAACCAAATCCAACAACATGTCAAAAAGATAATCCACAATGATCAAGTGGGTTTTATACCCGGGATGCAGGGATGGTGTAATATATACAAGTCAAGAAATGTGATACACCATATAAGTAGTATTAAAAACAAGTATCACATGATTATCTCAATAGGTGCAGAAAAAGCATTCTACAAAATCCAGCATCCCTTTATGGTTAAAACTCTCAGCACAATCAGCATACAAGAGATGTACCTCAATATAATAAAAGTCATCTATGACAGACCCATAGTCAACAGAATACTGAATGGGGAAAAGTTGGAATCTTTCACTCTGAGGACTGGAACAAGACAAGGATGTCTTCTCCTTCAACATAGAAGTCCTAGCCAGAGTAATCAGAAAAGAGAAAGAAATAAAGGGCATCCAAATAGTAAAGAGGAAGTCAAACTGTCACTATTTGTTGATATAATTGTTTGCATAGAAAACCCTAAAGACTCCTCCAGAAAGTTCCTAGAACTGATAAAAGAATTCAGCAAAGTGTCTGGGTACAAGATTAATATACATAAATCAGTAGCTCTTCTACACACCAACAGAGACAAAGCTGAGAATCAAATCAAGAACTCAACCCCTTTTACAATAGCTGCAAGAAAATAAAATATTTAGGAATATACCTAAGGAAGTGAAAGACCTCTACAATGAAAACTACAAAATACTGCTGAAAGAAATCATAGACAACACAAACAAATGGAAACACATCTGTGTTCATAGATAGAATTAATATTGTGAAAATGACCATACTGCCAAAAGCAATCTACAAATTCAATGCAATTCCCATTAAAATACACCATCATTCTTCACAGAATTAGAAAAAAAGCAATTCTAACATTCATATGGAACCAAAAAATGAGCCCGCATAGCCAAAGCAAGACTAAGTAAAATCACATTACCTGATTTCAAACTATATTATAAGGTCATAGTCACCAAAACAGCATGGTACTGGTATAAAAATAGGCACATAGACCAATGGAACAGAATAGAGAACCAGGAAATAAACCCAAATACTTACACCCAACTGATCTTCAACAAAGCAAATGAAAACACAAGATGGTAAAAGGACACCCTTTTCAACAAATAGTTCTGGGATAATTGGCTAACTACATGTAGGAGAATGAAATTGCATCGTCTCGCCTTACAAAAATCAACTCAAGTTGGATTAAGGACTTAAATCTAAAATCTGAAACTATAAAAATTCTAGAAGATAGCTTTGGAAAAGAGCCTTCTAGACATTGGCTTAGACAAAAATTTCATGACCAAGAACCCAAAAGCAAATGCAATAAAAACAAAGATAAATAGCTGGGACTTAATTAAACTAAAGAGCTTTTGCACAGCAAAAGGAACAGTCAGCAGAGTAAACAGACAACTACAGAGTGGGGAAAAAAATCTTCACAATCTATACATCTGACAAAGGATTATTATCTAGAATCTACAATGAACTCAAACTAGCAAGGAACAAACAAAATTCCATCAAAAAGTGGGCTAAGGACATTAATAGACATTTCTCAGAAGAATATATACCAGTGGCCAACAAACATATGAAAAAAATGCTCAGTATCGCTAATGATCAGGGAAATGCAAATCAAAACCACAATGTGTACCACTTTACTCCTGAAAGAATGGCCATAATCAAAAAATCACAAATTAGTAGATGTTGGCATGGACACAGTGAACAGGGAACACTTCTACACTGCTGGTGGGAATGCAAACTACTACAAGCACTATGGAAAACAGTGTGGAAATTCTTAACTAAAAGTAAAACTACCATTTGATTCAGCAATCCCACTACTGGGTATCTACCCAGAGGAAAATAAGTCATTATACAAAAAAGATACTTGCACAGGCACGTTTATAGCAGCACAATTCACAATTGCAATAATGTGGAATCAACCCAAATGCCCATCAATCAATAAATGGATACACTGTGGTATATATACTGATGGAATGCTACTCAGTCACACAAAAAAAGCAATGAATTAATGGAATTTGCCACAACCTGGATGAGATTGGAGACTATCCTAAGTGAAATAACTCAGGAATTGAAGAGCAAACATCATATGCTCTCACTCGTAAGTGGGAGCTAAATTATGAGGGTGCAAAGGCATTAGAATAACACAATGGACTTTGGGGACTCAGGCAGAAGAGGTAGGAAGGAGGTGGAGGATAAAAGACTACAAATAGGGCCGGGAGCGGTGGCTCACGCCTGTAATCCCAGAACTTTGGGAGGCCAAGGTGGACAGATCATTTGAGGTCAGGAGTTTAAAACCAGCCTGGCCAACATGGTGAAACCCCATCTCTACTAAAAATACAAAAATTAGCCAAGCGTGGTGGTGGGTGCCTGTAATCCCAGCTACTCTGGAGGCTGAGGTGGGAGAATTGCTTGAACCCAGGAGGTGGAGGTTGCAGTGAGCAAAGATGTGCCATTGCACTCAAGCCTGGGTGACGAAGTGAGACCCCATCTCAGGAAAAAACAAAACAACAAAACAAAACAAAACAAAAAACACACACACACAACTACGAATAGGGTGCAGTGTATACTTGGGTTTCATTGGTGATATAACAAATAACTACACTCTTGGTGGTTTAGCAAAACCCAAATTTGTTTTCATATAATTGTGAACAGCAGACATCTAATAAAGGTCTTCATGAGCTAAATTTAGGAGTCAGTAGGGCTGTGATCATTTCTGGAGACTCCAGGGGAGAATCCGGCTCCTTGCTGTTTTAAGCTTCTAGGTGTTGCACACATTCCTTGGCTTGTGGCAGCTCTTGCGTCTTCAAAACCAGCAACATTACATCTGTCTGATCCTCCTTTCGTTGTCAAACCTCCCTCTCTGTTTTGAGCCATAGTTGGAAAATATTTTGCAATTTGAAGGTTTCATATAATTAGATAGAACTCACCTGAATAATCTAGGTAATCTCCTCATCTGACTCACCTTAACTTAATTACATCTCAGAGTTTCTTCTGCCATGTAAAATAACACATTTGCAGGCTCAGGATTATGACACTGACATTTGGGAGAGTTTTATTTTGCCTACCACAATGAATACATTAAACACATTTAGATTTAGCAGTAAGAAAATCTCATTTCAGGAATGGAAAATGAAATATTGTATGTTCATACAAGTGGGAAGTAAGCTCTGGGTTCACAAAGGAATATGCAAGACACTGGGGACTCAAAGGAAGAGGGTGGAAGGAGGGTGAGGGATACAGAACTACGTATTGTGTACAATGTACACTACTGAGGTGACTGGTGAACTAAAATCTCAGACTTGACCACTATACAACTCACCCATGTAACCGAAAACCACATGTACCCCAAAAGCTACTGAAATAATAAAAGATGATCACATTTTACCATGTTGAGAGCATCTCAGAGGAATGGGGAAGGCGAGAAGTTAGATTTCAGTGGGTTAAAGAGTACATAGCAGCTGAGGCAGAAGAACCAGTAAGTAGATAAGCTTAGAGAAAAATATAAACAATAATATAATTAAATCTAGGGCGCATGCCACATAGCTTTAATTTTTAACACCTTGCTGTACATGCTACAGATCATTTCCCATTTCTTTTCTCTTCCTTTCTTTGCTTGCCTCCTTCTCTTGTGTATCTGTTCCCAACTCCATTCCATTTCCTGTTTGTGGAGAAGAAACCACTCCCGATCTTTTATTTCATGGATGTTTTAAGATTTTTACCATGTTTTAAGAATACCAATATGTTTATGGGTACAAACATTTTTTTTGCATGTTTTTGAAAGTTTTTAAAGTGTCCTTCTGTACTCTGTTTTTGAAATTTACATCTCTTGATAAATATACTAGTAATTCATTTGTAATAACTGAATAGTATGCTATTGACTGAATATAGCCTAATTTATTTATCCAATGCTCTGCTGATAAATAAGTTGCTTCTGATTTTTATACTTTTTTCTTTTTTAATCAATCTTGCTGATATTTTTATATTTTAAAGTGTTTCTTAAAAAAATCAGTTTCTATTCTAGTAATCTCTAATATAGCTTTACTTTGTTCCATTTAGTTGTCTTTATTTTTCCACTCTTCCACTTTTTTTTTTTTCAGTGACAAGTGAACATTTATTTTTGTGTCTTCCTATGTGTATATCAAGTCTTTCCAAAACAAGGCCCCAGGCATCTCCAGATTCAGTTATGTCCCTGGGCTTGGTTGACTGCTGCAGGAGTCTTAGGGAGCCTTGTACAAATGCTAGAGTTACTCATTTTACCAACATTAAACCCTGGGATAGATGATGCAGCAAAGCAGGACTCCTTCCTCCATGGAATGTGGTGATTTCAGACGAGGTGGCAGCCAGTGTAGAAAACGCTGGAATGTTTCCTTGGAACTGGATGGTGATGAGAGGTGCTTGCCGTGAACATAAGCTCTTGTCTTTCTTTCTTTCCATTTATTTATTTATTTATTTATTTATTTATTTATTTATTTATTTTGAGACAGAGTTTCATTCTTGTTGCCCAGGATGGAATGCAATGGGGCGATCTCGGCTTAACTGCAACCTCTGCCTCCTGGGTTCAAGCAATTCTCCTGCCTCAGCCTCCTGAGTAGCTGGGATTACAGGCATGCGCCACCATGCCACCATGCCTGGCTAATTTTTGTATTTTTAGTAGAGACAGGGTTTCTTCAAGGTCAGGCTGGTCTTGAACTCCCGACCTCAGGTGCTGCACCTGCCTCAGCCTCCCAAAGTTCTCAGATTACAGGCGTGAGCCACTGCGCTTGGCCAGCTACTGTCTTTTCTTTGACCCTTCCTTTCCAGTTTTTGAAGATAAAGCAGGAAATAATCTTCTCTGAAGATACTTGATAAAAATTCCCCCAAAAGCAAAAACACATGCTTCCATTTAATTCATAAAAATTTGCTGCAGTTTGGTACCTGGTTTCAGCTGGTGGATGAGCTGATTGATGCGTTCACCCCGATAGCCAGGTATGCCCATCTCCCTGAGGAAGCCCACTCTAGTTTTGGTAGCATGAAGGGCCACTGAGAGGCGGAAAGGGTGCAAGAACCATGAGATGTCCTGGAAATGCTTTCCTGGGAAGGCAGTTTCAGGAATGAGGTCTTCCAAGCCAATGACACCAACATTCCCCAGATATTCCTCAATCACTGTGTTATCTGTCAGAGGGATGGTCTTATTATTGACCTTGGCTTGTCCACATTTCAAAATGAGTTACCAGACAGACTTCAGATTTGGAAATCCCCAGGTCACATAAGGTTCCACTATACTCAGCATTTTTAGGTTCTGTGGGGCAGCCGGGCGGGTGGTGGGGTGACTTTTACAAAGACACCACTAAAAATTTTCTTTAGGTGAAGTCTTGCAATGGTTCTCTGCACCAGTAAACTCATGCCATCAATCCATTTGATGCGTACAACAAAGGCCAAGGAATGTTTATCTGGCAATTCCAAGGATGAGGTTTCACATCTAGTCATCTGAGACTCACCTTGTCACGTTTCTGCTGCTAGGAATCATGTAGGAATGATTTCAGTCGCTTAAACCTGAGTCCTTTTCCTTTCTTCCGCTCCTTTTTCTGCCAAAAGTGTCTGCTTTGCCTGGGCGGCTTTGGGGACTTGATAAGCTTTTCTCTTTTTTCAAGAGATTTTCTGGAACTGAAGGGATTTTTCTTTGCTCTTCCTCCGCCATCTTTCTAGTGTTGCAGCTACTGATCCACTCTTCCAGTTTTTTATTTTCTGTGTCCTTTTTGAATTATGTGAAACCTATTCTTTGCTCAATATGCAAATAATAATCAGTATTTTATTGTAATATACACTTTTCAGACCATAAAAATTCTTCAAATTAATGTTTTATTTGCCTCTCAGCTTTTTACATGTAATATTTCTTTTTGCTTTTAAATATTTTCTAATTTTCACTAAAATTTCTATGTGTGTACGACCATAGCTGTTTAGAAGTATGCTTCTAAATTTTCAAATGAATGTGTTTCCTTTTACCATTATGTTACTGATATCTGACTCAATACAGAAAATATGGTTTAATACGGAATTTATTTTAGTTATAAGGGAACCTTCTTAAAGCATTTGCTTTGAAGAGGCAGAAAGAGTGATAGGCTTGGTTTATTAAAGATAACATATTTATAATGAATGATGGGCTCTTTTTCCATCAATGAAAAATTTGAGAATAAGACACTAATGAAGGAAGCAGGAAGGTATGAGAGGGAAATTGAGTGGTCTGATTTCCCTGAGCTGTGGAGAGGTGATGGATCCCCCAGATTTTGTTGAGTGGTCTTAGAAGGGATAGGGGAACCTCCTTCACTGTAACATGAGAATGAATAAAAATGTGTGTTACTGTAGGAAACTTTGTTGGGGGTTGAGAATTTACAGAATTGATGACCATTTTCTGAAAAAAATATAAAGCATGACTATCTGGTAAAGTAGATGGCAGGGATTAGTAGGAAGTTTGAGAAAACTAAAAAAAAAAATGAAATTTTTTCTTAGACAATAGCAAAATAGGAAACTATTAGATGTCTGTTAGACAGTTTGCTCTAGTAGCTAAAATGGGTCTCCATTAGTGATCTCTACGTGAGCTCAGAATAAACTATAAGCAACTTTCCACAGACGCTCATATAAAAGTGTTGTTGAAAACTGGGAGTAACTTTCCTCAAATCCCTATCCAAATTATATAGCCCATTGTTTCCAGTTCCAGGTCCTTGGGGAGCACATCCTTAATGCTCCACTCCATGCCACCTGGCACCAGAACAATTTATATCTTTTCTTTAAAAAGAGAATTTCATTCTGGAAATGCTAAGCAGGTCTTAGCAGACTCTAGTTATATTAATTCAGAAATATTTAAGGCATTCCACTTCCAAGATTTAATTTAGGAATAAAACTTTGTGTTTAGCATGCACATTGTACAGGTCTCGGTTTTGTAACTAAATACTCTTTCTACTTTAAAATCATTGTTGGCTTCAGTGCTGTCCCCAAATATCATATTCATTTTGTGTTCACACTGCTGTTTAGATCCCAAACACTCCTTAAATTTGTGAATTTTTAATTCCTTTTTCCTGCTTTTGTCTGTGTGTGTATGTATATATATATATATATATATATATATATATATATACACACACGCATGCTGCCAATTGAAACAGTATCCACTCACAAAAACATGTGACAAATAATCTCCAAGTTGAAGTCTGAGATCCTTGTCTACCATAGACATTTATGAGTAATCAAGCTGTACAATATTTTGTTATAGAAGGTCTCAAATGGTTTGCCTATTTTATCCATATTGATTATTTTATTCTAGTGATCTCAAAGTAGGTGATTAAAAACCTATGGTATATACATTGTTGGTGATATTTTGTATGCTCTTCCGGAAAAAAGATGACCAACAGTCCAGGACTGAGTTTTTCCCAGAATTAAGGGCTTCCCAGGATGTGATTATCAGTTTTAAAAATGGAATAATCCTGGGCAAATTCGGACAATTATTTATCCTATCTGAAACCCAAACTAGATTCAAAGTTTGGGTTATCTAGGTTTCTAGCCAGAATTCAGTGTTTCAAACAGTTTGTCATTATTTATTTATTTTTTTTTTAAGAAGGAGTCTCGCTCTGTTGCCCAGGCTGGAGTGAAGTGGCACAATCTTGGCTCACTGCAAGCTCCACCTCCCGGGTTCATGCCATTCTCCTGCCTCATCCTCCTGAGTAGTTGGGACTACAGGTGCCTGCCACCACGCCCGGCTCATTTTTTGTATTTTTAGTAGAGATGGGGTTTCACCGTGTTAGCCAGGATGGTCTCAATCTCCTAACTTCATGATCCGCCCGGCTCGGCCTCCCAAAGTGCTGGTATTACAGGCATAATAATTTTTTACTTATATTCATAAATGTGGTAGTTCCTCTCATGTGTTCTGTCTCACAAGTTAGTCTCACAAGTTTTGTAAAACATGCATTTTAAATGAGGTATATTTTAAAAAGGTAAGAAGCTAGCTTGGAGAAGTAATACTTCCTCCATAAAACTCTATTTGCTTTTATGTATACGAACATTTACAGAGAATGACATCTTAAAAAGTCTGGCAATAATTTGAGGTTACAGGCCATGAAACTTCATGCTTTAGGTCTGCAATAAAATGTCAAAATACTTCAAGTTTTTCAGACACAAAATAAAATAGGACAAATGTATGATTTGGGGAAATTTGAGATGAAGGATATTATTTGAATACTACAAGCAGAGAGCAAAAGTAAAACTTAAAGTTTTTCACACAATTATGTTAATTTCTTTGGTTTGGACTTTAATAATACTTTAATAATGCATTAAATTAGAATATAGCACAGGTGATTGTGGAGATAAGTATTTTATTGTAAGGTTTCAAGGGCATATTCTAATGCGTTAAAATGGTCTCAACTTCTTTGTCTAATATCCTACATTTGATGTTACAGGAGGACTAAGTGCAAATTTTGATGGAACACAAAGGAGCAAGTGAGAAAATAGGCATTTTCCACAAAGTAAATGGGCAAATTTTTAGCATGAGATACCAATTTTTGAAAACCTAAAGCATAGGAGAGGGGGCATATTTACAGGTAAATAGTCAAATCTACTTGTTGATTTTGGTCCAAGTAGAATGGAAGAAAACAACTTGCACAGAGTGTAGTCTAACTTCTATTACACAAGTGTATTTCTGGACACTGTGGTCTAATGAGAAAATATTTTGCAGACTTGGAAATGCATGGATATCACTGAGAGATGGGGATAACCTGTTAGAAATAAACCAGCAATGATATTTTAAAACATCTTTGTTTTCCCACATGATAATTAAAACAAAGAGTTACTACTGTTCATAGAAAGAACGGGAGGATGGTATCGCTATGTTTTCCTAGGAATACAATCTGTGTGGACACGGTCTGAAGATTTCCCAAAGGGGATTCATGACTTTTGAGAAGCAAGCCTAAACAATATTACCCTCCTTTGATGCAGGAGAATGAAGGAAGGTGAGAAGATCAATTACTTAGCATGTGCACAAAGACTGTACAGTCAGAGGAGTGGAATCTTGATAATGACAGGCTCCTGTGACAAAGCCTTCAAAGCACATCGAGGAGTTGATTGAGCTGCTGGAGCAGGCAGGCATGTGGAGTGGTGGTTAGCTTTCTTTGTAAAAGAACAATGGAAACTGGTGTCACCAGGTGACTTATCTAATTTTCACCTGTTTCCCCAGATGGTAGTGAAAGAAGGATGGGGGGGAGGGTGGAGGTAGAGTCAGCAGCAACTGCCTTGCTCTTCTCTCCTTCCCTCATCTATCCCCGTTTTGTCTGACAGAGGGCAGATTAGGGCAGCTGAAGGAGTTAGAGGGACCCATGTTTTATAATAAACCTTCCCTGCTCTGTGGATTTGTCCACAAAGTTAATATGTTTTATGCTGGATGGTAAGTTTAATTTGTGCTTTTAAATATAGATCAAGGACTTCATAGATTGCTTCCTCTAATCAACATTTATGGAGCACTTCATCAGAGCCTGGCACTGTGCTAGGTGGATTTTTGTAAAAACTGAAGATAGAAGGATTTTGAAATAGGTTTTATTCTATTTTGTCCATTTAGACTTTACCATTAGCTATTAATTCTGATAATAAAGGGCAAGAAAAACAGAACATTGCTCTCCTCTCCCTAACTGCCCCCCCCATTTCCCATGATGTGTGTTTGACATTTTCATGATAATTAAAGTTTGAATAATGAAATATTTGGGGTTTTGTGCATATTTCCCCCTTTACCTGCTAATTTTTAATGAGCAGTCAAATTAAGACATGACAGGGCAAGGGCAATGTTGCGGGAAGGTTCTGCATTATTTAAAACTGAATTATTCTGTTCCTAAATCTGGAGGATTTCACAACATGGAGGCTGTTTTATCTAAATCTGGAGAGTACTTCTGGAAGTTTCTTGAAAGTCCAATTTTTCTTCCTTTTTCGTATTAATTTGTTTATAACACTGCCAAATACATTGATTTATCCTCTTACCTACTGTCAAAGCAACCCAGCTCTGATGTTGAACATGGGCCATTTCAGGTAATCTATCATGAAACAGCTCAACAATGCCAAGTTTCTTTAAACCTCTTTCTGAATGTGTTTTCTTACTGAAAAGCAACTGTTTCGTGGAGTGACCCCTGCACCTGGTGTGTCAAGATTCAATAACTAATTGAATACACAGTGATTTCGGTTCTCCACCTGAGACAGCACTGATAATGAAATGGAGACCTATCTCAGACAGCAGGACCTATAAATTAGCTTAGTAGTCTATCAATCTAAGCCCTGTCAAAAACAAATGAGAGAAAGAGAAAAAAAGAATAACTGTTCGCAAAATTATACCCTTCCACATTTGTATCCAACAAGCAAATAATCATCAGCACATTGAATTTGTGTTAGGAAGTGGAATAAATATCGTCTTCTATTAAAATCCTTAGCACATAGAAAGAAATGAAAGCACTTATTTGGGCTGAACACGTTTTATTTAACAACAAAGGTCTAAATCCCAATTTTATCTTCACTGTCATGAGCACTCCCTATTTTTATATATAATAGGTACTATTGTACAAAATATATGCTCCTTACAATATAAGAGTGAGGCGACCTAACAAATCTGATGCTTCGGGTCAGTTCCCAGAGACACAGGCTCTGAAATAAAGATTAATATGCATAAAGTTTATTAGGAAATGTCCCAGGAAGGGAATGAAGGTGGATCATGTGGAGGAAGAAGCTGGGCTCCAGTGCAGGAATACCAAAACCTCAGCCTCCTTCATGAGGAACTTGATGCTTGGATTTCCCCTCCAAGTTGCCCAGATTTGGGATCAGACTCTTACACACTTGAACAGTCTTTGTATGAAGGCTGCTCCAAGGAGGCACCATGATATTAGCTGTGGAGTCTCGGGGTGGGCTTGGGCATCAAAGGCTTAGCTGAGAGCACTTTCTACACTAGAGAGAACAATCTTGGGACTCCTGAAAACGGGGCCTGAACATAGCACAGTGTTCACTACATCACGTAAGTGACAACTGTCACAAGCTAGCGTAAGCATCCGGACAGATTCAGGAATTAAAAAGAGTTCAGGAGAAATCTAGGTAGTTAACTGTTATATTTCTTCTCAGAATGAGTGCTACTGAAACCCCTTGAACATGAATGTCCCACCCTAAATTTCCTGATTTTTTTTTATTCTTTAGGCGTTCTTTGGTAAGATGAAGTAGTTTGACTCTACATAGACATATCATAAATTTTACCTGAGAGTTTAACAGAGGGGTTTTTAATAACATCCTCCAGAGCAGAGTGTACATAAGATCAGAAAATGATCTGTCACCAGTGTCATCACCTTCCCGGCGTTTTTCGTTATTGTTGTTGTTCATGGAATATTCTGGAAAGAAATAGGTAAGCTGCTACAGACCACAAAGGTTGGTTCTGTGGACTGAATTCTGTCCCTTGCCTAAATCCATATGTTAAAGCTCTAATCCCCAAAATGACTGTATTTGAAGATAGGGCCTTTATGGAGGTAATTAAATTTAAATGATGTCAAAAAGGTGATGCCTTAATCCAATAGAACTGGCCTCCTTATAAGAGGAGGATGAACTACCACAGTTCTCGTTCTCTCTATGTGAGCACAGAGGGAGGAAGGCCACATGAGGATACAGCGAAGACGTTTGTTAAACCATCAGGAGGACCCTCACCAGAAACTGAGTTGGTCAACATATCGAGCATGGACTTCTAGCCTGTAGAACCATGAGAAAATATTTCTGTTGTTTAAGCCAGACTATCTGTGATATTTTGTTATGGCAGCCCAAGCAGACTAATATAGCTGGTTACATGGTTAGCAAATAGAGGGGCTGTCAGTTTAGTCTCTTTGCACTATATTAAACTGGAGATAACGAATAAAGAAAGACAACTTGTATGTAAAAACAAGTTACAGGAGTTTGAATGGTTGACGTAAATTAGTTGACATAAAATAGTTGACTATTACAAGAATAGGCAACTGATGCTTTAGAAGAAAATTCTATTACAGGATGCAAAAATCTTCTCAAAGGAAAGATGTGAAGAAAAGTTCAGGATAATGTGGGGTTGACATATTAATCTAGGTCAAATCTTCAAAACCTCAGCACTATTGACATTTTGGGCCTGATAATTCTTCGTTGTTGGGGGCTGCCCTGTGTGTTAGAGAATGTCTAGTAGCATCCCTGGGTTCTACCCACTAGGCACCAGCAGCAATCCTTATCCCAAAGTTATGACAATCACAAATATCTCCAGATGTTGCCAGAAGTCCCCTAGGAGACAAAATTGTCTCCCTACCTCTTTTTGAAAACAATTGATCTTTAAGTAATGTATTCTCAGAGATAGCCTAGAATATGAGTGCGTGCACTGTTAAGGTAAGCCTAGGGAAGAATTGTGTTTTAATTACACATTGAAAAAAAAAAAAAACAGCTGTTTTTGTGTGTGGACAATTGTGTCTTTTATTCCTTGAATGAATGTATTCCTCACTATATATTTATCATTTGCTAAGTCAAGGTCTAGGTAGTTGTGTGTGCAGTGGAAATGGTGTAATTGAAAATGATGAAAATTGGGTGAAGAAAGAGTGAAAAACACAGTGGAGAAAGTAGCTGGCTGTTTAATGTAATCCTCAGGAGATTTTTTAACTTCTGGGGTGGTTTATCACTGGAAATATCTAATAGTTACATTTTTTAAAGGCAAATATGATAAGTCTTTCTTGGACTATTTGATAAGAGCCAAATTATTTCATTCTTTATCTGAATTTTTAATAGAAGTTTTGAATGTTATGCATATATTAGGAGTCCTTTTCTCATTTGCCAAATATATGAATTGAAGAAAATGCAATTTAATGTTACCTGATTCTAAGCTACTGGATATGTTATATTGCATGAGACAATAATATAACATAATGTTAGATAAGGAAATGGACATTTCAGATTATGCTATCACTTTTTTTTCCTCTTAGGGACAGATTTCTTATGATGTTTAAATGTTTAATGCTATGTGAGCTTTATTAAGCAGAAGCATCCCATTTCCTTTCACACACTTAGAAAATAAACATTGTGCCGGATTTATCTGTTCCCGCAGCTGTGTGTTTGTAAATGTCAGAGCAAGACATGTTATGTTAGATAGGAATCTATTATCACTCATGAAAATAAGTTGCATTTGAATAGTTATGAGTAAGGGACAGAAAGCAACTATAGGAAATTCACAATTACATTCTTCTAGAACCTAAAGCCATAATAAAACAATTTATAATTTGCCTAGTTTTAATGAAAACTTTGCTTTCAAATTTCTTATCTTTCTCGGTCTTGTGCCAATTTTTGAAACCCCGAGTAGATTTATATTTGAGGCTTGTTCTTTTAGGCAATGGAGATGTTAACTGTCTTTGCAGTTGTGGATTGTGTTTAGCTTAGTTCTTTGAGGATCCTATTCCTTTTCCCTCGATGAAATGAGTATTACATCCATCAACCGAAGGCGGCATTGCTGTCCATTTGCAAGTTACTACATAACCAGTGAGAGAAAAACAAAAATGCAGCATTTTAAGAAATGAATAGTAACAGTCACCAAAATCAATTATTACAGTTGTCTTTCAGCAACATTAGACTCCTATTTCCTAAATCATACTTTGGATTTATTTTCTATTTGTTATTTTTATACTTCCCTCCAAATGAATACCTTCATACCTTGAATCTCGGATTAAATGATCCCGAATTTAAATGCCATCTCTTTTATGACATCTTTAGCGACCAGAAAATACATTGTTTAAAAAAATTTTCTAGGTTCCTTTGGCCTTCAACTCCTGTGAACAACATTATGCCTTCCCTTTTGCTGATAGCTTCCCACCTCAGCTCCTGGTGCTCAACCATTAACCACCCATTTTTATTTCCAGATATTCTCCTTTTAGCTGGACATAAAATGACTCCAGGATGACTTTGTCCCTCAAGTCCTCCATATCTGTGTTGGGAAACAATTCTCCATGAATCTTTTCTACTTCTATGTCTTTTGGGCAGAGGCACTGTCTGCATTTGTGCTAGACTCTCTTTTCAAGATGTGTGTACAGGTAACAATCTGAGAAGATGGAAAATTTCAGGCTGGGTGCAGTGGCTCACACCTGTCATCCCAGCACTTTGGGAGGCCAGGGCAGGCAGATCACTTGAGGTCAGGAGTTCCAGACCAGTCTGGCCAACATGGTGAAACCCCATCTCTACTAAAAATATAAAAATTAGCCAGAAATGATTGCGGGTGCCTGTAATCCCTGCTACTTGGGAGGCTGAGGCAGGAGAATTGCTTGAACCTGGGAAGCGGAGGTTGCAGTGAGCTGAGATCACGCCACCACACTCCAGCCTGGGTGACAGAGCAAGATTCCATCTCAATAATAATAAAAGGAAAATTTCTACTCTAGAATAGACTGCTTTGTTTACTGTTCAGTATAATAGAGATAATATTTCCCTCTGATGCAAATGCAAAGCTCATACTAACTGCTATTGCTTATTATAAAAGACATGTGTTTCCTAAGCTCAGGATTCCTCTCCTGTAGTACATGCCACTGTGTGTTCAAGTCTCACTTGGTCTACTTTATATAACTCTGTGCGAAGCTGGGCTTCCACTTCTACTGCAAATGCTGATTATCTGGCTAGGGCTATTTCTTTACTTTTTTTCCTTTTTTCCCTTTTTTTTTTTTTTTTTTTTTGAGACAGAATCTCCTTCTGTTGCCCAGGCTGGAGTGCAAGCGGCGTGATCTTGGCTCCCTGCAACCTCCGCCTCCCGAGTTCAAGCGATCCTCCTGCCTCAGCCTTCTGAGTAGCCGGGAATACAGGTGCTCTGCTACCACACCTGGCTAATTTTTGTATTTTTAGTAGAAACGGGATTTTACCCTGTTGGCCAGGCTGGTCTCAAACTCCTGACCTCAGGTGATCCACCTGCCTTGGCCTCCCAAAGTGCTGGGATTATAGGCTTGAGCCACCATGCCTGGCCATTGCTACTGCTGTTTCTGTGACTAATTAATCATCTTTTGTTTCTGACTCAGAAGGCTTGTGTCTCCTGTCAGTATTTCTAAAACTGGGACAGTCTAACTTGTTAGCTTGCAAGTAGCATAAAGTTTCAGACCCTTAACAATTCTTAACATTCTGGCCCATGGAAAATGTAGTGACTTCTTAAACACGGCCCTCCTCTCTTCCTTTCTGCCTTATCTTCATGTTCTTAAGGCATGTGTCAGATCATAGTCAATCGTTAGTTCAAACTCAAGGAAAACATCTCAAACTTCCCCAGTGATCCCATGATACTTCTCTCTGGAGTCGTGCTGAAGGAAACAGCATTCATTCCCCTTAAAATGGGAGATCATCATTGGATGCTTCCAAATATGCTTCTCACCGAAGAATTTCATTAATGTTTTTTTCCTCCACTCCCTTGACCTTTTTATATTCTCAATCTGAACAAGAGTACCCAAGAAGAGCTCTAGAATAATAAAACTCATTTTTGACAAACTACATTGAAATGTACCTTTGATATATTCTCACTAATTTATTTGATATATATCACAGGAGGGGCTTGGTAGAAACTGAAGCAAGGAAAATCGCAATTTTCTTTTTATGTATAGTTTAAATGTGCAATATCTATATATTAATAAAACTTTTCTGAATAAGTTATTAAAACATGCATAATAAATATAAACATCAAATTCAGGCAAATACAAACCCCCATCCATGAACAGAGAATAAGCAGAATGAGATGAAAGAAGAGAAACAAGTGCCTTCCACTGTATCTGTAAAAGTAGAAGTAGATTTGGGAGCAAATGGCAAAATGATAACATTTGACAGGATAGAACTGAGTGCTAAACACATGGTATTTGCTATCTTAATGTCTGTACCTTTCTCAAATCTTCCCAGAATTTATTGTAAGCATATAATAAGTAAAGTTTATAGTGCTGTATTTGCTTTCCTAGTTCAGAATTATGATTTGGTTTCCTAATACTTGAATAACAATCTGGCTTTTATATACTACTTGGGGTTCACTTCACTTCTCAGAGTCCTAAATTCATCGCTCTATAGTCTTTTGAGGTTACATATTGCCTTAGTTTAAGTCAAGGCCAGTAATATCATCTTTTTTTGGTTGAATTTTTTTTTTTGCCTATTTGTAAGATTCCTTTTGAATGCCATATTTATAATCATTTTCATCTAATTTAGTTCATAATAACCAGTATTTTTTATTCCTTTCTATGTATCGAGCATGGCTTTAAACAATTATATTAAATTGTTTAATCCTGATTGTAACCATATAAGGTATGAGACATTATAATTGACCCTTTATATAGAGAGAAACAGGCACACAAAGCACATTGTCCCAATTTATACAGTAATCGATGATTTTAAGCACAGGCAATATTGCTCCAGAGCTTGTAGTCTTAACCACCATGCTATGTTGCTTTTGAAATTATGCATTAATTAATTAGGTAAAATATAAATACGTATTTATTTTATAAGCATTAACATAAAATGTATATCAGAAATTCTCATGTCCATGAACTCAATCTGCCTAACGTTTTCAGGTACTGCAGAGCATTCCAAATATTCATATGCCATAATTTGTTTAACCCATCTGTTTATTGACATTCCACAACTAAGCCTTAAAGGCACACAAAAATATAAATTATTTATGTGATTTATAGTTATTTTGTAACTGAGGTATATATATTTCTTATATTCAGTTGATGAAAATAGTACTGGTATGATATGCTGCCCTCTGATAGGCATCTTTCTTCACCGCCAGAGACACACAGGACACACCAGAATAAGAAAGATGACTTCCTCTGGATTGAGCAGATTTAGGCTGCACTGGATTTTTTCTTAATTTCTTGTTTACCAAGATTGGAAAGATCATAGTATTCACGCTCAGGATTCTCAGCGCTATATCATATGTGTCAATAACTATCCTAAAATACATACTTGAGTGGACCAATTAAAATCTGGATTTAAGAGATAATCCAGTTAGGTGCTTGTCAAATTGCTGTTGTCAGGAACTCTTCAATTTAAGGCTAGTTCTCTTCAAGTTTATCCTTGCAAACACCTTGTCTGTGAAGTAAGTGTCATTTGGCCATTTGAGTCTTTCATTTGCAAAGGGTTAACCTATTGGATATAAAGTAGACACTGACTATTTCCCTGATTGACCTTGAGCACAATAATTTAACCTCTACATTGTTTTTTTGTCTTACCTATCATTCTATCTTAGCTTGTGCCAACCTACTCTTCAGGGAAGATTTAGTTTGTGCTTGTCAAAGCTCCTTAATATTCTTAGCTGAAAGGTGTTCTAATAAATAGATTAATGTTAACATAATAATTTGAATGAGAATAAAGAGATAGGAATAATGAACTCAGAACCTTTAGCTAGCTCATTTTAAAATGAAGATATTAGATCATAGATGAAGATCCTCTGTAAGCATGGTATTTGCATACAGGGTTATGAGGATTTGATAGCAGGGCTTTGCACAGCAAAGCTTAACAGTCTTATCCATAGATTTTATATGTTTAAGAAAAGCCGTAATTCAGAGTTCTGTGTTTTCTGTGGCAGTTAAATGATTTAAATGAATCCTGAAACAGGCCCTTTCTGTTAATTTCAGAAATAAATAGCATGTTTTAGGCAATTATTCAAAGGCTGTTTTTCTTTAAGCTGATGGCAGGAGATAGAAAGGAGATTTATTTCAAAACAAGTTGAATATTCCCTCAGTATGTGTGCTTACCACTCCAACAATAATAGGAAATTAAGTTTCCACAATGATACCAGTTTCTTCAACTAGAATCGACAGGAGGGTTTCTCCACTCCACCAAAGACTATCACAAGTATAAGATGTTTGAACAAATAAAATTATTTCAGATTTACTTCAATTTGAATCTCAAGAGTAAACTGTTTACACAATAATTTGTTATATAATTCAAAATAACCAGAGGATTTGAAATGCCTCAACACAAAGAAATGATAAATGTTTGTGGTAATAGATATGTCAATTACCTTGATTTAATCATTACACATTGTACTGAAAATATCATATGTACCCGATATATATGTACAATTATGTGTCAAAAAAGAATAAACTGGTTACATGTGCAAAGAAGGTGGTAGGCATGTGAATGACTGAAAATAAGTGCATTTATCTTTTTTTTTTTTTTTTTTTTTTGTCTCTAATACAACTGTAAAAACATGAGTCCTAACAACTGAAAATCTTGGTGAAAGTGTAACAGTTTCTGGGATATTTGTTATTTTCACTATTCTTTCAAACTAATTTGTTTCTTTCATCTTGAACTTGAGAATCCTTTCTCAGTTCTCCAGATCTCTAAGAAATTGTTTTATCTTTTCATTTTGAATCTGGTTCCATCTAACTCAGTCTTGGGGTTCCTTAACTAGTGCTTTTCTTAACTAGTATTGTAAACTCACCAAAATCTTTTGAATCCTGTTCCTTATGATGTTTACAATGATAGGTAACATTTAGTGAATAGATAGACCATTTCCCCGAGATCTCAGTGACAGTATTTCTTCTTTAGTAAGTGAATGGAATCACTTAACTAAAGTCACTTACTAAGTCAAAAGTAAAGGCAGATTTAAGTAATGGTGATCCCAGTGATAGCCAGAACACAGGAGAGAAGCCACCAGGATTTTGTTACCACTACTCAGTGAAGAATTTGAGGAGTTGAGCTCCAGCTGTCAGAGGCTGGAGTGTTAGGTCTATCTAGAATGCAGTGGTGTCACAACATTCTCCAAGCACTGACACTAGGCCAATGGTGGTCCGAGGTTAAATGGAACAGTCGTTGAAGATGCTGTAGCCGGCTGATGAACAAGAGAGACTGGAGTTGGAATAAGGTATGTTGCAGTTGGGAACTGGGACAGTAAATGAAAGCATTTAAGAACAGCTATTTTTAGGGAAAATTTTAGTCTGATAGAAAAAAATATATAGATTTTTCAAAAGAGCTGAGCCCCAGTGATCTCAAAATACATTGTTCTGTCATTACATTAAAGCCTACCATATAAGCTTTTGTGGTGGAGAATGCCTAGTTGTTTAAATCAATCACTCTTCCCTTCTGGAACCATAACTAAATATTTTCCAAGCTCTATTGCAGCTGAGTGAGGCCATGTGACTGAGTTCTGTAATTGCATTAGCAAGATGTCAAGAATAAGATGAGAGTGATTATGAGAGCTGACATTTTGTATTTTAGTAATTTAAATATTATAGTTTATAATTTTAAAATTTTAGAGAAAAAATTCAATATGCATTATTTCATTTTTACTGGCATTCCAAATATAGAGTGGATATTTTATATCATCACATGCCATTTTAGAATTTATGGAGAGGACCAGAGGCAACTCCCAAGTAGATAGGCTCATAAAATGAATAAGCAGAACAAAGATACCCTGCAAAGTATTTTCTGAACCTAGACGACTTCAATTTATGATAAGCTGAATAAATACTCATTGGACCCTCACTAGCTTTATCTCTTCTCTGCCTTGCCTGCCTAATGAAAATACCACTAAAGTAATTCTTGAGAGTTGTCTTTTCTTTTCCACAGGCACAGGCATAACTTTTCATATTATATAACACTTTTTTTTAATTTTAAGAAAAATGGAATACATGTAGAAATCATGAAAAGTAAGATTACAATTTATGACTTTATGGATAGAACGGGGTGTTTCTCCTTAGTTGTCCCAAACTCAACTACAAGAACAGGTGCTTCATGCAAGTAATAAGTAGTTTAAGTGTTTTAACAGGTCAGTTTTTCAATAGCCTCTATCCATTAAAGTTATTTTAGCCTCCAAATGTATTCATACATCTTCAAGAGTTTATCCTAAAATACCCTGAAATAGCTCACAGAGTATGAACTCTTGAATTTAATAAACTTTGAATTAAATAAACTTTGAATTAAGCAAAAAAACATAAAGCAAATATATACGAATTTTCGACTGGTTAAGTAGCACCCTATTGGAAAATTATTGGAAAGAATCATTCATTTGTGTTTTATAGGAGTCCCAAAATTCATTCAGAGCTGAGAGGGTCTCTTGTTCTTAGGGTTAGGATGAGTGTCAGTGAAGAGGAGGCATGAAGTATATAGAATTTTTTTCTTTCTCCTACACACCTCAATAGCCCCAGCTATTCTTTGAAAGTATTAAATAAACTCCGCTTACTATAGTAGACAAAGCTAATCTCCTTTTTATTGGGGAAGAATAAGGTCTTAGGTTCTGGATTCTAGTACAGGAATCAAATTTGTCTCCATACTCAAGGTCAACATCCTCCCTCACCCTTCATACTCTGACATTTACCGTGAAGTTTTACCGGTGCCTGTGCTTTCTGTCCTCAGCATTTAGATTGGATTTGGCTTACTTCCACCCACTCTGAGTGTTGAACAGACTTGTGATTGCTTTCAATCAGAATAAATAAGGAGCTTACTGTGCATAATAAACAAATTGTGGGCTAAGTCCTGTCATAATAATAGTTTTCATTTTTGTAACAGATTGTTTTGGGAGATCTTGAAGAATTTGCAAATATGGTTTCCCGTGTTTTGCTGATAGGAAAACAAAGTCCCTGGCACCAGTCTAGGATTACAAATCTCAGAAACTGCAGCCGAAAACACAGAACTCGCGTTTTGGAAATTTGGACTCGGTTCATTAGAGCAGGATAATAAAAACATGACCAGGATCCCCATCCTCCTGCTCTTTGGAGGATGTGGATTTGCTGATTCTGCTAAAGAAATACTTGGCAAAGAATTTGTTTTCTGTTTTGAGACTCCAAAATCATTTACAAAATTCAGAATGTGAATCCTAAAAAATAATAGCAGAGGGTCATATGCTAACTGCCATCTCCAAGGAAAATCTGAAAACAAATTTGCCACTTTGAATAAGCACTTTTATTTATGCAGTACAATCTATCTGTCAAAACACCAAGAGGCTCTGCTCAGTTAAATATTCTAATACAATTAGCAAAGTAATGTAATTGGCTGGCCTTAATAGACATCAGCTCTACGGGCAGCATCACTAAAGTTAACAGTCATGCTGGAGATGGGACCGAGATGCTCCAGATGAAGCCAGATGTATACACAGAGGGGTTATAGACCCATCAGGATTTCCTGGGGGAAATATTCATTAAACTGTGCATCTGGTAGAGTGCTTCAGATGTCTGCTCCTCCTAAATGATTGTTGGGCAGATTTGTTTTTAAAAATACCTCACCCCCATTTGAAAGGTAAATCTATATATGACAGTCTTTAGTAAATTGATATATTATTACCAAAAGTATTAAGTCAAAATGATAGTTTCTTATAATGGTGGTGATGCAGAGGGATGGAATCCTCTGTATCTCATATTGTTGAAGAAATTTGAAAAAAAAAAGACTAATATTCAGATTTATTTATTTTTTGACACTTTTCTCATCAAGAGACCATGGTCTGTATCCCTTGTCCCTTCCCCCTTGAATCTGGGAACACTCTGTGACTGCAGCAACTAATAGAATATTACTGAGTGGTATGTCAGTTTCTGTACTTAGGCGACAGAGACATACACTTTCCATTTTCCATTTTCTATCTCAGAACACTCACTTTTGGAATTCAGATGTGAGAAAACCCAAGTCCTCTCATTAGAGAGGATCATGTGTAGAGAAACTGAGACTCCAGGTGACAGTTCTAGATGAGCTTCCAGCACGCAGTCAACACAAAATTGCCATCTTTTAAGTTGTCCACCTACCCTGGTCCAGCTGCCTCAGCTGTTTCTGCATGGAGCAGAGCTGAACTGCCTCCCCAGATGCCTGCCCACATTACAGATTTTTCACCCAAATTATTGAATGCTGTCATCTGAAGCCACAAAGTGTTTGGGTAATTTGTTATGGCCACAATAGGTAGTGGGAATGCTCATCAATAGGTAACCAAACACATTGAAAAACATGTATATTCTTTTCACAATTTCTTTTCTGTCTGGATTTGAAAACAAATTTCCCTCAATAAAATAGCTCAGTGGCTATTTTCTCCAGGTCAATGTTTTTAATTTGTAGCCTGAAATCTGTATGTTTAACTTGATACCAAATTTGTTCATTCTCTAATCTAGTTGTTGCTGTTCACTTACACTCTATAGATATCTCTCTAGGATTCTTCTGAAACTCTCATCAGGAAAAATACTGCTGACAATACCTTCTTTAGTGGTCTCAAGGACGGTGGAGAAGAACAGTGGATTCCCACAAGAGTTAGAGGCCTTTACTTTGATGTTATTTATGTATTTAGTCTTGCATGTTTTTATAGGATGTGGTACATCTTATTTCTAAAAATTAGTTAAATATACAAATTACCATGATGATTACACTATAGGTGAATTCATAAGACTCATCGCTACACCAAAGCTCTGAATTTCCCCTTTCTTCTTATAGATTCCTTCGGAATTATGACTTTTCCTTTTACATGTCCAACTTCTTGATGCCTACTGACATGCTCAAACTTTTCCTCTTACTATAAATTGAATTTATTCCTCAGCCTAGCTATTCTTCGAAGCTACTGACATTTCTTTCTTATTTCCATTTGTTACCAGAATTCTTTAAAGAGTAGTCTACCCTTGATTTCTCTCCCTTAGATCCCCATGGTTCCACTGACATAAGTCGCCAGGTGACCAGTGACCCCATACATGTTATGCCTAAAATATGTTTTTAGCCCTAGGTTATGCTTTACATGACATACAACCTTCATAAGCATTTATTTCTTCTTAAAATACTATTTATTTCATCTTCATGGCACTGTCATCTTTGTTTTTCTCCTATCCCTGCAATTGCTCCTCCTTGAGTTTCTCTTTTTTCCCATAAAGTGCTTTCTTCCCTCTTTCTAGATGGTCCCCTCCATACTCATGGCAAAAATTGTTCTTTGGGCCATATTTCTCTCCTGAGTTCCAGACCCTTGTATTCAACTACCTATTGGTTATGTCTACATTTCCCATGTTGAAACTGTCATTCTCTACTTTCTATCGACCTGTTCAATACTTTGTCTACAACCCCAGGTAAGTGGCACAATCCTCCATCCAATTGTCCAAGAAACAAACAAACAAACAGGAATTAAGTTTATTTTCTAGCTCATATTTTCCAAATTCAATTAATCACCAAAGGTTCCTTTTCTTACCTTCTTCAACTCACCCACTTCTTTCACTTCTTTCTAGTTACACTGTTCCAACCATAGCTTAGGAAATCATCACCTCATGTTTCTAATTCTGTCTCTCTGCCTCCTTTGTTCACCACTCCAATCCATTTTTTGACATTGCAGTCAAAGTGGTCTTTCTAAAATCCAAATCTGAGCATGACATTTCCCAGTGTAAAAATCTTCAGTGACAACTATTCTCTGTTTGGACATAGTGTCTTTTACATTTTCTGCTTCTCAGAGCTCTACTCCCCCATCCGTCTTTCAGTGGTTGTGCACTTTGCAATGGTGCCATTCAAAGTCCTTTTCTAAACCATCATTGGAAAACACCAGCTTGCAGTTAAAATTGCTGTGATAAATGGCAGAGGGCTAGGGCATCTTTCTTCATAGACTCCTTTTCTGTGACATGATGGGCAAACCTCAAGTTGCACCACATTTAAAATGAGACCAAAATCATTTGAACTTTGATAAAACAGAGTCCTACCTGCTAACTTTATGGAGTGCCATTTATTTTGATTAAATATCCCCTTTGAACCTGCAACCTTCTGTTGTTCTCTATGAGACAGCTCTCGACTATATTTTGCTGAACGATAGCCTCACATGTCGCTTTAATTTGTTTTTGTCTTGTTCTTTTCTCAGACCAAAGCTAGTCTGTTCCTAGAGTTTACCTGTCGATAGACGATGCTAGGACCCTGTGATGGTGTAAACCTATTTTTATTATCTTTCTCCACTAACCGTAGTTGAAATGTATAGATTCTCATTTGTAATGACAATCCCCAAACTGTGAATATTTTTCGGATGCCATCTGATCATTACAACATTAATCTGTATGTTTCCTTTTCGTATTTTTATAGTTCTAGTTTGTATTGTGTGGCAGCAAGCCAAAATATATCTTTTAAGACTAAGTTTTTTTACTCTTAAAACTCAGCGTTTTATATCAATGTTTTAAACAATTGTAGTTACACTCTACTGCAATAGCAAAGCCCTAGGAAAAGCTCAAAACAACTCAGCTTGTGCTTATTGACTTACCTATTGAGTAGTTGATCTTATAAACAATGCACTGGCTCAAATACCTCTAAGCTTTAACTTTTAATAGCTATGTATATCTAGTAATACTTTGCCAGTTACAAAAGTTAAAAAGAAAAATGTTTTAAAATTCTTTCCTTCTTATTGTAGAAAGTAGAAAGTACAAAATGAGAGAATCAAAATTTTACATCTTTTATATAAAGGATAACAGCACAGTTAACTTTCTACAGTGCTGTCCTTCAGTTAAATAGTTCCTAGCACATAATAGACACTCAGTAGGTATAATAAATGGTTGTGGAATGTATGAAGAAATGTATAAGAATGAAAATAACAGTATATTTTATGAGGTACTCTTCTAATATGATATTCCCAAAATCCTATTATCTATATATAAACAACTGTTCCTCTATATGCAACCATTTCCCTATTGCTAGGTATCTGAATAATTCTTTATCAGAAATAAATACAGATAGGATATACCTTCAGTCTATATCTTTTCTGCTTCTGTGATGGTTTCCCTAGACTAATATATATGCATTCCTTTTTATAAACTTCTCTTATTGTCTTTTTTCCCCAGAATAATTTAAATAACTCATGCACTAAAGGAGTCAGAAGGTAAGGTGTTTCTCAATGATTCTTAGGCATGCTAAGATGCATGCTTAAAGCATATTTCACAGATTTTACTAATTTCACCTTATGGGCTATTTTATTCTTCTATCATCTACATTTTTAAATTCAGTTAAATGTGGAAAAATCTGTTTTTCTCTTGCCACATCTGATCTACTGGATAGTATCTGGATATATTATACTTTCTTATATAATAACATAAATATATATCTACTAGGTGACATTGATTTTTTCTATTTAAAAATTTTAGTTGGTATTGCTTAAATCTGAAACAAAATGAAAATAGAATATATATTTTGTTTACATAATTAATGCTGTAAGTTATAGGTCTCCCATGCTTCAGTTATGTCTGAGATGAGCCAAGTCAACACCTAATGTATGGGCAACATCTAAATGCATGGAGCTTTCAAGGTTTTGCATGACAAATGTGGCAGTTGACAAAGGTAGTAGTATTGTAAATTTCCCTTTTTTAAGTTCTAAGTTCAGGGGTACAAGTGCAGGTTTGTTACATAGATAAACTTGTGTCTTGGGAGTTTGTTGTACAGATTATTTCATCACCCAGGTATTAAGCCTAGTACCCATTAGGTGTTTTTCCTGCTACTCTCCATCCTCCTACCCTCCACTCTCTGAAAGGCCCCAGTGTGTTTTTTCCCTCTATGTTTCCATATGTTTTAATCACTTAGCTCCCAGTTATAAGTGAGAATAGGTGGTATTTGGTTTTCTGGTTCTGTGTTAGTTAGCTTAGGATATTGGCCTCCAGCTCCATCCATGTCCCTGCAAAAGACATGATCTCATTTTTTTTTTTTAATTGCTGCATTGATACAGTATTGTAAGTTAAAAGTGATAGATTTCATAGGATGGTTTTTGTCAAAAAAAAATGTACTTTAGCTATCATCTAATATAATTAGATAGTATAGTTTTTGAACTGTTTTCCAATGTCATTTAATAGGGTTTATGTGACTAGTATCTTAAAATTGTTATGAATTACACTGTTATTTTGATGGTTGAGAAAGTGCTTCCAAGTGCTTAAATTGTATGCCATCACAGCTCAGTTAGGATAGAAACTGATTGTATGTAATGTTGTTTTGCATAAAATAACTTTGAAAAGTGCTTCATTTATTGTCTGCATTGTGGTAGATTCTGTGCCAGGTTTTTAATATATAACCTTTATATCACTTTCATCAGCTTCATTTTTTCATACCTACTTTGAAAGGTAAGCAAAATTATAGAAACTAAAACTCAGAAAGTTCAAATTATTACCTGAAGGTCACACAGCTAATAAGTATTAGAGTCAACACTTGAACATATACGTGTCTAAATTCTTTCTCTATGCCAAAAGCTGTTGGTGTCTTCTTGAACTCCAGAATAGTTTCATTAGAATACATGAATTGCTAAATTATCTGCGTAAGGAATTCAGTGAAAGTATGTGAAGCCAGAATACATTTCCACAGGTAACAATATTAACCTAATTTTATTTTATTTTTTTTGTATTTTTCAGTATACCTTTTTATTTTTTTAGGAATTACAGTACAATATAGGTTACTCCAATATCATTTATTCTTACTTCCTTTCATTTGATAAACTTTTTTGAATGAGAGAGTAGTTACAGTAGAGTGTAAGAACTGTACCTATTATGGTTATACTGTCATGGTGATTAAAGTTTTATTGCTCTAAATTTCTTGTAAGGTTTTCCATAAGAAAGATATTGATTTTAGGTTTGTTAAGTCAAGTGTAAATGTTAGAACTTAAAGTTAACCATAAAAATGAGACCATATATAACTTCTGAACAAGTAGAGGGGGAAAAAGCATTAAAAAGTTCAATCAATACAATAGAGTGCAGGAAATTATAAAAGAGAATGAAAGAATGGGTGGAGGAAGAAGTAAACAAATGCTAGTAGAAATAAAGCTAAATATCTTAGCAATAAACATCATCCATCGTGAGTGCTAAGATAGAAAAGAAGTTGGAAATTGGTGATACATTCATCTCAATAGACAAAGAAAAAGCCTTCAATAAAATCCAACAATCATTCATGATTAAAAAACCCTCAACAGACTAGGCATCAAAGGAACATACCTCAGATAATAAGAGCCATCTATGACAAACCCTCAGCCAATTTCACACTGACTGAGCAAAAGCTGGAACCATTTCCTTTGGAAATGGAACAAGACAAGGATGCCTACTCTCACCACTCCTATTCAACACAGTACTAAATGTTCTATCCAGAGCAATCAGGCAAGATAAAGAAATAAAAGACGTCCAAATAGGAAAAGAAGTCAAATTATCTCTCTTTGCTGATGATACCATGCTATACAGAGAAAATCATGAAGACTCTGCCAAAAGGCTTCTGGAACTGACAAATTCAGTACAGTTACAGCATACAAAACCAATGTACAAAACTCGGTAGCATTTTTATACACAAATAACATTTCAGCTAGAATTAAATCAAGAACACAATTTCATTTACAGTAGCCATAAAGAAATGAAATACCTAAGAGTTCATCTACGCAAGAGGTAAAAGATCTCTGCAAGGAGAACTATAAAATATGCTGAAAGAAATTAGATGACACAAATAAATGGAAAATGTTCCATGCTCATAGAACCAATATTATCACAATGGCCGTAGTGCCCAGAGCAAATTATAGGTTCAACACTACACCAATCAGAATACTGAAGTCATTTTTCACAGTCTTAGGAAAAATGTATTCTAAAACTCATTTTATAAGTAATAAAAGAACCCAAATAGCTAAAGCACTCCCAAGCAGAAAAAAAAAAACCCTCAAAGTCAGAGACATCATATTATCTGACTTCAAAGTGTAATGTAAACTTACAGTAACCAAAACAGCATAGAACTGTTGCAAAAACAGACACATAGACCAATGGAACAGAATAGAGAACTCAGACATGAACACACAAACCTGCAACCATCTGATTTCAACAAAATCAACCAAAATTAGCAATGTGAAAAGGACTCCCTATTCAATGAATGGTGCTGGGATAACTGGCTAGCTATATGCAGAAGAATAAAACTGGACCCCTACCTCTCACCACATACAAAAATTAACTGAAGATGGATGAAATATTTAAGATCTCAAACAATAAAATTCCTAGAAGAAAATCTAGGAAATAACTTTCTTTACATTGGCTTTGACAAATATTATATGACTAAGTACTCAAAAGCAATTGTAATAAAACAAAAATTGTCAGGTGAGACCTAATTAAAGTGCTTCTGTGCAGCAAAAGAAATTACCAACAGAGTAAACAGACAGACTACAGAATGGGAGAAAATATTAGTGAATTATGCATTTGACAAAGGTCTAAATATCTAGAACCTATAAGGTACTTAACAAAAACCAAATAATCCTAAAAACACTAAAAAAATTGACAAATGACGTGAACAGGCACTTCTCAAAAGAAGATGTATAAGCAGCCCACAAACATGAAAAATGCTCAACATCACTAATAATCAGAGAAATGAAAATCAAAACCACAATGAGATACCATCTCACACCAGTCAGAATGGTGATTATTAAAAAATAAAAACGTAACAGATGCCCGCAAGGCTGTGGAGAAAAGGGAACACTTATACGTTGTTGATGGGAATTCAAACTAATTCAGCCAATGTAGAAAGCAGTTTGGAGATTTCTCAAAAAAACTTAGAACTACCATTTGACCCAGCAATCCCATTACTGGTTATACCTCCAGAAGAAAACAAATCTTTCTACCAAAAAGACTCAAGCACTTGCGTGCTAACATTAGCATTAATCCCAGTAGCAAAAACATGAAATCAATTTAGGTGTTCATCAATGGTGGACTGAAAAAGAAATGGGCTACATATACACCATGGGATACTATGCAGCCATAAAAAAATAAGAAAATTATGTCTTGATATGGCTTGGCTCTGTGCTCCCACCCAAATCCCACTTTGAATTCTAATGCTCATAATCCCCAGGTGTCAAGGGTGGGACCAGGTGGAGATAATTGATTCATGGGTGCGGCTTTCCACATACTGTTATGGTGCTAATGAGTGAGTCTCCCTAGATCTGATGGTTTTATAAGCATCAGGTATTTCTCCTGCTTGCACTCACTCCATCCTGCCACCCTGTGAAGAAGGTGCCTGCTTCTCCTTTGCCTTCCATCATGATTGTAAGTTTCCTGAGCCCCCCCAACCCAAGTAATGCAGAACTGTGAGTCAATTAAACCTCTTTTCTTTAGAAATTACCCAGTCTCAGGTATTTCTTCATAGCAGTGTGAGAAGAGACTAATATATGTCCTTTGTAGCAGCATGGATGAAGGTCATTATCTTAAAAGAATGAACACAAGAACAGGAAACCAAATACTGCATGTTCTATTTTACAAGTGGCAGCGAAATATTAAATGCACATAGACAAAAAATATGGGAACAATAGACAGTGGAGAGTACTAAACAAGGAAGAAAGGAGGGGTGCTTTGATTTAAAAAATGATTTGTAGGAATCCTCTCTATTAGAAAAATTAGTATTATAAAGAATCACATGAACTGACATGTCTTTTGACCTAGTGACAATGAAAAATGTGAGATTCTCCATAACAAAATATATTTTAAAAATTTTACAAAGAAAATTCCTAATATGGATGATACTCTGCAAACCAAGGACCTTGGTAGGACTTCTGACATTTTGGAAAGCCATACAACAATTTTGGTTATGGCATAATTGCTGACCAAGAGTTTTGGTTTAAGAGAACTTTGGGCAGAATCTCAAGTGTTGAACATTGGTAAAATTTCTATTTATTCATGCTAAAATTACTGTCACCCCAACTTAATGAGTTTTTCTGAATCATTCCCTCTTGCAGTGCCTTGTTCTTTTCCTAGCATAGTTTGTAACTATATAGCATGTGTTTGTATATTAGCTTAATATCTATCTTTATAACTAATTGGTGTCCCTGACAAGGCTAGACTACTGTTGTGTTCTCCAATCTCAGGAATACCACCTGAGACAAAGGGAATATTGTTAAATATTTATTCAGTGCAAAAATGAATACAACTGATTGTTGAGAGAATTTTCACCCTATGAGATAAAAAAAAAAATTAGCCATCTAAATTCATTTCCATAGTTATGTGACAGAAGAATTCCATAACAAGAGCTATCTAGTCCTTTGTGATTAAAGTGTAGACTTTCTGAAAATATATCTGGGCAATTAGAGTTAGAGATTATTACCAGCTTTATATTCATCACATTCTTTCTAGTATCATGTGTGGCATATTTAACCTACTAGTCAAGAGGAAATAGGCTTTATATATACTTTGAATACCACGAGCAACAGGAACTTGCTTCATTTGCTTGCATGTAATTCTCAGTTTATCTAGAATAACAGCAGAAGATGAAATTTCTGGCAGTTTTCCTTTAGTTTGGAGTTAGCCTCAGCACTTATCAGAGTTTGTAATTGCATATTTATTTATGTTTGTTTAATATCTGTATTTCCTTAAGGCAAGGATGATTATCCTCCTGACTGTGTATATATTCTAGCATCCCGTCAGGGTTACTATTTTTCTGCCTAGGAATGACAGACATGCACTATACAATCCCTTAGAAATGGAGTCATGGAGACTGTATGCATTTGTAATTGCCTTAGTATCTGGAGACATTCTAGGATATCATTAAATTTTATTGTGCATTTCAGGAGTATTTTTATTCCCTCTAAAGTTCTTGGTATGGATTTATACCAGAAATTATTTTTAGGGCAAAGCAGAAAATCTCTCTTAAAAAAAAAAAAAAAAAAAAAAAAAAAGCATACCTCTCAGCCCCATTTAAAGTTTTCAAAAATTAAACGCTATCATAAAACCTGCATTTGAGTTTAAACTCAGTTTTTTTGTTGTTTCATTTTGTTTTACAGTGATAAAAGAGAATATTTATTTACCAAAGAATAAATATAAATAATATTTGGTGTGTTTTTTTCTAAAATACACATTTCCAAATTTACTTAGGAAAAGGTTTCAATCAAAAAATGTATTAAGTGCAAAACACAATGAAACAAAGAGCAAATGTTACCTCCTTGATGAAGGGACAAAAGCAAAAATTTTCCAGAAAATATACTTTATAAACAGATTTTAACTCAAAGTTGTTGGTATTTAAATATATAAAGTTAGCCAGAGAAATAACTTTATAGCCAAGTACCTCATAATTACCAAAGAATATTAGCTTTTGCTTACTAGTGTTCTGATTATTTATAATTATTGCTATATATTTTGGAATGCCTTTTAATTATAGAATTAATTTTGTTTATTTTGCTTTGTTTTACCAATGGAAAGATATCTCTGTAATAGGAGACTATGGAGGAGAGAGGTGCAAGTGCGAGAAGTGACAGGGAGAAGGGAGGCTTTTCTCCTCTCTGAACTAAGAATGATTTATTAACATTTGTGTTATCACACTCTGGAAAAGGAAATTAATTGTATTCCTGCTCTTTAATTTTTTTTTCATGCAAAGATTTGAAAAAAAGGAAAATTTTCACACTAAACAGTTCTACTTCATTTCATAACAATTGATTCTGCACGTATAAGGAATTAACCTAATGTCTCAAAGAGTTCACATAACAAGTTAATAGCAACAGATGGAAATGGGTATAGATAATAATCCGATGTCTTCCAGGTTTTACCTTTATGGGTGATAGTTTCTCGAGTGTTGAGTCTATTCGAGGATACACAGGCATGATGAACATTTCAAGGGTCTCTTTATACAGAAAAGAAGTGGTGTAAAAGAAAAATTGCATCTATTAGAATTAAATGGGCAAGAACAATTTTATTCTAGAGTATTTCAATAGGGGTTAAAACTATTACAACAGGGGAGCAATTCAACTCAAATTCTCAAAAGGCAAGAGACTTGAAAGCACTGGGGTTAACTAGTGGCAAAGTACTGGAGAAAGATAGTAAAGAGGTTGGTCAATGTGATTAGGCCCTCTGTGTTTGCTAATTGGTGCTTATGGAAGGTCGGCACAGATCCTGCTGTAGACGGTGACTAGGGCACCATTTTTATTGATGATTACATTTTAAAGGGATGGCTCCTAGGTCCTTGGGAAAGACATTCCTGGGCTATAGAAGATTAACATCTTAAAGAGGAAGAAAAAATTTACAGCAGCAAGTTTTCTAAAGTAAATACTCTAAGAAAAGGGAAGTCAAGGGCCTATACTCAGGAAGAAGCCTGTCTAAAGTTTAGTCAGCTGGGGAAATGTTAGAATCATCTTGGTGAATAGACGTGACATGTGTAAGTAGTAGAGTTATCTTGGTTCATGGTTATGGACAGATTTGAAGTCTCAGTCGATGTTTGAGAGCCTAATTATTTTCTCAATAGTTTACAACAGTTTCCTAAATGTAATAGTATTTGCATAGGCTTTCAACTCAGAAAATCTCATTTTTTATTTACTAGTTGAGGCAAAAATAGATTATAACATTTCTTGTGACAACTCCAAATTCTTTTACTTCTTGATTTTTCTCTTCCAAAAGTATAATATAAATATTAAACATAATGCTAAATTTTAAGGGGTATAACATAAATCTTGTATGCAATAATTTTAAATGATATACAGTGCTAAACAAAAATATAAAATCAGATCTAACACCATAATTATATTTTATTAATTATAAGACATTCTTTTTAAAAGCATTTAATACTTGGGTGATGAATACCTTAAAATTGGATCTAACACCATAATTCTATTTTATTAATTGTAAGATATTCTTTTTAAAAACATTTATTTAATACTTGGGTGATGAATACCTTAAATATCCCAATTTGATTATAACACATTCTGTGTATCTAAAAGGTTTTCACATGAACCCCATAAATATAAATATAATGCATGAAAAAAAATTTTAAAGGTACATTTAATAAAATTTTTTTTAGTTTTGAAATTGGGATGTAAATTATAATCTATAGCGTCTCACATTTATAAATATCAGTTTATTTTCTCCCTCCTTCTCCTCCCTCTCCTTTTCTTTTTGAAATTCTCAAACCCTGACTGGATTAAATCACCTGAGATGTATTTTGTTTCACCACATTTTGTTTTGCGTTTAAACACTGAAACACGAATTCCTGGGTTCTACTACCAGGTTTTCCGATTTAAGCTGTTTATGGCAGGCCCCAGGCATTTGGACATTTTAAAAGGTCCCAGATGATCTTAATGTACAGCCAAGAATGAGAAATACTAGTCCAAGTAATTGAGAGTTGATTACATATAAAATAAGGGTTTCAAAACTAGCTGATTACCAACATAGAGATTGCTGAGTCTCTTCCCTAGAGGTGTATTTAGGTTGAGGCCTTGGAATCAATATTTTAAAAATCCAATACAAAGGTTTGCACTGATGTGATGCCCCTTAAGAACTGTGTTGTCTGTTTCCCCAAGAAGGGTGGACAGGAGCCAGCAGTGTGTGACACTTCAGGGGCTCTTCCTTCAGCTTTCTTCTTGTGATCTTCACGACCTCCCGGCCTTTTAAAGCTGTATTGAGATGTGTCTGGATTTATCAAAGAGCTGTCTTCCTGAAAATATTCCTCCAAAATTACTTTGGAGTATAGAGGTGGCTTCTTCAGGTACTACTTAGTTTTTTTTTTTTTGTTTTCTACCACAGGAATTATTCGTCTACTTTAGCCTCTTGCTATAGAACAACTCTTTATCTCATTTTGTTTTCATTGCTTTTACTTGCAGGGTCTAGGATCAAATATAAAATCTCCTTCTCAAAAAGTAGCTAAGTAAGAATAAACATAGTTTTGGAGTTGTTTGTTGTTGTTGTTTCTTTTCTTTTCTTTTTTTTTTTTTGAGGGTTTTCACTAATAGTAACAAGTAGAGACCAGAAGAATTAAATAAGTTTATCAAGGTTTAAAAATCTAAAGCTATCTCAGTGTTTTTTGAAGTGTCACTGCTAAAGCAGCCTTTCTTCTTTTAACTTCTTTTGAAAATTAGAGATAGCCAGGTAAACTTTCTAACTATCTTTTAATTCTCTGGACAAATTTATTGACATACTCTAACCTCTAATATCCTTTTTTTCACAGTCAGTTGTCTTCAATTTTACCCTATTTAACGTAAGTGGGGGCCAGCAAATCTGGCACTAGCCACTTGGCTTGAATCACGAAACAAAGATAGGTTATTTTGGCAAAAAAAAAAAAAAAAAAAAAAAAGAAAAAGAAAAAAGAAAAGAAATCTTGATATCATTGTCTTTATTTTTTATTTTTATTTTTATTTTTTGAGACGGAGTCTTGCTCTGTCACCCAGGCGGGAGTGCAGTGGTGGGATCTCGGCTCACTGCAAACTCCGCCTCCCGGGTTCACGCCATTCTCCTGCCTCAGCCTCCCGAGTAGCTGGGACTACAGGTGCCCGCCACTTCGCCCGGCTAGTTTTTTTGTATTTTTTTAGTAGAGATGGGGTTTCACCATGTTAGCCAGGATGGTCTCGATCTCCTGACCTCGTGATCCACCTGTCTCGGCCTCCCAAAGTGCTGGGATTACAGGCTTGAGCCACCGCGCCCGGCCGATATCATTGTCTTTATATGGTACCACAAAAACATTATTTCACGTGATCTCCGATTAACTGAGAAATCACTTCCAATCTATCATGGCTGTACATAGTAGAAATACTAGGTTCCATGTACTGTTGGAATCCATCATTAAGGTATAGAATTTGAGGTGATTCCTATATGCCAGTTTTCCCTTCCTCCCTTTTCCAGTAACCCTGGTTACTGGAAACCAGGCTATCAACCCTCATAAAATTTCTCTGAAATAATGTTGTTTATACAATACATGTATGAACTGTTGTTTCAATTATCTCCATTTATTCTATGTATATGCTTAATAATTTTTGGAGTGCGCAGGATTATAGAAATCTCATCCTTTGAAAACTGATACGCTTGCGAGTCCCTCTCATTTGTATAGTTCATATGCACACACTTGACATCGGAAGAATTGTTACACATAAAACATCTTCCTTTGAGTTTGTTTTGTGTTTTTTTAAATCTCAGGCCGAGAAACGTACTTTTTTTGTTTTTTTGTTTGTTTGTTTGTTTTGAGACAGAATCTTGCCCTGTCACCCAAGTTGTAGTGCAGTGGCACAATCTCAGCTCACTGCAACCTCCGCCTCCCGGTTTCAAGTCATTCTCCTGCCTCATCCTCCCGAGTAGCTGGGATTACAGGCGCCCACCACCACGCCCAGTTAATTTTTGTATTTTTAGTAAAGACGGGTTTCACCATGTTGACCAGGATGGTCTCGCTCTCCTGACCTCGTGATCCGCCCACCTTGGCCTCCCAAAGTGCTGGGATTACAGGTGTGAGCCACTGCACCGGCCGAAACATATTGTTGCTTATAGCATTATTACTTTCTCGATGACTTACTGATGCTGCACCATGAGACACTGGCATTTTTTATTCTCACAAGTTAGAATATAAGATTATTTTTCTGGAGAGTGTGTTATTTCACACAAAGCCTGCAGTGCTTTGAAATGCTACCATTGTTGACACAGGTTGAGTACTCCTACATTGTTGGTACGAGTTGGTAAGGTTGAATATTCCTTATTCAAAATGCTTAAGACCAGAAATATGTTGGATTTTAACTTTTTTAAAAAATTTAAGGATATGTACTAATTCAAAATTTTCAATGAGTATTCCCTTTGAGCATCATGTTGGTGCTCAAAATGTTTGAGATTTTGGAGTAATTCAGATTTTTAGATGAGGAATGCTTAATCTATACTTGGAAGAAGTAAAAGTTATAAGCACAAAGTGTGGTTCCAAAGAGAACCTGTTGCTGCCTTTCATGTTCCTCCTTTATGTGATTGCATTTATCACTTTTCTTTAAGATTTAGCAAGATCAACAGTGGTCTAAAACCTCAGAGTTAGAAATGTTCTCAAGTCATTTGGTTCTGAGAATTAAGCAGATGTGATGGCGATTGACTTTTTTCAATAAAAGCATGACATCATTGGTAGAACTGGGCCACAGAGCCATAAAGAAGATTGAATGGCTCACTTACTCTGTACACTCTAATTTAGATATTGGAGTTGATACTTTTTGCTGCCTATCTTGCTTGTCATTTTATTAAAATAGGCATTGGCTTTGTTAATTCAGTTTGTTTTCTCTGTGTTTATTAGTGCCTTATTTTTTTTCTACTAAGGTGGCAAAATTTCATGACAGTTTGTAACTGTCTCATCAGTAGAAATTACTTGAGATATAAATTGCTTTTGGCTAGGAGTTGCTTATCAGTAAAAATTGTTTTTGGATGTAAATATGTTTTGGCTGTGATGTGCCTGAAGTTTAAATTTTGTATTATTTTAGAACATTGTTGTTCTACCATGAGTACTAAATTTGAAAAACTTGCAATAAATTGTTCAGTTCTAGTCAATTAAATTGAATATGTGATTGGAAGTTAGTAGGTGTTGAACATGTGTAAAAGTTCAAATTTAGCATAGGTATAAAGGTATGACCTACCTTTGGAAAAGCCAAAGTCAAATATATAGTTTATATGCCTAAAATTATATATATTTAATGATTAGAAGATCAAATAATAAAGTTTATTGTCAAAATACTATAATTGATTCTAATTTTTAAACATTTCCTGAAATTAGACTATGATTGTATTTGTTATACATATATAAGGCATAGTGTCTTCCTCTTCTTCTCTGCTCATAACCACTGACAAGCTGTTTTTAAAAGTATGGTTTGTTATGGCTTGTTTTCTTACCACTGGTATCATGTAATGTGCTGGAGGGTAATGATTATAAATGACAACTTTTATGACAATAAGTTCTATGGAAAATTTAAAAGTAAAAACCACATCACTGAGTGAAAAATATCCTGGGTATGAAGTATCAAGATGTGATTGATATCACATCTTGTTCTTGTAACAAGAACAGAGAAGTAGTAAAGACACAGCAGGCAAGGAATTAGAGGAGAAACAAAAGCCTTAAATGTTGAAATGAGCACGATATGATCAGAAGATGTAGATATGGGTTATCTGTAGTGGAATGTGACTCTGTAGGAGTAACCAAGATACTGATGGGCAGAGTGGCTCCCGATAATGAAGTATGGGCTTGTGTTGACTCAGTTTGCAAAGTTAAAGAAAACCTCTTTACAGACCCCAACAGGAAAGTAGCATGAAAAAATAATGTTTCCAACTTTACTGCTGCCCTATAAGTTGGGAACAAGCTACTGGGAGAGCTATCTGGACATAGGAAACAGTAAGAAAAAGAAGAGATGTTTGAGTTCATATACCTATTTAAAAGAAGAACTATTGGCAGGAAAGTCTGCAAAGCAGTAAGGTCTGTCTCAGATTAGACAGCTCATGTGCAGTGTGCACACAGTGTGTAAACCTTTCGTAGGGTATACTGTAAATGTTGAAGTCTAGTGTACTTAAGAACATGTCACTGGGCTGAGTGTGCAGAAAAATTCAGGTGGCAAGGTGTGTATAAAATAAAAGGAAACAGTGATAAAAGGGTAAGGAATATTTGAGGAAGAACAGTAATTTTAGTTCAGGCATGAGGATAAAGTAAAATCAAGTAGCATATTAAATCAAGTAAGCAGATATTAGCTTCTTCATTAAAAAAAATAAAAATCATACCTTGAAACCTGAACTTACTCTCTCTATAAGTTAAATCACTGAATCAAAGAAGAAGTTAGAATTTAAAACAAAAGTGGCTCTTGGGTTTTGAGATGCAATGATTAAGGAGTGGATGGCAATTTGTGGTGCAGTAATGTGGTAGAATAGTTGGCCCCAAAGATGTCTACATCCTGTGATCCTGTGAATATGTCAGGTTATATGGCAAAGGAGAATTAAGGTTTCTGATGGATTTAAGATTGCTAATCAGCTGACCTTAAAATAGGAAGATTATTTCTGAAAATCTGGATGAGCCCAATATAATCACAAGTCTCCTGAAACCATGGAAGAGGGAATCAGAAGTGTCAGTGTCTGAGTGATGCCCTGTGAGAAAGACTCAACTGGATGCCACTGGCTTTGAAAATGGAAGTGAGCCAAGGAATGCAAGCCATCTCTAGAAGTTGACAAAGCAAGAAAATGCTTTCCCCTAGAGACTAGAAATGAACCAGACCTGTGATGGGCACCTTTTCTTTTCTTTTCCTTTCCTTTATTCTTTCTTTTCTCTTGTTTTTTTTTTTTTCTTTTTTTTTTAAGACAGGGTCTGTGGACATCTTTTTCTTTCTACTCCTTTTCCCCTTCCTTTTTCCTTTTCTTTTCTTTCTATTCCTTTTCCCCTTCCTTTTTCCTTTTCTTTTCTTTCTATTCCTTTTCCCCTTCCTTTTTTCTTTCCTTTCCTTCCCTCCCCTTTTTCCTTTCCTTCCCTTCCCTTCCTTCTCCTTTCCTTTTCTTTCATGTTTTTATCTCTTTTTTCCTCCCCCTCCCCCTCCCCTCCCCCTCCCCCTCCCCCTCCCCCTCCCCCTCCCCTCCCTTCCCTTCCCTCGCTCATCCCTTCCATCCCCTCCCGAAAGTATTCGTTTTGATATTTGAAATACAGACTCTGACTATCTGGCTGGGAAATCTTAGGGAAACTGCTTAACTTCTTTTGATGAGCTTCCTCATCAATTATTCTCCTAGAATCCAGAAACACTTGTTCTTAGTTTTATTGCTGCCTCTGACTGACCATCCTCTGACTCTTTCTCTTCACTCTTAAATTGCTGATGGTCTCCAGCATTCAGATTTCCTCATTTCTGATTTCTTTTCCAGAATATACCTCTATACTTTAGTGATTCCAGTTGTCACATATTTTCCCAAATGATAAGCACATTTATCTATTCAACACCCAATCATTTCTTCAAATTACAGTCGTATTTCCAAATAACTCCCTGGCACCTTTACAAGGACACACCAAGCTCAACTTGTCTGCAGGCAGATTTACCACATTCTCTTTTGCCCCAGTTTCCTTTTAGTAATTTTAATTCCATTTAAATAATTAAATGCCTTTTAAATATCTCAAATACCAATATTTAATATTTCCTGTTAAATCACATACCTTTATTCTTTTTTAATCCTTATTGAGGAGAAGAGGAATTGAAAGAAAATTAACATTTATTGAACACTAAATATTTGTTAGATATTGAAATCTCTTACACATACAATTGGGATGTAAAAAAAATGTTAAGCTAATATATTTAAACTGAAGTAGTAAGTTTTGCTGTGTCTCACCAAGTCTTTAAGCAAAAGCATCAATCACTTCTGGAGGAAAGAAGATACCATATAGAATAAGGATTCACAAACTATTTTCTGTAGCTGACCATAGTAAATATTTTCATCTTTGTGTGCCGAACATCATCTTTGTCTCATATTCTTCTTTGGTTTTTGATTTGCTTGTTCATGTGTTTTATTTAACAATACTTTTTAAAATGTGTAATCTATTATGAACTCATGGACTCTACGAAAATAGGCTTGATTTGGCCTGCACATGATATTTTGCCAACTAGAACAAATACAGCTGAGTGTCATCCATAGTGAGAAGATATTCTGAAACTTAGACTTTGTTGAGAAATAAAAGTGTCTTTTCTTTCTAATTTATCAATATTTCCTTTTACATATAAAAAATTAGTTCTAATGAAACTGGATTATTTTTACTATTGGATAATGGATTTGTGGGATACTCCCAACAAACAGGAAGGAATGCATTTGTGGGATACTCCCAACAAACAGGAAGGGGAAGTAGAAAGACCTTCTCGAGATGAGAGGGTAAGCCAAGGAAAAAGTGAGAGAAATTAAACTTCGGCATGTACTCCTGCATGTCTCCTACCCCTCAACATTAGAGGTGGCAAGAATATTCAGTAAGATTTGAGGGTGAGGGAAATTTTAGAAGAGAAGGACTTATCCTATTTTCCCCAATATAACCTAAGAAAATAAGCAGCTCATTAAAGAAGCACCATGTCTCAAATGTTTTAAAAGTGATAGAACAATTTTGGCAGAGGATGTTGGTAGACAGGGTCTAAGATATATCTTATGATATATGTAGCTAGAATTAAGCCTGTACAAGATTCAAAAGTTCTCAAATGTTCCAAAAGCAAGAAGCTAAATTGCTGAGAGAGATGGTGTGCAGGAATAGGGCTGGTGTGTCAGATAAAGGGCTTCAAGACTTCATAATAATAGGGTTGTAGGGAGTTATGAACTTCAAAAGCAGGTACAATTCTGATACCTCAATAAACAGGTTTAGCAGTAGATTATCCAGGGACCAGGCTAGAATGACTATCTCCCAGGGAGTAGCTATAGAACAGTAAAGTGAACCTTACAATTTCTTCGGATTTAATCAGGCAGTAGTGTAATTTAAAGATGGTTAAAATTTCTGATACTCCTATGATCATGATGTGGGGATTCTATGATTGCTTTGAACAACATGGTATGGTGGGAATAACCTGGTGCCAGTCTTCATGCCCAAGCCCTAAGTGGCAGGCAAATTCTTCTATCTCTTGGAACACTTGCTCTTGGGCGCTACCTTTGGAAATCTCCAAACTCAATGTTTTCAGAAGCCCAAAACACATGGGGAGGCTACATGCAGGCACCAAAGTCAACAGACCCAGCTGAGCTGCTGGTCAATAGCCTTCATCCATTAATGTGAGATAGTCATTTTGGATGTCAAACCCAGTTTATCCTTTAGATATCTATAACCCCAGTGGATTTCTGGCTGCTACTATATGGTAGACCTCAAGTGATAAATCAACCACAGTTAGCCTAGAGAGCCTTAGGAGATGATAAGCAATGCCACAATATATAATCGCAACACAAGCCAAGAACACTTCATCACTATGTGGTGAGGAGCTGCCAAGGTGAACTACGCATACCAGGAGTGTATTTCTTAAGAATGTGAAATAGACTTTAATGTATGGAGCCATTTTGAGTTCAGGCTTAATATACTAAGCGACAGCCAGACATTTGAGTTCTCAAAAGTGAGGTTTGAAACTAAGTGGTTATTAAAATATAATCTTCAGACCTCTGATATTATTTTAGGCAGCTTTTAATATCAAAACTATGTTTATGTAATTCTAAGATATTAATGATGTTTGCATTGATGTTAAAAAAAAACAATAAAGGTCAAAATTGCTGATGCCTTAGCACAGATCAAGGCAGGAGCAATGAACTGTACTAGAAGTCTTTATGTTCTTCACTGGCAAGTATTTTGGATTAAAAAAATATTTCACTTAAGAATTTCCTCAATAAAGAAGTAAAACAATGGTAACTTTACAAATCTCAACCCTTGAGAATATCTTTTTAATGCTGTGTTACAAAATGGAAGTATGCATGTCAAAGTATGATGTTTGTCTTAAGGAAAAGTGCATGTGTGATTTTTGAGTTGTGAACTAAACTAGCTGTTTTCATGGATCACCTTTTCTACTTGGAAGAACAACTGACATACAGTGGTTATGCAGACATGGATTTCAGGTAAAGACTCTTGAAACTGGATAAAGTGAGCCTGCCATTTAAAGAAAAACAACTGATTATATTTGTTTCCAGTAATAAGTATTTTCAAGGAAAAAATATAAATTTGGCATAGTAGAAAAAAGAATTCCCTTCCCTTACAAGACTCATACCCTAGGCCCCATGAGTATGTTATGCTACATGACAAAAGGGACTTTACAAATACAATTAAGGTTCCAAACCTTGAGATAGGGATATTATACTGGATTTCCCCAGCAGGATCAATCTAATTGCATGAACTAATAAATCAAATAAATAAATAAGCAGGAGTCTTTATCTGGAAGCAAAGAGATGAGCCATAAGAGAAAGTCAGAGAAAAAGTATAAGAAGGACTCAACATGCTGTTGCAAGTTTGAAGATGAAGAGAACATTATGACGTCCTTAATGAGCTGAGAGCTTCCCTGGATGACATGCTATCAGGAACTGGGGACCACAGACCAATAACCATATGGAACTTAATTCTGTTAACAACCTGAATGAGCCTGGAACCAGGTTCTTCACCAGAGCCTACAGGCTGGCCAGTACCTTGATTTCAACCTTGTGAGACTCAGAGCAGAAGAACAGCTGAAGCCAGCTGGACTTCTGAATTACACAAATGTGAGATTATAAATGTGTGCTGTTTTGAGATGTTAAGTTTTGATAAATTTTATAGAAACAATAGAAAATGAATACATTTGAAATATTTTTATTTGCTACCTTAAGCTTGACAGACATTTTTCATAAGATCAATGGTGATATTAATATGTTTTTGACATTATATAATGAAATGTGTCAACATATGGAAGATCTACATTAACTCATTCAACCAATATTTCTCAAAAGATACTAGAAAGTCATGCATGAGAGGAAAATCAATTCAGATTATAAGTTGGTCCAAAAATACAAAACTTTATTGATATGGTTTCAGGTTTTCAGGTACTGTTTATGTTTAAAAAGCTTTCACTTACTGAGTTTTTTGTTGCAGCATTAAAGAAGAATAGCCATATGATATGAAAAGACTATTAGGCTACTTTATCCTTTTCCAACAAAATATTTCAACTAAAAATATCTCAACAAGGCTTGGCGTAGTGGCTCATGCCTGTAATCCCAGCACTTTGGGAGGCCAAGGTAGGCGGATGACAAGATCAGGAATTGAAGACTAGCCTGGCCAACATAGTGAAACCCTGTCTCTACTGAAAATACAAAAATTAGCCGGGTGTAGTTCCATGCACCTGTAGTCCCAGCTACTCGGGAGGCTGAGGCGGGAGACTTGCTTGAACCCAGGAGGTGGAGGTTGCAGTAAGCTGAGACCATGCCATTGCATTCCAGTCTGGGTGACAGAGTGAGCCTCTATCTCAAAAACAAACAAACAAACAAACTCAACAAACTGAATGCAGAAGTACTTATGGGAATACAACTACCTTCTATTAAGCCAGATACCTAGACATTAAGCAGATTTGCAAAATGTAAAAAATGTAAAATAATGCCACTCATATCACTGTTATATTTTGCAAAATGGAATCATTAACACAAATTTCTTTACAAAAAAATGAGTTTTTATTTTGAAATTAATGTGAATTTAAAATTGTTTTAACTTCATATATATAGAAAGACATCGATAGATAACCCATATAAATATATAAACATTATAACCCACATAAACATTTTGGATTAATATATTTTTTTTGAGACAGGGTTTCACTTTGTCACACTAGCTGGCATGATTGTGGCTCACTGCAGCATCTGTAGCCTCCACCTCCTGGGCCCAAGTGATCCTCCTACCTCAGGCTCCCAAGGAGCTGGAACCACAGGCATACAACTACCATGCCTGGCTACTTGTTTATTTTGTGTAGAGTTGGGGTCTCCTTATGTTGCCCAGACTGATCTCAAACTCCTGGTCTCAAACAATCCTCCTGACTTGGCCTCCCAAAGTGCTGGGATTACAGGTGTGAGCCACCACTCCTGCCCTGCATTTCTTAATAGTTTCCAATGTGTAAAGGATTTTGAGATAAAAACTTTGGGAACCACTGACCTTGCTGGCACCCTAGAACACAGACTGGCTGTAAAGAAAGCTGGCTGCTAAGTTCCATACAAAAAGATAAGAACCCTATTTCTATCTGTACTGTAGTTTTGAATTTGAGCTTTGAACTGACTGAAAAATCAACATGATAAAAGTCTGTTTTAAACTTGTATAGATCAGTCTTCTTTTAATTGTCCAGGTTAAGTTTACTTTCCTTGCATTCTCACCCCATTTACCATCAGGAAAAACATGAAATTCAAAACAAAATGTGATCAGTTATAGAAATAAATTGTACTTTACCTCTATTCTATAAATGAGAAAGTTGAGGTTCACAGAGCATTAACATCACTCTTTGCTTAAATAGTTTCCTATTGGTCTTTGAGTATTATATAAATTCCTGTGCAGATACTTCCTAGTGTGTCCATTTTCTTGGTAGTGTAATCTGCAACCAAAATTCTATGCCCTATGTACTTCAGGTAATACAGAAATCAAGTGATTTTATACATCTTGAATATATCAACAGGTTTTTTTTCCCCTCCCAAGTTCTATAAACATATTTTTCTCTCTAGAAGATCCTTTTCTTTCTGATCCACCTGCAGATTCTATACCTATAAAAAGATAGTACATATGTCATCTCTTATCTGAAGCCTACTTCGTCTAACTTCTTTAAGACCTTGACCAAGCATGATTAATTTCTTGCTTATCTTTCTCCTATTTTATACTTATTTTTATAATGGTATTATACATTTTAATGGGATGATTTGCAGAATTCTACTTTTTCACTTTTGATTTTCCATTATACTTTTTATTTCTTCTCTACTCATCCCATGTGGTCACTGAATTCATATTGGCAGCATAACTTTTAATTCACCTGAATAAGTCAAAATGCAGTTTCCTAGGATGCTGAAGACATACTGCAATAGAAAAACAAAATAAAGTTGTTAGTCTTGCCCACTGCACTATGCATCCTTGGAAACAGGATTCTGTCTTCATATTTGCAACATAGTTCTTGGCACATTTAGATGCTGAGTAAATATGTGACTGATTCATGCATGAATGACGAATTGTTTGAATTGGATAGTCTCTCTAAAACTCCTCTTCATTCCTTAGCCCTCTTTTTCTCTGAACCCCCTCACCTCTTTTTCATGATTCTTTTCTGCTTAGTTTTGTTGTTTTGGATTTCCTTTGTATTATATATATCTCCTCATATAATTCAAAATTATATAACTATAATTATATAATTATATATAATTCTACATCTATTTTACATATAGATGTAGAAAAATAGATGTAGAATTATATATAGAATATTTTTCTTTTCTATTTTCCTTTTAAAATAAAAACACTTGCACAGACCTCTGTTTTAAAATGGCATTTAGTCAGCATCCTCAGATGTAGAATTTCCCATCTCTCATTCTTTTCACCAATGGGTGCTTGGAGATAACTTGGAAATGTCACATCACTTCACTAATAGAAGCAAAGACAAATTACCTACCTTTTGCCATAATACCAAAGTATATCAATCTTTTTTCTATTTTATTTGAAGTTCAGGGGTACATGTGCAGGACGTGCAGGTTTGTTACATAAGTAAATGTGTGCCATGGTTTGCTGCACAGATCATCTCATCACCTAAGTATTAAGCCCAGCATCCATAAACTATTCTTCACAATGCTTTCCCTCCTCCCACAACCACCCTTAGACAGGCCTTAATGTGTGTTGTTCTGCTCCATGTGTTCTCATTATTTAGCTCCCACTTATAAGTGAGAAAATGCAATATTGGCTTTTCTGTTCCTGTGTTAGTTTTCTGAGGATCATGGCCTCCAGCTCCATCTATGTCCCTGCAGAGGACATGATCTTGCTCCCTTTATTGATGCATAGTATTCATGGTGTGTATGTACCACATCATCTTTATCCAGTTTATCACTGATGGACATTTATTCTGTGTCTTTCCTATTGTGAATGGTGCTGCAATGAACATATGAGTGCATGTACATTTATAATAGAATGCTTTTTATTTCTTTGGGTATATACCCAGTAATGGGATTGTTGGGTCAAATGGTATTTTTGCCTCTAGGTCTTTGAGGAATCACCACACACTCTCTTCCAAAATGGTTAAACTTATTTATACTTCCACCAACAGTGTAAAAGTGTTTTGTTTTTTTTTTTTTTCTCTACAACCTCACCATCATTGGTGGTTATTTGAGTTTTTAAATAATAGCCGTCTGACTGGTATGAGATGGTAATTTATTGTGGTTTTGATTTACATTTCTCTAATGATCAGTGATGTTGAACTTTTCTCAATGTTTGTTGGCTGCATGCATGTCTTTTGGAAGTATCTGTTCATGTCCTTTGCCCACTTTCTATTGTTTTTTTTTTCTTGTAAATTTGTTTAAATACATTGTAGAGACTAGATATCAGACCTTTGTTAGATCGATAGATTGAAAAAATTTTCTCCCATTCTGTAGAATTTCTGATCACTCTGATAATTTCTTTGGCTGTGTAGAAGCTCTTTGGTTTAATTAGACTCCATTTGTCAATTTTTGCTTTTGTTGCAATTGCTTTTGGTATCTTTGTCATGACATCTTTTTCTATGCCTTTGTCCTGAATGATATTGTGGAGATTTTCTTCCAGGGTTTTATAGTTTGGGGTTTTACATTTAGGTCTTTAATCCATCTCGAGTTGACTTCTGTTTATGGTGTAAGGAAGGGATCCAGTTTCAGTTTCTATATATGGCTAGCTAGTTCTTCCAAAACCATTTATTAAACAGGAAATCCTTTCCCCATTGTTTGTTCTTGTCAGGTTTGTCAAAGATCAGATGGTTGAAGGTGTGTGGTCTTATTTCTGAGTTCTCTGTTCTGTTACATTTGTCTATGTGTCTGCTCTTAGCAGTACATGCTGTTTTGGTTACTCTAGCCTTGTAGTATAGTTTGAAGTCGGGTAGTGTGATGCCTCCAGCTTTGTTCTTTCTGCTTAGAATTGTCTTGGCTATTCAGGTTCTTTTTTTGTTCCATATAAATTTTAAAACAGTCTTTTCTAATATTTTGAAGAATGTCAGTGGTAGTTTAATGGAAATAGCACTGAATCTATAAATTGCTTTGGGCAATATGGTCATTTTCACGATATTGATTCTTCCTATCTGTGAGCACGGAATGTTTTTCCATTTGTGTCCTCTCTGATTTTTCTGAGCAGTGGTTTGTAGTTCTCCTTGAAGAGGTGCTTCACTTCCCTTGTTAGCTGTATTCGTAGATTATTTTGTTCTTTTTGTGGCAATTGTGAATGAGAGTTAATTTATGATTTGGCTCTCCTATTGTCTCTTGTTGTTATATAGGAATGCTAGTGATTTTTGCACGTTGATTTTGTATCCTGAGACTATCCTGAAGTTGCTTATTAGCTTAAAGAGCTTTTGGGCTGAGACGATAGGGTTTTCTAGATAAAGGATCATGTCATCCGCAAACAAAGACAATTTGACTTCTTCTCTTCCTATTTGAATACCTTTTATTTCTTTCTCTTGCCTGATTGCCCTGGCCAGAACTTCCAATATTACATTGAATAGGAGTGGTAAGAGAGGGCATCTTTGTCTGGTGCCAGTTTTCAAGGGGAATACTTCTAGCTTTTACCCATGCAATATGATATTGGCTGTGAGTTTGTCATATATGGCTTTTATTATTTTGGGGTATGTTCCAGTATCATCCTGATACTGGCAGAGATACAACCAAAAAAATTAAAAAAAGAAAACTTGATGAACATTGATCCAAAACTCCCCAACAAAATACCAGCAAACCAAATCTAGCAGCACATCAAAAAACTTATCCACCATGATCAAGTAGCCTTCATCACTGGCATGCAAGATTGGTTCAACATAAGTAAATAAATAAATGTGATTCATCACATAAACAGATCTAAAGAAAAAAAACCACATGATTTAGCTCAATAGATGCAGAAAAAGCCTTCAATAAAATTCAATTATCTCTTTATGATAAAACTCTGAATAAACTAGGGGTATACATTGAGAAAAACTATCAGTTACCCATTCCTGGTTCAAACAATTAGATGGTGATGACCCTCATTTTGACTCTAAAAATGTTGCTACCAATTAGCTTGCAATGTTTGCTGAACACACAGCAAATCAATAATACGGTCATTGCATTTACCCTTTGAGTTCAATAAACCCCTTTTAGGTTTTTATATTTTTCATTCATTTTACAAAAAAGTAGAAGGAAAAAAGAGAATACAAATAACTTTAAAATATTAAGAATCTAAACATAGCTACACTTTTGTTTTAAGAAAATATTGGTGTGCAAACATGAAAGATATAGGAATGAAATGTCAAAGGGCGCTGTCATAAATACATTTAGCAAAATGGGATGATGTAGGTTTTCTTGTAAAATATTGAGAAATTCGATCCTTCATGTTTTATGACTAACAGGTTGAGAATGCATATTTTCTTTATGGTCTTAAAAATACTTTGTTCGGGGCCAGGCATGATGGCTAATGCCTGCAATCCCAGCACTTTGGGAGGCCGAGGCAGGTGGATCACCTGATGTCGGAAGTTCGAGACAAGCCTGACCAGCATGGAGAAACCCTGTCTCTACTAAAAATACAAAATTAGCTGAGTGTGGTGGTGCATGCCTGTAATCCCAGCTACTCGGGAGGCTGAGGCAGGAGAGTCGCTTGAACTCAAGAGGCAGAGGTTGCAGTGAGCCGAGATTGCATCATTGCATTCCAGCCTGGGCGACAGGGTGAGACTCCACCTCAAAAAAAAAAAAAAAAAAAAAAAAAAAAAAAAAATCCACAGAAGCAAGAGTGCACATGTGTCTTGATTAGTGTGGCAGTCATTAGGGATATTGATTGAACATATTCAGTGACCTTTTTTAGGATTTACAATAGGATTGCACTTCCTTGTCTCTCAGAAGTTGGGCTTCACCATGTGACTTAGTTTGATCAGTGAAATAAGCACAGAAGTGACATGAATCTCTTCTGGGTGGAAGTTTTAAAAACCATTTTATGAATAACCACATTCTCTTGCCCCTGCTTTAGAAATTTGAGAAGTATGAGTTGAGGTGGGTCCTCTGTCTGTCAGACTGTGCCCATGAGTGAGCACAAGAAATAGAAGCTCCAGTTAATCTTTGATGGGCAACAACTTCTGTGGTTATAAACTCCCTTAAAAAATCTTTTTGGAAGGTACAAGATGAAAAGCCACTAAAGAAAGAGTAACATGATTTATAAAAATATAGAAAAATAAATATCATGAAAAGTATGAAGGGAGGGTTAAAAAAAAAAAAAAGCTTCAAACATACCCAAGCTACTAATGAAGAGGGATGCGGAAGAGGAGGTAGAGGAGGATGAATACTAAAATAAAGTTGTGTCCAAGAGCAAGAGGCCATCTATGATCCATGAAGGAAGAGATTCTGTGGTGGGGGAGCCACAGTGTCAGAACATAGCAAGTCACTAAAGTATTCATTCCCTTGTGTATTCTCCTCCCCTTTAGTGTTGTCTTGACCTAATAACTTGCTTCTACTGAGTAGAATGTGGCAAACTAATAGTACATCACTTCCAATATTAAGTTACAAAGAGACTGTGACCTAAGTCTTGGGTGTGCTTTCCCTCCCTTTCCATAAGACATCTCACCCTTCCTGAGGTAAGCCAGTTGCCATGTCCTGAGGCAAACCTATGAAGAGGCCCATGAGAGGGAACTTAGACATGAATTTCTAGGACCTGACAAAAAACACACAAGTGAGGTTGGAATCAGATCTTTCAACCCCAGGAAAGCTTTGAGATGACTGTTCACACCTGCTGACAGCTTGACAGCAACCTTATCAATAAGAACCTTGAGCCAGAGGCACCCAGTTACACTGTGTTGGGATTCTTGATCCACAGAAACTGTGAGATAATAAGTGCTTGTTGTTTTAAGCTGCTAATTTTGGGGATTATTTATTACACAGTATGTAACTAATGTTCCATTAAGGCAAACGACACATAAGATTATTCAGTGGTATTCTTATCACCCCAGACTTCTTTACATTCTTCTCCTGAGATTATTTCCCTTGATTTCTTATGTTCTCTTCAGTGTTGCCATAACCCAGTTTCCTCTGTACCTAGCTATCTTTGACTTACATGTGATATTATAATTAGATCAGTTCCAAGATTGGGTCAGCCTGCATAGTAACTCTGCTCTCTTGACTTTGAGAGTAAGGTTGACTGGCATAGGTTGCCTCTATTTACTTCTTCTTTTTAAGCACCATTGGCTTTCAGCATCAAAATGACTCCATTGAACTGTACCCTAAAGGGTCTGTGCAAGGTGCTAATACAATAGTGTCCTTTCAAGAAGTTGAGTTGCCCAGGTCAGCTGAGTTTATAGGATTAGAAATTATTCGAAGATATTTCACATAAAGATGATAATTAAGTCCAAAAAAGAATAAGCCTTCTAAAGGTGAGAATGTAGAGCCTCAAAAAAGTTAGAAGTAATGTGTTTGTGTGTGTTGCCAAAGGGAAGGAGAGCAGAATCATTTCTGTTAAATTTAGTCTTTTTTTTTTTTTTTTGGTCTCCTCACCATTCAGTAGCATTTGCTGACACCATCTAATTCATAGTAAAATATACGATGAGAACTCTGGAAAAGCATTATTACCACTAACCCATTTCTCAAGAATATTGAAGAATTTTTTTGGGGATAGCCAAATTTCTAAAGTAATTGCCTGAGAGTGAATCTGCTGATATGGCAATAAGATGATGAAGAGAGCATGGCATTGTCCTCTAAATTTTCCTTAAGCCCACTGAGCTGTGAAGGCTGGGTCTAATGCACTTTGTTGTGGTTTGAACCTCTGCTGGGAGTACATTATTAACAGTGTTGTAAAACAAGGCTGCCAAGGACTTGGGCCAAGAACCTCCCTGTAGTATAGAGGAGCTAGGCGATGACTTTGCCTGCTGAAGCCAAATCAACTGACTTGTTCTGTCAAAACTACCAGTCAAGCTGCTTATTTGACACTAGGGAGAGAAAATGACCTGAAGATTGTCTGAATTTTGCTGTTAACAATCATCTCTGCTGGCACCATCCATGAAGACAGACTTATTGCTAAAACTCTATTTCCACCTTTTATTCCCTAAGCTAATTGTTAGTGTTAACACTGTACTGGTTAAAAGGATGGACTTTATCACTTCTTGGCTTCTTGACTAAGATCAACTGTAGAAACATCAGCTTCAAGGTCAAATAACTGGTCAGGAATTTGGCTTCATCCCCTACTAGTTCTATGTCCTTTCCCCAAAATAGATGAATTATCTGAGTCTCAGTTTTCTCATCTGTAAATAGACATCATAATAGTACCTAACTCCTAAGGTGGAGAGGGTTATAAAGACAAAGAAGGAAATATATGGAAAACTTTTAGAATGCTGGCACTCAGCATGTAATAAATTGTAGCTATTAATATTTTTGCTATTAGTATTAATAGCTCTTAATTGTATTAAATTATCTATAAGCTTTAGTGAAAAATCCTTTTATGTTTTAATTCCACTTATTTTTATTTTCATAGAACATTGAGCTCTTTTAAAGGATTACTGCTCTGATCCAAGTTAATCTAGTTTACAAAATTTAAAATATTTTCCTAAAGTTAAAGGTATAATTAAATATCATGATTACAAATATATCGAACTCTATGACTTTTGGGTCTTAAAGTGTATATTTACTTCTCCATTTGATTTTTAATTTAAAATGTAATAACTGTACATTTATCAGTATTAAATTTTCTCTATTCACTGAAAAATCAACATAATTGGGTTTTCCTTTAAGTTTGGGAAGAGATTGTCCCAAGTATAACTTATGTGAATATAATTTTTCTTCACATCAGTTGTTCTTGGTGTTTTATGTTTTATTCATTACTAATGAAAGAGCCATATTTTTCTATATGTTTGCATATATAAGGAATTGTGTGTTCATAATGCTTTCATATATACCTCAACTTAAGTGCTTTTCTGATGAACAGGTAAAAGTAGACAGATACTCATTTTTCTGCCAGTATGACCAACATTTAACTGAGAATGCTAATTTTTTAATTTTTTTAATTTACCTTTTTCTTCCCAGAGACCATTATAATTCAACCATCTTACTACATGAGGGTCAAGGTTGTTGTTTTTGTCTTTTCTGTTGTTAGAATATACACACTCTAAATATAGACAAAGAAATACATGTTGGCAAGAAGACTGAGATGCTTGAAGGCCTTGGCCAGAACTTTCCATTAGTCGCAGTTTGATTGATTAAATACTATCTAGGGCACTTTATTTAGTGGTATTTACACTAATGGTGGCATGAAGTGTTGGTTTATTTAACTACAAGAATTTCTGTAAAACTATATGGGTTTTTGAGAACAGTTCCATTACAGTCTATCTTGCTTACAGATTCATATATGTCAGAATCATGTCCATAATGACTGGACCCTCAAACCTTTTGTTAAAACAGATTTCTGGTTTTGAAACTTTCTTTTCTAAGTGTAATGACACAATTTAGAACAGTCCTAGAATTTCAAAAATATCCCAAACCAAAAGATGTTTGATACTTTTACCAACTACAGCTTTGGAAATGCATTTATTCTTGAGGGATATTAAATAAACAATAGGTGAATGTTCTAGATATATTCATTTCAGAGCTATACGGCATGGATGTGGATTTCTAGCATATTGTAAAATATTAGGCCACAATATGTTTTACACCTAATTCAGTTCTATTATTATTTCCAAGAAGATATTTTGCACTCTTGGATGTTGACTCATTAAATCACTCATTCAATGATTATTTATTGCCTGAAGCAATATTTTGAATTCTGTAATTACAGTAGTGAACAAACAGGGTTATTTTCCTCAAGGAACTTACTCTTTGGACAAATAAGTCAATTCATACTGTATCAGATGCTGAAAAAAATGCAAAGAAAGGAAATAAAGCAAATGCAGAAAAAACAGGAAAGCATTAAAGTTGAGAGGGATGGTATAATCACTCTAGATAGATAAGACTTCTGTACAGTAATTATAAGGCTAAGGCAAAGGTAATTTTGGAGTATATAAGGAAATGAGAGGCCTAGTCATATTTAGGGTACTCCAGTAGACACGAGTATGATTGAAATAGTCGAGAAACAGTGTTAACGATGATGTGGCTGAAGCAAAGTGAAGAAATGAGAAAGTAGTTGGGAATGAAGTTAAATGGTGGAGATGGAGTTACCATATTGAGCCATTGGAAAACATTGTAGGGACCCTGGCTATTCCTCAAAATGAAATGACAAACATGGGAGAGTTTTTAGTTGAGGAGGGCAATAAGTTGTCTTAGGAGGATTCTATTAATGTTTTAGGAGGATTCTCTGGTTGCTATTCTGTAAGAAGAGGCTGAAGAAAATGGAGCATGAGAACAGTCAGCAAGGTCAATTAGTAGTCCAAGTATGATGAGAACTGAAAATTGGTTATTGAATTTAGCATTGTGAAGACCACTATGATGACCTGATAAGAAAGCCACCACAGATGGAATTTTCCATAAGCAGACCCTGAGATGGACTTTGGTGTGCTGAATATTTATTAGAGATTTACACCTGTGGGAGAAAGGAGAAAGCTGTATAGGTAGAGGAATAATTTGAATGGAACAGTGATGCAGGCTCAAAAAAGCCTTGGACAATCCCATACATACAGGAATTTCAATGAAATGTCAAAAGTGTCCTGCATTAAGCTTAAATATTTATATCATCAAAGTGTACCACAATAGTCACTGGATGTGTGCCTGCTAGGGAGAGGCATGTGGTTGGACAAGGTATGCCTCATTTCTCTTCCTGATAAATAGCAATGATCCTGATGATCCAATAGCAATGAAAAATACCAACATAGGGGGAAATATTGGACCAGTATCCCCCTGAAGCAAGAGAGAATAGAGTCTAGTAGATCTTTGTAGAAAATAGTGTTAACCAGTAGTTATCAAGATGTATGCATAATAAGTGTAAGTCAACAACTTTTCTTAATTAAATATCTTTAGTAAAATTAAATTTATGCCTATTGGAGGGAACCATATTAAAGGGAATTATAAATTTTTTCTACTCAATTAAAATTTCTCACTTTAGTGGGTGAATCTAGAGATATTTTCTTTCACAGACCTCTCATTGAATTATTGATTTCAACAACATATAAAGATGTCATACTATCATTACACTTAAAATTTGCTAGAACAGTAGGAGATCACATTGAAAAAATGTTTGCTTTTCTATTTGTGAAATTTTGACTCTGAAGGTTTCTTGAAACCCGTGGTAGTGGCATCATATCTTCACCCTCACTATAGGGCATGAAATGCACCCTTTAGGAGTGAAGGTGAGGTGATACAGAAATCCAAGGTTGAGCAATAGGGTGAAGGTTAATAACTCCTCCTTGGATGACAGATATATTTCTTTTCACCTCAACTGTCTTTCAACACGGAGCATGCTAGACACATGGATACCCTAAATGGAATAGAAACAAAATATGTAAAATAAGCTGCTTTTATTCAAATTCTGTTTATGGCAGTGCCACTATAACTCATATTTTGAAGTCTAAAACGATGGCTATTATTAAATCTTCCTGGCTTTGTAGTAGACATGGTTTTAAAATTTATACTAGAAATGAATAAAACTACTAATGTGACTTTTATGTGGAGGCAATTGAAAATACTAGGAAACCTATTTGTTGTAGTGATGTTCATTCTGTTTAAGTGAGTTGAAGTCAGACAGAAGCAGTTTTAGGCAGAGATACCTAATGCAGGCTCTTAAACTTTTGAGAAGTTAGTGAGAAAGGACATAGAAATTTCTCCTCTGGAGGACACTGAATAATACAGAGTTTGCAGACAAATGAGAATGGCAATTGATGACCTCTGAATGTTTCTTCTAACCTTAGGATTTTCTTCAACTCTGTCCCAGAAGCGCTGTTTGCTGATGGCTGAACTACTTTATTTCTCTACGCCTCATTTCTCTTCCTGATAGATTTGTGAATGTTCTTCTAACACATCTGGTGGAATGGTTGTTAAGAAAACCCACCCCTGAAGAGTATTTTAACCTATAGTTTTGATTCAAGAAAGTTATATCACTTGACATTAAAACAGTCCATATTTTCACAAACCTCTTTCTCAAAAAATGAATGAGAAATATGTTATTGTATTAAGAGCTAGTCATAATTACTTACCAATGCCATGGCAAGTAAGAAAGGAATAAAATCAGTAAAAATTCTCAAGCAACCAAATGTAGTTCACATTGGATTCCATGATCTTCCTTTTTTGTTTTTTTATTTAATCCAAATTCTTTTCCACTATTCTCCAAAATATGCCAACCTCTCCAAATAGGATATTCTATTGCCAGAAATATTCTTTCTGCTCTAACTTATGCAAATCCTATTCACTCTTCAAATCACTATCTCTCATTATATATTCTTTGGCTATTTCAGATCTCATTGATCTTTCTTTACTCACAAATTCAATAGGCTTTATACTTTGCAGAATATTCTCCAAGATTTAATTACACAAGGTCAGTAGTTTTGAGTAGAGTTTCAATTTTCATATCACCATCTATACTATAGCCTCTTAAAAATACGGAATTCAATATCTCCATTGCACCTAGCACTCTTCCCTGCTACTAAAAATCCCTTGATAAATTCCCTCTTAATACACCAAATTAGTAATGAGATTTCTAAAGTAACACTTTGTGCATCTCTAAAGGGTATCCTTTAGATATGGTTTAAATATATACCTTTTAAATCAATGTGTAACCTTTTAAAGCTTTAATAAGCTATGTTTTAAAGTATTGACTGCAGTTTTCATTTTTCAAAGAGCACTGGCCTAGATAATTTGGATCAATTAACCTGAAAGTAGAATTGGCAGCCATTGTTTATTTGTGAAGTCAGTGAAAAAGCTTTTAAAATCTCACAAAGAAATACAATTTAATTCTTTAATCTTAAAATAATTCAGAAAAGATATAGCAAAAATAATTATTTACTTAGGGAATATTCCTTAATGCTCTGGGCTTATAAACGATATGAAAAGACATTCATTTAGAACAAAAATCTTGCAAAGTATTAACATGAATGAATGTGTGTACATATCAAAAACCCACCTCTAAAAGAGAGATTGGAATAATAGTATTACATATATTCAATGTTAACATTAAAAACATATTATTATGAAAAGTGGAAACACGAATGAGACAAACCAAATTCAGGGTAGTAGTTCCCTGATGAAATCAGGGAGGAACATAAGACTGGGGAAGGTTATTAAGAGAAATTCAACCATATCTGTATTGCTTATTTAAAAAGAAGAGATCTGAAGCAAATGTGGCAAAAAGATAAAATTTTTAATTCTGAATTAACTACCAGATATGGATATTGTTATATTCCTAATACACTTTGTATATTGTAGTTTGATTTTTTTTTAATTAAAAAATAGTGGTATGTTACTTTTCAAGTTCCCTATTTTGACTAGAAAACCAAGAGGGATAAATTCCTTGACACCTATACTCTCCCAAGTCTAAACCAAAAAGAAATTAGCTCCCCAAACAGATCAATAATGAGCTCTGACATTGAATCAGTAAAAAATAGTCTACTAACAAAAAGAAGGCCCAGGACCAGTCAGATTGATAGCCGAATTCTTACCAGATGGTAAAAAGAAGAGCTGGTACCATTCCTACTGAAACTATTCCAGAAAATTGAGGAGGAGCATCTCCTTCATAACCAATTCTATGAAGCCAGCATCATCCTGGTAGAAAAACCTGACAGAGAAACAGCACACACACACACACAGACACACACACAAAAGCTTCACGTCAATATCCTTGATGAACATCGATGCAAAAATCCTCAACAAAATACCTATGAACTGAATCTAGCAGCATATTAAAAACTTAATCTACTATGATCAAGTAGGCTTTATCCCTTCGCTACAAGGTTGGTTCAACATATGCAAATCAATAAATGTGATTTATTACATAAGCAGAACTAATGACAAAAAACGCATGATTATCTCAATAGACGAAGAAAAAGCTTTAGATAAAATTCAACATCCCTTTATGTTAAAAACTCTCAATAAACTAAGCATTGAAGGAACAAACCTCAAAATAAAGCCATCTGCAACAAACCCACAGCCAACATCATACTGAATGTGTAAAAGCAGAAAGCATTCCCCTTGAAAACTGGCCCAAGACAAGGATGCCATCTCTCACCATTCCTATTCAACATAATATTGGAAGTACTGACCAGAGCAACCAGGCAAGAGAAAGAAAGGGCATCCAAATAGGAAGAGAGACAGTCAAACTATCCCTGTTTGCTGATGACATAAATCTATATCTAGAAAACCCCGTAGTCTCAGCCTGAAAGCTCCTTCAGCTGATAAAAACTTCAGCAAAGTTTCAGGATACAAAATCAATGTAAAAACATCACTAGTATTCCTATAGACTAATGACAGCCAAGCTAAGAGTCAAATCAGGAACACAATTCCATTCACAATTGCCATAAAATATACTTAGGGACTTAGCACAGTGACTCACGCCTGTAATCCCAGCACTTTGGGAGACTGAAGGGGCGGATCGCAAGGTCAGGAGATCGAGCTCATTCTGGCCAAAATGGTGAAAACCCATCTCTACTAAAGAACACAAAAATTAGCTGGGCATGTGGCGAGTGCTTGTAATCTCAGCTACTCGGGAGGCTGAGGCAGGAGAATCATTTGAACCAGGGAGTCAGAGGTTGCAGTGAGCCGAGATTGTGTCACTGAACTCCAGCCTAGTGACAGAGCAAGACTCCATCTCAAAATATAAAAAAAATAAAATAAAATAAAATAAAATACTTAGGGATACAGTTAACCTGGGAGGTGAAAGATCTCTACAATGAGAATTACAAAACATTGCTCAACAAACTCCGAGATGACACAAATAAATGGAAATACATCCTTGCTTACAGATAGGAAGAATCAATATCTTTAAAATAGCCATACTGCCCAAAGCAATTTATAGGTTCGATGCTATTTGTATCAAACTACCAGTGACATTCTATACAGAACTAGAAATAACTATTTTAATATTCATATGGAAGCAAAACTGAGCCCAAATAGCCAAGACAGTCCTAAGCAAAAAGAACAAAGCAGGAGGCATCATGCTACCTGACTTGAAACTATGCTACAGGACTACAGAAACAAAAACAGTATGGTACTGGTACAAAAACAAAGACCAATGGAACAGAATAGAGCCTGGTAATAAGGCTACATGCCTGCAACACTGTGATTTTCAGTAAAGCTGACACAAACAAGCAATGGGGAAATGACTCCTTCTTCAATAAACAGTGTTGGGATAACTGGCTAAACATGCAGAAGATTGAAACTGGATCACTTACTTACACCATACACAAAACTCAACTCAAGGTGGATTAAAGACTTCAATGTAAAACCAAAAACTATAAAAGCCCTGGAAGACAACCTAGGCAATAGCATTCTGGATGTAGGAACTGTCAAATATTTCATGACAAAAATGCCAAAGCAATCACAACAAAAGCAAAAATTGAAAAATGGGTCTATTTATTTATTTAGAGACAGAGTCTGGCTGTGTCACCCACATCCTGGCTCACTGCAACCTCCACCTCCTGGGTTCAAGCAGTTCTCCTGCCTCAGCCTCCCATGTAGCTACACATTCACTACAGGCGTGCACCACCACACCCAGCTAATTTTTGTATTTTCAGTAGAGACGGGGTTTTGCCATGTTGGTCAGCCTGGTCTTGAACTACTGGCCTCAGGTGATCCACCCACCTTGGCCTCCCAAAGTGCTGGGATTACAGGCGTGAACCACCACGCCTGGCTAAAAAATGAGTCCAATTAAACTTAAGATTTTCTGCACAGCAAAAGAAACTATCAAGAGAGTAAACAGACAACCTGCACCATGGGAGAAAATATTTGCAAACTATACATCTGACAAAGGTCTAATATCCATCATGTATAAGGAACAAATTTACAATAAAATAAAACCAAACAACCCCACTAAAGTGAGCAAAAGACAGGAACACTTTTCAAGAGACATACATGCAGCCAATAAGCATGCATTTTCCCTACACAGTATTAAAATAAAAACCTCACTATCACTATTAGAGGAATGCAAATGAAAACCACAATGAGATACCATCTCACATCAGTCAGAGTGGCTATTACTAAAATGTCAAAAAATAACAGATGCTGGTGAGGTAGCAGAGAAAAGGGAACACTTATACACTGTTGTTGGGACTGTAAATTAGTTCGGCCATGTGAAAGACAGTGTGGTGATTCCTAAAAGAGCTAAAGAAGTACCATTCAACCCAGCAATCCCATTACTATATCCAAAAACTCTAAGTCATTTGACCATAAAGACATATGTACAACGATGTTAACTGCAGCACTACTATTTACAATTACAGAGACATGGAATCAATCTAAATACCCATAAATGGCAGATTGAATAAAGAAAATGTGGTACATACACACAATTGTATAATATACAGCTATAAAAACAGAACATGATCTTGTCTTTTGCAGGAACATTGATAGAGCTGGAGGTCAATATGCTTAGCAAATTAAAGCAGGAACAGAAAACCAAATAACACATATTCTCACTTATAAGCATGAGGAAAATGATGAAAATACATGGACACAAAGAGAGGAAGAACGAACAGTGGGAACTACTTGTGGGTAGAGGGTGGGAGGAGAGAAAGGATCAGAAAAAATAGGAAAGGAAAGGAACAGAAAAAACAACCAGCAGGTTCCAGACTTAGTACCTGGATGACAAAATAATATGTACAACAAACCCCCATTACATAAGTTGTCCTATATAGCAAACCAGAATATTTACCCCCAAAAGTAAGTAAAAGTTAAAACATAGTTCCCCATTTTGAAAGATTAGGGCCATATTTAATTGTTGATAGACCTTTAATAGCAGTCAAACATGCCTAATGTATATTAAACATCTACATGATTCTATGATAATAACATAAACCCATAACCAATGAACTCCTATTGTCAAGAAGCTTATAGAGTAGAAGTTGAATAAACAAGTGAATTATTTTTGTAATATAAAAATGACTCTGTATTATAAATGTTAAAATCGAGTAATTTTAAAGGTAAAGTTGAGGTGAAGATTCTAGAGGAGATACATCTGAACAAAAGCATATAGGAAACTCTATATTTGGGAAAGAGTAGATCATATAATTCAGTTGAAAGACTCGTCACAATGTGGAAGTAGGGAGAAATTAAGCTGGCATGCTTCCTTGGGGCATCAAGCACACATTTTTCGCTACACACTGGTGGCAATAAAAACTGGACTCTAACTTCCAAATCAAAGTAAGAAATAACACATTGTTTTCTAGTATTTTTATTATATATCATTTTCTTATGATGAGAATCATACCCATTTTGGATTTGTTTTAAAAGAAGTTGGGGCAAAGGTGAGTTTTGGGATAAACAATAGTTATAAGCAAAACATAATATATCACAGCCTCCCACCTCTATGCATTAAGTTAGCAATTTAACACTTAAGCGAAGACTATTGTCTTAACTTGGACTGCCATGACAAAATATCCTAGCCTGAGTGGCTTGAATAACAGAAATTTATTTTCTCATTGTTTGGAGGCGGACATCAGCGTGCCAGAATGTTTGGGTTCTAGCAAGGATCTCTTTTGGTATGCAGATGCCCACGTTTTAACTGGGGCTTCACATGGCAAGGAAAGAGTGAGCAATCTCTCTGGTGTCTCCTTATAGGGGCATTAGTCACATCACAAGGATCTCACTCTCATGACTTTCTCTAAACCTAATGATCCCCCAAAGGCCCCGTCTTTGAATACTTAACATTGGAGGTCAAGACATTCATTTTAGCATGTTAAATTTGGGAATACACAAATATTTAATCCATATTGATAGGAAACCAATTCTTAGTAGACTTTAATATATCACTTTTAGTTTTTCTAGAAAAAAGCATGCAAATAATGCAGTATTATATTGTTTCTAAATAGATACAGATATGTGTACCTTGGAAACATAGATTATGCCTGTGTTCAAACATTCACTTAATATAGGTAATATTTGAATAAAAGTTAGTTCATTCTCAGAGTCAATCTAATATAGAAGCTGATACTGTCTACTGTAGCACAGCACTGTCCAATACAACATTCTGCAATTATGAAAAAATCTGTGACTACACTGGAGACTACTGTAAGCTACTAGCCACATGTAGCTTTGGGGTATTTCAAGTGTTGCTAGTGTAATTGAGGACCTGAAGTTTTCATTTTATTTGACTTTAATTCATTTACATTTAAATAGCCACATGCAGGCTAATGGTTACTCTATTGAACAACCCACCTCCAGTATTTTATATGTTTACATTTCCAAGCGGTTGAATTTTTAAAATTGTTCCCATGTACTAATTTCAAGTTTTGCTTAAATGTAGATATAAAAGTGGTGTATATTATTTTGGAATTGGGGATTAGTTACTACTTCATCTGTAGCTTAAAGTAGATTCCAATTGTGTAAGTGTTCTTTGGATGCACACAGCTCACTATATGTAAGATTTGTAACAGTAGTAGCTCAATTGCTGAAAATGGAGTGGATATAATTACAACCACTTGGCACATTGATACTGTTGTGTTAAAAAAGATGCCTGACTTGATTCTATACAGCATGTGCATTTAAGGATGCTTTCTCGTGAATAATTTTGTTAGGTCACCAAAGAATTAAATGGTGCTTAGCTAAGAAATAACTAGGACAGACGTCTTCTCACCAAAATGTTAGCCTAACAGATAAATATCATAATGTAAAGTTTCTTAGCTTTCTGAAAGCTAGTGAAAAATAATTTGAAGTTGTAAATATATTCCGTATTCATTTATGAATATATCTCATGGATGTTAATACATTTTCCTGTCACCTGACTAAACAGAAAAGCAAGATATTTCAAATGTCTGAAACTTGAAATTGTACAATAGCTGCACTGTTTATCTCTGATTAGTTTTAGAAAGTGGCAATTTATTATGACAGTAATTTAAAGGAACTCTTTCAAGATTAGTATTTTAAACCTAACGTTTAACATATTTCTCCTTGTAACACTTTTGCAATCATGTGTTCTCTTTTCAAATAAATGCAAACATGAATCTAAGTTATCAAGGAAATAAATGAACCAAATCATTCCAGTGACCCATAAATGAAGCTACTATCATAACAAATGAATTTACATCATTTAGGGAAAGCACACACATTCAAATGTGATCAGGAAAACAGAGCATCGCTACAACCGATATGTGAAAACTAGGGTAGGTATAATATTTCAGAAACACCAAAAGCAATTTGAGAAGTGTTGAAGAATAAAAATAATTGTAGACTAAGTAATTAAGCTACAGAGCATTCAAAATACAAATGTACAGTGGGTAGGAGTATTTTCTAAAAGTGTGAACCAAGTATAAATCTTAATTTTTCAATATCTCCTGAGGATAAACAATGGAGAACCACCTCATGGTATTTTCATATACATCATAAGCATTGTCAAATAACCATTAGTAACATCAGAAATTACTCTCACCTTTATTTTCACTGTTTTACCTTTTTACCTAGATTAAGCCTACATATTGTCCCAGAGAAATGTAAGGTTACATTTATATCAACAGGCATTAGCTTGTGTGTGTGTGCACATGTGCATTTATATGTGTGTGTATTTGTATTATATACATATAATTTTAACCATGAAATCATGCCTATTTACCTAAGTGTTACTTGTATAAAGGCTAAAAATATAATTTTAAAAATTAAGCTACTATGGCCGGGCGCGATGGCTCACGCCTGTAATCCCAGCATTTTGGGAGCCCGAGGCGGGCGGATCACGAGGTCAGGAGATCGAGACCATCCTGGCTAACGTGGTGAAACCCCGTCTGTGCTAAAAATACAAAAAAATTAACCGGGAGTGGTGGCAGGTGCCTGTAGTCTCAGCTACTCGGGGGGCTGAGGCAGGAGAATGGCATGAACCCGGGAGGCAGAGCTTACAGTAAGCCGAGATTGCGCCATTTCCTCCCAGCTTGGGCGACAGAGTGAGAGTCTCACAAAAAAAATAAAAATAATAAAAAAAAAGCTACTATTTACTTCTTCTAATCTACCTTATGAGAATTTAGAGAGGAGTTTGTTGCATATTATATAAGTCCTTTGTTTATATGTTAATTTTAATATTAAAGTGCATGTATGTGTGTGCGAAAATATATATATATATATATATTTTTATATTTTATTTTATTTTATTTTTTTTGAGATGGAGTCTCTCTCTCTCACCCAGGCTGGTGTACAGTGGTGTGATCACAGCTCACTGCCACTTTCGCTTCCCGGGTTCAAGTGATTCTCCTGCCTCAGTCTCCCAAGTAGCTGGGATTACAGGTGCACGCCACCAAGCCCGGCTAATTTTTTGCATTTTTAGTAGAGACGGGGTTTCACCCTGTTAGCCAGGATGGTCTCCATTTCCTGACCTCGTGATCTGCTGGTCTCAGCCTCCCAAAGTTCTGGGATTACAGGCGCAAGCCACCATGCCCAGCCCACATTTATATTTTTTATAAAAACGTAAACCTGGAAATAAGGCACGAAAGGGCTGCATGAACTTTCAATGTCATATTAGAGCACTATCACACTAGGTCGTCAGACGTTCTAAGGGATTACAACTTCTATAACTTACTGTTTAGTTTTACCCAGGAGCCGGATTCTGTAAAGTTATAAGAAAACATGAAGAAAATTGATAATATGCAAGTTATTTTTTCCCATAGTGTGCAATTGATTTCTGCCTTGTAAAGAAGATAATTCCTGTGGGTATGATATTCTTAATCTTTTTTTAAAAAAACTAACAGCTATCCTTTTCCAAAAACTGTAATTTTAATATGCCACTTTTTAAAATATTCTCTCTTCAATCATTTTTTTGCAATTCTGTTGGCTTACTATTGATGACTTAAAACCTTGACATGCTTGCTATGAATTTATGACAATTATGCTTTTAACATTTTGGTTTTGATCACATATTTTGTTGGTGAGATTATTTTAAAGCTAGTAGAATTCAGCTAATGAAATGCTTGGCAATATGTATCATTAGGAGGAAACATAAGGTTAAGTGATATTTGAGACTGAGGTAAGCTGAGAAAGAATATCATCTCTGTGTGAAATAGCTTACAATTCTCCACACACCATCTGTTCATCACAATCAATGCAATGACCATCAGAAGTAAGAGGAAACAAATCTGTAAACTACCAATTTAGTAGTGTTTTTAAACCATCATTATCATTAAGGAAAAATTCATTAAATTATCTGTTGTGCTGAGTAGTATACGGATCAATTTAGCAACATTGTTCTTGCCTCCTGGGAGCAGACAAATTAAAATAGATACTAGTGGTAAATTCAAGGGCAAACAATACAAATAAGTTTATTACAATGAACAGATTAAATGAGTAAGATGAATATTTATTTTAAAAAAGAGAATGTGACGATCCTATGCAGAGTTTTAGTAACACTATACTCTGTCTGAGCAATCAAGTTGTGACTAGATTAGAACTAGATTTGAACTCCCATTTTAGAACTTTTGAAATTTGATCATGAGAGATGACTGTGAATATTTTTGTAACTTTTTATTTTATGTAAGTCTGTTGGCTAATTGTTATTACTGAGACTCTACTATGAAGTACTGAAAATAAAATCCTAGAAACTATAAAAATTGATTTCTGGGCTTAAGAAACTTGTTCATACATTGTTTTCTATTAGTCACTCTTGTCTAAATTATGTTATTCTTTTTTTATGTCACCTGTTTGTAAGTGATTGTAAAACTCTGCAGGAGCCTTTGAGATATTTATTTAGAAATCAAAATGTGGGTATTAAGTGGGCTCATTGATACTGGGGTATCATTTTTTCTAGGCTGCTTCGAGAGACACAGGGCTAAGAAATTTAATTACAACTTCTTATAAATACCTCCACCCTCAGTTTAATCACACAGACTTTTCCCTTACCTTTCCACTATTCATGCTTTCCTTCCTTTCATCACAGTGAGGACTCTGACTAGAATCTGTTATAATGCCTCCTCTCTCAATCCTGATATTATTATTATTATTATTATTATTATTACTACTAGTAGTAGTAATAGTAGTAATTGCAGTAGCATTTTACAGGGTCTCATTCTGTCACCCAGGCTGGAGTGCAGTGGTGTGATCACAGCTTAGTGTAGCCTTGACTGCCGAGGCTCAAGCGATCCTTCCACTTCAGCCTCCTAAGCAGCTGGGACTACAAGTTCATGCCACTATGCTCAGCTAATTTTTATATTTTTTTAGTGACAGGATTTTGCTAAGTTACCCGGGCCTCCCAAAGTTCTGAGATTATAGGCATGAGCCACTGTGCCCAGTGTATCCTGATATTATTAATATGTATTTTCTCTCCTCACTGGTTAACCTGGTTAGGAATTTATCTATTTAATCCCAGAAAACCAGCTTCTGTTTCCTACAAAGTCATGTGGCTGGCAAGAGGTAGAGTCAGAAAATGTGAGATCATAACTCTGATATGTAATGATTTTTCTCTTTCTGGATGATACTAATTTGAAAATTGGGCATTCTCTATCTTTAAGTTATGATGAAGGCATGGTTATTGTAGTTTGTCATTGTTCTTGTTCTGTGTTGGTTTTGGAGAGATGAGAGATGACTATCTTGGGATCTATGGCTCTCTTTCCCTATCTGAATTGCAGAATGTAAGTTTGCATTTACTAATCCAAAATTGGTTTAAGAATGTTTTAATATAAATCATTATTAATTATATTGCTATAGTGTCATATTAATATTTAATGGACATTAACTATTCATAACTCTTTGAAAGTCTTAATATATTACAAATGAGTATATATAATAAATGAAATTTATATCAAAATAGCTGTCTCCGTAATATACACTGACCACAAGCTCAAAACTTTCATTAATATCAGTGATAAGCCACGTATATCAGCTATCAATGTTATTGTAAGATTGTTTTAGAAGATATACATAAAGCAATACACCAAGAAAAAGGAACAGAGGTAAAAAAGTTGGAGAAAATGAGTAAAATACATTATTTCAAATGATATTTAAATAGAATTTGAGAGTTGACCACTTAACAACTATGTAAGTGACTAGTGTAGTAGAGACAAAATAAATACAGACATTTCAAAGACTTGGTTAAAATGATCAGTCAGAAATCACAAAACTAAATCATATATATTTTTCAGAAAGAAAAAAATGTGGAAGCAGATATAAAATACTGAAAATTTACTTAGAATAAATAGTAGAAAATAAGAAAATTATAGTTGATGACTCAGTATTGAAATACTATAATATAAATTCTAATGAAATTTGAAATCATTTTGGCAAGTTAATTAAAAACAAAGGAATAAATACTCGTCTATATTGCTTTATGTTTACATAGTTCATCTAGTAGAATAAATATTTTGAAAAAAGAAGAGTTCTTAGTAGGAAATACAATACCAAAGTTTAAAACATACTAATTAAAACAGTCTGTGATTGGAGCAAGACTAGATTGATTTTGTATGTATGAGAGAATAGCATTTGCCAAGTAAAAAATATTATATTTGCAAAATAATATGAAATTATCAATATTTTCCTATTTGTATACGATATTTGACTAAAAAATCAGTGTGTATGGTATTATTATTTTTAGAAATCGTGTGCATTCAAAAATAATTTTAGGCAAAATCTTGTACCTTTTTATATTTTCTAGATTTTTTATAGTAACATAAAATTCAGTGTTTAAAAATTATTTAGAAAATCTTTTCTTTACCTCATGATTTTAAAACGAGAGATATTCACAATAATTGATTTATGTGTATATTAACTACAGTTTTATTTATAATTGTTAATAAAATTTTTCAATTTACTTACATGCTAATATAAAATTAAATAACATTACCTTTTAAATTTAAAATGAAATTTCAAAGTCTACTTAATGTTCAAAATATTGCGTGAAAAGGCAGTGTAAACCTATATAACTGTGGATAATTATAATACAACGGAAAGCAGAAAAACAGAATATTAAGTATAGTTATCCCTGTATAGTGGTATTATACATGGTTTTAAAACATTACTTTCTTTATTAGACACTGAAACTTGTTACAGCAATCAGTAAGTGAGAGCTTATTTGAAAGAATGATAAGACAATAGTGTCAAATGCTACAAACCTTTTGGTGGGTGGGACGGGGGTTGAAATGTATCACATTTGCACCAAAGTCTTGCGCCAAAGTCCAGTGGCAGATGTCACCTCTCTGTGGTAAGTGGTCTGAGCAGTCGATGAGTATTAGAGTTATCTGTCTACTTTTTAAATGAAGCAGTGAAGATAGAGAGTGGTAGGGCAATGGTGGAAAACATGGGGTAATAATAAAGAGAAGATTTGAGCCTAGTTAAATTGTCAATGGAAAGACTGATGAAAGGGGGGAGGGGAAAAAATACAGTAGAGAGAGAGTATCATTGAAATTCTTGAGAGGTAATTTGAAGTTCTTGAGGAAAAAGAAGAAAATAATTGAGATGTAGAACATAGATGAACTAATTAGATAACTGTTAGATACCTTTGACAAAGTACATAAGAAGAGGGAGGTGAAAGACAGAAAATTTTTAAAATATTTAGATTGGAGCCAAAATATGAAGTTTTTTTTGGTAATATTTGCAGTTTTGTCTTTGAAATAGAGGAGCGGTAGGCTCAATTAAAAGTATTTTAAGAAAATTAACTTTTTTTTCGCAGTACAATAATTGATATGACTACCTTTAGCTGTGAAAATAATAGTTTTTCAGTCATCAGTTTCGTAACATTTAAGACATTTGAAATGCCAAATATTGTTAAGTCTTTGAAAAATTAGAACTCTTGGACATTGTTATTTTGAGTGAAATTAATATAACCATTCATTCTGGAGAATTATTTAAAATTCTGAGTAAATTTAGGTAGCACTTCTGAAGTCTATCCTTCATAAACTTTCATGTGTTCAAGAAGATAGACATAAAGATGTTCAACATAGCACTGTTATATTAACAAAGGAATAAAAATAATTTAATTTTCCAACAGAAGGGAAATGAAGAAAGTGTGGTTTAGTGGCGTGACGAAATGTTACTAGAGACATTAAAATGAATAAGTTACTCATAAATAACTGCCAAAACTTTATATTAAATTAACTCAAGTTTCAAAAAGATACACATAATTATTAATATCTTATAAGTATAAACATTTATTGATAAATTATCAAAACAAATATGGAAACTATATAAAACAACCTTAGGAAAGCGAGAACCAATTGTCAGCAAAGGAGAAATAATAAAGAACAGAACTTCAGTTGCATCTGTAACTTTTTGCAATCAAATTTCTTAAAAGGCTTATTTTATGTAAATCAAATACAGTTATTTATCTAACTGCCTATGTTGAAGACAGATGAGCATTAACTCAAGTTTTTACTAATTGGGGACTTAGATAAAATTTAATATGTAATATAAAGCAGCACTGCCCAACCTTTTGGTACCAGGGACCCATTTCATGGAAGACAATTTTTCTACAGATGGGGTCGGGGAGGTAATTTTGGGATGAAACTATTCCACCTCAGATCATCAGGCATTAGATTCTCATAAGGAGTGTGCCATCTAGATCCCTTGCATACACAGTTCACAATAGGGTTTGCACTCCTGTGAGAACCTACTGTCCCTGCTGATCTGACCTGAGGTAGAGCTCAATCGATAATATTCTCCTGCTGCTCACTGCTGTGTGGCCAGGTTCCTAACAGGCTATGGTCCAGGGCTGGTCCCTTGTCTGGGGGCTGGGGACTCCTGATATAAAGTCTATTAACATGTAAGTTTAAGAATAAGTATTTATGAAGTAGGATATTTGAGAAGACAAGTGAAGTAGCCCTGCAGGCTTAACGTCTACCCTGAATCTGTCAAAGAACTCAAGAATAATTGACCCTCATCTAAGAGTTATGATTTTGAAATTCAAACCCAACACAAATGTTTAAAGATCTGTTGAAATGTGAATTAAATATTTGTGTTACATAATATAATATTAGGATTGTTTATTGAAAATTATAGAGACTTCATTATAAGCTCAAGGACAAACTGCCTAATGATTAGAAATATATCTATTTAAACACATCCATTGATGAAAAATTTTATACCTCCTAAAAAATAAATGCAGTAGCCCAATAGGAGTTAGGATTTTATAGAAAATGTAAATAATTATGTTCCCCTAACTCAAAATATCAGGATGCTTTTCTGTGAGATTTATGCATGTATGGCCTGATTGAAGCAGATTTAATGAATATGAAGATTGTGGTTTAGCTTAGACTAAAAATAATTGAAAGAAAAAGGGTGGGAGGGAAGAAAAGAGGAGAAAGGCAGGGTTCTTCTTTTCATGTTTAAAGAAAGTGTAGTTCTGAGGTGTTGGTAATGTTTTAATTCCTTGATTGGGTGAACTTTCACAAGTGTGTTCAATTTGTGATGATACTGAGCTGTCTATGATTTGTGCACTTTTTGTATGTGTACCTTATTTCAATAAAGAACTCTGTAGATTTTAAAATTTGCAATTTTGGGAAACAAACTGCAGGTAAAAGTCAACATGATGAAATAAGTCTTTTGTATAACACTGTAGGCATAAAAAGTACCATGACCTCAAAAATCACTAAATCTCACTTTTTTACTCTTTGAGATTCATAGATGAAAAGCCCAACACGAAGTAAGATAATGAGTCTGTAAAGCTTCTCTGGGGGCTTAATGAATTGAAGGAGAGAAAGGACATTTCAAAGTTTCCATTACTAAAATATTAATGTCAATATTTAATCAAGCACAGCAGTTTTTTTCATCAGTTTCAATTTTTATTGATCATGATGTTGAGATATTGGCTTTCCATTATTATCTGGATGCACATTATCCCATATCTTATCCAAATATATTTACTTCCTGATTCTCAGTGAACATGGAACAGTATGGAAATGAACATTATCGTATGAAAATGAGGGCTATTGTACTTTCAAATATGGAGATAGAATAGAGCTACAAAAGTCCAGACCGAAAATTTGTATATGAACTAATAACTACAATTACCAACTTGATATTTTTTGTGAAAGGCTTTATGAATTTCTATTTTATCTCCTTTCAGAACCAATTACCTTAAATATATCTTACATTACAACCAGCTGTGATGTATCAAGACATCTTCTGGGACATATCTCAAACATACTTTTAATAAAGGACAGGGGAGAAATTTATTTCTTTATAATTTACAGACTCATACCAGTGGTCTTCTTACCTTATCGTAGAAGCCACTTATGCTGTGAGTTTATGCAACTGATGTCTTAGCTGAACTCATTTCTGTGGCTATTTTTGGGGAGAGCATTTTGACTCCTAATTAATTTCATCTATCAAACTCTTATCTAAACAAAGCCCTCTATTTTTCTCATGACCTTTTGAAAATTTTCTTATTTTATTTTTAGAGCAATGGTCTCACTCTGTTACTGAGGCTGGTCTCAAACTTCTTACCTTGAGCTGTCTTCTCACCTCAACCTCCCAGCTAGCTGGGATTATAGGCATAAGCCATTGTACCCAGCTGATCATGACTTTGTAATAGGTCAAATGGCAACAATATACAAAATAATAAAATTATGATATTAATGAATAACTTTTGCTAGTATCTCAGAGGCACATATTTTGTTCTGCTAAATTAATGAAAATAGTTAACATTTTTTGTACTTTACAAACATAGTCACAAAAATCCGATAAAACAGTTATGATTTTACTTGTTTTTTGGCAGTGTAAGTTGAATTTAACTTTCCAGCCCCCAAAACGAAGTTTTTTCTATCCTGGCTTACTCTTTGACACTTCCTTCAGCGTGTTTTCTATTTTGTGATGGTATCTTTGTTCTTGTAATCACCTGTGTTCAAAATCCTAGGGACATCTTTGGCTATTTCTTACTGAAACTCCATTCACCAATTGCAGATGGATAAGTTGTCAATGAAAAATAAAACAATATAAAACAAAAAACAAGAGCTCACAAATATGCTGAAAATATCTTACAAGGGGAACAGCTTTACTAAGTTTGATATAAAATATAAAATATGTCATTTTATCAAGAATACTGTCAGAAAACTTTGACCATAAAATCTAAAATGTTAAACATGAATACAATTCTGTATTTTCAGAAAACACAGTATAAAAGTTAAGACAAAGACCAACCAGGAAAAATTAGCAAAATATAAAGAATTAATATTACTAATAAGGATAACTTTTCAAAATCAATTATTGATTTTAAAAAAATTTAACAGGAAAATGGGCAAAAGACAGGCAATAAGCAGTTAAGTACAGAGAAAATATGGTTGACTAAGTAAAAAAAATGCTCAATCTCAAAGAGTTAAGGAAATACAATGGGGTGTCAGATTTCATCTATCAGGGAACAAAGACTGATCAACTCTTGGTTAAAGCGAGGGGAATTAATTATTGAAGAAAGCATATTTTGACAACTTTTAAAAATTCGATTAAAAGGTTTCTATGTATTTTTCTTACCAATACCAAGGAAAATATCCAAAATGAAATCATATATCTGAGGCAAAGTTTTTCCTAAGGGATAGTCATTGTCATAAGTAACAACCATGTTAAGTATGAGAAAAATGTGACAACTACTAATATGTCTTAAGAGTTGGGAAATAAACCCAAATGCCTCTTGACCAAGCGGTGGGCTCTGTTCCTGTAACCACTTCTGCTTTCTGTCACTGTCCAATGTGCTCTCAACTTTTTTGTCCTAAACGTTTTTCCCCTAATGTGCTGTTTATTTTCTCAATCGATGTGATGTTCTTATCTCTTCACCTAGTAAACTCTTCTTCATTCTTCATCTCTCACTACCTTCTAGCCCATGCCCACCAGTCTTAGGTATCCATAGTAATTTAGGAATGCTCTCTCCTCTCTCATTCCATGTTCAATATCTTTCTCCTCTGCTGTATTTTTAAGTTCAATGGAGACAGAGATCGTATCTGATGTGTCTGACCTTTGCTGTATGCCTAGCACTTAACGTAATGACCGGCACCTGTTAGGCACTTAATAAATTCTTTCTGAATTAACTAATGAAATTACCTTGTGTCTATACCATGGAATTCATCCTATTTATTCATTACAGTGATGTCATGAGTACACTCAACTATTCATCCATTACAATGATGTCATAGCATATTTAATGAAAAGTACTTCATGATATAAAACTGATTAAAAGCACTTATTGTCATACATACCATCCCTAACTCTCAGGTCTCAAGACTACTATCTGCTTTGAGGTCATTACAACTAACCACTAATTATGTCTTCAGATACAAGGTCACTGGTCACAAGAAGCTCAAGGCTTCCAGGTATTCCATTATACTCTGAATTCTAATCTACATAAGCATCAGATATAGGTTTTTTTTTTCCCGACTCTTATTTTCTTTTCCCTCTTTCAACCTTTCTGCTGTGCTCTCCGAAAGCCAACATCAGTTTTTAAAAAACTCTATAACCTCAAGGTTCCCTTCTCCTCTTGCCCTAATGAAAACCCGACTTCTCTGAATTAACCCTTTCCCTTGAAGCCTCCTTAAAAGGTGCTTCTTTTGTTCTTTCATATTTCTCATAGTCTGGGGCCTGAAGTAGAAGAGGTATTCTCCCTGCTCATTACCTTTTCCAGACCATTTTCCTCCTTCTAAAACCCCTTCAGCTTCTCATGTTCGATATTATCAGACAATATGATCCAGCAATACCGTTCCATCACACACATCACTTCTACTCAGACCCTGAATATTTTTATCACTGAGATCCTCCTAATTCTACTCCTTTCTCTTGGTCATGATCTAGACAATTACATAACCTATAACTGCAGATTTGATAAGTCTCAATTTTAAGCACCCCCACATTCTGCCAGTTACAAATGAGTTTTTTAGTTTATCTTTTTTTTGGCCTACTCTATCAACTCCTTGACCCCAATAAATATTAGTATAGTTTATCCATTGAGTTCTTCCCTTAAACTCTTTAAATTCTATAACTCTTCATTATAATTAATTTCTTATATAAAAGTCAAATTTCTTACCCATATTCCTTTCATTTTATTTGTCTTGCAAGCATCCAATTTTGGTTCCATGCAACTGCAAGCTGGAAAAAATAAAACCCACAAAACAATGCTGGCATTGTCTCATTTAAAATTCATGGTTATTAATCTTAAGTGGGTCTTTATTACCATGTAGCAACCTTTCTAAATATCCCTAGTCAATCTCCTCCACTCTCCCAGATGATGTTTTCATACTGATGTTTTGTGTTCTCAGGTACTCTCCATGCTTTCCTCACTCTTATCACATAGCTTATCTCCTTTTATGAGAAGAAAACTGGAAAAATAAGAATCCTAGTCTTTACACAAGTATTAACTACTTCGTCATCCCCACCTACCTTCATCTGTATATTTTGCCTTTTCTCTGTTAGTTTGGATTAATTTTCTGTGTTCCTGTTTGAGGACAACCCCTCCACTTGCACACTAGGGACACCCTTTCTTACCTTTTCACTCCACAAATCCTTCTTTCTCTCCTGCATCATTTTTTTTCCCTCTCTACCAGATCATGCCTACCAGCTTAGTGGGGAAAAAAAAATGCTATTATTTCTCTCATCTAAAGAAAGAATCCTCTATTGATCCCAAATCCCCTCAGCTACCACTTTTTTTTTCCAGGATATCACACAGACACACACACAGGGTAAAATAACTTTATTCTTTTCCAAAACAAGTAATGTATTCTTCCTTGGTAGATGATTATTCTCAAGACCTTTTCTTTTCAGACTGAAATCTTTGACTGCACAAGTTTCCTCTGTTGGTGCCTGGGGTCAGTATCCGAAACATCATCTAAACCTAGGGAAGGGTGCTCAGCAGAAAATTCCCATCTCCGGAATTCAGATTTTATTTTTCCTCACTTCTTATTGCCCATATAATCAGTATCAACTTCTCTTTTTGTCTTGTATTTTTGCTCTCTTCCTTAGATAGGGACACTATATTGATCTTACATGACAAATCTATGGGCTCTGCAATGATAGAATTCTGGTTTATGAGATATTACATCATTAAAAATGAGACTATGACATTTTATCCATAGCTGGGCTTATAATGTACATGTAGGAGTATGGTGTGTGCATGTGTCTGATTCACTGCTAATCAGGCAAGTCTTACTGTCACAAATGAGGAAACTTGGGCCCAGGGAAGTGAATTAACTTTTAAAACTATCATCCACAGAAGAATCAAAGTTAGGAGAGCAACCGCTCTTCCAAATATCCATGCCATGGCTAGACTCACTCAGACTTTGCCCACAAACTGAATACTTTGTCCACATATGAAACAAAATTTATGTTTAAGTTTTATCTCATTCCTTTTTTTTTTCCACCAAATAACATGAATGCTTTAAGAACTGATGGATGTCATGGACATAGGCAGAAAGGAGTATTGAAAGTGTGCAGTGAAAAAACAAAAGATAACTTGTGGTTTTGTTGGCTGTAAAATCCCCTCTGCTTTCTCTCTGGACCTTAGCTGTGTTGCTTTTCTCCTTTACCATTGATAAAGAGAACATTAGTAAGTTCTCTTGTTTCTTTGCCCATTACTCCAAATAGAATATTTTGTTACTTAGTTCCTCTTTTTGTTTTCCTCTTTATTTATTTTTCTTACAGTCAGCTATTGCACAAGTACCAGGTTTGTTTTAGGAAAAAGACACATTTAAAATATAATAATGCACAAAGAATGGATAGCTTTAAACCTGGCTGTTAGTTTATGTTTGTTTACCATATTTATTCTAAACACCTGTTGTGAAACTAGGTGAGAAAAGGTAAATTAGACACTCTCCATGGACTTCTGTTTTGCCGACACAGCCCTACTTACCAAGGCATTTCTAACTTACATAAGACAAAAACAACAAAAACCTTAATCATAGTTTCCCTGATTTCAGCATTGAAATGAAGTCATTAAAGAGTGCAAAAACTAAAAAGGATCAAAAAAAACCCTTCAGTCTTTCAAATTTTCAATAATGCAATATTCATGATAAGAAATGAACTAATCTATTCCGTGAAATTCAGTGACAATTTAAAAAATAAAGGAAAAATAAAATTTCACACACTAAACTATATTTAGGCAATTTTGAAATAGGCTTATAGACCGGAGTTTTGCTTATAATACGACTTTGTAAGAATTGAAGCTAATTGAATTTGGGAAGTGTCAGGCACTATTTATAAGCAAAACCAAATGCTATGAGCTTTTCAAGCTCAAATCTGGTTTAAGCTTGAATGCACTCAATTTACAAATTCAGACTTTAAACTTGCAGAATAAAATGCATATAGGGAGAAAATATGCTTTCATCAGCAACTAATTTGGAGTTTATATCCATACATTCTATTCTATTTTTCCAAATGATGGAAATATTTTTGACCTTGAAGTGAAGGTTCGAAGGTGAAGGATGGATAAAAAAGCAACCAAGATGAGTCCATTTATCTCCTATCAGTCAGAAAATTTGTCTGAGAAAGCTAATGAGAATATAAAATATTTTAATATGTTTATATTGAGAATTTATTTAGGCTGAGACTACCAGAATGACTACCTGGTTGTTATCTATCTAATGTGTAAGTATAAGCTTTCACAATCAGAGATTTAAATGGCATAAGCACAATTTAGAGTAGTCTTATTCCTGGTTCCAGATGATTCACCATCCTATAACAGACAAGACCCCTGAACATGTAGCCCCAAGGGCAAATGCTTAATAATAGTGCAAACCATGAAGATGAAGGGTGAACAAGATGACAGGATTAGCAGGAGCCTGTAGCCTCGTAGTAGGAAACAAGATGAGTGGATAATGGATCTAAAATTTTGGACACCAATAAGAAGATGACAAAATGATGAAAGAGATCATTAGAGGAACTGAGATGACAGGCTCTTCTGATGACAATGCGCAAAGGAAATAAACTGTGTCAGTGAATCTAGAAGCACTGCTACTATCAACTCTGTGAGCACCCAGCTGACTAATTGTCAGCTAGGATTGTTTTGTTTTATAAAAGCCTTTGCTGCCTTTGTGCTGTAGGAGTAGGAGAATTAGAATGGTGGTCCTTTATCAGAAGGCTGAGGAACAATACACATATCCCCACAAGTGCAAGAAGAGAAGAGGATGCCATGAGAGAGGACTGGCTTATTTTTCATTCTAGCAAGATTTCATAGGTTCAGCTCACTTGGTCCTGTTTATTCATCTGTCTCCAAGGATATTTAAAAAACAAAAAGTATTAATGGTTTACTTTTTGTATTTTCTCTATTCCCTTTCTTCCATTCATGTCTTTGACACAATTGGAAAGAGAAGTTAGAAAGTATTTTCCTTTTATAGGCTCTTCTCTGGTGTTCCATTGAGCTCAAATCTCCAGCCCCAGTCCAGTGTCAATGCCTACTCACTGCTTGACTGGGATCTGTTTCGAGCTCTGTCCCACATCTTCCAGGCCATTGTCTTGCCAAAACTGAATGATGCATAATACCTGCAGGAATCTACAAAGCTGTGCACATATAGGTATGAACTTCCAAATATGTGTGAGTTAACTTGGGGGCAACTCTTAATTAGTCGAGGACTGCAGGATCAGGTGGATAAATGCTTCCCACTTAAGTCTCTCCTGTAGATAATTTGGAAAGACTTACTGCGTGGTTTCTTAAAGGACTGCAAGAACCATCAGTTTCCAGCTGCCTATGGCAGAGATCTACTCAGTGAATCTTTGGATCCTTTTTTATTATTATTATTTTTTAAACCTTCCTACCAGTTTCACAATAACTACTTTTTAATTTGTATTCCTTTTGATCACTTGAGGTAACCAACAAGCAACCCTTTTTCTCAGTCTTTACTTTATAGGGGGTCAAGACTAAGATAGTTTTTGTTTTATGCTTCCTGGACTGGAATAGTAATCTGAAGCTGGTTTTCTCAAAATGTTATATGGAACACAACTTTCTCAAGATGTTATTAAATCAAAAAGTTTTATTCTGAGATGAATTTGGAAAGCACTTTATCCTATAGCATACTAAAAGGTTTGAAATGTTTCACAGTTAAATTTGCCTATTTAAATTGGTTTAAACAATCATTTCCTCACATTTTTTGACCAACAAAAATTTTAAAAAGCAATAATTAGTAATCAACAGCAACAACATTAACAGCCGCAATATAGTATTCCATGAAATGTATCAAAAGAAATGCCATGAATTTCATAGTGTAGTATTTATGTATTACTAGGAAGTCTCTGAAATCATACATTGTGCTCAGGAAATGCTTGGCTTCCACAAGTTTGCTGATGTTTGAGCCAATATCTACATTTTCCTATAGTCTGTCAAGGAAGGCCCAGTTTTAACTATGAAAAATTTTGGTTACATGTGATCTAATATAATCCTGCCTGCCTGCCCTTCCTTCTTTCCCTCCTTTTATTTTTTTATTATAAGACTTTATTGAGGGAGGGGGGAATGACTACACAAAATAAATACAAACATTATCTAACAATGTATCGTATTAAAAACAAAATGTATCGAGTAATATGATTTTTAAACAGTATTTATTGCTCCATACATTAGGCAATAATTCTGCTTTTCTTCTGTAGCTTTACTTTTTATTATAAAAATTTTAAACATTCAAAATATATAACACCAATGTACTTGTTAGATTTAACAATTGTTAACATTTGGAAACTTTGCTTCATCTATTTTTTGCTAAAGCAATTTTATAGTAAATTATAAAACTGATGGCATTCACACTATCTACTTCAGTACTGGAATCACTAATATAAATAAAGACAGTATGTTAATACTACCCAACACCTTGATCACATCTAACAATAATTCTCTATTATCATCTAACATCTATTCCATATTCAACCTCTTGGTTGGATGAAAACATTGGTTTGTTCGAAATAGAGCCCAGTTAATGACACTAGGTTTTTATTGCTCCCAAGTTTCTTTAAATTTAAATTAATACCTGCTTTTCATGACTTTTTGAAGAAACCTGACTAGTTGTCTTATAGAATGTCTTACCTCCTAGGTTTCTCAGATTGGTTCCTCTCAATACCAATTTTCAAAATTGAATTTGTTCCTTTATTCCTACATTTTCCTAAAATCAGAAATTAGATGTAAAATATTGACAAATTCAGAATAAATATTTTCAAGAGGAAAGTTTCATAGAGAATGCAGCAATATTTTCTTTTGACATATTCCCATATGAAGAATTAGATTTATTGAGCCTATTCTGTAGCAGACTGTATCCACTGGTGAATATCTGTCAGGAGACTCATCAAATCTTTCTCACATAGAGCTCCTACTCATGCTTTCCTAGTTCTCTCAGTAGACATACGACCCTTTCCAGTTGAGAAGACAGCTTTTACGCTTATCCTTTCCCTTTAATCTAGAGAGTTAGACTGCTTCTCCACTTGCATGTGTAATATAAGATATTCCTGTACCATTTGTGTGATGAAATGTCATAACTAATGACCCCTTGTTTCTGTTCTCTGAGTGCATTTATGAGGATCTTATTTTCTACCTTTCTTCATTAAAGAATCCAGCACATGGGATCTGGTATTCTGGAGCCTAAAATATATGTGCCTAGTCAAGTTTAACAGTTTAGCACCTAATTATTTAATTATATTCATAGTGAGGACCTCAGATTCTCTGCTTATGAGTAAATTCCCTGATAAACCATTTCTTATTCTGTTAACCAATTCCTGTTGAACAATTCAACATATTCTGTATTCTAGCAGAAACTTTCATCTAATTTAATATTTTATCTATCATTTTCCTTCCTAGAACAGTCCAATTTATTTGGTTTTTACCTATTACATTTACCTTTGAACCCCTTGCACTTTTTATGTTTCTCACAGACATTAAAGAAAAAAAAAAGAAGCTAGTTCTATAAATGTTTTCATATGGTTGCCAAATACAAAACCACCACCCACTTCCCCTTCCCAAACCTCATCTCATGCCAACATGGTAGAAACGCTCTTCTTACTTTTCATTTACTAATGGTAGTATGTAACTTGTTTTTCATTAGAAGGTAACTTATTTAATATGTTGACATTAATACTATGATATTCAGAGTTGAAGTAAAGATAGTGACTTTTTTTCTGCTCACAATTCTTAGAAATACATCTTGCTAGTAAGTCAACATTAAGAAACCTCTCTCAGTAGAGAATCATTTATTTGCAACAGAATGTAGACATAGTTTCTGTTATCCTAGAACTACTTCTAGCCCAGTGGTTACCAAAGTCTCAAAGTGTAGTGCCGAAACCAGTAGCATTAGCATCACAGGGGAATCTACTAGAAATGAAAATTCTGGGGCACCATTCTAGCCCTCCTGAATCAGAAACTCTAGCAGTGGGGTTCAATGACCTGTATTTTTACAAGCCTTGTGGGCAATTCTGATGTGCGCTAAAATTTGAGAAATATTGTTCTAGAGTAAGAGATACCATCGTAGTGTAATAATACCAAATAGTAGAAGTTAGATTGCAAGCAATCTGTCTCCCTTCAGTGTGATGTTGTCGGTCAGTCTAACTTTAAGCTGCCTTCAATTGATTCAGACATTAAAATATAAATATGGGTGTAATTCTCTTGCCATTTCCTTGGACTGTGAAAAATGTGAAATGTAAAAAGAGGAAATTGAAGGAGAATAAATATAGTCTTTCCTCAATAATACTGCAAGTGTATTTCCCTATAAGTTCCTACATACCGGTAAGTTTGGTGATACCTGTTTTGCGTTACAGGGCTGAAGCAAGACAGAGAATGGTTATTGTGTTCATTTTCTCTTGAACTGGAGGAAAAAATATAACAGTGACTCATAAAATGTCAGAAATTAGAGATGAAGGAGATCAGATTTCATATATCATCTAGTTTATTCATTGGCAGAACAAGATTATTTCTTACAATATATTAACTGGTGTTTTGTCAAGCCTAATTTATTTAACTGGTTAACATATTTAGTTTTACAAAAAGCAGGCCATAGATTCAACCTGATATTTTTCTATTTTCAATACATTTTGGTAGGTAGTTACATTTGAAATAGTCATAAGTACTCTATCTCATGTGCCTATAGGCATATACTCTCATTCCCTGTTCACAACTTTATTTAGCCCTGAGTGGTGTTCTCAAAACAAGTTTCTAAAGCTGAATTTCTTGATGTACTCATAAATATTTTTAAAGTATATGGCTTAAGCAAAACATGCAACTAGAAGAGTTAAGTAGAATATAAAGTGTGTGAGTGTATCTATGGCATTGAGATAAAACAAAACCAAACTGAAGCAAAAATCACACCATTTTTAATGGATTTTGCAGTATCTTGAATTGTTCTGGAAAAGCTTCAGGTAGTGACTGAGTAGTTTGGAAGGCTATACTTTTAACTTGTGTAGCAAAATTGCTTTTCAGTTATCTACATCAGAATTTACTCATTATTCATTTATTTCACAAATATTTACTGAATAATCAGCATATATCAAAAGGTACATGTGTTACCAGCTATGTCTATTTACTAGCTGTGTAAATTTAGTTGGCATTTAATATTGCTAGCTGCAATTTTCTCTTCCAGAAAATGATACAAACCTCTAGGAATTGTTGAGAGAATTAAATGACATATTGCATGGGAAAGAAGCTGAGAAGAATTTCAACACATGGTTAGTAAGATTTAGATATCAGCACCACTACCACCACCAGAATAATCACCACCACCACCACCACCATCATCATCATCATCATCATCATCATCATCATCATCATTATGTATAAGGAACAGTGGAGTAGAAAATTAAATAAACATCAAGAATATCATTGTTCAATATTGATAAAGATATTCTTTATAAAGATCTAAGTAATAGTCTGTTCCAGGTGGCCTATACATCTAATTTGGTGTGTCTTTTTAAAATATGTACAGATTGAGTGAGAATATGGGTTTGCTTATGCACATGCGTGAATGCTTGGATGTGTTTTAGAAATACGTAGACTATCTCCCTGATAAATAAAGCTCCAGGGAATCTCTTACTGAAGCTGGTTTAGTGGCTAACCATGCATTTCTAAAAGCCTTGAGAATAGTGAATTCATTGCCCAAAGACCCACACATCAGATTAGCGTACTTAGTGAATTTAGAAAGCCTGGCCTGCAATTTAAGTGATACACAAGAAGAAGTTTTTAAAAATATTTTTCTACTTCCTAGGTTCAACAAGTAGCTCTTAGAAGTGGAAAGTACATACGTGACATACATGTAATTTCATTGCACATGTATTCGATCTATATATATACACATATATAAGATATAAAAATATATTTATATGCTTAAATATTATCATAGTTTAAACCTTGTCTAATCATATATTTTTAAAAATATTTTTATTATACTTTAAGTCCTAGGGTACATGTGCACAACATGCAGGTTTGTTACATATGTATACATGTGCTATGTTGGTGTGCTGCACCCATCAACTCGTCATTTACATTAGGTATACCTCCTAATGCTATCCCTACCCCCGCCCCCTCCCCACAATAGGACCTGGTGTATGATGATCCCTTTCCTGTGTCCAAGTGATCCCATTGTTAAATTCCCACCTATGAGTGAGAACATGTGGTGTTTGGTTTTCTGTTCTTGCGATAGTTTGCAGAGGATGATGGTTTCCAGCTGCATCCATGTCCCTACAAAGGGCATGAACTCATCCTTTTTTATGGCTGCATAGTATTCCATGGTGTATATGTGTCACATTTTCTTAATCCATTCTGTCACTGATGGACATTTGTGTTGATTCTAACGCTTTGCTATTGTGAATAGTGCCACAGTAAACATACGTGTGCATGTGTCTTTATAGCAGCATGACTTATAATCCTTTGGGTATATCCCCATTAATGGGATGGCTGGGTCAAATGGTATTTCTAGTTCTAGATCCTTGAGGAATCACCACAGTTTTCCACAATGGTTGAACTAGTTTACAGTCCCACCAACAGTGTAAAAGTGTTCCTATTTCTCCACATACTGTCCAGCACTTGTTGTTTCCTGATTTTCTAATGATTGCCATTCTAACTGGTGTGAGATGGTATCTCATTGTGGTTTTGATTTACGTTTCTCTGATGGCGAGTGATGATGAGCATTTTTTCATGTGTCTGTTGGCTGTATGAATGTCTTCTTTTGAGAAGTGTCTGTTCATATACTTTGCCCACTTTTTGATGGGATTGTTTGTTTTTTTCTTGTAAATTTGATTAAGTTCTTTGTAGGTTCTGGATATTAGCCCTTTGTCAGACAAGTAGATTGCAAAAATTTTCTCCCATTCTGTAGGTTGCCTGTTCACTCTGATGGTAGTTTCTTCTGCTGTGCAGAAGTTCTTTAGTTTAATTAGATCCCATTTGTCAATTTTGGCTTTTGTTGCCATTGCTTTAGGTGTTTTAGACATGAATTCCTTGCCCATGCCTATGTCTTGAATGGTATTACCTAGGTTTTCTTCTAGGGTTTTTATGGTTTTAGGTCTAACATTTAAGTCTCTAATCCATCTTGAATTAATTTTTGTATAAGGAGTAAGGAAAGGATCCAGTTTCAGCTTTCTACTTATGGCTAGCCAATTTTCCCAGCACCATTTATTAAATAGGGAATCCTTTCCCCATTTCTTGTTTCTCTCAGGTTTGTCAAAGATCAGATGGCTGTAGATGTGTGGTATTATTTCTGAGGACTCTGTTCTGTTCCATTGGTCTATATTTCTGTTTTGGTACCAGTACCATGCTGTTTTGGTTACTGTGACCTTGTAGTATAGTTTGAAGTCAGGTAGCGTGATGCCTCCAGCTTTGTTCTTTCCAGCTTTGTTCTTTTGGCTTAGGATTGTCTTGGCAATGCGGGGTCTTTTTTGGTTCCATATGAACTTTAAAGCAGTTATTTCCAATTCTGTGAAGAAAGTCATTGGTAGCTTAATGGGGATGGCATTGAATCTATAAATTACTTTGGGCAGTATGGCCATTTTCACGATATTGATTCTTCCTATCCACGAGCATGGTATGTTCTTCCATTTGTTTGTGTCCTCTTTTATTTCACTGAGCAGTGGTTTGTAGTTCTCCTTGAAGAGGTCCTTCACATCCCTTGTAAGTTGGATTCCTAGGTATTTTATTCTCTTTGAAGCTATTGTGTGTGAGAGTTCATTCATGATTTGGCTCTCTGTTACTGGTGTATAAGAATGCTTGTAATTTTTGCACATTGATTTCGTATCCTGAGACTTTGCTGAAGTTGCTTATCAGCTTAAGGAGATTTTGAGCTGAGATGATGGGGTTTTCTAAATATACAATCATGTCATCTGCAAACAGGGACAATTTGACTTCTTCTTTTCCTAACTGAGTACCCTTTATTTCTTTCTCTTGCCCCGGCCAGAACTTCCAACACTGTGTAGAATAGGAGTGGTGAGAGAGGGCATCCCTGTCTTGTGCCAGTTTTCAAAGGGAATGCTTCCAGTTTTTGCCCATTCAGTATGATATTGGTTGTGAGTTTGTCATAGATAGCTCTTATTATTTTGAGATATGTTTCATAAATACCGAATTTAATGAGAGATTTTAGCATGAAGAGCTGTAGAATTTTGTCAAAGACCTTTTCTGCATCTATTGAGATAATCATGTGGTTTTTATCTTTGGTTCTGTTTATATGCTGGATTATGTTTATTGATTTGCATATGTTGAACCAGTCTTGCATCCCAGGGATGAAGCCCACTTAATCATGGTGGATAAGCTTTTTGATATGCTGCTGGATTCGGTTTGCCAGTATTTTATTGAGGATTTTTGCATCTATGTTCATCAGGGATATTGGTCTAAAATTCTCTTTTTTTGTTGTATCTCTGAAAGGCTTTGGTATCAGGATGATATTGGCCTCGTAAAATGAGTTAGGGAGGATTCCTGCTTTTTCTATTGATTGGAATAGTTTCAGAAGGAATGGTACCAACTCCTCCTTGTGCGTCTGGTAGAATTTGGCTGTGAATCCTTCTGGTCCTGGACTTTTTTTTGGTTGGTAGGCTATAAATTATTGCCTCAATTTCAGAGCCTACTATTGGTCTATTCAGGGATTCAACTTCTTCCTGGCTTAGTCTTGGGAGAGTGTAAGTGTCCAGGAAATTATCCATTTCTTCTAGATTTTCTAGTTTATTTGCATAGAGGTGTTTATAGTATTCTCTGATAGTAGTTCGTATTTCTATGGGGTCGGTGGTGATATCCCTTTAATAATTTTTTATTGCATCTATTTGCTTCTTCTCTCTTTTCTTTTTCATTAGTCTTGCTAGCAGTCTATCAATTTTGTTGATCTTTTCAAAAAACCAACTCCTGGATTCATTGATTTTTTGGAAGGTTTTTTGTGTGTCTATCTCCTTCATTTCTGCTCTGATCTTAGTTATTTCTTGCCTTCTGCTAGCTTTTGAATGTGTTTGCTCTTGCTTCTCTAGTTCTTTTAATTGTGATGTTAGGGTGTCAATTTTACATCTTTCCTGCTTTCTCTTGTGGGCATTTAGTGCTATAAATTTCCCTCTACACACTGCTTTAAGTGTGTTCCAGAGATTCTGGTATGTTGTATCTTTGTTCTCATTGGTTTCAAAGAACATCTTTATTTCTGCCTTCATTTTGTTATGTACCCAGTAGTCATTCAGGAGCTGGTTGTTCAGTTTCCATGCAGTTGAGTGGTTTTGATTTAGTTTCTTAGTCCTGAGCTCTAGTTTGATTGCACTGTGGTCTGAGAGACAGTTTGTTATAATTTCTGTTCTTTTCCATTTGCTGAGGAGTGCTTTACTTCCAACTATGTGGTCAATTTTGGAATAAGTGTGATGTGGTGCTGAGAAGAATGTATATTCTGTTGATTTGGGGTAGAGAGTTCTGGAGATGTCTATTAGGTCAACTTGGTGCAGAGTCGAGTTCAATTCCTGGATATCCTTGTTAACTTTCTGTCTCATTGATCTGTCTAATGTTGACAGTGGGGTGTTAAAGTCTCCCATTATTATTGTATGGGAATCTAAGTCTCTTTGTAAGTCTCTAAGGACTTGCTTTATGAATCTGGGTGCTCCTGTATTGGGTGCATATATATTTAGGATAGTTAGCTCTTCCTGATGAATTGATCCCTTTTCCATTATGTGATGGCCTTCTTTGTCTCTTTTGATCTTTGATGATTTAAAGTCTGTTTTATCAGAGACTGGGATTGCAACCCCTGATTTTGTTTTGTTTTCCATTTGCTTGTTAGATCTTCCTCCATCCCTTTATTTTGAGCCTCTGTGTGTCTCTGCATGTGAGATTGGTCTCCTGAATCCAGCAAACTGATGGGTCTTGACTCTTTATCCAATTTGCCAGTCTGTGTCTTTTAATTGGACCATTTAATACATTTACATTTAAGGTTAATATTGTTATGTGTGAACTTGATCCTGTCATTATGATATTAGCTGATTATTTTGCTCGTTAGTTGATGTAGTTTCTTCCTAGTATCGATGGACTTTACATTTTGACATGTTTTTGCAATGGCTGGTACCTGTTGTTCCTTTCCAAGTTTAGTGCTTCCTTCAGGGTCGCTTGTAAGGCAGGCCTGGTGATGACAAAATCTCTCAGCATTTGCTTGTCTGTAAAGTATTTTATTTCTCCTTCACTTATGAAACTTAGTTTGGCTGGATATAAAATTCTGGGTTGAAAATTCTTTTCTTTAAGAATGTTGAATATTGGCCCCCACTCTCTTCTGGCTTGTAGAGTTTCTGCCGAGAGATCTGCTGTTAGTCTGATGGGCTTCCCTTTGTGTGTAACTCGACCTTTCTCTCTGGCTGCCCTTAACATTTTTTCCTTCATTTCATCTTTGGTGAATCTGACAATTATGTGTCTTGGAGTTGCTCTTCTTGAGGAGTATCTTTGTTGTGTTCTCTGTATTTCCTGAATTTGAATGTTGGCCTGCCTTACTAGGTTGGGGAAGTTCTCCTGGATGATATCCTGCATAGTGCTTTCCAACTTGGTTCCATTTTCCCGTCACTTTCAGGCACACCAATCAGACGTATATTTGGTCTTTTCACATAATCCCATATTTCTTGGAGGCTTTGTTCATTTCTTTTAATTCTTTTTTCTCTACACTTCTCTTCTTGCTTCATTTCATTCATTTGATCTTAAATTGCTGTTACTCTTTCTTCCAGTTGATCCAGTTGGTTACTGAAGCTTGTGCATTTGTCGTGTAGTTCTCGTCTTATGGTTTTTATCTCTATGAGTTCTTTTAAGGTCTTCTCTGCATTGATTATTCTAGTTATCCATTCATCCATTCTTTTTTCAAGGTTTTTAGTTTCAGGGTTTCACCATGTTGGCCAGGCTGGTGAACTCCTCTACCTCAGCCTCCCAAAGTGCTGGGATCACAGGCATGAGCCACCACACACAACCTGATGGTTCTATTAATTGGTAAGTTAAATGGAGTTTTAGATTGTTTTAAACAATTGTTCTTTAAAATACTCATAAGAGGAGAACAGCTTCAGATTTTAGAGATGGCACACTATTGGTGGGAATGTAAATTAGTAGGGACACCATGGAAAACAGTATGGTGTTTCCTCAAAAACCTAAAATTAGAACTGTGATATCATTCAGCAATTCCACTGTTCAGTATATATCCAAAAGAAATGAAATCGGTATATTGAAGAAACATCTGCACTCCCATGTTTATTGCAGCACTATTCACAATAGCCAAGATATGGAATCAACCTACGTGTCTATGAACAGATGAATGGATCTTTAAAATGTGGTATAGATACCCAATGGAATAGCATTCAGTCATAATAAAAGAATGAAATCTTGTCATTTGCAGCAATATGAATGAAACTGGAGAACATTATGTTAAGTGAAATAAGCAAGGCACAAAAAGGCAAATGTTGCATGTTCTCACTAATATATGGGCACTAAAACAAAATTGATATCATGGAAGTAGAGAATAAAATGATGTTTAGCAGATTGGGCAGGATAGTGGGAAGGAGGAATAAAAAGGAGTTGATTAATGTGCAGAAATACAGTTAGAAAGAATAAGTACTAGTGTTTGATAGCATAACAGAGTGATTGTAGTTAAGAATAATTTATTGTATATTTCAAAATAATGAGAAGATTTGGAATGTTTCCAACACAAATGACAAATGTTTGAGGCAGTGTATACCCCAATTGCTTTGTTCATTACACGTTGTATCCTTATATCAAAATATCACTTGTATCCTGTAAATATACACAACACACTCTCTCTCTCTATATATATATATATAATATATATGGATATATATGGAAATATATATATAATATATATGGAAACATATACATATATATTTCAGCACATGGTTAGTAAGATTTAGATATCATCAGCACCACCACCAGCAGCATCATCATCACATCATTATTATCTATAAGAAACAGTGGAGCAGAATATTAAATATATATATACATATCTGTATTTCATGTTTCCTATATTATATATAGGAATATATATTCATATATTTCTATATATATATAGAAACACTTCAGTGATGGTAAAATATGAGGCTCTTTTGGCTGAGTCCTCACACTGAAGACACTGTGAATGAGACCAGCACTATGGAATTCTACAACCACATTTTATGTACTTTGCTTGCAAAGTATCCAATCCAGTCACACTTCATATACTTCAGTTAGTTTCAACATGGCCAGACGTTAAATTTTCAGAACACATCTGGGAGAAAGAAAAAACACAACTTTATCCTGAAGGGATCCCTACCTGTAATATCCTCCCTCAGATGAAAATTGCATAATTATACCAACTTAATATTCATGGGACTTTGTTGCAAAGTGATAACAAAATTTATGTGTTTGTGTGTGTGTGCATAGATATATTATTAGGACTCAAAAGTATCATTAAATAGAAGCAAAAATAAGGATAATTAAGATATGAAAAAGGTACATACACATAAATTATGAAAATGTATTCATGTTTATATGTTTTCTTATTCTATTTCAAACTTTCTTCAATTATGGGAATATGCAAAGATAGCTACACTCAAGATTTTACTCTTTTGTCAGTATTAATAATTATAACCTCCAGGTATATATTTTTATTTAATGTATAAATTTTTATTAAGTGATATAAGAATTAAAGAGAGTTAGAAATTTTAATATAGTACCTCTGTTTTTTAGAGTTAACATTTTATTGAAATACAGTAAGTATTTAGAAGATGCCACAAATCACAGTTATTACAACTCAAAGATTTTTAACAAAGTGAACATAACCATATAAAGAGCTCCTGAGATAGGACATGGAATCTCACAAGTCCCTCCCATATCCCATCCTGCTCACATGCCTCACACCCCAGTGGTCTTCCAGTTCCAGAGGCAGCTGCTGTCCTGACTTCAGCGCTATGCATCAGTTCTTTTCTCTTTTTGAAGTCCATACACATTGAAGTACTAGCTTGTGCTCCTTTTTGCCTGGCTTATATTTTTTAACATTATGATTGTGAGACTCAACCAAGTTGTTGCTTGTAGTAATGATCTGTTAGTTCACTTTGATGCTGCTTTTTTTTTTCTTTTTGCATTTCAACATATGAATGAGTACATCACAAATTACTTAGTCTGTTGGTAATAGACTTTGGTTGTTTCCATTCTTTTGCAATTGTTAATGCTGTTATGAGTGTTTTACATGCCTTTTTGTGTACATATATATATACACCAAATATCTATCTATCTATACATACATACATTCTTGTTGGGTATATTCCAAGAGTGAAATTGTTGTATCATATGATAGACATGTATTGAATATGACACACTTCTTACAAATGTCTAGCATATGAACTTTTTTTTTTTTTTAGTGGTGAAAGCTGTTTTAGGAAGAAAAATATCCGTGAGATTTTATAGCATTTTACTCATATAACTGTGGATTTGTGGTAAATTTCCTCATGGAAAACATAGCTTTTGCCATTGCCTTAGCTATCACTTTCTCCAGAAAGTAAATTGACTTAAAAAAAAAAAAAAAAAAACTACATAGTAAATTAAGTATGTATTTTCCTATGTGAGAGATTGATAAATGATTCTGACACATAATGCAGTGCCTGATACACAGTAAGCATTCACTAAAAGTATGTGGTTTGCCAAGGAAGATACACAGATGGCAAATAAGCATGTGAGATGAAGTACAACACCATATATCATCAGATAATTTCACATTCAAACAACAATGAGACACCACTGCACACTTAGTAGAATGGCTGGAGTTCAAAACAGTGACAACATCAAATGCTGGCAAGAAGATGCAGCAGTAGGAACTCTGATTCATTGCCGATGAGGATGAAAAATGATGCAGCTACTTTGGAAGACATGCTGGCAGTTTCTTACAGACTAAATATATTTGTATCATACATTCCAGCAGTCATGCTCTTTGGTGTTTACTCAAACGAATGGAAAACTTATGTTTATACAAAAACCTAAACATGAATGTTTATGGCGGGTTTATTAGTAATTGCCAAAACTTGGAAACAACCAAGATGTCCTTCAATAGACGAATAAGTAAACAAATTATGGTATTTTCATACAATGGAATATTATACAATGATTTTAGGAAATAAACTATCAAGCTATCTAAAGATATGGCAGCATCTTAAAAAGCACAATGCTAAAGAAAGAAGACAATATAAGGAAGTACATACTTTATGGTTCTAATCATACTATGTTCTGGAAAAGACAAAACTGTGGAAATGGTAAAAGCATCAGTGCTTTCCAGAGGTTCAGTAGAAGTGAAGGAGGGACAAATAGGTGAAGAACAAGAAATATTTCAGGCAGTGAAACTATTCTGTATGATACAGTAACAATGGATACATGTCATTAAACATTTGCTAAAACTGATAGAACTGCCCAACACAAAGAGTGAACCCTAATGTAAACTCTGGACTTTAGTTAATCATAAAGTATCACTATCAGTTCATCAATTGTGACAAGTGTACCATACCCAATACAATATGTAATGGTAGGAAAAGCTGTACGTGGATTGGGAAAGGAAGTATGTGAGAACTCTCTGTACTTGACAATCAATTTTTCTGTAAACTAAAATTGCTATAAATAATGAAGTCTACTAATTTTTTAACAAGGTGTTCCTAGTGAAAGCCTGATCACATTTTCCTCAACTCCTAATGTTGTCCATTCAGGTGGAGTATCAAAGTACTAAACCCAGATCCAGGACAAGGTAGAAGTAACCCTTTTGATTTTTGTTTACAACATTGTATCAGTCAACTATTCCAATAATCCACTTTATTATTATTATTATTATAGGTTAAGTTCTAGGGTACATGTGCACAACGTGCAGGTTTATTACATACGTAATAATCCACTTTTAATTGAAGAACACTCGAATTATTTTAAATGTATATGTTTTAAAAGACAGTAAATATTTGGAGGACAGTATTAGGGAATTTAGCAGATAAATTATGATGTTTGAATGAATGACAATTATCTTCTGGAGCTTAATCTTTTAAAAGCCCATTTATATGGAAAATGAATCATAATAAGATATTAAGCCCCAGGGAATATAATAGTTACCTTCTCTACACTTTAGAGTGTTTTCTCACACTTTAGTGCTTTCCACCTTGAAAACTTGTCAGAAATGTTCCTCATATTTCAGAGACGGTACATTTAAAAAATTAAACTCCACACTCTTCCAAGATATCAGAAAGGTACACCCTGTTCAAATAGTCTCCCTGATGTATGGTTTTAGACTCTAAGTATATATATGAATAAAAATCAGAATTAACTAATTAATGAATGGAAAGAAAAAACCTTTATAATGAGCCTGATGTTTTCTAGGCATCTGGCTCTCTATTTTTTCCTGCTCCCATCCCATTCTGAAAGAACTAACTTCCCATCAGTCTATATGTCAAAAACAGTGTCCTTTTCACCGTGTAATCTCAAAAATGAGGGTTCATTAGTAAAAATCAAATAGAGTAGACAGATGAAAATGTGGATGGTAAGGTTTTAGAAACAGGAAGGAAAACATTTTTTATAGAATTTTGCTCTAGTAAGGAGCATAGAAGTGGGGCTACTGAAGAGGAATGCAATGTCTAAAGAGGACTGTTTGAGGTAAAATACCTAAGTATGCTGCTGAGAATGATACAGTAGAGATGGAAAATTGGATGGGAGAAATGGGGGCAGTTGGTGGAGAGAAGTCCTTGAGTAGGTGAGAGGGGAGTAGCAGGGTTGGCCTTCAATGTGAGCACAAACAATTTATCCAGAGTAAGAGAATTGCATAGAAACATTTGCAGGCAAGTGGTTAGAGGAAAGTATCAGTAAATTTCAAATGTTTTCTAATTGCATCTCTTTTTCTCAGGAAAAAAAAAAATGGGAAGAGGGGTTAACAATTAAGTGATGCTCGTAGAACACTCGGAGCTGGAAATTTGCAAAGAGAAAAAAGGTTAGAAAATCTGACATAAGCCTGGTACAATAAATCGAGTGACAAAATATAGCAAGACATGTATCCTACTGTGCATGCTGTTTGAATTACAGAGTATAATCATAGCATCAAATAACTGTTTGGAATTCTAAGAAATAATAGTTTAAGTCATTATTTCTGAGAAATTGCTTATACAAATGACCAATGGCCAGAGCATTTATGACAATAGGTCTCTGACACATGTTTTCTGCAGCAACTAGCCCAGGAAGCCAAACTACCGTTTCTGCAGAATGGTCAGGTCTTGGTCAATGACTGCCAGCTTCCAACGCAGAACCAACCAGAGAAAGCCAAATATGCTCCTCGAACCTATCACATAAGATTCTCCACCTTAGTGAGCTTGCTTCCAGCATGCCCATTTCGATAACCTCCAATTGTAGTATACCTGAAGCCTTCTAATTTTTTCACTATCATACTTTCCTATTCCCCTGCCTTGTAGTCTCCAACAAATTCAAATAATGGTGCTATCCCCATGTTATAATAGGCTCTGAATAAATAATCTGTTCTCAATTGTGTGTCCTACATTTTTTCCACAGTAACTTTTATATTGTGTAAATATTGCCTTTCAAAAAACTATATACAGTATGTGTATCACTTCAGTAGAAAAGAAGTTAAACTACTCGGTATCCTTTAACAACAAAACTGGTGAGCTTATTGTTTCCGTTTTTCAATTACATGGAAGAGAACATAGTGTAGTGACAAGAGGATGTGGTGCAGAGGTGCCCCCAAAATGGGGCTTAGCCCAGGAGAGTTCTAGGCTTCACTAAGGAAAGAATCCAAAAGTGAGAGGAAAATGAAAGCAAGTTTATCAGAGCAATAGTTTATACCAAAATGGCTGCTCCATAGACAGAACAGGGCTAACCCATAGGCAGAGGAGCCTAGAGTAGCCATATACACCAAAATGACTACTCCATAGGCAAAGCAGGACTACCTCATGGGCAGAGCAGCTCAGCAAAGCAGCAAAGGCAGTTCTGAGACGCAGCAGGAGCTTACAGCAACACTAGCAGTTCAGAGGAGGAGCAGCAGCAGCTGCAGCAGCCTCCCCTACTGTGAATTGCTGCCTGACTATATTTATACCTACTCTTAATTATATGCTAATTAAGGGGCAGGTCACTCAGAATTTTCTAGAAAAGGGGCGAGGGAGTTCCTAGAAGCATATAAGGTAACTTCTAGGTCATTGCTGTGGCATTTGTAGAACGTCATGGTGTCAGTGGGAGTATCTTTATACTAATGAGCAGTGAGGGCAACTAGAGATCACTTTCATCACCACCTACTGATGTAAAGAGGCTTTTCTGCTGCATTCTATTTTGATCAGCAGGGTCATTTTGGGTGCTTAGAAAAAGTGTTGATGGTCTTCTACCTCAGATGGGCTTTGGAACAGGCATATGTAGTCTCAAGTCTTTGTTTCTTCATGCATCAGTTGAATCACTTTGGTAAAGTTATTTAATCTCTAACGCTAGAGGTTTCTGATGAGTAAAATGGGGTAATACCTGTTATCTCAGATGACTTTTTGAGAAGAGTATACAAACTATACATAACTCATGGGACTTAACAGACTTATAAAATAAATTATTTTCCTCTTGCAATTCTCCTCCTTCCCCTTGACCCATTCAATTACATTGAAAATGTGTTTATGTAAAAATAGCTCCAAAATAACAAAAACTTTTTAAAAAGGCTTTGTTTTCTATTCCCAGTAGTCTGAAAACCACTGTGTCACTAGAGCAAATCTGAAAAGTAAAAAGGATTGTGTGTGTTTCACTAAGCCACCGTTATATGATTTGTTTTGCTCATAAAGGTTTACATGCTAGGAGATTTTTTCAGTGATTTCTTTTTAAGGGAGCAAAATTTCTTTCTTCAATCACCATGTTCAAAGTATCTTGTCAACTTTACTTCTGATAGTTCCAATATCTGCACAGTGCTGGGCACAAGGTTGATGCCAGTGTGTTCTGGATTGAAATATGTATAGAGAGATGAATAATTGTACTTCCTCAATCTCCATATAGAATTTCAGAGCAGATTTCCAAACTCCTTTGAGAAAGAGTTCTATTTAATTCAAGGAAACAAGACAGTTACCAGTAGGTGTAATTCCAGGAATTGAATAATTGGCTGAGAAGAGATTTAGATAAGTAACTAATTATTAAGGACAAAATTTGTATATTAGTTCATCTAACTCTTCAATTGTTAAGATATGAAAGTTGCTATCCAGAAGTTGGAGAAACTCATTAATTTATATCTAACTTTCACAATTAGGTTAGCTTTGTACTTACAGAAGCTATATTTTCAGCATCTAAAACTTTCATTTCACAAATCCAATTATACTTAATTAGATTTGTGAAAATAAAAAACACAATTCTCATTTTTGTTCAATATATAAACTAAATTTCTATTCATTTTACATATCTTTCTAAATTTCGTTAATCTTTGTGGTAACTTATATTGTTATACTTATAAAATTGGTACTTTTTCAAATGATGCTGATACTGTTTATATAGTATCATTTATTTTTTTCCTACAAGTGGTATAGAATATAGAATGTTAGAAGCTTTTGTTGACACTAAAAGATAAACTTTTTTAATGAAAGGGATTCATTCAAATTTTATTTACAAAATATATTTTAGTAGGTTTTTACAAAATAAAGTTCTATGAACCACCAACTTTGGATATCAGTTCATATCATTAATTAAATGATATTGAAATAATTAAAATCAGGTTTCTTTTTTAAAAATTATACTTTAAATTCTGGGGTACATGTGCAGAACGGGCAGGTTTTTAAATAGGTATACACGTGCCATGGTGGTTTGCTACACCCAACAACCCATCATCTACACTAGGTATTTCTCCTAATGCTATCCCTCCCCTAGGCCCCAACCCCCTGACAGGCCCCAGTGTGTGATACTCCCCTCCCTGTGTCCATGTGTTCTCATTGTTCAACTCTCACTTATGAGTGAGAACATGCAGTGTTTGTTTCTCTGTTCTTGTGTTAGTTTGCTGAGAATGATGGTTTCCAGCTTCATCCATGTCCCTGCAAAGAACATGAATCATCCTTTTTTACAGCTGCATAATATTCCATGGTGTATATGCGCCACATCTTCCTTATCCAGTATATCATTGATGGGGATTTGGGTGGGTTCCACGTCTTTGCTATTGTGAACAGTGCCACAACAAACATACATGTGCATGTGTCTTTATAGTAGGATGATTTATAATCCTTTGGGTATATACCCAGTAATGGGATTGCTGGGTCAAGTGATATTTCTAGTTCTAAATCCTTGAGGAATTGCCATACTGTCTTCCACAATGGTTGAACTAGTTTACACTCCCACCAACAGTGTGAAAGCGTTTCTATTTCTCCACATCCTCTCCAGCATCTGTTGTTTCTTGACTTTTTAATGATTGCCATTCTAACAGGTGTGAGATGGTATCTCATTGTGGTTTTGATTTGCATTTCTCTAGTGACCAGTGATGATGAGCATTTTTTCATATGTCTTTTGGCTGCATAAATGTCTTCTTTTGAGAAGTGTCTGTTCATATCCTTCACCCACTTTTTGATAAGGTTTTTTTTTTTTTTTTTGTCTTGTAAATTTGTTCAAGTTCTTTATAGATTCTGGATATTAGCCCTTTGTCAGATAGAGAGATTGAAAACATTTTCTCCCATTCTGTAGGTTGCCTGTTTACTCTGATGATAGCTTCTTTTGCTGTGCAGAAGCTCTTTAGTTTTATTAGATTGCATATGTCAATTTTGGCTTCTGTTGCTGTTGCTTTTGGTGTTTTAGTCATGAAGTCTTTGCCCATGACTTTGTCCTGAATGGAATTGCGTAGTTATTGTTTTAGGGTTTTTATGGCTTTAGGTCTTATGTTTAAGTATTTAATCTATCTTGAGTTAATTTTTTGTAAAAGGTGTGAGGAAGGGGTCCAGTTTCAGTTTTCTGCATATAGCTAGCCAGTTTTCCCAACACCATTTATTAAATTGGGAATCCTTTCCCCATTGGTTGTTTTTGTCAGGTTTGTCAAAGATTAGATGGTTGATATTTTTTAATAAATTACTATCAATATAGTATATCAAAAATAATCATTGGCACAGAAAAATACAGAAATATTTTTTAGAAAATGTATAGTTAATTGGAGCTACCAATGATGCATATACAAAAAACCATAATATCATTTAAGCTAGGATTATTAGATGAAAGAGGCAACTAATAACCACATAAGGGATAGGAGGCCAACAATGGCATCAACTTCTGATAAACTAAGTGTAAATACAGAGAAATGTGAAGCTTCTTCTTGTTCACAAACTAACAAACCCCTCAAAATAATTTTCTTCATAGACTGTGAAGAGAACTAGCATACATTTTATAATTTTGATAAATTTTAGCTAGGTAATGCAAAACATCTGAAATAAAATTTTTATTGAAGTAGGAAAAGTTACTGATATAGCATAAAATGTCGTGATTCTATCTTTACGTAAGCTATGTGGAAAGCACCTTAGAATAGTGTTTTGTTGTGTTTGTTTTCCTTTTCTTTCTGCAAAGGCTGGAGACTGTTCAATAATGGACAAGCACCAACAGTAGGATTTAACAAGACACTCTGAAAGATGATGGAACTTCTACTGCAAACTTCAACCTTCTTAAAACAATGAGACAGCGCATCAATCAGATGCCTTGTTTTGAGGAATCAAAACCTGTTGCTGTAAAGGTGCTGTGGCTTCCTCACCAAAACCTTTATTTATATCCTCCTTAAAACACATTTTCTAATTGAATAATCATTAACATGTAATCATTAATATCATATTTGAAAATAATACAGAGTCATTTCTGTTTCAGTGAAGCACTGATGGAATATTCTGAAGCTGAGGATAAATAATACAAGGTTCATTTGGTTAGAAAGATGTTCATTATTCTTTACTACCCTTGCCTTCTGGCTGATTGAAGATCAGGGCCTTGCTCCAGTGTTGGCTTTTGCCTCCTGCATTTAGGGAATACTCCTGTGTTGTAAAGTCAGAATCAAGTAAGATGATTCACTAATATTTGCAGATTTTCAGTTATTTTTCCAGTTCATTTGAATCACTCCATAAATGTTTTTAAAACAAATTTAACAAGGTAGTTTTGTGAGGTTGAACACTCTACCCTGAAGCATGTTGAATGGAGATAAAGACTGAAAAATACAGTGTGATTCACAGGCTGTATTGGGAAAATAAAGGTCCATTGATAAGTTTTTAAGGCGATAAATTGAGATGATTAATTTCAACACTCCATTCAATTGTTACTTAATTGGGCAATTTCAAAAATTTTCTTTAAAACTCAGTAAACTGCAAAGAGTTGAATTCTGTAATGAGCCAAAGCGATATTCATGAGAACTGTGCTATGTTATTTGTGCACAATCTGCATAATAACCAGTTCCAGAGCCACTCAACTTCCCTCAACAGTCATGGCTTAATGAGATAGTTATCCACTCCTAACTCCAAATGTTTCTCTTTTTTTGGTTTTATTCAATATCAGTAAGCATCTGTCAGAAATGCTTATAATTATATAGAAGCACTGCCTTCGGTTTTTCTAACTGGTACCAAAGTGACTTGAGCTGGGCTTCTTGTTAGCTAGGAATTTGAGCTGCCTTCCAGCAGCATTTTTGGAATAAAGTACCAAAACCTGGGTGACTAAAAACAACTGAAATTTATTCTCACAAGGTACTGGAGCCTAGAAGTCCAAAATCAAGGTGATGCTCTCTCTGAAGGACTGGTTTTAGGGGAGAATCTGTTCTATGCCTTTCTCTCAGCTTCTGGTCTTGCTGCAATTCTTGTCAGTTCTTGGCTTGTAGACGCAACACTCCAATCTCTGTCGCTGTCAACACACAGAATTCTTCTTTGTCTCTGCACATCTTCTCTCTGTGTGTCTTTCTGTGTCTCGTCTTGTGACATCAGTCATATTGGATTAGCAGCCCTACTCCAGTATGACCTAATTTTAACTAATTGCATCTGCAGTGACCTTATGTCCAAATAGGTTATCATTCTGAGATGCTAGGAGTTAGGACTTCAACATGTCTTTTTTAGCGGAAGACAGGGAGGGGGACACATTCCATGCATAATGGAGAAGTTTTATGATGGAAATAGTACATGAAGTTGTTAGCTGCTCATTAGGCATTTAGTTCATGGTTATTTTAAGTTTCATATTGCTATATTAATATGTACTATATGTTTATTCTCTACTTCATTTTACAGAGGATTGGACACAGCTTGAACAAACACATAATGTAAGTGTGATTAAAGAAAACTTAAACAGAACTAAAAAATGTAAAATATAAGTAAAATTAAGACAAGCAGGAAAAGAAGACAGTTTAGGAAAGGAGAGTACATTCCTGAACAGAGAATGGACAATTAGAGATCATAGCTTAAATTATAGCTTTACTGTGTACTGGCTGTATGAACATGGGCAACTTCCCTTTCTCATCTATTATAACAATAATCTTACCTTTTATTTAACATAAAGCTTTTCATTCAGCTTAAAAAACAATGAGGTGATTTTGTTAAGTTGCTTTGCCCTCTGCCTGACAAAAGATGTGTGCCCTAAAAGATAGCACTTACTAATGTATTAACTTTGAAAAACATAAATATACCAATATTTTTACTGAAACAGGTTTCAAATTTGCCTTTAAGCTCCCTAGAAGCCAAAGCAAAAAGAGTTATATGATTAAATAAATAATCATCACATTCACATAAGAGAAAGGCCACTGATTCCTTAGAGAAAGCCAAACTTTGCATTTATAATTTCCCAGAGATATTTCTCATCTAAGACATTCTATTGAGAATTCTGAATTATTAGTGAAAATGGTCCTAAGAAATGCGGTGTTGAATATTTTTAGTGCATATGTCTTATAATATTCTCTGAGAAAATTTCAAGTACATAAAAAATTCAAATCCCTGAAGATGTAAGATAGTTTTACTAGGGTACATTGTATTTGATAGAAAGAATATACAGTTTTTATTCTTCTACAATGCCACTTTTGTGACTTAACTTTTTTTTATCAAGTCAACATACAATTTGAGTTTGAGATGAGATGAGAATTTGCATAATACTTATTATGTTGACCCAGTGGCAATACTCTTCAATTTATGTCATTTATTTTGCTCAACTAATATTTAAGTGCCAACTATACATCAACTTTACCGAGTGCCCAGGAATTGATAATAAATGAAAACAGTTAAGAATTTCTGTCTTCATGTTGCTTTCTTTCCAGCATAAGGAGGCAGAGAACAAAGCCTGAAATAGTGTTCCTCCACCCACCACCTATTCTTCTATGTCTAGCAGCCCAGTCAGGCTAGTGTGTCATTTCAAAGCTTCTTAAACATCTTACGATGACTTTTTCTCTTTCATTAAAAATCAAAATTTTTAATTTTGTTTTCCTCATGACCTGAGAGAAAGTAGATTGTAGAAAGTGTCTGTTCCATTGCTATGAGGTAGAGTTTTCATGGATATTGAGAAAGATGAGAAAATCATCTGTTACTCTCTCATACCCAGTTGAATTTTCACCATAACAGACTAGGATGCTAATCCAAATTACTCCCGACTACATACATCTATGCAACTATAAAATAAGAATACTATTTTAAAGAATTTTGAGACTATCCATGTGTATAAATATATTAGCAAAAGTTTTAAAGGTTTTAAATAAGTGGCAGCAACATTGTTGAACTTTATTTGAGCCTTGTATTCCCAGAAAACAATAATGGTTGAGAAATTTCTCCACCTTTTATTCTCTGAAATCTATCTTCCTTTTTTTTTTTCCCCTGAGAAATTACCAGAAAGGGCCACTTTATGCTTGCATATTCTAAGACCCACCTGTGCCCTTCCTTATGGCTCTTCTCTTTTGTAAAACCCCAATTTTCTGCCTTGAAAAAGTTTTCCTCATTAATAACAATTCTCCCTATTGCAATAGCCTGTGTAAAATCATCTCTTTAATTATCTCATGCATTATGTCTTTGACAGCAATTATAATTTTTCTACTTTCATAAAGTCAGTGCATACTTTTGCCCATGTAATTTAATTATGGCATAGAATTAAACAGTTATGCAATGAACCAAGCCTTTAGGAATATTATTTCATAAAGACTTAAAGAATATGCTCTATTTTTCTTCTTGTATAATTATGTTGACTAAGAGCAATGAACATATCTTTTAAAAGTCTTACCGAAAATACACACAAATGAGAATAGATTAGTTATTTGCAGGGTTTTTTTACATCTGCTTTATAAGAAATATGTTTTTGGTGTGGTAAGAGCTTATTTATTGTATATTTAACCAACTATTGTGAAAGTCCTTAAAGTTTCATAAAAATGTGTTTCATTTTTTTCAGATAAAACTTTTGACCTGGAAAGTTCTTTTAACCCATCAGAGCAGTTAATCTTCTTTACCTAAGCCTGTGTCTATGCATAAATATTTTGCTAGACTCTATTTGGGTAAATTTAGGGAGCCAGAGAGTTGTAATCCTCTAAAGAAATATCGACATTTGTTTTCCATTTAACAGAAGAGTTCCTTTTTTTCCATGCGTTTTTAAAGGATTCTGCCCAATTTTAATATTAGAATATTCTGAAAACTGGAGATACAGATTTTTCATTCTGAGTCAAATTATCAGTTTCTGCAGGATCAAAAACGTGCATGCCAAAAGACCTCTGGGAATTTTTATTTAAGTATTCAGGTATAACTGGAAAGTATACATCCACGCGCACTGGGTAATTTAAAAGTACCCATTTCCTCACAAGTTCTTGCTGCTGCTTTCAGATCCAGAGGCTGTCAGGATTTACAGGATACCTTATTAACTTAGAATAATTCAAATACCTTTTCTTTTTGTCCAAAAAGCAGGGAGAGAGTACATATGCAAATAGTTTAAGTGAACAAAATTATGAGAGATATATTTGCCTACCTAAGAAAATGTACAGTTTTAAAACTCTTTAGACGCAACTGTTTTTATGCAATACATTTGCAATGTAAACAATGGGGAGCTATATATATCCAGGCCAATGCTTTGATACATTTATCAAGGCCATTCTTAGCTATTCATTAAAGCAAAACAAAACAAGGGACATTCTGCCAGTCAATTGTCCAGTGCTGGCTGCCACCTTCTCTTCACTGGGAAAAACAAACAACAGTAAAAACCCCAGCATTTATTTGAGGACATTGTGTAGAGTAATAATATCATTGAGTACATGCTTTGAATTTCCTTTGGAACAAATTGATTAATTACTGCAACAAGTAAGCTTTGTGATTCCTATTACCAATTAACTACTTTAAATAAGAAAACTTTTTTTTCAAATAAGATAAACTTACCCACAGCAGGAAAATCCAAAGGAAGATTATTTGATCTCAAATTTACATTTTTCTGACTCTAATTTTACTCATGTTCTTTGGTTATCAATGAGAAAATGGAAGAATTTCTTCCATTAGTTTGTCTTGTTCTTGAATTTCTTCCAGTTAGTCTTGTTCTACTGTCTTAGTTGGTACTATAGCAGTGGGTTGTTCAAATATAGTGCTTTCTAAAATGTGAAATACCGAAAATTAGTCTGGCAATATGCTGCTTGGAAGGAACATATGCTGCACCGTCTGGCAACATGTGGCATAGTCACATAGTGCAGAAACACTGCATACTCTATTTACTTTTTGGAGACCCACAATGCACTTTCTTATACTGAAGGTTCTGATAAGTCTTGCAATAAGTATGTTTAATATTATTTTAAAGTGTTTAATGTTTAACGGTGATCAAATAAATTTATGTAACTGTACACAAATATATTAAAGGGCTTCATATAACAAACTAGATATATTATCTGGCATGATGAACCTTATTATAAACATATGCAAGACAGTGGGTAGCCTCTCAGTAGCCTCACAGCCAGGCTTCACAAAGGAATGTTTTGTTCCCCATGGTATATAGTCATCTAAATGACCTTCTGGGTAGAAAAGCAATGCTAGGGTGATCTGTTCCTTCAGTATTTTCAGTAGTCATTATTATTCCTCTTCTCTAATGCCATTGTGGGAAGCCAGTAGGCCAGTTGTGGAAGCAATGGGAGCAGTAGAAGTAGTGAGATGATCACAGATTGAATCCTCTCCAAAGACACAGTTAATTGGATTTTTAATCATAAGTCAGTACAGGCAGCTCCTTTCCAAAATACCTCAGAGATTGCTGGCCAGGCTGGACAATTTTTTAAATCACAGATCAACGTGTTTTGTGCCATATGACTTACTCCTCTGCCCACAGTTGACTGGGCCAATGATTAGCAGTTGACTGTAAGTCAGAGGCTTTATTTGTTATATGTTAAATTTTTGTATTTATAAGGGTCATTTTATGAATTATCTATTCTTTAAAATTGGATTAGATGTCTTTCTGTGTCACTCAAATGAATTAAGAAAAATCATGTATATTTTAACTATTTGACACAACTTGTGAAATAGTTCGATGAGGCTAGTATTAGTACCATAATTAGTACTTAGCTAAAATTCAGTAAATCATTCCAGTTTTAGTGTCAGAGATTCAAAGCCTACATGATTTAACACTCAAGCTAAAGCTTTTTTTGTATCTGTCTCCCTCTTTCTTATTTACTGTACATTAAAGGTAGACTCAAGATTGACTCTGCACCAATCCTCCATGATCCTTCTGTTCGGTCTTGCTTCATCAAGGAGAATTGTTGTGGAGTGCTGCAGATGTCCTTGTATCATCCTTATTATTTTCTCCACCTCTCAGAAACAATTATATGAAAATCAGTATTATATCTGCTGAACTTAGCCTAATGTACATAAGCGGGGAATTGTTGTTAGGGAATATATTGACCTCTATTTTAGTTTTGTTGTAAAGTATATTCACTCATTACATTTACCCAGATCCTGTTTCTGCCTTAAAATTGCCTTTATGTTGATATTGACTGATGTAGATCCCCTATTAGGAACAGAAAATGACTGTGTTTTCTTCCTTACTCACAATGGGAAATTACCACTCAGCCAAGAAAAACTAGGTCTATGCAAATGTATGTTTTTGTCACATGTGAAATAAGATAACAGCATAAAGATAAATCCATTTGCTTGCTATACTTCTTTTTTTTTAAGGGGATTCTCCTTTCTCTTCCTCTGTATTACAAGCTTATGTTCTCATAACTGTTAAATTATATATGCATTAAGAGGGGTGGTTATGGCTTGGCGCGGTGGCTCACACCTGTAATCCCAGCACTTTGGGAGTTCTAGGTGGGTGGATTACCTGAGGTCAGGAGTTTGAGACCATCCTGACAAATATGGTGAAACCCTGTTTCCACTGAAAATACAAAAATTAGCCAGACGTCGTTGCGTGCACCTGTCATCCCAGCTACTCAGGAGACTGAGGCAGGAAAATCGCTTGAACCCAGGAGGCTGAGGTTGCAGTGAGCTGAGATCATGCCATTGCATTCCAGCCTGGGCAACAGAGGAAGACTCCGTCTCAAAAAGAAGAGTGGTTACATAGAAAGTCTCAGAGACGAAAACACTCTTAGCATTTCATGTAGTAGTTAATCCTCCCAAATTTTCTCACGAATAATTGGTTTTTAGTATGTGGTGAGGGAAAGGTGACACTCAGCACTATCACCAATGTCGTCTCATATTGTGATTCTTTCACACATTGATGTTGAAAGATGCCCAGTTTTCTTGATCCAGCCAATGTATTGCAAAGATAGTCTAGCACTTTGAATTTTCCAGTCCTTCTTACTGTGGAATACCACTATGGACAGCATAAGAAGATACTGTGCAAAACATTCAAAGGCCTGAAAAGCATTCAATCTTAGATAAATAAATAGATAAAAGGGTTATTCCTAGGAAAGGATGGCATAGCTCAACCTCTGAGGGATAACTGGTTGTAAAGAAATATTTTTGTATCCACTTAAAATATATTATTTTAGAAGAAGGCAAGAAGGAGTAAGGATTTGGTAGTTCTACTCTTGAGCCCCAAAATGTATTAGTTCATGGCTGATGTGCAGAATATTCTAACAAGATCTGTCAGCCTGTGGAGACGAGCCATTAGTGAGAATCCTCATTTATGTAGTACGTATTTGTGTCTTCTGGGTATCACCTCTCTTTATTCCACTTTTATCTAGCCTAAACATCTAATTTTTCTTAACAGATTTGATTCACTATTTGGCTTTCAGATACATTTACATCACCTACTATCATATCCTACGTTATTATGTCACAAAGAACAGACACAAGAAAAGCTGTCTTTCCATGTTCGCTCCTCTTTGACCTGTGGCATGGGCTCTACTTTCTCCCTTAAGATGTTCTGGATATTTTTTTCCCATGTCTTTTGCCTATTTGGAAGGGTAATCTAGAGGATCCATAGTAACCATTTTTTTTTTTTTCCTTTCCTGTGCTGTTTTCCTGTTTCTTCTTTAGCTGACTTTACTACTACCAAACACCTCATTTTTCAGTCTGGCTCTACTTTCTTTTGATGTCATAAACTTAGGGCTAAGCTGTTTTGTCAGATACTTGGTAAGCATTTTTATCTTTAAATTCTGCAGGACTTTCTTTGATTTTTAAATGTGTTCTTATGTTTTATTAGACTTTATTTTTACAGCAGTTTTAGGTTTGTAGAAAAATTTGCACAGAAATCCCAGAGACTTTCCATACCTCTTCTCCCTCATCTCCTATCCATTAACATCTTGCATTAATATTGAATATTTGCTACAATTGATGAACCTATCTTGATACAGTGTTATTAACTAAAGTTCACAGTTTATATTAGGATTTAATTTTTGCTTTGAATAGTTCTATGGGTTTTGATAAATACATAATGCCATGTATCCACCATTACAGTATCATACACAATGTTTTCACTGCCCTAAAATTGCCCTGTTCTCTGCCTGTTCATCCCTCCTCCGTCCCCCTGAAAACCTGGCAGTTACTAACTTCTTTACTGTCTCTATAGGTTTTCTTTTTTCAGAATGTCATATAGTAGAAATCATATAGTATGGGTCTCTTCCAGATCAGATTCTTGCGGTTAGCAATATGTGTTTATAGCTCCTTCATGTCTTTTTGTAGCTTGATAAGTGTTCTTTTTTTTTCTTTTCTTTTTCTTTTTTTTTTTTTTTTTTTTTTTTGAGATGGAGTCTTGCCCTGTCACCCAAGCTGGAGTGCAGTGGTGCGATCTCGGCTCATTGCAACTAACCTCCGCCTCCCGGGTTCATGCCATTCTCCTGCCTCACCCTCCCAAGTAGCTGGGACTATAAGCACTCACCACCATGCCTGGCTAATTTTTTTGTATTTTTAGTAGAGACAGGGTTTTACCTTGTTGGCCAGGCTGGTTTTGAACTCCTGACCTCAAATGATCTGCCCACCTTGGCCTCCCAAAGTGCTGGGATTACAGGAGTGAGCCACTACGCTCAGCTGTAGCTTGATAAGTTTATTTTCTTATCACTGAATAATAAACTTTTGGTGGGTGTACCATTATATATTATTTATTTGTGTACTTTTGTCTGTTCCAGTTGGCCATTCCCATCTCTTAGAGTCCCTAATGTGTGCTCTTTTAGGCCTATTCTCCTAACATGTTTCTCACCATAAACATCCTTTTGTCTTTTCATCTGAATTTTAAGAGATGTCACAACTTCTCTTATAACTGAAGTATTTTTTTCAATTTACCATTAATTTCCTCCATTGCAGATTTTCATCAGAAATAATGCTTTCATTGCCATGAATTACTTCAAGATCCCAGTGATTTCATTCTATCTAGATGTCTCCCTCCTACATCAAGTAACTGTCGACTCTCATCCTTACTGCTTGAACAGCTTCCTAACTTGTCTAACTTTATATTCCCTTAATCTTGGTGAATCTATTATCCATACGTAGATTTGCCAAAATGATATTCTAAATACAAATCTGATTTTGTCATTTTCTGGCTTATAGCTCTTCAGTTCTTTCCCATTCTAATTTTGGATTTTTAAGATTGATATATTTGTACATATTTTAGGGGTACATGTCATATTTTGATACATGTGTATAATGTGTAATGATCAAATGAGGATAATTGAGATGTCCATCATCTCAAATATTTATCTTTTCTTTGGGGAACATTACAATTATTTTCTTCTGGCTATTTTGAAATATACAATAAAGTATTGTTAACTATAATTTTCCTACTGAACTATTGAATACTAGAAGGAATTCCTTCCACCTAGCTGTGTTTGTGGACCCATTAAACAGCTTCTCTTCATCTTTCCTAACTCTGTCCCCTTCCCAGCCCCTGGTAACCACCATTCCACTCTCTATCTTCATTAGAGTAACTTTTCTAGATCCCAGATATGAATGAGAACATGCAATATTTGTCTTTCCATGCCTGACTTATTTCACTTGACAGAGCAACCTCCAGTTCTATCCATGTTTCTGCAAATAACAAGATTTCATTCTTCTTTATGAATAAATAATTTCCCATTTTATTTCCCATATACCACATTTTATTTATCCATACATCCCTTTTTGGACACTTAGGTTGATTCTCTATCTTGGCTGTTGTGAATCGTGCTACAAAAAACATGAGAGTGCAGATATTTCTTTGACATACTGATTATACATATATGTATACACACACACATATATATATATGCTAGGTGTATCTATTTTACACATATACATACACAAATATACATAAACACACATACACACATACACACACACACACATGCACGCACACTTAGCAGTAAGATTGCCGGATTGGATCATATGGTAGTTCTGTTTTTAGTTTTCTCAGGAGCCTCCATACTGGTTTCCATAATGGTTGTACTGCTTTACATCCTCACCCACATATATGGGCGTTCCCATTTCTTGACATCCTGACCAGCATTTGTTATTGTCCTTCTGATAATAGTTACTCTAACTGGGGTGAGATCCTACTTCATTGTGGTTTCGATTTGTACTTCTCTGATTGGTAGTGATGTGGAGCATTTTTTCTTATACCGTTTAGCAATGTGTACGTTGATTTTTTTGAGAAATGCCTTTTCAGATATTTTCCCATTTTTAAATCAGATTTTTTTATATCGAGTTGAGTTCTTTATACATTCTTATTTATTCCTTGTTGAATGGATAGTCTGCGAATATTTTCTCGCCATTCAACAGGTTGTCTTTTTGTTTTTGCTATGCAGACACTTTTTAGCCAGATGTAAATCCCATTTGTCTATTTTTGTTTTTGTTGCCCGATATTTTGAGGTCTTACCCAAGAAATCTTTGTCCAGATCAATGCTCTATAACATTTCTCCAGTTTCATAGTTTCAGGTCTTACATTTAAGTCTTTAATCTATTTTGAGTTGATTTGTGTACATGGTGAATTATGAGAATCTAATTTCATTCTTCTGCATATGAATATCCAGTTTTCCCAGCACCACTTATTAAAGAGACCATCCTTTTTCCAGTGTATGTTCTTGACAACTTTGTCAAAATGAAGGCTGTACATGCGTGGATTTCTGAGTCCTCTATTCTGTTCCATTAGTCTATTCTACATGTTGCTAGGATAAATATCAAAATCCTCAGCATCCTTCCTGGTCCCTGGATGAGCTAGCCATTGCTTCCCTCTCCAGTCTAATCATATCTTTCCTCCTCACTCTCTTCTCCTGACCTCCTGGACTCTTTCTTCTTTGAACATATCATTAATTTTTCTTATTTGTAATGCTTCCCATTTGACTTTTCCTCTCTTTGCTTCATGCTTTCCCCAAGTCTTGGCCTGGCTAATTCCAACTCATATTTTCCTTCTGAAGTGTCACTTGCTCAGAGAAGTCTTCCATGATTCCAAAAATTCTGTTGACCGCCTACTGTCATCTGTGCATCTGTTATGGAGGTGGTAGAGTTCACCTCCAGAATGTTACAACCACTTGCAATTAATTCTAATTAATTTTGACTAAGGGAATAGCTTACCATTTAATGCAAACATTGTTAAAGGCAGGAAGTGTGTTTTCATCATTTACAACAGTGTCTTCAGAGCTCAGCTCAGTGCCTCCAGCAAAGCAGCTGAACAATAAAGACCTTTGAATGAGTGATTTTCCTCACCTCTTTCCCTTTTTGCATAGGGCTATTGTGGTTTCACAGATGCAATATCTCAAAATCTTGTTAAAATACAAATTAAACATTGAAAATGTCTTTTTTTGTTATTTGCAGTACTCTATTTCAGAGGATGTATTTGGTCTGATTTCTTGGAACATATTATCTTTTTAAAGATATGTGATTTTTCCCCCTATTTACTGGAAAGTATTAATCTCACTGATAAGGATGAATAAATTGGAATAGAAATAAGGTTCCTTTGGGATTGGTGGGGATATCTATCTGAAATTGCAGTAAATCTATTATTTTCTTTTCAACTTTCATCTGAATTGGAAACATTCACTATGTAAATTCAGAGATATGGCAGCCTGAGAGTAAAGAGAAAATGAAAGCTAGAATCGGAAAGTTTGCCTCTGCAAAGAAGAGTTTCTGCTTCATGTTTTCCCAAACCATCAGAAGCTCTGTTTTGGATCTGACACAGCTGCTCTTGTCAAAAGCCAGTCTCTGTGGGTTCCCTTTTATAATCAGAGCAGGAGGCTTGCAGCTCAGTGTGGCTTCAGCAAACGGAACCCATCCCATAAGGATCAGTGAGTTTGAAGCAGGTCCCCTGATTGCCCCACAGCTGGCTTCACCTCTAAACTTACCCTGTTTATTAAAGATTGGACAAGGTTCCACCAGTATCTCCTTTGGTTATTTTTTATGCAGACTGTTCTTAGGCAAACGAAACACATCTGTTTTTTTCTCTAATCTCATCTCATGTTCTCTAGATTTAGTTAAAATTTCTCATTGTTTATGACGTGGATCTAATTTCTCTTGTACGTGTTTCTCCTTAATTTGGATCTTTTCATGGACGTTTTAGAAGGAATTGCTCCCAACGCAGCTAGTGTTCACTTGGTTTTCTTGTTGTTGTTGTTTTTTCCCTTGCTCATATCCATTTAAAATATGATTGGCTTATGTCAATCACAATAGCCTCAGTGTTTATGTATGTCACAGAATATGCAGAAGGGAGGTTGAGACAGGTAGGTGCTGGGAGACTGGCAACCTCACTGTGCAGTCAGGAGGGATGAAGGCCTAAAAGAAGGGTGTTGGTGATAGAGGGGGGTAATCAATTGAGCTTCTCCAGTAGACTGGACCTTAAGTAGTCAGTGGTATCCTGTGTCTTGATTCCACTTCCTTTTTTCCCAGACATCTGCTATGGTATATGTCTGTCTGTGGCATTTGCTCTTTGCCTAGGACTTTGCATTCTCTCTTTCCTAGGATAATTGACATTTTCTATCCTCTGTCAATACAAATTTATTGGTTCACCTCTTCTGCACTCTGTTGGAAGTAGACCAATTATTGCAGTTTACCCAGAAACAAGCACACATCTTGAGCACTAGAGAAACATTTGTACATTAGTCATTTCCTTTTACAGATTGAATCTACTTTGTAGCTTACACATGTGATGCAGAAGCCATTTGATGACTGAGTTTGAGTGTTAACGGATTTCTCCAAAAGAACCTGATAAGCAGTATGATCATTTTCTTGATACTTCAAATAGTGGCAATTTGGAGCATTAGATCTTGCTTGTTTCTTCAGTTTGAAGGGAAAATTTAAGCAGCTTTATAGTTTTACTTTTATGTAAGTCAAACCAACATTGCTTTTGAATTATCATTTCTACTAAAATTCATACTTGTCTATAAGAAAGTGGAATGACCCTTATTTCAGATAAGTCAAACGAAAGATTAGCTTGCTTTTGAACAAAATATGTTGCCAAAATCTATAAATGTGTCTGGACTTGATTAAAATAACTTCATCTTTATTTTTTTAACTTTTTTTGTGATGGTAAATGCTAGATAAATTATTGTTGTTGTTATTGTTATTATTATTATTATTATTGGGATGGAGTCTCGCTCTGTTGCCCAGGCTGGAGTGCAGTGGCGTGATCTTGGCTCACTGCAACCTCTGCCACCCGCTTTCAAGCAATTCTCCTGCCTCAGCCTCCTGAGTAGCTGGGACTACAGGTGGCCACCACCACACCCAGCTAATTTTTTGTGTTTTTAGGGACCGGGTTTCACCATGTTAGCCAGGATGGTCTCGATCTCCTGACTTTGTGATCTGTCTGCCTCGGCCTCCCAAAGTGCTGGGATTACAGGGGTGAGCCACCGCACCCAGCTGGTAAATTATTGTGAATTATAACTGTGTGAGAATCTATTTTATGAAATATTTTACCAGAATAAAAGTACTAAATGTAACACTAATGGTTGCATTCGTTCACCTTTCTAAAAGGGAAAATAAATTAAAATTACTGACTAAGGTAAATATTTTCATGTCTGATCTGACTATTTAACACGTGGGAATGAGCTGATGTGATTCTGAAAGGACGCACATAGTCTGTTTTTATATTATCAACTGAAGCTTAACAATTGTGACTCCAAAGGAGAGGGAAGAGTCAATTGCCTTTTCCTCTTTATATTTTACTTTTCATTTGTGTCATAGACACTTGGATAATCTGGGAACACGAACTAGGGAATTTCTTTTCTATTTCCAATGTGAAGAGGTTTCTTCATCTGTGAATATGTGAATTTGGAGAACTCTCACTAGAAGAGTACAGTCCAGTAAGTCTTAGGCCATTTCATGCCCAAACTACTAATTATTTAGTTGTTAGTATATGTCAGGCACTTTCCTGGATACCAAGTGATGATTAATTACCATTTCTCAGTTAACGTAACACTCACAACAACCTATGAGTTAGATGTTATTTTTATTCCCATTTCAGGAATGAGGAAGCTGAGGCATGGAGAGGTGAAGTGGCTTGCCCATAGTCACATAAGTAGTAAGCTGCAGAATGGGAATTAAAATCCTGACAGTGTGGCTTCAAGAATATAACAAACCATGGAATGTTTATATAATGTCATGAAATTTTTTTTATATACTTGATAGTTTATAATATCTTTTTTATGAGGAGAATAAAGGATTACCCTTCTATGATTCAAATAAAAAATAAAATAGTTCTATAAGTGTCATCATTGTCAATCATCCTGACTGTAAGATGATCACTTAGAGAGAAACAGAAACCAGGTCCTGTCAGAAGTAATTAGTCACAAGACAATGGGCTTCTGGAATCTTTCCTTGGTCTTTTAAAACAGATCAACCTCAAGAGAAAGCCTGATCATCTGTTATGGACTGAATGTTTGTGCCCTCTCAGAATTCATGTTGTTCTTACTTCCAAGGTGATGATAATTGTAGGTGGAGTGTTTGTGAAGTAATTAGGTTTAGATTAGACATGAGGGTGGGGCCGCATGATGGGATTAGTGTCCTTGTAAGAAGACGACGAGAGACAAACTGCTCTCTCTCTCTGACATGTAAGGATACAGTGAAAAGATGGCTGTCTAGAAGGAGGCCATCTGAGGAGGGCCCTTCTGATCTCAGACTTCCAGTTTCCAGAACAATGAAAAATAAATGTCTGTCATAAACCACCTAATCTATGGTATTTTTGTTATAGCATCTTGGAGTAATACACCATCAGTGGTTGAGAAATTAGTGTGGCTAGTAGTACCTAGATTCTTATTTAATATTGTCCTAAATATAAAGTAAAGGAGTATCGATTAAAAAACAAAACAAACCCTGTGACTGCTGCCTGTCCCGTAGAATTATGAAACTTTTACCCCTTGATCTATAAACTGGACCTTTTAATAAGTCTGGGAGTCTGTCATGGCAATTTTCCTGATATTTAGTTAAGAATTCCCCTGATCACATCGGTGACAGTGATGACACCAAAATATCATCAAAGTGTAAATTTTATACCCATTCTAATTTTTTTTTGTTTGTTTCCCAACTAAGGCAAAGAAACAAATAGCCAGCCTCAGACATCTGTGTCTATACCTAGGTATTTTTCTCCTCACCTGGGAATGCTTGTCTAGTAGCTTCTTTCTTGTTATGGCAGAAAGAATTCCTGTGAAGTGGCAATGAACTCAGGTCACATACACAGTTGGACCAAATTTTACTCTTAATCAATTGTCTTAGCCATGTTATGGTTTTTATCTAATTGTTTATTCGTGGGATGAGCTAATACCTTTCAGCCAAGCAAATTTTTATGGCTTTCTATATAATTTCTGAACAAATAAGGTGTATAATGGAAATGAAAGTGCTGACCTTGTGCTTTCTATAACGGCATGAGTGGACTCAGTATTACAAAGTGCACTTTTATTGCATCTTTCCATCAGGCCATTTATATGAAGCATGGATTGAGATGTAATTTAGAAGTGTGATATTAGGACTTGAACCCAGTATGAAAATCATACAACAAATAGGCAAAACAACTGACTCACCAAGGCCTCTGATAATTTAAACGTAGCTATTAGAGTCTTTCCGAGTGTGTTCTAAATCAGGCTTTGAATAAATACTTTTTTTTACACTTAGATCCAAATCACTTTAGACTTAAAATATTAGGATAGTTGAGACTAAGTCCTTTTCTCCTTGAATTAAAAAAAAATCTGAAGTAATTGTAAATTTGTTTTTAAAAAATAGAGTCCCATTTTTCTGTGTATGCTTGTAGGGTAAATATTTCATAGGGACTGAAATTTGAGGAACAATATTATTGATTCTATTTATCCTTTCTATAATTTAACCTGAATAATTTGTCCTTCATTTCAAGAAAAAGAAAAATAGGAAAGTAAAAGAAGTTAACTAGGAAGTAAAAGAAGCAAGAATAAATGAATAAGGCCATTTCTTTCTTTGTCATTATTTACTAAATATTGCCAAAGTGGTTACAGCAGACTATTGGGTGGCTGATGAGGACGGTTGATTCTAAAATCCTACATGTTGATAAATTCAGCAAATCTCATTGGATCAGTCTTCTAAAGGAAAGGAAGGAGGAGAGTTAGTAGCTGTTTATTTCATCTTATTTAAAGTGTCTGCTCTTTCGTCACCTTCTTCCTTTTCTCTTCTCTTTCCCAATCCTACCATTCCTCAGCCTCACTCAATACAAAAATGAGAATTAGTCACGAAGATAAGAGTAGTCTGAAAATATCTGAATTATTTTTTTAATTAAATTAAAGAATGGATAAGCGCAAGAAAGAGAATAATAAGCTGAACTGGGGAAAATTGGTTTGCAGCTGTCTAACGGACCTTATTGTGTTAATTCGGTGTTTGTGGGCATTTGTTTATACTAGAATTTTAAGAATTCAAAGAAGTACAATTTTTTGATTGTTATTCCTCCTATTTGAACACTTCTTTCACCTAAAGTTTCTTCTCCCCTGTCTCATGAGCTTTCAAGTGCTTTTTTTGCTGCTTTTAGGTCATTTGAATTATTCCATTCTATATAAGTTTACATACTTCCCGTTATGTTTTCTTTTCTTCCTCCTCTACCCAATCAAAATTTCGAAGAAATGGTGATAACTCAGTTAGCTGCAGCTCTGATTAATATAATTCACACTAAATCTTATGATCCTATGATAAATAAGATTGTAAATTCACACTAAATCTTATAATAAATAAGAACCAAGTTCTCAGAAGGGCTTTTTGCATTTCAAAAATAAATATTGTCTTTCCGAATGATTCTGGAAATGGAAAAATATTTCATAGAGTGCTTTTGCATTCTTGGTCTATGCTAGCCACCATCTTATTTGCATACTCTCAGATATTTCATTTAGTCATTATCTTTAGCATAGGTGGAATAATGAAAGAGCATGGACATTGGAATTGAGACCCAGCCTCAAATACCAGCTCCACCACCAATTAGCTCAGTGGCCTTGAACAAGTTAGAAAACATTAATAAGCTTTTGAGCCCTCTATGAGAAATTTGTAACAGCTCACTCCTGAGAATGATATAGGATAGTGTATATAAAGCACCTAGAAAAATACCTTGCATCTTGCAGGCACTTAATAACTATGGTATCTATTGAGTAAATGATTTTTATTTAATAGAATCACAAAATACTTAGGTAGGAACATGCTCAAGACGTAACTGAATGCATCTTCCTTATTTACAGATGAGGAAGCTGGGACTCAGAAAAGTCAAGTGTCTTACTAAAGGCAAATAAATAATTAGAAATGGAGTGAGAATCTATGTCTAATTTGTGGTTTAATTATTTTTCTTTATATTATTTTATACAACTGCCCCTCCAAGCCCTGTGCCATTCTTAATTTTGCTGGCTTTTTACTGTGCTAGTTCACCCATACACTAAGATAAATCACCATTTTCTTTGTCATTATTTTTTTGTCTGGAGGAGAAATATTCTTTTGCCTTTTTCTTATTTCATAATTGTGGTCTATGAAAGTAACTGGCCTATTTTTCACAGGGTACTTTCTTCCCCCTTCTGTATTTTTTTTTCTAACAGTAGTAGTTTTATAGCCTCTACTTTAGATCTGCCACATTTGATTCATTTTCTGAAATATTAATTTTCCCTCAGACAATTGGTTCTTCGTTCTGCTGCCTGTAATATCTTCTAACAGGAGATTCAGTTGAAATGATCCTCCTCTTTAACAACATTATATTTTCTAGATTTTTTCTAGTTCAGGATTTAATACTTACATATACATTTCGTGGTAATGTGAAATGATTTCCATTGTGCCTAAAAATGATTTTAAAACACATTACAGATTTAATTCCTTCTCACAGAAAGACACTACTTCCAAATTTTTCCACCTCACTGAAAAACAGGGGTGGCAGTGGGGGATCTGTGGGAGAGGTGAGGAGTTTACATTGTCTTGCAGAAAGGAAATACTTAGGTCAAAACTGTCAGATGCAACAATACTCAGTTTCTGGATTTCTACTTCTCTAATTATCCAACCTATGTTTTTCTCAAGAGTTCTGCTAAATGTCTACGCTGCTAGACAAAAATCCCATCTAATTTATGTAAATAGTTCTGCTAAATGTCTACACTGCTAGACAAAAATCCTGTATAATGTATGTAGTTACTTAAATTTGTATAAATTATGAAATATTTTAAAAATCTATAAAATGTATATTTTGGTTTGTAATTTTACAAAATAAAACTTCAGAGATACTGAAGCCCCACACAATCTTTTTTTTTTTCCTCTCAGAGCAAACATTAACCTGGAGTTTGCCCTTATTAGTTTAATTCATGTTTTTACAAAGGAAATGCATACAAATATACATATAAACCATAAATAGCACTGCTATGTATTTTAGATAAATCATAATATCCTATTGTAGGTGTCTTTTTTGTAAGTTTTTCTTTTCAACATATTATGTTTGAATTATGTATTAAAAGTGGATTTCCACTTCACAAATTTTAACTGCTAAAAAGGGTTTCATTTTGTGACTATGATGACTATGCCAGAGTTTATCAGATTCCATATTTGGGCTAAAATCAGTCATGCAGTGTGAACATTTCTAGACATGCTTTTTTTTGCACTTATGGAAGAGCATCTTTAGGGTGACTACCTAAAAAAATTATATTTGATTTCACAGTGGCTTACACTTGCACCATCATATAAAAAAATTTCCATTTTATGTATCTCCTTGATAAGTGTGTGATGCTAGTTTTTTATTTTAATTTGCTGTTTAAAAAAAATAATTTAAAAGTTGTCATCAGTTTTTTAAAATCTTAGATATAGAAGATGTTTTCAAGCCTAGAAGCAATAACACCCCAAAATAATGAGAGCATCTCCCTCCTAGATCTTCGTTTCCAAATAAAATTCCTTACTCAAAGTAACCAGAGTGCCTAGGAAAAGTGACTGATTCTAGGAATGGTTCAGGGAAAATTTAAGATGGGCCAGGTATGTCTTATTGTTCCAGAAATTACTCAAGAAAGAAAAAGAAAAAAGTGCACAGGAGCCAGTTTAATGAGACTTCCATTAACCAAATCTGTAAAACTTTAAGCATCAAAAATGAATAACTATGAAGCAAAAAACTTCTTTGAAAAGATTAACAAAATCGATTAGCCTCTAGCTGAGCTAGCTAACATAGAAAAGAGAGATGACACAAATGACCATATCGGAAATGAAAGATAAGATATCACTTACATGATCACATGTACATTAAAAGGATAATAAAGGAAGACTATAAACAACTCTATGCCCACAAATTTCATAACTTACATGAAATGAACCAATTCCTTGAAAGGCACAATATGCCAAAACTCACACAAGAAGAAATAGACCCTCTAAACAAGTCTATATCTATTAAAAAACTTGAATCAATAATAAATAGCCTTTCAAAACAGAAAGGAACATGCCCTGTTGGTTCACTGGTGAATTCTACCAAAAAGTAAGAAAAAAAATATACTAGTACTCTACAATCTCTTTCAGAAGACAGAAACAGGCATAATACTTCCTAACTTATTCTATGAGACCAGAATTACCCTAAGATAAAAACAGACAAAGTCATTACAGCAAAATAAAACTTACAGACCAATATTTCTCATGAACATAGATGCAGAAATGCTTAACAAAATATTAGCAAATTGAATACAACAATGTAGAAAAAAATATATACACTACAGCTAAGTGGAATTTGTCCCAAGTATGCATTCAAGGCTGGCTCACATTCAAAAACCAATTAATATAATCCATAGTATCAACAAGCTAAAGAAGAAAAACCACACAATCATATCGATGCATACAGAAAAAAAATTGAAAAAAATAATTGAACACCTATTCATAAAGAATACAGAAACTAAGAATAGAGGGGAATATTCGCAACTAGATAAAGAGTATCTACAAAAATCCTACAACTGACATTATACTTCATGGTGACAAACTCAAAACTTTCTCATAATAGGAAAAAGAGAAGGATGTCTCCTCTCATCACTGCTTTTGAACATCATACTGGAATTCTAATGCAATAAGAAAAAGGAAATAACAGATGTACTAATTGTAAAAGAAGTAAAACTGGTTGTTCACAGATAGCATGACTGTCTATGTAGAAAATATGAAAGAACTGACAAAAACTCCTGGAACTAATACATGATTATAAGAAGATTATACATTCCAGGATACAAGGTTAACATACAAAAGTCAAACACTTTCCTATTTACTAGCAATAAACAAGTGGAATTTGAAATTAAGAACACAATGCCATTTACACTTAGCAACCCCCAAAATGAAATGCTTAGGTATAAATATATCAAATTATTTATAATAACTATTTGAGGAAAACTACAAAATTGTGACTAAAATAACTAATAAATTGAAAAATAGTTCATGTTCATAGATGAAAATACTCCATATTGTTAAGACGTCATTCTTTCTGACTTGGTCTATGAATTCAATTCTGTTCCAAGAAAATCCCAGAAAGTTATTTTGTACATATCAACAGACCGATTATAAAGTTTATAAGGAGAGGCAAAAGACCCAAAATAGCCAACACAGTATAAAAGAAGAATGAAGTTGAAGGTCTGACTGTATTTGATTTCAAGACTTACGGTTAAAGTCATAGTAATCAAGACAGTGTGGTATTGGCAAGAGAATAGACAAATGGATCAATGGAATGGGATGGATATTCCGGAAATAGATCCACATAATTAAAGTCAGCCAATCACTGACAAAGTAATAAAGCAATTACAACAGAGTAAAAATAGACTTGTCAACAAATGCTGCTAGAATAACTATACATACACATGCAAAAAAATTAATTTAGACACAGGTCTTACACCTTTCCCAAAAATTAACTCAAAATGGATCATGGACCTAAATGTAAAATGCAAACTGTGGAAGTCATGGAAGATAACATAGAAAATCTAGATGACTTTAATTTGGTAATGACTTTTTAGATATGACAACAAAGGTATGATCATGAAAAAAATAAACTGATCTTCATTAAAATTAAAAATTTCTCCTCTGTGATACTGTGAGGAAAATGCAAAAAAAAAAAAAAAAAAAAAAAGTCATATACCAGAAGAAAATATTTGCAGTCAAGCCATGAAAGGTACTGGAGGAAACTTAAATGCATATAATTAAGTGAAAAAGGCCAATCTGAAAAGGTGACAAACCGTATGCTATCAACTATATGATATTCTGGAAAAGGCGATACTAAAAATATCAGTGGTTGCCAGGATTTAGGAGGGAGGGTGAGATAAACAGAGCACAGAAGATTTTTGTTTGTTTTCCTCAACAGTTCAGTGATACAAGTGCAGGATGTGTAGGTTTGTTACATAGGTAAATATGTACCACGGTGGTTTGTTGCACAGATAATCCCATCACCTAGGTATTAAGCCCAGCATCCATTAGCTATTCTTCCTGATGCTCTCCCTCCCCCAAACCCTCCCAACAGGCCCCAATCTGTGTTGTTCGCCTCAACATGTACATGTCTTCTAATCGTTCAGCTCCCACTTATAAGTGAGAACATGTGGTGTCTGGTTTTCCGTTCTTATGTTAGTTTGCTGAGGATGATGGCTTCCAGCTCCATCCATGTCCTTGCAAAGGACTTGATCTTCCTTTTTATGGCTGCATGGTATTCCATGGTGTATATGTACCACATTTTCTTTATCCAGTTAATTATTGATGGACATTTAGTTTATTCCCTGTCTTTGCTACTGTAAATAGTGCTACAGTGAACATAGACATGCATGTATCTTTATAATAGAATGATTTATATTCCTTTGAGTATATACCCAATAATGGGATTGCTGGGTCAAATGGTATTCCTGCCTTTGAGGAATCACTACACTGTCTTCCATAATGGTTGAACTAATTTATACTTCCATCATCAGTGGGAAAGCATTCCTTTTTCTTTGCAACCTTGCCAGCATCCGTTGTAATTTTACTTTTTAATAGTAGCCATTCTGACTGGCATGAGATGGTATCTCATTGTGGTTTTGATTTGCATTTCTCTAGTGATCAGTGATGTTGAGCTTTTTTTTCATATGTTTGTTGGCAGCATGTATGTATTCTTTTAAGAGGTGTCAGTTCATGTCCTTTGTCTACTTTTTAATGGAGTTGTTTTTTTCTTGTAAATTTGTTTAAGTTCCTACTTGTAGACTCTGGATATTAGACTTTGTCAGATGGATAGATTGAAAAAAATTTCTTCCCGTTCTGCAGGTTGTCTTGTTCACTGTGATGATAGTTTCTTTTGTTGCACAGCTCTTCAATTTAATTAGATCCCATTTGTCAATTTTTGCTTTTGTTGTAATTGCTTTTGATGTTTTTGTTGTGATATCATTTAGATTTTCTTCTATATTTTTCATAGTTTTGGGTATTACATTTAAGTCTTTAATCCATCCTGAGTTAATTTTTATAGATGATGTAGGGAAGGGATCCAGTTTCAATGTTCTGCATATGGCTAGCCAGTTCTCCTAGCAACTATTAAATAGGGAATCCTTTCCTCATTGCTTGTTTGTGTCAGGTTTGTCAAAGATCAGATGACTGTAGGTGTGGTTTTGTTTCTAAGTACTCTATTCTGTTCCATTGATCTCTATGTCTGTTCTTTTACCAGTACCGTACAGTTTGGGTTACTGTAGCCTTGTAGTATAGTTTGAAGTCAGGTAGTGTGATGCTTCCAACTTTGTTCTGTTTGCTTAGGATTGTCTTGGCTATTCGGGCTCTTTTGTTTGTTCCATGTGAATTTTAAAATAGTTTTCTCTAATTCTGAGCACTGACTTTGAGGGCAGTGAAATTACCCTGTATGACACTGTAATGGTAGATACATGTTATTACAAATTTTTTGAATACCATGTAACATGCAACACCAAGAGTGAACTGTAATGGAAAACTATGGACTCTGGGTAATAATGATGTATCAGTGCAGGTTCTTCAGTTCTAACAAATGTATCACTTTGGCAGTGGAGGGATGTTGATAATGGGAAGGCTATGAATACATGGAGGCAGGAAGTTTACAGGAAATCTCTGCACTTTCCACTCCGTTTTGCTGTGACTCCAAGAGTGCTCTATTAAAAAAAAGAAAAAGAAAAGAAAAAGCAAATCTATCTAAAAATCTAATTTTGCAACTGTAAAAAATGAGAATGGCCACAATGCATTATAATATATTGAGAAAATAATCTATACTAATACCAAAAAACAAATGACAAAAGTTTATAATAAAGTTAGAAAAAAATTATAGTTATAAAACCACCATTTTGCAAAAATCATATTAAAAATTGACATGGATAAATATTATTGATGTAAAACCTAGGGGGTTAAAGTTTGTTGGCAAATAAGAGATTTACATACGTTCAAATTGTTTTCCCATCAATTACTCACTAATTATGAAATGATTAAAAGGTACTTTTATAGCAATAAAATTTAGAAGAAACTGCCTTAACTAAGCGATCAAGATTAACATAACCATGCGTGGAACAAACTGACATGAAGTACCTCCTGATATCATACACTGGAGAAGATACTATATCACATATGTAATATTTCTGCAAAAAACTCAAAAGCATAATTATAAAGAAGCAACAAGAAAAACCCAAATTGAGAGAAATACTGCAAAACATTATGCCTGTACTCTTAATACACCAAGGTCATAAAACACAAAGAAAAGGGAGGAAATGTTACATATCAAAGGAGAGAAAAGACATAATATGACTAAATGTAAACCTCTGCATTGGATCTTGGTTCAGAGGGCAACATTGCTATAAAGGACACTTGGAAGACAATTAGTGAAATAGGAATGCAAACTATATTACATAATAGTTGCTGCAGCTTTGGGTCGATATCTTTTTGTGAACTCATTTGAAGCTGTCTTTTATTCCTAGTTTACTTAGAATTCATTTTTATTGTTATGAATGGTTTTAAAATTTATCAATCATTTTTTTCCTTCTGTAAATATTGGAATGATAGTATTGTACTTTTCTTTCATCTGTTAATGTGATGAATTTCCTTAATATTTGTTTCAAAAATAATAAAATATATTTGGATATTTGGAATAAATTCTTCTTAGTCTTGAAGAACGTATTATGTATATTCTGAAATTATATTGAAAATACGTCATTTAAGACTTTTGAATTTATATTTATAAATAAAATCAGCCAATGCTTTTATGGGCTTAAATTTTTCCTATCTTATTTATTAACAATAATTTATTAGTCCATATATTTAGTTTTTTCTATGTTGTGGATCTTTGATTTTTGAAGACTTAGTAGAAGTCACTTGTAAAATTATATGGGCCTGGTAATTTTTTAAAAAGTTATTGTCATGCAAATATTTAAAATTTATAAAAGTTATTTGGAGTAGGAATTATATGAGGATTGCAGGTATTATTATTCTCATTTCTATAGTTGAAAAAATTAAGGTATAAAAATCGGAAGCCTTTTCTTATGTTCCTGTGACATTTACATAGAAAACCAGAAACAAAATCAGTCTTCTCACCAAATCAACAACTTCTTTTTCTTCCTCCCTACAACACTGAATCTGTGGAAGCACACCTAAGTAGAAGCTAAAGCCATTGGGGTTGATGTTACTCTGTTTTCAAGGCCTGGCATGAGTATTCTGTCAACACTAAGGCCACAAGTGACCAAAGTGTTAGCAAGTGATGCCCTTTGGTAGATGATCTCCAAGAAGCGTAATTTTGCAAATATGTAAATGCAAGGAACATTTGAAACCTTGTGGAATGCCCAGTTAATCTTTGAATCACCATGCAGGGTTTCTACATTGTTTTCTCCAGGGAAAAGTAGTAATGTCCTAGAAACCAGACGGATTTTTATTCTTACATCTGTTGCTTTTCCAAGGTCTTCATTTGATTTTATAGTACTCTCGATAGGGACTATGAGGTGGTTGACTGTATTACAGGCAGACTCTAGAGTTTCACTCACTCCTGCCACTTCACAAAAACTCTCTTGAGAGCACAAATGCAAATATTCTCACTTCAACAGGCAGAGTTTAATCTGCAGCGCTGGTGTGTGGATTCTCCATCATAGAGCATGATTCACTAAATCTGTCTTTTGCTATGACTCTAGGGAAACCATCACTTGTCATTCTGCCCAGTAGAGCATGTTGTAGCACCTGCTTTATATTGTACCTTGCCACAAAGTATCCTCTCTGGTAGAACATCAAACAGCCAAGTATTCCCATTTATCCAATACTGGGGGGAGTTCAGAGGGATTATACGGTGAATTGAGCCAAGCTTCAGCTGTGCCAGTAAGGCATTAACTGTGACTACTTTTCTCCTTTTCTTATCACTGAAGAAAAAATAATAGAATGAAATATAATAAACAGACACTGAACTTTCCAATTTTAAAGGACATTTTCATCCACTGAGAAAATTGAGTTAGGTAAGGTAAATCATAAGGTAAACTTTCACCTAAGAGACAATTTTGCACAAATAATTTTTTAATTCGATTATTTTTAAATTTTCATTTTATTTTAAATTTCCAAGATTTTTGGACTTTATTTTTTAATTTTATTTTCAGAAGCATATCTGGCATTTTTTATAAAGCAAAAATATCTGAAATACCTATATTTTCATATATTTTTGACCATTTAATATTTGTGATAATGCTATGAAAAATGTATTGTCATTTCTAATATATAAATTAAGAATTTTAAATTAGGAAAGTTTAAATATATGCCAAAGGTCATTACAAAGCTAGAGACTTGCCTTTAGTTTGTAGCAGAAACTGTTAGTTATCTGTCCCAAATCAATTCCCCACTATACGCCATTTCTTTCTGGGAGTAGACCTCAGATGTACTCTTTTGCCTCTTGTCGCCGGTGCTAGTTACTATGTGCTAAGGAAAAGCAATCCTATATTCATCTGATGGGTAATTTGAATTATCTACGTCTATCACAAGCACTCGGCCCTCCTGCTTGTTTGTTTTAATATTGAACATATGGCTGAAATGTGGTCTATGCGATACTAAGAAAGATCTGCTAGGGAGGGATTCTGACAAGTTTCCTTACTCTTAGAGGGAAACTCAAGGAAGAAGAATACTCTTCTTTTCTGTTCATAAATAGTAGTCTCGGCCGGGCACGGTGGCTCAAGCCTGTAATCCCAGCACTTTGGGAGGCCGAGACGGGCAGATTACGAGGTCAGGAGATCGAGACCATCCTGGCTAACACAGTGAAACCCTGTCTCTAATAAAAAATACAAAAAAACTAGCCAGACAAGGTGGCGGGCGCCTGTAGTCCCAGCTGCTGGGGAGGCTGAGGCAGGAGAATGGCGTAAACCCGGGAGGCGGAGCTTGCAGTGAGCTGAGATCCGGCCACTGCACTCCAGCATGGGCGACAGAGCAAGACTCCATCTCAAAAAACTAAATAAATGAATAAATAAATAAATAAATAAATAAATAAATAGGGAATCCTTTCCCCATTTCTTCTTTCTCTCAGGTTTGTCAAAGATCAGATGGCTGTGGATGTGTGGTATTATTTCTGAGGACTCTGTTCTGTTCCATTGGTCTATATCACTGTTTTGGTACCAGTACCATGCTGTTTTGGTTACTGTAGCCTTGTAGTATAGTTTGAAGTCAGGTAGCGTGATGCCTCCAGCTTTGTTCTTTTGACTTAGGATTGTCTTGGAGATGCGGGCTCTTTTTTGGTTCCATATGAACTTTAAAGCAGTTTTTTCCAATTCTGTGAAGAAACTCATTGGTAGCTTGATGGGGATGGCATTGAATCTATAAATAACCTTGGGCAGTATGGGGAAAGGATTCCCTATTTAATAAATGGTGCTGGGAAAATTGGCTAGCCATAAGTAGAAAGCTGAAACTGGATCCTTTCCTTACTCCTTATACGAAAATTAATTCAAGATGGATTAGAGACTTAAATGTTAGACCTACTACCATAAAAATCCTAGAAGAAAACCTAGGTAGTACCATTCAGGACATAGGCGTCGGCAAAGACTTCATGTCTAAAACACCAAAAGCAATGACAACAAAAGCCAAAATTGACAGATGGGATCTCATTAAACTAAAGAGCTTCTGCACAGCAAAAGAAACTACCATCAGAGTGAAAAGGCAACCTACAGAATGGGAGAAAATTTTTGCAATCTACTCATCTGACAAAGGGCTAATATCTAGAACCTACAAAGAACTCAAACAAATTTACAAGAAAAAAACAAACAACCCATCAAAAAGTGGGCAAAGGATATGAACGGCCATTTCTCAAAAGAAAACATTCATACAGCCAACAGACACATGAAAAAATGCTCATCATCACTGGCCATCAGAGAAATGCAAATCAAAACCACAATGAGATACCATCTCACACTAGTTAGAATGGCGATCATTAAAAAGTCAGGAAACAACAGGTGCTGGAGAGGATGTGGAGAAATAGGAACACTTTTACACTGTTGGTGGGATTGTAAACTAGTTCAACCATTATGGAAAACAGTATGGCGATTCCTCAAGGATCTAGAACTAGATGTACCATATGACCCAGCCATCCCATTACTGGGTATATACCCAAAGGATTATAAATCATGCTGCTATAAAGACACATGCACATGTATGTTTATTGCGGCACTATTCACAATAGCAAAGACTTGGAATCAACCCAAATGTCCATCAGTGACAGACTGGATGAAGAAAATGTGGCACATATACACCATGGAATACTATGCAGCCATCAAAAAGGATGAGTTTGTGTCCTTTGTAGGGACATGGATGCAGCTGGAAACCATCATTCTTAGCAAACTATCACAAGAACAGAAAACCAAACACCGCATGTTCTCACTCATAGGTGGGAACTGAACAATGAGATCACTTGGACTCGGCAAGGGGAACATCACACACCGGGGCCTATCATGGGGAGGGGGGAGGGGGGAGGGATTGCATTGGGAGTTATACCTGATGTAAATGACGAGTTGATGGGCGCTGACGAGTTGATGGGTGTAGCACAGCAACATGGCACAAGTATACATATGTAACAAACCTGCACGTTATGCACATGTACCCTAGAACTTAAAATATAATAATAATAATAAATTAAATAAATAAATAAATAAATAGTAGTCTCTTCATGTGATAACTGCTATGGAAGCCATTTTGTATCCTGGAGGAGAACCAGCTTGAGAATAAGACCAATTCTCTGAGGATGGCAGAGCTGAACATATAAAGTATTTATGCCTACGAGAGCATCATTAAGTTGCTGAATTGATGAATTTTGGGGATAATCCACTTTAGGCCTTCTTGCTTTTAGGAAAAATATATTTAACTCTGTTGAAGCCCTCAGAGTCATCCTAACTGACGCAGAATTCAGAATGTGTAACTCAAAAGCCAATAATTCTTCATAGAAATACCACAACAGGTAACCTCCACAAGTAACCTTTTTTTTTTTTTTTGAGATGGAGTCTCGCTCTGTTGCCCAGGCTGGAATTCAGTGGCACAATCTTGGCTCACTGCAAACTCTGCCTCCCAGGTTCACGCCATTCTCCTGCCTCAGCCTCCAGAATAGCTGGGACTACAGGCGTCCGCCACCACACGTGGCTTATTTTTTGTATTTTTAGTAGAGATGGGGTTTCACTGTGTTAGCCAGGATGGTCTCGATCTCTTGACCTTGTGATCCACCTGCCTTGGCCTTCCAAAATGCTGGGATTACAAGTGTGAGCCACTGCACCTGGCCACAAGTAACCATTTTTAACAGAATATAGCTGTCAATTAGAATTAACATTATTTTTTAGAACAGAGTTTACTAATTCAACCTAAATGAGTGGGGTAGGTTTTTGGAAGCCCAAAACACATTAAAGGATAAGAAAGCTAACCTCTAGAAGGATACTGCTCAGACCTTCTGGCTTTTACAGATCATCTGGTCTTTCAACAGAAGGTTCTAAATCTAGAATTTTTAAGGTACAGTATTTTGATTTTCAAATTTTGGCCACAAATTTTTTTTTAATAAGTCAATCAAAGAATGAGCATGAGCTATATTTGGTCATTGAGCTCTGTAATTCTGCAACCTCTACCTTTGAAGATTATAGCTCTTATTATAGCTATAATTTCATTGTATAATACATGAAATAAAGTGTATGCTTTTTACACTAACCTTCAGAGATAAATCCATCAATGCTGAAAATGTGTTTCTTTATCACTACTTGAACTCCAGCAGAAACTACACATATTCGATACAGGGCAAGCTGCATGATTTGTTTCCAAGAGGGTGTTTTGTCTTGAAAAATTATTGCATCTTCAGAAATTTCAAGTTTGGGTTTTCAAGAAAAATAGTGTTTTCTGTAAAAAGTTTGCTTTGATGACTTCAAAATGTTCCAGATAATTTTTTAAAGGTTTAGGACTGTGGATAGCTTATCATAAGATTTTGAAATTCACCTAATGTCAGATCGAAATGTCACAGGCTTACTCAAGTCTTTAAGGGATAGCCAGAGCTTAAGAATAAATGAACTCAGGAAATGGCTTCAGAATTTTATGATTTTAATTTGATATATCTTAGCCTGGAAGTATCCTACTGTGAGAAATTATCTTCTCACTTTCTCTCTCTCTTTTTCTTTTGCTTTTTACCTGTATTTTTGCCAATTATTAAAATAATGCATGACCATTCCAGAACATTTGAAAAGTAGAATAAAAAACATACAAGATGAGAATGTACATTAATAAAATTCCCACCACTCTGAGAAAACTGTGAATACGTTGGCATAATTTCCTTCAATGTACTTATTTTTCTACATTTTTATCTTACCTATTTGGAATCATATAATCACTTTGTATCCTGTTTTCCCTTTTTAACGTAATTGAACGTAGACTGTAGGTCTGAATCTTGAAGCCGGCCTAATCTTTAATTATTTTTAGGTAACAATACATTTATTTCCTCTCTGCCTAGGAACCTTAGAATATTGTAAATTTACATTTGCAATTCAAAAATTGTGCCAGAATATACCTTATGCTAACTTTGCCTGGAACTCAGTAAATGCATTTGATTTATAAAAATAATTATCTTCATCACTTCATGACATTTCTTTTAAATACTCTGCTTCTATCTCTATTGTTTTGGGTGCCTTTGATTCTTTAACTTAAGAATCAAATTCTTAAGTTAAATCTCAGTTGCCATTTCTCCTAGAGTTTTTGTTCTTTTTAATATTTTAGGGTTTTTGTTTGCCATTTGAGACATTTTGTTGAAAATATTCAAACTCTTGGTTCTCTCCCATATAATATATTTTATAGGCCCAGTTGTATTTCTTTTTATGATTTATATATCATCATAAAGAAATATTACTTGGAGGAGTGTTTTCTGTTTTTTTTTTTTTTCCTGAGACGGAGTCTCGCTCTGTCGCCCAGGCTGGAGTGCAGTGGCCGGATCTCAGCTCACTGCAAGCTCCGCCTCCTGGGTTCACGCCATTCTCCTGCCTCAGCCTCCCGAGTAGCTGGGACTACAGGTGCCCAGCTAGTTTTTTTTTTTTTATATCTTTTAGTAGAGGCGGGGTTTCACCATGTTAGCCAGGATGGTCTCGATCTCCTGACCTCGTGATCCACCCGTCTCGGCCTCCCAAAGTGTTGGGATTATAGGCTTGAGCCACCGCGCCCGGCCAGAGGAGTGTTTTCTAAAGGGCAAAGTGAAGAGTGTGTCCTTAGGCCCCTCCCAGTCCCTATTACCAGCAAGAACAACCTTTGGGCACATGCCTGCTGCTGGTTTTCACCCTGCGGGCTTATCCACTTAGGACATTCTCAGTCAAGTAAGAGTTGTAGAGTGCAATGCAAAACTTTCCATCTTTGGCCTCTTCTTGCCATGTGCAGGCTCGAAGTTACCATACCTGAATGACACATTGGGCGTTTCAGCACTTAGATTTACAGTTGATCATAGCAAGTTGATTGTATGCATTTCTCTTCAGGCTCACATGAACAATTGAAACAAAATGAATAAATAAAGTTATAGACAGAAAAATTTTATATACAAGAAGGACTAAGAGACTTAGTCTTAGTCCTTGTTGTATAAGAAATACCAACCAGTTTTGGAAAGCTGTAAGACAGAAAGTAGAGTAGTAATGAGACTGGCAGAGGAGGCTAAAGTCTAAATACTCCCAGAAAGGGATGATAATAAAATAACTCTATGCATTAGCGTACTAGAAAGCCTCAGGGAACACTGAAGGGCCAGGGTGAGACTTGAAATAGAAAACTGTGGATAAATGTTAGAAGGGTAACTCCCGGCACCATAGCAACATAGCGCCATTCCTCCTGTAACCAGCCAGTGGGTTCTTCCTGCAGCACGAACAAAATCAATTCATGGCATTGAAGTAAAGAGTTGAATTGACATGGGGCCAGCCTTGCCACATGGGAGATGGAGTTCTTACTCAAATTAATCTCATAGAAAGCTTATAGGTTAGGGGTTTTTTAATTATTATAATTGAGACAGAGTCTCACTCCATCACTCAGGCTGGAGTGCAGTGGTGTGATCTCAGCTCACTGCGATCTCCGCTATGGGGGTTCAAATGATTCTCCTGCCTCAGCCTCTTGAATAGCTGGGACTACAGGTGTGCATCACCACACCCAGTTAATTTTTGTATTTTTAGTAGAGATGGGGTTTCACCATGTTGATCAGGCTGGCCTTGAACACCTAACCTCAAATGATCTGCCTGCCTTGCCCTCCCAAGGTGCTGGGATTACAGGTGTGAGCCACCATGGCTGGCCAAGGTTAGGGGTTTTTAAAGGTAGTTTGTGGGGAGTGGGGTGGGTGTCTAGGCAATGAGCGTTTGCCGGTGATTGGTTGGGTTGGAGATGAAATTATAAATTGAAGCTGTCCTCTTGAGCTGAGTCACTTCTGGGTGGGGCCACAGAAGGGACTGGTGGGTCCAGGGGGCCATGGGTGTTGGACATGCAAAAAAAACCTGAAAAAGTATCCCAAAAGTCCAATCTCAGATTCTACAATAGTGATGTTATCTGCAGGAGTAATTGGGGAAGTTACATATCTGTGATCTCCAGAATAAAAGCTGGCAATCATGTATGTATACACCTTAGCAGAATTCAGGTGCCTCTGTCCTCCTTGTCTGGTGGCCTCTCATTAGCATTACAAAGGCAGTTGAGTTTGGGGGAAGGGGTATTATTTAAACTATAAACTAAACGTCTCCCAGAATTAGCTTTGCCCAGGAATAATTAAGGACAGCTTCAAGGCTGAAGGCAAGAGGGGTTGACTCGATCAGACCTCCCACACTGCCAAAGTTTTCTCACTGATGCAGTTTTTGCAAAGGCAGTTTCATTTCTAGCCTGTGCAGGAGACCAGTCTCTTCACTGGAGCAATTAAACAGGGAGATTTCCTGACTGTGGAGCAGCAGTTACAGAGGAGGGTGTGATGAAGGGCAAGACTGACACTCGGAGATAACATGGGAAACGTTCTTTATAAATCTTGATGCCCCACATTTCTTCCTCTGTCCATGCTCAGAAAGCAGATAATTAGGCAGTTGGAAGATTCCTCTTTAAAGCTATGACCAAGATGATGGCCTTAACGCTTCTCTCAACTGACTAAGCTTTAACAGTCCTCTTCCTAACTATACTCCTTATCTCCCATTTCTTAGCACATTTACTTTCAAAAACTTTCAATCGTAAATTCTTTCTCTGCCCTGTCGAATTGTAAATCTTCCACAATCCAGGAATATCTTTCTCAAGGGCCTATAGGAGCCATCTCTTTGAAACATGATCATTTGTAAAGATAGTTCCCCTGTATTTGAGTCTCTGTGGGAGTGTGGGAGCCTAACTTCCCAAGATGCCAGTTAGCAACCAGAGGCGGCCCAGTCACATAGGCCAGCCTTCTCCCGATGTCCTCCAGTGCTTTTCCGCTAACTCGCCTCAGTGCTTAAGAACTCTCCCACCTTTTGTTTCAGAGTGTTACCGTAGGTAGTCAGGCAGACATGAGCAGGGCAGGAGAGGGGCCCCACCCACTACCCAGGAAGGAGTGTCAGGCAACCATCAGGTGACAGTCGACTGGTTATTAGAATTGTCTCTCTAAAATAATAATTGGTTGCAGCTGGTGCCAGGGAACGGCCGTCTCCCAATAGATAGAAAACTGAAACTGCTGGTCAGCAGCTTCCCCCGATAAGATCTCAGGAGTTGGGTGAGTGGGCTCAAACATGCACACTAAGAGGCAAAAGAGTGGAGTTTAACTGGTATATGACTTTCCTCTGGGAACACACAACTGATAAGGGAAAGATGCTTCAAGTGAGCATGTGTACAACTTCAGTAAACACACTGTGCATGTGTCCCCCTCCCAAATGCTGGCAGGCTACTGCACACAAGGACACCCCACCCCAAGGGAAGAATCAGGGGAGAAGGGAAGTATGCTTCCCTCTGGAAGTATGCCAATGTATAAAACCCCAAATCAAAGGTGAAACTATGCATTTGAACTGTCAACTTGCCTACTTGGCCCTTTTCCAAATTACTTTCAGTCCTGCTCTAAAGCTTTTTTTTTTCTTTTTCTTTTTTCTTTTCTTTATTTTTTTTTGAAACGGAGTCACGCTCTGTCGCCCAGGCTGGAGTGCAGTGGTGCGATCTCAGTTCACTGCAAGTTCTGCCATTCTCCTGCCTCAGTCTCCCAAGTAGCTGGGACTACAGGCACCCGCCACCGCACTCAGCTCTTTTTTTTTTTTTTTTTTTTTTTTTTTTTGTATTTTTAGTAGAGATGGAGTTTCACTGTGTTAGCCAGGATGGTCTCGATCTCCTGACCTCGTGATCCACTCACCTCGGCCTCCCAAAGTGCTGGGATTACAGGTGTGAGCCACTGCGCCCGGCCTAAAACTTTTTAATAAACTTTCGCTCTTGATCCAAAACTTGCCTCAGTCTCTCTGCCTTTTGTGTCCCTCAGTTGAATTATTTCTTCTGAGGAGGCAAGAATTGAGGTTGCTGCGTACCCATACAGATTCGCCACTAACAAGAGGAGTTTGGTTCCATCTCTTCCCTCTACTGCAAGTCTTGAGTGAAGTTTTCCTTACTTCTTCACTTCATCCAAGATAGTTGATGCAGCTTCGTTGTGTAGGGTAAATACCCAGGGTTTGTCGTCTCGTGCCAAGAAAATTTAGGACACAGGCACACATGAGAAGTTCAGAAGCAGAGGTTTAATAGAAGAAAGAGAAAGAAGAACAACTGTCTCTCTCTAGTGAGAGAGGGGCTACCAAAAGGAAAGACCAGCCAGTGGCAGAGTCCACTGGATTTTATAGGCAGGCTTAAGGAGGCAGTGTCTGATTTATGTTGGAACCACAGATTGGTTCAATCAGGTGTGACATTTACATAGCTCACAGGAAAGGCTGGCCACCACCCTAATCTTATTAAGCAAATGGGCTTTCCACTTGACCTGTGACATCTTGTCTGTTCCTTACTGTACACATGGCTGACAAAAAGAAGAGAAGATGGAGCCACCATTTTGAATATGCCTAGGTAGTATTTTTCTGCTGACCTTCACCTGTGCAAGCTTCCAGCTTGCTTGTCTATGTCTGCAGCTCAATTTTACAGGCTGCTTTTTGTTAGAAAATGATTTGAGGGCTGCTTTTCATTAAAAAGGAAAACCTTACTGAGGACTTCAGTACCCTGCCTAAGTAATTTCTTCTTTACTCCTATATTATAATTTTCCTTTGAGAGTTCAAAGATCTCCAAGAAAAGACCTACAGATGCGGAAATGTGTGAAGTAATAACTATTTCATTTTCATACTGCAACGAGGTCCATTTGTGGCAAAACCCGATCACATACATATAGCTTTTCATGCATCACTGTTACAGAAGAACTGGCAGTCAGGCTCATCAGCCATTTGTTGAAAGCTTTCATTCAGAATTCAGAAGAAAAGCCCAACAGATCATTGAACTAAGTGGGAGGTGTGGGTGGGGAGGGAGAGAGAGAATTAATACTGTATAACAAAGTAAGTCAGAAGAGTTATGGAATGAGAGTGTTATCATTTATATTGTTCTGGAAAAGGTTAGGATATTGATTATAGTGTACTAGTAAGCATGTTAAGATGTCCAGGGTTTAAACTAAGAGAACAAAAATACAATGGTAACTTTACAAAAGGTGTGAGAGAATAAATGAAAGATGATCACAAAAGAGAAAGAATGCTCTGCAACCACTATCCTGCAAAATGAAAAGGGAGAGAATGGAGGAATAAAAGAAACAGAATAAATAGGAGCAAAGAAAATGGTAAAAAATTAAAGTCTAGGAGAACCATTATGTACAATAAATATAAACTTGCCAATTAAGAGATTGTGAGACTGTACTTTTAAAAAATGTTGGATTTGTGCTATTTACTAGAGACATACCTAAAATATAAAGTCACAGGAAAGTCAAAAGGACAGAAAAAGATGTGCTAGGTAAATACTAGCCAAAAGAAAGGTGACACATCTTTTCTTTCCTATGTCCTCTTTATATGCCACTGGCTCAAGTTTATTGGTAGTGCTGCTAAAATATTCTATATCTTGTCAATTTTAATCTTTTATTCCATTACTGAAAGAAGTATGTTAAGTTTCCCATTATGAAGCTTATCTTATTAATATTTTCTTAAAATATTGTCAAGTTTTTTGTGTCATGCATTTTGAGGCTACATTATTAAGGACCTGGACATTTAGAAATACTATTCCTTAGTAAGTTTTACCTTCTTGTCAAAATGTAGTTAGTCCAATTATTTTTAATAACGTTTGTTTTCATTAAGTTTGTTTGATATAATATTCATATAGCCACGTTGGCTTTATATTGCTTAGTATTTTCTTGATCTGTCTTTATTTTCCAGTTGTTTCTATCATCTTTCTTTTGACTCTAAACTCTACAGTTCTACTTATATTTGTCTAAGAATGTATTTCTTATTATTTATCCCACAATATGTCAGGCTCTGTGAATTTGAGAATTTGAGAAGTTCTCAGAAGTTCTTTTTGGACATTACTTCTCTCTTTCCCTGTTCTCTTCTGGAAACACTTGTATTTTCAGTCTGATTCTTTGCTCTTATATTTCAGCTTCTCTTGTTCTCCATCTCTTTGTCTTTCTAGGCTCTTTTCCGATGATTTTAATGAGGTTAAACACATTCTTATATTTTGAGTTCTAACTTACATATTTTTTTTTAATTGATATGATTTGGATCTGTGCCCCCACTCAGATATCATGTTGAAGGTCATAATCACCAGTGCTGGAGGTAAGACCTGGTGGGCAGTGACTGGATTATGGCGGAAGAGTTCTCATGAATAATTTAGCACCATCCCCTAGGTTCTGTTCTCATAATATGTGAGTGAGTGAGTTCTTGTGATATCTGGTGGTTTAAAGTGTGTACTACCTCCCCCTCTCTCTCTTTCTCCTGCTTCAGCCATGTAAGACATGACTACTTCCCCTTTGCCTTTGGCGAAGTAAGTTTCTTGAGGCCTCCCCAGAAGCCAATGCCACTCTGCTGCCTGTGCAGCCTGCAGAGCCATGAGCCAATTAAACCTCTTTTCTTTATAACATACCCAGTCTCAGGTAATTCCTTAAAGCAGTATGAGAACAGACTAATACACCATATTAAGTACATATTTAATGTTTGATATTTAGTAACTCAATTATCTAAAATTATTTTCAGCATTTTTTTCTCCTATAGATTCTCATTGATGGTGGCTAGTTTTATTATGTTTTTTTAAGAATCAAATTGTATTTTTAGAATTGGGGAAATCCTATGAGGCCCAAGCTGTTTTGTTAATTATTTTTATTTATTTGTTTGTTTATTTATTTTTGCATTTTTTGACAGGAACTCTAGACTGTAACTAAACTCTGACCCCTCTTAAACTCTTTACTTTGGACTTCCTGGATCTTTCCAATACTGGACATTTGAATCCCTAATGGTGAGAAGATCAACTTTTATTATTTTTTCTGGAGAAGGCATATAACCCATCCATATTTGAGGTCAGACAGTTAAATGTCCTTTTGTATTTGTTTATTTATTTGCTTATTTGTTTTTCTGAGACAGGGTCTTGTTCTGTCACCCAGGCTGGAGTGCAGTGGCGCAATCTCAGCCTACTGCAACCTCTACCTCCTTAGTTCAAGAGATTCTCCTGCCTCATCTTCCCATGTAGCTGGGATTACAGGTGTGCAACACCACATCCAGCCAATTTTGGTATTTTTAGTAGAGATGGGGTTTCACCATGTTGGCCAGGCTGGTCTCGAACTCCTAACCTCAAGTGATCCATCCACCTGGGCCTCCCAAAGTGCTGGGATTATAGGCATGAGCCACTATGCCAGGTCTACTTGTTTTTCTTTTAAACTTGCAGTTGAGATCTTTTTTTCCAGGATACCTTCACTGAAGGTAGCTCTTTAAGGCAGCAGGATTCACAATGGTGGAGACTGGCAACATGCTATAGTACAGTTCTAATTTACCTTCACTTTGTCTCTCAGTGCCAGGTCCCCAGAAATATTTCCGAGCTCTTGAGGGGCTCTTTTCCGCATTCAAAGGAATATTTGATATTTTATCCCAATATTTCTTGATGTTTGGTAATAGGAGATTTTTTGGAATATTTAGTCTGTTGTTATAAATAGAGGTCAGTCTAATAATTTTTTATAATGAAAGCCTAATATTTAAAAATTCATAATGACAGGCACTGAAATATGTTAAAATGAAAACATAGTAGAACAAAGTTGAAAGTTTTATTTAGATCCTTCTTAGTGTTGTTTTCTAAAGATTTTTCTCTTTCTTATGCATTATATTTTTAAGTAGAAATAATTTCAAGGTAGAAGAAAGAAATTGAAAAAAAAATTAGACAGAAGATCTACATAGATTTCTTTCTATTTGAAATAGTTAAAGAGGCTGTGGAAATACATCTGAAGGCCTGAGGTTGATCATAGAGAAGGTAATAAGATAAGATGCTCTGGCCTCAAAAGAAAAAATAATAATAATTCTAAGTACTGCAAGTGAAGAAAAGCTTAATTTTTTTGTGTTTGACCCTTGGAGACCCTTTTCTGTTACTATGACATTCTAGAGCCCACTCTGCCCTTTCTTCCTGCATTGGTTCCAGATAATGAAATGCTTTTGGTAACTAATCTATCAACAATAAGAAAACCATCTATTTTAAATGATAGACACTTCTTGTTCTTTATTATTAAGTCAGTTTCTCTAGTCTCTAAACTTATTTTTTTCTAATAGCCCAGATTTCAGTTATTTACATATTTTTATTAGTATGCCTGCCAAACCCAAAATTGGGTAAGGCACTGATGTTTTTCATTTGTATAGTGCATCTTGTTTGTGTGTTGAGGTTTGATATTACATGCAAGATAAGAACATAATTACAAGATAATTTAAAAGAAACTGGCGGTACATTTTTCTCTCTTCCTCCTCCTCTCTGCACTCCCTCTAACCCCTCTGTACTTTAAGACAAGAAAAATGGTGCTTCTCTAGGAAATGCCAGGAAGAAGCTATAATGAGAAAGAGTTCAGCAGAAGCAAAACTGAATATATCTCTAACCATTGTTAAGTCTTTAAAATTTGCTGCCAAACCAAACCTAATGGTTTAGATAGACCAACTACTATATCCCCGACATTTCTACATTCCTTGCATCCATAGCCATTGCCATGTATCTTTGGAGTTCATCCCATCAAGACTCTGAATATGTTCACACGTCCCTGGTTTTGTATTTGGTTCTGTGACTTGGTTTTGTGGTGTGACATGTGAAAGATATTCAACCAGAACATTGTTAGTAGTACCCTGGAATTATACTATCAAGAATGCCAAGCATGAGAAGTTTTTGTTAAAGCATTCTAACTGGGGAAGAAGGGCAAGATTTTTATGGGGGCTTTAACGTGAGGGAACAAATCGAAGTTCAATGAAGCTTAACAGGAAGGGCTAGACCAAAGTATGATTAATTTTGGAAATGGGAATAGAAAAATTGATCTCATGAATTAGCAGCCTGGATTTTAAATAACTTCCTATTTACTTTTTCATAGGCAAAAGTTAGGGTCATGGTTAGCCATTTAACATAGTGTACCACTTGGTCATATGCATATATTTAATTTAGAAGATATTTTTTGTTACTCTAGATATTACCATTCTCTGCCTCTCAGACAGATCTTTGTTTGATGGGTAACTGGCGTAACTCACACTTTTCTTGTCCAAACAGTAAAACTCCTTCTATTGGATTTATTTTAATATAAAAACATTTTAAATATAAAATTTATTGAAATTCTTTAAAACCAGGGACTATATGAGTCCAATAAGAATATTTTGATTTGAATTAAAATTCAAGTAATTTATTTCACTGAATCCAATCTAATTATTGGTATGTGCAAATTTTACCTATATGAAAAAATTTGGAAAGATATTTGAAAAATGGAATAAAAGACATATATCTGATGTATCTGATAAAATACTTTAGGAAGTATTTTCAGATTAAAGATGTATATATAACACCTGAAATTATAAAACTACTAAAAGAAAACATAGGAAAAATACCCCAGGACATTGATCTAGGCAAAGATTTTATGGCTAAGACCTGGAAAACATGAATAATAAAAATATAAAGAGACAAATGGGAGTATATTAAGGTAAAAAACTCTGTATAGCAAAGGAAACAATCAACAGAGTGAGTATACATTCCATTGAATGAGTGAAAACATTTGCAAACTATTCATCTGACAAGGGACTAATACCTAGAACATGTAAGGAACTCAATACTAAATCAAATAATTCCATTAAAAAGTGAGCCAAGGGGATGAACGGACATTTCTCAAAGGAAGACATACAGATGGCCAAGAGGTATATGAAAAAATGCTTAACATCACTAATCAGGGAAATGCAAATCAAAACCACAATGAGATATCATCTTTCCCCAGTTAGAATAGCTATTCTTAAAAAGTCAAAAAATAACAGATGTTGGTGAGGATGTGGAGAAAAGGAAACTCACACGTTATTAATAGGAATGTGAATTAGACCAGTCACTATGAAAAACTATAGAGATTTTCCAAAAAGTTAAAAATAGAACCACCATATGATCCAGCAATTCCACTGCTAGATATGTATCCAAAGGAAAATAAATTTGCATACCAAAGGAATACCTGTACTTGAATGTTTATTACAGCACCATTCACGGGAGTCAAGATATGTAATCAACCTAAGTATCCACCAAAGGATGAGTGAATGAAGAAAATGTGGTGCACATATACAATGGAATACTCTTTGGCCATATAAAGGAATGAAATCTTGTCATATGCAGCAACATGGATGAAACAGGAGGTCATTATGTTAAGCAAAATAAGCCAGACACAGAAAGAAAAATATTGCATGTTCTCATTTGTATGTGAGAGTGAAAAAACTTTTACCTCATAAAGGTATAGAGTAGAATGACAGTTACTAGGGGCTTGAAAGGATGAGTAGGTGGTGCGGGGGAGTTAGGATAATGAGTACCAACATACACATTAGATAAAAGATATAAGTTCTGTGGTTCAACAGCAGAGTAGAGTGACTGTAGTTAACAATGTATTGGATAGTTCAAATTAGCTAGAAGATAGGACTCAAATTGTTTCCAACACATAGAAATGATAAATACTCAAGGTGATGAATACCTCAGGTACTCTGTCTTGATCATTATACATTCTGTGCATGTAACAAAAATCACATGTACCCCATACATATGTAAAATATTATGTGTTTATAAAAATACACATTAGTTTTCAGTATTCCCAGTGCAGCCTTAAATCAAATATTTACTGAAGATTTCCAGTATATTTAGAATGTATAACTCACATCTATTTTCTGCCCTCAAGGACTACAATCAAAGTGGGTGGAGTGGAACTGACTGTAGATGCTGTGGGAATGCCAAGAGGCAGACAACTGTGGGCTACAGTAGTGTCAGAATATTTCATTTTTTTGGTCACACATATTTTCATGTGTATAAGAATGTATCACCTTCTTCCCTAATGCAAATACTAATGTCTTCCTATTTTCTCCTTGTCCTTTGCTCACCTTAAATAAGCAGATTTCAGCTAGAGGCATTATCAGTGGGCAACTGATGATAATAAAACATGTATCCTAGAATATCAAATATCCCCCATTTCTATGGAATAATTCACATTAGTGTTTATAATAAAAATATGAAGAGACCAATGGGACTATATTAAACTAAACAACTCTGTACAGCAAAGGAAACAATCAACAGAGTAAGGATACATCCTGTTGAATGAGAGAAAATATTTGAGAACTATTCATCTGACAAGGGACTAATACCTAGAATATGTGAGGAACTCAATGCTAAAACAAAGGGGAACTGGATACTACAAAGAAGCTGACAGAACACCTGTCAGTGAGTGGGGCTCATGGCCCAGAAAAAAAGTGGATACATTTTCCTGCAGTTCTAACTTAATGCTTTTAAACTGATTGAAGTACAGATGATAGAAACTCAGAATTATGAGCTTTACTGATCCAACAGTGACTATTTAAAATATGCTCTTTACCTTTTGTTTTGGTAACAGAGATAAAGACAACAACATGGTCTCCCTAGGGCTCTACATAAAGAGTTAATTTTTCAATCCTTTGATTTATTCATGATTTCATTTCGTTTGCACATGGGCTGATGGCTTCCGCTTTCCACACACACACACAAAAAAGATACTGAGACCTAAAATTCTCTACTAAGTCTTAAAAGTGCTTTTACTTCTATGGTATTGAAAGCAAAAATGAAATTTGAATCATGAGGTTATCCAATATGTAAAATAAAAATAGATATTTAAAAATAAAATGTTTTTTTCTAATTTTTTCTTCATATTTATTTGAACTAAAGTAGACATTCCGAATTACATACTTAAAAATGTCAATCTTATGGCATATATACATTAGCTCCACTATACATACTATCTCCCAGAATGTGTCCACAAAAGACTTAACATGAAGTTTGTATCTTTTGACTTAGAACATTTGTGCTTCTGGTCTTACTCTGGTCTTACCCCATGCTAGAGTTATAATATTCCATTATAACGTGACACAATTTGAGTTCTATCAACCCTTTTATCTTTAAGTCAGGAAATCATCTTGCAATGTATTAACATACCAAATGTCTAAATAGTTTTATGCAATGCACTTAGAAAATTGACTTATTTTTATTTATTTATTTTTTATTATTATTATACTTTATGTTCTAGGGTACATGTGCATAACGTGCAGGTTTGTTACATATGTATACTTGTGCCATGTTGCTGTGCTGCACCCATCAATTCGTCAGCACCCATCAACTCGTCATTTACATCAGTTATAACTCCCAATGCAATCCCTCCCCCCTCCCCCCTCCCCATGATAGGCCCTGGTGTGTGATGTCCCCCTTCCCGAGTCCAAGTGATCTCATTGTTCAGTTCCCACCTATGAGTGAGAACATGCGGTGTTTGTTTTTCTGTTCTTGTGATAGTTTGCTAAGAATGATGGTTTCCAGCTGCATCCATGTCCCTACAAAGGACACAAACTCATCCTTTTTGATGGCTGCATAGTATTCCATGGTGTATATGTGCCACATTTTCTTCATCCAGTCTGTCACTGATGGACATTTGGGTTGATTCCAAGTCTTTGCTATTGTGAATAGTGCCGCAATAAACATACGTGTGCATGTGTCTTTAGAGCAGCATGATTTATAATCCTTTGGGTATATACCCAGTAATGGGATGGCTGGGTCATATGGTACATCTAGTTCTAGATCCTTGAGGAATCGCCATACTGTTTTCTATAATGGTTGAACTAGTTTACAATCCCACCAACAGTGTAAAAGTGTTCCTATTTCTCCACATCCTCTCCAGCACCTGTTGTTTCCTGACTTTTTAATGATCGCCATTCTAACTGGTGTGAGATGGTATCTCATTGTGGTTTTGATTTGCATTTCTCTGATGGCCAGTGATGATGAGCATTTTTTCATGTGTCTGTTGGCTGTATGAATGTCTTATTTGGAGAAATGTCATATCCTTTGCCCACTTTTTGATGGGTTGTTTGTTTTTTTCTTGTAAATTTTTTTGAGTTCTTTGTAGGTTCTGGATATTAGCCCTTTGTCAGATGAGTAGATTGCAAAAATTTTCTCCCATTCTGTAGGTTGCCTATTCACTCTGATGGTAGTTTCTTTTGCTGTGCAGAAGCTCTTTAGTTTAATGAGATCCCATTTGTCAATTTTGGCTTTTGCTGCCGTTGCTTTTGGTGTTTTAGACATGAAGTCTTTGCCCATGCCTATGTCCTGAATGGTACTACCTAGGTTTTCCTCTAGGGTTTTTATGGTATTAGGTCTAACATTTAAGTCTCTAATCCATCTTGAATTAATTTTCGTATAAGGAATAAGGAAAGGATCCAGTTTCAGCTTTCTACGTATGGCTAGCCAATTTTCCCAGCACCATTTATTAAATAGGGAATCATTTCCCCATTTCTTGTTTCTCTCAGGTTTGTCAAAGATCAGATGGCTGTAGATGTGTGGTATTATTTCTGAGGACTCTGTTCTGTTCCATTGGTCTATATCTCTGTTTTGGTACCAGTACCATGCTGTTTTGGTTACTGTAGCCTTGTAGTAGAGTTTGAAGTCAGGTAGCGTGATGCCTCCAGCTTTGTTCTTTTGACTTAGGATTGTCTTGGAGATGCGGGTTCTTTTTTGGTTCCATATGAACTTTAAAGCAGTTTTTTCCAATTCTGTGAAGAAACTCATTGGTAGCTTGATGGGGATGGCATTGAATCTATAAATAACCTTGGGCAGTATGGCCATTTTCACGATATTGATTCTTCCTATCCATGAGCATGGTATGTTCTTCCATTTGTTTGTGTCTTCTTTTATTTCACTGAGCAGTGGTTTGTAGTTCTCCTTGAAGAGGTTCTTTACATTCCTTGTAAGTTGGATTCCTAGGTAGAAAATTGACTTATTTTTAAGAGCAAGCCACCTAGATTTATAATAGACCAATTGACTGAATGCAAACCATCTCTCCTTAAAAGTCATAATGGGCAGCTCGTTAATAATGTTTTAAAGAAAATAAAACAAAAATTGGGAGAAGGTCCAGGATAGAGTGTACTCAAAAGGTTAATCTTTCATTGTCATAGGGAAGGAAAATCTTGTAAACCTTTATGCTTTGAGTTGCATGTCACTATATACATGTGTGTGTGTGTTTGTGTATATATGTGTGTGTGTGTTTGTGTATATATGTGTGTGTGTATATATGTATATATATGTGTATATGTGTGTGTATATATGTGTATATGTGTATATATATGTATATATATATAAATATGTTTTAAAATATAAAACATATATATAAAATATGTATTAAGATTGGCTTTTGTAAGTATGTAACTCAGAATGTCTAGTTTTGTTCCTGGATAACAAACTTAATTTGAAGAATAAAACATTTTGGATAACCATTTCATTTTCACTAACAAAAGGTAAAGAGCAGATTTTAAATAGCCACTGTTAGATTAGTAAAGATCATAATTCTGGCTTTGAATCATCTGCACCTCAATCAATTTATAAACATCAGTTATTTGATTCCTATCAAATAAGATTCTTATCGAATGTTTTATTATGAATTACTCTCTTTACCTCTAGCAATGTTTTCTTTTTTTGCCTTGAAATCTATTTTATCTGTTGTTAATGTAGCTTTACCAGTCTCTTTTGGTTAGTGTATGTTTTTACTATTCTCTTACTTTCAAATATTCTGTCTTAGATGTGGCTCTTGAAATAAGCATACAGTTATATTTCAGTTTTTAAACTTATTTACAAATATTCATCTTTTAAATAAAACATTGTCTCCATTTACATTTATTTCACTTAATAAAATATTACAACTTAAATTTACTATCTTGTTCTGGGATTTATATATTTATATTTTTTGATGTTTTATTTTCTCTACTTATCTTTTTTGGATTGATTGTGATGTTTTAGCTATAAATTTTTTAAAAAACAGTTTATTTTGTCAGACACATGTATTCATGTAACTACCACTACAGTGAAGATATAGAATTATTCCATCACTACAAAGTATTGTTACACTTTGTGTTACCTTTTATAGTCATAGTCAATCCCTCCTTCCCCATCATCCTTATGACTGGCAACCATTAATCTGTTCTCCATAAAATTTCATAATTTTAAAAATGTTTTATAAACTGAATTTCATTTTATCTGTAATGTTTGTGAAGGTATCTCTGTATTAGTTTGCTAGGGTTGCCATAAAAAATAGTGGGTAGCTTAAATAACCAAAATTTCCTTTCTCATAGTTCTAGAGGCTGGAAGTCCAAGATCAAGGTGCTATCAGGGTTGGTTTCGGCTGTGGCCTCTCTTCCTGGCTTGTAGACAGCTGTCTTCTCGCAGTGTCCTCACATGGCCTCTTTATGTGAAGGTATGATGGTGGGTGGAGAGAGTTTTGTTATTTCTTGGCTCCCAAGGTCCCTACCTAGTCTGCCTTTTCTCTCTACCTTTCAATGTCTTCTTCTGTTCATTTTATATATAATGTCCAGGGATCTTAGCTATACATAGAGGAATAAAGATAACTGTGTTTACTGCGTTAACTATGTTGAATCATTTCATTGCTTTTTTGGCTGGTTTAGAAGTTTTTGTTTAGTTACATGGTTAAACTATAGATACTAGGTTAATCAATACTTTTATCCTCTTTCTTGGAAATACAATGACCTTTGAATAGTTTGATTCCACTTATGTATCTACTCCCAACTTATCCTCATATATTTTAATTTTATACTCGAAAACCCCACAAGTTGTTATTTTTAATGTTTCATATAATGATGTTTAATTTTTTCCACCTTTTAATCACTTCATTTTATTCATTCCTCTTGCATATCATATTCTCCATCTGGGTTTATATTTTCTTTTGCTTCATGTACGTTGTAAATAATTTCTAGTATGGGTTTATGAGTAGCAAGCACTTTTAGTTTCTGTTTGTCGAAAGGAATACATTTTATGGGCATCCTTAAAAGATGATATTACTGAGTAGAAATAGTTATTTTCTTTCAATATATTGAATATATTATTATGTTGTTTTCTGTCTTTTTATTTTGGGAGGTTTTCTTTGCTTCCATTTATGCTCCTGTAAAACTTATCTTGTCATTTTTCTGATTGTTTTAAAATGTGGTGTTTGTCTTTGGCATTCTACAGTTTAATAATGATGAGTTTATGTGCAGATAACATTGTTTTTATTTATTCAGCTTGAGATTCATTGATATTTTGTATATGTGGATAGGGATATTTTATTATTTATGGAATAGTCAGCTATTATTCCAATGCCCCATTCCTATTTTCCCCTCTCTTTTCTTTCTGGAACTCTGTTTTAGTTTATATCAGTACTTTTCAGTATATTCTTTATGCCTTTTATATGGTCCTGTATTTTCCTTTTTATATTTCTCTATACTTTCAGTTCACAAATTCTCTGTCTATATATATCTCTGTGACTGTATCTCTTGGTCTATCTGTATGACTGCTAAATTTATCCAATGAGTTTTTTATTTTGATAATTATATTTCTCACTCCTTAAAGTTGCATTTTTATTACTAGATTTATATTTTATAATTTCTTTAATATGTTGTTTGTTTTACTTCCTTAAATAGAGCAAGCATAATATTTTATAGGTTTTATCTGAAAAATGACAATATTTGAAATCTTTAGAGGTATGTTTCTCTTGTTGTATTTGCCATGCTGCCATGTTTAGTTGTCTTTGTGTCAAGTTATCATATGTGAAAATATATTCACTTAATAGTTGAAGTACCTTCCTCTAGAGAGAATTGCTGTTTGCATCTGTTATGTAGATTAGGGTATTACTAATTCAAGAGCACCAAATTCCAAGTTTAAGTCTTAAAACTACATGTTGACTATTAATTTCTAGTATCACACTATGAGATTTTAGCCTTTTGGGGTCTCAGATTATTGGGTTAAATTTCCTTTATTAGGCTTTACTTTTATGGGTATCGGGTTTAATTTTTATTCTTCTTGCCGGCAAAGATTTTAACACAAAAGTTCGAATTTGTTAGTATAGGCAAATGCCATCTGGGTAAAAACAGCATTAATACTTGGTTACAGCTGGTATTTTACATTTTCTATTAGTTTTATCCTAGTGATTTCTTATTATCTTTTTATATTACCTTGCTTTTAAGAAAATTTAGGAAATATTTCATCTGGTGGTTTAAATTACTTTTGGTAAAGGAGACGTGGTCTGAATAGCTTAGAATGCCATTACCAGAAAGCAGACCCTTTTACCCTGTCTCAGATATCAGCAAATTTCTAAAGTTTATAACATTAGAAGCATCATTTTATGTATTTAGGAAAACTGAACATAATCAGTCTAGGACTTTAAAAGATGAATTAAGTCTTACAACTGATCTTCTTACTTGATGCTTCATGGACTTCATAGCTCTTAGTAACATCCATTTCCAGCTCTTTTGAGGAGATAGACAGACAGACAGATAGATGTGTGTGTGTATATATATATACACACATATAGTTATAGTTATAGATATCACTTGGATAATAGTAAATGTCTTTTTCCTTTTTTATGCAATGAAAGCAGGTCCTAGAACTACTTTCAGGAAATATTACTGACATCTTACATATATGATAGTGAGGTTAGATGTGGGTGAATTAAATTGGGATGCTTACAGCTAAACATTATCCCAGGAAAAAAAAGGAAACACGTATTACAGTGCAAGAGAAGCACAGCATCAAATGGAAAATTTATAACCTCACTCTATGTTCTCAACATCAGAGAAAGATATCACAAATTTCTAATTTGAAAGGAAATACCAAATTCTTAGGGTGGCAGAGGTTTAGAGAATTTGCCTGAATTTTATCTCACAATGATTTTAACAAAAATAGGTGGAAAAGCTGCGTAAGTCTGGCTTAAGAGTAGCTCATGAGGAGCAGTGCCTGGTAAATGTGGTTCCAAAACTTCCAGCAGGCCATCAGTCATGATGGGAACAGAAATACTCAGGGATAAGAGAGAAGAAGAAACCGTCTCAGTGTGGGCCCAAGGGTAGAGTGGAGACATATTTATCCAGAACTTCACAGGCCAGACACCATACTGGGTGCCACGGGTATAGCAGCAGCTGAAATATTTTTCACTTTTATAAATTTCCAATCCAACATAGAAGATGACATGAAACAAGATAGTAACTAAATAATTAAGTGTAAAGATGCTACAAAGGAAACACATTTCTTTGTAGGAATTTGGAGGGTTAACTAGGTAGCCTTGACCTATTTTTGTTCTACAAAAATTCGTGTTATTTCAATTCTTTTTATCTTTGGTTCCCAAGAATGTCAAATGTTCTAAAGACTCCCATTTTTTATCCCTTTCTAAATATGTAAAGACGCATGAAAAGGTTGTATGTATATTCACTCTGGAAAGCAGCATGGCATCTGACCTTTTGGCTAATGTCACTAAAATAAATTCTTGATCTATTTCCCTGCGGCACAACATATGTGAACACACAGCAAACTTTCACTCAGCCTGGAAAATTCACAATCCAACTTATGAAAGTAGTTCTTGTTTTCTACTAACGTGTCTAACCAAATTATATAGTCTACTCTAGATACAACTCACTTAGGCTTGTTAGAATGTTTCTGTTAGAATCCATTTGTGTTATTTGTGGCAGAAATTTCATGCCATGATGTACTGTGGAAAGAAATAAAAATGACTGAGAGCAAACATATTTCTTCCCCTGTCAAATTACCTGAATTTCGAAATAGTTCCACAACACTACAGTGTGATCTATTTCCTTTTGTTAGCTGATCAGACTGAACCCGAAAGCCTCCAGTATAATCAACTTCTTTCTTATATACCAGCAATTTTGTTATAAATGGCTTGTTGACTGAGGCCTAAAAGACCCAGGGTTAAAAAATGATCCATGATCTTACTGTTATGAGAACCCAAAATGTATTTTCTAAATTCTGAAAGTCAGTGGCATTGCTGGGCAGTGTTGCTTTAGTCAAATAAAGTGACTCATCTCTGGGAAATCAACTATACCCAAAGATTTTCTTCCTCCAAAACCTTCTAATTCACAGCCAGGCAACAAGTGATCTTCAGGAAAATCCAAGAAGTCAGTTTTCCTATATGCCTACTTCATATGGATAACTTCGTATGGATGACTTCAATTTTCTTGCTGATAACTCTTATATCTAAAAATGCTGATAACACACGTACACGTCTAGATAATACCCACAAGGTCACATACATATTAAAAACAAAGTCATCAGCACCACCTGTAATTCACTGGTCACATGTAGCTGAATGTTCATCAATCTAGGGATATTTGTTCCTGTGTTCATTGCAGTGACAGAAAGGGGAAGAAAAACCCACCATTACCTCAGTTTAGTTTTTTTCTAAATGCTAATAGAATTCTGAGCAAGATTTAAGATTTTGAAAAATATCAGTAATGAAAAAATAAAACTACTAGAAAAGTGACTTCTAGACAAGAGTAATTCATATTTGTATGTCACAATTAGCTGTTAACTCTTTAGCCCCACTGCACACTCAAAACATCAAAACAATATGTCCTTCTTACTTCCTGGGTAGGGGTGCGCTTCAGTTGAAGAGTTGGAAGCAATTTTACTTTGACGTTAAGCAAAGGCATTGAACTTGATGCAGAAAACTAGAATTGGCAGAAAGATCGAGATGAGCAGAAGCGTGGCAGGTGCCAGTGCCTCCCCACTGTCACTTCAGGCACCTATGGGGCACTCTAAGTAACCAAGGGGAACTTGCAGAGGGCCTATGGGAGAGCAACTGCATACACCCTGTTGTATTGCTTGTCAAACAACCAAAGGGAGAAATTACATCATTTTTCATTAGGGAGCGTACATTTGATTACAATATATATCCCAGGAATGTATTAAAGAATTGCAGTAAAAATAACCTTAGCATATCAATGCTGAGCAAGACATAAAAATACTGCCATATGCCATATATTCGTTAGCATATAAAAGGGCCACACAAAATGAAAATTTTGGAGTATATTTGGGAATGTTCACTAGAAATTTAAGTACACTTACTACTCTCTGCTATGCTATTTTAAGAAGATAGCACAAAAGAGATTTTACTCAAAGAATTGTACATTAGGCTATTTTGAAGTTCAGACACCAAGTATTCTTCATATATCAAATGTTATTTATCTATGTAATGACTTCTTGAGAATTAATTTATGTAAAAAGTAGCTCTTTGCATAATGAATTATAAATTTTAAAAGTTGTGTGATAACATGAGCATAGCTGTAGTATGATGAAATAGTACTGAATGACATATGTCAGAGTTATATGCACAACATAATTATACTCACTCTTGCTAGTAAATAAAGACCATACAGAACTTCTCATGGGATGAGAAGTGTCTTCCAAAGAGGTCTTCTAATTTCACTATCCCATCAATCTCTCTACATGCATACAAATGTTACTAAACTACTCTGTGGAATAAAAACTGATATCATGCAAGGAATCAGTACCTGGCTTAAAAATGAAACTATGAATTAAAATCAGAAACCAGGCTTCCAAATGATTACTCAAGGCTCAGATTATGTAAAATTCCTCACTGTGTGTTTTGAGTATGTGATACTTAATATGTGCAACCTCTGTTTAAGACCTTCAGTTTAGAAAACTGCAATCATTTCATTTTAAAGCCCTCACAATATATAAAACTATACATACACACTGCATTTACTCTTTCAGACATGTTTATTCTTGGCTGATATGACCAAGAATCATGATCTCTCTTTTGTATTTTTTTTCATTTTTTGAGACAGTCTCCCTCTGTCACTTAGGCTGGGGTACAATGGTGCGATCCTAGGTGATTGCAACCTCCACCTCCTAGGTTCAAGCAAGTTTCTCGCCTCAGCCTCCCTAGTATGCTGGGACTACAGGCATGCACCACCACTCACGGCCAATTTTTGTGTTTTTAGTAGAGACCGAGTTTCATCATGTTGGCCAGGTTGGTCTCGAACTCCTATCCTCGAGTGATCCGCCCACTTTGGCTTCTCTGGGTTTACAGGCGTGAGTCACTGTGCCCAGCCCATGATCTTTTAAATTACTTTATGAATTTTGTTATTTTTATTATTTTAAAATTATTTATTGAGAAAATCACTGGGGCAGTGCAAAGACTTAGATTTTATTACATGTTACCATTCAGGTCTCAGTTTCCACATAGAGAAATAACTGTCCTAATCATTGAAGTTGTTGTTCAGAATTGAATATAAAATGTATTCAAAAGTATTTGGGGCACTATAAATTGTTGAATGGATATGGCCATTACTATATTGAGCATTTGATCCGTAAAACTGATGCTGTCACAAAATAAGTATTTTGTTTAGTTTTTCACATGAGGTTAATATAGACACATGTTCAAAATATTTTTAAATGAATACATTTCTCAGGTCTTTGCTCCAGATTAAGTTTCTCCAGCTGCTATCCTTTTACTTGACCCTGATTTATCCAAATCCCTTCTCTTATATTTAAACTCTAGGAATTCTCCTATGTTAATGGTAAAGGGCAATTGCTTTGGAAAGCATTTTTTAACCTCTCCAGCTGGACTGCATAAATTGATTCAGTATGTATTTACTGAGAAGCTACATTGTGTTTGACTCTGTGGCCATGCTGTGTATTCTTTTTCTGACCTTCCTTAGCATGTTTTCCTTAGGAAACATGTCCTTTTTACCCCCAGCTATTTACTACAGCACATCTCATCTCTTACTTTAGTATACAAGCTCTTGAAAGCCTGACTATGTTTGATTTATGTTTCTATTTGCTGCAACATCTTTTTCAGTACTTCATAATGCATACTTAATAGAAAGTTCCTGAATGTATCAATGAATAAATTAATATATGAATGTAATTCTTAGCTTAATTTTCTCTGATATTCTTGCCTCCGAGCAGTGTTCTGTTTATTTTTACACATTCTCTGACATATTACAGTAACACTCTTAAAATAAATATTAGCCTCATGCAATACAAAATGTGTCTTTACTATGGCTTTTTTTATAATTAAAATAAGCTTGCTTTCTTTCTGACAATATTCCTTTGTTCCAGCAAAAAGGAAAATTCCAGGTTTTTCCTTTTTGGACTGCCCTTTAAATGCCAATAATTCTTAGGATTTTATCTTTGGAATTTCTGTTCTTTCTCCATAATTTTCTCTGAAAGGTTTCACCCATTTCCACAGTCATATTATATTTATTTGAGAATGAATTTCAAACCTCTAGTTCAAATTCAGATTCTTAAATCTTATATCTGCTTATCCAACTATATATGGTACAGGATCACTTAGCTAACCTAAGGACCCTGCTACTCAAGATGTCCAAATGTGAGCTTATCATCTCTGCCAATCCCTCCTTTCCAATTGCTCTTCCTTTTTAAAATATCTCCCAGGGAATGTCCAAACACACCCACCACTCACTCAAGATGGATATCTGGGTACTCTTTCCAACTCTGTCTTTTTTCCTTCCCATACCCGTAATGCTAATCTGCTTATCAATGTATCTCTGCAATCCATTTACCTCACTGTACTCTTAATATCATTTTACTACTTAAAGCCATTATCTCCTTCAAAGTTCATTAATGTCTGCCAACTCTAATATCGTTTTTCTATATTACAGACCTTGCTTCCTTACCCGTTCACCACTCTAAATCTGAGGGAATTTTTCAAAAAAACAATCCTGTTCTCTCATAGCTACATCTGGAACTCTGCCTACTCCAGGCTCCACTCCCTCACCCCACCCACCCAGTAGCGATGGTGGACTATTTTCTCCCCATCTTTCAGATCCAAATCCCACATTACTCTTTCAGATCTAAACCCCAGAAAGTAGTGTTAAGTACTTTCCAAGTACTTTCTGGGTACATTGGTTTCTTTCATCATAATGTTTGTAAATATAGCTCAATTTTTTAAAGCTACTTCCTGTCCATTATTACCCTTATTTATAAACTTTTCTAATCTTATTTCTGGCTTTTATACCTACTTCATGATTTTTTTTTCCCTCTTAAAACACTTATTGGCACTTTGTGGTATTAACACTTCATTATATTCAGAGGTAAGTTTGCATAGTTATTTGCTCACTCATTGCTTGTGTATAGATATCTTATTTCCCATCTTTTAAAAACAGACTTTTATATGAGCAAACTCTCATACATTGTCAATTATTTGTTTTGATTAGCATGAAATGTATTTTTTTATAATTTCAGGACTTTGCTATTTTCACATTTTATAAATAAAAGAGTATTCTTAAAATAATGATGGATATTCCAAGTGAAGAAAGGCCCTTACATTTCTGCTACAGAGTTTTCTTAGACATCAAGAATAAATTTTAATGTAGGGTAATTTTAACTTCTCAAGTTAATCCATTCTAGAATTTAGAATCTCCATTGATGTACAATCTTATGCAATGAAGGAACCCTTTACCTTGTTCATTTCCCTGAGACAAATTCATGATCATTTGCTTTACCTCTTGGCATTTTATAGTATGATCTTATGCTGTTACATAGATTCAGAATGATTCACACAAGTATGCATGGCTAAATATGACTTAAAGTGAACATTTGCGTGGTATTTCCTTTCATGGTTAGTTTAGGCCAAACCTTCTCTGTTGTCTTGAATAATTCAATGATCTTTTATTTTCTTCTTTCCAGAAGAAAAATGAGAGAAGTGATTCAAGCTGAGGTAGGCTAGGCATTTCCAATTGACAGCTGTAATCTTGTATAACTAAATCCATCAGAAATATCCTGTTACAGATAAGAGTGCTGAATGTTTCGTTTCCTTTTTTTGTAAAAAAGGCCAGTGTGTCCAATTCATAGTATCTTAGATCCCAAGGGAGGTTTGCAATGTTATTCTCCATCTAGTAAAATGAATTAAGACTGTTTATTCAAACATAGTACAGGGGTCAACCTTTTTTGAATTCTTAGAAAACTTTATCTGGACACAGAGTAGGAAAATGCCTATTTAACCAAAAGTAACTAGAACACATCTGTCAGGTTTACACATTTGGTGTGTTATATTTTCTAATATATGTGGATTTGGAACTATTTAGAGAGGTGAAGGAAAAGTAAAATATCTTCATCCTGGTTCAGTAACTGATTACTATTTAAAAGTGATGTAACTAATACATATACTTAGAATAAAAATCTTGTCTTAGTAAATTTCTGAATTGACTGTATTTTATAAGACATGATTAAGTCTAAAGAGTCAGATTGACAGATGATTTCCATTTTAAGCCAAGAAAGATGTATGAATTCTATAATAGCAAAGCCTTAAAACAAAAATACTCTCCTTAAAAAATATAAAATCAATCACAAGATCATGGAGAAAGTTTTCAAGTTTCTTTGTTATGTATACATGAAACACTCAAAGTCAAAACGCTATTTTAAACTCATAAGGAAAGTCGGGACAAAAGAAATACTGTTTTGAATCTCTACAGAGGGAATTCAGGAGGATCAAGATCACAAAAATAACTGAAGGAGGCATTGCTGAGATAAAATCAGCATTATGCTCTGCAAGGCAGCAGTGCCCTTGAAAACACAGCTTGGATTAGCTGTAACTATTGCAGGGTGAATAACATAATCTTGAAAAGAAGATATATGTATATATATTATAGACACTCTTATAGGAGTGCTGGTTATAATTAAGTGTTATCAATATATGAGGCCAAAAATGCAGTCCATGTAGAGCAATAGATATATGCTTCTCAGAATCTGTCTCTTCATTTTTTTTTTTTTTAATAAGGATGACTAAGAAAGAGGAATTGGGAAAAAATAAATTTCTAAAACTTCTCCCAGACTAAGATTGTTATATCTGCTGTAATAAATCTGATAGCCCTTATAAAATTTTGGCATGTTAAAGTGGAAAAATAGAAAATATTGTATTTTCTCCAAGCACATCTTTTATATTCATCTTTATTTTTAAAACAAACTTTGAAAGTTTCATTTTGTGCTATACATTTCCCAATTACATTTTTTCCAGTGCTCTAAATTAGTTGATGCTACCCTACATGGTCTGTATTTTTCTTTTTTACAGTACAGAAGATTAATAGCTAGAAATTAGAAGACTTACCATGTTCTAGACAAAATTCTAAGTACTCCATAGGCAGTTTGAGTCCAGAGCCCCCAGCCTTTAATACCGTGCTGTAAATGTCATTGCTTGTTTGGGATTTGTGGTTTCCCCCATTTTTTGATCCATATTCTGTACATATCATGAGGCTTGTTCAAGAGTGAAAGTCATTTGGTATGGGAGTGAACCTAGAGTTCAAAGAGTAATTTTTTTTTTTTTGGTCTGTTTCTTATTAAGTATATGGAAGTTCCCATGACCTGATTAACTGTTTTTTGTTTGTTTGTTTGTTTGTTTTCCACTTTGTGTAGGATAATTCAGGCAAGAGAAATAACCGCATTTGTTGCTAGTGCAAATTTTCAAAAAGTAAAGAGGTCAGAGGAGTGATCATTTCTAGCTCAAATGGTTTTGTATTTTAAAATAATGAACTGTCCAAGACCTTTTTAGCATTTATACTTTATCACACTTTATGGAAGATAAAATGAACCATAAGTGGCATTTGAAAATGTTGTGAAACTTGAAGGTCTTGTTGTTATCAAGGTTATTCTCCCTCAAGCCACTTTCTATTTACTCTCAAGCAAGTCATGTCAAGCTCTGCTTTTTTATTTTTGTCACCATAATTTGGATCTTCCAGTGTCCTTCAATTTTTCAAATCTATCTATCTCTAAGTCCCATGCTTAATGCCCACTGCTTTGGGAAAGAGAACTTCTACAACTAAGGATCTTTTCATTTTTAATTAAGACCTCTTTCTCTGAATGTTTGTTACAACATTTGCTAATTGCTGTTTATTAAAACACGCCTGTCATCCCAGCACTTTGGGAGGCCGAGATGGGTGGATCACCTGAGATCAGGAGTTCGACACCAGCCTGGCCAACATGGTGAAACCCTGTCTCTACTAAAAATACAAAAGTTAGTTGGGCGTGGTGGCAGGTGCCTGTAACCCCAGCTACTCAGGAGGCTGAGGCAGGAGAATTACTTGAACCCAGGAGGTAGAGGCTGCAGTGAGCCTCATTTGCACCACTGCACTCCAGCCTGGGCGACAAGAGTGAGACTTCGTCTCAAAAACAAACAAACAACAACAGCAACAAAAATTTACCAGGTATGTGTGTGTGTTGTGTGCATGTGATTCTGTATTGACTTCTACTTTCTTCTTCCTCATATTATATATTTTTTCTTCCACACCGAGGGTTGGGATATTGCTGGTAATCTATAGATGTTTTTAACTGATTGATTTATAAAGCAAGTAGAACTTGAGTTATCCATTTTACTGAATTATATTTCAGTGAGTCTAGATGAATCGTGCCAAGGTCAAAGGAACTTACACTTTAAATTCAACATGGTCTTCAAATTCAACAAGAGCGTTGCTTTGACCTTTCCTTGTAATTGCCTGAAGATGTACTCAGGGATTACGCGGTTCACTCTGAGGCATTCTACCTTGGGGTCTCATAAATCATGAATCTTCAAACTAAAGCACTACAAAAATAAAAGTTTGCCACTCTGTTTTTTTAAAGTACAGTGACTGAGTGATTCTGCCCCAGATTGGAGTGGGTAGGCTTCTGTAAGCCGTGTATGTTAGGTCACCGGATGAGGAGGATGCAGGACCAAGACGAAACTAGATTACGGCAGTGGACCTAGCAGTAGGAGGGAGATTAAGACCATGGCTACAGAAGCTTGTCCCTCAGAGACAGAGGAACAACCTGAGCAGTACTAAGCCTTGGTCTGTAGACTGAAATAGTTAACTAATTCTGCAGCCATCAGGCAGGTGTAATGAAGCAGCTTGAAATTCAGTATTAGCTAACTAATCCAGGTCAATTGATTAACTAGGCAAGTGTGACAGAACCCCAGTGAGGACGAGTGGTAGGAAGGGGGGCCACTAGCTAGATTCTGGCAGGGTATATAAGTCCTAGCTTATGGTTCCTGAGGGGAGAGGGGGGAATGCAAACTAACCCCGTGTCTTAGCCAGGTATCTTCCCAGGAAGCAGAGCCAGAGACAAGCAGGTAATTTATTTTTGGAAAGTGACGTTTGGAGCAAGAGTGGAATAGAGCAAAGGAGGAAAAACCAATACAAGGATGTATATTCTGTTGGTCGCTGCTTTTGGCAATTGGGTCTTAATTCTGCAAACATCTTTGGAGGAGCCTCAGAATTGGCTCTTAGTGGTATGAAGAAGGGGATAATTTATCCATGGGCTTTAATTTGTAGTTCCAGGGCATTTCTACTGGACAGATTTCTACAACTTGGCTCTCCACTGACTCAGAGAAGTCCCAAGGCAATAACATGAAATACTTAGCACAGTTGTGGCAAAATACTATCACCTTGTATTAGCATAGCTTAAGAGGATATGAGAGAGGTGTACGAGGTTTTTATTTATAAGGGAACTTAAAAGAATAAATAAAAGATCAATTTAAAGATTAAGCCAGTGTCAGGACTCAGTACAAAATAGAGAGATAGGAAAGAGAATAAAGTAAGATTTGGAGGATGGATGGAATGTGAGTGGTATGTAGAGTTCTAAAATGACATCCAAACTTCTCACTCCCTGGAGTATTGCTGTATAACTTAACCTCCTAGAGTGTAGACAAGACCTATGAACATGACAGTCACTCCCTTGATGAGGTCATAGTACATGGCAAAGGTGAGGGAGAGTCATCCAGTGATTGTAATGATGTTCTGTGATGTAAAGGGACTGTATCTTATGAGACTGGAGAGTTAGATTTCCCTGCAGGCTTTGAAGAAGTAAGTTATAAGAGGAACACATGTGACAAGGATGATCAGGGCTAAGAGCGGCCAGTAAGAAAATGGGGGCTTCAGTCCTACAACTGCAAAGAACCAAATTCTGTCAACAATCTGAATGGACTTGGAAGAGGACCCCAGACTCCAGATGAGAACGCAGTCTGTCCACTGCCTTGATTTCAGCCTTGTGAAATCCCGACCAAGCAAAGACTCTAGCTACCCTGAGCCTGAAATACTGACCCATAGAAACTGTGAGCTAATAAATGGGTTTTCTTATATACTGCTGTATGTGGTAATTTGTTACACATCATTAGAAAAACAACACAACATGGAATGACTTTTTCAGCACTTTATTTTTGAGGCATTGATTCAGGCTTAAACTGTCAGGAAAGCATGATAACATGAAGCAAATTAGAAATTAGCATCTGGAAACCCGTTCAGACTTGATTAAGGAGGGAAGGCCATTCTGTGTGGTGACTAGAGCCCAGATTCTAGAATCAGACTTCCAGAGTTTGAATCCCGACTTTACCAATTAAAAAAAAAATTCTTTTGCCATGGGAAAATTGCATAATCTTTCTATTACACAGTTTTCTCATTTGGAAAATAGTAGCACCCACATCACAAGCATAAATCAGAATTAAATGAGATAAACAAATGAGTTAATAAATACGAATTAAATGAAATAAAGCACAAAGATATTTACAACAGTGTCTTTCAAACTATGAGTATCAATAAATTAGCCATTATTTAGGAAAAATTTAAAAAAATTCCCTTCAGATAGTCCAGGTAGGAAATGAAGGGGGAATGACGGTGGGGACAGAGAAAGAAGTCGCAAAAGTAGAGACGATAGTTATTCTTAAAGGAAAGTTACAAACAAGAAATGTACATAACATTGAGCATTGTTATGGATTGAATTGTGTCCCCTCACACATTCTTATGCTGAGGTCTTAACCTTCGCTATTTTAACTATACCTGTCTTATGTTGAGGTCTTCACCTTCACTATCTGCAAATGTGTTTGTATGTAAGATAGTATCTTTAAAGGGGTGGTTAAGTTAAACTAGGGGATCACAGCATGGACTCTAATCCAGTCTGACTGGTGTCCTTCTAAGAGGGACTCTGGGCACACAGAGACACCAGGGTGCATCTGCACAGAGGAAAGTCCCGATGAGGACAGAGAAAAAGCAGACATCTGCAAGCCAAGGGGATAGGCCTAAAAAAGGTTTAGGAGATGGCTGCCTTCTGCTGGCCCTGTTGACACCTTGATCTTGTGCTTCTAGTTCCTGAACTCTGAGAAAATAAATTTCTGTTGTTTAAGCTACTTTGTATATGTTTTTTCATTATGACACCCAAACTGACTTATGCAAGGGTATACTGTTTGTTTCCTATTTGGCCTCCCCAGATCCACTCTTCACGTTCCTCCACCCTGCTCTGTCCAACAGGATGCTGCCCTGCCCTGCTTTAGTTCAGAATTTCTGGTGGGCACCAAGGGTCCCGCTTGCACTGGACTCCTATACCCTGTGTCTTTTCCTTGCCCCCTCAACAATGAGATTAGCAAAGGTCTTTTGCTTTTTTGAGCTTCTTGGTGCCTCAACCTTCCAGATTTGTTTCCTTAAAAGTCCATACCATCTGAGGTGAGTTCTGCTTCCTGTCAGGACCTGACTGAGGTGGGGGGAACTTAGATAAATGGACAAAGTGGTGAGTAGAGGATAGGAAGGTAAAGCGTCATTTGGGAAAAACTGGTATAACCAAAGGGTATAATTGTCTCAAACTAGAAGAACTGAAGAGGCTGTCAGTAAGGAGTTTATCAGCTGATCTCATCAGCCCCGGGAGGCAATAGATTGAGAGGCAGCAAAAAGAGTTCACCTCCACTCCCCCATCCCACATTACTCCCTAGATTATCTCATAATAGCAAGGTTTTCAATTTCATCTATATAGTGAGAACTCATATGGGTGAGGGTTCATAGCAGCAAACAATAAAACATTTAGATACTTTAAGGGAAAAATAATTATAGGTTATGTAGTAGTTACTCAAGGAGTCTTCTGTGGGACCTGAGAACCAGGATTGCAGGTTGCCCAGATGCCCTAAACTACCCAGTTCGTCCATTGAAAACACTGCCCTGGCCATGTTTGTGCCTACAATGCCATCCTTGCAGCCATTCTGGGTCTCTCTCAGAGCCTCTAGAATATTGATGTCTACACTACTACCCTTGCCCGAGTAGACATCACTCAGCATTTGCCTTCTCTGTCAGGAGCCGTTGAGTAGTTTGGAATTCCCTTTATTCTTCCAGCAACCCATGGTCATTTCCCCTTTGAAGCCTTTATATCTAGAGTGATGATTAATTTTATGTGTTAGCTTGGTTGGGTCATGTGTGCCCAGATATTTGGCCAAATATCACTCTGTGTGGTTCTGCAAGGGTGTTTTTGGATGAGAGAAACATTTAAGTTGGGAAACTGGGTAAAACAGATTGTTCTCCATGTGAGTGGCCTTCATTCAGTCAGTTGAAGTCCTGAATAGTAAAAATAAAATGCTGAGCCTCCCCTGAGTAAAAGAATTCCTCCTGCCTGGCATCCTCTGGACTGGGACACTGACTTTTTTCCTACCTTCAGACTAGAACTGTAACATTAGTTCTTCCAAGGTGTTGAGACTGCCAGCCTATGGATTGGAGATACATGGTTGATGCTCCTGGTTCTCAGGCCTTTGGACTTGGATTGGAACTACACCATTAGCTCTGCAGGTCTCCAGCTTGTCAATTCACCCTTCAGAGCTTAGGACTTGCCAGCCTCCATAATCAGTGAGTCAGTTTCTTATAGTAAATCTATTGTCTGTCTGTCTGTCTAATCTGTCTATCATCTATCCATCTATTCACATCCTATCAGCTCTATGTTTGTAAAGGATCCTGACTAATACCTGTACCATTTCCTCTATCTAGATTGCCTTTTTCCTTTTCTTGGCCTGACTCACTCATTTAAATCCTTCAAGTCTTAGCTCAAATATTACTTCCACAAAGAATCTGTCCCTGAACACCTTAACTAATATTTACAGCTTACGCTATGACCCTCCATCCCTTTATTCTATATTTTTCAATAGAAGTTACCACTATCTGAAACCATATAACTTAATTATCTTTTAATTATATTTTCTTTAGAACCTCATTAATATTTAAGCTCCATTAGATGAGTTAGAATCAATTAGATTAGGGTTCTTCTCCATCTTGCTCATTTATGTTTTCCTATCCCTGAGAATTGTGCCTGGCATAAATAGATGCCCCCAATATTTTTATGAATGAATAATTGAAGTACTCAAGAGGTCCAAAAGAGAAAATGTCTAACCCTGGTCAGCTGGCAAAGGATAAGAGAGAAGGTTTTGCTTGGTACCAACATTTGAATTAGATCTTGAAGAACAAGGAATTTTTCAGACAGGGATAGAAAGATATCAGGCAGAAAGCAACACTTGCACAGAAGTGATGAAAGGCTTGGAGTTAGCTGCATGATGAGCATCTCAGAATTGTAGGAGCAGAACAGCACATATGTGGTAGGAGTGGCACCCAAGAATCTAAAGGCAGGTGGCATTCAGATTGTCAAAGTTCACCAAATTCAGAGTTTATTTGCATGGCACTGGAAAAAAAAGTTGAAATTCTTTAAAACAGGCTGATATGTCAGACTTGTTTTAAAGCAGTGATTCTCTAAGTGTGGCCTGTGGCCTCTGGGGGTTCCTGAGACACATTTGGGAAACTGTGTCTTCACTTTGCCTGGCTTTATGTTATCTGGGGTAAAAATCTCTGATATGCATGGGTTTCAGTTAATAAGGTAACATACCAAGTGTGAGGACTATTTGTATATAGTAAATATTGACATGATGTAACCCACATGAAATTAGTTAGGGTCCTCAATAATTTTTAAGAGCATGAAAGGGATACAGATACCAAATTTTGAGAACTGTTTAAAGAAAAATATCTGGAAGAGTAACAGATGAGCACAACTTGTTTGTAAGGAAAATAGACAGGAGGCTGCTGGGACACTTCCCTTCTCCACAGAATGAAAACAGAAGTGTTAACTGCTGCTCTAGGGATAAAAGGGAAAGCTAGGATTTGAGAGACTTTGAGAATGCTGAATTCATAGAAATTTATTGTTAGTGTCTGAGTTCACTATATATATTTTTTGATCCAGGGTCTCACTATATGGCTCAAGCTGGTCTTGAACTCTTGGTCTCAAGTAATCCTCCTGCCTCAGTCTCCCAAGTACCTGGGATTACAGGCATGGGCTACTGCACCCAGTATGTCTGAGTTTTTTAAGCTGGGCTCTTAGGTGGATGATCGTCAACTCAGAAAACTCTCTCTCTCTCTCTCTCTCTCTCTCTTTCTATATATATATATATATATATATATATATACACACACACACACACACACACACACACACATATATATACACACACACACACTTTTTTTTTTTTTACTTCCTTCTTACAAGGTTTTCAACATTTGAGCCTAACATTATTTTTGTGATCCAGCTACTAAACTTGCTAAGGCCTCTCTTGAATGAATATTGGATTACAACACCAACTTACCTGGAAGACTCTCTTGCTGTGTGTGCCCAAGATTTTTAATCTGCTACTAATTTGAACAATTTGTATTTTTCCCCATTTTACTGGATAATTTTATTTATGTGATTATTTATACAAAGTTTCTTTAAAAACATAACTATGATTTTTAAAATATTAGAACAGTGTTTGTAGGCATATTTTGAAAGGAAAGGTTAAATTTATTGTGTGACATGAGCCAGAGAGTAATGGATCTATGGTGTTATTTTTTCCCCCAACAAAGAAAACCAGTGTTTTTGATCTGCAATCTTCAGTCTCAGCCACAGTCTGTTGCAATTGTCAGAGTATTTGTCCCAGAAGACCCTGCTCCCACGCATTCTCTGGCCATCTGGAACAGCCTTTCTATACCTAATTGACTCCATGATTCTTTCTTTCCTATTTCAGAGCTTCCTGTTTCTGCTTTTCTATTTCTGACCTCTCACCTTCCTTCTAATAAAATAATCACACTGCTTCTCCTCTTTTCAAATGCTTAGTCATTTTTCCACTTTAATGTGGCTATTTGTAACCTTCTCAACCCTGTTCCTAGTAATAGCTTGATATGTTACCTATGAAATACTTCCTCATCAGAATCTTATGGTTTTATGTGAATTCATGGTCACTGAGTTAAACTCAGTTATAAATGATGACATGAAAAAGTAGCAATGTTACCATTTTTATAAGCCAATGTGCAAAGCATGAAGGACTAATCCTACTTTGTAATTTTAATGCACTATATAGTTTACAAGGCATGTTTATCACCAGGATCTTACTTGGAACTCTCAATAGCTCTATACAGAAGGCAAGGCAGGTATTAAAATGCTAATACTATTTCCTTCTTCATAAAAGTAAGTAAAAAATATTCTAGGGTACTTAAGGTCATATTTTTCACAGTCTCTAAGGCTCAAGATATAAGAGTCCCAATTCAGTGCTATATTCTCTAATTCATGTCACTCTCAAGAGTCTTAGAAATTGTTTACAATGGGGTGGATAAAACTATTATTTACTGTTTAGTGATATATAAGGGGCTTTTCCTTACCATTGCTAAAATGTATTATTGTTCAAAAAGCTCAGTCATTTGAATTTCTTCTTCTCATCACCCTGGTTAGGTGACCAGTCCTAAGTGGTGGTCTTCTAGTAGCTTCTAAGCACTTAATTCCAGAAGGTGAGACAGATCCTAGAACCAGACATACCAAATACTTGGAAATAGCTCAAAGAAAAATGATACAAGGAATGGTAAAATGTATGCAGGAAGAAAGACTAAAGGAGCTTGTGTATTTAATTCAATAAATAATAAGGAGCATAAGAATATTATATTTGAAAGGTACAAATATCATATTTAAGCTCATAGTTTGTAGAAATAGTATAAGTAATAAGCAAAAGTATATTTTGGTTGAGAACATAGAATTATCAAAAAATACTATTCTAAGAGAAAGTGAATGTATCACCATGAGTTATTTAAAATAAGCTAAATAAAGAATTGGGTTTGAATCATGAATAACACCCAAATTGGTGCATCCTTCTGTCAGTTTCCTGGAAAGTGTATTTGATGAAACATTGCTTTATTGACATTTGCCTTTCTGTTCTGAACCCTTGAGACTACTGGATACACCGAAAAGGTACCTGGCCCACTCCTTTCTCTTGCTAACATCTGCTACATGAAGTTATATTAATCAAAGTTTAATTAGTGGGAAATCATATGAACTGTAAGTCAGCAAATGTTACCAAAGTCCCAATGTAAGGGGAATCTCTCTTCTTTTTCTATGAATTCTTGGGCCATTATTTTGGAACCATGTCATATCCTAGAACAAAATGTTGTCTGTGGAATTATTAAGATATTTTGAAAACATCTACTCATTAAGAATTTTAAATGAAATGAAAGAAATAGTTTTTCTATCTTGAATAAAGTTCAAGTTTTTATATTTTGTCTATGTGTTACTACCTTATTTTCTCTTCAGCTTTACTTTTGGTAGCCATAAATTGATGTTTGATTTTCTTTCTTATCCTATTCTTTCCAGATACTCAGTTAACCTCTGTTTCAGATTACATCAGGGCCTTCTTTTGTCCCTTGTAGTGACAAACCATAGTCTGCATGAATCATAACCCATGTGGCATACGAAACTAATTTTGATTGGAATGGGAGAATGATGGGATGACTTTGGGTTTCTGTGTTTACTTTTTTCCCAACAGTTTTGGTGTTGTATTTGCTGTATAAATGTATTTTTGTTTTATTCCAAATTGGTTGTACTTGGTCACAGAATAATTTCATTTTGAATTTATAGGGTGTTTATTAAGTGCTATGCACATTTTAGGCACTGGAAAGAAATCAGATTCATTCCCTCCCCCGCTTCCTCCATAATAGGTCATAGTCTTCCAGTTGAGAGAGCTCCTCTCACATCAGGTTATAATTATTTATGTGTCTGAGCTAACGGTAAGTATAGTAAGCTGTAGGAAGTTATGGAATGGGACAATTAACCCCCAGAACAAGTAAGTCTTCCTTGGGGAGAGTACATTGTTTCAGTAATAGTTTCAATTTCTATAGCAATTTTTTTTTTTTTTTTGAGATGGAATCTCATTGTGTCGCCTAGGCTAGAGTGCAGCAGCACAATCTTGGCTCACTGCAACCTCCGCCTCCCAAGTTCAAGCAATTCTCCTGCCTCAGCCTCCTGAGTAGCTGGGACTACAGGCACATGCCACCACGCCCAGCTAATTTTTTTGTATTTTTTGTATTTTAGTAGAGAGGGGATTTCACCATATTGGTCAGGCTGGTCTTGAACTCATGACCTTATGATCTGCCTGCCTCAGCCTTCCAAAGTGGTAGGATTACAGGCATGAGCCACTGCACCCGGCCAACCATTTCTTATTAACAAGATATATTCTCACTTAACTATTTTAAAAATGTTTGTGGCATAGAGATTATTCATTGCTATCTGCCTTTCAGAAAGCAAACCTATAACACAATTTATGTGATTAGTTTAAGATCACATAGAGGATAAGGCAAAGAGATTTTAGTCTAGATTTCCTGCTATGGGTAATTTTTCCTCTTGCTTCATTTTTAGAAACCATTCTCTCTTGGCTTTTTCAGAGTCCATAGAACTATCATAGTTAAAGATAATAGTGTGTCTCTGTGTAATTCATCTAAATAAAAACAAGTAAAATAGTATACATTTTGGACTCATACTTTTACCAGGGAGGCTACGTACAAGTTCTTTTTTAGCATTACTAGTAGGTGCATTCGAAAGATTATGCCACTTTCATTTTTTTACTTATTTAGTTTGGACTCCCTTTAAAATGGTAATCCACTTTTCTTTATGTGCACCTTGATACCGACCTCAAACAAAAGAGTGTTCTGTCCTGCAGTTCAACATATCCTCTCTGGAGTCACTAGTGAATAGGCACCGTTTTTAAATTTTTCCGTTCCGAGTAAACATGTAACCCTGAAGGCAGCCTAAAGGGAGGTTTGCTTTCGGTAGAGAATTAAGACAAATAGAGAAGCTGGTCATTATTGCCATATGCCTTGCTAGAAAAAAAAATATCAATCATTTTCCGAGTGTGTGAGTAAAACAAATATGGTTGAGACAACTGTATTTGGTATGTGTTTCTGCAAATCTTTAATTCCCGTGATGCTTTATAATGTCTCTGCTGGAGGAATAGGGCCCAAACAGTTGAGAGCTGTAACTGATTGAGCAGGAGGAAGTCTTCACTCCAAGCTTTGTAAATTCATGTTTTCAAAATTGGAGACCTGCTTTTTAATATTCCTTTTTAGGTGGCATTTTCATGTCTGAATTCTTGCTCATAATGCTCAAAGATTGCACCCTTTGGAATATTCCATTTTTCACCTTGGAACCTGTCATCCTAAACTGTCCCTGAACAGTTGAGTTCAATGTCACCCATACCCTAGAAAAGAGACTAAATAGCATTTTAACACAAGTGCTAAGCATCTGTGGCAGAATCAGGTATTTTTCAGTGGCTGACAGAATGATGCAGCTATAGAACGTCTCAGTGAAGCAGATTTGGTAGAACAGTTTCAATTATGTACCCAGAGAAAGATTTTGGGCCAAATGCAGCCTCATCAAATGTAGCTCAGTGAGTCTGAAACCAGGTGTAAATGTAGTGGAACCAGGAATTGCAGACCATGTAATTTGAAAATGTTCATCATCCAATATACTATGAAGATTATAGACAGGGGCCAGCCTTGTTAAATAAGTCACCCTCCAAAAATCTCAGTTTTGGATAAACACAAAGAACAAATTATCACTGTTGTGCTTTGCTTAAAAAATAAAATTAACATGCACAATATGGCCATGAAATAGAGTTATTATGACAAAATTTCATTATTTTCCATAATGTAATCAGCTGAAAAGATATAAATAAAACAGAAAATACTTTTTCTTATTTCTTTCCCTATTGTAACCTCAATTTAAAATTATTTCCTCCTATATCAAAAGATGCCTTTTCTTCAGTCATATATTTATGTAACAGACATTTGTGAGTGCCTAATAGCTGCCTGTTTTCTATAGACGATATACCAGCGCAAACATGTTGATGATGGTGAGAACGACCTATGTCAGTAGATGGTTGCCTTTTTTCGTTGGTAAGGAAATGAGCTGAGTCAACTTAGTAAGTCATAAAATAACAAAGGATGTGAAAGATAGATATACCTCATCGGAGTCTGCTATTACCATAAATATCAGCTAATATCACCTTGTTCATCAGAGGAAAGTTCTTCAGAAGTGGTTTTTTTGCCTTCTATATATGTGTCTATTGTTGTGCTTTATTTTCAACACAGAAGCTAATTTTAAAATTTTCAGGCTTCAATGAGCAGATTTATTTTTTTGCCTCATGAAATAACATCACCTCACAGAGCCAATGTTTGCTAGTGTTATCATGGTTTAAATGCACAGCTGTAAGAACTGAGACCAAGCTACGAAGGAGTAATTATTATTATTATTTTATCTTATTTTATTATTTTATTTATTTATTTTGAGACAGTGTTTTACTCTGTCGCCCAGGCTGGAACGCAGTGGCACAATCTCGGCTCACTGCAACCTCCGCCTCCAAGCAATTCTCCTGCCTCAGCTTACCGAGTAGCTGGAATTGCAGGCGTCTGCCACTATACCCAGCTAATTTTATGTATTTTTAGTAGAGATGGGGTTCCACCATGTTGGCCAGGCTGGTCTCGAACTCCTAAGACAATGAGAAAAATATACACCTCTTCTCTTACCTCCCAAATCACAGGAAAACTGTCATAGGTGAAATTTTCCCATCGTCTGTTAGAAAAATAATCTTTTACAAAGGAGACCCCTAAAGTGTAACATGTCTTAGCACTGATGGAGAGAAGGGTGGTCAGTACAACTGCTCACTGTTCGAGCTCACCAAAATATAGCCGGACAGTCTCGGGAAATAAACACCCTCTTATATCACTAGTGGAGGTGCAAAATGATTGAATGTTTATTAGAGAAAATTTGGTGGTATCTAACAAAACTATATATTTAGTTATCTTTTTACACAGTAATTCTGCTGTTAGGAATTTATCTTAAAGATGCAGCAGCAACAATTTAAACATATATATGCATGAGTATTTCATTGCATAATTATTTCTAATTACAAAATATTGGAAACTACTTAGGCATCCCAACATATGGATAAATATGAATAAGCATTGAATAAACTATGATACAATATATATACACAAGGGAACAATCTACAGGCAGAGAACAGCATAAAGATCTCTGCAAACAAATAAAATATGATTTCCAGAGATATGAAGTAAAATAAAGTTTAAAAAGCTTACATATATGTTTGTGTGTGTGTGTGTGTTTGTGTGTGTGTGTGTGTGTGTGTTTGTGTGTGTGTGTGTGTGTGTGTGTGTTTGTGTGTGTGTGTGTGTTTGTGTGTGTGTGTGTGTGTTTGTGTGTGTGTGTGTGTTTGTGTGTGTGTGTGTGTGTGTGTGTGTGAGAAAGAAGAGAGTAAAGGAGAGACATAATCTGGTTATTTCAAAGACAATCCCAGGAAGGATAAACCAAAAAATAAAAAAGTTAGGTGATGTGTCAAAGGAATATGGGGTGGAATTAGACGTCTCTGAGTGTATCTTTTTTATATCTTTGAATTTGAAAGTCTCAAAATTCCAATCTTGAAAATTAAAAAATCAATAATGAAGGAAAAGAAGAAAACAAAAAAAAAACCTGACAAATTTTAATCCTGGTTGTATTTCAAGTGAAAGCTATAACTAAGCTGAAGGGAGAAAGAATGTATGAGAAGAAGATAGATAGAATCATCCAGTATTTATATGTAGAAAAGTGAAAATTATAGAGACAGAAAGTAGAATGGTGATTTCCCGGAGCTGGGTGAGACAGAGGATTGGGGAATTAATGTATAATGTGCATAGAATTTCAGTTTGGGAAAATGAAAAATTCTAGAGATGGTGATTATACGATATTGTGAATATACTTAACACTACTGAACTGTACACATAAAAATGGTTAATATTATATATTTTATGTTACATATCTTTTACCAAAAATAAAAACAAAACTTATGCTATGAGAAGAAAGGAAGAGGAAGGAAGGAAGGAAGGACAAGAAAGCAGGGAGGAAGGAAGGGAGGATAAGAAGGAAGAAAGGAAGACGGAAAAACAGATAAATGAATCAATCAAAATGATTCATAATTTTATAGTATTAGACTATATGACTTCAATCTTGGGCAGGGTAGGGTGTGATGAGAACTGCTAATGAATCTTGACTCTTTTTGGTATTCTTGTTTATTTATTGCAGTGACATAGAAAAACAACTATTAACTATTTTGCATCTATTATTGAATTGAACAAATGAGTGAATATGTTGATTTTGTTGACAACCAGGATTTTCATTATGAAGGAAGGCACATTCAAATACAGAATGGGGAAAGCTATCCCTGTGAGTAGAAATTAAAGTATTGGCATGAACTTGTATTTGCTAAAATATATATTTTATGTGCATAATGCATATTTATGTGCACATGCATATATATATGTATGCATATATTTAGTGTATATGTTATATATGCATGTATGCATATATTTCCTAGTCATCCCTCTGAGATAGCCAAGAAGTAAACATGCCTGCTGGCAGTGAGCATACCTGGTGCTGAGGTCTTGGGTTCTAGTTGTATTCCCCACTAAAACAAATGAGGACCCCTCAGAGAAATGGCTTACTTTATAGCTGGCACAAAGCAGGTGCAAGACGAGCCTAGAACATCGTGCGATACTACAACAAAAGCTAATGCTAAAAATATTTTTTTTTAAAGATCAAGGAGTAACACAAAAACATAGGAGCAAGCTTAAATGGCCTCTAACTGGCCAAATCTAGGACCATTTATATGCCAAAATAAATCATTAAGTACAGTAATAGATTTTAAACCATTGAAAAATAGGAATTCATCCCCATATGAATAATAAGATGAATACGCATGTACATAAATAGAGAAGAGTGGAAGGTTCTTACAGTAGAATGTAAGCACTGACTGATACAGAGGAACATCATTATTTTATCATCATCAGGATAAAGATTACATCAGACGAATTATCAATGGTTGCTGTCTAGGAAAATTGTGATAATGAGAAGGATATTTTCATGATCTTTAAGTATCTCCTCACAGGTTGCTTATTAGTTGCAAGGGAAAGAAACAATAATTATTGAGTGAATAAGTCTGGTAACATTGAGTGGGTGATCAAAATTAACATAACAAGGAACAGATGGTCATGTTTGACACTAGACTAAGGCCCTGCAAAGGACACAACTTCATCTATAATATTTTGGCTAAGAATGCATAACCTTAATTTACTCATGAGAAAATATTTGATGAAAATAAAATGAAAAACTTATCAAAAGAAGGTGTATTCTATGTCACTTCCATAAAAGAAAGTTTATTGAATTTTTAGGGTTCTTTATTCTGGATACAAGTCCTTGGTGACATATAAAAGGTACAATTATTTTCTTCCAGCTTTTGGCTTGTTGTCCATTCATGTAACAGTGTTTTCTAAAGAATAAAACTGATAATTTTATCAAGTCAAAGTTTTTATTTTTTCACTTTTTTAATCTAAAACTGTTTTGTCTATCCCAAAATCATTTTTTCCTTTTTTAAAAAATGTTGTAGTAGTACGTTTTAAATGTATTTACTTCTGTGGTGAATTTCAAGTTAATTTTTGGATAAGTTGGGAGGGTTAGGTTAAAGTTCATTCAGAGAAGAAATTGAGGACATTTGAGAATTAGACAACAGATCTTAAATTTCACAGTTCACTATGGAAAGATTTGAAGGCAAATGGTTGTTTGACTTGAATTAAAAAATATAACAGAAATATGAAAGTCAGAATCCAGCAAGTGACCACTGGATGTCTTTTATTTCCTGTGTTTAATGTGTAAACTAGGAACTAAGGCACAGTTGGTCCTGATGATCTTTAACTGATGTTCACATGTGAGGCTATGAGCATTGAGATGTTCCACAGTCAGTGTGTGATATCACAGATCACCTCTGCCATGCTGAAGTCCTCTTCCCTAAGCCTCCGTCATTTCTTTCACTTTCTACTCAGAAGACGTCTAGAAATGGCTTGTTTCATTATTTTTGTCATTGTGCTAGATGAATACTATGTTTATTACCTTCCCTTCCCAGGGTCAGAATGCTCCAACTACTATGAAAGGTACCAGTTTCTTATAGCCTTGCTGTAGATGTTCCATGAGTCCAAACAATGAGTTGCATGTGTTTTGAAGCTGTGGCTAACGTGGCAATTATCCTCATGCCCTCCCTCCTTTCCCACAATGTTTTCCTTGGCCCCTCACTCCATATTCTCTGGAATCTCACTCTTCAATAAAAAGTTAGCATGCCAGCTTCTGCTACAGGCTGCTTTCTAGAAAACTCAAGATAAATCAATAAGAGAAGAAAGAGAGGAGCTCAATGAGAGAGGGAAGAGAGGAGTATGATCTCAAGAGGAAAAGGAGTTCACTGAGACCCTTATTAAGTCATTTTTTAGTGGGGCCATTGATAAGCCTGGACTATGCCCTATTCAGCCAGTAGCAGCATGGAGGCTGGCTGATAACAAGTGGCACCTGGAGCATTTGAGCCCTGTGCATTCTAGTTGATCCACAGTGACAGGGAGTGGCACAAGGAGGAACATGCTAAGCTCTCTAACTGATTCCTTTCGTCATGGTTGATAGACATATGGAAGCCCACAGAAAGGATGGTAGCATTTGGAGCATCTAAGAGGACTATAGAGTCAAAATGCTTTTAGATAACCAAGGGAGACATGAAGAGATGTGTACATATCACGCATGAAATAAAAGCTCTACCCAAAGGAGTGACCAGCATATTTTGGCTACATTGGCCAGAGTTATCATTTGAATTCTTTGAAGAAGTCTATTTGCTGACATACTGAGTTTTGTAAAGGAGGACACTAAAGATATACAGTATATTTCTTAGAGTAGAAAAGTGTTTACAGATATGATAAATATATTAAATGCTAATAATTTCCCAATATATATGCTAAACATTTTACCAATATGTATTCAGCTTTTATTTTAGTTCATTAACTCTAGTAACAAAATGATGTCTAATGCTAGAAAAGACAATTAGCTTTATGTTTCTGCAACTTCATTAAATACAGTAACATTATAATCAATTGCCTGCATTATTTTCCTATTGCTGCCAATGCATTTCTTCAAATAATAGTTTAAAGCAGCACCCATTTATTAGTTCACAGTTCTGTAGGTCACAAGTCTGAGCATGAGTTAGCTAAGTCAACTGCTTAGGGTCTCACAGGCTGAAATTAGAGTGTTAGCACATTTGTATTCCTTTTTCCCAGAGGTTCTGGGGGAAGAATCTACTTCAAAACTCATGGAGGTTTAATATGGTTTGGCTGTGTCCCCACCCAAATCTCAGCTTGAATTGTATCTCCCAGAATTCTCCCATGCTTTGGGAGGGCCCCAGGCCTGGAGGTAATTGAATCATGAGGGCTGGTCTTCCCCATGCTATTCCCATGAGAGTGAATAAGTCTTACAAGATCTGATGGGTTTATCAGGGGTTTCTGCTTTGCTTCCTCCTCATTTTCTCTTGCTGCCGCAATATAACAAATGCCTTTTGCCTCCCGCCATCATTCAGAGGCCTCGCTAGCTATGTGGAATTGTAAGTCCAATTAAACCTCTTTCTGTTCCCAGTTTTAGGTATGTTTTTATCAGCAGCATGAAAACAAACTAATACAGTAAATTGGTACCAGTAGAGTGGGGCATTGCTGAAAAGGTACCCAAAAATGTAAAATGACTTTGGAACTGGGTAACAGGCAGAGGCTGGAACAGTTTGTAGGGCTCAGAATAAGACAGGAAAATATGGGAAAGTTTGAACCACCTAGAGACTTGTTCAATGGCTTTGACAAAAATGTTGATAGTGATATCAACAATAAGGTCCAGGCTGAGGCGGTCTCAGATGGAGATAAGAAACTTGTTGGGAATTGCATCAAAGGTGATTCTTGTTATGTTTTAGCAAAGAGACTGGCGGCATTTTGCCCCTGCCGTAGAGCTTTGTGGAACTTTGAACTTGAGAGAGATGATTTAGGGTATCTGGTGGAATAAATTTCTAAGCAGCAAAGTATTCAAAAGATGACTTGGGTGCTGTTAAAAGCATCCCATTTTAAATGGGAAACAGAACATAAAAGTTCAGGAAATTTGCAGCCTGACAATACAGTAGAAAAGAAAAACCCATTTTTTGAGGAGAAATTCAAGCTGGCTATAGAAATTTGCCATTTGCCTCCTGCCATGATTCTGAGGCTTCCCCAGCCATGTGGAACTGTAAGTCCAATTAAACCTTTTTCTTCCCAGTCTCAGGTATGTCTTTATCAGCAGCATGAAAATGGACTAATATGAGATTATTGGACGATCCAAGAGTTTCTTAGGACTGAGAAACTGAGGTATACAATTTCTTGCTTGCTGTTGATAGAGGATTGCTCTTAGGTCTTAGAGAGGGCTTACATTTTTGCTACATTCCTCCAGTCTCTGTCTTCAAAGCAGAAACATAAATTCTCCTCACATGGAATTTTTCTCATAATTTGTCCCTTTAAGGGCTCAACTGATTGGGTAATCTAATCATAATTATAATTCAGAAACAATCATAGGAATTAATCTCAATATATTTACAAGTCCTACCCACTCAAGATGGAGGGGATTATACAAATATATGAGTCATAGTGGGTGATGTTGGAATTTGGACTACTACACTGCATCACAGATGGAGAATATTAGAGCAAAAATTATTTTTGTCTTTAGAGAGAATGTGGAAGTACTTTTAGAGTTTTTCCTAATGCTTTAAGAGAATATTAGAAATGAATTATGGCTAAGAAGATTCCAGTACTATGGGTCACTCATAATGATAACCAAAACTCAATAAAACAGAAGACAAAGTAAAATATAACTTCAGTATATAGATAGCATTAGAAAAATGCGTAATAATTGTCACTTATGTTTTTTCTTTCCTTTTAATTATTCGTATTTCTTCCTCTACTATTTTTCTGAGACCAAGTCTAGTCTTTCTGCCTGTAATATGACACCTTTTCAAAAGGATTTGTCTTTTATTGAATCATCTGTGATTGACCTGGTAATAATTAACTAATCACTAAAATGAGTTAAGAAGGGCAAATAAAGATTTCTTCTATATGTCTGCCAAAAGAAATACATCTTAACAGAAGCCTTTGACAATTTTTTTCAGGCCACATCAATTTCTTACAATGATAATGGTGATGATGGAGCTGGTGGTATCTATTGAGATGGGAACCAATTTATTAAATAAACTGGGCTCAGAATGACATTGGAAAGAAGTAAAATAATCATTTTTAATGAGCTTTACAACTGCTATTTTTAATCAGCTCCATGGGCTTATACTGTTCTTCCCATTGTAAAATCTAAGACAATTTCTTTGATTTTTGACATCCTCAAATAATGTATTAATGGTCTCTTCTTTATTTTATTTTTTAATTGGCACATAATAATTTTACTTATTTGTGGGGTAAATAGTAATGTTTTGGTACATACAATGCATAGATCCGGTGAGACTAATTAGCGCATCCATCTCAAACATTTACCATTTCTTTGTGTTGGGAACATTCAATATCTTCCTCCTAGCTATTTGAAACTATATAACATATTTTTGTTAACTATAGTGATCTACAGTGGTATAGAATATTAGAACTTATTCCTCCTATCTAGCTTTAATTTAGTGCCATTTAACAATGTTCTTACTACCCTTCTCTTTACCCCACCCTTCCCAGCCTCTAGTATCCTCTGTCCTACTTTTCACTTCTATGAGATCAACACTTTTTAGTTTTCACATAGGAGTGAATGGTCTTTACTTTTGAAAAAATATAAATAACAGTCTAGTACAATATTAAAATTCCAAACTATCATCCATCTTAAAATTTATCTCTTGAGTTTTCAGACAATTAATGGCTGGCTCTTGTTTCAGTTATTATTGCTACATAATAACTTCAAAACTGCAATGTCTAAAACAACCATTTGATTTTGCTCACTGCTTTATGGCTCAAGAACTTGGGAATGGCTCATCTGGGCAGTTTTCACTTGGATTTCTTCTCCAATTGTGGTCATATGCTGGTTGGTGCTGCAGTCATCAGAAGGCTCATCTGGGCTGGATGTCCCGGATGGCTCACTCACATGACTGGCTATTTGTTGAGTGCTCAGCTGTGGCTCTTGAAAAGCATGCTTACACATGGCTGTTCCATGTGGCTTGACAAATGAGCAATTGTTTGAAGTTCAGGGCTCATTAAAAAACAAAAAAGTGTTCTAGAAGAAAGCTGGAAGTTACACTGCATGTATTATCTAGCCTGGAAAGTCATATACCTTCACTTCTGCCAAACTCTTTGAATAAAAGGGGTGATGAACCACTCAAATTCAAGGGAAAGGGAAAAAGATTCCACTTTTTAATTGTAGAAGAATATATAAAAATGCATGTCTACCATTGAAAGCTATCATGGCCTGTTTATACAAGGTGGAAATCTTGTTCACTATAATTGCACACTTTGCTCTGATGTCAGTGGAAGGTCAGCTTGCTACCAATGCAGCTCTGTCTCTTCTTGCTAACCTTCTATACTCAGGCCCCACCCCAAGCTGGTAAACTATCCACAGCCTTTTACCTTTAGATCACAACAAATATTAGGTATCACCCTATACATCAAAAACATTTCAGGGGAAACAGGCAAATCCTCTAAGTACATTTCACGGTTTTATGTGATGAAGAAGTGCTCCTTCTTTACATGTGCATATATATGTGTCTGGGTGGCCACTCATGTACACTAACAACTCTCCTTCAAGTCCTCAATAAGGACTCCATAGGACTTATTGAACTTTTATGTTGACCTTATTAAAATAAGCTTAAGTGGTGATGAGCTAAGTATCCCCAAACTTATTAGAATTATCTTTGAATGCTATAAAGTTAGTGTGACAATTAGCTGAAATATGCACAGCAGTGTATGATGCATTACCATACCATGTTACAGATATACACTTCTAATTATACAGGTTTCTTGATTTTCACTTTATCCAAAATCCTGAAAAATAAAATATTTGATTCCACCTTTTAATGATGTAAAAGTTGTGCATCTTCTAAAGATACCCTTACCTCCAAATTAGGTAAATCTTAAAGTCTCCTGCAAAATAGTTTCAGTGTTTGATTAGTGAGGTTAGAAAGATTCCTGCGGGTGTCTGCAAGCAGAAGAGAAGGCTGTCAAGTATTCAAGTTTTCCAATGACAGGAGTCTTTTTGTAGCATCTCTTAATTGGAGCTTATATGTTCTTTCAAATTGGTTTAAAACTTTTTTAAAAATTTATTTATCGGTGTAAAAGTTGATTTTGTGTGCGGTCGTGTAGTATGACAAATGACCCATCATTATATTGGGGGCTTTATTTGAAATTAGATAAACTTGAAATTTTATATTATTTATTTATTTTCTGATTATTCAATATAGGCTCTGTACAGAGTATGAAAACAGAAAATAGCCAAATAGCACTTCACAGCATCAATCTGTACAGCTCCCTTGAGGTTCAGAACATACGGAGACTCCATTATTTATGCTGATGATCACATTAGTCACTTGATACATAAAGTCATCCATATTTTAGGGTAGTTGGCTTAGAAGAACTTGGCACTAATAAAGAAAAAATTATATGCAAGAAACATTTTTCAATCTTTAATTTATCTAGAATATGTATCATTTAACATTCAAGAACTATGAAATGATTCCCAGAAAGGAATTACCAGCAAGCAACCTTAAAATACTTGCAAAGTAATAGAAAACACATCAAAGTTAAATGATGAAACTCCTTCCTCCAGGGCTCCTAAACTCATATTAATAATGTGAACATTGGACATATATGAATAAGTTTTAGTGTTGTTACTTGCAGTAAAGTTTGTATAAGAGAAATAGGTGTGATTCTGTCTTCCAGAGATTTGACTTTAGAGGATAACACATTATCGATAGCTCATAAAGCAAAATGCTTTTACTGACTGCCATAGGCCTCTGGAGAACTTTGCAGAATGTTGCTGTTATCATCCAGCAAGAAGATTTGAGAATCATCAGTTGTATTTTTTAAGTGCATGTCAGACAGGCCCACAACATTCTTGCATGGGAATTATCTCAGAGCTCCAATAGAATCCCAGTTGGGTGGGTCACTTGGAAGAAGTAAAGAAATCTGTAGTTGCTGCTTTTGTAAATTGAGTGTGTGACACTTTTATTAACCATGTTCCAACTTCATGGATTGCTTAAAAGAAAAATTTGGTTCAGTATCTATCCAAGTTGTAAATTTAACTAATGAGAGTTATAAACTGTTAGATATATTTTTAGTCATTTAAAATTAGTGCATTATGATCATCAGCCTGGGATAGCAATGGAAGTTTAAAAGTCAACTTCTTATGAATACATTTAAACTGAGTGGTGTGTGTGTGTTCAGGCACACACACACACGCATCTAAGCCCTAGGAGTGCATCTTTTATGTTTAATATTTTATCACAATATATTTTAGTCTTTTTCAAGACATGAGGGAAAAATCTTCATTTTTTATAATATTATTTGAATTGTCCTTTTCACTTGGCGTTCCTTCTTATCTGTATTCTTTAAGTGACATTTATATAGGAATAGTGCAATAGAGTGTGTCAGATACAAATTTTTAAGTATAAATCTCAAGTGTGCAAATATGTAATTGCCTTTATTTCTATAACTAAATTGACCATTGATCTGGTTTAATTATTTATGTTTGAAGTGGAAATTTAACCTTGCAAAGTCAAGTCAACTCGGTCAATTTTAGTTGAAAACCTAGTCCCTTTGGCTATAAATACATGATCAGGTTAAGGTTTTCTACTCACCCTCCCCTTCTCTCCCTGGGTGACATAAAAGTGCAGGCAGAGGTGAGGGGTGGGAATGCACATGTTTCATGTTATAATGGCAGAAATATACTTCCGCTGACTTCTGTTGAAAGAGGTATTTCTGCACATGATTTTGGTTGTATTCTGGCATCTATTTCTGGCATAGGTAGTTTCACTATGGACTCCAAAATCCAGAGCACAGATTTTTCTGTTCTTGTTTCTAGACTTACTTCACAGTCACACCTCCAGGAAACACTGGCTTATCAACAGAGTCCATTTTCTTCGATGTAAGATTGCTTAGATTCTTTAATATTCTAATGAGAAATATTAAATATACAGAACATATTTGTGACACACAGCTGTTTATTTAAGAGCGGTTTGTACTCAGTTTGCAGGAGCCAAAGTTGGCTAAAAGCACCCCGTTCTCCAAATGTTGAGAATCTGTGCTCACATCTCTGATTACTGCTTTTGATCACAGAAGTACAGACAAAGAGGGAGGAACATTGTTGTTGCGCCTCCACCCATTGTTTCACTCCCACTCCAGCTGAAATGACTTTCTGGGCACTTAAAGGGCTGGCACACCTTTTTACTCCCAGTTTCAGTTATCTCTCTCTCTCCTTTTGGGAGCCAGACTTTAAAGACCAGGATATTCAAAAACAACTGCATATTAGAAAGTGACTGCACATGCGGTTGGCTCAGAAGAGCTGAGAAGTTTAAGTTAACATCTCAGATTGATGCTTGGCACAGAGACAATCTACAATTGGGAAAAAAAAAAAAAAAAAAAAAACATTAAACACAATAACAAAAACAAAAACCCTACAGACATGGGAAATCAAATTTCTAGAGATGCCACATTATTAGATTTAAATATCCAGTTTTCAACAATAACAACAAAATCACAAGATACACAAATAAATAGGAAAATATAGCCATTCAAAGGAAATAAAAATAAACTATTCCTTTAAAAGTTCTGATGGTAGATATTCTAGACAAAGGTTGTAAAACAGTTGTCTTATAGATGCTAAAAGAACTGAAGGAAGATGTAGGGAAAGTCAAGAAAATAATGTGTGAACCAAGCAGAATATCAATAAAGAGTTAGAAACCCTAAAAAGAAACTAAAAATAAATTGTGGAACTGAAAAGTACAGTAACTGAAAGTGTAATAACTAGAGGCATTCAAAGGAAGATTTGAGCAGGGAGGAAAATAGAATCAATGAAGATAGGACAATGGAAATTATGTCTGAGTGACAGAAATAAAACAAATTGAAAAAACATTATTAGAGTCTAAGGGACATGTGAGACGCCAATCAATATATGCATTGGAGTCCCGGAAGAAGAAGAAATAGAGGAAAAAAGGGCATATTTGGAAAAATAATGGTTGAAAACTTCCCATATTTGATGAAAGACAAAAAGCATTCAAGAAGATCAACAAATTATGTGTAAGATGAACTCAGAGAGTCACATTAAAGCAAATTATAATCAAAGTTTTTTTTTTTTTTAAAAAAAAAAAAAAAAAAAAAAAAAACAAGACAAAGAGGGTCCCTTGACAGCAGCAAGGGAAAAGTGACTTTAGTCAAGGTGTCCTCAATGAAATTATCAGCAGATTTATTATCAGAAACTTTGGATACTAGAAGGCAGGGAGTTAATATATTCAAAGCGCTAAAAGAAAAAGAAAAAAACATCCATGCATCCTAAATTTAGCGAAGCTGTTCCTTAAAAGTGAAGGAGAAATAAAAACATTCTGAGTTACAAGCTGGGAGATATTATTACCACTAGACCTGCAGTTTAAAAATATTCTTGGGAGTCCAACAAAGTGAAAGGAAATAATACTAGACAATAACTCAAAGCCACATGAAGAAATAAATGTCTCAATAAAAGTAAACACATAGGCAATGATCAAAGCTAGTGTTTTTGTAACAAAGGTTTGTAACACCACATATTTAAACATAATTTAAGATAGTAATGTATTTTAAAAGATTGATTTATTGTGGTGGAAACACAATGTTTAAATGTATAACGTTGTGAAATCAGAAGGGGTGGGAATGGAGCTGTAAAGAAGCAGAGTTTTCGTATGTTTTTGAAGTTAAGCTGGTATAAATTAGAATATTATAACTTTAGTTATTAAATATAATTCCCATGGTAACCACTAAGAAAATAAGTATAAATATATACAAAAGGAAATTAAAAAGAAATGTAAATGTTTCATTAAAAAATCAACTAGATGTAAAAAAGAGACAGTAATGCAGAAAAATGAGGGCCAAGAAAGCTAATACATCACGAAACAGCAAAATGACAGAAGTAAGTCCCTCTTTATTAGTAATTACTTTCAATGTATATGGATTAAACTCTCCAATCAAAAGACAAAAATTTGTAAAATGAATTTTTTAAAAAATTAGTTTTTTAAAAAACTCACTTGAGATCCAAAGACAAATACATTAAAGAAGAAAATATGTATATTTTTAATTTTGTTATTTTTATATTCCATAAAAATGACCTAAAGAGAGCAGAGGTGGCTATACAAAATCAGACAAAATAGACTATAAATCAGAAAAGGTTGCAAGAAACAAAGATATATTAATAAAAGTTTCTGACCAGAAATGTTTCCAATATACCCAACATTTTGGGGGGTGTTTTATTTAGTTATTCTTAGTAGATGGGTTAGCCTGATAAAAGCTACTTCTTCATAGTTGGAAGATAAGGTATATTATGGTAATTTTGTTATCTTGATTTCTTGGGAACATGCCTGATACCAGTACAATGTATCTTCCTACTGAAGAAGACATCTAGAGTGGTCTCTTTGCAGTAGTCCCCTTTACTATTTTTGAGGTGAGGGCCGGATCCCCTCCTCTTTCCCTCCTCAAAGTTCCCACAGCTTTCTCTCAAAGCTCTGCTCACAAAATCTCGCCTCTCCCACCCACACCTTTGGCTCTTGAGACTTTTAAATCCTGATGTTGGTGTTAGAGTCTATTGTTCTCAACCACTGGTCTATGCTCTAATTAACTTCAGAATGTAGCTTTCTTCATCTCCGATCAAAACTGAGAGCAACCGAGTCCTTTGAAAATATTCTGATGTATTTAACTTAAAATATCTATTAAATGTTTAATTTCATACCATCCAAAAAAGGTAATGACTCATGGCTCTATCTTATTCTATCTTAATCTAAATCTGCATAAAATTTTCCCTAAATATCTTCCTTTTTGACATCAAATACAAAACCAAAAGTTGAAGTCAGAAATTCCGGTTTCACTGAGTTATCCTAAACATTGCATAATTGATTGTAAGCTATGTATCCACATTTAATATAACCTTAAAAATCCTTTCCATTGACCTTAAGCTTTTGGTAAGCCTTGTTTCATTTTATAGTTTGGCCTTCAAAATTCTACTATCTGAGTTTTGAATTACTCGCATATATTTGTCTTTTTTTCTCATCATTTTTACCTGCATATCTTAAACCAAAATTTAAATGTTCTTGGATCCGCACTGGATTCTTTCACCACATTCTTACTTTCTTTTTTATTTAAATGTTTTATTGTATAATCAATACTGAAGTTCTGAAAGCCTTCAAATGTTAGAGAAAGCTTTTTTCTCCCACAATCTTATCGTATGTAGTAATACCTCTACCTTTTCTAAAATGTTTGATATCTAACTTTCTTCCTGTCATCTAGTACCTAGGGATATAAAAAGAGATACTAAAAATGATCTATTATGTTACATTGACTTATATGTTTTCTTAGTTGGCAAATTACAATTTACTCAATGAGTTTTACTTTTGTTTACCTTAGTTTTATACTATACTAAAAATATTGCCTGATACAATAGAATAATATTTTGCAAAATATTTTATCTGCTGGGTAAGATGCAATTAAAATTTACATTGCATTCAATATACTCAGAAGAACAGAATATTGATCGATATTTATAGAAGGACCAAGCACAAATGAGGTTTTTTTATTAACAGTTTTTCAGTATAATGTTCTATTTTGGTGCGTATTCTTTACCAGCATATTCATTATCATAATTTGGCTGTAAAGTTATGAGGTAAATTAAATGAAAATCTTTTAAAATTTAATTTATCCTTGAGTAACTTTGTAAGCCTCAGAAAAGAAGTATGAATAAAGTCTGTTTTGCAATAAATCTTCATTATCCTCATATGTAAATCTCACTGCTTGGATTAGTCAGTACACTTAAGAGATTAATGATAATAAATAAGCTTCATACCTCACACATAGCTGATATATCCATTTCCAGATCCTTATGCATAGGCAGACATTATATGTCATATTCCTATAAACTTCTTGTTATAAATATCAGCACTGTAACGATAATGACCTTATCATACATTTCACAAATCAGAGAAGTTACTTGTAGAGAATATAAACCATTAGACATATTTTAAATGTGATGGTTGATTTATTTTTGGTATATACAAAAGTCTCTGTAGCTTTTCATACTGTCAAGAACCTGGAACTATTCAAGAAATATAAGTCTGTTGGCTCTGTGTGGTTAATGACATTAAGTCCAAAGGGGGGAATGAAACAGAAGGCCTCAGAGCTGAGTAAGACACATTTAAAGGTCTCATCCAATGCGAGATCTCAGTGGGATTTCAAGCAGTGTGTAATGTGGAAGGTCATAGACAAAAACTTTATAATAAACCTTTCTAGCCAGAAAGCAGTCTTCCATGCAATCTATCCCCAAAATGGCACACTAAATAAAAATAACTTGTCGCTAAGTTCATAAGTTCCAATATACTACTGGCATATAATTAGATATCCAAATATTTGGTCATTAATTATGATATGGGTACATTATTGTATCTAGCACTCCTTTGTCATCTCCAAATAGTGAAACAATAAAAGCAAGATGGATACACAAATAACGGACAAAGGTTAAATATAATCACAAAATGAATTCTCCATAAGAAAATATACTTTGTTTAGTTCAATGAAGAAAATAGTAGTTTCTTCATGTGGCCAGTGATCCTTATTGCTTTATTAATATATTCAAAAATGGTTAGTGGGCTTGTATCACGTAAATAGCAAACTATGCCACCTGGATTAATCAGCAAAATTAAATCTTAAATTATTAGAGATGATCTCTCCATGTTTATCCTTTTAGCCACCAGTTATCTCCTCTCCCTCAAGTCTGCCTTGTAGCTGAAAAGACATAAATAGGTGTGAGTTTAGTAGGTGTTTTATAAGAGAGGAGAAAATTTAAAAGTGTAGATAGCTATTAAAAAATCTTTAAATATTTGCATGCACTAAAGTGTATTGCTATGCATCAAATTTATGTTTGCTGTCTTTTAGTTATAGCCTTAATTGCTTCCTTTTTGTGTATCATCTCACATAAACTATTTTTTATGTATTAAATCAAAGAAGCTTTGTTCACACCCACTATAACTCACCTCACTTTCTGCTTTACCTGCATACAAATATTTAATACCATCTTTTGTATCTACACTTCTTGCAATATCTTACTTTTGCATAAAAATGAGAGCCAATAATGTAAGCTTAGTAGCAACACTGATGTAATTCTCAGGTTGAGTTTTATCTCTAAATGTTTTTCTTTAACATTGAGTGCAATAGAACCTATTAGCTTGCTCTGGATAAAAGTGTGAGACTGAGCTATAAAGATTGCAAATGAGGGTTAGGATTCACTTTTGGGAGTCCTTATTTTTTTGCAGGAAATCTAGAATCCTTCATGCTTACCTTAACAAAACCCCAGTTGCCACTGTCTCTGCTGACAACCTCCATCATTTTCGCACCAATAAGACATAGGAAATAAAGGGCAATTAATGTTACATTTATTTTGCACGTGAAGTACCAATAATTGTTCCTTCACACCCTACTCTGATGCACTTCAGCCTGCAACTTTGAAGTGGAGTATTTCTAAAGCAACATCACACAACAGTTGAACTCAAGGATGTTATTAATTCAGATGTTCTTCCAGGTTTGAGAACAGATACAGGCATCACTGTCCACCTTCCATCTGATGAGCCTTTCTGGCATTTTAATTACCTGAGTACTGGTTTTATCTAGCTAGAAGTTTATCTTAGTGTAGTGGCAGCAGCAGCAAAACAAGGTCACAGTCACAATAGCACCAGGGAGATCCAGACACATCACTTTCAAAACACCTATAATAGTCCTAGCACTTTGGGAGGCCAAGGCAGGCAGATCAATTGAGGTCAGGAGATTGAGACCATTCTGGTCAAAATGATGAAACCCCATCTCTACTAAAAATACAAAAAGTAGCCAGGCAAGGTGGCATATCCCTGTAGTCCCAGCTACTCTGGAGGCTGAAGCAGGAGAATTGCTTGAACCCAGCAGGCAGAGGTTGCAGTGAGCTGCGATGGTGCCACTATACTCCAGTCTGGGTGACAGAGTGAGACTCTGTCTCAAAAACAAAACAAACAAACAATACCCATAATGGGACAACATTGAAGCTGTACCTTCTGCATAGCCATCTCTTTTCCTCTACTTACCCCTACTTCTCCGGGGTAATTCTGATTCTCCGTGTGTGTGTGTGTGTGTGTGTGTGTGTGTGTGTGTGTGTGTGTGTTTGTGTTTGTTTGTTTGTTTGTTTTCCCCAGTATCTGAGTCCATTACATACCCTGGTTCTCAGCTGGATGTCAATTAATCCCTAGTAACTAAGATGTTAGCCAATAAAGCTTTATATGTTCCCTCCTGCAGTTATTCACATATTAAGAGAGGAAATAATCTTGCCAATCTAGAAGGATTGAGTTTTCAAAAAGAAATTATGCCTATCTCTCCTCAATAGTTCCTAATCAGTGACTTCTAATTCCAGGTGCTCTCATCAAGTAATACAAACTAAAAACACAAACTGAAAAATCTATATGTACTAACCAAACAGCTGTCCAACAATGTCTTAGAAACAGGGGGGTTAATCTAACATATCACAAAGTAATGCTAGAAAGGAGTTGGAAGAAACCAGTAAGCCTTTTACCAGAGCAGAGCTCTGTTTTATTCCAGATACCCACCAGCAGCTTATGTAAAAGTCTAGAATCAGATTAAACATTTGCATAATTCTCTATATCATGTAGTCAGCTATACCTCACATTTAATACTCATTATCATTATCACGGAGATAATATAATATTTTAATTAGAATTTTTAAATATACCTCAAAACCATATTGTAACTTACCAACAACAGAATAAAGGTAAACAGAGAAAAAACGAATTCTCCAACAACATTTTTGGGATCAGAAATACCACCCAAGGTCCAGAAGCCCCACTGTTTGTCAAAATTAAAAGATGATAAAAATATAAGTAGGTAATTTTTCAACTTCAGATAAAACTAGAACAAAAATTAAGCTGAATAATCAAACTCTGACTAGGTCAGAGTTTATTGCTTGGAGACTCCGATCTCTGAAACAAGGTAAGGCCAGTGAGAAAATCTTTCAAGGAATTAATGAAAGATAAGGACTTTGTTCCTCCCGATTTACACATGTTCCTATTACTGTTACCTGAATCAAATGTCCTTCCTGAACTCAACCCTCTTAGTAAAAAGGATAGCAAAATCTACCTGGTAAAGTTACCGTGAAGATTATTGGCTCATTCCGTGTAAACATAGTTGAGTGCTTTATGTGCCTTTCTCAATATAAAATATGCATACTCATTTCAGAAAATAAAACCTCGCTACTCCTTGAAAACACTTCAGCATTTTTTCCCTAGTATCACAATCTTAAATCCTGCTTTATTCACTAAACATGTTATCATGAGAGGCAAATGCTGCTAAACAGAAAGTGCAAAAAGCCTAAATCTCAGATCCTTTCATGGAATTGAACAGGATGCTAAACCTCTATGAGTCTCAATATTTTTACTTTGATGATGGGGATATTATTAGCTACTTCATAGATTCATTAAATGAGATAAAGAATGTAAAAAGCCTGGCACAAATTGGGTATATATAATTCATCAATAAATTATGTCCATTCCATCCTGAAAGCTAGTGAAATCAAGACAAGGGAACTAATAGGTAAAACCATCCATCAAATAGCTAGGAACTATCCTTAGGACTTCAGTGCTTTCAAAACAGGAAGGGGTGTGTGCGCATGTGCGCATTGTGTGTGTGCATACACGTGCATGCGTGTGTGTGTACATGCCATGGTTATATGTAAATGTGCACATATACATGCTTTGATGTATATTATCTTAGGACCCTACCAGAGTGGAAGTCTCTTCTGGGGCAGGGACGGGGAGATGGATGCCTTCTGAAGGAGAAAACTGAGGCAGGCTGCTGATCACTATGCAGTCCTGCTAGACATCTCTGTCACTGTGAAAAAGGAGTCACCATTCATGATAGAATCTGCTAGGCCTTTTGCTCTTGTACAGTCTTTAAGTAGCAGGCATTCCTACCCTGCACTTTGGAGCTGCCATGCCAAGATGGCATGCTGAGATTTTGCTAGCACTGGACCAAAAGGGTTATTTTTGAGCTAGATGTGGCTCAGGGAATCTAAGGAGAGTACAAGGTAATAAAATCAAGACTTTACCAACAAAACTACCTCCTTATTCCCTGTCATTAAGATAGTTCTGCTTTACTCCACAGGACATAAAGAGGATTTAGTTGAATAAGTCCTATTATTTATTACATCCACCATTTACAACAGAAATAGTTTCCACCCATCTGCTTTAGGAAAATGGACAAATTACTAGATCATCACTTATGGCCACAGAAACATCAGTTTCCTAGCCAATGGAACTCCACACTGCAGATAAAAAGATACAAGATGATAGAGACAGAAGGCGATAGAGCAAGGAACGGAACCTTCTGACTTTCTGGCATTGACTTTGAAAGTTATAGAAATATGGGAAACTTTTAGAGGCAGCAAAGTGGACTGCAAATGTGGACATGAAGGCTTCTAAGTACACCCACACAGAAATTTAACCTCAAAGAAAGACAACGATTTTTACCACAGTTCACTAACGGGTTAAATTTCCAGCTTTCATGTAAAGCCACTGAAAATAAAAGTAAATGCAGTCTTTTCAAATAACCACAAATATCTCTTTTGTTCTCATTCAATCAAATTCAAAATGAAACACAATGTCTGGATACATTTAAGTTTCTTGACAGTCAAATGCATCTGTAACGTTGGTAAAGGAAAAATTACATATTTTAATGCACTAATGCAAAAGAGACCTGTATCTCCTGACATCTTTGAAAGTATATATTTATAATTTTTCTTTCCAAAACTATGATTATCCAAACCTGTTTCTTAAGTTAAAAATAAAATAATTGCGTTTTAACAATCACAAACATTTTGAGTATTTTTGAAGAGTAATAGCCTTTAGTTGGTTTCTAACTTGATAACTCTATGAATATGAATAACATTTATATATAATATATGTGGATAATTTTAAACATATTTAAATAGCCACCACTTTCTTTTCTAGTTTAGTTTCTCTTTAATTAAAGGCTGTAAAAATCCACAGGTACTTTTGTATAGCTGTTACTTCTGAGAAGTCAAATAGTCTGGAGTTCCTAGTCACCTGGGGATCTGGAAGAAAACTCACTTTAACAAAGTACAGGTGCAGTTGCCTAAAAATCTGGAGTCTGACTTCTGGTACTACCACCTCTTATGAGCATTTGACTTGAAAAAGTGACGTAAGTCCATGAAACCTAGTACACACGTCTTCCTACATTAGATTACAGGCCAAGAACAGGGTGCTTTAAAAGAATTAAAAATATACAAACTTTGTGGAGTTGTTTGTATTGAAAAAATTAGATGTTTTATAAATATGTAATAACAAAGTGGAATTCCGTCTATTCCATTCTCTGGCGATAATTGCCTTCGACAGTTCTATTTCTCTGCTCATCTTAGTGTATTATTATTTTTATTGTGGTTATTTTATTTTATTATTATTATTGTTTGAGACAGTGTCTCACTCTGTCACCTAGGCTGGAGTACAGTGGCGCAATCTTGACTCACTGCAACCTCTGTCTCCTGGGTTAAAGCGATTCTCCTGCCTCAGCCTTCCAAGTAGCTGGGATTACAGGCACATGCTACCACATCTGGCTACTTTTTTATTTTTAGTAGAGACAGGGTTTCACCATGTTGGCCATGCTGGTCTCGATCTCCTGACCTCAGGTGATCTGCCCGTGTTGGCCTCCCAAAGTGCTGGGATTATAGGCGTGAACCACCATGCCCAGCTGTTCCATTTTATCTTAAGAAGTTTCCCTATCTAGTAGACTCTACTCTGAGAAATTCAAATATTATCTGATGCATAATTTCCTTTTTTCTTAGCAACAGTATAACAACAGTATCCCTTGCATAAAATGAGAGACACTTCTATTCGTTGCAATTTCAAGTCATTCCAGTTCTTCCAAAGTTCAAGTTAATGCTATCCCCAAATAATTTAAACACGTATAATCCTTTGCCCTCTAGGAGTTAAGGAGCTTCTAAGCAGAACTTGCTTCCAGGGAATGCATTGTGATCAGAGAAACTTGCTCATTAGCCTGAAAAGAGAGTTAACATTTCAAAGTGTAAAGGCATTATAATTGTATTTTTGGTGTAGTAGAGAGCTCCTAATGAAAATTATAGAGATGCTACATTTGTTTAAAGATTTTAAAATACAAATGTATACTCTAGAAAATACCAAAAGGATTACACAACTAAGTCTCCTTTGCTCAGAAGCCACAAGTTATATTTTAACAATCACAATTCATGGAAGCCTGGAATTTTAAATATTATAAATAGATCTATTTGGAATGCTTGTTGAATCTGTGATATGTAATATGACATTTATAAACATATATGTAAATATCCACAACTCTATATGTCGATAGCTGTTTAAAAATGGATGCTTTCATTCACTCATCCAAGCACATGTTGTAGCATGCTGACTATGTGCCAACAACTATAATAGTTTCTATAGGGAATAAAGAAGAAAGGAAAGTTTCAAGGTGCAAGCACCCTCGCACACTGTTGGTGGTACTGCAAATTGGCATACTTTTTGCAGGGAAGATGGACAGACTTTATTAAAATCTGAAATGTGAATAGTCTTTTATCCTGCACTGCCACTTCTGAGAGTTTCTCCGAAAGAAAAAAGTGTAGGTGTGTGCTTGTGCATGCATGTGTGTGAATGCAGAAGTTGCAGTGAGCTGAGATTGAGCCACTGTACTCCAGCCTGGGCAACAGCACAAGACTCCATCTCAAAAAACAAACAAACAAACAAAAGATAAAGTGGAACATAGTTTACAAAATAATTGGAGGCTTCTTAGTAAATATTTTTATGATTGTGATATTTTTGGAGTTATAATTTCACTTTAAGATTTCATAATTGGCACATATGAATCACTTCAAAGAATGAAATCCAGAACTTGAGTTCAGTATTCAACGAAAGCAACATAGTGATGTCAAATCTGTTAGTTCATTTGGGCAACACGGGCAAGATGGGAATGATTCAAAACCTAACAGCTAAGGTCACACTCAGCAAGAGAACAAGGTAAAGAAGTGGCTTAAATACAAGTAAATATTACAGAGGCAGAGGTCATGAAGATTCAGACTCAAGACAGACAAGTGACAGAAATGTGGCAGACAGATGGAAAAAGAACTAACATGCATTGATTTTTCAACATAAACCAGGCATGATGGCAACATCTTTTCAAACAGCTCTTATTTCTCTTAATCCTTCCAACACCCTCTGACAGTCATTTATACTGATATTTATAGAAGAGGAATTGAAGCCCAGAGAACCTAAGTGGCTTTCCCAAGGGTTACTCAGTTAATAAAAGTTAGGGTTAAAGCAACAAAAAGTATATTCTTTGAGCTGCACCATGCTACAGACCAGGGTGAAGTCCCAAGTGAGAACAATCTGTCTTATAATAGGGAGAGAACCTGTCTTTTCAGTAAGTTTCTGAAACTCTTTCTCTGAGAGTGGGAAGTAAGAACTGGTGTCCTAATATGGGATTAAGTTTAGTCCAGCAGTTTCTGTAAGCATCATTTTAGAACCACATCTGTAAATATTGCCTGGATCCTATTAAAATGCAGGTTTAAGAGTTTTAACAAACATCATACATGAATTTTAAGCACAGTAATACTTCAGAAATACTGAGTTAAAGGCTCAAAGTTAGTTGTAATCGTATAAACCTTGATACCTAGCATATCCAGAGGAAACTGGTATTTAAAATTCAGAGGAAAGCTATCCAGTTTTGCAGTTTCTAAATATGATTAAAAATAATCATGAAATGAGGAGAGCAGAATTAATTCCATCCTTCGTAACAAATTAAGTCAGAGCAGAAAAAGAGAAATACATACTAGAAATCGATTTCAAGGATTATCAAATAACAAATGACAGAATTACTAAACACTAATAACAGAAGTGTCGGTTACACTAAAACATGTGAAAAGCATCTGAATGGCAAACTATCATATGTTGATAGTTCTAATGGGTTTTCAGACCTTTGAGGTAAGATGGGTTGTAAGTAGTTGGAAGAGTATTTTCTAAAGCAGCTGTTCACCTAGTATTTTCAGACATATTAGAATAAGGGCTCAGGTAATTAAAGTTCCACCTTTAATTTAATTGCCAATTACTCTAAGTGAATCTGGTAGATGCTGTATAGGAAAGCCAAGGAGTCCAGGGGCCCCAAAAACTTAATTATCAATTGGGAATTGTACATACAAATTGTCTATGGGGGAAAAATGGGATTCTTTCTAGAGCAATCATGTTTCGTACCTATGATGGATTCTACCAATGTCAAGAAGGAAAAAATGTTATTCAGGAAACACATTTCCTTTCCTTCATTCCACATGCCTTTCAGAAATACGATTTTATTTCTTATTTTTTGTTTTCACATTTCAAACACTACATCCACAATAATTTCCCAACTCACCTCAAATAATATCATGTTACAACTTCCAGGCATGGTATTCAAACATAAAGGGATTTGTCATCCATGAACACATGCGTTAAGTTCTAAAGTGACTCAGGAAAATTCAGTTAACATTTATTTTGTTTTATATAATCTCCTAGCGCTATTCAAATTATATCAGTCATCTGCTTTAATTCTCATCACAGTTCTCTCAGGTATGTTATCAATATATGCATTTTACAAAGAAGACTAAGACTCAGAAAAGAGGAAAGCTGCCCAAGTCACAGAGTCTGTAAGTAGTGGAGCCAGGATTTCATCCCAGGAAATCTGACTGTAGAGCACAAACCTTAACCACAGTCCCATGCTAACAGCAATGACAAACACAAATGTGAATATATGTGGTATCCAAATCAGCACAAATGTCTCTAACATGGGGTACTTAATGCTTTTAAGAAAATAAATGCAAAGTGTTAAAAATACGCCTACTGCACGTGTTTTAAATAAAGGAGCTTTACACAGTTGAGTATGGATTTAATTTTGATTCTGTGTAGCTCAATTTCTAGTATCTATGACTTTAATAATGAGATTCAAAGTTCATACTGACAAAGCTGCATCTCTGAAATATTCTAAAGTTTCTTTACAAAAATGAAAAAAATATTAAAATGTCAGTATAGTCTGATTGTTATGCACTTTAATTATTTGAAAATTGACAATTTGTTAATAGTTTTGGAATAAGATAAACTAGGATCAAATCCAAGCTTAGTCATTAACTATTGCTGTGATCTTGGCCAAGAACTCATTGTTAGAACTCATTGTTGTAATTCTGTATGTTAAGAAGGTAGACTAATTATTACCCAAATGCCCTTCCTGGTCAGGCTACCTCAGAATCCTGTAGGAGACTTGCTAAAACTTCACATTCTTAGGACTTAGAACAAAATATGTTGAATCACAATCTCTGATGGTAGAGATTCACATTTTAAATAAGTCCTCCAGGTGAACATGTGAGCACTGAATTTTGAAAACTAATGGACTAGATGACTGAAATATTTCCAAGATACAATTTCCCAATTAAAATAAATTACAGCTTATTTTTTCAAATTTTAAAGGAAAGAGCTAAAACTTATATCAAAAATATCATGAACTATAAGTAATACTCTATATGTTATTTTCTTCCCAATAGAGAAATTTTACTCATTGCCATTCTTTTTGCCTGTATTTATATTTTTCAGATTTTTTACATGTATTATAGTACATAATAGTTGTATATTTTTCTGAAGTAACTGTGAATTTCTTTAATACACAGGTCTCACTCTATTGCCCAGGCTGGAGTGAAGTGGTACGATTACAGCTCACTGCAGCCTTGACCTCCCAGGCTCCAGTTATCCTCCTATCTCTCAGCCTCCTAAGTAGCTAGCACTATAGGCACACACTACCACGCTTGGATATTTTTCTTTTCTTTTCTTTTCTTATTTTTTTTCTAAAAACAGGGTTTTGCCATGTTGCCCAGGCTGGACTTGTGGTGTTTTCATAAAGGCACACAATGTGTAATGATTAAATCCAGGTAACTGGGGTACCATCTCTATTAGGCTGTTCTTAAATTGCTATAGTGAAACATCTGAGACTGGATAATTTATAAAGAAATAGGATTAATAGCCTCACGGTTCTGCAGGTTTTACAGGAAGCCTGGTGCCAATAACTGCTTGGCTTCCACAAGGCCTCAGGAAGCTTAAAATTATAACAGAAGGTGAAGGGAGAGCAGGCACATCATATGGTGAAAGCAGGAGTAAGAGAGAGTGAGGGGGGTAAGTGCCACAGATTTTTAAATGACAAGATCTCACAAGAACTTACTATCATGAAGACAGCATCAAGCCATGGGGGATTTGCCCCAATGACCCAAACACCTTCCACCAGGCCCCATCTCTAGCACTGGGGATTATAATTCAACATGAGATCTGGGTGGTGACAAATATTGAAGCTATATCATTCTGCCCCTGGCCACTTCCAAATCTTATGTCCTTCTTGCATTGCAAAATATAATTATACCTTCCCAACAGTCCCCTAAAGTCTTATTCCAGTGTTAACTCAAAAGTCCAAAGTCCAAAGTCTCATCTGGGACAAGGCAAGTCCCTTCTACCCATGAGCCTGTAAAATCAAAACCAAGTTATTCACTTCCAAGATTCAATGGGGTTATAGGCAATGGGTGAATATTACTATTCCAAAAGGGAGAAATCAGCCAAAAGAAAGGGGTTATAGACTAGGAGCAAGTTTGGAACCCAGTAGGGCAATCATTAAATCTGAAAACTCTAAAATGATCTCCCTTGACTTCATATCCTGTATCCAGGGCACATTGGTGCAAGAGGTGGGCCCCTGTGGCCTTCAGAAGCTTTACTCCTGTGTCTTTTCTACACTGAGATTGCAAGTTACTGATTGCTCTACCGTTCTAGGGTCTGAAAAGTAGGGGTTTAGTTCCCATCGCTCCACTAGGCACTGCCCTAGGTGGAATTATGTGTGGAGACTCCAACTCCACATTTCCCCTTCACATTGCTCTAGTAGAGGTTCTCTGTGAGGGATCCACCCCTGCAGCAGGCTTCTGCCTGGGCACCCAGGCTTTCTCATACATCAAATGAAGTCTAGTCAGAGCCTTCACTTTTGCACTCTGCATGCCTGCAGGCTAAACACCATGGGGAAGCTGCCAAGGCTTGCATTCTCCAAAGTGGCAACTCCAGTTGTACCCAGGCCCCTTTGAACAACAGCTAGAGATGGTGTGGCCCGATGTGGGGAGCAGTGTTCAGAGACTGCGCAGCGCAGCAGGCCCTAGGCCATGAAACCAGGCTTCTCTCATAGGCCTCTGGGCCTGTGATGGGAGGGGCCACTGAAAAGATCTCTGAAATGCCTTCAAAGCATTCCCCCACCACTGTCCTGCTCTTGTCTCAGCTATTAGTACTTGGTTCCTTTATAGTTATGCAAATATCTCTAGCAAGTGGTTGCTCCACAGCCTCCTTGAATTTTTCTCCCAAAAAAGAAAAAGCTTTCTTTTTCCTCAGAATCACATGTCCAGGCTGCAAAATTTCCACGGTGTTTTACTGCACTTCCCTTTTAAATATAAGTTCTAACTTTAGGTCATTTCTTTGCTGCCACATTTGAGCATATGCTGATAGAAGTGGCCAGGCCATGTCTTGGATGCTTTGCTGCTTTGAAATTTCTTCCATCAAATTTTCTAGGTCATCACTCTCAAGTTCAAATTTCCACAGGTCTGTGGGGCATGGACACAATGCAGCCAAATTCTTTGCTAAGGTTTAAACATGGGTGACTTTTGATATAGCACCCAGTAAGTTACTCATTTCCATCTGAGATCTGAAGAACCTGGATTTCACTGTCCATATTCCTATCAGCATTTTGATTACAACCATTTAACCAGTCTGTAAGAAATTCCAAACTTTCCCTTACCTTTTTCTGAGCCTTCCAGACTTCCAGCCTCTGCCCATTACCCAGTTCCAAAGCTGCATCTACATTTTCAGATATCTTTTGAGCAACGCCTCGCTCCTTGGTACCAGTTTTCTGTGTTAGGCCACTTTTTCATTGCTATTAAGAAATTCCAGAGACTGAGCAATTTATAAAGAAAAGACGTTTAACTGGTCTACAGTTCTGCAAACTTTACATGAAGCTTGGTGCTGATATCTGCTTGATTTCTGAGGAGGCCTCAGGGAGTTTACAATCATGGCAGAAGGCAAATGGGTAACAGGCACATCATGTGGCAAAAGAAGGAGAGACAGAGTGAAGGAAAGGTGCCACTCATTTCTAAATGACCAGATCTCACGAGAACTCACTCACTATTATGAAGATAGTACCAAGCCATGAGGGATCTGCCTCCATGACCCAAACACCTCCCACCAGGCCCTACCTCCAGCACTGAAATTTATAATTAAACAAGAGATTTGAGTAGGGACAAATATCTAAACTGTATCACAATCATCTTAAGCATTTATCATTTTTTTATCAGGAATATTGCAATTTCACTTTTTTAGTTATTTTAAAATACACAATAAAATATTGTTAACTATAACCATCCTATTGCACTACTGAATACTATATCTTATTCATTCAAATTACATTTTTGTATCCATTACCCATCCCCATGTTATCCTCATCCCCCCATTATCCTTCCCAGCCTCTGGTAACCATCATTCTGCTTTCTATCTCCATGAGTTCTATTATTCTTTTGTTTTAGCTCCCATATGTGCATTAGAACCTGTGATATCTACCTTTTTGTGCCTGGATCATTTCACTTATAATGCTCTGCAGTTCCATCCATGTTGTTGCAAATGACAAGAACTTCTTTTTTATGGCTAAATAATACTCCATTGTGTATATGTACCATGTTTTCTTTACCCACATTTATTTTGAGTTGTTGGACAATTAGATTGATTTCATATCTTGGCTATAATAATAATGCAATAAACATGAAAATGCAGATATCTCCTCAGTATATTGATTCCCTTACTTTTGAGCAAACACCCAGCTGTGGAATTTCTTGACCGTTTTTTCATTCTATTTTTAGCTTTTTGAGAAACCTCCATAGCATTCTTCATAGTGGCTGTACTACCTAAATTCCCACCAACAGTGTGTAAGATTCCTCTTTATCCACATCCTTTCCAGCATTCATTATTGCCTGTGTTTTTAGATAAAAACGATTTTAAGTTTTGATTTCCATTTCTCTGATGATTAATGTTATTGAACATTTTTCAGTATACCCGTTGGCTGTTTGTTTGTCTTTTGGGAAATGTCTATTAAGATCTTTGGCCATATTAATTTTTTTAAGCTTTTTATTTTTAGAGACAGGATCTTACTCAGGTTGCAGTACAGTGATATCATTGTATCTCACTGTAACCTTGAACTCCTGGGCTCAAGTGATCCTCTCACCCCAGCCTCCCTAGTAGCTGGGACTACATGGACACACCCTCAGGCCCAGCTAATTTGCTTTATTTTTTAGAGATGGGGTCTTGTTATGCTTTCCAGGATGGAGGCCAATTTTTTAATTGAATTACATTTATCCTATAGAGTTGTTTGAGCTCCTATATTCTTATAGCCTTATATATTTTAGCCTTATATATTCCCTGTCAGATGGGTAGTTTGCAAATATTTTCTCACTCTCTCTGGGCTGTCTCTTCACTTTGTTGATAGTTCCCTTTGCTGTGCAGAAACCTTTGGCTTAACGTGATCTCATTTGCCCCTTTTTGCTTTGGTTGACTATACATTAGAGGTCTAACTCAATAAATCTTTGCCCAGAACGATGTCCTAGAGTTTCCCTAAGGTTTTCTTCTAGTAGTGTCATAGTTTCAGGTCTTAGATTTAAGTCTTTAATCATTTTGATATGATTTTTGTATATGGTGAGAGATAGGAGTCTGGTTTCATTCTTCTGAAAATGGATACCCAAATTTTCCATTTATTGAAGAAGCTATCCTTTCCCTAATGTATGTTATTGACATCTTTGTCAAAAAATGAGTTGCCTGTAAATATGCAAATTTATTTCTGAGTTTTCTACTCTATTCCATAAGTCTATATGTCCGTCGTTATGCCAGCATCATGTTGGTTTGGTTACAATAGCTTTGTAGCATAATTTTAAATTGAATAATGTGGTTCCTCTGGTTTTGTTCTTTTTGCTTAGCATGGCTTTGGGTGTTTAGGGTCTTTTGTGGTCCCATATCAATTTTAACATTATTTTGTCTATGTCTGTGAAGAATGTAATTTGTGTTTTGGTAGTAATTGCAATGAATCTGCAGATTGCTTTGAGCAATAAGAATATTTTAACAATATTGAGTCTTCCATTCCATGACTGCAATATCTTTCTATTTTTTTTGTGTCCTCTTCAATTTCTTTCATCAGTGTTTTGTAGTTTCATTGTAGGGATCTTTCACATCTTTGGTTTAGTTTATTTCTAGGTATTCTATTTTGTTTGTAGCAAATATGAATGGAATTACTTTGTTGGTTTCTTTTTCGGATTGTTCACTCTTGTCATATAGAAATGCTACTGATTTTTGTATGTTGATTTTGGATCCTGAAACTTTACCAAATGTATAAGTTTTAATTGTATTCTGGTAGAGTCTTTAGGTTTTTTAAACATAAAATATGTATGCAAATAAGATAATTTGACCTCCTTTCCAATTTGGATGCCTTTATTTTTTTCCTTCTAATTGCTCTTGCTAAGAAATCCAGTACTATGTTGAACAAAAGTGGTGAAAGTGGGTATCCTTAGCTTGTTCCAGATCTTAAATATTTCATTTTTCTCTATAAAATATGATATAATAGCTGTGAGTTTTTCATATATGGCTTTTATTGCATTCCTTCTATACCCAGTTTATTGAGGGTTTTTTTTTCATAAAGCTATGTGGAATTGTATCAAATGCTTTGTTTTTAACATCAGTTGTAATAATAATAGGTTTTTTTCTTTATTCTTTTGATATAAATGTATCACATTTATTGATTTGCATAAGTTCAACCATCTTTGCATCTCTGGGATTTATCCCACTTGATCATCATGAATGGTCTTTTTAATGTGTTGTTGAAATCAGTTTACTAGTGCTTTGTGAGGAGTTTTACATCTATATTCATAAAAGATACTGGCCTGTGGTTTTCTTTTTACCTTGTGTTTTTATCTGGTTTTGGTACCAGGTTAATATTAACCATGTGGATTGAGTTTGGAAGTATTTCTTCAGCCTTGATTTTCTGAAACAGTTTGAGTAGGATTGGTATTAGTTCTATTTCAAATGTTTGGTAGAATTCAGCAGTGAAACCATCAGGTCCTGGACTTTTCTTTGACAGCAGACATTTTGTTTTTGCTTCACTGTCATTGTTATTGGTCTAGTCACATTGTGGATTTTTTTCATGGTTTAATCTTGGTAGGTTTTATATGTCTAGAAATGTATCCATTTCTTCTAGGTTTCCTGATTTATTGTCATATACTTGCTCATAATAATCTCTAATAATTTTTTGAATTTCTGTGGTATCAGTTGTAAACTCTCCTTTTTATCTCTGATTTTATTTATTTTGATCTTTTCTTCAGTTAATCTGGCTAAAGTTTTGTAGATGTTGTTTATCTTTTCTAAAAACCAACTTTTCATTTACTGATATTTTGTATTTTTTTGGTTTGTAATTTTTTGGTTTCAATTTCATTTATTTTTGCTCTAATCTTTATTATTTCCTTCTGTTTTGGGGGTGTTTGAGTTGTTCTTGCTTTTCTAGTTCTTTAAGATGCATCTTTGGGTGTTTATTTTAAAATTTTCTACTTTTTTGATGTAGGTGTTAGTTACTATTTACTTTCCTAGTAGGATTTTTTTTTTCTCTATTACATCGGTTTTGGTATGTTGTGTTTCCATTTTCATTTGTTTCATGAAATTTAAAAATTTTCTTAATTTCTTCATTGACCTGATGGTTATTCAGGAGCATATTATTTAGTTTCCATGTGTTCGTGTTATTTCCAAAGTTCCTCTTTTTATAAATATTTAATTTTATACCATGTGGCCTGAAAAGATAATGTGATTTCAAATTGTTTGAGACTGATTTTGTGGCCTAATATATGGTCTATTCTAAAAAAATGTTTCATGTGCTATAGAGAAGAATGTATTCTGCAGATATTTGACGAAATTCTTTGCAAACATTTATTAGGCCTATTTGTTCTATAGTGCAGAGTAAGTTTGGTGTTTCTCTTTTGATTTTCTGTCTGGATAATTGGTCCAATGCTGAAAGTAGGATTTGAAGTTCCTGGCTGTTACTGTATTGGTGTCTATCCTTCTCTTTAGCTCTAATAATATTTGCTCTATATATCTGGATGCTCCAATGTTGGGTGTATACATATTTACTGCTGTTTTATCCTCTTGCTGGATTGATCCTTTTAATATTATATAATAACCCTTCTTTTTTTTTTTTTTTACAGTTTTTGTCTTGAAATCTATTTTATCTAATGTAAGTATAGCCACTCCTCATTTTCTCTTTAGTTTTTTTTTTTTACAGTTTTTGTCTTGAAATCTATTTTGTCTAATGTAAGTACAGCTACTCCTACTCATTTTGTTTTCCATTTACATGAAACATCTTTTCAGTCCCTTTCTTTTCAGTCTATGTGTGTCTTTATAACTGAAGTTAGTTTCTTATATGCAGCTTATAGTTGGGTTTTGTTTTTAAATCCATTCAGCCTTACTATGTGTTTTGGAGTCCATTTTCATCCAGCGTTATTATTGATAAATAAGGACTTACTGCCACCATTTTTTAATTTGTGTTCTGGTTGTTTTGTTGATCCTCTTTTTCTTTCTTCTTTTCTGTTTTCCTCTGCATAAAGGTGTTTTTCTCTGGTATTTTAAAAAATTTCTTGCTTTTTATTTTCTGTGTACCTGTTATAGGATTGTTTTGTGGCTGCTATGAGGCTTGCAAGTAAAATCTTAAAACCACTTATGTTAAACTGATGACAAGTTAACTTTGATTACAAAGAAAAGACAAAAAGGCAAACTAGCAAAGAGAAAACTAAGAAAATTTTACTTTATATATTATTACAAAATTATAAAACAAGAAGAAAATTTGAAAGCTGTTTGACCTTTTACTTTTAATTAAGACTACTTTTATCGGGTTTTAAGTACTACATTTGGAAGATTATTTTCTCCATTATTCTCTTTCTCCAATAATTCAGTTGACTCCAAAAATGATCATCAGCAGATGCCCAGATAGTTTACAATCCCATATAAATACTAAATTCTGCTATTACAAGCTTAAGGGGATATTGCTTGAAAATTGCTCTATGTAAAAAAGTAATTTATTCTTACTGTAATTTATCCATTACAATTAAACAGTAAACTTAAAACACTAGAGCACCATAAGGTTTCTAGGCCGTGCCTAAATCAATTACAAGGAAAAAATTCTAAGATTCTCTTTTGTCTCACAGAAGTAATTCTTTCACTGTTTGGACTCTAACAACATAGGACGAATTACATTAGCTGAATATAAGCCAGAATGAAGTGAATTTCCATATATCATGTAGAAATAAAATTTCTAATAAAACTGCCTCAATATAGTTAACACTTGATATATAAATAGTGCTCAATAAATATTTGCTTAAATAATTAATTAACTTAAATTTCTTAGACTTACAACTTAACAAGTAAGCAAATGGAACTCAATTAAAAAATGGACAAGGAACGTGAATAGACATTTTTCCAAAGAAGATACACAAGCACATGAAAAGATGTTCAACATCACTAGTCAGTAAGGAAATACAGATCAAAGCTACAATTGACACTACCTCACACCAATTAGAATAGCTTCTATCAAAAACACAGAAAATAACAAGTGTTGGTGAGAATGTGGAGAAACTGGAACTCTTATGCACTGTTGGTAAGAATGTAAAATTATGCAGCCACTAATGGTAAATGGTATTACAGTTTCTCAAAAAATTAGAAGTATAAATACTACATAATCTAGAAATTTCATTTCTGGATATGTCCGCAAAACAATTAAAGCAAGGACTCAAATTGATATTTGTACACCAACATTATTCACAATAGCCAAACCTAGAAGCAACCTAAGTGGCTATTAAAAGCTGAATGGATAATGGGCTTGGTGGTGCACACCTGTGGTCCCAGCTACTCGGGAGGCTGAGGTGGAAGAATCACTTGAACCCAGGAGGCAGAGGCTGCAGTAAGCCAAGACCGTGCCACTGCACTCAACCCTGGGTGACAGAGTGAGACTCTGTCTCAAAAGTTAAAAAGAAAAAAAAAAAACTGAATGAATAAGCAAAATGTGCTATATCCATACAATGGAATATTCAAATTTCACATTTAAAAAGGAAGAGAATTCTGATACATGCTACAACATAAATGAAACTTGAAGACATCATGTTATGTGAAATAAAGTAGTCACAAAAGACAAATACTGTGTAATTCTACTCATGTGAGGTACATAGGTAAATTCCTAAAGACAGATAGTAAAATGATAGTTGCCAGGGGCTAGGGAGTTGAAGAGAATAGAAAGTTATTGTTTAGTAGGTCGAGTTACATTTTTATAAGATGAAAATCGTTATGTGGATACATGGTAGATGGTGGTTATGGTAGCACAACAATGTGAATAAATTATGATTAATGGTGAAAATTAGAATTTTGGATCCTAAAGTTAACATATCAAACAAGGTGCCCTAGTTATTTTAAAACTATCATGAACACCTTGAGCAAAGTAACTGTATGTTACATTTTTGTACCCTCAGCAGCTAAACTAGGACCCAAAATTCCATTGCTTAACGATTATTTAACTGATCTGCAAAATGAACATTTTCAGTGAAAGTTGGTTTTCCTTTACTCGTAAGATGGAAAAGTGAGTGGGGCTTGAGTTATATGAGCAACATGGCTTGAATTTTAACAAAACCTTTTAATAAATGACTAAAGGAGCTACAATCTATGGGCCAAATGCAGAAAAATCTGAAACGTATATGAGGAATCTCCACATAGAATAAAATTGTCTTTCCCAGGGAATAAAACAGAAGTGTCTAGAAATGTAAAGTAAGATGATTAGATATTTGTCCAACGAGGATTTTTAAATCAAAATGGAAAACCATGACAAGTTTGACATCTATGCCTCTGATGATTTAAATAATCCATTTTAATCTGATTAGAATGACTTAGAAATGATTTTGCATAATATTTACAGAGGAAGGCAGGGTAAAGTAGCTTTTCTGAAAGCATAAAATTTTATGGAATATCTTTACTCTGCAAAGAATATAATTTAAATTATAAAAATACTATTTGATTTGAGCAATGTTATGTGGAATGGAAAAACATTAGGATACAAAGTGGTGCCTTAATAAACGTAAAATTCTAAAATTGTAACTATTCTTTGAATTATGTATATTAAATTATATTTTATTTCAAAAGAATTCAATTACAATAAAGCAATGAAACCCACTAAACACATAAAAATCCTGTTTTTCCATCTTATAATGTTATTGGTGACTCCATTTTAGGATATAGAGACCTGTCTGATATTCAAGTATATTCACCTTATTTACAAATACAATGATATCAAAGTGAAAAAGAACAAAACTGCTTTTATGGAGGGTAGGAGGAGGGAGATGATCAGGAAAAATAATGAGTACTAGGCTTAATATGATACATGGATGATGAAATAATCTTTAAAACAAACCCCTGTAACACAAGTTTACCTAAAACAAACCTGCACATGTACCCTTGATCTTACAATAAAAGTTAAAAGAAATGAAAATAATTAAAAAAAAAATTTAGAGAGAAAAAAGGAAAAAATTCTAGGATGTTAAAAAAATGAAGTAATTTTTTCTGCTTTACTTTTACCTAAAATACAAAAATAAATCAACTATTCATGAATTAAATACATTACAGGAAAAAACGTGCAACACATAGAGTTGTACGAACACACAGGGTTGTAGAGTTTGCTGTATGTTATTTTTCTTTTTTCTGACACATGCTGCCTTCTGTTTAAGGATCTGCATACAAAGCTTCCTAGGGAAAGCAATTCTCCTAGTGCCTATTGAAGCTGTGCATTGCAATTTCATCACTTAAAATTCTCGGTTTTCTTCTGACTCTAAAAGGAAATTTTTTTTTGGAACCTAGAGGTCATAAATAATTAAAAGTCACTTCTCGATCTCCAGACTAAATTCAGGTAGGAGAAAAGCTGGGAATGACAGCCTGCCAACTGGTCCCCAGTCCTCACATGCACACTTTCCCTTCTGGCTCTGCTCTGTACCTGCAAATACCGGCCTCTCCTGGCATTTCTCAGGCTTCCCTGCCAGGTGACTTCCCATAGGTTTGGTCTATGACAGGTCTTGGCAGAAGATTAAAAGCTGAAGAAAGGGAGATAGGAATGTTCCTCTTTTCCTCTCTCTGCCTTGGGTTTTTTGTTTGTTTGTTTGTTTGTTTGTTTTCTTATCTAGCTATGTCTGAGTGAAGCAGAGTGAGATAGTTCTTGGAAGAACATGAATTTTGTCCAAGATTCAAGAGCTAGATGTTAACTCAGACACTCATGCCAGCTTCTCTCCTAGAGGAGGCACAGTGCTGTCTGGAGTATCACATTTGACTTTTTCTTCTAAACTCTCATCCCACTAATCTAGTCTTAGAAGTAATTAAGCAGGTATAAAAAGAAGGTTTTAAAAAGAGTCAGGCAGGGCGCAGTGGCTCACGCCTGTAATCCTAGCACTTTGGGAGGCTGAGGTGGGTGGATTGCCTGAGCTCAGGAGTTTGAGACCAGCCTGGGCAACACGGTGAAACCCCATCTCTACTAAAATACAAAAAAAAAAAAAAAAAAAAAAAATATTATCCAGGCGTGATGGTGTGAACCTGTAATCCCAGCTACTCAGGAGGCTAAGATAGGAGAATCGCTTGAACCCCAGAGGCAGAGGTTGCAGTGAGCCGAGATTGTGCCACTGCACTCCAGCCTGGGCAACAGAGCAAGACTCTGTCTCAAAGGAAAAAAAAAAAGTGAAAGAACAAAATATGCCTCTTGATCAATCATCTTAAATGTCAATGGTTTAAGAAAAATAAAGTCCATGATGTTTAGACCATTCAATAAACCAGTTAAAAATAAATATTTAAGTCAATCAGATTATAGACTTCACTAAATGTTTGCACTGGAAGTCAAGAACTTAATTACTTAATTTGCCATGCCCCCGCACCCTGCCCGCTGTATCTCTAATATCCGAAACCCAGCCTAACATAAAGTTGGCTCTCAATAAATGTTTGAATAAAGGATTAAATGAGCATTAAAGAAGGATCTAAAGAAAATTTCATACCAACAATAAAATTATACATTTAGCTTAGTTTTTCTTGTTTGTTTTTTACTCGTCTCTAGTGTTTATGATTATCATAAAATAATTGTAAAGGTGTAAATTTTTGTCAGCCATGAATTTTCTTTTATTCATCAAAGAAGTTGGAGTCTCCATCCCTCACCCTGCCCTCATAAATATATGAGATATGTGTGTGTGTGTGTGTGTCTATGTCTATGTGTGTGTGTGTGTGTGTGTGTGTGTGTGTGTGTGTATATATATATATATATTTTTTTTTTTTTTGAGACGGAGTTTCATTCTTGTTGCCCAGACTGGAGTACAGTGGCATGATATCGGCTCACTGCAACCTCCGCCTCCTGGGTTCAAGCGAGTCTCCTGCCTCAGCCTACCCAGTAGCTGGGATTACAGGCTCCCGCCACTACACCCAGCTAATTTCTTTTTGTATTTAATAGAGGTGGGGTTTCAACATGTTGGCCAAGCTGGTCTCAAACTCGCAACCTCAGATGATCCACCTGCCTCAGCGCCCCAAAGTGCTGGGATTACAGGCATGAGCCACTGCGCCTGGCCATGTTTGAGATACATTCTAAATCAGTTGCCCATTTTTTTTTTGGCTGACTCTTTAATGGAATAACCAGATATTTTGGTTTCATATCATCACAGCCAAGTGTGCAGTAATTAAAAAGATGATTTCAAATGATATTTACACTTAACAACATGCACCAACTTCACCATATGCTTTCTACCCTTGTCAACTTGTTTATGTGACATTTTATCTGCAGGCAACAGCTTTGTTCCTCATGGCTAGAGTCACATACTGTGAAAACAAACAGAATGAGAGGGAGATAGAAACTGCTCAGTGAACTCACCTGTGCTTGAGGCAGCCTCTCACATTGAGATTCTAGTGACTTCATTCTAGGGAAACTCACAACCAAAGAGAGTTCCTCAAAGTCCCTTTTCCTGAGCTCCGAACAGAGGGAATCTATACCGCAGTGGCAACTGACTGGTGAAAGTTCCCGCATGTTTGTGTGCACACAGCTCATGCCGCATACATGTTTGCTTTTGTCCCCTACAAGATGCTCCCTAAACCCTCTGCCAAAGTATCAACAGTAGTTACCTTTAGTGAGAGGGACTTGTGGAACAGAGGGGAAATTTTGATTTTGTGTTGTTGTTGTTGTTGTTTTGCTTTATAACTTTCCATATTAATTATGTATTTTCCTTTCAAGAAATAAGATGACTTTAAGAGGAAACATTAAAAATTTCAATAGGCAAATGTCTCTCGAATGGGTTTGATCATAATTTCTAGTTCGAGATTTGCAGCTAGACTTTCCCACATGACTAGGAGCTTGATGTGGAGAAAAAGATTCAAAATGTATTTAAATACACCAGAAGCATTCATTATCCCTGTGTCCTCTCTTTCAGTGAGGAAGAAAAGGATAATCATCAATTAAAACAAAAAGTTAAGTTTTCACCACCTTAATCTAAGTTTTGGAGAGGAGGGACTATTATGTCCTTGTAGGTTCTGTCCTTGTCCAGTCATTGTAGAAATGGCTTTTTTTTTTAGACGAAGTCTCAGTCTGTCACCCAGACTGGAGTGCAATGGCAAAATCTTGGCTCACCACAACCTCCCCCTCCTGGGTTCAAGCAATTCTCTGTCTTAGCCTCTCGAGTAGCTGGGATTACAGGTGCCTGCCACCACACCCAGCTCATTTTTGTATTTTTACTAGAGATGGGGTTTCACTATCTTGACCAGACTGGTGTTGAACTTCTGAACTCATGATCCACCCACCTCAGCCTCCCAAAGTGCTGGCATTACAGGTGTGAGCCACACCTGTAATAGCTTTCTTAAGTTGATCTTAGAGAATGCAAAATGACAGCATTAACTGAATGTGTGCCTTGTTGCCATAGTCTGTCCCAGAGAATTGGTCATTGAACACATTAACTTAATGGATGATTTGACTGTAGCACCATCAATAAGATTGACCAAGAAAGCATTGAGTGCATCAGTTACTCAGTGTTTGGGCTTTCCAGGGACAAGTAACCCACATATCATTATAAAACATTCAGGTAAAAGCCAATATACTATTACATTAGAAACATATTTAAATTTAAATTGCAGCATAATATTAGGTTGCACCAGGCAATAATACTTCCAAGGCATAGAGACTTAATGTCTGGCCACCAAAGAAAGAAAGTTTCATTACCAAGTGGCAATTGCTTAAAGATCCTTACAGCCCAGAAAGAATGTTGTCTCAGAATTCATGGTGTCAAGACCTGTCTTAGTGTGACTTGAGTTAGGTTACCTGAGAAACAGACTTTGATATGGGTACTTGCTGGCAGGAAGGTTGTTGGAAAGTAATTTGGGGAAAAACTTTAAGGAAGTAAGGGAAAAAGGCTTGGGGAGAGGAAGAAATTTAAGTGTGATTCGGCTTAAACAGAGACCTCGGCCAGTTCTACAGGGACCTCTGGAATTGATATAGCCATTCAGAACCGTCCCAATCCTACGCAAGGTAGCCAGGCTTTAATACCTCTGCATCAACTGCTCATCAGATGCAGATGTAACACTGGATAAGGCAACTCTCTTTGGCTGAAGACAAGTCTTGATAAGGGACTCAGATGTGAGTCATCAGTAGCTGTCATCCCTTGAAGCTCTGAAAATAAGTGCCTTGGTCCCAAAGGATGGATAGGGTGGAATATTACAGCATCCTATACATAGGATATCTAAACTACTGGGCATGTACCTAGTGCTAACAAGTCTGTCTCATGTATCATTTGTCAACTTAAACTGTGTTGAATATAGTTTTAAATAACAGTTAAGGCCGGGAGTGGTGGCTTATGCCTGTAATCCCAGCACTTTGGGAGGCCAAGGTGGGCAGATCACGAGGTTAGGAGTTTGAGACCAGCCTGACCAACATGGTGAAATGCTGTCTCTACTAAAAATACAAAAATGATCCGGGTATGGTGGTGCACACCTGTAATCCCAGCTACTTAGGAGGCTGAGGCCGGAGAATCACCTGACTCCAGGAGGCAGAGGTTGCAGTGAGCAGAGATTGTGCCACTGCACTCCAGCCTGGGCAACAGAGCGAGACTCCATCTCAAAATCAATCAATAAATAAAAATAACAGTTGAAAGTCTATAAATTTTGTCTTCTTAGAATATTTGATTCTAGAAGTTGAAGACCATGTTTCTGAATGACAATAAAGTATTCCGCAAATATTAAGCGGATATGGTGTTGGTAAGAAAGTATACAACATTTCCTACACTGTTCTCACTAAATTAAATGGTATTAAAAGTTTCAGAGTAATGGACTAGCATTGACAGCAATAACATTGTTATTTGGAAGTACTGATCATTACAATGAGCTGTGCTATTGTATGTAAATGTCTCTGTCATGTATCTGTCTAATCTATCTACTATCTACCTATAATTTTAATCAGATTCTAAGGCATATCTGTGATCCCAAATAGTTGAGAATCAAGAGTTACAAAGATAAATATTACAGTCTCTTGCCTATGGTTCTTCCACCTCACTAAAGATACTGCTAATAAGGCCCCTTTCATGGCCACACACTGAAAATGAGCATAATTATTAATATATAAAAAGAGTCTTTGCTCAGAAATTATAGTCTGGGATTTCAAGATGCTGACTTTCTCACTTACTGTAATAACATTAACAACCCTTTAATCTTCCTAGATTTCAGACCCTTTATGGGAAATGGGAATAAGAATCCCTGCCTCACAGGGCAATGGGAAAGCTTAACCAAACTCTGATATGTGCAGGGGCTTGTACTGTACTTAGCACAGAGGATGCAGACACTCGGTGTTAGCCAGTATTACAAATTATTGTTCTTATTGTCCCACTCCACCTCCACCAACACTTACTTCAAAGTCTGATGAGTTCTGAGGAGTAAGAGGCGATCACAGAAAGGAAAATGGTAGATGAAAATTGTTTAAGTCTCAGAGAGAAAGAGCACTGAAATGCAAATTTCACACATGCTGAATATGATTTCTCAATGAAAAGATGTTACAATATCTTGTAACTGGTATGAAGTATATCAGGGACTAAAATTAGTGTCATATATTGACATAAAGTGTAATATATAAAAGGTGAAATATTTATATGATCTGAAGAGAAACCAGAGTATACTGATATTACATGTAATATGTATCACAATTAGAGTCAACTGATTATCAAGGGATCAAGTGGTGGTGAAAGTCTAAAAAAGTAGCTTCTGGGAAGAAGCGAAAAGAAAAATAATATGTTGGTACCATACCAATATTAAAATCAATCATAAGTTAGATAGTAAACAAAATTGAAAATATAGTGAATTGATCATAACAGTGCATAACAGTGTCCCTTTCTTTGATCCAAGCCTTCAAAATAAAGACATTATTCCTTCAAGGGAACAGTTTTAAAGTCCTCCCACCGTCTTGTATATAGAAAGATATACTATATTTATACTTACATTATGAGAAACCTAATACTTCTAAATGTTAAATTACTTAAAATTAACAGTGTTTATTTTGTATGTTAAGGGTGTAGGACATCCCTCTTGGAATAGTTTAATTTCCACTTTTCAGCAACCAAATATTATTTCTATTCCGGTTTGGAGATTGGCATGGAAGAGGATTGGAGAATGCACGTGTAAGATGAGGATCGAAATGAGAAAAGATAAAATTAATGTCTCATTTTCCTTTGAGGGACTAATTTTGATTATGTACAGTATTTTCTCTAGCACTGAATCAATTAGGACTCTTAATTGCAAGCAAAATAAACCAAATCTGACTGACTTAAAAAGAATTTAAAATGTGTTTAAAGTAATTTATATTTAAAAAAACAAAAATATTCTGGGGTGACTCACAGGCTTACGCTATCTAAGAAATCACATTCTAAGCAGCTAGAACCACATTCAAAACCACACACTATAGGACCAGTGTGGTGGGGACACATCTGCTGCTACCTCTTGATGCCAGACACCAGGACACAGGCCTGCAGTGGCACCATTTCTTACGCAGAATGCTACCTGCTTCTGGTGCCCCTATACCTCCACCCTCAGAACCTGGAATTGGTTTCCACATCCCACAGTACCCAAAACAAATTATCTCCCACCTCTGCCTTTTGTATTAATATAACAAGATGCAGATTCAACTTTCAGTTGTTGGAGCCTGCCTGCTCTGCATAAAATACTGAGGACCTGTGTTTCTGAGCTTCTATAGTGGGAAGTGGGCTCTACTTCCCACCATGACTTATATGGCAGAGTTTATCAAACTAAGAAAGTTATTCAGAGGCTGAAAAGCTAAAAAATGTGACAGATTTCTTTCTTCCTTTTTTTTTCTTTGAGAAGTCTTACTCTGTCTCCAGGCTGTAGTCTAGTGGCATGATCTCAGCTCACTGCAACCTCCTTCTCCTGGGTTCAAGTGATTCTTCTGCCTCAGCCTCCCTAGTAGCTGGGATTACAGGCGGGCACCACCACACCCAGCTAATTTTTGTATTCTTAGTAGAGATGGGGTTTCACCATGTTGGCCAGGATGGTCTTGATCTCTTGACCTTGTGATCCACCTGCCTTGGCCTCCCAAAGTGCTGTGATTACAGGCGTGAGCCACCGTGCCCGGCCAAAAATGTGACAGATTTCTACTATAAGACCCAAGAAAAAGTAATACTTTGCAACAGCCCCCAACTTGTGGTATATGCTCTCATGACTTTCAAGTTAATTCTTTATATCTCTTCAGCTTTTATATGCCCAAGTCTCACACAGATCACTTGGGTAATTAGTATTCTAATGAAATTATCTAGAGTGTATAGATAAATTTGTTTTCATTACATTTAAAATGCCTGGCCAAAGGTCACACACCAAAATACTAAAGAAGATCCAGATTCGGGGCACAGATATTGGGTTCTTTGAACTTAGTACTAAAGACATTGTGTCCTCTTTGTGTTTTCCAAGGATAACTATTCATTATTCATTCAAATTGAATTGTTCTAGTGAACGACATGAAAATTATCTTACTTGAGTTACACAGTGCAAACTACAAAGCCAAATGGGACTTCTATTGAATATTATAATGGAATAGGTCCCAATGAAGCCCTTTTACTTGATAATGTTCATTGGTAACTCAATTCAAAAATTACCTTTAAAAGTTCAGCTGTGAGGCAAGGCATTCAAGTGAATTACTTGAGCATGACCTAAAGGATTTGTGCCAAAAACTAACTCATTATTTTTCAGTGCCGCTCTAAGTAATCGTCTTTGGCTACTTGATCTACATATATATATGCATGTAGGTTATCTGATGTGAAAGCCCCAAAGAGTAGTTGAGAAACTAACACCTGATAGATTGGTAGAATCTCAGCCACAAGATGCAGAGGGATCAAACGCAACCAGACTGGATGGAGAAATTAGGCTTTATTAGGCTGTGGTCTGTTTTGAAATTTTCTGTTTCCCACCCTTGTCTTGGAGGATGCTTTGCTTGAAAACTAAGAATTGCATAGCTACAGTGGGCAGAGTAATTTTTAAATCTTAGAAAAAAAAAAAACAAACAAACACCTATTTTGCAGTTTCAAAGAACAGCTTTTACTTCCTCTTCATAATATACATGCTTATGGACTGCATGCAGTAGAAAGTTGGCTGCCTTTTATAGGCCAAAGAGTCCTTCAGAGAATTCAACTAGCTCACAGAGGAGGGCTTTCAGGTTAAGAGCAAAATATCCTTAAGACTAATGTGTGCAGTTTTGTCCATAGAGGTGTGTGTGTGTGCACGCACACATGGTGTTTACTTCCATATGTATGTGCTCATATCTCCCTTGTGAACTTAGGGTATTGATAGAGAAAAAGTTGTGATGAGACAGGAGGGAATGAATGGGATTCAGATTTTGAATCCAGTTGACGTCTAAATCTAGTTTTCCATGCCACAGAAACTATGACAGTTGTATGGAAGACAGACCACTCTACTCTTGACTTCCCATTTAATATCAACTGAAAATTTAACAAGCTGCTAGCCACCCTTTAAGTGCTCACAGCAAGTCCTAAAAAGACCGATTTCCATTCTAAAAAGGGTCTTTCTAGTAAGTATACCTCCCCCTCCCACAATAATTGAGTTGTGAGTTCCTGATTCCTGAGGCATTTTAGCAGAGGTTACATAGCAGTGGGTCCTACATCCTCCAAAAGGGACTCAGTCAATGAATTAATGACGGATAGTAGTCGGTGCCTATGCAAAATGCCTGCTAACTCTAAGACTCTGTAATTTTAAAATCCAGTTGTTACAACTAGAACTGTGGTCACACCAAATAGCTGCCAGATGAAACAGGTAATAAAGACAACCATCTATGACAGGATGGAGCCTGAAGAACTAACTCTCAGGATCAATACTCCAGTCACCAAGTGACACATAGCAAAGACACCTGCCAGAAACTTGCTAACCTCTCCCAGTCAAGTCAACCACCCTGACTTTAATGTTTGTCTATTTGGCAGCCCTCCTAATATAACTATTGCTGAACTTCTATTTAACTTCAACAACAGTATAATGTATTGCACTGGTATGAATTTAATTCTCTTGCTAAGGCAATTTTACAAAGGAGCACTATATTTTGAATTATCCTTATAAATACTGGCACTATTTAATAAGCTCAATGCAGCATTGCAAGTTTGCAAGTTCTATGGGATGGCTTGAGTGGAAATGTTATAAAATGAGATTTCAACATGTGAATCCTCAGAATTTGTATGTTGTAGTATGAGAAGATCATCACTTTAAGTAAAACTGTAAAGTTCTTGTACATTCATTTCATTTTTGGCTCCGTTGGTTTTGTTTTTGTTTACATATGTGTGTGTGACTTTATCTCTTTTTTTGCCACTGGATTTAGTAGGAATGAGGGAATAATGGGCGTTCCAGGTTCAGGGAACATTTGATCACACTAGGCAGCCAGTATTCAACTCTCTGTTTTGCCCCAGCAGCCATTTCTCTCTCAACTAGTAGCCAGAAATGAGAGCTCACGTACAGGGAGGCCATCCATTCTGCCCTCAAATTTTTCCAGAACAGCTTTGATTGCTGCTCCCAAACCATGGGCTTCCCGGGAGTAGGAGTCTTTGAGCAACATTCAAAATCTTTCTAAATTTCATCTTTGAATCTTAATTTTTAACCTCTTACTGATGCTTCAGATATTTTTTCCTATTCATTAGACAACATTGTCAAACTGCATTTCCCTGTAATTTGTACCTCATTTAACATTATCACTTGAAATTATTCTGGGATGTGGTTAGTTCCAGATATTTCCCACAAAATAATGTTGCATGGCCTTGCTCAGTTAAGGACACAAGTTAACTTAAAACAGATAGGAATTCTAAGCAACATGATCTGTGGCACCATACATATGTAAAAATAAACAGATTCATATGTCTGAATTCTTCTAGTATCAGATTTTCTCTATCTTTGATAGAAATAAAATTTGTGAAACATTTTTTCATAAGCAGTTTCCAGAAGAAAAAAATGGTTCACTTCAGCTTCTGCTCTGAAGACAAATAGTTATCTTCAGTTTCTCCCCCGAAAGACGACTACAATTATAATTAGTTATTGGAAATTTGATGAACTTCTTGCAGGCTGTTCATAAAGAGTACCTGAAATTACCCAATCTTTTGCCATTTATACCTACTTCAGTACTGTGTTTCAAGTTGAAATTGCTGCACTGGGGGTTAAGCAGGCATCTAAGAGAAGTAAGACAACCTAAGTTATGTAAAGCAAATTTAATATAATTGATAATAGGCATTAGCCCTGGGGTCAGGGAAATCTTACAATTGGAAATAATTGAGAATATATGAGAGGAAATATATGAGAGGAAAGAACTTAGGCATAGTGCAACTTTATCCTTTCAGCCTTAGATTTTGGCATTTATAATAACTGGTAGAGAAATAGATTGCGGTGGAGGAGGGTGGAGTGGAGAAGGTACACTTTCTTCATAGTCATAAAAATGGTCAATAGAAAGCAGCTCTCTAGGCTTTCTTGAAAATAAACTCTGTTTAATGGAGGCATCACTTTGCGCCTTTCTTGGAGGACCCACAGGGGTACATCTGCAGAATTGGTCACTTGTTATCTGCCCTTTCCTTCTGCGAATGCTCCGGTTTCCATTGAGCCTGGTTCTTCTCATTGGCTGCCATGTCTGTATGGTATCACAGTCAATTATTTTTTATTCCAACCTCAACTCTGCTTAATCACTACCACTTAATCCTTCTTTAAGTTCACATATATTTAATCATAAAAATTAAATGGAAAAATTAGTGTAAACCACTGACTCCTGTGCCAGGATCAGAATAATGGATTAGGAAATGCTACCCTATCATTATCCTCATTAGTATCATCAGGAGCAGCAGCAGCAGCAGCAGCAGCCTTCTTCCTTCTTGCTTTATAATATTGTTTATATAATGCTATGAAAAGTATTAACAGTAGTTGTATCCATTAAGATACATAAATGCTTATATGCAATTAGATTTATGTACCACTTTTTTTTTCTAGGAGGACAGCCAGGTCTTTTGGGGATAAGGGAGAAAGTAAAAATACTAATGGCATACTTATGGAAAAAACATTTTTAATATATATACATATTTTTGAGTCAGAATCACTCTGTTGCCCAGGCTGAACTGCATGGTGCCATCTCAGCTCACTCTAACCTCCACCTCCCAGGTTTAAGAGATTCTCCTGCCTCAGCTTCCCAAGTAGCTGTGACTATAGTCATGCACCACCATGCTCAGCTAATTTTTGTATTTTTAGTAGAGACAGGGTTTCACTATGTTGGCCAGATTGGTCTTGAACTCCTGACCTCAAGTGATCTGCCCACCTTGGCCTCCCAAAGTGCTGGGATTACAGGCGTGAGCTACCACATCTGGCCATTATTTTGAAATATTTTTACAGAAATAAATAGAAAATATAATTGAGATATATTTTACAAACAGCAGTATTATAATATTAAAGTATCTTTACAGAAATAACCTTACTTTCATTATTTTTTCCTTTGATTTATCTCTCATGTTTTCTTAACAGGTTTAACCAGTCATTGGCATCAGCAGTTCTTGTTTTCATACTCTTAACAAGAGTTCAAAGGCTAATTAAAACACACACACACACACACACAAGAAAAACTAATGGAATTCCAGACTAACAAACATAGGAACTAAAGGGAAAATTTCCTACCATGTTACCAAGTAGATATCAGACTTGAGATATTTAATTGTGTTCCTTTCTATCTATCCACCAAGTTTGTTTTCAGTGAGGCTCTTGACACTACAGTGTTACTCCTGGACAACTCCAGACAAGGCTGTAAATCTGCTGACGTTCCCCTTTGGCTGAAGTGTCTTCCAGTTTAATTGCCTCTTCTCTTCTGTTACTTCTTCTGAGTTTAACAGCCTCTTTAAACAGTCATCTCTGGAAGCATACAGCCATTTCTCTTTACAGCAAAGTTTTAAACCAACAAACTGGTTTTTGATTTCTGAATACTTTGAATTCAAACTCCAAAAGGGAGATTTTGATTGGTTTTGGCAATACCTAGTATAGGCTGTGGCTATTGTGTAGAACAGTTAACAGTAGACCACTGTATGAGCCACTGTTCAATTCAACAAGAAATGTAATAGATGGCATGGCCGTCTTGGGTCACATGCTCTCTTCCACCCAATCAGCTGCAACTCAATGGAGTGCTGATCTTAGTGACCATGGGTAAGAAACCATTCTGAAAGAAGTTGTGATTTGTTTGTCACTTACAAATATGAAGGAGGAATTTTAATAGCAGCTTTATTCATAATTGCTGAGACTGGGAAGCAACCAAAACATTAAATTTTTATCCACTATTGGGTTAATGGATAAAAAACTGTGCTACATTCATAAAATAGAATATAATTTAGTGATAGAAGGAAATGAGTTGTTAAGCCACAAAAATGTATGAGGAAATCTTAATATTGCTGAATGAAAAAAGCCAATCTACAAAGGTTACATACCATATGATTCTAACTATATAACATTCTGAAAAAGACAAAACTCTGGAGACAGTGAAAAGATCAGTGGTGGCTAGGAGTTCATGCGTATGGAGGGAGGGATGAATACATAGAGCAGAGGATATTTTCAGGGCAGTTAAACAATTATTCCATAAGATACTGTAATGGTTGATACATGCATTTACACATATGTCAAAAATTATAAAATGCACAACACAGCATGAACTGTAATGTAAACTATGACATTTGTTAATAAAAATGTATCAATACTGGGTCACCAATTGCAATAAAGGTACCACACTAATGCCAGATGTTAATATTAGGGACAACTAAAGTGTGGGAGGAAGGGGCATATGGGAACTGTCCGTGCTTTCTGATCGATTTTTCTATAAACCTAAAATTGCTCTAAAAAATGAGTCTTTTTAATGAGGGAAGGGTACAGAGACAAATATATGGTGAGCAAGAGGGAAATACAAAAGATCATAAAGTCTATAAAAATGTCTCTAAAACACTGCTTTTTCTGTAGGTCCAAGTTTCTTAATAAAAAGTACTGAGTTATACATGTTATATTAGTTGTTTGTTTTTTTTAAAAAAAAAAAAAACCAATGCTGGTAAATCCAATTGAATTTCACCATTCCTCTGCTGGCAAATAAAAATCTGAAGTAATATTTTAAGGATACTGGCAGATTTGGAGTGAAAATTCTAGCAATACCAGAATTGCTGAAGCATTAGAATATGTTTGTTTGTTTGTTTTTAGTTAAAAATCAACAGAACAACCTTTTTGTTTGAAAAATATAGTGAAATTAGCAATCAAGAACAATTTTCTAAAATGAAAACATCCAAACAGGATACTGTAAAGACATTCAGGGGAAAATAAAATAGGTATGTATATATTTTTTGTCAAGATTGAAATGAGGCACTGCTTCTGACCACAGTAGTAAAAAGAAACAAAATGTATCTTTAATTAAAAATTTTAAAAAGTACTGGCCACATTCAGACTAGAACTCAATCTCCTGTCTCAAAGTTCAGAGTTATTTCCACCACATCACGAGTGAAAAATAAGGCTGGAAAGGTGGTACAAGCTTATAAAAAGTAAGCCAGAGTACAAAAGCCTTAATTACACACAGAAAATAACATTTTGAACAAGGTTTTTATGAACCAAGAGAGGTCAGCGTAGATTAGAGTGAAGAACAAAAGTCAGTCTTGACAGGCACCTACTTGACATTATCATTAAAAAATCAGAACTTGAAATGAAAGGGGAAGGCACATAAAAAAGATCTTGAAATAGATACCAGTGTTTTTCACCCAGAAAGCGATCTGGGAGCTCATGAAAGACAGGAATCACAATTTCTCTGAAAATTGAAAAAAGTACTCTAGAGTTTATGCAGGGAATGCCTTTCAAAGTAAAGTTGGGTCAAGAGAAGTAATAACTTGTAGGAAATGAGAAGTACTCAAAAGATATATTAAGAAAAATCTTTTATAAGAGAACATAAAAGAGACTTCTTTAGCCAACAGATAGAAGAAATAATATTTAGAATGAACCATTTCCCACCATTTTATTACATAAAAGGATGTAATATCATGTAACTGTAGCCTAGCCACATGACAATTATCACTCCAAAAGAAAGCCTGCATAGAAGGTACTCAGGATTGATAATCTTGTCATGGATGTAAGGGTGGGATGGGTATAATTATGCTTTACATAGCATAATATAAAATGAAAAAAAAAATTGCCTATGTATTGTCACTCTGCTATTTTGTGCCAATCACTCGAAATTGAAAATCAAGTTGAGTTTATTACTGACAGACAAAAAAGTATGGATAAGACTAAAACAGAATTCCAATGTTCACTTAGGATGTAGAAAGGCAGAAAAATATCACCGTTACCCTAGCAAGAAGGAAAAAAATAAGGTGAATCTACAAATCAACCTTTTAAAAACCCATTGAAACCAAAGGTTCACAAACCAACGCATAGCCTGAAATCTAAGGAAAGACAGGAAACTTCAAGGAGAAGGACTCAGCGCTGGCTTACCTAGGGCAGAGCTCAAGAGGAAGACAGGTTTGTCATTCAAGCAAGTAAGAAACTTTCAGCTAAAATCTTCAGCAAACTGCTAAAGACCAAGTGTGAGCCAGTGCGAGAGCATAGAACCCTAGCCACCACAGACACTAGGGAGCTTACAAACACTTGCAAGCTCTTCTCCACAGACCTCATAGGATGCTCACAAAAAAGACTCGGGATGGAATGGGAGTGGATACCTTCCTTGTGGTGCTGCCTGAAGGTAAGAAGTGAACACTCCTGCAAAAAAAGCCATGAAGCCTAGCCTGGAACTTTCTTTCCTTAAGAGCAAAAGCCTTAAGCAACTAGGAAGGGCAGCAAAAACTGTTTCCCCTAGGACACGTGTGAAGACTCACTGGCTGAGAAAGAGGCAGGAAACTGACTTGGACCCAGACTTACTGAGGGGCAGGATCCCTGAGAAAGCTCCACTCCAAAGACCTGGTGATGCGGAGGCTACCTGAGACTGAGGATGAATCAGGACAACAGAGAACAACATCCCACCCTCTCAACCACAGGCCATGCAGAGTAAGAAGTATGAGGAGTGTACCCCTGGTTGAGTCTCTCTGTCTCTCAAAAACTCTGAGACAGACCCTATCTGAGGTGTAAGCTCACAGGCAAGTTAAGATGAGACTGCAGGTAACCTTAGCAACAACAAAATTCCAAGAGAGCTAATAAATAAATTTAAAAAGTTGCAAGATACATATTTAATATACAAAAATCACTTTTACTTCTATGCATTTGCAATGAACAACTGTAAATTGAAATCTTCAAAAGCATAATTTTCAGTGGCATCAAAAAGTTTGAAATAGGTATAAGTCAAAATTTGTACCAGAGCACATCTGTGCTGTAATCTACAAAATAATGATAAAGGAAATCACAGAAGACCTAAATAAATGGAGAACTGTGTTGTATTCATGGAAAATTCAATATAAAGATGTCAGTTATTTCCACATTTACCTATAGATTCAATGCAAAACCAATCAAAATCCAAGTGGAATTTTTTTTCTGTAGAAATTGAAAAACTTATTTTAAAATGTGTTGGGAAAGGAAAGAACTAATCTACAAGAGCAAAACAAGTTTGAAAGAGAAGACCGATATTGGAGAGTACAAACTACATGATTTCCAGACTTTCTATGAAGAGATACTAATAAACTGTGCTTGTGAAAACACAGACATGTTTATCTAAGTGAACAAAGTAGTCTAGAAGAAAGCATAGGAGAAAATCATTGTGACCTTCTATTCAAGGCAACAATTTAAGATACCTAAAAGCACGAACCACATTTTCAAAAACTGGCAAATTGGACCCTATCAAAATTAAAAACTTTTGCTTTTCAATTAAAAAATTATGAAAAATAAGTCATGTGTTGGGAAAAATATTTGTAATATTTATATGTGATGAAAAACTTTTACCCAGAGTATCTAAAAAATTCTCAACACTTAAGCAAACAAATAACAATAAATGATAAAACGATTGAACAGGACTTCACCAAGACATAGTTAACAAATATGCATATGAAAATATGCTTAATACAAATACAAATTAAAATCACAATGAGATGCCTCTTTATACATATTAGAATGGCTAAAATAAAACACACTGACAATACCATGTTCTGGGGAGGATGGGAAACAACTGAAACAATGATGCCTTTCTGGGGAGACTTTAAAATACTATATTTACTTTGGAAAATAGTTCATCAATGACTTTTCAATTTAAACATACATTTATTACAAGACCCAGTGAACAGCCCATAGGTACTTACTGAGGTGAAATGAAAACTTATAATCATTTTTACCCTGGACATGGATGTTTTAGCAGTTTTATTCGTAAGTACCATAAAATGGAAACAACTCACATGCCCTGCAATTTGTGAATAAAACAGTAGTTTATCCATAAAATGAACTCAACTTAGCAACCAAGAAGTGAACGAAGTATTGATTCTCACAACTTGGTTGAATCTCAAATACATTATGCTACATGAAAGAATCTAGACTCAAAGACTGTTTACTCTACAATTCTGTTTATGTGATGCTAAAAAATCAAACCTATAAGGACTGAAAACATAACCAGTTGTCAGGGTAGAGTGGAGAGCGTTTTTCTACAGAGGGGCACAAGGGGATTTTTTTTACAGGATGAAACTACTATATGTTGACTGTACTAGGGGTTTTATAATTGTATGTTTGTCAAACACTCATATAAATGTACACTAAAAAGGGTGAATTCTACTTTAGGTCAGTCTTACCACAGTTTTTAAAAAGAATTTATGGAATTGATTGTAACCACTCTAGTGTGCTCTTTCAGATTTTCTCCATAGTTCCTCATCTTTATTAATCAGGAATTCAGAGAAAAGTTATCTAACAAGAAAATGATCACCATGAATATGATCAATACTAACTATTAGAAAAAAAAGTTGAGCACATTTTATATATAAAATATTGAGTCTATAAAGTAATGTATACCAACATAATATTGGTTTATCAGTATTACAGACAAGTGTAGCTGTCCGTGCTGATGCAGTTGTCTAGTATATCTGGCATGAGCTCTGAAATGAAGATGTCTAATATCAAGCCTGATGCTTACATAAAAACTTTTAGAGTAGGTACATACAGCTATGTTCTTAACTGGTGAAATAAACTTATCCTGAGAAAAATGTCTTCTTTCTCAGGTGATCATCTCATCTGTTGGTCAACTTGAATTTATAGTTTCTCTTTGGAATCTTCTTCCGACCCTGCAGTGCCTTCTTTTGATGGTCCTTGGTATGAACTCATCATTAATGTTGAAAATTCTATTTAATTTTTAGAAACAATCCAGTTATTTGAAGTATGGTGACTAATCACTATTTTATCTTTTCCATTGTGTAGCAAAACAAAGCAAAGAAAAAAAAAAGAGTAAAGTGAAGTAAAGCAAATAAAATAAGTAGATGAGTCTTCTTAGTCATAAATTGAAGGCTACACCAAAAGAAGAGTTTCCCAAATATGAGCAAGGACAATGTAATTGAATAAGCATGTAACATACAAAACAAACTATTCTGAAAGTCAGCTTTTCTTGAATGTACATGTTGGGCCACTCTTGTTATTGTGTATCTAAACCTCTTCTATTATAATTTCTGGTTAAGAGTTCAGAGGAGGATTTTGTGAGTTTTGTTTTTAACAAAAGAAACCACCTCTGACTAATTCAGCTAGTGATCAGCCATAACCCCAGATCCCTTACACTGTATTTGTCCATAGCCACTGATGCCCTATTTTTCATTGTGTGCAATCTCTGCCCAATTACCCACACTAATGGAGAAGAGCAGCGGTGCAGATAATCTCAAGCAGCAGATGATGCAAACACATTTCATTTTATTGTTTTGTTTTGGAATGCAGCATATGACTATTTTTACAGAAGGTGTACACGTCCCTATTTATAGCTGACTTAGGCTATGGTCAAAAGTGATGTGTCTGTTCTCACATTCACTGCTAGAGCAGTAGAAAAAGTCCCCCAGGAGCAAGCATGGCATTGAGGAGCAGCTGGCTAATAGCTGGTCAGTATTGAAACTGCATCAAGAATAGTTAAACATGATAATTGCTTTATGCAGTTTATTAAGTTTGGTTTCTGTGTGTCTGCCTTCAATACACTGACTACTTTACATTTTCCTTTATGTACATCATTTGCTGCAGCCAAACTGAAATATGCTTTCATTCATTCACTTTCTTTCATTCATTCATTTGTTTAATAAAAATATATTGAGCACTATCTGTCAATTATTATTACAGGCACCAAAGAGAAAAAGAAACAAAACCAAAATTCTAATCTTGCCCTGACACTTTTCTAAAATAATTCCCTCTGCCTGATATTCGCTCACCTTCTGTTCTGGGCACTCTGGGGGCATCTTTTTTTCCTTTTCAAACCCTGCTAATTTCCATTTGGAATCCAGACGCACTGGGAGACATGGCTCCTCTAAGAGGTGTAGCTGTTAAGCATGTGACCCAGTCCAGTCAAACACAGTGAACCCCAGGACTTTCACAAGGAATCCCCAAACACTTGTGCTCTACTCTGCTCTGGATTCTGAAGAATGTTGGCGTGAGCAAAGAAACTGCTGCAACAATATCACCATGAAAGGCGATTACTGATTTGTAGCCTGAGTTGATCTGCAATTAGCAAAGCTGAAAGAAAAAGTCCAGAAACATAGAGGTTTTCTGTCACTTACAAATAAAAATATCAAAATAGATAAATTCACATGGCTTGGTAAAATGCTATTGGTATTAATACCTCAAGGGCCATCTTAAAAGTTTTCCCAATCCTTGAAATACATAATATACTGGGTATTCCATGTGAAAGGCACCCCTGGGTCCATAGACTAAAATCAGAATGTGAGCCCCTCCAACTGTACAATGTTGTAAGTTTGACTTGAAACAAGAGAAGATTTGATTTTTCACCACTGAACTTTTCTGACATTTCGTATGAACCTCTCTTAGGCATTGTTTTAAGATTATTTCTATATTTATATTCTTTCCCCTTCTACTCTTTAGTCCTTTAATTGAATCATCCCTGCTGAATTTCATTTGTTTTCTTTTCCAGCTTGACTCAGTAATTTTAAATTTTAATGTCAATTTCTCTGTCACTAGACTCTCCATCCAATATAATGTCATTAGAGAACCAAAATAGCTCATTGTCTGTGGCATAATCCAAGATCAATACTTAAATAGAGGTTATAGTAAAACTCACAGTAAATTACATATCAGAGTTTAGTCATTTAAATATTTCATTTTCACTCTATGACTTCTTCAAGTAAATCTAAATGGAGAAGAATGATTAAGACTCTTCACATTTCTGAAATCAAGAAACCTGGGCCAAGTACATCACTTACTAGTGATGTGATTTTTAGCAAGTCACTTAACCTCTCTGAGCCTCATGTCACCCATTGACAACATGGAATACCCGAACTGCTCAGATTATTTTGTAAACTGTAAAACATCTTATAATTTTAATTCTCTTACTTTTTTATCCAACAATATTTATCGAAAAATCTAAGTGTCCCATCAATATGCAAGTCACCAGGGATATACAAATAAATGTTGTCAATAAATCCATTAAGGGGAAAAAAACATGTAAAGAAAAATGAAAATCCACAGGGAGACAGCATGGGAAATGTCTTCAGTTAGTATGAAACAGACTGCTAGCTATAGATCCATTTAGTAAAATTATGTTTCTTTTTATGAGGTAAACAGGTAGACCATATTTCTTAGCCTCACTTGCAGATAGGTGTGACAATAAAACTAAGTAATGAAGATGGGAGGATATATAGAAGTAATATGTATACAATTTCTAGGCCAAATAAGTTAAAAAGTGTATATGCCCCCTCTGACCATCTTTTTCCTGTGAATTGCTAAATGCAAATCATAATGAAGCCATAGGGGGTGGAAGAACAGCCCTAATTTAGGGGGAACATAAATACCCGACTGACTGATGAAAGACAGGTGACTCCTGTTCTGGCATATGTGCTTCAAATAGTTATGTGAGGAAGAAAAGGATATTTATTGTGACTAAACCATTAAATGTTTGTGTCAACTTAATACTTAAGCATAACCTATCTTAACCAATAATCAATAACCCAGAATACCATGATCTTTTGTTGTTGTTGCTGTTGTTGTTATTTTCTACTTAACTGGCAGTTCCTTCTTGGTCTCTCTTCTGGTTCCTTTAAATCCTTAATTCGTAAATTCAGAATGTCCCTGAATTGTCTTTGAATGTTTTTTTGTATCTATATCCGCTTCCTCAGTGATTATAGGATTTAGCTTTTACTCTGAGTATAAAAGAAAGTCATTTAATCACATAGATTTGAATATTGTTTACATGATGATAATTCTTAAATGTATATCTCTGACAACTTTTTCCCATGGAATGCATGAGGTTTAATAGATGTCAAGTATGCTTGACATCCCTGCTTGGATAACTCAGTCATCTCAAATTTAACATGCCCCAAACTGTGCACCTTATACTACTTCCCAAACCTCCTTCTCTCTGTGTTTTTCCATCTCAATTACTTATGCCAAAATGTCACCCTACATCTCAACTCTCAGCTATACGCTCAAAGCATATGGACAATTTAATACTACTTATCAACTCCATTACTACCACCCTCAATAAACCATTGTCATTTTACAATGGATTACTGCAGTACCCTACTAAGCAATCTTCTAACTTCATCCTTTGCTCTCTTACAATCTATTCCCAACAACAGCCAAACCCTCATCTGCTTTCCTTGGAAAATGTTCCAGTGGCTTCCTTTCCACTCAAAAAAAAATGGCAAAGTTGCAAATGCATATAGGATAGATAAACTACCTCTTTAACCTCATTTCTACAATTTTCCTTTCACTAAATGCTCCAGTTTCTCCTGTCCTCTTGCAACTCTTCAAGAACTCCAGGTACCCTCAGACCCCAGGTAATTTAAACTTTGCACTTACTTTTCCTCATGCCTGACCTTCTTTTTTCCAGGATATCCTTATGACATGCTTCCTTACTTTCTTCAGATCTTTACTCGAAAGTCACCTCATTAGAGAGCTCTTCCCATGCCATCCTATTAAAAATTGCAACCCCAAAAAATTTTTATTGCTCTTTCCTGTTTAATTTTTCTCTTTGTCCCTTCCCCCTAGCTAACATTTTATTTTATTTATTTACTTTATTGTCTACCTCCTCCTCAAGAAATAGGAGGAGATGCATGTGAGATATATTTACAATGTAGAAATAATTGTATTTGGTAACTAATCCACTATGGAGATTAGGATACAGAAATGGGTTCAGAATAAGGGATTGGAATGACATCTGCCTTGTAAATGTTCTCACATTTCCCCAGTTACCTACTTTCTCTCTCCTTGGGTTGGTACTCCACCCAGGCTTAAATTCCTGAGTGACCACCAAGAGCCTAGATGATGCAACCTAGAAGTTAGCTCCTCCCAGTGTAAATACTAAGGAGTGGAAAATGTGAAGCTGTGGAGGAAATCAAGCAGATAAAGTTACCCTTTGTTCTCGTTTCTGTAGACCATTTCAAAGAATGGTTTCAACTTGCATCACCGTCTGAGAAGTTTGGCATGCTCCGAAAGTACACCTTATGAAAGACCTTCGTGTCCTTTTATAGTTTATTGTAAAGCTGGAACCAATATGATAATGCATAATTTCACATGGCATACATCTTTTCTTGCTTCAGATTCCTTTTGTCCTCTTCCTTACTATCTGGGTCTTGCATTTCTCATGTGAAGTGTTAGCACATTAGTCCTTTTCTCAGGATATACTCTCTACAGCATCCAGGCTAACATACATAAAGTCTAATGTTTTAACTTGGAGTTTGGCTAAATGGTTATTCCATTCAGGTGTAGGGGCACATTAATAAATTCTATATTGATATTGTAAGGCATAAAGTACTAAAGCAACATACAAGTAAATATTGTGCAGTCTGCAATGGAGATCAAGAGAGAAAGTCTGAATGAGAGGTAGAGATTTGTAAATACAAATATAAAGACTTTGGTGGAGTTTTGAGATTAGGGTAAGAAGAGAAAATGTCTATGAAATATAAACCTATGGAATATGAGCAGAGACCAAGAAAGAATTACCTGAAATACATAAAAATTAGTAAAAGAATGCTTTAATGAAAGTTAAGGGGGAGAGAGTTGTAAAAGGGATAAAGTGCATGAAAGTGTCAAATATAATGAGGACTACAGGGTGTCAGATTTTGCAATTAGTCTCTTATTGTTGATATTGTTGGGAGTTATTTCAGTGGAATGGAAGTGTCACGAAGCAAACTGTAGCAGGTTAAGCAGTGTCAGTGAGGTTACAAAGTAGAAAAGATGATAAATTCCTCTTATAAAAAAACAGTACTTGGAAGGGAAAGAGGTCACTGGCATTTTCACCTTGGAAAGAAATATCACTAAGAGCAGGCCTTTCTGAATGACAGAAAATGGCAGTGGCATTTAAAAATTATGCAAAGCTTATTAGAGGTATCCTCCTTCTAGAGTCACTCTAATATTAAAACCAGTGATTTTGGTAGCTAGAAGGCATTGCAAATCACATATAAGCGTTACATTGGAGTGATTGGATATGTTAATACTGTTGCAACAAAGTAATATGGAATTAACAATTCCCTTTTCCACCACAAGATAATACTCATCCTGGAAGACAGCCCCTCCCCCATTGTGTGTGTGTGTGTGTGTGTGTGTGTGTGTGTGTGTGTGTATACATATATATTATAAGTGTGTGTGTGTATATATACATATATATTATAAAATATACTAAGGAGTGGAAAATGTGAACCTGTTCACATAAAATATATATGTATATACACACACACACACATATAAATCTGTAGAAATTCTTTCACTATCACAGAGCAAAAAATAGGCTATTCTGGCTAAGATACAATTTTTACAGATAATAGAGAAGAAGGAATCTCCTCAAATATCAAAACCATACACATGTGTACAATAACAAATGCAGGTCCAATGATAGTCATAACCATAAATGTACAGTTTATAAAAACTCAGTACTTAAAATCCAACCTATGAATAATTTATTCAAGAATATTAAAATGTTTCTATTCTTATTAAAAACACTCCAAGTCAAGGTGACAATTCTAAGTCTTGATTATTATTAAGTACAACATTGTAAGATTAAAAAAAAAAAAAAAAGCTGATGACCTGAGTAAATAAATGATGAGAAAAAATCAGAAACAGAAATGTTTGAGACAAAGACTTTTAGCCACATGTGGTTGTGGTTTCACCAATACATTAACTAGGGAGAAATATTGGAATTCATGGCTTAACCATGTTATAATTTGGTAGCTATATTAGTAGGAATATATGATCTGTAGATCTTCGGACATTTCTCTTTAATATCTAAATAAGAAAAGTGTAAGTCCCCATAAGAATTGACCACCGGAAATTCAACTTTATTGGATTTTCCTCTCCACATATTTCTGGGAATCCTCATGGAAATATGGAAATTACTAAACATTCCATAAATACAAGTGGGCTGACATTTGTCTGCTTAGTCTCCTGCCTCACTGCAGACATCTAGCCAGAGTTTCTCTGTTGATCACACACCAGTCCTCTCATATTGCCCCCACTCCCTCTGCCCCACTTAACCTAAATTTAGATACAGGCTTCTCCCTAAATTTCAACCAGTCCAAATATGACCATATTGCAACATTTAAACTTTGCTGAGACTTCAAAATAAGAGAATTGAAACTCATAAAATACATATAACTAGAAATAAGTTATGACCAGAATCCATAAGGCAAGACACTTCTTGAATATCTTACTTGTAAACCCCTGGTTGGTTGGTTAATTCTGTAGGGATCACTTATGTCCAAACCTTGGAATATAACTCAACTTACTTCCTACCCTGGAGTCCAGATTCTCAACCACTCTAAGGCCCTCATAGGGTAAAGGCATTTATTTTCTAAAATTAGATTATTTAGATGCAATACAAATACATTTTTGCAACTTCATTTTATTGAAATTGCCAACTTATCTGATTCAATTTGCATAATAAAAAGGTCCATTAAGCTGTTTTTTCCTAAAACAAAGGAAATCTGCCCTCAAAGGTGGACTCAACCACATCTCCAGCCTCATTATTGTTATTTTTTAGATGGAAGGAATGAGGTTCAGTCTCAGCTAGAATAGATCTTATGGCATGTATAAAAATTATTTTCTAACTTCTATCAAACAACAGAAGTCAATATATTGTACGTTAGGATCAGGCAATGAAGCACAGTGATTCCTGAAAGATGGAGAACAAATGAGGTGGTCCCTATGACTGCAGCAGTTTGCTACCTGGAAAAAGTTTCCGAGGAGGAGAACATAAGGTAGAGTTCAATAGTCTCCCTGAATTAAAAAACATACTGGGAGCTCAGGGCATCCAACGAGGCAGCTAGAGTTCACAAGGCACTACTAATTTAAATCCTTTAGTTTGGCATGTAAGGTTCTACATGATTTGATCCAATCATCTAACTCCCGTTTTATCCATTCGGGAATCGCCTCTGAAAGTCATTTTTCAGGCAATTCAAACCACTTGCAGTTCTCTGAACATGTCTCTCCTTGCCTTCCACTGTGAAAATGTTTCACACTGCCTCCCTCTGGAATAGCTTGGTGTTCCTCTGGTGAATACCTCATGACCAAATCATGACTCAAGCATTACTATCTCAATGAAGCCTTTCCTAAGATCTTGCCTCCACCTTTGGAAGCTGTGAGATAATAATTCTGTAAGATGACAATAAAAAAACTGTAATATAACAATAAGTGCTAAGTCACTAGGTTTTTATGTGTTTGTTACAGCAGCAATAAGATGTGAATAAAATAGCCTGTGATCACTTCTCTCATGGTCGCTATTAATATAATACATTAATACATGAATGTATTTCTTTGTTTATGTCTCTTACTGCTAGTAGAATGGAAACTTTGTGAGCAACCATAATCAGGGCATATTAATCTCTAAGTTCTTATCCCTTAGCATAATACCTGGTATCACTTAGCATAATACCTGGTATACCTGGTATATTAGTAGGCAACTAGTAAATATTTGTTGCCTGAATGGTTGAATAAAAAAAAAATGGCTTGTCAGTATCTCTAATACCTAACCCATTTCCTTCAGTCCCTGAGCTCCTGCCCTAGTTTCGGTGACTGAATGCCTAGAATAAATGAATCCTCCTTTTTAAATTTTTTAACTTGGAAATAAAGTTTAACCTTATCTTATTTATCACCAATGTGTCTTTGGACTATCACCCCAAGACTCCTTGTGAACTCTAGCTGCCTCCTTGGATGCCCTCAGCTCTCACTATGTTCTCTAATTCAGGGAGACTATTGAACTCTACCTATGTTCTCCTCCTTGCCCCGCAACCTGGAAACTTTTTCCAGTTAATAAACTGCTGCAGTCATACAGACCACCTCATTTGTTTTCCATCTTTCAGGAATCACTATCCTTCATTGCCTGATGTACAATATATTGATTTATGTTTTTTTTATAGAAGTTAGAAAATAAAGCCAGGTGCAGTGGCTCATGCCTGCAATTCCACCACTTGGGGAGGCTTAAGTGAGTGGATCACCTGAGGTCAGGAGTTTGAGACCAGCCTGGCCAACATGGTGAAACCCCATCTCTACAGAAAATTAGCCAGGCGTGGTGGTGCACACCTGTAGTCCCAGCTATCAGGAGGTTGAGGCAGGAGAATCACATGGACCCAGGAGGCAGAGGTTGCAGTCAGCCAAGATTGTGCCACTGCACTACTGTCTGGGCAACAAGAGTAAAACTTCATCTCAAAAAAAAAAGTTAGAAAATAAATTTCATACATGTCATAAGGTCTATTCTAGCTGAGACAGAACCTCATTTCTTCCATCTAAAAATTGAAGTTTAACCTTCTCTTGTTTATCACCAATGTGTGTTTGGACTATCACTCCAAGACAGGTCCAAATGGAAAGAAACTGAAGAATCGTAGAAGTATGTTAAAACAAAAACAAAACAAAAACAAAACAAAACAAACAAACAAAAAAAACAACTAAAGAAAAGCTAAACAACACTGGTTTTGTTTCAGGACCAGAAGATGGGAGAGAAGCTGTAAATCTATGTGGAGTCCAGCCTGAGTAAATAGCTGCTAGTGCCAGAGAAAGGGAGCCCAATTATAATTTGGGAGCTGGACTGGGCAACATTCTTGAATTGTCTGTCCTTAGATATACACTTCTGCCACACATCCCCACTCTTAAAATTCAGTCCTCAGTCTCTGTTTGCATGCCCCAGGCCCACCCCAGTTGGTGGGAGCTACCGTCAGTGACTTGTTAGACATTACTCCCGTACCAGGCCCACCCCAGTTGGTGGGAGCTACCGTCAGTGACTTGTTAGACATTACTCCTGTACCCAGGACCTTACAAGGAGTGATGTTTCCTGTCAACCCAATTTGGATATGAGTGCATTTTTCTGTGAAAATAGTATAATGTTTCCAATCAGGTTTAACATATAACAAAAGGATTCTATCCATAATGTCTGTTGTGAGTAGAATGTATCTTTTTACATTGGTATGTGAATTTTAAATGTTTTTCTAGGAAATGACTTTGGGTTCCCCGGAGACTATTTAAATATCGTACTGCATATAGCTCAAATAGAGTCTGGATTTGTAAGCAAATAAACACTTCTATCATGCCAAGTAAACAACTTTGGGAAAGGCATATTTTTAGTTCATCAGAGATTCAAAATTTGTGCAGAACAAAACTGAAATCTGACTTTTATTTACAGCTGAAAAGTTTTCTAGTGGTTTTTAAACTAGAAAGTATAGGTACCTTACGCTGTCTTTCCCTGGCAGTGACACCAAAGAGCCACCCTACTCTGAAGTGCACTCTAAAAAAGGGACAAAGTCTCATTTGCCAGGAGCAATAAGAAAACAGCTTCAATGATTTTTCTCCCCAAGCATCTCTTGTTGAGCATCAGCCTTTTTCTCCCCTGTAATGCCAGACAAATTAAATGATCTGGGCTACTGCTTGTTATTGAACATCCAAAGGGATTAAATTTCAAATATTCAGCAATAGATTGATGCTGCTGGAAGAAACACTGGAAGCCAATAAACTGCTAGATTGAGTTTATGGCTCCATATGTAATGTCATCCGAAAGAGTATGCGACAGTTTGCAAAACAAGCAGGCTCTAGGCAGCATAAGCACTTGGCTCAGGCATTTACATGAGAATGACAAAACTAGGTTTTTATATCTGCAGTGCCTCTAACCCTATGATGGTTTTGTCACCATTTGGGCTTTTCTCCTATGGTGACCCAGCTAGCAAACTCAGAGCAAAGTGACCCAGCTGAGAAGTAAACATTCAGCAGCTCTTGGCTCAAGGAAACAAAAAAAATAAAATTGCATGACATTTGGAGTAAACATTATGGATTTGCTTAAACAAAATAAATCAGTCTGATTTCAAGACATTCACTAGTTCTAATGCAATGGGAAAAAGGAAAACAGAAGGAGCCAGCAATCTCTGGTTTTCATCAGATTTTATGTATAGGTAGCTGGCATAGCCAAGCCATTTCCTTAAGAAGCTGTTCATTATCAACAAAAGAAAAGGAGATGGCACTATTTAAATACTTTTCCAAAGCAATTATCTATTTCATTGTAGTTTCAGAAATGAACTTTGTTTACCCCATCCTATAATTGTAATTATTTCCTAACTCCTTGAGAGAAATTTACAGGGACAAACGGGGTTAATATTTTTCATTATGTTCCTTTTAAACTTTTCCACTTATGCCACTTATACTATAGATGATAGATTACCCTAGTTCCAAATCTACTTTGCAATAATTAAAGCAAATAAAAATATCATTCAGCCTGATTTCCACATGGAACTTGTGTTAAAAAGTGTTTTATGGTCGTAAAGAAATCACTATACTGTTTATATGAACAGATTTCTAGCTACTGATCATGATTAAGTTATTTCCAAACATTTTGGTGTAAAAACGATTTTGGCAGGGCAAAACCACTTTACTTTCCCTGGGATACTACCCAGCAAATAATAGTATAATACTTATAATAGCCTAGCCCTTGGTATTTCTCACACTATGGAGAATAGAACAGAGTGCTTTGGGCAAGGTGATGCGGAAGGGAGAGCAAAATCAGAGTTGGGAACAAATGATCTTCTTACTGAGGCTTTGTCCTATTTCTCTTCTCCTTCTTTTACTTTGGTACATAGCTATGAATGAGAAGGATTCCACTGAAAATGTTCTATGACAAGATCCAGGTGTTAGCAACATCATTAATTCTACCGAATCTCCTAACACTATATAGTCATTCTTGGCAAAAGTTAATTTCAACTGTTTTATCTTTTTCAGTCCTGATAATCATGCTATCTCATCTTCTCTCAGTGTATGAATTCATTTCTTTAAATTACAAATAGCACATGCTTCCTTGGGTATATTTTAAATAAACAAAACTTTAAGTTGTCATCTTTCTTTTGAAAGAGTCTCTCTTCTCATTCAGACTTTTTTTTTTCTCCCTTTCCAATTTTTTTTCCTCCCTTCCTTCCTGCTTTTCATAAACGTAGCCTGAAGCTAATTTTACTTTACTTCTAAAGTTCTTACATTTTCGAAGTAGGTCAAATTAGAAATAGATTATAAATAATTTGAGGTTTGAAGAGCTAATAATATACATACTATATGTCAAACAAAATAATTGTATAAAAAAGGAAGGTGGCATACTTCTTAAGGAGCTTTAGTTACAAAACTGTTTTAGACATTTGCCTGACATGATTAGTTTATAAGCTATATCATAACACTAAAACAAAGACTAAATTAAATTAATTGTTTCTGAAAGTAAGCTACTCACAGAATATGGAATGTAACAGGAGGCAGGTTTCTATCTGAAATCCATTTAATATTTCTGTTTCTACCAAGGTTTTATATTTTTCCTAATGTGCTGTCATCATTATTTTAGTTTTAGTGCTTATAACATTCCAATCCATAAGCACATTTTAACTTAATTATTTTTAGTACAAAGCTATATTCTTGGAGAAATGTAGCCTCACTTAATGTTCTACTCTGTGTGTACATTGCATAGTACCTGAAGGAGCAAGTACTAAACATTTATCTCAATCCACTCTGGCGAACAATGTGAGATCTTCTTTTGATATATTCATATTTTTGTGAATCCTACATTTTTATACTTATAAACAGAGTAAAGTTTCAAAATCTGCTTTGATTTTTTCCCCAAAATTGTAATTAACAAATAAAATGTAATACTTGGGTATGGAGGAAACGTTGACTTAGTTACGACCTAGCAGTATCACCTGGAATTTCTACAAAGCAATGAAAAATGTCAGGAGAATTCAATTCTAGTGCTGGATCTGCTCCATATCAGCTAGGTAACATGAAGAAAGTCACTTACCATTGTAGGTCCTAAGCCTCCTGAAATATTAAATAAGAGGATTTTAAAAGCTGGTTTCAAAATCCACTTTCAGCTCTCACAGATCATAAGCCTTTTCTTTGTTTCTTTGCTTGATTTGATTTTATTCTTAAATCAACTTTATTAAAGCATACTTTATGGACAAAAATATACCAATTTTGAAGTGCACTGTTCAATGAACTTTGACAGTTATACACACACAAATAACTAGCGATCTGAACAAAATATAAGACATTTCCAACTTCTCAGAAAGTGCCCTTGGGGCTGTTTTCAGTCAATCGTCCCCCTTCGCCCTGACTGCAGGCAACCCCTGATCTGCCTTTTGCCCATTCTTGAATAGCATGTATGTGGATTCAGACAGTATGCCCTCTTTTTTGTCTGGCTTCTTATACTCACCCACATGCTTCTGCTGTGTATACATATTTTTGCATATACTAGCAATTATTAAATTTTTATTGATGGACTGTATTTCCTTTCATGGATTTATCATCTTTTGTTTACCTGATCATCTCCTAATGGGCATTTCTGTTATTTCTAGTCTCAGACATTTTGAAAAAAGTTGCTCTGAACATTCGTGTGCATATATATGTACTGTCCTTTGTGGACATATGTTATTTCTCTTAAATACCTATGAGTGGAATTTCTGGGTCATATGATAAATATATGCTTAACATTTAAACAAATTGCCAGTATTCCAAAACATATGTACCATTTTGACTCCTAACTGCAATGTATAAGAGCTCCAGGTCTTTACCAGTACTGAATATTGACAGTCATTTTTTATTTTAGGCATTCCAATGGATGTCTAGTAACTAGTCCTGGTTTTAGCTTATATTTCCCTCATCACTAGTGATAATAAACATCTTTTCTTCTGCTTATGGACCATAAATGTATCTTTTGTGACGAGTGTATTCAAATCTGTTGCTCATTAAAAAAATTATATGAATTTCGGTTTACAATTGAGTTATAAGAGTGTTTTGCATATATTCTAGATGTGTTTTTGGCTAATATGGATTTTCCAATACAATCATGTATTTTGAATATTTTCTCCAAGTCTGTGATTTGCCTTTTTCTTTTCCTATGTATGGCTTTTCAAGAGCAGAAGTTTTAATTTGATCATCTTTTTTCCTTAATAGCAAATGCTTTTTGTGTCCTAAGATATTTTTGTCTTCTCTAAGATTGTGAGGATTTTCTTCTAGGTTTTACTAAGAATTTTATAGTTTCAGATTTTGTGTTTAGGTATGCTATTTTATTTCTGTTTTTGGTACAGTGTGTGGCAAAGGTCAAAGGTTGTTACTTTCCATCCTTTTATTCATCTGTTCCAGCACCATTTGTTGAAAAAATATATAATTCTTTCCCCTTGAAGTATCTTAGCCCTGTTTTTGAAAACTTCTTAACAGTATATTTATAGGTCTATTTCTTGACTCCCTAATCTATTCCATTATATGTCAAACCTTAGACCAGTATCATACTGTCTTTATTATCATAGCTTTATGATACTAAAGATTTAATCAATAGTATAAGTCCTCCACCTTGATTTTTCAAAACTATTTTGGCCACTAAAGGTTTTTTAAATTTTATTTAAATGTTGTAATAAGTTTGTCAATTTCTAAAAATAAATACAATGTTATTTATGTTTGGGATTGCGTTGACTCTATAGGTTAATTTTGAGAGAACTGATAATAAGATTGAGGCTGAATCAAAAAACATAGCATATCCCTCCTTTTTAGGTTTTAAATGTCTTTCACCAATATTTTGTACTTTTTTGAGTACAGGTTTTGCATGTATCTTGTTAAACATATCCCAAAGCATATGTTGTTTTTGATATTATTATAAATGTATTTTTCCCATTTGTCATTTGATAATAGAAATACTATCCACTTGTGTAACTAGAGATTTACTTATTCTGGACATTTCATATAAATGTGATCACACAATATATGGTCTTTTGTGACTGGCTTCTTAGGCTAATGCTTTCAAGTTCATCCTTATAGTAGCATGTAACAATATTTATTGCTTCATATTGCTAAATTATATTACCCTGTAGGGATATGGCACATTGTATTTTTCCATTGATCAGCTATGTATTTGGATTGTTTCCACATTTGTAATATTATAAATGATGTTAGTCTAAGCATGTATAAGCTTTTGTGTGGACAAATGTTTTTATTTCTCTTGGATATATCCCTTCGAGTAGAATTGCTGGGTCATATGGAGTAACTGTGTTTAACCAACATACTGTTTCCAAAGGTGACTTTATAATTTAACATTCCCACCAGTAGTTTATGAAGGTTTCAATTTCTCCATATTCTCGCCAAAACGTTATCAACTGTCTGTTTTTATTTTAGTCATCCTAGTTGGTATGTAGTAGCATCTCATTGTGGATTTGATTTGTGTTTCCCTCATGGCTAGTTATATTGAGAATATATTCATATGCCTACTGCCAAAAAAATCTATTCAGATACTTTGTCCACTTTTAATTATTTCTTTTTCTTATTGAGTTATATGAGTTCATTATATATTTGGGGTACTAGACTCTTATCAGATGGATGATTTGAAAAATATTTCTTCTACTTTGAGGGTTGCCATTTCATTCTCTTGATGGTGACCTTTGAAGCATCAGAATTTTTCGTTTTGATTATGTTCAATTTACCTATTATTTTCTTTGGTTGCATGGGCTTTTAGTGTTATATCTAAGAAACCATTACCTAATATAAGGTGATAAATATTTTTGCCTATGTTTTTTCTAAGAGCTCTAGAGTTTTAAATCTTATATTTAGGCCATTGATCCATTGCGAATTATTTTTTTTGTATATAATATGAGGTAGGAGTCCAATTTCATTATTTTGCATGTGAATATGCCATAGTTCCAGCATTGTTTGTTGAAAATTCTGTTCTTTCTCTATTGAGTTGCCTTGATATATTGTAAAGAACTTATTGATTACAAGTATGAGGCCTTATCTCTGGACTCTTAATTATATTCCACTGATTTACATGGTTATCCTTATGCTAGAACTGCACTGTCTTGATTGCTGTAGCTTAAAATAAGTTACTAACCTTTATGAATTTGCTAAATTTACTGAATTTACTTAATTGTTCTAGTAGCTTTTGTATATTTTAAAGAATATTTTACATTTATGATTATATCATCTTAAAATAAGCAATGTTTTACTTCCTTCTTTCCAAACTAGATGACTTTTATTTATTTTTCTTGCCTGGCTAGAATCCGTGGTACAATCTGAGGTGAAAGTGATGAGGTCGATAAGATATTTGACAAATCCCATATGGTTTGGCGACCACTCCATATACTAAACAAGATAGTGAATAGATCAAAGTAAGCGAAAAAATTCACGAAGATACTGCTAGATAACAAGAAACTAATTTGACAGTCAACTTCTCTGCATGCTTATGAAGCATAATTCTAAAAAAGTCAGTCTTTAATATACTTCTCTTTTACTGCTGTATCATATGAGGAGCTATACTCCAAAATTTTGCAGTGTAGTTTCCCATAGAATCAGGGTCATGAACAAATGATTGTGTCGCCACAACAACACAAAACAGTCTCTGTAACTCCTGGTGATGGTACAGTGCAGCATTCAAGATTGGTCTCTGGAATGAAGCCACTTGATATTAAGTTCCATCTATCCCTCTTGCAAGCTGTACAACATTGAACAAGTTATTTAACTTCTTGTTTTATCAGTTTACTTATCTATACAATTGGGATAGTCGTATATCACCCGCCTTAGAGCATTATTTTGAATGTTTAATGAGATAGTGCACATAAAGTGCTTAACACATTGCTTGGTATATTCAATACATTATAGTTATAATTTTACTTTGACTCAGGTACCCCTGAAACAAAGCATTAATTATTTCGTGTGTTAATAGAATTACTATGTTCACTAATTGAGTGAAACCTAACCAGAAAATGTTTCCATTGCTCCAAACTTTTGTATGAGTACATCCTAAAATGATGGTATGTTAATTTTTACCACTGAAATCCCTACAATAAAAACAATAGAAGTATCCACAAGGGGGTCTCCCTGCATTACGATACATTGCAAATTCTCCATTGGTCATATCCTATCATGTGTACATCCTTCAAATTGTGCTTTATCAATTTGGTGTGATCCATTAATTTATTCCATGTATGTACTATAAACCAAGAGAAAAATAATGGCTTCATTCTAAAAAGAGTTCCTTAAAGTCCTGAGGCTTCATATGTGTCTTAGTTGTGGGGTGTTTTTCTCTCTCACTTTTTTTGGTTTTATTTGTATTTCAGTTTCCAGCAGGTACAAAACTGTATTCAAAATATTCAGAGTGTTAAATATTCTACAAAGACCAGATGTTTACCCAACTGCAGTTTTTAAAATTAAGCTACTGGATTGCAAGGTTTCAAAGGAAACCAAAGACGGGGGGTGGGGGATGTTGGATGAGCACACAGGAAGGTAAAAGAATTTGTTTCTATTTTAAGAAAATTGCTAAATAGTTCAAAATACTGTCATATACAAATCTAAAAATGTGTCCATATATTATATGTCTAAGGTTAATGGACAAAATAAGATTGTCAATAACTTTGTACATTAGTCCAGCTATACTTTTCCAATTATACCCCAATTATGTGTTAAAAAATATCTTTCCTGTCTAAATAAGAAACATATTTTTTCATTAAAATGTCATGAGGAAAATTTTTAATGAAGAAACAATACACATCAAATAACAAATAAAATAATAAAAAAGTCATAAAGACTAAGATAAAATTTTTACATAGGAAAATTTAAACCTGAATGGACTTGGGATATGACTGAGTCATGTAGCATATAACTGAGATAAATATTAAATCTCAGCCATCAGTTTTCTAATACAGATTTCATTTCAACCTTAATTATATCTATTCTCTTGGTACCATGATTATAAAAATTCAAGGAGAAAAATATTTAAGAATAACTTGTCATTCATGAAAGAGTTTCAGTCCCTTTGGAATGTATCATGGTTCAATATGACTAGCACGATGATTCCTATTCATCACTTTGCTGGATAAAATACTCTAGCCTTTTCCCCTCTCATCTCCACCTCATTAAGAAAACCGTGAAGCCATATTTTTTCTCTTTTTGCCCACTCTTACTAGAGTAACTATTAATACTGATATGCTAAAACATAATTTCTATGTCTTTAGAATATAGCACATTAGGAAATAGGTTAGTAAGGGTAGTTTTTGTCCAAAGTTAAAGAAATATAATTTTTGGTTCTGTGTGTGTGTGTGTGTGTGTGTGTGTGTGTGTGTGTGTGTGCATATTGAGAAGCAGAGAGAAAGAGGATAGAGCAGTGAGTTAGTACACAAACATTACTGGTACACAATTAAATGCTCCATTTTCATTTCCAAACAATAAATTCAAACGTGTGAAATAACAAAGAGTAACTGACTGTCACAAACTCAGTGAGGAAGGCTTTATTTAGAGAGAACAGCATGATACAGATGTGGCCATGCCATTCTTATTCACATTTGCTAAAACCAGCTCCCTCATTCCATCACCTGAAGGACCCAAACTTATGCACAGTTGATCATGGACATTCCTGCAGTCCGTGGAGAGTAGAAATTATTGTAGTTTATGCGCAGCCTGCATCACCGAGATGCCTGGCAACCTCTCATATTTCTCCTTTCTCCCATCTATTCTACCCAGCTTCCCTACTCCAAAGCTTCCGGCTTTTTTTCTGTACGCAGCCCCACATCATCAAGTCAACAAGTCCTGATAATGTTGCTGACCCAGATAGTTGAGTCAGCAAGTCTCATTTATCCCGGATCCTCACACTGTTCATAGTGAATCACGAGGAATCATCTTTCTTCTTTCTTGCATAAAAGACTAGCTTTCAGTATTGCCTGAACTGGCTCCTCCACCAACTAATGATAAGTAAGGAAGAGTGAATAAAGTAAGTCCCCTCCTGCCCCTGTCATGAGATTGAGAAAGAACAAAGGAACTGCAAGATATTCAAAGACTGAGAACTTCCATACTGTCATACAGACAATCAGAACCTAACTTGTGCAAAACTGGTCACTGAAAATAGAGCAAACAGAAGTTGCACAGAGCAACTCTTTGTAGTCAGGAAGCATATTTTCTGAAGTTTTCTTTTTATCACAAGGAAGTATGAGTCTATATTCAAAGCTATCTGCCATTTTACTTTGGCATTTGTAAATCTAGTATTCCCTGTAGTGTAAATAGCAAGAAACCCTGTAGTAATTCTCAAAATAAATAAGAAACAGATTATTATATACCATCAATTATATACTTTTTATCAGAATAGGAATTGATTTTAAAAGATATTGTAAAAATTGCATAGAATACTATATGAATGTATGTAATTTATATATAATGGGAAGGCATTTAATTACCTCTACAATAAGTCTTACCTCTTATTTCCCACTTTTTAACTGTAATACTCAATTTATGCCTGTATGCCAACATTTTCCTCTATCCCAAGATAAATATTTTGTCTTATAAATAACTTCCAAGTCTAACTTTTCTCTACTGACTTCATTAATTAGATATAACCCTCATATGATTAATCAGTATTTTCAGGTGTAGCGAGTGTTGGATAACTCTTCAAGGTTTCAGAACAACTTCCTACCAAAAGCCCTCGAAACAGTTTTCATTTATAAATTTCTCTCAAGAATACTTACTACTGGTTCTCTTCTACTTAGAAAACCTCATGGGAAGGCCCAATTTGCCTTTCCATTTTTTAAATTTTTTTCCTAGGCTTCTTGTTTCACCTCATGATCAAAAACATAATTTCTAAACGTAGATAATGTTATTTCTTCACTGTAAGACCTCTTAAATAATAGATAATTAATTTCAATCCTTTCTCAATGAAGCCTAAAGACTTTCTAAAAAAGCACTTATCTCTTGCTAAGGTTAACTACACAATTTGAACAGAAAAGCCTTTTGTTTTTCATCCACAAGAAAGTGTTTGATGCAAAGAAAGATTTGCTGGTTTTTGAATGAATATGATTAATAATAGATTCAATCATAGGACTGCATCAAAGATTCAGGTAGAGAAAATGGGAATGAAATTGATAGAAAAGATGCTTAGATGATGCAAATTAAGCTAAAGAATAATGTAAAAGGATTAGCAATCAGCAAGTCAGTTTTTAATTAAAAATAAAAATTCATGAGATCCTGTGCAAGCATTAAAGTACAGAAAGCTAATATTTGTTCATAAAACCATCTCAATGAAAGTTGAAAGCAGAATATTAAACTATTAGACGACTTATGAGATGGAGCAAAGAAGTTCATTCAATTCCTTAATAAATGGAAATAGAAAAATATACTCTGAAAGGAAAAAATATGCAGTAAACGCCTTATTAAAGATACATTGAGCACTGAAATACAAGATTAACAAATACACTTTGTGGGATGATTTTCATTAGAATAATAGACTTTTTGTTTGTAGATTTTATGCTTATAAAGATATGATTTTTTCTTCTTCACTCCCTACAGTTCCCTAGTCATTAAGCCCAGCTGGTCTTTCTCCATAACTTTAAAATATGTCTCCTTTTCATTCTACAGGCAGTATCCTAATGCAGACTCTGTCATTTCCTATCTGAATTCTGATTGTGATCTCCTAGCTGATCTTTCTGCTTTTAATTTTTTCTCCATGTAATTCTTTTTATCTCCCACTTCCAGAGTAAAACCTCTTTGGTAATGCAGTTACCCTTTTCTAAAACCCTTTAGTGAATCTTTGAATCCTGCTAAATAAGTTATGAAAATTTAGCTTAGTGCTAAAGGCCTTTGGCGAACTGATCACAGCAAACCTTGTCTCTACTTTTCTCTAATTCCCTGTATATAGCAGAGCTGAGCGACCTGTCAGGACCTGCACACATTTCACGTTCTCAGACTTCTTGGTTTTGTTTCAGTAATTTCCTCACCATGAAATGCCCTTTCTTTCTTTCTTTCTTTCTTTTTTTTTTTTTGAGACAATCTTACTCTGTCACCCAAGCTGGAGTGTAGTCATGCAATCTTGACTCACTGCAACCTCTGACCTTTGGACTCAAGCGATCTTCATGCCTCAGCCTCTGGAGTATCTGAGATTACAGGTGAGTGTCACCACGCCCAGATAATTTTTGTATTTGTAGTAGAGATGGAGTTTAGTTATGTTGGTCAGGCTGTTCTCAAACTCCTGGCCCCTAGTGATCCACCAACCTTGGCTTCCCAAAGTGCTGGGATAATAGGCGTGAGCCACTGCACCCAGCCTTTGGAATGCTATTTTTATCTCCTTTGTCTCGATCTGAATTCTACTCATATTTTACAGCCTTCTCAGCTGAAATGTCATTTCTTCCATTTTTTTCATATTCTGAAATTGAAAAATATCTTTGCCTTTAAACTACAAGCTTCATTTTGGCATAAGTAAAAAATCATAAATCGTACTTGACCAAGTGCCTTGTATTTTCCCAGTCCTGGCACTTTATCTATTTGTTTCATCTACTGTTTTTAGATGTCCAAAGCACCAAGCCTAGGACTGTCACATACAAGTGACACACTGAACCATTGTTGAACAAATGAGTTATGTACAAAAATTCAGTGGTAACTTAGTGACGAGCCAGGCTTTGCATGTGTATAACCATACTTGTTGAGCTTACAAACTAATTACCAACAAGTATTATTGTTGGTAATTATTATTAAGTAACCACATGTTACTTAATAAGAAATTTACCAAACATGTATATCAAATGATTAGCATAGTGCCCAGTACATATTTAGTGTTCAAAAATGTCAGTTGTTGTTATTAGTATTAATAGTACTTCTATTAGTAGTATTCATAAAATGGGTTGTGTGTTAGAGCTTATGTGTTGCTTTTCTGAATTGGTTTTTCATGTTTTCACTCACCATTGAGTTAAAATGTATTTACATAAAAAAGTAAAAAGAAAAATATGAGGAAATTAGGAGAATGGATTAATGCTAGGATGCTGATAAGACATAGAAATTAGAAGTCCAGCTTCCTAATATAAAAAGGAATTCATTTTTCTTCATCTTTCCTAACGTAAGGGTGTCATGTCTGGCAACCTGTGAACTACTTGATGGCTTAAACTAAAAATTCAGCAATGCCCTGCATTCTCTCTGCAATACTTCTCTTTACCTTTTCTAACTTTCAAGGTGTTTGACCTTGTTTCCACACTTACAAACTGACATTTTCTGATCTGGCAACTGTACTTGATGAGTATAGTTAAAAATTCCTCTTGTACCAAAATAGAGATGAGCTCTTTGGAAAGCCTTTCTTCTTATTTATATTTTGCAAAACAAAATTTTCCTGATCTAAAGTGTAGCTTTTCTCTGGATAGGCTGGTTATTCCCTGAGCTCAAAAATCCCATGAGTGAAAATGTTGTAACATCCATAAAGAAAAACTTATTTCTCTGAAAGTTAACTGCTATAAACTATAGAATAAACAGCTGGGGAAGACCAAGATGTCAGCACTCCAGGAACAGTATAGCCTTAGAAGGAAGCAGGGTGATAGACGATGATGAACCAGCTTTACTTACATTGGAGCCTGGCTGAAAGAAATTAAGTAGCAGTTATCTGGCCTAATGTCTTTGAACAGGCCCTTCATATGGATTATGTCCTTCATGGAACATTGTAAAATGTTATATTTCTTCAGTTCTTTTGTTTTGCAATATTCTGATCAGCTCACACTCAAAAAAGGAAATATATTATCCTACAAAAAATTTGGATAAAAGGATGAGTCCCCTTAAGATGTATGTAAGGACGCAGCAATAAGCAAGACCTTGGGGACAGGGTGTCTCTAACACAGGGAATTTACATCTAAATTGTCTACTTGAAGCAGTAGTTAAGGCAGAGCTGGTAATATTTACCCAGTTTAGCTTTATGTGCTCTCAAATATTTATTTTCAGGTTCTGAATAATCTGATATCTTTGAACAATGAGGTTATCTTGTCGAGTGAGTGGGCAACTGGGTAAGGAACATTTCAGTCAAGGAATACAGAAAAATAAATAAATAACAGCAACCTATGCGCCAAGGCTCTACCAAAGAACATGATTTTAAAGAAAATGTCATATATGTTCAATTTTGGGAAAGTTCTTTTTGTGTGTGTGTGTGCCACTTGTGTAGTACATTGGAGAAATTAGAAAGCATATTTGTTATAGACTGAATATTTGTATACCCACAAAGTATATATGTTGAAATCTAAATTTCCAATGTGATGGTGTTAGGAGGTGGGACCTTTGGGATGTAAGTATGTCATAGGCTGAAATCCTCAAGAATGAGATTAGTGTTCTTATAAGGAGATAAAGTTTTTTGTCTCTGCCACATGATAACACAGTCCAAAATATATAAGGAAATTACTGCAGCTAAACAAATAACAAATAACCCAATTAAAAAATAGGCAAAGGACCTGAATAGACATTTCTCCAAAGAAGATATACAAATGGCCATAGATACACAACAAGTACTCAACATCACTAATCAGGGAAATAAAAATTGAAACCAAAATGAAATATCTCTTTTGCTGTGCAGAAGCTCTTTAATTTAATGAGATCCCATTTGTCAATTTTGGCTTTTGCTGCCGTTGCTTTTCATGTTTTAGACATGAAGTCTTTGCCCATGCCTATGTCCTGAATGGTACTACCTAGGTTTTCCTCTAGGATTTTTATGGTATTAGGTCTAATATTTAAGTCTCTAATCCATCTTGAATTAATTTTCGTATAAGGAGTAAGGAAAGGATCCAGTTTCAGCTTTCTACTTATGGCTAGCCAATTTTCCCAGCACCATTTATTAAATAGGGAATCCTTTCCCCATTTCTTGTTTCTCTCAGGTTTGTCAAAGATCAGATGGCTGTAGATGTGTGGTATTATTTCTGAGGACTGTGTTCTGTTCCATTGGTCTATATCTCTGTTTTGGTACCAGTACCATGCTGTTTTGGTTACTGTAGCCTTGTAGTATAGTTTGAAGTCAGGTAGCGTGATGCCTCCAGCTTTGTTCTTTTGACTTACGATTGTCTTGGAGATGCGGGCTCTTTTTTGGTTCCATATGAACTTTAAAGCAGTTTTTTCCAATTCTGTGAAGAAACTCATTGGTAGCTTGAAACTACCATCAGAGTGAACAGGCAACCTACAGAATGGGAGAAAATTTTTGCAATCTACTCATCTGACAAAGGGCTAATATCCAGAACCTACAAAGAACTCAAACAAATTTACAAGAAAAAAACAAACAACCCCATCAAAAAGTGGGCAAAGGATATGAACAGACATTTCTCAAAAGAAGACATTCATACAGCCAACAGACACATGAAAAAATGCTCATCATCACTGGCCATCAGAGAAATGCAAATCAAAACCACAATGAGATACCATCTCACACCAGTTAGAATGGCAATCATTAAAAAGTCAGGAAACAACAGGTGCTGGAGAGGATGTGGAGAAATAGGAACACTTTTACACTGTTGGTGGGATTGTAAACTAGTTCAACCATTATGGAAAACAGTATGGCGATTCCTCAAGGATCTAGAACTAGATGTACCATATGACCCAGCCATCCCATTACTGGGTATATACCCAAAGGATTATAAATTATGCTGCTATAAAGACACATGCACACGTATGTTTATTGCAGCACTATTCACAATAGCAAAGACTTGGAATCAACCCAAATGTCCATCAGTGACAGATTGGATTAAGAAAATGTGGCACATATACACCATGGAATACTATGCAGCCATCAAAAAGGATGAGTTTGCGTCCTTTGTAGGGACATGGATGCAGCTGGAAACCATCATTCTTAGCAAACTATCACAAGAACAGAAAACCAAACACCGCATGTTCTCACTCATAGGTGGGAACTGAACAATGAGATCACTTGGACTCGGGAAGGGGAACATCACACACAGGGACCTATCATGGGGAGGGGGGAGGGGGGAGGGATTGCATTGGGAGTTATACCTGATGTAAATGATGAGTTGATGGGTGCAGCACAGCAACATGGCACAAGTATACATATGTAACAAACCTGCACGTTATGCACATGTACCCTACAACTTAAAGTATAATAATAATAAATAAATTTAAAAAAAAAAAGAAATATCTCTTTACACCTATTAGTATGGGTATTATCAAAAAGTCAAGAGATAATACATGCTGGTGAGGGTGTGTAGAAAAAAGAACTCTTGTAGAAAGTTTGTGGGAATATAAATTAGTACAGCCATTATGAAAAACAGGATAGCGGTTCCTCAAAAAATGGAAAATAGAACTACCATATGATCTAGCAGTCCCCCTTCTGGGTATATACCCAAAGAAAATAAGATCAGCAGCTCATAGAGATATCTGCATTCCCATGTTCACTGAAGCCTTATTCACAATAGCCAAGATTTGGATCCAACCTAAGTATGTCCATTGACACACAATTATATATGTACATACAATGGAATATCATTGAGTCTTAAGAAAGAAAGAAATCCTATTATTTGTGACAACATAGATAAACCTGGAAGACATTATACTAAGTCAAATTAAGCCAGACACAGAAAAAAAATAATAATGCATGATCTCTTTTACATGTGGAAACTGAGAAAAGAAAGAAAACCCAAATATATAGAAACAGACTGTAGAATCGTAGTTAACCAAGGGGATGGGGGTAGGAGGGATAGTGAAGATGATTTGATATAGGTCAAAGGGTACAAAGTTTTATTTATGTAGGATGAATAAGTCTAATGTTTGAAAATACAGCATGAGGACTACAGTTAATATTGTACTGCATATTGAAAAATTGGTAAGAGAGTAGATTTTTGTGGTCTTAACCACACACAAAAAGAAAAAGCTAACTCTGTAAAATGAAGGATATGTTCATTGATTAGAGTGTATGAATCATTTCACCATGTATGTTTATTTCAAAACATTATTGGATACCTTAAATATACACAATGAAAATATCAAGAAAAGAAAAATAAACTGGAGATTATTTACTCCAAAAGTATTCTCTCTAACAAGATTGGCAATTGTTCTTGTGGCCTCAACCCTCAGAAATCTGAAAATGCTGCCAAGTTGTGTCTACATTTGAAGGCTTTCAATAGATTATTCTAATAAATTATCCTTCCTCTAATGCTAACCAAAAATAGTTGCAATTTTATATGAAATATTCCAGATAAAAGATTTACATGATAAAAAGCAACAGCTTCCCTTTATACTGTCAACATATAACTTACATGGATCCCATTCCTAAATATAGTTGATTTCTTAAACAGTATCCTAGGATAAAGCTTACAAGTACATGAAAATAATAGAAGAGAAAAATTATAAAACTTTATCAGGGGACATAAAGTTAATTAGAGTTGCCACATTTCTGTAGAGAAAGACAAAATATGTTAAATGTACTTTCTTTATAAAATAATGCATGGTATTGATGTGACCCCAAAGAAAAATTTAACAAATTTTAACCGAATAGGTTAAGCTAATTTAAAAGATTATATGAGGAAAACTTGTGATAGAAAAACCAAAAATCTTTTTAAAAACACAATTACAGGACACTTGAAAGGCAAAGTATCTATGTACACAAAGTTTGAGAAATTGTAAGAGTTATTTTGGTATTAAAATGTATAAATATATTAATGAAAAACAATGTAAAGTCAAATATCAGACCCATGCATTCACAAAATTAATTTTATAAAACATGTAACATTGCAAGGAAGTAAAGAGTTTCAATAAAGGGTTTTTGGAAAAATGTGAAAGAAACAAAGTTGCCTGCCTATCAAACTCTATGCCCCCAAACAAATTCCAAGTAAATTATAGTGTGAAAACAATAATATAAATTTTAAACTCAAATTTAAATGTAATTAACATTAGAAGGGCGTGTATACGATCTTGGTTAGAAAGTCCCTTGTATATAAGATCAAAAGGAAAAAAAAAACACAATAAAAACCAAAAAGAACCCATAAAGGAAAATATTGATAGTTTTAGCTATGTAAAAACTTTTAAATTATTTCAAACTAAAATATACATCATAAGCAAAATGAAGAGACAAACCTTGAGATAGAGGTTTGACACAGATTAAGGAGGGAATTGAATGCCAAACTAAGGGCTGTGAATTTTCATCTGTGAGCAACTGAGAACCATAAAAGGTTTTTGACAAGGAGGGTAAAATGATCAAAGATGCCTTTTAACAAAGGAATTTGTTCAGTCACATAAAGAATGAATTAGAGCTGCAGTGTCGGCCCATGTTGGGAGGAGAGTGCTGTGAACACAGCTGTTCAGTTTGGAGTCAAGATCAATTATAAAGCAGTTGCAATGGTCCAGGAAAAGCAAGGCCATTTTGGTACTTATGTGAAAAACGAGACTCACATTTAAGAATCTGAGAATCACAGAAGAGGTAGAGAACTAATATTTATTGAATGCTTATATGTACTAGAGATTATAATTTATCTATAGGCAAGCAAAAATATGTTGCCATGTCTGATCGCTCCAACGTCAATCCTATGCTTTTTATTCCTCTATATATTTCAAGTTGCCTCATATGTAACCTACCCTTAGCTTACGTATGGCCACCCTTGGTCCAGTCGGGAATAATCAGAGTCAGTGCATAAGACAGAAGTATCTGTGAGTGAGGTATGTGTAGGAAAGGGTTAATTCAGTAGGTTGAGTTGCTCAAACTCTGCACATTCCAAAGAAAGGCCTGCCTTCATGACTGGCCCTTAGTCAAAGCTTTGGAGATGACCTCTACGTAGTTGACCTATTTTGTTGGACAAAAGTGTTTTTGTACGCCTGAGGCATTAGGCCATGCAGTACCAATGTGATCAAGTAGTTTATGCTAAAAATGTGATGTATTATGGTAAATGCCTGTTTTTACTCAGCTCTGGAGTTTGAATAACTATAGTCAGTAGCATTGGTGCTTCATACCTATGTCACTGTTCCCCCACTAAAAATTCTAGACATCATGCCTTGAGTCAGCTTCCCTGGTTGGCAAAACTTTGCACATACATCATATGTTATTGCTGGGAGAATGAAGGAAGTCCCATAAAACTCCACTGGGAGTTGATAGGTGGAATATTGCACCTGGTTTTACCTGGACTTTCCCCCCATGTCCCTCTTGCCTCTTCCCTTTACTGAATTTACTCTGTAACCTTTTCATGTAATCTATAACTGTGAGTATAACTTTGCTGAGTCCTATGAGTCCTTTCAGCCAATCATTGAGACTAAGAGTGGTCTTGGAGACCCCTGACAAAGGGCAGTTGCCCTATGAAGGGCTACTCTCTGATGGATAATAGTTTTGTTTTCTAATAGGGCTAGTGAAGGAAGCCACAAGGAATCTGAGAGAGACAGAAGAAACAAGAGTGCACTGTCTTGGAAAACAAGAGAAGATGGATAGCTACCTAGGAGGATGGAGAGATGATCTATCTATCTATCTATCTATCTATCAATCTATCTATCTATCTATCTACCTACCTACCTACCTATCATCAAGACTATCTATATCTATCTAGAGAGCGAGAAGAGGACCTTCAAGGCGAATAAAGAATGAAATTAGGTGCTTGCAAGAGGGTATTTGAAAATCAGTGATAATTATGAAGAAAATAGTTTCAGTAGAATGAGGAAAACAAGTTGTAAAAGACTTTAAGAGTCAGTAACCTGTGAGACTTTAAGTGTAGACTATTGGTACAACTTAGGGGGTCAAAGGAAAGAGTCCAAAATTTGAGCACAGTAATGAGTTTTGTTGTTTTGTTTTTAATAGCATGTTAACAAGATGTATGAGTTAAATCACATAACATAGGTTCAGTTTCTGCTCTGTCACTTATTGTGTAGGTACCTAACACTTGTCATAAAATTTATCTGGGCCCAGGTTATCTCATTTTTAATGAAATGGGCTAAATCTATTAATATTTCTCTCCGATTAGGTTATTGTGACAATCAAATGATAAGTTGTTTATGTTTTGAAAGTCTAAAAGACTGAACATTTATATTGCATTATTTTTTACCTCCACTTGATGTGTAAACAGGAAGTATAGTTAGGCAAAATAATAAAAGTAATCTAAATACCCTTATTTTTCTGGTATTAGTTAAGGGGTATTTAGTAAGTACATGTAGTAATGTACAAGTAATATATCATTATGGTCTATACCTCTCTCTGCTATTGCTTGTAAATTCCTAGTTACTGAAGAAACATCTAGTTGACCTTTTTAATCTTATAATAATATATTAATAAACAGAAAATGATTTCAAGTTAGGTTGGAAATGAGCCCCAAATATCACCTTCCTATGTTTGAGAAGCTACTGTTTAACCATCTAGTAAGGACATTATCTACCATATAAGATTGTTTTTGTTTGTTTGTTTGTTTTCAGAGATGGAGCTTTGCCGTGTTACCTAGGCTGGTTTCAAACTCGTGGGCTCAAACGGTCTGCCTATCTGAGCCTCCCAAAGTGCTGGGATTATAGGCATCAACCACCATGCCAGACCAAGGTTAATTCTAGAGATCATTATTATATAAAAAACTGAACAGATTGCAATTTTATTTATCTTCCCCATCAATGTATTTTTCATGAAATAGAAACCATTATTTTAAAAATAATTGTGTTGTATGCACAATTTAAATACATATACCAACCAATTTAAATATTATTTTTTCCCTGAAAATAGCTAAACTAGGTTAGAGCAGAATTTTTATTCTTTATTTCAAAGATTTTTCTCATAGCTGTATGATAAATGTCATCTCTGAAGTGCCCTGGTCCCATAAACATAAACTCTGTAACCTCCTGAATTATGGAGGAGAATGCTTGAGTCAATAGAACAGAGATTACTGGAATCAAAATCTGCCATGTGAAGTCAAGGAAAAAACAATCTTAACACTCAAAAGTCGATTATAAAACAAATCAATCAATTTCAAACTGGCCCCATTTGTGGAAAGCTCCTCTCTAGTTTGTAATATACCAGTGAAAATGCCATCCTACTTAAGGATCTTAAATCTACCATGTAGTTTCTAAAAAGGAAGACAGTGACAGTGAATCTGCTAAGATGTACACAAACAAAAAACTAATCAACAGAGTTATACAAAGATAGCACTACAATAAAGCACTATGTGGTCAATCATATCGCCGTGCTTCCTTCTCTATATATTCTGATACAGTCTTAAAACTGAGCAACCCTTAAAAGGACAAGTGTTAAAGACACATGGGTATAGAGACAAGAAAGTAGAGCTGCCAATATTTGTGGTTTCAGGAACCAGTTATAGGTCAAGAATAAATGGAAGATCAAAATAGATTTCTGTTGATTGGCTTTCTTAGGTTTCAGCAAATGTTTTCTCTCTGAGAAAATAAATATTGAACACATTTAAATATCTCTTCCTAGATCTTAAAAGATGAAGTGTGCAAACACATTCAAGAACACCTATCTTTTAAAAACATATGGACTGCTGCTTACTTAACATTAATGACTGATTACACAAAAACTAGTGCATAGATCAAATTTTGCTAGAGCTTAAGCATCTGGTTCATAGATTTGACCATTAGAAGCAAACAGTGGTCCATTTCAGAAATTGATTTATTCATTAGAAAAAGACAAAAGATAGTCTGGCAGTCAGAGATAATTTTGGATATTAACAGTTTTTAAATTTTCAAGTGTATATTCATGAATCTCTTTTCAAAGAAACTCAAAATTACTCAGTTAATACAGACTGAACCTCACTTAGCCCAACAATCCCAAGAGAGAGAAGTCTCAAAAAAGGCAGGTTTTTAAATCTTGTTGGAGTTCTAGCATAAACCAGCTGCTCACTATAAATTGAACACACAACATTTGCCTGTAGTTCGCTACTTTTAGAGAATTGCTAGCATGTTGAAGAATAATTATTACATTGGTAACAACTAGCAAGTATCTTTTACTATCTTAAAACCCATGATTCTAGTTTGAATCTATCCTTCCTTTTCTCCTTCACTTTCTCTCTTCCTTCCCACCTTCTCCCCTCTGTTCCTACTCCCCTCCCCTCCCCTCCCCTCCCCTCCTCTCCCTTCCCCTTCTCTTCTCCTCCCTTTCCTTCCTTCTAGGAAAATGGAAATGTATCAAATGAGAACATTTGATGTTAGAAAGCAAAGGCAAATAGACATTCAAAATGCTAATTGGTACCTGCTAATATCACTTGTGTTGTTAAATAACTATTGAGTAATTGTATTGCTATTTTTTAGGTGTAATATTGGGCCAAATAGGTTTGGTGGGTCTGTCAATTAAATATATATTTGGATTATCATTTACAAGTATGAGTTTACTTAAACATTTTAAGTAAATAGTCCCCATGATTCCAGCCAACTAATACAGATTAGAACACTGTATAAAACATGCTTTAAAAAATGTTGGGCCCTTCTTATTTACTTCTGATAAGATACTCACTGAATCTCTAAACATTGCCTCTCAGTTTATGAGTATCTCTATGTTCCTGTCAAAACAAAACCTAAATTACTGTGTGTATAAGGAGGAGAATAGCAACAAGAGTACACAGAAATAATTGGATTTTGGAGTCTGTAATTATTTTCTTTCCTCACTCCCTTCCCCACTGCCCCCGCCCAGAGCCAATATGCTGAAAAGCACATTGTTTGCTCTTTGCCACTTAAGTCCGACTAGTTTTCTTTGTCTCAGAACGAGTGCATTCTGGAAAATACAAGAATTGGGTACCCAATCATTTTGTCTAAGCTCTGTGAAAAGAATTACTGAAGAGGTCCAGATATAATGGCCAAACTTTCACAGTATCTCTTAGACAAAGCTGTGCCCAGTCGTCACTGGTTCCAGGAAATCATTGCTTCTTTTACCATCTTTACTGAATGGCCATTAGTACCTAAAGTGATGCAATAATAAAAAGCAGCCAATCACAACTGCTACAATGAACTATTTTAAAAATGTGGAGAAGATCACTAAATATCAACCCATAATTTTCTGCTCTGACCTCCACAGTAATATAGTTGTTTCTGGAAAGCCACTGCCTAGACAAAGATGATAGTTCCCAGCTGATCTTACAACTTGGTATAGAGAAATGAACAGCTGCCATACTGGAATGGAAGCATAAATGGCTTGCACCACTTCCAAGATGGAACCTCAATAAAAAGAGGTTGTACCTCCTCAACACACTCTTTTCTACCTAGAATGTTGATGAGAAGAATGATCCTGGAAGAAAATCTGCTGAAGACAGCAGAGCCACTTTCAGTTTGAGTCCCTCAATGACTAAGGAGAGCAGTGCTACCTGTCACAACACAATGAATTATTGCATGAAAGAGAGATGAACTTTCAGTCACTGAGTGTTCAGGCACTTTCTTGTTATAATGACTAGAATTGTGTTTGCTAAAACAGCAAGAAAGTAAATAGTTAAAAGAAATTTATGAACACTGACCACCAAATGCTTGCAAGGATGTGGAGCAACAGGATCTCTCTTCATTGCTGGTGGGAGTGCAAAATGGTACAGCCATTTTGAAAGACAAATTATTATAAGGCTTAACACATTCTTACCATATGATCCAGCAATTTTACTCATTGGTATTTACAAAAATGAATTGAAAACTTATTTCATACAAAAACTGGAACACAGATAATTACAGCAATTTTATTCATAATTGTCAAATTTGGAAGCAACCATACTTGCTTCCAAAATAGGAAGCAATTTTGGTAGGTGAATGGATAAATAAACTAGTAAATCCAATAACCTACTAAAACATATCCTCGTTGCTCCTGGTATGTACTGTAATGCATCTATTCAATGAAATATTATTCAATAATAAAAAGAAATGAGCTATCATCTAGCTGAGAAAGAAGTCAAGAAAGCAACACCATTTACAGTAGCTATAAAAATAAAAATAATAAAAATAAAATATCTAGAAATAAATTTAGTCAAGGAGGTGAAAGACTACAGGAAAACTACAAAACACCCATGAAAGAAATTGAGAAAGACTCTAACAAATGGAAAGACATTCCGTGCTCATGAATCAGAAGAATTAATACTGTTAAAATGACCATACTGCCCAAAACAATCTACAGATTTAATGCAATAACTATATACAGAATGAAACTGAACCCCTCTATCTCAACATATATAAAAATCTAATCAAGATAGATTGAAGACTTTAAAAAAACTGGAACAATAAAACTACCAGAAGAAAACATTTCAGGGCATTGATCTAGGCAAAGATTTTGTAGATAAGACCTGGAAAGCACAGGCAACAAAACCAAAAAGAGACAAATAGAACTATATTAAACCCAAAAGCTCCTGCAGAGCAAAGGAAACAACAGAGTGAAGAGACAACCTGTTGAATGGGATAAAATATTTGCAAACTGTTCATCTGACAAGGGACTAATATCTAGAATATACAAAGAACTGAAACAACTCAACAGTAAAATAAAACAAAAACAAATTGCATCAAAAAGTAGGCAAAGGACATGGATATTTTCCAAAAGAAGACATAAAAATAGCCAAAAATATATTTGAAATACTCAACATTACTAATCATCAGGAAAATGCAAATCCAAACCATAATGAAATATTATTTACCCCAGTTAAAATTAGTATTATGGAAAATAAACAAACAACATTCTGGTGAAGGTGTGAAGAAAAGGAAACTGTTATATGCTGTTGGCAGGAATGAGAATTAGTACAGTCACTGTGGAAAATAGTAGGGAAATTTCTCAAACAACTAAAACTAGAACTATATGATCCAGCAGTCACACCCTTGAATATCCAAAGGAGAATAATATATCAGTATCACAAAGGGATGCCTGGACTCCTGTGTTTATTGCAATACTATTCATAATAGCCAAGACATGGAATCAACCTAAGTTTCCATCAACAGACAAATGGATAAAAAAAGTGTTATGTATACAAAATGGAATATTCAGCCATAAAAAAGAATGAAATTACTGTTGACGGTGGTTCATGCCTGTGATCCCAGCACTTTGCAAGACTGAGGCAAGAGGATCTGTACTAAAATTTTTTTAAAAAATTAGCTGGGCCTGGTGACACCATCCCTGGAGTTCCAGCTACTCACGAGGCTAAGGCAGAAGGAGCCCAGGAGTTCAAGCCCATGAGTTCAAGGCTACAGTGAGCTGAGATTGTGCCATAGCACTCCAGTCTGGGCAAAAGTGAGAACTTGTCTAAAAAAAATAAAAGGATGAAATCATATAATTTGCAGCAACATGGATGGAACTGGAGGACAGTATGTTAAGTAAAGTAAGTCAGGCCAGAAAAAAAAACATATTGCATGTTGTCATTCATATGTGGTAGTTAAAAAGTTTGATCTTATAGAGGTAGTGAATAGAATGATAGATAACAGAGGCTGGGAAGAGTGTGTGGGTAAGGAAGGGGCATAAAAGAGATTGGTTAGTGGTTACAAACATACAGTTAGAGAGAAGGAATGAATTCTAAAGTTCAAAAGCAGATTAGGGTGAATATAATTAACAATGTATTGTATATCTTTAGATAAAAGAAAGGACGTGAAATGATCCCAACCCATAGAAATGATACATATTTAGGTGATAGACACCCCAAACACCCTAATTTGATTGTTATATGCATATTACAAAACATATATGCTCCATAAATATTTACAAATATTTATATCAGTAATAAGTAAAAATAATGATTCAGAGAAACTCCCCCCACATACAAAGAAGAAAATGAGCTATCAAGCCGCAAAAAGACATGAAAGAACTAAAAATGCATATTGCTAAGTGAAAGAAGCAAATAAGGAAAGGATACATTACTATGGGATTCCAACTATATGGCATTTTGGAAAAGACAAAACTATAGAGACTATTAAAAAGTTAGTGGTTGCTAGGGGTTCCACGTGAGGGAGGAGGGAATGGATAGGTAGAGAACAGTGGTAATTTAGGCAGTAAAACTATTCTGTAAGATACTAGAGTAGCGGATATATGTCACTATACACTCATAAGAATCCGTAAAACTATACCGCAAAAAGTAGACCCTAATAAAAAAAAAACATGGACTTTAGTTGATAAAAATGCAACATTGATGGTTCAAGAGTTGTAAGAAATAGAACTTACTAATAAAAGATGTAAATAACAGAGGAAAGAATGTGTGGTAGAAGAGCTAGGCTATGGGGGATTCTCTGTACCTTCTGCTAAATTTTCCTATAAATCTATAACTATTCTAAAATAAATACTAATTTCTTTTAAAATTTATGTTTGCTTTCATCTATAACCCCACACACAACATACACACAGACACAGAGGACTGGCTGCGAAGGTGAGGAGCATAACAATGGAACTTAAATTGACTGAAAGAAGTGATGAAAATAGAACAAGGGAAACATGAAGAGAGGGAATTGAAACATTAGTGAGACAGCAGTGAGAGTACACAATACCTTAGGTTTAGATAGGAAGATTTAGGACAGGACCTCATGGCTGGCATCTCATCCTACTACTGTCTGCTCATGGAAGAGTAGCAAATTCCGAACTACCACTAGTGATACCTAGGCCTCCGAAGATCCCTGTATTTTCTATAATTTCTTCAAGTGTCATCACTCAAGCCCTGCACCAACAGCCTAAACCATATGCAAAAGTGATTCTTACTAAAGCAATATTTAAATATATACCAATCTTGATTGTTTACTTATGTTATGGACACTTTAGCTTTATTACATAATTTAATAATCCCTGACTTAAAGAGAAGAGAGGCAAACACCTTGCCCAAAATTTTCTCATGAGTTACAGAGCTTGACTTTGAACCCTAGTGATCTTACCCAAGGCTCTGGCCTCTGGGTGTCCACGTGTTGCCAACAGTAATGACTGAACTTGTAGAAAAGACTCTTTGTTGACAATCCAATTTCTACTTTATAATCATCCCCCTACTGACCAAGAAACTCTAAGTCTGATCTTAGCAACACTTCTGTCACTTGTGCATTGTTTTTCTTGTACAAGGCTAATCACTTTGATCATTTTTTTCTACAAGACCCATTGTCTGGATCCACAACATTGCTGTCTATGTTACTTTTTATATCAATAACAGGAATATCAACTAAGCAGAGAAGTTTAAGCAATAGCTTAAGCCAAGCCTTCGTCTATAGGTTACAAACAATTCCCCTTTTAAATCATTTTCATAGGTGGCCCCTAGTCTCTCAGCCAGCTCACCAAACCTACATCAAATATACCAGATTTACTATAGTCATCACCATGCTGGAACCTGAATTATTTGGAATACATTTTAAGATATACCAGAGAAGAACTGGGAAGGAAGTAGAGCCATCACTTTCACAGTCATCACTTTCACAACCATGGCTTTCATAGTTTCAAATTGGATAGCAAAATTTATCTGAGCAATATGATTAAGCTATTAGTGAGTTTCTGAATAACACTGAAATGCTTATGAAACACAAGTGAGGAGTGTATATTTCATTGAATTAAGCAGCCTAAAAATAAAGGAGACTTTGTTAGCTCTTGAACTAGATTTTTTGGTGCATACACAGTTTGTTAGTTCCATGGTTTGCTTCATTCTTGCTCAAAGTCCTAGGATTGGTTCTAAATGACCGTTGTGGTTTACTTTATTTTTTTTAGATTAGTAGTTTTCTGCTAAGTTAGTTTTCAAACTTTATAGATGGATGTTACAGTTGTTTCATTAATAATTTTAAAAATATTTATTTCATTTTTTAAGAGATCAGAGTGCACAGAACAGGTAGGTGTTTTTTTTTTTTTTTTTTTTTTTGTGATGTGGGTCAGCAAAACTGAGAAGATAGCACAATTTCTATTTTAAAAATATTGGGTTTTTTTTTTTTTAGCGAAAGGACATCAAAGAAATCACACATATGATGAATTCTCAAAATCATATAAAGCTACAGCTATTTAGTTGCAATCTCAGTGCCTCAAAGGAGCCTAAGATGATGTAAAGAAAAAGAGAGGGAGGGGGGAAGGAAAGGAAAGAAGGGAGGAAGAAAATGAGGGAGGGAGGGAGGGAAAGAATGAGTTGTATAGAAGTGTATACCACCACAGGGGGAATAAATAACACCTGCTTTTAAATCAGAAATAAAATAAACGAAGTTTAGGTTATTTTAAATGGTTTTAATCACAAAGACAGCTTTTAATATTGGAGATTCACAGGAATAAGTATCACCGCTTCCAAAGTAGGTTGATAATAATATTCATTGATTATATTAGCCCAGTCACCATAAATGTGCACTGTGCTACTTCAATTATGCTGGCACCCTTTAAGTGCCTGACCAGCAAACCCCAAAGATAGTATTAGTCCAAAGAAGATATAAGCTTAAAATGGTGGCCTATATACTGGTGTCTAAGTGGAACCAGAAGTATAGTTTTAATTTAATAGAATAACCAGAACAAACAGCATCTGAAATTTCAGTAAAACACCTCATTTGGTGTAGAATTTCCTCCAGAACAAATGCTAAACAGAAGAAACCAATTTTGGTGTCATTCTGCAATGGATCAAGAAAGGATAATTTAAGCTAACTTTTTTTTTTTTTTTTTTGAGAAGGAGTCTCGCGCTGTCGCCCGGGCTGGAGTGCAGTGGCCGGATCTCAGCTCACTGCAAGCTCCGCCTCCCGGGTTTACGCCATTCTCCTGCCTCAGCCTCCCGAGTAGCTGGGACTACAGGCGCCCGCCACCTCGCCCGGCTATTTTTTGTATTTTTTAGTAGAGACGGGGTTTCACTGCGTTAGCCAGGATGGTCTCGATCTCCTGACCTCGTGATCCGCCCGTCTCGGCCTCCCAAAGTGCTGGGATTACAGTAAGCTAACTTTAAGATATAGTGTGTATATTAGTTTGCTTTCTGTATCTGCTTACCACACCTATTATGCAACTGAACGAATGATTAGCTATATACCCCTGTAGATTAAATTCTAGCACTGTCTCTAAGGGATATATATGGACTTAAAATCTACAACTGGGAAGTTGATTTTGTTTTGTCTTTTGAGTATGGAGGCATCACTATCATCATTAATGATTTTATTAATGAGTAAATCAACAATATTTACAGAGACAAATGTTACTAGGGAATTTCTATTCAGAGGATAAATGGTAATTAATATATGCTATAGAGTTAAAGTGAGCTACAAAGAAACATAGTCATTAATCAGGCTCACTTCTTATGTCAAGTTAATTCATTCAACCACTTTGGATGATCATTCATAAACAGAGTTACGGCCAATGAAAGAGAACTTAGCAAGTAGGTGAGATCCCCAAAAATATTTCAAAGAACAAGTTGAAGTTTATTTTCCCACTATATTAAAATTTTACCTTTACTCAGGGAGAAATACAAGTCTATCTGTGTTTTAAAAAATGGAACTTATTATTGATATATATACAAACATATGTATTGAGTTTATTTTTAAAGTAATAAATATAATTGATTCATGCATTTTTACAGAATTTTCCAAAGAATAAGTTTTGTATCTGTATTTATGCACACATCCAAATATTGTATGTAATGTAAACACAATGAGTAGTATTTTCTGGTTTTGCTTATTAATAATAATTGTGTCTACTCATGATTTGAAACAGCAACACCTTGAAGAATCATAATAAAGTCATAATTTCTAGTCCAGTGCACAGATATCCTAAGAAAGTACAATCAATGTACATTTCTATATAAATTATGTGAAATGTGTATCTGCAGCATTGCAGAAATGGCAGAGACGCAGGCTTCTGACTCCTTGCTTCATTGCCTTTAATGCAAGTCATCTACCAAAGTAATGAGGTTGACTACAGAAAACTTAATATTAATTTTATGTGGCTCACTCAAACCTTTTTCTCATAAAGAAAAGATTTTGTTGTTTTACTTAAACTAACATCACCTCATCAGAGATACCACTCTTTGGATTTATATACATGAAACTAGACTACTGTAGTAGAAAAAAATTGCACTATCCAACATTAACCTTAGCCTAGAGCAAAACAATAAACCCTCTACGTGGTAAAGCAAAACTGCTTTTATGAAATGCAGCACTTGATTTCCTTTTCAACAATTGATTTTGATTATATTCCATAGTCAAGGACTTTCAATTAACTTAGAGATAATCTGCTATATGTACTCTTAGAAGAAAGCTGATTCACTTCTAAAGCTAAGTGATTTTGAAACTATTTCTGTAAATATATCTTGCAGTTTACTGTCATCAGGAAAATTATGTCCTTTGCCTTTTCATTGCTGATCATAGCCAAAACATATGATAATGATAAAAGCTACTTTAAGAGCAACATAAATACACTAGTTATAATTTTAAAAACATGGATATGGAATAAATTATATTAGAAAATAGAACGGCGATCATTAAAAAGTGAGGAAACAACAGGTGCTGGAGAGGATGTGGAGAAATAGGAATGATTTTACACTGTTGATGGGAGTGTAAATTAGTTCAATCATTGTGGAAGACAGTGTGGTGATTCCTCAAGGATCTAGAACTAGAATTACCATTTGACCCAGCAATCCCATTACTGGGTATATACCCAAAAGATTATAAATCATTCTACTATAAAGACACATGCACATGTATGTTTATTGCAGCACTATTCACAATAGCAAAGACTTGGAACCAACCCAAATGTCCATCAATAATAGACTGGATAAAGAAAATGTGGCACATATACACCATGGAATACTACACAGCCATAAAAAAGGATGAGTTCATGTCCTTTGCAGGGACATGGATGAAGCTGGAAACCATCGTTCTCAGCAAACTATCCCAAGACAGAAAACCAAACACTGCATGTTCTCATTCATAAGTAGGAGCTGAACAATTAGATCACATGGACACAGTTTGGGGAACATCACATACCAGGGCCTGTCAGGAGGTCAGGGGCTAGGGGAGGGATAGCATTAGGAGAAATACCTAATGTAGGTGACGGGTTGATGGGTGCAGCAAACCACCATGCCACATGTATACCTATGTAACAAAACTGCATGTTCTGCTCATGTACCCCAGTATAAAAAAGTATTAGTGTCCTTGATTCTTTCATTGTTTCCCAACTGCCTTTTGCTCATGTCAAACTTAATTTTTCCTCTTTTTTCCATTCAGAAGTTTCTTGTGTGAGAGGAGGAATGAGAGCTGTGACATGCTTAAAGAAATTCCGTTTTCCACTCTTAATATACCAGTTTTACGTCTTGTCTGTTAAAGCTTCAGACTTGGCAAGACTCTTAATGAATTGCTTCTTCTCTATCAGGCAGTATCTGCTATGCCGACACTTCAGAAAATAACTTCTGGTACATTCGCATGTCTTTAACCCTGAACTCAAAAAACAAACTTTTAATCTGAAAATGACCTACTTCCCTGGGGATGAGTGGTCCTTTACGAGACACTGAGCAGTTCCCTAGGCCTATGCTTGTACCTCTGCAACTCTTGTGCCTTCTCTTACCTGTCACTCATTTGCTTAGAAAAAACATTGAGAATAAAATTAGTTTTTAGAAAATCTTACTAGTAATTTAATATTGTAAAAGTGTTATTATTCTTGCCCTCTAGTACCATTCAACATAGTGCCATTTCCCAAGTTACTGCAGTTCATTAGCTGAATAAAAGCAGCTCTGCTGGTATAAATTTTTTTAGATAAGTTCACCTTTCTCAAGGAGCAAATGAAAAGGGCAAAGCATGACAATTTCTCATATTATAATGGGAAATTTATTCAAGACTTTTTTTCCCCATTTATCACTGAAGACATGTTACAATTAAATGCCTTCATTTGCACATAAGTAGCCTACAAACCTTTTTTTTAATTCCCCAGGTATTTACAGTGTGTTTCTCTCTAGCTATTTTATGTTTCATTTTTACTCTCTTTACCTATTAAGCAGTCTGACTCAGAACCTGCATTAAGTTTGTCAGTAACGACAAAAGAGCTGGTAAAGAATGGTTTTCATTAAGTCCTGCACAAGTAAGCAAAATAAAAATGAGAGAATAAAAGTTATTGAAAGAAAACTATGTATTTCTCCTCCCTGATAATCTACATGCTGAGTAATTGAACAATCATTTTTATGACAATGTTGAAAGAAAATCAGAAATTAAAAATTATGAGAAAGAGAAATGAAATATTCTGTCTTTGGTAGAAAACAACTTGTTCATTTTCCTTACAACTTAAAATTCCATCATCTTAAAAGTTCAGAAGCCTAGGTACACATGCCCCATGACACTGAATGCCTTCTCCTTTCATTTACATAGAAGTAGTGGGGTTTACTCCTAGAATTAAAGGAAAATTGTCCTGATATTTTCATTATGTTAGTAATTGCTATCTTTGTAATTGTCCCTTAGCGGTCTAGAACATAAATCTATTTCCTTTTAGATTTATTTCACTTAATAGGCTAAATCTTTCAATTTTACCATTCCATTTCCCAAGATGAACTATGTATACCAATGATCGTGCAATATGAAGATAGAGGCTCAGATCTGAGAATGTAAAATCTAGTTCAGGGCTCTTTGACCTTGAATGAGACTAATAACGTTTTCTGTTCCCATATGTTCTCTACAAAAATAGATATTATTATATATTTATCTATAAAGTTAAGGAGTTAAAGTAAATAATTTGTGAGATTATTTCAAATTCTATGAACATTTGCTCAAATATGTATAGTACCATTTCCATGATTTTAACTAATTCCAAACATGAGCATTTATAAGAACAACTACCTTATACAAATCACTAAATAGATGATATATTCCATATCACAGAGAATAGTCTGGGTATTAATATTCAATGAGAGTACAGAATACAATTTGAATTTCTTCTTGATTATAAGAAGATGAAGGTTATTTTCATAGGTCATTAGAAAGGTAATTTTCCCTAGATTTTCAATAAGGGCATGAATTTTACCCATGGTTTGGACTATAGGTCAACTCTCAAAAGGTAATCAGTACAAAAATTCATTTTCAAAGAGAAACTCTTTAAATTCTTAATTGTATAAAGTTAAGTTTTTCTTGATTTTTTTCTGTATTTCTAAGTTAAACCTGACACCATTTGATCAGTGGTCTGCAGATTTTTTAAAACTGTAAAAGCCTTTTTATTAAAAAGAAAGAAACTCAAGTTGTGTAAAAGAATGGTAACCAAATGTGTGTGAGACAGACCACATTTGTCCCAGACAAATCTGCAGTCCAGAATCTTTTCCAAAGTTAATGTATATGTAAACAGTCAGTGATATTTAAAAGAGGATCTTTGTAGGGAAAAAAAATCTTTCATACTGCCTTGACTATATTCTCCGTCTCTATGAAAGATAGAAGGGAGATGCATTTCTCATCGTATCACATTAATGTTAGCTATAAATGCTTCAGAGGAACTATTTAGACATCTTGGTCGGGGTTCTCTGAAATTGTGAGGGGTATATGAACTAACCCCTGACTTTCATCTGAAAAACTAAAAAAGTTTAAAAAAATTGCATCTGACCCTCAAACAAGAAAATCTAGACAGCAATACGTAATCTGACCAATGCCTTTCTTTAGTGATAGAGCCAGGAATATGTAATTTGCAATAGGACTCATTCGCTATTGCATTGGTATCAACTATGAGTTAGTCCAAAGGAGGTGTGTGAGTTTCCTGTGAAAAAAAAATGAAGACTATAGGAAGAGTAAGATAACAAAAGACCTCAGTGGAAACACCTAGATGCCTATTACCAAATACCAAAATCTGAGAAATTAACCAAAAGATAACATAAAAAATACAGTCAAATATAGAACCAGCCTCTTACTCAATGCCCCTACCAGGAACCTATGAAGAACATATGAAAATACCTCAGGAGAGTCAGGTTTAGTATTCATCAGAGACAATTCAGGAACTTCAACTTTAACACCTTTAAAACCAAATTCAGTGGTTTCATTAATATCTTAATTTGCATATTCTAAAAATTGACTTGAAACTATGTTTACAACTGAAAATGGTATTAGGGCTGATATTTATTATCTAGAGGACAGCAGAAAAGTCATGAGATCAGCTAGAGTTGCCATCTAGGGGCAAAGAAAGGAGATTATTCCACTGAACAAAAATACAAAAATGAATATATACAGAAAAAAAAAAATAAATAAACCAGTTCTGATTTACTTGGTCTCCCCAAAGAGTGTTAGGAACATAGGAAGTATTTGAATGAAATTAACAAGAAATGAAGATTTGTTGTATAGTGTTTAATTGCATGTATATATTTTTAAATTTTCCCCAAGAAAGAATCAGTTGCTTAGATTGCCAGTAATTACATTCAAATTAGAGATATTAAACCAATGACATAATAAACAGACTTTGCACCTGACTTCACCAAAAGTGGTAAATATTTTATTTTAGTTGATTTTAAGTAATGAAGTCTGAGGTGTATTTGTACAAAATGAAGCATTAAACCAAATTGTCATTACTTTTTTCTCTTTAAATTCAAAATTAATCTGATTTCTACATTATTTTCTGAAAAAGAGTTGTAAATGGAACAAAGAAAAGAAAAATCAAGAGAAGAAAAACAACATAAAAGCTCAACCAGATGGTTTTGTAGTTTGTCTAATGATGATTTCATTTGAAATATTGATTTATGACTTTGAATAAATAAGATCTTATTAAGAAAAGGTTAAGTTTCAGCAGCCTACAATGATGGAACTGGAGGTCAAAATTACACTAATTACTTATATGTGAACTTAGGCTCTTTAGATGTTATTTTGTAAGCTTAAGGGAGATGAAGTGAAGACTAGCACCTGGTGAAATGTTAGCAACTGCATGCATGTTACCAAAAGCAGCTATCAACATTGAGTTAGCCCCATTTACTAAACTTCCATGAGGAATACACATGCAAATGCACAAAGGTACATATGAATGCATATACATATAGATGCATGTCCTAGAAAGAGACTCTCCTGGAACAACATCTATATTTATTCAGGGAAGGGACTGCTCCAGTATTTCAATATTTCAAGTTTTGCAGGAGCATTGTATTTCTTCATTTAATGTTTCCCTACATTTATTTCAATTCCAGATTTATTTGAAGGAAGCAATATCTATTTGGTTTCAATTCACTTATAATTTATCAAATGTTGTTTTAAATATTTTTCTAGGTATTTAAAGATATAAGAAACTGAAAGTTTTATCTGTCTTTATTACTTTTTTTATTTGAAAATTACACTTAGGTATAAAAAAGCAAACTTGAACGTCAAAAGATTTGCATTTTGGTTTACATTAACCAATAAGGCAGTTCAAACAGAACATCTATTTTCTAGGGCATTATTGCAGTAAAATAATTTATTCTCTATTAGGTTAACTAAGGATAATGTATACTTCAAAAATATTGGAACAGATATTGAGACTATAGATTTAGTGGCTTACCAAAGATGTTATAATCTAGCTGGTAACATGCATTCCAAATTGGTAAAATATTTGGGTACTTTGCACACTGATGAGCTTGCAGCCCCTGTGGAGGCATTGCAATCTCTTGTGCAACACTGAGTTGGTATTTGCAAGGGAGGTTTTTTTCTCTCTTTTAAAAAATGTCATTTTATAAACCCAAGGAGCCCTGAATCCAAACACCAAATACATAAAAATAATGATTCTGTTTACAACTTTTCTCCATGAATTTCTAAATAAAATTCAAATGCATCTGCTTTCTAGAGGATATGAAGGTGTTTCTATTATTTTATGCTTATTAAGTTGCAATAGTGATCATCAAATGTTGGAGGGAAGGAGCATAACTGACGATGATAAGTTATTAAGTCATTATTTCATTATTTCTGCTACAGAATATATTTAATACAAATTTTCCTGCCGCGAATTGATTCCATCTTTCAGAATGTGTGAACTCTGAGGTCACAGACTGGTACCCTGTATGCAAAATTCATTCCCAGAGACAATTTTGATGGCCTCCATGGTAGGATAAAATAGTTGATTTGTTGCCAACATTAAAAAATTATGATATTTTGCAAAAATTAGATTTCCAAACTTTTTGAAAGATGAGAGATCTGGCAATATGTGGGTTTGCATTGTCTTAGGACAATAAGCAGAAACTGAGAGTGACTCCCCCTTTATAAAGTCATTCACTCTCCACCACATTAGTCACCAACATTCCCTAGTGTCTTGCCGTTTTAAAGGTGAATATAAGTTACAAAGCTTCGACATTGATTTTTATTATCTTTTTTTGTTTTTCACCTTCAAAACCTCTTTCTTTACTCATTTCTATTACTACCTAGTCCCTATGAAGGGTATTTAAGACTTTGCTTTATCTATTCAAATCTTCCCATAAAATCTATCCAACCTTCTATGACAGATTAATGTTTTCACTGCTCATTCATAAAATCTTTACATTGGCTGACCTGCACTATCACACATCTTATCATCTCTCCCCGAATGGACTGTAAGCATTAGGAGAAGTGAAATCATGCTTTATCAGGTATTTGCATAACTTTCAAAGTTTGTTCAAAATATTCTTGATTCCTAATAAATGATGATTGTATTATTGGAGGTACTGCTGGTAGTGAAACTTGAATTCTGCTTCAGTCACTGTCTACCAATTTTCTCACAGGCTTGAGGTGATATGAATGTCAATACTACACAGAAATATGGGTACTTTGGAAAAGGAACAAGTACGGTGGAGTAATGCTCATTTAATAATATAAAATATACTGAAACTGCACATACATTACAGTCTTTAAAATAATGAGACTATTTCAAATGTCTAAAATAAAATTGATGTTTTATGGCCTTAGATATTTACATGGAAAACTTGATCAATTGTATTTCCACATCCTGTCATGTTCAGAGTTAATCATACTAGACTTGCCCTCCACTCTAAACAGTGGTAGAAACAGTACATATGAAGCAAATGTCTTAAGGCACTAAACAACAGGCAATATAGGACTGTAATACTTGGAAAAAAAATACAAAGGACACAAAGTGGATTCCTACAAACATTCTGATTCTCTGTAAGAAAGCACTTCCTGCTATATAACAGAGAGGCAGAGCCCAAATAGACTGCTGATCCACTGACCTAAGGAAGCAGACATCAGAGATTATGACCTTGATTGGGGTGGTTGCTCAACCTACCAGGAGACCATGGGAGTGAGATAATAAACTCACCACAAATCTGGCTGACTACTAAGGTATACGTGATTGTGGGAGACTCAAGAGAACCCAGCAAAAATGAAAGCCAGGGAAGTCTTGATAAATTACATCAACTCACACACTGACTGGGTGGCAGAAAAGAAAATCATTATGGACTGAAAGTGTCTGAGCATGGATAACCTCCGCCACATCAGTGACTGGCACACAGATCCAGGGGATATATACGTAGGGAAACAGGAAAAAAAAAAAATTGAACAGAGATAGCAGTGGCTACACATCATTATAGGGAAATAGATTCTGTGATTTAAGTCAAAGTTGTAAATAAAAACAAAACCAGCTGAGCATGATGGCTCACGCCTGTAATCCCATCACTTTGGGAGGCCGAGGTGGCGGATCTCCTGAGGTCAGGAATCAAGACCAGCCTGGCCAACATGGTGAAACCCTGTCTCTACTAAAAAATAAAAGAAATATTAGCAGGGTGTGGTGGTACGCACCTGTAGTTCCAGCTACTTGGGAGGCTGAGGCAGAAGAATTGCTTGAACCCAGGAGGTGGAGGTTGCAGTGAGCTGAGATTGCACCACTGCACTCCAGCCTGGGCAACAGAGTTAGACTCTGTCTCAAAAACAAAACAAACACACACACACATACACACACACACACACACACACACATATATATCTCAAAACTTTCAGATAAATAAAAAGATAATCTAGATTTGCTATAATATACTATCAACAATGACCAGTTTTCAACCAAATAGTAATAAATGTGACTTATACCCAAACTCAAGAATCAAATTATTCTAGTTGATAGGAACTGGTTTTAATACTCAGTACAGCCAGTTAGGGTGAGCCCAGATGTTGAATTTAGAAAAGAACTTCGAAGCAGATATTCTAAGTATGTTAGAAGAACATGCTATCAGGCCAGACATAGTGGCTCACATCTGTAATCCCGGCAATCTGAGAGGCCAAGGCAGGAACAGCCCTTGAGGCCAGGAATTTGAGAACAGTCTGGGCAAGGTAGCAAGACCTCATCTTTAACAAAAACTTTATTTTTAATTAGCTGGGCATGGTGTCAAGTGCCTGCAGTCCTCCAGAGGCTGATGCAGGATGATTGCTTGAGCCCAGGAGTTCCAGGTTATTGAGTTGTGATTATGCCACTACAACTCCTGACTAGGTAATAAAGTGAGATCCAGTTTCTAAAAAAAATTAAAACAAAAAAAAGTGATAATTGAGCCAACAAATAAGGTATTTAACAGAAAAGTTAACAAAGAAGAAAGTTAAAGACATTAAAAGGATAATAACAAGTGCAAGTTTCACTAGACGGGTTCAACGGCAGATTTCAGATGGCAGATGTAAGAAACAATAACTCAACTAAAAATCAGAATTATCCCATCCCAAAACAATGAAAAAATCTTGAAAGTAGCAAGAAAAGGCACCACGCATGACATACACAGTAACAATAATATAATTAATAAAACAGTTCTGAAAACTCTATGTGTGTGTATGTATATATATATTTTTTTTCTTACGCTCTTGAATAATCTTACTATTTAAAGAACAAACAATAACATTCTATTGTCAGGTTTATAACATAGCTAGATAAGGGAGGAAACTGAGCTACATCATTGTGAAATTAATATATCTTACTGGGACTAAGTCATTATTTGTGGTCAATAGTGGCAGTTTAAGTATGTTTATCATAATATCTAGAGTCACTAAAATTGACTAAAAAATTCTTAAACATTAATAAAAGAATTTAAAAATTGTTTAAATTTTTAATAAAATTGTTTTAAATTTTATTTGTCCTTTAATAAAGTTCTTCAATAAATATTTTAAAACAAATTAGACAAATGGAAGATAGCGATGAGACAAATATAAATGGAAGCAACATAGCAGATCTAATCTTAACCATATCATGATTACACTAAATATGAATTGATAAAAGGCAGAGATTGTCAGACAAGATTTAAAAAGCAAAATCCAACTATATGCTATCTAAAAGAGATGAACTTTAAATTCAAATACAAATTCAAATTCAAGCACAATTCAAGTTTATGTATATATAAATAGGTTGAAATTTCAAAGAGAAAAATGATACACAAACGGTAACCATAAGAGAGCTGGAGTGGGGCTACTTTAAGCTCACACAAAATAGACATGAAAACAAAGTTTAATGCAGGAGAAAAGAACATTTTATAATGATGAATGTGTCAATATATCAGTATATATTAACATTCATAAATGTATATGCAGCTAACAACAAAGCCCCAAAAAGATACAAAGCAAAACTAACTTCTATTAAAAGAAGTAAAGGAAAATTCAATAATTACAGTTGTTAATTTTAACACTTTAGTCTCAGTAATTGATAGGACTAGTAGACAAAAAATTGGTAAGGAAACCAAATGTAACAATTTTATTAACCAACACAACCTATCTGACAAATATAGAACACTCTATTCCACAACAGTAAAATATAAATTATTTCAAGTGAAAATAAAAATATACTGTGGGAATAGAATAAAATTTACATTAGACTATAAAACAAATCACAATACATTTTAAAGAATTGAAATAATGTGTTTTTCTGACCACACTAGAATTAGAAATCAATAACAGAAAAAATCTAGAAAATCCTAAAACATGAACAATCAAGTAATATACTCCTAAATTAACATGGCTCAAAGAAAAAGTATACTGAAATATATTAAAAACACAAAATATTGAAACTTTAGATATTTCTTCTAAGAGCAGGGAATGAACTAAAATCAACTCATATAAGCTTCCAAAATCAACTCATATAAGCTTCCAACTTAAGATTTTAGAAAAAGAAAAACAAATCAAATCCAGGTAAGTAGAATGAATAAAATTTTTAAAAAAATCACAGTAGAGATCAATACATTTTTAAAATAAATTACAGATAAATTCTTTTTTCAAGATTTTGTGTGATTTATTTAAATTTCAGATATTGATAAGTCAGTCTACAGTGTTATAAATCAGGTAATGAGGGCTTGAATGTGGCGATAAGCCCATCTAATCTATACAAGAACAGTATTTTATCAAATAAGTACTATTACTATTCCCATTTACATATGAGAAAACTGAGGTCCAGAGAGGGTAAGTAATTTGCTAATTTTCTCAAAAGCACAATGCTAATGGCAAACGTCTAATTCAAATTTAGTCTGTTGAACTCCAGAGTTCCATTTACCAGCATTCTAATAGATAAGAATCAGAAAAAAAAATGCTTTTTCCATGGAAGACAATGAAGAAATTGTTAACAGGAGAAAGTATTTTCAATCATTAAAGAATTTTTAAATCAAGGCATATAAATTGTGACTGCAATCTGCCTAATAGCTATCAAATTAGCTTAAGACTTCCTCTGCAACAGATGTAAGAAAGAGAATGAGTGAAGGGAAATTGGCACATTTTGAAATAAAGAGGAAAGAGTTCATAGTAGATACTTTTTTTCAAGCCCACTCTTCCTTAACCATATTCTTTCTTATCTCCACTAAAAAATTGTTCATTAATATTCTTCTTCCCACAGACTCTTTATCCTATGAAATCAAAAGTTGTTTATTTAAAAGGAGAAACAAAATGACAAACATGTAGCCTGACTCATCAAGAAAAAAGAAAACTTATTAATATCAGGAATTAAAGAGGGAGGAAATAACTAGAGATGCTATCTATATATGGAAAACTATAAAACATGGCTTAGAGAAATTAAAGATCTAAATAAATATAAATATATACTCTTTTAATGGGCCATAAGATTTAATAGTGTTAACCTGACAATTTATCCTAAATTAATATTTAGACTCAGTGTAACCCCAAACACAACCCTAGCAGGGTTTTCTGTAGAAATTGAAAAGCAGACTTCAAAGTATATGTAGAAAACCAAAGGATTAAGAATAGCCAAAATAACTTTGAAAAAAAAAAGTTGAAGATTTTACACTGCTGATTTTAAAACTATTATAAAACCACAGTAATCAAAACTGTGTGGTGTTGGCTTAAGAAGAGTCATATATATCAACAGGAAAAATAGAATTCATAAATAGACCCGCATATTTATTTACCATATACATATATATACATACACCATACATATGTATATATTTACCATATGTGGGTAAATATACAATATGTGAGTCTATATCTATTTACATATATATGTACTTACCACATATATATTTACCATATATGTATATATACACATTGCAGTAAATATGTGTGTGTGTATATATATGAGACACGTGTATCATATGGTAAATTTTTTTCAAAAATTGTGTCAAGGTAGTTCAATGAAAAATAGTATTTTTAATAACTGGTGCGGAAACAATTGGATATTCATGTACACACATAACAAAAACCCAGAACAAAACTAACCTCAATTTTAATATAAGAGCATAAATGAAAATCTCCTAAAAATGCATCAAAAATCTAGTTGTAAAACATAAGATAATAAATCTTAGAAAACATAGTAGAAAATTTTTGTGACTTTGGTTAGGTAAAGATTTCTCAGTACACAAAAAGCAGAAATTATTAAAATAATTGAGAATTTGAACTTTATCAAAACTGAAAAAAATTGCCCTAGAAGAAAAAACAAAAAAGGGAGCCAAAGATTGAGTAAATATATTCAAAAAATATATTCAATAGGGCAATTTTATCCAAAAAATAAAAAGAACATTTTAAAAAGACAAATTTAATAAACCTCTTACTAAAGAAGATATGCAAATAGTAAAAAGCACATGCAAATATGCTTAACATGATTAGTCATTAGGGAAACGAAAATTAAAACCGCAATGAGATACCAGTAAACCCCACTAGAGAAATTCAAATTAAAAAGACTAACAATATCAAGTGCTGGCAAGAATGCTAAAAACCTGTGACACCCATTAAATGATGTTTGGAATGGAAAATGGAAAATGGTGAAGTCACGTTGGAACACATTACAGAATGTTTGTGTAAACAAACACCTGATATATAAGTAGCTATTCCCCTCCTAGATATCCCTAGGTATTGCCATTACCCAAGAGAAATCAAGACATTGTTCACACACAGTCTCGTATGTGAGTATTTATAGCAGAGATATTCATAATAGCTAAATATTAGAAACAAAACATCAATAGGTGAATAAATAAACACACTGTGGCGTATTTAACAATGAAATACTATTCATCAGTAAGAAATATTAAACTTGATCCTCACAACAACCAGGAATAATTTCAAATACATGTTTAGTGAAAGAAGTTAAACACTATAAAACTACATATTGTAAGATTTTCGTTATATGAAATTTCTAGAAAGACAAAAGTAGTGACAGAAAACAAATTAGTAGTTATCTGAGTTTGGGTATGAGGCAGGAGATTAATTACAAAGGGATATGAAGGAAGTTTTTATGTTGATGAAAATATTCTAAATTTGGATTGAAGTGAATGCTGTACAACTATATAAACTTATTAACATTTTTTTGAACTGTACATTTAAACTGGATGATTCCTATGGTATATAAACTATTCCTCAACAAAACTGTTAAGTTCATCTTTAAGATATAAAAATTTTAAAAAATGTGTCTACACCTAATAAAAGAGCTTCAAAGCACATGAAACTTGACAGACCTAATTGGAGAAAAAATAATACATTAATAATTTGAGATATTAACACCCCTTCTTCATACTGACAGATTTGGTATACGAAAACATCAGTAGGAATATATTAGATTTGATGGGAATGTTGATTACATGGTCAATATATTTGTCAAATTTGAATTGTACGTTCAGGATCTGTTCATTTCCCTACATGGTTTAACAATTAAAATCTGAATCATTTAATAATGCAATGGAAATAGATAAAAAGAACTGGACAAAGGTGATCATTAGATAGGTATGTCATTGACAGAGGGTAACAAGTCGCAAGGTAGAAAAAGAGCAAATCAAACCCAAATAAGGACTGTATAGTTTCTAAGGTACTCTTATTTGTCACACTTTCTTGCCATCCATAAAATCCTTATATAGTTGAAAGCATTTATGGCACTAACACAATTTTTATGATTGAATATCCTTATTTGGAAAAGATTTCTGGAAAAGATGATTGATTTGATTTCAAAAATAAACTAAAACTTTGATATTACAAAACTACCACAAACCATTTTACTAATTGAACCTAGTATATTCAATTGTTAGGCTGGTAAACTGGAAAACATTTTCGAAGCACAAAACTCAAAAATATCAAAGAGAAAACAGTTAACCCCAATAAAAACTCTAAAAATTATACCAATAGAAAAAACAATGCCCATTATTGAAAATATATCAAAATATGTTAATCTCGAGAATAATCAAAATAAAATAAAAATATAATTGCATGACACTGAGATAGTTATTTTTTATCTATTGTCCACGTTTTTTTTTTTTTTTAATTGTATTTAAACAGATGGGCATTGTGTTTGTTAGGGTTCTGGAAGTGGAGTTTTTGAAGGAAATTTAATAAAAGGACCACTTAAAAGGTATGGGCAGAGTTTAGCAATAGCAACAAAGGAAAGCATTTCTATAATGGGAACAGTGGGAGCCATTGCCACATCAAAGTTGGTAGATGCAAGAGAGGTAAGAATTAACCAAAACCCCTAGGGAGAAGAGAGACCAGCATAACAAAGGCCAGATTACAGGGCTGTGGCCTTTGTTCCATAGCCCTTGCAATCTAGGAAGGAGACGGAAAAGAGAATAAATATCCCCACCTCACTTTCTTCCTTCCATTGATTTCCAGTGGGTGCTTTCCTTTAGTTGAACTTCACTAGAAGCCAGAGGGGAATGGAGGTTCACACAGGACAGACTTCAGGTCACAAAGTGGCATGGAACAAAGTAGGAGGTGGATGCAGAGGGATAAACATCAAATAAGCAGCACAGGGGCACTCCTGCAGGGGGAGCTGATGTAATTTTTATAAACTTTCATCAGGTACTTTGGCAATGCACATTAAGAGCCTCAAAAATATTACTTGCTTTTGCTTAGTATTTCTATTCCTTGGGAATTTCTCCTAAGGAGATAGAACAGTATAACTATCTGTATTCAATTATGCTTATTGAATAATTATTTATTATAAAATATTTGAAATATTTTAGCATTAAATATGAATGAAAATATTAAATATATAAGCTCTGTAAAAATATGACATGAAAAACCACTTACAAAAACTGTTAAATTTATTAAGCAGGAAATAAAATTATCTAGATAGTATAATAGCACCACATGGGTACAGGTTTGTTCACTCTTATATCTTCAGCATCTAGAAGAGTGCCAAGTAACAGTATTTGTTATGTGCAAATATATATTCATAAGAAAAAACTAAGGAACATAGATAAAAAAATATTCACAGGATCTCTCTCTGGATGGTAGAATATAGGATGATGTTTGTTCCTGTCCATTATACTTTTAAAATTATCTTCTTTATATAAAAAAGACATCATTAGAAATATTTTCTAATTTTGAAGCATCTTGATAGGGACCCTATAAAAACCTATAGGATTCTGATAGATCTGAGCTGTTTCCTTCCACTGAGGTCAATCACTGTCAGTGGGAAACCCCTATAGGAAAGTCTAGAGATTAAGAATAAAATCTAAGGAAATATAATTTTAAAATTCACTCACACTTCTAGCAGCATTGGGAGCAACTTGTAAGACTTGCACTCTTTTGATAATTATAATTCAACATGTTCCCTGGGGCTGTTCTGAGTCATCTTCGGTGGTGATAGAAGCCTTAGCCTTGAGTTTCTTTTCCATAAAATAATCTAACATAGTTCACAATGATGGGAGTGAACCACCGTTTAGAATAGTTAAAGATTGTTAATGAAAACATTATAAATACTTTCAAAGATAAAGGTTAGGAACTCTAAAGGGTCATAAAAACCAAGTACAAATTTTTTTATTTTGCCAGATTTGGACAATGAAGCTTAAAAGCATTCAGCAACTTTCCTTAGTTTCATGGTATGGATAACAAAAAGCTGTCTGCTGAGTCCTGGTCTAGTGTTTTAGTGTTTTTGGTATGTAAAAATTAGTTTCCATAAAACAGTTCAAATCCCAAACTATGTCAATCTGATTGAAACAAGAGTTATGTAAGAGTGAAAGAAATGAGCTGAATTGGCCATTTAGATTTAATTTGCTCTATGCGTGTGTGCTAATTCAAATTAATGGGTATATATTTTTAGATTGCCGATTTCAAACTATGCTTGAGAGTTTAGTGTTTCCTCTGTGATACCTGAGGGATCAAGGGGAAGGTGTATCAATCTAGGTCCAACCAGAAGAAGGAAACCACACAGTGATTCAAGCAAGGGAATTTTAATGTAACAAATCATTAGAGATGAAGAGTAACTATAACATGTAAAGAGAACCTTAAAACGGCACAGTATGTCTGAGAGAGTATCCAAGAAGGGCAAACTTGGAAAGGAGGTGTCCTCTCCCAGGGTGAGGTTCAGACCACATTGGAGAAGGCATGGGTGCAGCCTGCTGATTGACAGTGAAGCTCGCTGAGGTGCCCAAGTCAGAGTTGGATCACAGTAATCAGGCAAGCAGGACACAACCCTCTGGAGCACCGGTGAGCCACAGCTGGTGGAGAATACACTGCTGGGAAATGGTGCATACAGCTGCTGGAACTAACGAGAGAAGCTATCTCCTTCTCCAGTGCCCCTCCAATGCCCTCTACTGAGAAAGTTTAACATTGTGCTCACTGTAAAGAAGAACAGTTTAAAGGAATTCCATCCACTTTTGCAGAGCAGGTATTAAAAATTAACTTTAGACCGGAGAAGTAATAAACTGATAATTGGAAAAGGAGGCTTATAAGAACAGGCTCTGGGTTCCCAGGTCCACCAGAGAAGTTCTGCTCTTCTATGTTTAATAAAGTATCGTTCCCAGCAAAGTTTATTTGGAAGCCAAAAACACTGAAAGACATTACAGAGGAAAAGATACAACAACATAAAACTTTTCATTTTAGACATAAAACTATTAAAAATAAAAATGTTAGTGACATTGGAAAATTCTTAATATATAATAGTACAGGTTAGAGAAGGAAAAGGGGTTGCAAGACAGAGCTCTAGAAAATAAGTAGAGCTAATAATTTGCACCAAAGTTTTTGAAAAATTAAAAGTACTAATTGTAATATGACATTAATTGAGTATTTGACGCTTACAAGTCTATAGAAATCAAGCAAATAGAAAAGAAGAAATTAATTTTTAATGTTATATAAGAAGGAAAATAATCACTCTTGGTCCTTGGTTCAGTAGTGAAAAATACTTATTGTGATGGTTAATATTAGGTGTCAACTTGATTGGAGCAAAGGATGCCTAGATAGCTGGCAAATTATTGTTTCTGCATGTGTCTGTGAAGAGGAGACTGACATTTGAGTCAGTGGACTGGGTGAGGAAGATGGACCCTCAATGTGACGGGGCACCATGCAGTGCCACTAGGGCAAAGTAGGCAGAAGAAGGTGGAATAACCTTGCTTGCTGAGTCTTCTGGCTTTCATCTTTCCACTATGCTGTATGCTTCTAGCCCTTGAACTTCAGACTCCAGGTTCTTCTGCCTTTGGACTCTTGGATTTACACCAGTGGTTTGCTGGGGACTCCTGGGCCTTCGGCCACAGACTGGTCTGCACTGTCAGCTTCTTTACTTTTGAGGTTTCTGGACTCAGACTAAGCCACTACTGGCTTCTTTCTTCCTCATGGCCTATCGTGGGACTTCACCTTGTGATTGTGTGAGCCAATTCTCCCTAATAAACTCCCTTTCATATATACATGTATCCTATTCATTCTGTCCCTCTGGAGAACCCCAACTAAAACACTTAGGTAATCATGATAAACACTGATTGGACAAAGATTGTGCTGCCATTATGTCAAATTATTGATGTAAGAGGAAATAAGAGTGACATTGGGAGCTAAATCTTACCAAAATAACCAGACCAAAGATTCACTATGTAATGCCACAATAGGGAAATTGATAATTGCATATGGTTCTCCTTGTTTTAGAAATATGGAAGCAAACACCAAATACCATACAAAATGGATAAAAGTTTGCAAATGGCTCTGGGAATTGGAACTGAAGGTAAAATAGCTAAGGGAAAATGTTGAATTTCATTAAAAATGTTTTAGCTTAGTTTGATTATTAAATTACACACAGATTTGAATTTGATAGGAACAAACGCAAATCTTATACATAGAATGATTTCTACAATGCAAAAGTCATAAGAAAAACATTGGAAGAAAATAAAACAAAAGTGATTGCTTCTGGGGGCTTATTTCTATATGCCATTTAACAATTTCTTTGTACATTTATTCCTTCCAAATATCCTAAAATTAGTATCATCTTAAAAAATATATAATGAACAAAGCAAGTGAAAGGTTAAGTGAAGTCATAAGATACATGAGAAAGCATGAAAGACAAACTAAGTTAAAATGAGTGTGAAAGGATCATTCCATTGGGTAAGCAATATTAAATGACCATTGTGAAGCTAGTACTGAAAGAATAAACAAAAAAATGAATGAAACATTCTCCATTCCTTTCAGGCACTTAAAAGTAAAATAAAAAATAAATGGAGGAAATAAGTTAGATATGTTTTATTTTACTGAAAAGTAAAAAACAAATTAAAGCTCAGTGGATAAGTTAGAGGTCCTATAACTCAAATTCAGTCAAAAATGAAAGAATAATTTCTTCTCTGAGAAGTTCTGCTCCTCTATGTTTAATAAAGAGTGGTTCCCAGTGGTTCCCTGCTCCTACTGTCAAGAATTGTTCACTGTAAATAGCTCTCATATACAATTATGAAGATTGTTATAAACTCCATAAAGTATTATTCAATTTGCAAAATGCAATATTGGACAGAATTTTTTCTTAAAAGTTAATCTTGTGGATTCTTAGGAAATCTGCTCATCCAAATACCAGTTGTAATGATTTTTTATTCTTCTGCAGTATTTACTGTTTGCTTGAATTGGTTTTTTAAATATTAAGTCCAAAAAGGGCACTTCTTGCCAGGCGCGGTTGCTCACGCCTTTAATCCCAGCACTTTGGGAGGCCAAGGCAGGCGGATCACAAGGTCAGGAGATAGAGACCATTCTGGCTAATGTGGTGAAACCCTGTCTCTACTAAAAATACAAAAAATTAGCCGGGTATGGTGGCGTGCACCTGCAGTCCCAGCTACTCGGGAGGCTGAAGCAGGAGAATGGTGAGAACCCGGGAGGTGGAGCTTGCAGTGAGTCAAGATTGCGCCACTGCACTCCAGCCTGGGAGACAGAGCGAGACTCTGTCTCAAAAAAAAAAAAAAAAAAAAAAAAAAAAAACCACTTCTCTCCCATATCTGCCTTTTATTCAGATGTGATTAACCAACATGCTAATGAAGCTTAAATGTCAGAGCCATTCCTTGTATGGTCCCCTTCTAGCAACTTGCTCTACATGTTTTTGTAGGATTTGAAAAAGCAGGACACTTCAATCAAAATGAGTTAAGACTGCTGCGTCTTTCCACTTCAATTTAACTTTCAACACACTTCTGTTGTATAGGATCATATTTGGAGTATCTATGAAGTAGCTGAGCTGGAAACAATTGGGTTTGATATTGTGGTCCACATGGACCACAGTCATGTCTGTATATATTTGAGTTATTGTTGGCCATCCTGGTATAGATATGGCTTTCAGGGTTACTCCTGCAGCCCACTGTGTTAACTCCCTCAGTGCTGAGACACAAAAATACAGAGAAGAGGTCTCATGGAGCTATTAACCTGTTCTACTGGGGGTGGCACTGGAAAGATACAGGTAACAAAGAAAAAGGGGGTTGAAATGCATACTATGAGAAGCTGGACTGAAAAATTTATCCAACTCTTACCTATCATAAATAAAAGAAATTTTAATACAACTTCTACTCATATTTGACAGCAATAGCATGACATTTATCAAACATTATAATAGTCGTGAAGCTAAAAGAATATTTTAAATTATCAATAATGTAAAAATAAATTTCAATCAAATGACTCAATTGCTCTCTAGTTTCTATAAAATCTAAATCATTGACATCTAAAGTGGCAATCAAAGTTTGAAGTAGGAAAGAGCAAGAAGTCTATCAGGCAATTATTTAATTAAAATAAAATAACTGTCCTCTGTGTTTTGTAATTTTACCAGGACTTGACAGCTTTTTATAATTTGTAATTTATGGCAATTTATTTTTTCTTCATAAATGTTAACTTTTGTACATAATTTTCTAGTTGTAATTTTTATTACCTTTTTCTCATAAAACTGAGGCCACCCCCCTGAATTTTTAATTGTTATTTTAAAACATTTACTATGCTATTTTTCATATTATTTTAAAATGAAACAAGTGTTATATGGTTGATCTCAGTGTAGATCACCTCAATAGATTAATGGACCTGTTCTCCCTTTTAGCTTCATGTGCAATGAATTCAGATGGTCCCGCAATATGAGAAAAAAAATTCAAGAAATCAGCATAACCTGAAATAAGTCAAAGGAAATAACAGAGTTTGTAATAAAATATCCTGTACAAAACGTCTGGATAGAAGCTGCCAACTATTTCAATCCATTCCTCCGCTTCCACCCACATTAACCTTCAAAAGGTTATTGGCCCCATTTAAAGATGAAAAAGTGTTATGTCCCTATATAAGAACTACTAAACAGACAAACACAACACAAAACTAAATCCAAGAAAAAAGAAAAAAAGAAAAGAACATACATAAAAGATGGATGAATAACATATAGGAAGTATGTTAGAAAATACAGAATGATTGAAAAAATCAATTTCTATTACCTCCATTGAAATCATAGGCACCTTATTTCTTTGGAAATATGACAATAAGACCAGAAATGAGACAAGTGTTAAGAAAGAGATTTTGATTCAGAGAAGAAACTGAGTGGCAGTATTCAGAAAATAAATGGAAATATATATATATATACACTACACAGAGTATCCTGTATGATATGGCTTAAACAAGAAAATAAAAACTAAAAATACAGACACATTGTGAATGATCTTGAGGAAATTAGAAATGGAAGGAAAGAATAGAGACAAAAAGACAAAGAAATAAAGAGAGACAGAGGCAGTGATAGGAAAACAAAGAATATCCAGTAAACACTTACTTCTTGTCTCTAAGGCACAACAAGAAAGATCTGAACCAGGAAAAAAATAACAGAATACTTAAGAAAAAAGTATATCCTCAGAAAGATGCTGAAATAAGATGAATAAAGAATCACACAGGTACTGTGGCATAGAAAGTAACTTATAAACAACAGGAGAAAATCAAATTGGCCTCAGTCGTCTCAATTCCATACAAGACCAGAGACAAAAAGAAAGAAACAGTTCTTCACTCAGTGTTGTCATCTGAATGTATCATTTGGAATTGTGGTCATCATTTTGGGACCAAGAGTCGAGCCAAGAGGATAAATCAACATATAACAGAAAAAGCTGATGATATATATGTTTGTTTTTGTTTTTGTTTTAAGACAGAGTCTCGCTCTACTACCCAGGCTGGAATGCAGTGGTGAGATCTCAGCTCACTGCAACCTCCGCCTCTTGGGTGCAAGTAATTCTCCTGCCTCAGCCTCCCCAGAAGCTGGGATTACAGGTGCCCGCCACAACGCCAGACTAACTTTTGTATTTTTAGTAGAGACAGGGTTTCACTATGTTGAGGCCAGGCTGGTCTCAAACTCCTGACCTCAGGCAATCTGCCTGCCTCGGCCTTCCAAAGTGCTGGGATCACAGGTGTGAGCCACCGCATCTGGCCTACCTGATGATGTTTTTAGCCAACTCTGGATCCCTCCATCACCTTTGGATGATAAATTTTTCTTATTGCTTAAGCCATTGTGGTTTCAGTCCTTGGTTACTTGTTGAAAGCTTCCTACCTGAAGCAAAGAGGATGTAAATGTTGTTAAACTTCACCACATAAAAATAGTCATATAAGTAACACAAATCAGAATATGAAGGTAAAGATCAAGAAGGTTGGGGAAAGTTTACTAATTTCCTTATCTTTTACATCTGAAATTCAAAAAACACAATCTAAAATTGAAACAGCACAATTCCACCCTCAAAATTACTTTTACCTACCATTATAGAAATCATTAAAGAATTGATATTTCTTATAGTGAAGAAATTGAGTACTTTTAGCAAAATAGCACACTTCTCATTTCACTTTAGATGCTTTATGTTAAAATAAAAAAAATAATAATTTTAGAGAAAATCATATATAGTGGAGATTTGTTATTAAAATTCACCTTCAAGATACAAAATTTTAAAGCCTCAATTTTCTTCTTTCACATTTCCAACATATTATTGAAGGGAAAAAGGCAAAATTATGCACAAACCATAGGTGCAGAAGTTGATTCATTTTCTCAAATTGTATATACTTTTCAAGTCAAGAAATAGAATACAAGCAGGGCATCAGAAATAGTCAATAACGCAAAAAATCAGACCATGTCTCTCAGCATAAGTTAATTTTGCCTGTTTTTTGAAACAGATATAAATGGAAACAACAATATTATTTTGTGTCTGTTTTTTTCATGCAACCTTATGTTTGAGAGAGTCATCCAAATGTGCCAGGCATACTTACAGTTTTTTCATTCTTTTTACATTACTATAGCATAATTTAGGTATTTATTTCACTGTTGATGGGCATCGAGGTAGTTTCCAGGTTGGGGAAATAATGAGTAGGGCTGTTTTGAACACTCTTAAATATATCCACTGATGTATAGATCTGTGTTTGTTTCTGTTGAGTGTATAAATAGAAATAGTATGTTGCAAAAGTAAAGGCTATACAAATAGGTAGTTTTAATGTATGCTGGTAGTTTTGCAAACTGGTTGCACCAATTTATACTTCCCAAAGCCATGTCTATGAATATTGGTTATGCTACAGTTACCAAAATTTGTATCTACTTGATGAGTAATACAGTTGTTCATATTTTCCTTTTTCTTGGCAATCTGTATATATCACAATATTTAAGTGGTTTTGGAATTATGTCCTCTTTTATTTGTCTGAAGTAATTTGTTTTTTCCAACTAGGGCAAGAAAGTGATTATTTTAACGTCTAAATCATGTATTGTGTGAACCCTTCCTTTAAAAATAGCTATATAAAGTCCAAAGGTTTATCAGTTTTGCTTAGAATAACACCCATACATCTTAATAAGGTCTATAATTTATTGCATGAAATTATCTCCTTTCAATTCTGCTGTACTCACAACATCTTTATTACTATTTTCAGGTTACACCAGGTTTTTGTTCTTATAACTATTGTTATTACTTTTCTTTTTTCTTACCACAGAGTCTTTCTTCTGGTTTATTTTAATCCTCTGATTACTGATTATCCCAGAAATCACATCTCTGTTCAACTGTCATATAACAAGAAATGTAAAAGCAAGCCTAATTTTTCTTAGGCTTCAAAGTTCAACTTATAATTTGAAGGGTTCTGTTTATAAATTTTAAAAAGTTGTAAATCATATAACTTTTAATAACATTTGATCACCTTAAACATTTAGTTAAGTAAATTCCTCCATATATTCTACCTTTATTTAATGTGTTTAATTTCCTTTTAAAATTATTTATATTTTTAATTGACTAATAAAAATTGTAAATATTTATGGTATACAGCATGTTGTTTTGATATATGTATACATTGGGAAATAATTATATCAATCTACTTAACATATCTGTTACCTCGTATAGTTACCACCTTTTGGTTGTGATAACATTTAAAATCTACTCTGTTAGGAATTACAAAGCATAAATAATATTATTAACTATGGTCACCATGTTGTACAATAAATCTTCAAAGCTATTCCTCCTGTCTAATTGAAACTTTGCATACTGTGACTAACATCTCCTCAATCCCCTACCGCCACCAGCCTCGACTCCTAGTAACCTCATTCAACTCAAATGTTTGACATTTTTAAATTCTACATATAATTATATTACACAGTGTTTGCCTTTTTGTGCCTGGCTTATTTAACAGCATAATGCACTCCAGGTTCATCCATGTTTACACAAAAGACAAAATTTTGTTTTTTAAAGCTGAATAGTATTCAATTGTGTATATATACCGCATTTTTAATCCATTCATTTGTCAATAGACATACAGGTTATTTTCAGATTGTGGCTAGTTTGTATCACCCTGCAATGAATATGAGAGTAGAGATATCACTTCATAATCCTGTTTTCAATTCCTGTGGATATGTACCCGAAAGTGGGATTGCTGGATGACATATTAGTTCTATTTTTAATTTTTTAAAGAATCTGCATACTGTTTCCATAGTGGCTGTACTAATTCACATTCCCACCAACAGGGTTCAATGGTTCCCTTTTCTCTACGTACTCCTCAACACTACCTCTGGTATTTTTGATAACGGGCATTCTAACAGGTGTGAGGTGGTATCTCACTGTCATTTTAATTTGCATTTCTCTGATAATTAGTAATGTTGAACTTTTTTTTCATATAATTGGCCATTTGTGTGTCTTCTTTTAAGAAATGTCTATTCCAGTCCTTGGCCCTTTTCTTTAATTGGGTTACCCATTTTCTTGCCATTGAGTTGCTTTTTTATAATAGCCACGTATCAGACGTATGGTTTACAAATATGTTATCCTTTTGGGAGGCTAAAAAATTATTTCTATTTGTCTTTCTATCCTTGAGTCTTTATAGAGAAATATTTTATTTTGAGGACATCAAACAGTAATAATAGTTATTCCTTAGTAGTGAAAATTAGTGATAGACTCTACTTTTATATTTTTGCTCTGAGTAATTTTATAAAAGCAATAAAATTATTTTTTAATTTCAAATTGTATTTTCCACACAGGGGATATGTGTGCATGCAGGTTTATCACAAGGGTATATTGCACTCAGGTAGTAAGCATAGTACCCAACAAGTAACTTTTAAACCCATTCCCCCATCATTACCCCACCCCAGGAGTCCACACTGTCTATATTCTCATGTTTATGTTCATGTATGCTCAATGTTTAGCTCCTGCTTTTAAGTGATGTCATGCAGTATTTGGTTTTCTCTTTCTGAATGAATTCATTTAAAATTATGGCCTCCAGCTGCCAGGGACATGATTTCATTCTTTTTATGGCTGCATAATATTTCATGGTGTATATGTACTACACTTTATTGATCCAATACACTATTGATGGGCACCTAAGTTGATTCTGTGTCTTTTCTATTGTGAATAGCACAACAACAAACATATGAGTTCAAGTGTATTTTAGGTATAAAGATATATTTTCCTTTAGGTATATACTCATGGGATTGCTGGGTCAAATGGTAGCTCCGTTTCAAGTTGTTTGAGACATCTCCAAACTACTTTCCATAGTGGCTGAAGTAATTTACATTCCCATAGTCTCCTTTTCTCCACAGCCTTGTAAGCATCTGTTGTTTTTCAACTTTTAGATAATAGCTATTCTTACTGGTGTGAAATGGTATCTCATTACGGTTTTCATTTGCATTTTTCTAATGATAAGTGATGATTACTGGTTTTTTTAATGTGTTTGTTGTCCACTTGAATGTCTTCTTTTGAGAAGTATCTCCTCATGAATGTTGTCCATTTTTAATGGGGTGATTTGTTTTTTCTTGTTGATTTAAGTTGCTTATAGATTTGAGATAGCAAACTAGATACCTACGTATTTGTCAGATACATAGTTTGTGAATAATTTCTCCCATTCCGTAGGTTGTCTGTTTGTTCTGTGAATGGTTTCTTTTGCTCTGAAGAAACTCTTTAGTTTAATGAGGTTCCACTTGTCAATTTTTGTTTTTGTTGCAACTGCTTTTGGGTACTTAACCAAAAATTATTTGCCAAGGGCGATGTTGAGAAGGGTATTTCCTAAGTTTACTTCTAGGGTTTTTACAGTTTGAGGTCTTACATTTAAATCTTTCATCCTTCTTGAGTTAATTTTTGTATATATTGAAAGGAAAAGTTAAGAGTCTAGCTTCATTCTTCAGAATATGGCTAGCCAGTTATCCTGGCACCATATCTGAAATGGGGAGTGATTTCCACATTGCTTGCTTTTGTTGTCCTTGTTGAAGATAAGATGATTGTAGATGTGCAGCTTTACTTCTCAGTTTTCTATCCTGTTCCATTGGTCTATGTGTCTATTTGTTTTCTGCTTGTTGATTTAGGTTGCTTATAGATTCTAGATATCAGACTAGATATCTATGTACTTGTCAGATACATAGTTTGTGAATATTTTCTCCCATTCTGTATGTTGGGAAAACTTCTGAGTTTTCTATTCTATTCCATTGGTCTATGTGTCTGTTTTTATACCAGTATCATGCTGTTTTAGTTACTGTAGCCTTATAGTATACTTCGAGGTTTGATAGTGTGATGCCTCCAACTTTGCTTTTTTTGCTTAGGATTGTTTGGTATTTGGGCTTTTTTTTTTTTTTTTTTTTCTAATTCTGTGAAGAATGACATTGGCAGTTTAAGTATAGCATTGAAAATGTACAATCCTTTGGGCAATATTGTCATTTTAACAACATTCATTCTTCCAACCCATGAACATGGAATGTTTTTCCATTTATTTTGTCATCTCTGATTCCTTTCAACATTGTTTTGTAGCTCTCCTCTCAGAGAGCATTCACCTCCTTGCTTAGCTGTTATCCTAGGTAATTCATTTGTGTGTGGCTATTGTAAGTGGGATTGCATTCCTGATTTGAATCTCATTCTGGATGTTATTGGTGTATAGATATGCTACTGATTTTTGTACACTGATTTTGTATCCTGAATCCTTGCTAAAATCATTTACCAGTTCTAGCAACCTTTTGGTGGTGTCTTCAGAGTATTCTAAGTATAGAATCATACCGCCAGTGAATAGAGATAAACTTCTTTTCCTTTGTGGATGCCATTTATTTATTTATTTATTTATTTAATTTTTTGAGACGGAGTCTTCTGTGCCACCCAGTCTGGAGAGCCATGGTGCAATCTCGGCTCACTGCAACATCCGCCTCCCAGGCTCAAGCGAATCTCTTGCCTCAGCTTCCCAAGCAACTGGGATTACAGGCACCTGCTACCACACGCAGCTAATTTTTATATTGTTAGTAGAGATGAGGTTTCACCATGTTGGCCAGGCTGGTCTCAAACTCCTGACCTTGTGATCCACCCACCTTGGCCTCCCAAAGTGCTGGAACTACAGGTGTGAGCCACCAGGCCCAGCCTATTTATTTCTTTTTCCTGATTACTCTTACTAGGACTTCCAGTACTATGTTGAGTAGGAGTCGTGAGAATGGGCATCTTGCCTTGTTCCAGTTCTCAATGGGAATAGCTCCAGCTATTGCTCATTCAGTACGATGTGGCTTTGAGTTTCTCATAGATGGCTCCTATTGTTTTGAGGTTTGTTACTTCTTTACCCAGTCTGTTGAGAGTTTTTATCATGAAGGGATTTTGGATTTTATTGAAAGGCTTTTCTGCATTTGAGATACTCATATGGTTTTTGCTTCTAATTCTGTTTATGTGGCGAATCACACTTACTGATTTTTGTATGTTGAACCAACCTCATCCCAGGAACAAAGCCTACTTGATCATGGTGCATTAACTTTCTGATGTGCTGTTGGATTCAGTGTGCAAGTAGTTTGTTGATTTTTGCATCTATGTTTATCAGGCATATTGGTCTGAAGTTCTTTCTTTGTCATGTTTCTGCCTGATTTTGGTATTAGGCTAATGCTGGCTTTATAGAATTAATTAGGGAGAAGTCCTTCCACCTCAATTTCTTTTTTGGAAATAGTTTCAGTAAAATTGGTGCCAGTTCTTCTTGTACAGTTGGTAAATTTTGGCTGTGAATCCATTCAGGGCTTTTTGTGGTTGGTATTTTTGGTTTTTGTTTTTGCTGATTCAATTTCAGAGCATAATATTGTTCTATTAAATATTTCAACCTCTTTCTGATTCAATCTTGGGTGGTTATATGTTTCTAGAAATGTATCCATTTCCTCTAGATTTTTAAATTTGTGTACATAGAGTTGTTCACAATATTCTCTGGTGATATTTTGCTTTTCGGGGATCACTTGTAGTATCATCGTTACTTCTGATTATACTTATTTGGATCTTCTATCTTTTTTTTCTTTGTTAATCTGGGTAGCAGTCTAGTAGTCTTGTTTATATTTTTGAAGAAACAAATCTTGGTTTCATTAATCTTGTATATGGATTTCTACATTTCAATTTCATTATGTTTTTCTCTAATTTTAGTTTTTTTTTTCTTTTCTTCTGCTAGCTTTGGCTTGTTCCTTTTTTGCTAGTTCCTTCTGGTGCTTAGATTGTTAAATTGAGATATTTCTAACTTCTTGATGAAGGTATTTAGATCCATATGCTTTCCTTTTAAACCTGCTTTAGCTGCGTCACAGAGACTCTGGCAAGTTGTGTTCCTGTTTTCATTAATTTCAAAGACTTTTTTGATTTTTGCCTTAATTTCAGTGTTTACCTAGGAGTTATTCAGGAGCAAGTTGTTTAATTTCCATGTATTTATGAAGTTGTAAGAGATTGTTTTGATATTGATTTCTTTGTTTTAGCACCGTGGGCCAAGAGTGTGTGTGTATTTCAATTTTCTTTGAATTTATTGAGACTTGCTTTATGACGAAATACGTAGTTGATCTTAGAATATGTTCTGTGTGCAGATGAGAATAATATAAACATATATTCTGTGGTTGTTAGGTGGCGTGTTCTGCATATGTCTTAGGTCTAATTGGTCAATTGTGCAATTTAAGTTCAGAATCTCTTTGTTGGATTTCTGCCTCTAAGATCTGTCTAACACTGTTAGTGGAGTGTTCAAGTCTCCACTTTTGGTTGTCTAAGTTGTCTTACAGGCCAAGAAGAACTGGTTATATGAATCTGAGTGCTCCCATGTTGGGTGCATGTATATTTAGCAGAGTTAATACTTACTATTGGATTATACCATTTATAAATATGCAGTGCTTTTCATTGTCCTTAATTTTTATTGGCTTAAAATCTGTTTTATATAAGAATAGCAACTCCTGCTCTTTTTTGTGTTCATTTGCATGGTAGATTTTTCTCCATTCTTTTACTTAGCAGCTGTGGATATTGTTACATGTGAGATGGGTCTGTTGAAGACAACAGATCGTTGAGCCTTGTCTTTTAATCCAGCTTACCACTCCGTGTCTTTTAAGTGGGTAGTTTAGCTTGTTTACATTCAAGGATAGTATTAATATATGTAATTTTGATTCTGTCATATTGTTAGCTGGTTGTTATGTAGACTTGATGGCACAGTTCCTTTACAGTGCCTGTGGACTCTGAACTTAAGTGTGTTTATGTTGTAGCAGGTGTCATTCTTTCTATTGCATGTTTAGCAATATTTCAACGGGACAGATACTATTTGGTATCTCCATTACTGCCCATTAAAAAGCAAAGCACAGAAAGATTAGGAAACTTTGTAAGAGTACACAGTTAGCAAATAGTAGAGAGAAGATAAAATCTCAGTCCATCCACTATAAAATTGTATGGACTCACAATTTGTAGAAATATTCAGAATAATTTTTCCTCTTCAAGTATTTGTATTTATCTGCTCCCTTTGCCTTGTATATTGGTAAATTTACAACGTCTCAACCCTACAAAGATTATTTTATATGCAGACTTTCACTGATAACAAATGCGCTTCTTAAACTCATGTACCTTTAAACTTCCTTAAACAATTACATAAGCATGTATTTACTCAGTCACTTTAGAGGATTTATCTGAAAATTTTCCTAATGAAGACTTGGTTCTACTTTCTGAATTGCTACAAAACTCTCTTTAGTTTTATACCCACACTCAAATCCTACAGATACTGAGAATTTTTGAAATATTTTGAAATGATTATTAATCACTGTGGGATGACTTAAAACTAGTGTGAAAAGAAAATGTGTATCTCATCAGATCCTTTAACAGTTACTGCTCAGATAAAGTAAATAGTGTGTTTCATAAATTGGATTAATTGAAAGTCATACATTTATAACAATATTTAAGATACAGCATAAATTATCAAAGTTTAAGATGGTCATATTTTATGTGAGTTCGCCTTCATGTACACATGATAATAATATTCTTCTATAGTAAACTTAGAACAAAATATACTCAGATTGCATAAGAACAGTTTGATGATCATTTCTACTGAATTTTACTTGGGGCCATGCCCAACGCTTGGGCTCTACACAGGCTGAAATTTTTGTGTGTAAAATTATGTCAATTTATTTTCATTTTGGAAAAAAAAACACATTACCCTCAGTTTCTTAAAATGACAAAATCTCAACAGATTAAACCATTCAACCATTCAATATCTATTGCTAGAATATTTTGGAGCACAGCAAAGATATAGTTCAGTAATCCAAATTACCACAAGGCTAATTATCATTTTATCTTCATTATGTGAGCTGACTATAGCACTTCTTAATTCCATCATTCCTTTTGGTATTCTGGCAAAACCACCAGCCTGCAGGTGCTTTGACTGTGACTCCTGGAATTCTGCCTGAGCTCCATCTTTGCAAGCTGACGTTGCAGCCAGAAAACAGATTAGATTATGCTGATGCTGAGCTGTGGAAAAACTGCTCAGTCCAGCATCTTATAACAATTCAAAATATCCATCAACAATAGCCTGGCAGCATCATAATTGAGGGTCAGTTTGAAGCAAGTTTAATTCCATCACATTATGAGGTGTTGGCCATGTAAAGAAATTACTCAAGTGAGAAAAAGGGTGGAAAAATGATTTAAAGATATACAAATTATCAAAAATATAAGGAAGAAGAATAAAAGGGTCAAAATGTATACAAAGATTGTTTTTCTTTCTTTAGCTAGTATATCTTAGCTGAAAGCTTCATGAGGTTAAAACCTTCTGAAGAATTGTTACCATGTTTCCCTGTCATTAACTGTCAAAGGGAAGATTGTGGAAATATGAAAAAAAATGAATCTCCAATAAATTTCTATGGCAACATATGGCAATATTCTATGCATGAAGAGAAGTCACTGTATTCTGATTTCTTGACAGGCTTACTCTATGGTTCATGGATCATCTGTCAGAGGGTGTGGAGACAGAACACAGGATATGCACTGAATCACTCAAAGAATGAATATATCAGTCAGCATCTGTTAATTATATGCTTGCATTTCCTACTGGCTTCTCATTACTTTGAAGGGAAACTAGCTCCTAGAAATAACTCTTTGGATATTGCCGGTGGTCCAGAGACAGATAACGGGTACATCTAGAAGAGGCAGAGCAGCTGAAAGTGAAGATGGACTAATCACATCTTGAGTTGGTTACTTTTGGTGGAAATAGTTGTTGCACTAAATATATGAAAGTGGGAAAGATTGAAATTCCAAATAATTTATCATTTATTTATGTGTGGTGGCTTTTCTCTTGGAAATATGTGTCAGATATTGTGTTATGTAGAATTATAAGATTCACCGTCTCCTAGTGTACACATCCTCTGTACTCTTCCCTTGAGTGTGGGTAGAACTTATAAATAAAATAGGATAGTGTTTCCATAATCGGTTACTAATTGGAAGACTTCCAGTTAATTAAAAGATTATCCTAAGCAGACCTAGTTTAATCAGGTGAGTCCTTTAAAAGAAAATGAAATATCACCTCCTGCTGGCCTTAAAGCCACAGTCTCCATGAATTCTACAGCTGCAAGGAAGTGAATTCTGCCAACAACCATGTGAATGTCCAAGAGGATTCCCAGCCCCAGGTGTACTTGTGTAGAGCAGTAATTTAAGTCTATACTTGCAAGCTAGGAGCTCGGAGCTTCATGGGTCTCTCTGAGTTTACTTTTCCTGTCTTGACAAGGATTCTTCTTTAATGTGCTTCAAACTGTGACATAGGATGGCAGATACTTATCCTCAATTCTACATCCTTATTTCCTGTGTGCTTTCTAATCAAAGCCAAATACCGCATATTATATTTTCCTAGATTTTCATTAACATGTGATGGCACAAATATGTTAACACAAAAAAATTATAAATTCAGATATACAAGAATTTTAAATTTATCCAATAATTTGGCAATTTTTTCACCTTGTTTTCCTTATAGTTCATAATAAAGGGTAAATAGATTATTAGGTATTTCTCATTGAAGATGACTTGCTGCCTGAAGCTCACAGTCTATACCAGAGCTAGTTCAGTGGTACTATGGATTCATAATGTCTATCACCACTTCCTACATTCTCTCAGTGCTATATTCACAAGTGCCCCAAATGACTACCATAGTACATGATTTTACTACTTGAAAGACAAAACTAATTATTCCGGATGTGTAGTCTGCTAAATAATGATAGCTGTTTTCAAATATTTTAAATAAAATCACGAGAAAAAAGAATTAGGATGTTATTATGTGATTCCAAGAAACAGAATTAAGATAATGTGTGAAGTTAGACAGAAATGTCAACAAAGCTATCTAATATGGTAGTTAATTAGGCAGAATTCCCCAACAATGAAGGTATTCAAAGCACAGATAGATAAGCCTTTCTCAAAAAAGATCTGGAGAGCTAATCAGCAGTTAACTTTGAACCTAAACACCTTTATTTCTCCCAGCACCTCACGTAGTATCTCACGTATCGTAATTATCAAACAAACATTTGTTGACTGAATGAATATAAATAGGAAAATTTAATGTGTATAAAATGTCAGTTTCCATTTATATTTTCAGCATAATAAGTACATGATACACATTTTTACCATGGGATTCCACAATTCTGTACTGAGAAATAGCACATATATGAAATTCATAATATATTTATCAGACAGATCAAATAGACATCTCTCATGAAATGGAGACATGCAGGTCATTCTTTATTTCTTGATTGTTATACACTCTCTAGGGTGTATCTAGGCAGTCATTTAATGAAAGGAATGGAGAGTTTCTGATTTTGTTTGAAACTACTTCTTTTAGAGCCTCAGCAAAAGACTGATACATAATTAACTAATGCTGGATGAGCTTTCCCTCATATTTCCATATGACTCTCTAATTTCCCTCTATCAAACCTGTAATATGGTACAGAGTGGAGGAAATAGTAAAGAAGCAGGCCTACTCCTAATGGAGGAGAAAAAGCTTTCAGAAATTTTTCAAGATGCTTTTTATGAAGTGCCATAAAATTCATAATGCCTCCTTTGACATCAGAGGGTTACGAGTTATGAATTACCTCCACCATGGAGAAAGCATAAGGTATATTTGTGTAGAGCAATAATTTAAGTCTATACTTGCTCATGCTGTTTAGAATCATTTGCTCCAATATCTCCAGTTTCTCTATACTTGCCACAGTTTCAGACACCCACATTGCTGCAGGTTTCATCCTGCAGAGCTCACTTCCCTTGCTTTGCTCCTTCAGCTCAGTGAATTTTCTGAGACTAAGGTATCTACGTATAGAGCTGTCATGTGTACCTAGCTATCCCTGCAAAGAACTTCTGAAGGGCACAGGGAAACTGCTCATCTTGACACTTCTTCATTTGAGAGACTTGGACATGTCTTAGCATTTGTGCTATGAGGTTGTACCTGGTTCCTCTAAGATTGCTCTTCTTGTTGACATTCAAAAGAATCGTTCCAGTGTGGAAAGAGGCCATCACTAAAACCTTTTTGTACTGATCTGAAAACATGCAGCTGAAAACACCAATTACATGATTTCAACATGTTTTAAACTAAGGGTTATGCAATATGCAATCCATGGTTTTCTTTTTAACAAATATAGAATAATTTATGTACTGTGTTAAAACATACAAAACCATTAAAACATTTTTAAAAAGTTAAGCTTCTTCTGTGTGATGTTAATGACAAGTGTGGTCACATCAGAAGTATCGCCATTTCATGACTACAGAATACAAATAGAAAAAATAAACAAAAATAATTCTTTGTACCTTGATCAACCATCAGAAGAGATGGTATATAAAGTATAACCAAAGAGAACAATTATAAGAACGAAGAGTTCTGAATTTCATGTGCCATCTGCCTATTCTGAGAGCAAAAATCTTAGACTCAAACATATATGCAGTCAGTATATTAATTAATATCCAACTATAGGTGAACAGGACAAATATTGAGTCATCCAGGGACTTAAAAAAATCATATTTCTAGGCCTTGTCCAGGTGTCATTAAAATATACTCTCTGGGAGTGTTGTCAAAAAATAGGTATTTTTGAAAAGAAATTCCTTGATTTTATTATTGTCCAGGTTCAGAAACCAAACCAGGTGGATATTGGAGTTTGTTGTTCAGATTCTCCCTTCCGCAAGAGCCAACTGTTTCACACTGGTCTCTCCCTGGGTGGTCTCTCCCTAATTACTAGATGTTGTGATAGAACAAAGACCTCATGCATGCCTCTATTTGGAGTAACTCTGAAGGAGTAACAGCTGTAAAACTCCCTGTGGGGTTGGATATTTCTTTCATTCCCTCACAAGCATTGTTCCCAGGAGCATTCCCCAGTAAAGTTCCCTCAATTAACTCTCCATATTATTAATAAAATCAACTTATCAGAGGACCTAACCTAAAATAGCTGGGTATTAAGTGGTCTTTGAATGCAGACTCTAAAATAGGCAGTAGATTATGGTGGAACAATGTGAGAAAGGTGTAGGGATAGGAGGAAGAACCAGAAGTCCCACAACATTACAAGTTAGAGAGTGAGCAAGGTAGGCATTCAAGTAGAAAGTGGCACAAAGGGGTAAACCAAAGTCTCAGCAGAGTAAGGAGGACATCAGAGAAGAGAGTGACCTGTATAGAGTATCTGAAGTGGAGTGAAGAGGAATTCTACCTGACAGAAGAGGTCAGCCTTTCATGGACTATTAGAATTGAGGAAGGGTAAGAAAAAAGTCCCTCCAGGAATATAATGTCCTGTGCAAGCTCAACATTGGGTTTTGAAACCCAAACAGAGCAAGAAGGACATCTGTATAAGGAATGGTGAAACAGTAGCTCAGGGTGAAGAATCTGTCAATGTGAGTTTGGTAGGATGTCTGTGTGAGTACTGTAGGCCATTGTTGAACAGAGGCAAAGTATTGGTTATGTAGATAGATAGATAGATAGATAGATAGATAGATAGATAGATAGATAGGATATATATAGGATATATATATAGGATACATATATATAGAGAGATAAAATGTATGTAAATGCCACTGTGTATATACATTTTATATATACATACTATAGCTCTGTGCCATGAGAATACCTGATAGCAGTGATACCCCAATGGCAATATATATACCTAACACCCATATTTTGGCTTCTAAATTTTATTATCAACTTAAAGGAACCAGAACTACTTAGAGAAATGACTAGAAATGACTAGTTTCTGGGCTGGGTCAGAGGAAGTACAAGGTGAGGCTGGAACATCTTTTTGAGACAAAGTAAGAATATGCTCAAGAATGGTGGGACACACTGAAAGAACATAGAAAGCAGCTTGAACAGACTCCACTGGCAAAATTTGAATCAATTTCATCATCCACATGAATTGTTAATGGGAGCAAACTCCAGGTGCCTCTGAGGAACAGTGATGAGGAGAAACCCTCACTGGGCAGTGCTAATAATATTAATGAACTTGGACTACTGAGCAGTGGTAATGAATGGCTTGTCTGGATGGCCAGAGTCCTGGGAAGAAAAGATTGGTCTATTATAGAAAAGGATTTCTGGAAAAGAAAATGTTAGTGCAGACATGGAAGAGCACATAAGGATGAAGGTTACTGCATCATATGTTAATACCCATTAGAGAGCAACCACAACAGAAGAGTGACTCAACCAGCTTGTGTCAATTAGGCTGTGCCATTGCCCACCCCAGTGATTGCAAAATGAGCTCATGAATATAGTATTCCTGGTGGCAGAAATGGAGGCTATGCATGAGCCCAACAGCAAATACTGCTGATCATTACTGACTCAGCTACTAATGATACTAAATCTCAAACCTTCCTGCAATAGAAACTAATACTGAGTCCCAGATAAAACACCATTCTTTGAAGAGTCCAACTAGACAATTGGTGGCAAGTTGACTACATTGGACAATCCCTGTCTTAGGAAGGGCATCTATTAATATTGTTGAAGTGGAGATATGAATGGATTTTGTTTGCCTCAACCAAAAATGCTATCCAAATTCTTACTGAATTTTTGATCCATCCACATGATATCTATAACATCATCTTATCTAAATGAAAGGGTCTCCAGGAAGCATCTAATTTAGATGGATTGAGAAGAAAGAATAAAACTATTTTTCAAACTCCTGGCATACCTCCAGTATTATTCTTTAGAATCCTGTAGAACAAAATGCAAATAATAGCCCTGAAAAGGGAAGGAGAGAGAGGAGCAAAAGAGTAAGACATTGAAGGAACAGAAGCAGCAGCTTTTTATGTCGGGCACCTAGCATGTGCCCTAGGATGGAGGCTTTATGCATTTGATCACATTTAATTCTCAACAAGCACACAAAGAATTTATTACCCCAATTTCATAGTGGAAGAAGATAAAAACTAGAGGACTTTAGAAACATACACAACCACTATTGTGCCTACCACTTGAACCAAAAATGTATTTCATCCATCCTAGAATCTCCTCTTCTATTTATAAGAATCAGGGTTAAAGGATACAGGACTGAGAAGAGTGGCAAAGCATGTTAGGCTCTACTCAATCAATTATAAGTGGCTTAAGCATCAGAGTCTAACAGCTAATAAGGGCTAAAAATTATCAAACAGTTACTCTGTGCCAAGCACTCTCTTAAGTTACCTACATGGATTCTCTCATTTAATTTTTAGGAACACTGTCTGAGGGGAGATATTATTTACCTCATTTTATCAGTGAGGATACTGATGCTCAAAGGAGTTAAATAACTCATGGATCATACAAATGGTGTAGTCCAGTGGTTCTCAAACTTTAGTATGGAGAACATATGGATAATTTGTTGAAATACAGAGTACCAGGTCTTATCTCCAGAATTTCTGATTGAGAAGGTTTGGAATAGAGCCTGAGAACATGCACTGCTAACAAGTTCTCCTGTGATGCTGATGCTGCCATTCCAGGGGCCACATGGGAGAATCACTGGTAGAATCAAGGACAATTTTCAGAGTGACACTTAGGCATCCCAGCTTCAGAACCAACGTTTGACATTTTTAACAGAACTAATCTGGATAGGAATGAGAAACATTGTTAGTATCAACCTGACTTGCTTCACGACAGTATGCAGGAGGCATTCTGTGTTTCAATTTCTTTAGCCAAACCTTCTGCCAACCTATGGGAAATTAATTTTTTCCTAATATTAATACAAATTATATTCAGTAGTATATCCAAGTAAGCCTAAATAACAACTTATTTCCAAAGCCATCCAGAGGTTTACATTCTCAGGTGGTTCACACTAAAGACCCTTGAGAGCAAAGAAGTGACAGGAAGTTGGTGGTGTCAGGCTAAAGAAGAGAAGTACCAGAAAGTGGGAGATGTGAGGAAAGGGAAAGTTAGTAACCATTTCACTTACTGCAATTTCTCCTAAATTTGACCTTAAAATGGGACACCGTTGTTTTTCCTCATCCTTTGGGGATTAGAAGACAGATGAATAGATCCCCTGCCCTAAGAGGGGCTTGAAGTTACTTGAATCCTATTGCCTAGCTCTGTATAAGGTCTATATGAGGACAGATAAAATGTATAAACTCAAGTGGAATACAGGGTTTTGAGGAAGACATGGTTTAAAGTTGTGTAACAATTAGAAAACAGCACCAAACAGAATATGATCAACTACATGTAGCATTGTTAATGTCAGTCCAGTAGAAGCCACAAAGAATCAAATAGAGGAACTTCAAGGTAGAAGCATCAACACTTAGCCCTGGGCCTCCCAAATACCAAAATAATAGAATTCAACAAGGAAATAACTGAAGTAACCTTCAGGCAAACACCACGAAGTAGAAGCAGTTTAATTCTCTAATTCTCTCTAGCACCTTGGACAGAGTATGTTCTACTGTCCTGGCAGTTTTATTCTTATTAACAATTATTAGCCTAGAAGTAGACATAAACAACTGTATTTTTTTAAGAAGGAGAAGTACTATATTTTTTTAACATAATTCTTCTGAGAAGCTAAAAATGCTTTTAATGTTGTCTTACTAATCTCTTTATCCACTAGAGAGTGAAACAAGTGTAATTAAATAGAAATTACCTCTACTGCTTTTAAAGTAAGATAACTTTTGACCTATCTTCCAAAATACTCATGTTGTTCTATATTATCTTTTTTTTCCCAAAGAATTTTCTTCCCTTTAAAGTAAGAAGACATTTTTCAAACCAATACCATTTAGGGATTAACTAGTATATGTTCAGGGAAAAGAAACGAATAAAACCCAACTTGGAAATAAGGAAAAAAGATTTTATAGTTTTTAAAAAAATGTTATACTAGAACATTTTCTAATAAGACTTCCTGAGAGTCATCTCATTCTCTCATGGAATATAATTCTGATTTACTAGTTACAGTTGATTAGGATTCACATGTGTTATAACTGTAAAGTTAGAGGTTGAGTTGTAGAAAATTAACCAGGTGTCATTTCTTTCTGTTTGATAGAGAAGATAACCCCTAAAGGTTATAATTTTATTTCCCTGTAGTATTTTAATGTGTTTCATATCATACTAGGAAATCTTATTCCAGATTTCTTTTTCCACTGACCTTGTAAATCTTAATTTCTCATGTCCTCTTTGAATCAGGTTTTCATTCTGTGGGTTCCCATATGACTGTAATTAGTTAAATAAAACTTTGACACAGGCCACCTATTTGTATGAGTACTTTTTAACAATTTGAGAGTCATACATTTGCATGTAAATGAAATGAATCCATGTTTAAGTATTTCATCTACATTTTTTCTTCATCTCATATTTAACTTGGATGAAAGGCAGTGGTTTGAATGAAACTCAAATGAACACGGTAATGTCAGCAATCATATCTTGGAAATCAGGCAACAAGACTTACATTTTTTTTGCTACCTTATCCAGGGCTCTGAAAATTACAGAGTATTAATGAATATTTTTATGTAAAGATTTAAGAAGTCTTAGATCAGCTAAATCAACTAAACTGCTCCCTTGGAACAGACCTATACTCTGTCTTACAAAGACTGGTCATATCCCTGCACATTTTCATAGTCACTACGGAAACAAGGTTAATCTATTGCAAAGTTCTGCCAAATTATTGCAAATCTGGTAGCAGGAAATATGGCAGAGTCTTTATAAAAAGATGAGAATTTATTCAAAACTAGAACTCCAAAGTCCATATGCCTTGTTCTACTTGTACCATGGACTTGTGCACATTTGTAGCTCAATTCAATAAACATTCTGATTAGTAACAAAAAAACAAAGATGAGTAAGGCAGAGCTCACATCCTTGTAGAGCATACAGTTTATTCCATTTTAAATAATTTCATATGTATGTACGTAGTGTCTTTTCAGTATCCACCCTTGAGACAAGCAGTAAATGATTTTTGCCTTTCACTTAGAATATTTTTCAGAAAAATCAGAAAGAGAGACAAAAATAGATACATAAAGTCAGCTGTTAATAAGTGCTAAGAAGAAAACTTAAGGGGAGTAAGAAGAGTAAAAATTATGAAGGCTCTTATTTTATACGGTCCTGGTTTGTGTGTATGTGCTGGATTGGGGTTTCTACGAAAAATTTTATGTTTGGGTCAGGAGTAGAATGAAGCGAGAAGGGAGTATTATTCATATGGAAAGGGTGCAGGAAAGTGCTGAGAAGAGAAGGGCGGGTCCCTAGCTAAGGTTCCAGCCCTGGGCCTGTGCCCATGGAACTAGGTGAGGATAGGCACTCCTGCCTTTGTGCCCAAATGCTTCATTTCCAAAGACCACCCTGGCCCGTGATGCCCCCATCCTATGCCTATAAAATCCCCTGGGATTCTAAGAGGCAGGCACACAAGTGGCTGGATGTCAAGAGGAACACATTGGCAGAAGAAGACACAAGCAGCTGGATGGCAACAGAATGTTGAGGGGAGCATGCAGCAGAAGGGCACACCGACAGATGCTGGCCATCCACCAGTGGAAGGCCATAGAGGCTGGCCAGGGTAGTTGGACAGCCCGGCCACCAAGCAGCCTGACTCCAGGGGAAAACCATCTCCCTTCTGGCTCCCCAATCTGCTGAGAGCTACTTCCACTCAATAAAACCTTACACTCATTTTCCAAGCCCACATGTGATCCGATTATTCTGGTATAACAAGGCAAGAACTCTGGGATACAGAAAGCTCTCTGTCCTTGCAATAATGCAGGGGTCTAACTGAGCTGACTAACACAAGTCACTTACAGACAGCTAAACTAAAAGAGCACCATGTAACACACGCTCACTGTGGCTTCAGAAGCTATAAACATTCACCCCTAGACACTGCCATGGGTTTGGAGCCCCCCAGCCTGCCTGCCTGTCTGTATGCTCCCCTAGAGGTTTGAGCAGTGGGGCACTGAAGAAGCGAGCCATACACCCATAGCACGCCCTGCAAGGGGAACAAGGGAAGTTTGCCCATTTCATTATTCTTAATTTATAATGGGCCACAACCAACAATAATATGAATATTCATTTCTGTCTTACAAGAGTGCTTCAAGAAAATTTCTAAAATATGAAAATAGCTATAAATTGAAAAATGAATGATAATCTAAAAGAATTTTTATCATAACATCATCTAAAATTTATTAAAAATTAAAATGAATTTTTGTCTTTTTTAACTGTGTAAACACAGTTCACTATATAGTGAAGGATAATAATTTCTGTTTTCTGAGAATCTCTTTGATTCCTAAAATCAAAGTCAAAATAATTACATTCTATTATTATTGCTCAATTCCTCGAAACCAAATCAAAACTTAGCTTGCTTATGTTTAGAATACTAGTCCTTAACCTTGGCTGCACATTGGAATTACTTGGGGGAACTTTTTATATATATATGTTTGCCTAGCTCCCCAAAACCAGATTCTTATGTACTTGGCCTGGGGTGTATTGTGAACATCACTATTTCAACAGCTCCCTAGATGACCTCAATGTGCTGCCAAAGCGGACCACACCTATTTAGACCATGACTTTACCAGTCAGTTTCCTGCTTGCATCTCCCCACGACATCCTCCCCTAAAGTTTCTAGTTGTCTCCTTTCATTTTTTGACAGAAGGCCCATGCCTTGTTCATCACATTAACAATATTTTACAACTCTTACTAACTCTTCCTGTGGGATATTTTAATTAATTATTTATATCTGAAGACTGTTTTTGCTGTAGAGCTCACAGATTTTCTGTTTTAATTTAAATGAATCATTCTCTACACATAGTTGTATTAGTCCATTCTCACACTGCTATAAAGAACTACCTGAGACTGGAAAGTTTATAAAGAAAAAGAGGTTTAATTGACTCAAAGTTCCATAGGTTGTACAGGGGGCATGGCTGGGGAGGCCTCGGGAAACTTACAATCATGGCAGAAGGTGAAGAGGAAGCAAGCACATCTTCATATGGCAGCAGGAGAGAGAGAGAAAAGGGGGAAGTGCTTTTAAACAACCAGATCTCATGAGAACTCACTCACTATACTGAGAACAGCAAGGGGAAAAAGTCGCCCCCATGATTTAATCACCTCCCATCAGGTCCCTCCTCCAACACGTGGGGATTAGAATTTCACATGAGATTTGGGTGGAGACACAGAGCCAAACTATATCACTCTTTGTTGCCATCATCCTTGAATTTCTTTTATTGAACTCTTGGTTTAGTTCCACAATTTTATGTAAGCTATGTCTAACCCTTTTGGTCCTTGTCCTTGTTTTCCTGGAATATACCTTAAATGACTTCCTTAGGAATAATGTATGAACATCCTTTCTGAGTCCTTGTAGATCTGAAAATGTTTTAATTATGCTTTTATACTAGATTAATAATTTAGCTGTGTCTAGAATTATACGCTCAAACCTGATTTCCCTTGAAGATATTTGAAGATTTTTAAAAATTTTATTCTAACTCCTAAGGCCGTTGGTGAGCAGTATGATATGTCCCTCTACTCCTGCTAGATTGATTCTATTATTCCCAAAACATTTTACCATTTTCTGTGTCCCTTCTTTTAATTATATGATCTATATCCATTTAATTATCTTTACCATTGCTAAACCTTCTATTCAATAATAATAATTTCAAATATCCACATTATATTTATTTTCTTAATGTTTTTTCTCTCAACATCTTCTTACAATGTTATGGATACAAGGTGAACTTGAGTTTCTCTGAAAATTTTTATGCTTTCTGTTTTCCTTCTTCTGTCCTCTGAATTTTCACTTTTTCTTCCAGGATCAGTCGTGTCTTTTTTTGTCTTTTTCATATTGCTGATTTATTTATTTATTTATTTATTTATTTATTTAGTATATGATCATCAGGTTTTAGCCTTTTATAGTTAAAAATAAGGGGGACAGAAAGATTAACTTAGTGTTCTCAGTATATAGCTATAGCTTGATGACTTGTAGGATTTGCTATATGTGACAGGAGGAGGAGATTTTCACTAAGTTGGAACTTCCCAAAACTCAGAATAAGGAGGACATCATTTTGGACACAAATTCTTATCCAAGTAGCCCTATTCTTCTTTGATCAGTTAACTTGATCTCCTTAGAGAAGAGCCTTTCTTTTTAATGGGAGGGCACATATCAATATGCTGACAAGCTAGTGCGGAAGGCGGAGGCAAGAGATACATGAGAATGCTAGCGCATATGCTTCATGATAGACTTTCAATCAATCACCCTGTTTTTAGCCTCTTCTTCCACCACCATCTGAACCCAAATCTGGAGCTTCTGTGAATGCCACAAAGAGAGATCATCTGTCTCCCTTCACTGGGGTGTCCCTCTGGGTATTCTAGGCTACAACTTCGTTCTCTATGCTTGATTTATAAAAATGCTCCCATTGACTTCTGTCTTCTAGAAATTTGTTGAAATCCATCATCCACTAATAACCTCCCTACATCATATTATCTTTACTGGCATAAATTTATTCCTTTTAAATATTTTTTTCTACTATTATACAAATTGCTTCTTAGATGAAGGGAGAACACTAAGCATGCTTATTCTTCCATCTGAAGTCAGAAAAATTGAAGTTTCATTCTTCTGTTACCTCTTATAATTTAAGTTTGACCTAAAGTCTTCCCCAAATTGTTTCAATGATAAGTAGCAGATCCATGTACAACTGACAGATGAATTACATCAAGAGTTTTACCCCGTATTGACTGTACTCAATTAATAACATCAAATCCAGATTTTTAAAATATATAAAACAGATAGTAGGACTAGAAGAGAGTTGCTTATGTTGGATAGGCGGAGGTCAGCCTATGAGCCAATGTTTGTAGAAAGGGCTGGAGAAGCTGGAGAATCGTGATTCTCTCTCTCTCTGCTTTTTTTTTTTTTTTTTTTTTTTTTTTTTTTTTGAGATGGAATCTAGTTCTGTCGCCCAGGCTGGAGTGCAGTGGCATGATCTCAGCTCACTGCAACCCCCACCTCCCAGGTTCAAGTGATTCTCCTGCCTCAGCCTCCAGAGTAGCTGGGATTACAGGTGCCCACCAACGTGCCCAACTAATTTTTGTATTGTTAGTAGAGACAGGGTTTCACTGTGTTGGCCAGGCTGGTCTCGAACTCCTGACCTCATGATCTGCCCACCTCAGGCTCCCAAAGTGCTGGGATTACAGGCGTGAGCCACCACGCTGGGCCGATTCTTAAAGTTGGTAAGCCCAGTTCTCTCCACAGACAGCGACCACGTGAACTCCCCCTATACTCTTAAGCTTCTTTCTCAGTTCCTAGGACCAATTCAACATGAGATGGTAAAAACTGAACAGCATCTGCTTAATTATTTATTCTCTCTAGATCTAGACAGGGTTGAGGCTCTGCTTTGCTTGACACCTTTTTGTGGACTTGACACCTGCACATGTGTTCAGCCATTCTGATGCTGCTGCCTGCCTGCCTTGAGTTGGTTGACCTGGATGTCCCACTTTTTGTTCCTCCTACTGTTGGCACAGAGCTCCCTGACTCACAGCCTCCATGTCACTGTTCACAGTGATTTGATGGCTCTGTTCTTTAAGCTTCTTGCTCATCAGCCTGAAATCCTGTCTACATCTTGTTATGGTTATTTTCTAGGACTTGTCTAGACCCATTAAGCATGCTACAAGTCAATTTATGCAAACTTTGAGATGGGATAGGATGATAAATTATCTGAAATAATCTTTAAGCCTCATTTCTAACAATCTCCACTGCCTCATCCCAATGTGAATTATCTAAACCTGCTGTAAGAGGCAGAAGAGTAGAGACTAAGTGTGTATTTGGATAAAATCACTGCTGTAATAATGATACACTTTATGACTATGCTAGAGTGTTTGTTTCTTCACCCAAGAGTGTAGAAAATAACAGTACTACCTAAAGGTTTTTTTGAGATTTACAGAGATTATTTCTGTTAAGTAATTAGAACAATCCAGGTATTTGTTCTGTTTATCCATAGTGCCCACCTCTATATCATATGTACACTCTCGATGATCCTACTTAACTTACTCCATGTTCCCATGAGAATTTGAGTGTGGCCTCAGCCTGGGCATTCAGCTGGGTGTCCTTGATTCTGAACTGTATTCCTATCTCTAAAGGAAGAACCTAAGAGCTATGCAGCTGCCTATGAATAGTATGCAATTTTAATTACTGTAAATTGAGGAATATTTATATTACAACTTAACTTTCAAAATCGAAGTTAATTATTTTTGGAAAAACTGTTGCTTATTTTCAGTAAATGCTAACTGAATATTAACCTATGAAAATATATTATTGACATAATTTGGGGAGGAGAAACAATGGTAGGAATTTGGACAACTCCTCATTTAAAATTTGATTTTTTCCGGTATAATGAAGATAGGTGTATTTATCTAGAGTCTTACAACTACCACAGCTTGTCCTAAATAGTTAGATGAAGTTTCTAAGATTGTAGTGGTAAAGGTATTTTAATAGCTTTTTTTTTTCAGTTATGTTAATGCCGAGTAAGTTCTGTTTGAAAAAAAAAAAAAAGTAAAGAACAATTTTTTTTATGATTTAGTATAACCATTTCTTATAACTGTGGTTTCAGCCATCTAGCTGGTCACTATGTTTGCAGAGGAGGTTTGAGCTCAGTAATCAGTATTTTTAAAAGCTTCCAGGTGATTCTAATATACCAGCCTTTTGGGAAGACTCCTCTCATATACAAAACAGAGAATGTAAACACTTGCATCACATTTAAAAAGAGCAAGTATAAATTTTCACCCTAAATATAATGCAAATTGACCATGGTGGATGTCACAGCAGTATTACTTACAGTAATATTTACCAAGCTTGCCTAATTATAATAATCACCCAGGGCAATTGTTGAAAATGGCCCTCTCCTGACTGAAAAAAATCTTCTGATTCACCCCAGATTCAGTAGGTCTATTAAAAACACACACACACACACACACAGAAATCTGAATGCTAACACACATCCCAGCTGATACACATGATCATATATGTTCAGCAAATATGAGCATATAGGACTTCAGTAAAGATGTAGGCTTTAGGAGACTGTAAAGTAGTGTTAAGCTCACAGGCATGTGCCAGAGTTCCTACATACATAACAACACTAGAAGTCTTGCCTTATTTGGAGTTATAGAAAAATATGTAGTGAGATAATGGAAACATCATTAGACATACAGGTGTTTGGATAACAAGATAATAGAACCCATCCCACCAGGGTGGCAGACAGCAGTTAGCAGCATAGAAAGGAAGCTGTACTGGATAATGCAGGTAACCATGGATCTCAGCCTCTCCTTGGCCTTAGTATAAAGAATCACTTTGGTGAACCTCTCCTCATCTGCTACTGTTTTATCAATTTGTGTTCCAATGCTGGCATTAGTATGCAAGTATGGCGTCCATGACTTATATTTCACTAGGGGGTAAGGAATCACTTTCCCTTCTGGACACAAATGAGAGAAGATGTAAAAATAAGTTCTGCAGAGTCAACAAATGCCAGCCCAGTTCATGTTTTTGTAAACAAAGATTCCAGGGGAAACAGTACATCATTCTTTCATGTATTATGTGTGGCAGCTTTGGAACTGCAATGTCAGAGTTGTGTCATTGGAACATAGGTCTCTGCAATGATAAAAGCATTCCTATGTAGGCCTTTATAGAAAAAGTTTCCTGGCTGTTGTGCTAAGACCACCTTGCCGCTGTGAAAGTATCCACAATTGTGTCAACTCAGAACAAAGCAGAGTATGGGGCAGTGAGAGGCTGAGCCCTGAATACTGCAGATATCTGAAGCTATCCCTACTCCTGGTCTTTTCAGTTCAAGACCATGAATTATTTTTTTGTTTTGCTTTGTTTTGGTTTTGATTTGTATTTTACTTAATCTATTAGAGTTGGGTCTTCCTTTATTTATATCAAAAATAGTCCTGACTAGTAACAGTTACAATAATTAAAAATATACAGAGCAGAAAAAAATCTAAATTTGTGTAGTTTTTAAATACCTAACCAACACTGGTGACATTAAGAAGCTAAGTGCTTTCTGCAATGGATATCAAGACTACTACCTAAAAGTAGCAAATGTTTTCAGAAACAATTGAAGACATACTGATAAGAGAATGATTTCTATCAATACCAAGACAGAGACAACATGCTAGCCATTCTGTGATGAGGTCTTCAACAACAGCCTAGAGAGTAGGGATTAATGGTATATATATTTTACATGCTAGGTAATTGTGTTTCGTATTTGGTTGCTTGTATTAGCTGCTGGGTGAAAGTCATTTAGCTATAGAGTCCCTTTTTTAGTTTAATTCAGAAATGTGTTATGTTCACACATAACTCTCTGTTTTGAGGCACAGAATCTGGCACAAGGTAGATGCTCAGTAAATAGAACAAATGAGCCTAAACTGCCTGACTCAACATTTTCAACCTGGATACAGATCAGAGTAGTATGTAACAAGAGTATAAAGAACTGGTCCCTTCAGCTTTCTTATCTGAAAAACACAGCCCCTAAATATCCTTTTACTTTTTCAAAGGGATAAATCACCCTGACATATCCAGTCTATCTTGTAAATTCTTAATAGCAATGAGCTAAGCTGCTCAGTGCTTTCTGCAACCATACAGCCACCTTATTCATGGCCCCTGATCATTTTTTTTTCATTTAAATACTGCTTACTCTTCACCTTATAGAATTGAAATAAGCATGAGACCTGGTGAGATTGATTTCATCTTCTGTTCACTGTGTCTTCTTTTGGAGGAGATGCCCATCTTGGATTTGAAGGAAAAGGAAAGCCATTCATTATTGCATGAAGCAATAATGTTCCCTATGATATGATCAAGAATATAGTGAGCCTTTGTTTTTTCAGAGCAAGAACTTTCTATATTCCAGGCTTCGTGTATAAAAATTGTTTCTGTGAGTCTAGTGCTTAATCCCTTTGTTTCCATTAGGATAAAACTTGCTTTACATAAATCTTCTTTGAGACCTCAGTTGAGAACAAGAGGCCTTGGATGAGATTTACCCTAAGAGTCAGATATTCTTCATTTTACTGATAGCAAAGAGTCATATAGACCACTTATTCAGCAAATCTTACTTGAAGATTGGAGAATAAGATTGATGGTTAATCTTCCCAAGCCCCAAAGGACTTGCATTAATCACCTGAAGCACTTACCTTTAGTTGAGATTATTTTTATTTAGAAACTACCTCTTAAACTCACTGTATTACTCAGCGATCTCCAGAGGGACAAAACTAATAGGATAGATGTACATATATAAGGAAGTTTATTAGGGAGAATGGGCTCACATGGTATGACAGCAAAGTGCCATGACAGGCTGTCTGCAAGCTAAAAGAGAGAAGCTGGTAGCATGCTCAGTCCCAGTCCAAAAGTCTCAGAACCAGGGAAGTCAAGATTGCAGCCCTCAGGCTGAAGCTGAAGTCCCAAGAGCCCCTGGGAGGTCACTGGTGAAAGCCCAGAGTCCAAAGGCTAAATAATCTGAAATCTAATGTCCAAGGACAGGAGGAGAGAAAGCAAGCACTTAGCTTGGGACAAGAGAGACCACCAGAGGACTCAGCAAGCTGCTTCTCTCTTCTTCTTCTGCCTGCTTTGTTTTAGCCATGCTGAAAGCTAATTCGATGGTGCCCACACACAATGAGGCTGGGTGGTCCTCTCCCAGTCCAATGACTCACATGTCAATCTTCCCTGGCAAATCCCTCATAGACATACCCAGAAACAATACTTTAGCAGCCATCTACGCATCCCTCAATCCAGTCAGTGGACACCTACTACTAACCATCATGTTCACCATGCACCTAGCTTACAACTTGCTCTCTATTGAAAATAATAAAAGAAAAATTCCTAAGAGAGAACATGATATCTGTATTTATTATTTAGAGCTGTATAACACATTATCTGAAAATCTAGTGACTATAGCTAACAAAAATGTATTGTACTCAGATGATGGAAACCCTAAATGCTCTAACTTGATCACTAGACATTATATACATGTAACAAAATTTTACATATACCCTATAAATTTGTGTAAGTAACAAAAAACTTAATGGTTTAAAACAACAGTATTCATTATGTCACAGTAAGTCAGGAATCCTAGCAAAGTTTAGCTGGGTCCTCTGCCCTGACTCTCTCACAAGGCTACAATCAAGGAGTTGGCTAGAGCTCTCATCATTTCAAGGTTCAACTGGGAGCAAGATCCATTTACAAGCTTGCTCACCTGGCTGTTGCCAAGATTCAGTTTCTCATGAACTGCTGCACTTAGAGCCTCACTTTGTCAATAGCTATGAGCCAGAGGCCTCCCTCTTTGGTGCTTGGCCACATAGATCTCTCCATTGGGTACATCACAACATGGCAACTGGTTTTTATCGGAGTGAGCAAGTGAATAAGGAAGAGTAAGTGCCTTCAACATGGAATCATGGTTTTCATAACCTAATATCAAAAGTGACATCCATCACTTTTGGTATATTCTACTTGGTAGAAGCAAGTCATCAAGTCCATCCCACATTTAAAGTGAGAGTATTACACAAGGTACGAATGTCAGGAATTGGGGGTCATTGGGAGCCACTTTTGAAGTAGGACTACTGCAATGTCTTTATGAATCAAGCTGCCAAAAGAGATTGCAATCTTCAGGAAAAATAGACCGTAGTGTAAGAGTTTATCTGCTACATTTATTTGCTAGTCTTACACACTTTGAATACCATCCTGTTGCCCTCCAATTAGCTACTTACTTCTACTTCCTTTCTCAGTACACTAGAATGTGGCTAGACTTAGCTGTCAAACACTGTAAAAACATTTGCCTCTTTCTTATCATGGACAGCTACTTTAAACTTACTTCTCACAAATCTCTCTAAACCAGGGGTCCTTAATCCCCATGCCATGGATTGTTACCCATCCGTGGTCTATTAGGAACCAGGCCTCACAGCAGGAGGTGAGCAGCTGGCAAACCAGCATTACTGCCTGGGCTCTGCCTCCTGTCAGATCAACGGCAGCATTAGATTCTCATAGGAGTGAGAACTCTATTGTGAACTATGCATGTAAGCAATCTAGGTTGCATTCTCCTGAGAATCTGATGCCTGATGATCTGAGGTGGAAAAGTTTCATCAGCACCACCCCTGCCCCTGCCCTGTACCCTCAACAACAGTCCCTCTGATGGCTTCTATCATGACATCAAGTGCTCAGGTTTTTCCCATGCTCCCCTTGACCCCTTTGAATACTACCCCATTATTCCCCAGTTAGCTACTTACCTCTGTTTCCCTTCTTAAAACACTTGAATGTGGCTACTGCTGTCACCAAAGCACTGGTCCAATGCTTGTCAGGATTATCTGTTCATAGTGAAAGTCAACTGCTTCTTTTCAGATCTTAGCTTAACTGGTTTTCTATATCATTTAGTACTTCTGAATGTGCCCACCTTCTAGAGATACTTTCTTCCTGAGGCTTCATGACATCATCCTCTTAGTGCTGCCCTACCTCTCTGTCCACTGTTTCTCAGTCTTCTTCACAGAAAAATCAGTCTGAGTCTAGCTTATAAATGTTCACTTTTAGATTTCTAGGTCAGGCCCTCTCCTTTTATTTTTTATTATGCAAGTGCTCCTAGGAAGACTTTAGCCACTATTCCTATTTTAATTACCTTCTATATGTGAACCACTCCTAAGTTTTATCTTCAGCACATGTTTCTCTCTACTAAACCTCATGCTCCTATTTAACTATGTAAGAAACATCCATTTGGTAATTCGAGTTTAATGTCAAACGGAGTTCTTCACCTGCTTCAACCAAATCTACCGCTCCTAAGAGCCTCCTCCTCTCCATGATTAGAAGTTCTGCCAGCCAAGCCAGAATCCCCCTAAATCCTTGGCTCCTTCCTTTACATAAATACGTCTATCCAATCAACCATCAAGTTTCAATGAGAAGGAAAAAGAGATTGAGCACTAGGATAATCCTTACCTACTACTTCACAACCCTCATACTCCACACTTAACCTTCACATTACATGAAAATTATATCTGGATGACCTAAAAGGTAGGCAGAATAATATCTTCTGCAAAGATATTCATGTCCTAATCTTCAGAACATGTGAATATGTTATATTACATGACATGAAGGAAATAGGCTGTAGACAGAATGAAGGTTGCTAATTAGCCTTAAAATGGGGAGAGTATTTTGTATTATTTATGTGGGCCTAATGTAATTATAAGTGTTCTTAAAGGTAGAAGTGAGGGGTTCTTAAAGGTAGAAGAGTCAATATCAGAGTAATATAAATTTGACAAAGACTAACCCAGCTCTTGCTGGCTTTGAAACTATAAGAGGCTATGAGTCAAGAAATAAGGGAGGTCTCTAGGAACTGGAAAAGTCAAGAAAATATATTCTCCCCTAGAGTCTCCAGAGGGGAACACAACTCTACTAGTGCCTTCATTTTAGCCAATGAGATGCTTTTCAGACTTCTTACCTCCAGACTTGTAAGATAACCTACTACATTTGCATTGTTTTAAGCCACTAAGATTATGGCCATTTCTTAGAGCAGCAATAGGAAATTAATACATCTTATTTTTCATTGAGTCATCTTTTATTATTTATGTTAACTAAATCTGATAGACTCTGAATGATAGAAGCATATCATCTCACTCTTGTTAAATAATCAAACCCAAGAGAAATTCCAAAATGCCTTTACAACAGGTGGGAGGTAAGAAGCAAAGCTGAACCAGACCACTAAACAAGATGCTACTCTTAGATTCAATAGCATATTTACCCTGGTTAGATTTTTTAAATTCCTGAAACTAAATTAAGGAACCCAAGTTCCCTTTGAGAGAATTATCTTCTGCAAGGTTTTGGAACCAGGTCATTGTCATTAAAAATTTACCTTTCATAATATTTTTGCTTCAATTTCTATCATTTCAGTTTAGGAAATACTAAAACAATAACAAATAAATGTTCAGGGACAGAAAAAATATAGCTGAGAAACTAGATATACATAAAGCAAGGAAGAATGTGAGAAAAGGTATAAAAATAAGATATTTTTTCTTATTCTTAATATATCTGAAAGGTAAATATTGGCTTAAAGTGGTAATAGTAACAATGCATCACTTGATAATAGAATGTGAAAAAACAAAACAAATAAGATAAAGGTCATTAAAAGGAAGAAGAAATTTGGAATACTATGCTATAAGTATGAATGAAGTAGTGCAGGTAGACTTAGACAAATTAAAAATGTATATTGTGGGGCCAGATGTGGTGGCTCACACCTGCAATCCCAGTGCTTTGGGAGTCTGAGGCAGGCAGATCACCTGAGATCAGGACTATAAGAGCAGCCTGGCCAACATGGTGAAACCCTGTCTCTACTAAAAGTAAAAAAATTAGCCAGGCATGATGGCAGGTGCCTGTAATCCCAGCTACTCAGGAAGCTGAGGTCAGGGAATCACTTGAACCTGGGAGGGGGAGGTTGCAGTGAGCCAAAATCGTGCCATTGTGCTGTAGCCTGGGCGACAGAGTGAGACTCTGACTCAAAAAAAAAAAAAAAAAAAAAAAAGTATATTGTGAACTCTAGTACAATCACTATCGAATGCGCAAATGAAGAAAAGGTGATATATTAATGGAGGAGATAAGATAAACCAATACAAAAATGCTCAAATAAAACCAGGAAAGGAAAAAAAAGAAAACTAACAGAAAAAAAAAAAAAAACACAAAAATAGAAAGCAATTATACACGTGGTAGATATTAATTCAACTATATCATTAATCACTTTAAATGTGAATTTTCTAAATACACCAATTAAAAAGCAGAGATTGTCAGAGTAGATTAATAAAATAAGACCCAGCTAAATGCTGGCTACAAGAAAACTACGTGTAAAAATCAGAGAAGTTCAAAGTAAAGAGGTGAAAATAGTTGCAAAATACTAACATTTACATTAATCGAAAAAAAAAATCAGGAATACCTATATTAATCTTAAAGCAGATTTCAGAACAAGGAAAATTATCAGGGAAAAAGAGAAGTATTCCATCATGATACAGAATTCAATTCTCTATGAAAACATAATCATAAATGTATATGAACCTACCTAACAAGAGCTCATCAAAATATGTGAAACAAAAGTTGATAGAACTGCAACAGAAACAAACAAATCTACTATTATAGTTGGAGACTTTAAGACCCCTCTTTCAGTAATTGATACATCAGGTAGGCAGAAAATCAATAAGGATATAATTGACTCAAATAACACTACGAATATACTAGCTGTAATCAACATTTACAGAATCCTGCATCCAAAAACAGCAGACCACACATTTTTTTTCAAGGTCATATAGAATCTTCATCGAGATATAAAACAATCTTGACCATAAGACATACTTTAACAAATTAAAAAATAACAGGAATTATACAAATTATATTCTCAGACTATAAAAGAATTAAACTACAAATCAGTAATGTAAAGAAGTTGAACAATCCCAAATACTTGGATATTAAATAACACAATCCTTGATATGATTTGGCTGTCTCCCAACCCAAATCTGTTCTTGAATTGTAGTTCCCATAATCCCCATGTATCATGGGAGGGACCCAGTGGGAGGTAGTTGAATCATGGGGCGGTTACGCTTATGCTATTTTTGTGATAGTGAGTGAGTTCTCAGGAGGTCTAATGGTTTTTTAAAGGGTTTTTCCCCCATTGCTCAGCACTTCTTTCTCCTGCTGCCATGTGAAGAAGGATGTGTTTGCTTCCCCTTCCACCATGATTGTAAGTTTCCTAAGGTCATTCCAGCTATGCTCAACTGTGAGTCAATTAAACCTCTTTCTTCTGTAAATTACCCAGTCTTAGGCATGTCTTTATTAGCAATATGAGAATGGACTAACACACTCTTATATAACACATGAGTCGATAAGAGTCTCAAGAGAAATTTAAAATATTTTGAATTAAATGAAAGTTATATGTTAAATCAAGTTTAGCCTAAAGCTGTCTTCTCACATATTTTAAGTTTGGTTTAAAGATTTACCTATATATAGTGAAATGAAACCTAACTGACTTAGGATTGTCTTGGAGATGCGGGCCCTTTTTTGGTTCCATATGAACTTTAAAGCAGTTTTTTCCAATTCTGTGAAGAAACTCATTGGTAGCTTGATGGGGATGGCATTGAATCTATAAATTACCTTGGGCAGTATGGCCATTTTCACGATATTGATTCTTCCTATCCATGAGCATGGTATGTTCTTCCATTTGTTTGTGTCCTCTTTGATTTCACTGAGCAGTGGTTTGTAGTTCTCCTTGAAGAGGTCCTTAACATCCCTTGTAAGTTGGATTCCTAGGTATTTTATTCTCTTTGAAGCAATTGTGAATGGAAGTTCATTCCTGATTTGGCTCTCTGTTTGTCTGTTACTGGTGTATAAGAATGCTTGTGATTTTTGCACATTAATTTTGTATCCTGAGACTTTGCTGAAGTTGCTTATCAGCTTAAGGAGATTTTGGGCTGAGACAATAGGGTTTTTTAAATATACAATCATGTCATCTGCAAACAGGGACAATTTGACTTCTTCTTTTCCTAACTGAATACCCTTGATTTCTTTCTCTTGCCTAATTGCCCTAGCCAGAACTTCCCACACTACGTTGAATAGGAGTGGTGAGAGAGGGCATCCCTATCTTGTGCCAGTTTTCAAAGGGAATTTTTCCAGTTTTTGCCCATTCAGTATGATATTGGCTGTGGGTTTGTCATAAATAGCTCTTATGATTTTGAGGTACGTTCCATCAATACCAAATTTATTGAGCGTTTTTAGCATGAAGGGCTGTTGAATTTTGTCAAAAGCCTTTTCTGCATCTATTGAGATAATCATGTGGTTCTTGTCTTTGGTTCTGTTTATATGCTGGATTATGTTTATTGATTTGCGAATGTTGAACCAGCCTTGCATCCCAGGGATGAAGCCCACTTGATCATGGTGGATAAGCTTTTTGATGTGTTGCTGAATCCGGTTTGCCAGTATTTTATTGAGGATTTTTGCATCGATGTTCATCAGGGATATTGGTCTAAAATTCTCTTTTTTTGTTGTGTCTCTGCCAGGCTTTGGTATCAGGATGATGTTGGCCTCATAAAATGAGTTAGGGAGGATTCCCTCTTTTTCTATTGATTGGAATAGTTTCAGAAGGAATGGTACCAACTCCTCCTTGTACCTCTGGTAGAATTCAGCTGTGAATCCATCTGGTCCTGGACTTTTTTTGGTTGGTAGGCTATTAATTATTGCCTCAATTTCAGAGCCTGCTATTGGTCTATTCAGGGATTCAACTTCTTCCTGGTTTAGTCTTGGAAGACTGTAAGTGCTGGAGGCATCACGCTACCTGACTTCAAACTATACTACAAGGCTACAGTAACCAAAACAGCATGGTACTGGTACCAAAACAGAGATATAGACCAATGGAACAGAACAGAGTCCTCAGAAATAATACCACACATCTACAGCCATCTGATCTTTGACAAACCTGAGAGAAACAAGAAATGGGGAAAGGATTCCCTATTTAATAAATGGTGCTGGGAAAATTGGCTAGCCATAAGTAGAAAGCTGAAACTGGATCCTTTCCTTACTCCTTATATGAAAATTAATTCAAGATGGATTAGAGACTTAAATGTTAGACCTAATACCATAAAAACCCTAGAGGAAAACCTAGGTAGTACCATTCAGGACATAGGCATGGGCAAAGACTTCATGTCTAAAACACCAAAAGCAATGGCAGCAAAAGCCAAAATTGACAAATGGGATCTCATTAAACTAAAGAGCTTCTGCACAGCAAAAGAAACTACCATCAGAGTGAACAGGCAACCTACAGAATGGGAGAAAATTTTTGCAATCTACTCATCTGACAAAGGGCTAATATCCAGAACCTACAAAGAACTCAAACAAATTTACAAGAAAAAAACAAACAACCCCATCAAAAAGTGGGCAAAGGATATGAACAGACATTTCTCAAAAGAAGACATTCATACAGTCAACAGACACATGAGAAAATGCTCATCATCACTGGCCATCAGAGAAATGCAAATCAAAACCACAATGAGATACCATCTCACACCAGTTAGAATGGCGATCATTAAAAAGTCAGGAAACAACAGGTGCTGGAGAGGATGTGGAGAAATAGGAACACTTTGACACTGTTGGTGGGATTGTAAACTAATTCAACCATTATGGAAAACAGTATGGCGATTCCTCAAGGATCTAGAACTAGATGTACCATATGACCCAGCCATCCCATTACTGGGTATATACCCAAAGGATTATAAATTATGCTGCTATAAAGACACATGCACACGTATGTTTATTGCAGCACTATTCACAATAGCAAAGACTTGGAATCAACCCAAATGTCCATCAGTGACAGACTGGATGAAGAAAATGTGGCACATATACACCATGGAATACTATGCAGCCATAAAAAAGGATGAGTTTGTGTCCTTTGTAGGGACATGGATGCAGCTGGAAACCATCATTCTTAGCAAACTATCACAAGAACAGAAAACCAAACACCGCATGTTCTCACTCATAGGTGGGAACTGAACAATGAGATCACTTGGACTCAGGAAGGGGAACATCACACACCGGGGCCTATCATGGGGAGGGGGAGGGGGGAGGGATTGCATTGGGAGTTATACCTGATGTAAATGACGAGTTGATGGGTGCAGCACACCAACATGGCACAAGTATACATATGTAACAAACCTGCATGTTATGCACATGTACCCTACAACTTAAAGTATAATAATAATAAATAAATTAAAAAAAAAAAACAAGTTTCACTAATTCGATAGACAAAAAAAAAAAAAAGAAACCTAACTGAATGTGTAAACAGACTGTAACCTACTTTGTGCCAATTACCAACTTTTGGTCAATTAAAGGTGGGTGACCAACCATTCAAATCATGTTGAAATAAGGCAAACACCAAGCTGTAACCAATCTATTTGTTTCTATACCTCACTTCCGTTTTCTGTACATCACTTTTCTTTTTCTGTCCATAAATCTTCTTCCACCATGCTGCTGTACTGGAGTCTCTGTGAGCCTACTGTGGCTTTGGAGGCTTCCCGGTGGTGAAACAGTCTTTGGTCAATTAGGCTCTGTTAAAATTAATTTGTCTAAGGTTTTTTGTTTTTCTTTTTGTAACAAATAAAACATCAAATCTTGTGGTATACACTGAAAGCTATGCTCAGAGGAAAATGTATAGCATTAAATGCATATATTACAAAACAAAGTTCTAAAATCAATAATCTAAGCTACCACCTTAAAAAATTAGATAAGATCGTTTCAAGCCTAAAACAAGCAACATTTAAAAAATAAAAATTACAGTAGAAATTAATTAAATTGAAAACAGGAAACTGAAAGAGAAAATCAATGAAATCAAAAGTGCTTATTTGAAAAGACCAGTGAAAGTGATAAACGTCTAGCCAGGCTAACCAAGGGAAAAAAAAAAAACATAAATTGCCAAAATCACAAATACAAGAGAAGTTGGCACAACTGATTCTATAAACATTAAGAGGATAATAAAAAGATTATTATGAACAAGTCAATGCTCACAAATTTGATAACTTAGATAAACCAATTATTTGAAAGGCACATCCACTAAAACTCATACAAGGAGAAATAGAACCTGAAGTATCCTATATATCTTAAGGTGATTAAAAAAATTTAATAAGCTTCCAAATAAGAAAGCACCAAGGCCAGATGAGATCACTGGTGATTCCATCATTTAAGGAGGTTGAGTTAGGAGGATTACTTGAGCCCAGTACTTTGAGATCAGAAGGAAACAGTGAGAGAAGAAGGAGGACAAGAAGAAGGAGAGGGAGGAGAAGAAGGAGAAGAAGGAAGTGGGGAGGGGGAACTGCAGACCAATATCTCTCATGAAAGTAGATATAAAATACAAAGTCCTCAATAAAATATTAGCACATCAAATCCATATATATATATATATATATATATATATATATATATATAAAACCCAGTCTTAGGCATATATATATGGCATATATATGGATTTGATGTGCTATATATATGTGTGTGTGTGTATATATATATATATATATTTAGTTTGGAATAATTTAGTTGGAATGTGTGTGTGTGTGTGTGTGTGTGTGTGTGTGTGTGTGTGTGTGTATATATATATATATATTCCAAACTAAAGGGATTTATTTCAGGTAGACAAGACTGGTTCAACATTTGAAAGCCAATTAATAGAATCTACTACATCAGCAAGCTAAAGAACAAAATTACATGCTCAATAAATTGATGTAGATAAAAACATTTGACAAAATCTAATATGTATTTATGATAAAACTCTCCACGAACTAGGACTAAAAATACACTTCTTCAACTTTATAGAGAATACCTACGAAGTCTACACCTAACAACATACTTAGTAGTGAGAAACTGAGAGCTTTTTGCTAAGATTGGGAACAAGGCTAGGCCGTCCTGTCTTAGCACTTTTATTCAATATTGGACTGGAAGTACTAGTTCATAATAAAGACAAGGAAAGGTAATAAGACATATACTGATTGGGAAGGAAGAAAGACCTAAAACTGCTTTTATTTGCAGATGACATTATTGTCTATGTGGAAAATTCCAAAGAATTGACAAAAAAAGAAAAAAATCCTGAAATTATCAAGAATAGCAATGTTTCAGGTTACAGGTTAATATACAAAAGTCAGTTGTTATTGTATTACTACATGAGCAATGAAAAACTAGAATTTGAGGGTTTTTTAAAAAAATTACCATTTACAACGGCACTCAAAAATACTCAGGTTTAAATCTAATGAACATGTACAAGATCTCTATACATACAAATGACAGAATTCTAATGAAAGAAATCAAATATCAAAATATCATAAATAAAATGTGCCTAGGAATCAGGGTCAAGATACCATATTCACTAAAGTAGGCAGAACCTCAGTAGGAAGCTCAGGATGTGCTTGATATTTCTCTTTATTCAGTTCCCCACAAGCTTCTGTACTCTTTGCTCTTCAGTTAATATCTTTTCCTATCATTAATCTATTGAAATATAACTTGGAAATCACTGTTAATTTCAATGTGTGTTTGCATGAATGCACACGTGGGATGTACGTGTGTACACATAAATACTTATTTTTGCTTGAAGAGCGCATTTGATTTTTTTTTCTCTGGAATGACAAACCAATATGTGCTAATTTTATTGTTTGAAAACCTATATGCTCAGTAGCTATTAATGTTATAGAAGTAATTAAATAACATTCTCCTTCTGTTTACAATACCTGTTTTATCAATGGGATCTAACCATGATCAATGTATACCAAACCTATGATGAGATAAACAACTTATTAAATAAATGCTCATATTATGCAAAACTGCCCCTTTTCTCCTCCTCTACTAAAAATGACTCCAGACAATCCTCATATATTATGAAGAAAACAAAAGAAACATTTAAAAACTACCAGAACTTGATATGGTATATGATATTTTTAAAATCTAAGCTACACCCTCACTTTTTGGATGATAAAACTTATTTCTTACCCATTGCAAAAAAAAGTAACTTGGCCAACCTGATTGTGTCAATGGACAAAATAATGCATGAAGTATACTTCAAGTTTGGTGAATAAGCAAAATTCAGAAAGATGTCACAGACTCAAAAAATAAGTTGAAATAAAATAGCCCCGAGATTTAAGAATCAGAGTGGCACTGGATTTACTCTTCCAAAGTTCAAAAGGCATGTCTGCGAAAGAAACTAGAGAATTACATATTTTAAGAGCATTAGTAATGTTTTACATTTCTTAAAATCTATTAACAGTAGTATTTTTTACATGAAGCATCAGTTTTCATGGAGCAGTAGAAATGCTACTGAGTTGGATGTCTTCATTTGTTTAGAACTCCAAATCAAAGGTTGGAAAATTGGAAAAGAGTGTGAATTAGAAAAATAAAAATATTTGTCACATTCAATAAATTTCCAAATAGCACTTTACCCTGACAGTCATTTAGAACTGGATCACACACAGAAACTGTACACTTGGTAGAGAGTGATTGAAAAATCGTACAAAGTGCTTTATTGGCTTCATGTCATTCTTTGAACAGCAGCAAGTAATGAACTCCATTCTCAACAGAAAGAGGCCACTTGTATTCAAGGGCTAGTTACTTACATTTCTAATCACTTATGTCATTTTTCACTTTGCTGTTTCCTAAGTTAAAGGAGTTGGGGACTCAAAAAAAGATAGAGTGATGTTTTCCATTGTTCAAGTTACAAGACAGCATATTTTAGTAATTAATGCCACATTTGCTAAAGATATTATCAAATTTGGAATAGCAGGAGCATTTACTTGTCAACACTGAAACATAATTCCAAGTTTCCTTCTGAGTTATCTAACAGTTCAGTATCCTACCACCTCCATCCAGAGCAGGTCATAATAGTTGGAATTAGCTATGTACATTTCCATTTCTCCATAGAGACTAAAGAATAATCACTTTTATATGTAAATACATTTAGTGTAACTACTCTAGAGACCACAGCGGCTGCTGCAGTTATTAATGAAGCTGCACTTAATTTGATACTCATCCAAATTACTCTCCAGGAATAATTCAAGAAACTGAACATGAGCTGAGTTCATCAGATACCACTCTTACAATGTTTGATAAACTGGGCTAGCATGGTAGTTTCTTTTGCTGTGCAGAAGCTCTTTAGTTTAATGAGATCCCATTTGTCAATTTTGGCTTTTGCTGCCGTTGCTTTTGGTGTTTTAGACATGAAGTCTTTGCCCATGCCTATGTCCTGAATGGTACTACCTAGGTTTTCCTCTAGGGTTTTTATGGTATTAGGTCTAACATTTAAGTCTCTAATCCATCTTGAATTAATTTTCATATAAGGAGTAAGGAAAGGATCCAGTTTCAGCTTTCTACTTATGGCTAGCCAATTTTCCCAGCACCATTTATTAAATAGGGAATCCTTTCCCCATTTCTTGTTTCTCTCAGGTTTGTCAAAGATCAGATGGCTGTAGATGTGTGGTATTATTTCTGAGGACTCTGTTCTGTTCCATTGGTCTATGGCAACCTACAGAATGGGAGAAAATTTTTGCAATCTACTCATCTGACAAAGGGCTAATATCCAGAACCTACAAAGAACTCAAACAAATTTACAAGAAAAAAACAAACAACCCCATCAAAAAGTGGGCAAAGGATATGAACAGACATTTCTCAAAAGAAGACATTCATACAGTCAACAGACACATGAAAAAATGCTCATCATCACTGGCCATCAGAGAAATGCAAATCAAAACCACAATGAGATACCATCTCACACCAGTTAGAATGGCGATCATTAAAAAGTCAGGAAACAACAGGTGCTGGAGAGGATGTGGAGAAATAGGAACACTTTGACACTGTTGGTGGGATTGTAAACTAGTTCAACCATTATGGAAAACAGTATGGCGATTCCTCAGGGATCTAGAACTAGATGTACCATATGACCCAGCCATCCCATTACTGGGTATATACCCAAAGGATTATAAATCATGCTGCTATAAAGACACATGCACACGTATGTTTATTGCAGCACTATTCACAATAGCAAAGACTTGGAATCAACCCAAATGTCCATCAGTGACAGACTGGATGAAGAAAATGTGGCACATATACACCATGGAATACTATGCAGCCATAAAAAAGGATGAGTTTGTGTCCTTTGTAGGGACATGGATGCAGCTGGAAACCATCATTCTTAGCAAACTATCACAAGAACAGAAAACCAAACACCGCATGTTCTCACTCATAGGTGGGAACTGAACAATGAGATCACTTGGACTCGGGAAGGGGGACATCACACACCAGGGCCTATCATGGGGAGGGGAGGGGGGGAGGGATTGCATTGGGAGTTATACCTGATGTAAATGACGAGTTGATGGGTGCTGACGAGTTGATGGGTGCAGCACAGCAACATGGCACAAGTATACATATGTAACAAACCTGCACGTTATGCACATGTACCCTAGAACTTAAAGTATAATAATAATAATAATAAAAAAAAAACTGGGCTAGCATGAGTAAAACTGCTTATACTTTAAAACAGTGACTGTTTTTCTGGTTAGGACATGAAATGTGTAATTTTTTTGCTCTCCTCCCAAGGTTATTCAATCCTCTGTTCTGTGTGTGTTACTTGAAGCTCCTGGTGTCCACCTCTCTAGGGTCATTGCCTACTGTTCACCACAATATGGCCAACAAGAATCCTGAATCAGTAGTAAAAGCCAAAGTGAGGATGGCCAGCTGCTACAGGGGCTATGCCATCACCACTATCCTTTTGGCATTTGAAAAACTTCCACCAATATACATATACACTTTAATAGGGTTATGCCTCATAGTAAACTCAGAAAACTTGGTTGACTACAACTTAACATACAAATTTCTTTCAAGACTCCCACTGAAGTCTATGGAGGGGCTGCTTAGGATTCTCTGAGGGGATTTACAGTGTAGTTCTTTACACTTATATTGTCACCTCCACAGGACTTATCAGTTAATGCCTGTGAGAAATACTATTTTTCTTGACCATCTTTCAGGACTTACTTGTTTCCACAGTCTTTTTTGCCCTCCTTATTCCTACCTTTCCTATTCTATTTTTCTCAACCAGATAAATCATTAATTTCCTCTCTTCATTTATGTTTTCTGTTCTTGCCTTTTCTCCATCTCATATCTGTCAGTAAAAACTTACAATCCATTTCTGTTTGATTGGTTTCTATTTTGGCTAATGAATTTTTTTGGTTTTGAATGTTCCCCAAAGTCAAAACACCACAACAAATTCAGCAGGTATTTGGTAAAAGCAAAAATTGTTCAGGATTGACTTGAGAAACTTGTTATTTCTACTAGCCTACCTGCTGTAAAATCATAACTTCAGGCCCTGGCTTAGTAGTTGGAGCTCAAAATTATGATTAATAATTGACATTGTTCCTAAACGGGCTACATTTTTTACTCAGAAAAATAAACATTTTACTAAGTTCTATCAAAATCTCACTTGCTGAACTGTACATAGGGCTTTCTTAAGGATCCAATTGAGCTGAGTAAGAATTAATTTAAAAGCTTAGATGAAAAACAGAGAAAAGTTAGGAGCTGCCCTTGCAAGAGTCTTTTTTAAGGATCAGTGTTGATAATTTTCTAAACCTTCTCTCACTTGCCTAAATGTAGAAGCTTCTTTCTCATTAGGAATTAGGTCCAGGATAATCTAAAAAGGATGAAACCTCTTATGTACTAAATAATATGAATTACCAAATGTGGTACTTGCGTTATGAGGTGTTTGTGTGTTGGGTGGTGCAAATTCATTTTGACAGGGAGAATTGGGACCACGCATACTTGTGTTTATCATTCCACGCCTGAATTTTTGATCCAGTAAGATATTTTGGTTTTTCCGTAAATTATTTCAAGTAAAGAGAACAAAGACATAGATACTTATTGAAACTCAAATTTATCATCCATTCACTCATGAATACTCTGTGACCCCTAATAGTCCCCACACCAACCTGAAGGGAAAACTTATAAGAAACTTGATTCACCAAGCATGTTGTCATTTTAATAGTCTTTTTAATTGCAGAAGAATTTTTACTTAAATTCACATTAAATCCTTCTATTTTCATTTACACTGAAATCTCTACTCAATCATGGATTTTTTTCCTTCTATATCCTTTTCGCTTACACAGTATTTAATCTCTTGCTCCAACCCTCTGTATTTTCCGTGAGTACTTAAAAGTTTCCACACCTACTGCACAGTGCAATTAACATCACTACAATTGCTACCCCAAAACACATATATCCAAATTCATTACAATGCTCAAAACAACAACAACAAAAAAAACCTCAACTTCAGTGAGGTGTCCTTCTATGAGGACACTCGAGCTTTTGTGACTTCAAGTGGCTTTTGGAGTCTCCTCCCTGAATCACACCTCCATACATTCAGCCCTTAAAAAAAAAGATTTTGTTTCAAACTCTGCAAATTCTACATAAGACAAATATTGGTGAATCTAATTTCCTCTGTCTCTTTATATGCATGAAAAAATGTCAACACTGAATTGGTGTCTTTTAGTCATTCAAGTAGAGGAATTTTTACCACATTATTTTTGTCCTATTCCTTTATAGCACATTCATTGATTTTGAAGATTTCTTTCTCTTAAGAATTTACTGAATTATGAAGAAAATTCAGCACTCTTGTTATCATCACATTATTTGCTGATTCTGAGAGGCAAAGTAAAATTCTTTACCCCTCCTATGTATATCTCCCCTCTCTGTGTATCTGAATAATAACAGAGAAAACTGGAGGATGGGTACATTGCTTCTCTCATGCCCTACAAACCCTGTATTTTCTGAGATTCTGGGGGAAAAATGGGTATTTATTAAACTGACCTGTAGTAAGATTTCACTCTATAAATTATAGATAATACTGGGGCTCGTTCCCATAAAGACCACTAAGAAGTGATCTTAGAATTAATTTTTACAACATCTTGAATATTGTCCAAACCTTTTAGAAAAACACATTCTATTTAAAATGCTATAAATTGTTAATCAGTTCAAGCATTTAAGATGTCATTTTTTATCTTGTTCTTCATTAACCAGTGCCCTTTTTTTCACTTGAAAAATACATGTCCTTAATTTTCAATTTAGAATTAAATTTGATTACCAAATGGCATTATCAATGATCTCTAATTAAAAACATACATTCTGAAAATGTAACCTAGAATTTTATTCCTGTGTTAGCCAGTAATTGAGAGATGCATGATTTAGCAGGGGTTTTTTTTGTTGTTCTTTATCAACATATATGCACCAGTTTATTAAGCATGATTTAGAGTGATGTAGCTTTTACAATTTTACATCATTTGATCGCTATCAGTAATGAAATGTGCTGTAATTTAAACCAGGAGATAGCCATTAATCTCTAAAACAATGATCACTGACATTTAATAAAATATATTACATGAAAATCATCACTTAACTGTACTTCCGATATACCCTATCACATCTGTTCTTCTATATACTTACTCTTATAAAATAAAACTGAACATTACTATTCTTTGAGGCTGATGGCTGGTCCAATAAGATTGGTAGTATAATTGCTAGCCTACTATTATAAGTCATGATCTAGTAATATGATATAAAAGAGTTAGGCAATTTCAGTTTCATATCCCCATTATGCAACTCTAAATGATAAACTTTTAACATGGGGAAAATGCATCACACCATTGGACCCAGCCTTTTCTTTCTTCTCATTTTGTATCATATATTTAAGGTTAAATTAGCCACATTTCTGTTAAAATTGCCTTTATATCCTGACTTTTCTATTTCTTTAAATATGTATGTTTTCTTCGAGTTATCCAGGCTTGACTTCTAAAAGTATTCCATGACTTCTCTCTTTCCTTAACACCCTATATTCAATCATTCTAATGCTTAGGTATCTCTCATATTCATTTAGTTTTGTTTTTCATTTTCTATTTTAAAAAATCTGATCTTCAACAAGCCTGACAAAAACAAGCAATGGGGAAATGAATCCCGATATAGTAAACAGTGCTGGGAAAACTGGCTAACCCTATGCAAAAATTAAAACTGGACCCCCTCCTTACACCTTATAAAAAATTAACTCAAGATGAATTAAAGACTTAAATGTAAAACCCAAAACTATAAAAACCCTAGAAGAAAACCTAGGCGATACCATTCAGGGCATAGGCATGGGCAAATATTTTACCATGAAATAGCAAAAAGCAATTGCAACAAAAGCTAAAATTGACAAAAAGGATCTAATTAAACTAAAGGGTTTCTGTAGAGTAAAAAGAAACTATCATTGGAGTGAACAGGGAATCTATAAATTAGGAGAAAATTTTTGCAATCTACCCATCTGACAATGGTCTAACATCCAGAATTTACAAGGAACTTAAACAAATTTACAAGAAAAAACAAACCTATCAAAAAGTGTGCAAAGGATATGAATGGACACATCTCAAAAGAAGACATTTATGTGGCCAAAAAACATATGAAAAAAAAGCTCAATGTCACTGATCAATAGAGAAATGCAAATCAAAATCATAATGAGATACCATCTCACACCAGTCCAAATGGTGATTATTAAAAAGTCAAGAAACAACAGATGCTGGTGAGGCTGTGGAGAAATAAGAATGCTTTTACACTATTGGTGGGAATGTAAATTAGTTCAACCATTGTGGAAGACAGTGTGGCAATTCCTCAAAGATCAAGAACCATAAATACCATCTGACCCAGCAATCCCATTACTGGGTATATACCCAAAGGAATATAAATCATTCTATTATAAAAATACATGTGCATGTATGTCCACTGCAGCACTATTCACTATAGCAAAGACATAGAACTGACCCATATGCCCATCAATGACAGACTGGATAAAGAAAATGTGGTACATGAACACCACGGAATACTGTGCAGCCACAAAAAGGAATGACACCATGTCCTTTTCAGGGACATTGATGAAGCTGGAAGCCGTTATCCTCAGCAAACTAACACAGGAACAGAAAAACAAACACCGCATGTTCTCATTCATAAGTGGGATTTGAACAATGAGAACACATGGACACAGGGAGGAAACAGCATACACTGGGGCCTGTCGGGGGTAGGGACAAGGGGAGAAAGAGCATCAGGACAAGTAGCTAATGCAAGTGGGGCTTCAAACCTAGGTGATGGGTTGATAGGTGCAGCAAACCACCATGGCACATGTATACCTATGTAACAAACCTGCACATTCTACACATGTATCCCAGAACTTAAAGTAGAAATACATATATATATATATGTATTTCTGTGATATACTTGGGGAACTATGAATACACAAGTACAAGTATATATACATATATATATTATATATATTATATATACACAAACACCAGCTTATTAAGCATGATTTAGAGTGGTGTAGCATATATATATATACATACACACACACACACTCTCACTTCCACTTTCTAACACTTTGATTCAAGTCTTCATTGCATTCATTTGGACTATATTGGACTATATTCAATTGCTTTTCAACTAGTCTTCCTACATTCAACTTTCTACCCTCCAATCCAAACTCCTTACATCTTATACATTCATCATTTTAGCTCACATCATGTCCCTTCTGTTTCTAGACCCCCACAGCCCCTAATTGCTTAAAAATAAAACCTGAACTCATTAATTTAACACTCAAGGCCCTACACAATCTGATCTCAAATTTCTTCCTGTTGTTTAAGATGCTAGTCATGACTTTTCCTCAATCACACCCTTACTTTTCCCCCTTCTACCATTATTCTTTGTCATCTCCTATACATTTTAAATATTCTCCATGTTCTTTTACTACCTGTTCTTCTAGATCACATCGCCATACAGTTTGCAAGTCTCTCCTCTTATCTCTTAAGAGGGTTTATACTTGCAATCACCATGAAACACTGTGCCCTTTTTTCCAGTCTTTCAATTACATTTATAGGTTTCAAAGCTACTGACATCATCATATTCTTTTCTGAATCTAATACAGGATATATAGGTAGTAGTTCAATAAATGTTTACAGATGCTATGCTTGAAATAATAGCCTGCATATAACTAAGGGGTCAGAAACTACGGCCTGTAGGCCAAACATGGCAGCCTCCAACCTGTTTTTGTAAATTAACTTTCTTTGGGACATGGCTATGTCTATTTGTTTACATGTTGTCTATAGCTGTTTCTGTGCTACAACAGCCACAGTGAATAGCTGAAGCAAATGCTCTATGGCCCACACAGCCTAAAATATATACTGACTGGCTTTTTACAGGAAATGGGCTGACTTCTGATAAAGTACATTGAAGTAAAGTGGGAAAAATTAAGCTTTATTTGGGTGCCTGAAGAGATTTCAGAAGTGCCCATTCCTGGCCCTCTGTTTCCATTTCTCTCACTGCCTTTGCCTCACTGCAAGCACACCCACCAGGTCTGTAAGGAAGATAATGTTGGACTAAGCCATCTGAAGCTGAGCTTTTGTAAAGTGTCTCCCAGAAACACACTTGTTTATAAGCACTTACACTGAGATACCTTAGATAAGCTTCTGCAATCGATATTTAAGGCATCTGCTGATCCTCACATATGGCCACTGACAAGTGACAGCTGCCAATCAGTTGGAACTAACATATAAATTTCACTCACCACAAGACACAAGCTTAGAGGAGGGTGAAAGCAGTCCAAATGACAATGGCAAATGACCCAATTAACCATTAGAAATCATTTCAGTAGGAAAATTCCCCTTGATGTGCCAGAAGAGTACATTTAGCTGATTTATTTTATCAAAATAAAATTGATTTTGACAATTTCAAAACTTTAAAAAAAGTATGCTCCAAGTAAAGAACTTAAAATAGCACTTTGTACATGGGAACTGGAATAATTATTTTTGTACTTGTATATTCATAGTTCCCCAAGTATATCACAGTGTGTTCATATACATATTTCTATATCTATCTAGCTATGTATTCTCATTTTCAAATCTAAAAATTCATAGGCTTACATGTATTCCAATTTAAATTCTGGGTAAAAATTGCATAGATTATTTTAGATTATCCTAGCTACATATAGTTTGATGCTCATGTATTTATTCAGTGACTACCTCTTAGGAGTTTTCATGTTCCAAGCATGATAGAAATAGCATAGTACAGTAAAAAAGAGCACCAGATTTCTAGCAATCAAAACTGGGTTTAAATCCCATCTCCATAAGCTCAGTGACTATAGATAACTTATTGACTGTCTTTGAGACAAAATTTAGTTTTGGGTACAATGTGCAATATGGTATTTTCCTCTATGAGAGTTGTAAGAATGACATGTGGTGTCTGTATTAGTCTGCCTGGTATATATCTATCCACTTCAGGCTTCTACTGCCTTCTACTGGGAGTCAGTGCTGTGTGCTGACCTAGGAATGATCACTAGATCCAACATGGACCAACTATAGTAACCCTATATCCCTGGTAAATTCCCAAGGATGGACCTTTGCCCCATGTCAGGACAGTCAGTGTCCTTTCCAAGAATTTTTTATAACCACATTTAGAGTACACATCTCTTTGCTTATGAGATCATGAGACTGGAAGGACAAATCTAAGGATGTTGGTTAAAAATGCCTCATCGAGTAGTGAAAGACTGTAGGAGAGAATAAAGGTGATTAAAAAAAAAAAAAAAAAAAAAAAATGGTTGGAGAGTGACTGAGTTTCCCTAGTTCCAGCCCCTAGGTCACAAGGGCTGTCCTGACCCAGTCCTTCCAATACAATGCCTTCCTGCTAAAGCTGCCTTGTTGTAGGTTAAGAATCCTAACTAAAACAATACAGAAATGCTTAGCAAAGCTCTGAGTCACTGAAAAACAGATGTTGGTGATCTTATCCTATCTCTGGGAACCTGAAAATAAGGAGATGAATAGTTTACGGTCCCTGTCTTCAAGCTGTCTCTGATTTAGTGTGTTCGTCACTTTTTAGACAGTAGGGGCCTTATTTCTTGTATTTTTTCCCAACACCAAGAGCAGTGTTTGACACATACTAGGTAAACAATACTTATTTGTTGAATGCATAAAAGCATGATTAAATAACTGTGATATTGACATACTGAGTATCCTAATGGATAAATAAAGACATTCAAGAACATCAAGAGGAAACTTATCTGAAAAGGTTTTTGCAAGCACTGTACATAAAATGTATATGAGCACATAACAGGAAGCTAATTAAATTGTTGTTATGAGTTTTGACAGGAATTAGCTTCCCTGCAGTAATCAAGGAGAAATGCCAATATTCTCTATTTTTTTTATATTAAAGAAAATACAGTTCTGAAGACCTACTTATCAAGCCGGCACAGGGCCCAACACTGGGCACAACTTGTGTTCTCTGCCCTCTCCATTGAATCTCACAAAGTACCTGGACTGGAAAAGTTAAAAGAGGAGGGTCCTGGCCTCAGACCACAATGCCACTGAATTACTTGAGGTACTGCTATACATTGCCTCTCTCTTGCCCTTGTCTATCACCATCTCTCAGACACTATCTGTGCAGGTCACTGCCACAATGATCATGCAGCAATCCCTTTGAAGTTGCATTGACAATATTTTTGGCATAATACCCAAAGTCACATAAGTGAATGACCAGGCCTCCCCAAATACCCACTCTGCATATCATTTTGTACATCTCCAAGATGCAGCATTGGGACAGAGTTCTGATCTATACCACCACGTCTGTCGCCTTCTCATTCTGATAGAAGCCAACTCCATAGAGGAACACACTTTATCAACTTTACATCCTATCTTTTCTCTGAAGTAGCATGAAGATTGATTTCCCAAGTTCAGTTCAGCTAGACTTTCACAAATGGCCTTTTTCTGAGAACACAAAGTCAAACTCCTTAGAGGAGAGTTTCTTTCTTTTATCTTTTTTCTTTTTCCCATTGTGATCCCACTGGTGATCAAACAAGAAACACTTTCTTAGTCAATTTTTTTCTGGCACCTTTTTACTTAGGAAAATTTGCTTTTCTGTATTAACGTAATCTTTTTTTGGTGTCATTGTGATGGTGATGATGGTGGTGGTGGTAGTGATAAAATGAACTGAGAAAAGATGAACACAAATGCAGATTGGACCTTTTTTATTATATATTTGGAAGAAAATGCCTATTATGATGCATTTTCCCCAGGAGAAATATTACTTTAAGGAATTATAATTGCTGGTTTGAGTCCAGTGAAACAAAAGTTCTCTTGATACCTCATTTTAGACAAATGTATTCATATTCCATTCAAGCAAAGATAAGCATTATTAGTCTAAATAAACGTGATATGAGCAGAAATCACTATACATTGACACAGAGAGAATCTGTACACTCCTTGTTTATTTCAAGTCTGACATAGTTGAGGGCTTTCAGATGTCATCCCAGTTTCCATATTTTGCACTGAAAGCTTCTTTGGCTGGAAACTCAACTACTAACCCACTGTAACTTCATCTGTTTTTCATGTCACTTTGTGACGAGCAACCACAGCAGTCTTGTATCGCTCCCTCTCAGTTCTGACCCTTCACTGAGTTTCAATAGCATTAGATGAGCTAGATGCTCTATTCCTAGGCAACCTGTGGTAAAATAGAAATTAAAATACTAAAATACACCAAAGAGACTACAGCTTTTGGTTTATAATTTGTTAGGATCAAAAGAGGCATTAGCATCAACAGATTTAAAACTTACTTCAAAAGAAATATACTTCTAAGAAAGAACTTTATTTTCCTTTTTAAAGCTAGGCAGAGAGTTTTTTTCTATAGTAAGAAATACTGGCAATTGACTTGATAATTATAAATGCAAGTAATCCAGTTACAACATCACAGATTCCGTATCTTTTGGGTGCAGAAAGTTATTATCATTATTATTATTTTTTTTTTTTTTTGAGGCGGAGTCTCGCTCTGTCGCCCAGGCTGGAGTGCAGTGGCGCGATCTCGGCTCACTGCAAGCTCCGCCTCCCGGGTTCCCGCCATTCTCCTGCCTCAGCCTCCCGAGTAGCTGGGACTACAGGCGCCGCCACCACGCCCGGCTAATTTTTTTGTATTTTTAGTGGAGACGGGGTTTCATTGTGTTAGCCAGGATGGTCTCGATCTCCTGACCTCGTGATCCGCCCGTCTCGGCCTCCCAAAGTGCTGGGATTACAGGCTTGAGCCACCGCGCCCGGCCAGAAAGTTATTTTAAAATAGAAAAAAAAAAGAGCTCAATAGCAAGAAACATGGAAATTCCCCAAACCAACCACAAGATTGATAATATTATTTTGACCAAAATTTTAATTCATTAGGTGCTTTTCTATAAAAATGAAATGAAAATATCTAGCCCACAAAGTGATGTACCTTTTCTAAAATTGTAGTGAGTTAAAATAGCATTAACCATATCAGCCTAATGTACTATTTTTTTTAATTTTATTATAGTTAGCAATTTGTGAGATGTGATTAATCCTAAACTATTTTCTGTTTCTTTAACATATGTATCATCCAAATGATTTATCAGTGCTTTAAATGTGCTGTGTACTTTATAAAGAATAGCATTTGGTATTACTTTGTCCTTTAAAATATTATGTGATTTGATTGGCTAGTGAGAAAAAAAAATGAAATCGCTTCCTAATCTTCATTTAGAACACATAAAAACTTAAAGTGCTTATGTCAGTAAATTTACTGACTATTAAGTCTTATCACTTCTTCTTGTCTCAAAAGTGGCAAAACAAAAGAGGGCATAGAAATACTTTCTCCCTTGGACATATTTTATAATAATCTTAAAATTATGCAAAATTGGCATATTTTGCTAAAACTTGTAAGACAACTTTGAAAATAAAAAAACTTATTTGTAAAATATTATATTCAAATTGTCTAGCCTCCTGAATGATGATCAAAGTAATATATATTTTGGAAGTAATTCCTTAAGGAAAACTAACTGTGGAGCCTATGAGCCAAGCAATTGTATTTTTAAAAAGTATGTGATGCAAGGAAAAGTGAGTCATTAACAAATATCCATGTTACATAACATAAGGTTGATATGCATTGTTTTTATGAAACATGAACATTTGGCCAAAATTTACACAGTGACAAAATAAAATAACAAGCATATTTTTAAACCAGTCATATACACGTCTTAGGTTCCAAATGCAGATGTTTACTTCCTCGTAAATATATCTTTGCAAGAATGTTAGTTTGAAGCATTTACAATAAAACTTGCATTTACTTTGGCCATTCCTAGCAGAGTGCTTACTTGGCTAACATTTCCACAAACTTCTGCTAGTTTCTAATCCTTGGCTAGCATTTAACAACTACAGGGAGAAAGGCAGAAATATTTTCAAAATATATGCCTTGCATATATACTTGCCTTTTGGATTTGCCTCAAAGTTTATGAACGTCTTTGTATACTTTTACATATTTTAAAACTATTTTACCTATCATTGCAAATACAGTCTTCATTTTAGCCTAACTTAACTGATTAACCATAGGCTTATAAAATTAACGCTTACTGACAAAAAGTTTTCACTCATGTTCATTAAAGTAAATTTTAACTTAATCAAGGGTATGTCAGTTCAGGGCATTTTAATATGTTAAATTAGATTGTTCTAGCTACAGAAACAGAATTTAGGTTATGTCTAATAACTTTTATATATGACTGGGACATACTACTTTGCAGTCTCATCTGTTACTTTTAATTTGAAGTATGAGAGGCAGAAGCCCACCAGATAGAAATGGAAGCAAAAAGAGTCTGCCTTTCACCAAGGTCTCAATCTCCCGCATCTTCTATGTCAACAAATTCCTATGTGCCTAGGAGAGTCCTGTGCAGAGAGACGACAGCCCAGTGTGGTTCTGTGTCAGTGTCATGACAAAGAAAATGGCTATTAACTCCTGAGTGGGAACCTCTCTCAGCAGATCATGGCTTATACACAGTGACTTATCCAGAATCCCCTTATCCTGTTGCTACTGTTGCAATAGCTCAGTATTTCACCCCTAGAAATAGCAATTCTTGAGCATTAGCTTCAGTAAAAATTAGTCTTTGGCAAACTGATGACTGCACTCTGGATCAAAGATCTTTAGATTACCTATTCTAGCTATCTTTACAAGTCAAGAGTCGTGATGGAATGCAAGCAGACTCTTTTATGAAGAGCTATAGCATAAGATCAATTTATTGGTAGGAAAGTTTCATTAGGACAAAGACTTGACCTGTTCTGTTCTCTGCTGTAATCTCAGCATATACAGCAGAAACTATAATATAGCAGACACTCAAGTATTTGGATAAAGGAAAGAACAAGAAATGAAGGGTGAAAGGAATTTGGCATATAATGTACTGATGCCTGTGCTCTATCCACTGGAAAGTATTGACTCTAATGAGCAATGATGCAATCAGTGTGGATCTCTACAAATGTTGCAATGGCCCCATGGTGAATTCTCTTGGAATTCACTCCATATTTTAAAAGCCACATTCACAAATCTCTTTAAGATAAGCCCCTCTCAGAGGCTTTAATTTTTATTGAGAGGACCTGTGAGGAGCACCCTTATTTTCTTTAGAACATTTTGTCTTTTAATATCCTGATATACCACCTCAGATCTTTCTGAAACTTAAAAAAACAAAACAAAACAAAAAAACAAAAATAAAAACAAAAAAACAGGATTTTACGGTCGTACCCTCAGCTTCACTGTGCCTTCTAGCAATATCTTAGGTTTGATTCTTGCTTGGAAGCCATTTCTTAATTTAGCAAAACTGGCCTTCTGTAGAAACTGAGAATTTTAAAAACCATCAATTCCTGACTCTTCATGTTTAAAAATCCTTCCCTTAATCTACCTTTTTCTGTTTGCAATTTACCAAAAGAATCCAAATAGCACTTTCATCTTTTTCCTTGGAAATGTTTGCTAGATCATTCAGTTCATTAGGCTTATTTTTCACTTTCCATATTACTGCAGGCATTAGTGTTGGTAAATGTCTGCCACTAGATAAAAAGCACTGCCTTTCCTCCAACTTCCTATAATATTTACCTCATTTTTCTACAAGGCTTCATGAGTAACTCTATCAAAGACTGTGAGTCTTCTACTAATAACTTATTTAATCCACTTTAGACCTTCCCTAACACTCTCCTTAAAGTCTACTGCAAGTTCCAAAACCTCTTTCACATTTCAGGTTTTTGTTTCAGTTGGACCTCACTTTTGGTGCCAAAACCTACTTTGTTTTTCTGTTTTATGTAACACAAATTACTCATAAAATTTAGCAGCTTAAAACAACAAACATTTGTTATCTTACATGTCTGTGAGATGCAGCTTAACTGGATATTTCTGGCTCAGGGACACTTAAACGTTGCAAAAACCTGTTGGCTCTGGCTGCAGTCTCATCTGAAAGCTGAACTAGGGGGTCTTCTTGTACACATGGTTACGGGTAGATGGTTACAGGTAGACCTCTCTAAAGGACTTCCTCAAAAATGTCAGCTGCTTTTCTCCAAGTTCAGCAACTCAAGAGAGAGCATCCAAAACAGAAGCCATGATTTTTTATAACAAAATCTTAGAAATAATATTCCATCACTTCCACTACAGTTCATCAGAAGCAAGGAAGTGCAGCCCACATGTGAGAAGAAATGATTACATAGGGAGTGATAAACAGAAGAGATCATTAGAAGCCATCTTAGAGACTGTCTACCACAAGAAGTCAAAGGACTTCAAATATAATTTGTTCATTAAGAAATGAATTTATGGCCAGGAGCGGTGGCTTACGCCTGTAATCTCAGCACTTTGGGAGGCCAAGGTGGGTGCATCATCTGAGGCCAGGAGTTCAAGACCTCTTAGCCAACATGGTGAAAACCTGTCTCTACTAAAAATACAAAAATTAGCCAGGCATGGTGGTGCATGCCTGTAGTCCCAGTTTGAGTAAGGAGAACTGCTTGAACCCAGGAGGCAGAGGTTGCGGTGAGCCGAGATCACGCCACTGCACTCTAGTCTGGGCAACAGGGTGAGACTCTGTCTCAAAAAAAAAAAAAAGAAATATGAATTTAGGTTTAAAAACATACCATCACTAAGGAGCTTGACAAGTTGGTGATTTTTTTGAGTAGTAGAAAACATTAGTCAAGAAGAAATAAAAGCTATCATAAAACAGTAAAAATAGCACACAAGAAAGAAATCATCCAAATAAGAACCATTATAATTTTGAGCAAAATATTATGTTTAACGCAAGAACATTTATTTTATCTTGACATTGAAATATCCTTAGTCATGTAACAGGCTTAATGATACATGATTACATATTCTTCCCTACAGTGTTAATCACACCATTTATTTCTGAATAGTAAGAGTTATATAAGTTAAACAACTTTATACCTTCCCAACAAAAATTTTAGAATCAATACATAGAGAATTAAAAATTTAACTAACTTTATAAAGAGATTTTAAAAATTACAAATCTAATTTAAGTAGATTTGTATAAAAGTATAAAAGTAAGGTTATTACTGTGAAGTATAAAGTAAGAAATGGCAGAGTATAATAATTTCCTCCATTTTAATAGTGATGAATCAAGAAATACTGATATGGTTTGACTGTGTCTCCACCCAAATCTCATCTTGAATTGTAGTTCCAATAATCTCCATGTGTCAAGGGCAGGACCAGGTGGAGGTAATTGGATCATGGGGGCGTTTTCCCCCATGCTCTTCTGATAGGTGAGTTAGTCTCAGGAGATCTGACGGTTTCATAAGCATCTGGCATTTTTCCCTGCTGGTTCTCATTCTCTCTCCTGCCGCCCTGTTGAAGAGGTGCCTTCTGCCATGATTGTAAGTTTCCTGAGGCCTCCCTGGTCATGCTGAAGTGCAAGTCAATTAAACCTCTTTTCTTTACAAATTACTCAGTCTCGGGTATTTCTTCATAGCAGTGTGAAAACAGACCAATACAAATACCCTGTACTTTTAATTAGGCATATAATAGAGTTAAATATATTCTTCAAAATTATAAGGACAGCAATAAAATACGTGAAGTATAAGAACAATAAAATTGATGTGGGACGTACAAAGAAGTATAAAGAATATATATTCATACAGGAGTTTCAATATATTATCTAACGCAATATATCAAGCAATAGAACTGTAAACATGTTATTCTGTTTTATGATTGTGATGAAGAAAGTAGCCTAAAAATGCTTTTAAGGAATGTAGAACTGGGATTATAGAAGCTTGTAGGGGTATAATTTTCTTTTAACTTGATAACATTCTAGAATGTTTGTATTGCTATACATGTCTAAATATTATTTTTTAAATTCACAATATAAAAATACATACCTGTAATACAAAATGTGGATGCTGTTTGTTAAGTGTGTCAATAAACTGCTTTAGTTCTTAACCCTTTGTTGTATCCATTCTACAAATATGAGCCTTCAGCAAACCTCCGTTTAGTCCCCTCAATATGAATCTCGTTCAGATCTTTGACCTGAATATGGCTGATAGAAGGTGACACATGTGATGCTGTATGGATTCCAAGGCTAAGTCATAAAAAGTCTTGCAGCTCCTGCCTGGGTCTATGGGACTTTTCTCTACGAAGTCAGCAGCTATGTAAGATGTATGACTTCCCTGAGACTACCATGGTATAGGGAATCCCAAGCAAGTGATGCAGAGAAGTCACAGGAGGAAGAAGTGCTTGGCAAGACCCAAGCTAAGCCTTAGATATGTGAATGAAGAAACTATCTTAGACATCTGTTCCAGTTGAACCTTCAAATATCTCCAACCCCAGACACCATGAGAAACCCCAAGTGAGGACTACTCAGCTGTTCCTGGCCAATTCATAAAACCATGAGCATCAGTTGTTGTTCTAAGCCACAAAGTTTTGAAGTAGTTGCCATTTAGCAATAGATAACCAGAACAGCCCCCTAATTTAGATACTGCTTCTAGTTAAAGATTAGTTGATATATTTGAAATGTCTCTCTGTCTTCAAATTTATCTTTATAGCTGATGTTCTATATTTTCTGGTTTATTTCTGCATCAATATTTTCCCCTGGGTTTTGTCATCAGTTCTACTTTTGCTATGCATCCTTTAGTCATGGTTGGAACTTTGCCACTCATTCCTGTGATGCTCACTCTTGATCTCCTTTGTGTTTCTCAGAAGAATACTTAAGTTACAATGGAAGAGCCTAGGCATAATCACAGATAATTCAGGGTGGGATCACCTTGGCAAATTAGCCATGTTTCTGACTCTGATCTTCAGTGCTATAGGTCCAAAACTTTGCTTGCATTAGTGTCCAGAGTTGTTCAGGCTCCAAATAAACCAAAGATCCATGTAATGCAAACTTTTATAAACCAAATTTATAAGCCATTAACCTGCAAACCAGAATGCTCAATTGTACTTTACCCTTAAAAATTATACATTTCATTGGGATGGGATAATCCCATTTATCAACTAATTGTGTCATTTCCTGCAGGAAAATCTATTTAAAAAGCCAAATTTAAATCCAATTTTGCTTTGTACACATGGAATCACAGCAGTGAGAATTCACAGTACTATTTTAATGACCCATGACATCAGGTTATGACAATGAATGTATAAGACTTGTTACAGGCATCTCTGGCAATAAGGAAAGCAAGTTGAAGCAGTTTGTAAGTGACCTCTCTTTCTGGACATTAGTGAAAGGGCAAGTCAACAGTCATCTTTTTTGTCATCTTTCCTAGATTGCATGTTGACCATTTCCTCTTTGTGGACTTGTTCTTTCTTTGCTTGTTAATGTGGGGTCTCATTAGGACAGAAGCAAACACTATTAACTGAATCTTGTTTCTGGCCTAGAGAATGTTAGGTCTCTGAAGTAACCTAAGCATGGCCTAGTAAATTGTTAATTTCATACATCATGTGTTAATTTTGTGCCTATCACGATTTAAGAGCTTTTCTGCTGGGATATCTAAGAATCACCACCAGTAATCTAAATATCATCATCAGAGAAGCAGTCCTGGGTTCTCATTTTGGGCTCATCAGCTCCAAAGTCAAAGCAAACCAACAAGAATGCAGTGAAATATTAATAAATGCCATATTCACAAGCAGTATTGTAAAATTTAAATAAACTGACAAATTCAAATAGACAAAGAAGCCCCAAATGCAAATTTGAGAAGAAACAAATTTTTATTCAGTCAAAAAATAATATAAAATTTTATTAAAATGAAACTCTTGTTTCTTAGAGATACTTATTTTATGTATCCCTGGTGTAATACAATCGATTAAAGCAAGTAGTGGAGAATCTATGTTGAAATAATTTTATTTCCTATTCAGGGCAATGCACTTATTCGAAACAAGGGAGTTTGGCCATTAAAATGATGTAAAACATCATATGATGTTTACAATATAGTATTCATTAACCTTAAATTCAATTATTGTAATACCACTGAGCTGGTATTGAAAATGTGATTGTATATTTCTTTCTGACTTATTCATAATCACCCATGTACATCTTCCCATAGGAAAGTAATCATGAAATATGACCTACAAGGCACCAAATTCATGAAGGTTTTGTTTTTTTGTTTACTTTGCTTTCCAAATGTGACATTCCAGGTCTGATATTTTATTACATTGCGCAGAGAGGAAACTAGCCTAGAAAATGTCTCTTTTTTCAGGCAGTTCTACAGAGGATAAAGAAAAATCCAAGGAAGGAGGTCAGTGCCAGAAAATTTAAGTCATTCCCAAGAATGTTAGTCCCTCAGAACACAGCACAAATTAAAATTTACATATGATTTCAGGATAGTGACTTAAAGTATTCAGAACTTTGGGTAGCAGCTACATATCCCTGAGAGAGCCAAAGAATCTCACAATTTCCCCCAGTTAGGTGATCAATCACTCATTTATTCATCTATTATTTTAATAAAACTTTGTTGAGTACCTACTATATGGTAGGCACTGATTTAGAAGCTGAGGAAAAAAATATGGAAAAATAACAGTGTTTACCTTTAAGGAGTGATACGGGTTGGCCCTGTGTCCCTACCCAAATCTCACCTTGAATTGTTATTCTCGCAATCCTCATGTGTCAATGGCGGGACTAGGTGGAGGTAATTGGATCATGGGGGCGGTTTCCCCCATGCTGTTCTTATGATTGTGACTGAGAGTCTCAGGAGATCTGATGGTTTTATAAGCGTTTGTCATTTTCCCTGCTGGCTCTCATTCTCTCTCCTGCCATCCTGTGAAGAGATGCCTTGCTTCCCCTTCACCTTCTGTGATGATTTTGGATATTTTGAGGTCTCCCTACCCATACTAACTGTGAGTCAAATAAAGCTTTTTCCTTTGTAAGTTACCCAGTCTAGGGCACTTCTTTGTGGCAGTATGAAAACATACTAATACAAGGTGCAAACAGCTTAGTAAGGGTTACAAGCAAGTCAAGAGTCAGTTACAACAGTGAGGGTTAAGGGAGCAGATAGGAGACAGTTTAAGTTGAAAAAGAATAGATTATTGAAGAGTTATGTAAAAGGTTGCTAAGGTGGCTGGGCGTGGTGGCTCACACTTGTAATCCCAGCACTTTGGGAGGCTGAGGCAGGTGGATCACCTGAGGTCAGGAGTTCGAGGCAAGCCTGGGCAACATTGCAAAACCCATCTCTACTAAAAATACAGGAAAAAAAAAAGAAAAACTGGGCATGATAGCGGGCGCTTGTAATTCTAGCTACTCAGAAGGCTGAGGCAGGAGAATAGCTTGAACCTGGGAGGTGAAGGTTGCAGTGAGGCGAGATCGCACCACTACACTCCAGCCTGGGCAACGAGAGCGAAACTCCATCTTTAAAAAAAAAAAAAAAAAAAAAAAAAAAAAAAAAAAAAAAAAAAGTTGTTCAGGTGATAAAGTTAGATGTGGTGAATATTTTATTGTATATATTTAAGGTGCAAAACATGTTTTGCTACACATATACATAGTGAAATGATTACTGAAATCAAGCAAAGTAACACATATATCTCCTCACATACTTTTTTTAAACAACAGAATGTATTTATAAATTATTCAGACACATTTTTCATTATTTTATCAGATGAAAAGACCCATTTGGTCCCCTCTCATATTTGTCTCCTGCCCCATGAAAATACCTTTATACATTCTATTCCATCTGCATAGAATGTTATTACATTTCATTTCTTTTCTACTTCCCAACTCACAGCATTTAACATCTTCTACCTAGAATATCACAATAACCTCCTCTGTTATTGATCTGCCTATATATACTCCTCAATCTAGTCAATTTTACATATCACTGTCAACTATATTCTGAAAATGCAAATTTGATCACATCATTTTCCTGCTTCAAAACTTTGTTGTAGCTCAGCTAGCTAAGACATAACATCAATGGTACCCTTACTTTAACTAAATGTATTTAATATCCTATTCTATCTTATCCTATCTTATCCTATCCTTTCCCATCTCATTCCATCCCATCCCATCCCATCTTTATGCTACCCTGTCCTGTCCTCTCCTATCCATCCATCCATCTGTCCATTCATTTATCCATCTATTCCCTCATCTATCTATTTCCAAAACATGAATTTAAGTGATAAGGTTCCTTGCTAGGCGCTGACAATATAAAGGTAATGTGAAGTTTCTACCTTCAAGGCATGCCTAGCTCAGTGACCTCAAACTATTTCTCCAGCCTTATCTCTTACCACTCTCCCCAACTCCTACTGATCTGATTCAAACACAAATATCCACATTCTCTGTGCCAGTCACACTAATTTTCTCATCTTTCCCCAAATACTTCATACTCCTTGGTGATCCTACATATTTTCATATGTGGGTTTATCTCCTGGGATATCCATGTTTATTTTCACCTCTTGGGGAACACCTTTAAAAGCTAAACTGGCCGGGCTCGGTGGCTCATTCCTGTAATCCCAGCACTTTAGGAGGCCCAGGCGGGCGGATCACGAGGTCAGCAGATCGAGACCATCCTGGCTAACACGGTGAAACCCCGTCTCTACTAAAAATACAAAAATTAGCCGGGCGTGGTGGCGGGAGCCTGTAGTCCCAGCTACTCGTGACGCTGAGGCAGGAGAATGGCGTGAACCCAGGAGGCGGAGCTTGCAGTGAGCTGAGATCGCGCCACTGCACTCCAGCCTGGGCGACTGAGCGAGACTCTGTCTCAAAAAAAAAAAAAAAAAAAAAAAAAAAAAGCTACATTGTATGTGACCTCTAAAGATCCAGCTCATATATGGCCTTTGTAGGACCTCTAAGATCTATCCCATGACTTGGACACTGTTATTTTTAGAAACATTTTACAGATTGAGAAAATAAGAGTCAGAGATTAAAGACTGGTCCAAGATTGCACAGCTAATAAGTGGTAGAGCCAGAATCTGAATTTGAGCACAGTTCCTTTCATTGCAATTTTTTGTGTCCCATTCTATATAGCAACTTTCAACTCAACCTTCTTAATCTTAAGTCTGAGTCATTAGTCCGAGGCACCCAGAAATTTCTATTTTTCCCAAACCTCAGAGGTAGTTTTTGTGAGTGTCTCCAGATGCTTTCAGTCTATTATGAAAAACCAGTTTCACTGGGATGAATAGTGGTTCACACTCAAAAACATGTGTTCTGCTTCCATCTCTGATAATAACTCTCCACAGAAGTGTGACTATGTTTCCTCTGTGCATCTGTTTTCCTATCTCTAAAATGTGCTTAGGGATAACTATGTCATAATTCAGCCAGACTGAATTACTCGTACTTTTGCATATGTTTTCTCTCACTTTCAGTCCTTTGCTCATTATTACCTGTACCCACAATACTCCATCCTTCCCAGGGCCCTCCTTCTTTCAGTTAACACTTACTACATTTCTCCATCAGAGTATATCACAAGACTCAGCACAAAGTACAGTGTGTGTGAGCACATGTCAGATGAATGAATGAATGTCCTCAACAGTTCTCATGAGAAGCTTCAACTGATCCTCCAGAAAAAGCAAGTGCACCTTCTACCTTTGCCTTCAAATACCATTTAGTAACAGGAAGTGAAAAGAGTTCCCTATAAAAAGAAACAGGGATGAAGGGGATAAAGGCCTTATTTGTGTAACACATATCTAATAGAAAACACTAAATTCTTAATCGGAACATAACTTTCTGCATAAATCTTTGCACCTAGCAATTTTTAAGTCAAACTTTATTATAACTGCATTCTGCAGTTTAGTGGGAGTTTTTGAATTTGTTATTCAATTTACCTTGTAGAAAACATCAGTAAAGTTTCATGTATCTATAAATAGAATGCTCTGAGGAGAAAAGGGCTTTTGGAAAGATATGACTGTATTTTACAAGCCAGCACAAACTGCTTAAGGGAAATTCATTAAAATTACTTTTAGCTTCTCTAAGAGTTCTTGCTTTGAAAGCAATTAAATTTACCTCGGAAATCCTTTCTTTTCTTTCTAATTCCACTTAACACTTTCATCTTCAGTAGAAGGTACCTACAGCAAAGTTGTTGGACAGAGTTTTCCACACTCATGGAAATGTTCTCTGTCTGCACTGTTAGGTAGCTACGAACCACATCTGTCTATCGAGCACTTAAAATGTGGCTACTGTGACTGAGAAGATGAATGTTAAATTTTGTTTCATTTTAATGAATTTAAATTTAAATATAAATAACCACATGTGCTAGGGGCTATTTTACTGAAAAGTGCAGATCTAGCATACACTCTTTCTCTAAATGTCTTGACCTTAGTTAGATGTCATCCTTGGATATTATTTCCCAATTGCATAGGGAAACCAGAATTCTTCCACGTGAGAAGAAGAACATATCTACAGGGGCCTATTTATAAAAAAATGATCTCAGGCAACTATACTTACATATGTAATTTGTATCTTGCTATGGATAATGTAGACACAATTTGTCACCAATTTTCTCATGAATTGAGGAGAACTGTATATATTGTATTGTTACTTCTACAAAAATCTCCCCCTTCTTCCAAAGGACATTTGACTTAGAATGGCATCCAAGGCTTCACAACCTAAGTGTGCCTAACTTAACATCAACTAATGGCACTATTATCACTCTAAAATCACTGCTGAAGTGCTAGATCTTCCATGTTAGAAGATCTCCTTTGCACATGATCTTACATCTGCTTAAACACTCTTTTTACCAAAGATGGCTCCAACCGACCAAGAACTCTCCTGGAGTCAAATAAAGTTGGGTTTATTGGCTTGTTGAAACAAGGGATATGGCATACCATAGGGAATTGTGGGATGACTCAGCAAGAGGGAATTAGGAGAAGTTTGTTTGGGAATATGTGTTTGTGTTACATGATTTTGGAAAGTGTTTAAGGAAGTAAAGTTTCACTCTAGATGGGGCACTACCAACTCTATGACTGGATATCTTAATTATTTTTTATCTGGAAGAAAAAAGAAATGGAGCATGGCTAATGCTATATCTTGTAAATAAGCAGTAGTCACTCATACCAGACTGGTATGGGGTGGGTGTCTGATCATTATTTTTTTGTTAAACTTTGGTCAGTATTTTTTTTTAACTGTGCTTAAGCATGATTATAAAGTTATCTTCTCTGATATTGATGTTATATGAAATCATTTATATTCAACAAGAGAATACATAGCCCAGGGTTTACAATCAGACCAGTTCAGCTGACAATGAAGAGAGAAAACTTTTTGGTTTGTTTGTTTGTTTCTATCGTCACTGTATTCCTACCACCCCCATTCAATAATTATTCACAAACTTTTAGGACACACACCTGGAACTCAATAATGTTTTACTTCATTTTTTAAAACAGTTTGTTGCTCCCTTCTCTGTCTTTCTATATCACTGAAAATGTTTGTGAGTGCTTCTGTATATAATACATATGTGTATTTAACCTTAATGAAGTATACATATTGAGAACTTTTTATGCACCATCATTATATTAAGCAGTGAAAATATTAAGTGAGCAAAAAGGACAATGCCTAGTCTCATGTACCTCAAAATCTAGTGGAATAGTAAATTAATATATATCAAATTTGCAACTATGAAAAGTGGCATGACATAATGGTTCATGGTACTATGACAACATATAATAGGAAAATTGGCTTGGTCAACCAAAACACGAATGATGACGTGAATGATGAGACAGATTTGTATTACACATAAAACGGAAGTTAGAAATATTCTAGGCAGAGAGAAAAGCATGTGAAAATATCCTGTGGTGAACAGGACCAGGATGATCACAAATAAATGAAGAAGCCCACTGTGCCTGATAGGGCCCAGACAATAAATGACCTTGTGGGCCATTTTAAGGCATCTTCTCTGCTCATCATTAAGAGTCCTAGAAAGCTATTTAAAATATTTTAACACTGAAAATGTGACTTTGGCTTTAGTGGTTTGGAGTTGGGTGTCAGAGCCTATTTTTACAGGGAAACCAGTTAGAAGACTATTTGAGAAGTATAGGAGGGGTCTGATGGGTACCTTGAGCTATAATGCTGGTGGTGGGAATGAAGAAAAGTGGATGGATTTGAGGTCACTCCAGAGATGGATGGAAGGAGTTTAGTGAAGGAAAGGTAAGAATCAAGGATGACTTTTACTTATGTGACTGAGAAACTCAGTGAATGGTGGCACCATTTACATAAAGAGGACCATGATTTTGTTTTATTTTATTGGTGGATGGAGTAGAAATAATGAATGACTTGTTGAAGTTCCACTATGAGATTTCTATGAAGTGATTGAACACATTAACTTTGCCCTTGGAAGAGAAAACCGAACTGGAGATAATAAATTGTAAATCAGTTGTATATGAGTAGAAATTACGGCTGTGAGGAGGGACACATCTACTTGTCTATAGAGCAGGAAGTGAAGGTTGTGTCTAGTCATGTGAAAAATCTACATCTAATGAATAGTTGGAAAAAGATGATCCCACAAAAACTCCAGAGAAGTTATCAGAAGTAGGAAGGATAACCAGGAGCCTATGGCATCACAGAAGCCAATAAAGAAAATTATATATATTTCCCATCTCATAAATAGAATTTGAAGGGTTTAAGAAGGTGTTATACTTCCAAATCTTTTTTTTTTTAAATAAGTTTTCTTTAATTTTAACTTTTATTTTAGATTCAAGGGGCACACTTGCAGGTTTGTTACATCAGAATATTGCGTGATGCTGATGGTTGGGGTATGAATCAAAACATGTACGTAGGAGCATAATACCCAATATGTAGTTTTTCAACCTGTGCCTGCCTCCCTCCCTCCCCACTTAGTAATCTGCAGTATCTATTGTTCCATGTTTATTTTCATGTATGCTCGATGTTTAGCTCCCACTTATAAATGAGAATATGCATTATTTGTTTTTCTGTTTCTATATTACTTTAGAATTATGACCTCCAACTCCATCCGTGTTGCTGCAAAGAACATGATTTCACTCCTCTTTATTGCTGCATAGTATTCCATAGTGTATATGTACATTTTGTTTATCCAGTATGCCATTAAGGTGGTTTAGTAGTACATTTAATAAAAACAAGAGAACAAAGTTAAAAGAAAAGTAAATTGGACAGGAAAAACATACAGGTAAGAAAATAATTCTAGGAGAAGGCTATTTTTTCATTTCACAGAGTTTTACGCCATTGCTAAAATGTAGACAACACATTTTCTCCTGAGCTCCTTTGTCTCCCATAGTATTTTATCACATGTAAAATAGGGACAAAGTGGAATTTATAGTGTTATTATGAGGGTAAAATGACAATGCCCATCAAGCAGGTTCAGCTTCAGTGGTAGGTTCAAGGTAATCATGTCTATTAGAAGTGGTAGTACTGGAACAGTGCTCATGGTTCTAGAAGATATGTTGTTTCCACTTTATTATAAAATATGTTGATGGTGTGCTAGTTTCCTCCTAGACAAGAGAATCTATCATGTTTCTCTCTGTATTTCTAGTGGCTGACACAGCCTGGCATTTAATAGATATTCAGGGATACTGTTTTAATGCCCCTCAACTATTCCTTTGAATTTCTCAGTCATTTAAAATATCTGCTCAGAAATTACAGAATAGGATTGGTGAAGATGCTTAAGCTAACTCTTTTGGATATACTTTGGGAAATTTACTCATAAATGAGTGTGTGTTTCTAAATTACAATCCACTGATGACAATGAAGTAATCTTACCATCAGTAATGAGTTCTTTTTCAGCTGCCATGTACAAGTGAGCTGAAGTATTTTTACTGGTGAAAACCCTGTAAATTACCCTAAGTCATTTCCTGAAGGTAGCATATTAAGCTCAAATTGTGTTTTGGATTAGTGGTTCAAGGTTATGTCCGTATAACCAACTTTTGCAGATAATTGGGGCTAGGATACTTCAGACTTTTCCACGCTGTACTGCATATCCACTAATCTTGACATGTATTCTACTTCTATTTCTTTCTATCAGTGAAAAATTGGCCAGTTAATGAGAAGAAACCTGTAGTCATCATTAAAACCACCTTACTTGGAATATTTTAACTTCAGCATTCTATATGAAAACTAACCATTACAAACCAACCCATTGGCTTCTGTGCTTTTATTACAAATATGAAAGTAGCCAACCTAAGCTATAATCAACTGGTCAATCCGTGGGTATTGATTAAATATTTAGCATATGTGAGTAGAAAACTAACCTGAAACTATACACTAAAAATGCATTTTTCATTAAGCAACCTGTTAATAGCTATAAGTATTATTTACACTATTTTAAGTACTTTGCAGATGTTTTAAAATTTAATCCTAAACAACAAATCTGAATGTTAGGTCCTAAAGTATAAAGCCATTGAGAAACTTGGTCAGTGTTCAACATCAGTAAGTGGAACAGCCAGAATGTACCCCAAGAATCCCATACCTGCCTGCACTTTTAGCTACTGCATCCCCAGAGCCTGAATACCTGACTACATTTTACCCACAAAAGACGTGCTGCATCTTTTATTTTTTGGTGTAAAGTTTTAGGTCAGAAAACTTTTTATGACACATTGGATAGACCCTAAAAATTGTTTTATTTTATCTGTCCCTTCTGAGATATATATGACATTAAGTATTTTCCAAATCAGATCAGACAGATTTCATTTGCTTGCTTGCTTTTTGAAAGTTGCCAATCTTCAAAGGAAGAACTTTTATTTTCTTTTACATTTCTTCAGAACTTGGATGTGAATTACATTAATAATGATAAACATCAGTCTCCACCTGCAGCCTAAACTGGAGTTGTATATATGAATCTTCCAACCTTGATGAAAACAAGGCACTCTTGACTATTTTAAGTCCAAAAATGTATTTCTTTCAACCACATATAATAAATGCTATTTTGGTATAAAGATTGGAAGCACCAATCATAATTTTATTTCTTCTACTGAACATCTTGCACAGGTATTATAGCATGACTTTACATGTTATAATGGCGTTGAAAATTACGCAACACACTATAAATTCCAATTGGAATGTAACATATTTTTACATTAAATTAAATATAAGGAAAGGGTATAACCTTTGCTGCAGTATTCTCCCTAGCCCTGGAAATATCATATGATGATGTTTTATAAATACAATAGCTAGAATTATCTGTGCACCACTTACAACCTGTATGTAGTCAGAAATATTATATATTCTCTGCAAGACCAATTCAAATTTAACGATACCCATGTCCAAATGAGACACTGTGAATGGAACAGTAAAACATATTTTTAAATTATTAAGTTCTGTGATACATGTGCAGGACATACAGGTTTGTTACATAGGTGAATGTGTGCCATGGTGGTTTGCTGCACCTGTCACCCCATCACCCAGGTATTAAGCCCCACAGACATTAATTCCTGATGCTCTCCCTCATCCCACCCCCCAACTGGCCCCAGTGTGTGTTGTTCCCCTCCCTGTGTTCAAGTGTTCTCATTGTTCAGCTCCCACTTATAAGTGAGAACATGTGGTTTTTGGTTTTCTGCTCCTGTTAGTTCGCTGAGGATGATGGCTTCCAGCTCCATCCATGTCCCTGAAAAGGATATGATCTTGTTAATTTTTATGGCTGCATAGTATCCCATGGTGTATATGTACCATATTTTCTTTATCCACTCTAAAATTGATGGGCATTTGGGTTGATTTTATGTCTTTGCTATTGCGAACAGTGCTGCAACGAACATACATATGCATGTATCTTTATAATAGAATGATTTCTATTCCTTTGGGTATATACCCAGGAATGGAATTGCTGGGTCAAATGGTATTTCTGTTCTAGGTCTATGAGGAATTGCCACAGTGTCTTCCACAATGGTTGAAGTAATTTACACTCCCACCAAAAGTGTAAAAGCATTCCTATTTCTCCACAGCCTCGCCAGCATCTGTTGTTTCTTGACTTGTTAATAATCACCATTCTGACTGGCATGAGGTAGTATCTCACTGTGGTTTTGATTTGCATTTCTCTAATAATCAGTGATGTTGAGCTTTTTTTTTTTCATGTTTGTTGGCCACACAAATGTCTTCTTTACAAAAGTGGCTGTTCATGTCCTTTGCCCATATTTTGATGAGTTTTTTTCTTGGAAATTTGTTTAAGTTCCTTGTAAATTCCAGATATTAGACATTTGTCAGATGGATAGATTGCAGAAATTTTCTCCCATTCTTTAGGCCGTCTTTTCACACGGATAATTGTTTTTTGTTCTTGTTGTGCAGAAGCTCTTTAATCTAATTAGATCCCACTTATCAATCTTTGCTTTTGTTGCAATTGCTTTTGATGGTCTCTCATGAAATCTTTGCCTGTCTCTATGTCCTGAATGGTATTGCCTAGAGTTTCTTCTAGGATTTTTTAAGTTGTAGTTTTTACATTTAAGTCTTTAATTCATCCTGAGTTAATTTTTGTAGAAGGTGTAAGGAAGGGGTCCAGTTTCAATTTTCTGCCTATGGCTACCCTGTTTTCCCAGCACCATTTATTAGCATTAGTAGACACCTAAAACTAAATATACCTCAAAACTGAGGACAGTGGAAACATTGTCCATTTAGAATCTTTAAAATAACACAGGCTTTTAGTCTAAATTAATAAATATTCCAGGTAGAGGGTATTAAAATCCCATGAGGATTCTGTTTTCTGGGAATAATTATATGGAGAAGTATATGTTTCAAACCAGAAACCAAATGATTTTAGTGAAAAACTATTTTGAAAAATAAGCATATATAACATTTTCAAGGCACTTTTTAAAAAGATTTTTGAGTTATTCAATAAATATGCTTTAAATATGTTCTGTTCCTACGACCATGGATTGGCTTGGAAGGCATTCATGATACTGCAATAGAACAACATAACATGCATGTATATATATACTTGGAAGAAATATCGTAACATGCTTGTAGTAGACCATTCTTGCATTGCTATAAAGAAATGCCTGAGACTGGATAATTCATATGAAAAGAGGTTTAATTGGCTCATGGTTTTGTGGGCTGTACAGGAAGCATAGCTCTGGCATCAGCTTCTAGGGAGGCCTCAGGAAGCTTACAATCATGGTGGAAGGTGAAGTGGGGGCAGGAACATCACATGGCAAAAGCAGGAGCAACGAGAGAGTGGGGCAGATGCCACATTCTTTTAAAACAACCAGATCTTGCAAGAACTCACTATCATGAGAACCGCACCAAGAGGATGACACTAAACTATTCATGAGAAATCCACCCCCATGATTCAATCACCTCCCACCAGCACCACCTACAACACTGGGGATTACAATTCTAAATGAGACTTGGGTGGGGACACATATTCAAACAATATCAATGCTATTGCAATTTTCCATTTTGCTAAAGCAAAAACTCTTTTAAAATTGTCAATGTTACCCTATTCCCAATGATGGTAATGATATGTCTACTTTTTTTTTTTTTTTGCCTTAAGTTATTGATACTAGAATAGGATTTTCTAAAAGTAGTAAGCTTTAGGAAAACCCTAGTTTCAATATTCATCTATCTCAGTTATCAATAAAGGAAGAAGTATGGCTCTGCTACACCTTGGGCTAATACTGACTGATAAAAGCAACTCATATTACATTTGACACCCTCCTAGGCTATGTTTTCAGTGCTGTCTTCTGTTTTTCTTATTCATCTTTATCTTACATTTGGCCCCACAATCACGATTCCTGATACCTATTAATTATAATCTACCTTAGAGTTCAGTTTACCTAAATTGTAATCCTTTTTACACAAAAATGTTTGAAGACTAAAAAGCTTTTGACTCCCTGTTCATGGAATTTCATATTTCTTGTCAATGTAGCTATTTGTACAAGAGTATTTCTACAACAGTATTTATCAAAAGTATGCAATGCATGCTGCTAGGAGCATGCCTATTGATTTTAGGTAGTATAAAATCCAAAATATTTACTTAGTTTAATAAAGCACTGAGTTATTTATGCTAAATAATATTTATGAGATGACCTTGGAGTGTATGTGTGTATACAAATATATTTAGAAATATATGAATTTATATATACACATATGTATATATATTCATATTCATTAAAACTCATAAGTAAAAAGTAATTTTAATTAAATAATAGAGCTATTCACAATTGTGTTAAAGAATTGTAATGGATGACAAAATTTGTAAAGAACAAACATAAACCATATAATACTTGATTTAGCATACTAATATTATAACCTAAAGTGGCAATATCTCTAAAAAATATGTTTCTTAATATTCATAAATAATATACTAAAATGTGGCTAATATTCTCTGAAGGTAACATAAATGGTACAGAAAAAATAAAAGTGTTGGTCCTTGTTTCAAGAATATTATTTACTTAATCCTTATTTATTTATTGTTATATTTGTATCTTTTTTACTCACTTTTCTTTTAATAGTCAACATTTCATGCTCCATGTATACCTCTTCATAGAGGAAAAAATAGTTGTGTCGTCAGCATGAGTGCACAAATTCTGTGATATAATACAAATGTTATCATTGTGTTGGAAGCCAATGACCTAATATAGATTTCTAAAATCTTGAAACACCTTTTATGCAGGCTAAGGATAAAACAATTTGTAAGTGGTTTAGAATTATATTATTAAATTTATTCTGGTTTCCTGGGGTCTTCCATGCCAGATAATTACTGCTTGTTTTCCCACTGACTTTTGTGATTGTAGCAATGGTTACCTCAATTCAGTGGACTTTATTTCCTCATCAGAGTCTTCAGACAGCTACAGTGTTTCAACTGAAGGATAAAGCAGCAATAAAATTATTCAAATATGAAGAAAAGAAATAATAATTCCTGGCAATCAACCTAATGAGGTCATGGTATTAAAACTGGAGCAATAATTTTTTCTCTTGAAAGAAAAAAAGGAAGGGAGAAGACACATTAAAAAATAACTTAATACACTGAAAAACTTACATTGCGTATAATACTAATTTCATGTCAAAGAGTTACTTTTACTTCAAAAGGTAAATGAGTACATATTAAGCAACATAAAAAGCAAATTTGCATGGTATATTGAAGAAAGCATCACATATAGCCAAAAGTAGACTGGGTATAAATTTAAAATTTATTACCTAGAATCAAATTATATAACTAACTTGATAATCAGTTCTTTATTCACGGTTAAGAAAAATAGTAACATCTATCTCACAAGATGAACGGGGATGTCTGTTGCAGAATAGATGCCTAGGAAATGTTAATTAACTTTATTTGTTATTAACAGGTTATAATGCTAGTAATCAAAAGAATAACAAATTTAAAAATCCACTAATATTAACCCACCCCAAAAAATGTAAAGGGAGAAAATGACTTATGTAACCAAATAGATGTTTTTTTTCCTCAATTGCTTTGATTAAGCATGTTTGTATGGAACAATTGGGCAAGATAAAGAAATTAAAGGCTTCTAGATTAAAAAGGAAGAAAAATACTGTTTTGATTCATAAATGTTATGATCCTTTACATGGAAAACTCTAAGGATCCACTACAAAACTACTGGAACTAATAAACAATTTCAGCAAGGTTACAGCATAGAAGTCAATTGGATTTCTATACACCAGCATTAACAATCTGAATATAAAATTAAGAAACCATTTCCATTACAAATATCATCAAAAATAATTAAATGCTTAGGAATAAATTTAACAAAACAAATACAAGACTACTTAACGTTGTCAAAAAAGTTAAAGATGATCTAAATAAGTTGAAAAACATCCTATGTTCATGCATCAGAATACTTAATATTGTAAGATAACAATACTTTTCCAATTGATCTACAGATTTATCACAATTCCTAACAAAAATCCCAGCTTCCCTTGTTCAAGAAATGGACAAATTGATATGGAAATAAAAGGACCCAGAATAACCAAAACGCTCTTGAAAATGAACAAAATCTGAGGACTTAAACTTCCTGATTTCAAATTTACTACAAAGTCACAGTAATCAAGACAGCAAAATATTGGCATGAGGATAAATGGGTAAATGCAATAGAATTCAGAGTCTGTAAATAAACGCTTAAACTTATGTTCAATTGAATTGTAACAAAGTTGCCAAGAAATTCAATGGAAGAAAAATAGTATTTTCCAGAAATGGTAATTAAATGATTATATACGCCCATGTAAAAGTAAATTTGGACTCTTACCTCACAGCATACCTGAAAATGAACCCAAAATGGATGGTAGATTTAAATGTAAGATCTGAAACTCTGAAACTCTTAGAAAAAAAAGAAGACAGTCTGACCTTTGTTTAGGCACTGTTTTCTCAGATATAACACCAAAAGAATAAATTATAGAAGAAAAAGTAGACAACTTCATCAAAAATATGAAACTACTTTACTTAAAAGGATACCATCAAGAAAATAAAAAGAAAACCCACAAACTGGGAAAAGTATTTTCAAATTATATATCTGATAAGGGACTTGCATTCCAGAATATATAAAGAACACTGACATCTCAATGATAAGAAGACAATATAATAAAAACATGGGAAAAGGATTTGCATAGACATTTCACCAAAGAAGATATTGGAATGGCTAATAAACACATAAAGAGGTTTGCAACATCATTATTCACTAAGGAAATATGAGCTAAAACCACAATGAGATCTGCAATTCACAATGAATCAAAACAACCTCCTATTCATTAAAATGTCTATAATCACAAGAACAGAAATAACAAGTGCTGGCAAAAATGTGGAGAAGTTGAAAGTTTTGAATACTGTTAATGGCAATGTAAAATGGTGCAGCCACTTTGGAAAGGAGTTTGGCAGTTTCTCAGAATGTTAAACAGAGAGTTACCATATGACTCAGCAATTCCACTCCTAGATACCTACCCAAAGGAAGTGAAACATGCCTATGCAACAATTTACACACAAATGTTCATAGCAGCATTAATCAGAAGAGTCAAAAAGCAGAAATAACCCAAATATCTGTCAACTAGTGAATGGATAAAGAATGTGACATATCTATAAAATGTAGTAATATTCTGCATTAAACAACAATAACAAAAATGAAGTACTGGCTAGGCACCGTTATGGATGCCTGTAATCCCAGCATTATGTGAGGCTGAGGCAGAAAGACTGCTTGAGAAGTTTGAGATGAGCCTGGGCAACATAAGGAGACCCTGTCTCTAAAAAAGAAAGAAGAAAAAGAAGAATAAAAGACAAAGAAGAAGAGGACGACGATGAAGAAGTACAGATGCATGTACAACATGAACTAATATCAATTATGTCAAATCAAAGAAACCAGGTACAATATACCACATACTATATAATACTGTTAACATGAAATATCCAGAAAAAAGCATATAGGTGCAGAAAGTAAATTGATAGGAATAGTGAATAAAAATAAGTAGATTTTCTGTGTGGGATAATGTAAATGTTCTAAAATTAATCATGGTGATTATATAACTCTGTTGATACACAAAAACCATAGAATCATATACTTTTTCAAGGTGAATTTTCTGGTATGTCAATTATACATTACTAAAGCTATTACAAAATTTAGAGGAAAAATAATCTACCAAAAATGGAATCTGCCTAGCAGTTATTGTGATTATATAGGGGGTAATATTGTTGTTATTTAGGAAGTAATAGTGTTGTTATTTGATTGCTGGTTTGAGATGGTTTTCTGTGTATTGTGGGGCAAAGAAATTTAGTAATTTCTTTAATTCTCTGATTCTAACATCTTTTTTGCTCTTGAACGCAAAGAATCTCAATGTGAAAAAAGGATAATACAAATGTAATACAGAATAGTTTAAGTAAAAACTCTGTAGTTCTAAACTTGTTTGGAATTATCAATGAGAAGTATCAATTCATAAAGCATTATCACATAGATATAAATGTAGATAAAAAGATGATAGATCGCACCACTGCACTCTAGCCTGGGCGACAGAGCGAGACTCTGTCTCAAAAAAAAAAAAAAAAAAAAAAAGATGATAGAGTATAGATATTGATACAGGTATACATACCTGAACAAATTTATCCTAACTTTATCCAGTGAAGAGGCTTAGACACAATGAGCAATCCAACCTCAATGGACATCCCTAAAATCCAGATTCCCTTCATGAATTTGTATTTCAAAGTTTAAAATTAAAAGGACTTTTTGAGAAAACGACAATTTATAGAACTAGGACAGGAAATATGCAAGATCAATCTAAAAAATTTCAAGCAGGGGCACACTCAAGCACTCATGTCAAAAAGACTCAAGAGACAAATTGAGAAAGCTTCAAATGACCAAAGATGGATAATTTAGAGTTTCAAGATGGTAAGATCAAATGTTTAAATGCGTAAATTAGTAATAATTATATTTTTTAATGAGTTGGTCATCTTTGGAGATTGATAGATAATTCATTATCTTGAAAACTGGCAAGAATGGAAAAGAAGTAGTTATCTTGCCTTATATGAATTCACCATCATATAATAATTAATATATTAGAGAAAGGATTATTAATATATTCATACTAATACATGAGAAAATAATTATAGATGGTGAAATCCTCAATTAATTAGTGAATCTAGACATTGAATATAATAGCTGTGACATCACAAAAAGACCACTAGGTATTAAGTGCTTCTGCTGAAAGCAGATTACCTCTTCTGCTGAAAGGATAAAACCTGAGTTGGAAAATGTCCCTGGATCCAGTAACTCATTTTAAGAAAATACAGATGAAAAAAAAAAAAAATGTGATGAACTGCTTTGTTAGTATTTGATAAACTAAACCCAAACTGACCATCTCTACAGATCAAATGCCCATTTTTCTTCAGGTACATTTTGAAATGAAAATAAATGAATGAGGAAACAACCAATAAACTAAAAGAGCTTTAAAAGACATAGCAGGTTTTAAAATGGGCAAGATTCAACTGTACTGTGTATGGATGCATATTTGAAATAATACAACCGTAAAACAATTCAAAAAAGTAACTACTAGAACAGTCAGAATAATAGTTAATTTTTGGTGGAGGAAGGGGCTATGATTGGCACAAGACACAGAGATTTCTGTAGTGGCTGTCAATATTCTATTTCTTTATATAAGCAGTGATTATAAGACCATTTACCAGGTATTATCTCTTAAGCTACTTATGGTTTTTGTGTTTTGTGTGGTTTTCTGTTTTTGTCTCTTATTTTTCAACAAAAAGTGTCATATAACTTTTAAATAGGTAACATTTGAACCTCCAATACAATGAAGAAAATTAAGGCAAATGAAGCATAGTCATAAAAAATTTAAAAAGTTAACCATCGGAGAATTAGTAAAATATAAAGTATGAGCAAAATGAAAGATGCGGTAGTCAGCCTTAGTACTTTCAGACTCACTAGAATTCTGCAGCTCACACATTCCTCAAACTTCAGAATCAAACTGGCATTTTTATTTTTAAATTTGAGCAAATATTCTTTTTTTTTCCACCCTAGTGAGTTACATCATATTTTAGTGATTTTATTTTTTTTTAATCTATGTGACATTTTATGGCTTGGAGACAAGTTCAAACCAATCAGATGCATTCTAAATATGATTTGTTTGGTTGTATTTCTGTTATTTTGTTTCTTTCACTATTATTTCTGCTTTGTAAAGATTTATAACATTTAGATTCATGTCTGTGACTATAATTTATTCTTTTCTTAATGCTATATTTAAGTGGATTTAATGTTCACTATAAGCTCTTGTAACAAAGAAACCACACTCCTTAGATTCATTACTGGTTTGTCTGAGTTTTTATTGGTGAGTTGTCTTTTCAACAGGAAGTTGTTGATGAACCTTAGTAAGATTTCTCAACAGACACAGAAGAGAAATTTTAATATATGGTTTCAGAAATATAAACTATTATAATTTATTCTGGAAGAAAATATCAATATTTCAGTGAGTATGAAAAAATATGCAAGTTTTTTCAAAGAAATAGCTCCAAATTATTGCATTACCAGTGGCATAGACAAACATTCAAGACATAAAAATTCTACATGTTACACAAACTATTTTAGAGCAAACAAAAGCCAACAGGCAATAGCAACAGAACACATTAAATACCCCCAAAAGATCTTATACATCATAATTTGACAAAGTTTGAAATCTTTTGATTAAATGTTACTCTTTCTACCAGAATTCAACAGGCATCTTTTGTTTATGGCTGAGAATTTCACATTTTTCTTAAGACTAGAATAAAGGTTAATGTCAGAGACACTTATTTTGACTAGCTAAAATTTAGATTTTTTTTTCCCATCTACTTAAGTGCAAATTTAATCCATAGTTATTCATTACTTGGATGGTCTCTGGTAAAAGGTAATTTGCCTTTGATGCTATGTTTAATTCATTGAAAATATCTTTAACTCTTAGCAATTTTTTTTGTGGGTTTTATCATTTGGCAAATTAACAGGAAATTTTTGAGTAGATACTTTAGGTATTCTGTCCTCAGTGGCATCAGCAAACGTGACTGTTATAAAGTTAAGACTCCGTATATCTCAATATTTTCTTATTATAGTCTATAGTCTTGGGTTTTCTTAGAACCGAAACTTTTATGACTTACATATGCCAAATGGTGGCAAATTCTCTATTCATTAGCTATTCCTGTAGTACTAGAAAATTAAGTCAAGTAAAATAATGTTTTTATATTTAAACATAAACCCATATTTTCAACAAAATTTTTATATATTCCATAAAATACATCTTACACCTTCTACATCCTATGGTTATTAGAAGTGAATTCTATTCAGTCTCTATACTGACTAGTTGTGAGAAATCATTATGTTGCCTCAATTCTATCGTTAATGTGATCATCATATGATCTTCCCTATCCTTTGCAGGTGTAGCACAGTGTGCTTTCATAATAATATATGATCATTATGTTTATGATTTTTTCACCAAACGTAAGTAAACTATTTCTTCACCAAACAAAAGTAAAAGTTGACATCCTTCAAAACTTCTGCTTGCAAATTTTAGCAATTGAAAATTGTTTTGCCTGTGTTATCTAAACTGTTTCAAAAACCACTTTTGTGTTTATCGTTGACATTTATCTTCTATATCATATGCTCAACATTTTGCTTTCCCCCTATATTCCCTAAAATGCTGTTAAAATTAGATTTTTAAAGCACCAAGTGGCTTCATCCTTTGAAAACTTTACAGCTTTCACTGCCTTTATCAGTTTATTTGATATCCTTCTTAATTCTCATCACATCAACTACCAGAGCAATTTTATATTTTATTATGATCATTCGATTTTCTTTCAGGACACTTTAATTCCCATATCAAATCCAAATTCCTTATCTTTTCTTCTACAAATGAATATGCATTTGCATGAGGGTTGTATATTAATTAATTGGTATGAATTTTTCAGGCCTTGTATTAATTAGTAATTACATGCAGCTGTTAGTAACAGAGTCCTGACTACAGCATTTTTAAAATTTCAGCGATTTATATTCTAATGTAAAATAGAAAATTATGTTTTCCAGTCCTGATATATCAGCTATAATAGTCATTAGGGATCCAAGCTTGTGTTATCTTTCTTTCCACAATGTTAAGCATGTGTCTTCTGCTCTCAAAATCATAGGATGGCTGCTGAATTTCCAGCCATCACATTCATTTTCCAGGATGACAAAAGAAGGTGGTAAGGGGCACAGCAACAGTTTTCCCAGACAAGTCAGAACCTTTTAAAGATCTATTCTGGTAACTCTGCCCAATTACTTTTATTTGTATCTCATTAGTCACCCCTCAGGAAACTGAGGCTAAAAAATATAATCTGGCTAGATACATTGCGGCTCCAAATAAAATCAGGGATCTGCTAATTGCATTTGTGTCCAGCTCGCAGCTCTATTTCCAAATATTAGATTAGACTTATATAAATAATTCTTATCTGTGTTTGCAATAGCCAAACTACTTTTTTTTTCAAACTTCATTTTAACTTAATTGCAGTGCATTTTTCTTAAAATAAAAACATGTTTGCTTTTATGAATGTATTTAAAGTTTACTATTTGAGTATTTGTCACTTGAATATTTGTTACATAGTTACTTTTTGGAAAGATAGCAAATATTTGTCTCAGCAAATTAGATGTAAGTTTGTTGAACTCAAAATTAATTTTCTTGAACTTAATAGTTTACATTTGTTTAAGGTTTTATATCAAACATAAAAATGAAAATATATTTTGTTGATATTGAACAAACTTTAAGTTATAATTGCAGTTATATACTTATTCAAGACAAAACCAAATAATATTTCACATCTATGGTTCTTCCTCACATAACATTTTCCACTAAAATTATATGAATGCATGCCTGATGTGTCTCTGCCAGGTTTTGATATCAGGATGATGCTGGCCTTATAAAATAGTTAGGAAGGAGTCCCTCTTTTTCTATTGTTTGGAATAGTTTTGGAAGGAATGGTACCAACTCCTCTTGATACCTCTGGTAGAATTTGGCTGTAAATCTGTCTGGTCTTGGGCTTTTTTTGGTTAGTAGGCTATTAATTACTGCCTCAATTTCAGTACTTGTTATTGGTCTATTCAGGGATTTGACTTCTTCCTGGCTTAGCCTTGGGAAGGTGTATGTGTCCAGGAATGCATCCATTTCCTCTAGATTTTCTAGTTTATTTGCATAGAGGTGTTTATAATATTCTGTCATGGTAGTTTGTATCTCTGTGGGATCAGTGGTGATATCCCCTTTATCATTTTTTATTGTGTCTATTTGCTTCTTCTGTCTTGTCTTCTTTATTAATCTGGCTAGCAGTCTATTTTGTTAATCTTCTCAAAAAATCAACTCCTGGATTCATTGATTTTTTGAAGGGTTTTTCATTTCTCTGTCTTCTTTAGTTCTGCTCTGATCTTAGTTATTGTCTTCTGCTAGCTTTTGAATTCGTTTGATCTTGTTTCTCTGGTTCTTTTCATTGTGATGTTAGGGTGTTGATTTTAGATCTTTCCCTTTTTCTCATATGAGCATTTAGTGCTATATATTTCCCTCTAAACACTGCTTTAGCTGTGTCCCAGAGATTCTGATACATTGTGCCTTTGTTCTCACAGATTTCAAAGAACTTATTTATTTATGCCTTACTTTCCTTATTTACCCAGTAGTCATTCAGGAGCAGGTTGTTCAATTTCCATGCAGTGGTGTGGTTTTGAGTGAGTTTCTTAATCTTGAGTTCTAAGTTGATTGTTATAATTTCCTTTCTTTTGCATTTGCTGAGGACTGTTTTACTTCCAATTATGTGGTCAATTTTAGAATAAGTGCTATGTGGTGCTGAGAAGAATGTGTATTCTGTTGATTTGGGGTAGTGAGTTCTGTAGATGTCTATTAGTTCCACTTGGTCCAGAGCTGAGTTCAAGTCCCACATATCTTTGTTAATTTTTTTGTCTCGTTGATCTGTCTAATACTGACAGTGGGGTGTTAAAGTCTCCCATTATTATTGTGTGGGTGTCTATGTCTCTTCGTAGGTCTCTAAGAACTTGCTTTATGAATATGGGTGCTTCTGTATTGGGTGCATATATATTTAGGATAGTTAGTTGTTGTTGCATTGATCCCTTTACCATTATGTAATGTCCTTCTTTGTCTTTTTTGATCTTTGTTGGTTCAAAGTCTGTTTTATCAGACACTAGAATTGCAACCCCTGGCTTCTGGGTTCCCCCCCTCCCTTTCCATTTGCTTGGTAAATATTCCTCCATCCCTTCATTTTGAGCCTATGTGTGTCTTTGCACATGAGATAGGTCTTGACTTTTTATCCAATTTGCCAGTCTGTGTCTTTTAATTGGGGCATTTAGCCCATTTATATTTAAGGTTAATATTGTTATATGTGAATTTGATCCTGTCATTATGATGCTAGCTAGTTATTTTGCCCTTTAGTTGATGCAGTTTCTTCATAGTGTCAATGGCCTTTACAATTTGGTATGTTTTTGCAGTGGCTGGTACCAGTTTTTCCTTCCCATATTTAGTGCTTCCTTCAGGAGCTCTTGTAAGGCAGGCCTGGTGGTGACAAAATCTCTCAGCATTTGCTTGTCTGTAAAGGATTTTATTTCTCCTTCACTTATGAAGCTTAGTTTGGCTGGATATGAAATTCTGGGCTGAAAATTCTTTTCTTTAAGAATGTTGAATATTGGCCCCTACTCTCTTCTGACTTGTAGGATTTCTGCTGAGAGATCCGCTGTTAGTCTGATGGACTTCCCTTTGAGGGTAACACGACCTTTCTCTCTGGATGCCCTTAAACGTTTTTTCCTTCATTTCAATGTTGGTGAATCTGACGATTATGTGTTTTAGGGTTGCTCTATTCAAGGACTATCTTTGTGGTGTTCCCTTTATTTCCTGAATTTGAATGTTGGCCTGTCTTGCTAGACTGGTGTAGTTCTCCTGGATAATATCCTGAAGAGTATTTTCCAACTTGGTACCATTCTCCCCATCATTTTCCGGTACACCAGTCAAATATAGGTTTGGTCTTTTCACATAGTCCCATATTTCTTGGAGGCTTTGTTCATTCCATTTCTTTCTATTTTTCTCTAATCTTGTCTTCATGCTTTATTTCATTAATTTGATCTTCAACCACTGATATCCTTTCTTCTGCTTGATCGATTCGGCCAGTGATATTTGTGTATGCTTTATGAAGTTGTTGTGCTGTGTTTTTCAGCTCCATCAGGTCATTTATGTTCTTCTCTAAGCATGATGCAAATATCTTTCACATAATATTTGATTTTCATAGCGTAGTTATAAAGGCAAGTGCTTTTGTGACAAGCATTTGAAGATTTCATCAATTTCCTCAAAGGCCTCTTAAAGATATCTATAACATTTTGTAAAGTATAGAAACAGTAGATTTTAAAAAGAGGCATGAGCCACATCCCAAACTTAACAAATGTTAAGATTTTGCCGTATTTGTTTCAGATATTTTTAAATGAATTAAACATTACAGATAAAATCAAAATATTCTTTGGTTCATGCACATTTAATATGTAGAGATCCATAAAATATATATTGTGTCAGCACTCTTATATCTTTGAATAAATTTTTTATACTGTTTATATTATTTTATAAATTATTTTAAAACTCATTATTTTTATATATATCCTTATTAATACATAAGCTTAGTTCATTTATTTTAACACATATATAGCATTACATTGTAGAAATATTCCACAAATTATTTATTGGTATGTAGCTGAAGTTGAAATAAACATCCATTACATAAGTTTCTCTAAGGTACATAAGTTTCTCTAAGGTATACATTCAGATCTAGGATTGCTAGTCATAAAACATTTACATCTTTGATATTGCCAAATTTCTCCCTAAGATGGCTGCACTTGTTTATAGTTCTGCCATCTGTGTGAGAGTTTCTGTCTCCCCACATAGTCACCAAATTTTGGTATTGTCATCATCCTTTTAAATGTTTGCAAACCTGATGAGTTTGAAATTATATCTCCTTATTTCAATTTGCATATGCCTCAACACTCAAGTTTACTTATTGTTAATGTTTTTATTGGGCTTATTTATCTATATGATTTGCTAACTATTTGTCATAGTTTTTGTCTTACTGATTTGCAGAGGTATTTATTAATTTAGGCTATAAGTATTTGCCTGTCATGTGACTATATCAATATTGTTCATTGTCCTCAAATTTTACTATTTTAAATCTCCTTTTTATTTTTGAAATAGATGCATAACATTATATGTAGTATATATGTTACGTTAACTTGTGAAACATAACACTATAATAACCATGTGTGAATTTACTGCTAGACCATTATCAATGTCTGCATTCTCTTCCCCTATCCCTCATTCCCCTATCCTATCCTCCTTTCCAAAGCTAACCACTGTCTCATTTTAAATTTCCTTGCATTTTAATCATACATATCTTGTTTTCTTTTGTTTCTGATTAACTTAGACTATGTACTTGTACTATACATTACATCTGAAAACAGTATTTGCAGAAATAATATAAGGATTATTATAAGAAATAATGTAAGGATTATTTTACCATTTTCTAGAGCATACTATTGCTGCTTTCTGCCCTTCATTTGGAAGTGCTATGCATTCAGAGCCATATCACTTCATTATTAGATTTGAGGTTCCTTGAATCCCCAGCTGATGGGAAAACAGGTTTGCTCCTCTGAGAGCTGGTAAACTAACAAACAGTTGATTATCACATGGAGAGCATAGCCGTTTTGATGCCAGTTCAAAGTGAAGGGTGACCAAGGTAGTGAGCAAGGTAAAGTGAGGCACCTAGGGTGCAACATTTAAGGCATTCAGTCTTAGGGTAGTGCACGTGCTGACAGCAGCCTCAGAAGGCTAATAGATTTCAGATATATTAACATCTGAAAGACACTAAAGTGTAGTCTAACTATGAAAATTTATTATTTACAAATATAGAATCAATTTTTCTATTTTTATTTATTGAGGAATCTATAAGTTTAGTAATTTGTGATTTAAAGTCATATATCAAGTTTTGAAAAATATGTCAACCTATTTTTGATCTTTTCGCTTTCTTCTATGGGTTTGCTTTTTTTCTCTTGATTGCTGTGGGAAAATACTATACTTTTTAATATATCTGATGTTTAAATATTTCTTATGTTTGGGTTGTTTTCAAAATTGCCTTCAAAATATTCTTGGCCTATACCCTTCCACATATTTGTAGAATTCCACCAGAAAAACTGTTGGGATTTTGGTTTGGTTTGGTTTGTATTAAAATTTTAGACTAATTAGGAGGAAATTAACATCTTTCAAATGTTGAGTTTTTGCATTAATAAATTTGGTATTTCCATGTATTGTTTTATTTTTAATAAATAAAATATTTTTATTTTATTAAATTATATGTAACAATTTATAAATTATTTTTTAAAAGTACATTCATGTGAATTATTTTATCATAGAGCTTTATAAAGGTATAGGTAATATACAATGAAAGGGACATATTTCAAATGTACCAACTGATGAGTTTTCATTACCACCAAAATCTTTTTTTCTGACACTCTGTAAAGCATCCTCCCTTCCAGCCCCATTCACAGGCAAAATCAGATCTGCTTTCTGGTCCTATGTATTAGATTGCCTTTTTTAGAATTTTATATAAATGAAATAAATCAGTATATACTCCTTATTAGGTCAGGTCTCTTTCACACAGCATAAAGATTTTCAGATTCATCCATGTTGTTGCATTTGTCAGTAGTTTATTCCCATTTATTGATAAATCATTTAATTTTATGCTTATGCTACAATTTTTTTAAATTAATTCATCTGATAGACATTCGGGTTGTTTCTAACTCTGGGATATTGAGAATAAAATTGCTTTTATCATTTGTGTACAGATCACTGTTAGATATACACCTTCATTTTTAATGAATACATGATCTAGGAGAGTAATAGCTAGGTTGTATGGTAAGATTATGTTTAAATGTCTAGGAACTACTGGACTGTTTTCCAAAAGAGTTTTCAACATTTTATATGTCTACCTGCAGGATATGAGAACTATAATTGCTCCAGATTCTTGCCAATACTTCGTATGCTTAGTCTAATTTTATCCATTTTAGTGACTGCATAATGGGTTTTTATTGTGGTCACTGTAGAGTATGTGTAGTGGTATCTTGTTGGAACTTTGCTTGTATTTCTGTAATGACTAACAATGTTAAGCATTTTAAATATGTTTAGATGCTGCCTATGTATCCTTTTAGGTAAAGAGTCTGTCAGAATATTTTGCCTTTTAAATTGGGTTGTTTATCTTATTATTTAGTTACAAAAGTTCTTCATGAATGCAAATACAAGTCCTTTGTTAATCCGTGTTTTGTTAATACTCTCTCCCAGTCTTTGACTTGTCCTTTCATTTTGTAAATGGTACGTTTTGGAAAACAAATATTTTTTATTTTGATGAAATCCAATACTGTTTTTTTTTCTTTCCTAGTCCACGTTTTTATTAGGTTGGTGCAAAAGTAATTGTGGGTTTTGTCATCACTTTTAGTGGAAAAACTGTAATTATTTTTGTACCAACCTAATTTTTTTGTTTAATTAAGACATTTTTGCCTGTTCTACGTCATGTGATTTTTCTGTTTTCTTTTAGAAGGGTCCTAATTTTGCTTTTATCATTAGGCATTTATTCCATTTCAAATTACCTTTGTCTATGATATGAGGTAAGAGTCAAGGTTCATTTTTGCATGTGGATATCCAATCGTTCCAGCACCACTGGTTGAAGAGACATCTTTTCCCACATTGAATTTCTTTGGCATCTTTTTACATAAAGTTAAGCTTCCTGATGAATGAAATACAACAGACTCTTTGAATGTATATTCAATATATTAAACATATATTTAATAATGGATACATATATTCATATATATGAATATATTATGTATATTTTATATCGGACATATATATCACATATAAATTATCACATATATTTTATATATGTAAAATGTATTCATATAATATAATCATAATATATAGAGGATATATGTATATATCTCCAATTCATTTTCAACAAATGCTACACTGTCTTAATGACTGTAGCTTTATAATAACTTCAAATCAGATAATGTAAGACTACCATCTTTTCATCTATTCACTTTTTTTTCAAAATTGTTTTGAATACTCTTGGTACTGCCTATTATCATATAAATTTTGCAATCTCCTTGTCAATTTTTACCCCTTCTCCCAAAAATCCCATGTTTAAATGGGATTGAGTTATATCTGTAGAACAATTTTGGGAGAATTGATTACAATATTAATCTTCAGATCCCTATGTATAGTAGAGCTTTCTATTCACTCAGGTGTTTAAATTCTCTCCACCCAGTTTTGCAGATTTCAGTATGTCTTTTGCCAAGTTTATCCCTATTTTTTTCATACTATTATAAGTGGTGTTTTAAATTTTAATTTCTGAGTGTTCATTGTCAGAATATAGAAACACATGTTTTTGTACATTGGCCTGTATCTTGAAAATTTGCAAAACTCACTTGTTAGTTATTTTAGCATTTTTGGTAGTGCCTTATGATTTCCTACACAAATGATTATGTTGTCTGTGAATAACCACAATTTATTTTCTTTTCCAATGTATGCCTTTTTTTTCCCCTCCTGCATGATTGCACCAACTAGTACTTCTGGAACAATGTTAAACAAAGTTTTAATGGCAGACATCCTTGCCATTTTCCCCCCTTTAGGGAGAGAGCATTCAGTGTTTCATTATTAAATACAATGTTAGCAGAATCTTTTTGTAGATTAGATACTCTTCATTTGGGTTGAATAATATTCCCTTTATTCAAATGATGGACAGTTTTTATATTGTGTATATTGTTTGCAAAATGCTCTTTCTGCAACTATTGAGATGTTCCTAATGCTTTTTTCCTTTGTTTTTTAATATTGGGAAATGCACTGGTTGATTCTCAAATGTTAAATTAATCTTATATTCTGAAACAAACATAATTTGGCAATAATATACAATCTTTTTTGGAAAATACAATATGCTAGTATGCTAAATATTAAATTCTAGGTAAAATTTTTTGCATCTGTTTTCATGAGAGAAGTTTGTTTCCAGTTTTATTTTCTTGTAATATCTTCATCTTGTTTTGGGCTCAGTGAATAAGGTATTAAGTGTTCACCTAGGATAACCTATCAGCTTATTTCTTAACCAGTTTCATCCTATGTATACAGGTGTAAATAATTCATATTCTGTCTCCCATAAACTTCATATACACACATACTGCATAGCATAGTTTACTCTTAAGTCTTAAATTCATATTAAATGAATATATAAGCAGTAAATATGTAAGACAAGTAATTATAAAAGTACAAGAAATTAGCAGCAAGTGCTTTATCACATTATAATAATTCCCTTTATAATCCTCAGAATAAGCTTATGCATAGGTTCTATTTACTGGCATTGTATAAATAAGAAAATTTTGTTTATAGAGCTTAGGTAACTTGCCAAATCTAATAAGCAGCAGGGCAGGGGTTCTTTTAGACTATGAGTTGAAATGCTTTTCATTTGTTGGTGTCTATAAAATCATTAAATCATACTCTCTTCGTTTTTCTTTTTTTGTTGTTGTTGTTTTTTTGTTTGTTTGTTTGTTTTTTTGAGACGGAGTCTCACTCTGTCGCCCAGGCTGGAGTGCAGTGGCCGGATCTCGGCTCACTGCAAGCTCCGCCTCCCGGGTTCACGCCACTCTCCTGCCTCAGCCTCCCGAGTAGCTGGGACTACAGGCGCCCGCCACCTCGCCCGGCTAGTTTTTTGTATTTTTTAGTAGAGACGGTGTTTCACCATGTTAGCCAGGATGGTCTCGATCTCCTGACTTCGTGATCCACCCATCTCGGCCTCCCAAAGTGCTGGGATTACAGGCTTGAGCCACCGCGCCCGGCCTCTCTTCGTTTTTCAATGGCAAATGAATAAGAAGAAATTTCTAGATAAATTAGGCAATTTAGAATATTATATTCTTAATTTACTGCTTTCTCAATATCACATTCTAAGATTCTAAGATTTCTTATGTAAACTGAAATTGTGCAACATCTGAGTTTTCTTATTCTGAGGAATATTTACAGAATATAAAATGTCAGGAAAATCTAAACATGATAACCTAACAAACTTCTTTATCTGCTTGTGTATTGGCAAAATGAGTGAAATACATGAAAAACAAAAAAGAAAACAGAAATAGAGTAAAGCAGAGAAACTAAAACAGATAGAAGGCAGACAGGTAGTTAAGCAGAGCTGAAAAGAAAAAGGCAGTAAATGGTAGTCCTCATCAAATTTTTATGCTTTTCTTTCCTTTTCCTTTTTTTTTTTTATTTTTGCTCAGTACCTTCAGTAACTCTGATATATTATACTATCTTCATTCAAATCACTTCGTAAATTAAAGCCCTCCGCCCCACCTCATACCAGGCACTTCAAGATTCACATATTATCTAGCCATCAATGAAGACAATGGAAGAGAGAACAAGACAAAGAATAAAAAACTTTCACAACTTTAAGACAGGTCCACGTTTTTATCTAAGGCTTGCTTGCATTTTTCTTTTGATTGAACAGGCACAGTATATTTCTAGATGGGACCTCCCAATGTTCTAATATCTCATAATTTATAAAACAGCTTTCTTCCCTCAAAAGCTCAATTTGCTTTACAGATATCTCATTGATTGTCACAGTATTCCTTCAGTGAACTTAGGTGACAAGAATTGTTATGTACTTTATTGGGGGAAACAAAAAGACTGAAGCAACAAGAACCCATTATCACTAGTGAGTTACAGAGGACTAGGAATTTCAAATTCAATGTTGTTACCTCCCTACATCTCTCTTTAACCTCTAAAGTCTTTAGGCTCCTGAGTTCTGCTACTCGGGAGGTTAGGGTTTCACAGGGAAGAAAGGTAGGTATACAAGTAACTATTAAATGCCTACATAACCTCTGCACTTGAATGTCTGGTAGTCAACTCTAATTGAACAAGAACGATTTTTTTTTTCTCCTGAAACCACTTCTCTTTCCAGCATTTTTATCTCAGGAATAGGACTGTGGTCCACCTAGTTGATCAAACAGCCAAAATAGTACATTCATTATTTTTCCTTTTCTCCTGTTTTTCTGTTTTTCTCATCTCCAAATTCCATTGACACTACCAACAAGATTGATTCCAAACAGATGCATCTTGACCGCTCTTACTGGTAACACTCTAGCCCTGATTGCCATTATCCATCCTGACAGTCTGGTAATAAGACAAATGGAAAACTTCCCAACATCTACTACTATAATGCCCTGGCGTTATTAGGATTAATGGCATTATTATCCCCCTGATGGCTGCAATACCCTTCCTCCTTTCATGCTTACTTTCACTGCACCACAATACACTCTCAGCAAAACAGGAAGAATAGTTATAGATGTTAATGGTTTAAAAAACGAAGTTTAATTCTACTAGTTTTATTACCAAAGAAGTCCCCTAGTTCGTAGCCATATCATGTGCATTAGAGTTAATAACTTTCATTCAATTCATTTGGTATTTACCTTGATGTATGTGTGTCTCTGTGTGTGTGTGTACAAACCCTGCTATATTTATATAACTTTCTTAACTTTTCACTTTTAGGCATCATCTCTTCACTTCCATCTATAAAAAATACAAAAAAAAAAAACTAGCCGGGCGAGGTGGCGGGCGCCTGTAGTCCCAGCTACTCGGGAGGCTGAGGCAGGAGAATGGCGTAAACCCGGGAGGCGGAGCTTGCAGTGAGCTGAGATCTGGCCACTGCACTCCAGCCTGGGCGACAAAGCGAGACTCTGTCTCAACAAAAAAAAAAAAAAAAAAAAAAAAAAAAAAAAAAAAAAAGATGAGGATTTGGCTCTTTTACAATTCTCCTCCAGAAACCACATACTCATTTTTTATACCTTCATCCCTCTAATATAGGTTATTGTAATTTGTGTTATGTAAGTATGCAATATTTATATTATCATGACTGTACAAATGCAAGTTATACCTGAGCCATACACGTTTTATTAAGGAGAATTAATATTCTAAATCCTGATAATAAATTTAACCTCTACTCTTCCCCACCAAAGTGACTCTCCCTTAAGCACATTTAAACATAGGACATAGTCTCTGTTTCGTCTTCTTAAAGAAATTTCCTCCAAAATCCTTTCAAATATCCTTTCTGCAAGCTAAGCCTGATATACAGCTGTCATTCTGGCATCCTCTGCTTCATCCTGAAGATTCTCTTTGCTTCTCTTTGGTATCTGTGCTCTGTTTTATGAAACCTATACTTCCTCCTCCTTCATTTATTCCTCTTTTTTGTGGAATAAGTTCTCTGATAGCTTTCTGAGAAAAAGACAATGAGAGGTAATTTTTTTAGACATTGTGCATATCTGAAAATGTCTTAATCTATCCTTATTCTTAATTGACAGTTTAGCCAAGTATGATAATGTAGATTGGAAAATGTTTTCACTCAGAATTTTTAAGGCATTGCTTCATTGTCTTCTAGGTTCCAGTATTCTTTTTGAAAAGTCTGAAACGATTGCAATTTTGATAATTTGGATAAAACTTTTTGCTAATTCTGGAATATTTCTCCTCAATGCTCTAAAGTTTTAAAATAATATGCCTTGACATGGACCATTTCCATCTTTAGTGCTGGTCACTCAGTTAATCCTGTGAGTCTGCCAATTTATAACACTCAGTTGTGAGAAATATGTTTCTCTGATAATTCCTACTTCTCCATTTTCTCTTTCAGGAATTCCTATTATATGTAGGGCACACCTACTGAAGTAGTCCTCTAGTTTTCTTATCTTTTATCTCCTATGTTTTATATCTCTTTGTCTTTTTGCTCTATCCTCTGGAAGATTTTCCCAACTTGATCATACAGTCAGTTTGTGAGCATTCTATCATCATATTTTAATATCATAAGATCTCTACTCACTTTATGTGATTGTATTCTTGGGTTACTGGTGCAGTACCTTTTATTATCTAATTGAAAATACTACTGATTTCTTAAAGTTTTCTATACCTTGCATGGTATCAATTTCTACCAATTCACCATCTTTAACTGCAAGTGTTGCAGTGATCTTTTTTTTTTCTTTTCTTTTTTTTTTTATTATACTTTAAGTTCTAGGGTACATGTGCACAATGTACAGGTTTGTTACATATGTATACATGTGACATGTTGGTGTGCTGCACCCATCAACTCATCAGCACCCATCAACTCATCATTGACATCAAGTATAACTCCTAATGCCATCCCTCCCCGCTCACCCCTCCCCACAATAGGCCCTGGTGTGTGATGCTCCCCTTCCTGTGTCCAAGTGATCTCATTGTTCAGTTACCACCTATGGGTGAGAACATGCAGTGTTTGGTTTTCTGTTCTTCTGATAGTTTGCTAAGAATGATGGTTTCCAGCTGCATCCATGTCCCTACAAAGGACACAAACTCATCCTTTTTTATGGCTGCATAGTATTCCATGGTGTATATGTGCCACATTTTCTTAATCCAGTCTGTCACTGATGGACATTTGGGTTGATTCCAAGTCTTTGCTATTGTGAATACTGCCACAATAAACATACGTGTGCATGTGTCTTTATAGCAGCATGATTTATAATCCTTTGGGTATATCCCCAGTAATGGGATGGCTGGGTCATACGGTATTTCTAGTTCTAGATCCTTGAGGAATCGCCATACTGTTTTCCACAATGGTTGAACTAGTTTACAATCCCACCAACAGTGTAAAAGTGTTCCTATTTCTCCACATCCTCTCCAGCACCTGTTGTTTCCTGACTTTTTAATGATCGCCATTCTAACTGGTGTGAGATGGTATCTCATTGTGGTTTTGATTTGCATTTCTCTGATGGCCAGTGATGATGAGCATTTCTTCATGTATCTGTTGGCTGTATGAATGTCTTCTTTTGAGAAATGTCTGTTCATATCCTTTGCCCACTTTTTGATGGGCTTGTTTTTTTCTTGTAAATTTGTTTGAGTTCTTTGTGGGTTCTGGATATTAGCCCTTTGTCAGATGAGTAGATTGCAAAAATGTTCTCCCATTCTGTATGTTGCCTGTTCACTCTGATGGTAGTTTCTTTTGCTGTCCAGAAGCTGTTTAGTTTAATTAGATCCCATTTGTCAATTTTGGCTTTTGTTGCCGTTGCTTTTGGTGTTTTAGACATGAAGTCCTTGCCCATGCCTATGCCTATGTCCTGAATGGTATTCCCTAGGTTTTCTTCAAGGGCTTTTATGGTATTAGGTCTAACATTTAAGTCTCTAATCCATCTTGAATTAATTTTCATATAAGGAGTAAGGAAAGGATCCAGTTTCAGCTTTCTACTTATGGCTAGCCAATTTTCCCAGCACCATTTAGGGAATCCTTTCCCCATTTCTTGTTTTTGTCAGCTTTGTCAAACATCAGATGGCTGTAGATGTGTAGTATTATTTCTGAGGGCTCTGTTTTGTTCCATTGGTCTATATCTCTGTTTTGGTACCAGTACCATGCTGTTTTGGGTACTGTAGCCTTGTAGTATAGTTTGAAGTCAGGTAGCGTGATGCCTCCAGCTTTGTTCTTGTGACATAGGATTGTCTTGGCAATGTGGGCTCTTTTTTGGTTCCATATGAACTTTAAAGCAGTTTTTTCCAATTCTATGAAGAAAGTCATTGGTAGCTTGATGGGGATGGCATTGAATCTATAAATTACCTTGGGCAGTATGGCCATTTTCACAATATTGATTCTTCCTATCCATGAGCATGGTATTTTCTTCCATTTGTTTGTGTCCTCTTCTATTTCACTGAGCAGTGGTTTGTAGTTCTCCTTGAAGAGGTCCTTTACATCCCTTGTAAGTTGGATTCCTAGGTATTTTATTCTCTTTGAAGCAATTGTGAGTGGGAGTTCATTCATGATATGGCTCTCTGTTTGTCTGTTACTAGTGTATAAGAATGCTTGTGATTTTTGCACATTGATTTTGTATCCTGAGACTTTGCTGAAGTTGCTTATCAGCTTAAGGAGATTTGGGGCTGAGACGATGGGGTTTTCTGAATATATAATCATGTCATCTGCAAACAGGGACAATTTGACTTCTTCTTTTCCTAACTGAATAAGCTTGATTTCTTTCTCTTGCCTGATTGCCCTAGCCAGAACTTCCAACACTATGTTGAATAGGAGTGGTGAGAGAGGGCATCCCTGTCTTGTGCCAGTTTTCAAAGGGAATGCTTCCAGTTTTTGCCCATTCAGTATGATATTGTTGTGTGTTTGTCATAAATAGCTCTTATTATTTTGAGATATGTTCCATCAATACCTAATTTATTGAGAGTTTTTAGCATGAAGGGATGTTGAATTTTGTCAAAGGCCTTTTCTGCATCTATTGAGATAATCATGTGATTTTTGTCTTTGGTTCTGTTTATATGCTGGATTACATTTATCGATTTGCGTATGTTGAACCAGCCTTGCATCCCAGGGATGAAGCCCACTTGATCATGGTGGATAAGCTTTTTGATATGCTGCTGGATTCGGTTTGCCAGTATTTTATTGAGGATTTTTGCATCGATGTTCATCAGGGATATTGGTCTAAAATTCTTTTTTTGTTTTGTCTCTGCCAAGCTTTGGTATCAGGATGATGTTGGCCTCATAAAATGAGTTAGGGAAGATTCCCTCTTTTTTCTATTGATTGGAATAGTTTCAGAAGGAATGGTACCAGCTCCGCCTTGTACCTCTGGTAGAATTCGGCTGTGAATCCGTCTGGTCCTGGACTTTTGGGTTGGTAGGCTACTAATGATTGCCTCAATTTCAGATCCTGCTATTGATCTATTCAGGGATTCAACTTCTTCCTGATTTAATCTTGGGAGAGTGTAAGTGTCCAGGAAATTATCCATTTCTTCTAGGTTTTCTAGTTTATTTGTGTAGAGGTGTTTATAGTATTCTCTGATGGTAGTTTGTATTTCTGTGGGATCGGTGGTGATATCCCCTTTATCATTTTTTATTGCATCTATTTGATTCTTTTCTCTTTTCTTCTTTATTAGTCTTCCTAACAGTCTATCAATTTTGTTGATTTTTTCAAATAACCAGCTCCTGGATTCATTAATTTTTTGAGGGTTTTTTGTGTCTCTATGTCCTTCAGTTCTGCTCTGATCTTAGTTATTTCTTGCCTTCTGCTAGCTTTGAATGTGTTTGCTCTTGTTTCTTTAGTTCTTTTAATTGTGATGTTGGGTGTCAATTTTACATCTTTCCTGCTTTCTCTTGTGGGCATTTAGTGCTATAAATTTCCCTCTACACACTGCTTTAAATGTGTCCCAGAGATTCTGGTATGTTGTATCTTTGTTCTCATTGGTTTCAAAGAACATCTTTATTTCTGCCTTCATTTTGTTATGTACCCAGTAGTCATTCAGGAGCAGGTTGTTCAGTTTCCATGTAGTTGAGTGGTTTTGATTGAGTTTCTTAGTCCTGAGTTCTAGTTTGATTGCACTGTTGTCTGAGAGACTGTTATACTTTCTGTTCTTTTACATATGCTGAGGAGTGCTTTACTTCCGACTATGTGGTCAATTTTGGAATATGTGCGATGTGCTGAGAAGAATGTATATTCTGTTGATTTGGGGTGGAGAGTTCTGTAGATGTCTATTAGGTCCACTTGGTGCAGAGTTGAGTTCAATTCCTGGATATCCTTGTTAACGTTCTGTGTTGTTGATCTGTCTAATGTTGACAGTGGAGTGTTGAAGTCTCCCATTATTGTTGTATGGGAGTCTAAGTCTCTTTGTAAGTCTCTAAGGACTTGCTTTATGAATCTGGGTGCTCCTGTGTTGGATGCGTATATATTTCAGATAGTTAGCTCTTCCTGTTGAATTGATCCCTTTACCATTATGTAATCGCCTTCTTTGTCTCTTTTGAGCTTTGATGGTTTAAAGTCTGTTTTATCAGAGACTAGGATTGCAACCCCTGCTTTTGTTTTCCATTTGCTAGGTATATCTTCCTCCATCCCTTTATTTTGAGCCTATGTTTGTCTCTGCATGTGAGATGGGTCTCCTGAATACAGTAAACTGATGGGTCTTGACTCTTTATCCAATTTGCCACTCTGTATCTTTTAATTGGACCATTTAGTCCATTTACATTTAAGGTTAATATTGTTATGCGTGAACTTGATCCTGTCATTGTGATATTAGCAGGTTATTTTGCTCGTTAGTTGACGGCAGTGATCAACATAAAAGCATAATTTCATAATGTCAACATAAAAGCATAATGTCATTTGCTTTTTTCCTGAAATGCCTTCAAATATCATTGCATCGTATTTAGATTAAATGTCTTACAACAATTTAATTGTAACAGTTTCAGAGGCTAGGAAATCCAAGATCAAAACTACCTGAGGTAATGTTTGGTAAGGACCATACGCTTAATCGACATCCATTTTCTCACTGTAAGTTCACAGTCGGAAAGGGACAGACAATCTCTGTGGAATCCTTTTTATAAAGGCACTACCTCCCTTCATGAAGGCTTTATTCTCATGACCTAATCACTTCCCAAAGGCCCAGCTACAAATCCCCTCACGTTACAGATTCAATTTTAACACATTAATTTTAGGAGGACACAAACATTCAGGCTATAACTCTCCAATTCACCTCATTTCATTTTCATAGCTAAAAGACACTCAATATCTTTTAAATAAACTATTGAGGCAAGATTCAAATAAAAATTTATGTAACTTAGATTTCATTGTTTTTCTATCCAGCATAATATTTAATTATAATGTCAACTTTCAATCTATTTTTCACCCCAAATTATATTACCTACCACGATAGGCTGATCTTTCTGAGGTGTGGCCTAATCATGTAGTATTCTTTCAAAACCATTCTGACCATTTAGTGATAAATTAAATAGGAGTAAATGTATCAGTATGGTTACCAAGGCTTTCCTAAATATGACTTCAACCTGACTCTCCAGTCTTGCCCATAAAACTGGTTCCTGGTAGAAATAAAGAGAATAACCTCATCTGCTTATTCAATCAGTGGATAGAAACAGATTAATTAAGCTACCTCTGCTGGAAAAGACTAAGATGTGATGTTACTGAAAATGCCATTTTTTTTTTTTTTTTTGAGACAGAGTCTGGCTCTGTCACCCAGGCTGGAGTGCAGTGGCCGGATCTCAGCTCACTGCAAGCTCCGCCTCCCGGGTTTACGCCATTCTCCTGCCTCAGCCTCCCGAGTAGCTGGGACTACAGGTGCCCGCCACCTCGCCCGGCTAGTTTTTTGTATTTTTTAGTAGAGACGGTGTTTCACCATGTTAGCCAGGATGGTCTCGATCTCTTGACCTCGTGATCCGCCCGTCTCGGCCTCCCAAAGTGCTGGGATTACAGGCTTGAGCCACCGCGCCCGGCCTGAAAATGCCATTTTTAAATGTTAGAAAACAAAATGTTCATTTAAAAGTTTTCATGTAGAAGATGACTTGCTCAAGATAGTTCCAGAATCTCCTTGAATAGCAAAAAGGTGAGAGTAAAAAGTGGGAAGGGCAATGGCAATGTAGGGAGATTTAAAGCTGAATTTAGAAGTGAGAGTACAGGAGAAGACAGCAGGGGAGTTGGGTTGGAACCTACGGTAGCAGTTATAACCCAGAGATAGAGTCCATTTTCATGACAATTAGGAAGAAGGTAGGGAAAAGAGACTAGATAGAAGGATGCAATTTGCCTATTCATTCTTGTGTCTAGCCTTTGCATAGTTCTTGAACCCATCAAGAAGAATCTCCTTTCCTAGCGCCATCACCCTCACCAGGGCACCATTATCTCTCATGGCAGTGTTGAAATAGCCTTGTAATTGATTTCTATGTATCCAATTTAGTCTAGGTCTGTTCTTTACATAGCACTGAGAGTGATCATAACATCAAAATCTGATTACCTCACTCTCCTGCTTAAATTTTTTAAATATCTCCAGTTGATCTTGGGATAAATCCTAAATCCTTAAGTGGGACTAGAAGGTCCTGGATCTTCTAGCCCTGGTCTAAGCCTATGGTTATATATATATGGTTTTATATATATAGGTCTATGGAGATATATATACACACACACACACACACACACACACACACATATATATATAGCCCTGGACTAGGCCTATGGTTATATATATATTTTATATATATATAAGTCTGTGGATTTTATATGCACACACACAAACATATATATAGCCCTGCACTAGGCCTATGGCTATATATATATTATGTATATGTTATATATATATAAGTCTATGGATTTTATATATACACACACACACATATAGTACCTTGGATAAACATGATGAGGACTTAATGTAAACTATAGGTGAGGAAAAGTAGTCACTTCTATAGAGAATTTTTTTCTCACCTAAAGATGACATTAAGTATTCATCATGTCACTTAAATGTCACTTCCATAGGGAGATTTTTCCCAACCTAAAGGTTACATTAAGTCCTCATCATGTTTTCCAAATGTACCTTATTCTTCTTGGCAGTACTGATCACTCCTGTAAACTTTTTATTTAATATATTCCATCTCCTAGATTGTAAGATACACTAAAGAATATTTAGACTCATACCTGTTATATAATATATATTCAATAATCATTACTATGTCATAATAGTAGCTATTTCTTGAATGCTTGATATATGCCAAGTGCTAAGTGTTTTATTGACTTTACTTATTCCTATTTTAGAGTTGAGGAAACCAAGGTACAGACTGATTACAAGAGAGCTTCAAAGCTCATAAGGTAATGAAGACACTAAGTCTGGAATTAGATCACTGGGCTTAAATCCCAGTTCTGCCACCTGTTGTGTAATCTTAGGCAAGTGACAGATAAATAACAGTACTTATCTCATAGGGTTTTCAGTAAGATAAAATGAACTAAGACATATTAAAATTTTAGAATAACATATGGCACGTAACTGCTACATAAGTTAGCAGTTATCATTGAATATTATTATAACCACTATACCATGGCAACCCCAACAAATATTTATTGACATTTCTAGAAATGAGAGGAAGAATAAATGGAATTATTCACTGAAAATATTCAATGCATTTTTCTGGGGGTATGGTTTAAACACTTCAGTGTACTACCGCTAATTTTCAATTACTGAGATTTTATACACATTAGTCCCCAGTAGCTCTAGCAGTGCCCACCGGGAAATAAAATGGAGGTACTGTTTCAAATATACATGTTGTAGCCATTAGCTACAGTGCTAGAGCATGTGTATTACAAAAAGAGTGGGACCATGAGCCATCCTGCAGGAAATCTGAGCTCCCCTAAATGAATTGAGCATTTCGTAGCATCTGGAGTTAATATGTTAAACAAAGTAGTGCTCACCACTGCTAAAGTGAGAGGTAATATAATTTAACATTTTAGCATACCATAGTATGAGGAATTTCCTTCCTCACATACTCTCCATTTCTCATACAGTCAGCATTTTAATAGAATTTTTAAGGAACATTCCACCAAATAATATTCCTGACTTTGTTTCTCCAAGATTCTGCCCCCATAGAAAAAAAAGTTTCATATGTAATTCTATATCTTAACCTGATAAAATTGAGAATAAAAAGCAGTTAATGCCATGGAAGTTTTTCCATTTTAAACTAATATTAGTGTGGGCACTACCACACTAATTATATACCATAATAATATATGTGTGGCAAGCTCTACCCTATTTCTAGTTGTGAAAATGTAATAGTAGAGTTTGATGTGCCCTTCAGTATACCTGGAGATGAGACTACACTGGTTCTGAAATACCTGAGAAGTGGAAAACAGTTCTTCTCTGGCATCTAACGAGAGTTTATTAGGTTGGTGCAAAAGTTATTGCATTTTTGCCACTGAAAGTAATAGCAGAAACTGCAGTAACTTTTGCACTGATCTAATATTATGTGCTACATTAATGTCATGTCCATTCAAAGTGAAACTTCTAAAGGTCTTTCAGAGTTGCTCTTCAATTTATTTTTACCCTCAGTGCATTATTATGTTCCTACTTTGAGGAATGTCTACTTGAGACACACTATCTGCTTAGGTAAAACTAGGTAACTATAGCTATAGGGCCATTGCAAAGTAAGAAGTAGCTGCAGATTATAATGAAACAGTGTGGGTCTAGATTAGATTCTGCTTACTGATTAGTTGATTGAATACAGAAGTAACTAATTCGAAGAAACCAGCATTAAGTAAGTCTATGAGTTTGCAATGACAAGCTAGCTATATACAAAACAGATCAGACTCTTTAAAATTGTAAGACATTATTAAAGAAATAAATCAGGGGATTCTGAGAAAATGGCAATCATATTCCATTTTTCTCCACTAATAATTTCAAGCTGTCTTTCTTGCCGCTAATCCAGCAGTCTAATAGCTGCTGGATCATAAGAGACATTTTGGTTCCGTGGAAGTCTACCTGAGGCTAATTTTGGAGCCCTGGCAAAGAACTCTAAACTCCTGAGCACTGAGAAGAATTGGGCTTTAGGAGATCTGTGATGCCCAGCGAATATTTGAGACTAGCCTTCTACTAATTTGCCTTAGTGTGTCTGCATCCCTGGCCTCCGACATATCAAAATAATGCTGAAAGGCTGATTATTACCTTGCCTAATATTTGATATTAGACTATTATTACAGATAAGAGTATATTTTCCATAGACATATATGTATATATACATGTCAAAGCAGAAAAACAAAACTTAAACTTGAATCTGAATAGTTTATGAGATAACCTCATAGTACCCTAAGAGACTCATACATTAGAAAAGAAAAAAAAAAAAATGCTTACTAAGAGAAAGGAAAGCACATGGAAAAAGACTCAATACAGTGGAGAGTATTTGGTGATGAGGCCACAGTGTCAGCTGCATGTTCAGTTCAGTATGACTGCTAACTTGACCAGTAGTAGGATGTCAGAACCAAGGTGTTTGTTAGTTACTCAAATGGAAGGCAGGAAAAGATTGAGGACTAGCCTTGCCATCTGCCCTTACACAGACTCTGACAGTCAAACCTTAATGGCAAATGAAGTCCAAAAAGGATGTAAAAAATTTAACTTTCTTCATTTTTAAAAAGCTGAACTCAGGAAGCCCCATTCTGTCTAGAAGTGTAAAATACTGTCTTTCTAATTAAAGCTGAACTCAAACCCTTCAGATACACTCAGTTTGTTTAGTTTTCATTTCCCTTCCTCTTTCCCCAGCATATCATCTCAGTTTTGAGTGTTCTTATGCAATGTCATGCCTAGAGGAAGAAATCTCCTTGGCAACTGTGGGAAAAGACCTCTCAGCTTCTCTGGTATCTCTTTCTCAGAGACCTTCTTCTATGTTGTACTTTCCCATTCCTTTCCAATTCTCCTTTTCCTCCTGAATTCAGAAAATCTTTATCTCTTCTAAGGGAAAAGGTGGTTCTACTCAACTGCACAGTCTTCCACTTGAGCCACAGCTTCAGAACATAAAAGCCAAAAATTGATATCTTTGTTCTTTGATTATATAACAATCAGCTTTCCCAAAACCAAGTATTGCTCGTATGTAACATCTGGAATGGAGAAGGGTCAAGGACAAAACGTAGAATTGGGGGTGGGGGGGAAGCACACCTCAAGTAATTCACAGAACAATTTAAATTATTATTTAGCCACATTCCTACCTTTAATCTTGCATCTTGATAAAGAAATTGTAGTTTTCACACTGGTGTCCCTTTCCCCACTTTAGGGTCCATCTACAAAATCCATTGTTTCAGAAAAGCTATTTCCACACACAAACTAATGCACAGCAATGTGGGTATTAGGTCTTCCAGGCTGCCCCAAATATGGCTGAATGCTGTGAAAAAGCCTGGATTCTGGGTAAAGAACAAACTTCCTCCAAGCATATCATTCTGGGAGAAGGTAAAATAGCAATTTGAGTTATCTTTTGGAATAGACATGTCTACATTATAATTCACTATGTTTTCACTACATAAAGCAATGCCCTATGTAATAGGTATTTGGTACTTTTCATTTTAACATTCAAATGTATTTTGAATAAAATTTGATGAACTTTCACTTAGCCTCATAAAACCGTCAGAGTGATGGCACTTAGAAAATGAAAAAATTAAGACAAGAAAATTAAATGACTTGGCCTGCAAACAGTGTTGAAAGCAAACTTTTGCAACCAATGACTATTAATACCTTGAGAACATTTGTATTAACCATTTGGCTATTCTTGGGGTATGAGATATAGAAACTCCAACATAAACCTGTATAATGCCCATATTCAACATTAAGTAAATGAAAGAAGCTAATAATATTCTCTATTTTTTTTCAGTTTGCAAAAAACCTATAGTACAAAAATATAGGTAATTTGATGTCACTAGATACCAGCATTATAGTTCACAATAAAAATGTGAACTTCTACAATGCTACTATTTCACTCTCATGTTGTCGTTTCACTTATTCAACTAGTATTAAACTAGTCAATAACATATTCCTTAAATACCTAGTCTGAAAATGTTATGACTTTCTCAGAAAAACTCTTAGTTTTTGTAGAACTAATATATTTATGTAACAATATGATGCCATTTTAATAGAGGTATTTATGAAATGAAGATAAAATGATGTCAGAATTTAACCATTTACTAAATGGGACTCTGTTACCTTCTACATAGTTAATTTTACTAATTTTATGCAGGACTGTGGGCCTGAAACTATCCTAATTAAAATTATAAATGTTAAAAACTTGAAAACACTCCATAAAGAAACCCACAGTGTATCAGAGAGGAGTGCTGTAGCAAAGCTTAATTAGCCAAGTGCATCAACATTCCAAAATCCACTGAAAGTAGGCAAACTACTGTTCGTAGAAACCATGGCATCTGATAACACTCTGAATGCTGATCTGTCTGAATCACCTTTTAGACTTTCTGAACTACGTGACTCAGTTCAACTTACACAGATACATGCAGGATGCTCTTTTATCTCAAACATTCTTCAACATTTAAGATTCTCCCTCAGATTGTATCTTCCAAACTGTAAAATAAATAATAACCAAGAACAGTAAAACTTTCATTGCACAATACATATATTATTTAAAAGCTAGTTAAAAATGATTTTTCTGGAAATAAAAATAAAGCATTATAACTTTACACAGAAAAAGATACATGAACAGTCACTTTTCTGACAGGTTCAAAATTTATTACACTTAGGTAAGTTTATTAAGCTTAAATTTTTGCTTTTTCTTCAATAGCAAGTTTTGTGACAGTTGCTAAGTACCAGTATTATAGTAAGTACAAAACACTCAAAATATGTTTCCTGCCTTCATTTCAAGGGTAAAGAAATATAAATGCAAATAACTATGTGGTATGTCAAAATGTGACTTTTATACAATAGTAGCAATAATAAGGTATCATGGGAGAAAAAGAGAAAGAAAAACTAATGACATAGCAAAGGTACAATTGGACTTGGGTCTTGAAGACCAAGTAGAATTTTAACAAGCCAAAACAAGGACGAACGTGCCTCTGGTCCAAGGAAATGTTCTGACCAAATACAAAACAAAGGATATTCTCTGAAGTTATCAAGTAGTCTGGTGAAAACTGAAGCAAATTTATATTTGTGTCTTTTACCTAAACATGGTGAATTTTCATATAACAGTTGACAGTTAATCATACCAAACTTCACATTTTAGAAGCTACTGTGTAAGTTATTTTGTGGAATGCCATAGTAATAAGACTGCTGGTAATTTCTTCCTATTTTTTACTCATGACTCTTCAAATTAATATTTATTCTTATCTATTATTTTATAATTTTCATTTATTTTTACATAACCATCAGATTCAAATCTAAGTGCTCAAACTTATGGTCCTAAATTTTCTACTTTTTTGTAACTTTAAAGAGAAAACGAAACTACTGAAACCAACCAAGTAGATCTATAATATTCATCTCATCAGGTACTGCCAAACAGACCACCAGCATTTTCAGGCTCATAGTAACTTATGCCTTGATCCTAAGCCTTAGATTGTCACAGAAATTAAATGGTATGGAATAATTCTAGAAGTCTGCCATACTCCATTTTCAGCCCAAACTATCTTTTATAAGAAAGAATAGCATATGTCTGCATTTTTAAGAAATCTCTATTCAGATGAATCACAGTAAGCTTACAATCCATATTCAAAATCCCACACTGATTCAAGAAACATAAAATTAAGAGAGTAATAATATTTTGACAGTTTTTGCATGTAGAGTGACAGGATGTCAGAAATGGGACTTTTACTGTCTCAATTTTAACTGAAACCCCAAAAGTCAAGAGCAAAACAACAGATACCAAGTATACCACATTCTATAGAAGAGGTCAGCAAACTTTTTCTCAAAGGACCAAATGGTAAATAGTTTAGGCTTTGCAATACATAAGGTTTCAGTCCTTCAGCTCTTCCATCCTATGGAGAAAGCAGCCATAGGTAGTATGCAAATGATGGACATGTCTATGTTCTAATAAAACATTACTTACAGACATTGACATTTAGATTGCATACCTTTCCACGTCATAAAATGTTATTCTTCTTTTCTTCTTTTTGATCATTTAAAAACATAAAAATCATTCTTAAAGTACAAATTATATAAAAACGCAGTGAGCTAGAGTTTGCCAGCAGACTAATCCCTATTCTATAATGAGGTGCTAGACCACCTATGCTATTATAAAATGATTGTAACAACATTTATGTTCTCCCACTTCCAGTATATATAGTTATAGAGGTTTGACAGGGTGAAAAATATATTTTATCTTTAAGGGAAAATATACTCAAGTGCTGTGTCATTTCCTTTCATCTTCCCACCTGAAGGCAAGAAAAAAGAAAGTTAAAGCGGCTGAGAAAAGTATTTTCTTGTAAGAGATTTCTCAGTATGCTACGATGTCTCTCTACTATTCCCAACATTGGTGGTCAGAAAGGGATGTTTCCTAGTACATTGAGACCGTGTGTTTACCCTGAAGTTTTAGCTTGAGATATCAAAGAGAAGTAGAGTTTCAATGGTGGACCGCTGTACTTCCTTCTATGGCAAAACAACAATATTTGAATTCTTGCTTGGGTCCAGAGAGGGATCCCCCCCGAAATTCTTATAAAGAGGATGCTACCCAGAAGATTACACAAAGGAATAAGAAAAATCCCAACAATGAAAATCTGTGTTGGAAGTCAAAGGGTTATCCCATTCTCTGGCAGACGTGAAAGCTAAGGTTTCACATCTGGCTAGGGTTAGGTTTTAACAGGGAGTGTCAGAAAAGAATAAATTTGTTTTCTGCTTCTATTCTACCAGTTTCGTCTTATTCAGCAAGAGTTAGAGTAGTAATGGTAGTTATAATATTTTTTTAGTTATACTTTCCTAATCCCTCAGAATTGGTTTAAATGCAAAGAAAAAATTTGTTAAATTATGTACACAGTCCTGCCCTTAATTGCACTTTGGTTTCATATTGACATAACATGTTCCCCTTGCCTTTGATAGTACACATTGATGATTTCAGAAGCAATTTCAATATTCTCTAAGTGATAAAAGAATCTAATGAATTTCTCAAAAGCAGCCTATTTTTCAAAGGTGACTGTAATATCATCAAATATTTATTTTTCTGAACTTTACAGATGGAAATGAATCGCTCCCCACTTAGCATTACTTACAGAAGGAAATATGTAGCATTTTTGAACTCTGCCTTTGACAATATTTTCAAGCTATTACATTTAAGCAAAATACAAATTTGGTAGTAAGTTGCAAATGGCACAATTATAGCTGCATTCACATTTTTCTGTATTTCGAGAAGTTGCATAAATGCAGACATTTTTACTGTTTCTAAGACATCAGAGGTTTGAATCAGAGGTCACTTCTCAACTTCCCATTCAGAGAAAAGTAAACTGGATGGACTATCTGAATTCACAAGTTGGATTTATACATCAAATATCACATTCATTTTCTATTGTCTAAGATGAACATAAAATTCATCTCCCAAGCCACAGTAAAAGGAGGGCACTATTAACCGTTACATCAAAGACAACAGGTGTAACAGATTGCTGGACAAACCATGTGTACGGTAACATTGCCTGTAACTGACAGGCTATAAGTTTCCAAAATGTCTTTTAAGCAACTCACAATCATTCAATCATGTCATCATAAATAATTTTCTTCAGAAGTAATAAACTATTTTATACATGTATTTCTAAAGAAGAAATTTTGTGGACTTTGGAAGTCCTTTTTCTTATATTCCATCTTACCATAACCATAATATTTCACTTTGACAAACTTTATGTTTTGTGTTGGTTCTTTGCCCGACTTTCAAACTCTGAGCTCCAAACAAATAGCAAGAACCTCATGACATGGGTTACTGCTGCTTTTTAATTTCCATAATGGATGTCAGTAAATATCAAGGAGATGGGAGGGAAAATATGCACTTTAGGCAGAAGTAGGGGAGCTGTGTTGCTTTTGCAGTCTCTTTATTTTACTAGATGACTTGGGATTTGGGAAATTAAACATTTCAAAGATTAAAAGAACTTGGGAAAATGATTTAATAATCATTACGATAATTTCTGCAACCTACTTCACAGCAAGATGTAGGTCTCATTAAATTCAGCCACAGATGAGTGAGCTGGAAAGATGTGGTTGGGCACCCAGAACAAAGGTGACTTGCTGAAGTTAGAAGCAAACAGAATAAAAGTGCTTTTCATCAGTTCCAAGTGAGCAAAGACACTGAGACAAATTTCTTGCATTGAAATTTTGTCTAATTAGTTAATGGATATGTTAGAGGGCAATGTTGCCAATTTGTTGATATAAATGATTTTCCCATTTCCTCCCTTGTTGAAGGCTTTTCTTTATTACTTGTGAACTTTTCAAATTGCACCCAAGGCTCAAAGCAGTTTGAACTCAACAGGAAGTCACCATTCCAAAAAGACTCCTAGAACTGATCTATATCTCATATGAGAAATTCAGAATCGTATAAATTGAGTGGCTGGAAGCTCCAGGCTTTTGCCAAATCTATGATCTGAGCATTGCTGATGAGCATTTCCCCCTGCAGATGCTCAAACACTAGAGGACTCCTTACCTCTTTTTAATTTTGTTCTCCTTATTATCTCCCTAAATTATAATACTAAATGGGAGAAATGCTTGGTTTCTAGTATCATTCACAATTCCTTTTATATGACCCCATTTGGTAGATTCAACCATTTCCCATAATGGCTGTCCCAACTGTACATTGACCTCCTCAAGCTCATTCCATCAGAAAACACTCTGCTGTTTATGAAGAAATTGAGGCCCTAACTTTCTCAAATTCTTTCTCCTGCACTGACACGGGTCACTTACTATTAATATGTCTTTGCTCCTTCAAATCTCCTTCTTGACAGTGCCTTCTATGTTTCAGAATCAATTGTACCACCTCTGCCTATACTCTCAGAAACTTGCTTATTTCTTCCATATCCTATAATGCGATGCTTGTTCTCTATGCTGTCCCCCTTATCTCCCATCCCTACAACCTGTAAATGTGTACAAGTTTCTCCCATCTAAAAAGATAACACAAAACAACATCACCTAAACAAACAAAAGATCTCTGGATTCTGTTGATTTCTAGGTCTCTCTTTCTGTGTGTGTCTCTTTCTCTCTAATAACAAAACTCTACATTTTCACATTGGCCCTTCAAGTCCCGGGAATTGTACTTCTACCTTCACTTCTCTCCTAAAACTTCTCTTGTCCAAGTCTCTAATTACATCCATTCATTCATTCATTGATCAATACTTTGGATATTCTTCTCTTCATCTTTTTTGACTTCATAGTATTCCTCAATGTCAAAAGCTTTCTTTGGCCTCTAGAACAGCATTCTCCGGTAATGAATTTTAATCTCACTGCCTGTTTAGTTTCTGCACAGGTCTGTTTTATCTTATCATTCCTTAAACTTTGGTGTTCTTTAGAATGCAACACTCTCCATGTATACACTGGATATGGCTTCAGCTCCTTTCTGTTTTCTGGTATTCTACACTATATGTCCAACTAGGCCACTTTTTTAAAGGTTTAAAGCTATATATTATATTGATTCCTGGATGTAGTATCATAGATATCTCAAAGTCACCATATTATAACTTATTATTTTCTTCCCAAACCTGTATTCACTATTTCAGGACTGCTACAACCAGCAGTACAGTCTCTGAAATTAGAAACCTTGGAATCATCCTATATAATCTGCTTCAACTAATCATCTTCAACATATTTAAGAAGACTTTTCCTGGAAACTTTACCTCCTAAATATTTCTCTATTTCTTCTCATCAATCTGGTCCAACTCGCTGCTGCCTTAGTTTAGGGCATAATCATCTTTCACTTGAACTAATAATCTGGATACTATCTTATCCCAGCAGCTTTTCTGATCAAAGAGAAGGAAAAAAGAGTCAAGTGTCTGATCCTTGAATAGCAGACACCCTGCCTGGTAGCAAACATGGGCTAGCCAGTGTCCTGGAATTATAGCCAATTATACCTATCCCTGCTTCTTTTGATTGAGAAGGGGAAGGGGAGTCTATTTCCTTGTGTCACTACTTTGTGGATAGACATGAGACTAAACATCTGGCTTTTGCTTGTCTTCTGATCAATTCCTGGTCATCTAGCCTCTACTGGCCTTTGTTATTCACTTGATGCTGATGCTAGTTTCACCTGTCACATTTAGGCAAGCTGTAGGCAGGACAACATAACATACAACTATTCCCTGAGTTCCTCGTAAAGAGTTTTAGAGTTCTCTAAGATGGATTTAAAATTGAGAGCATATCTTTGTTTCACTTTTTTATGAATTATTAAAATGACAAGAAACCAAGAAATGGCAGAGTAAAAGGAATACAAATGATCAAAACCATGATATAAAAATTCAGGGAAAGCAAGAATGTGAGTGTAAGAACCATTTTTAGAGGGAGTTGAAAATCATACACTTTCTAAATTTTTGAAATAAAAATAAAACCTTCTCAGTATCTGAGAAGACCCTGAGCAGAGGCTGCAGTGGTGGCATTAGGATTCTCACCCACTAACTGAAATACTACTGTTTTGAAAATTGTTTAGGGAAATCTACTGCCATATAAAATCCAGCTGTTCTAAACTATATGAACAAAATTATTACTAACAGACAAATAAGAATTTGAAAGGAACTGTTGAAAACATGAGAATCTGGTGCTGATCACCCCTTTAAATGCCCCCTGAATCCACATTTTCTGACAGTTGTCAGCTCTACTAAACTACCAATGGAAAACTAGTTAGGTGAAGCCCCTAGAAATTCACCTAAGGCCTAGCACTCATAAATCAATGCTCATCTTGCTGGAGCAAGAAGATGGAAATATAAGTAAGTTAAAATGTTGACACGATGAAAATTTGAGCCCAACTCAAGTTGGTCATTAATGTCCTCATAGTCCATCAGAAAAGATACTTAGATTCTTCCATCTTCTAATATTAAGTCACAGCTTAACTTATATTATTGTGGACAAATGAAAAAAGTTCTCAATTCTTTAGTTTTACTAAAGGGAAATAATGTATAAAAGAAAAATTTAAATGAGCATTTAAATGCAAGACACTATGTGATACCAAGTGACATGTTATCTGGTTCCATCCTCACTTTCCTGTGCACAAAGAAGCAGAGTTAAAAAATTTAAAGAGCTTGATGGAATTTTACAGTTGTCAAGAATATGGCCACAGACCACCTTGGATGATGGCAACAGCTATTCATATTATCTCCAATACATTCTCAGACTGTAAGGGAAAATAAAAGAAAGTTTTTATGCATAAAGATGCTAGTTATGATTGTATTCTAATTTATATATGTGAATATATTAACTACTGTATATCTATTAGTTTCTAGAAAAAATTTTTACATGTTCCAAACCAAAACCCTGTTCATAATTTTTTATAACTTGAATTTAAGGTAAAAGTTCAGTGTTAGAAAATTTTACACAAAACTCCAGAGCATGGGCTTCTCTTGAAAAATTAGACTCAGGGCTATCATTCCTATATGGGATCCATATTTTGAAGCTAAATAGTGGTGGTGTCATTAATGCAACATGAAGTCTCCATGTGACTCCGGATACTTATTCAGCTCACCTGCACAATCTCTGCAGGACTGGGGCTTGTAGCTCCTATACACCATCTTTGAATGTCATCTTTGTTACACACTTCATGAACTCTAATTACTTTTAGTGTTGCAACCGTTTTTTTTTTTTTTCTGCAGATATTTTTAAGTTTAAAGAAAAAGTCATGATAAAGCAATAGAAATAGAGCAGAAATAACTATCTATTCCTAACTTCACAGAGGATATTTACTCAGGGAGTAGATGGGTAAGAGATAAAATGGAACTGTCAGTAAGATCTACATGTGAACATTTAACTAGATTCTATTAACTAATTGGACGGTAAGACACATTGCATTATCAATACAGACAGACCTTCCAAGAGCATTGTCTCCGCATCCCAGTAGAGAGCATGGTCTTGGGTGCTACTTCAATCCTCTGACCCATTAGTGTAAAGCCTCTGTTCTTTTAAAGGAGAAAAATCCTTCATATCTTATAGCGTCTTCTTATTATGCCCCCCAAAAGTAATTCTGGAGAAACTTGGGTTTAGGAGGGATGTACCAATTTTCAAAAGAAATGACTTCAAAAACATAGTCAATGAGCTTCAAATTTGTTGAGATCAACATGAGATATAACAGAAAAACTGTTACCACAATTTGAGTGTTTGCCTACATGTGTCTTGTTTGTTTCCTTGCTTGTTTGTTTATACAAATATAGAACTACAATGACGAGCTTATTTATTTTCTAATGCTACAAAAGAAATACATCCTAAGAAATCGATGTCTATTTTATGCTAGATATGGGTATTCGTCAAGAACTGTCATATCATCTTAGGATTTAAATTTTCTGCTTAGTATTAAGTGAGAGAATTAGTAATATCACCTAGCAACTGCATTTCCTTTTATCTTGCTTAGCATTTGTCATGGTGAAAAAACAGTTTTAATCATAGAAAGGGAAAAACTGTTAGCACATTTATTCATTTGTGTTACAATAATTTTAGGCCAACTATATTTATTTTTCAAAATTCTTTACTTGGTTACTTATATCAATAAGAGATAATATTAATTTATACATATATTGATACTTATATATCATTAATATTTAAGTCATAGAGGTTCAGGCTCAATGTTTAAACGCTGATAATTCCTGATAAGGTGAAATGTTAACTAATTATATAAAGTAATAGATAATTTTTAAGAGCAGCAATATAAACTAAAACCTTATTCCTTGAATTGACTAATTTTTCCTTCTATTATATCACGTTAGAGATCAAACATCTTTGTGTTTAATACCTAAACCACACACATACATGTGCACACACACAACAGGATGGAAATTAGAGCTCTTAAAGGATATTTTAAAAACGATACTACAAGAATCCATAGAATGATAATGACTCCATAGTATTGGGGGCAGGGGTTAATCTTTAGGGAAGAAATACCCTGGATCAAGTTTAACCACAGATCTGTCTTACAAATAGGAAAACTTTAAAATTTCATTAAACAGAAACTAAAAAGTGGGTCAGTTGTCAGTAATGTATTAATTTTTCAACACAAGAATTTAATTTTCTTATACCCTTTTTTCAGGTTTCCTTTGAAGTTAATAGCAACCAAAATGGAATAAGTTTGAATATAGAATCAGCACACTGCATTTGTTGATGCAGAGGATTTGCAGTACAAAGGAAATTAATGAGTCCTTTAAACTAACACAATTTTATGTTTTGCTTTGAACATGTAGTTGCATTGAAAGGCAATGTTTGCACTAAACTGGTAAAAACAAGAAAGACATAGCAAGTAGCAGGGTTTCTGTAGTTCAAAGAAATTCCACAGAGAGCCTGCTTCAAACCATAAAACCCCTACCCCTCATTACCCATGTCTAGTAGCCAAGCCCCATTATTTGGCCAAGAAGAAGGCAAGGGTGCATACTGATGCATGCAAAGAAGGAAGGTAACTTTCTTACGTTTAAAAGAACTTTGAGAGAAAGAGAGAGATAAAAATATTTAAAATAGAAAAAATACAAATAAAAAATAAAAGAATATCACAGTTCTGATATATGGATAACTATCATAAATCAATAAACTGTTCTAAATATCATACAATCACATTGTCATCTTTAATTCCAATAGTAACTGTTTCACAATTGATATTCTAGTTGATTATTAATAAATTCTATAATATCTTTTAATAAGAAACGAAATATACCAATTTCTGGCTTTCAGTATTAACAGCACATCTCATAAAACTTGCTTTTGAATGAGCAAACACCCTCTGTTATATTACAAACCTTTCTAGATATTTGGGGGGCCAAGATAAGTGACAAAGTCACAGTGACCTGAGGGAAGCTGTTACCCTCTTCAGGACACCTTCCTGCCACACACTAACAAGTGGTTCTGGGTTGCTATTTCAGGTTCTATTTTTGTACATCTATTGGGAGAATTATACCTCCATATGAAGCATCTTCCTTTGTCCAAACTCAGAAGCTAGCCCAACATAATACTGATTCCAATAGCATTGACTTCATATATTGAAACATTCTTGTTTATTTTATTATATTCAAGGCAGGAAAGCCACCACTGCAATTCGTTTTTATAGAAAAAAAAGAAAAAAAAGAACTAAAAAATAATTCTGCTTGTTCTGCTGTCAATTCCATCTTCTTGCATTACCTAAATTAATGATCAGCTATCTCTAGATAATTTCACATTAATTCAATCATTTATTCTATAATTAGGTATCTGGCTTTATCATACATCCAAGAATTTAGAACAGTGAATCTTGATACGATACGTTAGAATCACCTGGAGAGAGTGATACAAATGCTTGAGGCTCCATCCCCAGAGATTCCAGGTGTGTAAGAATCTTATACTAAAACATTAAAAAAATACCCAAGTTAAAAGAAAACATAGCCAGTGTGGAGATCCTTGGTAATCATGAGAGATTTGTTGTGTTTGTAGTTTGTGTGGCTGAGTAATGATATAAAACCAAAGAAACAGAAATTATTAAGCAACTACACAATAAGCCAGAAGAGAATATCTTATCTGCAAATACCAAATTCTCATACCAACCCTACTCATCAAGGGGGCAAATGGTTACTACAAACTCATTTGCCCACATACCAGAGAGCAAACTACATCAAAGCTGAGTCAACCTACCGAGCTCCAGCTTTACAACAGGAAGGCTTGACATCTAGAAAACCAAGCAATAACTAAAACAGTCTGAGCTAGTGACCCAGATATTCCTAGTATTCAAAAATCCTTTATTATAATTCACAAGAGCATTTCTTTTCTTCCTAGTGTTATCTTACTTAACGTTAACTTTTCTCCCAAGGCAGAATGGGAAGAGGAATGAAAAGATGCTTTAGGTTTCCCTCAGTGATTTTCTGCAAAGGGCAAAACATCTACTCCTTATACTCCAGGGACATGTTAAGCTTCATGAAGTTTCAAGCACTTAGCATGAGAGGGTCAATGATTTGGGACATGTCAGGGTACACATATTCCACTGATGTAATCTCCCAGTAAAGAATCTGCAAACACAGATACCTCAAAGGTACAAGGCTGTCACTGTCAGAACAACTTATAGGGAGTACCCAGTAAATATGTAAAATCATAAGTTGTCACCATCAGAAAGTACTGCTAGTATCCACTTATGCCCTCCATATGATTAACTGATTCTTAGTAAGTCACCCAGCTTCTCCTTAAAGTCTCCAGCTACAAGAAACTAAATCATTAGTTCCTAAAGTAATATATTCCATCTTCAAAGAGCTCTAACTCTTACACAATTCTTGCCTTTTATTGAGGATAAATCTGCCTGGCCCAATTAGACCTATTGGTCCCCACAGTTTCTCCTCAGAGTCACCCAGAATAAATCCTATTTTAAATAATATTTAAAGATGGTATCATATTAGGTTGATGCAAAAGTAATTGCAATTTTTACCACGAGTTGTTTGTTTTGTTTTGAGACAGAGTCTTGCTCTGTCACCCAGGTTGGAGTGGAGTGGCAGGATCTGAGCTCACTGCAACCTCTGCCTCACAGGTTCAAGTGATTCCCCTGCCTCAGCCTCCGAGTAGCTGGAATTACAGGCACCCATTACCACAACCAGCTAATTTATTTTTAGTAGAGACAGGGTTCTGCCATGTTGGCCAGGCTAGTCTCGAACTCCTGACTTTAGGTGATCTGCCTGCCTCAGCCTCCCAAAGTCCAGGGATTACAGGTGCACCTGTTCCTTACTACAACTTTTAATGGCAAAAACCACAATAACATTTGCACCAACCTAATATTTCATTACTAAGTCTTCATTTCATGAACTTGAGTAACTTCTTTTCCATAGTCCCACAGCTACAATCTTCAGACACCTAATCATCTCAATTACTCTCTTTGGACATGCCTCACTATGTCATCACAGTATGTTGCCCAGAACAAAACCAAAACAGAGCATGGTATGATGATGGAACCATATTCTACCCAAAACATCTATCAAAAAGGATTTGCTTTTCTTTTTTTAGTGACCTCCTATTTAAACACACCTTTGTAGTCTTCCACTCAGTGGATTTCCCTTTTTTTGTTTCTCTCTGTCCCATTCTTTCTCTCCTGCCCCCACCCCCCGGCCCGCCTGTCCTCCCTCCCTCCCTCCCTTCTACATCCAAATTCAAAAGAGTCCAAAATCAAAATTTGTTTTAAAAGTTCCCACGAGAACTGTTTATGGTTTCCTCCAGCCTATGCTTTCTCTCAGTTGGCATTTACTGTCTTGGCAGCGAAAAAAGAGAACATGAAGAAAGTCTGGAAGCTTTTCCCCATAGTGACACAGCCAAATTAGTCTAAACTGCCTTAAAACAAAACCAAAAAAATATGGTGACTACTATGAGAGATATTATTTTTCTTCAAACTTTGACACATATGATATGCCTGAAAACCCTGTGTTAAAATACTGCCATGAAGATAATAACATTTTATTAGTCTTTTAAATATCACTCAATAAAGATGATGTTGTTTAGTGGAAAAATCCATTTGTGTTGTTTCTAAATTCTCAAATCAATTGGTAGGTTTAGAACCACATGCTTCTTGATGGGAAAAGGAATTATGTATGGATAATTTTCATACCTTGATTGAATACTCTCATCAGAAATGAAATGGGTATTGGGCTCTGAGGAGGAAATTCTGGAATCATTCCAGACTGATCTATCTTCACTGGTGCTTAGATTGTAAGGAGCTAAATGCATCACAGTATTAGAATGAAATGAATTATGCAGAACCTTTGATAGAAAGCATGTGTAATTTCTTCTTTAAAGACTCTTCAAATCATTCTGTTCCATCTTTGATTATGTGGTAGTTATGCTGAAAATAAGTAACCCCTGAAATGTTTTAAAACACATATACATATGGATTGTATAAAATTAATATCTTTACCTTTACAAAAATCATTCCAGGAGCACATTTGCCAGTAAAATACATTTAAGACAGTTTCAGTACTCCTACTAAACTCTATTTTCAGAGGTTTATAATGTGGTCATAAAAATTCATTCCAGACTAAAATTCAGCACCAAGGAAAATGTGCTTTACACTTGGTAGATAACCATTTCCTCTTCTTTCATTCCTCATGACTGTTTTTTTTTTTTTTTAAGTTTTCACTGTGTTTTTCAAAAGTTGAGTCATTAACCAAACTGGCAGGAACCAAATCACAAATGAATTTTTGTCATTTTTTAATTTATTTGCAACTTTCACCTCCTCTCCCCTTACATTCCCCAGTCCCCCTCCTTGCTTCCAAAATACATGAGATTGGAGTTTTTTTTTTTTTACATAACACTACAGATTTAAAGAGTGTACTTCAAAGACTGCACCCTACAATGCTTCAGAAAATCTGTATAAGTACTATCTACCTCTGATGGTATTACATTTACAAAGACTTAATCCAAATTTGTTAACATCAGCTATTGGTTTATATGTAGTAAAGACATACATGAAAGATCACATTTAGCAAACTGTAAATGTTTATTGTTCAAAGAAGGAATGAAATCATTTTTTCAGCACTCTGCAGCTCCTGCACTGAATCATGACTAGTACCTTGAAACCCATGAAATAAAGAAGGGTGAAGCTGGATAGAGAACACCTGCCTAAACCCAGACTCATTTCTGGAGAGCAGAAGTTTGATGGACCAACTTTTTCATTAAAAGTTACCCAGTTCTTCTGATTCTAAAAGTGAAACTAAAGATCTGAATCTGAGCTCTTTTATGCTTTTACTTCTCGTCTTTGGGCAATAAATAACTTGGTTCTGCTTTTATGATTTTTTGTGTGCCAAACCCTTCCAAACCATAATCCTTAGGAGGAACCCTATGAGTATATTTGGAAATATTGCTACAGCCTTCTTTTCACTGTTGATCATAATGTTGTATCAAACAAATGTGTAATTTTTAAAAATGTTTACCTAATATTATTTCATGCTATCCTTATGGTAACTCTATGAGGAGATTTACCTAGGACGTGTCGGAATCAGAGACAAAGCTTTAAGGGACAGGGGGGGAATTGCATGACTGGTCTGGTTTCCTGACCCCCAAGGCTGGAGGACTTTCAGTGAGAAAAGTGACATTCCCTCTCCACTCCAGTGAAGGAAGATTGACGCAGCATCTTACTCCCTGCAATCCCAATTCCCAAACATCCAGCAACACACTCCTGCTGATAACAGGAGTTATCCTTCGCCTCAACTGCCAGAGCCAGAAAACAGACTCACAGGAATAAAGGGCTTGATAAAATAAATTGATCCAGAAATGAAGTAGGGAAACAAAAAACAAGATCACAGCTAAGTGTTAATTTGGGGTGGTTATTGTGGTCAGGTAAGATTGAGAAATGGGTGAACTTTGAGATCTTAACTCATTCAAAATGATGCAATTTTAGATTTACTGAAAAATATCTAGATTACATGTAATTTTCACATCACTAACAATCAGATTAAATCCATATTTGAAAGAGTATGATTACATATTCTTTTTCCTCATGTGAATTTTTGTTTCTTTTTCCTTTTTTTTTTTAGAGACAGAGTCTCGCTCTGTCACCCAGGCTGGAGTACAGTAGCGCCATCTCGGCTCCCTGCAACCTCTGGCTCCTGGGTTCAATCAATTCTGCTGCCTCAGCCTCCTAAGTAGCTGGGACTACAGGCACATGTCACCATGCCCAGCTAATTTTTTTTTTTTTTTTTTTTTTTTTTTAGGTATTTTAATAGAGTCAGGGTTTCACCGTGTTGCCAAGGCTGGTCTCGAACTCCTGAGCTCGGGCAATCCACCCACCTCAGCCTCCCAAAGTGCTAGGATTACAGGCATGAGCCAGCATGCCCTGCCTCTCCTGTGAATTTTTCTAAAGGTACAGGTGAAGCTCAACAAGGCTTATTTGAGTTTATCTCCTTATTGTTCATCTAAAACCAGACTTTAAAATACAAACTACTTAGGCAACTACCTCGGGTTTCTAACAATTTTTGAAGCCCAGAAAATGTTTTCCTCATTGCTAGCATTTCTACATATTGCCAGTTAACATCCTGTTCAGGAGGGAGAAACGTACTTGCAGAACCTCTCTTCTTTGTTGAAATTGGTGGAGGAAATGCATTCAAAAAGAAAAATAAGGAACAGACGCATCTGTTTTTATCACTGCTTAATGTTTTTCTTGCCTTAAAAATGTCCATTTTTATGTAAACAAGTTTGCTTTTCAGTTACCTTTATGTTAGACAAAAAAATGTCATTAATTCTCAAATGTCTTCCTTAGGCAACAAACTCCTGGGTGCCACTTTAGCCACATATCAGAAGAGAATATTAATTTAAATAATGACAGGAAATTGGTTTTTATAATCGTCTTTGCAGAGTAGAAAACAGAGGGAGAAAGCCCCGTGCACCATGGATTTAAAGGAATGCAACAGTATTTGTGCCATTTTACCTGAGAGCCCCTACGTTATATGCCTGTTTGCTATTGCTGGGTCACCCAGCAATATATGCTACTCTATACATATGCATAATATGTATAGAGAATATCCCCTTTCTCCTCACCCCTAAAAGAATACAATATTTTAATGTGTTTACCCACATATCTTACCATTTAAAAAACAAGGATTTTCTTGCATAGTTGTATCCCATTGAATAATGTACACTTTTATCATGTTTAATGCTTGTCTGACAAGAGTTTTCCCAGTGGTCACTAATAGTGGCACCTCAGGTCAAACGTTAATATCTCAGTAGCTTTTTTTTCTCTCCTCAGACTATTAATTTTTCACTATGAGTCCTGTGAGTCGTGGAGAAATTTAGTACAAATGGTAAATGCATAATAAATATTTGTTAAACATATAGACAACTACACTGTTCAAAATTTGTTAGATAACTTGATAGTTATTTTCTACAATTTAACTATGGAAATAACACACTGAAATATAAAGCCACATAAAAAGCTCAAACTCCTTGGCATGGAATATCAGGCCCTCCAAGAACCTACCTTTGTGGACCTGAACAGCTTCTTATCTCACTGTTTCATCTGAAGGCTAAGCTCCATTCAACTGAAATTGATTAGGTTATTCAATATTTTACATTGATGTAATTCTCTTTGACATGTCCTTTTTTCTGTCTACAAGGAAGATCTCTATTTCTCTTTCACAATCTGGCCTCAGCTCCCCAGCCCTACTGCACCTCATCCTTACCTCTTTAAGAAACATTTCTCAGATGTGCTGAAGACAGTAGTTTATGTCTCTGTCCACTTGAGGTTTTGTGTTTTCTTCTGCGTATTCCCTGGGCCTACTACAATGGTGTGCACTCATGGCTGGTACTCAGTAAATGTATCTGACTCAATAACTAAATAAGGTCCTGTATAAACGGAGTCTTCATTTTCTATAATCCTTTGAATAATGTAAATATCATTTGGAATTCACTAAGTAATTAGAAAAACACTTGTTCTCCATTATTTTTAGTAGCATCATAGTGACTTCCATAATTAAAACACAGACTTCACAGATTATCTAGTCATGGGATTAATGTAACCAGCACCAACCCAGGCCCTGGGAGACAAGTCATGTAATTAATGTTAGAGAGTTCCAGCCCTACCACTGACCAGGTGAATTTTTGAGAAAAATCTTGATTTCTCTGGACTTCACTTTCATCGTCAGTTAAATATAAGAGGCACAAGATGCAAGCTCTGAAATCCTTTTCTCTCTGACATTCAACCAGTTTGTCACGGGAAAACGCCCAAGTATGCTGGTCATAGGCAACACTTTTTCTGTCCATTCAACCTTAACTGAGTGTCTACTACACACCAGGCATTGTACTGCAGCCAAGACGGACAAGACAGAGGACACAGTACTAGCACTGTCACATTTTTAACTCACAACCACACCCTGATAGATATAACTATTCCAAGTTCCCAGGTGAGAAAATGGTAGCTCAAAGAAGATAAATAATTTGGCCAGTCTCATACCTGGTAATGACAAATCTGGAATTGGAATCCCAATCTTTTGAATCTTAAACTGCTAAGCCGATAAACTGCTTCCATTCTGCCATAAACAATTAAAAAAAAAAAAAAAAAAAAAGGCTGAGGCAGGAGAATGGCGTGAACCCGGGAGGCGGAGCTTGCAGTGAGCCGAGATCCGGCCACTGCACTCCAGCCTGGGCGACAGAGCAAGACTCTGTAAAAAAAAAAAAAAAAAAAAAACAAAAAAAAAAAACAAGATACCAAGAAACAATGTTGCTGTGCACTAAACACAAACACAAATATTCTCACTATATAAAACGTGGCTGAATGAAGTTGTTGAACAGGTAATGAAATAAAATTTTACTGTATTTTAAATTACGCATTCATTGTTATAGTGAGTTTTACTTTCTATTTTTCCAGTAATATAACTGATTTTTTACTGTGTTGCAGAATTTTTTAAAAAATGAAAGGAAAGTGTTTGTAAGTCAGTGTTTACATATCATAATTTTTTAATATTTATAATCATTTTCAGAATTTAGAGCTTAATGTTCCAACATGATTATACCCACATAGATAGATATAGTAAGCCAAACATGAGGGACATGGATGTCTGGGGAAACAAGGAGCATGTTGACTTCCATTATTTAATCTAAATTATTCCCTCAAATTTTTAACTTATTTTCTGTGTGTGTGTGTTAGTGTATTATATAGTGTGTGTTTATATAAACATATTTATATTTACATATTATAGTTTATTTATATATACTATATAAAACAAACTACATATATAGTTTATATATAAACTATATATAGATAAAATATATATAATATATATTATTTATATATAAACACACATATAGACACTATATATAATACATAAACATATAGACATGTAATATACATATACATGTCTATATGTGTGTTAACATGCATACATACACATGTGTGTTAATATATACAAACACACATATGGACATATGTATATAAACACCCATATAATACATATAATGTGTTTATAGGTATAAACACTACATTTATAATATGTAATATTTATATATTGTGTTTAAGCCACTGGTATACTCTGGCTGTATACTTAATGTAAGTAAAAATATTAATAACAAGATTTGAGAGAAATGTGTTCTCCCTTCATTCACTGTCAATGGAAAGGAATTGAAAAGGAACTATGCAATTCAAACTGCAGGAAGGTAAATGGCCAGGAGAGATTTTGTTTTGTTTTATAAAGGAATTCAAACTATGACCAAAAAAAACCCACACAACTAGGTTTTTTAAAGGTTTTGCTATGCCAAGGAGAACCTAATACATCACTATAGCTCTGAACAGAGAACAGCAGAAAGAGAAGGGGTCACAGCTATCTATCAGCCTTTAAACAAACATCGTCTAAGTTGCCACAGGTAGCACAGTACATAACATCAAGTTATGTATCACTGAGGTGCAGCTGCTCACCGCTTAAAATAAAAACCGAAGATTTATATTATACCTACTTGCTGCCACCTACCTGTCTTCAGTTTTCGGCCTGGGGAAAAAGGAAATTAGGTCTTTTTTTAAAGCTATAAACAAAGATAATTATTAATTTTTAATTTTCTGTAGACCAATATTTTAATGGGGTGCTACAAACCTTAGATTCTTTGATTTGTTCAGCGTTTTATGACATTGTTCCACAAAAATAATAAATAAATCTATAACTACAGGTAGAACCATGACAAAGTCTGTGAGACAATTCTGTGTGCAGTTTTAGGGTGCTTTTCAGACTTTCATTTGGTCAATACACATGGCTGGTACAGCTCTAATTAAATAATCTCCATTGGTAATGACAACTGTCATATAGTAATCAGCTAATTAGAAGACAGAACTTCAAGTTTATTGAAAGAACTTCTAATAGTAACGACAAGAATTGCTTGATAAATGAACTGTGTACAGCCACAAAGCTTATGTCTATGTTTTCATGACTTTACTGCTATTATTCAAGAAACATCTGTCCTAGGGAGATGAAATTGCACATAACTTTTTGTTTGTTTCAAGAACTTGCTGAAAATCTATTTATCCAACTAATAGACTACTTAACTAAGTCTCATCAAAATAGTAGCCTTTTGCAGAACAATAGATTTCTCAATTAGGCTTATGAAACAACTATTTAATCTTCAAAGTTCATTTTAAAACTTTCCCCAGCTGTGTCCATCAATTGTAAATTATTACATCTCAAAATGCACAATCCCAGTCAAGCTCAGTCCACCTCACCCCATATGGAGACTCCTACCTCTCTTAAACCACTATCCATGTTATACAAATGTCATCCAGGACCTTGTACATTGGAGACATTACTAGGACTTTTCAGGATAGAGATCTCTTTTGTCTGATGAATAGGTTATTTTGATGGCCTGTTTGGGGACTTAGAATACAACATATGCCTTTAGAGGGACAATATATGTTCCACACTTCTACAGGTTTTAATAGTAAAATAAAGACAAATGAGTCATAATTCCATACATCTTATATCAAGTGAGTAAAACCTTATTCTCTTCTGGTTTCCACCAAAGTTAAATTCCAGATGACAGTTGGACTTAGAGAAATCTAGTTTTGACTTCTATTTATATGCTTGTCTTTCTCAACACGTTCTGATTTAGTTAAATAACTCATCTATACCTGATTAAAAACTAATGTTAATTAATATGAACAAGTTAGTTGATATCTGTAGAAACAGCCACTAAATTTTTTCAGTTAAGGTTATTTCACACTTGTCATTGGAGAAGAATAATTATAGAAGTAAAGGTTTTAATATCGAATACAGCTAAGTATTTATTTTGGTATTTATTTTAACTGTAATTTGTTCTTGTTACTGAATTTTGAAAAATATTTTAAGTGATTAACTTAAAAATCACCATCATCATTGTATATGCCTCTTTAAAGTTGAATGTGATATTAAATTATGGTCCCAAGGCTTATTCCAACCTGTTTATCTAGAATTGGAGATAAAAGTGTTAGTGAATTTTAACATCTTTTTCCCAGAGGTCTTATTCAAAACTAAATTTTGGTTTGATGGGAGAGTCAGCAAGCCTTTTGTGTTTCACACTTCTAAATGAATTCCTATTCACTGTTTATATCTTTCTGTTTGTTTCAATTGGTGCATTTTTATTTTTTTAAATTTTGGTAAAATATACCTAACATAAAATTTAGCATTTTTACCATTTTAAAGTGTATAGCTCAATGACATTAAATACATTCCCATTGTTGTGCTACCATCACCACTGTTCATCTCCAGAATGTTTTAATCTTGAAAAACTTATTAAACAGTAATTCCTTATTTCCCTACCCTACCCCACCCCGACATCTGGCAACTACAATTCTACTTTCTGTTTCTATAAATTTGACTACTTTAAATATCTTATGTAAGTGGAATCATACAGTATTTGTGACTCACTTTTTTCACCAATATGTCTTCAAAGTTTATCCATATTGTAACATTTGTCAGAATTTCCTTTTGTGAAAGCTACATAATCCATTGTATGTATACAACACATGTTATTTACTCATTCCTCTGCAAATGGACACTTGAGTTGCTCCTACCTTTTGGTTATTTTGATCAATGCTGCTATGAATATTGGTGTACAAACATCTGTTTGTGTTCCTGTTTTTCAGTGTTTTTTTGGCCTATATCCAAAAGTTGTTGATTACTAGTAAAGAAAAACCCAAGAAAGGAGTTAAAAATTGCTCCTGAAATTAAATGCATTTAAAAATTTTGGCCGGGCGCGGTGGCTCAAGCCTGTAATCCCAGCACTTTGGGAGGCCGAGGCGGGCGGATCACAAGGTCAGGAGATCGAGACCACAGTGAAACCCCGTCTCTACTAAAAATACAAAAAATTAGCCGGGCGCGGTGGCGGGCGCCTGTAGTCTTAGCTACTCAGGAGGCTGAGGCAGGAGAATGGCGTGAACCCAGGAGGCGGAGCTTGCAGTGAGCCGAGATCGCGCCACTGCACTCCAGCCTGGGCAACAGCGTGAGACTCCGTCTCAAAAAAAAAGAAAAAAAAAAAAAAAAAAAAAATTTATATATTGCAAAAGATGTAATAAATACACAAAAAAGAGGTAACAATTTAATTGACAAAATCACCTTGATTGTGTTAAAATATTCATCTCCATAATGTTGTATGCCCATCTATACCATTTTACCGGATTCCAGAAAACAGTCAATATAGAGCCATGTAAAGGAGAAAATCATTCTATTTCACTGTTTCATAAATCAGGTTCAGTCAGTCAAGGGATATAAAAAGAAAACAAAATAACATTTGAAAACATATTTTGGCTTTAATTGTAGTAAAAATCTTTTACATAGACTTAGAGTACGTATTAGGCATTTTGTGTAGTTTCTTCTATTCTCAAATCCCAAGACAATGATTCTCCACCAGGTAGGGTAGACAAGGGTCTTACTCGTCTTTTTAGCCTGAACAGAACTTGGCACATAACAAGCAATAACTAAACATTTTCTATGAAATATTTGTTGATTATTGTGAAGCTTTGTCCAGTCCCATATGTATTTTATAGATACAAGGAAAATTATGATTTTCCACACTTAACATTGTACAAAAAAATACATACCTAACTCAGTTCAGGTAGTCTGTAGCTGTGTGATATTATAAAAACAGCTAAACTGGAAGCGGGCAAACTGGAGTTTTGGTCACTATTAATCAATTACCTTTAATAAGTCATCACTTTACCTCTCCAAGAGTCACTTCTCTCACTTATCAAGTAAGCCTGAATGAGAGATAATGTTTCAGCTCACACCTTCTGCATGGGAGATTAGCTTCTAACAATCCCAGTGGAAATTAAGCTGTTTCACAGTGAAACACTGTCAAAAGTGACAGTTTGTTATAGGTGTTATTATTAGTACCTCAAGTGATTTTTAAATATGTTTGAAATTAAATAAGATTCTCAAGATTCTCATAGTACCCAAACACCATACGTGACTTTGTTTCTATGGAAAAAAAATCTGTGTTCAAAATTATAACCTAAAATCGATAAACACATTTTATTCTTTTAAAACTGTATATATTACCATGTGCTTTTTGTTAGCAAAATTTATAGCCCAAGAAGTCAAAAATCATAAAATTATTTCCTAAACATTAGTGACACAATCACTTACAATTTCATTTTACTTGCTGAACTCCAACTACCTAATAGGTTTTCTTTTCTTAACTAAACAATTATTGGACATTATAAAGGTGTAACCCAGGCTAAATCTACAAACATAATATATAATTAGATAATATTTTGACTATTTTATAGGAGAAAATGAACAGAAAATAGTAACTACTTTTATGAGCTTTTAGTTTAATTTACCTAAGAAGAGATCTTCAATCTTGACTTGAGAATATTGATAATCAATAAGTAAAATGTGCATCTCTTTCTAGACTTTTATTCTTAAGGTCTTTTCTAGATTTAACATTTTATTATAAAGTACATATTTTTAGAAAGTACACTCCTTTGAATTTGTTAACATATGCCTTTCAAACTAGAAACTAATCTCTAGGCAAAGTCTCATAGTTTACTTAAAAAAAAAAGTTTTCAAAATGAAAATGTATGACTAATATGAGTTTTATGAATACATATATCTACTTTTTCAAATGATATTGAAAACCTATATATGCTAGGTTTTGATGTGGTGCAAATCAGAAAAAAAAAATGCATTTTGCCTCAGTTGAAAATGCTTCACAACTTATTACTAAAAAGATACAGGCAAACCTTGGTAACATGTTGATTTAGGGTACAGAAAAAAAAAAGCTGAGATAGGTTAAGCTGATTTTAAACTTAAAGTAAACAAACAAAATTTATTTCTGAGGATGCAGAAGATACTGACCTGTGATAAGAGATAAAGCCAATTCTCTGTAAATAGATTGCTACAAAATTTACAAGACCGTCTTTGGGGGAATGGGAGGAACTGGAAATTCTGTTAGAAATTGAATTTCATAGAAGTTTGCAAGAATCATCAAGACTCTAAGAACAACTTGTCAGATGATAGTGGTGAGCAAGTGATTACTAAAGAATGCAGTTCATAAGGGACAGGCTTTAAGAAGAGAGAATAATAAACAAAGACTCCAATCATCCTAGAAAACCCTGCTGGGTCACAGAAATGGCACTGAGGAGGCTTTCAGCATATGGCTGTTATTTTCAATGGTTTTGGAATGGCAGCCCTCATGCACTACAACTTCCATTTCTGATATCAATGCTCATATTGATATCAGCAGGTTAATACTGATGAAGTTCATGACTGCCGAAGAATCCTCATGGTTGGACTATACTCCTCTCCTTCATTTTCACCAAGTATACTTTTTCAAATTAAATCATCTGAGGAAATTTTTGGCAAACAATAAAACTTCTGTTCTTCTCCTTTCAGACCACATAGGCATCATGGTTGTTTATTCACACTGGGATTCTGTTACAGTGTTTGCCAGATCACCAATCCCTCCTAAAATTGAGGAGCCCACTTTAGTTGAAACAAAACTGTTTCTACCATAGTACAAGATAATTTCCTTCATTTTTGTCTTCACTACAATTTTGTTTAGATGAAATGTGAGTCTTAGATTTGCATAGATGCTGAGATTAACTGACAGTATCTCACAAACATGAACTTAATATTTACAAATATTATCAAAATAAAAATACTTTATGCCATTGTGTTTGCTTTTTTTTTTTTTTCTGTCACCCATGTTGGGGTGCAGTGGCACAATCTCGGCTCACTGCAACCTCCACCTCCCAGGTTCAAGCAATTCTCCTGACTCAGCCTCCCAAGTAGCTGGGACTACAGGTGCCTGTCAGCAGACCTGGCTAATTTTTTGTGTTTTTAGTAGAGGCGGGGTTTCACTGTGTTAGCCAGGATGGTCTCGATCTCCTGACCTCATGATCCTCCCACCTCAATCTCTCAAGGTGCTGAGATTACAGACGTGAGCCACCACGCCCGGCCTCTATTTGCTTTTAAATCATGTTTTGTTTTAAAAATATTAAAGGATGGAGATGAGTAATGTGAAAATGAGGATGTGATCAGCTTAAGGCCTTTCGGAAGATATTTTTAGTTTATTTTTACATTTTTTTTAGTTAAGATTGTATGTGCTCACAGTTAGTAAATTTTCAAAGGTGAAGGAAATTCACCTTTTATTTAGTTCGCCATTTTCTTTTCACCATTCATCATTCTTCTGTTGCATTATCTAGAAAAGTTGAAATTGTGCCCTATCACACCCATGTTGAATAGAGATTGATGGTGCGATGTCCGGTAAGGGGTTGAAGAAGACAGCTTTGAATAGCAGCAGGATGCTGCTCAGTGGCAGAGGGAAAAAACAATAATGTGACATCTAAAAATGCTGAAAAAAGGTTCAGGTCTTAAGAAATTTATTTTTAAAAATAGGTTGGCAGGTTGCCAGATACATAATATTAAACCAAACTTAATTTCATTGGCTTCTTGTTTAGTATTTAGTTGCATCTGTGTTTGGGAGCAAGAGATGGCAGGTATACTGAAAGGCTGTTAAAGTAAAGAGAGAAGATCTTATTCCCTAGAAAAATGCATGGGCAGGTAAGGCAATCAATTTCCACATGCCCAGGGTTTTCAATTCAGCCCTTTCACAACATTTCATTGTCACTACTTCCAGCCGCTATGAGAGCATTTACTTCGCATATTTTTATGCCTATTGGTATGTCTTCAGGGAAACATTTATTTATACTCAGAAAAGGTTTACATTTTTTGTAAAAGGCAAGAGAATATTTCTCAAGCTAAATCATAATGGATAAGGTTATCTATTGCTGAAGTTGGCTGATCCTGGGGATTACTATGGATGGCAAAGATCATGATCCAACAGGATCTGTAGCTTATCTACGTCAGATAAATATAACTGAAATGACTATTATAAGGTAGAATTTTGCTCCAAAGCAGAAATTCAATACCAAAGGACTCAAAGTGTCAGAATTAGATGGTAGATGAAAGAAGAATAAAAAGATAACCCCAAGCTCAATTCACATTAATCAATATATCATTAGTTCCTCTTAACCAAGCTGTCACCATGTTAGAAATCTCTTCACAAAAAGTCTCCTCCTTTCTAAAACTTCAATATAGCTCTTGGAATGTGTTCATAAATAAAGTACAAAAGGTACACAATTTTTCTTTGTGACTAAAGGAAAGCAAAGAGTTTGTCTTTTTCAAGCTGCACTGGGAGGCTTACCATGAAAGAACAGTAGCAAATTAGTGGCACGATAGGACCCCTCCTAATATCCTTATAAGATATTCATGAATATCTCATAAAATAAGAAATATATATATGTTTGAATTCACTAACACACATTTTTACAGTATATGTGTGAGTATATATATGTGTGTGTATATATGTACACACACACACACACACACACAGTGAAAACCCCTAGAAACAAAAACAGTCGATAATTTGCCAAAGTCCTAGGTAAGTTTTCAACCTGAAGGAAATTCACCTTTTATTTAGTTCACCATTTTCTTTGCACCATTCATCATTTTTCTGTTGTGTTATCTAGAAAAGTTGAAAGTGTGCCCTATTTTCTCCATTTGAATAGAGATTGATGGTGCAATGTCAGGTAAGGGGTTGAAGAAGACAGCTTTGAATATCAGCAGGGATGCTACTCAGTGGCAGAGGAAAAAAAACAACACTGTGACATCTAAAAATGCTGAAAAAATATTCAGGTTTCAGGTGAGTAAGATGATAGTTTAAATCAAGGGGGAAAGATTTAAAAGCACAGTTACGTATCACTTAATAACAAAGATAAATTTTGAGAAATGCATTTTTATGTGATCTTACTATTGAGCAAACATCTAGAGTGTACCTACACAAACTCAGATGGGATAACCTACTACACATCTAGGCTATATGGTATAGTCTTTTGCTCCTAGTCTACAAGCCTGTACAGCATGTTCCTGTATTGAATACTGTAGGCAATTGTGGCAGAGTTACAAATATTTGTGTATCTAAACATAGAAAAGGTAAATATATGGTATTATGATTATAATATGACATTATAAAGATTATAATATGGTATTATAATATTATGGGGCCACTGTGATCTATATGGTCTGTCCTTGATTGAAATGTCATCTGGGGTGATGACTGTACATTTTTTCGTCTAACCCATTCTGGAGGGCACTAACCACACATGTTCCCCATACCATGCGAAAGGAAGAAAATACATCCCCTACAGTCCTAAATCCTACATCTGATACAACATATCCACTGACCAATAAAAAGTGCAGCTATTCCTCAAATCCATGTAACTGTCTTCCAAATCAGCCAGATTCTGAGCCATTCCACCTAACCCTTATTTCCATTAACGCTTCTCTTCCTACAGCAATTTAAAACAGAATTTGGATATTAGAAGAGTATAAGACCATGGGGTTCTAAATTCATAAATAAAAACTAACTGCAGAGTATTCTGCTTATTTAGACCACTGCTTCTCAAATTATCTTTCATGAAGGACTAGTTTATTCATTTTCCTAAATTCCAATCTGTTACACATGAAACTGGCAAAAAAAAAAAATGAATCACTTGAAAAATTAAACTAAAATGTATCATACAAAATAATATATTGATTTTAATAGAGACAGGGACTTGCTATGTTGCCCAAGCTAGTTTAGAACTCTTGGGCTCAAGCAATCCTCCTGCCTCAGCCTCCCAAAGTGCTGGGATTGCAGGCATGAGACACAATATCCAACCCAAAATAATATTTTTAAACTATTAGATTCAAGAGACAAAAAATTACTGTCTGTGATTTTTTTTTTAAGTTTCAGAAGGTTCACTTTCAATTTCTTTAGTTATCTCTTTGTGGACCTGTAGCAAACGTTTTGCATACCAGTACCAGCTGTAAGCAACATTTTAAGTATTACTGACTTAGATAACTCAACATGCAGCATAGAAGAGCCTGTATCCGTTCAGCTTTTTAAAATAAAATTAATTCTTGCCAGGCTCTTCAGGCAGAATTTAGCACACCTTCCTTTCCTTCAGGTTTAGATCTGAGAGTCTATAGATGCTAGCAGTCAAGTGGAAAGAAGCTAGAGACACTCCAGCCAGCCAGCCTGTTGGGAAGCATTGAAATTGGATAAAATTCCTGTGCAGACTTTAAGAAATACTAGAGGAAAAAAAAAAAACACGTTACTCCAAATCTGTGAGGAAGTTCATATCTCTACAGATAATTAACAAGAAATATGGTTTCAGAAGTCCATCAAAAAGGAAGAAAATAACAGGCAATTGTTAAATCAAGAACAAAGAGACACACAAAAAGAACATGATGAGCTATAAACAAAAATTCAACAATTTGACTTAATAGAAAAAAATAGAAAAAAATAATGAAAGATTTAGCAGAATGGATTTTTAATCCATTTTGGATTTAAAATCCATTAAAGTCACTAAAAAGAATGAACATTGAAAAAAATTGTATCAGTTGTGTTGAGGATAAACATGAATGCTATTCTAGAGGAAATAAAAGAGATGGAAATGCAGGAGGATGAAAAATATGAGAGATAAGAAATACAGATTCAGTCTAGATTCCAGTCTAGATTTTCCTGAGTAAACAACAAAAACAGAAGATTATAGATCCAAAGAGCTCAGTAGGTTTCAAGAAATTTTGAGAGCAGTTTGTCAATAAATATTGGATTAATGATTAGCAACAGAAAGACAATTCTAGCAACTTAATCACATTCAAGTAGCTGTTTAGCTATTCTTTAGAAACTGCTTATATTGAATTCAAACAAAAGCAAATGATATAAGTAGAATTCCAGTATTTGATGCACTTTCTGTTCCATGAATTAGGAAGGGGTGAGGAGATGGTCAAAAGCAAATAAATATGTATATGCACACAGATGCCACAGCAGTGGCCCTCATGTGATATCATGGTGCAAAATATCCAGTGAGCCGTGCCGTCTTGGTTTGCTTCACCTTTTTGTTACTTTCAGTGGTTATAGCTAGTATATGAGTCACTGCTAAGAAGACTCCAGAATGCTTTCCAGGAGATGCTTAAGAGCAGCAATGTGGGCATTTGCAGATTAGCTTGTGGGAACTTGAGGAGGAAAGACAGGGTTGTTGTTGTTGTTGTTGTTGTTGTTGTTGTAAAGGCCTTCTTTACCTTCCCAAGAGCTGTCATTTAGCACTGCCATGTTAGGAAGAGCAGAGAGACGCCTCCTAACATAGCTCCATCTATCCACATAAGCCACTCTTCCTATTGTTTCCATACTCGGGCCCTATCTTTCCCCCAACTTTTATATGCTGTTTATTTTTTACTACACATTATTTATCTGAAGACTCTTCCATTGAGTTATACCTTAAAACATGTATATTCCTTATGGCACTTGCTCAGTATGAAATAATCTTCTACCTATTTTCATAAAAAGCTCACATCATAAAGCAAAGAAACAAAAAAAACAGGGAATGCTTATAGGAGACTGTTACATAGTTTTATTTTGTTTTGGGTTTTTTGTTTTTGTTTTTTTTTGGTGGGAGTAAAAGAATTGTGTGCATGTGTGTGTTGGGGTGTGGGTAATATTGAATTTCTGACAGAATGTGGAGCTTCTCTCTTGGGACTATAACATGCATATCTGAGAAAGGCCAAAAAGAGGGTAAACCTATGACTTAATATTAATTTTTCCTGCATAAAGGTAACTGGACCATTTCTTGTATTAGTACTGTTTTTGAGCCCCATAGGCCTTGAATTATGAATATATTAAAAGAGAGAGAGAAGATAATGGATGGTCTAGTAAAAAGAAGAAAATTTGTAAGAAGAAACATTATTGAAGGCACAAAATTAGGATGCAATCAGGAAAAACATATAGCTCACTTGTATTATATTTGTATTACTGACAGACAATACAAAAATATAAGTGCATACCATACAGGCCATATTGAATATCAGAACAAGTAGTTAGACATACAGCCAACAAATATTTCCTGGCAAAAGCATCACTGGACAAAAGTGAATTTAACTGAAGCAACTCCTAGAAATATATTAGCCTTTGTACAGTCAAAAATGACTACTTGTGTTAAGAAAAAGTAAAATAAGCAAAAGCGTTTTTTAAAGTGAGAGTAATAATGGTGAAATGAGATTCCTTAAAGAGAAAAGAGTCTTAGCTGGTCATAATAACAGTTACACATAAGGTAAGGAAAAGTTTTGGTAGAATCTAGTATCATCCTTTCAATGAATAGCCTACAAATGAAATCTGTGAGGAATAGTCTAAATAAATTTATGTCTGTAGTTCTAAAATGCTAAATATGACTAAAAGGTAAAACTAAAGAAATGAATATAAATGAATTTACAAAAGTCTAGATGAGAAATAATAAGAGCTAGATCAAACCAATATTTTGCAAAAATTGGATATTTTAAAGGACATTAAACAAACAAAAATGGCAAGATTAATAGCAGCAGAAAAATGGTAAGTTAAAATAAATCAATATAAAGAAGAGCTAAAATTGATCCAACAGTGATCCCATGCAAATGGAAGAATTTGTCCACTTGACAAGCACTGCTGAGAGAAGACGAAATGTTTATAGAACACATGAAACTGGAGTTTTTTGTGCTGGTCATTGAATTGTAATTAATTGAACCATGTTAGGATATAGGCAAGAGAAGACAGATGCATAATGTCATTTGTACCTAGAGGAAAAAAATTAACATTATCAGAAAAATTATTTTCACAATATACTATAAAATTATTTATAAAATTAGACTGTATAATGCACTAATTAAAAAGTTTAAAGGCATTCATGCTCTGAGTCAAAGCTGGCTTCGGATACTTTTTTATTCTAATAGTACTAAAATTCTTTTGGTCCCTCTAACAAAAAGTACTTAATTGTATTACGGAATAATTTTCTTCTAAAGAGTACATTACATCCAAACAGGCATTTTATACACTGCCTTAAAAAGAGATGACTTGATCCATGGGGATAAGCACAACAGATTCCAAAGGGAAGAATCTACGTAAATAGCGCTAAGTTCCTTAACTATTAAATTGAATAACAGTAAAAGTGACTAAGTACACTGGCAGTCCAACTATTTTATATTAAAGCTAATTTTTGTTGCCATTGCCACTGCCACCCTTAAGCATTTTAAATACAGCAAAGCCCAGTGAATTAATTTGTCCAAATAATTGGTAGCAAAATATTTGACCAATAAAATTGAATAAGACCATTTGTTTGTGATTAAGTCAACAATGTTTTGACAATCATCAAGTATTAATCTAAATAATCATGTTTTGTTAAGGTTTATTCACTGAACAAGAAACAAGTACTATATAGAGAAAAATATGAAAATAAACTATTTGTGTCTTTAGGTTAAAACAAAAAATCAAATGTCAGTAGGCATATATAAAATTTAGAAAAGGAGATGAAGGAAAGCAAACATTAAAATGTCAGGAATTTAATATAACCTATTCTAAAATTTAAGAGTACCTGAAAGATAATAAGATAAATGAAGAATAAAGACCATGAGGGAAAGACTATTAAAGATCATAGATTCAAATAAAGAAAGAGGAGGTTTGAAAGGATAATCATAATTAAATAGCTGTCTTTTGTTACTGTCTCTCCTCAACTCCAACCTTTAATTCAAACTCTATGAGAAAATTAAATGACTCCATGATGAAGCCAGCATTTAACACTATATCCTTAGGAGAAAGTGGATTTCAATGGCTGAAAATAATTGAGAGTGAAATACAGCTGCAGCAATCAAGCAATTTTTAAAAGTAGTGTCATCAGTAGCAAAGCATTATGAAACTTGTTATGGAGCACAGTGAGAGAAAGCTTAGTTTATAAAACAGCAGAAGAAAATGATATCAAAAGAGGCGAAAAGTAAATATAATAAATAGGAAAGATCCACATTTGTATGGGCAGGGGTAAAGAAGTAAAAGTGAAAGATATAGTCTCAAATACATTCTAAAATTTTAAAGTACTTAAAACTTTACATGCATTTTCACATCAAGGCCTAGAATAAGTTTCATAAACCATAAAGTCAAATTAAAAGGATATTATACTGGAAATAAATAACAACCTAGTGGATGGTACAACCAACATCATGTATCAGATCTTCCATGGTTTACAATATGGAAATATCAATTATAAGCCCTTGAAGAAAAGTCATATGCCCTCTTACTTTTTTAATAAATAGCTTTCATATTTCCCCATAGAAGATATATTTGAAAAAAAGGCTAAAATATAACTAAGTAAAATTTATAATAAAGTAAATGCAATTATTTGGTGAAATGACACACTGCACAGTATAAATGAAAGAGTTCAAAACTATTTGTGTTCTCAGCCACACTTCAAATAGCAGCTGTCAAATAGACATTTAACTCAATACAAAGATAAAAACATAATTTATTTTCTAGTTAAGCATCAAATATTTAGTCCAATTGTAAAAATATATTTTCCTTATATAAATTAATGAACACTCCTTAGTTCTTTTCGTGACTTGAATATCACAAAACTCTTCAGCAACATATTAGATAAGCCAAAAACTTTAGAGATTATTCACATTATAAACAAAGAAGCAACAGTAAACTGAGGAGAAAACAGAACAATCAATGTTAATCAGAATTCATAATAAAGATGTTCAAGTCACAAAAATTTTATAAATTTTTAACCTTGTTAAAATTTTTTTAACCTTGTATATTTTCAGTTTTGTTTTCATGGGGCCATTGAATTCAGTATTTTAATAAAAAATATTGGGGATTCATTTCCCTGGCAAAGAATTGTTTCTGGTGGTGACTTTGGACTTTCCTTCTATATAGCTATGGGTAAGTGAATAGGGTGGTCATTTAATCCAGGGTCTAGGGTACACAGGAGTCAAACCAATGAGAGAGCAACACAGTCCAAAGATAAGCTAACAAAATAGTGAGATTAGGTTTAAAAGGTAAAAGAGAGAAAGAATAAAAAGCTAAGATACAGGGGAATGATTCCAGCATCACAATGGTGAATAGGTAACCAGCCCAGAAGCAGGGGCCTGGCTATTTTAATCTCCTTGCAGTCTGCGCACCACTCCTTGTAGCTAATTAACCATAAGTGATCATTTTAACAACCACTAATTCAGCCAGCCTGCTTTCTCAGTCAGATTTAACATTCAGTGGAATATAGATCTTTTTTATGAATATATTTCTTTTACATGACAACAACGATTCACGAGCAGTCCTATGTTCCTCACTTTCTAAGTAAGCTTAAATCTAACTTCAGTACTGGTCTGGAGCCATCACACCACTATGCAATGCAGGACAAACTTGAGCCTCTCAATTGTGAGAAGGCACTAAGATCCTCAAGGGATCAACTTAACCTCCCAAGGATTGAGTTCTAATAGATTCAAGCAATGGGAAGCTGAGCTGCAGAGCAACTGAGAACCCAGACATATATCTGAAGATGCTGAGAAACATTGTAATTGCAGGGTAGAGTATTTCCTTTGTGAAAATCCCATTTGGATGGGATTCTTAATTCAGTCTTTCTATTAACTATCTCAAAATGCCCAACACTTCGAATCTATTACATCTTGAATGTACCTCTCAAATCTTCACCCATTATAAAGCCAAAGCAATTTTCTAAGCTCTGACTCAGATAATTTTATTTCATGATTTTTAATAATTAGGGCATTTTTATGCCTAATAAAAGACATCTGAGCCTCAGTATTTTTCATGCACAAATCACAAACAATTTATTTTCCATGAAAGCTATTCTTAATCTCTATCTACTTAGGAAATCTTCCTTGCCATTGCACAAGTTTGGGAAACTGCTTCCTATTTACTAGGGGAATACTTGGAATATTTTCTCCTCTAGATAATATTGGAAAACATGCTTTGGGGGCTCTAATAAGCTAATTGGAAAAATAAAAGTTAATTCACTGCAAGAATCCCCTCTCTGTACCTGTAGCATTTGGTTTGGTGCATGCAACACAGAAACTGTGGAATGGGTGACATGGTATCATTTTTAAAATAATTCCCTGTATTTGTATGCCCGAAAATATTTTTTAAAAGGTTAAGTGTGTGTAACATTGCTGCATTTAAATATTTTAAATATTATTCTCATGAAGCTAAGTGTATCATTTAATTCTAGCTATCGACATTATATAATAGAAAAATTTTCTTAAAAAATATTAGAGTAGCTACAAACATGTAAGTTTTGTGTTGTTGTTCACAGGAATCATGGAATGGTTTGAATTTATTAAGTATGGCAGAGAGAGAGAGAGAGAGAGAGAGAGGGAGAGAGGGAGTCTCGCTCTGTCTCCCAGGCTGGAGTGCAGCGGCACAATCTCGGCTTGCTGCAAACTCTGCCTTCCAGGTTCACGCCATTCTCCTGCCTCAGCCTCCCGAGTAGTTGGGACTATAGGCGCCCGCCACTTCGCCCAGCTAATTTTTTGTATTTTTTAGTAGAGACGGGGTTTCACCGTGTTAGCCAGGATGGTCTCGATCTCCTGACCTCATGATCCACCCACCTTGGCCTCCCAAAGTGCTGGGATTACAGGCGTGAGCCACCACGTCCAGCCTGGGCTTATATTTTTAATATATCATTTGTTGTATATTTTTTAAACATAAAAAAATGTAACCTCAAAGCATGAAACAGAAATGTACAGAAAAATATAAAGGAAAGAAAACCCTTAGCAATCTCACCATCTAGAGATAAATTATGACTTATCAGTTTAATGTGTAATTTAAGGTTTTCATTCTATAATTATATTATGAATACATTTAGCATATTATCATTAATGGAAAATAATGCCTTCAGCTTTTTTCCCCATCACTCAGTCTTCCACAGATTCAAGGCAGATAGAGAACTGGGAGGTAGGAGAGCTGAATGGATAAAGCAAAGCACAAGCTTTGGTGTCACACAGACTGGGTTCACATTCTAGATATCCCACTTACTAGTAGTGTGCTCTAAATACATCAATAATACTCACTGTCCTCATCTTTAAAACAAAGATGATAATGCTACCTTGTAAAATAGCTATGAGGATTAAATGAGATAGTGTAGGTTAAAACACTACAAACCATGCCAGGCACATCGTAAGTGTTGAAAACCCAGGACTCAGCTTACCTTAACTCCTTCTCTCCTTTCTAGAATAAGACAACTGAAAAGTGGATAGTGATCCAGCATTAAGCAAAGACTCTTCCATCTCAAAGATTTTGAATTGAAGCCCCTGTCTTGGAGAGGCTAGGAACAGATGGAATACATATGAGGAGAAAGCATGGCTCAGTTTCTTAGTACAAATGGGAAGCCCATTGCTAGTAGTTTTCTGCTTGTGAACTCCCCAAGAAACAGAACATTGTAACAAGTGAAGGGAGTTGTACTCAATGAATTATGAGTTTTTCTGGATCACCCTTTAGCAGCCCATCTCTGGGATAAAAGTTTCTGCACTCTACCCAGCATTCAGTACCTGCCATAACTTAAACCCTATCCCTAAAAGCAGCAGCTTTAAAAACAAATGAAATTAAATGTTGGCGTCCGTGCACACAGTGAAACAAATTCCTCTCTTGCTCTACTGCTTTACAAAGCTCATCTGGGATTATAGATCAAACTGAATTCAAACCTCACTCTCAGATTGGGCCTTCAGCCTGAAAGGACAAGGTGAGAACTTGGCCCATTAAACATTATGGAGTAGGTCAAATAGTGAAAAGTTGTGCAAAGCTCCAAGCATCTCCAGAATGTTTTCAGCTTTTTACATGAGAGACCTTTGAGGTTTGATTCCAAATCAGGGCTCTGAGCTGTGTGAGTTCATACTGTCACATTAGGAAAATGCCAGGAGAACACCCGTCTGTGCAGACAAAACCTTACTGATTCCCATTAGGGCTCAGTGGCGCCTGTTCTCACATTACTATGGTTAACCTTGGGTTAAAGAGCATTTGGATAATAATGGCATAAACTTTTCACAGTTCACTTAAAACTTTATAAGGGTTGGTTCTTTGTAGAGGAGAGTGCATTAATATATCAAACAAGCATGTTTTTTAGTTTAACTATTTGGCTTCGTGTTTTTCAGGGTCACTATTCCAGCAAAATGTAGGCAATTTCAATGTTTTTTTAATAAAGTGAGAGAATGCAAACCTTTACAGTTCACTTGAATAAAGCTGTATGACCTACATACCATGCATTTAAAACAATTATGATGCTGTTGCCAGACAGTATGGGGTATATTACTGGAGCTACCATCATTAGGCATGCCTCAGCATAGCTCTTAAAGAATCCAGATGGTGGTTTTCAACTTTATCTCCATGGTGTACCCTAGGAAGTATGTATTACAATCACAGTCTCCTTCTTACTTCAAAGTTTTGTAAGCAGAGACAACAGGAGAAGGGGCTTCCTGCTGTTGGGCTGTAACTGCACTAGCCATTATCCTCAACAGAAATCATATGCAATACAGTGCCCCTGATCCACAACAGTGAAGATGTGGCCCAAGGGCAAAAACTGGTACATAGAGGAATTTCTCAGAACAAGGCCAACTGTTTTTAAAATTACATTTTTTTCTTTCAAATGTATTTTATCACTTCGACAGAAATGGAGAGGGGAGAAAATGAATATATCATTTGATTTTTATATAAAAATGATTTCTAATCAGTTCTTATTATAATAAACAAATAGGTAGGATAATAATAAGATAAATCAAACCAACTGAGGGTCAAACTCTGGTTATCTTAAGGATATAGGTACGCTAGAAATACTGCCTGTGAATCTAAAAAAGGATTTCCATAATTTAAGCATAATTTTCCTCAGTGTAATCACAAAGGCAAAATGATTTCAGCTTGCTGAAAATTGTGGTGGAGGCTGTTTATTATGCTGTAGTGTTTTATTATAATTGTTTACATACTTAACTTTGCATTAAGACTCTATATGTGTTCCAGCATTGTACAGTTTTAAGTTTCAATATTGGTTTCACTAAATATTTAATTTGGATTCACTGATATTTCTGTCAACTAAATCTATAGAATACATTATTAGATTTTTAAACATACGACATTAAATTGATATTATCTGACAAAATTTAAAATACACACAACCTTGGATCCCAAAATTCACTTTTAATAATTCATCCTATAAATGTCCTTTCAGTTATACACAGATATGTTCAAGCTAACTGAAACATTTTTATTATCAAAAAAACCCTAAGAATAACTAAGTTTCCACCAATAGGAAATTAGTAAATGTACTAGGAATGCTACAAATGAATTAGGTCTTTCCATACTAATATGGCAAGATATCCCAGATATGTTAAATTTTAAAAAAATAAGATGTACAATGTTGTGTGTAGGATAAACTTACTAATATTTCCTAAATGCTTCATCTGTTAAAAGATTCCATTCATTTTGGGTTATGAGTTGCTTTTATAACTAATTTTTTACCTGTATTTCTAATGATCTAAAGAGGAGTGAGGGAATATATGTGATATTGTTTGGCTGTGTCCCCACCCAAATTTTATTATGAATTGTAGTTCCCATAATCCCCATGTGTTATGGCAGGGATCAGGGATGGGGGGGGGATAATTGAATCATTAGGGTGGTTTCCCTATCCTGTTCTCATGACAGTAAGTTAGTTTTCACGAGATTTGATGGCCCTATAACGGGCTTCCCCCTTAGCTGAGCTCTCAGTCTTTTCCTTTCTGCCACCATATGAAGAAAGACATGCTTGCTTCTCCTTCTGCCGTAATTGTAAGTTTTCTGAGGCCTCCCCAGTCCTGCTGAACTGTGAGTCAATTAAACCTCTTTCATTTAGAAGTTACCCAGTCTCTAGTATGTCTTTGTTAGCAGCATGAGAACAGACTAATAGAACATGTTCTCAAGTCTCCCATTTTAGCTGAACTCAGTTCATCTTGTGTTTCATAATATTATTTTTTAAAATAATTTTAGTTTTGTCCCATCTAAAGCATACAGAAATGATGGTTTTGGTTTTGTTTGTTTGTGTTTGCTATATTATGTGAGTAGGATCCTATTTGCTATGCAGGAATTACATGACTCAAAATTAAGGCATGAATAGTTGTCAGCACTCTGACCTAATCGGTCAGTGACTACTCTTCTTTATCAGATCTCTCATTATTTTTTTATAAAAAATATTAATTTATTATTTTTTTTAACATGGTGTGGTGATATGTTCCTGGTTGGGATAAACAGAAGGCACAAGTATTAATAAGATGTTAGTACATACCAGAATTTTTCATTAATAATAGAAATAATTTTTAAAATATTACAGAAGGGGGAAATTATGACAGTTATGAATTTCTTTTTAAAATTTTAAATATAATTAACATACTAATTTTCAGACCAGTTTTAGGATTACAGAAATGTAAGTGGAAAATATAGCATTTCTATATTCTTATATTCTCTCCTCCCACGATCCCACTGTCCCCTATTTTAACATTTACATTAGTGTAGTACATGTGTTACAATAGATGAGCCTATATTGATACATTGTTAGCCAAAACTGTTAGTTTGCATCATATTTCACTATTTGTGTTGTACATTCTACAGGTTTTGGCAAACATCTAATGACACAGAGCCACCACTGCCAATTTCACCACCGTCTTTCACCAAGTTGATTCATTTTGAACTGGCTCCAGCAATCTACTCAGAGTTGACCTCAGAGCAAAAAGTTGAAGTGGGTAATATATTAAATATTTTCTCTCTTCACTCTCTACCTGAAGCACCCAGTGCCCTCTCATGGCCACAGGCTCTGTAGTCATAGATAACATTTTTTCAGGAACAGAAAGAAACTTGTGACTCCCAGCATCCCTCTATGTCTCTCTTCTCAGGAAAGCTTGCATTAGAAACTGTTGTCTGGAGAGCTGGCCATTGCAGCCCGAGGCATGGGCTGCTTACAGCATTGTTCCAGGTATCTGAATTAGAAGGTGGCTGGGCCCTTAGATTTGGATTTGCAAAGTACAGCACTTCAGCAATGAACATGCTCTGTTAACTGTCCTGTTAAGATGGTTCTTTTATTTTAATAGGCTTTAAAAACAACTAGAATCCTATTTCTTTCAATAGAGACTTATCAGGACCCTAGTTGAATTCCTACTCATCAATTTCTCTCTATAGATTTGTTCCATTGTAGGACCTTGGAAGGTTCGTGGTTTTTTTTAACTATTTACTGTTCAGTCATACTTGAAGTTTGTGTTAAAAATACACTGTTGATACAGCTACTATGGAAAACAATATGGTGATTTCTCAAAAAAACTAAAAATAAAACTACCATATGGTCCATCAATTCCACTACTGGGTATTTATTTAAAGGAAAAGAAATCAGTATATCAAAAAGGTATCTTCACCTCCATGTTTATCATAGCACTATTCACTATAGCAAAGATATGGAATCAAGTGTCCACCAATGGACAAAAGAATAAAAAGAATGTGATACAAATACACAATGGAATATTATTCAACCATAAAAATAATAAAATCCTGTTATTAGCAGCAACGTGGATGAAACTGGAGGTCATTATGTTAAGCGAAATAATCCAGGCACAGAAAGGCAAATATTGCATGTTATTACTCATATGTGGAAGCTAAAAACGTGGACTTCATAAAGGTAGAGGGTAGAATGATAGGTATACCAGAGGCTGGGAAGGCTACAGGGAGGACAGTGATGAAGACAGATTGGTTAATGGGTACAAACACACAGATAGATAGGAAGAATAATCTCTAATGTTTGATAGCCGAGTCAGATGACTATAGTTCACAGTAATGTGTTGTAATTTCAAAATAACTAGAAGAGAGGACTTGAAATGATTCCAACACGTAGAAATGATACTCAAGGTGACAAACACCCTAAATACCCTGACTTGATTATTACCCATTTTATGCATGTAAGAAAATATCACATGTACCCTACAAATAAGTATAAGTATTATGTGTCAATAAAAAGGACATATTATAAACTCAGATCACCTGGCATAGGATCTACTCAATATGTACAAATTTAGCAAATACAAATTTGTCATGGGCAAAAAAAAGAGAAAGGAACAAATTATTTACCTAAAATGAGGGTTACCTAAAAAACCCAACAATATTATTGGAAAAATCTCATTCCTAAAAGTGAATCAGGTTTGGCATTTTTAATACAAAAATAGAAGAAAACTAAAATGTAAGACCTGAGTTCTACTCCAGTCACCAAATTAAAGCAAAATATGGCACAGAGTAGTATATAGACATCAGCCTTTAACAAAAATAAAATCTTGACTCAGATGATGTAATTTAAATTAAGTGGCTTTTTATAATTATTTAATTATACAACTTACAACTTATATAAGGTTGCACATCCTTAGGATGTCAAAATGTGCTACCTTTTGCCGCTAAAATTTCAGTGAGACATTAAGAATTGTGTAAGAAAAAAAAAAAAAAAGCCTGCCTTCTAGAGTAAGCTGTACATTTTTTGAAGGGTGCTGTTTAAGAAAAATGTCTAATTTTTGTCTGGTTAATCAAAGAGTGGGAAGTGTTGTAATGGATAATTGGGCTACCCAGTTTATCATTATAATTTGACATTTACATAGGTCTTTATATTTTCAAAATGTTATGCAACCATTTTTCTTGATTCCATCAATATTACCTTGAGAAGTAAATTAATTCTTCAATTCACATTTTACAAATGAGCACAAAGGAGGAAAGTAGGATGAAACAAGTCAGATGCAAAACTAGATAAGAGCTTCTTGTTCTGGCAGGTCTAAGCCACTATTTTTCGTCCCTTGAAGAAGCCTAAGCCTTTCTGTTTGAAATTTTTCAAAGAGAATTAAGCTGTCAAACACCCGTTAACAACCAAGGCCTCTCATTTTCTAGCCCAGGTGGTCCAATTACAGATTTAGCCTAAAGTAAAATCAGATATAAAATAATACAGCAAGTCATGGTTGCTATAGTCTTAACTATCTATCTTTAATTTTAAAACAGACTTCAAAGATTAAAAATAACATGTATTTACTCATGGGTAAATTTTTCTTTCCAACTCTTCCTCCTCAGTCTTTTTCTGCTTTCACTGAAACAATATTACTACTCTGCAGGGTCTATTTGCAACAACCAAGGAAGTTCTCTGGGTTTGCCCCAATGTTACAGAGCAGAAATGACCATAAAAATAGCACATAAACATGGGGATTAATAGGGTCAGTATTTGACATGTGATTGAAAAACTTGATCAGAGGACAGATCACATATTTCAGCCTCAATGTCTTTATGTATATGCCATTTTCTTCCTTTGATTGCTTGGCTTCAAACCACTCCATCACCATCATCCTCAGCTCATGGTGAATGCCTACACACAGAACTACCACATGAGGTGGCAGTGTTCTCCCCATTGATAAAGGGGCTGAAAGAAGTCAGTTCAACTCAGGATGTAAGGATGCCACTCAAAGTACTAAATGTTCATTTATACAGTCCATCTGAATGATGGATTTTCAGCATTGAAAGGATCCTAAAAGAATTCAGATATTTAAAATGGAATATTTGAATTTTTTAGGAGCTTCAATAGGGCTAATGTAACTTTTTTTAAGGATAAGATGTATTGCAAAACATCTAGACTCACAGGATCTGGATCAAATCACAACTCCACAAAATTAAATTGGGTTAATTTATAATTAGGCTTTATGGCAATAACATGCTAGCTGGATAACTTGAAAATAAATAAAAAGAGCAAAGTCAATCCTGCCGTAAATACTGTTACTCTTGGTAAATGGCATTTTATGTTGAGCTCAGAGTGTTAACAATGCTGTCAAAAATAGGTAAAATTATTAAAGAAAAATTAATTTCTCATTCTTGGAGAAGAGTACCTTCCTCCAAGTGCAGAATTAGAAACTTCATCAATCTAAAAGAAACCTACTTACAAATATTTTTTATATGCTTGGAATGGCACCAGAGTAGTTAAGTAAAATATAACTTGAAATTTGGCAGTACATATATAAGTATGTGGATGAGTGTATATATGTGCACTCTCAGAGTTAGCTCTTTTAAAATTAATTTTATTGTTGAAGTTGTATATTGATCCTCAAGTTGGAAGACAAATAAATACACAAACAAAAAGATGTAATAGGGCATATAATTTGAAATTAACACTTTTGTATTCATTGAGTTTATTCTCAATGTCTCTGGAAAATAATTATGAGTATTATATTGATACTATAGGTATTCTATATATATTTGTGAAATAAATTATATATGTATATATCAAGTATAATTACATATTTAAATGGAATTTATTAAATTTCATCTTAAATGAATATATTTTTATAATTAATCATGAAACATTGTTCTAAACAGCAAAGTCCCAGATGCCAAACCTACATTGTTATTCATTCTTCATTCATCTACTAATTCACACCTGGCATTCTAGTTTCAAAGTCTTCTCTTATCATTTTTGTTGAGAATTATAAAAACAATTTTAAAAGGATAACATTCATTCTGATATATAACTTCTGTAATTTTATTATTTCTATCTTAAGGATCACATGAATTTTGTTTTACAATTGAACTCCCCCTACCTATTAAAATAAAGAAACAAAAACAACACTTTTCATAATTCTTAACACACTTTCTTGCTCATGAAATTGAATAATTAGAAAGTGTTCTATTCCATCTATTCCTGACATTTTGACATTAATAAATTATCCAGGACTTGTGTTTGAATGGCAAAGTTGTATTCAAAAGTAGAAAGACTCTCAGTACCCCGAGTCAGGTAATGAAACTTGTATTTTATGGAGGTAGGACTCTGATTTTTACTAGCCTTTTCTAAGTACATTAACATTGTAAGCTATATTTTTTAAAACATCTATAAATTATAAAATACTGTTGCTATAAGAGTGTGTGTCTATAGTTATATGCTTAAAAACCCAGAGAACATACTGGTGAACACCATCTCTGTAGAAAGGACAAAAGGATGCCCTTGAAATTCATTTTAACTCCTTCAAAATGACCTGAACCACAAGTCACGAATGAAAATCAATGCCTATTTACTTTCTATGCACCAAGCATTGTGAAATTACAAAAGCAATATAAAATGGCTGCCAGTTTGTCATTTTTTTTTATCACTGTTTGAAATTACTTACATAATATATCAAAGAAACAAAATAAGAGTAATTATATAAACATTTAAAATTAAGTCTTCCTAAATGTGCATATTTAGGAACATTAGTGTTTAGGAACATAAGTGTTCCTAAATGTTCCTAAATGATGTACAGAAATTGGTATGTTTATAAATTAATTCTACCACAAATTCTACCAGCTCTCTTTAGTGTTTTCCCTCACACTCTACCCCAATATGGTGATTCTAGTTCCAGATCCCAGCTGCCTTGTAAATCATGTCTGAACATAAGAAAGGTTTGAAATCTCCTATACTCTAATTTCTCCTTGAGTAGACCTTATTATATCCAGCCCTTCTTTAAGCTCAAAATAAAATTGCTGACATAGCTAATGACGTTGCGTTGTTCATCTCAAAACATTCTCTTTGCCTCAGTGTCTTAAATGATATAATAAAAATAACATATAAGACATAAAAGTCCATAATCATAGAATCATAAACAACCTTAGAGATTACTAAGTCTAGAGTGGTGGTTTTTCAACCATTGTTTTTTTTATTATCACCTTCCAAGGAGAATTTTCAAGCATTGTTATCCTAGTCAGCCCTTCCCTCATGAAATTTAAATATCACAACTACACCCTATATTTGATTATCTACTCTCTATATATCTAATCTATATGCTTTATACATTAAAAGTGTAGGATCTTTTTTGGTTCCCTTCAGAAAAAATTTATGCCCCATTGGGGTAATATCATCTTTGTGGTAATGTATTTTTGTTAAGGGAACATGACTGAAATAGAGCTAGTAAAATAATAAGATACTTCTATCACAATGGTATTAGTCAATTACAGTGGGGCAAGAGTTGTACCAACTACCTTTGACAATCACTAGTGAGATATTAAATATTTTATTGCAAGAAGTGTATCTAAGGAAGCAATGATACCACTAATAAGTTATAATGTTTTCCTCCTGATCTATTATTTTTTGTTATTTCTCTTCTGTTGATTATGTGGATACCACTCCATTTTTATGCTAATAACTCTAAAAGTGCACGTTACTTCTTTCTTTCTCAAATCATTTATGACTTCTACTTTTTCCATTCAACTTTTCTGTTTATAGCACTATTTTACAGCATCTTCTACCAATAACAAATCAGTTTAAGGATACATAGTATGTAAGAATATATGCACACTTGCATAATACATATATAATACATATGTAAACACATGCAAACATATTATTCAAAAGTGGAGAAAATGCTAAATATTGTGGTACACATTCTTCACTGCTAATGACCAGAGACCACCATGTGATATGACAGATTGTAGAGGTTGTTCATGATGACATTTAAACATTTCAGTTTTTCATCTGATCATGACAACTTTCTGACTAATGCAGTTCCTTTTAGTAAAGCTTAAGTCACAGCGTGGAACCAAACCATTTAATATAACAATATTTGACAATGTAATAGTGAGAGGTTCAGAAGCACAATCAATAAAAATAGATCCTAACCACAGCAAAAGGCAATCAAATACACTCAAAAGAAGGTAGCTGACTCAGCTCCTAATTAATCAAATGAATCACTTAAACCCCACGGAAATAATGGCAAAAAAGAATCTCAGAAATTCTGCACTAGCTGAATTTTTTTTTTTTTTTTTGATGTCTGTTGGTCTTTTTTGTTCCCAAAAAGGACAATCCTGACAGGACTTAAATTTCATGGTTAAGTTTGTATCATAGAGGTTTTTTTTGTAGTTTTATGAAAGGAATATGGAAACAGAATCTGGGCCCTTGCCCTAGCTTTCATCATCACTGGTTTTCTTTTCCTTGGCAAGTTCCTGAACCTCTCTGATTCACTCTTGCATTATGCATAGGTTATTGTGAGGTCAAATGAGATAATGAATATGAGTTATAAAAGCTGCTAGGTTTCATAGGAAGTCCTATTTTATCATCATTGCTATCTTCCTAGGAAGGTAGGAAGTGACTACCTTCCTATTATTTCCTATTTCAAGCAAGACATAGCAAGCAAGATTTTGTTTTGCATTTAGTTTCAATGGGACAATAGTAAACTATAAACAAAATATAATTTCAGGAACATTACCTTAATGTCTTGATGACAGGTTCCAAAAGTTACAGACAGTGAACAATGAGTTCCGTGAAAAGAATTCTGAGTGTTGATCACATTCCTGCTCATTAACATGGTTGTCAGACTTTCCCCCATATATCCCAGGCTTCACTTTCTCAGTTTTTCATCTATTGAATAATCATTATGTGTGTCACATGGTTCTAAACACTGAACCAGGTGGTAGTAATGAAGAACTGACCATGAGGGACTCAAGTTGGAGAAAATACTGCAGATAGTGAAGAGGCTCAAGTGTAATTCCCACTCCCGTCCCTTTCAAAAAAAAAAAAAAAAAAGAGAGAGAGAGAGAGAGAAACTGTCCCTTACATTATTTTGGCCAGAACTAGTAATCACAACACCCCTTTTAAATTTCCTTAGTGCTCAGATCACATTCTACCTTGTGTTATAGCTCTTTGTAGGTACATTATACATCTATTAATCACTCTCCCCACTAGATTGGAAGCTCCTAAAGATTAGTGATTACATGTTAGTCATTTTCCTATCCTGAAAATAACAGGAACTACTGTAGCATATAATACACACTGACAAATGTTTGCTAAGTTAAAATGAATGGAGAAGACACAATTTGAGCTTAAAATTTGCACTTTTTATGTTATACTTTGTGATCATGACATTCTTTCTATATTATAGTGTATCTTTAAAATTTCCTTATGTACTAGTTTAAAATATAATCTGAATGTGAGAGGGAAAGGGAGAGAGAGGGAGAGAGAGACACACAGAGAGAAGATGGAGGACTTTGAAATATGGTTCTAATGAAAAAGGGAAGAAAACAGTAAATTATTAAAACGTCCCATTAGAATTTATCATGGTAAATTCTACTCCTAACCTTTACCTCAGCCTCCCATTTGTAACGCTATTGATCTTCCATGCAGTTTGTTTTAAAGCATGTTTCTGAAGGTTAAATTGGACTGAAGAAGGGAATTTCTGCCTTTTAGGATGACAAACTACATACCTGCTCCTTGAGGAGAGAGTTAAAAGACAGCTAATACAAATTTCAACACAATTATTATCTGACTTGCTTTTTAGCTGAGCAAGACTATGCCTCATCCAAATTAGGTTCAATGTTAGTCTTGCTTTTGATTGTGAAATTATTTCCTATTTTCTTAATTGTTCTAAGTTATTAATTGCTAGTCAGCAAAAGACTTCCATGTAACCAAATGTGTTTCATGTGGAGGAGCTAGAGGTGAGAACGGCTTGAGCCTCTGATAACAGTGCTCTTCACTAGTCGTTTCTAATCATGAGCTTCAAATCAATAGGCTTAAGAGCTGTTTCTAGCGACCCAGATCAGAAGTGAAAGTTGGAGCTTCTTTGGGCTGAGAGTGCCCGACAGTAATTCATGCATCGTACACAGTCTGTCGAGTTGTCCCATGCCTCAGCAGTTTACAGGGAGTACAGATTATTAAAATAGAGCTGGGGCTCGATTTTTGCTTATGCTTCTGTCATGGTCTGTTGCTATTGATTTTTTAGGAGGTACAGATTCTGTGTCTGTCCACCCAAGGGATACTTTTGGTGCATGGTTGAACTCTATGAAAAAATGATCTTATTTGTTTATGCCAGTTTTTCTCTAGAGTATGTTTTATATTTTTGCTTGATGCCCAATAAATTTGTTATGTGCTCATTTTTACATGTATTAAAAATATATAACCAGCACATCAGAACCACAATTTGTTATATCTCATTTCACAAAATAAGGCAAATAATATTTAGAAATAGAAAAGTTATGCCAGTGATGTAAGTACCATAAATTCAGGAAAACACTGCTTTATACCCAAACTTGATGCCTTACAAACAGGAAGTAGGTAAGCCACCTAGATTGAGTAGTTGTTTCATTTGGACCTCTCATTCCACTTTCTGATCTAACAAGGCAAAGTATCATAGGTAAGTATGATCAAGATAAAGATGTATGAAATCTTCAAAATGAAAATTTTTAGAATATTAATCAGCTCAAGTGACTTGTGCATTTAGATTCAGCAAAAGTCGAATCATTTCCCCTAAAGCATAACTGCATGCAGTAAAAAAAAAAAAAAAAAAAAAAAAAAAAAAGGATACAACATAATTAACGTATATACAGTTTTAAGTTTTGTTCCAAGGCATCAGCAGCATAAGGAAGCACAATAATCTTACTCTGGTTTATCAAAAATAGGAACACATTTCCAGGAGGCATTTTTCTGAATCTGACTCAAATGAGTGGATATGTTGCTGAACAAGTAGCTATATTTTAATGTAATTCCTGACACTGATTTCCAAAGAAAAAAGGCAAGAGCTCATTGCCCTACTTTGGGTCTCTTCCCATGGGTTTCCACTGCCCTGAGAATAAAGCCGACTGCCACGCCATGGAACAGAAAGCTCATCATGATCTAACTCCTACTAATGTTTCAGGTTCATTCTTCCCATCTTCTTTATTTGCTAGGATTCACACACGTGAACTTTCTGTGATTCTGGACCAAATTCCTTCTTTTTCTAGGACTTTTACGCATATTCCCTTTGTCAGTAACACTCTTCCCCAAACTCTTTACATATCTATTACCTTCTCACTTTAAGGCATCTGCTTAAATTCATCTTCTCAAAGAGGCTTCTCTAACCATGCTATTTTTAAGCAGATACCTTCACTATGTCTCATACTTTTTCTCTCTGCTTTTCATTTATTTCTTTCACAAGAAATAGTAATTAACTATTAATTTCTTTTGTTATGTGTGTGTATATGTGTGTTTCAGTCTCTTTTTTCCTTGAATAGAAAGTTGATTAGGACAAGGACTACTACCTTATTCACCAATTTTTCCCTTAGCATCCTGCATAGAGTCTGCACACAGTAAGTCTTATTAAATATATTTGAATGGCTTAATGAAAGTATATCTTACTGGTGATTTCATTTTAATTATTTTGAATACTCAAATCATCCTAGGTTTTTTGAATAAATTTCATTTTCATCATAATATTAAAAACATAAATTAGGACAAATTAGACTTTATCTTTTTAAAGTTGTTCCTACAAAACTAAACTCAAGGCATGATTTTCAGCTCTCGGGTTCTGCAACCTCAGCTTTGCATTGGGAAAGTATGATGAATCTCTCTCTTAAACACAAAGTCATACCAATTTAAAACCCTAAACTCAGGGGTGTCAGGAGCCATCCTGCTCTTTATAGTCTTAGCAGTACAGTTTTTCTTTCTGCAATGTGTTTTTTGATTAATTATCCAACTAGTAACTAACCGGTCCTTTCATCAGTTTTCTTTGTTGAAATCTATTTTTCTCTTTGACATTTAAGTTTTTCTATCTTCCTCATGTCATTTTTCCATCTATCATTTTCTCTTTCATTTTCCTCAAGAAACAAGTCAGTTGAAAAGTAATTTTACCCGTCTTCTATCAGATGTGAAAGAAAACCTATTTATTGACTTATTTGTTTCAGTTCCAATTATATGTTTTGAATTACAAAGTGTAACTTTTAAATGAAAATATTTTCTTTTTTCACAAAGCCATATCATTCCAACTATCTTCTTTTTATAAACTAATTGATTAATCAATTCAACAACAACTTTTTCAACACCTACAACATGATTGACATTGTCTAGACTCTGGTAAACAGCAGGAAACAAAATATTAAGTCCCTGCTTGAATAGACTTCCAGCAGGGCAGGAACCTGCTGATTAAAACGTATGTTCTTGTGCATGCATGCATGTGTAACTGCACACCCACACACCACCACACACATACACACGCTTATCTTACCCGCTGAAATGTGGAGAGTCTATAGAAGGGAAAGGAGAGAATACAAATTGGGAGACAATCCCGCAGTACTTGCCACAACATTTTTACTGCATTGTATTAACTTTACCCAGGAAATGAAAAAAATGTAAAACTTTCCAAATAATTAAGAATATACCATGTAATCTCTAGGTTCCAGAAACACATAATCCGGTTGGGTAGAAGAGCCAAACAGTAAAGCTAGATTTCCTCGCCTCTCTCTCCAACCTCAATTTCAACTATTATGTGGACTTCATGCTCCAAGCATTGACATTTTGCTGAAGATACCATGTCATTTCACCATCTCATGTTCTTGCAAATGCTGTTCCAACTTCATAACATTCCATTTCCACATTTCTATCCGCAAAAGTTTTCTTCATCCCTCGAGACCAAAGTAAAGTGATAATACCTAATACAGACCTTGGTTCACAAAGGTACTTAATAAATGGTGTTGAATGGATGAGTTTAGAAACAAAGATAAAGCTGATATGATTCTACATCAATGATGCAAATGTATTAGTCCTGGTAGGTTCAAAATGAGAGAGAGGACTCAGAATAAGCAATCATGATGGAGAGGTGCCATTATTAAGAATTGAAGAAAGCTTTTTTTTTAAGTGGCAGAAAGAGAATGAAAGCTATTTTATTTTGGAAGCATATAACACATTTATTTTCTTCATAATTAATATTTGTATTCTGCATAACACTGGTGACTAAATAACAATAAAAAATTTTCATTTGTACTGAAATGTCATTTATGCCACTATGGTATATTTATTAAGAAATGATCTGATGCATAAGGTTGGTGACCTTTGTTTCCTTGAAGAAAAAACATTTGTTTCCTTCACAATTAAGTGGATTTTCCAGATCAAAGTCTTCTGATATATTGTTGATAAGTTCATTTCTAACTCTGTTAACATTTAACACCTGTCCTGGATATTTATAAAACAAAAATAAATTTAAAATATTAACATTTTACATTAACCACAAAGTCCATTTGGAATACACTTGTCTCCCAAAACCATTAGTCTAAAATGTTGAGGATGCCAATATTTACATAGCATAATAACAATGACATGAATAATTTAGAACACAAATAATAAAGTCAAAAAGTCATGTCAAGGTAAAAATTTATGAAAATGAGGCAAATTGATAACTGCATTAGATTGATGTGTTCTACAGTACAGAAAACATTACTTTATTAATAAAGTTCATTTTTTCTATTCCAAACATACTCTGCATAGCTTTATAATAGTTCCATAATTTCCACTAATGTGGAAAATGCCAATCCAAGCCAGAAATTTCTTGCTGTAAGTTTAGTAGACCTAATCTTAGCCTTGGGATTGCCTCTGCCTATAACTCCTTTGTTGGAAGACTGAACATATTAGTGGAGCTGCTGAGCTTCTGCTTCATCCTCTACAATGTGAGGAGAGTATGGAGGGGAGTCATGATCTCTAGAGTCAGCTTGTGCAGCTCTGGAATTCTGTGAGTCTGTGAGTACTTTCATAAGCTCCTCTGGGTACCTAGGAGAGGATTCTCTTTTGGAGCGATTTCTCTAAGGCTTGACCAAGAGTGAATCTCCAGACCTTGGATTGGTTACCTAAATCTCAGGTCAGCAAACCATTAAATGGTAATTTTTATAAAAATCTAATATCATTACTCATACAAATATAAAATGATCTCTTGCAAAATACTTTAACTTATTCATTACTGAGGGATCCAGTAAGATATTGATCTCACATCCATAGGTCAATCAGAATTCTGAAATGTATTTATTTTAAAAAGCGAAACTCTAGGGAAAAATCACATGAACTAGAGAATATATTTGCAGCACATTTTATGAATAAAGGGCTGGTTTTCTTGATATATAAATATCAATAACTAACAAAAGAACTAAAGAACTAAGAATGTAAGAGCCCTAGAAATGACTGAAACCTCTAATCTCTTCCATATGGAGTATCATATTAACCAAGGATAATTAAAGGTATTTCTAAAAGTACAGAACATAGGAGGCAAGTTTCATATAAAGCTATCCATATAAACCTATTTCACATAAAGGCAACAAAAAATGAGAATCAAAAACATTTCAGCTGATGAAAACTCTCTGACTTTACCTGCTAGGGTCTGAATATTTTTGTCCCCCACCATTCATGTGTTAAACTTAATCCCCAATGTAATAGTGTTAAGAGGTGGAGCCTTTGGGAGATAAATGGTCATGAGGACTATACCTTTTTATGAAAAGAGGTCTGAGTGAGCTTATTCACCCCTTCCAACATGTGAGGACCCAAAGAAGGCGCCGTCTATGACAAAATGGGCCCACACTAGACACTAAATCTGCTGGTGTCTTCAGTTTGGACTTCCCAACCTCAAATAAAGAAATAAATAAAATAAAATTTAAAAAAATAAAAAGCAAAATTCTCTTTTCATGAAACAATAATTGCATTTCATCAAATGAGTTTCATTTGCATTTCTACAGACAAGAATTATTTGCATTTTTAAGTTTTCTACAATGTACAGTTGTAAAATAGATCAAAAGCATTGAAAGGTGTATAGAATACAGAGGAACACACAAGATATAAAACTCAGTAATATTTTGGTAGTATTGTTTATAGGCTTTAACAATTTTTCTCTACAGTTTGTTCAACTTAATTAGAAAACATTATCCCTTTTCTCCTCTTAAGGACCTTCATTTCATTTTTAAAAAGTTGTGTTTATTTTAGACAGAATCGTTTGTTCAAACAAAATGTCAATCACAGAAAGGTGGAGTTGACCTGGTTAAAGTTGGAGGTTTCAAGAATCAGTATCAGAGTCTCCTCAAGCTCTTTCCTGATTCCTGAGGTGGCTCCTAAGTTTTAAAAATTAGGTATGTAATGTTTTGTCTCATTTTGGAGACAGATATTAATTCAAAACCATTCTACTTAATTGTTATACAATCTTTGGCCGTGTGTTTTGACTAACTTCTGTTCAGGATGTTAAGAGAATGATAATAATTGTGTCTTAATGTTGCTATAAGAACATTAAGGTATTAGGTATTAGATATAAATATAGATACAGATAGATAGATATATCCAAAAGGTGGAAACAACCCAAATGTCCATCCACAGATGAAAGGATAAACAAAATGTGGTGTGTACATATTATGAAATACTATTAATCCTTAAAAATAAATGAAATTCTTCTCCATGCATGGCATAGATCAATCTTGAAAGTATTATGCTGGCCGGGCGCCACGGCTCATGCCTGTAATCCCAGCACTTTGGGAGGCCGAGGGGGAGGATCGTGAGGTCAGCAGATCGAGACCATCCTGGCTAACACGGTGAAACCCCATCTCTACAAAAAAACAAAACAAAAAATTAGCCAGGCATGGTGGCGTGTGCCTGTAGTCCCAGCTACTAGGGAGGCTGAGGCAGAAGAATGGGATGAACCAGGGAGGCAGAGCTTGCAGTGAGCCAAGATCATGCCACTGCACTGCAGCCTGGGCGACAGAGATAGACTCTGTCTCAAAAAAAAAAAAAAAAAAAAAAGAAAAAAACAATGCTAAGTGAAATAAGCTAGATACAACAGGACAAATATTGTATCATTCTGCTTATACGATAAATATAAAATAGATAAATTCATAGAGACAGAAAGCAGGCCTGGCGGGAGGGAAAATGGGGAGTTATTGTTTAATGGGCACAGAGTTTCTGTTTGGGATGATGAAAAAAGTTCTGGAAATGGGTATTGTGGGATGGTATCACAACATCATTAATGTACTAAATGCCACTGACATGTACATTTAAAAATAGTTAAAATGGTAAGTTTATGTGTATTTCACCACAATAGAAACACACACAAAAAATAATGTGTTGTAGTGTCTAATCCTGACTCATAATAAGGAGTATATAAAAGGTATCTCATCATTATTGTTGGTATTTTATTTTACTTACTACTTTAATATTTCATTTTACTGCTAACAATAAATTCACCCTGCTAGTTATGAACCTAAATCTCTCCTTGTATCTAGATTTTCTGGCTCCTAATCTGATATTATTAATGAGATTCCATATATTTAACTTTTTTTAGAGATCTCTCTCAGATGCTTGGGCACATGACTTTATTCTAGCAATTACTTACCTGGTATGCTTCCAACAAGTCACAATTAGTAATGCAATTGTAAAATAACGATTACAAATTTTTGCACACATTGATGAGATAAGTAATTTTTTGGTGATTACCAAGCGTCTATAAGAGTGCCTCTCACTCAGGGTACATATCTAATAAATATTTGTTTATTAAATGAATAAATATATGTAAGCATGTGAACACATAAATTCATCTCTCTTCCTTCCTGTAGTCCCATTAAAATGACATTATATAAACAGATCAATCATAAACCCATGAACTACTGGAAAGAAAATTATAAAAGAAAAAGATGCCAACAAAATTTTGTAAACTGGACACCTGGCAATAAATTTAGCTGAGTCAAAAAAAAACTAAAGCCTGTCTTGTAAAGGAGGAAACAGAGTCTTCCCACACCAAAAAATTCCAAAAGGCTCAGGAAGTGGAAACATCAGATACCTCTAAAGACCAAGGGCCAAAGGGGAGCTGAAAACACGAGATAAATGTCTTTTAAAAAGGACAATTAGATGTCCAGATTTCAAACTAGGCAAACAATGGACTCACCAGCTCACAACAAGGAAAAATATGGTTAGTTAGCTTTCTGGAGTGTTTAATCACGGAAGAAACAGACCTTGGACTATTCATAGCTATAGCTAAGGTAATAAACCATACTGAGCAGAAAGATTAGGAATGAGGCTGCTTATTGTGTTTGCTCAATAAGCAGAATTGTTTTTCATCATTTTGGAACCTCACAATTATAGGAAGTAGGCAAAGAACACCAGTTCTATGAGGAATGACACTTACATGAAAGTCTGAGAGAAAAAGAAACAAACGAAAAACAGAGAAAACATAAAATGCAGAAAGCCAGAGAATGTTTAACAAGGAACTATGATTCTCAAAGAGACAAGAGAAGATATTGTGATTATAAAATAAGAACACAGACAAGATATCGCTATTATAAAATAAAAGCAAGACAAGGGAGAAACAGGTTTCTCCCTGCTCATTCTCATACAGCATAATTGTAAATCCTGGAAATAATGCAAGACACAACAGAGGTGAATTCCAAAAGGTAGCAAGAAAGAAGAACTGCTTTGGGAAGCCAAGACTGGAGGAACAACACAGCATCAGGGCATCTTATGTCTCCCTCCTCAACAGGAGATAGTGACTCAAACCCAGCACTTCCAATCCCCAAACCTAGCAACAAAAAGCAGTCCACATAGGGAGATTCTTTCCCCGGAAAAGAATCTCTTTGACAAAATTGTCAGCCCTAAATCACCACAAGCAGGATTGATTGGGTGTTCCACCCACAATGAGCTGCCCGGGAAAGTGCTCTTCTTTTCCACTGAGCCTGAGACATTCTTTTCTACCAAGAAATATGGAGGTAGGCAGGTACAGCTCGAAGGAAGGACCCAGTCTCAACAAGTGAACTGTCCTTGGGAAGCCTCTTGGATCCCACAGGCCTGAGATTCCCCTCCTCCGACCAGAAACACTGAAACAGCCAAGGGATACCCATGAGAGGATACCACCACAACCCTTCACCCACAAGAAACACCTGACAACTCCCATTCCCTAAGGCAGCACGAGCAGGGGTCAGTGGAAGCCCCACCTGCACCAGATAAACCAAGCAGACCAAAATAACATCAGAAAGGTTCTGAAAAACTGCCATTGGGACCATAGCCCAGAAAAATAGGCAGAGATCTGTGTGCTAATCCTAAACAGGGTGATGGCCTGGTAATATAAAAGATTTAAGTAGGACCCAGGATCTCATAACATAATAAATAAGTGTCCAGCATATAATCAAAAATCACCTGTCATATGAAGAACCAAGAAAAATCACAACTTGAATGAAAAATGACCATCTACAGATATTAACTCCACGGTAAATCAGATGTCAAAATTATCTAACAAGAATCTTTAAACACCTTTCATAAAAATAGTTCAATAATCTGTAATAAAATCTCTAGGAACAAATGAGAAAATAGAAAGTTTCAGAAAATAATTAGAAGTTACAAAAAAGGGCCGGGCGCGGTGGCTCAAGCCTGTAATCCCAGCACTTTGGGAGGCCGAGGCGGGCGGATCACGAGGTCAGGAGATCGAGACCATCCTGGCTGACACGGTGAAACCCCGTCTCTACTAAAAAATACCAAAAAAAACTAGCCGGGCGAGGTGGCGGGCGCCTGTAGTCCCAGCTACTCAGGAGGCTGAGGCAGGAGAATGGCGTGAACCCGGGAGGCGGAGCCTGCAGTGAGCTGAGATCCGGCCACTGCACTCCAGCCTGGGCGGCAGAGCGAGACTCCGTCTAAAAAAAAAAAAAAAAAAAAAAAAAAAAAAAAAAAAAAAAAAAAAAGAAGTTACAAAAAAGAAACAAATGTAATTTATAAACCTGAAAAAAAGCATTAAAAAACACCAAACAGCTCATTGGATAGGCTCCTTAGTAGAATGGAGATGATGGAGGATTCAATTCATGAATCTGAAAACAGAACAGTGGAATTCACACAATCGGAAAGAGAATAGACTAAAACGAAATAAAACAAAACAAAAAAAATGCTCAAAAGAGCCTCAGGGACCTTTAAGACAATAACAAAAGATCAAAGCAATAGACATGTAGATCAATGAAACCCAGTAGAAAACCAAGAAATAGTCCCAAACGAACATACGTTCTCTCTTTTTTTTTTTTTTTTTTTCTACAAAAGTAGAAGATCCATTCAATGGAGGAAGAAGAACCTTTTTACCAAATGCTGCTACAACAACTGGACATCTGTAGACAAGAGTACAAACTTTGTCCCAAACCTCATCCTTTAAACAAAAATTAATTCAAAATGACTATAAACATTTTATAGTTTTAAACACAAAACTATAAAACATTTAGAAAAAAATAAAGAAGAAAATATTCAGTATCTAGAGCTAAGCAACAAGTTCTCAGAGTTGACACCAAATCATAATCTGTAAAAAGATTGATAAATTGGGCTTCATCATTTGTGCTCAATAAGAAAAAAGTAATTCAGTTAGAAGATGGACAAAACACATGAAGATATTGCAATGAAGAATATATATAGACTGAAAAGAAGCACAGGAAGATGTTCAGCTTCATCGTCATCAGGGAATTGCAAATTACAACCACAGCACTGCATACCTATATGGAAGACTAAAATAGCAAATGGTGACAACACCAAATTCTGGTGAGGCTGAAGAGAAAGTGAATCAACACATACATTACTGGTGCAAATGTAAGAATGTAAGAGACAGTTTGAAAGCAGTTTGATAGTTTCTTTTAAAACTAAATAGGCAATCACCATGCAACCTAGCACCTGCACTCTTGGACAATTATATCAGAAAAATAAAAACTTACATTCACATAAAATCCTGTGTATAAATGTTCATAACAGCTTTATTTGTAACAGCTAAGAACTGGAATCAGCCCAGGTGCCAGTCAACAGGTGAACAGTTGAGCACATGGTCTATTCATACCATGGACTATTACTCAGCAATAAAAAGGTATGAAATATGCACACAACAACTTGGATGAATCACCCAGGTATTATCCTTAGTGAACAAAGGAAGTCTTGAAAAAATACATATTATATGATTATACTTAAATAACATTTTTAAGAGATAAAATCTTAGCAACATAGGTTAGAGAAGTAAGAGGATGTAAGTTTGGTTATAAAGGGGTAATATATGAGCCATCCTTGTGGTGATGAAACTTGACTGTGGTGGTAGAAACACAAACCTACACATATGATACATATGTAGAACCAAACACACACACATATGCTCTCATACACAAGAACAATGAAAACTGGAGAAATTGGAATTAGTTTGGTGTATTATATCAGTGTCAATGACTGTAATATTATACTACAGATTAATACAATTTACCATTAGTCCTAAATGATGTACGTACAACTTTCTGTATTTTTTTCTCAAAACTGCATGTCAATCTAAATTATTGCAATGAAAATGTTGAAATAAAAAGAACAGAAACCTACATAAAAAGAACATTGAAAAACCAGAAAAATATCTAGAAAATTACAAATGAGATATCAGTAATTCAAATTAAAACTCAATAGAAAAGTTGAGCTAAAAATGGAAGGAAAAATAAAAGATTTAGCAGCTGTTTCCAGGAGGTCAAACATACAAATAATATAAAACCAGAAAAAGTGATCAGAGAAAATAAACAGAGGAAATTATTAAAGAAATAAAACAAACATTGCTAGCATTGAAGATCTCAATCTACAGAATAAACACGACATATAAATGCACAGAACAGTGAATAAGAGAGACCAGCAACAAGGCACACCATTTTTAAAGGCACACCATTATAATTTCGTTATAAAATTCTAATTTATAATTTTATAAAATTTTATAATTTTATAAAAATAAAGACAGGAGTCTGAAATAGTTTATGTGGAAAAAAACCCTAGGTCACATGAAAGATTAGGAATAAATATGATCATTTAATTTTCATATAGAAGCTAAAATATGTAAAATAATAAAATCTCAAGACCCCAAACTTAACCAAACCAAACGGAAAGTTAAGGTGGGAAACTGAGTTGTGGAAAAAACAAAACAAAACAAAAACATAACTTCCTTTTGTTCCCGAATATAGATGTAACTTCACATGCTGACTCTAATCGTATGTAAAATTAGATTTACTGAGAATGAGAAGTATACAGAGTTGACTTCCTCCCACTTCCATCTTTTCAGATGTAAAATGTAAATTCACTGAGTGCTAATCAAAGCCTCACAGGAATGAAACCACTTGCCCCACTGCCTACCCTCCCCATTTTTTCTTTCTTCCCGTTTTCCTCTTTAAATATTGAAGTTCTCAAAATCCACTTTCGAAAAAGCACAAGATACAAATCTTATGTGTCTTGTACTTCTTTTTCCCTCAGCACATCCTGAACCTTGGCAGCATAAACCTATAAATCAATTGAGATCTGCATTGGTCACTTCTTAGTTTACAAAGACAATTAGGTAATTTCCTGCAAAATTTCAAGGGGAAATGAAATGCAGTCTAGAATTCTACACTCAGCTAGACTACCATCAAATAAGAATGGAACAGTGGAATTTTTAGATGTTTATGCTCTCAAAAAATTTAACCTGCCCTGCAGTCTTTTTAGGAAGCTGCTAAAGAATGTGCTTGACTAAAGGCAAAAAGCAAAAGGAAGTCATAGCATCCAGAAAAGAGGATCCATCAGGCACACAAAGAAAAGCTGAAGAGAATTCCCATGATATTCAGAACCCACCAAAGACAAAAGATTCTGGTCCAGATCAGAAGAGAGTGAAATGCTCTGAAGAAGTCCTTCAAAGACAAAATTAAACAGAGTTTAAATGATGTGCTCGACCACAAAAACAGGCTTCTTGCTCTGTAAGATTTCTGGAATTAGTGATAAGTGAAGATAAATATAAGCAAATTATCACAACAAAGTGAACACATACCAATAGACCACATGGATGAGCTTTGGAAAATATAGATATAGGCGTAATGTAATTCCTTAATTTCTGGGAGGTTGGAGGGAGGGAGTTTGAGAAGGTAAAATGTGTGTGTTAAGGGTGGGAGTGGGTAATATGGTTAGGCTTTGTGTTCCCACCCAAATCTCTTCTGGAATTGTAATCCCTATAATCCCCACATGTCAAGGGAGAGACCAGATGGAGGTAACTGAATCATTGGAGGCGGTTTCCCCCATGCTATTCCTCTGATAGTGAGTGAGTTCTCATGAGATTTAATGATTTTATAAGGGACTTTTCCACCTTCACTCAGCACCTCTCCTTCCTACCACCTTGTAAAGAAGGTGCCTTGCTTCCCCTTCACATTCTGCCACGATTGTAAGTTTCCTGAGGCCTTCCGAGCCATGCTGAAACTGTGAGTCAATTAAACCTCTTTCCTTTATAAATTACCCAGTCTCAGGCAGTTCGTTTGTTTTGTTTTATTTTATTTTATTTTAAGATGAAGTTTCACTCTTGTTGCCCAGGCTGGAGTGCAATGGTGTGATCTTGGCTCACTGCAACCTCTGCCTCCTGGGTTCAAGCAATTCTCCTACCTCAGCATCCCAAGTGGTTGGGATTACAGGCACGTGCCATCACGTCCAGTTAATTTTTTTTTTTTTTTTTTGTATTTTTAGTAGAAATGAGGTTTCATCATGTTAGCCAGTCTGGTCTCAAACTCCTGACCTCAGGTGATCCGCCCACTTCGGTCTCCCAAAGTTCTGGGAGTACAGGCATGAACCACCTCGCTTGGTCCGGCAGTTCTTGATAGCAGTATGAAAATTGATTAATAAATAAATTGGTACCACAGAGACTGGGATGCTGCTATAAAGATACCCAAAAATGTGGAAGCAACTTTGGAAATGGGTAACAGGCAGAGGCTGGGACAGTGTGGAGGGCTCAGAAGAAGACAGGAAGATGTGGAAAAGTTTGGAACTTCCTAGAGACTTGTTGAATGGCTTTGACCAAAACTCTGCTAGTGATATGGACAATGAAGTCCAGGCTGAGGTAGTCTTAGACAGAGATGAGGAACTTGTTGGGAACTGGAATAAAGGTGACTCTTGCTATGCTTTAGAGACTAGTGGCATTTTTTCCCTGCTCTAGAGATTAGTGGAACTTAGAACTTGTGAGAGATGATTTACAATATCTGGCAGAACAAATTTCTAAGCAGTGAAGCATTCAACGTGTGACTTGGGTACTCATAAAAGCATTCAGTTTTATGCATTCATAAAGAGATGGTTTGGAATTGGAACTTATGTATAAAAGCAAAACAGAGCATAAAAGTTTGGAAACTTTGCAGCCTGACAATGTGATAGAAAAGAAAAACTCATTTTCTGAGGAGAAATTCAAGCCAGCTACAGAAATTTGCACAAGTAACCAGGAGTCAAATGTTAATCACCAAGACAATAGGGAAGATATCTCCATGGCATTTCAGAGGTCTTCATGGCAACCCCTCCCATCACAGACCAAAGACCCAGAAGTCTAGCAGGGAAAAATGGGTTTGTGGGCCAGGCCCAGGGCCTTGCTGCTTTGTGCAGTCTCAGAACTTGGCACCATATATCCCAGCTGTGGTTAAAAGGGGCCAATGTACAGCTCAGGCCACTGCTTCAGAGGGTGTAAGCTGAAAGCCTTTGTACTTCAATATGGTGTTGGGTCTTTGGGTATGCAGAAGTCAGGAAGTGAGGTTTGGGAACCTCTGCTGAGATTTTAGAGGAGGTATGCAAATGCCTGCATTTCCAGGCAGAAGTTTGCTGCAGGGGCAGAGCCCTCATGGAGAACCTCTGTGAGGGCAGTGCAGAAGGGTAATGTGGGGTTGGAGCCCTCACACAGAGTCCCCACTGGGCCACTGCCTAGTGGAGCTGTGAGAAGAGGGCTACCATCCTCCAGACCCCGGCATGATAGACCCACTGACAACCTGAACCTTGCACCTGGAAAAGCCACAGACACTCAACACCAGTCATTGAAAACAGCCAGGAGAGAGTCTGTATCTTGCAAAGCCACCTGGGCAGAGCTGCCTAAGACCATGGGAGCCCACATCTTGCCTCAGTGGAACCTAGATGTGAGACATGAAGTCAAAGGAGACCATTTTGGAGCTTTAAGATTTGACTGCCCTGCTGGATTTTGGACTTGCATGGGGCCTATAGTCCCTTGGTTTTGGCCAATTTCTCTCATTTTGAATGGGAACATTTACCCAATGCCTGTACCCCCACTGTATCTTGGAAGTAACTAACTTTCTTTTGATTTTTCCAGGCTCATAGGTAGAAGGGGCTTGTCTCAGATGAGCCTTTGGACTTGGATTTCTGGGTTAATACGGGAATGAATCAAGACTTTGGGAGACTGTTGGGAAGGCATGATTGGTTTTGAAATGTGAAAGGAACATAAGATTTGGAAGAAGTTAGGTGCAGAATGATATGGTTAGGCTTTGTGTCGCCACCCAAATCTCACTTTGAATTGTAATCCCCATAATCCCCAGGTGTCAAGGGAAAGACCAAGTGGAGATAATTGAATAATAGGGGTGGTTTTCCCCATGCTGTTCTCATGAGACCTGATGGTTTTATCAGGGGCTGTTCCCCCTTCACTTCACATTTCTCATTCCTGCCACCTTGTGAAGAAGGTGCCTTGCTTCCCCTTTGTCTTTTGCCATGATTGTAAGTTTCCTGAGGCCTCCCCAGTCATGCTGAACTGTGAGTCAATTAAACCTCTTTCCATTATAAATTACCCAGTCTTGGTCAGTTTTTTAAAGAGTATGAAAATAGACTACTACACTGGGAATGGGAGATAAATTATGGTAAAAATGTCAAAGCATCATCTCTCTCGTAACAATCAGTAGGATATATCTGCAACTTTTTAAGTAGCCATAGAAATATATTTTTATATTTTTATTTATTGATTTATTTTACCTTTCAATAGTATTTTTATTTACCACTGTTATAAAATACTTTATATGCAAAATAGATAGACTAGTATAATGAATTTCCATGTGCTCATCAAATATGGTGGTAAAGAGCAGAACAAACAAGTGTTGGAAATAAGGAGAGGTAGAGCAGGAACTGGTATTTTTAACTGTATGCCATCTAGCACTATCTTAAGTTTTAACTACTTTTATGTCTTATTTTAATTACATAATTATATAAAAATAAACATAATGCAAATAATTTTAGAAATTGACCAAGCATAAAAAGATTAAAATTGGCTTTGCATGGTGACTCACACCTATAATCCCAGCACTTTGGGAGTCTGAGGCAGGAATATCACTTGCACCCTGTGGCAGGAGCTGCAGTGAGCCGAAATCTCACCTCTGCACTCCAGCATTGTTGATAGGTGAATAAGACTCCATCTCAAAAAATAAAAAATAAAGATTAAAATTACCCCTATAACCCTGTCACCCAGAGGGTACCACAGCTGAAATGCCAGTTTATTTCTAAAATTATGGTGTAAAGCTCAAAAATAAGATAGTTGATTCAAAGAAACCCAAAACCTTCAATCTTCAGATCTAATCTCTTCCTTTGGAAAATACTCTTAATCTTCAAGCACTCTTTGGAAAACAGTAACATTACAATTGACATCGCAATTGACACTGGGGAAATCTTGGCAGGAACTGAATTGAGTAGCTTGGAAAGGAATCACCCACAGCTGTCCTTGACTGGATGTATCCAAATTTGACCATTAAACATGAGAAAAACACAGGGTCCACTAACTGAGTTATGATAATCAGCAGCCTATCTTAGAGTCACTTTTGTGAAAGTTAATTCAGTTTGATTAAGCCTCCAAACTATCACTGTTAAGCCTGAAGCAATATTTCACGACTGCTATTTCTCTCTAATGGATTACATTATGACCTATGAGTTTTAGCCTTTTTAAATTTGAAAATGTTATATATATCTTATCACCAGTTACTCTTACCTCTTATCTTTAAAATGTTCCAACGTAACTGCAAAATTACTATACCCTAATATCCCATCTATACAGATAACAGGTCTCACCATAAAATCTCATTCTATTTTGCAAGTCATTTATAAAGATACTGGCTGTTACTTTGTTCATATGACCATTGATTTAAAGAGTAGTTAAAATGTCCCATTCTTTTTCCTTTAACAGAATTTTGTCACTTCTTTGCCATTAAAGAATAACCTAACTTAGCTGCTAGTCTTGGGTTTAAGATGTTAATTTTTGTATTTAATGTTTCTATCAATGACCCTGTAATGTGGAAACTATTTTAGATTTGTCTACAAGTGCAGATATTTCTATTTAGGGAGGGCAATTTTATTGAGGCCTTTTGGGCTTTGGGACCATTTCTAAACATCTCTCTTAGTCCTAAGAGTGAAAATATTGTTTTCACAATACAAACTCAAGAAAATGCAGAAAAATTAGCCTGTCAACACTTTTCTTCTTGTTAGATTTCTGTTTGATACTTGGGGCTATTGTATAAATTTCCATAATTTATGCAAACAACATAAGTAAATCACATATCAAAAACAATCACATTAATGATACAATATTCTCTTGAACACTGGTGGGTTGGCATCTTTTTAAACTGGAAATATAAATGTACATTTAAAGTATACAAGCACACATGGATTAATATTTTATACTATTAGTAGTACTCTATCATCCCAAGAGTTATATCCCCTAATGAAGTAAGCTATTGGTCTTGAGGGACTCAAAATGGGCACTGACAAGGGTGGGGACACAGAGAAGTATACCAACTGACAAGCTATTTCACCTAAAAGAGGAACGTTTTGAAAATTGCACCTGGAAGGGCATTAGTCAGGACAGAAGAACTGTATCACTACAAAGATTCTATATATACAATATTTTTATTATCCATTTCTATCATAAGTCTTATATTAGTCACATTTTGAACATATACTATTTTATCCAATTTGAGAAACCTAGATGTAACATTTGAATTTTGTGGGCTGATAATATGTTATAATTTGAGGAAATTTGTTACACATAGGGGGTCATATAATGCTTATTTCCTTCTGCATCACCAACCCATTCCATTCTTTGTTATTGCCTAGTTACCCCAGAGAAACAGAAGTGAAGCTCAGTAGATGCTTCCCTGATCAAAAACACAGAATGGGCCCAGTGCAGTGGCTCATGCCTGTAATACCAACACTTTGGGAGGCTGAGGTGGGTGGATCCTGAGGTCAAGAGATCAAGACCAACCTGGACAACATGGTGAAACCCCATCTCTACTAAAAAAAAAAAGAAAAAAATAGCTGGGTGCGGTGGTGTGCACCTGTAGTCCCAGCTACTTGGGAGGTTGAGGCAAGAGAATCACTTGACCCCAGGGGGCAGAGGTTGCAGTGAGCTGAGATCACACCACTGCACTCTAGCCTGGTGACAGAGGGCGACTCCATCTCAAAACAAACAAACAAACACCCACACAGAATGATATTACAAGGCTACAGCAAAGAAAGTTTCCATACAAGAGCTTACTACCATTAAAACCCACAAGTAACCACAGGTATTTTCTGTTGTTTCAGTTTATTCTGGAAAAAAACATAAAACGTGCTAAAAATTATCACCTTTTTACCCATACCTGTATCTCTTCTTGGCTCTAAACTGTCATAGCCAGCTGCAAATTCAAAACACATCTCCCATTCAACATACCCCGAAAATTTAACTCAGAATTTTCCACCCAATTTTGTCCTTCCCTCTGTTTCTACCACCTTAGTAAATGACAGTGTCTGAAGTAGAAACCTGGGAGTCATGGTAATTTCTGTATTTCCCAAAACACCCACATCAAGTTCAATCCACCTACTATATCATCTTGCTCATCACTCACGTCCAGCTCACCATTCTCTCATCTAGAAAATTACAGTGGACTTCTAAATGTCCCTTTATGCTTAAAAAACCCGCAAAGGCTTCTCATTGTTCCTAACAAAATATGTGAACTACTAATGAAAATGAAAAGCTTTTGTGTGACCTGGTCCTTGCCTACCTCTCTAGAGTCACTTCTTGCCACTCTAACTTACTCTTTCAGATAAACAATCTTTCTGTTTTTGTATTGCGCTGTCTTGTATTGTGCTGTTCTGTTTTGTATTGTGCGTCCCACATGCTGTCTCCTTGTCCCAAAGGATTTAGTGATTCTATTTTCTCCCTGTTAGCTTGTGAGTAAGTCTTATACATTCTTAAGTGACCATTAGACCAATTGCCATTGCCTTGTATCCTCAGAAAGACATGGCTCTCATGTTTATGCCAAGACTCTCTATTCTTCCTTCTCAGTAACTCTACTTTACTTGAGGTTTTGCATTTAATTGTTTAGTGTCTCTGTCATTTGTTAGACCAGCGGTTAGCAAACCTTTTCTGTAAAGGACCCGTTAGTAAATATTTCATGCTTTCCCAGGCATATGGTCTCTGTTAAAACTACTCAACTTGGCTCTTGTGAAAAAGCATCCATAGACACTAAGTTAACAAATTTGTGTATTTGTGTTCCTGCAGCCTCTGTGTCATAGTTTATCCATTCTGTTATTCCAGTATAAAATCCATGAAGGCACTGAGCATATTTGAATTTTTCACTGTTGCATTTCAGTTCCCACTGCAATATTTGGCACACAATAAGCATTCAGCACATATTTATTAGATGAACAAGGATCAATAAATGAACAAGATTTTGGATCAATATTAATCAGTTGTGAGGGTATATATATCTTTTCATCTGTGCTTCTAAGCCGTAAGAAAGCAATTGTTTGACAAAGGAGATTACTCTTAAATGATCCAGTCATTATTCAGATTTGCTGTTGATATGCTTGACGATCTCAGACAAGCTTAAAGCACAGAAATTTAAGTAATTAGTGAGGGAGTCTCGACTTATTCATAAGACCCCTTAAACAAAACAAGAGTTTAAAGGAGAATGAGAACTGAAGAGAAAAACCATGTTCCAGTATTCTGTTTTCACCTATCAGGAAAACTGAAGGAGCAACTAAGAATCTTTACCTTTTAACCAGTGGACTAAGCATGTAAGTACAGAAACAGTAATTATCAGAAAGAGGAAAAAACAAAACAAAACAAAAACTCTCAACAAAGCCCAACAAGGAATCATAAAGGCATTCACTCCAAATTATGGCTGAGAACTTCAGTAGCAGCCAATTAGGCACTTAAGCTTTACTTAGAAAGATTTTTATCCACAAAAGAATAGTTTCTGGGGCTTCCAGTCAAGATGTTAAATTGAGTATACACAGGTATATTTATCACTTCTCAGTTAAGGTTGTTTGGAACCAAGAGAAAACCCAGAAAGATTTAAAGCCATGTGACTATGGGGAAATGAGACTGGATGTATGCCCTAGGGACTGAGGCTTTAAGCCAATATCGGAAAGACAGTAGATTCAGGAGGTGCTATCACTAGTCAGTGAAAAAGCACTGGGCTCCCTGCATAGAGCTTGGGCCTAAACAAGGGCTATTATTTACATGAACAGTGACTTGAAATTTCAGCAGCCAACTGGTAGCAGCCACAAACAAAATGCTTACCCAGGACATATGTGAAAAAAGAGAATACCCATACTATAAGAATCACAAGCACATGCACTGATTACTATGGGGGTCTGAACTGATCCCACCCTTTAGTTACAAAACTACTGAACTGAGAAATAAATCTAAATATTGATTCAGTTCTGATGAAACCTATAGTGTCACCTGAAGAGAAAGTGAAGAATTCTCCAGAATACATATGAGAAAAAATACATATTAATTCCATAAAATAGGATCCACAAAATGAATAAACTAGGGAATTTACAAAGAACCACACCACAGTACAATTTACAAGGAATTTTTAACACAAATACGTTTCAAAAGGGCAAAAATGAAATCCATAAAAAGAAGATGCTATGAAAGAACAACAGGCAGACATAGAAACAAATCAGAAAAGACTCAAAATTATATATAAAGCACAGTCTTTGAAATAAAATAATAACTAAAACTGTAGAGATGCTAAAGAATAATTTACTACAATGGGAGATCAAATCAAGTCTCAGAGTAGAACAGAAAGCTATACAGAGACAAAAAGTATCAAACAGAAGGTAAGAAGTATTACTATTTTGTGGTATGAGAGAATGGAAAAGAAATATTTAGATAATACAGAATGAAAATTTTCCATAGTTGAAGATATAATTCTTCAGCCTACAAGTGTTTCCAGAATTTCAAGGATGATTCTTGGAAATTCTACCCAGACATGAACATTAGCAAAACTTCTTAACATTTTGCAAATAGGGGAAAAATCAGTACTCAGAAACTGGTACCTAGGATGGAACCCATCAGAATGAACAAAGTCCAATCAGAATGGATAGCAAACTACTTAACAACAACAATAAAAACAAAAAAATGAGATGAAAATAGTGTAATAAAATCACCAAAGTATCAAGGAAATGTATTTACCAAACAAAAATTTCACAAACAAGCACAAAAATGGAAAAAAAAAATTTTTGGACATAAGATTTTCAAAAGAATTTCTACACACAAGTGTGCACCAAAGGGATTATTAAAGGATATATTTCTTGAATAATAAAAATGATTCCACAAATGGAGGATTGGGATGAAAAGAAGTAAGTGTATGAAAATAACAGTTTTATCTGGGCGTGCTGGATCAATCTGTGATCCCAACAGTTCGGGAGGCTGAGGCAGGCAGATTGCTTGAAGTAAGGGGTTCAAGACCAGTCTGGCAAACATAGCGAAACGCCATTTCTACTAAAAATACAAAAATTAGCCACGCATGGTGGCACACGCCTGTAATCCCAGCTACTTGGAAGGCTGATGCATGAGAATTGTTTGAACCTGGGAGGTGGAGGTTGCAGTGAACCAAGATCATGCCACTGCACTCCAGCCTGGGTTACAGAGTAAGATTTCATCTTAAAAAAAAAAAAAAAAAAAAAAAAAAGACAATAAAAATTTTTAATTTTATCAAACTCTCCAAATTTCTTCCAGAAAATAGAAGCACAATCATTACTTCCTAACTAATTCTATGAGGCCAGCAGTACCCTAACACCCAAAAGAGAAAAAGACATTACAAGAAAAAATTACAGACTGTTATCTTCCATGAACATAAATATAGAAACCCTCAATAAAATATAAGTAAATTAAATCTAACAATGTACAAACACAATTATACGCTGTGACAATGTGGGATTTATCCCAGGTATGCAAGGCTAGGTCCACTTTCAAAAATCAATTAATATAGTTCAGATAAATTGACTAAAGAAGAAAAAAATCACATAATTTTACCAGTAGATGCAGAAAAAGCACTGGACAGAATCCAATATCCATTAATGATATAAATTTTAAAACAAACTGAAAACAAGGAATTGAGAGGAACTTCCTCAACTTGATAAAGAACACCTACAAGGAATTGACAGATAATATGCTATTTCATGATGAGAAACTAGATACTTTCTCCATAAAATCGGGAATAAGATGATACGTGTCTCACTACTCCTATTCATCATTATACTGAAAGACCTGGCTAATGCAATAAAAAAAGAAAAGGAAATAAAATACATACAAATTTGGAAGAAGGAAATAAAATTACCTTAGATCACGGATAATATCATTGTCTCTATAGAAAATCTCAAAGAAAAAATATCCTGAAACTAATAAATGACTATAGAAAGGTAGGAAGATATAAATTTAGCATATGAAAGTCAATTGCTTTCTTGTAAAGCAGCAATGAATTAAAAATTTGAAATTAAAAACACAATGCCATTTACATTAGCACCAAAACAAACAAAAAATACTTAGCAGTAAACTAACAAAATATGTATGAGATCTACACAAATGAAACTAAAATATACTGATGGAGGAAGGCAAAGAAGATCTAAATAAAGAGATAGTCCATATTCATGGATAGAAAGATTTAATATTGTTAAGATGTCAGTTCTTCCCAATTTCTTATATATTTATTGCAATTCCAATAAAAATTCCAGACGATTATTTTGTGAATATGAACAAACTGATTCTAATGTTTATATGGAAAGGCAAAAGATTCAGAATAGCCAACATAATATTAAAGAAGAATAAAGTTGGAAGACTGGCACTAACCCACTTTAAGATTTACCATAAATCTACAGTAATCAAGACATTGTGGTGGTGGTGAAAGATAGACAAATAGACCAATTAAACAGGATAGACACCCCCAAAATAAGTCCACATAAATATAGTCAGTTGATCTTTGACAAAGAAGCAAAGGGAATTCAATAGAAAAAGACGGTCTTTCAGGAAACGTGCTGGAACACATGTTGGGAAACATGCAAAAAAAGAAAAAATAATCTGGACACAGTACATATATCATTACATTATACATTACATATTACATTACATATATCATAACACATATCAGAAAAATTAACTCATAATGGATCATACATCAAAATATAAAACATAAAACCTGATATGGTTTGGATGTTTGTCTCCTCTAAATCTCTTGTTGAAATGTAATCCCCAATGTTGGAGGTGGGGCCTCGTGGGAGGCGTTTGGGTCATGGGGGAAGATCTCATTAAAACTCTTGTTCTCACTGTCTCTTGTGCCCTCTTTAGCCATGTGATGTGCCTGCTTTTCCTTTGCCTTTCACCATGATTGTAAGCTTCCTGAGGCTCTCAGCAGAAGCAGATGCTGGCACTACACTTCTTGTACAGCATGACGAACTACGAGCCAAAATAAACCTCTTTCCTTTACAAATTACCCAGTCTCAGGTATTCTTTTATAGCAATGTAAGAATTGACTAATACAAAATCATAGAAATCTAGAAAATAACAGAGGATAAGATTTAGGTGTCCTTGGGTTTGATAACTTTTTAGATACAACACCAGAGGCATAAAAGAACATTTAATAACTTGAACTGCATTAAAATTGAAAACTTCTGCTCTGCCAAAGACACTTTTCATAGAATGAAGAGGCAAACCACACCAAGAAAATATTCACAAAGTGCATATCTGATAAAGGACTATGATCTAAAATATACAAAATACTCTTAAAACAAAATGATAAGAAAACAATCCAACAAATTGACAAAAATCTGAAAAGACACTTCACAAAAAAGATGTACAGATAGCAGATAAGCATATGAAAAGGCTCTTAATATCATATATCATTAGGGAATTATAAATTAAAACAATGAGACACTTCCACATGCCTATTAGAATGGCTAAAATAGAAAACATTAACAAAATAAATGCTGATAAGGATATAGAGCAGTAGGAAATCTCATTGATTGTTAATGGGAATAAAAAGAGGTATAAAAACTTTATGAGATAGTTTGGCATTTCTTATCAAGCTAAGCATTGGTTTACTGTCTGATTCAGAAACCATGCTCCTTGGTATTTACCCAAATGAGGTGAAAACGTTTCGACAAAAAAAAAAAAAAAATACACGTGGATATTTATATTAGCCTATGCATAATTGCCAAAACTTGAAAGCAGCCAAGATGTTCTTCAATATTTGAATGGATAAACTAACTATGGTACATTTATACAATGGAACATTATTCAGTGATAAAAAGAAATGTGCTATCAAGCCATGAATAGAGATGGAGGAATCTTAAAATTCTATTTCTAAATAAAAGGAGCCAATCTGAAAAAGCTAATATTATATGCCTCCAACTGTAAGTCCTACTGAAAAATGGAAAACTATAGAGACAGCATAAAGGTAAGTGGTTTCCAGGGACTAAAAGAGAAGAGAAGAAGGGAAAACAGGTGAAGTACAGGGGATTTTTCAGGAGGTGAAACTCTTCTGTATAATAGTCAATGAGGGATTCAAAACATTATGCATTTATCCAGACCCACAGAACTTCACAAAGCTAACGCAAGCTATGAGCCTCTGTGGATAATAATATATCGGTACTGGTTCATCAATGGTAACAAATGCACCACGAATGCAAGATGTTAATAACAGAGGAAACTACAAGGGGAAAGGACAGTATATATGGAAACTCTACCTCCTGTCCAATTTTTCTGTAAACCTACAACTTCTTTAAAAAACAAAGTCTATTGGTCTATAAAAAACCTTGGTAAATATGGTTGGTAAATTTAAGTGATCTTAAAATATAAATTAGCAAAATTTGATGTATTTTAAAGATGCCTTAAAATTCTAGATAAAAAAAATAAGAAACAGTAAGAGGCAGTTTAGAAGCAAATTAAGTCCTTTTACTTTCTGAAGAGAAAGAAAAAATTATTAACTCGAGACTCCTTAGAAATACAAAAGTTGATTTCAAGTTTTGTCATGAAATGACAGCAATTCATTCAAATCTTCAGGCTCCATTTCTAATTATAGTTCTCTTGCTATTTCTACCAAATATACAATTACTTCCTTCACTGAAGCCTCGAAGCCCTCAAAATCATTCATGAGAGTTGGAATCAATATCTTCCAAACTCCTGTTAAAGTGGTTATTTTCACCCCCTCCCATGAGTCATGAAAGTTCTTAATGGCATCTAGAATCATTTCCAGATGGATTTCAATTGACTTTGCCCAGATCCATTAGAGGAATCACTGTCTATGGCAGCTAGAGCCTTACAAAATGTATTTGTTAAAAAAAATAATAATAATAAGGCTTGAATGTCAAAATTCCTCTTTGATCCATGGGCTGGAGAAAGGATATTGTGTTAGCAGCCACAAAAATATTAATTTCCTATACATTTCCATCAGAACTCTTGGGTGACCAAGTGCATTGTCAATGAGTAGTAATATTTTGACAGAAATCTTTTTTTCTAAGAAGTAAACCTCAACAGTGGGTTTAAAATATTCAGGAAACCACACTATAAATTCATGTGCTGTCATCCAGACTTTATTTTTCCATTTTGAGAGCACAAGCAGAGCAGATTTAAGATAATTCTTAGGTGCACTAAAATTTTCAGGGTGATAAATGAGCAATCACCTCAACTTAAAAGTCACCAGCTGCATTAGCCTCTAACAAGAGTCAGCTGTCATTTGATGCCAACCATTGACTTCTCTCTATGAAAATCCTTGACAGAATCTTCTTCCAAGATAAGGCTGTTTCATCTACATTGAAAATCTGTTGTTTAGTGTAGCCTACTTCATCAATTATCATAGCTAAATCTTCTGGATAACTTGCTACAGTCTTCTATATCAGTACTTGCTACTTCACCTTGCACTTTTATGTTATGGGGATGGCTTCTTTCCTTAAACCTCATGAACCAACCTCTGCTGATTTCCCATTTTTCTTCTACAGCTTCTTCACCTCTCTCAGCTTTCACATAATTATGGCCTTGCTCTAGATTAGACTTTGGATTAAGGGAATGTTGTGGCTGGTTTCATCTTCTATCCAGACCACTAAAACGTTCTCCACATGAGCAATAAGACTGACTTGTTTTCTTATCATTAACGTGTACACTGGAGTAGCTTTTTAAATTTCCTTCAATAACTTTTCCTTTGCATTCACAACTTGACTAACTGTTTAGTGTAGGAGGCCTACTTTTGGGGCTGTCCCAGCTTTTGACATGCCTTCCTCACTAAACTTAATTATTTCTAGCTTTTGACTTAAAATGAGAGGCAGGTGACTCTTCACTTGAATACTTAGAGGTCACTGTAAAGTTATTATCTTAATTTTAATATTTTTGTGTCTCAGGGAAAGGCATGAGGAGAGGGAGAAAGACATGAGAGAATGGTAACTGGCTTATTTTCACATAGCATAGCATCTTCCAGGTCCATCCTTATCATTTACCGCAAATGGTAGGATTTCCTTCTTCTTTAAGGCTGAACAATATTTCATTGTATGTATACACCACATTTTTTTATCCATTTATCTCTCAATGGATAGTTGGGAAATATATTTCAATAGAAGTTTAAAAAGGAAAAAGCAAAGAACAAATATCAATGAAATGGGATAGAGTTGAGAACCAGGCTCATACATAAATGACAGTTTTGGAATGGCAAATCAATAAAAATTAGAATGAATTAGTGAATAATTAGCAACAATTTTTTCTCAATATAGAATATTTTTGAAAAATAGTTTTCTTACCAAATACCCACAAAAATAAAATCCCACTGAACTAAAATACAAACATAAATAAAAAACTTTAAATTTATTAAAGCAGACACTTTATAAGAAGTCAGGTGGAAAAGAATTTCTTAAATAAGATTTTGAAATTATATACCTTATGGGAGACAGTAATACATTATATCAAAATGAAAAAAATTTAAATATCAAAGTTTATCATGAGCAAGGCAAAAATACAAGTGACTGCAGTATTATAACATGTAATGCAGTCAAAGGATTAGTATGCATATTCCAGAATTTATAAAGAACATCTACAGATCAGAAGAAAAATTTTAATCATAAATTAGAAAGTGAAAACCAGAACAGATAAATTATAAAAAGTTGTTCAATCTCACTAAATTGTTGAATAAATAAATTATTAAAACAACAATTTTCTACTTAATTTGTCAAATTGATAAAAATTTATATTCTGATAATGTCAAGTATTAGGAGAATTTGGGGGAAAATGGTTTTCTCGAATACAACTAGTAGAAGCATAAGTTGATACAACTACTCTGGGAACAATTTGGCAATATCTAGTTAATTTAAGTATATGTATATCACACAAATCAGTTCAACAATTGTACTTCTGAGTATATAATAGAATGCTCACACTGGCTGACGTTGAGTGGCTGTGGCCTTTCCAGGTACACAGTGCAAGCTATCAGTGTATCTACAATTCTGGGTTATAGAGGATGGTGGCCCTTTTCTCACAGGTCCACTAGGTCATGCCACAGTAGGGACTCTGTATTGCCAGGGGCGGGGGGTGGGGCCTCCAACCCATATTTCCCTTCTGCACTGCCCTAGCAGAGGTTTTCCATGAGGACTCCACTCCTGCAGCAGACTTTGCCTGGACATCCAGGCATTTCCATACCTTCTCTGAAATCTAGATGGAGCTCCCAAACCTCAATTCTTGACTTCTGTGCACGCAAAGGCCCCACAACACATCGAAACGCTGAGGCTTGGGGCTTGCCTCCAAACCTTTATGCTCTGCTTTCCTTTTAAAAATGAGTTCCAATTTCCCACCATCTCTTCATGGATGCATAAAACTTAACATTTTCAGAATAATCCAGGTCACCTCTTGAATGCTTTGCTGCTTAAAAATTTCTTCCATTAGATACCCTAAATCATCTCTCTCAAATTTAAAGTTCTACATAGCTCTAGGGCAGGGGCAAAATACTGCCAGACTCTTTGCTAAAGCATAACAAGAGTCACCTTTATTCCAGTTCCCAACATATTCTTCCTGTCTCCTTCTGGGCCCTGTAAACTGTTCCAACTTCTGCTTATTATTCAGTTCCAAAGTTGCTTCCATATTTTCAGGTTATCTTTATAGCAGTACTCTACTCTAGTGGTACCAGTACTCTGTATTAGTCTGTTTTCACAATGCTATAAAGAAATAACAGAGACTACATAATTTATGGAAGAAAGAGGTTTAATTGGCACACAGTTCTTTATGACTGTGGAAGCCGCAGGAAACTTACAGTTATGGCAAAAGGTGAAGCAGAAACAAGGAATGCCTTACATAGTGGTAGGAGATAAGTGTAAACGGGCAACTTCCAAACATTTTTAAAACCATCAGCTCTCATGAGAACTCCCTCACTGTCATGAGAACAGTATAGGGAGAAACTCACCCCAAGATCCAATCGCCTTCCAACAGGTCACTCCCCACTTCCCTCGACACATGGGGATTACAATTTGAGATGATACTTGGGTGGGGGACACAGAGCCAAACCATATCAGGGTATAAACATATACTTAGAAGGCATAAGTTCTAATGTCTGGCATCAGAATAGGGTGACTAGAGTTAACTGCAGAGTGTTATACATTTCATAGTAGCTAGAAGAGATAACCTGATTGTTCCCAACACATAGAAATAATAAATACTCAAGGTGATGGGAACCCCAAATACCATAACCTGATCATTACACATACCAGGCATGTAAGAAAGTATCACATGTACCCCATAAATATGTAAATATTATGTATCAATACAAAATTAAAAAAATAAGAATAGCATCTTCTCTACATAAACTTTACCTTCATTTTTGTACTAATTGAATCCTATGAAATAACTGTTTTTGGCTACCATAAATTGCTCTTCCTCTTTCTTACAACACGTATATATTTCACATGTACCTATTTCCCCATAGAAAATAGATTTAAAACACACACACACAATATACTGAAGAGTAAGATATATTAATTTATAATTACTTGGGTAAGAACCACGCAGGAGAGAGAGAAAGAGGAAGAAGGGACCTAATCAATGATATATCTATATTTTGGGACCTGAAAGAGCCGTTTCTTTTCCGCTGAACATGAAGTTTTCATGGATAGCAGGATTTTTCCTTTCACTTTTTTCTTAATATCAAAGGAATCATTTAAGATTGTGGACTCACTAACCACAGGAAATGATTGTGCTGTGCTTCTCCCCATCCATTCAGGGTCTATTTATGTATTGAAAGTTATTTTCCAGAGTTGGGCCCAGAAACCACAGATGGGAGATGACTCAGGAGAGTGGGATAGGCAAGAATTGCTGCATTTAAACTATGTTCTTACTGAGATACCACTGTTCTAATCAGGTCAGGAAGAGTAAATAAGCTTCTCAAGGCACTAGCTTGGTGTTCATGAAGTAAGTTACTTTCAAGAAGGATTCTTCTGTCAGTAAAAGAAACAAAAAATGGACTGAAAATCAATACATCTGACATGCAACCTGACATTGCTAGTAACACTAACTCTCTAATCCCCTTGCACTGTTTTTCTGTAATAATGAGAATTAGATGAGTTGATACACATTCTGCAACATAGTCTCAAAATGAAAAGATGTGAGTTTTCATTTTGCTTCTGCTATTAATATACTCAGGGCTTAGAATTTCACAGATGTTATACCAATCGATTGGTCATTCAATAAGTAGAGAGAGAGAGAGATGTAGTATACACATAGATGTGTGAGTGTAAATACATATATATGTGTGTATATTTTATAAAATGGGTGTGACAATATCTAATGTCTTTAGTTGTTATAAAAAATAATAGTTATTAAAACGCTAATGAACTATATTGAAAAGTGAGTAATTTTGGTTTTCTAATATAAAAGTTGGTCTAGAATAATATCACTGATTGGAAATATTTTAAAAGCATGAATACAGGTCTTATAATTTAGAAAGAAATATTTTAATTTTAGAGGCATTTTCACTTTGAGTTTTTCATTTCCATGTATTTCTTAACAAGTGCTAGAGAAAACTTACTTTTCATTTGATTTCTGCCTTTTCACATGAGTACAGATAGTTTCATATTTCTCATGGTTTTCCACATGTCTCTCCTTCTTCTCCCTCCTATTTTTTCTCTTCAGCTTTGATAATATGTAAGTTTAGCTATAGGACATATTGGGAATACTTTTCTTCTAATATATTTTCTAGAATAAAAATGTTGTTCTTCAGGACTCCTGAAACCACATGTAATTCATGGTTAAAATCCTTTACAAAATCATGAAAACGTTTATTGTTGACACAGACTCCTTTATATAATATTTTTTTCTTTCCTTTGCCTTCTGTCACAAATCAACACTCAAAATGAGAGCTGATATGGTCGTTGATAAAAAATGTATAAAATACAGATAAAAGGAATAAATACATATGCTTACTACAAGGGCTGACTAATCTATTGCAAATATTCACCCATCCCAGTCAGTTAATAAAGGGGATATCACCACTTACCCCACAGAAATACAAACTACCATCAGAGACTACTATAAACACCTCTATGCAAATAAACTAGAAAACCTAGAAGAAATGGATAAATTCCTGGACACAAGAATGATCCTAAGCTTGTATTCATGCTCAGTAGGATAATAAGCCATGCATAGTGAGTAACTTTTCATGAGCTTTGTCTAAAGTAGACCTCTTCCAAAAGTGTTTGCAGTTTTTCAAGGTAGAGGTAACAGTGAATTAGATGACTACTAGGTAATGGAAAATATATTTGGAAGGAAAAATTTTCTTAGGTACTCCTGTTCTGATTTATTCTGCTTTTCTAGCCACACACATATTTCCTAAAATGAACTGTTGTGGCAACATCTTAGAAATAATGAGTTGCTAGGTCCTGTAGAAGTTTTTCTCTTCAAACACCTTATGGAGGATATTGAGCACAGCATGTACTTTCTGAGGGCTGTCCCCTTTTTCTTCCCCAGCCCTGCTCCTCTCACATGAATTATCATTTCCAACAGCTCCAAGAGATGTTGCCTGGATTTCCTGATGCCCCCAAATTGCCCTTAATCAACATACAACACGTTACCATGTGGAACCTTCACCTATTGTTCATTTCCTTCATTAATAAAAACTTCATCTTTCTCTCCCCTAAATACTACCATAGATTTCTATGACAATATTACTCAGACATTAGTAGTATGGCTTCTATCTTTCTATTTTTACAAGACTATATAAACCTGAAAAAAAGCCAGACCAATTTTTCTTATGAAAATATAGCATATAATAATAAATTTCAATGTTGACTTTCATCTAAAAAATGGTAATTTTTTATACTCTCTTCTGGTAAGACTATACATTATATCACTTTTCTAGTGGGCAGTATGAAGGCACATATCCAAATTACAATATGAATATTATCTGAATTTAATGTAAAAAAACAGACATAGGCAAAGAAATATACGCAATCTGATATATATATGCAAACATATATACATATATACTTATATAAAAGTGCTATATTTGTTAACCTAGTAAGTTGCAACCCAATTTATATATTACATATATATATGCAACCTAATTTTTTTATATGTGTGTGTGTATATACATATATGCTTTACATATATATAAAAATTGGGTTGCAACTTACTAGGTTAAAAATATAATACTTTTATATAATGGATATCATTGCAGCCAATACAATAAATAAGATACGAACATGGAAATGAATTGGTATTGAGTAAACTATCTGTTTAAGAGTAAACAGCTTACAGAATGGGAGAAAATATTTGCAAAGTATGTATCTTCCAAAGGTCTAATACCTAGCATCTTTAAGGAACTCAAACAAATTTACAAGAAAAAACAACCCCTAAAAGCCCACTTAAAGTGGGCACGGGACATGAACAGACACTTTTCTAAAGAAAATATACATGTGGCCAAGAGCATATGAAAAAAAAGCTCAATATATATTATAGAATATATTGGTCATTATAGAAATACAAATAAAACCACAATGAGATACCATCTCACACCAGTCTGAATAGTTATTATCAAAAAGTCAGAAAATAACAGGTGCTGGTGAGGTTGCAGAGAAAAGGGAATGCTTATACATTGTTGATGGGAGTATAAATTAGTTCAACCATTATGGAAATCAATGTGACAATGCCTCAAAGAGCTAAAAGCAGAACCACCATTTGGCCCAACAATACCATTACTGGGTATATATACCCAAAATAATATAAACTGTTTTACCATAAAGACATGCACACAAATGTTCACTGCAGCAGTAGTCACAATAGCAAAGACATGGAATCAATCTAAATGCACATCAACCGTTGACTGGGTAAAGAAAATATGGTGCATGTATACTATGGAATACTACACAGAAAAGAACAAGATCATGTCCTTTGCAGGAACATGGATGGAGCTGGAGGCCATCATCCTTAGCAAACTAATGCAGAAACAGAAAATAAAATACTGCATGTTCTCACTTGTAAATGGGAGCTAAATTATGAGAACACATGGGCATAAAGAGGGGAACAACAGACACTGGGGCATACTTTAGGATGGAGTATAGAGGGTGAGAGGAGAGAAAGGAACAGAAAAAATCACCTACAGGTACTAGGCTTAATACCTGGGTGATGAAATAATCTCTACAACAAACCCCCATGGCACGAGTTTACCTACATAACAAACTTACACACGTATCCCTCAACCTAAAATTAAATTTAAAAAAACTATTTGTAGTTTCGTATTTGTACTCTAAGCTATGTTTATATATTAATTGTCTTGGTAAGCCAAATATATAAGTATATGTGTGTGTGTGTGATATGTGTGTGAGATATATGTGTGTGAGATAGATATGTGTGTGTGTGTGATACATATATATGTATGTGTGTAATGGTTATCTCTGAGGAGTGAATTTATAGAACTGGAAGAGAACTTAATTTTCTATTTCACACACTTTTGTTAGAACTTTTGTATAGATCTTTATACCTTTATAATTTAAAGTATTTCTCCATTTTGAAAAACATTATTAGCGGGAGAGGACACAAGGCAGATAACCTAATGAGAAACTGAATCCAGGAACAATTGAAAGCTGGCTTGTACAACAGCTTCTTACTCTTATTCTCTTTGCATGCACATCACGTAAGTATTAGAATGTATTTCCCTTATATGTCATCTCATTATCATACAGCACCCTCAATTTCCCAAGATTCCTGAATTATGTCCCTCGTTTCTAACTACATTTGCTTCTAAGTAGATTTTATTCTTCTACTGTTTCTCCTTGTGCTGAGCACTGTCCTTGGCAGAACAAGACAGCAAGTGCAACAATGATTCAGACAAGAACAAACACAGCTCTCCCACAGGACAGCACACACAAGCGGCAGGTCCCCTGTGCCCATGGAGGGGAATCGCTAAGTGAACTGTAGTTTAGAAATTCCTGGCCAGGAAAAAGTGATGGGCTTGTCAGTAGTTCTCTGATTGCTCACTTACAGTTAGCCTGGATTCCTTGGAACAACGAGGTCATCCAATCTCTAGGATGTAAATCCTAATAATTTCTGGGCACACAAGACATATTCCTCATATTATCTGTGGATATCAAAATTGGGCTATATCTTTTGGTTCTCTTTTTTCCCTCAGACTCATTTTTTGGGGGGTTCATGTAGTATTTCTCATTCTTGTCTCTATACTAAATGCTCTAGTTTGATTTTTCTGGCAAAAATAAATTACAGCCTGGAAGTTGCTTATGAATCTATTTCTATCCTTTTGACTTCAGATAAATCCTTTGAGAATAAGCAAAAGAACTGCCCCCCGTTACGGTTTTAGCTTTCACTGCACTTTAGTACAGAAGTATGAAATAAACCCTTCAGTCAGACATGCAGGAACACAATATGAAATGAGGCCTTGGGAAATTTGGCTATTGTTATGGGATTAGAGCCAGCCACAATTCATAGTCAAAATTTTAAAACTGGCTAGCTATAATTTTGGGACAGTGAATATACTTCAAAGTGAATATATCCGTACAAACAAATATAGACATAGTTATATACATGCAGATTAATGAAAATGTGGATAGGGGCTGTTCCACTTAAATGTTTTCAACTTATACTTTCTTTTTTTTTTTCTTTTTTTTTTTTTCTTTTTTCTTTTTTTTTTTTAGACGGAGCCCAGGCTGGGGTGCAGTGACGCAGTCTCGCCTCACTGCAAGCTCCGCCTCCCGGGTTCATGCCCTTCTCCTGCCTCAGCCTCCAGAGTAGCTGGGACTACAGGCGCCCGCCACTACGCCCGGCTAATTTTTTGTATTTTTAGTAGAGACGGGGTTTCACCGTGTTAGCCAGGATGGTCTCGATCTCCTGACATCATGATCCGCCCACCTCGGTCTCCCAAAGTGCTGGGTTTACAGGCGTGAGCCACTGCGCCCGGCCCAGCTTTACTCACAGAAAAAGTAGATCAATGTGCCCACTATCTAGAGTTGGCATTAGCATTAGTGCCTTATAATTTTAGACCCTGTGATATTTTATGTTGGCCTCTATCTGCAGAATACTTAGTGAGATTGGCTTAGTTTTGAGATGTTTTACCAGCCTTATTTGCTGTATCTTTGGTAACTGTTAGTTTAAAAAAAGATTTAAATTTCTACTAAGCAGAGCTTACAATCACAACTGAAAGGAAAGCAAATTTAAAACATGCACATAGATTGAAAGTGGCAAGAAAACAAAAACTACCTTCCGTGTATATCGCATAAATCATTCCACAGTGAGAATGACTCTGAAAAACCACGCACAAATCTTGCAGCAGGTGTGTAGCACTCTGTGCAATAAATGCTAACAATATTAACACAGCCTCCCAACTTGTCTTCCTTATTTTACATTTGCTGCCCCCCATTCTGGCCCCATGTTGCATTCTGATTCCAAACACCGGAGCAGAGTGATCCCATTAAAACACAAGGAACATCGTGTTACTCCCTTACTCAAAATCTTCCAATCCATTTTTTTTTTCCTCAAAGATCTATTAATCTTTCCCCAACCCCAGTTGCCCTTCTTGCCCTTCTAGTTTCACTCTCCTTTTTGTTCAAGATGTTTCTTACACACTGGCCTCCTTTCAATTCTAAGAACTCGTTAGCACTCTCCCACCCCTGTGCCTTTGTGCCTAGCGTTTCCATTCTTTGGATCGATTTCCTTCCAAATACACAAGACTCTTCCTTTCCCTCAAGTATTTCCTCTGACTTCACCTTTCCAATGAAACCTTCCTTGACACCCTACTTAAACTCTAACACTCCCTCCTTTTCCATTCTAATTCAGTGCACCCTTTCCCTGTCCCTGCTTTAGACTTCTGCACCGTGCTTACTAGCATGTGGCGAACTGTATGTATTTACTTATCCACTGATTTCTGTCTTCTTCTATTTGAAGTAAGTTTCCTGAGGGCAGGAAATTTTGTCTGTTGTGTTTAGTCCTGGATACCTAGTACACAGTAGGTACCCAAATAAACCTTTGTTAAAGAAATAAGTATTTAGTGAATTGATTAATGAAGAATAAAGGATGACTACGTCTGCAATGAAGGAAAGTGACTTGTGAACTGGGCTTTAAGTTTCTAGCTAGAAGATCAAGATCCATATGGGTATCTGTTTGCTTAATGTTAATTCAAGAGAAGACTAACAGCCTATCGAAGATCAGGTCACATGGCAAAGATGAAAGAACTACATGCTCATCTAGGAGGGAATTTAACAAACTTAATGGATTTCCAAAGTAGATAAAACTGGTTAATTAAAAAATTTAAAGCCTAATAAAATATATGCACTCAATAATAAGAATATAGGAAAGAATTCAGGTTGAAAAGAAAGGCATAAACTCCAGGCATAGAAATTCTCAGGTTATCTTTGATGACAATCTAACTCACATCCAATTCACCAACAAATCTGACTACTTCCCAGCTCCACCACTATCCCACCAGTCCAATCCACTATCAACTCTAGCTGAGACCCATATGAGATTCCTGAATAGAATCTGTGCTTCTACTTTTGTGCCCCTCTGCCCTGCTGACTCATAGCAGCCAGAGTGATCTTCAAATTTAGAGCAAATTCCTAAGTCTTCACCACACCTTATAATACGCTACATGATTTGCAGCCTGGCTACACCACTGACCTCATTTCCTAGGCTTTTCCTCTCCATCATATGCTCTGGCCATGATGGTCCTTTTGCTGTTCAATAAGTCAAGCAAACCCATGCCTCAGGTTCTCTGTACCCATGTCCTGGAACAGGAACATTAATTCTCCAGATATGCAGGTTGTCCACATCCTCACTTGATTCACTACCTCATTCCTTTTTTTGTTCAAACGTCAGCTCCTCAAATAAGCCTTCTCTTTGTTTTTTTTTTTATTTTTTATTTTTTTGTGATGGAATCTCACTCTGTCACCCAGGCTGGAGTACAGTGGCATGATTTCAGCTCACTGCAACCTCTGCCTCCTAGGTTTGAACAATTCACCCTGCTTCAAGCCTCCTAAGTAGCTGGGATTATAGGCACCTGCTACCATGCCCAGCTAATTTTTGTATTTTTAGTAGAGATGAGGGTTTCTCCTTGTTGGCCAGGTTGGTCTTGAACTCCTGACCTCAGATGATCCACATGTCTCGGCTTCCCAAAGTGCTGAAATTACAGACGTGAGCCACCACACTCGGCCAGAGAAGCATTTTCTAACCGTCAAATGGAAAATTACAGTCCTTGTCATTCTTTATGTCCTTCTATACTTTTTTATTTATAGCCCTTCTCATTTCCTAACATTATGCTATAGATGTATCTATTCCTATACTTTATTGCTGTATCCCTGGTGGCTATAACTGCACCAGGTACAGAGTAGGTACTCAGGAATATTTATTGAAGGCATGAGTGCTGAATGTAATGTATGGAGGGATTGCAAGTTGAAGTTCATCTTAGTCACTATGCATAGGAAGAAATGAACTTAAAATACAGATTTATAGGCTTTCAGGACTCAACATGTTCAAAATTAGAAGAATGCTTCCACATTTTTACGTTCACAATCACTTCCTGCTCTGGGAGAAACCATTCATAACCACTGTAAACATTTCTGGGGTTTCCAATGGGGTATGATGACTGAAAGTTCATATGACAACGTATCTTACTTTTTCCTGAGCCCAAGCTTTTATTTTTCCAAATTATAAAGTTTTTTTTCCTCATCTGTATTTAAAACAACCATGTTTGTGACCTAACCCTTATTATTTTAGCAAATTGTGCATTTACTAAAAGATATTGAAATATTCAGGAGGAAATCATGCATTTAAATCCCCAAATCCTCTTATAGGAAGCATTTCCTAATTCTATATAACTTGTAGAAAATGTTCATCTAATCTTCTACTCTATTATGACTCCTTATAGTTAAGGTAATAAAAAAGAAATTAAGTTGTATGTTTTCCATACTAATCTGTGTCTACTTAAAAAAAACAGAGAAATAGAAGAGTATACATATGTAATGTGTTACTTGTTAAACTGTTATTTTCCTATATTCTAACTTTTACAATAAGTCTGTATTCTATATCTCCCCATCTGAATAAAACGTTTTGTGCAAATACTTTAAGAAACTTCTGTGATTGTAAAATGTCAAGCTCTCATAAAGCATGTTTCTAAAGCAGAGACAGAAATATGTGAAGATGTTAGAACTGAGATAGAATTTTAAATACCTAGATTCTCTAATCCTTATGCAACCTCCTCAGTCAGTGGGTGCTGCTGCTTTTTCTCTCAGAAGTAGAATTTCTAATAGATTTTCCTCACTGGAAAAAAGAGATCAAGGAAGACATCATTCTACAGATATACCAAGTAGCTGATGCACATTTGTGTGGATATCAATTGGTAAATAGCTACATTGTAAACAATCTTCATTTTAATTTTACATAAAATTATCTATAATGCTTTCAGGATTCATTTTTAAAATAAATTGCAAAGTATTGTCTGGATATTAACATATTTTCCACTTCGGTTCTTTTTCTTTTAGCCAAACATTCTTAGTATACTGTTAAAGCAACAGTGTCTGTCATTATTCAGTTTAGCAATATTACTTCTAATAAGTAGAAATATAAATGATTTGAAATCCATAAGGCAAACATCCATTATTTGTTTTGACTGCATCAGGATATTATTGGGAAATCAGGTATTAAAAGACATTAACATTTTGTCTTTAAAACACAAACTGTGGCAAATTTACAGGTAAGCTGGCACCGCATATATAGACAGCCTGGAGAATTCTAGACTATCATTCACAAATGTATTTTTCAAATATTCATAGGACCTTATACCTATGCCAATCCCAGCTGTGGCAGCAAGACTACTTTGTTGAATGAACTGACATGGCCTCTTCCCTCAAAAATTTTAGACCATCACTGCCTGACTTTGGATTATCATATGTACATGCATGTATGTGTGCACACATGCACACACACATACATACACACACCCCTTGATGCAGGTGCATTTGATCTTTTTCGAAGAAAGGAAATGGGCAGTTTCAAAGTCACTGCCTGCTGCTTAGAAAAGCAGAGGTCATGAATGTTTCATTGATATAGCTCAGATGTTATCCTTTATGAATGAAGGGTTTCTATGCAACTTGATTGTGGAAATTGTCTGCCTACGGGAATTCACAAAAAAAAGAAAACTATTTGAAGTGGGTGTTTCCTGCATAAAAAGAGGATTATGATGATGCATTTTCAACTTTAAATTTGCGGGTTTTTTTTTTTTTTAAGTCATGACCACAACTGCAGCAATGAAAATACCATCAGTAGTTCACTCTTCCTACACCAAAAAACTTGGCCAGGAATAGCACATACTTTTGGCTACATTTACATCTCTGATTAATTTTTTGAATGCAAGAAATGTACAATCATGGCATTTAAACAAATGAACACTGACGCATATTGCTTCAACTTAGAGAAAAGAAAAAGATCAAATTTCATTATTACAATACACACGCTAAAAAAGAGTTTGTGTGAATGATCAGTTAGAGGATTTTTAAATGCATTTTATTTACTCCTTGACATACATCCGCAACTCCAGTTGACATTAATGGGAATTACTCAAGTGTATTGAGAAAGAATAGGCCTTTTGTGTGTATACTTGTACATTCAAGCAATAAATTTACATACTCTCAAAGAAACCCATTTGGTTTTTTTAATATATTGAGTTAAAATCACTGGCATATCTCAAATGAGGTAGTTAAGTGAAATATGGTTAGCCGAGAGAAGGTTCAGACACTAAGTACCTCAAGACGCATTTCATAAATTGTTCCTATTTCCCTTAACCATCCAGGACAGAAACTAGTTTCTTAATTTATCTTTCTTACTGCATGGGAATTGTATTTTCACCACGTGGAGAGACGAATGACCACAGGGTAATCCCAGGGAGCCACTGCAGTCCACTACAATTGACGCAACAAGAGGGGCTGACTGTGGCCTCAACTTCCCACAAGGTCTCCAGTCGCTGGCAGCCCTACACACAACCCTCCTAGGCAACAGTCAGCAAGTACAAGGTCTGTCTCTGCTCACAAGATCCCTCTCATGCTGACAAAGGCCTCCTCCTAATGCCCATGCTAGGAGGAGTCAAACTGTAACACAAGCAGGATGCATCCAGCACGCAAACCCACATGCCCCTCTCTGTGAAACTATGAGAGACTGGGAATCTCATACACCCTTGACCGGGGATTCTAGCTGGCATCACGTGATACCTGACGAATTTGCTCAAGCCCTTCACCCCACACTAGTTGCCTCAGAATATCTTTTAAGAAAACAGTTAATATTTCTTGGTGATTATTTTACAAGTTCATTAGATGAAAGGTTTGTAAGCAGAGAATCACTTTCAGTGGAAAAAATCATAATATCATAACTAACATAGTTATCTGTCCACCCTGGCTGCTCTCTCATGTATTTCCTAATCAGGCCATGGGCTTCTAGCAGAAGGGACAATGAGAAGAAAAATTGAGGCTAATCACAGTGAACATAAAACTAAAAAAAAAAAAAATTAAATTCTGTCTCAGAAGGTTTGAGTATTATCAATGTGTGGCTTTGGAGTGACATACAATTTGCTATTGTGGCTTTTAGTATCTTCATAGGGCAAATAGAAACATGAAGAGTGACTGCCAGACAAGATGTCTGAGGAAGTTTGGGGCAGAGGAAGTTGTCAACAATGCTTCTGAGATAACTAAAACAATTTCAGGTAAATATATCTGAACACTTTAGGAAAAAATGTCTTCTGTCTCATATTCAGAACAAAGATAAAGTACCAGTCAAAAGTGTAGATTTTCTACTTAATTACTCAAAATCAAAATAAGCAGGTAATCTCTGATTAAGCAGAATGCAAATGAGTAGGATTTGACAATGATGCTTTAGCAGCATGTCTGAGAACACCAAAGCTACAGCTGTAATCTAAAGAAATTAAGCATATTAATTTGTTTCAGTGTGTCCATTGGGATAGATGACTGATGATCTGCCAGCTGCTGTTTTAAATCACAGCATTTCAGAGTAGAGTTTGATGACAGCTTACACAGTTGGATTCAGTTTTCTATTAGGACTACCTACTACAATTCCACAATTCACAGTTAAGTGAGGACAAAAAGAGCAGCAACATTAGAAGGCAGAGAAAGACCCTGATGGGGGTACGTACAAGCGTCCCAGTGCTTCAGGATTCATTATTTTAATAATGACAAAATTAAATCGTAATATCTAAATGACCAGGTATGAGGTTATGCACTTGGATCTTCTCCCTTCCTCGCTATACACCAAAAACATTAGTAAGTCTCTGGTGAAGATATTTGTAGGTTCAATATTTCTAGATTGCTGATTGCTGTGTTTGGCTTCAAGTTTTGTGGTAATAAATAGTGATGCCCAATCCTCTCAACCATGTATGGCTATTCTGTTGACTGCTTTAATAAAGAAGTAAAAGGAGAATTACTACTCAGAAGGTACTTTTTTTTTTTTTTTTTTTGAGACGGAGTCTCGCTCTGTCCCCCAGGCTGGAGTGCAGTGGCCGGATGTCAGCTCACTGCAAGCTCCACCTCCCGGGTTCACGCCATTCTCCTGCCTCAGCCTCGCGAGTAGCTGGGACTACAGGCGCCCGCCACCGCTCCTGGGTAATTTTTGTATTTTTTTAGTAGAGATGGGGTTTCACCAGGTTAGCCAGGATGGTCTCGATCTCCTGACCTCGTGATCCGCCCGTCTCGGCCTCCCAAAGTGCTGGGATTACAGGCTTGAGCCACCGCGCCCGGCCTCAGAAGGTACTTTCTAATAAACCATTATTTTCTTTAGCTGCCAACATCTCAATGGTAATAGGATTAGCTGTAGTTTCCAGTTTCCCAAGATCACAAGCGGAGAAGCCTGAAAAAGAATCATATGTTTGGACAGTTAAACTATGAAAAGTTTACTATGCACTGACTGTGCTTAAGAGTCTAAAGATATTGGTAAGTCTAAGGGACTCCTGCCTACATCGAGACAAGGAATGACTCTGCAGTTTATCTCATTTGGTGTCAACTTCCTGTATTAGAGCTACAGAGATTGTGGGTCTTGGAGAGTCAGACACACCTGGGAAGACAAACCTCAAGCTGCTACTTACTGGTTAAGCGATCCAAAGTATATTAGTTGACTAAACATGTAGTTTTCTCACTTATAAATTGTACATGAGCACCTCCCTCATGGAGTTGTTTTAAAAATTATGTGAGATAGGGATTCTGAAACTACAGTTACTGAAACCACCCTACACAAACAAGCACTGAATGAATTTCAGGTAAATAATAGTAGGTATTATATGTTACCTACTATTAGGTTAATTTTAGAAATGAGGAAATTGAGAGCCACTGAAAACATGTGAGAGACTGTTAAGCACGGAACCAGAGCAAAATCTCAGCTCCTCAGTAAGTATAGTCCTCTTTGTAGTATATGGAAATAATATGTCTGTGTGTATGTGAATGTGTGTGTGTTTAATTCAAATGATGTGGTACTGGTGCTATTTCTACTAAGTCAAGACAGCAGTCTCATGTCCAGTATCACTTCTTCTATTCTGTGTCCATTAGACTCTCCTTTTTTTTCCTATTAGGAAATTTGAGCAACTCTTTGCAAGCAGTAATGACACAAGATCATGTTCTGAAACATCTCTGCTTTTTTCTTACTTGGATATCCCCACAGTGGGAAGCCTTCCTGTGTACAATGTAATAACTTGGCACCACCATATCAACAAAATATATACATGGATACAGTCATGTCTAATGATCAAGATAATTTATTCATTCTTACTTATTAGGAATGTCAGGGGTCAATGATACAGAAGTGAACAATACAAGGAAGGTCTTTACTTGTTTGAGCTTAAACACTCAAAGAGGAAATAACAGAAAAGTAAGCACACAAGCAATTAATTTGCATGATCTTGGGCAAGTAATTTTACTTAACTGAGTCTCAGTTGTCTTAATCTTAGAATTTGAAAATTATTTTAGAAAAAAGCCATCATTAAATGGGAAAATTATGATTAATAAAATATATCAAAATATTTACTACAGATGTATCAAAGAACTAAATGTAAAAAGAAAAATAATAAAATTTTTAGAATGTAATAGAATTTTTTTTAACCTTGTGCTTAGGAAGATCTTAAATAACAGTACATACTTATAAGTCAAAAAATATGTTGACATAGTCAATTCAAAAACAAAACAACTATATGGCTATAGAACCCCCCCCCAAAATAGTCAAAAGATACATAAAAGATTGAGAGAAAACATTTGAAAAACATACGATACCCCAAATTTGCAATAAAGCTCTGAAATTGATAAACTACCCATTACAAAATGAACAAAGACTGTGAAAGGTGTTTCACATATCAGAAAATGCAAAAGAAACACAATGTCAGTATTAGCCAGAAAAATACACAAATTATAAAAACAAGAAACTACCAAACTTCTGTCATTAATTTGACAAAATCTTTCAAGATTGACCATATGCCCCACTGAAAAGGCATAGGAAAACATTTCTTCTCATACACAGTTGGTAAGATTATAAATTATAACAAATTTTGGAAAGAGTAATCTGGAAATATTTATTAAACTTTAAATCACATTAATTTTGACCTCAAAATCTTTCTCTGGGAATGTATCCAACTAAAATAAAAGTACATGTACTTCAGGACATATGTAGATAGATTCATGTATGGCAGCATTATGTGTGGTAGAAAAAAATACTTGAAACAGCCTGAAATGTCCATATATAAAGAAATGTTTTTATCAATTATGCTATATCCATTCAAAAGACTTCTCTGTGAACTCCTAAAAAGAATAAAACATATGTATGTGTGTTAACTTCAAAAAAATTAATATGTTGTTTAAAAAATCAGGATCCCTAATAGTATATATATATTTGGTTACAATATTGTTATTAACTATATGTATATATTTTTTGTTTGTATAAACAAAGAATATAGTAACGGAAGTTTTGGGATTCATACAAATAAATACCTAAGGGATTCCATTACGAGGTGGGATTAGAAAATTAAATGAAAGTTACCTGTTTACATTTGATGTTCCTATACTATTTGCCTTTTTGCTTTACAAGTGTTAATGCTTTAATTTGCAAATCATTGAGCAAGACATACCCCTGCACACACTGTAGTGAGGATTTGAGGAGAGATGTGCACAGAAATAATCCAGCACATGCAAGGGGCCGGTCACTTTTCCAGAGCAGCCAGAGAGGTTACCATAGAGGGGATGGCCTTTGAGCTAAATATTGAGACAAATATAGAAATGCATCTTCCATTGGTTTATGATTTTGGAAATAGGGGATTCAGATCTGATCCTCGTATTAACACCAGAGATGTCCTTTAATAGTGTGAGTCTACCTTCTAAATCTCTGAAAAATACTCTCTTCTGAAATATATATGGCTTTTAAACCTATAAAAATGTACTCCAATCATTCACAATTTTACAGATTCAGATTCAAATAATATACTATTTAATATACATCTAATTCAGATTGGAAAAGTCTGATCATCAATCTTCTGTCATTAAAAAAAATCGGATAACACTGTTAGTTAAGATATAAGAAAAAGGTATTCTCATACCGTTTGTGGAATACGTACATTGTTACAAAGTCTGAAGGACTGTTCGGCAAAATGTTATGAATTTTAAATTTGATCCAACATTTCATTTCTAGGAATGTATCTCACAAATGTACCTACAAAGATACACACATGCATGTGTTCAAAAATATACATGACAGTACTCTTTGTAATACTAAAGTGTTAGAAATAATGTAAATAAGAAATGGATAAAATAATTTGGGCAATGGAAAGAATAAGAGCAGGAAAAAATGAAGCCTAGAATGAGGTTTTCAACATCCAATATGCAATTTGTCTTCTTTCATAGCAGGTCTACCTTTTCTGAGTTGAGCCATGTTGTAACTTAGCCCTCTTCAGTGACTCATAGGAGTATAGTAATGACTGAATTATGCAATATTTTAGAAAATGGATAAAATATTTTATTTGCAATTTAAATACTCTATAGTCCTCAAATTTCCATTTCATGATAGAGTAATAACCTTTCTGCTGAATATATCCACAGTAAAGAATTTATACAAACGTACTGACTCCTCAAATGCTTCCTCATGAACTGTCTTTGAAGGTGGAAGTGTTGAATCTATTAGTCCCCTGTCCCAAATGATATTTTAACAGTAAACTCATTTCACTAACCATGATTAACTATTTTTTCCTGTTATAGACTGCATGTTTGTACCCCATATTCCTATGAAACTCATATTTTGAAACCCTGTGTGATTGGTATCCCCAAGGTGATGTGTGGTATTTGGAGATGGGGTCTTTGGGAGGTAATTACGTCATGAGTGTGGAAATCTAATGATAGAATTAATGCCTTTATCATAAAAGACACAGAGAACTTGCTTTCTCAACTTCTGTCTTCCATGTAAGGATACAAACAGATTCTGACCATCTACAAGCCAGGAAGAGGGCCCTCACCAGAACCTAACCATGCTGGTATTCTAAACTTGGACTTCCAATATCTAGAACTGTGAGAGGGAAAAAAAAAAATGCTTGTTTGTAAGCCACCAAATCTATGGTGGTTTGTTATAGCATCATAAACAAATAAGACATAAGATATAAACTGACGGAGACAACCATAATAACAAATATTATCTGAATATTCTATTATTTAGCCTTTTGTCTTGGCATAAGATGGACACAGCTTAAAACACAGCTGGGATAATAACTTTTTAAGTAAGAGAAGTAGTAAAATGACTAGAAATAAAAATAATGTTAGGCTATATTCGGTAGAGAGAGCCAGAATTGGAATCTATTCTGCTCTTCGCTAAATACTGGCATCTCTTCTCTAGATCTGATCCCATCCCTTTAAACAATTGTGAGCACTGGATTAGATCATTTGTAAGGACCCTTTCAATTAAGGAGCTCTTTCTAAATATGAACAGAAGACGTTCTATCAGAAAAGCTGTTAGACTATCATTTTAAAACATAGTTAATACTAGCCAAAAAAAGGAGAATCAGGTTGACTCATTTATTGAACTAAAAACTCCATCTACTCTTCTAATTGGTGTATTTGAATAAGAATTTTCATAATTTTGTTTCCTGTGACTTGTCAAATGATACACTGTACAAAAACGTATTGACATAAGCTCTGGGTAGGCAGCAGAAAAAGAATCAATGCATTTTAAATGCCAATGCTTTTAAATTGATCATTGTCCTCGTTCATCTCAGACAGTGAAATGACTCACATAGGACGAAGATATTTCCAGCCGGGCAAGACATTTTTCCTGATTAAATTTTTCTTATAAAAACCAAGTGATTTTTATAATAATTTTTGTTACTTTTCCTTACATATTCTTTCATATGCAAAATATATTTTAATAAGAAAAAAATGCAACCTATACATCAAATATGAGTCATTGAATAAAACACAGCCACGCTGACTCTGAATTATACTTACAAGGCAGGTAAAGTAGTTCATGGGCTCACAGGAAATAGAGTTTATACCCAATTAAGTGGGAGAAGAGGGAAGAAGCAGGGATGCAGAAATATCTTCACAGGGAAATTTGTGTTTGAAATCAGCCTTAACAAATGAGCAAAAAGGCAAAAAGCAAAGGTAGAAAAGTATTCTAAGGAAAGGAGTCAGCATTGGGAAAAAAGATGGAACAGAGAAAAGCACAGACAGGCATGCTACTGTCTGCTTTCCACTGACACTTTCCCTTAATGTTTACAAAATCTGAGTATTATTAGCATAATTTTAAAGCTGTGTAAACTAAGGTTCAGGCAGATTAACTTTTTTGTCCAATGTTACATACCTAATTATTAACTTGTCTTAGGTTACACACCTAATAAATAAATAAATAAACAGCTCTCAAACCCTATTATGAAAAATTTCAAAGCCATATTATACTGATACAGTAATTTATTCAAAAAGCATTTATTGAGAACTCACCAGGTATCAAAGACTACAGTTAAAACTAGTGATGCAATAGTCACTATCCATAAGAAGCCTGAGGACTCTTAGGCTGGGTGAGGAGATAATGAGCTTCCTAGTTGATATGCAATAACCTTTGCCTGCTTTTTTTTTTTTTTTTACTTCCTGGACTGGTTTTTGCTCCACAAAGTACCCTTTGAGTTCATCCTCATAAGGACCATTTAAACTGGTCCCTATTCTCCACTGAATCCTCTTTGCAACAAGGATTATTCCGGTACAAGTAGGAGCCCAGCACAGGGCTGTCTGGAAACAACAGCTAAGAGAAGGTCCTGGCCGGGCGCGGTGGCTCAAGCCTGTAATCCCAGCACTTTGGGAGGCCGAGACGGGCAGATCTCGAGGTCAGGAGATCGAGACCATCCTGGCGAACACGGTGAAACCCCGTCTCTATTAAAAAAATACAAAAAACTAGCCGGGCGAGGTGGCGGGCGCCTGTAGTCCCAGCTACACAGGAGACTGAGGCAGGAGAATGGCGTAAACCCGGGAGGCAGAGCTTGCAGTGAGCTGAGATCCGGCCACTGCGCTCCAGCCCCGGTGACAGAGCGAGACTCCGTCTCAAAAAAAAAAAAAAAAAAAAGAGAAGGTCCTATTTTGAAGATGCTTCCACTGTCCCAGGAGGAAGCCCAGACCCAGTGTCTTAATCCTCAAGTTTCCTTCATTGACCTTGGGCACCTTGAATGTATGGTCAGGAGCAGAGGCATTCCAATATGTTCTCCTTTCTTTCACCAGGGAGAGTTCATGCTGCCCAGGAAAGGTATGGCTCCCCTTCTGCCCCTTGCCTACTGAAGCTCTTAGAGGCCAGAGTTGAGTAATACCTCCTCATAGCTTTCTTCTCTTTCACCTTCTCTTTGTCTATAACAATGCATTCCCATGATTCCTTACTTTAATCCTTCTTGATGTGCTTAAACATGAAACAACCCGCCCTTATTCTCAGGAATTCAAAAGTAGACAAGCTATTTTGTTTTCTAGCATTGCAAAGCTTACCCATCTCCTCCACTGGGAGGGAGACTTCTTACTGCATGCTGAAATTAGTTTATGCCCGATAATGTTTTGAGCCATTTCTCTGGGCCGCAAATAAGACTTGTCTGTATGTTTGAACACTGAGCATAAGGAATATCCAGGTCTCAGGGGCTAGTGATAAAATATAAAGGTGCTTCCAGTTTTAGATGACCATTACTAGGGTTGAATTCTATAGAACATTTCCCTGAAGTACAATTATTTATTGGCTAGAAAGCCAAATTATCTCATGTTATCTTCATCTGAAGGTTAGAAGTAGAAATGCCTTAACAAGAGACTAGGAAAAGATGACATCAACTAAGTATTTGATAAGACATACACACACACACACACACACACGTTTTTATTTTTTATTTATTATACTTTAAGTTCTAGGGTACACATGCACAACATGCAGATTTGTTACATATGTATACATGTGCCTTGTTGGTGTGCTGCACCCATTAACTCATCATTTACATTAGGTATATCTCCTAATGCTATCCTTCATCCTGCCCCACTCCCCCGACCCCACGATGGGCCCCAGTGTGTGATGTTCCCCTTCCTGTGTCCAAGTGTTCGCATTGTTCAATTCCCACCTATGAGTGAGAACATGCAGTGTTTGGTTTTCTGTTCTTACGATAGTTTGCTCAGAATGATGTTTTCCAGCTGCATCCATGTCCCTATAAAGGACACAAACTCATCCTTTTTTATGGCTGTATAGTATTCCATGGTGTATATGTGCCACATTTTCTTTTTTTTTTAATAATCAGATTTGCATTTTATTATTATTATTATTATGATTATTATTATTATTATTATACTTTAAGTTCTAGGGTACATGTGGATAACATGTAGGTTTGTTACATATGTATACTTGTGCCATGTTGGTGTGCTGCACCCATCAACTTGTCATTTACATCAGGTATAACTCCCAATGCAATCCCTCCCCCCTGCCCCCTCCCCGTGATAGGCCCCCGTGTGTGATGTTCCCCTTCCAGAGTCCCAGTGATCTCATTGTTCAGTTCCCACCTAGGAGTGAGAACATGCGGTGTTTGGTTTTCTGTTCTTGTGATAGTTTGCTAAGAATGATGGTTTCCAGCTGCATCCATGTCCTTACAAAGGACACAAACTCATCCTTTTTTATGGCTGCATAGTACTCCATGGTGTATATGTGCCACATTTTCTCAATCCAGTCTTTCACTGATGGACATTTGGGTTGGTCCCAAGTCTTTGCTATTGTAATAGTGCCGCAATAAACATAATGCACAGACACATATTTTTAATCTGTTATAATGGCAAATATCTTACTGTTCATGTTTTTCTAGTCTACTTTTCAGGGTAATGGGGTAGGCAATTGATATTTCTTTTAGAATATAAGGGGTATGAACAGATGGCTGGAAACAGGAATAGAGGCAGTCTATATCCTAAAAAAGAATTGATTTAAATTTTCCTCTTTATTCTCTTAGGTGAAGTTTATGTCACTTTTTAAAATTCTATAGGATGCAGGGAGAGAGGAAGTGAAGGACATCTAAGCTTCCACATTCCCACCATGATCTTTTATAATCCTAGCTACTAGAAAACCCCTTAGCACTTGGGGTCTCAAGACTAACATAGGGAGCTGGCTAGAGATAGCACAGAGGCATTGCTTCAGAGAGGGAGCCCACACTGTGACCCACAGGCCCCTGCCCTTGAACAGCTGGAGCACGGCACCATTCAGAAAGTCCAGCTCACACAAAACTGCTTCCTGCCCTGGGACTGACAACACTGCCGCTGCTGCCAGGCCAAGGAGGGAGAGGAGAGGCCAGGCACTTTTACACACTCCAAGGAAAAACTCAGTGCTGTTGCTGTAGGTTGCTGTGGAACTAAGGAGTGAGCAAAGCACATATCCCTTAGCTGCCTGCCTACACTGCTGGCACTGAGAGTGGCCCCACCCTCCCCTGGGGCAGGCCTGCAGGGCAATTGCTACTGCCTCTACCTAAGCATTCTGCTAGCAGCCTGGGGACTGCAGCCCCACTCCTGCCTATCACAGCCAGCACTTGAACACACTACCAGAGACCTAAGGACAAGTCCACCAGCCTGGTCCTGTCACCCAGATATTTGAACATGCTGTCTAGGGAACTGGAGATTGGCCAGTCCAGTCCATCACACTCAGCACCTAAGGGCTTCTTCTAGAATCTGAGGTCAGGCTGACCTAACCTGTAATATCACCACAACTGTCACCCACCTGCCTGTGCCACTTGCTCCCTGGCCCACTCACACCATTACAGCCACGGCCAGCACCAGCTCAAACCACTTAGGTTCCAGTGGATAGTTCCACCACTGTATTGCCATTGCACATATCACGCTCACTGCCCAGGAGCCCAAGGAACCACCAATACACTTGGCTCACCACTGCCACTATGAGCAGCCAAGCAAGCCTCCTGGAGGCCTTACAATCAGCCTACCTGGACCCACTAACACTAGAGCCAGAACACACTGCTCCAGGGCTCAGGGACAGGCACGCTCACTGCTGCAAACATGAGGCCCAAAGACTGACCCATCTGACATTCCAGTCCCCAGCAAAACTTCACCATAGCCACCATTAATAACTGCACTCTAAGCCACTGAAAAAAATCACAGATACCATGGATGCTATTTACAGCTGAAGAAATCATGCTGAGACTGCACTATTGCATACAGCCAAAATAGAAGTCAAAGAGGACTATTCAACCGACACCATAGATAGAGCTTTAGAAAAAGTACTCCCCTATGAAAGCAAATTTTAAAAATTAGAAAAAGTAACTTTACACTGGATGCAAAAATATCAATGTGAGGATATAGGAAACATGAAAAAGCAAGACAATGAAAAACAATCCACTCAAAAGAAAAACAAGTTTCCAGTGTATCCCCATCAAAAAGATTTGTGAAATCTGGATAGAGAATTCAAAATACTGATTTTAAATAAGCTCAGTGAGATATAAGAAAACGCTAAAAAAAAAAAAAAAAAAAAAAAAAAAAAAGAAAAAGGAAAGAAATCAGAAAAATATTTCAGAACATGAATGAGAAATATTTTTAAAAAGAACCAGGAAAGAAATTCTGGAACTAAAGAATTAATTGAAGAAAATGCAAAGTACATTTAAAGCATAAACAACAGACTAGATCAAGCAGATGAAAGAATCTCAGAACTTGAAGACAGGTATTTTGAAATAATCCAATCAGACAAAGATAAAGAAAAAAGAATTTAAAAAATGATTGAAGCCTCCATGACATTTGGAACAACATAAAATGACCAGATACTCAAATTATCAGTGCTCCCAAGGGTGAAGAGAGAAGAAAAGAGTTAGAAAACCTATTTAACAAAATAACAGGTGAAAACTTCCCAAGTAGAGCAGGGACAAGATATCTAGGAGGCACAGAGATTTCCAAACAGATACAATACAAAAAGATATTCTTCAGGGCAGTTTATAGTCAAACAGTCTAAAGTTTAAAAAAAAAAAAAAAAACTCTAAAAATAGCAACAGGAACTATCAAGGAACCTCCATCACACTAATAGCAAATTTCTCAGAAGCCTTACAGCCAGTAAAAAATGGAATGACATTTTTAAACCACTGAAACAATAAAAATGCCACCCAAGAATACTATATCCAGCAAAATTATCCTCCAGAAATAAAAAGGAATTAAAGTTCCAGACAAGCAAATAATGAGAGAATTCATCACCATTAGACCAATCCTACAAAACTGCCCAAGGGAGTTCTGCAACTAGAAGCAGAAGTACATTTACCATCCCCAAAGCACATGAAAATATAAAGCTCACTGGTAAATGAAATACACAAAGGAGGAAGAGAAAGAGCTCAAATGGTACCACTACAGGAAACCACAAAACCACAAAGACAAACAATAAGAAAAGGAAAGAACACCACCAAAATAGCCAGAAAACAACTAGCAATATGACAGAAACAGAATGTCACATATCAGTAAATAACCTTGAGTATAAATGGGTTGAACTTTCCACTTAAAAGATATACACTGGATCAATGGATTTAAAAAAATAATACATGATCAACCTATATGTTGCCTGCAAGAAATGCACTTTAGCTGTAAAGACACATATAAACTCAAAGTAAAGTAAGAGAAAAATATATTCCTTACAAACAGAAACTACAAGTAAGCAGGAGTAGCTATACTTACATAAGCCAGATAAAATATATTTTAAGACAAAAACTTTAAAAAGATACAAAGAAGTCTTTATATAACGATAAAGGGGTCAATTCAGTCAGAAGATACAGTATTGCAAATATATATATGCATCCAACACCAGAGCACCCAGGTATATGAAGGAAATATTACAAGACCTAAAGAAAGAGAAAGACCCCAATACGATAATAGCTTGGGACTTCAACACTCCACTTTCAAATTTTGACAGATCATCTGGACAGAAAGTCAACAAAGGAACATCAGACTTAGTTTATACTGTAGACCAAACAGACCTAGTAGACATTTATAGAACATCTTATTCAATAGCTGCAGAATACACATTCTTCTCCTCAGCACATGAAATATTTTCCAGGACAGACCATATGTTTGACTACAAAACAAGTCTCAAAAAAATTCAAAAAATAGAATTGAAATTATATCAAACATCTTTTCTGAACACAATGAAATAAAACTAAAAATCAATAACAGCAGAACTTTGAAAGCTATACAAACATGAAAATTAAACAACATGCTCCTGAACAAGCACTGAGTCTTTGAAGAACTTAAGAAGGAAATTAAAAAATGTCTTCAAACAATGAAAATGAAAAACAACACACCTAAACCAGTGGGAAACAGCAAAAGCAGTGCTAAAATGTAAATTTATAACAATAAACATCTACATCAAAAAGTAGAAAGATGTCAGACAACATAAATAATATAATGCACATCAAGGAACTAGGAAAGCAGGAACAAAACAAACCCCAATGTAGCAGGAGGAAAGAAAAAGATGAGAGCAGAGCTAAATAAAACAGATACTAAAAAAACAACACAAAAAGTCAATATAACAAAAAGTTGGTTATAAAAAATAATAAATTGCCAGCAAGACTAAGAAAAAAGGAAAGACGACAAATAAAATCAGAAATCATATGATCATCTTAACAGACACAGAAAATTTTCTTGATAAAATCCAATATCCTTGTATGATAAAAACTCTCAACAAATTAGGAATCGAAGAAACATACCTCAAAATAATAAAGGCCACATAGGACAAACCCACAGTTAACATATTGAATGGGGGAAAGCTGAAAGCCTTTCCTCTAAGATCTGGAACAAAACAAAGGTGCCTTCTTTCTTCATTCATATTCAGCATAGTACTGGAAGTCCTAGCCAGAGCCAAAAGGCAAGAAAAGAAAATTAAAGACATCCAAACTGAAAAAGAATAAGTCAAGTTGTCCTTTTTTGCTTACGACATAATCTTACATCAAGCAAAACCTAAAGACTCTGAAGAAACTCCTAGGTTTCTTAAATAAATTCAGTAAGGTTGCATGATACAAAATCAACCTACAAAATTTAGTAGTTTTTATATATCAATAATGAATTAGCTGAGAAACAAAAAAAAAGTTAATCCCATATATAATAGTGACAAAATATAAAATGCCTAAAAATAAATTTAACCAAAAAGGTAAAAGACCTCTACCAAAAAAAAAAAACCAAAAAACAAACAAACAAACAAAACCTCAAAACACTAAAATTGAAGAGGATACAAACAAATGGAAAGATAGCTCATGCTCATGGTTTAGAAGAATTAATATCATTAAAGTGATCATATTGCCCAAAGCAATCTACAAGTTCATTGTAATCCCCCATCAAAATACCAATGCCATTTTTCATAGAAACAGAGAAAACAATCCTAAAATTCATATAGAACCAAAAAAGAGCTAGAATGGCCAAAGTAATCCTGATCAAAAAGAATGAAGCTGGGGGCATCCTACTGTTGGACTCCAAAATATATTACAAAGCTATAGTAACCAAAACAGCATGGTATTGGCTTAAAATATATGCATAGACCAAAAGAACAGAATAGTGATTCAATTAATCCATGTATTCACAGTCAACTGATTTTTGACAAAGGCAGCAACATTCACTGGGCAAAGGACACCCTTTTTACTAAGTGGTGCTGGGAAAATTGGAGAACCATATGCAGAAGAATAAAACTGGACCCCTACTACTCCTCATAAACAAAATTCAACTCAATATGGATAAAGACTTTATCATTGTCTTCTTAATGTTAATCATTAAAGTTAGTAAAGTTTAAATCATTAAGTTTGCCTAAAACTTCTAGAAAAAAAATATAGGATAAAAGACTTCAAGAATTCAGTCTAGGCAAATATATCATGGCTAAGACCTCAAAAGTAAAGACATCAAAGAAAACAGTCAACAAAGTGAAATTGCAACCTGTTGAATGAGAGACTATACTTGCAAACAATGTATCTGACAAGTGACTAATACCCAGAATATACGAGGAACTCAAAGAACTCACCCTAAAAACATAAATAATCCCATTAACAAGTGGACAAAAGACACAAACAAACTTTTCTCAAAAGAAGACATATAAACGACCATCACGTATATGAAAAAGTGCTCAACATTGCTAAGCATTGGGGAAAGGCAAATCAATATCACAATGAGATATAATCTCACCCCAGTTAGAATGGCTTTTATTACAAAGACAAAAAATAGCAGGTGCTGGTCAGGATGTGGAGAAAAAGTAACTCACACACTGCTGGTGGCAGTGTAAATTAGTAAAACCACTATGGAAAATGGTACAGAGATTTCTCGAAAACCAAACATTGAAGTGCCATACAATCCAGCAATTCCACTACTGGCTATTTAATATATTTTTCAAAAAAATACCTGAACTCATATGTTTATTGCAACACTATTCACCATGGCAAAGATACGGAATCAACCTAGTTGATCATCAATGGACAAACAGAAAAACAATATGGTATATAAACACAATGAAATACTATCCAGTCATACCAATGAATGAAATCATGTCATTTTCAGCAAGATGGATGGAACTGGAGGTCATTATGTTGAGTGACAGAAAGATACCACATGTTCTTCCACATGGAAGCTAAAAAAGTCCATCTAATCGAGATAGAGGATCAAATTATAGATACCAGAGGGTAGGTAGGGTGTGTGAATGGGAATGGGGATCAAAGAGGTTGATTAGTGGGTACAAATATATCAAATATATAATTAGATCGAAGAAACAAGTCCCAATAACCAATAAGAGAGTAAGATGACTATAGTTAGCAACAACACAGTTTATATTTCAAAGTAGCTAGAAGACTTGAAATGTTACCAACACATAAAAATGACAAATACTCAAGGTGATGGATACCTCAAATACCCTAGCTTGATCATTACACATTCTATGCATGTAGCAAATACATGTACCTCATAAATATGTAAAATACATTGTGTCAATAAAAATTGCAAAATTCTATATAACTCTTTCTAATTCATTTATTAATATATGTTGTAAGCGCATGATATATTTTGGTTGCTAGCATTGCACTGGACTTACAGAAAAATCAAAGTCACAAATCCCCTCAGAAACAGCCTAAAAAACATCTTAAATGTTATCAGCTTTAAATGTTGCAAAGCTGTGTTTATTTGGCTTCTAATTTTGAATATATCCCAAATGACAAATTAAGAGCTATTAAACCCTGGCTTAGTTTGAGTTCCTCTTACGAGTCTATTCTTCTATCAAAATAGAATGGGACCCAACTGCTCAAAGACATAAGGTTTGCTTTATCTCAAACAAACATAGCTAGAATTTTAGAAATGAGGAAGAAGCAACATTTTCTGGAAAGGCTTAACATTTAATTACCAGTGAGTATATTTGCTTTGGAAAAACCTTTCAACTGAACAATGGTTTCCATTATCCTCAGCCTTTGGTTTTCCTCTAAATCCTCTTTTGTAGGCATTTCTTAGCTCTCTCAACACTGCTTGACAGTTTTGTTATTTTAGTCGGATTTTCTGCAATTCTACTTCTCTGCTGTCTGGATAATTTTATTATTTACCATATTCTCTCTTTCCGATTGGGAGTCTTATTCTGGTTTTGGCTTGCCAGAGTTTTGGCAGGCTACTGCTATAAAATACAAGAGATTTGGAAGCTATGCAGATGGCAAATGTAGTGTTGTATGCTTTCATTCATGATGGGCTTCCGTCTTTTTTATAACAGGCAGGAAAACTGCCAGCTCTTATTTCCTGTGCCCGCTTCTGACATATTTAAGCAAGATTGTGGTAGTGATTTGCAGGGCTGCAGGCTTTTCAGTTGGGGTACACTCTGGTGGTTAGGATTTAAAGGAAAAAGTTTCTGTTGATACTTAGCTTTGATTTTCTTACATTTGTTTTCTATCTTGGTGTGTTTTTAATGACTCCATTTACTTTTGAAGTTAACATCTTTCCTTTAGAAGAGTTAAAAGATTACCTAATATTGTCTTTGGTTTTTATTGTTTATTTTTCCCAAAGCTAGTACTCATGATAACAATGAAATTTATTTTTTTGAAAGAACATCTTACCAAGCATTACCACTAAAATAATAAGATCTACTCTCTCGATTGGAATTGAATATACCTGTTTCTGGAAATGGCTCCTGGAAAAGAGTAGCATTCATTTCAGCTCATTAGATCCATGAGCTTAATTAAGCTTAGATAAACAATTCCTGTTTAGAAAAGGTAGGACAATTTTGCCACAGCATAGCTTGGATGTTTAGGATGCTCTAGTAAATCAAGAAAAGTGCAATCTTTTGCAAAAAGTGAAATATTGACTGGCATTGTTAATGAAAGTACATTTTTCCATCATATAATTATGGCACTGTAAGAACCAAAAATAATTAAGTCTTCCCAGTGCCTCAGTTTCCCTTGATTATGCCTTTTTTCTCTCGTAGGGAGATGTGTTGAGGAAAATATCATTCTAATTACTTTCTATACAACTTAAAAGTTCAGGACAGGAATATACAAGCATCAGCACAAGTAAAACAGGCCTTCACAAATACAGCTTTGTTAATATAAATTAATATATTGTATCAACATATCAAATTTTATTCTATCATACTATATGATGTCTATTAATTTATGGATTCTACTATAAAAAGGCACACAATTTTGCTCCCAGTCATACATAAATAATATGACAAATAAGCAACTGGTCTGATGCTAACCTCCTCTGCAGCCCTAAATATTATGTCCTCCCTCAATAGCAATCTGAATCAGTAGGAATTCTGAATGCAAAATTAATGGAGTTCTAACCATGAAAAACAAAAATAAGGATTTCAGATATCCCAAGAGAGTTCCAGTACCAAACCCAGAACTTGGCCTAGTCAATATGGATTAAAGACTTAATCATTAAGTCTTCTTAATATTGGCCAAGTCAATTCTTCACCACAGAGGATTCTGCCTTTATAACAAGGCATTTGCTTTCCTGGTCCTCCCTACAAAATGCCAATAATGTCTTTCCCCTCAGTTAAAAGGTCAGAAAAAAAAAATATCCCTGACCACTCCCAGATACCACATGGACGGCAAGATACTGACAACCTCCATTTGGGAACCACTGCACACACAATATTGGCTTGGAAGTTCTTCAACTCTAGAACTCCAAAGACACAAAGACAATTCTGTTACACATTAAATACTGAGTTCAGGCCAGGCATGGTGGCTCATGCCTGTAAGTCCAGCACTTTGGGAAGCCAACGTGGGCAGATCATGAGGTCAGGAGTTCGAAACCAGCCTGGCCAATATGGTGAAATCTCATCTGTACTAAAAAATATATATATTATATATATATTATAATAATATAAATTAATATTTATATATAAATTAATATATATAATATTAATATATATAATAATATAAAATATATATATATAAAATACAGGCAGGAGAATCACTTGAACCCAGAAGGCGGAGGTTGCAGTGAGCCAAGACTGGGTCACTGCACTCCAGCCTGGGTGACAGCGTGAGACTCTCTCAAATAAATAAAAATAAAAAGTAAATACTGAGTTCAACCAAAGGACTTGTATGTGTTTATGATAATTTCTCTGTTGCACAGGATGTATGGACTGAGTTTTTGCATTATTAAATATTCAATTTATTTACCTTGATCAAAAAATCAAAAAGAATCATGCAGACACAAACAAAAGATAAAGAAAATAAAGCTAATAAAGCTACGTATCAATTTTTTCTTGGATTCAGATGCTTTTTAATTAGTAGAGAATTTGTGTCTGCTTTTATTTAATTGTGTATACAGCTGAATTAAAACTGAAATAAGGAGACTGCAATACAAAGGCTAAGGTTTACCTGACCCTAAGACTACCTTATTTGTAAATTACAATTTATGACTAGAAGTATTTTATTATGAGGTAATAGATTCAGTAGATTCAAATGAAAGTATTATCAGCTTCATTTAAAATTGTCTGACAAAAAAGAATATAAACAAATACTGTTTATAAAGTAATAGGGATAGGTTTACTGACTTATATTTTTCAGCAAAAACTTACCATGACAAAGACATTCATCAACTCCATATTAACCAAAGTACATATTTCAAGTTAGAAAGTTTAGCCTATTTGTCATTATAACTAAATAAATGTGCCCATAATATACCATGTTTTATTAAATGATCTTTTTCTGTAAGACACAAAAGTAGACTTGAAGAAGTGAAAATACATTCTAGGTTCTTGCATAAGAAGACACAGCATTCTAAAAATTGCAATTTCCTCCAAGCTACATAATACATTCGATATAATCCCAATACAAATACCATAAGAATTGTTTCTAGCATTATACAAGTTCATTTTAAAGTTCATGTAGAAAAGTAACCATAAAGCAATATCCAGAGAAATCTTAAAATGTTTGGGGGAACTACTTCATCCAGACACTAAAATATATCATAAAGTCTCTATAATTAAGCTATATGCTATGAACATATGAATGACCAGACATACTAGTAGAAGAGAGTAGGAAACTCAGAAAATGGATCCTAGAGCATTGGAAAATGTGGAATATAATTAGCAGAGCATCTCAAATCAGTGCTAAGAAAACTGTATAGTCATATGGAATAGTGCAACTTTTGAATCATTCCTCACATCATATATCAGGATAAATTTCAAATGAATCAGAGGTTGAAACATAAAAAATACCACCATACAGGTACTAGAAAAAAATGGTGAAATTTCACTATAAATCAGAGTAGAAAACACTTTCCTAATTATGATTCAAAACCAAGAAGCAATAAAGAAAATGTCTCGTACACTTTTGTACATTAAAAAAATCTTTATGGCAAACACATACACAGAAGAGTAAAAAGATAAATTGTAAACCAGAAAAAAATTATCAAGAATACATTACAAATAAGTTCATACCCTAAGAAATACAAAGAAAATTTAATATTTAAGAACCAAAAGACCAATTGCCCAATAAAAAATTTACAAAGAAACATAAATAACATATAAAGATGCTCACTTTCACTCATAATAAAAAATGCAAATTAAACCTATTATCAGATACCATTTCTCATCTATCCAATTGGCAAACATCTGAAAGTTTGACAGCATACTCTATATAGTTGGCCTGTGGGGAGTCATTCTCATACATTGCTGGTGGGAATGTAAAATGACTCAACCCAAGGGAATTTGATATCTAGCAAAATTGCATACACAATTACCCTTTATCTCAGCAATCCCACTACTAGGCACTTTCCCAAAAATACACTGGCAATAGTACAAACTGTGATACACAAAAATTATTCATCATAACAGTATTTGTAATAAGAAAATACTGGGAAAAATCAATGTGCATAATTACAGGACTGCCTGAATAAACTTTAATGGAGTACTCTGCAGCTGTAATATTGAATGAGGACAATCCCATTCTACTGTAGTATAGTGATCACGAGGATAAATTATTAGGCTTAAAGAAAACAAGGTACAGAACAGTTTTATTACTATTACATAAAAAGAAGAGATAGAAGTATGTATGTGTGCGTGTATGTAAGCACAAATACACTTACATATGTGGGTACTGATATACACTCATGCATATATACATTTACATATATATGTACATGCATATGTGTATACATATATATTACAAAAAAAGAACGATAAACTAAAAATAGCAAAAAATGTCACCTATTAAAGGAGGCAGACATAGGGATGAAAGTTAAACTCATTTTGAGTTTTGGCTTTGGAGTCTTGTAAATGGTTTATATTTAATAAACAAAACTAAAGATAAATAACAAAAAGTATCCCTATATTTTTGAAAAGTAATTCAAGAAAATGAATCTAACTGTATATTAAGTTGGTGGCATAGTCACATTAAAAAAAATTATGTTGACAGATTTAAAAAGCAATATTTTCATTATAATCCTTGTGGGATGTATCCTAAGGACAAAAAGAACGACAAAGAAATCTTATATTGTACTCAGCGATTTTATCATAAATTAAAATTCTGGCATTGTTATTTTGAAACTATTATGAGTATATTGTAGGACAAAAGAAATAAGTAATTATGTTAACTCCAATAGGAACCAAGATTTTCAGATAAAGAGAAAGAGATGCAAACATAAAACAATTTAAATGAGTACCCTATAATCTGAAATCTGAGTTTCCAATATCCCTATGATGTCATGAAATATTTTCTCTATACAAAAAAGTATGAATTTTCAAGTTCTGAAAGGTCAAAAATAAATGGTAATTCAGTAATAATAGGCAACTGTACAGTACTTCTTTTGGAATCAAATTGTCATTTTCTACTAAATGAACATAGGCTTTTTGGAGCAATAGGTGATTCCAGGTCTTGGAATATTCAAAATGAGCCTGCAACACCTTGTACCAAAAAAAAAACAAGAAAGATTTCAGACTATTGCAGAAGAAAAAAAAAAAGGGGGGGTACAAGAGGCAATAAACTCTGATTGGTTAAGAATTGAGTAATTTGAATATCAGAAAGAATAATATTTGCAATTGATCAGAACACACTGAACATTTCTTTAAAAATTGTTGGTTAACTGTGAAGTTGCTAAAATATCAACTCATTCTGCAAATTAATGAATAAAGGCAAATAACCAAACCTTTACCATCATTTTACAAATTATATTTGGACGTAACAATACTGATGAATGGAAAATTATTCTTTATAGAAGTATTTCAGCTACAAATGCAGAAAGAATAAAAAATTTAAAATCACAATACTGTGACCTCTAAGGGAAAAGAAGATCTTAGCACTGATTACCAATGGGCAACCATTTTGTGAAAGTCGTAGGAGGAACCCTGGAATAGATTGATGGAGCTTACAACTTCGAACCCACATGACTAAAAGTGAGGCTTCCTCCTGATACGATGCTGTTGATGTTTCACAGCACTTCCTGAAGTGTCTTTTAAAGGTTTTTTGCTTTAAAAAAAAAAAAGTGAAGCTTAATCGAGTGCTTCAGATTGAAATTTTACAAGAAATATGGAGAATGAATGAATTAGGTAAATGAGGAAACTATGCCACAAAGAAGCAACCAGTGAAATCCAGAATGTAAAAAAATCCTGCCAGACCTAGTTTCATTTTCAATAAATAAATGTCAAGGGGAAAAAAAGGAGAGAAGAAACTGCTCTAGAGAAAAAGAATTTACAAACATTAACAAAGTATACGTACAGACCTTGGTGAAATTTTAATTTGAACAACTGTAAAGATAATTTGGCAAGTTTGAGCATGGACTGGTTACTAGATGATGTTGTTAATATTAGTCTTAATAATGATAATGTAAATATGAAAAAGTAATTAGCCATTAGAAATATATTTTGAAGAATTTACAGTTTCTGATTTTTTAAATACTTTAGAAGAGTAGAGAAGATAGATGAAATAAAATTGCAAAATGCTAATAACTATTGAAACTAGATGATGGATACAGAGTAGTTTATTGCATTATTTATTTTCTTCTGTTTGAAAAATACCATGATAGGCCGGGCGCGGTGGCTCAAGCCTGTAATCCCAGCACTTTGGGAGGCCGAGGCGGGTGGATCACGAGGTCAGGAGATCGAGACTATCCTGGCTAACATGGTGAAACCCCGTCTCTACTAAAAATACAAAAAACTAGCCGGGCGTGGTGGCGGGCGCCTGTAGTCTCAGCTACTTGGGAGGCTGAGGCGGGAGAATGGCGTAAACCCGGGAGGCGGAGTTTGCAGTGAGCCGAGATCACGCCACTGCACTCCAGCCTGGGAGACACAGCGAGACTCCGTCTCAAAAAAAAAAAAAAAAAAAAGAAAAAAAGAAAAATACCATGATAAAAAACTGTTTTTAATTTATTGATCTGGTCACTTCTATTTTATAACTACTAGTGACTGCTCCCCTTGTGCAAACATTGCAGAAACTGTATTCTTCAGCATGTGATTCAAATCACATAAATTTCCATTGTTCTTTTTTTAAGTGAAATTTATTCTTTCATCAGACTTGGTACACTTACAGGCAGAGTTTCAATATGTTCTGCTTCATATGCTTTCTTAATCCATTAAATAATATTATATAAGTAAGTTTTAGATTTTCTTCACAATGAAAATAAATGAAACACAATTATGTCTGTGAAGGACCCTCTGCTTTTATGTGATATTTTATCTCAATAGTTCCCAATCTGTGGATCCTGAACCTTTGGAAAACCACAGAGAAAATCAAGCAGCCATGAAATGAACTGTGTATGTAACCCCTATAATATTTTACACATATAAGTAGTATTATAGTAAGAGTTTACTGAACTGTCTTTATAAGTAAAAATCTCAATTAGTGAATATTTAAATTACAATGACTCCTCTTATATAAGGTTATATTTTTCTTTACATTAACAAAAAATTCCCTAATTACTAACAACATTGAAAACCTCTGACTACTTGGTTCCGACACTATTTAGTTTTTAATTTTCAGGTATTTTAGAAATAGCAGTGATTTGTGTGTGTGTGTTTTTAAAGAAAATAATCCCTAAGGGGTCCCTATTAAAAAGATGTCCTGCAGATGCATCATGAGTGGTCCTTCATCATTCCCTGAGATGAACTCCTCTCTACAAAATGCTAATAGGTAGAATACCATGTGAAGAGAGGCCCCCGGACTTGTGCAACATAGTGACTCTGAGCCTCAGGAACCTTTACTACAGAACCTAAGACTACAAAATGCAAAAATGCTATTCTCTTTTTGTATCACAATCACATCAAGTTTTAGGATAATTTTTGTAATGTGTAGTAAACAAAGAAAGACATAAGATAGCCAATACCAATAAATAAGATTGTACCCTCTTATGGTAGAAACTGAACCTCCGCTGGATTTTACCTAAATCTGGTCTCCAGCATGACTGTAGAACATTGAAGGAACTAGACTGAGGGAAGGAAACATGCTGGTGCCCACTGGACTCCACATGCTGGAGACTGGCTGCATATTTATGAATGCTGATCAGTATTTAGACCAGATAAAACCCTATTTTTTCTAGATGCCTCTTAACTATTTTATAGGTGTCCACATGAATTGTTTATACTATCCTCATGAACAAGATACTTGTCACTTATGATTTTTTTTCACTTTGATATTCTCTTCCAAATAGTTTCCCTTTCTTAAGATGAACATTGTTAGGCATAATTATAAGCATAGAAAGGCACAGTGCTTTACCAAGTAAAATGCAATATTCTTGTTCTTGTTCCTTCCTTGTTTATAAAGAGTTAAATCAAACACTTTGTGTGAGGGTAATGTGTGTATATGTCAGGGAAGCAATAACTGACTGTAGAATTTCTTCTCTTCTGATGCCAAGACAGTACTGGAGGAAATCTGAATCCTAAAACTTGAGATTCCAATGGGACCACTGCAATCAGGGTGAGGCATGAAAAACTATTTGAAGTAAGAATAGGATGAAGGAATGGATCTATCACTATCTCAAAGAAACCGAAAATTAGAATGTTTGGGGAATAAGAGAGATTGATATTATCTCCCTAGCTGCATTTTTTATACTTGTTCTCCTTAAACTATTATCTACCTGGGTCTCTGTTTATGCTTGCTCTTCTTTGAGATAGTATGGAGTGAAGAAATTTATTATTAGGAAATATTTCTCTACATAAAAATGCTTAGTTTATTTATGAAGAACTAGTTACCCTACCTTTAATTTTGCCTGTAGCCAAATGAATTTTTAATATTTAATGCTTGTAGGTACATTTATTTAAGATCAGAGTTGTGAAATATTTATAGAGAAAGAGGCGATGATGAACTCAATACCAAACCCCATGGTTTCACTTGTAATAACCAGGCCTCTGGGTCACTTTTATAAACCTGATAACTATAAATTCAGAGGTAAAATGAATAGAAGGATAAAATAAAAAGTAACATGAACCCAAGATTAAAATGACTACCTAAGAGACCAGTTAAAATAGATTAGTACCCTTGTAGCAGTTATTGATGACATTTTAAAGAACAAATTGACCAATATGGAATAACATAAAGCAAGAAAGCACTGTCTGATGGAGGTGACACTCGGTATAGGTTTTCTTATGGTTTTGTTTTTTCTCTGAAACACAAACTCTCTGCTCATACCCCTATGTGTCATAACTGACTAAGCCAATAAATTGGCTTCCATAGAAGTTCACTTTTTTTTTTTCATTTGTAAAGTAGAAAAATGAAAGGACACTTCTCCTTTACTACAAAACTAATAAAACTCATTTTTGAAAGCTAACACTATACCCCTGCTGAAGATAAAGTACTATGGAAGGTCTAAAACTATTAACAAGTAAAAAATAAATCTGATTTTATAAATAAAAATAATTCATGGGAATTATTACCTTTGTCATTTGGTCATTCACAATATCTGGTTAAAGAAATAAACAATCTAATTTCATTAATTCTTTTTTTAGTAATCAAAAGATAACAAATTCTCCTTTATTATACCATATTACTAAGTGCATAACAGGGTTAGCTACAGATTAGCCATTGGGCACATATCTATGGATTGATTAGTTGATACACTCAAACTCTATTCACACCAGAAACTATGCCCCTAAGTATTGTTTCTTTTTCTTGCTATCTACAACGTGCTCCCTGGTTACTTCATTCATCCCAGTTAGAAAGACGAATGTGTGGGCATGCTAAAAATAAAATTCCTGTTCCAAGATCTTTAAGCCAATATAGACAATTGAATTTTAAAAAGCATACTGGAGTTTAAGCCACTTAAATGGGACTTGATGAAGCTGTGTATACATTAGGAATGGTTTAGAGAAAAATATTGGTAATGCCCAAAGAATGCTCATCCAAATCTGTGTCATTATTAGTTCTTCTGCTAAGACCAGCCTCTTCTTCTTTAAAATGCGTGTATCACTGAACAGCAACCTTCACCCAATATTTTAATGAAGAGACACAAAAGAATTAAGCATGAAAGAATCTTCCAAAAATGAACATAAAAAATAGATAAGCCATTTTTGGTGATGATGAAAACACAAATGCCCATGGGAGCTAAGTAGGCAATACAGATAAGTAAACTGAAATGATCCAGTTGTAAGAATAACAATAGAGCAACAGCAACTAAAAAAGGGCAACAGAGCAAAGACAACTAAGAAACACCAGGGAGTAGTGGAAACCATAACTGTCCTCAGACCACAAATACTGTTCACAGGGCTGCCATGGCTTGGCTCCAACAGAGAGTGGCCATGAGGATGCTTTTTAAAGAGCAGGCAGAAATCTGTATTTTGTTTGCAATCTCTCCATTTTAAAGTGTTGTAACTATTTTAGTCCATTTGGTCTACTAAAACAAAATACCGTAACTGGGTAGCTTATAAACACCACAGATTTATTTCTCACAGCTCTGGAGTCTGGGAAGTCCACTATCAACTCACTGACAGATTTAGTGTGAGGGCCTATTTCCTGGTTCAAAAATGGCACCTTCTCCCTGTGTCCCTGTGTCCCCAAATGGAGGAAAGGGCAAAAGAGCATTCTAGGGTCTTTTTTTTTATACGGAGTCTCGCAATGTCACCCAAGCTGGAGTGCAATGGTGCAATCTCAGCTCACTGCAACCTCCGCCTCCTGGGTTCAAGCAATTCTCCTACCTCAGTCTCCTGAGTAGCTGGGATTACAGGTGCCCACCACCACACTCGACTAATTTTTTTTTGTATTTTTAGTAGAGACAGCATTTCACAAGGTTGGCCAGGCCAGTCTCAAACTCCTGACTTCATGATCTGCCCACCTCAGCCTCCCGAAGTGCTGGGATTACAGGCGTGAGTCACCATGCTTGGCCTAGAGTCTTTTTATAAGGGCACTGATTTCATTCATGAGGGCTTTGCCCCATGACCGACTCACCTCCCAAAGTCCCCACCTCTAATACCATTACGTTACCGATTAGGTTTCAACATATGAATTTGTGGCAGGACAGGGAGGAGGGCACAATCGTTCAGAATATAGCACTACGTAATTCAAAAAACAATGAGGTCATTATAACAACCAAAGAAAACTTATTTTTTTTGAGTCAAGTTCATTTCCTAAGATGATGTAACTCCTTAGTCACGACATTACTATTTGGAAAAGATGGGTTAGCCCATTATTTAACAATTATTGCCATTAAATGATGAAGTATACACAGAATTTTGAGGGATGTGCCACACAACTTTTATTTTTCTTTTTTTTTTTTTTTTTTGAACTTTTATTGAGTTCAGGGGTACATGTACAGATTTGCTATACAGGTAAATTTATGTCATGGGGGCTTGTTGTATAGATTATTTTGTCACCCAAGTATTAAGCCTAGTATCCATTAATTGTATTTCCTAATCCTCTCCCTCTTCCTACCCTCTACCCTCAAGTAGGCCCCAGTGTCTGTTGTTCCCCTCTATGTGTCCACATGTTCTCATCATTTGGCTCCCACTTATAAGTGATAGCATGAGGTATTTGGTTTCTTGTTCCTGAGGTACCTTCCTAAAAATAATGGCTTCCAGCTCCATCCATGTTTCTGCAAAGGACATGATCTTGTTATTCATGGCTGCATAGTATTCCATGGTGTATATATACCACATTTTCTAAGTTCCAAGACACATGTGCGAGATGTGCAAGTTTGTTACATAGGTAACCATGTGCCATGGTGGTTTGCTGCACCCATCAGCCCATCACCTAAACATTAAGCCCAGCATGCATTAGCAGTTTATCCTAATGCTCTCCCGTCCCTTGCTACCTCCTGCCCATGACAGGCCCCAGTGTGTGTCGTTTCCCACTCTATGTTCATGTGATCTCATTGTTCAGCTCCACTTATGAAGGAGAATATGCAGTGTCTGGTGTCCCATTCCTGCATTAGTTAGCTGAGGATAATGGCTTCCAGGTCCTTCCGTGTCCTTGCAAAGGACATATTTTTCTTTCCAGTTATGCAGTTATGGCTCTGTCTACACAGAGCCTACCTTAGCATACATAAAAGTTGTTCCTCTCAGATCTCACCTCCTAACCTGTGTTTCCTGTATGATACTCTCAGACTGATCACTTCTCTACCCAGTCCCGAGACTTCCTTGCTTTTTGTTCATGGTTGTTTTCCCAGGCTACCATTAGTGCTGTGTTTTTGCCCCATGGAAATGGCAGGAGATGGGGCTATTCCAGAATTTCTACACAGATAGCATTTAGGAGCAGTAATCAGTCAAATGAGGTGAAGTGGGAAGTAGAGGCTAGGAGATAGATTAAAACTTCATTTAATGAGTGAGCACTTTGTTAATGAACAGTTGTGTGTGTGTGTGTGTGTATGTGTACATGTATGTGTGTGGTGGTTTATTGTGGCTTTGGGAGTAGTGGCTGGCAGGCATCAACATTGCAGTGCTGCTAACAGAGACGAGATAGTCTTCCACTCAGTTTCCACCTACAGGAGGAGGAAATGAAGGAAAAATGATTCTTCTAGGCCTAAACTCAGGGTGAAATAGCTACTAGAGAAGCTAATATTTTATTGCTAATATTGTCTATCAATTTATGTAGGACTCGGTACATTTTGCTTAAATAATCTATTATTTTTCTTTATAGCAACAACTCCATATGTTGATATGAACTGTGACCCCGGAAGAATGGTGGAAAAGTGTCTTGATCCAAGAAGGAAGGGGTACATAGAAAATATGAGTCTCACTACAACAGAAGCAACATATGCAAAATCCATCAAACATACCATAAAATCAACGTGGGAGCAATACCACTTTGGCCTACTGCTCCCTGAAAAGATTTTCTCTAGTCAAGTGATGACAGGAGTACATTTGTAAATAAATTACCAAGTTGCTTTTGGTTTGGTGGAGAAGGAAGAAAAGGATTGTCTCCTGGAAGTATTTTTATTGTCTTAATAGGCAGGATAATATCTAGCTCTGTTCAGCAAAGTGAGATCTTTTGAGAATCTTAACAAATGTGTACCCCTCCCTCTCACCTCTTCCTCCCTGGTGTATTTCACAGACAGCTTTGCTAACTGACGGCACTACTACAAATAGATTCTGTCACTTTAGAAATAGGGTTTTCCTTTTATAGGCAGATTGATGGACTAGGTGTCAAGGTTTTAGAACAGTAGCATGACTGGGGCAGACACTATAAACCATAAATCCGGTATTGGCAAATGTCCTAGCCAATCCAGACGTTTCTGTTAAATTGCCTTTATCAAGTCATAGTTGTACAGCACGGGATATGGAAAATAATTGACAAGTTCTGAGAAGCCAATTACTGAGCTCATAGTTTAATAAGAAAATGTTAATGAACGCTTGAGTGTTACAAATTGTTATAAGAAGATTCTCTCTTCATTGTTTGCCAAAGTATGCCAATAATTCTTGATTAATAAGCAGAGGTCATTCTAGATATACAGATTTTGAAAGTTGGAACTTTTTATTTGTAACTTTTGTTTCACTTGTCAAAGTGAGTTAGCAACATAGAATAAACTATAAAAAATCTGTAACAGAATCATAAGCTTGAAAAACATCTTCTTAGAATTCAAATTTAATATAAATACTTTAAGAAAATTATATTTATGTCATTGCGAAAACATTACTTTGGGGCTCCCTAATAAAAGGTAATAGGTTATCTCTCAAAGAAGCATCAGAATCAAAGAATATCCAGCAGCCAACAATTCTCATTTTATAACCCTAATTCCAATATTTGCACTAGAACATTCATTGTCCTTATCCACAGGTTGGTCTTCCATCAGTTTTTGGATGTTAACCCCATTCACTACTTAACAATCATCAATGCAAAATGCCATCAAAAAGTAAAACATGTTGTTATTTTATGTACCACTATAAAACGAAACACTACTAATTATAATTGTAAGAAGCATTTCGATTTCAGAAATATTACAGTAGTAAAGAAGGTACATCTCATAATTGATTTGGGAGAAGATTTCAAGGAAAATCTCTAAATCTTTACAGAACATGATTATTGGAAGCAAGCAGCTAAGGGAATATGACGGAGTTCAGTAGTTGACATTTTCTTGCTATTTCTCATATCAAAGTGAACTCCTATTTTGGAGTTCAGAAAGAGATGTTAATCTGATTTCTGCTTTTCATAGAAGAGTAGATAATGTAAGGCAAACCTAACACATCCTATCTTTGCTATGCTGGGATTTTGCTAAATGTTTGAAAAACAAATTCAGATTAAGGAAAAAACCATCCAGGCATAAATAAACAAGTGATCAACTAGGACCTAACGAAAATAATCATTGAACTATTTGTGCTGCAGAGCACAAAAAAATCTCCAATGTAGCATTGTCCATTTTAAATATGCTCAGTTTGAACTTTCTTTGAAAATACCACATGTGTTTGGGCAGCTGTCATCTTTTAGAAGTTCATATTCACTTTGTACCCTTCCTGTTCCCATGGGCAGACTAAGCTGAACATGCTTTTAGAACAGCATTCCCCTTGAACTTTTGTAGACATGCACTGACTGATGTCAGAGGCAATGGGGTCTTGGAATAGGGGATCCTATATCTGAAAAATATCCAAAAGAAATAAAAAGAATAGACTTCTTCTGACACTGCAAAGGACATTTTATTAGGAACCTAAACATTTTTTTTTTTTAAATCTGAGAAGAAAGATATAAATCCCAAACAAAGCTTTAAACGAAGAGTAGAAATTCCCTGCTTAGGTTTCTACCACACAAAAACAAACTTTGGTCCCAGATTTATTTATGGAAATATACCTTTTCCAAATCCTTTGTTTTATGTGCACTAAAACAATATGTAACCTCTCCACTGAGACTCAAACTCCATATATCCATCTTTCTACTTATCTCCCCTCAGATGTCTAGTAAGTGTCTGTCATTAACTTAATATGGCGAAATCACTGTGTTCTAACCTGGTCCTCTTGTCTTCCCTATCATTTACTGTTATATATGACATTGCCATCCACCCAGTTGTCCAAATAAGAAACCTAGGGATCTATCTTGATTTCTTATTTAATTTCACCTCCTACATCTACTCCAGCATCAGTACAAAATATACCAAAATCCTTTGGTCCAATTTTCCCATTTATCAGTAATATCCTGAAGAGGCTACTATGATTTCCTGCCTGGTTCTCTAGTTTGTTCTCTCATAGCCCCTAATCGTTTTTCCACGCAGCCACAAAGAACTTTCTTTTCCAAGTCTCAGCTCCTGTGCTACTTCTTAAATGTAAATCAGATTGTTACTACCCGAAGTCTTCTAATCATGTCCCACTGCATTTCAATTACTAGTTACTTTACCCACTACACTTCAGTTTTCTCATCTGTAAAATGAGATTAATAATGATACTACCTCATATGATAGCTATGAAGATAAAATGAAGATAGGTAAAACTATTAGAACAGTGCTTGGCACATAGGCAATGCCACACAGAGCAGAGTTGCTGTTGTTTACAACTCAAATGTAAATCCCTTACCAGGTCTGACCCTCTCTCTCCTCTTCCACTACATCTCTTACCACAGTTCCATTCCTCCCATGATCTGGTCTCCTTTGTCTTTCTCAATCACATTAGGCTCATTTCCTTCTTGAGGCCTTGAACCTTCTGTCCTTCCTCTAATCATCAGCACCTAACCTTCTTTTGGCTTGTTGTTTTGTATTTTCCAAGTCTCAGATCCTGTAACACTTCTTAATGAGACTTTCCCCGACCACCCAAAGTAAAATTAGCCCATCACTCTGCTTTATTTCCTTCGTAGCACTTTTAATCTCTAAATTTATTCATCATCTTCATCTCCATGTCACTGGATGAAATCAGGGCATGTTGTTGTTCTAGCCTTCTGACTTTGGGCAAGTATTTAACCTCTATGGGTCACAGTTCCTCCATATGTAAACTGAGTACATTTATACCTCCATTATAGGATTATGACACTTAAAGTAGTTAATCCACGTAAAGTATCTGGGAGTGTCTCACAAATAAGTGCTTTTCACACAATGAAAAAAAATAAATGAAACAAAAAATAAATGAAATGTGTTGTATAAAGACAATCCATATCTGATGTGAGAGCTCATTAAAAGTGGAGATTGATGGGACATTAGCCTGATACTCAGAGAAAGATGCTGTGAGAGCACCTTTCACGTGTCAAGGAAGAAAAAGGTCCAACCTGTCAGAAACCTGAGATTTTCTGAGTCTCCATTGCGGATTATGATTTTTATCCACTAAAAGATATGAAACTTTGGTCTCAGAAGAGAAGTTGTAAGGCCTCCCTACTGTCTTCCTTCCTTGAAGTCTGGAACTGCTGGTCCACCTGGACTGGACGACTAGAGAAAGGTAGTAAGTCCTCTAGTTAATGTCAGTGCCTTTGGTATACAGACTTCTAAGATTAGCTCCCAACTTCCCCAATATTTTTTTACGGGCTTAGAGATGCCCCACAAGAGTTTTGTTTTGTTTTACTTAGTAAACTATGTCCTCCTCACATACTTGGACTAGCCTAAATATATTAAAGATGGTTCAGAGGTGACATTTTCCCCACTGAAGAGCTCCTTGTAGCACATCCAACCTGCTACGGGCAACATTCTTGATTGAACAACTCCCCGGACCCAGGGTGTCTCATGCCTTCTGCTAATTCTCTGCTTCTAAATTGTCAACAATATATCTTATCATGGCTAATACACCATGTCATTAGTGGTGTGAGCTACCATATACCTTGCACAAAGCTCAAAAAATATCTACCACTTTTTCTACTAAAGGTTTTTAGACAACTAGTAAAATCATCAATCCATTTATGCCTGTCATCTGTATGTTTATTGCAGCACTATTCACAATAGCAAAGACTTGGAATCAACCCAAATGTCCATCAGTGACAGATTGGATTAAGAAAATGTGGCACATATACACCATGGAATACTATGCAGCCATCAAAAAGGATGAGTTTGTGTCCTTTGTAGGGACATGGATGCAGCTGGAAACCATCATTCTTAGCAATCTATCACAAGAACAGAAAACCAAACACCGCATGTTCTCACTCATAGGCGGGAACTGAACAATGAGATCACTTGGACTCAGGAAGGGGAACATCTCACACAGGGGCCTGTCATGGGGAGGGGGGAGGGGGGAGGGATTGCATTGGGAGTTATACCTGATGTAAATGAGGAGTTGATGGGTGCAGCACACCAACATGGCACAAGTATACATATGTAACAAACCTGCATGTTATGCACATGTACCCTACAACTTAAAGTATAATAATAATAAATAAATTAAAAAATAAATAAATAAATAAATAAATAAATAAAATAAAAAATAAAATCTGTGAAAATTATAAAAATTAAAAAAAAAAAAAAAGAAGTTCATATTCACTTTGTATGCTTCCTGTATCCTAAGATACAGCTAATATCACAGAAAGTAAATTGCAGTTTGGAGAGGTTGTTTATTCTAGTATCAGCCTGAGATATTTTCCTGATATCTCATTTTAATTATAGAAGACATAATTAATAAATTTGCATCCTGGTTATCCTCAAATCTGTCCATGGTCCAGTTTTACCCTTTGACTTGTGTCTAAATGACAGCAATTTTTGGTAAGGCGCAGCTCTGGATTCAGAGGTAAACATATTCATCTTCTCATTAGTTCTGATGAAATCTATCTGCAGGCAAGTTACGCACCAGGACACTGATATATGGCATGAGGATGCACTGCTATAAACTTCATCTCAGAAAGTCTTTTAGATAGAAAAAAGTTAGAAGGCTTCCTCCAGAGAAAATGAACTAAGGAAAGATTTAAGTCTTTTGGTTCAGGAATTTTACCTAGAGTTAATTCCTCTTGGGGGAAATTCAGCGAATCTGTTCTCAGCAATTCTAGGAAGACTTGAGATTTTTCAAGACAAACATTATGGTCTTATGTAAATTCAAGTAAACTTTCTTTGGGAATATAGACTAGGGAAGTAAATTTGCAAATAAGTTTTAAGAGTTCACTAGAACTTGACTCTTAAAAGAATAAAATATGCATATTAACTCTTGCTTAACATCAGATGAAATCTAACTAGGAATATAAAACATATATAAAATAAAGTACAGAAAAAACTGGAAATTATCTTCAACTTTTAGGAACACATGAAGGTAATCATATTACACAACATGGCCCTGGAAATATAGAGAAGTATGTATTAGAACAAGATCTACACCCTCCAAGCAAGATCTAGCGAAAGATCCCAAATCCATAGTCATCCAATAAGTTACTCCCAAGACTATCATTCTAACGAGTGATTCCTAAAAGTGTCAATGCTGACAATTGCTAAGTTCAGGCAATGGTAGTGTTTTCTGAGTTAGCAGGAACCTGTCACTGTACCCGGTTTTACATTAGGCTGATAATAAATACTACTTTTTCATATATCCTCTCATGTACTATCTGACTTACACAGACTCATATTAGAAGCCCATGAGCCAATTATTTATGTTTCCATTTGGCAAGGTAATAAAATGTATTTATTCTCAGAAATAACTTACCAATGGCATCTGTATTAATTACATTTTTCATGTTAACTACAGCACAAATTCAGTGTGTAATTAGCAAGGCACAAACAACAGAGATTTTAAAAGGCAAAAAAAAAAATGCAACAAAAATATGCTACAGGGGAAAGATGGAGTAGAACACACTTTTCCCTATTTCTATGGCTAAGTATAACTAAAAGCCCTGGTCATTATATTAATATATGAAGCATCATAAGAATACTCTGGAAGGTAGATAGGAGTAGGTAGAATGGCTAGGGACCTCAGGTCCTTGGAATTGACATAGAGGTGAGTTCCATGGTTTGTTTTTCTTTTTTTGCCTCATATATCCTAGATTTAGACCTGGAGGAGCCATTAAACCAGAAAACCTAACAAGCATAGACAAATAAAATCCTGCCCTCTTTAGCCAAATAATGAGGGAAAGGGCAGCCCAGTAAAATAGTGAGCCTCAGACAATAGCCACCCTACTCTAGCCAAGTATAACAGAAAACCCTGTGGCCCCCACACCCATACATTCCAGCTAAGGCTGAATGCAGTGCCTAGACTTCCACTAAGGGCAGGCTGTAATGAGGCATCACACTCCCCTGTGGGTGGTGGTGTCAGAGAATGCTGAGGAAGAAGTTGGGAGTTTCATTCCTACTGTCAGGTAATGAACCCATTTCCAACGATGTCAGTGGAGACCATGTGTAGATCCTGGACTTCCAACCCTATCTGGCAGTAATGAAGGCTTCCCTCCACCCCAACACACACAACTCTAACCCTTGGGTGTCAACAGAAGCTGAGTGGGAAGTCTGGACTTTTATCCTCACCTGACAAGAATGAGGTGGGGTACCCCCATTCCCTGGTAGAGTAATGTCAGAGTTAAATTTAAGATAAGCCAGTTAAAATGAAAGAATTAAATGAGGTCTAGGAACCGATTACATAAAATGGAATTGTCTGGCCTTTAACCCCAAATCACACATCATACCAAGAATCAGGAAGGTCTCAAACTTAACAATAAAAGATTGATGGCAAAATGTTAGAATTATCCAACAAAGATTTTAAGGCAGCCATGATATTTTAAAAATGCTTCAGTAAGTTGCCTGTTCACTCTGATGGTAGTTTCTTTTGCTGTGCAGAAGCTCTTTAGTTTAATTAGATCCCATTTGTCAATTTTGGCTTTTGCTGCTGTTGCTTTTGGTGTTTTAGACATGAAGTCTTTGCCCATGCCTATGTCCTGAATGGTACTACCTAGGTTTTCCTCTAGGATTTTTATGGTATTAGGTCTAACATTTAAGTCTCTAATCCATCTTGAATTAATTTTCGTATAAGGAGTAAGGAAAGGATCCAGTTTCAGCTATGTGGCACATATACACCATGGAATACTATGCAGCCATAAAAAAGGATGAGTTTGTGTCCTTTGTAGGGACATGGATGCAGCTGGAAACCATCATTCTTAGCAAACTATCACAAGAACAGAAAACCAAACACCGCATGTTCTCACTCATAGGTGGGAACTGAACAATGAGATCACTTGGACTCAGGAAGGGGAACATCACACACCGGGGCCTATCATGGGGAGGGGGGAGGGGGGAGGGATTGCATTGGGAGTTATACCTGATGTAAATGACGAGTTGATGGGTGCAGCACACCAACATGGCACAAGTATACATATGTAACAAACCTGCACGTTATGCACATGTACCCTACAACTTAAAGTATAATAATAATAAATTTAAAAAAAATAAAACCATATGTGATTATTAAAAAAAAATTTAAAAAAATGCTTCAGTAAGTGATTACCAATATACTTGGAACAAAGGAAAAAAATAGGAAGTCTCAGCAAAGAAATAGAAAGTGTCAGCCAAAAAGAACCAATAGAAATTTTTAAATTGGAAAGTAAGTAACTGAAATACAAAGCTTAGTGGAAGAATTCAACATGGAACGGAAGGGACAAAGGAGCCAGTGAACTGCAAAATAGAACAATAGAAATTACCCAGTCCAAGCCATGTAGAGGAAATTGACTAGGGACAAAAATGAGTTTCAGGGACCTGTGGGTCTTAAAAGATCTAGCAGAGTCAAAAGGATAAAAAGGTAGGGTTAAAAACACCAAAAGAAATAATGTTTGAAAACTTTTCAAATTTAGCAGGAGACAAATCTACAGATCAGTAAACTGCATAAATCCTAAATGGGCTAATTTCAAAGAAATCTAAGCCAAGATACACCATAATTAACCTTTGGAAAATTAGACAATAAAAAAACAGTTTCATTTTTGAAAGCAGCCAGAGAAAAATAAAACCTTACCTATGGGGAAAAACTATTTGAATAATAGTGGATTTCTCATAGAAACCATAGAGGTCAGAAGAAAGTGGTATAATAGTTCTCAAGTGCTGATATTAAAAATGAAACAAACTATCAACTGATTATTTTATCCAGTAAAAATATTATTTAGGAATAAAGGGGAAATTAACATTTTCAGATGAAGGAAAACTAAGCAAACATGTTGCCAGCACACCTACCCTAAAACAATGGCTAAAAAAATTGTAAACAGAAAAAAGTGGTGATAGAAAGAACTTTGGAATATCAGAAAGAACACAGTAGGCAAAAATATAAGTAAATACAATAGACTTTCCTTCTCTACTTGAGTTTTCTAAATTATATTTACTGTTGAAGCAGGAAGTATAATACTATCTGATATAGTTTTAAACATGTAAATAAAATATTTAAAACAATTATATCATAAATAGGAGAGGATAAAGTGACATCAAAGAAGGTAAACTCTCTATACTTCACACGAACTGGGAACATGACATCACCAGCAGATTTATGATAAGTATATATAATAACTAGTAATTACTTGTAAAAAAAACTATACAAAGGGAAACATTAAGAGGTACTATAATGATTGACATTCTAAGTGGCATGAGATGGTATCCCTTTGTGGTTTTGATTTGCATTTCTCTAATGACCAGTGATGATGAGCTTTTTTTCATGTTTGTTGGTGACATAAATGTCTTCTTTTGAGAAGTGTCTGTTCATATCCTTCACCCACTCTTTGATGCGGTTGTTTTTTTCTTGTAAATCTGTTTAAGTCAGTAAACAACAGATGCTGGAAAGGATGTGGAGAAATAGGAATGCTCCTACACTGTTGGTGTGAGTCTAAATTAGTTCAACCATTGTGGTAGACAGTGTGGTGATTCCTCAAGGATCTAGAACTAGAAATACCATTTGACCCAGCAATCCCATTACTGAGTACACACCTAAAGGATTATAAATCATTCTGCTATGAAGAAACATGCACAAGTATGTTTATTGTGGCACTGTTCACAATAGCAAAGACTTGGAACCAACCCAAATGCCCATCAATGATAAACTGGATAAAGAAAATGTGACACATATACAACATGGAATATTGTGAAGCCATAAAAAGTATGAGTTCATGTCCTTTGCAGGGACATGGATGACGCTGGAAATCATCATTCTCAGCAAACTAATGCAAGAACAGAAAACCAAACACCACATAATGTCACACATTAGTGGGAGTTGAACAACGAGAACACATGGACACAGTGAGGGGAAGATCATACACCAGGGCCTGTTGAGGGGTGGGGGGCTAAAGGAGGGATAGCATTAGGAGAAATACCTAATGTAGATGATAGGTTGATGGGTGCAGCAAACCACCATGGCACATGTATACCTATGTAACAAACATGCACATTCTGCACATGTACCCCAGAACTTAAAGTATAAAAAAAGAGGTACTATAAATACATAAAAATGGAATTCTAAAAAATAACCTGTAACACACAGAAATGCTAGAGAAAGTAAACAGGGAAACAAAAAGACAAACACAAAACAAAAATTAAATGGCAACATAAACCCTAACATATCAATAATTACATTAAATGTAAATAGTTTAAACACCCAAATTAAAAACAGAGATTGACAAAGTGGATTAATAAACATGACACAACTTTCCACTGTCTACAGAAACCTCACTTTATAAGCAGAGTAAAAGTAAAAGGACCAAAAAAGTTATATCATGCAAACATCAATCAACATAAAGCAGGAGTGCATATTAATATTAAATCACATAGACCTAAGAGAAAAAAAAATAAAAACAAAGACAAAAGCGGCATTACATAATGATAAAAGGGTCAGTTCACACACGCACAATATAGTAATTCTAAATGTGTATAAGCCAAACAACAAAGCTACAAAATCTACAGAGCAAAACTGATAGAACTGAAAGAAGAAAATGTCAAATTCACAATTATAGTTGAAGACTCTACTTCTCTCAACAATTTATAGAACGAATAAACACAAAATCTTCAAAAATAAAAAGGAATTCAACACCACCACCAACAAATAGGATCTAATCAGTGTTTATAGAATGTTCCACAAAGCAACACAATACACATTCTTTTCAAGTGACCATAGAACATATGACAAGATAGGCTATATCCTGGGTCGTGAAGGAAGACTAAAGTAATTAAAATAATTGGAATAATACAGAGTGTGTTCTTTAACCTGAATGGAATCAAATTAGAAATGAATAATAAAATGGTAACAGAAAAATCTACAAGCACTTGGAAAGTAAACAAGTAACATAGACCCATCTTAAATTAACTTATTGGTCAAAAAAGAAAACTCAGATAGATTTTTCTTAACTACATTGAAATAATGAAAATTAAAATACAAGTCAAAATTTTGGGGACACAGCTAAAGCAGTACTGAAAAGAAAATTTACAGCACTAAATACATACATTAGAAAAGAACAAAAGCCTAAAATCAATAACCTAACATCTCACCTTAAGAACAAATAAGAGCAAAATAAACTTAAAGAAAGCAATATAAATGAAATAACAAAAATAAGAGCATAAATAAATGAAAAAGAAAAATAATAGAGGAAACTAATGAAACAAAGAGATGGTTCTTTGAAAAGATCAATGAAACTGACAAAAATCTTAAAGATGACAAAGAATAAGGCTAGAAGGAGCAAATTATTAACATCAGGTATAAAATAGAATATCAGTATAAACATTTCAGACATCAAAAAGATAAAAAATGCTGTGAACAAATCTATATACATAAATTTAACAACTTAGGTAAAATACACCAGTTTCTCAAAATTGGTCATAAATTATGACCATATAATAAACTATGAAAATTGACTCAATATCAAATATATAATTTGAATATCCCTATAACCATTAAGGAAATTAAATTCACAATTTTAAAATTTCCATGAAAGAAATCTCTAGGCCCAGATGTTCAGAGAATTCTACCAAATGTTTAAAGAAAAATTAACACCAATTCTACATAATATCTTCCAGAAAGTAGAATAAGAGGAAATACTTTCCAATCCATTTTATGAAACTGATACTACCCTGATATCAAAAAAGACACAGAAAGAAAATATCAAAAGAGAAAACCAAAGACCAATATTCTTCATGAATATATATGCAAAAATCATTAATAAAATATTAGCATATAAAACTCAGCAATACATAAAAAGAATCATACCTCATGAATAAGTAAGTTTTGTTCTATGGATGGAAGGCTGATTCAATATTTGAAAATCAGTAAATGTAATCTACCATAATAATAGGCTACAAAGAAAAATTAAACAACCATATCAATTAATGCAGAAAAAGCATTTGACAAATTGCTAGGCATGAGAAAAGATTACTTCGTAGAGCAATGTCATCTCAGTTTCAATTCCTACACATTATATCAGAGCAAATATGCAATGTCTAAAACCTGTTAGCTTCTCCTATCTTTGTTAAGTTTGCTTATTAACTATCAGAGAAACTCATCCTAGTCAGCATGCATAAAAGTAAGGCTGCTTTATGTGACACAGGGGTATTTCATGGACTCCAAAGACAGCACACTCAGTCAGACTTTGAAAAAAAAAAAAAAAAAAAAAAAAAAAAGCTTTAAAAACCAAGTCAACTACTCTCTCTGAAGAGGAAATCTATAAAGTCTGAATTTTCATATTCTCTGCTCCTATAACCAAGGTTTAGTCTTGCAAGCCTAATCACAAATATACAGGAGAAAGAATTCCACTCAGTCTGGTCAGGCGCCCATTCTTGGTCTAATCAATTAACACCAGAAAGGTGAGGGCCTCTGGCATATACATAGCTGAAGGAAGTGAGAGATGGGCATTGCTGGGCTCCACAGATACTCCACAAAGTACCCACAAAACATATTTGAAAATTCCAATATATCTTCACTGTTAAGAGTAGTAAGAAAGTTGTAAAGTTAGAACTCTTCGTTTATTCGTTTTTGACTAGCTCTTCCCATGTTTTCAGATTCTACTCATTCTTCAATGCTTAGTCCAATCCCACCTCCTCCATGAATCCTTATCTCTATATTCTAGTTCCCAAAATTCCTACGCACTAGGTCATTTAGGATGTAATGATGCATTACCAGGTATATTTCACTACTGTTTTACATTTATTAGTGTTGGCTCAAAAATTGTAACTAATTTTTTTTTTTTTTTTGAGACAGACTCTTGCTCTGTTGCCCAGACAGGAGTGCAGTGGCACGATCTTGACTCACTGCAACCTCTGCCTCCTGGATTCAAGCAATTCACCTGTTTCAGCCTCCCAAGTAGCTGGGACTACAGGTGCATACCACCATGCCTGGCTAATTTTCATATTTTTAGTAGAGACGGGGTTTCACCATATTGGTCAGGCTGGTCTTAAACTCCTAACCTTGGGTGATTCACCCACCTTGGCCTCACAAAGTGCTGGGATTACAGGCATAAGACACTGTGCCTGGCCCATAACTACTACTCCTAAATGCTATTCTCTTGTTGGCACCTCCTACACACACAATAGCACAGTAAATGTTCAATAAAATCGAATTTTTACTTATAGAATAATCATAAACATATTTCTACAGTCTTTTCCAAAATAGGATCCAAGAAACTGCATATTTGAAAGTGATACAAAAATATGAAATATGTTGAGATCAAGGATACTCAAGAAATAAATCTGGAGTTTTAATATTTAATTTAATATTTAATTTAAGTATTAAAATAAAAATGCTGGAAACTTAGAGTTATTTACCACTGCTATTGAACCATTCCTCACAGAATATATGGATGAAAAAAGTACCTTACCCATTTAACTGGCAATAAAATGAGGTACAATGGTGCAAAGATAATTATGTGGGGTGGAAAAGAAAGTCAGCTATGAAGCTGAGGTTTAATTTTATATGTGTATTTTGTACATTTATTTATTCTTTATTGGCTATGTGTTATATGAAAGTTATATGAAACTTTCTATGAAAGTTGCCAAGAAATAAAAGTCTCTCTCTCTTTAAAGAACGCATAAATTAGTGGAGGAGACAAGATATGTAAAAGTTAATTAAAAGATAAAATATACTGAATAAAACCCTTTGCTTGGAAGCCCACCATAGGCATATGAACCATTTTTTAAATCTTAAATTCCATTGTCCTATTCTTAGACTACAAACTCCTATCCTTATATAACTCTCACTCTCTTACCTTTAATATATCTTATATTTTTATTTTTGAATACTCTTGTCTCTGTGCCGTTACATTTTCTCCTAGCCTACCAGATATCACCTTTCATTTCTTGTCCTGCCTGTATCCCATGCTAAAACACCATAGTTACTCAAATTACCCTCAATTTTCTTGGTCTTCTTTTGGTTCTATTCATTTATTTAACCGATCAACAAATACATAGTCAACACTTGCTTTGTATAAGTGCTATGCTGTGCACTGGGGCTACAGCTGTAAATAAAACCACTGTCCCATGAAGCTTACATGGTTATAAATCAAGCCAACCCCTCAGCTTCTCTTTTACACTCTGACTTAACTCTAATAAGGGGAAAAAAAATCACCCAGTAGGATATAATGATGCCGTTAGAAATGCATGATCTCCTACCTAGCCCAGACTTTAAATAAACTCATGATCTCTTTGTGAATTCCTCTCTGTTCTTTATTCCAAATGTTTCCTCTTCTTTTCAAGTCGTTTACTCCCCAATTTCCCACCCTTGGCAAATGACTTTGACTCTTTTTTCACTAAGAAAAATAGATCCATCTTGTAAGAATTTCCTCAGCTGCTGCTGCTTTTCCTTGCATTCACCCCCTCCTGGTGTCTGGTTGGTCCCCTTTCAAGGTGATCCTCTTGGTCCCCTCAGTCATGTTTCAGATCCTGCCCTCTCCCACCTACTCAAAGATCCTGCTCTATTAACTAATCATCACGTCTTTGTGTGCCTTCAACCTCTATGATGAGTCGTTCTCCTTTGCACATGAACAAGTTTAAGTCTCTTCTATCTAGAAAAATAAACATAAAATCCCCTTGTTCTGACTTGTTCCTCTACTTGGTATTCTATTTTCTCCTCTTAAAAAACAGTAAATTAAATGAAGCATTAATGAAGCAAATTGTAAAATGCCCAGTATCCAAGGAGGTCTTGTGAGGGATCATGAAGGTCAAAAAGCTCTCTGTGAATGCTCATTCTGCATTGGTATAATATTTATACACAGTAGCATGACAATCTCAGTGATTTGTTTACGCTGTCTATAGCATTGTTTGTTGTGAAAAAATCCCTGGTGCCGTCCTGTTAGTTCTGATAAGCTGTTGGTGTTCAATAAAAGCAAAGACAGCCTTTCATTGCCATTTGCTTGGAAGCTCACTGTAGGCATATGCAGCCAGCCAGAAAAAGCACACAGCTCAGGAAAACGGGGAAACACCACAGTTGGCAAAAAATTTCACACCTCTTGACACCAGAACCAAGCTTAGGAGAGACCTCTGGACCAAGATGATTTGTGTCTCTACTGAGAGAGCAGGACAGAGCTGCCTGGTCTTTCACCCTTTCCTTTTTCATCCTGCCTCTCCTTCAGAGAGAACAGGTTTCTTCAAGAGAGTCACCTTGCTTTGGGTTCCCAGCAAGCTGTGCTTCCCTTCTGAACATCTCACCACCATAATTCTCTATCCTTTGGATGCCAGTGCAACATAAAAAGTGGAATTACATGCTGGAGAAACAAGACAATCCCCTCTATTAAAAAAATAAATACATAAGTAACAAATCAGTGTTTGGTCCTGACAATATCTACAAGCTCTAGAGAAGCTATGGATATAAAAAGTACTAACCTTTTCTTTTTTTTCACCAACTGCAATATCATTTCCATTATTTCTCCAGGCTCCCATTCTGAATTCAAAGCAATTTATCTGAAGTTCAGACACAGTCACTGTGATTTAGTTTCAGTTTTATGGCAACTGCAGGTCTCTAATAAGTATGCTCCTTTCATTGATTTTGTTCCCCTTCAGCTACTGCTATAAATGTAATTGAAATTTTTTGGTTATTTTTTTCCTCCTGACCTAACTTTTTTTTCAACTGACAAGACAGCAATCAGCACCGTGTCCTATGAGTTTTATATACTCCATTAATAAGAAATAGTTTCTTTTGGAAATGGACTTTCCTGTCGTTTTCCTTTAGCAAATTATATGTTTTCAAAAATCAAAGTAACCCCCTTCCTTCATCATATTTATTTTAGAGTATCAGTTAATTCCAACACTTAGAGTGGGAGGAGGATCCTTTCACTTTGGATTGTAACACATAGCATATGTAGTAAGCTGACTTTTAGAAAATATTTTTTACTTTTTAAGTCACTCTTCATGTTGAGATTTTTCTCTGTTGATGAATTAATATGTTAATATAAAGCTGGACTGTTTCATATTCTCCTATACCTCAAGGTAAAAGGAACCAAAAATGGTTTTCAGGCAAACACAAGTACTTCCTAAGGAGAAAGATAGTTATTCTTGATGCAAGGAGGTTGACAGTCTTGTCTGTCACAAGCCAAAACCCAGATATCTCTTGTCTCTCATGCATAATCCTCGGAAACATAGACAAAAAGTGACAGATTGAAGGGCCAGTCATATTTCACTCACTTTCTTTTTTCCCCCTGAACTTTCCACCTAGATTTGAAATGTCACTTTTAATATAACTGTATTTTTATATGTATTTGCATATTTTTGTGATGACACTACTCTATTTTACTTGTCCATTCCAGTTTAATTCTGCATATTTAGAAAATATTTTAGATAATATTGATAAATTAGATCTTTCTTCATTTTTCTTATTAAGATATGTTTGGGATTTGCTTACACATTAATTACTCCAAACAAATTTCATAAACACATAAAATACCAGAAAACTTTTCCTAATATTTTCTAAATGAAAACAATTGATTCAGCTCCCTATAAATATCCATTTTCCATTTATTTAGGTCTTTGTTTTTATCATATAGTACAGCTTTTAATATCCTAGTTCATCAAATCTAGTACATTGTTAATAGTAAGTGATCATTATTTTATATACAATTTAAAGAGAGAAACCACTGTTTAATTATGAGATAATATAAATTATATCTATTTTAATTTCAAAGATAAAATTTAAAATAAGTGCATCATAAAATCAATGCAATACCGTAATTCTTATCTTCATGATGATCTAATTTATAAGGACTATTTTTGGTGCCTAAACTTGCCATCAGTTAGTTTCTTACATGTTTAGTGGCTTGTTTTGTTTAGATTTTACTAATAGCGAATATTTAATTGAAGAACCATAGATGCACAAACATGCAAAATTTCTAATTGCACAACACAATGAACTATCACAAATTGAACACACCCATATAAAAAGCACCCAAATCAAGGATCAGAACATTACCAACACTTCAGAAACTCTCTTTGTGCTTCCTGCTATTCACTATTATTCTCCTAAGGCAAATTCCTTTGCTGACTGTTAACAGCCAAAGATTAGTTTTGCCGGTTTTTGACCTTGTATAAGTGGAAGTGTACAGTATACACATTTGTACACTGTGTACTTGTTAGTATCTAGCTTTGTTTGCTCAACATTATATTTGTGAGATTCATTCTTTTGTTGTAGATAGAGTGCTTCATTCTAATTGTGGTGTGATATTCCACAGCATAATAAATATTCCACTGTATAATAACATATTTATCCATTGCACTATTATTAGGCATTTGAGTAATCTCTATGTTTGCATATTCTATTTATAAAGTACTAACTTTCTTTGAAATGATAACTCTAGAGATAAATTATTACCTCATCATATGCTTAAGAAATAAAACATGCAAACATATTTTACTACCGATTAATTTTGTTCTGAAATTTTATCTTGGTACATAACAATGGTGACATTTTTGATGTATATTTGTTTCCCAAGATCAAGAAGAGAATACACACAAAGCCAAGGATTAGTCTGGGTTAATGCCATGAATTGAAGAGGCTTCCCTTCTAAAATATTGCATGGAATCAGAAGGGTTTCTTACCTGAGACATCAAGTGTCACCACCACAGATTGTTTTTCTTTTTTGTGCTTCTTTATTTCCTTATTGCTTTTTTACCTCCATTGTCTCCTTTACTTTCCCAATAATAATGTCACCTTAAAGTGTCCTCAAACTGCTTAATTTAGTGGTGAAATGTTCCTAAGATTTAAAATTCTGTATCTGAAAATATAGGGTTTGACAGATTAAGAAAGAATAGTGCTAGGCATGGTGGCTCACACCTGTAGTCCCAACAGTTTGGGAGGCCAGAGGTAGAAGAATTGTTTGAGCCAGGAGTTTGAGAACAGCCTGGGCAACAAAGTGAGACCTTGTCTCTACAAACAATAATACTATGAAAAAAATTAGCCAGGTGTGGTTGTGTGTGCCTGTAGTCCCAGCTACTCAGAAGGCTGAGGTGGGGGATTTGCTTGAGCCCAGGAGGTTGAGGCTGCAGTGAGCCATGTTCACACCACTGCACTCCAGCCTGGGTGAGAGTGGGACCCTGCCGCCAAAAAACAAAACAACAACAACAACAACAACAAAACAAAAACTAAACAAACAAAACAGAAAGAAAGAAGGAACAGTGATCATATTTTAACAATAACAGTTATTTATCATTTCATAAAATGAAGACTAAACCACTGAATAATAAAATGAAAGAAAAAAATCAGCATAAATGCTACTTTACTAAATTCTCCAATGTTCAAAAATATTTGAAAGTTTATGTTAATTTCTGAAAGCTGAGTTTCTGATTAAAGTATCACTGCCACAAGACAGTCTTTCAAAATAAATAGGAAAGTGTAAGAGAAAGTAAATTCTTCAAATCTGCCCTCTCAACATGTTCTCTATTCTACATACACCATTGTGTTCTCAGGGAAAATAAAGGCAGCTCCTGCCTTCGTGCCTCCAGTCACTCATGCTCAAGAGCTGCATGGAGGCTGCATGGAGCTACGGAGCCAAAACAGGCTTTCAAAGCAGCAGGCGCCAGCTTGGATAAGTAATCTAATTTCCATGAGCTTCAATTTTCTCATCCAGAAAATGGGAATGATCATGCCAACCTCATGCGACTGTGGTGAAGAGCTAACATGGACAGCATCCAGAGCAGCTGCAGTTTTCACTTCCTTTAGCCAATGGTAGGAACACTGTTTCCATCTCCTATGAGATCAGCAAGTTTTAAACACTTTTATCAGAACAGCCCTTTTATCAAATGAAATCTAAAAAACAAACAAACAAACAAACAAAAAAAACTATAAGCAATTTCATTAGTTGAAAGCAAGGTACGGTTTGAAATACATACTGAAATCGTTCTTCCATAGATCATAGTGGAGGAAAATAGCCAAATTTTTTACCACTGAGCAACATACTCTGGTTACTTGAGAAAAACTGTAAGCCTTCTTTTCAACAAAACTCTATTTTTTTAATGTTTATTTTAGGTTCGGGGTACATGTGCAGGTTTGTAACATGGATAAATTGTATGTTGTGGGGGTTTAGTGCACAAATTATTTCACCATGTAGGTAATAAGCACAGTACCAGATAGGTAGGTTTTCGATCTTCACTATCCTCCCAGCCTCTGCCCTTCTGGTATCTATTGTTCTCATCTTTGTATCCATGTATACACAATGTTTAGCTCCCACTTGTAAGTGAGAATATGCAGTATTTGGTTTTCTGTTCCTGTGCTAGTTCACTCAGGATAACGGCCTCCAGCAGCATCCATGTTGCTGCAAAGGACATGATCTTGTTCTTTCCTGTGGCTGTGTACTATTTCATGGTATATATGTACCACATTTTTCTTATCTATTCTACCATTGATGGGCATTTAGGTTGGTTCTATGTCTTTGTTATTGTGAATACTGCTGCAATTGAACATACGTACACGTTTTTATGACAGAATGATTTATATTCCTTGGAGTATATATTCAATAATGGGATTTCTGGGTTGAATGGTAGTTCTGTTAAATTCTCTGAGAAATCGCCAAACTGCCTCTCACGATGGCTGAAGTAATTTTAAGTAATTTATATTCCCACCAGCAGTGTATAAGCATTCGCTTTACTCCACAAGCTCACCAGCATCTATTGTTTATACGATTTTTTAATAATAGCCCTTCTGATTTGTAAAAGATAGTAAATCACGGTTTTTGGTTTGCATTTATCTAATGATTAGTGATGTTGGGCATTTCTTCATATGTTTATTGGCTGCATGTATGCCTTCTTTTGAAGTGTCTATCCCTTCCTTTGACCATTTTGTAATGGGATTGTTTTTTGTTTGTAGATTTAAGTTCCTTACAGATTCTGGATATTAGACCTTTGTTGGATGCACACTTTGCAAATATGTTCTCCCTTTCTGTTTACTCTGTTGATAGTTTATTTTGCTGTGCAGAAGCTCATTAGTTTAATTGGGTTCCATTTGTCAACTTTTATGTTGTTGCAATTACTTTTGCCATCTTTATCATGAAATCTTTGCCAGGTCGTATGTCCAGAATGGTATTTCCTTGGTTGCCTTCCAGGGTTTTTATAGTTTTAGGTTTTACATTTAAGTCTTTAATCCATCTTGCATTGATTTTTTTATATGGTTTAAGGAAGGGGTCCAGTTTCAAACTTCTGTGTGTGGCTAGCCAATCATCCCAGCATCATTTATCGAATAGGGAATCCTTTCCCTGTTGCTTGTGTTGACTTTGTGAAAGATTAGATAGCTGTAGGTGTACGGCCTTATGTCTGGGTTACTATGTTCCATGAGTTCATGTATCTGTTTTTGTACCAGTACCATGTAGTTTGGGTTACTGTACTAGAGTATTTTGAAGTTAGGTAGTATGATACCTCCATGTTGTTCTTTTTGCTTTGGATTGCCTTGCCTATTTTGACTCTTTGTTTCACGAATTTTAAAGCAGTATTTTTTTCTAATTCCTGTGAAGAATGTCATTGGTGGTTTGCTAGGAATAGCATTGAATATGTAAATTGCTTTAGGCAGTATGGCCATTTTAACAATGTTGATTTTTTCCTATCCATGAGCATAGAATGTTTATCCATTATTTGTCATCTCTGATTTCTTTGAGCAGTGAAAGATTGTGTTGAGAGATCCCTACAAATCTCATTCTCATTGTAGAGATCTTTCACCTCCATGGTTAGCTGGACTCCTAGGTTTTGTTTTTGTGTGTATGTGTGGCAATTGTGAATGGAATTGTGATCTTGATTTGGCTGTCAGCTTGGATATTGTTTGTGTATACAAGTGCTACTGATTTTTCTGCATTCATTTTGTATCTTGAAACTGCTGAAGTTGTTTATCAGATCAAGGAGCTTTGGGGCAGAGACTATAGGGTTTTCTTGATACAGAATCATATTGTCTGCAAACAGAGATAGTTTGACTCCTTCTCTTCCTACTTGGATGCCTTTCATTTCTTTCTCTTGCCTGATCACTCTGGCTTCAACATCCAGTACTACGCTGAAAAGGAATGGTGAGAGGGCATCCTCATCTTGTTCTGGAAGGGGAATGCTTCCAGCTTTTTCCTGTTTAGTATGATGTTGCTGTGGGCTTGCCATAGATGACACTTATTATTTTGAAGTATTTCCCTTCAAGGCCTAATTTATTTCATACAAAAGATGTTGAATTTCATCAAAAGCTTTTTCTGCTTCTACTGAGATAATCATTTGGTTTTTGTTTTAGTTCTATTTATACAATGAATCACATTTATTGATCTGTGTATGTTCAACCAACCTTGCATCCCAGGAATAAAGCCTGCTTGATTGTGACAGATTAGCTTTTTGATATGCTCCTGAATTTGGTTTGCAAGTATTTTGTTGAGGATTTTTACATCTATGTTTATAAAGAATGTTGGCCTTTAGTTTTCTCTTTTTAGTTGTACCTCTGAAAGGTTTTGGTATCGGGATGATGCTGGCCTGAAAGAATGGGTTAGGGAGAAGTTCCTGCTAACTTTTTGGAATAGTTTCAGTAAAAATTGTACCAGCTCTTCTTGTATGTCTGCTGGAATTCAGTTGTAAATTTGCCGGGTCCTGGGCTTTTTTTCATTGGTAGGGTTTTTTTTTTTTATTTCGGATTCATTTTTCAGAACTCACTATTGGTCTGTTCAAGAATTCAACTTTTTCCTGGTTCAATTTTGGAAGGTTTTATATTTGTAGGAATTTATTTTTTGTAGGATTTCTAGCTTGTGTACATAGTGGTGTTCATAGTACTTTGGGAAGGTTTTTGTATTTCTGTGCAGTCGATGGTAATGTATCCTTTGTCATTTCTGACTGTTTATTGGGATCTTCTCTTTTTCTTTATTAGTCTAGCTAGCAGTCTATTTACCTTATGCATTCATTCAGAGAACTATCGGACTTGCATATCTTTTATATGGTTTTCATGTCACAATTTCCTTCGGTTCAGCTCTGCTTGTTTCTTGTCTTTTGCTAGCTTTGGGGTCAGTTCGAGCTTGTTTCTTTAGTTCCTCTAGGTGTGATGATGTTAATTTGAGATCTAATTTTTGATGTGGCTATTTAGCATTATAAACTTCCTTCTTAACACTGCTTTAGTTGTATCCCAGAGATTCTGGTATGTTGTATCTTTGAACATACTTTGTATGTTGTATGTTGAATCTTGAAATTGTTCTAATTTCAAAGAACTGTTTGATTTCTGCTTTAATTTCATTGTTTACCCAAAGGACATTCAGGAACAGGTAGCTTAATTTCTATATCATTGTAAGGTTTTGAGCAATGTTCTTAGCATTCATTTCTATTTTTATTGCACTGTGATCTCAGGGGGTGGTTGGTATGATTTTGTCTTATTTGAATTTGCTAAGAATTGTTTTATGGCCAATTATAAGGTTGATTTTAGAGTATGTGTCATGTGCATATGAGAAGAATGTATATTCTGTTACAAGTTCTGTAGATACATGTTACATTCATTTGATCAAGTGTCAAGTTCAGGTTCTGAATATCTTTGTTAGTTTTCTGCCTCGATGATCTAATACTGTCAGTGGGGTGTTGAAGTCTCCCACTATAATTGCATGGTTATCTAAGTCTCTACATAGGCCTCTAAGAACTAGCTTTATAAATCTGGGTGCTTCTGTGTTGGATACACATACATTTGAATAGTTAGGTCTTCTTGTTGAATTGAATCTTTTCCCAATATGTAATGCCCTTATTTGTCTTTTTTGATCTTTGTTGGCTTGAAAACTGTTTTGTGTGAAATTAGAATAAGAAATCCGACTTTTTGTTTTCTATTTGCTTATATTTCTCTGCATCCTTTTACTTTGAGCCTATGGAACTCATTGCATATGAAATGGATCTCTCCAAGATAGTATACCATTGGGTCTTGTTTCTTTATCCAACTTCCCACTGTTTTTTAATTGGGGTATTTAGCCCATTAACATTGAAGGTTAATATTGATATGTGCAGATTTGACCCTGCCATTGTGTTGTTAGCTGATAATTATGCAGACCTACTTGTGTGGTTGCTTTATAGTGTCATTGGTGTACGTACTTAAGTGTGTTTTTGTGGTGACTGGTATTAGTCTTTCATTTCTATATTTAGCAGTCCCTACAGAAGCTCCTATAAGACAGGTCTGGTGGTAGCAAATTCTTTTAGTATTTGCTTGTCTGAAAATAATTTTATTTCTTCTTTGCTTGTGAAGCTTACTTTGGCTGAATAAGAAATTCTTGGTTGTAATTTCTTTTCTTTAAGTATACTGAATATAGGCTCTCCAATCTTTTCTGTCTTGAGAGTTTCTGCTGAATGGTCCACTGTTAGCCTGATGGGGCCCTCTTTGTAAGTGACCTGCTTCTTCTCTCTAGCTGCCGTGAACATTTTTTTTATTTCATTTCAACCTTGGAGAATCTGATGACTATGTGTCTTGGGGATGGTCGTCTTGTATAGTATCTCAAGGGGTTCTCTGCATTTCCTAAATTTGAATGCTGTCTTCTCTAAGGAGGTTGGGGAAATTTTTATGGGCAATATGCTAAAATATGTTTCTCAAGCTGTTTGCTTTCCCTCCCTCTCTTTCAGGGATGTTAATGAGACATAGATTTGGAGATTTTGTTCATTCTTCTTTCATCTTTTTACTTTATTTTTGTCTGAGTTATTTCAGAGAACCAGTCTTCAAGTTCTGAGATTCTTTCCTCAGCTTGGGCAATTCTGCTGTTAATACTTGTGATTGTATTCTGAAATTCTTGAAATGAGTGTTTCAGCTCTATAAGATCAGTTTGGCTCTTTCTTAAAATGGCCATTTTGTCTTTCATCTTCTGTATCGTTTTCTTCTATTCCTGATAATCTTTGGATTGGGTTTTGAATTTCTCCTGAATCTCAAAGATCTTCATTTCTACCCTACAGTGAGTTCCATTTCTGTCATTTCAACCATTTCAGCCAAGCTAAGAACCATCATTGCTGGGGAAACTAGTGTAGTTCTTTGGAGGTAAGAAGACACTCTGGCTTTTTGAGTTGCCAGAGTTCTTGCCCTTGTTATCTGTGTGGACTGATGTTCCTTCAGTCTTTGAAGTTGCTGTCCTTTTGTCCTTTGGATGTCTTTTTTTTTTTTCTTTTATCTTTGTTTTATGTCCTTGGGGTTTTATTGTAGTATAAGGTGGGTTCAGTCAACTAGCTTTGTTTCTGGAAGATTTTAGAGGGGCAAAGTTCAACTCCGCAATCTTGGGATGCATCCTTTAACTCTGGGAGGTTGGTATTGAACCCCCAGCTTTATTCTTTAGCACCCCAAGGTTAAGTACCTGCTGCATTGGGGCAGCCTGCAGGAAAGAGGAGGCAGGCAGCGAGGTGTTCCCAGACCGCTGGCCCTGGCACTCTGTTGAGTGGTGCTAAAGCAAAGCATTTTGTTGGGGTCAGGATTCATGCTCTTTGGTGTGCGAGTAGTGGCAGCACAGCGGGGTACGCATGTCAGCTGGGGTTGGGTACCAACGGGATATAGCAGCCGCATTCCTGCTTGCTTACACAGGTGGCGGTGGCAGAGACAAAGGTGGCACACTGGCAGACATAGGGCTACTGGCCTCACAGCATACCTTTGAAGTGGTGATGGTGATGGGACAGGGGAACATAATTCTTTAGAAAAATAATTTTCACAGAAAATTTCTCATTTATTAGCTGAATTCCAGTATCTGCCAGTCATTACAGACAAGAATACATCTTAAAGTTGCATCATCCAACCTATTGTTAGTATTGAAAAGAAGCCCCTTTCCCTTGAAGTGGAATCACAAACATGTACACACGTACTGGCATGTGTGTATCATCTGTTTTAAGCTTATTACATCTCCCTATCACCCTCAAACTCTTGGGATTCAATAACTGAAATTTCTTTAGTATGTCTTTATAGAAATACTTATTCTTCATTTTCATCACCTTTCTTTGAGCTATTTTAGCTCTCTGTATCTCACTTCAGATTCTTAAAACTTGGAAGAAATTCTCCTCATTAAAGAGAAAAACTCAGCCCCCAAAAAACAAAGTCAGCCAAACATCTAGAACCAAAACTGACCTTGGTGCAGTGTGCAGAAGGAGATGACACCTAATGAGACAGAGAAAGATGCAGTTTGAAATCTGTCTCTCAACACAAATACATAATTTTTAGCTTTGGTAGCCCATTTGTACTATGTCACACCAATACAGTTGGAGAAATTGAAGCTGAAATTAAACTATTTCCTCTCAGCTCTGAGTCTGTCCCTTTCTAATCTTGTATAAGTAATCGTTGATTCAGAGCTCCTGTTATTCATGATGCTGTATCCTAGAAAATACACTTTTTGCTTATAGCAAATGAGTTATAAACAATTTTGCAGGGTCAAATCAAACCTCTCACTAAAGATGAGATTCATTAGAAGTGGAAAAGGACTGCCCATATTGAAACCTCCTGCATGTCAGGCTCTAATTTAGACTTGTTATCTTATTTAACATATATAAATACACACACACACACACACAGAGAGAGAGAGAGAGAGAGAGAGAGAGAGATGATGTGATTGTGTCCCCACCCAAATCTCATCTTGAATCGCAATCCCCATAATCCCCAGAGGGAGGGACCCAGAGAGAGGCAATTGGATTATGGGGTAGTTTCCCCCCCAATAATGATATCACTCATGATAGTGAGTTCTTAAGAGATCTGATAGTTTTGTAAGTGTTTGACAGTTCCTCCTTCACACGCTCTTTCTTGCCTGCTGCCATGTAAGATATGCCTTCTTCCCCTTCCACCATGCTTGTAAGTTTCCTGAGGCCTCCCCAGCCATGTGGAACAGAGTCAATTAAACCTCCCTTCTTTATAAGCTCCCCAGTCTCAGGTAGTATCTTCATAGCAGAGAACAGACTAATATAATAACACCAAGGAGATAAGAGTGCCCTTTTAAAAAATAAGTAAACTGGGCTCAGAGAATTTAAGCAGTATCTCCTGGGTCACAAAACTATTAAGAGGTTGATCTAGAAAACAAGTCATACTGACTCCAAAGTCAATGATTTGGGGAAGAAATGAAATAGTAAGGTAGTATAAAGACTATTTCCAGAACTATGTTAGGAATATCCCAACTGAAATATACATTCAGTGTAGTGACCACTTTGTAGTAGGTTAATGAAATAAAAAGTGTTATGAATGTCTGGGACTTCCCCACCAACACCCCGACAGCCAGTCCTGAAAGCCACAGCATTCTCATGATGTGGATAGAAGGCAGGCATATTTTCAGAACAGAATTACCATCAAGCTGAGAACTGTCTTCAGCAGGCAGATGAGAGCTTCATGCAGCTCCCTGTCCTCTTGCCCTGGCAATCACATCCCATCTGCAGACAGCCTAAGTAAAGCCATTCCACAAATTATGAGAAGAAATGAGGCTCCGTGAATGACTCTGCTTTGCTATTCTCCATGTGCCTAATGCATAGGTCCACAAGACCTAGTCAGCAGCTACCATTTACTTAATGTGGCTTATATCTTGGTAATCTCATGTAATAGGATTTTGCATCTACAATATTAATAAAATGCTAAGTCTCAAAAGGAGATGAAGTGAAGTAATATTCTTTTTAATTTTAAAGTCTTGCTACACATCTGTGCTTTACAATTATTTGTCTAAAACAAATCGACTCATCAGTTAATTTCTTTAACTAAAGTAGTACATAAATTAGAATATCAATTACTAAAAAATAATGACATCAGAGTTATGGATTTAGCCATTTTATTGACTCAAAATGGATCTTTTCCTTGAGAAATATCAATAACTAAAACTATGACTAAGACAGTTAATAACAATTAATGCATAAGGTCAGAGACCAAATCACTTTTAGCCCAGTTATGAGCATTGCCTGGTTACTAGTTTGATTTTTGGCCTTGTTAATATGGATGTCGGAGGGCACGAGGGTATACCATGTCACTTTAAAACATAATTCTTCATGCCTAAATGGCCCTTCACCATGCAGTGGATGGAAAGCAGTAAATTGTATATTCCAAGCACTTCTGGCAGTACTTTTTATAAGAGAAGCTCCTAGATTTTTCTGGTTTTCTGTTTTGCTTTGTTTTACATTGGTTTTATCAAATATTTGATTTAAACTATGTTAGATTATGCTGAAAGAAAAGCAACAGTGTAAGTTGAAGTTTTCAATGGTAAAATATGCTTATAAATAAAATAGTCCCTAATATAAAAGAGACAATGTGAAGACATCTCAAGAGAAGATATAAAGACAGTATTACAAAGAAGAAAAATAGGCATTAAATTAGGTGACATGCCTTACACAAAGAAAAGGGAACCAAAGAGCAAAGTGTTAGAGAGGGGCTGGAATAGGGAACTGTTCAGGCAGTTCTGAGCCCTCATTTCTTCTTCCCGGGCTGAGTAGGAGTGCTACAGAAAACACTGGAAATGTGAGAATAGGATCTCCTAGGAAAATGAGAACATAATTTTCTTCCTGCATGATAAATCACTAATAACTTTCATACAGCTCTTGCAGTGAAACACACACACACACACTCACATACACAGATACACACTCCTCATTAAGAAATTAATATAATTATCATCCCCATTTAAAAGATGAGAAGCCCAGTTATTAGTGATTAATTTATTGCCCAAGTTAGCCCAGTTAGTAAGAATTAGAATTCTGGCTTAAGCTCTGGTTTGCTGATATCAAATATCATGTTTTTTTCCATTATACCATGTTATTCTTAATTAGCAATTGTTTGTGTGGCAAGAGAGAGAAGAAAAGTGGTTGCTTTTTCTGCCTTTCCCCTGCTAAGGAGTAAGGATACTTTTGCCAGAACAGATTCAAGAAATGCAGGAGAAAAAGGAAGCCTTAAGATCCACAGAGGTTAAGAAGATCTACATAATAAAAAGCAAAGGTTAGGGGCTTGGGAGGGAGACAACAGCTCTGTGGGCTCAGCTTAGGAGGCAACGTGAGGGCGACAAGGAATTCTTTTCCTACTGTAAGTGTGTCTGCAATAAATTCTGTATAAATTTTAAGAAGTAGCTTTGAGCATTAATGTAATAATCTTTTTTTTTAAATATATGTTGCCGTACTTTGGGAATATATATATAAAATGAAATACATGTATTTCATTTTGCTTACTGAACTGCTATTACTTTGGCTTCATACTAACATTAGACCACATGGACTCTAGGCTTATGTGGGCTTCATTTGTGTAATATATCTTTTTAATATTTTGGTAGTAATGGTAAAATGTAAAAGCCAATACTGGAAAACTTTACCAAATAATAAAGTTAAAACAGAAATTGTGCAAATATACAGTAAACCAAAGCCACCAGTCTTCTTTTTTTTCCCTGAACAACTTCTACCATTGGTCAAAATGGGCCACGTTTTATTCCTTGAAGGTACTCCAGACTTTTCTGGCTTCCTATCTTTGCTCCAGTATTCCTTTAGGAATGGCTTCTTGTGCTTTTCCAGAAGAACACCATGCATCTTAATTTATAGATCTCTCCTTTAACTAAGAACTCCTTAATAAATGCATGTGTTCATTTTGCTGGAATTCTTTGAATTGTAGGGGATGCATAAAGTAAGAGATAGAAGCTTAAAGGGAGTTTACTACCTATTTGGAGATGCTATATGGAAGTAGAGAGTAGGGAAGACCCATATCCATTTCAAAGTAACCTACATAAAGTAGAAATCTTAAGACCCTTTGGATAAGTGAATCTTCTTTAGGTATTTTGATCACTTCTACTGAGTGTAAGGCAGCTGGAAAGATGATTCAAGGGCTCATTAGCTGATTGTCAAAGCAAATCATTCCTAGCTTTAGCCATTTGAAAATCAAGCAGAGGAACTGGGAAGATTGCCCAGCAGGCAGCAAGGAGATGTTTCTACCAGGAGACGATGAAACAGATTTGAATATTAGAAATTTAATTGCAGTCTTCATTTCTGAGCCTCCTACTGACCATAGACATTGAAAGAATTGGTCTTGTTTGTGACTCCACTAAGACAATGTCCTGATATTAGTCAAGCAATCAAATGAAGTTTCCTGCATATACTTACTTTATGCCAAGCCAACAGTTTAGCAACTCAGGGTAGCAAACTGAAAAGGCTACTCTACCCAACACAGAAAAGCATGAAAGCATGAATAGTGTATTCACCCACTAGGGACAACAGAAAGATGTTGTCTTACTCCCTCAATAAGTTCAGTGAATTCTTGTCCAGTGTTATGCTATCCTCTCTAGGTTTTATTTTCTTTGGCTCATGTTGGACTCTATGGATTTCTAAGCAACAGACAAGGGTAATAATCTCCTTCTTATGATGCTTTAAATACAGATCCACCTGTTTGATTCCAAAAGGAAGATAAAGTTCCTTTTAGATAATGGTAGAAATCCAGGTAAGGTGATATGCACTGGAGTACTTTAAAAATACACTGATATACAAGGAATATGGGAACAGAATCTAGAAAATTGTGAACAAGGAATAAGTACTCTGGTGAAGAAAAATGAAACCTCCATAAGTACAACTTGTTCCAGGAAAGTTATAATATAAATATTGAACAAATTTGGATTCAAGACTACATTTTTAACATGGTTAACTATATTGCTTTCAATTAAAATATGGCTGGTATTTTATTGGTATATTAGGAATTCAAAGTGATTGTTCAATTTAGAAAAAATGCAGATACATTACAGACATTACTTTTCTTTTTTTAATTCTGTCACCTACTTTCATATTGAACTAATATCTGTCTAATATCTGTCCTCCATCCCCCCATTTTCTGGCCTCTAAACAGGAGCAAACTGACTTATGTGACATTCAGTGTCTTTTCTCTCTGCTCAACTGCTAGTAAGCCACAACTAGTCAGTTCAAGTGAGAAAATACAAGTAAAAGGCAAAGAAAGTGTGTCATTTTCATCCCTGAACAGTCAAGCAGGGATTAAAGTTTCTACCAGCAAGTGTCTTTTGTAACTAGAAATCTAGATATTTGAAAAAGTAGAATAAAATTTGGCCACATAAAAAATGCCCCATTTAAAGCTGTGTTATAAGTAATTTGTATTAATTTGGGGCCATAACTTTTATGCTGCTATGTGCATGGCAAAAGATAAAAAAGACAATATTTCAAAAAATTAATAGTGTTATTTCTACACGGTAAGGTAATGTCATATACATCTACATATTTAAAAGGAACAAGTATAATTTTAAAATCAGGGGAAAACACAGTAAGACACTTTGAGAACATATTGTCCTTGCATGAAAGACTTACATAAATTTTGTCTTGGTACAACAGTTCCAACAGAGTACAACTAAAACTCTACTTTATTCTAAAAGTGTATGTTCCTTTTGAATTTAATACTTAGCATTTATGACAGGATATACTTGAAGCAGTTAAAAAAAAAAAAAAAAGCACAATTTTACCTTTTGAGAAACAAAGTAGGTTTTCTCCACAGACAAAATGAATATAATAAAAGCCAAATGTTTTAACAGATGAGTAGAGTGTTCATGATTGAAAAAAAAAAATACAAGAACTCAAAGTCATCTTCAAAGCAAGTAGTTTCCAGAATCATACATTGTATGTAATAGACATTTGAAGAACTTTTACTGGAGTATAATCTAACATATACAATTAATCTATTCCAGTGAAAATAAACTTTGCCTGGGATCACAGTTATGACATATTTAATTATTTTCTGGATACTCAATTACACAATGATCAACTCAGATCCCTAAAATTGATAACATAGATAAACACCCAATAAAATGATGACACAGTAGCTTAAGTTTCAGAGGGTTTTCAAAGTCTTAAATCAAAGCTAATGTACTTTGAAGTTGAAATGATTTCAATTAGCATTGGTCTCCACAGGTCTCCAAATTTTTCACAAGACAAATTCGACCTTAGTAAGTTTCAAGACATATTTACTTTTGCTGTTTCCAACATGTGTCAAATTTCCTGTGAAGACAGAATATGAAGAAAAAATTTTCTGGCCTTAGTTATTTATGCCAATCGGATTCACATCAACGGTACTGAAAACTCTAAACAGTTATTTCTGGTTCTTACCAGACTTGCAACAAAATAAAAATTCCCTCTGATTGATATCGATGTAATTTTAAAACTAACACATTCATACAAAACAAGTCCAAGACAAAAATCCCCCCAAAGTTATCTTTTCCTGGGTTCCTGATTTCAGAAGCACAAAGTTACATGTACGTCAGATCTGATCAGAAAAAAAAATAAGAAGTGATAAACTCAGCAGCTTCTTTTGTTGCACATTGAGCACCTTTTCAGTAAAAACTGTGGGATTACATGTTTTTGTCCCAGAAGTATCACATGTGGGAGGGTAGAGCTAGGGAAGAAGTCAGAGCATAATAAGCAGTAGCTCAGAAATTTAAAATACTAGGCACTTTAAATATATTATCTAAGGTAACCTTCCCAAAAGTTCTATGAAGTAAATATCATTATTTATTATTCCAATTTTATGGAAGAATAAACTGAGGCAAAGAAGTTCCAGTGATCAGATCAGGTGGCACAGTTAGTAACCAGCAGAGCACAATTTAAGCCCAAATCTGTCTAATACCAAAGTTAAAGCTTCCAATCTATTAACTACCCCACTTTTCAAGAAACTACACAGGGTCATGATTTTTCTGTAAACTGGGGCTTTATTGTCCTAGCGCAGCTCTGACTAAAATTTGTAACCGGAGCATCAACATTTCTGTGAAACCTACATCTCCTCTCAGATTATTGATCTCTTTTTCCAGTTTCTAACCAAACGGAGAAAGGAATTATGACGTGAATTCCATAAAATTTACATTATCAGGTTGCAAGAAGATGGGAGAGCAACTTTGTCTATTGCCCTGGGTAGTTCCTAAAACCACTGGAACCAATCTAAAACTACTTAGCTTTGTCATGGATCTCCCTCTCTCTCTCTCTCGTTGTCACTCTCACGCTATCTAGTCCAGCTTCTCTTGAAAAGAGGAAAGAGATCTGACAGACCTGGTGAAGCATTTCTGCATACCAACAATTTTCAGGAAAATGGGCTTGAAGGCTGTAGTTCACTGCAGCTGGGGTCACTCAGCTGTCGCACCTGAAGTTTTGTTTTTCCCTAGTTGGCCCCATGAGTAGCTCAGAGAATGTTAGTGTGCTTTAATGTATGTGATTCTAAGTATGTCTGCTCCTGACTTTTAAAGACATGACTTTTAAAACACCAAATTTGTATTTGAGCAATACCCGATTAATATTGTGGTGGTCACTTGTAATCCACATCATTTCCTGTTTGCTCTCCCTGGACACTGTAGCATTGTTCTTCCCTAGCTACTTGAGGTTATATGTGGCCATTAATTCACCTTGGACAAAGAAATGTTACCATAAGTGACACCTGGCACTTTTAGGAAGCAGCTTTAAATGCTAGGCTGAGAATCACTACAATTTTTATTTTCTTTGCTATAGTGAGAAGCTGCTCTGCGATCCTGAATGCAGGAATAACGATGATGCAAAGCAGAGCCCATAGCAGCCTCAGTGGATATTTAACATGGGAGAAAAATAAATCTGATGTTTTTAAGCCATTGAGGTTTGATGGTTGCTTGCTACCATAAATAATGCCCCCGTTTTGATGATTACCACCACATTGTGAGTGGCAGATTATACCACCTTTGCAAAACCAGCCATCTGCTGCCTGTGGAATGTACTGGCTCACCTTTCATGTTCAGAATAAATAGCCCAGCATATACCTTGAAAGGGAAAAAGGAAGAAAGAAGGAGAAGGAAGGAAGAAGAAAAGGAGGAGCAGAAGGCACTTAAAGGCAACGATCATTGGTAACCACTGGCAGTATAGTGATGAGTATTCTTCCAAATATATTCCCAAGTGTTACTAGAATCATCATGGAGATTATAATACAACACAACCTAAGCTTACCTATGCCAGTGTAAGTTGTCATCATGTACGACTTAGAATGTTGGACTAAGAGAAATCAAGGAAGCCTCATTCTTATTTTATGGAGGAAGAAATCAAGGCCAGAAAGATATTCAGCGCTGTGAAATAAGAGCTTTCTCCAGTGATGGAAATGATATTCTGTACTGTTTAGCATAGTAGCCATTATTTATGTGCCTTAATGAGCACTTTCTGTATGGTGGCATAATGTGATACATCTATATAGGCAATTGAGAAATTGACTTTTAATTTTACTTAATTTTAATGTATAATAAATATTCTCATGTGACTGGTGACCACTGTATTGGACAACATAGGTTTAAATAGTTTCCCAAAGGAATAAAAGTAGTTAGCATCAAGGTCAAGATTCAAAAGCAGTTCCTCTAAATCTCACCTTAGAGTATTTTCCAAGTTTCCTAAGAATATGGATCAAATTGCCTCTTATCCTTATACACATATGAATAGTAACATCTGTTTTCTTCTAGAACTACTGCTTTATACATGAATTCTCCTAGACTCTGTACTAGTATTCCAAAGTAACTTACTATTTTGCCATTCTCTACACAGTTATAAGTATGTGACTGTAAGTGTATCTGCATCTGACTATATGAGGCATGACCTTTACACAATGATTTTCTTTATCCTGCTGTAAACCTTAGACTTGGTAGGTGGCTTTGTGTCAAGTAACATGATTTCAGGAATTCTCCAAAATGCTTACCTATACTCCCTTTGTATTAATTCAGGTTCTAAATAATGCTTCTCACTTTAATCTTCTCATTTTATCTTGCAAATTGATAGAATGTTAAATAAGATGTAAAGTATAAAAATATTTCATGAAAATTTCAATAAAGTGAATTCATACTGGTGTATTAAAGAGTGAGAGTTTATTCATTCCAGTGATGATTGATAAGTGAGGAGATAGAATGTGATTGTACACTTGCCATCAGTGGTATAATTTATTTATTACTGAGCCCTTACTATGTGTACAAGCTCTTTACATATACTTAGTTCCAGGACCACAAAGAGGTAGATTCTCCTTATATCTCCATTTTATATATTTCCAAAATCACATATCCAATAAATGATGAAGCTTGGTTCAAAATCAGGCAGAGAGTCTATGCTGTAATAGCCTAGGCAAAATAGACAATGTAAAAATACAAGGAACTAAGGACAACAACAACAACAACAACACGAGTTTCTCTCCTGGATCTGCCGTGAATTTTCTTCACAAAATTGTTCAAGAAACAACTCCAGCCACTGCACTCCAGCCTGGGCGGCAGAGCGAGACTCCGTCTCAAAAAAAAAAAAAAAAAAAAAAAAAAAAAGAAACAACTCCCTCAAGCTCATTCCTTTATAATAATAAAAATAGGTTGTTCTACATGTCATCTAAGGCAGCTAGAATACTAAAAGAGTATGGGGTTGCGGATTCTAGTCCAAGCTAAAATCTTGTTGAGACTTTGGGCATTTTTCTTATTGTGCATCTTTTAGCCTGTAACTTATCTGTAAAATGTTGCTAATATTGCCCTTTTATAGATTTGTTGTAAAGATTAAATGAAGTATGCCGCTGAAGTACCTGGCATGGTGCCCACAACTATAGAAGCTTAGAAATTGTAACATCCTCCTCTCTTTTAGCACTAATATCCAAATATTCTAAATTAAACTACCTACATAAAACATTCCTTAGCCTTCCACCAAACACTAATTCACTAAAAACACTATGTGTGATTCATTTACGATCAGGCTGTGGTGTACAGCCTGATCTGCACCTGACTATATGAGGCATGACCTTTACACAGTGATTTTCTTTATCCTGCCATAAACCTTAGTCTTGGTAGGTGGCTTGAGTGTCAAGTAACATAATTTCAGAAATTCTCTAAAATGCTTTCCTACACTCCATTGGTACCAATACAGGCAATATTGATACAAAGGAATTATATTGATGCAAAGGGAACTTGAGCCTGTGATGTAACAAAGGCTGTACCACATCAGTGCATAAATCACAAGGTGTATCTATATGTAGGAAAAAGAAAATTATTTGCTGAATAGCAATGAGGTCTCAGTACTCAAACTAGTACATATGTGAAATACTAGTACATCTGTCAAGCAAAATAGCAATGTAATAAATCAAAAATTACTTTTAAGTATGCCATCATATAAAAAATGGTTATTATAAATTATGTAATATTTTCAAACATTAAAAGATTTGAGGACCAGACCTTTCCTAAGATGTGGAGGGAGACAAGTACCTACAAGAACTTAATTGATAATGCATCTCAACTCGAAAGGAGAAGACAGGATTTTTTTCGTAAATGATAAGGAATACATATCTACAATACAACCTACAATGCAATAATAAAAAAAGAAAAAGCAAAGTTGACAACATAAAACATTTTAAAAAATGTAGTCAATCTCATCAAAATTCCAAAGACTTTTTATAGAAATTTACAACTGATTCTAAAATTTATATAGGAATGCAGAAAGTCTTGGAATAACCTAAGTGATAAAAACAAGAACAAAGTTGGAGGATTTATCCTACCTGATTTCAAGACTCAGTATAAGCTATAGTAATCGAGATAGTTGGTATTACCAAATGGCTAAATATTTAGATCACTGGAGTAAAGTCCAGAATTAAACCCACACTTTCATATTCAATGGATTCTTGATAAAGGTGTCAAGGTAGGTCAATACGAAAATGAAAGTCTTTTAGTAAATTATGCTGAATCAACTAAATACTTGAAAGAAGAAAAATGAGCATCAATGCTTGTCTAATATCATATTAAAAATATTAACCTGAAATGGAACCTAGAAATGTGTAGACATAGATATATAGAATATATACATATAAAATCCAAACTACAAAATTTCTAGAAACAAAATCTTTGTGCCCTTGGGAAAACCAATTCTTAGCAGAACACAGAAAACATAAAACATTTTTAAAAGTAATTGGTCATCAAAAAAAAAACCATCAAGAAAGGGAAGACACAGACTTGGAGAAAATATTTACAATAAATATGTCAAATCACTTGTATTCAGAATATGTAAAATATGCTTAAAACTCACTAAAAGAAAAAACAATTTTTAAAATATTTGGACAGATATTTTACCAGAGATGACATATGATTGGTCAATAAGCACATGAAAGGATGTTCAATATTATTTGTCATCACAGAAAAATGCAAATTAACATTGCAGTGAGATAACCTCTACATATTTGTTAGAATGGCTAAACTAAAAAGACTGTCCGTATCGAGTGTTGGTGAAATGTGAAGCAGCTACAACTTTTGTACACTGCTGATGAAAATTCAGATGGGTATTTCCTAGACTCTTGAAAACTGTTTGGTACTGTCATAAAATTTCAAACATAAACCTAATGTATGACCTAGTCAAATACTCATTTTGAGGTATTTTCCCAGGATAAATGAAAATACTTGTTTACTCAAAGCCTTTCATTAGAATGTTTACATCAATTTTATGTGAAATAGCTAAAAATTGGAAACAACCCAAATGTTCATTAATAAGCAAATGTATAAACAAATTATGGCATATCTATATAGAATAATACTATATACAATCAATACATCTCTTGATATGGTCCATAATAAGGATGAAGCTCAAAACTAGTATACTGAATGAAAAAAGTCAGACACAAAACAGTATATAGAGTACGATTCCACTAGCATATATTGAAATGGTTTGGCTCTGTGTCCCCACCCACATCTCACCTTGAATTATACCACAATCCCCACGTGTCATGGGAATGACCCAGTTGGAAGGAATTTAATCATGCGAGCAGTTACCCACATGCTGTTCTCATGATAGTGAGTGAGTTCCATGACATCTGATGGTTTTATAAGGGGCTTTTCCCCCTTTTGCTCCGCAATTCTCCTTCCAGCCGTGATGTGAAAAAGGACATGTTTGCTTACGCTTCCACCATGATTGTAAGTTTCCTGAGGTCTCCCTAGCCCTATGGAACTGTGAGTCGATTAAACCTCTTTCCTTTATAAATTACCCAGTCTCGGGTATGTCTTTATTAGCAGTGTGGGAATGGACTAATACACATATCAACTGATCTATAGTGATAGAAAGTCTATCAGTGACTATCTGGGGACAGGGGTGAATAAAGGGAGGATTACTGAGGGTCATGAGGAAACTTTTGGAGGTGGTGAAAGTGTTTGTTATCTTTACTGTGGTGATAGTTTCGAGGATGTCCAGATAAGTCAAAACTTAGCAGACTGGATATTTTAAATATGGGCAGTTTATTATATATCCATTATCCATCACTAAAGTTTTTTTAATGCAGCAAAAATGCCATGAACAAACTTAGAGACCATGGGTCAATTAAGGCCAAAATATTTATAGTACATATAAACAATAAAAGATAGTTTTTCAAATTTATACAACTTATATAACTTAATAAGAGAATGACCTACCAAATATAAGTGTGCAAAGACTATCTATTAATAGACTGTTTAACTTGGAAGGACAGAAGGATGCCAGGAAGAAAGAGAGGGAGGGAAGGAGGGAGGGAAGGAGGGATGGGAGGAGGAAGGAGGGAAGGAGGGAAGGAGGGGAGGAAGAAAGGCCAATAAGAAATATCCAGTAAGCATATACTTGTCAAAATGACATCCATTTTTTTTTCTTCATATCCCTGTACTGGCAATGGTGTGGTTGAAGAGATAATTTATGTGTAGTAAAAAGATAAACTGATGACAACTTGTTGGATAGGCAATTAGTCAATACCTATCAAATTTTAAAATTTGCATACTCTTTGATTTAAAAATTACAAATTAATGTATTTGTATAAGGATGCTGATTGTAGAATTGCAAAAAATAACACACACAAAACACAAAATAGCCTAAATGTCTATTCATAGAAATTGACTTAATAAATTATGATATGCAATAAAATATTATGCAGTTTTGTGAAAATAAATGCACTGACATAATAATATCTCCTAGATACAATATATGAAAAGGGCAAGATACAGAACAGTATGTGGTAAAACTGTTTCCTTATTAATTTTTTTTCTTAAAAGACACATACACCACTGGGAATATTGATATGCATAATTTTTCTGATAGAAAATGCACAAGCTGTTAGACACTGTTAAGGGATTTTCTTTTGGGAAAAGGATTGGGTTAAGAAGGAAATATTTTTTTCTTTTCCATTTTATATCTTTCAGTGTGGTTTAAATTCTACCATAAAAATGTTTTACTTTCTTTTGTATGTCAAAAGAAATTACTTCAGGAGTAAGACATTATTATTTATTTATCCTTTCACAAAGTTGATCATCAAAAACACTACATTTTTGATAATAGCTTCATTAATGAATGATTGCATTTTACAATAGAAAGAATTTTGATCTGCAGACAAGGAAGGTGAAGATAGTTGACCTTCCTAAGCAATGCTGGTGAGACTTCCAGGACTCAAATCTTTCACTGACTACACATCTCATTTAAATTTCTAATACACCATTGATGATTGGCTCAGCATTCATGCCTCATTCTAGAGGGTGGTCTCCCAAGCTTAGGTGGTTTTGTCCCTGAGTCTGTGCCTAAGCTAACCTTTTAATCAGCCATTCTAACATTCTATTGGGCTGGCTGCTTCAGGAAGATGAGGCATCTGGTAAAACTCATAAATCCTATGGTCCTTTAACCACTGCCATACCTCCTTATAAAGGCTGCATTTAGTTAACCAAAGTGGTTGGCAGTCTTCTTGAAGAAAGGTGCTAAGTCCAGGGCTTAACATCGATTCCTGCTCCTGGCAGATAGATTGTAGAACAGTACTAGGATCTAGATCAGTCTTAGTGAGAGAGAGTTCATAGCATTGTGCCCTAACCCTGTCACTATGGCTACTCCATTCCTGGCTGTGTTGTGCCAGCACAGAGTGCCCAAGGACAGAGAATGGTTGACATCTACAGAATGAGATCCAATCAATTTAAGTGTTTAACATCTCCTACACCATCAACAGTCTCTGCTCTAAGACACAAAGATCTTTAAATTTTGTACCATCTTGCTTGGTCCATCCTTGTGCTCTTCCACAGACCTATTTTTCTCAGATCATCCTGTCTTGTTTCCTCCAATCTCCAGACCAACTAGCTAAGCCATTTCCCATTGTTCATGGGGCTATGTAAAATTCTACATTAGGAAATTTCTTCCTCTATACAAACATAATGACCAAATGTCATTTTTGCACAGTGGGATGATTTCCTTTCACAACACCTTTAGTGCTACCCTTGATTGGGGAGCAGTGTGGTAGCAGTCAATTTCAGGCAAGCACAAACCATACTGAGACAACTTATCTGTGACCCAAGCCCAGGATTTTTCTCCTCTGTCGGTTGATTCTAGGAAAATCTCTATTATGAGTTGTGAGCTGAGTGAGACATACGTGCATGGGAGTTTACACCAAAGGCCCATGCAATTTATTGTGCCTACTGGGCCTGCTTGGCCCAATTACAAATATATTATTTCCTTCTCACAATTGGTTGAAGCTATACCTGCACAACCTTATGATTTAGCACAACTGATAATGTTTACCTTGTGAGAGAAGCTCTCGCTATGTGGCCACTTTTCCCATGGCCAGGTGTTCAATTTCACTAAAGCCTATTAGTCTCCTAAGAACTCTATTTCAAACAGAAAGTCAGTCCTGAATTCAGAAGCTGTGGCTTTGGTCTAGAATGCTGATTACCTGTGCTGGGACTCCTCTACTGGTAGTTGCCAGAGACATTATATCATGTCCATGCTTCAAGGAGTCATCCAACAGCTTATCTCAATGAGACATTGAATTCCAAGATGTGGGTTAGTGCTCTCATATTAAGTAATTATCCACAATTCAGCCTTATATTTTGCAGCCCACAATAGAACACCCTCAAGATCTATTCCCATACAGGTTTTCCATTTGTTAATGGTACATATGAGCTAGATTCTTAATTTCCTTCAGTGTGTAAGCTAATTTCTTTTTGAGCAGAAACTGCAATTTCTTGCTCAGGCTCTGCTCAGTCTCAACTCTTATAACTCCTTTGGAAGCAAAGAGGTGTGGCAGGGAATTGATATTGAGGAGGATGAGCAATAAATTTCAAGACACCTACCCCATGCATGGTTTTTACAGAATTTCCAGGCAAATGGAGGCTTTTCTTGTCTATTAAATGAGAAGGCTACATCTCTAACCCAGGAGTATTCAGAAGTATTTCATCTTTCAAGATTCTTACGTGTATTTGCCCAGTTTTTTCCACTCCGTGCCTCAGGGTACCATATTTTCTTATTATGACCATTACTTTACATAGCAAATCTGGGAGTCTGTGAATCAGGCCTCTTTTTCACCTCTGCAATTCTTACAAGTAGATCTTCAACCTGGTTTTCAACCCAAAATGCCATGTGCCTTAAGCAATAATAATCTATTTAATTCTGTCATGGAAGACCTCTAGCTTTCAGAACTGACCTCTATTTGGTAATTAGCTGATCTAAATCTGTCATTTCTTTTTTCAAGACTTCCAGAGAGCAGTTAACAAAAGCCAGTGAACTCCACAATTCTTGTAATTACCTTTACCCTCAGACTATTGAAGTGCCATAGTTACTGTGTAACCCAAAACATCACCTTCTACATGCCCCTCATCTCAAAATACCATTGGGAGATCCTTTGTAACTATGACCAAGTAATCCAACTTCAGAAGCCCATTACCTGTTTATATGGTCACTCCTGGCACTAACTATCTGAGCTCCCCCTGAAGTCAGATACTGAGGCAAAGAATCATATGCAGGTAACTTATCTAAAAATTTTACCATGGAGATACAGAGTGAAGGGCAGAGAAAGCAAAAACGAAAAACAAGGAAAGGCTAACACAAGCTTTTAGCTTTTCCTTTATTTAGTAACACGTGTTACTAAGTTGGCCACCACACCCTGCAGGACCCTCTGAAGTGTCTTATGGAATGTAACTCAAAACTGTTTGCCCAAAAGATAATTTGGCAGGCATTTATCCATGGCTATAATCTCATATTGTTCAACAATATCTTACGTATGTCAAGTCATAATCCCAGTTGTGCAGATATAAGTGCCAAGTAAGTTCCATGGCTTCTACATGTCTGAGGCATCAGAGAAGCCCCCAACCAGGAAGTAAAGGTTATCAGTGCAGAACCTGCCCAAAGATAGGAGCAAGAAATTGAGTTAAGGATTCAAAGTGGTACATAAGAGGAATCTGATACTTCATTTGATTTTCACAGTAAGCCCATGTGTTAGATACTCTTGTTAGCCTCATCTTACAAGTGAAGAAGCAGACACAAGGAAATACATTTAACCCAGGCTAAGTGTAAGTTGTAGAGCCAAAATTTGAAGGCAGGTGAATTTGACTTGGTGGAATCTTAACCAACACCCTACACTGTCTCTCCAACATGAGTAAGTACCAAATACATAAAGGCAGTGGGCTGAACATGTCAATTATGAAGGGGCTTCCCTTGACAGAAGAAACAGTTGAGGAGCCGAACTAGCCTAATCTGATTCAGCATTGCTGTTCTTTCCCCAAGCCAGAAAATAATACTAATCCTACTTTATTCTTAGCAGATTATCACACTATTCATAAGCAGTAAGATAACTTGAACCACTCTGTAATTCAACAAACCTCTTACCACTAACCCAACCAGAAGTCACTGACAGAGATTCTGCAAAAGCTGCTCTAATTCTCAGAAAACTCACATTTCCTGTCACATTTTGTTCTATGTTTCATTCGAGGAACATTAAAAGGGCATTGGAATTCCAGAACCGACAGCATTAAGTGCTGCTAATGGGCCTGATAGATCCAATAGAAACAGCAAAACAAACAAGAAATTGTTCAATTATAATTCTATTTCCCGAAAACAAATACCTATGGGATATAAGTAACTTTGTTATTTTTGGTAAGAGTTCTATAAAATACCTGGTTACTATTGATAAATAGACTGCAACGCAGTTGGTGTCACTTCTCATTTCTTTCACAGTTTCAGTAGAAGGCAGTGCAGTATGATTGCTTTCTCATCACTGAATAATAAAGCAATACAATCAGATGCGCAGGATATTCTGAAGCAGTTTCCATGGTTAGTTAAAATTTTCCTATAAGCGTACCCAAAAAGGTTTGAGAATCCTCTCTTTTGAGTAGAGATTATCTAAAATTAATAAAATGGCACAAGAAGGCAAAGGAAGAGTCCTCAGGTGGCTTTTTCTATTCCCTTTTCCAGAATGGAATGGCTTGACTTTTTAGAACCCGCTGGAAGGGTAAAATCACACAGTATACAAAGCAGCCTTGTCTGCAGAGATAATGCAAGGCAGGATGTGACAAAAGTGACAGAGGTCAGCAGTCCCTGAACCAGCCTGCACATTTGAAGTGTGTTCCCGCTGTGGTCTATTACCAGGTCCACTTCCTCCCTCTTTGCTTGCCTTGAATATGATGTATATTAATAATCATGCCCATTATACTTATTGTAGTCTAAAATCATATTGCAGTTTCTGGAGTGATTGATGCCCACATAGAGGAGTCTAACTGGCCTAATGTGATCCAGAAATCTATAGAAATGAACAGAGAGATATCATTCCAAAAGTTGCCATTGACCTTCTATTCTCAATTAAGAAATTAATGCCTTAAATGTTAGAGCCCAATGTAAAATTACAGATAAGCTAGCCCAGTATTTTCCAAATGCCTTTCCTTCATGATTCTTGCCATATCTGCATCCCATCAGTACTATTATTTGCTAAACATTTTTCACTTTCTTTTTACTTAGCATTAACATCCAGAAAATTACATGCATATTTTTTGAATATGCATCGAAATAAATGCATAACTAATAGGTTGCATACACCACCTAAAATAATCTTAACTGTCATCACTGTGTATATATCTCACCTTAGAAAATGCTAATCTCAAACACCCGTTTTTAGATGGAGAAACTAATGAGATAAGTAAATTTCCTAGTGTCACTAATTTAGCCGGTGGCATGGCTGGTACTCACACACAATTCTCTTGCCTTGCAGTTCAGGCTATTTCCTGTGCATCATGCTGACTCAACAGCATGAAGGAAAAGCACGATAAATGGGTCAACATTAAAAACTTATTGCACTTCTTGACTCTATGTTGTGATTAAGGATCTATACAGATGTCTAAGCAAAAACAAAGCAACCTCAATGCCCTTCCTCACCCCCCAGAATTTCTCCTCCTCTATGTTCAATGACTTTAGCAGACATTCTTCTATTGTCTTAAGGTTTTTATCCCTCATCTTTGCCCTTATCAATGTTTATTCATTCTATCTCTATTAGTAATCATGATCTCTTCGAAAGTTGGAAGTAAAGGCCAAGATGTTGCATTTTGCCTATAAATAATCATCTCAGTACCTAGGATTTCTAAAGTATTTTATAGTTTTTTCAAAGCTCTTTCCCAAGTTTTATCATTTTCAATCCTCACATCCTTATAGGATTCATACTTTACCTACTGAGGATGCTTCTTCTGGGTTACATGCTATAATCAAAAAAAGAATCTCCCATAAGGAGGAATAGAGATGAAATTAAAATTACTAAAAAGTTACCATAAAGATATCACAATATATCTGTTCATCTACCACTCTTTTATTATACATTTGTATTCTTAGCAAGAGTGATGTAAGTGTAGTGATGCCTTGCTAAGAAATGAACCTTGCTCCAGTAAAATGTTCCATTTTATCCATTACCTTAAATGATGGGCTTGTGAAAGCTGTCAGTGAAGTCACTTCAACATTGCAGTCTTCAATGAGTGGAATAAAAAGTGACATTTGCTTGATTAAAATTAATTTCTTTGCCGTGGAAGAACATGCAATATCCATCTCCCTAATGGTTCTAAAGTCCTTGGAATAATAGATAAGGCAGTTAAAGTAAATAAACACGGCTCCCAGGAGGGGACAAGGTTTTTTCAGGCTACAGTTAGCGTAACTCTGGAGAAAAACAACTCCTTAACACACGCCGGACAGACAGACGGTTTTGGTGGCCAAAGGCACCATCTTCAGTAATCTGTAATTAATGGTGTCAGCCCAGGGTATGGGATCCAATAAGATAGTGTGTGACAGACCACAGACTCACCCTAAGCCCCATTAGGTGGCCTCCTTTGAATAACATCTCTCTGAAAAATTACATTTGAAAGTTTACCAGTTCTTAAAGGTCACCAGTAAATTAAACTGCAGTATGTCATGTGAGGGCTTAATGACCTTGAGAGTTAATGTACCTTTCTAATTATCACCTCAATCACATAGAATGGCTTATTCATCTTAACCCGACCTATCACTTGCCTGTTAATCTGTCCCACCACAAGTTAGTGCTTGTAGGAGGAGATTCTTAATGGCTCTCAAATGGTTATGTAAGAATCTACAGTAAACTCCTTGCTTCCATATATGAGTTTGCAATATAAAAACATGAACTGCAGTCTGCTATCACCTCTCTTCACTCTATTCTTCTTTAATGTCCAGCACGTTCTTTGACTTCCTTCTCCCAAGTGCTGAGTCAGTGTGCCTACCCACTGGACTACCAAAAGTAAAATTTAGAATCAAAAATCCACTGGAAAAATGCCTCTTCCAAACCGCAAACTGAGGGGGAAAAAAGTTTTAACACATATGATCAAAAAAAGTGTTGATATTAATATGTAAAGAGATCATTAAATTAATAAGAATAAAGCAAACATCTGTAGGAAGGACTTCGGTAGATTACAGAATCAGATAGTGCACTAAATAAGATGCATAAATTGCTGATAAATATGTGAAAAGCATTCAACACTTTAAGTAACTGAAAATACACATTTAAAAGTGAAATGCCTTTCTGTCTATTAATTGGTGAAGAATTTTTTTAAATTATACTTTAAGTTCTGGGATACGTGCAGAACATGCAGTTTGTTACATAGGTACACACGTGCCATGGTGGCTTGCTGTAGCCATCAACCGGTCATCCAGGTTTTAAGCCCTGCATGCATTAGCTATTTGTCCTAATGCTCTCCCTCCCCTTGCCCTCTACCCCCGACAGGCCCCCGTGTGTGATGTGCCCCTCCCTGTGTCCATATGTTCTCATGGTTCAACTTCTGAGTAAGAACATGTGGTATTTGGTTTTCTGTTTCTGTGTTGAGAATTTTTTTAATAAGAATTCTTATTATTGGTTATAGAATGAGATAATAGGAATTCTTATATAATGTTTGTGGGGATTAAAATCAGTATGATTTTCTAGAAGGCAAGTTGGCAATACATATAGGAATTATTATAATGAACAGCCCAGCTATTTTAATACTTTTACTCAAAAGTTATTCTGAAAAAGTAGCAGAGATTGTAAAATGATTTCTATAAAGGGTTATTCAAGTTACAGATTATACTGCAAATTTGGAAACAATCTAAATGTCTATGATTAATTGATACATAACGTTACATCAATATAGAATGCTATGAAGCAATTAAAATGGTAGTATGTATTAGTATTTAACATGTAAAATAGAAAAATTAAAGTCAGAATTTTGTGTATGTACATATTGTGATATAAATATATACATTACATGTATACATATTGTGATATAAATATATATTACATATATGTACACATTGTGATATAAATATATAACATATATGTACATATGATTTAAATGTTACATGTATGTACATATTGATAGAAATTTATATAATATTACATATATTTCTGACATATATAAAAGTAATACATAGGCAGTTTTTACTTTATACTTTCCTTGCAAATTCTAAATTTCTATAATGAACATGTATAGTTTTCATAATCAGATTCAAGGCATATATAGCATATCATCACTCATCACTTGAGGAGTATCAAAGCCAGAGATACATATACATTATGTATATTCTATTCCATTTGCAACTTTTTAAATGTTTTGACGGGAATGCTATGCCAAATTAATACACTTAGGTGTTGGATTATCAGAACTGTACTCTTCCCATGTATATGATAGATCCACCTCAAGCTAATGATGAGCACTATGCAGATGGAAGGTAAACCCACAAATATTAGGCTGACACACTGAAGCCAACTGCCCAAAGCTGACTGTCATCCAAAGTGTGCTGCGTATGTTTTTCAACAGTGGCAGAGTATATAAACAATTTCAATTAAAAATTCTGACATTCACAGGGTTCTTTCACCTTCATAAACCAGTAAACAGGTCAATAGCTGTAGATGTCCTTCAGATACAGAGTGAATCATTGTACATAAACAACCCTTGGCCTGAATACCAGACCCCACTCCATTCTTAAATTCTATCAAGACCCTGTGTAATTCTGAGGCAATGATTCAGATGTCATGGCCTTAATTGATGAGTACTAGGAGGCCCTATACTTAATTTCCTTGTGCCATTTCTCCATTAAAACCATGCTCTGGGTAGTTTTCTACAGGGCCCTAGAGAATCAGGCAATTCATTGCATTTGCTGTGCTGCATTAAAATAGGCAGTCCATTGGGTACCACTTATATTTCATTTCAGAGATCAATAGGACACTCCATTCAATCCCAAAGAAATTCACAGTCATCCTTCTTTTACATGAGACACTAAGTCAGTAGTCAGTTTAAATTTTATTCCCAAGCATACAGAGATTCATATCTGCAGGACAAACTAGTCTTTTGGCAATGATCAAAACTTCTGACAGAAAGGAAAGTACTGCTATGGATACCAACACCCTCTATGGAAAAGCAAGTATATTTCAGAAGACAGAAATACAAACAAATACTTAAGCCTTTTATTCGTGTTCTTACAAGAGATTACATTAAATTTCCAAATTTCCACATGCAAGAGCTTAATAAACAGTTGGATATGTAAGTAAAAGCTCAATAAATGCCTTTAATATTATAGTAGGACTGTTTTTAAGCTTAAAGCTGATTAGACAACTGAGTGGATTTGAGGCCAATGATATTATTTTCTTTGCCTAGGATAATGAAATGTGAAAGACAGTCATTCCTGGATGAAAAGATGGTATTTTTGTAAGTGTAGTTAGAAATGATAGACAAATATACATGCTGAAATTTGTGTCTGTTTACAGTAATGTTCTTAATAGTTCACACTCTCTAGACATATCTTATCATTCTTCCTCAATACTGGTCAGGCATAAAAAATAAGACCAAATATGAAGCAAAATTGAGACCTATAACCAATGAAAAAAATTTCTGAGGAAATCAGTTAGTGCACACACAGTGTATTCTGTTATTTCAGTTGGACCTGCTGTTGGCTTTGACATAGAGATGAGATGTTTTTTGATGATGGAGATTCAAGGCGTGTATACTTGAGCAGTGATGAGGCCCCAGATACACATGCATTATGCTATCAATTTTATGTTACTTTGCCTTCAGGCAAGCAGATCTCAACAACCCATCTTTATTTCAGGAAAAATGGTCAAACCCAATTTCACAGGTAAAACAAAGTCAGTTTTCACCACAATATAGCCATTTATAAACAGGATGCCTAGCCATGAAATAGAAAGTGCTTTTTTTCTTACACAAAAGGTCAAAGACATCTGGCCTCAATATTGTTTCATGTTCTGTTGGCAATAAAACATTTTCTCTGTTTGAAAACTAAAATGCTGAGCACAAGTTAGGAAAATTGCCAAGCTTGTCTTTGTTAACTGAGCTGAAATTTATTCTTAATATTTGTTCTCTTATAATTTAATAGCAATTTAACAATATCCAACTTCCTTTTAGCATTTTTGCATCAAAGTATAATAAAAAGATATGGTAAAGGGGCTTTTAGCGAGGGATAAAAACTTTATGAGCAAAAAGTCTCTATTTAAATGCTATGGATGCTTATTTAGCTGTTTTTCTTCATTAAATATGAATTATAGCTCTTTAAATGCTGATTTGGAAATCAGGAAGGTTTAGTTTTACTCCACTGCTTTATATCCACAGGCAACATAAATCTATTTAAAAGCTGATTTAAGAAAGCAACTTGGGGAAGCAAATTGCTAGTGATTTGATCCCTTGAATTTTGCATGCTACATAATCAGAATCAGGTTGTACAGAGTACCAAAATGTTTATTTGAATGTGGTTGAAAAGACAATTATTTCTTAAAACACATAGAATGGCTAGTGGTAGAGTTTAGCACAGACTTACAATACCCCCATGAGGTATAGATAGAGTAGGGAGAGGGCCTGAAGACAATCTATCTGAAGGCAAATTTTCTCTTTTTTTTTTTAATAAAAGAATCCATCTGTTTCACTTCTTCATTGGAAAATATAGATAGCTAATAAAATTACAACCCCAGATGCAAAATACCTTTTAATTATAATTTCAATACTGAAAACAAATTATTTTTGTTGATACAGTATTAAACTAATAGTTTAGAATAGGACACAATGTTATTACCATATACCTTATATAGCAATGTGATGACTTGAGATCAGGACAAATCTAATTCACAGAGCCACCATTTCCAAGTCTTTCATAGGACAAAGTAAAGAAATGAGGTACACAGATCACTTTATTTCAAGACCATCCTATAATAACATATTATCCAAAGTGACATGAAGAATTAATGGAATTGAAAAGTATTGTGTCGTATTGACAGTGTTGTTTGAATAGTTTTCTCACTCTACGTGAAGTGACACAAACTGATTTGCTTCCCATTTTTATGCAAAAGAAAAACTGACTTTCCATGCACAATGTAGTAACAAGTAATAACTCTTCTTCACTGTCTTACCACAGGTTAAATGCTGGCTAAAATACAACAAAATCAAAAGTCAGAAGAGAAAAGGATTTTTAACTCTATTCTTTAAAAAAAAAAAAAAAATGCAGGATGACCAGAGATACTTAAATTTCTCCTTTTGATTGAATGATCAAGAGTCCAGGAATGGATCATATGACTGTGTTAATTTCAACTACTTAGAACAGGCACATTCTATGACAGCAATTTCTGAAGTTTTTTGTTTGACTTAATACACAAATCACCTTCACCAACGCACAATAGCACAGATAGACATTAGGTGCAACTTTTTTGGAAATAAATGAAAGGTAGAAGTGGTGTATTTTCAGATACTTTCATGGTTGACTGGTAAACAAAGGTCAACCATTCACAGTTACATCAATTCTATTTTGCTTCAAATTTTTTTTTAATTGTAAGGGAAAGGATAAATTACATTTTACAGTTGTTCGTACATCAAAAGACTGAATGTTTTTAGGATGGCCAACTATTCAAAAGTCTAGCTAAAAAATACTGCAAAAATTGCAAATTTATGAAGTCAATTTTGTAACTGGGAATTATGGCAATCTTACAGTGAAATTCATGTTAATCTATAAAAGATTCTGCGGAATAGGGAGCCATCCAATCAGTGAGGAATCAATATTGCAGAAATTATTTCACAGAAAATATAATCAAGTTTCTCCTTTCTGTTCAATCTGAATCACTCTGGTCTTGTTTTAAAAGAAATTCATGCTGGTTTGCATGTCAAAACTGTAAATGTTGTACTGACTAAAATACTACTAATTTTAACAAAAAGAATAGAGAAACCAAGTTTGAGGTAACAGAGAAACAGATGTGAAACGACATAGGTTATAAATCTTACCTAATAAATAATTGAAAAAGAACTAATATTATTATTAAATATAAACAACATATAAATTAGCCAAGTTAACTAAATAACCAACCATTTTACTGAATAAGTTATTTCCTCAATCCTCCCCCTAGAAAGTGTTTTTTATGGCAAACCATTGCTAAAGGAAGTTATTGTAACTTAACAAATTTTGTGTCAGTCATATCTAAGGATTTTCTTCACAAACTGAAGGAATTTGGTGAACTTCATTAACAGTGGTAAGATTATTTTTCATAACAAATTACCCATAGGTGGAGTCAATAGGATGTTGACAGAGAGAGATAGTACTGTAGACTATTTGTGTCGTCCCCAAATTTATATGTTGAGATCTAATCACCAATGTGATGGTATGTCTGGGGGAGGGCCCTTGGGAGATGATTGGAACCCTCATAAAAGGGATTCATATCTTTGTAAAAGTGACTCTGGAGAACTTCCTCACCCCTTTAGCCATATGAGGACACATGGAGAAGACAGATGTCTATGAAGCAGGAAGCAGTCTCTCACTAGACACCGAATCTGCCTGTGCTTTGATCTAGGACTTCCCAACCTCCAGAACTATGAGAAATAAATTTGTTGTTTATAAGGCTAATCATTTAGTGCATGGCTCTAAATAGTGAGAAATAAATTAATTGGTATTTATTTTCAAGGGTCAAATAACTATCCCCCAAACCTCTTTCATCTCAGGTTTAACGTCTTCTTGAATCAGTTTCTATTCTGTATATTCTATGTACTGAATTCTGTCTCTTGTGATATTCAATCATACTTCATATTCTTATTGAGGCATCTCTACTTATGCCACTCTTGATTCTGATTCTTTTATCTTAATCTTTCTGTTCAGATTTTTTAAAGCATTTGATCCATATATCCAGTTTCACTGAGGCACAGCTCAGAGTACATTACACAGTGTGTGCTTTATATACCTAAGAGCTTTATTTGACTTACTTTAGTCCCACTTCATTCCACAATGAACTTGAGGTGTTTATAAAAAAAACTTACTATAAGTTGGTATTTTTGTCAATTTCAACTGAGCCTGAAATATGTTTATTACTGTGTATTATCACTATTTATAGTACATAATACAATAGAGCCTTACTGCTCTTCTGGGGGGTAAGACCAAAGGAAGAGAGGCAGTAAGTTGGAGGCGATTATAGAATGAGGTATGCATAAAATATCCATACATATGCTAAAAAGGACAGCAAATCAAGTATGATGCTGAATTTCACTTCCTTTTGCTTTCTCCATTCCTTCAAGAAGGAATTTTAGTAAGAAGGTGTTAAGGTCAGTTGGGGAAGTAGAACCTTATGGAGGATAGGACTTAAACAGAAGTGATAAAGGTCTAGCCAATCCATATCAGCACTGGTATATTTCACAATATCTTTGACCCACTTGGGTAAAAATAAAAGTTCACTAAGCCTAGTATGCTTATTTCTTCTTGCATCTTCCTGGCCACACTAATTCATTATAGAATATGAAAATAAAACACAAATAAATATTTTATTTTAAAAACTTTGTTTTATTTATCTCTGTATATATATCTTTAATTTTTAAAACTGATTCACAATATGCTCAATTTAATTGAGCAAGGTTTTTGAGTATTTACTATATTATATGTAGTAAAGTGCCATGCTTTTTTTTTTTTTTTTTTTTTGAGATGGAGTCTCACTCTGTCTGTCTCCCAGGCTAGAGTGCAGTGGTGTGATCCTAGCTCACTGCAACCTCCACCCCCGCTGGGTCTAAGCAATTCTCCTGCCTCAGCCTCCTTAGCAGCTGGGAGTATAGGCATGCACTACCATACCCAGCTAATTTTTGTATTTTTAATAGAGACAGGGTTTCACCATGTTGGCAAGGCTGGTCTTGAACTCCTGATCTCAAGTGATTTGCCTGCCTTGGCCTCCCAAAGTGCTGGGATTACAGGCACGAGCCACCACACCCAGCCCTTAAAGTGCCTTTCAAAAGACTTTCGGCAATCTTAGCATTTAATATGAACAAGTTATCTATAAAAAGATAGGCCAGGCTCACGCCTGTAATCCCAGCACTCTGGGAGGCTGAGGCAGGCAGATCACCTGAGGTTAGGAGCTCGAGATCAGCCTGACCAACATGGAGAAACCCCATCTCTACTAAAAATACAAAATTAGCCGGGTATGGTGGCACATGCCTGTAATCCCAGCTACTCAGGAAGCTGAAGCAGGAGAATTGCTTGAACCTGGGAGGCAGAGGTTATGGTGAGCCAAGATCGCACCACTGCACTCCAGCCTGGGCAACAACAGCGAAACTCCATCTTGAAAATAATAATAATAATAATAACTTAGTCCCAGAGTTGCTCAAAGATCATAATCCATAATAGTAGACACAAGTCAAGGACAAAAATTATAATTGCTATATTATCAGAATAGGATAAGTCTCAATTTAATTCTAAAGAAGACTTGTAATAATTTAGAGAAGAGACTAGTCAACAGAACAGGACAGCAGATCTAAATCCCAAAGCCTTGTTCATGGAGGCAATATTTGAAAAAGAAAAAAAATTAGCTGATGATCAGGAGATAAGAGGCCTAAAAAAAGATCCACAGAAGTGGCCAGGCACAGTGGCTCACACCTGTGATCCCAGCACTTTGGGAGGTCAAGGTGGGCAGATCATGACGTCAGGGGTTCGAGACCAGCCCAGTCAACACGGTGAAACCCTATCTCTATTAAGATACAAAAAATTAGCTGGGCATGGTGGCATGTGCCTGTAATCCCAGGCTACTCAAGAGGCTGAGGCGGGAGAATCACTTGAACTCGGGAAGTGGAGGTTGCAGTGAGCTGAGATCGCACCATTGCACTCCAGTTTGGGGAACAGAGTGAGACTCCGTCACAAAAAAAAAAAAAAAAAAAAAAAAAAAAAAAAAAAAAAAGATCCACAGAAGCAAGAGTGTACATTTGTCTTGATTAGTGTGGCAGTTATTAGGGATATTGATTGAACACATTCAGTGACCTTTTTAAGGATCTACAATAGGATTGCACTTCCTTGTCCCTGAGAAGTTGGGTTTCACCATGTGACTTAGTTTGATCAGTGAAATAAGCACAGAAGTGATATGAATCTCTTCTGGACGGAAGTTTTAAGTACTATTTTGTGAATAACCACATTCTCTGGTCCCTGCTTTAGAAATTTGGGAAGTATGAGTTGAGGTGGGTCCTCTGTCTGTCAGACTGTGCCCATGAGTGACTACAAGAAATAGAAGCTCCAGTTAATCTTTGATGGGCAACAACTTCTGTGGTTATAAACTCCCTTAAAAAAAAATCTTTTTTGAAGGCACACGATGAAAAGAAAAGCCACTGAAAAAAGAGTAACATGATTTATAGAAATATAGAAAAATAAATATCATGAAAAGTATGAAGGGAGGGTTAAAAAAAAAAAAACCTTCAAACATACCCAAGCTGCTGATGGAGAGGGATGAGGAAGAGGAGGTAGAGAAGGATGAAGACTAAAATAAACAAGAAAGTTGTGTCTGAGAGGCTGTTATCCATGAAAGAGGAGATTTTGTGGTGGGGGAGCCACAGCATCAGGGTATAGCAAGTCAGTAAAGGGGAGCTAGATATGCAAGCCCAGAACATGGAGACGATCATGTTGAGGAGTTTGTGAAAAAGGGATGCAATACAAATAGTTTGGGAATAAAGGAATAATTTTTGTTTTGTTTATAAAATAAAGAAAAACCTAAGTATGTTTTGAAGTAGAAGAGAAACTGTCAATAAAGAGGGAAAGACAAAAGGCACAAAATAAGAAGGAAAGAGAGAAATATCCCAGAGAGTTGAAAGGAGATAAGGTCAAGGAACAGGTTGCTGCATTCACCTCAGATGAGAGAGAAATGGAAGTATAATGGAGAGGAAACACTTTGAGAAAGGTCAACTTGGATGACCTTGTCTTCTCATTAAAGTAGAAGGTCAGATTGTTCAGAAAATAAAGGAGGAAATGGGGCTCAAATGAGAAGGTTTAGAGGATCTGTTTCAGGGTGTGTGATGTGGAACCTACCACTGGGAGAAAGATGGTATAAACGTGTGGTCAGTCCACTGAGTATTGATTCTGTAATTGTACATCATACTGATGGTACAGTACATTATAGTAAATAATTATTTACTAAATGTCTTATTCATTCAGTCCCAGTGACTGACCTGGTTTGAATATAAACTGATATATCATTCATAACTCCAAGTCATCCCTTAGGTAACTTGTCACTCTCTAGTAAGGATTCTAGGACTCTAGATATCTAGTTAACAATTTACATTTGTATTACATTTGATGAATTTAATTGTCAGGAAGACTCTATAAATTATACAGTATTTAATAGTTGAATAAAGGGAGGATCCCTGACTTGATTAAGGCTTCATAGGTAATAAATGACACAGCCAAGAATGAAACTCAGTCTTTATTTGCCAAGTCCAGAATAAGAAATAGTATTTCTCAGAAATAAGCACAAGAACTGGAGGTGACTGTAAACCTAGTTATTTAAAATATTAAAGAGGGAATTATGGATAATTATATTATTTTAGTAAATTATATAACTGTATTAGTCCATTCTCACACTGCTATAAAGAACTGCCCAAGACTGAGTAATTTATAAAGAAGTTTAATTGACTCACAGTTCCACATAGCTGGGGAGGCCTCGGGAAACTTACAGTCATGGCAGAGGGAAAGAAGCACATCTTACATGGTGGCAAGTGAGAGAGATCTAGTAAGAACAGAGAAAGCTGCCTTATAAAACCATCAGATCTCACAAGAACTCACTCACCATCATGGGGGAATCACCAGCATGGGGGAAATCACCCCATGATGCAATTGCCTCCCACAAGGTCCCTTCCTCTACACTTGGGGATTATAGAAATTACAATTTGAGATGAAATACTGGTAGGGACACAGAGCCAAACCATATCATTCGGCCACCAATCCCTCCCAAATACCATGTCTTTCACATTTCAAAAGCAATCATGCCTTCTAAATAGTCCCTGAAAGTCTTAACTCTTGTTTCAGCATTAACTCAAAAGTCCACAATCCAAAGTCTCATCTGAGACAAGGCAAATCACTTCTGCCTATAAGTCTGTAAAGTCAAAAGCAAGTTACTTCCTTCCTAGATACAATGGGGGTACAAGCATCGGACAAATGCTCCCATTCCAAATGGGAGAAATTGGCCAAAATTAAGGGGCTACAGGCCCATGCAAGTCCAAAATCTAACAGGGCAGTCACTAAATCTTAAAGCTCCAAAATGATCTCCTGTGAATCCATGTCTCCCATCCAGGTCACCTCGATGCAAGAAGTGGGCTCCAACAGCCTTGGGCTGCTCTTCCCCTGTGACTTTGCAGAGTACGGCCCCTCACCCTGGTTGCTTTAATGGCTGGCATTGAGTGTCTGCAGCCTGGGTGCATGGTGCAAACTGTTGGTGGACCTGCCATTCTGGGTCTAGAAGACAGTGGCCCTCTTCTCTCAGCTCCACTAGATAGTGCCCCAGTGGAGACTCAGTGTGGGGATTCTGACCCCATACTTCCCTTCCACACTGCCTTAGCAGAGGTTCTCTATGAGGGCTAGACCCCTGCAGGAGACTTCTGCCTGGAAATCCAGGCATTTTCATACAGCCTCTGATGTCTAGATGGAGGTTCTTAAACCTCAATTCTTGACTTCTGTGCACCCACAGGACCAACACCATGTGGAAGCTGCCAAGGTTTGGACCTTGCACTCTTGGAAGCAACAGCCTGAGCTTTGCATTGGCCCCTTTTAGTCATATCTGGAGTGCAGGGCACCCAGTCCTGAAGCTACACAGAGAAGCAGTGGGGCCCTGGGCTCAGCCCATGAAACCACTTTTTCCTCCTAGGCCTCAGGGCCTGTGATAGGAGGAGGCTGCCATGAAGGTCTCTTACATGCCCTGAAGACATTTTCCTTATATTCTTGGCTATTACCATTCAATTCCTCATTACTCATGCAAATTTCTGCAGCTTGCTTGAATTCCTCCCAAGAAAATGGGTTTTTCTTTTCTACTACATGGCTTGGCTGCATATTTTTCATACTTCTGTGCTCTGCTTCTCTTTTGAACATAAGTTCCAATTTCAAACCATCTCTTTGTAAACTCCTAAGACCGAACACTTTCAAAATCAACCAGGTCACCTCTTGCGTGTTTTGCTCCTTAAAATTTTCTTGCAAAAGATACCCTAAATCATCTCTCTCAAGTTGAAAGTTCCACAGATCTCTAGGGCAGGGACAAAATTCTGCCAGTCTCTTTGCTAAAGCATAGCAAGAGTGACCTTTGTTCCAGTTAGCAAGAAGTTCCTCATCTCCATCTGAGACCACCTCAGCTTGGACTTTATTGTCCACATCATTATCAGTATTTTGGTCAAAACCATTCAACAAGTCTCTAGGAAATTCCAAACTTTCCCACATCTTTCTCTCTTCTGAGCCCTCCACACTGTTCCAACCTCTGCCTGTCACTTGCACGTTTTCAAGTATCTCTATAACAGTAACCTGCTACCTTGGTACCAATTAACGGTATTAGTCTGTTCTCACAGTGCTATAAAGAACTGCCCAAGACAGGGTAATTTATAGAGAAATGAGTCACATCACAGTTCCTCATGGCTGTGGAAGACTCAGGAAACTCACAATCATGGCAGAAGGAGAAGAGGCACATCTTATATGGTGGCAGGCAAGAGAGAGCAAGGAAGAGCAGGGAAAACTGCCTTAAAAAATCATCAGATGGCCAGTTGCAGTGGCTCATGCCTGTAATCCCAACACTCTGGGAGGCCCAGATGGGTGGATAACCTTAGGTCCAGAGTTTTGGACCAGCCTGGCTAACATAGTAAAACCCCATCTCTACTAAAAACACAAAAAGTAGCTGGGTATGGTGGCATGTGCCTGTAATCCCAGCCACTCAAGAGGTTGAGGCAGGAGAATCGCTTGAAACCGGGAGACAAAAAAGGTGCAGTGAGCCGAGATCATGCCCTTGCACTCTAGCCTGGGCAACAAAAGCGAAACTCTATCTCAAAAAAAAAAAAAAGGAAAAAAAAAAACCAGATCTAGTGAGAACTGACTCATTACCACAAGAACAGCATGGGGAAAATTGCCACCACGATCCAGTCATCTCTCACCTCCCATGAGGTCCCTCTTTCAACACGTTGGGATTATGGGGATTATAATTTGAGACAAGATATGGGTGGAGACACAGAGCCAAACCATATAAATAATGATTCAGGATGAAAAATCCTTCTATGCTGAAGGCATGAATCTAGGCCTCAGAACCACCTATATCTCCTGGACCACTGTGGTGGAGACCTACAACTCTTAGTCTAAATTAAAATAGAAATAAATGACTTTTACAATGGAACCATAGTGGGATGGCACTAGGGAAATGTTTTGAGCTTTCTAATCCCTTTTCAGTTCTTGGCTGATGAATGCTAATTAAAAAACAAAAAAGTCCAGGCCGGGTGTGGTGGCTCACGCCTGTAATCCCAGCACTTTGGGGGGACCAGGCAGGCGGATCACGAGGTCAGGAGGTGGAGACCATCCTGGCTAACATGGTGAAAACCCGTCTATACTAAAAATACCAAAAATTAGCCAGAAGTGGTGGCGGACTCCTGTAGTCCCAGCTACTCGGGAGGCTGAGGCAGGAGAAAGGCGTGAACCGGCGGTGGAGCTTGCAGTGAGCCGAGATCGCGCCACTACACTCCAGCCTGGGTGACAGAGCAAGACTCTGTATCAAAAACAAAAACAAAAACAAAACAAAACAAAAAAAATCCAACAAAGTAAAACAAGAAGAAGAAATAAAACGTAACACCCAATGGAAATAAAAATTCCACCTTTCTCACCCAACCCTCCTCTATTCTGATATTTTAATTCCATTAAGATTATGAAGAAAAATGAAATCTCTCAGATCCTAATGCAAAATTGTGCTCCAGACTTACTTGTTTATCCCTTTGTAGCAATATCAGACGCTGCTCAAAAGAGGCAAGCAAAATAGCATTTTGGAGTTTATGAAGAAAATCATTCTCTAATTTTTTTCAGAATTCAAATGAAAGCTGTTGTTTGAAGCCACTGAAACAGAATTACATGTGAAGTTTAGAAGGGATTAATTTCATAAATTTCTTAAGTTGTTGATGGAACCATCTGGCAGTTTGAGAGATAACCATTAAAGTCTATACAAGAAAATGTCTTTTTGTAAGATTATAATGACTGAATATTATAACAGCAGGAGAATAAAAACTAATGCATATTTTATCATTGAAAACAAATGCTCTGGACTTTAAAAGGCATGTGGGATTTCTGCTCACTTCTAAAGGAAAGCAACTAATGAGTGATGCATATCTACAAGAGCCTCAGAGGTACCGCTTCATTTGATCCTCATGGAGGGCTGCAAAGAAATTATTGCCTGCACTTTTCTGAGGAGGAAATTATTACCCAGAGAAGTTAGGTGATATTCAATGTACTACAAAGTGTAAGCCATATGCATAAAATTTGAACTAAGATTATTATTGCTCAAATACTACATGCTGCTAAATCATACTACCTGTTGAGAAAATTAATACTATGTATCAGATAGTTGTAGATGAGGACCAGAGATTTTATTGTAATTACCTATGAAGGTGTTTCTGGCCAGTCGGGCAGTCAAGGATTTACCAAATGTTTTCACAAGAGTTCTCCCATTAGTTTGTCACTACATCCTGACTAAGTTTCATTATCATTACTATTTTCAGGAACAGAATATATTTCAGTTCAAGGTAATTTGACCCACAGACAAAAACAATGGTCCTTAAACTTGGGTACATACTAGAACCTTCTAAGAATCCAACAAAACATACAAATACTTGAGCCAAAAAGATGGCTCTCTGAGAAAGGGTCCATGTATGTTTATGTGTAGTTTTGTAAAATCTCCATGTGCCTCCTAAAATTGAGATCTACTAAAATAAGGTTGTCTCAATGTAGAATAATTCTCAAGCAGCCTAGACAAGCTGGAATGCCTGGAATTGAATTCCCGCTTCAGCATATGTGAAATGTGCAACCTTAGGCAAATTAATCTTTTCTGAATCAGTTTTCTCACCTGAGAAATGGGGGTAATTAATAATGCCTATGTCACAAGTTCTTATGAGGACAAATGAAAGAGTATGTACTGAGAAGAATATCTGGCACATCCTAAGTGCCTAATGATAGCAATTGTTAATCCATTAGTTAAGGAGGCACAGCTGGAGGGCTTCATAATCCTTTTTGTGAGTCAGGTAGCCACTGCAAGCTATCACTCATCTTTCAAAACAAGGCTACTTCCCATAGACATCCATTGTGTCTCAGTGGATGCATGAAATGTCAGGCAGGAATCAGGTTTTTAATTACATTAATGATGCACAGAGGGACAAATTTTTATCTGCTACTGTGGATGACCCCAGCTGTCTTTTTCTGTGCAGCCCCTTTATACCTTCATCTCAGATTTTCACAGTGCCTACTCTAACATCTCAGCCAATTTCTTCCACGGCTCATTCACAGCAAAGCTCTAACAAGTAATGTCAATATTTTCTTTACACAGCTTTCAAGAATGATTTAAAATGCCAATGCAGCATATTACTCATACCCTAGGCATTTCTCTAACACAGCTCCTATGAGTTATACAAATGGTGCACTTGGAACCAATCTTAGGTAGCCTTGTCCTGGATACTAGGGATTGCACACATTTTGACAAGGGTCACACAGCCAGTAAGCCATAGCTGGGGCTCCTAAACCCATACACTGTATTTTGTCCAGTGCAGCACCAGCCTCAACTGTTCAGAGAACTTCCCTCCAAAGTCCTACCAAGCTTTGCCCATATTCTTCACTTCTCATCCTCACTTCCATCTCTGCTCTGCATAGACCTTGCCTGTACTACCACAGTTCCAAAGTCTTGATGTTTGTTACTGAAATATATGCTGGGTTGGAGATTGGTTCTAATAGTCTCTCTAAACTACTTCCTTTCCATCTTTCTGAACGTACCACTACTTCACAACCATTCTCATATATCACCCCGATTCCTGACGTCTCCAAAGATCATCCTGATTTCCAAAAATGCTATGTCTCTCCTTTTGCTGCATTATATGCCTATAACTTCTTCTCCCTGAGTTGGCCTTTTATCTGCAATGGTTATCTCCTCTCATTCAAGACATCTCTCAAAGCCACTAACAACTGAGGGTGGAGACAAAGAATGGGATTTCTGTATTTTTTGCTGCTGAATCATGAATTTGTTTTAAATTAATAAATAGATGAATAATTCCTTTTGGTTTTCTGTAAGATTTTCCTAATATAAACCAACAAATAACTTCAGGCTTATTTAAACAACTGATACCTGGGGCATGCCAGTGTCAGTGACTGGCACATGAAAAGTTCTACACTGCTCACAAAACATGGCTATGAAATATCACTGTATTTCCTCATATTTTGTTAATCAGTCAGGCATTTGGCAAACACTTACGAAGTGCTGTCTGTGTGCCAGGCACTGTTCTTGATGCTAGGGCACTACCCTGAACGGTAGATATTCTGCTCACATGCAATTCCTATTAATAATAAAAAGCTTTGAATGAAATAAAACCAGGTATTATGATAGAGAGTGAATAGGAGAGGCTAATCAAAAAGGTAGTCAGGAAGGTATATCTCAAAAAGTGGTGTTTGAACTGAGGTTTGAACATAAAGAACCACCAAAGCAAAGAGGATTTTTTTTTTTTTTTTTTTTTTTTTTTTGGAGTGGATGGAGTAGGGTGGGAGGAGGTATTTCAAACAAAAGAAAAGCAAGTCAGAGGTAGAAACAAACTTAAATTTCTTGGAGTAAACGATAGGAGGCCAGGATCAGTAGATGATAATGAGCCAGGCTTGGAGCAGTAAAGATGAAGTCAGCCAAGTCAGAAGGAGGCAGACCCTTCAGGGCCTTGTAGGTTAGGGTAGCAGGTTTAAACCTATGGAGCTTAAAGCGGCAATGATCTGATTTTTTTTTTTTTAAGAAAAATAAGGGTATTAGGGTGCTATGTATGTGGGAAATGGATAAGGTAGAGATGAGAATAGAAGCACAGAAGAGGCTATTACAGCAGTTTATGAGCAAGAGAAGGGCCTTAATCCTGAGCAAGCTACATTTTTTAATACAGTATTCATTTTAAAAAAAAGAAAAACAGAACTTGGCTTTGCAATAGTAGAGTTGCTATGGCTCCAGTTGTTTCGTTCATTATTTGAATGTAAAGACACTCAGTATAAGAGCTCTCAAAAAGTCTTCATCCTCCTCCATCAATTTTTTGGAATCTTTTCAAGGAGAAAAAAAAATTGGATTTATTAACTCAATGAGCTTACACTCATAATTGACATCAATTCTGCACAGGAAGTCAGTGCAACCCCAGAACCCGGGGCTTCTCCCTGTGTGCTGTCACCTCATTGGCCTTAGTACGCCTGCTTCACTGTTTCCATAAAGCAAGAGTTTCAGCAAGGAAAGACTCGTTACAGCATGTTCTTTGTGCTGGACAATCTATGAGTGACTCTGAGAAATAGAACAACAAGCAAAACCCTTGGGAGTGCTTAGGTTTCCAGTCATGCCTACTTAATGACAATCGATTTAAGTAAGAGATGCTTCTTACTAAAATTTCCTTGAGAAAATTCCCTCTCTCCTGGCAGTAATGACTTATTTCTGAACTGTCATCAGCTTGTTAACATTTTAACTAAATGGGAGTAGAAACTTCTAAGGATTATTAGTGTTTTCACCTAGAGTAAACATATCAATTAACATTCTGGGATAAATCATGAGCATTAATAATATCAGGGCTAATAGTGATATTCTGTGAAGTTTAGGGTTCTCTTTTGCCTACTCACCATATTAACAGCCAGAGGGAGAACACAATTCCTATTTTTTCATTCACAGAATTCCAGAACAGGGCAACAAAAAATGAAGATCTGTCTAGGGTAAGTGTCACATTTGAAACCTGCAATGTTACGTATAGAAAATACAGAGGGTTTTGAGGAAGATGATAAAGAATTGATCCAGCCGGCTGCAGTGGCTCATGCCTGTAATCCCAGCACTTTGGAAGACTGAGACAGGCAGATCATGAGGTCAGGAGTTTGAGACCAGCCTGGCCAACATAATGAAACCTCATCTCTACTTTAAAAAAAAAAAAATTACAAAAATTAGCCAGGCGTGGTGGCAGGTACCTATAGCTACTCAGGAGGCTGAGGCAGGTGAATCACTTGAATCTGGGAGGTAGAGGTTGCAGTGAGCTGAGATTGCGCCATTATACTCCAGCCTAGGTGACAGAGCAAGACTGTCTCAAAAATAAAAATAAAAAATAAAAAGTTGATCCACAAGTTCAAATCAAAATTTGTACCAAAAAATATGCTACCTGCTTAATTCAAATGAAAGTTAAAGTAGATGTTTATGAAAGAAGCTGAATGACACAGCAAAATAGACAAACTGAAAAAGTTCCTTGAATATTAATATTGGAGATTTAGATTATTTGTTTACCTGCTTAAGATTCATTTATGCCTGAAAGAAAAAAAGTGTTTTAAGTAATAACGTAATTGTATGTAATTGAAAAGAAATTATTGCAGTATTCCTAATAGGATACAGAGCAGTCTTTATCAAAACTGAGGGAAGGTTAATATTAAAAGAACCTCAGAATGTCCTGTGAATATGGCAGATTTTATGGTTATATCCTCATTTGTTTTAATGATAAAAGATCCAACAAAATATACTAGTAGAATTGATTAGGTTTATTATTTGCCACAGAATTTAGGAAAAGTAAATACTAATCAAAGAGAAGAGAATCTCAGAAACATTAACAAATATACTTATAAAAACAGTTTAAAAGTATTGCCAAATTATGAACATATATGAATTTGAACATATATGAATTCATAAAATTCACATTTTATGAACTATAAAATTCCACACAATATACTGAAAATATATGTGATTTGAATAGTAGAAATACTAAGAGATAAATTTGCAGCATCTTTCATAAGCTATTCCTTCATTCTTCCATTTTTTAATGAATGCATGAATTAAGGGATTACTATGGGCCAGGCATGGTCCTGAAAACTGAAAACACAAAAGAGAATGAGACAAATACATCTCCCATCAAGGATTTCTTGCTTTTTAATATTTTAAGTTCTAAAGTACATGCGCACAACGTGCAGGTTTGTTACATACGTATACATGTGCCATGTTGGTGTGCTGCACCCGTTAACTCGTCATTCACATTAGGTATAACTCCTAATGCTATCCCTCCCCTCTCCCCCGACCCCACAACAGGCCCTGGTGTGTTATGTTCCCCATCCTGTGTCCAAGCATTCTCACTGTTTAGTTCCCATCTGTGAGTGAGAACATGCGGTGTTTGGTTTTCTGTCCTTGCGATAGTTTGCTCAGAATGATAGTTTCCAGCTTCATCCACGTCCTTACAAAGGACATGAACTCATCCTTTTTGATGGCTGCATAGTATTCCACGGTGTATATGTGATATATTTTCTTAATCTAGTCTATCATTGATGGACATTTGGGTTGGTTCCAAGTCTTTGCTATTGTGAATAATGCCGCAATAAACATACGTGTGCATATGTCTTTATAGTAGCATGATTTATAATCCTTTGGGTATATACCCAGTAATGGGATTGCTGGGTCAAATGGTATTTCTAGTTCTAGATCCCCATCAAGGATCTTTTAATGTAGAGTAGTTGTTCTTAACATATGAACACACACCACATACCACCTGTAATTACTTTCAGAGTAATTACTCTGAATACTACAACTGGAATTTGAGAAAGCCACCACACTAAGGTTAAATGTCTAACACTCACCTGTGGACTAACATACTGGTTGTATACTGGGTTAAGAAATGACAAACTTGGGGAAGAAAAAGGCAAGATGCCACCATCCCAACCACTCTTCATTCCAATGATCCATAGAGAACTCCACTGATTCTTGCTGCCTAGTGATGTGTTTTAACTAAACTAGTGTTTCTGACAAACACAACTGAGTCAATTTTGTTTGTCTACCGCACACAAGGAGTAAATACTATCAGGCAGAAAGAAACCATCCACCCAATCAAAGACCGAGAGGGCCCCCTGAGCTGCCCACAATTCTGACTTCCCTCTGCATCAGCTTGGTACATAGGCTAATTACCTTTATAAATATTGATAATTTTAAATTCAGTCTAGCTGCCCCAAAACTTAGCTTACAGAATTCTAAACATTTTGGAGGATTATGAGTCTCATGATAAAATATGAATATATTTACAAAATGAACTACCTTATGTTTGCATATGTTTCAGTGATTTTTATCTCTGTCTGCAACCTGTTGGCATTTATAGATTGTACTATACAATTACTTATATTTTCTGTCTTTCTATTTCTTTCTGTTTATTGGTTTGCCTTTATTTTCAGCATAAATAGGAGTTCCTTCAGGGTAGAGTTAATTCGGTCTCTTCTTTGTATCTCACATACTTTAGGATAGCACAGATAGCATGTGGTAAGAGTTTAAGAAGCAATAGTGATGGATAGTATATAATCTTCTGTCTTTTTCATAGAGTCTGAACTGTGTATGCATTCATATGTATTTATTTAATATATGTGTGTATTCAGCAAATATATATGTATTTAATATTTATTTAATAAACACAAATATGTCTGTAAGGTACATATTTGTTAAATAAATAATCTTAGAAAGTGAAAAATTTATCACTCATTGTTATTTTCACCATTGCACAATATAAAAAATAAATTTCTATACTATCGCTGTTTCATAGATTCTTTAGGCTATGCATTCCCTCACATTTTTCAAGTATACGGCTTTCTGAATTTGTAGTATAATTAATAACATTTCAATTTTATTTCTGATTGTAAAAATAGCTCTCTAAACCAATACACAAGTAGTTGGATAAGATAAAAATAAATGATATCCTTAATCAAATAATCAACTTCAGAAAAAAACAGACATTAACACTAGTATTATGTTAAATAATGATATTTCTGGTTAGAACAATGTAACAAAAAATATATATAAATATGAAAAACAAAAAATATATAACAGAAGGTTAAAATATTATTTATAGATATTATGATGCTATTTCTGGACACAGAAGAGACAATAGAAAAACAAAATCAATAGTTCAATAAGATGTCCTGTTATCAAAATTACATATGTGCAAATAATAATTAGAACATACAATGAAAACTATCACATGCACATAGCTATACAAGGCTTAGAAATAAACAAAATAACTATATTCTAGTAAATATTTTTAAAACTACAAAAATATACTGAAAGACACATAAAAGGTGACTTAATCCAGGATTAATTTACGATCCTAAATAGCAAATTTAATTTTTATACATTAAATACTTAGTAATTGACCGAATGTTCATCTACAATTTGATTTCCAGTAAAACTTTCAAGATGACTTTAAAATTTAACAAAGCTTCTTCTGAAGAAAAAATAATTATCAAACTATTGAAAAATAAATAAAGGAAGAATGAACAGTGCAGGAAGTTTGGCTCTGCATGTGTATCAGAGGTGCAGAAGCAGGTTTACCCTGACATGGAGAACATTTTCTAGTTCATGTACTTCTCCATCCTGCCCTGATCTCTCAAGCCTGGCATCAGAGGCGTTCCCAACACCTTCCTAGCACAAGCCTCTCTCCAAAAATCTCCACAGAGAAAAGTGCCATCTGCTACTAATGGCAGATTAGGGGTTTTGTTAGCACACTTCACTCACTTAAAAACTGCAAACTAACATGTGGAGATTCACATATGGGAGTACAACATAAGAGTGAAAAAGACTTTGGATGCTTTCAAATATGTAGCAGGCAGTAGCCTGCATTGCTCATCTGGAAGAAAACCATGAGTGGGACCACAGTGCATGAGACAGGGGAGAGATATGTCCACAATACACATTCCCATTGGGTAGCCAGGCAATCTAAGCCACAGGAGAGCTCCTTGACCCCTGTGCTGGATATGACTTGGGGAGCAGTCAAGAGACTGAGAAGGAGCAACAGTGGGAAGTACACTGTATGTGCTTCCACAACCCAGTGCTGATACAAGGAGGTCATTCTTGATCCTAATTCATCGTGAGCTGCTGAGGAACTTGCCAGCCAGCATGACAGGCAGTCACTGGTTTGAAGAGTCTCCAGAGATTTGTGATCTAGTCTCAAGCAATGGAGGAGCCGGAACCCCAAAGCCAGAAATGAGGTGAGTATGGCATGGGCTCCAGCCACAGGTCCAAAAATTGAGAGCCTGCCCCTTCCCCGCCCAACCTTGTGGGATCAGACCGGGAAGGGTGTGTCCTGGAATACATGGGTTCTTATCCCATGCAGAGAGTTTTGTGTCCTGGGGCAATTTCTTAACCTGAGGACCAATTGCTTATGACTTGACTCTGTTTCAGCATGCTGCCAGCAGTGGGAGAAAGTCCTGACAGGTTTAAGACCACAGGAAGAGATGGGTTCCACTGTCACCTGCTAGACTGCAGAGCCTGAGCTGCCCCTCTTTCCCTGTGCTGGCTCTTTGGCACAGTAGCAGTTGCTTCACTCTTCCTTGGAGTGTTGCTCCAGGTGCCCGACAGCTACATTCTGGCCCATATCAGGGACAGTGCTTATGCCTGCCATTGGAGGGCTCAAGCACTTGCCAGGCCCAGCCCCATTTGACTCTTCCCCACTCATACACCTCAGAAGCAGAACACAGGACCAGGACAACTGGGAGTTCCATGGACCAGCCCACTGGCTGGAACACCCAAGTATCCCCCCTGGTTAACAAAGGTCATGAATAAACACTAGTGCAACTACTGCAGCTGGCTCTTACTTACAAAGGACACTCACTGGCCAAGAGGTCAACCTGCACAGCTCATCACATCTGCTGACACAATTGCACAGGACTCAGGAAGGAGACAAGCTTTGCATGACCTCTGCTACCACCATTGGTCATGCCACCCCAGGTACTAAGGAGGCCTTGATCCCACTCACCCAGGCAGTACATTACTACTACAACTGGAATTTAAGAAAGCCACCACACTAAGGTTATCTGAGGGGGAAGGAAAAGTAATAAGTTTGAGAAACCTATTTAAGGAAACACTTGATGAACACTTCGCTCGTCTTTCAAAACACTTAGACATCCAGATACGAGAGGCTCTGTGAACTCTAGGAAATACACTGCAAAAAGAACTTTACCAACACATATGGTCATGAGACTTTCTAAAGTCATTATGAAGGAAAGAATTCTAAAATCAGCAAGAGAAAAGTGTCTAGTCACCTGTATTAGTCCATCTTCACACTGTTATAAAGAAATACCTGAGACTGGGCAATTTATAAAGGAAAGAGGTTTAATTGACTCACAGCTCTGCATGGCTAGGGAGGCCTCAGGAAACTCACAATCATGGCGGAAGGGAAAGCAGGTACATCTTACATGGTGGCAGATGAGAGAGATCAGGCAAGAGCACAGAAAAACTACCATTTCTAAAACCATCAGATCTCCAAGAATTCAGTCATTATTATAAGAACAACATGGGGGAAACAACCCTCACAATCCAATCACTTCCCACCAGGTCTCTCCCTCAAGGAATTACAATTCAAGATGAGATTTGGGTGGGGACACAAAGCCTAGCCATATCATCACCTATAAAGGAAAACCTGTCAGATAACAGTGGACTGATCAGCAGAAACTATACAAGCCAGAGGAGATTGAGGTCCTATTTTCAGAGCTTGAAAAAAAGAGAAAAACTATTAAACACAAATCTTATATACTGCTGGAATGTTTTATAAAACATTTACACCCAGAAAAAAAAGAAAGAAATTACATGGAAACATGGTAGAACTCCACTAAATGACAATGACAAGGAGACAGAGAAATAAAATAGAAACAACCCACAAAACAACTAGATAGCAATTAACATTATAACAGGAATGAAACCTCACATATCAGTACTAACCTTGAACATAAATGGACTAAATCCTCCACTTAAAAGATATAGATTGGTGGAATGAATAAAAAACTTAACCAACGATATGCAGCTTATAAGAAACTCATCTTACTGGTAAGGACATTTATAGACTGAAGGTAAAGGGATAGAGAAAGATACGCCACACAAACAGAAACCAAAAGTAAACTGAAGTCGCTATACTTATATCAAATAAGACAGACTTTGAATCAAAACCAGTAAAAAAAAAAAGACAAAAAGTCATTATATAATGATAAAGGGATCAATTAAACAAGAGAATATAACAATTCTAAATATATATGCACATAACACCAAAAAATAAACAATAGACCTAAATCATACTTTAATTAGACCAAATAGACCTAACAGACATTTACAGAAGATTCTACCCAGCAACCATAGAATATACATTTTTTCTTATGAGCACATGGAATATTCTCCAAGACAGCCCATATATTAGGCCATACAACAAGTCTCAGTCAATTTTTAAAAATTGAAATCATACCAAGGAATTTTTCATACAACAGTGGAGTAAAACTAGAAATCAATACCAAGAGAAACTTTGAAAACTACAGAAACACAAAGAAATTAAACAACATACTCCTGAACAATCACTGGGTCAATGACAAAAGATGAAAATTTAAAATTTTTTGAAACAAATAAAATGGTGATGCAACATACCAAAACCTCTGAGATACAGCAAAAGTGATCTTAAGATGAAAGTTAGAGCATTAAATGCCTATGTCAAAAAATGGAAAGATCACAAAATAACAACTTAACATCATTCCTCAAGGAATCAGAAAAACAAGAGAAAATGAAATCCATAGCTAACAGGAAAAAATAAATAACAAAGATCAGAGCAGAACTAAATAAAATCAAGAGCAAAAATACAATAAAGTGAATTAATGAAATTAAAATTTGGTTCTTTGAAAAGATTAAAGAAAAAAATGATGAATAACTAGCTAGACTAACCGAGAAGAAGAGACAGAAACGCTAAATAAATATAATCAGAAATGAAAAAGGAGACATGACAACTGATACCTGAGAAATATAAAAGATCATCAGACTACTATGAACAACTCTATCCCATAAGCTACAAAATCTAGAGGAAATGGACAAATTCTTGGAAAATACAATCTTTCAAGAGTGAACCAGAAAGAAATAAAAATCCTGAACAGACTAAAAACGAGTAGTGAGATTAAAGCAGCAATAAAACAATCTCCCAACAAAAGAAAGCCCCAAACCAGATTCTACCAGATGTACAAAAATACTGGTACCAATAGTACTGAAAACATTCCAAAAAACTGAAGAGAAGGGAATCCTTCCTAATTCATTCTCCAAAGTGAGTAGCACCCTGATACCAAAGCCAAACAAATAAAGAGAACTACGGACCAATATCTCTGATGAACACAGATGCAAAAATCCTGAACAAAATACTAGCAAACCAAATCCAACAACACGTCAAAAAAATAATAATAATAACATGTTATACACCACGGCAAGCTTTTTTGTATTCTAGGGATGCAAGGATGGTACAACATACACAAATAAATAAATGTGATTCATCACAAAGCAGAAGTATAAGCAAAAACCATGTGATCATATCAATAGATGCAGAAAAAGCATTTGACAAAATTCAGTATCCTTTCATGATTAAAAAAAACCTTCAAAAAACTAGGCATAAAAGGAATGTAACTTTAAATAGTAAAGGCCATATATGACAAACGCACAGCCAACATCATTTTTCCTGAAAGAGGAAAAGCTGAAAGCATTCCTCCTACAAACTGGACAATTTTCACCACTTCTATTCAACATAGTACTGGAAATTCCAGCCAGAGCAATCAGGGAAATGAAAAATAAATAAATAAAAGGCATCCAAATTAGAAAAGAGAAAGTCGGCCAGGCGTGGTGGCTCATGCCTGTAATCCCAGCACTTTGGAAGGCCGAGGCAGGTGGATCACAAGGTCAGGAGATTGAGACCATCCTGGCTACACAGGTGAAACCCTGTCTCTACTAAAAATATAAAAAATTAGCCTGACGTAATGGCGGGCGCCTGTAGTCCCAGCTACTTTGGAGCCTGAGGCAGGAGAATGGCGTGAACCCGGGAGGCAGAGCTTGCAGTGAGCACAGACTGTGCCACTGCACTCCTGCCTGGGCGACAGAGCGAGACTCCGTTCCAAAAAAAAAAAGGAAAGAGAAAGTCAAATTATCTGTTTGCTGATGATATAATCTTATACCTAGAAAACTCCAAAGACTCCTCCAAAACACTCTTAAATATGATAAATCAGCAAAATTTCAGGATATAAAATTTACAAAATTAATATCATATCTACACACTACTAATAAGCTGAGAATCAAATTAAAAATTCAATCCCAATTACAATAGCTACAAAAAAATTCCAAGATATATATTTAACCAGGGAATTGAAAGATCTTCACAAGAAACAGTAAAAAATAGTGATGAAGAAAATTGTAGATGACACAAGGGAAAAACACCCTGTGCTTATAAATTAGAAGAAATAATATTAGTAAAATGACCACACTGTCCAAGGCAATCTACAATTTTAAAGTAACCTCTATCAAAAACCCATCATTCTTCAAAATATTAGAGAAAACAATACTAAAAATTCACATAGAAACAAACAAAAAAAGCCTGCCTGCATAGCCAAAGCAATTCTAAGCAAAAGAACAAAGCTAAAGGTATCAAATTACCTGTCTTCAAGTTGTACAAGGCTATCGTAACCAAAACAGCATTGTACTGTTATAAAAGTAGACATATATCAATGGAATATAAAGAACCCCAAAATAAAGCCACATATCTACAACCAATTGATCTTTGACAAAATTGGCAAAAACATATTAGGCTGGTGCAAAAGTAATTATGGTTTTTGCCATTAACGGGAAAACTACACCTTTTCTATAAATAGTGCTGAGAAAAGTGGATTACCATATGCAGAAGAATGAAACTGGACCTCTATCTTTCACCACATGCAAAAATCAACTCAAGGTGGATTAAAGACTTAAATACAAGATCTGAAACCATAAAAATACTAGAACACCTAAGGAAATTCTTCTGGACAGTGGTCTGGGCAAAGAATTTATGACTATGTACATTATTCAGGTGATGGTCACACTAAAAGCCCAGACTTCACCACTCTCTGATATATCCACGTAACAAAGCTTCTCTTGTATGCCTTAAAATTATACAAACAAAAATAAAGAAAAAAATGCCCCACATGCCAGCAAAAGCTACCATAAAGGTATAATAATGTAACTTTCAATTATTGTCTTATACAAAGAAAGCTAGATTAATGGACGTTTCAAGTACTGTATATGAAATAGGATGTAAATTAAGGAGTTGAATTAAAAATGAAAAGGCATAAAGAAACTAAAAGAAAATGTTGGTAAATATGTACCTAATCTTAGCTTGGGAATGGCTAAGATATAAAGTCATGTAAAGTGAAAATTTATACATATTAATATGTAATTCTGATGGCATAAATTAAAAAGTGCCATCATAAAAATCATAAACAATATTAATTGACAGAAGCCAAAACAAGAAATACATTTTCTAAAAATGTGGCAAATAAAACTATCATCAATAAATAATGATAAACACCCTAATAAGAAAGAGATAATGGCCATGCATAGGGAATTTACAAAGAAGCGTGAAGAGCAAATTGGCATATTAGAAGTATTCAATCCCAACAGTACTCAAAAATATAAATTAAAATAAGATATAACTTCATTTATTCAGCAGCCTTTCATTATGCATTTGTCATGTGCCTGGAATGTTTTGGGTCAGTGGTTTTCCAAGTGTGGTCCCTGTACCAACATCATTAGTATCACATAGGAGATTAAGAGAAATGCAAATTATCGGGCCCCACAAAATAATTTTGAGTAAGAACTCCAGTAGTAGGGTCCAGCAATGTATGATTTAATAAGTCCTCCAGGTGACTCTGTTGTACAATAAAATATGAGAACCTTTGATTTTGGTGAACAAAACAAAGATCTGTTTCCTTTAGGACCTTTATTCTAGGGTGAGAGATCAGACAAAAATTAAAATGAGTTAATTATATATTTTGATCAGAGCAATAGAAAAATACAGCAGGATAGAGAGATGGAATGTGAAGGCAAGAATCAAGTCATAATTTAAAATAGGGTGCTCAGGGTTGATGTCATTGAGAATGTATATTTTGAGCCAATGGCTGGAGAAAGATGAGACTTAACCATACAGTTATCTGGAAAGAAGAGCACTCCAGATAGAGGAACAACTAATGCAAGGACCTTGTGCACTTGAGGAATCATAAAGAAAATCAAAGAGAAGATAAAGAGCAGAGTTAGACAGGGGGAGATAATTGAAGATGAAATCAGAAAGATTATAGTCCAGAGGCCAAACTATGTGGAGGCTTGAACAGATTTTGGCTTTACCCTCAACAAAATAGGGCACCTCTTTAGTGCTTCAGCAGAGAGAGTTGTAGCATTACCTGTCTTACTTTTTTAAAAAATCCCTCCAGTTACTACATTGAAAATGACTATGGTGGTGTTAAGGAAAAGGAAATGCAGAGAAGCCAGCCATACGCTGTTGGAATAATTCAGAAGAGACTGCTGGTGGCATAGATCTGGGTAGTGACAATGTGGTGAGACTGGAGGTGAATTATAAGAAAAAGATGAGGGAGAACAGTGACTCTGAGGCTTTTAGCATGAGGAATTGAAAAGACAGTTGCCATTAATTGAGATTGAAAGGCTATAGGTCAAATAGGTATTTGCATAAGGATTAGGAGTCAGTTGACATGGAGGGTTTTAGATGTTTACTAGACACTGAAAAGATGTATAATAGGAAGACAGAATGTACAATAGAGGAGTCTGGACTGCAACTATGTGTTTAGGAGGCATCAGTATATAGATGGTTCTTAAACTTGCAAGAATGAATGAAATCACCAAGGCAATGAGTGTAGATACAGAGAAGTATAAAGGAGCAAGCCTTAAGGCCCTTCAACAATGAAATATCCGGTAGAATAAGGTTCTATTAGGGTAGTTTGTTCATTTGTTTACAGGAGAGAAATCACTCTAAAGCGGCAATAGCCTCCAAGCACAGCACAAGGCAGCTATGCCAAATATTATGAAACAGGAAGGGTCACAACCAAATGATGTTCAAAGTTCATGCTTTATTGAATCAATTAAAACATATAATGAAAAGTAAGAAGAAAGAGATCGAATCTGTTAACAATCAGGTTATAGGGCAAGTGTGTGGAAACACCACACAATCCAAACATTATGTTATATAATATTTATTTTTCCTTTCTCCCCGACACATCAGCCTTCTACAGATAGTGTGGATATAAGAACCAAAGCTAAATGTGGGCAAGAGGCTGCTACAGTCTGAATGTTTGTCTCCCCACAAAATTCATATATTAAAACTCTAACCCCCAAGGAGGTGTTATTAGGAGGTGAACCCTTTGGGAGGTGACTAGGTGATGAGGGCAGAGACCTCATGAATGAGATTAGCATCCTTATAAAAGAACCACTAATGACCTCTCACCCCTTTCACCATGTGAGGACATAGTGAGAAGGCACCATCCATGAACCAGAAAGTGGGCCCTCACCAGATAATGAGTCTGCTGGTATCTTGATCTTGGACTTCCCAGCCTCCAGAACTGTAAGAATTAAATTTCTAGAGATTATAAGCCACACAGCTCATGGTATTTTGTTGTAACAACCTGAACTGACTAAGACAGGAGCTCAGCAGATGGAAGTTGCCTGGAGCAAACACACATTTGCTCTGTTGGAAAGATTTAGTGTACAGAATTGTACATTACATGTGTTCAAGAAATTTTACCATAAAGGGGAGCAAAGAAATAAGATGTTAACTGGTAGAGAAAATGAAGTATAGAAATTTTATAAGATTGGTAAAATTATAAGAGTAGTGCATTCCTGTAAAAATGATGCAGTAGAGGCCAGGTGCGGTGGCTCACTCCTGTAATCCCAGCACTTTGGGAGGCCGAGGTGAGCGGATCACCTGAGGTCGGCAATTCAAGACCAGCCTGACCAACATGGAGAAACCCCGTCCCTACTAAAAATACAAAAAATTAGCCAGACATGGTGGCGCATGCCTGTAATCCCAGCTACTTGGGAGGCTGAGGCAGCAGAATCGCTTGAACCCGGGAGGTGAAGGTTGCAGTGAGCTGAGATCATGCCATTGCACTCAACCCTGGCAAGAGAAAAACTCTGTCTCAAAAAAAAAAAAAAAAAAAAAAAAAAAAAAAAAAAAAGATGCAGTAGAGAGGGGAAATTTTATGATATAGGAGAAAGGGAGGGAATTGTTGAGGACATGTCTTTGAGTAGGTAAGATGGAACTGACATGCACAAAAATTTAAAGGACAGAATTTGCAAAGCAACTCAGATAGTTTATCTTACCAAAAGGCGGCAATGAGTGGTACAGAGAGGCTGTGGGATATCTTTTGTGATTCTTCAGTTTTCTCAGGAAAACAGGAAGCAAGGTAATCATCTGGGATAGAATAAAATTTGGAGGTTTGAGGAGGGAGGAGGTGTGGAACGTTGAACAGGAGTGGAAAGAGGACTGGACCCAGGCATGAGCATTTGACCGATGTGGTCCCTGGGAAGGGAAACAGAGTTGTGTTTTTTATTGTTTGTTTTCCCTAGCCTCATCCATCTGCACAGGTACAGAGGAAGAACAGGGTAAGAGTTGGATTTTGGCAGCACTGTAGTTTTGTCAGATGAGTCCTATAAAGCAAGAGAGGTACAAGGGAGTCAAGACTGTAAAGGAATGGTTATAATGACTGACCATAAAATGGATTTGAAATTTACATAAAAGGGAGAATATTGAGAGAGGTCCAAGTAAGTAAATACATGCTATAGGAAGCACTTTAACTCTGACCACTTTTATATGAAAGTATTTGAGACCAAATATTTACTCATTTTATTTCCGAAATAGAATAATATGTTATTCCTGTATTATGGCCTTCACACGATCCATTTTGAAATGCTAATCTTGGTTTGTGATTATGAAATGCATTTATTTCCAATGAAACCCCATATAAAAGAGCAACAGAAAAAGCATACAAATATTACATTAGAAGAATTGCTCCTTCTTAAAATGGCCTTTACCCAGTTGCATGAAGGCACAATATTTTCCTCTTTTCATTCAGAGTGGAGTAATATCATCAATGTTTGCCCCTAAAGATAACTCAAATCTTTGTACAAACATTCATTTTCCATGCTTTTGATATTATTTGTTCCCACACAGTGGATAATAGATGTCTTAATAACTTTTTTTCATTACATACTGATAACAGATCCCAGAAACACTGTCCCATCACACAAATACACCTCCTAGTCTCTAATCTTATTCATTTTCATAGTTATCACAACCACAGACTTGGTTCCTGTCACATGGCTGCAGATCACACGTACCTACTAGTGGAGTAAAAGCAGCTTATCTCTCCAAGGGGGTATCTGATTGAGATTAATGGGGCAATGTTCATGCTATGCCAAGTTATTATCAGAATTATCTTATCATTGGACTTAAAAAACATTTAATACATTATATTTCAGAAAGTTATGATCTTCATGTCAGATAGGTAGATAGATAAATGAGAACTTCTTGCCTTCTGGAGTTACAATTCAATCCTTTTGATGTTTTTAGGTTTGCTTCTTTTTCCCTTTCTATCTAGACAATCCCTTATGCCCCTATGTGTTTATGGCACAAATCTATCTCCACGTAATGTCTCCCTCTGTTCCATTATAAAACTGCATATGTTCTCCTACAATGCCTGCATGCACGAGGGATCTTTCTGAACTGGACTATAATTGAAATGAACATTCACGCTGAGTCCATGATGCAGAAAAAGAAAAAAAAAATCCTCATGTTTAAAAGAAAACAATCATCTCTAGGTTGCATTTTACCTTTCTTAACCTGGAAAATCTTGATGAAATTGAAAACAATGTTTTGGTCCTGGGGCCTGCTAAAGGGGAAAACGAAGGTGTTTGTGTGTTCATTAGTTCTTTATTAACCATATATCATATCTCATTCCCACATGCTACTATAACATACCATAAATAAATAAAATTAATATGTTATAAAGCAAATGCAGGTTTTAAGAAAAAAACCAACTGGCCTCTCTCTTTTTGCCTAAGGGGAGATGGATCCACGATGATAAGGCTGAGACATGACAGAAAGTGCAGTTAGCAAAACAAGCACCGTAATGAACATTCACAACACTGCTTTTATGCTGCTGATCAGGTTGTATGCTAATTTCAAGTGTAAAATGTAGGTTTGGGATTTATGCATTATATAAAACATAATCAAGTTTCATTATTTCCATGAGTCATAGCATTTTAATCTTTTCTAATTAGATGTAATTACTATTCTTTCTCACAGCAGGATAGCATGGAAGCATAAAAAATTTGAGGTGCCACATATGTAAGGGGGAGAGCTACAAAAGGGAAAAATACAGACCTCATTAGTAAACAAGAGAGGTTTTATTCTCAGGTGACACTGGAGCCATTCCCTCAGTGGGTAAAAAATAGACACCGAGACAAAGCATTGTAGGTAATTACCACCTTTTTATAGTATTCTTTTGTAACAACTGGATCAAGGTCCAAGGACAGAAATACTTTCCATGTGGAGAGCAGAATTTTAATGTCAGAGTTTATGCATTTTAATTATGGCAATTTAGTTTATCAGAATAAATTGTCTTTCTAAATATTATGATTAATGTACTTTCCTCCCAAATAGTCATCTGTTCCTTCTATCTTTACCTTCTGGTAAACTAAGACCAGAATTTTATATAGAAATCAAATAAGATCTCTTCCAGGTCTAAAAGTGTCAAAAATGTTATGGGTCTAGTTGCAATGTTAAGAGCTGTACTCATAAAATGCCATCACAGAAGCAAAACTTTCCAGATGCCCTTATTCTCCATTTAGGAAAATTTTTTTACCAAAATAATTTATTCGTGTAAAGAAATTTTTACACACTTTTTTACAGGTAAATTCTTCAGTGCACACATTTATTCATGTGAATTCTGCAAAACTGGTTGTTAAATGAACAACTGGTGAAATCAGGTTCAAACAACCCAAACTTAATTTATTTTACATTTATACAGTCTACTTCTCATACAAACCATCAAGCCACACACTTCTTTGGGAGAAAATGATTTGTTTTGAAACCTAGATTAACTATCTAAACTGTGTACACTGATTAAATTAACTGGTCAACTGTTCATTTTAATTCTCTTCTTCACCTTATATTGTGCAGAAAGAAAAAAAAAGTGTTGATAAACCAAAATAGTGAGTTTTACTAATAAAATAATATTCACCTTTTGAATGTTGAGTTTTATGCTGGTTCATTTAATCTGTAAAACATGAAATTGGAAATTTTATACAAATATATTACACAACATAAGGGAACCCTCCAGGTAATTATTCTATTTCCAAATTTATGGCTGCCAAACTCAGATAAATCCTGGACAGGCAACATAGATTACCCAGATTACCAAAGTTTTCCTAATTGGCAATTCATAACTTCCAGCTGCTCTGAACAAAACCTATCACCCATTGAGATGTTGACATTTTTCTGCCTCATTAAAATCTTCTGCAATATTCTGTGTGAATATATTGTTTAATTAGCCATTATTTCTGAACATATCCATGGAGGTGATAAATGATTAGAACACTGATACAATTCGTGGTGTCAAAGCAAGCCTGTTTACACTGTACTTGCCTATATATTTGGACAACATTGTACTCAATATCATGGTAGGCAGGAGGAGAGTTTTATCCCATGGAGCACATTACAGTTTTTACCTTAAAATGTGTTTTTGATATGTCTTTAATTTTCCATGAATTCATTGTTATGTTCTTGAGTATATATTTATAATTAAAAATGCATTTTAAGGATGTTCTATAACAAAGTTAAGAGATCTTATAAATTCCCTTGATAAAATTTAAGCCAGTTAGATATAATTTACTTTAATGAGATAAAAATTTTCCAATAAAGGTCCCTGATTGCATCTCTTATAAGAAATAGCTGAGAGTCATTTTATGAAGGTTGATTTAATAAGATATATGTTCTCAACTACATGAGATTACTGTATAGATTTACACAGAAAACATGTCTCACTACTAAGTCATTTGTAGATTTTTGGCCTGTGCCATAAATTTGAACAGAGAATTTCCAAAAATATAATGAGTCTTTCTTATGCAACCCCAATGTTTTCTCTATTAAAAATATATGTTTTCATCAAATATCAAAATTAATAAAATCAACATAAGCAAATTATATTTTGTACAGAAGCGCTTGCTTTCAGTTGCCATAAACCCACAGCTCGTGGCATGACATATATGATACGAGGGTGAAATACATACAAAATATTTAAGATTTGTACATGGTAGTGTTGTGGTTATTTTCCTTGTAAAAATTTTTAATTTGTCTAATTTCATACAACAAACTGAATAACTTATTTCATACTTAGTGTGTGTGTTTAAGGCAGTTATAAACATTCCCAATAGTCTTGGGGAATATACTACATTTATTTACTTCTAATCCCATTTTTTAATAGCAACAATACCCACAATAATTTTCATGGTCACACGTGATTTTTCACTTAGGTTTTTCCCTGTGTTCTTAGGAGCTCTTTGTTCATTTTATTTTGTGAGGATTTAAGATTGTAATGTGTAACTCTGAAGACTCTGGAAAACATGGGACATAATAAAACGAAGAAAATAGCATTCCAGTTTCACTTGCTGAATTCAAGGTGTCCCTCCTTAAGTTTTGTTCCACTAGTAAAGTTAAGCAACAAAGGCTTAACTCTCCCCTCAGTATGTTCTCCTAGGTAACAAAACATAATTTTCTTAGAACAGCATAAGATACTACAATTATTATTATTATAATATTTTAGAACTTATTTGCAAAAACTATTCAATAAAATAAATCTACTCCAAACAGAAGAATATTCATTCTTTATTCCACCTTAGTATCAACTGGCATATTGTGACTCCATATGGACATACTCAGATACTTTTAAATGAGATTAATTTTATATGTGGCTCTAAAAAAGCATTCTTCATAATTTTTGGCCCTAAATTGTTTCTCACACTTTATTATCTATGTTCTAGGATTTAAGTCATGGCTATTAAAGTTAGTGCCTGGTAGCTATATTGTGTTACCTTGCTGTTTAATCTACAAATAATCCTCCTTATTTCCTTCTGATAATCTATATTGCAATGCATTGGGATGTAGTGCATATTAAACTAAACAGTACAATAGATTGCTTCAAAAAGTCAAATCCTGAACAATGCTAAAAACAGAAAATCTTGGTATTCCCTACAAGGAAGCTCTCTCACCGGGCATCCCTTGTTTTAAACCTGAAAAGTCCAACCCAACGCAGAAGCTAACCAGATTCAGGAGCATTTTACAATGTATTCAGGTAGCTGTATTTTGGAAGGACCGCCCCACTGTATGAAAGTCTTGTCTGGCACCCTAAACACTTACAGCTTTATTGAGGTATAATTGACATATAGGAAACCACACCTATTGAAAGACTACAATTTGATTAGTTTTGACATATGTATACACTCATGAAAGGATCACTACAATCAAGATGATAAATATGTCTATCACCTCAATGTTTCTTTGTTCCTTTGATTATCCTTCTCTCCACCTTTCTATGATCCCCTCGCTTCTCCAGGCAACTATTGATCTGCTTTATGTCCTACAGACTGGTTTTCATTCTGTAAAGTTTTATATAAGTGGAATCATAAAATATTTACATATTTTTGAAAGGGAGCAGCATCTGATTTCGTTCATGCAGTGTAATCATTTTGAAATTCATCTATGGTGGTGTATGTTTTAGAATTTCATTCTTTTTTATCATTGATTAGTTTCCTATTGTATGGAAGATTTATCCCTTCACCACTTGATGAATATTCAGATTGTTTCCAGTTTTCAGCTGTTATAAATGAAGCTCTTATAAATACTTATGTACATCTTTTTATAGATAAATTCTTTCGTTTCTCTTGGATAAATGCTTAGGAGGAAAATGTCTGGGTCATTTACTTAAGTGTATGTTTTGCTTTTGAAGAAATTGGCAAGCTTTTTCAAATGGCTTACTATGTCACATTTCCACCAGAAATGTATTGAGTACCACACTTCTATGCTCCTGCCAACACTTGAAATAATTATTCTTTTTAATATTAGTGATGCTGGAGGGTATGTATGAGTAGCTACTTGTGATTTTAATTTACGTTTCCATGAAGTACTATTGATATTGAGCAACTTTGAAAGCACTAATCTAATATCCATATATCTTCTTTGGTAAAGTGTCTGTTCGAATCTTTTAGCCATTTGGAAATTGGATTTTTGTGTTATTGAGTTGTAAGAGTTCTCAATGTAGTCTAGATACAAGTTCTTTGTCATATATGTTTTGAAGATATTTTTCCCAGTCAATAACTTGCCTTTTCATTTCTGTAACAATGTCTTTGGAAAACAAAGAATTTAATTTCAATGAAGTAGAATTTAATGATTTTTTTCCTATAGTTCGTACATTTGGTGTCCAGCTTCACAAATCTTTACCAAACCCATTTAAAGTTAATCTACTTTATAAACAGTAAAAAGAGCAGTAGCTCACTACCTATTTTCCTCTTCCAGCCTTGTCCTATTGTAGTCACTCATTTTACTTCTACATATATTATAAACTCCGCAACTCATTAACTCTTATTACTAACTCTTGTTAATTTGAAACACTCTATTTTTAAAGAGATCTTAAATAACAGAGAAAAACACAGAAGTCTTTTATCTATCCACTTTATCATTTCCAGTGTTTTTCTTTCCTTTATGTGTACTCACATGTGTGTCTAGCAGCATTTTCCTTCCGCCTGAAGACTTCCTTTATCATTTCTTTAAGCACAAGTTGCTACTGATCAATTCTCTCAGCTTTTGTATTTCTGAAGTAGGCTTCATTTTATCTTTCTTTTTGAAAGATGTTTTCTCTGGATATAGAATTCTATATAGATAGGTTTTTGTTTCTTTCAATGCTTTAAAGATGTTGCTTCACTTTTTTCTGACTTTCATTACTGCTAAAAAAAAAGTCTGCTTTTACTCTTATCTTGTGTGTCTGTACATAATATATCTATTTTTTCTGAGTGCTTTCAAGATTTTCTCCTTATCACTGGTTAGAAGCAATTTTATTAGAATTTTCATGGTTTAGTTTTTGTGTTTTGTTGAATTTATCAGATCTCTGAGTCTATCACTTTTATCAAATTTGGGGAAAAATTGATTTTTTAAATTAGTAAACTTTTCTTTTTTGGAGAACTTTTAGGTCCACAGAAAATTGAGCAGAAAATGCACAGAATTTCCATACATCTCTTATTGCCCCTGCCATACATACAACCTTCCCGACCACGGACATGGACATCGCTCACCACAGTGGTACATTTGCTGCAATCAATAAATTTCATCACTATTACACAAAGTCTGTAGTTTACATTAGGGTTCACATTTGGTGGAGTACATTCTATAGGTTTTGACAAAAGTATAATGACATGAATCCACCAAAGTAGTGTCATACCGAGTATTTCCACTGCCCTAAAAATCTTTCTACTACACCTATATATCCCTTCCTGCCCCAACTCCTGGCAACCACTAATCTTTTTTACTACCTTGCTAGTTTTGCTTTTTCAAGAATGTCATATACTTAGAATCATACAGTGTGGTTGGAATACTGGAATCATACAGTCTTTCCATGTTGGCTTAACTTACTAATACAGATTTAAGTTTCCTCCATATCTTTTCATGGCATGATAGGTCATTTTCTTAGTGCTAAATAATATTCTGTTGTCTGGATGTACTACAGCTTATCTATCCATTCATCTACTGAAAGACATCTTGGTTTCTTCCAACTTTTGGCAATTATGAGTAAAGCTGCTGTAAATATTCATGTGCAAGTTTTGTATGGAAATCAGCTTTCAGTTGATTTGGGTAAATAACGAGTGTGACTGCTGTAAGAGAATGTAAGAGTATGTTTAATTTTTAAGAAACTGCCCAGCTGCTGTTAAAGACGTCTATACCATTTTGCATTCCCATCAGCAATAAACAAGAGTTCCTATTGTTCCACATCCTCACCAGCATTTGGTGCTGTCATTGTGCTGGATTTTGGTTATTCTAATAGGTGTGTAGTGGTATCTTATTGTTGGTAACACATTTTTGTTTTAATTTGCATTTCCCTGATGACATATGATGTTAACCGTCTTTTCATGTGCTTATTTTCCATTTGCATATCTTCTGTTGTGGGGTGTCAGTTACGATCTTTGCCCATTTTTTAATTGGATTGTTTTCTTATTAAGTTTTAAGAGTTCTTTGTGTATTTTTTATAATAGTCCTTTATCAGATTGGTCTTTTGCAACTATTTTCTTTAAGTTTTTGGCATGTCTTGATCTCTTGAGCTATTTTTCAAATAATTTCTTTGTACTTTTCTCTTTGGGGAACTCCTTGATACACATGTATTAGAAAATCTGAAGTTGTCTCAGCTCACTAATGTGATTTTTTTGTCTTTTTCACTCTGTGTTTGGATAGTATCTGTTATAATGTCCTCATATCTAGTAAGTATTCTTCTATGTCTAACCAGTTAATCTGCTACTAATTCCATTTATATTTTTATCTCAGATATGTAGTTTTTAATCTCTAAAATAGCATCTGTTTCATGTCTTTTGTATGTCTTCTCAATATGCTCATTGTTTTACCTTCTTCAATATATAGAATCCATTTCTAGTAACTCTTAATTTCTATGTCTATTAATCTTACCATCTGTGTCATTTCTCTATTATTTTTTTCTCATTGTTGCTTGCATGATTTTGGATGAAATGCCAGACACTGTGAATTTTACCTTATTGAGTATTGGATTTTCTGTATTCCTTTAAACATTTTTGAACTATTTTTCTGGAATGCAGATAAGTTACTGAGAAATAGTTTAATTCTTCCAAGGCTTTATTTTAAGCTTTGTTAGATGACATCAAAGTGGGTTTTATTCTAAACAGCTTGGCCCACTATCAAGGGCCATTCTGAATACTCTACCTTATGTCCGATGCATTGCAAGTCTCTCCTTGCTATTTAGAAGAACATTAATTAGTCATGGCCCTGTGCAAGACTTATAGATTGTTCTGTCTGCCTTTCTAGCAGTTCTTTCCCTGGCCTCAAGTAGTTTCCTCAAGAAGCGTACATTGATCAGCATCAGCTGAAGACTCAAGGAAAACTCTCTTTGTAAAATTAGTTTTGTTTTGTGCTGTTTTGTGTTCCTCCCTGTCTAGTACTCGGCCCCCAAAACTTCTACCACCTAGACCTCATGGAATCTGGCAGTCTGCCTCTCCAACTTACAGAAACCACTCTATTTCACTGGCCTTCCCTCTTTCTGCACAGTGACATGAAAACTTTCTCTAAGAGGTAAATGAGACAGTCATTTGTACCCACGTTGTTTGTTTCCCCCCCTCTCAGGTATCAGTACCCTGTTGTCCTTCCTGTCCTATCTCTACAACCCATTGTTACATATATTTTGTCTGGATTTTTAGTTAAGGTAAATGGGCAAATCCCATCTCTGTCACTCCATCAGAAGCAAAATTCTCACACATTTTTTAAAAATGTGAAACAACTTTAATGTTTATTTATCCCCCCATTACACAGCTTTACAGAGATTGAACCTCACTAGAGGTTGAAAGCTCCTTGGACTTAGAGGGTCTTGGGATTACCAAAGAGGCCAGTTTGCAGCTGCCCCAACACAAAAGACCTTGACCTGAAGCAGCCACTTAAGAGTGATGCTTATCTGTGTGTACTTGCCCAATAGGCCTAGAAGTCATTCAGCTAGTACAGATACGTTGTTGATGCTTTTCTACCTTCGTAAGGGAAATAAAGCTATAGAGAGTTTCTGGGATGGGGCTTAGAACAAGCAGTGCCTTGGGGATGCAAATGCAGCAGAGCATGCTGTTTCCAGGCTAGGGCAGCCTTGAGATGTACTCCTGCACCATGGCTTCTTCTCTGAGTTGCCTTGCATTCCTTGAATCAAGCCTCAACATCAATCTTGCTTTTCCAGCTTCAGCAGGCACTCATGACTCACTTCCTTTTCCTGGCAGTGCACAGAAATAATCTTGCTTGCTGGGGTCATGTTGTTGTAGCACACCTAGTAGTTGAAGAAAAGCAGGACTGGAGATCTGTTTGCCTCTTTATCTTGCAGAAAACTGAAGGCTGATGTTGTCCTGGCACATGTAGACTTATTCCTTTCATTACCATCACATTTGACTATCAAACACTTTAAAAATAATACATGGTAATTTTCAAAATTTCAAAGAAATGTAAAGTTGAATGTTAAAAGCATCTTCAGACACAGGAATATTGTTCAAATATCATTTTATAGGATTCCTATAGGATGTACAAATATCTAGCATTTTATACATTAATACGCGTGTGCGCATGCAGACATATGTTATTGGACTTTTCTTTTTTACTCAACCTTGCTTTGTGACCATTTAAATAATGGCATAACATTCATTGATGGGCATAGCAAAATACATGTAGCCATTCCTCAACAGTGAGATATTTTGGTTGTTGAAAGTTTTGGGGCCTGATCAGATTATGCATCTTTGTACATAAACTTTTGTATGATTCCTTATTTTCATAGGGAAGATTTATCTGAGCAAGAAAATTTGATCATGTGCTTTTGATATATGTTGACAAAGGTATCAAATTATCCATTACCATTTATGCACAATTTACCATATTCCTTCCAGAATTTTATATAATTTTAATTCTATCAATTTAATTGGTTAAAATTGTGATTTATCACTATTTAACATGAATTTCTTTACCTGCTAAGGTAGAATGTGTGTTCAGACATTGCCTATTTTATGATTCATCAGTTTTCTCCCTTTGCCTATTTTATTTTGGAATTTAATTTTTGTCAATCAGTAAGGGTTGTTTATGTTTTCAACATCTGGATAGTCATATGTGTTATAAATATGACACAGCTCTTTAATGTTTTCTTAGCGTATGTGTTTAGTGTATGTTTTCTCAGTGTATGTGTTTAGTATATGTTTTACTTAGTAATGTGTTTTCTTCACATTCTGAAAACACTCTTGATTATCTGTCAGCATATTACTGGAAGATTCATCTGTGTTCAAATCTTGAACATAATCTTTCTTTGTATGATCCTACATGTTGCTATGTCTCCGTGAGTCTCAGTTTTATCTTATCAAAAAATGCATATAATACCTGCCTCACAGAATTAATGCATAAGGTTATGTAAACTGTTATAAAAGGCAGGAGGCATGGCACATCGTTGGAGCACAATACACATTAGTTTCCCTTCTCTATATGCACAGAGTTTGAATCCCATAGATATTCCTTGATAAAACCATATATTAACTAATACTAGTTTTCAGTGATGAATTTTTAAAAGATTTGTTTTGTTTGTTTGTTTGTTTCTTTTTAGTTTTAAGAGATGAGGTCTTGCTACGTTACCCAGGTTAGTCTCAAACTCCTGACCTCATGCAATTTTCCTGCTTCCGCCTCCCCAGTCTCTAGGGAGACTGAGCAACTGTGCCCAGTAAAAGCTTTTTTTAATGCCAGATGACACTGGAAAACATTTTTTTAATTCACTTTTTGTTATGCTATTTGAATTCACATCTTTTCATTGCTGTGTTTTCAGACGGTTAGTCTGCAAGTGTGTTAATATTTATATACCCTGAGGGGATGAGAAAGGGTGTGTGTGTGTGTGAGACAGAGAGAGAGAGAGAGGATGAGAAGGGGTGTGTGTGTGTGTGTGTGTGTGTACTTGAAAGAGAGAGAGAGAGAGATTAGTGACCAATTCACTGCTATATGAAGCAGGGCACATTCAATCAAGAGTTTTGGGGGGCTGCTGTACACTTAGCTGGCATAAGTTGTAGAGTTATAAAAGGCTCCCCCTCACCAAAATATCTCCTCTTGATTCGTCTGTCAGGTATTTCTAATTTTTCTGTCACTCCTTAAAGACCATCTAAAGGTGATGTGCATTTCAACTAGGCTAAAATGGACTTTTACCTGAGAAGAGTAACATTATCAGAGATTAGTCTGTCAAATTATTCCATTAGCACCTATTATCATTTAAAAGAATGCACAGTCCTGAAGGACTGGGACTTAATATAGACAAGGTTTGATTGCTAGCAGAAGGGCTGAAATCTATGTTGTTGGTGGTGAAATGTTCACTGTAGATACATGAAGTGGGGTGGGAAGTAGAATTTCAGCCTTAGCACCAGTGGGAAGCCTTGAAGACAGACATCAAAGAAGCTTCAACATGTCTGCAGCCATGCAGAGGGCTGTGTCCAAAGGCCATGTGCCTCATGTGTCTGCAGCTGCACAGGCAGATTTAAAGTTATTCTGGCCAGGAAAGGAATTGGGATAGATAAGGCCAAAGATTCTACCTTTGTGCTTTTCTGTAGCTCCCTACAGTATATACCTCCTAGCACTGAAAATCAAACTGTTAAGACTTTTCTCAGTGGCCAGAGAGACAACCAATTTTCAAGTCATGTCTCAACATACCAGAAAATACATGAACGGGTATTAAGGGCAAATTTTCATCATAAATTCAGAGAGGAAAAACACAGTCATTGTTTAAATATTATAGTGTGAACTCTATTATGTGATCAAAGAATAATTACTAAAAAATTAGTAAAACCATCTCTTAGAATAACTTGCCCTCATAAGTGATTATCAAGCATTTGTATAACCCTGAATGCACACTGGGATTGCTCAATGCACAGTTTCTTTTCTATGCAGAGAAGAGACACTAACAAAGCAAGAGTCAAACACTGAAATACCCATAGTACAAAAACCCTGAGACTGAGACTGTTGCTCTGTTCGTTCCACCAGTAATTTATTCACAGCAGTCAACTGCAGAAGAGAAATTTCCTCACCACCAAGGACATTACTTTTTTCCTCATAAGTTCTTTTCACAAAACTTTTCAATATTTCCTACTTTGTTGTTAAACTGCCAGTTGCTCACACAAAATTGAGACTGAGGAATTTAACTGATGCTACGCTTAATTTTGAACAGAGTTTGAACAAATTACCTAGCTTTTTAGACATCATATGAGCATGACTGTGTTAATTCTAATATTCCATTTCTTACTAGGATTCAAAAATAGATAAAAGACAGAGAATAAGAACAAAAATAAAACAGAATAATGTTTTAGCCTGCCATCTGAAGACTAACAACTATGGTAAACATTGTGGTACAAAAAGGTTTAAAACTCTTAGCTAGAGTCAATTATGTTGGATTAATTAATATTCATAGTATGGTGGCTAAAAGAACATGGCTACAGCATTAGCCTGACCCAGTTTACTAACTCCACCTGTCAGCAGCTCTAAGACCTTGGCCAGTCACTTACCTTCTCTGTGCCTGAGGTTTTTTTCAGTAAAATGGGATAATAGTAGCACTGCTCTTACAGGATTGCTGTGAGATACGGAAAGGCTATTGCAAATGTGTTTGACTCATGAAAAGAGCCTTATTTAATGTTAGCTACTATTATTATCATCGTTATTTACTGATTACTCATAAAGTACTGCCAGCATGAGGAGAATGAGAGCAACATAATACATGGTCTCTGTTTCCAAAACCCTTCAGTCTCATGAGGAATAAAAGACCCACTGAGAAAACAATGAGAGAGCAAAGGCACTATGGTTGTACTTCTGACTACTAACTCAATAAAAACTCCAAGAAGGTCAGGATTAACTTAGACTGCCTTTGCTATAATAGGATTCTTGAAAAAGCAGGCATACAATGCAGGCCTTGAAGAATGAGTAGGATTTTAAAAATTGCTTTAGGGTCACCCTTGGACATGTGGTCCCCAGATGTGTTTTGTTTGGCTTATACAGTATTTTTTAAACATTTTAATTAGTTGCCAACATTTAAAATTAGATCACCATCTACTCTACTTCACCCATTTAATTACCTGCCTGGGTCCTGTCATTATTTGAGTTTGCAACCTGTAATCTATGGCCTTAATTCCTATTCTCATTGTCACTGGTAACTATAAGCTTTGGTAAATAGAGAATGATTTATGTTCTTCATATAGTGTCACAGAGTTCTACTCCACTGAATACTAACAAGCGTTCATAAAAATTACTTTTTTAAAGTAGTCTTTCTTTTTAGAAACTGATTTCTAACCAATCTAATTTGGACTGGATTCAAGGAAAAATTATAAAAAGTATTATGATTTCTTCAACTCTTTTGTCTCTATTGTTCCATTTTTGCTGAACTATTGAATTAGAACTTAATGAGCTATGTATTATAGGCAGAAAAAGAATAGTATGGTACAATGTATTGGGAGAATTTAACACAAATCGTGGCAACAAGACAAAAACTTCCTAAGAGACTATTAGGTCTTGGCTAAAGCTGAAAGGGCTGCCAGCTTGCATTTGGGAAAGGATAAGCTAAGACACACTACTTTTTTAAAAAGTAATTTTTATGAATGCTTGTTATAAGCTTCTATCCACAAGCTAATCTGATTACTTCCTATTCACCCCATTGATGAAGGATGGATACCATGCCCCATAAGGCTCCAGGTGTCCAAGCACACAACACCCAGCATTGAACGGAGGAGATCAACAGCAGTTTATTAGTCCCATGTACTCACAGCCTCGTGGAGAAGAACACTGTGTGTGCCATGCAGCCGCATCTGGGGGTTACCCTCAAGTAGAATGAACCAGCAGGGACTGTGGGAAGTAGGCTTTGCAGTGACAAGAGGGTAAGATAACCCTTGGTTCCCATGGGAGAATGTCCGTGGCTTGTTTGAATAATTTTGCTGGCTAGCAAGGCATACCTGCCAAGACCAGGGAACTCATAGCTACTTCTTGGAACCTTGTGAGGCTCAAAATGTCAAGGCAATGCATGGAATTTCAGGTGTTACAATACATATATGTACATATTTTACTATTTACTCTGGTATTTTAAAATCAGTAGGGTAAGTTTCTAACTAATGGTTTTTATGTCCCAAATACATCTCTGTTGATAGCAAGGTGTTGGATTTTCAAATATGCATTTTTGATAAACTATCATGTATAGTTTTATCCATTTAAAATATTAGAATATAAGTGTTTTTTCTGTAGTTCTGTATCCAGTAAACTAAGACCATACCTTTCCACAGCATTTCTGATTTTTCAATAAATTCCCACAAACCATGCTTGGTAAGTTCAAAGATACAAGTTCTATGCTCCAAGCCTCAATTCTCTCTTTGTTCATTTTTTTTATGATTCCTTATAGCATTTCCTTCGACATCACCTTGGTTTCACTACTTTAAAATTGCCTTTTTATTATCTACAGGACGTGATTCACACTCATTGTGGCTATCTGAGAGTTTGACACCCTGCGCAGAGAGATAGCCAGATGTCTATAACGCCCAGTCAAAGGGAAAGTATAAAAGGAATACAGTACCAAGTGCGGTGTATGATAAAAATGATCTCCTCTACAGCATAAACTACTTCTCTGAAGCCCTGGGAACTTCAAGATGTCAGTTTATATATTGCTTCTTTCTAAGCTGCATTATGTAACTGAGATCTCCTAAAAATTAATTAAGAACATCAGGTTTTTCTGACAAATGTAGTTGAGAAAAGCAAAGATAATATTGTTCAAAAGAACTAACTGATCTCACTCAGGAAGATTATGCATGATTAAAATTATGGCTATATATTTTTCTAATTTTTTCAGGTGATGGAACACTTTCTTCTTACCTATCTGTATGTGTCTTGATATTAATTACTTCAAATACAAAAATTTGTGGTGCAGCATATACTTCTTCAAAATAAGTTCTTATTTCAATATAAAAATTAAAGTATTGATTTCTCAATAACACATTTTTTTCCAAATTTCTATAGAATGATATTTAACTGGGACTTTAAAAATATTATTTGGTTTCCAAGCTTCATAAGATATAATCAGTGACATGAATCTGTGACTTTTTAAAAATGGCACAAATAGTATTAACCTTTACAATTATAAGAAACAATAAATACGCCTTCTGATCTACAGGACAGCTTTTTGGTTATCTCATTTTCTTATATATAATCTTTGCCTAAATGTTATCTGTTAGAACACATTTTCTTAGAAGTTCTGATGGTCACAAATAAAGAATATGCCGATCCTTGAAGAAAATTTTTTCCTTTATCGCTGTCTTATTTCTCCATAGTAACCATAGTGCAGTCACTTCAGGGCCAATGCAGAAAGTCGTTGTTTAAATGACTATCTTAAAAAATTCTGAATAAATTTAATATCAAGAAGAGAATTTCTGACTTTCCTAATAGAGCTCTTAAATTGATTGAAAATCTAAGACTAATGGCAGACAAATAATAGGAATTTTTTCAAATGATGATATAAGCTTGACTACACATCCATCATAATTTTTACTAGATCCTTTTTTATTAGAGAACATCTAAAGCAACCTGGAACACATTTGTTCTTGAATTAAATTAAAAATTATTGTGAAGACCATGTTCTATGCTATGTTTTCATATATCTTAAAAATACTATGTCAGATTCGTCAGCCTGGATAAAAAGAATGTATCTTCTTTAATCACATAAACATTAATAGATTTTTTTTTCCAATTTTAGTATACATGCTACCAATGCACAAGATTTCTTAATTAACCTCCTGTCAAAACCAGTCAATTGATTTTTTAAATTATCTGTATTTGACTTTCTTCTTTTAATACTCTCTTATTGTCCATTACAAAATAAATATGTTCTCCAAGTGGTATATCACACCTTCTAAAAATAATCAAAAATTCAGGAAATGCACTTTATTGCTGAACTTAAAACTAGATGGCAGAAGCCTTCTTTACTGGTATTTGTAATGGAAATTTTTTTTAAATTAAGTTTGCATAACCTATATTTTGTTCTATTTTTACAAATCCAAACATTGAGAAAAATTTGGATCTTATTTATCATTTCAAGATGCTCAGAACAAAAGAATGAAGTATATACATCTTATAAATTTATGTGCTTCAGTGTGTGCCTCTAGTCTACTCTAGGCCAACAATATTTATAGCATTAAACTAATAATATGCTGTAAATTATAGACATTGAAGTGTTATTGCTGATTTCACTTTTCATAAACATAAATAAACCAATTGCATTATTTTGTACCATAATTACGAATAAATATGTTCCTCTTATTTCTTACTAAATATTTAAAAGTTGCCCATTTTAAAGTACTCCTGCTGATATTTAAAAGAGTACTAAATAGAGGTTGGCCTTAAAGAGATTAAAATATGCTATAGGAGTATAACAAGTTAGTATGCTTCTAATAAAAGTATAGACTATTATATCAATGGAAGAAATTAACATGTGAAATTGAAGAAGGCATTGCAAGTGAGTAGAGTATTAGAAGATCATTTCAAAGATTATTGTGATAACATTTTAGGCTACTGGGGAAAAGAATCCATTTTCTTCCATATGAAATACCTTACACCAAAACTACAGGTGGCTTAAAGATTTAGTCTAAATCAAAAACTGGAACAAATTAGAAAAAAAAATAAGTAAATATTTTTCTGATCATGAAATGAAATAATCTTTCTAAGCATATGTGGAAAGGCAGAATCCCCAAACAATAAGTTCAATAAAAATTCCAAAAGTTGCCACAAATACAGAAGAAAAAAGTTACCATCTTTAATACATGAAAAGAAAAAAATAATTTTTCTTTCCCATTTTAATGGGATACATTTTTTTGTACCAACTTTCCTCCTAAAGTCAATTAAAATTGCTAAGTCTGCATTTTTTTTATGTACCTTAAAAGTTTTGAAGAGCTGCCCAGATAGCGGAGAACTGACAGGCCAAATTCCAGGAGGACCAAATTCTAAGAGGATCATATCTGCTTTTGTCCTGAGGGGACCTATAAACTTTGGCTGAGGTTAGGCAGCATCATAAACTTTTAAGGGCAGAAATAATTATCTAGAATCTGTTCAAGGTAGTAAACATCACAGGAAAATACACCTTGGATTAAGCTGAGACCCCAAGGGGCTATTCAAGGTAAAAATGGTCCTTATGTTACCCAAGAGAATAAAGATATAGATTAACCATAGACTCTGATAAAATTAAGATTTGGGATACACGTTGTAAATTTAGTATAACTGCTAAATTTATATAAACTAAATATATAACACCTAAACTAGTTCAACAACAAAATGAAACTATAAATAATCTATAAGCAGCAAAGAAAAAAACATAGATTTAGTGCCATTAGAGACATAAAATAAGATGCCAGACTTAATTCCAAATATATCAGTAATTATAGTAAATATAAATGATCTAAATGTTTTAGTTGAATAATGAGGATTATTAAACTGAAGGGAAAATAGGTGTACCTGTATTAATAATCACAAAAGGTTCAGTTCACCAGGAAGACATAACAATTGTATATATTCTTGTCCCTAATGCCAGAGTCTCAAAATAGATAAAGTTAAATTGACAGATTTACATACAAAGAAAAATAAATTCCTAATCTCAGCGAGGACTTTAACACAATTCTCAGTAATTTATAGAAAAGAAGGAAAAAACAAGTAGAGATATAAGAGGAACAAAAACAAGTATATTGACTTACTAGATATATATGGAACCCTATAGTTTACAGTTGCAAAATAAATATAAGAGGACATGAGACAGTTTTTCATATTGGAAATATTCTGTTATAAAGCAAAATTCAACAAATTTCAAAAGAATGAAAAATCACAAGAAGAATGACTTCTGGCCATTATATAATTGAGACAGAAATCGATTTTTGAAAAAGATAGCTAGAAAATATCTACATATTTGGAAATTACAAAAACTATTCATAGGTAACCCACTAGCCAAAAAGAAATTATAACAGGAAAAAGAAAATAATTTGAACTAAATTTGGGGATGAAACTAAAGTAGGACTTAAAAAAAAATTTAGATAAAAATTCATAGCCTTTAATTAATATATTAGAAATAAAGGTTTAAAGATTGAGTTTTTATCTCAAGAAAGTAAATTAAAAAGCAGCAAAATAATTTTAAAGATCATAGAAGAAAGGAAATGCTAATTATAACAGAAGAGAATAAACAAATAGAAAATAGAGAAAAGTGGTTAATTAAAAATAATTATAATATAAAAATTCGGGGGAAATGGTAAAGACACAAATAACCAATATCAGTAATGAAAAAGAGATTATCACCCTCAATACTACAGAAACTAAAATGATATTGGATATTTTCAAAGCTTTATAATAAATTCAGAATTTTGAATGAAGTGGGCTATTTTCCATAAAAAGATATCTTACAAAAACTCAAAAGAGAGAGAAAGTAGGGAAACAGATTGAATGACATCCTGAAATTTTTCTGTACTCATTAAAGAAACTGAATTAGTATTTTGTTAAATAAGTCTTTTTTACAAAGAAACCTTTAGTCGCATATGGCTTCACTGGAAATCTCTTCCAAAAATTAATGAATACAAAAATTTCCTGTTACATGGTCTTATCAGAAAAAAAAAAGAGGTAATAAACCCAACTCATTTTCGAAGAATAACATAATCTTGAAACCAAAATTCAACAAGGAAAAAAATAAAGTTAAATTACTTGCCATTTTCATTTATAAACATATAAGCCAAAAATCTTAAAACAAAAAAATAAGCCACAGCAATGGCTTATGCCTGTAATCCCAGTAATTCAGGAGGCTAAGGTGGGAGAATCACTTGAGCTCAGGGGTTTGAGACCAGTCTGGGTAACAGAGCAAGAACCTGTCTCTACAATAATAGAAGAAAACAAAACATCCCAGCCACTCAGGAGGCTGAAACAGGAGGATCGCCTGAGCCCAGGAATGTGAGGCTGCAGTGGACTATGATTAATCCACTACACTCTACCCTGGGTGATGAAGCAAGGCCTCATTACTTTAAAAAAAAAAAAAAAAAGAGAGAGAGAGAGAAAGGCAAATTAAATCTGACAGTATAACACATCAAAACCAAATGACTGTAACAAGAGTACAAGTTTGCGATCTACCCATCTGACAAAGGTCTAATATCCAGAGTCTACAAGGAACTTTTAATTTACAAAAAAAAAAAAAAAAAAGAGCAACCTCATTAAAAAGTAGGCAAAGGGCCGGGCACAATGGCTCAAGCCTGTAATCCCAGTACTTTGGGAGGCCGAGGCGGGTGATCACAAGCCAAGGTCAGGAGTTCAAGACCAACCTGGCCAACAAAGTGAAACCCCGTCTCTACTAAAAATACAAAAATTAGCCAGGTATGGTGGCAGGCACCTGTAATCCCAGCTATTCGGGATGCTGAGGTCCGAAAATTGCTCGAACCCGGGAGGCAGAGGTTGCAGTGAACCGAGATTGAATCACTGCACTCCAGCCTGGGTGACACAGCAAGACTCCGTCTCGGGGGGGGGGAAAAAAAAAAGGGCAAAGGACATGAACAGACACTTCTCAAAATAAGACATTCACGCTGCAAAAAAAATCAAAGAAATCTCAACATCACTCATCGTTAAAGAAATGCAAATCAAAACCTCAATGAGAGACCATCTCACACCACTCAGAATGGCAGTTATTAAAAGTCAAGAAACAACAGATGCTGATAAGGTTGTGGAGAAAAAGAAACATTTTACACTGTTGGTGGGAGTGTAAATTATTTCAACCATTGTGGAAAACAGTGTGGCAACTCCTCAAAGATCTAGAAGCAGAAATACCATTTGACCCAGCAAAATTCCATTACTCTATATACACACCCAAAAATATATAAATCGTTCTATTATAAAGATACATGCACTTATATGTTCATTGCAGCACTCTTCGCAATAGCAAAGACAAAGAATAAACCCAAATGCCCATGAATGATAGACTGGATAAAGAAAATGTGTTACATATACACCATGGAATACTATGCAGCCATAAAGAGGAATGAGATCCTGTATTCTGCAGGGACAAAAATGGAACTGGAAACCATTTTCCTCAGCAAACTAACACAGAAACAGAAAACCAAACAACACATGTTCTCACACATAAGTGGGAGCTGGAAAATGAGAACATAGGGACACATGTGGAGGGAACAACACACACTAGGGGCTGTCAGTGTAGGGGGATGAGAGAGAGCACCAGGAAGAATAGCTAATGGATTCTGAGCTTAATACCTAGGTAATGGCTTGATCTGTGCAGCAAACTGTTATGGCACATATTTACCTATGTAGCGAACCTGCACATCCTGCACATGTACTCCAGAACTTAAAATAAATGTTACAGGGACAAAAAAGTATTCCCTTCAATGTGGGATCTTTAATTTTATTCTAGTATTTTTTTGTACACTGGTCAAACATGTCAGCTGTCTCATTAGTCCTAAATGCTCTTTGTGATCTTACTTCCAGTCACATCTCCTTATCAGACTACCTGACACTCTTCAAGCAATACATTATATAAAAAAATTCTATTTCTGTCCTTTTTACTTTGATACACTTCAACCTAGCTATATTTCCTTGCTATAGCTGTTACGCATTTTCTTCTCTAAAGCATTTGCGAGTCCAGTGATACGCCTCTAGCTGAGTCTTTCCCAGTCAAGTAAGTGTAAACTCATCCCTACTTCCTGCGTCTTGGTTCTATTCATCTCCTCAGTCATCTGCATTGCTGACCTACTTCTGGCTTCCCAACATCTCCAGGTGTAATAGCTTCTGCTCTTCTTAGGGGCTGCCAACATCTCCTTTTTTTTTTTTTTCTGTAGGAGTTATCTCTGCCTGTATCATATTTGTACAGCTCATGCTCTGCACGTTAGGAGAGACCAGTGGTTAGAACTGATTTCAGGGGACCCAGGCAGCACAGTGCTTCATAGCCAAGCCTTCAGAAAGAGAATCCAAAAGAGACTAAGGATACGTGTATTTTTTCCAACAACTGCAGAGTCCACTTAGATTCAGAAGAGCCTGTGTACTCTGAAAATTACAGAACCCTTTTATGTCATGATTGGATTTCTACTTACCCTCTTGGTCCGCGGAAGAATCTACAGGCAAAGAGCCTGCCAATCCTCCAACTCTGGGCTTGAAAAAGGAGAAAGACCTTACAGGGTGGACTTACCAACATCAGGCAGCCATATTTTTGTAAAGGAAAGGATAGCCTATTTTCTATTTCACAATTTAAGGTGGCCAACTTCTCCCAGTGTGTGACATGACACACTTGTGTATCATTTTGCAGAACACCATGATGTCCTTCATCTGTGCCACCTGATATGAGTCTCTCTGGGAGGCTGAGCTGAAACAGTGTAGCATAGCAATTTTATATTTGTATATAATCTTCCAGATTTCTATGTTGCTATGCCAGTCAGTTTCTTATCCTCTTGAGCATTTGAGAGTGCAAGAAATCTTCTGATCAAACTGCTGAAGGAGTGCAAGCTATGTCTTTCCCACTAACCTGTTGCCTGTCATGAACCCTCCACGGGAAATCTCTGCTTGCTATTAAGTTCTATACTGTGCACACAATCCAAGCAAGAAATGGAAATAATGGTTTCTCTGTAATTGAATGCCAGTGTTTTTGCTTTTCCCATCACTAATTTCTGTAGAATATACTGTATTTACATATTTAACCTAACCTCAAATGCCTTCCTCCGTGTCGGATTCAACTGTCAAATGTCTCTCAAGATTATCTATCTACAGTAGAGATTAGTAAGGCCTCAGTCAGGTGGACTATATATTTAAAAACATGTTTTTGCCAATGTAATTATAACACAACTATACCACAAATATTTTTCATGTGGAAAACACATCACTCCTTCCTATACCAGTACCCCAATGGCCAAGAGAATGAACCAAAGTCAGTCAGATACGTCTGGAACATAAATTATTCATAATTTTCACATATTACCTAAAATTTAACTATCAATGGCTTTTTTCTGTTTTATCCTAGACAATTTACTTTGACTGGTGGTATTTTTTAAAGTACTAGTAATTTGGATATGGTTTGAGAAATAGAAATTCTCCAAAGTAAACTTCAGGGGTTCATCTCATGATCCTTTTATCTCTCCCTTCTCGGTGGTCTTCCAAAAGAATTCCAACGTCTATAACATCGAGAATAATTAAGAATCACTGTTAGCAATCTCAGTCACTGTGTCACACTTATATGTTCATTGCCAAAGACATTTATTTTTAAACTAATTTCAACTTCTCCTATTATTATCCTTACTGCTCATTAGTAAGTGATAACATATATGGCTTTCTCACGTTCATAAAAGTTTCAGTTGTGAAATTTCAGAACCAGAGTTTAATACTGGAAGAGAAAATGTATTTAGAGTAATAGATAAGAATTGTATGTGCTAAATATGACCTTTTATTTCATAACAGGACTAAGAACAGCATCTTCTAATCACACTTTGTAAATGAGGTTTGCGGAGCTAAGAGCAGATTAAAGGACCAATGACCTTATTCTTAAATGGCTTAAAAGATCCAAAGACCAAGACTAACAGTCCAAATGCAAACTTCATGAGGACATAATGAGGAGGAGAAGAGAAATATATAGTAGACAAGTGAGGTGGTAACAGAAGTACTCAAGACTCTACTTCCTGTTCCCAGCCTGCTGGAATGTTAAGGTCCTATAGGAGTTAGACAAGAATTTCCTCCATGGAAGCATCCCAGATTTGTATTAGATGCTACTACAGTCAGGTCTGGAACATGAGAGAAATAACTGAAGTACTTTGGTAGTGATGGAACCCTTTCCCAAGCCCAACAGGTGACCTGAGGAAAAGAAGAAGGCACTTTCTACAGCACTGTCTGCTCATCTGCCTGCATTTTCTGCAGGAGAATGACTGCTGTCCAGCCTTTGATTTCTTTCATGGCCTGCCACACTTTCTAAAAGTAAAAGCAATGTTTTCAATGCCTTTTCTCCATTTTAGAAAAATCTTTACTCTTTCCTAAAATTGCACGATTTCCTTTTCAGGCAAAGTCACTTCTAAACTGAACTGGACAAACTATACTTGACTTAAATATATTTTTTCAAAACAGTTTTATTCCATTATCTGAGAATTTAGCACCACTCTGCAGTCCAGAACACACTTTTGCTACAGAACTGTCTAAATATGGCCTGCAATAAAACCCAATAAGTAAATAAAGTAACAAAACTTTCTTTTCAAAGAGGAAGTCCAATAATATTTTTACATGTACTTCTGATTCAAGATACTAATATCTGCCTAAATACATTTATTTGCAGTTTGTATGCCTTATTCCCAGGCCAGTACATTATTTGGGTTTAGTTATGGTTGTTGTTAACATTATAATCAAACTCATAAATAAAAGGGATAGATTTGGCCAGTTAGAAAGGAGCTGAAGTAGAATTGCATGCAAAGCAAATCTCAGTGATTTTCTCCAGAATATATAAAAATATTGCCAAAGAATTGAAGGCCACAGTAAGTAGACTGTCATCAATTTCCCTATATTATGGGAAAATGATTTGGGAGTGATTTTCAAAATGGAGATTTTTGTTTGCTTTCTACTATAAATGTATATCTTTTTCTTTTACTCACTCTTTCTTGACCCTGCTTCTAAAACTGCGTAATCAGCAATGTCTTTCCTGTGTTGCTTTCTACTTGCAAATCTTTCATCACAGTGTATTTCTTGAAGTCACTGTGTATATATATATATATGTCCCTCACATTGTTCAAGGCACATGACTACATTCATTTTGTATAAGAAGCATACAAACAAAACATGCAATGGGTTTGTTTTCTTCTAAAAGGTCATATTACATCTTAATTCAAACAAGGAAAATAATTCTGTTTTTAAAGAATATTAGACTTGGGATGTGCATACAAATAAGAATAAAGAAATTACAACAATAAAATTGTGTATTTGTAGAATGTTGTAAAGTGTTGATCAAAGTCTTGCCTTGTTTTTCTTAAACAGATAGCCATAACTCACAGAGTTCTTTCTGCAAGTCATTGATGGCACTTCTCTGGCTTCCATGTACTTAAAGGGGTACCTACTAAAATCTACAAGAATTCATATTTCACTTGCTATCTTCATGCTCATTCTACTGCTAAGATGCCATTCAAAATTTCTGGGTTGACAGCTAGCTATTGCTTAAACAACCTTTTAAGTCATTTTGAAGTCACAGTTTCTGTCATTAGTAGGCCATACTGACAAATTATCACTGACATATTTATGCTATCAGTGGCATTCCCTGGCAGCCAAGATGATGGAAAACATGCTTGAGTAGCAACATGTATAGGATGTACTAGTTTGCCATCTGGTTGTTTGGGTTTTATGCTGGAGAGAGTTCTTTTGTTTGAACAAGGCAGGGCTGAGACTGTGACTGGTTCAGTGAAATATCACTAAGTGGAACTTTCTATTGATGTTAATATAATGAAGGATATGTTGTTTCCTTATAAGAAGCAAGTGAGTCCTGGTTACATGGCAATATCAACCTTCCTGGGGAAGAGTAAGCCAGGTCACTAGGAAAACTGTATTTTTTCAAATGCCCATTCCGTAAAGACTATGAATATGTCTAAAGATGTCATCCAAGCATATGAGCCACATTATCTTTGCATTATTACACAGGCTGAACATCTCTTATCCAAAATGCTTAGAAACACAAATGTTTCAGATTTCAGATTTTTGGAATTTTGGAATATTTGCATGATACTAAATTGGTTGAGCATCTTTAATCCAAAAACCTGAAGACCATCCAAACACCAACCTTCAATTTCATTAAATTCAAGAGCATTTTAATGCATTATAGTTAACCAACTGAGCATCCAGAATCTGAAATGCTCCAATGAATATTCACATTGAGCATCATGTTGGTGCTCAAAATGTTCAATTTTGAAGCATTACAGATTTAGGATTTTGGGATTAGGGACACTCAACCTACACATGTGTAAGCTTTCCCTTGGAATAAAGCCATTTGTCAAGAGTAATAACTTCAATAATATTCAGATGAATTACATAGCATCTTAGTCAGTTTAGACTACTATAACAAATACCATAGACTAGTCACATAAGCGTCTATTTCTCACAGGCCTCGACACTGGGAAGTCCAAGATCAAGATGACAACATATTTGGTATCTGGCAAGTGCGCTCTTCCTGGTTATATCCCCACATACAGTTGGGGAAGGAAGAAAGTTCTCTCCGTCTCTTCTTATAAGGCACTAATCTCATCATAACAGCTTTATCTTCATGACTTAATTACCTCCCAAAAACCTCATCTCCAGATATCAACACATCAGGGATTAAGGTTCAGTATATGAATTTCTTTAGGGGAGACATAAACATACAGTCCATAATACATAGCAAATAAAACGATGTGCATGTACTACTGACAGGCTTAATGTACAGGCCTTTAGCTATTTTCACATGAAGTCTGATATGTCACATCGTGAGAATATGGAACATATTGACCACTTACAGTGGAAGTATAGTATACTGACTATCAGCACAGAAAATCATCAAAATCCTGGGTTTCAATCTCAGCTCTGTCATGATCCATGTATCCTTGAACAAGTTACTTAACCTTTCTGTGACTTTTATCATCTATAAAATGATTGTAATTATAAAACCCTCCTCATAGGGTTGTTCTAAGGATTAAATGAGAATATACACGTAAAGCACTTGGAAAAAAATTCTGCATTTAATAAGTATGTACATGGTAAATATTACTACTACTACTATCATTACAATTTTAAAAAAACTTATCCATATATTACTTTGCTATTTGTACAAAGCTTTTTCAAATGAATTATGTTATTCAGATGAACTATTTTTTTCTCTTTTATATTGGAAGCTCTTTGAGGGTGAAGGTTTGTGTCTTTTCCTTTCTTTTTTTTTTTTTTTTCTTAAGATGGAGTCTCGCTCTGTCACCCAGGTTGGAGTGCAGTGGCGTGATATTGGCTCACTGTAAACTCCACCTCCCAGGTTCAAGCAATTCTCCTGCCTCAGCCTCTGGAGTAGCTGGGATTACAGGCGTTGCCACCATGACCAGATAATTTTTGTATTTTTAGTACAGATGGATTTTCGCCATGTTGGCCACACTAGTCTCAAACTCTTGACTTTAGGTGATCCACCCACCTTGGCCTCTCAGTGTTGGGATAACAGGCATGAGCCACTGCACCCAGCCTGTCTTTTCCCTTCTTAAACTCAGTACCCCCACACATAATAGTCATGGTCTCTGCTAGACCCACAAATCTCTCCTGGGGGAAACTGCTCAGTCCACCTGGCCCCTGTTGAGACATCTTAAGGTTTGCTTTAACAGATTGTGAAGCCAAACACAGTTCCTCTTCTAGGAATGCAAATTTTGTGATTTGGAGAGAATCTGTGGGGCAGCAGCCACTGAGAGATTACATCAAGAGATGATACCAATAGAATAGGGACCATGGGGGTCATTATGTGTGAGAGATTTCTAAGAAAGTAAGGTATATTGACTGCTTTCTTAGTTTTTCATATTTTTAACCACCTGGCATCCGGGTCCTTGCTAACTTCAGGAAGAAGTGCCCCTAAAAGGGCTAGCTTATTCCTAAAGACAGTAAAGGACTTGCCCATGATCACCCTTTGATACATAAACCAACCAATCTAGAGCCCTTACCTCCAGCTACCTCCTATATCAGCTCTTGCACCTCTCTCCCCTGACCTAGTCACCACAGGGCAAGGTAACAGCTAGGACAGCCCCTACAGCCCAGGGCCCACAAAAATCATTCAGACTAACCAATCCGAAGGCTGCTTACCTTGCTTCCCTTCTTTCTTCCCAAGAAAACCATAATAAAGGATTCAGCCCACTAAGACCCCTCCCCCGACCTTCTGCCTGCTCTTCTCTCCTTGGTGCTTCCCCATGTGGCCCTCCTATTTCCAGGGAACTGTGATTATAATAAACAGTTCTTCCTTCATGGCAATCTTTTCTGCGTCTGACTGTCTTACTATATATTATTAAAACAAAGGCAAGACTCTCCTGTAGGTTACACTGCTACATACTTTATAAAATAGCTTAAGGGTACACATTAAAGAGGCCAAAGACACTAGAGAGTGAATGAATAAATGATTTCTGGCTGTGAGAATCAGAAAATGCTTCTCAGGAGGTACGGCAATTGAGATGCATGTTGAATGACAGGCATATATCCAAAATTTGGAAATATGTTGCATGAAGGGGTGGGAGGATAGGTCAGCAGAAGAAATTGCCTGAGCACAGGCAGAAACAAGTGGGACTATAGACTGAGAAGACTTGAGGAGGCCAGGCCCAGAGGAAAGGTTGGAGCTAAGATCACATTCATTGAAATATTAGCCATATATGTTGGCTTTAACAGAGTAGAGAAGGGCTCAAACAAAATGCTAACTTCCAAATGAACCTTTGCAAACCTAATGTTGTCATCGACTTCTCATGTACTCACTAACCTGATGAAAGCTAGTAGCTGGCAGGAGAGGACGTACATACAGATAAGGTAATGATAATGGCTCAGCTTCTGAGGCAGCTTGCCTTGATGGCCTTAACACCATTTCCAGGAGTAAATGTTTCCATCACAGTGTGACAAATGTAATCGGTTTTTGAGGTCGCATTTTCAAAAATTAATAATACACATGCTGTGTGAAAACATTATGCTCAGAGGCATGTTTTTAGAAGTTTGTAATAGAATATCTTAAAGAAATCGTCCTAAGATGAAGTCATAGAGTTTCACAATGTATGATTCTAGTAATGGTGCATGGGAAATAGATTTATAACTGAAGGGTATGAGAAGGTAACAACAAACTGGGACATAGCATTTCTGTTCCATTAATTTTTTAAATTACTTCAATTATATTCTTTTACCAGAGTACAACAGGGAATCAGTTAATAGATGTTTATGAAGAACTGAGAAAGAAAAGTACACAAACAATATAAGTAATAAACCAGAGGGGGAAAGTAAGTTTCTATCTGCCAAGTCTCACTCAGAAAGCCCTGTGAAAAAATATTCTATAAGCTGAATTATAGGGAACAATTTAACAACAACAGGGTAACAAATCAAAGTAGACCTTTCTCTGAATTCATTGATCTAATGGAAAAATCATTTGATTATTATAATTTTTTTTTTTTTTTTTTGAGACAGGGTCTCACTCTGTCACACAGGCGGGAATGCAGTGGTGTGATCATGGCTCACTGCAGCCTCGACCTCCCCAGGCTCAAGCAATCCTCCCACTTTAGCCTCCCAAGTAGCTGGGACTACAGGTGCACACTAGAAGGCCTGGTTAATTTTTGTAAAGATGGGGTTTCACCATGTTGCCCAGGCTGGTCTTAAACTCCCGGACTCAAGCTATCTGCCCGCCTCAGCCTCCCAAAGTGCTGGGATTATGAGCATGAGCCACCGTGCCTGACCTGTAATTTTTAATGGTAGTCATTTGACTTCTAACATACTCTTCAAAAAGCTTGTGCCTAATTTCTTCATATTGATAGGGGGAAAGTACAGAAATCAGATCATTTGCTCCTTAGATAAGCTATGTTTATATTTCTGCTTGTGTACATACAAACAATAAAGAACTGAGAGGATTAAACACACACTAAATATGGAATTTTGAGACTATCATACTCCCAAATAAACGCAAAAAAAAATGCACTTTGCTTAATCCCTAAAAGCCTTAACAAGTGCAGCACATCTGGGAAGGAATGCATATTTGGACAAAGAAGACAGAGGAGCTAAGAAGTTTGAGATTCTCACCATCACGTCCAAGTCCTTTTTATGCTTTCATTCAATTGTCATCAGCCTCCTCGACTAGAAAAAGTATTTTGTAATTCATTAAGCTACAATTAGGGACATCTTCTGCAGTTTCAATTACTCATGCATAATACTGTGAAATAGTCTTAAATTTACGGTAACATGAAATTTGTTATCTATGACAAAGGAGCACTTAGGCATACATCAATTGATGAGTTTACAGAACTCTACAGATCTCTACATTGGGTGTTAGATAGACCAAAGTAATCAGTATATATTGAGCACCTCCTATGCCCCAAGCATTTATCTGATATGTTGGAGATACAAAAAGAACATGACACGGCCCTTTTCCTCAAAGATTTTACAGGACTCAGTATTCAGGCAGAAATGCTTAGCTAGCAATAAACTTCCTGAAATGTAAACTGCCAAATGCGTGATTCAGAAAATTGATATCATAGGAATTTCCACTTGTGGTCACCACTTTAGTTAGATTAGGTAAAGAAATTTAACTTAGTCTTGAAGCAGGTGCCAAAGGATCCAAAGACACAACAAAGGAGTTCCTAATCTGTAAGTTGTGTCCACATTTGGGGTAGAGAAAGACAGGCATTCCTGAAGAAGTAAATATATTCCAATGACAGCAAAAAAGTAGATGGCTTTGCGGCATTGTTCCTCTCACAGAGATTTCCTGTAATTTAGTGGATTAGCAGTTGTTTGTCCATTTGTTTCCTTTTAACCTCTAGAAAGGTCAAGAAAGAGGTCTAGACACAAATACATGGTGCTAAATAAGAATGTAGCCTTTCACATACAAAGATGAAGCCATTGGCTGACCAGATACCTAGATTTTATTCCTTATGGTGACAGGAGTTTCTGATGCATTTAGTTCTATTCTTGCCCATGGCTCCTTCTGAACAGGTAAACATCTGAGAAGTAATTGCTGGTGAAGAGCACAAGCTATAGAGTGAGAAAACTCTGATTGTACTTTCTAGCTTAGTTACTTGCTAGGCATGAGACATGAGCCAAATTATTTGCTCTCCATAAGCTTGGGTCTCCTGATTAGTGAAATGTGAGAGGTAAACAGTCAAATCAAAGAAGAATTATATGGATCCAATTCCATAGTGCTTGTGAAGCACCTGATATTTAGTAGGTACTTAAAACAAAAACTGGCTGCTATTCTTGTCATTAATCCTGAAAGCAGGCTCCAGCTATGGAAAACATTCTACCAAATGACCCTCCTTGCTGCCTCCAGGACTGGCCAACAACCTCATTACCACCAGCTGGTCTAACTGGCCACAAACCAATGAAAATAGAAAATATCCAAACCAAAATGCTAGATAACTAAAGAAACATCAAAAAAAGTAGAACAAATGGGAAAACTAACTGGAAAGGGTCAAATCAGCCAACGAGAAAACAGAGCCCCTATTCTGCAAGGCCATGTGGATGCTGAACTGTAAATGGCTTTTGCTAAAAATGTTCATTCATAAGCAAATGCATATATGCTATGCTCTCTCTGTTTTAATCCCTTAGACACCAATAGCCTCACTTTCATATTCCTTTGTTGTAATGCTGCCAGTGTTCTCCTTCCTCCCTCCTCATTAAGAAGAATGAATTGAACAAGCTACATGGAGAGATTTACACTGCAATGGCTGTCAGTGGGAATTCCAACACAATGATTTACTTCGGTATCAAATTCAAAACTAGGATCAGAAATCCTGCATTATCATCTATAATGAATCTATTTCATTAACTAATTTAAAATTATGCATAATTCATTACATGCGTTGTTCATTTATATTTAGCATGTATTTCCCTAGATGTGGTCTCTATATTAGCTTTGCCTATTTTTTTCTGCATAAAATGATAATACATTTTTTCATCGGTGAAAACAGAATGACTTTTTCTTTGTCAAATTGGGTCACTAATTTTCCTATATAACATAATAATACTTCCTGTCTTTTATTTTCAAAATCTTTTGCTTTACATTGTCATTTTAGTCTTCTAATAATCATGTTTTTATCAACGTTACTTTATTTTAAAAGTAATTCATCATTCCAAAAGAATGAGAAAGTTGCTCAAATAAAATGTACTGACAGATTTAAATCTAGAATTAAAATCTTCTGCCTTCTAAGTTCTCCAATTTTTAAAGCAAAGATCCAAAATTTATGGAGTTTTCTGTCTTGAGAAATTATCTATATGAAAATAATGTAGAAGATTTAGCTATAGCTTTTTAGCTAATGAATTGGTTTTAAGTCTTCTCTGTTAACATAATATGATAATACCATCTGAATATGTAGTTTCTTTATTATATTACAGGTATAGTAAGGCCAATAAATTAGGAAACAGAGGGCTATTATGAGGGACCATATAAATTATTATCTACACTGGGACACTTTTGAGGGTGAAATGGTTACTTAATAATTATACAGTGACAAAAAGCATAAATGGTTTCGATCCCAAACAGGATTGTATGAGCACCTGAGCAGTGGGAAAGAGAAGACTCAGTTAACTATGACACTGGCTTTAGAGATGTTTTACCTCATATACCATCTATGAGTCTTTAGTGGACATCAGGCAGTCAGCATTTGAAAGTTACTTTGTGATTATATTACTCCATGAGGGTCTTCCCAAATGTCAAAGTCTAGCCCACCTATATTTCTCCCATACTCCCTTTGCCTTCTGAGTGACCCAGGTGCTTCCCTACGTGGCCTCTCCTCTTGGGAGGTAACAAGTCACCACTGGGAATAAAATCTAGGTATCTGGTATATTGATGACTTCATCTTTATATATGAAAGCAAAATGAATATGAAGATTCATACATCCTTCTGTGGGAAACTATGGCAATGTTAAAGAATGGTAGGGCTCACAATCTAAATTTACTCTAATCCTAAAATAAATTTATTAAGCACCATAAACTAACCAAGAACTCAAGCTATCACTAAGAATATGGCATTTTATAGAGCCAAGAAAAAGCACCATCTATAAAAACAAAAGAAAGAGAAGAGCATGTTAAACTGATGAGACAAGTTTGATGTAAGTAGAATTGATATTATTTGTATGTTTAATTCAAATGTGATTGAAGGAAAACTGCAGGAGTTTTACTGCAACCACTGACCACGGAGGGCTTTACACCTCAGAGTAAAAGGTACCAAGAGTCTATACTCTATGCCAAAAAACAGGGATGTATAAGATTTAATTAGATGTGCGGTATTACTTCACAATATATGGTTTATCTACATTCCTTCATAAAGCTGAATACAGAGCTATACAAGTTATGCAAGCATGCATCCTAAGAACTTAGTAAGTACCTTCAAATATACAGGAATAAACTGTCAAGAGGTCTCAAAGGAAGGAAATAGCAGGGCTGGCACAAGGTGATTGTAATATTGAGGGAGCAAGAAAGGTTTCCTGGAGAAGGCAAGATTTGAAACCATCAAATCTTGAAAGATGGAATGAATTTTGACAATCAAAGGGATGTGAGAGGCATTCAGGGCATCGGTAATAATGCAAGGAAGGTAAGAAAGTGATATACTCCTCATTGGGGGAGTTCAAGACTGCAAAGGTAGGTCAGGGACCAGAGTAGGACAGATCATGAAGTTAACCAGTTTCTAACACAGTCTTTCTGTATAGCAGTTGCAGAGGAAAGATTCTGTTATATTCTCTAAAAATTTCCCATGATTGTTGTGATTATTCACGAGAATTAGCATACCTCTGGGAAACAGAATATTGATGAAAGTATTTGTACTCTCAGATTCAAAGGTAAAATCTCACAAGTCAGCCCAGCTGTGGGTAACCTAGATAAGAAATTAAAATGTAAAACTCTTCTTTAATTTAAAAGCAAAAATAGCAAAAGTAAGGTTGCAAATGAGCAAGACTCTCATTGGATTTTTGCACATTAAAGTCTTACATAAAATACAGCTACTTCTGAATATCATAAAAACTTTAAGGATGCATTAAAAAGCTTTTGAATTTCATGAAATTGAAGGATGGTTTTTTATTTGGAACAACATAATAGAATAATTAGGACATTAACTTATTATCCCTACAGAAAAAGTCTTACAAACTCTACTAATAATAGTAGCTAGTACATAGTGGTGCTTGCTATGTGCCCAGTATTGTAAACACTTTACATATATTGACCAAAACAACTTTTTGTTCAAATAACATTGTAAACCCAGTCAAAAAAAAAAAAAAAAAAAGGAAACTAACACATAGGTAGCCTTTCACAGCCACAGAAGATCTGCTAGGCTCTGAGGGAATGCAGTTTGAAAAACACTGTTGCAGGTTTCCCACAGAAACTGACACCAAGCACCATGAATATAGTGTCAGTGAATGTTTGCATAGCTCCTACTTTGGGAACTATGAGAATATTAGTAAACAGCAGCAGATAAGTCTATTTTCCCTGCACAGTATAAAAAAAAAATGTGCTGGTTGCCAACATTTTAAAATTAGACTTGACACTGACATTTGAATGCCTGGTTTCTCCTAGAAAATACAAACATCCGGAAACCATAGATCCCATCTTTCTATAGGACAGTCATATCCTGTAAGGCAGAGGCCTGGTGCCCCTGTAGACAGTCTCAAGGCTCTGTTCTTCAGCTGTCCATCATCCCTGCCATATCCCCTTCCAGGGCCACAGGATTTCAGTCTAAAAAAGCTTAATTTAGGGTAAAATTTCAAGTGCTAAATATAGATTACTTGAACAGTATCGCTCAGATTGTTTCTGGATCAGAAAGCGGTTCTCTTGGAATTTTTCAACTTGACTAGGAGAAACTGGAAGTTCAAATAATGTGGCCAGCCACCTAGTGTTTGAACACATAATCTTAGTTTTTTCAATTATTTTTATTTACCTTTTGTTCTATGAAAGAACTAGAAATGATCTAGGCAACCCTCTCCTTTCACAGATGTGAACACTTGAGCCAGTTGACAGTGGAATCAGTCCCAGGATAACAGTCATTAGTCTTAGGTTTTTTCACACATTACCAGCTCTCAACACCATCAAACTTCTGCCTGATTTTCAAGACTCGCTTCCTGAAAGAAGTGTCCTTTTGGCCCATTTTTAAACATTTTAATTTATTGTTACTGGAGTTTATATATTGCATGTGTTTAACATAAAAGAGATGTAGTTTAACCTTAAAGAATTGGAAAGAAAAATAAATGGTTCCAATCATTAAATGTACATTATAGAAATTAGTGAGCTTTTTGTTTTTAGGAAAGGCATAGTTCATCATTCAAGAATGACATTAAGTCTATATTTTGCTACCATAGTTAAAAATGGCAGGGATTGAGCATGGCCTCGAACTTAAAGAACAATGAGCCAGTCCATTAAAATTTACACTCCTATTCTTGGAGCAAAGAAAAGCCTCCAGAGGTCTTTCTCGGCTTGGCCTCAAATTCTAATTATAATCCATAAAGGGATTTCTTAATCCTAGAATAGCTTCTTTGAAGTTAAAGAGTAAAGAATGAAATGATAACACAAACTAAATGTTCATGTGTGAGCACCTAGGAAGGTCATGGTCAAGGCTAGGAATGGGAGACGTTCATATACTGGGACTTTCCTGGAGTAACACTGGCCATATAATCAACTATATGAGTTGCTAGGGCTTCCATAAAATGATAGCAGAGACTATGTGGCTTAAAAAACAGAAATTTATTTTCTCACAGTTCTGGAGGCTGAAGGTCCCAGATCAAGGTGTTGACAGGTTTGGTTTCTCCTGAGGCAGCTCTCCTTGGCTTGCAGAGGCTGCCTGCTCAGTGCCCTCACATGGCCTTTTCTGTGTGTGGAAGCCATCCTGACGCCTCTTTCTTTTTCGTAAGGACACTAGTCATATTAAATTAGGGCTCACCATATGACCTTGCTTAACCTGATCTTTTTAAAGACCCTAAATCTAAATATAGTCACATTCTGGCCAGGCACAGTGGCTCACGCCTGTAATACTAGCACTCTGGGGAACCGAGGTGGGCAGATCACTTGAGGTCAGGAGTTCAAGATCAGTCTGGCCACCATGGTGAAACCCCGCCTCTAATAAAAATACAAAAATTAGGCAGACATGGTGGCTGGTACCTGTAATCCCAGCTATTCGGGAGGCTGAGGCAGGAGAATCACTTGAACACAGGATGGGAAGGTTGCAGTGAGCTGAGATCGCGCCACAGCACTCCTGCCTGGGTTACAGAGTGAGACTCCATCTCAAATAAACAAATAAAGTAATAAAGTCACATTCTGAGGTATGGAGATGAGGACTTCAATATATGAATTTTGAGGGAGACACCATTTAGTCCATGACATCAACGCAAGTCAAAAGAGGAGAGAAAAAAATCAGAAGGTCCAGAATATAGACCTTGATTTAGCCACAGAGAGTAGATACACAGGATCTCACTCCTAAATCCAAGAAACACTTATCTCATTACTGCATGAATCAGGCTTCCTCAGAATCACAGCAAAAGTGTGACTCTTCCCCTCCAACCACATTCCAATATGTCTGTATACCCACTGCACACTTAATGTGCTAAAAAAAAATAATAACAATAATAGGAAGGCCCAGGCTAGGAAGCTCTCAAAGTCAGCCTTTGCAGAACACAGAGTGAGGACCTTCTTAAATGTTGCCCTCTGGGCATCTCTCTTGGTTCATCCTAGTCTTCACACTCAAAACATCAAATTTTTTTTTTTTTTTTTTTTTTTTTTTTTTTTTTTTGAGACGGAGTCTCGCTCTGTCGCCCAGGCTATCAAATTATTAAAAGTTAAAAGAGCTGAAACTGAGAGGCCACAGAGCTTCTGATACAAATTCCAGGTCAGCCTTATGTTTGTGTCAGAAGGACAAAAAGCAAGGACAACCAAAATAATTTCCTTCTTCCCTGTTTTAGATAGCAGCCAGAAGACGAAATAAAAGTGGTGAAAGAAGGCTGATGGACATAAAGTTATTTGAAACATATATGTTGTCTAAGTTATATAGAGGACATGTTATTTTTAAAGTAAGAATTGTGTAGCTTAAAAAAAGCATAGAAGAACAATTATGGCTATAGAGATGCTTATGGCAAATACACAGCTTGATCATAGCAAGGTGGTAAAGTAGTACCACAACTGGACCACCCACCAACATCTAGCAGAGGGCAGAGGACATGGGAAAGTAAGGTAAACATGACATCACTTAGTTTAATAATTCTAAGTTTCTTCTACACTTTCACTGGGCATGCATCAGATTCAAAGCTATTCAATGTGGAAGTTGATTTTTTAACACATTATTGCAAAAATGCCAAGTGTGCTATGCTCAGGAATTTTTTTTTAAGCCCTAAGTCATGCTTCATACTTGCTTTGGATAGTCCACTTAAATGCCAAGCCCCACTGAGACAATGGTTGTGATTCAGTTATTTTAGTTTGTTTCCTCCAGGTCTCTGCCAGATGGAAGTTTATAGCACAAAATAGCACATAATATGAAACTTCTTTAGCTTTCACAAGGCCACTAACCACACTTCTCAACAAGCACCTGGTTTAGCTGGGGGATATTTCAATGATGTGATTAAACTTTCCTAAAGCAATCTTTAGTTTAATTATGGCACAAAGTTAACATAATTGGATTACTTAGCCTGGAGGGGGGGAAAAAAAGGCTGAAAAGTGACTTAGTAACTGCCTTAACTATGTAAGGGATTTTTTTCATTAACACTATTAACTATATTAAGGATTATTATAAGGAATCAGCTATTCTTTAGATACAATAATGAACGAGAAGGCATAAATGGATTTAAGGAAAAGAATTAGGGTTAGTTAGTAGAGGAATTTTCTGCTCTCTTATGTGGTTAACTTCTAGACTGTATTTTGGAACTGTTATAAAAGATAGCTTTAAAAAATCAAAATCTCTTAAAAGTCTTTAAAAACTTCACGGATTCCTATCTGTCTGAAATGGCTTTTTCCTCAAGTCTCTTAAGTTTCCATCTAGAAAAGCTGATCATCTTAGTCACATAAAAATGTTCCCAGCAGCAGCTCCCTCAGCCCCTAGCACAGTGTGTTATATATAGTGTACACTCTGTAAATGTTTATGGAATGACAATGAGTGAATGGAAAAAGGAGTAGTGCTGTAGCCAAAATCCACAAGCTTATTTCACCGAATTCACTCTACTGTGGAACAACAGTAACCAGATCCAATTTTTCAGTGAAAAGTATTCTAAGAAACATTTTCTTCAGTGCTAGATTATGTATTAATTAGAATAAAAGTATCATTGCCAGAAGAGATACTACAAGGGGGTCCTAAAATTATATCTGTTTAGACACATCTCCACCAGCCTAAAGCCATTTCCCAAGCCATGTGTCATCCACGAGGTGGGTCTTCTGGCAACGAGAGATTAGCACTCCTTAACCTTGAGGCTCCAGCTCTGTCTGTATTTGGTATCTCATAGACTCAAAGAAATGATGTTGCCTCAGAAAAAAATAAAGAATTATGGCATTACTGAGAATACAGACAGCAGAATTTAATGGCTGCCTCTTCAGGATTTAGCAACTAGGACAACCAGTTTGTGGCTGATATTTCTACTCTAGATTTAAATTCCCAAGGGCAAATCTGATTGGGTCAGCAAGTGTCACATACCTGGGTTGTGGCCAAAGAATAGATCCTCAATGGGAAAACCAGCTGTTTAATAAGACGAAGAGGAACATGTGGCCAGACATGCAAAGATATTCATTAAAAAAAAAAAAAAAAATCATGACCACTTCAATACCCTCCATCTCGACAGACAGAAAATAAGAATTTCAACCAATGCAACAGAGCATGTCTAATTTAGAATTAGGAAGATGAATGACATTAACATTTCAGGATGTATCCTGAGAAGTCAGAGCACTCATTTGCAAATGACTGGTTTCCGATAGCTCCTAATTTCTTTCCATCACTTTCTCCCACATCAGTTTCCATCAACTGCAGACAGTGTCATAGGACCAGGGAAAAATAACTTCAAGTTTCTCAGAATACAGAGATAAATTCAAAAACATGTAGAAAACAGTGGGTTACTTATCAGTCACTACAGCAGATTTTTTTAGACTCCTAAATTAATTTTTCATGACCCCTGTTCTTCCTATTTATAAGTCAAACTATGGTCTATTCTGCTTTATGTCTTTGGAGATTTCAAGTCCTGGTTTACTGACTCTCTGTAATTTAAAATGTGGGTCAAGAGTGAGTGGCAAAGTCCTTTAATTAATTATGCTCTTCACAGCTTTAGAATTCTGCTTCCAGAGACAGCTCATCACCTACTGCTTCACTTTATTTTCTTAAGCCAACCAGAATAATTCTGCTTGCATTTTGTCTCTTCCTTATATCCCATCAGTCACTCCAAAATCCTCTATATCAAACTTAAATATTATAGTAGGAATTTTACACAAATGTGACAAGAAAATATTAACTCAGAGAACTGAGTGAAAACACAGTTATTAGAATTATCACAAATCTATAATGCCAATTGAAATATTGTGACTATTTTCTATTACATATATAATTATTCAGGCAGTAAAGCTAAATTATAATTTTTAAAGGTTGAAATCAAATTGGAAGACAATGTTATCAAATTTTTTCTTAAAGTTCTTCAGAGCTATTTATTTTTCACCAAATACTATACATTCAGTTTTTAAATATACTTTGCTTTTTAGAGAGGTTCACAGCAAAATGGAGCAGAAGGTGCAGAACGTATTCCCACATACTATACTCTCCGCCCCACACGTGCATAGCCCCCCCGCCAACCGCCCCATTATCAACATCCCCCTGCAGAATGGTATGTTTGTTACAATGGGCAAACCTACACTGACATGTAATCACTCAAAGTCCATAGTTTACATGAGGGTTCACTCTTGGTGTTGTACATTCTATGTGTTTGTATGAATGTGTAATGGCATGTATCCACCATGACAGTATCATACAACATAGTTTCACCGACCTAAAAATCCTGTATGCTCCATCTATTCATTCCTCCCTCTCCCCAACCCCTGGCAATTAATGATCTTTTTACTGTCTTCATAGTTTTACCTTTTCCAGAATCTCATATAGCTGGAATCATATGGCATTTAACCTTTCCAAATTGGCTTCTTTCACTTAATTTCTTTCATGTATTTTTATCTTACATTTAATTTTTAATTCCCCAAACATTTATTGAGCACCTATTGTGCTATGCTAGGAATTGGAATACAATGAAAAACAAAATAATTCACTGCCTAATTTCCACATTTATAGAATGTCTGGATGTAAGCAAAATAAAAAAGACTAAATAAACAATTATATATAATGACAAATGAACATAGTTGTTTTTAAGGAAACAAATAAGGTACAATGTGTTTTGGGGTCTCTAAGATACTCTCAGGCTTGATGATTCACTAGAAAAATTCACAAGACTCAGAAAAGCAGTCATACTCACAGTTATGGTTTGTTACAGAGAAAGAATTCAACAAAGGGAAAATGCACCTGGGATAATGTCCACGAGGAGTCAAGCACAAACTTCCAGGTGTCTCTTCCAGTGAAGTCACATGGGGATGTATTAACCTCTCTCAGGGATGATGTACAACAACACATATGAGGTGTTACCAACCAGGAAAGCTCACCTGAGGCTTGGTGTCCAGGGTTTTCACTGGGGAGCCAGAAACAAAGACATGTAGCTCCCTTGCCACTGGCCTCAACTACTCAGACTCTAGTTCCCTTACCAAAAACAGGCACTCACCATAAATCACATTGTTAGCATAAGCTGTGTAACCAAAATGGCACTGTGTGGCACAAAGTATCAGGCATACAAAAACCTCATATTAGGCAGAATATTCCCAAGGCTCAGAAGTTATCTTCCAGGAGATGGTCTAAAAACAGATCTTCCTTTGGAATGTGCAGGATGTAAGCACCTCAAGCCTGCTGAATTAACCCTTTACTGCACACTACGAAAGAGAGTAACGAGGTATATCTGGTTTAAATTGGTCCTTCAGGGATCCCCTCAATAAGGAAATAACATTTTATTTGAGACTTCAAGGATGAGCAGGCAAAAAGTAGAAGAGTGAACCAGTAGGAGCAAGTGTGAACTTTCTTAGATGGCCCTTTAGGGAACTAAATTAAGGCCAGTGTATCAGAAAGAGGGTAATTAATCAAAGGGGAGAATGGCTCAAGATAAGCACACAAAAGTAGCTAGGGACTCAATTGCAATAGTCTAAAAAGCTGTGTTAAATATAATTCTACTTTTTATACATCCCAAATACAACAGAAAATCACTGGGATGTTTTAATAATTTTTTAGGGTTTAAAAAGTAATCCTGGCTTCTTCATAACAAATGCATTCGAAGGAATTAAGAGCAATATAGAGAGACCAGTTACAAGGCTACTAAAATGTCCTAATAAAAAAGACTGCAGCTTGGACCGAGAGATACAGTGAGGATGAAGTAAAATAGATAAATTCAAAATATATTTTGAGGCTTAGAAATTTTAGGATCAGCTAGGTACGGTGGCTCATGCCTGTATTCCCAGCACTTTGGGAGGCTGCGGCAGGCAGATCACCTGAGGTTAGGAGTTCAAGGCCAGCCTGAACAACATGGAGAAACCCCATCTCTACTAAAAATACAAAATTAGCTGAGCATCGTGGCACATGCCTGTAATCCTGGCTATTCAGGAGGCTGAGGCAGGAGGATCGCTTGAACCCAGCAGGCGGATGTTGCAGTGAGCCAAGATTGCACTATTGCACTCCAGCCTGGGTGACAGAGCGAGACTCCATCTCAAAAAAAAAAAAGAAAAAAGAAAAGAAATTTTAGGATCACTTCCATATTTCTGCCTTGGACAAGTGGATTAATGGAGGATATATTTACTCTAGTGAGGAAGCCTAGAGGAAGATCAGATCCACAGGAAAAACTAGGAACTTAATACACTGAATACTTTTGGGACACATCCCACTGCAAATAGTAAAAGGATCGGAATGAAAGATAGTGATTTTATCTAAGACCATCACTGCTTCCTTAACTACTTAACTAAACAACATAATTTATTTTCTTCCCAAACCCCTCACTCAGGCAATCTTGATACAGGGCAGTCACTAGCCACCTTTTATACTATGCTAAAAAGAAAAACTAGTATCTTCTCTCTGGTTGTGCTTTCTTTCTCCCTCTGCTGAGAAAGGTTGACTATATGAGGAAAAGCAAAGCAGAAAATGCACTCATTTTAAGAATTCAAAGTAAATTAACAGTAAGCCTAAGATTCTTGATGTGCAGAGACTTGGGGGTTGTAGTCAACCACCTGTATAAATATATAAGTACAACTCTAAGGGTCAGGCTAATTCAGCACATATTAAACTACTTTCAAGATAGCAGTCACAAAGACCTGCAAGTTTAAAACCCAGCATCAGAGCGGTAAGGTATAAAGGAACAACCAGCAAGCACATAGTAAATACAGGGCTCTCTGAGATTTTAAGTCTTTTGTCAAGTATCTTTTTTTTTCTTTTTACTCCAACAAAGCAAGGGTCATGTATAATTTCTAATACCTTTACTTTTATCCTTTTTACCTGATATTTTTAATTTTTATTCATTTATAAGGTGACTAAAAGATTTCAAAATGCATTTTCCTTAAATTCTAACCAAGAGGGTAATAGCCTAGAGGGTTAGCAAAAATAAGCATAACTTAGAAAGGAGAGTACTCCAATGGAGAATTTGTATCCTACTATCTAAGTTCTCAATACATGGCCAATGCCTGAGATAGGCACATACTTCTTTTGACTACCTTGGCAATAACATTTATTTTCAAATAAGCCACTATAGTATCAATTGCTACAGATGATGTTGTCATACACTAAACTTGCAGATAAGATCTATGTCACCTGTATTGCACCACTTATTCAATTTAGGTAACCTTCTACCTTATCAACTACAACTCATCATGATTATTACTCAGTGTGTTTGTCCCTTAAGTCTTTTACTGAGAAATAGCATTTAGAATATTATTTTATTGCTGTAGGCCCTCCATAGTTGATCACTATGTCTTTGTTTTATATTGCTTTTTCCAAAAAGATTAATGTATAAAATGCATCATTTAAAAAATTAATAAGTATGGACATTTTGAAGTCATACTGACAGTTGTATCAGTATATAATCTTCAGGGAAGCAAATTATGGAGCATCCATTAATAAAGCACATTGGAGTCATAGAAAGTAGCTTTACTTTGCTATTAGATCTGTTGCCCTATTTGTTCAAATAGAAGATGCTTTAATGTTTTCTTCAAGCACAGCTGACATCACTTGAGTGCTTGTCTTCAGGCAAAAGAAATATTATTCCATTCCACTGCATTTCTACCAAAGGGCAAGTCTGTTCCAATAACTTTTTAGATGGCCGATGCCGAGCTTTTCCTTGGGAGCTCTGGTTCACTTGTCTGATCTACACTGATTTGTGCCGACATGTAAATGGGTGCCAGTTACTTAGAAAAGCAAATCTTTGTGAACTTTAAGATCAATTGAAATAAACTATGGATTAGTTAGCTGTTGAACTACTTTGGTTGTTGCAAATTTTGAGTTTATGAAAGGAATTTAAAAATAAACAGGCAAGGCAAGAAAGACGTTTTCTGCTCCTGGATCCTGAGGGTCCACATCAGGGATTCAGAGCAAAACTTGCTTCTTTTGCATCACAGAATGCTTCAGTCTGAGTTCCCGGGAAGTTTAGGGTTAGGTCATTCTACAGAGGCCAAAATGATTCAAAAGCTCAGGGTCAACAGAAGTTACTATTGATAGGCAAGACATTTTGAAAAGAAAATGAGCATTTAGTGATTCATGATCTGGACTAGCAGGTATTCCAAAGCCCTTTTTGCTCTTAATTTTTAAATAAAGTCATCTTAAAGGAGTTAACTATATAAATATATCAGTGGACTTTTGGATCCAAGATTATATATTTTGTTGTGTATCAGGGTGTGGTATATTTTTTAATTTAATCTATTACAAACCTAAATAGAGTTGAGTTTGCCAAGAGTCTAATCTTTCAATAATTTGTTACAGTAATTCAATTATTTTAGTAACTAGCATGATGCTATATACACTAAATGACTTAAAGAACTAGGGATTAATCAGTTATAATAAAAACCCCAAATAGAATTAAATACATAGGTAATTATGTAGCTACCAAAAACTTAGTAACTAGTGCTTTCATTCTGTTCAAATTGCCCGGGAGTGAGGCCACTAAAAATGTTTACCAAACTGGTTTCCTAACAGGCATTAGGCATTCAAAAATGTTTCCACAATTAATGTCATTCATTAACTTGGCCTTTGAAAGCTTTCACTAAATATTCACTTCCACATAATTACTTTAAAACTCAGTCACCTTATATTAAGCATACAAACTGGAATGTAGAAATAGGATTTTTTTTATCTGCTCAGCTTTATAAGACTTATTTCTAGACTTCTTAGAAATCACCTTTGTTCTCTAATGTCGAATATTTTGAGATTTTCTTTCCTATGACTTATATTAAATTCTCAAATGTTATATAGTTTACATATTGTGCATATAATCCCACAGATGGCACAGGGTTTCCTGGCCCTAAGGCAATATGTATGTTTTAAATCAGCCAAATGGGTGACTTCAAAGTAAAAGGTCAAAGGAGGTGTTGTGATGGAAGTCAGTGAAAAAATATGTGCAATTATAAACCGTGCAAGAAGAAAATGAAAGGTTGGGTTCAAAAGGTCAAGAGCCAAGGATCCACCAATAACCTATAACCACATTTTACTAATACTTCCCGTATAGTTCATTCCTTTTTCATTTAATCAATTTATTCTCATGATTTTATAACGATGTCTGTGTGCCCATTGTGTGTCATAGCCAAAACTGTTCTTCTCTAATGATAAATCCCATTAGGGCAGGAATATGTCTTTTTAATTTTCTCCAAACAGCTCCCAGAACCGCTAAATGCCAAAGATAAGCTTGCTTTTACTTAGTGACAAGGATTCTTTTATTGTATACCATCTTCCCTCTTCACAAAGTCCTTTCAATTCAAAAATAGTTTTACAATATTGGCAATTTTGGGATCAGATCTTGCAGAGACCTCATTGCCGCTCCCCTCCAAGAACCATTGGCTTTTTTTTCCCCCTTCAAGGAAACACACTGGAGGCACAAAGACAAAGAGTCTGCTTGAATCAACTTGAAGGCAGTTTTTTACGTGTGGAGTTCACATATGGTTACTGAACAGAGGGAGGAACGTGCCCTGCTTGTTTTTGAAGTGTTTGGGTAATTTTGTTTGTGCTGCCATATGGCACCACACCCCTCTGCCCATATTTCAAATCTTTTGTGTGTGTGTTTTTTTCTTCAAACTTTAGGAGGCCAAACGTAGTTAAAGAAAGAAGACAAGAAATTGTAGTTTGGAGATTTAATTATCTTCGTATGTTGAGGACCCAAGACATCCATACCCCCTTATTCCATATTTAGTCACATGGACTCACTTGGGGTGCCTCTTTTTATTGCTGCACCAAATCATTGCTGTTGATGCTCATAATGAGAATGCTACCTCCTACAGACAGGAAGTGGGTAATCTTGGGACGATTCCCAGATGTAGGGATTCAAATTGGCAGCAAAGCACATAGTATGATTCATTTAAAACAGCATTTTACATATAAAAAGAAGGAAGAGACCTGTGCAATTACCAGTAATATAACTTTTAAGCCTTTAAGATATTGCCTGGTAATTTTAATAATAGAACTTAATGGGGTGAAAACCAGTCTTGAGAATTTAATGAAATGTATCTGTTTAGGACTCAAACTGATAAACATTTTAAACTGCACATAAAAACATTATCTACCAAACACTAAGACAGTCACACAATTAAAAAAAAAATAAATACAACTTTCAAAATATTTTCTTCCTCATTAAATGTCAATTGCTTCAAGAAGCAAACACCAACGTATAGAGTTAAAAGATATCCTTCTCCATGATGGGATGGTTTTCCAGACATAAAAGTATTTGTCTCATCCATCTCCAAATAAAAACTTTTGGTCTAAGGAATGGCTCTAAAAACGAGCCACCTCCTCTATCCCAGGTAGTCAGAAACTGTTAGTCCCTTTTGCTGTCTCCTTGCTATAAAGAGGCCCACCCCCTGCCCCATTAAGGTTTAGTGGAGTTCTTTCTTCTTTTGTCTTTTCCCAAGGAGTTTATATAGATGTGTGAGGGATAAACCAAAACCTGAGACAAGGGAAGTTTCGCCTTTGTACCACATAAATGGGTATGGCTGTAATGTATTGATAAAAAATAAAAATATATAAAATAAGGAGCCTTTAAAAAAAACTAATCGAAGCCAAAGCACACGATATCAATGGAAAGTAATAGAGGTAAATTCTTCATATCCAGAGTTTTCTGCCAAATCTAGACTTTTTTTTTAAACATTAGATTGGTCAGAATTTTTTAAACTAGAAATCATGAACAACTTGTATGCATAGAAGCAAGGTTGTCAACTTCTATTTACACTTTAGTATCTCTGCCAGTAAGCTATAGATTGGTAATTTTCCATTTGGAGAGCAGTGAATAACGGCATAATTAATATTAATAGAGCCATTACATCTCCACAAATCATTCATATATTTAAATGAAATCCCCATCTTACTCTCTCTGGGCTATTTTTGCATTGATATTATTATAACCTTTACATCTCTATTTTAACTTCTGAAAGCAATTTACCTCATCAGTTTAATATCAAAGACAAAACTGAAACACCTCATTTAAATATAATTTTCATTTCTTATTTCTTTCAAGATTTCAGACTTTTCCTTGTAACAGGCACCCTGCTGGTACATCTCTTGGCTATTGAAAATTGCTCACATATTATCCCCATCTATGTGTATCCCAACTAGGCAGGGCCCTGGTAAAATTCAGAGAGGTCTCTTTCTTAATAAATAAAGCAGAATAAGAAAATCAGATGGTGGACCAGATGGCAGGACAGGCAATATCGGCTCTGAATATTGTATTTACTTCACACACCTCACTTGGAATCTCCTAAGAGAGGTTGCATATGCACTTATTAGATGCAATACTGGACAGAATGTCAGAGTGAAACCACAGTGAAGGAACAGGATGGGTGCCCTTTACTGAAACAAAGATCTGAATCTGGGTTGAATCTCTCTTCAGACCGCATAATGATTCTTTCAATGGGTTGAAACCTTTCTATACTGTTGGTGATCCCTAATGAAAGACAGAGTCCGAAGACAGGGAACTATTTGATCTATAAAATTTGAGAGCTCATAAAGAATAGACATGCTCTAAAATTTTGAAATGAGGAACAAATGTAAGAAAAAAAACTCTGTGTGTGTGCGTGTGTGTGTGCATGTGTGTGTGTCTTTGGATTTCTTACTAATTTGTACTAAAGGTAAACATTCTCTTATACCTAATTTAAAGGAATACCATTTTCACAAAAGAACCCTGAATATTTGTAATATAGGAAGAAATTAACCCTACCTTGAACAAAATCTCTTTTTAAACTTGAGTAAAAATTTTACAATTTAAATTGATTGTTTAAATAATTTAGAGTTACTTCCAAATTTGTTTTGAAACTTTTAATATAGGCTATTACCAACAAACAGCATTGAATTCTTCTCTAACGAACAAAAGAGAATTAGAAAACAAATTGATGGTAGTTTCTTATCTAGGATTGACTCTTTAAATCTATTTTAAATTTAAAAATCTAAATATCCACTCAAATTCTTTCACATAGTCACCTCTGTGCCAAATAACTTGCATTTGTAAAATTTTCAATATGGTTTGTAATTTTAGTCTGAAGTCACAGAGCCAGAAGACTATACTACAAAGAATACGGGCTCTTGAAAATTAGTAAGATCTAGGTTTTAATTTAGGCTTCCCTGCTCATTATCTGCTTGACTTGGTCGAGTTCACTTCACCTTTCTGAGCTCCAGATTGCAAGATAGTTGTGAGGCTCACCTGCAATAATGCGCAAAAATAAAATTCCTTAGGCAATTGCTGACACATAATAGACAATTGATTGATGAATTTTAATTATGTTATCAGGGGTGACCAATCCAAAGAGAAATTAAATCTTTAACCTTGGGTTCTTTGGTACTTTGCCCCAACCAAATAAGTTCAAGAACCAATGTTAATATTGTCTGTGACCTCAGTAATAGGATCTGGGATTAAATAAGATAATACACCTGAACAGCTCTGAAATCTCTTTTAATGTACTCTTTGGTATGAGTTCAATAAAATAGTCACCTAAAGGCCTGAAAATTACAGAAAGAGCTTCCCTAAATTGATGGTTGAGACCACAGAAACAAGATCAGTCACTAGTATTTATTTCACACTTATACTCTGCTGAATATTTTATTAAGTTTAACTCTTTAAATCCTCTCAACTCTTGTTAGCTAAGTGCAGTTATTACTGTCATTTTTCAAGAAACAAATGTAATGATGTGCTCTAGATAGTAACAATCCTAGAACAATATGACTATGCATGCACAATTACATAACACTGAAGTATAATAGCGGTTATTTGATTTCAAGTAGACCTCAAATTTGTTGAAATTCAGAGCTTAATAAAATGGCTTTTCCTAAACTTAAATGAAATAGCTATCTTCTGTTTTTGTGGGAAGAAGCTCCTCAACATCACGAGATGTTCAAAAATAACATCAATTCAATCCAAAAGCTCCATTTCTGATGATGCGGAGTGGGAAGAATGTGTGTGTGTGGGTGTGTGTGTAATATTTTATTTCTGTGGCTTGAGCTACTACTAACAATATTCAGTCTATATTGAAAATGTTAAGATTGTGGTAGAAATTTCATGCTGGGAATTTAAAGGTTCCATTTGTCTTCAAACTGCCTTAGATCTACTAAATATGATTCTTAAAATGAAACCACACTCTTTGACCATTGCGATGTCTGTTTGGAAAAATTTAGAAATTATTAAAATAACAACACGTAAGCAAAAGTACATCTGAACCTTTTTATTTTCTCTCCATTATCTGTGTCTCTGAATTGTGCTTATTGTTTTGATTTCCTATCATGATGATGTGTGGCTAGGCTCGACAGAAACTAAACTCTCACTGGCCAGCCATCAAGAAGAGATCTCTTTAGCTGTAAGATATATTACAGCTTCAACCTTTATTTTCAGGTTTTTAGCTTCAGAAAGCATCTTCATTAAATCAAGAAGATCATATTCCCATGTGATTACACTGAGTCAGTATATCTACTTCAATAACTAAGTCAGAGTTTGCAATATGTTGATAAAAAAGCAGGAGGTGATTGTAGTTTCTCTAAAAAGACTGATTGCACAGCAGGCATTAGGGAAAAAATGACAATCATCACAACTCCAGCTGCATAAATACACTTCACGTGCTGTCTTGTATGTTTAGCAGTTCAAAATGAATGGGAAAACGTGGCCTGGAAGAACTACTCTATTTTGATAATATGTAGTAAGGATCTGCACTTGCATGCTATTATGACTATGCCATCTCCACTGTTGTGTCACTGAACATCTGAAGAAAAGAAAGACATACACATGATGAATTCAATCTACTTTAGGAATCTGGTGATTTTTTGACTTCAAAGTACACAACGGACAAGGTGTGCTAAGATCAGAGTTAAAGTTTAATGAAGAGCCTATGGCTCACATGAAAGATCATGTGAATATATATATACTGATATAATAATTAAGTCAATTGTACCTTCAGCTTGACTTTTCTGACTGAACTCAGATTATCAATCAAAAATGTATGACTGAACTGACTGTTAACTGAGCTGTCAGGACAGATTGGTTAATATAGATGAATCAACCAATTATAAGAGGCCACATCTCCTGAGAGGAGACTTAGAGACGTTTCAAGAGGGAACTAGGATACTGAAAATGGGGAAAGGTATCACTTTCAATCATTTTTACGTAGTCCCAAGACCTTGAAACTAGATTTATCTCCCAGGCTTGCTCTCCAATTTGATTTTCAGGGCCTGCCAAGGCGAGCCAGTAAGATTTATTAGATTTCTTGTGCTAAAATGAACACAGATGAAGTGTTAAAAAATGAAACAGATTATTTGAAAGTTGCATTGGACTTTGAGTCATCAGCAGTCAGTGTGTCAATCATCAAGTGGACACTGAGCGTCCACATGTTATACAGCAGCATACTCAATTAAAATGTGACTGGAATCATCGTCAGGATGACCCATCAGACTTTGAAACAGCATATATAATGCTTCCATGATTAAATTCCCAACAGCACCCATCCTTTTTGTGTGATTATGCACAAAAATTAAGTGAGATTAAGTATATAAAGCTTCGAACATACTGTGTGGCTTACAGTAAACACCAAACAAATATTAGTTATTACAAGAGAGATACTTTTAAAAGGTTGGATGGTAAAAAGAGGGTTAAAAAGTGAGACAACAAGATACAACAAAATTTTGGGAGACTGATAAATCAAAAAGCCTAATAGCAATTCAATATAGTTTTTAAAATTTATGAAGTGTTTCTTAATATGCTTATTCAGGTAATTATTTTTTCCTCAAAGAAAGATGTCAGTAGTGTGCAAATCCCTTAAGACAGCTATAGAATTCTGACAAACAAGCAAGAGATTTCCTAGAAACTGAAGTAAAGATTGTCCTCAACTTAGTCAGTATTGACTTTTTGATAAATGTCTTTATTTTATGTTATTAGTACCCTCATTATCTTATTTTTCATGTGTTTATCTTTCACTTCTTCTCTATAGAGCATTAGGTTATTAAGGTACAAGTACATTTTCTTATGCTTCTGTTTCCCCCGCCCCCATCCTTTTTTTTTTTTATTATACTTTAAGTTCTAGGGTACATGTGTGCAAGGTGCAGGTTTGTTACATATGTATACATGTGCCATGTTGGTGTGCTGCACCCATTAACTTGTCATTTACATTAGGTATTTCTCTTAATGTTATCCCTCCCCCTACCCGCCACCCTACAACAGGCCCCAGTGTTTGATGCTCCCCACCCTGTGTCCAAGTGTTCTGTTTTTAACTTTTACAACAGGGCCTTGCCAAACAGACACACCCAATAAATATTTGCTTATGTGAAAATATTACCAATTTTCTTTTCCATTATTCCAGTATTATTACATTTATTTTTATGTTGTTATTGAGTATAATCTCCTTTCACATATTAATTACTTGGTCAAATTTCCTTACAAGTTTTCAAATACAGTTAAAAGATAATAAACAATAAAAAACAATCACATACAAAATCACGTATCTGAAAGGTATATACCCATCCTAGGGAAATATTTTCTAACACTAAAAAAAAGAAAAGTCAAAATAAAGCTTTTCTATTATGGTTTCAAAAAACAAATTTTACAGCAATAGATTGAAGTAATTTTGCTGCCAATTTTACAGTGTTATTTTTTCAGAAATACAAGAATAAGAAGTTCATTTTTATTTCAGTTCCCACAATTTGGTATGTAGCAAAAAAACACCTTGAATATTCAAACCAACAGATACATCTAGCCTAGCATTTCTATAACTCTATTTCTCTATTGTTACCTGACATATATTAAGAAAATATATTACAGAAAATACATTTTTATAGATTTAGTGAAAGGCTGAAAACAAAGTAGCTTAGTTTCAGATAAATCTAAAATGCCAATTGCCACAGTGAGATGCTTTCTAGGACACAGAATATTTAGTTCTGAGCAAAGTGGTCTCTTGGTAAGAACCAATAAAAAAGGAAAAAAAAAAAAAAAAACAGAGAAAGAGCCTAAAGAGGATGTTAAGTAGGATGAATTCTGCTCTCATGCAATAGTCTGGGTTCAATATGCAAAGGGCCCTTTTGATTTGAATACTATTATCAATCCTAACATCATACCATTCGACTCCAGGCTGCTAATCTAGGATGTGCATTTCTGCTGACCCAAAATGGAAATGGCATCTATATTTCTGCAGCTGTTTACCTGATGACATGCCAATTCACCCTCATGTGTCTTCAAAGAAATTCAGGAAATGGAGAAATAAATAGAATGCAAGTGATTCAGAAGACAAATGGCCATCTGGTCTTTCAGTTCTATTTCTTTACTGGACCTTCTCTTCCTCAGAGGAGTGAAGCTAATGTAGATAATTCTTCAAGCCAGAACTGAGAAGGGTGCCAAACTATATACAAAATAAAGGCAACAACAGCAACTGCGTATGTGCGAGCACATGGACGTTATTAGAAATGTAAACCTATTTCATCGAAAGATGATTTCCACCTAGAGAAAAACAACCCACCTTACCTGTAAGAGAGGAGTAAAATAATGGACTGAGCCACACCCACTTGTCAAAGTCCCTAGAAATGACACTAAATTATATATAAGTTAAATCTATAACAGCCCCTCAAATCAAGAAGTGTCAAAAAAAAGACCTAGAATTATAAGGAAATACTATAAACCAGAAGACAGATAATACTATAAGAAACCACAGCTCAAAAGGTATGCAAGTCATTCTGCTAAAATGCTTGTAGTGGGAGATGAAGGGAGCAGGAGACGGCCCATGGCATCCATCAGGCTGTTTGGTAAGATGCATATGGGTCTTCAAGGACTCATCCTGCCCTCAAATTATGGTAAACACAAACACCAGCCTACAGGAGTGATGGGGAGCTTGCAGTTGAAAAGCCGATCATCCAGGGCACTGGTGATGATACCGAAGTATGGGGAAATCCCTGACCAGAAGATGAAAAGCCCCTTCCTATCACCCCACAGCATATGTTTTTTTCTTCAAAGAAATAGATTATATTTAAAAAACTGATTTGTTTCACAATAGGAGCACCAACTGATTACTTATTTTTAAAAACAATTCATCATTTTACCTTGGTTCATTCAGTGTAACAGAAGATAAGGTAAAAATTGGACAAACATTGGAATTACCTGTTGTTATGGGGCATTCATTGAGAATTCATGGAAATAAATTGATTCAACAGACACGTCAGTCAGGTTTTATGGAAGAATTTACCTAAATTCAGTATTAAAAAACAGATAAGTGTAATAAAGACTTGAAAAACAAATGGGAGTAACTTTTTAAAAAAGTTTCAACTTTTATTTTAGCTGCCAAGGGTACATGTGCAGGTTTGTTACCTGGGCATATCACATGATGATATAGTTTGGGGTATGGATCCCATTACCCAGGTAGTGAGCATTAATAGGTAGTTTTTCAACTCACACACTTCTCCCTTCCTCCCTCTTTAATAGTCTCCAGAGTCTACTGTTCTCATGTTTATGTCCCTATATTCAATGTTTAGCTACCACTTTTAAGTGAGAACATGTGGTTGGTTTTCTGTTCCTGCGTTAATTTGCCTAGGATAAAGGGCTCCAGCTGCATCCATGTTGCTACATGTTCTTTTACATGGCTGCATGTCATTTCATGGTGTAGATATACCACATTTTCTTTATCCAATCCACCATTTACAGACATGTGGTTGATTCCACATGTTTGCTATTGTGAATAGCACTGCTATGAACATACAAGTGCATTTGTCTTTTTTATAGAACGATTTATTTTCTTTTGGGTATACCACCATAGGTATGTTGACGTGACTGGTAGCTCTGTTTCAAGTTCTTTGAGAAATCTCCAGACTTCCTTCCAGGTTGACTGAACTAATTTACATTCCCACCTACAGTGTATAAGCATTCTCTTTTTTCCAACATTTGTTATTTTTTGACTCAATAGCCATTCTGACTGGTGGTTTTGATTTGCATTTCTCTGATGATTAGTGATAATTTTTTTCATGTGTTTGCTCACTTGTATGTCATCTTTTGGAAAGTCTATGTTCATGTTTGCCTATTTTTTAATTTTCAATTTTATTTTAATTTATTGGGTACATGTACAGGATGTGCCGATTTGTTACATAGGTAAATCTGTGCCACGGTGGCTTGCGGCATCTATCAACCTATCACCTAGGTATTAAGTCTATTTTTAATGGGGTTGTTTTTTGTTTGTTAATTTGTTTACATTCCTTACAGATTCTAGATATTAGACTTTTGCCAGATGTATAGTTTGTGAATATTTTCTCCCATTCTGTAGGTTGTCTATTTACACTATGAATGCTTTATTTGCTGTGTAGAAAATCTTTAGTTCAATTAGGTCCCACTTGTTCTTGTTAAAATTGCTTTCGAGGACTTAGGCAAATATTATCTGCCAAGGCCATTGTCAAAGCAGGTATTCCCTAGGTTTGCTTTTAGGATTTTTATAGTTTGAGTTCTTTTTGTTTCATTTTAAAGTTCCAGGAAACATTTGCAGAATCTGCAGGTTTGTTACATAGGAAAATGTGTGTCATGGTGGCTTGTTGCACCTATTAACCCATCACCTGGGTATTAAGCCCAGCATGCATTAGCTATTATTTCTAATGCTCTCTCTCCCCTACCCAACACACCCCCCAGCAGGCCCCAGTGTATTGTTCCCCTGTCTATGTGTTCACATTGTTCAGCTCTGACTTACAAGAACATGTAGTGTTTGGTTTTCTGTTCCTGTGTTAGTCTGCTGAGGACAACGGCTCCCAGCTCCATCCATGTCCCTGCCAAATAACATGAATTTCTTCCTTTTCGTGACTGCATAGCATTCCAAACATGTGTATACAAGCGTACACGTACCACATTTTCTTTATGCAGTCTATCATTGATGGGCATTTGGGTGGATTCCACGTCTTTGCTATTGTGAATAGTGTGCAGTGACATACGAATGTATGTATCTTTATAACAGAATGATTTATATTCCTTTGGGTATATACCCATTAATGAGATTGCTGGGTCAAATGGTATTTCTGGTTCCAGGTCTTTGAGGAATCGCCACACTGCCTTCCACAATGGTTGAACTAATTTACACTTCCACCAACAGCGTAAAGGCAGTGTTATTTCCGCAAACCCTCACCAGCATCTCATTTCTTGACTTTTTAAAAATCACCATTATGACTGATGTGAGATGTTATCTCACTGCAGTTTCGATTTACATTTCTCTAGCGATCAGTGATGTTGAGCTTTTTTTCATGTTTGTTGGCTACATAAATGTCTTCTTTTAAGAAGTGCCTGTTCATGTCCTTTGCCCACTTTTTAATGGTTTTATTATTGTAAATTTCTTTCTTATAGATTCTGAGTATTAGAACTTTATCAGATGAATAGACTGCAAAAATTTTCTCCCATTCTGTAAGTTGTCTGTTCACTCTGAAATTTTTTTTGCTGTGCAGAAGCTCTTTAGTTTAATTAGATCCCATTTGTGAATTTTTACTTTTGTTGCAATTGCTTTCGATTTTTTGTCCTAAAATATTTACCTGTGCCTATGTCCTAAATGGAAATGCGTAGGTTTTCTTCTAGGGTTTTTATAGGTTTGGGTTTTGCATTAAAGTCTTAATCCATCTAGTTTCAATTTTCTTCATATGGCTAGTCAGTCCTCCCAGCACCATTTATTAAATAGGGAATCCTTTCTCCATCGCTTGATTTTGTAAGGTTTGTTGAAGGTCAGATGGTTGTAGATGTGTAGTCTTATACCTGAATTCTCTGCTGTGTTCCATTGGTCCTTGACCTGGCCTTTTTTTCTGGCTGTCCTTAACATTTTTTCTTTCATTTTGACCTTGGAGAATCTGATGATTATGCGTCTTGGAGTTGATCTTCTCATGGAGTATTTTACTGGGGTTCTCTGGATTTTCTGAATTTGAATGTTGGCCTGTCTTGCTAGGTTGGGAAAGTTCTCCTGGATGATATCCTGAAGTGTGTTTTCTAACTTGATTCTATTCTCCCTGTCTCTTTCAGGTACCCCAATCAGATTTAGCTTTGGTCTTTTTACATAATTCTATAGTTCTCAGGGGTGTCGTTCATGCCTTTTCATTCTTTGTTCTCTAATCTTGTCTGCCTGTCTTATTTCAGTAAGATAGTCTTCCAGCTCCGAAATTCTTTCCTCCACTTGGTCTGTTTGGCTGTTGATACTTGTGGTTGTATTTTGAAGTTCTCATATTGTGATTTTTAGCTCCATCAAGTCATTTATGTTCTTCTCTAAACTGGTTATTCTGGTTAACAGTCCCTGTAGTGTCTTACTGTGGTTCTTAGTTTCTTTGCATTGGATTAGAACACGCTCCATTAGTTCAGTGAAGTTTGTTATTACCCACTTTCTGAAACCCACTTCTTTCAGTTTATCCATCTCACCATCAGCCCAATTCTTTGCCCTTGCTGGAGACATATTATGATCATTTGGAGGAGTAGAGGCACTCTGGTTTTTTGAGTATTCAGCATTTTTTTGTGGATGCTTTCTCATCTTCATGACTTTATCTACCTTCCATCTTTGAGACTGTTGAACTATGGACGGGGTTTTTGTGGGGACTTTGTTGATGCTGTTGTTGCTTTCTGTTTTTAACAGGCCCCTCTTCCCTAGGGCTGCTGCAGTTTGCTGAAGGTTCACTGCAGGCCCTATTCTCCTGGGTTTCTTTGATATCTGGAGGTGTCACTCGTGGAGGCTGCAAAACAGCAAAGATGGCTGCCTGCTCCTTCCTCTGGGATCTCTGTCCCAGAGGGGCACCAAGCTGATGTCGGCAGGAATGCTCCTGTATAAGGTGTCTGGCAAGCCCTCTTAGGGAGTCTCACCCTGTCAGGAGGCAAGGGATGAGGGACCCACTTAGTGAAGCACTCTGGCTGTCCCTTGTCCAGACTGTCCAGCCTCTTCAGAGCCAGCAGGCAGGAAAGCCTAATTCCACTGATGCACAGAAACTGCAGCTGTCTCTTCCCCCAGGGGCTCCGTCCCAGAGAGATCAGAGTTCTGTCCGTAAACCCCTGGCTAGTGTTGCTGAAAATCCCGAAAGGAGGCCGCCATCAGGTAAGGAGGGGTGAGTCCAAGTTATTTTCTTTCTGAGGCAGAGTCCTGCTCTGTCACCCAGCCTGGAGTGCAGTAGCCTGATCTCGGATCAGTCTAATCCCTGCTCCCCAGGTTCAAGCAATTCTCCTGCCTCAGCCTCCCAAGTGGCTGGGATTATAGGTGAGAGCCACCAAGCTCGCCTAATTTTTGTATATTTAGTAGAGACTAGGTTTCACCATATTGATCAGGCTGGTGTCAAACACTGACCTCAAGTGATCTGTCCCCCTTGGCCTCTTAAAGTGCTGGGATTACAGGTGTGAGCCACTGCCTGAGTTCAGCCTAAATAGATAGTCTTGCCACAATCTGCCACAGCTGCTGTGCTGCACTGTGGAGAATTCCTCGTGGGTCTAAACTACCCAGCCTCCCCAGCACCAGCAGGGGAAAACAGCAGACTGGAGTTTCAGTGATGGCTGCCACTCCTCTCCCCCAGAGTTCAGTCAGCTCAGGCAGTGGGCAGCTGCAGTGATGGTGGCCGCCACTCTCCCAGGGAGCTCAGTCATGTTAGACAGCAAGCAGCTGCAGTGATGGCACACACCCCTCTCCCTGGGAGCTCAGTTATCTCAGGCAGCAGGCAGCAACAGTGATGATGGCCACTCCTCCCCGCAGGAACTCGGTAGTCTTAGGCAGTCTCCAGCCCAGCAGTCACGGAGAATCTGCATAGCTCTGTGCTTGGGAATGAAAGGCCTTGGTGACATGGGCTCACAAGGGGTATATCTCCTGAGCCACAGGTTGCCCAGATCCATGGAAAAAGCATGGTTTCCCACCATAGTACCACAGTCACTCACGGCCTCCCTTGGCTGGGAGTGGGCGTCCCCTTTACCCCATGGGGCTCCTGAGGGGGCCATCACTCCACCCTGCTTTTCCTTAACCTCTGTGGGTTGTGCCAACCACCTAGCCAGTCCCAGTGAGAGAACCTGCATACCTCAATTGCCAGTACCGGATTCACTGGCTGTTTTTGTTCTTCTCAGTAGGAGCCACTGACTGTAGCTGTTTCTAGTTGGCCATCTTGGCCCCTCCCCTGAAGTTTGAGTTCTTACATTTAAATATTTAATCCATCTTAAGTTAACTTTTGTATATGGTAAAAGGTAGGGATCTAGTTTCACTCTTCTTCATATAGCTAGCTAATTGTCCCAGCACTATTTATTGAATAGAAAGCCCTTTCTCCATTGTTTGTTTCTGCTAACTTTGTTGAAGATCAGATATTTGTAGTGTGTGACTTTACTTCTGAGTTTTCTATTCTGTTCCACTGGTCTATGTGTCTGCTTTTGTACCAGTACCAAGCTGTTTTGATTACTGTCACCTTATAGTTTAAAGTCCAGTAGTATGATGCCTCTAGCTTTGTTCTTTTTGGTTAGGATTGCTTTGCCTATTTGGGCTCTTTTGTGGTCCCATATTGTGTTAGGCCATTCTTGTGTTGCTATAACACATGTTATAGGAAGTCTCAGGAATATCTGAGACTAAGTAATTTATAAAGGAGAAGGGTTTAGTTGGCTCACAGTTCTGCAAGCTGTACATGCATGGTGCTAACATGTGCTCAGCCTCTGAGGAGGCCTCAGGGAGCATGACAGAAAGCAAAGCGAGAGCAGATACTTCACATGGTGAGGCAGGAGCAAGAGGAAGACAGGGAAGATGCCACAAACTTTTAAACAGCCAGATCTTGTGAGAATTTACTCACTATTGCAAGGACAGCACGATGGGGATGGCACTAAGCCATTCATGAAAAATCTGGCCCCCTGACCCAGTCACCTCCCAATGCTGAGGATTATAACTCAGCATCAGATTTAGAGGGGATATCCAAACTATATCACATATTAATTTTGTAATAAGTTTTTCTAATTCTGTGAAAAATGACATTGGTAGTTTGATAGGACTATTGTTGAATCTACAGATTGCTTTGGGCATGACGGTCACTTTAGTAATATTGATTCTTCCAATCCATGAGCCTGAAATGTTTTTTCATTTATTTGTGTCATCTGATTTTTTTCAGCAGTGTTCTATAGCTCTCCTTGTAGAGATCTTTCATCTCCTTGGTTAGCTGTATTCCTAGGTACTTCATTTTATTGTGGCACTTGTAAATGAGATGGTGTTCTTGATTTGGCTCTCTGCTTAAACATTTTGGGGGTATAGAAATGTTACTGAATTCTGTACATTGATTTTGTGCAACAAATGGGAGTAATTTATAGCCAAAGTTAAAATGCTGTGTCTGAACAAAACCTACCAAATCTGCTCATTAGGTTTCATTGTAGGCCCAACAGTCTCATCACATATAAGAATAAAAGGACCATGCTACTAGAGAGTTTCATAACTACTTCACATCCTAGAATTCTATCCCGTTAAACTGAGCATCTCCCCAGTCCTGGTTACATGGCAGCTGTCAGCCTGCAATATCCACACTCCCCCAGTGAAGCAAGAGTGGCTCAGAAGTCACATTCTAAGGCTATCACAAGGCACATTTTCATCATTCTCCCAGTTCCATAGGGAGTGTTTGGAGACTTCTAAATCTTTTTTCATAACACAAATCTTTTTTCATAAACCCATATTACAAAATCTCAATCTCACCAACTTTTGAACAGGACATATATTACCTTCTTCCCCCAAACAAGCAGGTATTTATCAAAAGATAAACACTTAAGCTCTCTTTTTCTCCATTTTGTTTTTGTCAATCTACCATTTCACACACACACACCACACACACACACACGGGGCATGTTTCTTCAGATAGTCATTTTAGTGTCAATACAGATGCTTTCACATAAAAAAAATAAAGAGTGGAAATAGGGAGAATATTCACTACTTAAGGCCTCACTTCTCTTCATCTCGCAGGTGGCAACTTTAGAATTGACTTCCCCCTTAGACTGTCTGGATTGAAAAACAGCTCTGCAGTTCCAGATAGGTTTACCACCAGCCCATCACTGCATTTCATGGCTTCAATTGCTGTTCTGCTTAGACATTTTGACCAAGAGATTACGTTTAAACTGAATTTTAAGAACATGGCTTACCACCAATAAAGCATCAGCAGAAAAGATAGGAAAAGATTAAGGTTCAGAAAGTCAAGGTGAAGTTAACTCCCAGCAGCAAATGCAGAAGTTATGTGCAACTTCATAGCACAGCTGAGACTGTTTTGCTCCTTCAGTGTTCTGGCTTTTCTAAGTGGAGCTTTACTAATTTGTTTTGTTTTCTTTCTCTTCTCTATAGTCCTTCTACAAACTGTGCAAATGAGGAACACCAGCCTCAATTTCATTCCTCTCATAAAATGTTTCACTCTATGAAATTCCATAACTCGTATTTTCTATTTCACTCGTGCAGAAAAAAAAATCAATTTTCCTTTTGATCTACTACAAAAGTTAGATGCACACAATAAGTCCATTTGGGGGGAAAAATCAAACTTTTATCCACAGGTTACTTTGGAACTTCGTGAGCTTAGCCATCAAATCTTGACAGGTTTGGGTTCAACTGTCTGTTATCATGTGTTCTTTAGGATCTCATTTCAGTTAATAAATCAGGTTTTTCACCCTGTCAGAGGACAGCCTCTGACAGTACCACCAAACCTGATACTCTGTCAAAGTTTCTTCTTTAACAATTCAGCCATTGATTTCAGCTGAACAAAATAAAACACCATTTGCTCTATACCAAAGGTGTTCCTATATATTTTTAACCTAACTAAAAATAGTATAACAGGAATATTATGTGATGGTCACAGCCCAATTTTATATCACAATGTTCTAGTGCATGTGTCTTATTCTGTATTTTTAAATTTTTCTTATCTACATGTTTGAAATACTGGGATTTTTTTAGTAATAAGGAACACAAATATGACACTGAAGTGAAGAAGATTGAAATAAAGATTGAACACCAAAAAAATTATTGAAAATATGAAAGTTTCTAATATTAATTTTTACTGCAGTTCTCAAAGCCTTAGTTAATATGAATTTTCTTAATATTTATTTCCATATTCTAATACTAGCCAGGATATTCATCTAGCAAGGTGGACTACAACTGGCCTACAAACAAGAGCCTAGATACACCAAATATGCTATATATGTAGCTTCTGAAATGAATGTATGGGAAGAAATTAACTGTAAATTGTGTTCCATATGTAAAAGTGTCCTAATTGCAAATACTTTATCAGAAGACTGGCACACCCAAAACTCTCTATATAGGATACTCTATCAGCTTCTCTAAAAATTAAAGACAAAAATAAATTTAGAACATCAAGGTAATTAAAAGTAAATTAAAATTATAATACTGTTTGAAAGATTTTATTGTGAAGTAAGCTAAAATTATTAGCACTTCTGAAATAAAGAAAATACAGTTTATAACCTCTACTTGGGATGTATCCCTCCCCTCAAAAAAAAAAACACCCTGGAAAACAGGAATAAGAATACCTTCTTGAGAACTAATCTTACCACTTAATAATAACTCATGTCAAAATGATCAAAACACATTCAGATACAAATTCATCTAAATGAAGCAGAATGGCTCCAAAGCCAATAAGATTGAGTTATCACATGACTTAATATCAAAGAAAAATGTTTCTCTATTTGAGAGGGTTGATCAAAGTATATATTGACAATGGCCATTCTTGTATGCTTGTTCAAAAACAGAAAAGGCAGGAAATTATAGGACCATTCCTACTGCAATCAATATGCATTAGCCTACAGCTGTCATATAGGCAAAGTCCCTTTTCTGAATCGATACACACCAACTGTCTGCTGATAATGCTGAAGTGCTCGCCTAAAGTAGAAGGTGAGGATCTTAGACTTCAAAATTTGTATGCTTGTGTAGTAAATGTTCAGAGTGAATTAATACATTTTCTTAATCTTTTAGGATATCAACCTCGTCCCTAAGTTTATGTTATTTAAAGAGACAGGAATAATTGGACTATGTATCATTACCTCCTCCATTACCTTGACAAAATCTAATACATATCATACTCTCAATAAATATTTTCTGACTGAAAGAATTTTAAGATTGTACAATCCAAATACCTAAGTGTAACCTCGCCTTTATGGCAGTAAGGTTTCCTTAAAATAAGCACAATAGATCATCTGATTTAAAATATCAGTCCTGAGATAAGGTGTTAAAGTGAGTTCACTTCTGAGAAAAGTGCTTAGAGGGTAGACAAAGTTAGACTTAAGGATACATAGAATCAAATACCAGATCATGAAAAGTAAAAAATCCAAGGTAATGGATGCCAACACCTAAATATGGCCATGAGATTGAAAAAGCCCATATCGGTATCCACTCAATGTATTACAGTGCTTGTGAATAACTCTAAGCTGAGAAGCATTTGTGCATCTAAAGTACACGAATGGTTTTGAGCAGCTGGAAATATTTCTCCAAATGGGGTGAGAACAGACTGGCCAATTTAGAAATAGTCAATCTCTATCCCTTCAACATTTGAAATAAAGATCACTTTTTAAAAAAATATGAACTTCACCAAAAGAACCAAATTTTAAACTTTAAATTAAAAAAAAAAAGCTAACATTAAACTTTAACCTGTCACCTCCCCCCAAAAAAGAAAAATTAGACCACCTCTACCTTCCAAAGGGCCACATGTAAAGCAAAACATCCTGATTATATTTCCCAATCTGCTTAACTGTGACATAAGTAATCTCAGAGAACCAGCCACACCAAAGTACACAAATTACAGTTGACAACAGTTGTAGAACAAATATTGACTCTAAAAATAGGGTTTCAATACTGATAAGATGTAAATTCAGTAAAACTGTTGAATCCTTTGGCCAAGATCAATCCTGAAGTACCTCAAAAATGAAAATGCAGAAAATTTAAATCTTCGGAATAATGATGAGCTATTTTGAGCTAGTGTTTATGTATGTATGTGGAAGGCATGGGAAAGCAGTTGACTTTTGCCTGGGTTTAGGACTGGGAAGCTCATCGATGGAGAAAGTGCTGAGGTTTTGTCTTACTAGGAGAGAGGTATAAATATCAACTCAAATCATAAAATAATCAAGAATTTAGAAGAAACAGAAAATGGAACAAACTTGGTTAAAAAAAAGTTGATCCAAGTAAATCAGTAATTAAAATATATGTAATAAACTAGAAAATTAACACGACTGAGAGAGACACACTACTTTTAAGTAACACATTAAAAACATAATGATGTTAAATGTTGGGAGCACATGGTATATTAGCAAAATATCAAAATAAAATTGGTATGGTTGGCCTGGCATGGGTGGCTCACACCTCTAATCCCAGCACTTTGGGAGGCCGAGGTGGGTAGATCACGAGGTCAGGAGTTCAAGATGGCCAAGATGGTGAAACCCCATCTCTACTAAAAATACAAAAATTAGCCAGGCAAGGTGGTAGGCACCTGTAATCCCAGCTACTCTGGATGCTGAGGCAGAGAATTGCTTGAACCTGGGAGGCAGAGACTGCAGTGAGTCAAGATCGCACCACAGTGCTCCAGCCTGAGCAACAGAATGAGACTCCATCTAAAAAACAAACAAACCGAAAAAAAAAAAAAAAAAGACAAATGGTATGGTTATATTATAATAACACATAAAATAAACTCTTAGAGAAATTGTATTTTTTAAGAACGAAGAAAGTCATCACATACTGACAAAGACCTCAATTTGCCAAAATGATGTAACAATTTAAAACATATATATATGTTAGTATCTAATAGCCTCAAAATAAAAAAATTGAGAAAAATTCAGCAACAATTTGATAGACTCACTATCATGGTGAAAGGCTTCAACACATCTCTATTGGTAGGTAGAGCATAAAAAAAATCATAGCTATATAAAATCTGAAAACCATAATAAGCAAGTTTGGTCTAATGAAACTATTAATAGAAGATATATATTTTTCTCAGGCATACACATCACTGGAAATTTAAAAATGCAACACTAAATAACTCAAGAATTTTTAAAATCATAATTTTAAAATATTTTTAATGACTAATAAAAAACCCTTTTGATAATAATTAGTGGGACGAGGCAAAAGCAATAGTTGTGTTAATAGTTATAAACACTTGTTAGAAGAAGACAGCTTCAAAATAATTTAGTTAATAATGTAAATTAATGTAATTCAGTGTAAACTTAGTAATATTATTGAAACCCTTGGCTTAGATCAATGCTGGAAGAACTGGAGAACCAAAATACAGATAATTATGAAATCCCCAGTATGATATCATCTTAAAAAGTAACAAAGACAAAATAAAACAGTATAAAATAAAAATAAGCAAAGATATATTAGAATATATACTAGATTAGCAAAGACCAAAGTTGGTTTAAAAAAAAAAAAGAGTAAAGAAGCCTTTGGCAAAATTGATCAAGAGAATAAGAAGACATAATAAAACAGTATTACTAATAACTACAGAAAGATATTAAGTATGTATTAGAAAGAAAAGATCTATCAAGAACTATATGCCAAGAATTCATAACACTTAGATAAAAATGGACCAATTTTAGAAAAATATAACTTAAAATGCTGACTCAATAAAGAAATAAAAAGTGTAAATAGTCCAATAACTGTTTTAAAATGTATTTGATGACTATTTCTACAATGTAAACAGACCCAGATGATTTTGTAATTTACAACAAACATTTAAAGAACACAAAGTGCACCAATTTTATAAAATAGAAACAAAATATATTATTCCAAACCTATTCTATGAAGCCAATATAACCCTGATACCAATATCAAAAAAAATATTTAAAAAAAATTACAGGCTCACTGCACTCATGGCGATAGATGTAAAAATCTAAAAATAACAAATCAAATGCAACAGTATATTTCAAGTATGCAAGGATAACTTAGTATTAGAAAAATCTATATTTTATTTCAATATATTAAAAGAGAAAAAACATTACCATCTCAATGAATACATGAAAAGGATTTAATAAAATTCTCTCATTTGTGATTTTGAAAAATGTCTTAGTGAAACTTTAGATCACACCATATATGAAAATTAACTCAAGAGGAAGAGACTTAAATGTAAGACCTGAAATCATAAAACTCCTAGTAGAAAACATAGGTTAAAATGTCCTTGACATTGGCCTTGGCAATCATTTTTGGGTATGACATCAAAAGCACAGACATAAAAGCATAAATAGACAACTGGAAATACATCAAACTTAGTGTTTGCACAGCTAAGGAAACAATCTACAAAATGAGAAGACAACCATAGAATGGGAGAAAATATTTGCAAATCCTTTATCTGATAAGGGGTTAATATCCAAAGCATATAATGAACTTATGCAACTCAATGGCAAGAAAACTCAATTAAAAAATGGGCAAACAACCTGAACAGACTTTTTTTAAAGATACGCAAATAGCAAACAGATATATGAAAAGACACTCAACATTAGTAGTCATCAGGGAAACGCAAATCAAAACCACAATGAGATGGCACAGCACATTGTTAGGATGACTATCACTCAAAATGACAAGAGATAACAAGTATTGGTGAGGGTTTGAAGAAAAGGGAACCCCTGTATACTGTTGGTGTACAAGGGATTGTAAACTGGTACAGCCATTATGGAAAACAGTATGGAGTTCCTCAAAAACTTAAAAATGGAATTCCCATGTGACCCAGAAGTCCCTTGCAGGGTATACATCCAAAGGAAATAAAATCATTATGTCAAAGTGGTGTCTTTACCCTCTTGTTCACTGCAGCATTATTCGCAGCAGTCAAGACATGGAAACAAACTAAGTGTCTGTCAATGGATGAATGGATACAGAAAATGTGCTATATGTACATAAAATATTGTTCAGCCATAAAAGAGAAGGAATCTTGCCAGATGAGATAAGAGGGATGAACCTGAAGGACATTATGCTAAGCAAAATGTCAGACATAGAAAAACAAACACTGTATGATCTCACTTATATACGAAATCTAAAACAGCCTAACTCCTAGAAGTACAGACTAGAAAGGTGGTTGACAAAGGCTGGGAGATGAGGCAAATGAGGAGATGCTGGCCAAAGATTACAAACATTCAGTTATAAGATAACTAATTTGGGGGACTCTAATGTACAGTATGGAGGCCATTGTGAATAACACAGTTCTGTTTACTTGAAATTTGCTGAAAGTAGATCTCAAGTGTCCTCACCCCTGGCCACACACAAAGTGTAACTATGTATGGTGATGGATGTGTTGGTTAAAGTGATCATGGTAATCATTACACAATGTATACAGATTTCAAATCATGTTGTACACCTTGAATATGTACAATTTTTATTTGTCAAGTATATCTCAATAACACTAGAAAAAATAAAAATATTGAAATAAAAAAACTTGGTAAATTAATTTAACCTGAGAAGCAGTAGCCATTTTTAAAAAACTAAAGAAAATTCCACCTTAAAGGGGAAAATGCAGCAGCATTCTCAGTAAAGTCAGGAATGTTACAAGAATGCCAATTACCATTTCTATTCAATACTAAGCTAGAGAACCTAACTTGCACAATAAAGATTGGAAAAATAAAAATTAGAAATGGGAAAATAAAGTCCTCCTTATTTGCAAATGATAAAATCAGTTGTATTGAAAAACTCAATTTGTAGATCTACTGACAAGGTGGCTGGATATAGGAAGGTCAGTTGCATTTTTTTTTTTTTTTTTTGCAGGATATAATCATCTTTATTTTACAGATAAGGAAGAGATATGATCATCTTTATTTTAAAAATAAAAAGCCTACAGCTTCAAATTGTAATCCTAAAGGAACTTATAATCCAATGGAGAAATAAAATACATAAAATAAAAATATGAAGTGGTACATAATGAATATCAGATGAGTATTTCCACCATAACTACTATAGTTGTTGAGAAGAGAAGGTCATTAATTTGGGTTGAGCTAATTAGGAAAGCTTGACACTATGATGAGGTAGCAGTCAAGAATCCACTCATTCTAGAATCATTTTTGAAGTGCCTGCCATAGTATTTTTCTAGGAAAGCATAATCTGGGGATAAGGACTGACATGTGAGTAAGCAAGTACAGTTACTTTAAAATTTGCTTTAATGTAGGCATAGACAAAGAAGTCTGGGAGTACCAAGGAGGGAATAACTATATAACTTGGTTTGAGTTTTAAATGGAAACAGAAATTTTATAAACATAAAGTATTGACATAGCTCTTCGAGGTTCACAACATATTTGGGTAGTTTTTACATTTTACTTGTGGTAGTAATTTTATATAAGAGCAGCACACAACATGAAAACTTAATTAAAAAGAAAAAAATCATCTTACAATATCATAGTATCAAAGCATATAAAGTATATAGGAATTAGTACATTAAAAGGCATTCATGTTCCCCATAAAGTATGGAACTTTATTGGAATGAATATAGCTTTAACTAATAGGAAGCTAGCTCCTTTCCTATCTCTGGAACACTACACACTGTAGTCAGTGAGGTTCTAGAACTAAGAAAACAGGTCTTTCTGGCCATAGAATGGCTAAAATTGCTTGTGTCAAGCCAAAAACATGCCTATCTGGCATCCTCTGAACACCCTCAAAATGGTTCTCTATTTCTGCTGATTTTTCTGGTTATTCTTTGAAAGACAGTCCTTGTTTTTAGACACCCAGCCCAGTCAGGTTAGAGTAGATATTTCTCTCAACATTTCTTTCTGCTATGTTCAGTTTTTTTGTTGTTGTTTTTTGTTGTTGTTGTTGTTGTTGTTGTTTTACCTCTGTTAGTCCTTCCTTATCTCAATGCACACTTTCTACTCTTTCCCAAGGTTAGTCTCAACTTGCCAATTTCTACACTATTTATGTTCGGTGCTATTATTGGCTCCTTATAAAATATCATTTCTCAAAATGCACATTTGCATTGTATACATGCAAATGTGTATAAATATATATGTGTGTGTGTGTGTGTGTACATCTCCTATAACAAAATGGTGTTAATCTCTTAATGCATAAATATGAACAAGGCCTATTCAGTATTTCCATGCACCAAATCCCCATCATCATATATTAATGTGGGAGGCAGAAGCAGATTTAAAAATAAGCAACGTAATTTATAAGTAATCAAGTAGTTTCTCAACTCTTTTTAAAAGCCACTTAAAATCTTACACTATTGTTTTATTTTCCTGACTTTTTAAAACAGCTTACATATGCAGAAATTAGGGAAAAAAAACTCCAATATTTAGAAAAGGCAAAAAAAAAAAAGTAAAATTAAGAAAGTTCTTAATTTCATATATCATAAAGTCTTCAGGCTTGATGTGACTCAAAGTGCCTGAGATACGTCTAAAAACTAATGAAATGACAATTGAATGGAGCAAGAACTAATGTGGTAAAAATTATTTTAAGCCATGGAAAAAAGGTTTTGAGATTACATTCCTATCTGATTTAAGTTTTCAGACTACAAGACAACTGGGGGACAAGTGAATTTGTCTCGACATGCATAGCTGTTCAAAAATTATCTACTTATTTCCCTTTAAAAAAAAAATCACAGACAAATATTTATCAAAGTTCACGGAGTCTTTTCCCTGAATTAAAACAAAAAATCCCAAAGTAATAAAACAGTTACTGTGCATTCCACTACAACATACTTTCATCTTGAGTAAAAACTGTGACTTAATTTCAAGGGTTCATCTTTTCTAATGCCTAGGGAAAGTGGATAGATTAGCTGTTGAAAGAAAAGTCCCAAAAAGTCATTATACTTATTCATTCACAACCTAATTAACTTGCAACAAATCTAATGCATTTCGACGCACTTGTTTTCTCAAAGGTTCCTTTCCCATCTCATATTTCTAATGGGTCTAATTGGTTTAATGCCACCCTTTCAGAGTCCCCACTAACCAGACACTGATAGACTTCCCACCCTTAAATTATTTTTCTCTTGAGGACTCAAGAGACTTAACATCATGTAAAACCAAGATCAAGTTCATGCATAGCAGTTTTGCATCTAAAGCAAGGTTTCACAGCCCAGCTGATTCAAAAGTACCCAAAGGATCCGTTTCTTGAAACACTTCTCAACCTTGCCCCATGCTCTTTCTGCAGACTCATCTTTCATCACTTCTCACACACCTAAACCCATTGTGCAAACCACATCAAACTCATGACAGTCATTTTATGACTATTTCTTGATTCATGTCACTCTTTCTGGGTGAAGTTCCTCCTTTTCTTTTTTCTTAGTTGGCAAACTCCTATTCATTTGAAGCCCAGCTCAAAATTCCCACTCACTCTACAGCTTTGCAAAAATCTCCATCCCACTTCTAGTCTAAATAAATAAATTTGCTTTCTCAGACGTTCTCCTACAGACCTTTATACACAATTGACCCCTGAGCAACACATGCTTAAACTGCACAGTTTCACTTATACATGGAGTTTTTCAACCAAACACCAATTAACAATAGAATATTCACAGGATGTGAAACCCTCTTATCTGGAGGACAGACTTTTATATACATGGGTTCCATGGGACCAATTGCAGGAATTGAGAATGCATGGATTTTGGTATTTGCGGAGTGTCCTGAAACAAATCGCATCCCCCATGGACAATAAGGGGCAAATGTGCATCTATATAGTTAACCCCTGAACACAGGGGTTAGGGGAATGGATAGCTCCCGCACCTCACCCTGTGTAGTCAAAAATCCACATATAACTTTTCGCTCATCAAAAACTCAACTACTAAATAGCCTCCTGTTGAACAGAAGCTCTATCAATAACATAAGCAGTTGATTTATATTTTGTATATTATATATATTACATACTGTATCCTTACAATAAAGTAAGCTAGGAAAAAGAAAATGTTATTAAGGAAATCATGAAGAAGAGAAAATATATTTACTATGCATTAAGTGGAAGTGGAACATCATAAAGGTCTTCATCTGCTTTGTCTTCATGTTGAGTAGGCTGAGAAGGAGGAAGCAGAAGAGGGATTGGTCTTGCTGTCTTGGGGGTGACAGAGGAGGAAGAAAATCCATGCATAAGTGGACCTATGCAGTTCAAACCCACGTTGTTCATGGGTAAACTGTATTATAATACTGCCTTTTGTGAACTGCTTTAGCTTAAATCTTCACATTTAACCAATTTTAGTAGACATTTGTTATTTTAATCTCCTTAGCATTTAAACACCTTTTTAAATTTAGGGTACAGTTGTCAGAATTCTCAAAAATAAATACAGAGAAGCAGTTACGTTTGAACATATTTATACTACAAAGTTATCTGTTATTTAACCAGAATTGATTTATGCTTTGCAATCATAATATTTACTTAGTACATTCAAATTTGGGGGGTAAAATAGATAAATATATCATATGAAGCAGTATCATCACCACCACTTCAAAAGTAAAATTGTATAAACCTTGGGTAAAACAATAAAACAACCCAGGCATACACCTCAAGGAGCTAGGAAAGGAAGAACAAGCTAAACCTAAAGTTAGCAGAAAGAAAGAAAGAATGAAGATCAGAACAGAAATAAATCAAATAGAGAACAGAAAGACCACAGAAACAAATCAATAAAACTAAGAATTGTTTTTTAATAAACAATATTTTAAGACCTTTACGTAGACTAAGAAGAAAGACTACAATATATAAAATGAAAAATGAATGTGAAAACATTACAACAGGCCCCTTAAAATAAAAAGGGTCACAAGGAACTATTATGAAAAACAATATAGGGGAGGGGCCAAGATGGTAGACTAGAAGCAGCTGCAGTTGGAGGCTCCAACTGAGAAGAATGAAAATAGTGAGTGTATCCTGCACCTTCCCCTAAGGTATCCAGGTTCTCTCTTTGGGACTGACTAGGCAGTTGGTGCCACCCACAAAGAGCAAGGAAAAGCAGGGTGGATCAATGGCGCCCCCACCACCAGGAGCCACATGGCTCAAGGGAAGTGGTGAGTAATTGTGCTACACTACTCAGAAAACCATGCTTTCTTTCACAGATCTGTGCAACCCATAGATCAGGAGATCCCCTTGTGAGCCCACACCACCAAGGCCTTGGGTCCCAAACACAGAGCTGTGCAGAGGCTCAGTAGCTACTCCAGGTTGCAGCCAGAGGCAGCAGGCTGGACACTGCCTAAGATAACCAAGTCCCAGAAGGAGGGGCAACAATAATCATTGTGGCTCCAGCCTGACATTTTCCCCTGCTGATACCAGGGAGACTGGGCAGTTAGGACTGGGAGGATTGCCCCACAGTGCAGAATAGCAACTATGGCAGATTATAGCCAGACTGTTTCTTTAGGTGGAACCCAGATCCATTCCTCCTCACGAGTGGGGTCCTCCTTTGGGAATTTCATCAACTCCAACCAGGAGTTTAAGGACAGAACTGTGAACTCCCTGAGATGGAACCCCTTGTGAGAGGGGTGGCCACAGTCTCAGTGGAACAGTAGACTTAGTCTTTCCTGCCTGCTGGCTCCAAAGAGGCTGAGCAGTACAGAGGAGGGAGATTCCTCCTAAAGCAGTGCACATCCTCTAAACAGGGGTAGCCATAGTGCTTCATTAAGCAGGCCGCTTCTCTTGTGCCCCCTGATTGGATAAGATCCCCCAACAGGGGTCACCAGACACCTTACACAGGAGTATTCCTGCTGGCATCAGGTTCGTGCCCCTCTGGGGCACAACTCCCAGAGGAAGGAGCAGGCAGCCATCTTTGCTGCTCTGTAGCTTCCACTGGTAACACCTCCAGGTGCAGGAGCAACCCAGGAGAATAGGGTCTGGAGTGGACCCACAGCAAACCTGAGCAGCCCTACAGAATAGGGGACTGGCTGCTAAAAGAAAAACAAACAGAAAGCAACAGTAACAGCATCACCAACAACAACAACAAAAAATCCCCACAAAAACTACATTTAAAGATCGGCAGCCTCAAAGATCAAAGGTAGATAAAGTAACAAAGATGAGAAAGAATCAACAACAACAAAAAACCAGAATGCCTCCTCTCCTCCAGATGATCACAACACCCCTCCAGCAAGGGCACAGAACTGGGCCAAGGCAGAGATGAACGAACTAACAGAAGTAGCCTTCAGAAGGTGGGTAATAAACTTTGCTGAGCTAAAGCAGCATACTCTAACCTAATGCAAAGAAGCTAATAACCAAGATAAAATACCACAGGAGCTGTTATCCAGAATAATCAGTTTAGAGAGGAACATAAATAAGCTGATGGAGCTGAACAACACAATACAAGAACTTCACAATGCAACTGTAATTATCACTAGGTGAATGGACAAAGTGGGGGGAAAGAATCACAGAGCTTGAAGACCATCTTGCTGAAATAAGACAGACAGACAAGATTAAAGGAATATAAAATAAAAAGGAACAAACAAAATCTCTGAGAACTACAGGATTTTGTAAAAAGACCGAACCTATGACTGATTGGTGTACCTGAAAGAGATGGGGAGAACAGAATGAAATTGGAAAACATACTTCAGGACATCATCCAGGAGAACTTTCTGAACCTAGCAAGAAAGACCCACAATCAAATTCAGGAAATCTGGAGAACCACAGTAAAAATACTCCATAAGAAAATCAACTCCAAGACACATAATTATCCGATTCTCCAAGGTTGAAATGAAGAAAAAAAAAATGTTAAAGGCATCTAGAGAGAAAGGCCAGGTCACCTACAAAAGGGAAGCCCATCACACTAACAGCAGACCTCTCAGCAGAAACTCCACAGACAGAAGAGATTGGGGCCATTATTCAGTGTCTTTAAAGAATTTCCAACCCAGAATTTCATATCCAGCCAAACTAAGCTTCATAAGCAAATGGGAAATAAAATCTGTTTTAGATAAGCAAATGCTGAGGGAATTCAACACCAGGCCTGCCTTGCAAGAACTGAAGGAACCACTAAATATGGAAAGGAAAACCATTACTAGTGACTACAAAAACACACTGAAGTACAGACAAAGGGACACGATAAGGCAACTACATTAATAAGTCTGCAAAATAACCAGCTAGCATCATGATGACAAGATCAAATTCACACATAACAATATTAACCTTAAATATAAGTAGGCTGAATGCCCCAATTAAAAGACACAGAATGGCAAGATGGATGAAGAGTCAAGACCCATCAGTGTGCTGTATTCAAGAAACCCATCTCATGGGCAAAAACACACATAGGCTCAAAATAAAGGGATGGAGGAAATTTTACCAAGCAAAAGGAAAACTGAAAAAAGTAGGGTTTACAATCCTAGATCCTGACAAGACAGACTTTAAGCCAACAATGAGCAAAACAGGCAAAGAATGTCATTATATAATTGTAAAGGGCTCAATTCAACAAGAAGAGCTAACTGTCCTAAATATACATAGACCCAACACAGGAGTGCCCAGAATCCTAAAACTAGTTTTTAGAGACCTACAAAGAGATTTACATGTCCACACAATACTAGTGCAAGACTTTAACACCCCATTGTCAATGTTTGATCATCAGGACAGAAAATTAACAAAGATAATCAGGACTTGAACTCAACTCTGGATCAAGTGGAACTGATATTTACAAAACCCTCCACATTAAAACAACGGAATATACATTATCTCAACACCACATGGCACTTACTCTAAAATCAATTACATAATTGGAAGTAAAACACTCAGCAAATGCAAATAAACTGAAATCATAACAGTCTGTCAGACAACAGCACAATCAAATTCATCTGCAAAGAACTTAAACAGATTTACAAGACAAAAAAAAATCAAACAACCCTGTCAAAAGGTAGGTGAAGGACATGAACAGACATTTCTCAAAAGAAGACATTTATGCAGCCAATGGACACATGAAAAAATGCTCATCATCACTCGCCATCAGAGAAATGCAAATCAAAACCAAAATGAGATACCATCTCACACCAGTTAGAATGTTGATCATTAAAAAGTCAGGAAACAACAGATGCTGGAGAGGATGTGGAGTAATAGAAACACTTTTATACTGTTGGTGAGACTGTAAACTAGTTCAACCATTGTGGAAGACAGTGTGGCAATTCCTCAAGGATCTAAAAGTAAAAATATCATTTGACCCAGCAATCCCATTACTGGGTAAATACCCAAAGGATTATAAATCATTCTACTATAAGGACTCCTGCACATGTATGTTTATTGTAGTACTATTCACAATAGCAAAGACTTGGAAACAACCCAAATGTCCATCAATGATAGACTGGATTAAGGAAATGTGGCACATATACACCATGGAATATTATGCAGTCATAAAAAAGGATGAGTTCATATCCTTTGTAGGGACATGGATTAAGCTGGAAACCATCATTCTGAACAAACTATTGCAAGGACAGAAAAAACACCACATGTTCTCACTCATAGGTGGGAACTGAGCAATGAGAACACTTAGACATAGGGTGGGGGACATCACACAATGGGGTCTGTCGGGGTATGGGGGGAGGGGGGAGGGATAGCTTTAGGAGAAATACCTAATGTAAATGATGTGTTAATGGGTGCAGCACACCAACATGGCCCATGTATACATATGTAACAAACCTGCACATTGTGCACATGTACTCTAAACTTAAAGTATAATTAAAAAACAAAAGAACTCAAGATTTAGAAACTCACTCAAAACCACACAACTCACTTGAGGCTGAGGCAGGTGGATCACTTGAGGTCAGAAGTTTGAGACCAGCCTGGCCAACATGTTAAAATCCCATCTCTACTAAAAAAAATATGCAGAAATTAGCCAGGCTTGGTGGTGTGCCGGTAGTCCCAGCTACTTAGGAGGTTGAGGGAGGAGATTACTAAGGCAGAAATCAAGAAGTTCCTTGAAACTAATGAGAACAAAGACACAACATATCAGAATCCCTGGGATGCACCTAAAGCAGTGTTAAGAGAAAAATTTATAGCACTAAATGCTTGCATCAAAAAGCTAGAAAGATCTCTAATCAACATCCAAACATCACAACTAAAAGAACTAAATAACTGAGAATAAACAAACCCCATAGGTAGCAGGAGACTAGGAATTACCAAGATCAGAGTAGAACTGAAGAAGACAGACACAAAAAAGCCCTTCAAACAAAATCGACTAATCCAGGAGCTGGCTTTTTGGAAAACTTAATAAAATAGACCACTAGATAGACTAATAAAGAAGAAAAATGAGAAGCAGCAAATAGACACAACAAAAATGATAAAAGGGGTATCACCACTGACCCCAACAAAATATAAACAACTGTCAAGTAACACTATAAACACCCTCTATGCAAATAATCTAGAAAATCTAAAAGAAATGGATAGAGTCCTAGACATATATACCCTCTCAAGACTGAATCAGGAAGAAGTTAAATCCCTGAATAGACAAATAAGTTCTGAAACTGAGGCAGTAATAAATAGGCTACCAAACAAAAAAAGTCCAGGACCAGGCAGATTTATAGCTGAATTCCACCAGAGGTACAAAGAAGAGCTGGTACCATTTCTTCTGAAATTATGCCAAACAATTGAAAAGGAGGGACACCTCCATAACTCATTTTATGAGGCCAGCATCACCCTGATACCAAAACCTGGCAGAGATACAATTTAAAAAAAAAGGAAACTTCAGGCCAATATCCCTGATGAACATTGATGCAAAAAGTCTCAGTAAAATACTGGCAAACTGAATTCAGCAGCACATCAAAAAGCTCATCTACCACGATCAAGTCAGCTTCATCCCCAGGATGCAAGACTGGTTCACAATATGTGAATCAATAAATGTAATTCATCACATAAACAGATCTAAAGACAAAAACCACATGATTATCTCAATAGACACAGAAACGGCCTTCAATAAAATTCAACATTCCTTCATGTTAAAAACTCTCACTAAACTAGGTATTGAAGGAACATGCCTCAGAATAATAAGAGCCATTTACGAAAAACCCACAGCCAAAATCATACAGAATGAGCAAAAGCTGGAAGCATTCCCCTTGAAAACCAGGGCAAGACAAGGATGCCCTCTCTCACCACTCCTATTCAACATAGTATTGGAAGCTCTTGCCAGGGCAATCAGGCAAGGGAAATAAATAAAGGTATTCCAATAGGAAGAGAGGAAGTCAAATTGTCTGTTTCTTCAGATGACATGATTGTATATTTAGAAAACCCCATCATCTCAGCCCAAAAGCTTTTTAAGCTGATAAGCAAGTTCAACAAAGTCTCAGGATACAAAATACATGTGCAAAAATCACAAGCATTCCTATATACCTACAATAGACAGAGAGCCGAATCATAAATGAACTTCCATTCACAACTGCTACAAAGAGAATAAGATACCCAGAAATACAGCCAACAAGGGAAGTAAGTGACCTTTTCAAGGAGAACTATAAACCACTGCTCAGAAAAATCAGAGATGACAAACAAATGGAAAAACATTCCATGCTCATTGATAGGAAGAATCAGTATCACGAAAATGGCCACACTGCCCGAAGTAATTTATAGAATCAATGCTATTCTCATTAAACTACCATTGATGTTCTTCACAGAATTAGAAAAAGCTATTTTAAAATTTATATGGAATCACAAAAGAGCCTGTATAGCCAAGGCAATCCTAAGCAAAAACAACAAAGCTGGAGGCATCATGCTACCCAACTTCAAACTATATTACAAGGCTACCGTAACTAAAACAGCACAGTGCTGCGACAAAAACACAGGCCAATGCAACACAATGGAGAATTCAGATATAAGACCACACATCTACAATCATCTGATCAACAAACCTGACAAAAACAAGCAATGGAGAAAAGATTCCTATTTAATAAATGGTGATGGGAAGACTGGCTAGCCATATGAAGATTGAAAGTAGACCCCTTCCTTATGCCACATACAAAAATTAACTCAAGATGGATTAAAGACTTAAATGTAAAACCCAAAACTATAAAAACCCTAGAAGAAAATCTAGGCAATACCATTCAGGACATAGGCATGCACAAAGATTTCATGATGAAATATTTGTTGACAATGTCAACAGCAATTGTAACAAAAGCAAAAATAGACAAATGTGATACAATTAAAGAGCTTCTGCACTGCAAAAGAAACTCATCAGCATGAACAACTATCATCAGAACAAACAGAATGGGAGAAAAATTTTGTAATCTATCCATCTGACAAGGATCTAATATCCAGAATCTACAAAAACTTAGATTTACAAGAAAAAAAAAATTAAAAAGTAGACAAAGAACATAAACAGGCACTTCTCAAAATAAGGTATTTATGTAGCCAACACACATACAAAAATAAGTTCAACAGCACTGATTATTAGAGAAATGCAGATCAAAACCTCAATGAGATACCATCTCACACCAGTCAGAATGGTGATTATTAAAAAGTCAAGAAACAACAGATACTTGTGAGGCTGCAGAGAAATAGGAATGCTTTTACACTGTTGATGGAAATGTAAATCAGTTCAACCATTGTGGAAGACAGTGTATCAATCTCTCAAAGACCTAGAACCAGAAATACCATTTGACTCAGCAATTCCATTAATGGATATATACCCAAAGAATATAAATCATTCTATTATAAAGATACATGCATGGGTATGTTCACAGCAGCACTATTCTCAATAGCATAGACAGAGAATCACCCCAAATGTCCATGAATGATAGACTGGATAAAGAAAATGTGGTATGTATATACCATGGAATACTATGCAGCCATAAAAAGGAATGAAATCATGTCCTTTGCAGGGACATGGATGGACCTGGATGCTGTTCACATCAGCAAACTAGCACAGGAACAGAGAACCAAACACTGCATGTTCTCACTTATAAATGGGAGCTGAATAATCTGAACACATAGACACAGGAAGAGGAAAACCACACTGGGACCTTTTGGTGGGGGGGGGGTGGGGGGAAGGGGAGGTACAGCATCAGAAAGACTAGCTAATCCATGCTGGGTTTAATATCTACCTGATGGGTTGATAGGTGCAGCAAGTCACCATACCACACATTTACATATGTAACAAACCTGCACATCTTGCACATTTACCCTGCAACTTAAAATAAAGCAAAAAATTAAATAATGTTACTTTCTGTACGGGGGAAAAAAAAAAGAAAAACAATATACCAACAAATTTGGTAATTTAAAGGGAATTATTAAGTTCAGAGAAAAATATAACCTAACAAGGTTGAATCAGAAAAAAACAGAAAGCCTTAACAGACTAATAACAAAGAGATTGAATAATTTAAAACCTCCTAAAAAAGAAAAACCCAGGACCAGACGGCTTGAAGCTGAATTCTATCAAACTCTTAGTCCTATGTCTTCCAAAAAATAGAGCTGGAGGGAATACTTCCTAACATATTTTATGAGGCCAGAATCACCTAACACAAAAAAAGACTATGGTCCAATGTCTTTAATGAATATTGATGCAAAAATCATCAATAAAATATTACAAATCAAATTCAACAACACATCAAAAATATTGCACATCATAATCAAGTGGAATTTATCTCTGGCATGCAAGGCTGGCTTAACATACACAAATCAATTAATTCGATACATAGGTTTCACAGACTAAAAGCCAAAATCTACATGATCATCTCCACTGATGCAGAAAAAGCATTTGACAAAGTCACTATCCTTTTTTTGATAAAAACTCTTATCAGTTTTGGTATAGATATAGTGGATATGTTCATTTGTTTCACTATAGTTATCATTTTACTAGATATACGTATCTTACTACATCATGCTTAACTTAAACATATACAATACCTTAAACATGCAATAAACATACTTTACCTTAAACATATGCAACCTTAAGCATATGCAATACCTTAAACATGCTTACCTTAAATATATGCAATACCTTAAATATATGCAATAAAATTATTTTTAAAAAATGATTTAAAAACCCTGGCAAACTCTATAAATTTTGCTATTATTTGTAATTATGTATTGTAATATGAATCAAGACAAAACAAGCAATCTTCCAGTTTGTACCCCTAATACCTAGATGACACTTCTATAGTGTAAACTTTATAATTCAAAAAGAGCTAGTGAAGGATCAATAACTTTGTTTTTTTGTTTGTTCTTTGGTTTGAGACAGAGTCTCACTCTTTCGCCCAGGCTGTAGTGCAGTGGCGCAATCTCGGCTCACTGCAACCTCCGCCTCTTGGGTTCAAGCAATTATCTGTCTCAGCCTCCCGAGAAGCTGGGGCTACAGGCACGTGCCACCATGCCTGGCTAATTTTTGAGACGGGTTTTCACCATGTTGGCCCGGCTGGTCTAAAACTCCTGACCTCATGTGATCTCTGTGCCTCAGCCTCCCAAAGTGCTGGGATTACAGGTGTGAACGACTGTGCCCGGTCCCATGACTTTTTAAGAAAAAAATTTTCTAATGAGTATTACAATGTTTTTCCCAAACCATTTCTTCCTTTTGTAGTATTAATTTTATTTTGCAAAATATCATATAGAATAAGTACTTATTTACATATCTAGTAACATGGTCAAAAGTGAAGGGTTTTTTTGACTAAGCTCTTTTCCATATAAAATTTTCATAGAAATAGACTTTTGCAATTTTTTTCTAAAAATCAATACTTTCACGAAATCAGAGCTTCATAGGATTGTTTATAATCTTAGGATAAGATTAAACACTTTCCTTATCAAATCATAAACATTTGTTTGTGACAAGGACTCAAAATCTGCTTTTAAGTTCAGTTAAAGCATTACACTACCTCACAGAAAAACTTGAAGAGAGTTTTTTTTCCTCATTCCATATTCCAACACTAAGATTATCCTAGGATCCCCCGAACTGTGCCCACCCAAACACACACACACACACACACACACACACACACACCCCTTTCGCTGTGAGAGAAAAGTGACCTTCAGGAAGATACCGGTGTGTAAAAGGAAATAAAAGGAATAGGAACACAGGGTAAATAAACCATATTTGAACTTTGTACTTGTAGACCCAGAATATAAATGCTGGATATTCTACAAATATGAAGATTCTGCTGATCTTCACTTCCCCAGTCACTCTTAAATGGAGGAGCTTAGAAGGTGCATGTAACAATCCAAATTCCTTTAAACCTACCTCTATACAGATTCCATGGACAACTTTTGCTAGAATCCAAAATCTAAATTTCCATTAATTACATATACTTCCTTTTTAGGACCCATATTCAGTGCTTTGTTATAAGGACTCCAACGACTTACTAACCTGAACAATACACCTACACATTAAAGCTTACGTGGAATTTTTCCTCTTTTTTCTTGACTTCTCAGCTGATTTCCACATAGTTGACTATCTTCCTCTTACATTCTTTTCCTTTGAATTCTATGACTTCACACTCAGCTAGTCCTTCTTTTACCTTACCAGTGGTTCTTTCTTGGTCTTCTCTAATTGCTTCTCCTCTAAGTTTTAAATATTTAGATTCCTAAGTAGTTTTTCTAGACTCTCTTCTCGTTGCACTCTCCACTTTTTTCTTAAGTAAACTCATTGATTCCAGGGTTTGCATGTAACACAATGCCACCTAATTTGATACGCCCAGCTCACACCGCTCCTATGAGCACCAAATCCTCATATCCAATTGCATAATTAATATCCCAAGAAGATAATTCACAGGCCTTTGATTTTATACAAGCAAAACCAAGCTCATGATATTTCCTCAAAAAAAATGGCCTTTGTGTACATTGTATTATTCATCCAGTGGCAATCACCATGAGCTCAGAGCATCAGTTATAATTTGAACTGATTTAAGCTCTAATCTTACCTCAGACTCTGTGTTTGTCCATTTTCATGCTGCTAATAAAGACATAGTCAAGACTGGGTAATTTGGAAAGGAAACAGGTTTAATGGACTCACAGTTCCACATGGCTGGGGAGGCCTCACAATCATGACAGAACACAAAGGAAGAGCAAATGCATGTCTTACATGGAAGCAGGCAAGAAGGAATGTGCAGGGGAACTCCCCTTTATAAAACCACCAGATTTCGTGAGACTTACTCACTATCATGAGAACAGCACAGGAAAAACCCGCCCCCATGATTCAATTACCTCCCACTGGGTCCCTCCCATGACACGTGGGGATTATTACAATTCAAAGTGAGATTTGGGTGGGGACACAAAGCCATATCAGACACTTAACTCATTCCATCTCAACTTGTTACCTATCTCCCGAAAATATCATCATTATTAATCGAATGAATTGATAATCTGCATCCAAGTGTGTTGTTCCCTCCATTCTTTCTCATTTCCAAAACCCTACTAGTGTCTCTTCCAATATTTTTCTCTCTCACATGTGTTCTCAGGAACAGAGCTCTGCTTTTATATAATAACTTGGGCATCTGACTCCCTCCTCTCTTGTTTCAATTTTGGCAATAGAATCCATGAGATTTCTGAAGCCAAGTATGGTGAGTACAGCATGTAGTCTCAGCTAAATATAAGTTCCTTTTTAAACATAAGTTCCAATTCCAAACATCTTTGTGAATATATAAAACTGAATGCTTTTAACAGCACCCAAGTCACCTGGAGGCCAAGGTCAGAGGATCTTTTGAGCCCAGGAGTTCAAGACCAGTCTGGGCAACATAGTGAAACTCCATCTTAAAATAAATAAATATTAAATAAATTTATAATTTATGAAGTCATAGAATTTCTCTTGTTGATGGTTTTTCTGTTCCACACCTCCAAACCCTTTAGTTTCTCATCTAGCAGTTTTCAAAAATTCCTCTATATCAATTTTAGCTACAAAACACTTCTTATTCAATGTAAATCAATATCGCTAATTTCAGGTAAAAATTGCCATATTTTAAGTTACAAAAATAAAACATTAAAATCAGTACTTTTGTTAAATTTTCTATTAACGATGGGGATAATAATACTTCTAACATTTTATCGAGGACCTCGTATAATGCCAGTGGTATATAGTAAAAATTAGCTATAGGTTAGGTACACTATCTGTGTTGATTTATTTTCTGTCTTAAAGATCAACCATAATGGCAACAAATTTAGATAGTTTGGGCCAGAAAGTTAAACACTGATGAAAAATTATGAAGAAATTTCACATCAAAAACAATTTTCAGAGCAGGGCACAATGACTCATGCCCATAATCCCAGCACTTTGGGAGGCTAACGTTGGAGGATTGCTTAGGATTAGGATTATATATTATCAATGCTTTTTTTCTGATAAGTGAATAAAATCAAGTATTAGATAAGGGTCAAACTCATGGAGTCGTTTGCTCCATAATTTAGCCTTACTTTAAATCCTGTTATACTTTAATCAAAAAATAATAATACAGTCATGATATTTCTATTTTTAAGCAGTAAATTTAACCTTTAAGATTCAAACATATCACTAAGATTTATCATTTGAATAAGCCACCAAAGTTGACATACTAAGTATCCTAAGTATCAAGAAGAAATATTTTGTATCATCTTCACTTCAAAAATTACTGTTTTTGAAGTGAAGATGATGTACTCTGAAAACTACTCTGTTTCCCATTAACAGCCAGAGCATCTCAGTGAAAAACCTGTCTTATTATTTTGTCTATTTCTTCTTAAAACATCCTGAAAAGAAGTATAAACACTGACAGTAATTTCATCATATTCACAATTCTCACTTTTTTATTTTGCCAGTAACACTATTTTTTTTTTTTTTTTTTTTTTTTGAGATGGAATCTCACTGTGTCACCCAGGCTGCAGTGCAGTGGCATGATCTCGGCTCACTGCAACTTCCCCTTCCCCAGTTCATGCCATTCTCCCACCTCAGCCTCCCAAGTAGCTGGGACTACAGGTACCCACCACCATGCCCAGCTAATTTATATATATATATTTTTATTATTTGTATTTTTAGTAAAGACGGGGTTTCACCATGTTGGCCAGGATGGTCTCCATCTCCTGACTTCGGAATCCACCCGCCTCGGCCTCCCAAAGTGCTGAGATTACAGGTGTGAGCCACCGTGCCTGGCCAGTAACACAATTTTTACTGTACAAATGGCTCATACTCTGCCACACCAATCTTAAAACACCTTTATATTTAGCACCACTCAAATATAATTAACATTTTTAAAAAATCTCTTCTGTGGCATAAGATTTAGTGATAACCAACGCATAAAGTCATTGAGTACTTTCCTCTCATATATTCTGCATATTTATCAAAAATGCATCATGTTAAGCACATCACTTTTTTTGTCCAAATGAAATTACTTAATATTAAGCACATGAACATAATTGCTTTTCTAAATCAACTATCTTTGGTATCAGGCAACAGCCAACAGTGTTGTTTGATTTTAAAATCATAACCTACAAATAATGTTTTAATTTTTTTCAGCATTAATTATACTAGTTTATAATCTTTGGCAATAATAAAATCTCAAAAAATTCCACAGTAATTTTTGTGGTTTTTAGTTTAACAAGATTTAATAACTTTTTATGAAAAACAAAACTTTGCCAGGTGTGGTGGCCCACACCTGTAATCCCAGCACTTTGGGAGGCCTCAGCGGGTAGATCACGAGGTCAGGAGTTCGAGACCATCCTAATACAGTGAAACCCCATCTCTACTAAAAATACAAAAAAAATGAGCTGGGCATGATGGCGGGCTCCTGTAGTCCCAGCTACTCGGGAGGCAGAGGCAGGAGAATGCCATGAACTCGAGAGGTGGAGCTTGCAGTGAGCTGAGATCATACCACTGCACTCCAGCCTGGGCAACAGTGTGAGACTCCATCTCAAACAAAAAAAAAAGAAAAGAAAAACTTTATTATTATTCTTACTCTAGAAAAATTTCGATTAATTTGATTTACTAGTAATCTGAAAATAGCATCATAACAAATACAGCTTTTAGTCTTCATTTAATACAGTTTTCAAAATAGACTGCATATCCCATAAAATTTAATTTTCACATATTCACCTGAATAATCCATTGTATTTCTTACCTAAAGTTTTCTATTTTGGCTGCTTATGTTAGCCTATTATACTTTATTATTTTTCTGAAATTATGCAGATTTATATTCTATATTCACATGATTATTCTTAAATGATGCATTACCTGACAGTTGTTATCATCGCTTTTATGCTATTATAAAACATCTTAATCCATTGATCCATGTTTCAGGAGTTGGGGCTAAAATGCAATACAACTATAATAATAGAATACGAACTTAGAAAGCTTAAGCAGAAAGTAAATGATACACAAATATTTTAATCAAAGCAAGCTGTCCCTTGAAAACTAAATGTAAACCAAGACAAACTGCCCAATTTAGTACTTGTTGCACTTAATAAGATTGTAAGAAAGTAATGGAACTCCTGAAAATCTAATGATTAATCTTCTATTTTAAAGTTGTAAAGTTATATAAATTTTATGTATGAAGTTATATATATTTTATATATATATTTCTTTCCTTTTCTCTTTGTAAATACCACATCACATGATAAACCTTGATAAACTAATTGTTATCACCATTCATTGATATACATGTCACCAAAAAAGTGTTCTGTGGTCAAGTTTTTGGAAAATTTGGACTAAACAAAGTCTACTAAGTTTCTTCCCTAAGAGCAAAAATTTAGCATGTGATGGTATACGAAATTATTTCAGCACATTATTTTCTTCCCATTTTATGGAAGTTTCATTTGGAACATGGTTTGGAAACAGATTTTTTTTGTTTGTTCCTTCCTTCAGTCCCACCTGGGCTTAATTAGTGAGTTTTTGGGTTTTTTTTTTATTTTTTATTTTTTGAGACAGAGTCTCACTCTCTTGCCCAGACTGGAGTAGAGTGGTGTAGTCTCAGCTCACTACAATCTCCGCCTCCTGGGTTCAAGCAATTTTCCTGCCTCAGCCTCCCGAGTAGCTGGGATTATACTCGTCTGCCACCATGCCCGGCTCTTGTGTCTTTTTTTTTTTTTTTTTTTTTTTTTTTTTGCATTTTTAGTAGAGATGGGGTTTCACCATGTTGGCCAGGCTGGTCTCAAACTCCTGACATTATGATCTGCCTGCCTCAGCCTCCCAAAACTCTGGGATTACAGGCATGAGCCACCATACCTGGCCGATTGTGGGTTTAATGAGACTAATCAGGTTTCACTTATGGCTTAGCTGTGTGCCTCCCCGCAACCCATGGACAACAGCTCAGTTCCTGAATAGGCATGTCAATTTACTTTTTTTCTAGAGTCCTCAGCTGAAAGACATTAACTACCATTAATTCTAACATTTGTAGTTGTATTTAATTTATCCATTTCTTCCATGTTAGGATTTTATGTAGTCTAGTTTATTCCATCTTCCGATAAAGGTACAGCTTCATTTTCCAGGCTTTCAGACCTTTATATAGCTCCAAAAGTAGTGAATGCACTTTCCTTCTCTCAAACTGTTTTGCCACATTTATCCACTTACCACTTTCTTCATCTTGGCACTGATTTTGCTTCATCTTCATAAAATATTTTTTCTTCCGTCTCCCTTCTTGAATTATTTATTACACCTTGTCTAAACATGGTCAACACTTTTGGAAGTGGCAAATCATAATACAAAAGAACAAGGAACCACTGTTCCAAGAGCGAGGTGAAAGTTTGTTACCATTAGTTAACAGTTCTGAGGAGAGAATATGACTAGTGAAAAGGTGAGCTCATTATGGGGTTAAATACTGCAAATAACAAGCAAATGAATTTTATAAAGTTTCTCATCTTTATTGAATCTCAATTTTCTCATCTTTAAAATAGATATAATATCCAAAGGTAGATTTATGATATAGAATGTATAATCTGGAAGATAACAGATATTCAAAATATGTTAATTACTCTTATCCTGTTTCCTTGAGGCAATCAGTGTTTGTGGAATTCAGACAAGCCACTTTATTCTACTTACTTCATCCACCAAAAGCAAGAAGTTTAAACCAGATAATGTTAAAGGGCCTTGAATTTCTAGTACTCTGTGAGCATAAGGCATGTTCCCTTCATCTCCTTCTACAGGAATCCAGCCACATATCACTGCACATAATTGGGAGTTTCTCTGCAGAAAGGTAAAAACATGTACCTCTGAGGTCACCAGAGCAATTCCCTGGGTGCCCCTAGTTGGTGTCCCATGATGAATTATAGCCTTTCATGGGCTTCCCTATAACCTCCTTTTAAAAGTGGTTGCAGAGATAGTTTACTTATATTTCTTCTTATTGCTTGTAGGCTACATATGCTGCCAAGAAGTCCAGGGATTTACGAAGTTTTATTAAAAATTTACTATTCCAGCAACGAATTTCAATAACTAGGTTCTATGCATATTGGTCAGAGATATTCTGGGTACCAGCCTGATAAATGAGTGGTTCTTCTGTTTTCAAGAAATGGGGATTTCATACCACTCTTAACTCTTCTTGAACAAAATGACAGTCTACCGTTCTCTCCATTATAGTATTAAACTGACTTCATTAGGGTTGCTGATACTTCTTTTATTTTCCTTTCAATCTCTTCTAATGGATTAAAAAAATAGAAGTCAAAGAATGCATTTATTACTGTACTTTTCTCTAAAAGTACTGCCCAAAATAAAACTTTAAAGTAAAATAACTGTAATATTCTCTAATATCCCATATGATAGCTATCAGTGGTTTAATACTGCCTTGAAAAGTACGTGGAAAAATAAACCAATCCAGCTAGCTAAGATATATTAATGTAATATTATATGTCTGACAAATTCACTCAAGCTAAAAATAATTAGCATTAAATCAATAAATTCAAGCTATGTACATAATCATCCCAATCTTTTAGAAGTCTGCTTTGCCACTCCCTGTTACTTTTTTCTACTACACATGTCATAGTTAAGAGATTTTTAATTAATATGCAAGTATTCTTTTTTTTTTTTTTTTTTTTTTTTTGAGACAGAGTTTCGTTCTTGTTTCCCAGGCTCGAGTGCAATGGCGAGATCTCTGCTCACCGCAACCTCTGCCTCCCGGGTTCTAAGGATTCTATGCCTCAGCCTCCTGAGTAGCTCAGAGTACAGGTGTCCACCACCATGCCCAGCTAATTTTTTGTATTTTTAGCAGAGACGGGGTTTCACCATGTTGGCCAGGCTGGTCTTGAACTTCCGACCTCAGGTGATCCACCCACCTTGGCCTCCCAAAGTGCTGGGATTACAGGCGTGAGCCACCCCACCTGGCCCTATATGCAAGTAGTATTTCTAAAAAAGATTAGAAACTACTTGTTAGTAACGATACCTAACATCCAATCCCACCTTCCATGTTTAGAGAGACTTGACCCATCTCTCTAGGATCTTTTGATAGCTATCAAAAGATAGCTTTCATATGAAAGCTATAGTTTGATATGAACATAATCAAAAAGAAAATGTTCAGAGAGGCTAGGTGCCTTGCTCAAGGTCCCCCAGTAAATATAGGGCAGAACTAATATAAAAGCTCAGGTCATCTGATTTCAGTGTTCTTGTTCTTATCGTAATACTCTCCTGCTTCTCAATTTATGTCACAGCCATAAAAATTAACATTTATAATATTTTCAATTTACTTGTAATTATTCAGTTCTTCCTATATTGTTCAGTTTAAGTGCTAAATATGACCCAAAAAAGGACTTTAATATAAGCCTACATTTAATGAAGTGAAAAGTCACGTTTTATTTACCCAGCATCTTTTGTATCTCTATTAATTGCTGATTATGTAACTGTTGTCTTTTTTCAAATACAGACGATAATGATGTGTATAATAGTATTTGAAAGGACCCCTAGCCCAGAATATCTTCCCTCATTGCCTATCACTTCTTTACCTGATATATAATCTTGTGTAATACAGCCACTGTAAGAAATGGGTCACCCTAACTAATATCAGCTAATATTTTAGGGAAGGTAATGGATAATCAGCTAGCAAACCTGATAAGATCTCAAACAGAAATAGAGGTTAGGGTCTGTCTCATTTTGTTTGTGTGTGTTTCTGTATGGCAGGCAAAAGTGCAGAGTATTATCTGGAGGTTGGAAGAAAAAAGTAGCCTGAAGGTATTGAAATGGAATACGCAGTATAAAGGTCTCCTACTTTTTATTATTTGACTTGAGTCTAGCTGCTCTAAATTGAGTTCATTTTGCAGAGCATTAAAACTGTAAGGCGACCGTGAGAAATCTTGAGGCCACTTGCCCTCTAACCTCCATACCACCAAATGCACTAATTCAATACCCTCAGAGCTTTTTTTAACCCCTGTCTTTCTATACAAAGCTTGAGTCCTCATACAGCCAAATGGGACATCGAGTATTAGGGAAAACCTGCATTAAAAGCCAAGACGTCACCACCGAGCGATATACGCATGTAACCAAGCGCATTTGTATCTCTTAAATATATTGGTTGGGCGCAGTGGCTCATGCCTGTAATCCCAGCACTTTGGGAGGCTGAGGCAGGCAGATCACGAGGTCAGGAGATTGAGACCATCCTGGCTAACACGGTGAAACCCCGTCTCTACAAAAAATTAGGTGTGGTGGCAGGCACCTCTAGTCCCAGCTACTCGGGAGGCTGAGGCAGGAGAATGGCATGAACCCAGGAGGGGGACCTTGCAGTGAGCCAAGATCGCGCCACTGCACTCCAGCCTGGGCGATGCAGTGAGATTCCATCTCAAAAAAAATAAATAAATAAAATAAAATAAAATAAATATATATATATATATATATAAAGAAAACACGCACGGTGTACTCAACTTTTCTACCTTGTGCTTTAAAAAAGAGAGGAGCCCAGATTTGTGCATCTGCTCTTTGAATGACCTAACACATCAAAATTTTAGCTAGGTTTAGCTAGCTAGTTTGGAGTTTGAGATTGCACAAATTTGAGATGTTTCTTCTTCATTTTTACAACTGATATGTGACAAGTGATGAAATCTTCACCATAAAATTTGCCATTGGGGCTTCTATATTTTTTATGATTTGTTATCAGGTCCTGCTAAACTTCAAGCCACAAATACAAGTGCAACTTTCATCTGCATTTCAAACTGAGGTGAAGTATACAAATTAAACATTTTCATCTTATTCTGGGTATCACAGTCACTCTCTGTCTGCTCCAGAAAGAGCAAGACATACTTTCTGCTGCCTCTTTCTTGGAAATTTCTTGGAAAGGCCATAAGAGAAGAATAACTTGTTATTAGCACATCTACAACATATATAATTTACAGCCCTACCTACCTATTCAGCATTGAAATAGGGTTCCCATACAGCTTGGGGGGAGGAAAAAAAAACAGGACAAAATAGTTTTTTTTTTTAACTGTGTCAGCTACAATCAAACAAGCAAAATAAAATACAACCACCCATCCTTAACATATAAAGTAAACCTCTTAATTTCCACTGGAATCTGGAGGGTTCAATTATTGAAAAATGAAGACTCTATAAGAACATCATATAAACATCTACTTAATGTTTCATACAAAGGAAAAATAAACCAAAGTAGGAGTGCTTTAAAATATTTTATTAAATATTACCAATAATACCCAATCTATTTATCGCTGAGAAAACACATCTTGCCTGATCTGTAAATCACTGTCACACTGTTTGTATGTATGTGTGTGTTGTGGGTGGTGCTTGTGTATGTGGATGAGGGTGTGTAATCAATTTTCTTCTCTGGAATTTAACTTTAGAAAAAGTGCTGAGATCCTGCTGGGTAGCTAAATGAATCAACCTGTCTAAACATTTTTTTTTTTTTTTTAACAACAACTCTATCTAGATTCCAGCATCTTGAAACTATTGTAAAAAGACAGACCAAAAAAATTAAATTAATCCCCAGTGGACTGTAAAGGTTGCTGTTAATAACACTCATCTGAACTTAAGGCTTTAAGAGTTGCACGTCTGTCAAATAAAGGAGACAGAGCAAGGAGGGGAAGCAAAGACAGCCTCGAAACAAGGAGAGCACTTTCAGCTTCAACAGGTACAAATTGCAGATGGGAAATAGACTGTTAGCAAAATAAATTATTTCCTGCCCTCTTGTAATTTTTCACAATCTGTGTGGCAAAGACTTTACTGCTGACACCATCAACATATTCTTAGCATCTGTAGTCATTTACTGTGACCTAGTGGGTAAAGCAACCCTCTACTCCAAATAACCAAACACCAGATCCTGCATAATGCAAAATGCCTTCTGCTTTCCCAAGTGTGCAATGGAATTAGAAAAACAGAATTGGTCCAAATGCTGCATTTATTTAACAAGGTGGTTATACAGAGAGCAAGCATTTATGAAGTCTCTCTTTATTTTCAAACTTCTGGCTCAATTTACACCAAAACAAATTCTAAACTGCTCCTTCAGGAAACCATTTTGCAAATGATATTCCTCCCTGAACCTCCCTAAGTGCACACAAACATACTCCCACATATCCTTATCCTTCCCTCTGTCCCCCTCTTTGCCTCCAAAACATGAAGCACTCTAATCTGTTTGTTACTGTTTATTCAAAATAGCGACAAGGAGAGTAAGGCCATTTGAGGGTAACAAAAAGAGACTCGATGTCACTTGCTCTCAAGACAAACACTTGAGAGCGGTCTGAAACCACATCGAGGCATGTTCTATTAAAAAAAACCTCTATCTTTTGAACCCTGCCTATTTATGAGCAGACAATTCTGAGTAATGTTACACTTTGGAGCTTGAGAGAAAGTCACAAATATCATGCTTGGAAAATAGTGTCTCTAGACTAAAACTGATAAATGGCTGTTATGAGTATGTCTTTTGAAAGAGACTGTTGTGCAGACACAGCAAAATCCCTAAAGAACAAGAGAAAAAAAGTCGTATGTGAAGAATAACACACACAAGGGCCTGATGTGAAGGTCACCACACTCTCATAATCATGAGAAGCCCTTTGACTGAAAGGTCATCTACCATCACTGAATTGTAGATTTAGAGTAGCCTTTAAGGAGTGTTCGACTGACCCTTCTTATTTGTTAATCATGAGAAAATTCAGATCCAGAGTTAAGCAACTTCCTCAGGATAAAACATGAGATATGTGACAGAAATAGAACAGTAACCTCAGTCCCCTGCTGTGAGCCTAGTATCCAGTCGTGAATCTTCTGTCCTTTACCAGCCCATCTCTACTCAATCAGAAGTCAGCTCAGCTACTTAGCTTTTTTTTTTTTTTTGAGACAGAGTCTTGCACTGTCGCCCAGGCTGGAGTGCGGTGGCGCAATCTCAGCTCACTGCAAGCTCCGCCTCCCGGGTTCATGCCATTCTCCTGCCGCAGTCTCCCCAGTAGCTGGGACTACAGGTGCCCACCACCTCGCCCGGCTAATTTTTTGTATTTTTAGTAGAGACAGGGTTTCACCGTGTTAGCCAGGATGGTCTAGCTACTTAACTTTAATCTGGGCTTCCTAAAGACAATGCAAGTAGAAATGGTGAAATTCATTACAGAACCAACCATATTTTTACACAAAATAATCACACAAATATGTTGACAAAAGTAATAATTATAGGCAACAAGGTTCATATATATTGTTCTTAAGATGAAAAGGATCTAAAAGCATTTGAACTGTAGTGAATTTCTAACCAAAAATGAAATCAGTAGAATACTGGCCATGATAACTGATCTTTCTTCCAGCTGCCCTTGTTTGATTAGAGACACTTCCTAGAACTTTGATGTTTAAGGAAGATGGAAATGCTCACTCAGGTGTCCGGCACAAGGTAACCTTGTGAGAAGGCATTTGAGAATAATTAAATTTTTTTTAAATACCCTGTTTGCTGTTACTTCAGCTGATTTGAACAAAAATGTGTTGTCTTGAACTCTCTGGTCCCTGGGGAGTGACCGGATCTACCTTACTCTCGCGATTAACTTAATCAGTCACATATGAAAGCCTTAGAAAAACAGTGACGTCCCCCTCTGCTACACTACATCAAGCAGCCACATGTTGTCCCACTGTAGACAGACTGTCACTTTCACTGTAGAAGCTGTCATAGGATGGAAAAAGTTATCTGAGTGCTTGACAGCCAGACAGCCCGTTTTGGGGAAGAACACAAAGGTCAAAACCCTTGCCTGGAGTTCAAATATTTTTCTGTTAGAATAACAATCCTGACTGAACTGTCAGTGTTTTGAGTATATTTTCCTTAGTTCAGGTTTTTTAATAAGTGGTTAGTCATTCATTTCTGGGACAAAAAAGAGACCCAGTTTTCTAAGAAGTTTCTTCTTGCATCAACAAACTTTCCATGTTTACACAAGAGTTACAGATGATTTGAATATCTAGATCAAAGATATTCCTAAAGATGAGATGTGTATGAGGCAGGAGGTAGAAGCCCTCCTGGTAACAACCATCTCTTTAGAAGTCATTAAGAATATGGAGGTTTGAATGAGCAAGTCTCTGAATCAAAGCTCAAACACTTTGTTGTAGCCACAGAAAAATGACACTTTGAAATATAAACGATTAGTAAAATAAGAACCATCAAATGAATTATACTTTTTATATCAAGATTAATTTCAGTTTATTTCTTCAACAATAAGTTTTTATGTCAACAACTAGGAGAATCGAAAGCCAAACCTGGAAAACTTATAAGTATGCTATGTAAACAAAAAAAATAGAGAAAGTGAATCAAATTAAACAGACTTCACCTTATTATTCCTCATGAAAACCTTTTTGTTATGTGTGACTTGTGATTAAAGGGAAAGTGAATATTTATCACAATGGTATTTTAATACCATTGCTTACATAAAATTAGCATGGGGATGGATTGATCATCTAAGGTTCATAGAAAAGACCCATGCCCATGGTAGAGGTCAATTCCATCACAGCAAATACCATCGTAAGCCCAGTCAACAACATTCTTTAAATAAGATTTCTCAATTTTTAGAAAATCTAACAAACTAAATAGGATCTGAGCAGTTTGGAGTTTTTCCTTTCACTTGCGTTTATTGTGACTGAATTATAGCATCTTGTTCTGTGTGACAATTTTTTAAATATCTACAAGGTCCAGAACGTTGTGCTAAGTATAGGAGATGAGTTTAAAGAGTAGATTATGAATAAGCGGGGGCACCTCAACAGGGTTTGTTGATTGAGGCAGAAAGTAGTTGTACAGAGCTGCGAGGGCCAAAAGCCAGGACAGTAAGGAAGCCAGGGAACAAGACTGAGGGCATGCAAAGCCTGCATTGAATAAGGAACTACCTGAAACCCTGTGGTGCTTTCTCAGCTGCTTTCACATCCGTGCAGTATTGCTGTCAACCTGAAAGAAGCCTCAGCTGGGCACAGTGGCTCACACCTGTAATCCCAGCACTTTGGGAGGCCGAGGCAGGCGGATCATGAGGTCAGGAATTCAAGACCAGCCTGGCTAACACGGTGAAACGCCGTCTCTACTGAAAATACAAAAATTAGCCGGGCATGGTGGCACATGCCTGTAATCTCAGCTAGTTGAGAGGCTGAGGGAGAATTGCTTGAACCTGGGAGGCAGAGGCTGCAGTGAGCTGAGATCATGTCACTGCACTCCAGTCTGGGTGACAGAGTGAGACTCTGTCTCAGAAAAAAAAAAAAAAGGAAGCCTCACCCATTCTGAGAGCTGCAGAATAGACAGGATGAGGGCCTGCCACGCTGCTGGGATAAAGTTTAATGGACTCCCTTCTAGCCTGCTACCTGTTTCTAGGACAGATTGGCATGAGGGGTGATTTTACTGCTTTTCTTTATGGGCCTTAAGTGGATGGAAATGAGTTAATCATAATCCTTGCATGTTCCTCTTTTACCTATTTATCTCTGTCTGATTACTTTCATAATGGCATGAAATACCATTTCTAGGCAGATTTGACTTTGAGATATAAACTTCTTAGCTACCTTTAAAAGACCAGAGATGAAAATCAGTGTCCAATCAGGGTCAATGGATACTAACTAGACCTAGGATAAAGTTGCCAAAGTTAGCAAATAACAATTCAGGATGCCCTATTACATGGTAAACAGTATTTTTTAGTTTAAATATATTCCATTCAATATTTGGTACATGCTTATATTTAGAAAATTACTGTTTATCTGAAATTCAAATTTAACTGACTGTCCTGTATTTATCTGGCAACCATAGTTTAGGGCTTCAGAAAGTCTAAAACAGCATCACATTTACCTCTCATTGTTTGCCACTGATTTTATATGTAAAACAAAAGAATTGTCTTCCATTATACTCATCAACCTAATTATGTCAAAATAGCATAATTCAACGTATACAAGGCACAAGAAAGAACCAGAATACCAGACAAAGCTAAACATTTTCCATTTCTAAACACTTTTTCTACCTAGCTAAAAAGGTGACTCTTACAACAGTTTAAAACTAATGTTGACAAAATGTCTTACTATTCTCTTATTCGCACCTGTAGGATTTTGCTTTGAGATTCAAAATCATTTTAAATGTAAGTGGACACACTGTTAAAAGTGTTTACTACATTTGAATTAGACACAGTCACCCACACACATAAAAAGATAACTCTATGGTTTACACAGCAAAGATTAGTCAAAAGATAATTTAAACACATAATTCTGAAAATCAGATCAAATTATTAGTTCAAAGACTTGTATCCCCAAAGTTACCTGAAGAAAGAATAGAGATAATAAATGTAGATAAGTCTTGACATTATGTCAGAAGCACTAGGGTTCCAACATCCACCACTAATACCAAAAAAGAAAAATGCCAAACTGAACTCCTTGCTATGTAAGAAGCAAAGAGGTTAAAAACAAAAACAAAACTTCACCTATGAAAAGAAAAGAACGATAAAGGACTGTATTTCTGTATGAGGTAAGAACGTTCTGAAACAAAAGATCCCAAATCTTGTATTCACACCATCCTGACACTGAGAAACTCTTATTATGGATACCGTCTCTTCTCCAAGCAAGACACTCCCAATACCTTGCCTGATTTACTACCTAAAACAAGGCTAAGAAGGGACAAATGGCACAGCCTAGATCTCCAAATGTCAGGATGACAAATGTTATTTCTCTATTTCAAAGGACAAATCATCGATGCAGAGAATAACAAAATTTCAAAAGCACTCTGGCATGGTATCCTGAGAGGAAATTAAAGTAAAACAGTAAATCCTATCTTGAAGTAAAAGCCTGTATCACAGTCCTGACATGAGATACAAAGCAAAGCCAGTGGGACACTCAAACAGAAAGTGGAGAAAATAACTTTCCTTCATGGCAGCTAAGTCCTATACAAACAGTGCACGACTTAGGTGAAAGGTAGGTTAAAGTACCATTTAAGCCAAGAGGTAGAATTTTTCCAGAACGAGATCATTATTTTCCAAATAGAAGATGCTGCCTCCTAGTCATGTGACATTAACTTTTAGCAAGCTAATAAAACTTCCTTTGCCTCAGTTTCTTAATCTATATGTGAGAAAATAGTATTTATTTTATAATAAAGTTGTTATAGGAATTAAATGAGTATTTGTAAGGTACTTAGTGTCTGACACATAGAACAACACACTAAAAAGAGTTGGCTATATCAAGAAATCTTGGACATAAAGAATACCAAGGAGTCCAGAGTCCTGGTTATTAGCAATAAAAATAATTATCACATAAGCTAACTGTGTGGCATAGCACTTCACAGAATATTCATATGTATGACCTCATCTGATCCTTTTGACCTCCCTGTGAGAGGTGTATTATTGACCTCATGTTATTAAGAAGTCAAGAGGCTGTCCCAAGATTGGGTGCCTAATACAGGTAAATAATAGCAGCAGCTGAGGTGTTTTTTGTTTGTTTGTTTTTTGGTAACTTATTAATCTTTGGATTCACTTTTCATTTGGTGGTTTATACAGGTTCCACATTCTTGTTTGACCTAGTTTTTCTCCTCTTTACCCCTCCCTAGCACTGCAAGAAACATGCAGGATAACGAAAATGCAAATTTAAACATGCCAAGTTTTTCCACCTGACTTTGGCAGAGTCATAAGACCATAACCAAACTGTTAGGGCACTTTTCTAAATTAAGCAACAAAAAATAGTTCCATCTTCCCTGTCAGTCATTTCCCCACCCCAGCATAATTACAAGGTTTTCTCCTATGAATACCAGTTTTTAAAATCATTTATGTGACTGTGTATAGCTCAGCTATGAGACTTAAACGAAAATTTTGATAAATGCAAGTAATTGATGTTAATTTACATATTCCCCAATGATTGCCATTGGTTTAGGGTAAACAGTCTGAGATTCTCTGCTGCATCTTAAATAATCAGAGATGACAGTGCCTACATGGAACAGGTTAAAAGGTCTTTTTAGGACAGAGATAAATAATCTAAAGAGCCTAAGAAAAGCAGCAGCAAAGGCCCATGCAAACCAAAGGACTCCATTACAATGAGCAAATGAGCAAATGAGCAAAAGGCTTAGGCAATACACTTTTTGAAAAATTCGGTGAAAAAGCTTATTTGCTCATTTATAAATATTAATTAACCCCTAACATATGCCAGGCATTGCACTGAGTGTTGTAGATTCTGTGGGGAGAAAACAAAGACCTGGTCCTGTTCCATGGGTGCGTACAGTAGTAAGGTTAGATCTAGTCTGGGAGGGCAAGGAGAATATCTCTGTACAAGTGACAATTGCGCTAAGCTATGAAGTGATATTAACTATGAATAAAATGGGCAGGACAATATTCAAAAAACGTGTGGCTAAAGGGATGGAAAGTAACTGAAGTACGAGGAGAATGTAGAAGTGTAATGACAGATGAGACTGGACAGATAGCAGGGACAAGAGCTGCCATGGTTCATTAGGTGACACTAATGACTTTTTTTCATTCTAAAAGAACGGGGAGGTTTTAAGCAAGAGCAGGGGAAGGGGTGAGCTGAAGTGGCATTAACAGTCCTTGGAAAGTTTGTTCCAGTAACTACGTGGATAAACTATACAGGAGGTTATTGCAGTAGAGAAATGATAATAGCTTAGAGGAGAATGGATGAAATGAAGGGAGTTGGTTATATACAGGACATAAAATTATCAGGACTGGGTGATGAATTAGATATAAACTTATTTGATGATGTATGTCCAACACTAAGAACGATGTCTGGTACATAACTGCACCTAATATTTGTGGAATAAATTTTAAATGAGTAAATACAAGAATGAGGGAAATGAGGTCTCAAAAATGACTGCTGAGATTCTAGGTAGCATGTCTTAGAGAAATGATGATTCCATGGCAAAGACAAAACAACCAAGAAGGTGGTCAGGATTGAGGTAACAGGTCCATTAGTTTAATTTTAATCTCTTGATCTTAAAGTGTCTTTAAGTCACCTAACAGAGCAGTCAAGAAAGAGAATGCATACCCTGGAGACAAAAAGAGTGGTTTCAACCAAAAATATGCATTTCCGAGTCACTTATTTATAAGAAGTGATTAAAGCCTTAAGCATAAATACTATTGCCTAGGGAGAGACTACAGAGTGAGAAGATGAGAGGATTTTGGAACAAGCTTAGAGAAGCTCTACAATCCAGGAAAAATGTGGTGAAGGAGTCTGCAAAGGAGAAGCACCCAGAGTATTTGGGTACAAATAGGAAAGGTTTATATTGTGAAAAGCAAGCTAAGAGACTGGGTCAAGAAGAGACAGTGACTAAGTGTTGAATGCAATTCAAAGTCACGTATGAAAGACCAAAAAACATTCTTGGGGTTTAGCTATAAAAAACATTGATGAGTTTAGAAAGAGCTGTTTCAGTAGAGGTACGGGACTAGAAGCTGATGACAGGTGACTGGATGAGTGTTAAGTGATAACATTGGGACTTTGTATAAAAGCAAGTGGAAAAGAAAAATAGTATAGTAGCTAAACAGGAATAAGGGAAGAGGTCAAATAACCAAAATATAAGTCAAAGAGAAGCATTCTGTTGGCAAGAAGAGGTTGACTACACATAAGAGAGAAGAGATAATCAAATGTGAAAGGTTTCTGAAAAAGTCAACTACTCTGAGTAATGTTAGTATTAGAAATGCTCTTAGCAGGAGTCTTTAGCAGATTTGAGATATCAAAATATGATGATGGACAGAATGACCAAGAAAGAATCTAGAAAATAACCGAAAGGAACCTCTCCTGAAATAACTTACATTAGATTAGGTATTTCACAATATTTGAGGAGAAATATCTTTTGAAATTTTTGAAAATTTTTCCCTTAAGAAAAAAACCTTTAAACTTATAGACCATCTCCATATACCTTTCATATGAGTGGAGATTAAGAGTGAGTGGTATATTAATCAGCTCAGGCTGCCATAGCGGATTAGCATAGACTGGATGGCTTAAACAATAAAATTTATTTTTCAAGGTTCTGGAGGCTGGAAAGTTCAAGATCAGGGTGCAAGCAAGGTAGATGTCATTCTGAGACCTCTCTTCTTGGTTTATAGGTGGCTACCATCTCACTGTGTGTTCATGTGAGCTCATTTTTGCACACACATGGGTAGAAAAAAGTTAGCTCTCTGGTGTATCTTTTCGTAAGTAACACAAATTCTATCAGATCAAGGCTCTACTCCTCTGACCTCACTTAACCTTAATTACTTCCATAAAAGTCCTATCTCCAAATACTACTACATTGGGGGTTAGGACTTCAACATATTAATGTTATAGGGGACACGAACATTCAGTCCATTGCAAGCTGGAATAATTCTTAAAAATGGCATCCATGGATAATATGTCCAGTACTCCAAATATAGGACATATTCAACTGATTTGGCATTGAGAAATACAGGGTCTTTAAAAAAATTTGTTCAATATAGGGGTCTTTGCATGACTCCATTCATCTGGTCTCCCGTTTAAATATATTTTTTAAATATATTTGTAATTTCTAAAGCAATTGCTGTATACGTGACTGCTCTTTGTGGGAATAATGGAAAAGGCACAAGAACAGAGATTCTAGTCAGAGAAGAAAAAACAGAAATGATCACTTCTCACCCTTTTTCTCAGTATTCCTGTCTTCACCATCCCACAATTCATATTTCACCAGTCTACATCTTTGGTCTTTCTCCCTCAACAACTCCTACCAAATGCTCTCAGCTCATACTAAACCTTTAGGGCATACCTACTACCTCAGCATTCACTCTACAGGACACAAGAGGCATCTGTATAGCATATCCCAGGCCTATCACCACCCCTGGGTCTATAAGTAATGCTCAAAATATATTGTCAACTACATATTCCAGGGCCCTAAACCTCTTCCTCTGCCTCCTCGATTCCTAGACCTTAGAGAACTCTAGGACATAAGGCTGCTATTTCCCTATCTTCCCCAGGCTCTATGAACAACTCCCTTCAGTGCACCATTTTGATCAATAAGGAACATTGCCCAGAAAGTCATTCAATCTCCCAAGGTGCTTAAGCCCATGGGAACCACCCACTCCCCTCCACATAGCAAATAAGTGTGCCAGATCCTTTCCCACTGAGTAGTCCTTAACACATCACTGGATGTACTCACACATCCTGAAATTATCTGATCTCTTTGGTTGCTCTTTCTATGTCAATCTATGGATGGTAAAATAAAGATTTAGTCTTGATGGCATAAAGAGAAATATTCTCAAGCATCCAGCCTGAGCCTCCTGTTGCAGCTTAGTTTAACAAAGAATCCTGCATTGGGAAATTGAGTACGAGGACTCAAGGGGGATTTGCCTTTGTCATTGCCTATTGTGCATCTGTCTTCATCAGAGCCTCCTGAAGAAGAATGGCTTTCCCTAGGCAGGATTCAGGCATTGCTGGATTCCCTGGGATAATATCAAGAAGTCTCAGTTTATCACGTGAAAAAAAATTAGCATTTGCTAAGATTTTAAATTATAGTTTTAAATATTTTAATGATAAAAGGGAAGTGAAATATGCCCAAGCCCCAGAAATTGAGTGTCAGCATAATAAGGAAATGGGCCTAGAATTATTATCTCATTCAATAAATTAGTTCAAAGGAAAGAAGCTGTAAACTAAAAGTTCCTTGATCATGAAAAATGTAACTACTGTGTAATATACCCCAATACTTACTGCTCTATCTCCTGCCCTTTTAACTAATTGCAAGAAAATCAAGGGCAGGAGTTCTGAGGTTGATTCTGAAATCACTTTGTGGTAATTTAAAGTAATTGGGATTTTTCATGACAGTTGCTATAAAGAATATATAGCTTTGCTATTTCTTGTGACAGTTCTTTGAATTACACCTGCAGAAAAAGAAGTATGAGGCATTGCTGTTAATTTATAGCAATACACCCATTCCACCATCACAGGGTTAGCATTACAAATGAGCAAAGGACAAAAACAGCCTCTGGGTAAAATGAGAACTGCCTGTGAGGGTTCTTACCCAGTCCAGTCTTGTTTCTACCCAAAGGCACATCCATACAGACTCTAATACAGCCCTCTGAAGCCAATCTGCATCTTGGAGCCAAATGCCAACTCATTTGGAATCCTAAGTGCTAAGTGAAATGTTTAAAACATGCAAGAATCTTAATTAGTAAAGGATCAGAGGAAAAAAATAAGTGTTCTATTAATAATTAGATAAACTTGAAGCATAATGACAAGTGCTCTGACGCCCTGTCTCTGCGATGCTTGCTGGGGGTAAAGCTTGTCAGTTGCTGCCTCCTTAGCACAAATTGCATTTGATCTCAGGAAGGGCTCTTAAGAGCAAAAGAGTATAAAGATGTTTTCAGTATCTCCTCTTCCTTTTAGTGTCCCTGCTGTGTGAACCCCACCATAATTAGAAGCTGGATTTTAGTGGGATGCATTGAGTGTTCAATTAGGTTTCTTTTCTTCCTAGCAGTCCTGTTTTAATATGAATGAACACAAAGTCAATTATCATTCTGAAGCATGCTTTGAGTTGCGCTGACATTCTTCCTACATGTTTGACAACTATCACCCCGAGACATTGTCCTTAATTCAGATGGGGGTGGGGAGGAAGAATGGCCTAAATTTCTGTTTGAATACAACTAAAAGCATGATGCCTTTTGCTCTCAAAATAGAATGATAGACCAAAGGCATGCTCTTCAAAGTATGCTTCTCAGGCCTTTAAAAATGCACAATCTGGGCCCTACCTCAGCCTGACTGAACCAGACTCTGCATTTTAACAAGGTCCTGGGTGATTTATATGCACATTAAAGCTTGAACACCAATGACATGAAGTTATCAAAATATCTTTAGTAATATATAATATCTGGGAGGAAAACCTTGTGTCTGATTTGTTTCTTCACCAAAACTTTATTCTAAACTGTAGATTTTCAGCAATACTCAAAGAAATAAATCAGAATAGAACTGTCATGATAGACATCAATAAGGCCCACTAAAACTTTCAAGTCTCTCATTTAAGGTATATGGAAAGATTGCATTTCCTTGCCTCCTTAGCTTGAGTGTAGCTGGGTAGCTTGCTTTGGCCAGTGAAATGAGAATGAAAGGGACATGTGCCCCTTCCATGTGAAAGTATTTAGGAATTGGTACACCATTCCCCATGCTCTCACTTCTACTGCCAATGTGTTCATGGAAGTTTATGTTGATGTGGAAGTGCTGTAACATGGAAAAAAAAAAAAAAAAAGAAAGAAAAAGTGGTGCCATTTTTTGGCTCCTTGACAAAAAAGCTAATATAAAGTGTAGAATCTTAACAATGTTCAAAGAAATAAATTAGAAAGTAATTCTGCCAACAAATGGAGGACAGCTGCCTCAAGAGTGACGCCTTGACCCTCAGGGTGTTTTAAGTGAATGAGACATAAGCCTCTGAAATGTTGGAGTTTTGTTAGTGCAGCATAACCTCACCTCTCCTGACTGATACAATTGGCAATGTATAAATAAAATGAAGTAGAGAAAAGCAACCTTTACCCATTGAAAAATAGAGGGCTAAGGAGCTTTTTATAGGCATAGTCCAGCCTCTCCATAAAAGCATCCATGCATCATAATATCTAGTATAACTTGAAAATTTCCTTCAAATCTGGGATGGCACAGCTCCATAATGCAATATAATATCTTGATTTAAAGCCTGTTAGAAATAGGACAATCATTCTTTCTTGGTTTAGGGAAGAATGAAGAGGCTGTAATATAATTCAGAACCTTCTCTTTTTCTTAAAAATACCCAAATATACTACTTTGTATTCATTGCAAGTTTACCCATCTGTTTCTGATGTGCTTAAAAGCTTCCAGAGGTTTTCTATAAAGCAAGGATGTCACTGGAGACTATGCTTTTCCTACAGAACATGAATATATACGTTTACTAAGAGTACAGTTATACATAACTAGTTTTTATTGATTACTCATTAACCACCACTCATTGACTGTTACCAGAAGCTGAAGTGGACCTGAAGCTTACCCTCATTTTTCAAAGCACTAAATAGTACTGTACCATAGTTAATGATACCAACCATGCTTCTGATGGTGTCACTGAAACAGAGCTGGGTTCAAAAAATCCAATCTAGGATTTAAGACATTTCACACACAAGGACACTAGGTACCCTTGTCAGAGGTTTAACTGATATTATGGTGGGAATAATTCAAATGCTTAGCAAAATGCTGTGTTTGTATTCTTTTCTAAATACTTGTAGCTAGAGGATGCCATACTCCAATTAAGACATGTATGTGGTAATAGAAAAGGATCCATTCAGGTATCTGTTCCATGAGGCAAAGACATTTGATGGAGAAATGTTGATATAAGTAAAAATACATATATACATATATATACACATATACTGACATAATAACATAAAGGAAGTAGTTATTGAACAAAAAATATGTCATGAGCTTAAACAGATTTGAACATGAAATAATTCATGCTCATCTTTGATGAAATAATAATGGTATCTTTAAGAAAAAGGGGCATAATTATTTGATTCAATTCTTGTGTTCAAATTTTCCCTGGCCAATACAACAGAAAAGTATTAAACACAAATCAAGAAAATTTATTTTAGATGGGATAATGGTATTATATTTTAAAAGAAAAGACTACTTTTTAACCATATCCTGAAACATTTTTAAATGAAATAATTATGGTGTCTGGGCTTTGCTTCACCATAATATGAGTAGAAGACGGACGAAGTAAGTGTCTATACAGATAAAATAAGATTTGTCAATGATGATAATTACTGAGACTGGGTGATGAGTACGTCAGATATGTTATACTATTATCTCTACTCCTATAAATGTTTACAAATTTCCATAATAAATATTTAAGAGATTTTTTTTTAAAAAAAAAAAGGTCTATAAATTAGTAGCTTGCCATGCCAAGCCCCATAACTTGCAGATCACAGCATGTCAAGGAAAAAATGCTGTATTTGTAAAAGTGTAGAAAAAGGTAAACGTGCACACAAGCAAACCCAGTCTCCTTATTACTTTTCCTGCCTACTCTGCACACGGGGTTGTTACTGATTAAGTCTAATCAAATGCACTAACTGACATTTGATAGCTAGACATTTCAAAGGAACATCCATTTACAGAGACAAAGGAATAGTTTTTCCATTGAGTATTTCAAGCTTGTCGCTTTGAGTTGCCTTACCCTGTGTGTCCTTCTGGTGTGCCCCAACAGCAAAACTGGCTCTCCAATTAAGCATGTCTTTTTTTTGTTCTGTTTTAATTCCAAGCGAGTCGTCATCTTCTTTAAATTTAATTGTCATGTATTACAAGTCTAATTTTCTAAACATTCTCATACTTATCTAAACTTCCTTGAGCTTCCAAAGTGAATTAGATATACTTCAAATTAGATATACTTCAAATTTTGTCTTAATCATGATTCTCTTTGAAAAATAAGATTCCATGGCTCTGTGGAAGTTTCTTTATTCTCTCATGGGAATTTACAGAAGAGCTAACGTAAGGCAGGGTAGAGGGGAAACGTTCTTTAAAACTTTGTAAATCTACAATAACCAGAAGATTCCAAAATAGTTTACAGACTAGGATTTTACCAATTTTGATCACAAAAATCTACAGCAATGTACAGTTGCAAGATTATATTGCACCTTCTTCTAGTAATTATGTTTTCTAAAATGAATAGAATGGTAAAAGAATTTGGACACAGAAATCATTAATAAGATTAAGTTAAGAAAAGTAAATGAGTCATAGAAATCACTTAAATAAGCTAGTGTCTTCCATCACGTAAAACCTATAGATAAGTACTAAAAATAATTAATTTAATAAATGTCTGCTAATGTCCTTTGTCTACTTTTTAATAAGATTATTTGCTTTTTAGTTTTTGAGTTGCTTGAGTTCCTTGTAGATTGTAGATATTAGCCCTTTGTTGGATATATTAGTTTGCAAATATCTTTTCTCATTCTGTAGGTTGTCTGTTTAAACTGTTATTTCTTTTGCTGTGGAGAAACTTTTCAGTTTCAGTAAGTATTATTTGTCTATTTTTGCTGTTGTGCATTTGCTTTTGAGTCTTAGTCAAAATTTGCCTAGGCCAATGTCCAGAAAAGCTTTACATAGGTTTTCTTCTAGGATGTTTATAGTTTTAGGTTTTACATTTAAAGTCTTTAATCCATCTTAATTGCTCTATACGGTGAGAAATAGGGGTTCAACTTCATTATTCTGTATATGGCTATCCATTTTTCCCAGCACCATTTGTTGAATAGGGAGTCCTTTCCCCACTGTATATTTTTGTTGACTTTGTCGAAGATTCAGTTGGCTATAGGTATGTGGCTTTATTTGAATTCTCTGCCCTGTTCCATGGATCTATGTGCCTATTTTTATACCAGTACCAAGCTACGTTGGTTACTACAGCTTTCTAGTATAAGTTGAAGTCAGGTAATATGATTCCTTCATCTTTGTTATTTCTGCTTAGGATTGCTTTGGCTATTTGGGCTCACAAGACAACACACAAGCAGCCAACAAATACATGAAAAAGTGATGAACATCACTAATCAGAGAAATGCAAATTAAAACCAAAATGAGATACCATCTCATACCAATCAGAACAGCTATTACTGAGACATCAAAAAACCATAGATGTTGATGAGAATGCACAGAAAAGGGAACACATATATACTGTTTTGGGGAATGTAAATTTATACAACTTCTATGGAAAACAGTATGGAGATTTCTCAAAGAACTAAAAATGTAACTCTATTAGGCCCAGCAACCCCCTACTAAGTATCTACTCAAAGGAAAAGAAATCATCGTAACAAAAAGACATCCGCACTCCTATGTTTGTTGAAGCACTATTCACAATAGCAAAACCATGGAATCAGCCTAAGAGTCCCTCAATGGACGACTGGATAAAGAATGTGATATAGACACACCATAGAGTACAATGCAGCAACAAAAAGAATAAAATCATGTCCTTTGCAGAAACATGGATGAGGCTAGAGGCCATCATCCAAAGTGAAATAACTCAGAAACACAATATTAAATACTACATGTTCTCCCTTATAAGAGGGAGCTAAATAATGGTTACACATGGACATACAGAAGGAAATAACAGACAATGGGGACTTCACAAGGGAAGAGGTATGGTTGGGAGGGTGAGTGCTGAAACATTATCTATTGGGTATAATGTTCACTATTCAAGTGATAGGCACACTAGACCAAGGCTCACCATTATTCAACATATCTATGTAACAAATGTGCACGTGAACCTATAAAAATTAAATAAATAAAATATTTATTTGATTTATATATAGAAAGAGTCATCAAGAAAGGAGTTTTCTCATTCGCCAAAGAAGTCTGCAATATTTTCTAACCGTCTAAAGATCATCTGCATGGAAGTGTAAATTGGTACAACCACCTCAGAAAATTCTTTGGCAAAATCTACAAATGCTGAAAACATGCCTATCTTATTACCAAACACTTCTCCTTCTAAGTATATACCCAGCAAAAATAAACACATTTATTCACCAAAATACATGTACTAGAATGTTCAGAGTAGTACTTTCATAATAGCTCCAAGCTGGAAACTCTCCAAACAGTTATAATCAGTATAACACATAAATTGTGGAATATGCAGTCTCAAGAACAGAATCCCCTGGGAAGAAACCATCAATCTCACTGTTATCAACAAAAAATGCTGATAAGCTGGTATAAACCTCTCTGAATACTGTCCCTTAATTACAAGGCAATACTCTGAGTCAATGTTTTATGACTTTACTAGGGGTCAGTGCTATTTAGGTACATATTTTAATCCATTAGGACAGAAGTCTAATTCTAGACCTGTTGGAATTAGTCCTCACGGCACAAGTTAGCCCATTTTAAGCCCCTCCCATATTGCCTCCTGACATGAATATTATTGGAGATTAATATTAAAGTGTCATTTCCAGGAAATCCCTGGAAATTTCCAAATCTGTAAACCACAAATAGTAATACATTAAATCACTGACCACCCTAGAGATCTTAGCAACATTGATTTCCAAATGGTCAGGCAGAAAAGATCTGAAGCAATGGGATATGGGATTATATGAGGAAGTAGAGTGTGTGCTGGAGAGAGTAACCCTAATCCACAGCTAGAAAGCATGTACTTTGCAGGCCAGCAAGATGTAAGAGCTGCACATGGAGTCTCTAAGTCTCTACTCCTGGATTTGGTTTAGCTTCCTGCAAGCTTATTCTACAAGTCCATTCTTTACTTTCATGATACTACCTGTTCTCAGAAATATATGTGTATCATACATCTACACATTTATATAACTATTATAAGCACACATGTCTTACGTCAGTTGGTACATTTACTGCCAGGCTACTCACAACTAGACCAGTCTCTTGTCTTCTTTTTTGAGACAGTCTTGCTCTGTTGAGGCTGGAGTAGGGCAGTGGCGTGATCTCAGCTCACTGCAATCTCCAGCTCCCAGGTTCGTGTGATTCTTCTGCCTCCACCACCTGTAGACCTGTCAGATGGACAGATTTAACTAGTCCATCAGGAGTTGAGAAATTTCTACTTTTCTCAGTTTTTTTTGTGTGTAGATATTAGAAGGACACAAAAATGTCTGGTTCCTTTTTTCTTATTACCATAACATTTATTTTGACCTTTTTGTCAAAATAAACACGGCTTTAGTAGCATTAGATGTATTAATTGTTAAACATATACATAAGTACAGAAAACTTTTAAAAGTTATTCTGATTTATGAGGGCAAAAATCATCCATTGAAATTTGCTTTCTCCCCAAACTTCACTAAAACCAGAGTAAAAGCATTTTTTTTTTTTAAGACTTAAACACTTAACGACAGAGTGAAGAGGACAGCAATGAAACAGTGGATGGTTCAAAGGAGATGAGTGTGTAGTAACTGACTTGGTGATAGAAGAACGCTAAGTCCCAAGCCAACAGAGGAGAAAATTTTGAAACAGCCTTATTTAGACCATAGAAGTCCTGCAAGTTCAGGATCTTGTATCATTCAGTAGCTCTGGAACCAGAGAATAATTAAGGAAATGGGACTATAACCAAAAGGACTATAGAAAAACTGTGAAGTAGTAGATTGGTAATTAGATCTTCAAATCCATGTTTCTGGGCAACTTCCTTCACCCCAGCTGAGCATAAATTTCTGGATATAATATCTGAGGCTCTCTGGCTGGAGGGATGCTATGCACAGTTGAAAATGTAAGTATCTATAATTTCAAACTGTGTGTCTGTATTCATTCCCAATTGCAAAAGCAAAAATAACTTCACTTCCATAATCCCAACAACTGATGGAAGGTTTTTTTCTATATAATCTGACTATCACAAGAGGAAAAAACCAGAGATATTGTCATTAGAGATTGCCCCCACAAACAGCCCACTCAAGTCTCCCTACAATAAAGCATAATGTTAACAAGGCCTACACATGATGTGAGAAAGGGGGGATGGTCATCTTACTCATCAGCAGATACTCAAGGATGATCAGACATCTGAGGAAAAGCTCTAACCTGGAAGGTAGAAATTAAACAAACTTACATTTAAGAATGACTTTAAGAAAACAGGGGGAAACTTGACAGGAGAAGAAAACCTTAAATTGTTATTTTCATTAACATTCTCAAAGAAATGAAAGAAGATACTGCAGCACAAATTGGACACTACAAAAAGAAGATCCAAGTTTTCTCATTGTTCAATTCCCACCTATGAGTGAGAACATGCGGTGTTTGGTTTTCTGTCCTTGCGATAGTTTGCTCAGAAAGATAGTTTCCATCTTCACCCATGTCCCTACAGAATGATGGTTTCCAGCTTCACCCATGTCCCTACAAAAGACATGAACTCATCCTTTTTTATGACTGCATAGTAACACTTGGACACAGGGTAGGGAATATCACACACCGGGACCTGTCATGGGGTCGGGGAAGCTGGGAGGGATAACATTAGGAGAAATACCTAACGTAAATGACGAGTTAATGGGTGCAGCACACCAACATGGCACATGTTGTTACATATGTAACAAACCTGTACATTGTGTACATGTACCTTAGAACTTAAAGTATAATTTAAATAAATAATAAATAAATAAAAAGAAGATCCAGTGGGGAAAAAAAGTACTCATAAACATTTTAAAAAGCATGATGGCTGAAATGAAAACGCAATGTAAGTATTAGTAGGTCAAGAAGAGGAAACTTTTCTACAAAGTAGAAAAAAGACCAATAAATGAAAAAATAGCTTCAAAAGGTAAGATAATTAGGAGGAACAGTTCCTGAGATACTGCATCCAAATAAGTTTTCTAAACAGAGAGAACAAGAAAGTGGAAGAAAGGAAATGACCAACAACATCATTCAACCTAAAAAGCCAGATTGAAATAGCGCACCGAGTGCCCAGCATGGCAGATCAAAAGATACTTACTCTAAAGCATAACTTGTTTTTTTCAGAAAAATGATGACAAAGAAAATTCTACTTGTTAGCAGAACCGTGAGAAGGAATGGGGAAGAATCCATTATATGGACAATATGAGGAATCAGAATGGCTTTGCACTTCTCAATAGCAACCCTGAAAGCAAGATGACTGAGGAAATACCTCAAAATTCAAAAGGATAATAATTTGTAAAATACTATACTGAACCAAATTATCTGTCAAGTAAAGACATTTCAGAAATACATTCTAAAAGTACATATTCCACCCACTCATTCACAAAAAGCTACTAAAGGGCATATACTACTAAAATAAGAAAGGGTAAGTAAGCAAACAAGAAGACTTGAGTATTAGAAAACAGAAGCCCAGGAAAGAGGCAAAAGGCCAGAAAAAATCCTCAAGATAGAGAAGAGAAACTGCAGGCTGTCAGTCATGCACAGACCTGTACGACAAGCAGCAGAGGCTGGAAAAGTATCACTCAAGAGACAGATGCCAAACAGTCCTAATTAAATAGTTCTATTTTCCCTAAGGACAGGTGCTAGGATCAGGCTAGCAGAGATTCTTACACGTTTGCCTTGTTAGCCTTGATTACATGCTGATGACTCTCCCACTCTCCTCTAAATGCCATGTTCTGAAGCAGCCAACTTCACTCATTTCACAAAACGTTTTGTCTTTGGATAAACTTGAGACCTGCAAAGCAAGCTGGCGACCTTAAAAGAAAACAGAATGTAGTCTTCTCTCTGACTACATTGCTATATGGTATTCAATATCAGTCCTGCTGGATACCCTGATTGCTGTGAGGGCCTCAGTCAGAACTTTGTAGGCTGACTTCTCCAAGAAGGTACTCTCGGAAACAGTAAGAGTACCTGAAGCCAATGAATCAGAGACTGCTCACTTTATCTTCTCCTGGGAGTCTTCATCTAAAGGTAATAGATTTGTGCTCACTGCTCAGTTTTTCCACACCAAGCAATATATTGTTTAGAGAATACACATAGAAAGTAAATCATTTTTTAAAGCCAAGGAATGAGTCAGGCAAAAGACAGATAGTGGCTACCTGGAAAAGAGGGGACAGGATGAGAGCATCCTGAGAGATGCATTTGGAGAAGGACATGATGCTCAGTGGGCACACAAGCCTTTCAGTAATTTAAATATATATATGGTGTGTGCATATGTGTGTTGACATGGTTTTGCTCTGTATCCCCACCCAAATCTCATGTCGAACTATAGTCCCCACGTGAAGGTGTGCCCTGGTGGGAGATGATTGGATGAAGAGGGTGGTTTCACCCATAATGTTCTCATAACGAGTGAGTTCTCACTGAGATTTGATGGCTTAAAAGTATGTAGCTTTCTTCTTTCTCTCTCCTGCCACCACATGAATAAGGCTTACCTTTTGCCTTTCATCATGATTGCAAGTTTCCTGAGGCTTCTCAGTCATGCTTCCTGTTAAGCCTGTAGAACTGAGTCAATTAAAACTTTTCTTCTTAAATTACCCAGTCTCAGGTAGTTCTTTATAGCAGTGTGAGAATGGACTAATGTATGTGAGTGTATGTAGATATATATGTTTATTATACTTTTCTATGTGTTAAATTTTACAACATTAAAACAAGTGGAAATCATTTATAATCCAATCACACATATAATCCCTTTTATCACAATAGTGTTTCTATGTGTGTTTGTGAGTGTGACATTCTTAATCCATTTTTTAAATTTCACAGCATATTGTGGACATTTTTGCAAAACATATCCATCTTTTTTAATGCATTATGTGAATGTTTCGAATCTTATTCAACTATTTTCAGTGGGCAACTTTCCATCTTGAAATTTCCCTTTCTAAAGTGGAAACAATGATATCTGTTCCTTTTCCCTGTGCTCAGGAATAAAGTTACAACCCAAAAGACAAGACTACAGATCACTGAGAACTTGCTGAAAGGCTAGCACTCCACAGACAGCTCTGTTCCATTCATTGAGAAGATGACTTAGTTTCTTTTAAATTGTTATTTTATATCTATACATTTCTGTATCCCACTGTTTTTTTGGTTGAAAGAGTCAAGGATGTATAATCCCAATAATAAACTTCAAAATAAATCTTCTTGGAAGAAAAAAACCTGTTATTTTTGTTGTATTTTAATTTTTAATTAATGTTCTTGGTATTCAAATAAGAAATGTGTAAATTAATAAAGCTTAAGATCGTCTTGTTACCATCACCACCCCAACTCCTTTATATTCCCACTACTACCCCACTAGTGAGGTAATTAGTGATCAAAGTGTGATATATATTGTTTCATATATTTCTCTATAAAATCTTCTCTTTTAAAGAAAAGAAACTACTTGCAGTACAGATTATTCCACACAACCTCTCTGGAGGCTTCTTAGCATCAGAGATAATAAGAAACCTGATACCAGCTGACACTGCTGCAGAAACAAAGGGACTGTGTAATAATCTTGTTCTTAGAAGTGCCCATGATTCTTTTCACTTTCCTTTATATATCAATCTACCGAAATCACTATGCAACTGTGCAGTTTTCTGTTAACAGATCCACAGGGCCCAATTCCTTTGACAGAGACCATTCAAATTCGTTCAGGAAATCTTTTGCAAGCAACCCTCATGAACTAACTCGAATTTCAGAATCCTTGGAACTAAGTCTCTTCCAACGCTATACAGAAGTGGCAACTACCATCCACTCCCATGACTCCGCTGGCTTCAAATCAAACAGTCTCTTTAGAAACCCAGATACCTTTAACCAACCATCGGGGCCTATTACAAAGCACAGCATTCACAGGAAAACATCAATCTGCACTTTTTGTCAAAGAAGCACAATGTCCTTCTTGAGTGCTTGTTGAACAGCAACTGAGAAAACACTTAAAGCCCAGAATCTTGTCTATAACCTCAGTTCAAACCTCTTCCCACCCCGTGCCCCTTCTTGTTTCCAACACCCTCCTCCTGCCCCCATCCTTCCTGTAGCTTAATTGAAGAGGTTAACAGCTTACAAGAAGTAGAAAATCAAAAACAGACACAAAAATCTTTCCCAGTGACAAAAGAATTAAGATGGGTCTGAAATTTTCAAACATCAATCAGGATCACACATGCAGTGGTGAGAATGAATTCATACATGTTTCTTACCTTTATACATCAAGTGGAAAGAAAATATCACAAACTGATGTAGGAAAGGGCCAGGATTTTAAGGTTACTTCTTGAATTCTACTTCATCCAATATTTGGAAACTTTGCATCGTGAGCAAAATGAGTCATAAAGCAAAGCATGCTTATACTCTAGAATTCGGTAAATGAAAACCTAAGATTTTAACCATAAAATTTTTAAAATATATTTCCTAGAACTAAATGCAACTATTTTAAAGAAATTCAAACGTTCAAAAATAAAAATTGGAAATACAAGGCACATGTCTTTCTTTATTCATTTGCCACTGTCTTTATACCATGCCTCCTAAGTACCTGGGACTATAGGCTCACACCACGACACCCAGCTCATACCATTTTATTTTCTATTACAATATAATCAGATTGTGTTTTATTGTTTTATTATTTTATGGTTTTGTTTTGTTTTGTTTTTTTGAGACCGAATCTCATTCTGTCACCTAGGCTGGAGTGCAGTGGAGTAATCTCAGCTCACTGCAACCTCTACCTCCCAGGTTCAAGCGACTCTCCTGCCTCAGCCTCCTGAGTAGCTGGGATTACAGGCACACACCATAATGCCTAGCTAATTTTTGTATTTTTAGTAGAGACGGGGTTTCACCATGTTGGTCAGGCTGGTCTCGAACTCCTGACCTCGTGATCTGCCCACCTCGGCCTCCCAAAGTATTTTATGATTTACATGAATAGATTATTAATTATTTCTATTGCTGCCTCAGATTTATTGAATGTCACCACTGTAATAGCCTGTGGTACCATGTGAAATATGAAGCTATTAAAAAATAAGCAAGAATGAAGTTTAATCTTTTTATCTGTAGAAGTTCTTTTTCAGGGTATATTTTTATTTATCAATAGGAAAATAGGACATAGCTTTTGCCATTATACTATCAAAGTGAATATAGTATGTTATTGATAGTTGGTTATCCTTAATTTCGCTTTCAAATTGAAAATTTTAAGTTCCTATCATTTTTATTCAACAAATATTTCCAAAATAGCTTTTCTTTGAAAATATAAAGCACTTCTCAGAACCATTATTATCAGATCATTTTAGTTACATTCCAGTCTTTTGAAGGGAGATGAAGCTTCTACCTCTACATGTACAAGCTCTCTGAGAGCAGAGATCATGTTTTAGTCACTGACAGTACCTAGCACAGTTCTTGGCACATAGTAAGCAATCAGTAATTGTGCGATGAATCAATAAAATTCAATGAATGAATGGACATTAAAGATATCACAAGAATTAATGTAACTTTTATATATTCAAGACAGAACTGAATAGGTTTCTGATAGGATGTGGATATTCAAATCAATGTAACAATTCAGAGATTCCCTAAGGCATTTATTAATCCATGTATTCATTCATGCCTTTGTTATAAAGAGACTAATTGTTTTCTCCAACAAAACAGAGTATAGTTATCATTGCCCTCTATATAGTATAGAATAACTTATAGCCATAGGAAAATAATCTTTTTCCTTTTGCAGTGACTCAAAGAGTAAATGCAGAAATGATTGGTAACCCACCTCAATACCAAAGAAGAGTAGTAAGGTGAAAGATAGCCCCTATCCACTAGAATGTCTCTGAGACTAGGAGGAATAGAGCTCCAAATGTATCTTCTGAAAGAAGCCAATTTGTTGGAATCTCAATGCCATTTTGGTTGATAACCATGACACACATTTAGTCAGCCTCAGTCATTCAGTCTAGTGGTGAGACAGACGAGTAAATGAGTGATGTGGTAGCATTATGCACAAAGTATTTGGAACGGTATAGGGACTCCTAGCCCAGGTATTTTGTAGGTTTAGAATTGGAGAAGTCTTCCCAGAAGTGTTAACACTTACAGCTTGGCCCAGAAGCATAAGGGCATGGCAAACATCAGTGACAGAGTCTGAGATGGAAGAAGAGACACATTAAAAGCTCAGAGGCAAAGGAAAGCCATAAGCATCCAGGCAAATTGAAGTATTCAGGAGACTGGACAGAGAGGGTGAGCCAGTCAGGGTAAAACTGACGATGCTATTAACCAGGACTAGACACAGGGGTCCTCAAACATCACACCAAGGAGCACAGACTATCTTACGGGTAAAAGTGAATAAATGAGAGATTCGAAATAAGGGTACCTTATAATTGGTTTGCATTCGAGGACAAAATTTATGTGAAGAACGTATTGGAGAGGGCCAGACTGTGGGCAGATAAACTAGTTTAGGTGGTTATTGTAGTTACATAAGCAATAAATTCTGAGGACCTTAACAAATGCCTACTACTAATGTATCATTAGTCCTAGAAAACTTACCTCATTTTATTTGGAGCATCTTCCTCAATTCCTTCTCTCCTTTGCTTAAGAGTTTACTCAGATATTTGACCAAGTTATTCACTGCCCCACAGAATTGGCACTTTCTGGGATGTCCATGTACCTAAAAATTACTAGCCAGCCAGTAACTGGGATGGATATATGTATATGTATGCATAGAATCAATTTAAGTCTAAATAAGTCTCACTTTTTAAAAACAGCATAATTACCACTCTCATGTTAATTTTTACAGTAGGCTTACTATCATCCATCCCAAACTTTATTTCATAGCATACACACTACATGATCAGGAAGCACTGCATACTATCTGATATGAAAATATAAAATGATAATTTCACCTAGCTCTTTCTACCATTAGTAGATGTTACTGATTTTGTAAATGTCCAAAATGATCATTTGAAATAAAATAATTTGTGGTCAGAAAAATAAGTAAAATAATGTGAAATACATAGTCAGAAAAATAAGAATGTATTCTTTTTAATAGCTATTAAATCATTTATTTGATTCATGAACAAATGCAGACACTAAATTATATCATATATAATAAAGTGACCTGCATACCATTGCTAAAGATATCGCTTGCTAATACCGGGAGATGTTTTATGTGGCAAATAAAACAACTAATTAAAAACCAAATGGTGACCATTACAAGATACTTATTTCCTATATCCATTTCTCACTATATATAAAATTCTGTAATTATTTTAAACAATCTGTAAGAATTACAGCCACATAGACTCAACTATAACTAGTTCTTTGTAACCACAGTGATGATTACTATGCAATCCTGAGAAAACCTATGGCAAAAACTAAGATTGAAAACCACTTTCTGAAATGTTTGAGTTACGTTTTTTATTCAAGCAGTTACTTTTTTCCTTTTACTACTTTTTAAAAATACTTTTACTTTAAAAACCAAAAAGTATGCCTTTCTCATTCTGTCCAGAGAGAGAAAGGGGAACCAAATATTTTACCATTTGGTATAATCTCAATGAAAAATAGAGGTTTATTCTCAAATAGCATGTAGGTTAATTGTATTTTGAGTCAAGAAATAAAAAACATAACTTTTCAATAGAATTATTCAACAAGTTAATAGAGGTCAGACAGAACAATGGTCACCATTCCTGGAAGCAGAAATAATAACTGCTGTTATGACATACAAGGCCCTGACTTGTTTTTCTTCTCTCAAGAAAATTTATAATGATGTTTGATATTAATCTGTTTATAAAATGTCTAATAGAGAGAAGAGAGTAATAGTGAATGAGAAGTCACCGACTTTCCAGTTATGCCACCCAGGTTAAAACTCATTAACATTTTGGATTTCCTAAGTATAGAATAGTAGTCAGTGAGGGAATCACTTCCCAGAATAATCAATGCTGGGAGAGAAAAATAAATCAGAACCTCCCTAAGTTCGGGGAGAAGGGGAGAGAGGGAGAGACACGGAGTGTGCGGGAGAGAGAGGCAGAGAGCACAAGAGGGAGAGAGGAGTTTAAAAATAAAAAACACTAGACATCTTTTTTTAAAAAAAGGGGAGAGAATGAAAGGGAGATATAGAAAGTTAGAAAGAACACAGTGTGAGATTTAAAAAGAAAGAAAAAAATGAAAGGCAGAAAGTCTACCTTCTTAAACTTTTAAGTTCAGGGATACGAGTTCAGGTTTTTTACATAGGTAAACTTGTGTCATGAGGGTTTGTTGTACTGATTATTCTATCACCCACATATTAAGCCTAGTACCCATTAGTTATTTTCCTGATCCTCTCACCCTCCACCCTCCAAAAAGGTCCCGGTGTGTGTTGTTTCCTTCTATGTGTCCATGTGTTCTCATCATTTAGCTCCCACTTATAAATGAGAACATGCAGTATTTGGTTGTCTGTTCTTGTGTTAGTTTGGCAAGGATAATGGGCTTCAGTTCTATCCATGTCCCTGCAAAGGACATGATCTCGTTCTTTATGGCTGCATAGTATTCCATGTGTAAGTGTACCATATTTTCTTTACCCAGTCTAAAATTGATTGGCATTTAGGTTGATTCCATGATTTTGCTATGTGAAGTGCTGCAATGAACATGTGCATGCATGTGTCTCTGTAATTAAACCATTTATAGTCCTTTGGGAATATACCCAGTAATGGGATTGGTTGGTTGAATGGTATTTCTGTCTTCCACAATGGCTGAACTAATTTATACTGCCACCAACAGTGTATAAGCGTTCCTTAGAAAGTCCACTTTTAAGTATATTTTCTTCCCTGCAACACTCAACATGTTCTAAGTAGAAATGTTTATAATTGTTTGCCTTTTCTTAGAAATAAGAGTGCTAAATAAGAGCTATTTTTTTGCCATACCTACATTCCCGTAAGTATTTTTTTTAAATAGCAGCAAATGTAAAAAGTTTTGAAACAAATGATTAACTATTTTAAATTAGAAAATACAGTAAAAATATGCTTCTCCACAAGTATAGCTTCTCCAAATATAACACTCCACGGCACATGTGTTACATGACAAAAAAATGTCATACTGAAGCATTGTCACAATTCATCCTCCATATGTCCAGTATTTTGAAGAACATAATAAATATCTTATAAGCACAAATAAGGAAACATTGTTAATTATATCAAGCACTTTTTTGTTTTATGAATCAATTATTTGAGAAGCACTTTACCAATCAACATAAATAATAATTCAAGAGTTACACTGAAGTGTTCTGAACTAGAATACAGACATTCCAACAAGCTGGCAATAGACTGCTTCTGCAATCTGCTTTTCATCTCCCTAAAAAATAAATTGCTCCTGCATAAACAATATTTCAGAAACTGACAGAGTTGGCAGCTCTGCTGAAGACAGCAGGGATATTAGCAACCATGACTGATAGCAAAATTGGGGGTTGCAGAAAGAGGAAAGTATACATTCAAATTTAAGGAATAGCTCTTGTATTTCAGATTCTTTTCAAAAAATGTGGGATGACATATTAAGGTCACCATTGATTAAAGAGATAGATCTGTAAGGGAGCTTTTCACCGCCTGTGAAATCTTCAGAGAAACCACTTGGAGACACACTGGCCTACACCTTCCTGCTGTGGACACACCATGGGTGCCTACGGCTAAATTTCTCTAAGCTGGGTTTGCCCACTGGATGGCATGGCTAATTAATGAAGGAGGCTAAAGACTTAGTCCTCCTTGATGTAATGCCAGTATGAAAAGCAGGGAAGCTCGCTCTCTCATATCAAATCTACCAAAGCAGAGCTAGAAGAGCAAGTTGGTAATTCTTTGATGTAGAACCCTCAGTTTAACAGTCAGTTTTCCTCACCAATTTCCTCTAAACTGTATTTACTGAGACCATCTTATTGAATATCATCTTTGAATTAACTGCATAACAAAGCTATACTCAAAAGACAAACATATTACATTCTCTGAGCTGCTGTCTAAAAACATTTTCCTCTAAAATTTGTATTATATACCTTGTCTTGAAAGGGAGATGATCTACTTGTTATTAAATAGTGTGAAAAAATACATTTCCCTGGTATCCCAAAATGAAGCATTCCATTCTATGAGTTTGTGAAATTTTAATTATATACTATCTCAGGAATAAAGGAAATGCTCAAATTCATTCTGTCTAGCAGAGACTACTGGCTGCCCACCATACCTAGTCTCCCTACCTTGTTACTAATAAACTCTGAGTTTAACTAGAAACATGGCACCTAGCCGTATGTTTCCAGCTTCCTTTGCAGTTAAATATGGCCATGTGACTACACTCTGTCTTTTAGGATGTAATGAAAATTATAAGGACAACTTGCAGGCGTTGCCTTTGTAAGAAAGGAATATGTCTTCCTCTTCCCTTCCCCCCATCCTACTTTTCACCCCTTTAAAAAGAGCAACCAATTCACATAGAGTGACCATATGGCCTGGTTTATCTAGGACACTCACATTTGCTCCTGTTGTTCCAGGGACTTGTGGTCCCCTATCTTAGACCATTAGATGGAAACTGTATTAAGAATCACCAAGTTACAAAATAGGAGTCACTGCTATTTTGGCCATTTTAGAACATGTGAAATGGCAAGGTACAATTAACAGAAAAATATTAAAAATCTTGTTAAATGTTAGAATGATACATGATTATTCCATTCAAGGTGTTCAGATCTAGTGAGATATTGAACATTTACACAAATAATTTTAATCAAGGAAGAATCCACCCTTACCACCCACAAAAAAGCTAGGAAACTTCAAGGAAAAAAAAAAAAAAGCAGTTTTTTCCTCAAGAAACTTAGGGAGGCTTCTTGGATGAGGAAGCATTTGGCCTGGGCCTTGCATGGTAGATATTAAGTAGTTTTGAAAAGGCAACAAAGAGTTCTAGGTAAGGAGATTAGCATGAGCAAAGATACAAATATATGAATGATATTTTCCAAAAATGGGAGAGTACAAAGTGTCAGGTGGGGAAAAGCTGAAACAAATGAACTAGTTTAATATCTAATTTTGGAGAAATTTCAGTGCTGCTCTGAGTAGTTTAGTTTATTCTGCAGAAAATGTGAAGCCACTGAAGTTTCCCTAAATCTGCCTTGCAATGGACAGAATGAATCCAAAAGAGGTAATAGTGTTCCTATCCATAGGAATATGACTGGCTAGATATAGTTGGTGAGGGAATGAATTAATGATAAATGGTGGGATATTTTTTGAAATAACATTGATCTCCACTCACAGTTTCTGTCACCTTTTGGCCCTTTCTTATTCCCGCTCCTGTCATTCAGCCAGTTAGAAGGTCCTTTGCTGGAGTTTCAAAACCCTGAGGCATGAGAAATTCAAAACTTGGGGAAGAAAAATAGATTTGGAAGAAATCGGGAAGAGAAAAAGTCAGTCTATATCCCTCCCATTCTCCATCATGCAGACACACCCAAGATTCCCCTGGACTGGCAGAAGAGAAAGTTAAGAGTATTATTCATTGGAACCTAGACCCTGGTCCCTGATAAATGGACCCTGCACTGTGGCTGTCCCAAGAACTTCCAAGAACACGTGGGCCTTTTCCTAGGTTGAAGAATGTAGAGAATCTGCATATCAGAAATAGAAGCATGGCCTTGCAGGACCAACAAGCTCTTAATCAATTGTAAGGGTTCATCATGACTCAGCCCCAGCAAAAGCAGCTGAATGATTCCCATGTGTCCAAGAGTATAGAGAAGTAGGAGAGAGAAGTGATGGGCTGGCAAGGGCCTTCCAAACAAGAGCTTGGGACTTTGTCAGGTAACTTGCTTGTGCCAGTGACCAATTACCCAATAGGATGGGTATGACCGCAGATGTAACTCTGCCAGATTGGACATAAGTCAGATAAATCCACCTCACCACTAGCACTAGGCACTTGTAGAAGCCTTCAAGAACTTAGATTCAGCAGAAAAAAAGACACCCTAGTCAGAGAATAGTTTTCTGCCACTCTAGGGAAATAGTTGTTCACAATAAAAATGAAGTTCAGTTGTAGAAAAAGTTAAAAATTTTTAGTTTTACATGATAAAATTTTAACATTATGTGGTGACCAGATCACCACATAGTATCTCTGAATCTCTAGCCAGGAGACATGAAAAGATGCTAGTAATATGATAGGTAACACAAATGGAGAAGGAAAAAATTACTAGCCTAGCAGAATTTTTAAAAATTGTCTCTCATTTAATTAACGATGGAAATAATTTACTTAAGAAACTACTCTTCTTAATTTATTTCTCTATTTCTTCAATGAAAGACTTATTGGTAAAATTTCCCTCATGGACTTTTATTTGTAAATCAAGTTAAGTGGCGAAAAGGTATAACAAATTAAAACCTCAGAATTAAATTAGAAGTTGTAGTGAACCCTAAAACTAAGTTAAAATGAGAGTTAATGAAATATAAAATATGATAAAAATTAAAATTCTTTGAAAAGTTTTTAAATGTTTTCTGTTTAGTTGAGTTACTAGTAATATTTTATAATATTTTGGCAGTACTACTAAGGAGATTACAGTTACATAGGCAATAAATTCTGAAGACCTTAAACACCTTCTACTAGCATATCATTCATCCTAAAAATCTTACCTCCTTTTATTTGCAGCATTTTCCTCCATTCCTTCTCTCCTTTGCTTAAGACAGTTTACTCATATTTGACAAAGATATTTACTGCCCCATGGAACTAGCACTTTCTGGGATGTCCATATACCTAAAATTACTACTCAGCCAGTAACTAGGATATATATATTTGCATAGAATTAATTTTCTAGTCTAACTAAATAAGGCTTACTTTCAAAAAACATTGAAAAAAATCCATGCTTATGAACTAGTATGGAATTTAACCACCATTTGTAATTGTAAAATACATATTCCATGTACCAACCGCCTTACCAAGTAATTTCGAGGAAATTAAAGAAAGGTAGAATGAGGTGGAGAAGGATATAAGAGAAGATAATAAAAAGAATAAGGGAGAAAAAAAAGGAAGAAGATCTAAATGTGACTTTAGCAATAGGAAAAATGAATCTTAAAATTTTGTTCAAATCTCTCTGCTCCTGGAAACTTATGCCGTACCAACCAGTAAGCATGCTCACTTCAGCAGTGTCCTACACCTCCATCTAAAGTGGCCAAGGGAAGGGGAGGAGCCATGAGAAAGGAAGATGGAATACAATTCCCACACAGAAACATCACAATTGTTGGGCCCCTTAGGGAGGTCAGGGTAGAAGCAGACTTTTAAGAGATGGATATGTTGAGTGCACCCCTGGGAGGATTTCCAACCATCTGTATCCTTTGAGGGCAGGTGTTTCTTGCTATTACCTCACTTTCAGTAACCTATAAGACACTACCCACTTCCACTAAACAATCAATATCAAGATGGCAAGGCCTGTTTTTATCATCACAGATAGTAATGTTTTAAACCCTGAGCACTTAAAAAGAACCAATTTTAAAAGGAAAATCAATTGATCAAGTATTTTACATTTTCTAAACCTCAATAAAAACTAGCATGTGATTAAATGAATTATTATATTTTATTACAGAGGGCCAAAAATTGCTAAGTACCTACTCCCAGTATATTTAAAAAGCACATTTAATCAGAATTAAAATCTGTTTTGTAGTTGTTTTATGTTATTTTTATTTTGACATCATACTACTTTATCTAATAAACCATGATTTACTTGTAGTAAGTTTTTAACATAATTCAAACAAAGAGGTTATTTATATATAATCAGGCAATATTTAATCCAAATGAATTAGGACAACTTTTCAGTGCATTCAAAATTGAATTCGACTAATGCTCCTTACAAAAAACATCAAGAAGGCTGGGCACAGTGACTCACACCTATAATCCCAACACTTTGGGAGGTCAAAGCTGGAGGACTGCTTGAGGCCAGGAGTTCAAGACCAGCCTGGGCAACAGAGTGAGACCCCACCTCAACAACAACAACATGTGTATATACATCAGGGAGAAACATTTTATTGTTAATTCATCATGCAATTGCACCGTGAAGTTTTTGAAAGAAAATAACATATTAAGAAGATGCGCTTAAAAATAGGATACCAGAATGGAAACACATCAAGATAATTCATTTGCAAAGAAATATTCAATGTTGTTGGGACTCAGAAAACAATACCCCCAAGTATAGTGCTTTGACATACTGAGTGCTTGGAACTGAAAGAGAACCAAAGCCTCTTACCTCTTTTTTCTACTCCAAAGTACAGGAAAGGGCTTTCTCTGAACTTCCTTTAGCTGCCTAAAGATAGATCCTCCAAAAACCTCAATTGTCATGAGTGTCCTCCCCAGGAATCTCAACCAGAGAAGGTTAATTGTATCACAAGAGAAGAGTTTGGAAGTCAGCGTCACAAACCAATCTTTGTCACAGACTATTACCTATTTATCTTCCCCCAAAATCGTTAACTTTCTCTATATTGCTTACATGCCCCCTTCCCTCTTCCCTATGAGGAGGGCATACAAGATTTTAAATTTTATTAGGTTATGGGGTACTCACTTTTCTTTCCTTTGATGCCCTCAGGCACATAATACATTTGTATGCGTTTTCTTCTGTTTGTCTACTGTCAGTTTATTTCATAAACTTAATCAAACCTTTGGAGGGAAAGTTTTCTCTCCCTACAATGTCAATGATTAAGTACCCAAAAACTTGAAAGTAAATATTTTTTTATTTTTCTTTTTGTCAGACATTTCATGGAAGAAGAAAGTACAATTGACCCCTTAAATAACTTGGGGGTTCAGGGCACTATCCGCCTGCACAGTTGAAAATCTCTGCACAATTTCTGACTCCCCAAAAACTTAACTACTAATAGTCTACTGTTAACTGGAAGCCTTACCAATAACATAAACATTCAATTAACACATCTTTTGTATGTTATATATATTATACACTGTAGTCACACAATAAAGGAAAATAGAGAAAGGAAAGTGTTATTTTAAAAATCATAAGGAAGATAAAATATATTTACTATTTATTAAATGGAAGTGGATCATCAGAAAGGTGTTTATCCTCATCTTTCCGTTGAATAGGCTGAGAAGGATGAGGAAGAGGAAACACTGGTCTTACTGCCTCAGGTTGCAAAGGCAGAAGATATGGAGGTGGTGGAAAGGAAGGCAGGAGAGGTAGGCACACGGGCTGTAACTTTGATTTAAAGAAAAATCGGCATAGAAGTGGGCTCACACAGTTTAAATCTGTGTTATAGAATCACACTCCCAGCTTCCTAGAAGAAAATGATTCTGAGGAGGGAAAAAGGTGATACAAAATGCAAACCATACCATCTTGACCCTCCTTCCCCGGAACCTTATATAATCAATTTTTATTCACTCATTTTTAAAACTCTTTGCTTTGAAGAAGAGAATATTGGCAAAGGGGAGAAATTATAATGTTATATAAATAATAATCTCTAAATTCTCCAACTTCATCTTTTCAATTATTTCAGCAAAACTTAGAGAAACACGTCAAGCACCAGAGCCCTCTGGGATCTTTTCCACCTGGCTTTGTGGTGTTGGTCACGTAAGAAGACTTCCCCGAGTTACCAAGCATTAGCATGTACAGGTCTTTGTGATGAGACCTTTCAGATAACTGAGTTGTTCCTCAGTCTTGAGATAAGTATTTAAAATCTCTGCTGTGAGTACGTTGAAACAATTAGCACAAATACCCTGAAACCTTCAGAAATGATTTATTCTGAATCTATTCTGAATTAGCAAATGTTCCTTAGAGTTGGGAGATAACAATACATCTCCATGTTAGCACCTTTGATGGACCCCTTTTAAACATATATTCTGTACTTTTTTGACTTCCTAGATTATTAAACTATGCTATAGATGGTGAGGAACTTAGAGGCACTGTGGATGGCAGAGGAGTTTTATACTAGCTGAGTAATTGTGGGAATATTACTTAATATCTCAGAGTCTCAGGTTTCTGTCTCTTTAAATATCTACTTCTTAGTGCTGTTGAGAGGCAAAAATGTAGTAACATATCTGAAATGGAAACAGTGCCAAGAACCTAAATTCTCAATGAATGTTAGTTACTTGCATTTCTTCTCTACCCTCTAACCCAAACACTATGTATGTTTACCATTTCCCGACCTATTGCAACCGTGAAACTGTACTGGCTAACTGTTGCTAAGGTTCTTGAGACACAAGGCGCCTTTTGCACCAACCTCCACGTTTCTCCCTTCTCCGGACAATCTTCTCATACCCCTGGCTTTCTAATTCACTGTTTCGGCATACGATACAAATGTCAATTGCAGTTACTAATCTCTCCAACCCATTTGCACCATATAAAGGACTTCAGCTGGAAAAAGCCAAACAAACAAACGAACGTACAGAAATCCTGTCTCAAATTGGCTCAAGCAATTGGGAAATGTATGTTCTCGCATTTTCATAAGTGCAGATGTAAAGGAGACTTCAGAAGTATTTGATATGCCCAGGGTCTTTCTCTTTCCCTTTTATGCCACATACAGAACTTGCTTTATCCCAAGGCTGTCTTACCTTAGTCATAGGAAGGTTATCAGAAGCAAATGGGGTTGCAGTCTTCCTTGTCACATCTGAAAAGAGACAGGAAATTTTCCCAATTGTATTAGTCTGTTCTCACGGTGCTATAAAGAACTACCAGAGACTGGGAAATTTATAAAGGAAAAGGTTTAATTGACTCACAGTTCTGCTTGACTGGGGAAGCCTCAGGAGGCTTACAATCACAGCAAGTGGTAAAGGGGAAGCAAACGACCCTCTTCACAAGGTGGCAGGAGGGCGAATGAATGCAGGAGGAACTACCAAACATTTATAAAACCATCAGATCTCGTGAGAACTCACTTGCTATCATGAGACCAGCATGGGGGAATCGTCCCCCATGATTCAATTACATCCATCTGGTCTCTCCCTTGACACGTGGGAATGATGGAGATTAGCATTCAAGAGGAAAGTCTGGATAGGAGCACAGCCAAACCTTATTACCCATCATGAACTAAAAGTACCTCAGTTAACTATGATTGGGCTGATAGGCCATGTGGACACCCTTTACTAATGAAGGTCACCTAGGGAAATGCACTTGTTGGCGTAAGTTTAAATTATTGAAAACATACAGCAACTGGAATTACAATGATTTGATTAAACTAATTAATATCTATTCCTTGAACGATGAGATCTCAGTTTCCTCCCTCCTAAACTGTACCAAAATTATAGCAAGGGGAATTTTTTTAAGGTTTAAACTCACAAGGGTAGGAAACAATGAAGGAGAAAGCACCAGTTTAAGTGTAAAATCTAATACAGATGAACGAGTGATAATCCACCCAAGAGAGCCAAATCTCAGATCAAAACTGAGAATTTACCCAATTTATATAACAGAATTTTCAATAGGCACAAAAGCAGAAAATACAAAGCGGTCTACTTCTGGTCATAACTCTGCTGGATATCAGCACCTGGTTATAATTTTTTTGACAGCTTTATTGATATGTAATTCATATATCACAACATTCACCTGATTAAAGTGAGCAATTCAATGATACCTTTAGCATATTCAGAGTTGTGCACCATAATCATAATCTAATTTTAAGACATTTTTATAATTGCAGGTCTTAAATGGCACCTCCTTACAGATGCTCTGCCTGCCTATCCTTAATAGAACTACACTCTTTATTTCCTGCTTCTTTCCTTTGGACACTCATAACAGTCTGTAGTTATTTTCCTTCGTTATTGGCCTCCTTGTTTGTTGTTTGCCTCTCCCACCAGAATGTAAGCTCCTTAAAGAGGGGCTCTTCATGTGTCTCTTGATCTTTTTTGTAGTCCAGCTAGTAATGAAACACAGGGCCTGCCTATATTATGTGGTCACTAAAAACATTTGCTGAATGAATGAACTAGCAAGACATAATTACCACAGTAGACGGGCACTGTGGAGCAATGGGGAATCGGTCATCATAGTGAAGCTGTGACAGCAGGAGGCCTCTGAGCAAATAAATTAGCTGTCCATCTGGTGTTTGGAAGATGAACCAACCCTATGAGACTGAGAAGACCCCTTAGGTTCTTTAACAATTAAGGAGAGTTGGGAGTGAAGACCTCAAGAAGAAGATAGCACTGCTAATAAAATAGGTGGGTCTCTTGCAATGAATTAAAAAAATAAAAAGATACGCTCATATTTGCAGCTATATTGGCAAAGAAATTCATCTTTCTCACATTAGCACATTAAAATACACAAAGTAAATGTTCCTTTATGCATCAATCCCATAGCTTGTGTTGTTAATTAAGTTAATGGTGGTTATACAGGGCGCTGCACAGTTCTGGAGCTAGAAAGCCAGAACTGGTATCCTCATTCTGCCACTTATTAGCTATGCGACTTTGGGCAAGTTACTTAGCTACTTTGTGCTTTCATTTGTACATTTATAAAACAGACATATTAATAGCTCCTATATCATAAGAGCTGTTTTGAATATTAAATGAAAATAATCAGAAAACTGTCTGTTCCATACCAAGTGCCTTATATTACCTAATGTTGCAGAAGTAGCAGTAGTCCTTACAGTGGTGGCAGTGGTGGAGGTGGTAGAAATAGTAGTAGGTAGAAGTAAAATGATAGAGGTGCAGCCCATTATGACTGTTTCATGGGGCAAGAAACTCAGATTTAGCGCAGTGCTAAGCAGTGTCAAATACAAGGTACTAAATTAATATCGAATTGACTTGCACTCACGATGTTTCCTATCATACCACAAGATGATTTGACACAATTGATTTTTCTTCAAGAAGTAAGTGAATCAGCAGATATGTAGTCGCTGCTGCTGGCACTGATATCAGGTAATTCATGCTCAACCTTGGCCCACAGAAAGTGTCAGAAGGACAGCCATATTCTTGGGGGTGTGTGTGTAAAATGATGTGCATTTGTCTGTGGCTCTGCTGCAAGGAGGACATAAGAATTTCATTCTTTTAGGAGATGAAGTGGGAAAATAATGGACAGTCCTGAAAAATAAGCCATGGTATTCATAAATCAAGGGAATCATTTTTAGAGGGGAAAGTGACGACTGGTTTGGACTTATTAACCATATTTGCAATGTGTCCTCTTTGTGGATGAATAACACAGAAGACCCTATTTAGCGTAATTGTTCTCACTCCCTGCTTTTGGACTGAGGGGCAAGCCCTGTTTCTAGAGCAGCTTTTGTTGCAGATCATGAGATAAAACCACTCTTCTATTCCTCTTTCCAGTTTCCCTAGATAACAAATGTGAAGAACCAGTGGATCCCACTGGATGAATCAATTGTGAAGTCAAATAATTATTTAGCATTAACAATGCATAACTATTTTTCAATTGCCTCTACAGCATGCATTCCCTCCTTCTGATAACCACAAAAAATATTAATAAGGACATTCACCCTATTATGGGTTGAATTGTGTCCACAAAAAGATATGCTGAAGTCCTAACCCCCAATACCTGCAAATATTACTTTATTTGGAAATAGGGTCTTTGTAGATACAATTAAATAAGGTATCATCAAGTAATTAGGTAGGCCCTAATCCACATGACTAGTGTCACTATAAGAAGAGGGAAATTTGGGCTGGATGGGGTGGCTCACCCCTGTAATCCCAGCACTTTGCAAGGCCAAGGCAAGCGGATCACGAGGTCAGGAGATCGAGACCATCCTGGCCAACATGATGAAACCCCATCTCTACTAAAAATACAAAAATCAGCCGGGCATGATGGCGGGTGCCTGTAATCCCAGCTACTCTAGAGGCTGGGGCAGGAGAATCGCTTGAACCAGGGAGTCGGAGGTTGCAGTGAGCCAAGATGGTGCCACTACACTCCAGCCTGGTGACAGAGTGAGACTCCATCTCGCAAAAAAAAAGAAGATGGAAATTTGAACACAGACACATGAAGAAGAACGCCATATGATGAGACAGGCAGAGATTTGAGTTAGGCAGCTACGAGCCAAAACATGCCAAGGATTACCGGCAGCACCTGAATTTAAGAGAAAGGCATGCATTCTTTTTTTTTTTTTTTTTTTTTGAGACGGAGTCTCGCTCTGTCGCCCAGGCTGGAGTGCAGTGGCCTGATCTCGGCTCACTGCAAGCTCCGCCTCCCGGGTTCATGCCATTCTCCTGCCTCAGCCTCCTGAGTAGCTGGGACTACAGGCGCCCGCCACCACGCTCGGCTAATTTTTTATATTTTTGGTAGAGACGGAGTTTCACCGTGTTAGCCAGAATGGTCTCGATCTCCTGACCTCGTGATCCGCCCCGGCTAGGCCTCCCAAAGTGCTGGGATTACAGGCGTGAGCCACCATGCCCGCTCCCCTAGAGGTTTTAACAGAGTCGGCTGACACCTCAGTTTTCTACTTCTAGCGTCCAGATCTGTGAGACAATAAGTTTCTGTTTTAAGCCACAGTTTGCCATACTTTGTTATAACATCCCCAGCAAACTTCTACACACACCTCGTTGATTATCAGACAAATCCTTTGGGTAGAATAAAACTCATCAGTAGCTCAAGATGCAGTCTTTGATCAGCACAGTCTATATCCCTGGTCCTGTGATCACTTTAGGGATAAACATATGACTCAATAAGAGCCAACAGGACTTCAGGATATATCTGGGCTTCTAGGAAAGAAAAAAACCCTTTCTTCCTTTTCCTGAGTTGCTTTCAAAACTGTCTTTTCTTATTGGTTGTGAAAAAGAATATTTTAGCACTGGAAACTGCTGGCACCGTCCTGCAACTGGAGAACCTCCCATACACTTGTGTCCAAGGAAACAAAGTGGAAATATTTAGAAAAAGGAACTTCTGAATCCCGAGGGGACTCACAGACCCTCTGAAGGAAGTGGACTGCTCCAGTAGGACCTGAGAGAAACTCCAGCTACTGTGAGTGCCCCAAATGGGGAAGTGGGAAAGGGAAAGCCTCCTGTCCCGAACACACACCCCCACTGGAGAAAATAAAGGTCTGTTTGCAGGAGAAGTTTCCAACTTTACCTGGAACAGAGTCAATTTAGAGAGCTGAGGGAAATACAGGGGTAGAGGAAGCAGTAGAAAGTCCCTGGAAGCCTGCTGGGTCCCCCGGCAGGCCATTCCTGCCTGGCACCACAGGTATCCATTGGGAGGGCAGCCAGAGGAGTGCAGGGGAGACACCATAGGGAGAAGAAAATCTCTAGCCACACTTTGTAACAATTTGAACAGAGCGAGAAGCCTCTTGGCCAGAACTCGGGGGAGGGTACAAATCCGGTGTGCAGACTCCACAGGCAGGGGAAGAGCCAACCCCTTTTCTTTCACAACTGGGAGGCAGGTAGCCCGGGGCAAGTTGTCAAGCCCTGCTTGCCTACTGCCTGGAAACAGACTCAGGACTGTTGAGGGGGCACCGTGGGAGTGAGACTGGCCCTTCGGTTTGTGTGGGAGCTGAGTGAGGCCTGTGACTGCTGACTTTCCCCACTTCCCTGAAAATCTGCATGACTCAGCAGAGGCAGCCATAATCCTCCTAGGTACACAACTCCATTGACCTGGGAACCTCACCCCCAGCCCCCACAGCAGCCACAACAAGACCCACTCAAGGAGAGTCTAAGCTCAGACAAGCCTAGCCTTGTCCCCGACCTGATGGTCCTTCTCTACCCACCCTGGTAGCTGAAGACAAAGGGCACATAATCTTGGGAGTTCTAGGGCCCCACCCACCACTGGTTCCTCTCCATACTACCACAGCTGATGCTCTCTGGAAAGCGTGACCTCCTGGCAGGAGGCCAACCAGCACAAATGTAGAGCATTAAATCACCAAAGCTAAGAACCTTCATTGAGTCCATTGTACCCACCTGCTATCTCCACTGGAACAGATGCTGATATCTGAAAGGGTGGCCTGCCCCTCCACACCTGTGGGTGTTTCTTGTTAGGTGGAATGAGAGACTTGAGAAAAGAAATGAGACACAGAGAAAAAGTGGGCCTAGGGGACCCGCGCTCAGCATACAGAGGACCCAGGCCGCACCGGTCTCTGAGGTCCCTTGGTATTTATTGATCATTATCTTTACTATCTTAGAAAAAGGAAAGTGTCAGGATAATAGGATCATGGTAGGGAGAAGGTCAGCAGTAAGACATATGAATAAAGATCTCTGTGACATGAATAAGTTTAAGGAAAAGTGCTGTGCCTTGATATGCATATGCAAACATCTCCATAAACCTTTTTAGTGCATAAAGAGCAGCACTGTGCTAGCAATTCCCACCTTTCACCCTAAGGCGGTTTTCTCCTTTCTCAGTAAACAACATACAATTGGGTTTTACACCAAGATGTTCCATTGCCCAGGACAGATGCTTTTCTCTATCTCAACTGCCAAGAGGCCTTCTTTCCTCTTATACTAGTCCTCCTCAGCACAGATGCTTCACAGGTGTCAGGCTGGGGGATGATCAGGTCTTTCCCTTCCCATGAGGCCATATTTCAGACTATCACATGGGGAGAAACCTTGGACAATACCTAGCTTTCCTAGGCAGATGTCCCTGCGACCTTCGGCAGTGTATGTGTCCCTGGGTACTTGAGATTAAGAGAATGGTGATGACTTTTCACAAGCATACTGCCTTCAGGCACTTGTTTAACAAAGCACACCCTGCACAGCCCAAAATCCATTAAATCTTGAGTCACCACAGCACATATCTCTTGCCAGGACAAGGTTGGGGGTAGGATCACAGATTAACAGCCTCTCAAATACAGAACAAAATGGAGTCTCTTATGTCTTCTTCTTTCTATATAGACATGGTAACAGTCTGATCTTTCTTTTCCCCACAGTATCTATGACTGAGAGACCCAAAGAGGGTTTACATCACAGGGCTCTGTGCAGTCAACCCCCTGTACTAGCCTAGAGCTGGGTACATTTGCTGGGAGGCTAGACCCAGAAAAGAGACAACAATCACTGCAGTTCAACTCACTGGAAGCCACATCCATTAAAAAAAAAAAAATAGTGGGGAGAGTACTACATCAAGGGAACACCCCATGGACAAAATAATCTGAACAACAGCCTTCAGCTGTAGACCTTCCCTCTGACACAGCCTACCCAAATGAGAAGGAACCAGAAAACCAACTCTGGTAATATGAGAAAACAAGGCTGTTTAAAACCCAAAAAAATCATACTATTTCACCAGCAATGGATCCAAACCAAGAATAAATCCCTGATTTACCTGAAAAAGAATTCAGGAGGTTAGTTTCTAAGCTAATCAGGGAGGCACCAGAGGAAGGTGAGGCCCAATGCAAGGAAATCCATAAAATGATACAAGAAATGAAAGGAGAAATATTGAAGAAAACAGATATCTTCAAGAAAACACAATTAAACATTTAGGAAACATTGGACACAGTTATAGCAATGCAAAACACTCTAGAAAGTCTCAGCAATAAAATTAAACTAGTAGAAGAAAGAAATTCAGAGCTTGAAGGCAAGGTCTTCAAATTAACCCAATCCAACAAAGACAAAGAATAAGAAAATATGATCAAAGCCTCCAAAAAGTCTGGGATTGTGTTAAATGACCAAACCTAAGAATAATCGGTATTTCTGAGGAAGCAGGGAATTCTAAAAGCTTGGAAAACATATTTGGGGGAATAATTGATTTGCATAAGAATTATACAGTGGACTGTTGGGAGCCTCAGGCATGGCAGGCTGCAGGTCCTGAGCCCTGCCCCGTGGGGAGGCAGCTGAGGCCTGGTGAGAATTCGAGCATGGCGCAGGCTGGCCGGCACTGCTGGGGGACTCAGCCTCTGCAGCTGCTGGCCCAGGTGCTAAGCCCCTCACTGCCGGGGCTAGTGGCACTGGCTGGCCACTCCAAGTGCAGGGACGGCTAAACCTGCACCCACCCAGAACTTGCACTGGCCTGTGAGCGCCACACACAGTCCCGGTTCCCACCCGCGCCTCTCCCTCCACACCTCTCGCAAGCAAAGGGAGCCAGCTCTGGCCTCAGCCAGCCCAGAGAGGGGCTCCCACAGTGCAGCGGTGGGCTGAAGACCTCCTCAAGTGCAGCCAGAGTGGATGCCAAGGCCTGAGGAGGTGTCGAGAGCGAGTGAGGCCTGTGAGGGCTGCTAGCATGTGGTCACCTCTCAATAATAATAAATGATAAATAGTGTGAATAAATAACTGGCTTAAATAATAAAAGGAATATATTGGTTCATGTCAATACAACTTCCAGGTAATGTTTACAAATGATTTCATGCACGCAGGAGAAGTTTCTTGGGAGGAAGAGTGGGGGAGGTGTGAGGGATAAAAGAATACAAATATGGTGCCGTGTATACTGCTTGGGTGATGTTTGCACCAAAATCTCACAAATCACCACTAAAGAACTTATCAGGTAACCAACTACCACCTGCACCCCAATAACTTATGGAAAAATTAAATTAAATTAAAATTAAAATACCCTAAAAACACATTAAAACAGAACCTCTTTAAAGCATAAATCACACAAGACCCATAAAACAAAATACAAGATAAAAAGCAAAAACAAAGAACAAAAAGTACACAGGCAACAAATAGCATGATGAATGCAATGGTACCTCACATCTCAATATTATCATTGAATGTAAATGGCCTAAATGCTCCAGTTAAAAGAATGGATAAGATCTCACCAATAAACTATCTGCTCCCTTCAGGAGACTCACCTAACACATTAGAACTCCAATAAACTTAAAGTAAAGGGGTGGAAAAAGCCATTTCATACAAATAGACACCAAAAGCAAGCAGGGGTAGCTATTCTTATATCAGACAAAACAAATTTTAAAGCAACAGCAGTTGAAAGAGACAAAGAGGGACATTATACAAAGGTAAAAGGCCCTGTTCAACAGGAAAATATCACAATCTTAAACATATATGTACCTAACACTGGAGCTCCAAAATTTATAAACCAATTACTAATAGACCTAAGAAATAAGATAGACAGCAACACAGCAATAGGGACTTCAATACTCCACAGACAGCACTAGACAGGTCATCAAGACAGAAGGTCAGCAAACAAACACTAGATTTAAACTATACCTTGGAACAAATGGACTTAACAGATATATATAGAAGATTTCTTCCAACAACTGTAGAACAAACAGTCTACTCAACAACGCATAGAACTTTCTCCAAGATAGACCATAAGATAGGCAATAAAATCAAGCTCAATAAATTTAAGAAAATTGAAATTCTATTATGCACTCTCTCAGGTCACAGTGGAATAAAACTGGAAATCAACTCTGAAAGGAACCTTCAAAACCATGCAAATACATGGAAGTTAAATAACCTGCTCCTGAATGAGCACTGGGTCAAAAACGAAATCAAAATGGAAATAAAAACTTCTTTGAACTGAATGACAATAATGACACAACTTACCAAAACCTCTGGGATATAGCAAAGGCAGTGCTAAGAGGAAAGTTCATAGCCCTAAACATCTACATCAAAAAGACTGAAAGAGCACCAACTGACATTCTGAGGTCACAGCTCAAAGAATTGTGAGAAACAAAAACAAACCAAACCAAACCCAGCAGAAGAAAGGAAATAACCAAATCAGAGCAGAACTAAATGAAATTTAAACAAAATAAAATACAAAAGATAAATGAAACAAAAATCTGGTTCTTTGAAGAGATAAAATTGATAGACCATTAGCAAGATTAACCAAGAAAAGACAGAAAATCAAAATAACCTCATTAAGAAACAAAACAGGAGAAATTACAACTGATACCAATGAAATACAAAAGATCATTCAAGGCTACTATGAACACCTTTACACACATAACCTAGAAAATCTAGAAGAGATGGATAAATTCCTGGAAAAATGCAACCCTTCTGGCTTAAATCAGGAAGAATTAGATACCCTGAACAGACCAAAAACAAGCAGTGAGATGGAAATGGAAATTTAAAAATTACAAACAAAAAAAGTCCAGGAACAGATGGATTCACAGAGAATTCTACCAGACATTCAAAGAAGAATTGGTACCAATCCTTTTGACACTATTCCACAAGACAGGGAAAGAAGAAACCCTCCCTAATTCACTCTATGAATCCAGCATCACCCTAATACCAAAACCAGGAAAGGACTTAATCAAAAAAGAAAACTTGATGAACATATATGCTAAAATCCTTAACAAAATACTAGCTAACTTGGAGAACTTTTGTGTCTAGCTAAAGGATTGTAAATGCACCAATCAGCACTCTGGGTCCAGCTCAAGGTTTGTAAACACACCAATCAGTGCTCTGTGTCTAGATAATCTAGTGGGGACTTGGATAACTTTTGTGTCTAGCTAAAGGATTGTAAATGCACCAATCAACACTCTGTGTCTAGCTCAAGGTTTGTAAACACACCAATCAGCACACTGTCAAAATGGACCAATCAGTGCTCTGTAAAATGGACCAATCAGCAGGATGTGGGTGGGGTCAGATAAGGGAATAAAAGCAGGCTGCCCAAGCTAGCAGTGGCAACCCACTTGGGTCCCCTTCCACGCTGTGGAAGCTTTGTTCTTTTGCTCTTCACAATAAATCTTGCCACTCCTCACTCTTTGGGTCCGTGCCACCTTTATGAGCTGTAACACTCACCGCAAAGGTCTGCAGCTTCACTCCTGAAGCCAGCGAGACCACAAACCCACCGGGAAGTATGAACAACTCCGGCTGGGAGGACCAAACAACTCCAGATGCATGGCTTTTAAGAGTTGTAACACTCCCTGTGAAGGTCTGCGCTTCACTCCTGAAGCCAGTGAGACCACAAACCCACCAGAAGGAAGAAACTCCAGACACATCTGAACATCTGAAGGAACAAACTCTGGACACATGATCTTTAAGAACTGTAACACCCACTGCAAGGGTCTGTGGCTTCATTCTTGAAGTCAGCGAGACCAAGAACCCACCAATTCTGGACACATTTTGGTGACCACGAAGGGAATATTGCCTATAGCCAAGTGGTGAGTACCATCAGACCCCTTTCACTTGCTCTTCTGTCCTATTATTCCTTAGAATTCAGAGGTAAATACTGGGCATCTGTCAGCCAGTTAAAAGTGACTAGTGCAGCTGCCAGACTAAAGACATGGATGTCAGGCTTTCTGGGAAAGGGCTCTCTAACAACCCCCTACTCTTCAGAGTTGGGAGCATTGGTTGCCTGGAACCATCTTCCTCTTTCCGTGTCCTTCTGGGCTGAGTCCAGGGTTGACAGAGAGGAAAGCCATTCAGCTCTGGGGGTCCCGAAAACAAGTTGGTTGACCCTGCAGCCATGAGCGAACTCTCAAAGGCATGTCGCCCAAGCGAGACTTGCCCATCTATCCTATCTATCCTGACCCTTGCACTCTGGGTCCTAATGCCTGCCAGACAAACTTCCTCTCACCCCTCCTCTCTGAGGCTAGTCCCGCTTCTAAAAATCACTTCCTGTCTCTGGTGCTTTTCTAGTTTCTCCTATAAGAATGATTTCTAGTATAAACTCCAGGACTCTGACACCTTCTTTAGGAACTCAGGCTCACCAATCAGAAAGACATAATTTTGACCCAAAGCCCCATTATAGGGGGGACTATCTGGAATTTTAGGATCCCTCCTCAGAATAACAGGCCTAACAAAAGCTATTCCTGAAGCTAGGATATGGGGAGCCTCAGAAATTGTATCCTTCCTATTCATGTAAGTGAGGACAAAAGGTGTCACTCTTCCAACTCTGGAGATCCCTTCCCTCCCTCAGGGTATGGCCCTCCACTTCATTTTAGGGGCATAACATCTTTATGGGACATGGGTAAGGTCCCAATACCAACAGGAGAATGCTTAGGATTGTAACAAGTTTTCGAGAATGCATCGGTAAGGGCCACTAAATCAGATTTTTCTCCGTCCTCCTTGTGGTCTAGGAGGACAGGAAAGGGTGCAGGTTTCCGAGAATGTGTTGGAAAGAGCCATTAAATCCGACCTTCCTCAGTCCTCCTTGTGGTCTGGGAGGAAAACTAGTGCTTCTGCCGCTGCATCATTGAGTGTAACTATTCTGATCAGCAGGGTCCAGGGACTGTTGCAGGTTCTTGGGCAGGGTTGTTTCTGCTGCTCTGTCGGTGAGCTCAACTATTCTGATTAGCAGGGTCCAGGGACCATTGCAGGTTCTTGGGCAGGGGGAGAAACAAAACAAATGAGAACCATAGGCAGTTTTGTCTTTCAGATGGGAAACACTCAGGCATCAACAGGCTCACCATTGAAAGGCATCCTAAGCCACTGGGACCAATTTGACCCACAAACCCTGAAAAAGAGGTGGCTCATTTTTTTCTGCACTATGGCCTGACCCCAATATTCTCTCTCTGATGGGGAAAAATGGCTACCTGAGGGAAGTACAAATTACAATAATATCCTGCAGCTTGACCTTTTCTGTAAGAGGAAAGGCAAATGGAATCAAATACCTTATGTCCAAGCTTTCTTTTCATTGAGGGAGAATCCACAATTATGCAAAGCTTGCAATTTACGTCCCACAGGAGGACCTTTCAGCTTACCCCCATATCCTGCCCTCCCTATAGCTCCCCTTCCTATTAATGATAATCCTCCTCTAATCTCCCCTGCCCAGAAGGAGACAAGCAAAGAAATCTCCAAAAGACCACAAAAGCCCCAGGCTATCGGTTGTGTCCCCTTCAAGCTGTAGGGGGAGGGGAATTTGGCCCACCCTGGGTACATGTCCCCTTCTCCCTCTCTTATTTAAAGCAGATCAAGGCAGACCTGGGGAAGTGTTTAGATGATCCTGATAGGTACATAGATGTCCTACAGCGTCTGGGGCAAACCTTCAATCTTGCTTGGAAACATGTCATGCTATTGTTAGATCAAACCCTGGCCTTTAATGAAAAGAATGCAGCTTTAGCGGCAGCCTGAGAGTTTGGAGATACCTGGTATCTTAGTCAAGTAAATGATAGATTGACAACCGAAGAAAGGGATAAATTCCCTACCGGTCAGCAAGCCATCCCCAGTATGGATCCCCACTGGGACCTTGACTCAGATCATGGGGACTGGAGTCGTAAACATCTGTTGACCTGTGTTCTAGAAGGACTAAGGAGAATTAGTAAAAATCCCATGAATTATTCAATGATGTCCACCATAACTCAGGCAAAGGAAGAAAATCCTTCTGCCTTCCTTGAGCAGTTATGGGAAGCCTTAAGAAAATATACTCCCCTGTCACCTGAATTACTTGAGGGCCAATTGATTCTAAAAGATAAGTTTATTACCCAATCAGCTGCAGATATCAGGAGAAAGCTCCAAAAGCAAGTCCTGGGCCCTGAACAAAATTTGGAGGCATTATTAGAGCTGTCAAGCTCAGTATTCTATAATAGGGACCAAGAGGAACAGGCCCAAAAGGAAAAGCGAGATCAGAGAAAGGCCGCAGCCTTAGTCATGGCCCTCAGACACACAAACCTTGGTGGTTCAGAGAGGACAGAAAATGGAGCAGGCCAATCACCCAGTAAGCTTTGTTATCAGTGTGATTTACTAGGACATTTTAAAAAAGATTGTCCAATGAGAAGCAAGCTGCCCCCTCGTCCATGTCCACTATGCCAAGGCAATCACTGGAAGGTGCACTGCCCCAGAGGACAAAGGTTCTCTGGGTCAGAAGCCACCAACCAGATGATCCAACAACAGAAATGAGGGTGCCCAGGGCAAGCACCAGCTCATGTCATCACCCTCACTGAGCCCCGGGTACATTTAACCATTGAGGGCCAGGAAATTGACTTCCTCCTGGACACTGGCATGGCCTTCTCAGTGTTAATCTCTTGTCCTGGATGACTGTCCTCCACGTCCGTTGTCATCCGAGGAATCCTGGGACAGTGTGTAACCAGGTATTTCTCCCACCTCCTTAGTTGTAATTGGGAGACTTTGCTCTTTTCACATGCCTTTCTTCTTATGCCTGAAAGTCCCACACCCTTTTTAGGGAGGGATATATTAGCCAAAGCTGGAGCTATTATCTACATGAATATGGGGAACAAGTTAGCCATTTGTTGTCCCCTACTTGAGGAGGGAATCAACCCTGAAGTCTGGGCATTGGAAGGGCAATTTGGAAGGCAAAAAATGCCCACCCAGTCCAAATCAGGCTAAAAGGCCCCAATTCTTTTCTTTATCAAAGGCAATATCCCTTAAGGTCTAAAGCTCACAAGGGATTACAGGATATTGTTAAACATTTAAAAGCTCAAGGCTTAGTAAGGAAATGCAGCAGTCTTTGCAACACCCCAATTCTAGGAGTACAAAAACCGAATGGTCAGTGGAGACTAGTGCAAGATCTTAGACTCATCAATGAGGCAGTAATTCCTCTATATCCAGTTGTACCCAACCCCTATACCCTGCTCTCTCAAATACCAGAGGAAGCAGAATGGTTCACTGTTCTGGACTTCAAGGTTGCCTTCTTCTGTATTCCCCTGCACTCTGACTCCCAGTTTCTCTTTGCCTTTGAGGATCCCACAGACCACATGTCCCAACTTACGTGGATAGTCTTGCCCCAAGAGTTTAGAGATAGTCCTGACCTGTTTGGTCAGGCACTGGCCCAAGATCTAGGCCACTTCTCAAGTCCAGGCACTCTGGTCCTTCAGTATGTGGATGATTTGCTTTTGGCTACCAGTTCGGAAGCCTCATGCCAGCAGGCTACTCCAGATCTCTTGAACTTTCTAGCTAATCAAGGGTACAAGGTGTCCAGGTCAAAGATCCAGCTTTGCCTACAGCAGGTCAAATATCTAGGCCTAATCTTAGCTAGAGGAACCAGGGCCATCAGCAAGGAATGTATATAGCCTATACTGGTTTATCCTTGCCCTAAGACATTAAATCAGTTGCGGGGCTTTCTTGGAATCATCAGCTTTTGCTGACTATGGATCCCTGGATACAGTGAGATAGCCAGGTCCCTCTATACTCTAATCAAGGAGACCCAGAGAGCAAACACTCATCTAGTAGAATGGGAACCAGAGGCAGAAACAGCCTTCAAAACCTTAAAGAAGGTCCTAGTACAAGCTCCAGCTTTAAGCCTTCCCACAGGACAAAACTTCTCTTTATAAGTCACAGAGAGAGCAAGGATAGCTCTTGGAGTCCTTACTCAGACTCGTGGGATGACCCCACAACCAGTGGCATACCTAAGTAAGGAAATTGATGTAGTAGCAAAAGGCTGGCCTCACTGTTTACAGGTAGTTGCGGTGGTGGCTATCTTAGTGTCAGAGGCTATCAAGATAATACAAGGAAAGGATCTCACTGTCTGGACTATTCATGATGTAAATGGCATACTAGGTGCCAAAGGAAGTTTATGGCTATCAGATAACTGCCTACTTAGGTACCAGGCACTACTCCTTGAGGGACCGGTGCTTCAAAAACACAAGTGCGTGGCCCTTAACCCTGCCACTTTTCTCCCAGAGGGTGGGGTACCAATCGAGCTTGACTGCCAACAAATTATAAACCAGACTTATGCCACCCGAGATGATCTCTTAGAAGTCCCCTTAGCTAATCCCAACCTTAACCTATATACCAATGAAAGTTCATTTGTGGACAATGGTATATGAAGGGCAGTTTATGCCATAGTTAGTGATGTAACCATACTTGGCCTCTTCCCCCAGGGACCAGTGCCCAGTTAGCAGAACTAGTGGCACTTACCCAAGCCTTAGAACTGGGAAAAGGAAAAAGAATAAATGTGCATATAGATAGCAAGTATGCTTATCTAATCCTACATGCCCATGCTGCAATATGGAAAGAAAGGGAGTTCCTAACTTCTGGAGGAACCCCCATTAAATACTACAAGGAAAATATAGAGTCATTGCACACAGTGCAAAAACCCAAGGAGGTGGCAGTCTTACACTGCCAAGACCAACAGAAAGGAAAGAGAGAAAGAGACAGAAAGTCAGAGAGAGAGACACAGAGAGGTAGAGAGAGACAAAGAGGGAGTCAGAGAGAAAGAAAGAAAGAGATGAAGAAGTCAAAGAGAAAGAGAGATGAAAGTAGTAAAAAAAACAGTGTACCCTATTCCTTTAAAATCCAGGGCAAATTTAAAACCTATAATTGACAATTGAAGGTCTTCTCTGTAACCCTATAATACTCCAATACCACCTTCTTGTCAGTGTAAACAAGGGTGTATCCCAAAAGCACTGAGGCTCAATAGCCTGCCTATCAAAAATCCTTAACCCAGCAGTTTTACTAATAGGGAATCTAAATCTTAACTAATTACCATACAAAGGTCCAACCAGACCTAGGAGGAATGCCCTTTAGGATAGGACCATAAATGGTTCCTCCCAGGCGATTAAGAAAAAAAGACACAATGGGTATTCAGTAAATGATAAGGAAACTCTTGTAAAAGCAGAGTTAGGAAAATTGCCTAATAATTGGTCCACTCAAATGTGGGAGCTTTTACACTCAGCCAAACCTTAAAGTACTTGCAAAATCAGGAAGGAGCCATCTATACTAATTTTAAGTTAATATGGACCGAATGAGGTCTTATTAATAGCAAAGAAAAATTAAAATCCCAAACTTACAAGGTTTTCAACTAAAGTAAAGTTTGCTAAAAGTTAACAGTGTAACATGCATTAGCCTACTACCACACACTCTCAAAGGATTTCTTGGACAGTTTGCAGGAAATAACAGAATCTATCCTTACTCTACAATCCCAAGTAGACTCTTTGGCAGCAGTGACTCTCCAAAACTGCCGAGGCCTAGACCTCACTGCTGAGAAAGAAGGACTCTGCATCTTCTTACGGGAAGAGTGTTATTTTTACACTAACCAGTCAGGGATAGTACGAGATGCCACTTGGCACTTACAGGAAAAGGCTTCTGAAATCAGGCAATGCCTTTCAAACTCATACCAACCTCTGGAGTTGGGCAACCTGGCTTCTCCCCTTTCTAGGTCCCATGGCAGCCATCTTGCTGTTACTCACCTTTGGACCCTGTATTTTTAACCTCCTTGTTAAATTTGTTTCTTCTAGAATCGAGTCCATCAAAATACAGATGGGCTTACAAATGGAACCCCAAATGAGTTCAACTAACAACTTTTACCAAGGACCCCTGGACCGACCCACTGGCACTTTCACTGGCCTAGAGAGCTCCCCTCTGGAGGACACTACAACTGCAGGGCCCCTTCATTGCCCCCATCCAGCAGGAAGTAGCTAGAGCGGTCATCACCCAAATTCCCAACAGCAGTTGGGGTGTCCTGTTTAGAGGGGAGATTGAGAGATGACAACATGCTAGCAGCCCTCACTTGTTCTTGGAGCCTCCTCAGGCCTCAGCATCCACTCTGGCCACACTTGAGGGGCCCTTCAGCGCACCACTGCACTGTGGGAGCCCCTCTCTGGGCTGGCCGAGGCCAGAGCCAGCTCCCTCTGCTTGCAGGGAGGTGTGAAGGGAGAGGCGTGGGGCTGCGTGCAGCACTCACAGGCCAGTGCAAGTTTCAGGTTGGTGCAGGTTCGGCCAGCCCTGCACTTGGAGCAGCCAGCCGACGCCGCTGGCCCCAGGTAGTGAGGGGCTTAGAACCCAGGTCAGCAGCTGCGGAGGGTGCGCCAGGTTCCCTAGCAGTGCCGGCCCACCAGCGCCATGCTTGAATTCTTGCCAGGCCTCAGCTTCCTCCCCACAGGGTGGGGCTCAGGACCTGCAGCCCACCATGCCCAAGCCTCCCCCCGTGGGCTCCCACGCAGCCCTAGCCTTCCTGACTGGCATGCCCCTGCTCCGTGGCACCCAGTCCCATCGACCACCTAAGGGCTGAGAAGTGCTGACACATGGCACGGAACTGGTGGGGAGCTCAGCCTGCTGCCCCAGCACAGGAGCCACTAGGCAAAGCCAGCTGGGCTCCTGAGTCGGGTGGGGACTTGAGAACTTTTATGTCTAGCTAAAGGTTTGTAAATGCACCAATCAGCACTCTGTGTCTAGATCAAGGTTTGTAAATGCACCAATCAGTGCTCTGTGTCTAGCTAATCTAGTGGGGACTTGGAGAACTTTTGTGTCTAGCTAATGGATTGTAAATGCACCAATCAGCAGTCTGTGTCTAGCTCAAGGTTTGTAAACGCACCAATCAGTACACTGTCAAAACGGACCAATCAGCTCTCTGTAAAATGGACCAATCAGCAGGATGTGGGTGAGGTCAGATAAGGGAATAAAAGCAGGCTGCCCGAGCCAGCAGTGTCAACCTTCTTGGGTCCCCTTCCACGCTGTTGAAGCTTTGTTCTTTCGCTCTTCGCAATAAATCTTGCTGCTGCTCACTCTTTGGGTACGTGCCACCTTTATGAATTGTAACACTCACTGCAAAGGTCTGCAGCTTCACTCCTGAAGCCAGCGAGACCATGAACCCACTGGGAGGGACGAACAACACCAGACAGGAGGAATGAACAACTCCCGATGCACCGCTTTCAAGAGCTGTAACACTCACCACAAAGGTCTGCAGCTTCATTCCTGAAGCCATCAAGACCACGAACCCACCAGAAGGAAGAAACTCCAGACACATCTGAATATCTGAAGGAACAAATTCCAGACACGCCATATTTAAGAACTGTAACACTCACTGTGAGGGTCCGCGGCTTCATTCTTGAAGTCAGCGAGACCAAGAACCCACCAATTCCGGACACATTATATTTTTATTACATATTATACATATTATTGAAGACTTCTCTGTTACTAGTACAGAAGCAATGATTTGAATCTTCAAACTCACTGGCCTCTTAAACACATTAGCTTAGTTCTAACCTACATTGGCAAAGAAGTCGTTAGCATTCCATTCAGCTTCACTAAAATTTAGACAGGTTTCTTCCTGTGACCTCCCTTTTCTTCTTAGAGCATTTGCTTTAGAAAACTTTCCATTATAAATTTTTTCGCTTCCTTTTTGAGAAGTAAGTCTTTCAAAAAGTCACTTTTACAACCCAGGAATGTTGTTCTCAAGGACCTGGAGGCATCCTGTAAAATGTAACCTTTAAAGGTGATAGTGCTCCTCTCTCCTAGGCTGCATAAAGGCTAGGAACCCAACTTCGGTAATGGACAATTAGCAAGCACAGTCAGCCTCATCACGTGAGCCAATCTGCCCGCCAATGTCCTTTAGTACTTTCTGCCAGCTCATCCCAGTGCTTAAAGAACCCTCCTCCCTTTTGTTCCAGGGGAGTTGAGTTCAGTCTTCCTTTTGCTAGGGCCTCGAATAAGGTCTTCTTTGCCTATTTAACTCCATAAAGTGCAATTTTTCTTTGATAATGTCTCAGGATCTCCTCTTCTCTACATTCTACTTTAGAAAACCAGGCACTAAAGAAAATATTCAAGACTTTCATAATAAAAGTGTTTAGTTAGTGTACCTTTAGTCTGACATTTCTCTGAGAAGCACACAATCTCAGCTTGTTTCAGTGAGGTGAGTGGCTTCAGCCTTTCACCCAGAGAAGGGGCCAGTGTTCCCAGAGTAAGTAACGTCAGCAGTACTTTCCCACTGCATCTTGTTTGGGTTTTTTCTGGTTCATTCTATGCTCTAAATTTCCTTCTCCTGGCTTTGTCCCATGCCTTTTCCTTTTAGCCCCAAAGCATTTTCTCTCTCCCAGAGCCAGGTTTTCCATCCAAGTCAGACCACCTGAAGCTTTTTCCTTGTTTATAGAAAGATAATCAGCTACATCCTCTCACACTAAGGGAGCAGACTGCTTCAAACAGAAAATGTCTTTGAAATGGCTTGCTAAAGCAGCCCAATTTAATTGTTAAGAAATCATGCCAGGAAGCCAAACACTTTGGTCTATTTCATTCTGAAGTATTCCCCTTGAGTGGACACAAGGCTCTAGGTAAAATTCTCAGCTGAAATCCTTTTTAAATTTGGCTTTATTTTGTTTTACAATGCTAACATGTAACCAAATAAAAATTAGAAATCAGTCTTTTAATTTAAGTTTTGCCCACAGTGACACTGGCCATCCCTATCACTGAGCAAGTATCTCGAAAAGAGATAATATAATTAACCTTTAACTTTCTTGTTTCCCAAAACCTCATCCTTCCACTTGGTTATCTGAGTATTTCTATTTTGACTTCCCATAATTATTCCAAGCTCCCATCCAGAGTTTCTGAACTTCCTTAAAGAAATCATCTGAAAAAATAATATAAGACAGATTCTCCTCCTCAGATCTAAGAAAACTCATGCTGAGATTGTGGATCAAACCAGATGCTTTCTCTACTTCTCTCCCTGGGGGAATAGTGCAGCAGATCAGCAACACTGGCTTCCAGTGCCTCTCTTCTCTTTGTCTGCATATTGGAAGAGCTCAGCCCCCCATGAACACTAATGAGTGAACCACTAATGGGGTTTGTGGATGATGGAGACATGATCAGATTGTTGTTCATAATAGTTTGGGCTGTACTGTGGAAAAGGGCTAGGAAGGGACAGGAATAAACTAGAAAAATCAGTTAGTGGGGTTATGTTCAGCTCAAACACGGGATGAAGTTTGCATTAATGGCAATGGTGGCACATGAGTAGATTTTGGAAATCTTCAGTCAGAAAAAATTACTAGACTTTGATGATTAATTGGACGTAAATGGGAGGGTGTTAGGGAGTTGGAGATTTTAAGAATGTCGCCCAGGTTTCTTGTTGGAGCAACAGAGTAGAAAATAACAGCTGACATTCACTGATATCTTCAATTTGTCTAGCACTATTTTCACTAATACAACAAACTCTTGGGATGGGTATGACTGCGAGAATTTAAAAGTGTCCATTGTTTTCTTTCTTTCTTTCTTTCTTTCTTTCTTTCTTTCTTTCTTTCTTTCTTTCTTTATTTTTTATTATACTTTAAGTTCTAGGGTACATGTGGATAACGTGCAAGTTTGTTACATATGTATACTTGTACCATGTTGGTGTGCTGCACCCATCAACTCGTCAGCACCCATCAACTCGTCATTTACATCAGGTATAACTCCCAGTGCAATCCCTCCCCCTCCTCCCTCCCCGTGATAGGCCCCGGTGTGTGATGTTCCCCTTCCCGAGTCCAAGTGATCTCATTGTTCAGTTCCCACCTATGAGTGAGAACATGCGGTGTTTGGTTTTCTGTTCTTGCGATAGTTTGCTGAGAATGATGGTTTCCAGCTGCATCCATGTCCCTACAAAGGACACAAACTCATCCTTTTTTATAGCTGCATAGTATTCCATGGTGTATATGTGCCACATTTTCTTAATCCAGTCTGTCACTGATGGACATTTGGGTTGATTCCAAGTCTTTGCTATTGTGAATAGTGCCGCAATGAACATACGTGTGCATGTGTCTTTATAGCAGCATGATTTATAATCCTTTGGGTATATACCCAGTAATGGAATGGCTGGATCATATGGTACTTCTAGTTCTAGATCCTTGAGGAATCGCCATACTGTTTTCCATAATGGTTGAACTAGTTTACAATCCCATCAGCAGTGTAAAAGTGTTCCTATTTCTCCACATCCTCTCCAGTTCAGCAAAGTCTCAGGATACAAAATTAATGTGCAAAAATCACCAGCATTCTTATACACCAGTAACAGACAAACAGAGAGCCAAATCATGAATGAACTTCCATTCACAATTGCTTCAAAGAGAATGAAATACCTAGGAATCCAACTTACTAGGTATGTAAAGGACCTCTTCAAGGAGAACTACAAGTCACTGCTCAGTGAAATAAAAGAGGACACAAACAAATGGAAGAACATACCATGCTCATGGATAGGAAGAATCAATATTGTGAAAATGGCCATACTGCCCAAGGTAATTTATAGATTCAATGCCATCCCCATCAAGCTACCAATGAGTTTCTTCACAGAATTGGAAAAAACTGCTTTAAAGTTCATATGGAACCAAAAAAGAGCCCGCATTGCCAAGACAATCCTAAGTCAAAAGAACAAAGCTGGAGGCATCATGCTACCTGACTTCAAACTATACTACAAGGCTACAGTAACCAAAACAGCATGGTACTGGTACCAAAACAGAGATATAGACCAATGGAACACAACAAAGTCCTCAGAAATAATGCCACACATCTACAGCCATCTGATCTTTGACAAACCTCAGAAAAACAAGAAATGGGGAAAGGATTCCCTATTTAATAAAAGGTGCTGGGAAAATTGGCTAGCCATAAGTAGAAAGCTGAAACTGGATCCTTTCCTTACTCCTTATACGAAAATTAATTCAAGATGGATTAGAGACTTAAATGTTAGACCTAATACCATAAAAACCCTAGAAGAAAACCTAGGGAATACCATTCAGGACATAGGCATGGGCAAGGACTTCATGTCTAAAACACCAAAAGCAACAGCAACAAAAGCCAAAATTGACAAATGGGATCTCATTAAACTAAAGAGCTTCTGCACAGCAAAAGAAACTACCATCAGAGTGAACAGGCAACCTACAGAATGGGAGAAAATTTTTGCAATCTACTCATCTGACAAAGGGCTAATATCCAGAACCCACAAAGAACTCAAACAAATTTACAAGAAAAAAACAACCCCATCAAAAAGTGGGCAAAGGATATGAACAGACATTTCTCAAAAGAAGACATTCATACAGCCAACAGACACATGAAAAAATGCTCATCATCACTGGCCATCAGAGAAATGCAAATAAAACCACAATGAGATACTATCTCACACCAGTTAGAATGGCAATCATTGTTTTCAGTGTGAATGAACTAAACCCATGTAAAGGCTCGTAAGAATACAACCAGTAGAGAAGGATGGGTTATGCACGATAAACAAACAAGAAGCAAGCAATAGGCCAGGCCCATGGTTGTCTGCTGGTTTCAGTGCACAAGTAGAGGAAGATCCTACCTACGAAACAGGATACCTCATCCCTTATTTAAAAGAGAAAGGAGGATTGAATGGGGTAGTTGTAGAAAGATTTCCATATTTGGTGGTGAATGTTTTGGCCTAATGGTTTCTATTGTTTCTATCAAGAGGAAACACTATCAGTGCCATCTCATGCCAAATGCCCCCTTGATTTTCCACATCAGTGGTTCTCAAACTTTTTTGATACTGATGATCCCAAACAGCTTTTATTTAGTTATGTGAGTTATAGCTATCTGTATTTATCACACAAGAGATAAAACTGAGACAATGAAAAATATTTACTACTTTATTTAAAATAACAATTGTAAACCTGCTAATGTGTTAACATATGAACATATTTTATGAAAAAAATATACTTTCCAAACAAACAAAAAAAATTAGTGACAAGAGTGCACTGTTTTACCTTTTTCTTTTTTCTTTCTTTCTTTTTTTTTTTTTTTTTTGGCAAAGCTTTTTAAATACTGGGCTTAATATAAAACAGCTGGATTCTCATATCTGCTTCTGCATTTAGCCTGTTGCAGTATGCTGTTTTGTTTGAAATATATGAAAAAAAAATCTAGCCTTATACAGACAGCATGATTGGGAAAATAGACATTTTACTAGCCTTGCCAGATAACTCTAGATACTATTTGACATAACCAAAACTGGACAAGTGGTAGATTCTGGAAGATTAGTTTCAATGAGGAATTTGAAATCATGTCAGTGTACTTTCCATATTCTATTAAAATCCATTCATCTATCTGGCATCTAGTCGTGTTAGATTATGTAAGGATAAGAATAAATTTAACTAAATGGTAATACTTTGATCAACACTGTCCAATTAGATTATGAAATTGAAGACACTGGCAGAGAAGTAAATAAAACATCAATCTATAATAAAGCAGAAATTGGTGATAGCAGAACAAAGTATTTGTAGTAGAATGAGAATGTGCAGAAGATCCTGGACATATTACAAGAAGTGGGAAGTAGTCCAAGATAGTGTAATGGGTTAAATTCTGTCTTCATAAGAAGATATACTTAAGTCCTAAACTTGGCACCTGGGAATGTGACCTTATTTGGAAATAGATTCTATAAAAATGGAATCAAATTCAGATGAGGTCATACTAGATAGAATGGACTCCTAATCCAATACGACTGGTGTCCTAGTAAGAAGAGGAAAATGCCATTTGGAGTGTAACACAAAGGGAGAACACCACGTGAGAAGGAGAGATTGGAGTTATGCAGCTGCAAGTCAAAAAATGCTAAGGATTGATGGCTACCACCAAAAGGTAAGGAAGAAGTTTACCCATAGTCTTAGAGGTAACAGAACCCTGTTAACACTCTCATTTCTGACTTTTGGCCTCCAGAACAGTAATAGAATAAACTTCTTTTGTTTTAAGCCACCCAGCTTATGGTATTTTGTTAGGCAGCCTTAGGAAACAAATACAGATGGAGTAGTAGAATGTATTATGTTTTTAATAACTCGCTCACCTTCTTTCCATAAAATCAATCCTACCTCACCTTCTATTGCAATTTGACTTTTAATACCTGTGGGAATGAATATACTTCACTGCTCCACAGGAGTTGAATCTGAATGCCTGATTTGCTCTGGCTAATACAATGGGAATGGAAGTGATGTGCATTATATCCTAGCAGAAGTTTTAAGAACCACTGGGTATTTCTGTTAGGTCTTTTTCCTTCTGCCAGGAGAACGGAAGTTTCCAGGTAGGGATCAGTCCCTTAGCCGATGTGTAACTGAGATACAACCAGCCCATGTGCCACATTAGCATTATTGAAATAATTATTGAGAGATTTGTAGTGGTCTCTTACTGCAACAAAACCTAGCAAAGCTAGGGTCTCAAATCAATTCAGATAAAAGGAATTCCTCTCCATCAAGGCTAGCGTTTTTGCTAGCAGATTGACATCATAATCATTAAAATAATTCTATCGATGAAGGGTGCTCTAGACATTGGCATTTAAAGTCTCTTTTCACGATGCCCTGGTACTCAACTACTTATTGAAAATTACCTCTGTTTCTTTATTTTATAAAATTTCAATAATACTAACTTAGCTTGCAATTCTAGTAGACCTATTCATTTCCTATGTTACTGGTGTAATATTCTGATTCTATTTCTTACACAAATAGAGCCAAGACAGTGCTTAGTTCTCTTAGATGTGAGTCAGGGATGGTGTGCACAGAGGCAACATCTGAAAGTTTTGAGAGGACCACAGGATAGCTATGTGATTTCACAGGCATATGATGGGGGCTACATTTCGTAACTTCATTTTTTTTTCTTTTGAGATGGAGTCTCACTCTGTCACCCAGGCTGGAGTACAGTGGCAGAATCTCGGCTCACTGAAACCTCCGCCTCCCGGGTTCAAGTGATTCTCCTGCCTCAGCCTCCCAAGTAGCTGGGACTACAGGTCCCCACCACCACGCCCAGCTAATTTTTTGTATTTTCAGTAGAGACAGAGTTTCACCGTATTAGCCAGGCTGGTCTTGAACTCCTGACCTTGTGATCCACCTGCCTCGGCCTCCCAAAGTGCTGGGATTACAGGTGTGAACCACAGCACCCGGCCTTCCTAACTTCTTAGAACCTAACTTCTCAAATTCGTAACAGAAAACTAATACTGCTTAATATTTGAGAAGAGGGACTAGGACTATGGAATGGATGGAGGTAGGATTTTAAAATTACATTTTAAGCCCTATCCTAATGAACTAAGCCAGTAAGTAGATTGGAAATAAACTTTAAGTACTCATGAGAAGATGGGTCATAGAATAATGTTTATGACTTCTATTCACTCAACAAATATTTATTAAGAAACGTTATGGGCCAGCCATTCTTTTAGGTGCTGAAGATACAGCTGTAAACAAAGCAAACAAAACCCCCATCTTGAGGAACTCACATTCTTGAATGGTAAGTCATTTGTATGTGTATTTTGTCATGAGCTCTTGAGTGCAGATTGAAATTGTTAACTGGTACTGCTACTTTTTAAAAAGTTTGTATTGACCATCTTTTCTAATGTAATTCTAAGGCTTCCATATTGCCTAATTTTTCAGTGGTATAATAACTGTAATCAGTATCAATACTAATTCAGAATTACATTAGCAGCACTGATTTTATAGTCCCCAAATGGATACCATAAACAAAGGAAAAGTGTTTACTAAACTTTAGTCTGAGGACATAGATGACACGTTACCATTTATATAATGACAGACTTTACAGACAATTCGAAAGAAATGTCACTCTCTTTATTCAAATGCTACAATAGTGCAATTAAAACAAGACATTTATCTTTGAATGTGTCTTCCCTATCACTACTAATTCACTGGGTCATTAGCTCCAACACTGTGAATAGGTTCTCACTACCCCATTCAATTTAATTAGTGTACCAGATAATATAGAAGAGCACACTTTGCACTGCAGCAAATAGTAGATAATGGTTCTTAGAAAGAGAGCAATTGCCTTACTCTGTGATGGCTAACCAGGGGGGGAAAAATACACACACACACACACACACACACACACACACACACACACACATTTGACTTCATACAAAGATATCGAGATGCAGTTCTCTCACAAAAAGCAAAGATTATCATCTCTTGGAAATTAAAGATAATCTCAAATTGGAATAAGTCATTGACACACACATGAAGCAAATATGTAAAAAGGAGTATTATTTATTTTTTGTTGTGTTTTTGCTTTTGCTTTTGTTCAACCACAGTAAGCAGACACAGCATGGCATTAGCTGGCCTGGTAATCATTTCATGTTTTTTTGACAAAAGTCCAAATCTAAATAATTAAAGAATACATTATAACATTGTCTTGTAATGTAGGCTGATACTCTGTCAATTTACTCTCAGATATGAAACTGAATCAATATTGAAATCATATCCTTAACAAAAAAAAGAAAGATGTGCTTCTCACAGTGACAGTGTTAGTTCCACACATTAAGGATTTATGCTAACTCCTCTGTTGAATTCACTAACTCCTTAAACCTATCTGTAATCTGCATTTACAGGCAATTATAGAAAATTGCCAGTATATACTGAAAACAGAGAACTTTCACATTCAATAAACTTCAGCTAAATACCAGCCATGTCCACACCAACCTCAACCCACCCGGTTCCTGCTCTACTCTGCAGTTAAGTACCAGCAATGTGTCGGACAGAATGCTGGATCCTAGCACTAAGACTCCACCCAGGCCTCAAGTTAGTGAGAGACAGATTAGGGTTATCATGAAGAAGTGAGAAATAGTTTGTTTATCCAAAAAGTAGTCCTTGAAATCAACACTGGGTCTCATATTTGAACACTGCTTTTAGCACCATGTTAATACTGAATCATCAAATCAGAAATATGTCAAATCCTCTTAAAATGTCAGAAAGGATTCTAGGCCAGAAATGCATGATGATTTAAGGTATTGTGAGAGAATCAAAATCGTAAATTAATGCCTCAGATCAGATTAACATTAAATTAATGGTGCTATTAAATTAATGTCAAGCATTTCAGGAAGACGTTGATATTGAATGTGCCACCATCCACCATTGCCATCCTACAGCAGACTTTAAGAAAGCTTCATTTTATTTGAATTATGGTATTAACATATCTTAAGCCAGGAGGCCTGGAGAGAGGAAAGAAAAATGATAAGAGAAAGGTGAAGGGTCAGAAGTAAATGGTTACCGCCACACACCTTAAGAGACTAGGAGGTCTCGGCCGGGCGTGGTGACTCACGCCTGTAATCCCAGCACTTTGGGAGACTGAGGCAGGCGGATCACAAGGTCAGGAGATCGAGACCATCCTGGATAACATGGTGAAACCCCATCTCTACTAAAAAATACAAAAAATTAGCCAGGCGTGGTGGCGGGCGCCTGTAGTCCCAGATACTTGGGAGGCTGAGGCAGGAGAATGGCGTGAACCCAGGAGGCGGAGCTTGCAGTGAGCCGAGATCGCGCCACTGCACTCCAGCCTGAGCGACAGAGCGAGACTCCGTCTCGGGAAAAAAAAAAAAAAGAGCGATTAGGAGGTCTCAGAGTTTAGGATTCCATCTGTAAGTCCACAATGCAACACAGATGTTTATTTGAGGGGGGAGGGTGGGAGGAGGGAGAGGGAGAAAAGATAACTATTGGGTATTGGGTTTCATACCTGAACAATGAAAGAATCTGTACAACAAATCCCCGTGACACGTATTTACCTATGTAACAAACCTTCGCATGTACCCTCAAACCTAAAATAAAAGTTAAAAAAAAAAAAAGAACTCAAATGAAATAGATTGGTGCTGGCAAGAACTGATTTTTTTTAACTTTTATTTTAAGTTCAGGGGTACATGTACAGGTTTGTCACATAGGTAAATTTGTGTTACAGGGGTTTGCTGTACCGATTATTTCATCACCCAGGTATTAAGCCTAGTATGCATTAGTTATTTTTTCTGATTCTGTCCCTCCTCCTACCCTCTATTCTCCACCCTCTAACAGGTCTCAGTGTCTGTTGTTCCGTTCTATGTGATGTGTTCTCATCATTTAGCTCCCTTACAAGTGAGAACATGTGGTAATCGGTTTTCTGAAGAACTGATTTTTATTTTCACCAAAAGGTTCAGTAGAGAGAGAACTTTCACATTCAGTAAATCTCTACTAAGTACCAGCCTATTGAATCAGAAGTGGAGCCAATTTCCACTTGGCCGCTTACATAAGGAGTCATGTGCAGAAAGCTATGCTGACTGAGAGGGACCACACTTCCAGTTTATCCCAAAGCTATTTAGGCCACCTCATAGCTTGGTACTCTGGCCAGTTGTCTAACTAATCTGCCCATTGTCCAGCTCTGCCTACAGGATGGAAAAATGAATTTGACAGGCAGTCATAAATATCTGATTTGTAAGATAGTTACCTTTCTTATTTTAAATTATAACTTGATATTCTTTTAGATCAGTCTTGTTTCTCAGCATGAAGCTGCAATATCCCCACATCTATCCACTCTGGTAAGACAAAGTTCCAGATCCTGCAAAGCCAGTAGTAAAAAAATCCATCCTGGGATAAATTTACCAGTAAAATGCAACCTGGTCAGGACCTACTTTGAATATCATGACTGCTAACACTCTGGCCATAGCTAATTAGACCAAGGATGGCACTCAAATCGTACTGAGCTACAAAGGGACTAAGAACAAAAAGTGGGTAATAAAATATAGAGTCAGTTAGATTTTTCTTAGAGAATTTCAATACAACTTCAAAAACAGTCAGTGGATACCAGGATAGATGAAAGAGGAGATACAGGAAGAACAGAGTAGACAGACGCCAGGAAGCAATAGAGACAAATCGGTAGCAGAAGTTATCAGTAAGTAGAATCCGGAAGTTAGAGAGGAGAGTTGAGAGATACTGTTCAGTAGTGACTGGCAGACAGAAGTAGCAGAGACACTGTAGTGTTGGCAAGGATGACTATAGTTGCTGGACACTGCACAATACCCCAGTTCCCCTTTGGGCCTATCTTCACTCACAGAAACAATTCATTGCCTCCTTTACTTCTGTATCTATCCTTCCCAGAGAACTCCACTAAATGAAATACCTGAAAATGTTTTGTTCCCTGTAATGTGGAGGAGCCTAACGTATTTTTAGAAATATTGAATTATAGACCTTCCCATTTGAACAACTTTTTGACTTCCACAAGGCTGCTTTTTAAAAATCTATAAATGGTTTCATATGTTTATGTGTTAAAGTCTTATCAAGAACCCTTTTTTGACTAAAAACTTCTTTAATTTTTTTTCAACCAAGCCAATAAGCATATTTTTATGAGTGTAGGACAAATAAATCAGAAAGTTCAAAATTTAATATCTCTCACAAATAGAAAATTACTGCTTGTCATATATTCTGAAAACAAAGCAAAATAATCCAACTGATTCATTTTCTAATCCATGAAGTAGATGACATATGATGTATTTCGTCACTGTTGATTTACTACAGTTTATATTTTTTCCTGAGTTTCAGTGACTTGATTCAAGTATAATCATTTAGCTTAATTTATTTCTGTCATTATATAAAACTGTTTTATTATCATTTGTCACCAATTGAATCCCTTATCTCCAGATGAAGAATTCATTGTCCCTTAAATATTAAATAAAAATCTAAGCTGTGCTTAGTCCTGCACTGACCACTCATTTCAACCCAAAGTGTAGGAAAAAAGTCTCTGCAATTCAGATAAAATTAATAAATAGAAAAAAAAGTTTGACCATTAGTTGTGGAGATAGGACAAATAGACACCTAAGAAATCGATTGAAGGCATTCTAGTAATACTAGGTAGTAGCGTGGTCCATATATAAAAGTATTTCTCCAATTGGTGGAGCTCTGTGACAATGCTGGTTTTATGGTGAAATAAAAACTTGGAGTAGGGAAGAGTCTTCTGTGGACTAGACTTTGACTGGAAAGAGTTCTTGGTAAAGATGAGCATTGGGTTGGGCTGTGCCTGGCTGGTGGGATTAGAATAGCAGAGCAGATGGGAGAACATCTCAGGCTATGGGGCATGGAGTCAGGAAAAGTTTTATCCAGGTGCAGGGGTCAGAATGGAGGGGGCAGGGAAACAAAGCAAGCTCAACAGTGGGGCTCATTGGTGAGAGATCAAGAATACAGCTCTCAGCTGATTTAACCCATAAGCATTCTGGACCTTAAGCAGAAAATTGTCCTAATAAAAGTTATTTTAGCGAGAAACTGCCAGCAGCAGGACCTACCAGGAGACCACTGTAATGATCTTAATGTAACATAACTAGCTACCAGAGTAGAGACAATTAGAATATTGCAAAGGACAAATATAAAAAACATAATAAGTGATCGAGAATTAATACATTAGGAAATAGATGCAAAAATAATTAGAAATAAAGATCAATCAACCTCTTAAGCTTATCACATCAGAGTTTGAAAAATTAGATGGGCAGTGAAGGAAAAGATGTGTTTGGGTAGGGAAACTGTGATTTTGAAATCATCAGAGAGCCAGCTGGTGGAATTGGACATGAGAGAGGAGAACAGTGTGTCCTGACCTACCTAGCGGTAATGATCACATGAACTCAGAGCAATGCTGACATGCTCACTCACTGGCTGCATACAAGTACCTGTGTTTGGTAATCTAGTAAGGCACAAGCTCACAGCCATACAACCAATCAATCACTACAGTAGCAGATAGCACAGGTCTACAGAGTGGGAGAAAATGCTTGAGCCAGTTATGCCATAGCACGGTAATGCAACATATTAATTCAAAAATAGGGAACACAGACATTCCATACATAAGGGGCAAATAACAATATTGTGCTTCTAGAGAAACTAGAATGTTTTACTCAAAATAAGGTCCTCTGATCAATTCTGACTGACAATTACCACGGTTTTGGGCAGTTAATCCATCTTAGCTACACCTCTACGCATCCTGGTCTCCTCACATTCTCCCATCTTCTCTGAAGTTTGCTTTGCTTTATGCCCTGATATTCCCTAGGCTTTGAAATAGGGGTCACTGTGCTCATCTGCATGTTTCATCCTGTCCTCTTGATACAATACTATTTTAAAAATGATAGAGTTTAAAGAACCCCAGGCTAAAAATTTTGTGGTTCAACACTACATCTCAGATATATTGTCCATACTGTTTTGACCTTATGTGCAGATTTAAGAAAGAAGACTCTTGCCTTTCATCTTAGATTTCAGTCACTTAAGCCAGGTCACTAGTCCTGGGGTTTTGTCTTCTCCTTGCCTGTTGAAATTCTTTAGAGCTATAAGTCCTGCCTTAATCACAATTCCTGGTATCTTGGTCCCCAATTATTTGTGTGGTATTTATGGTAACTTGTGCTGATGACTCCCAGATATGTATTCCAAACATATGTACGGAATAGTTCCGTTTTTAAAAGTGCTATTCAAATAGCATTGTCCTCATCTCAACTTTGTCATCTGAATTAAACTTTATTTAATCTAGTTTGAAAACTCCTTGAGCTATAAAATAAATGACCTTTTTTGGTAGAAAAGCTATAGTCACATCACAACAGGACTATATAAATTAACAACCATATTTCAGAAGAACTGAAAGTATAAACATGAGTCCTTAAATATCTAAATAACTGGGGTCTTTTAATAATTCACTGTATCAAACTCTAAAAAAGTTTGACTAATCCCAAGAAATCTTCTGATTAAGTAAATCAAATAAATATTTTCACCATGAAAAAGATCATCCTACAAAATCTGTTTGTGAGAAGTTTAGTGCTTGGGCCACTCTACTTAGGGAAAAATTTTTTTTTTCCGTTTTTTTTTTTTCCTTTTTTTTCATACAGAGTTTTGCTCTTGTCACCCAGGCTGGAGTGCAGTGGTGCAATCTCGGCTCACTGCAACCTCTGCCTCTTGGGTTCAAGCTATTCTCCTGCCTCAGCCTCCCAAGTAGCTGGGATTACAGGCACCTGTCAACATGCCTGGCTAATTTTTGTATTTTTAGTAGAGAGAGGGTTTCACCATGTTGGCCAAGCTGGTCTCAAACTCCTGACCTCAGTTGATCCAACCACCTTCGCCTCCCAAAGTACTGAGATTACAGGCATAAGCCATCACACCTGGCCAGGGAAAGATATTTTTCTATCACTAGAAACTATATTCAACAAAGAAAACCTACCCTTGTGACATATTTTGGATGTTTTTCCCCGCCCAAATGAATTGTAATCCTCAAAGCTGGAGGTGGGGCCAGGTAAGAGGTGTTTGGGTCATGGGGGCGGATCCCTCATGGCTTGGTGCAAAAGTGAGTGAGTTCTCTGGAGATCTGTCATTTAAAAGTGTGTAGCACTTCTCCTCCCTCTCTCTTGCACTTGCTCTGGCCATGTGAAGTGCCTGCTCACCCTTCACCTTCTGCCATCACTGTAAGCTTGCCGAAGCCTCCCCAGAAGCCAAGCTGATGCCAACTAAGCTTCCTGTAAAGCCTGTAGAACTGTGAGCCAATTAAACCTCTTTCCTTTATAAATTACCCAGTCTCGGGTATTGATAGCAATGAAAGAATGGCCTAACACACCATCAAAAGTTAATAAATCTGGCTCAATGTTCTGTTTCAACTCCACTATCAAAGTTAGAGTTGAGAAATCATTAATGTATGTGGGTAATCTATGCTCCAGTAAGTCCTGAGTCACAATATGGGGAAAGTTTGATATTTAGATTAGCTTTAATTGGGGTTGTTAATGTATTTATTGCTTTGGCCTGTTTTAGAGTGTGGTCTTAATATTGCCCACATGGTCTGGTTTCTCCTTGCTTTGCCAAGGAGCCTGCCTCCTGCTCAGCAAGATGCCTGCTTTGCTGTAGACTTTTCCATCTAATAGTCTTCATTAGTTGAAGAACTAAGGAAAGCCCTCAATCCTTCCTCATCCAGGATCAACCAGCTGGTCAGGACATTTTTCTTCTTGAGCATCACTGTAGCCATCCTCTTAGAACCCACGCTGAAATGTGGGGATGATCAGTTCTTGTACTGAGGCATTAAACTAGCACAAAGCAATTAAGAGGGAGAAGATTGGGAGCTGCAGCTCTATTCCTATCCCATTTTCTCACAGCAACTCAAGGGGGATCCAGGCACTTAGGATTTAAGACTTCGGAGAGTTCCCCCTGTCTATGCTTCTTCCCTCACTTCTCTCAGCCTATCTATGAGCAACTGTCTCCTGACAAGCATTCTACCTCCTTCCTCCAGGAATCCCCACATTAAGTAATATCAGGACTCTATTCCTAGTTGTTTCTTGCAAATTCTGATGGTTTCAACCTCACTGGAAGTTCATGTAGATTTTAATCTGCTTGAAGCTTTTGCTGGCTCCAAAGAAGATGGATGAGCTCTGGTACTGTAAATGTGTAAAAGGAATCAGTATCTAGTCTGATTTTGTTCAATGCCCACTAACGGAATGGAAACTGAATACAAAAACAAAAATGGCCAGACCGCATATAAAATAGAACACTGACCTGCAGTCTGCAAAAATCAACTCAGGAAAATAACCCAGTATCTATAGTAACCAGCCAGGAAGTCAACCAACTGTAAGTCAGACTTGTAGAAAATCAAACCACTATCTCTAGCAGCCAATTCAGGAAGCCAAACAATAACCCCAGTAATAGCCCAGAACTTGATTAAAAACTGACTACTTTCCTAATTTTTGTTCTTGCTTCCAACTTAGAATCAACCAGAGAAAGCCGAATAGGCACCCCCAACCAATCACATAGGATCTCCACTTCTAGTTACCTGCCTATAGCTTCCCTCCCAACAACCTTCAGTCAGGGAATATCTGAAGCCTTCTCTTTTTTTTTTTCTACTATAAAACTTCCCCACTCCTCTGCTGCCTTTTGTTTCTCTGCCAAAATGCAAGTGATGGTGGGTGACTCCCTTGTTATAAAAAGCTCTAAATAAATAGTCCTTGCTTTTCTTATTTTTTCCCTAAGGGCAAGCACATCTTATCCAAGTAGAAATTCATTAATTGTTAATTAGTTAATTAATTATTCTAGGGATGCTCAATGTACTAGTCTCACATGAAGACAATATGCTCCTCATATCTAGATAATTTTAAAGTAACTGCTTTAGAACCTTGAGAAATAACAGGCATCATTTTGCTAAAGGAATACTTGACTCTTACTTTTTTCTGCTTTTATGGCCAGGAGCGCACACATTAGCTGAGAATGGCTCTGTGCAAGTCAACCAGGATAGATGGCACAATCTCTCAAGAGATCATTTAGGATCCTAAATAGGAAGGAGGGTACTTCAATGAATCTCACTATATTTAACTCACATTTCTCTCATTTGAAAGCACAAAACTTTTTGAAAAGTCATACAAAAGTCATACAAAGTAGGGTTAAAAATCTGAAAGACAAGCATTTACTGAAAAGAGACTCTTTCACAGAAGATATTATTTATATCCAACCACTTCCATTATTATTGAATGGGGGAGCAATAAAAGGGTTCAAACATTTCGACTGTTTCTATAATTTGTAGAAAACCATTTGGCAACCCACGAAACAAGAGACCAGAAGATTTACAAGACATTACTTGGTTCATTTACAGAATTAAATAAAAAACTGTAAATCGTTAAATTATTTAAATTATATGTGGAAGTAGGAGCCTCACATTAAGCATAAATTTTATGACCACTGTGATAGTGTCTGAAAAGTTGGCTGGAAGGGCCTGCAAATTACACATTTGCATAAGGAATAAAGGGCACTGCCAAGACCAAACACGCACAAAAATGTATCCTGGAAGAGAAAGCATGGATCACAGGCTTAACCCAATAGCAACATCCCAGTCACTGAAAGAGGAACAACAAGCTTACAATTTTAGTGTAACAAAATTGTGTTTGCCCTCTACTGTAGCCCAAAATTGAACTCAAAGAATGGCAAGTTAATACAAAATAAGCTTTTTACACTCAAAAATTCCCAAGAGACTTTATAAGAAGTATGATTAGTACACTAGGGAGAAAGACCTCCTTGCCACTTCCTGATAGCCCAGTGTGGGTAGGGCCCTGCACATCGTAAGTGCAGCCATGACAGCCAAGAAGCAGCCACGAGAGAAGGCATGGCCCTCCCCTTAGCAGTGTCAGCACAACTACAGCAGTCAGGTTCCCCAGGGTCCCAGTGCCAAGCATTTCCAGAGCAGCAGAGGGCAGCCTGTTCTCTTTTTCTCTTTCTTTCTTTCTTTTTTTTTTTAAAGACAGAGTCTCACTCTGTCACCTAAGCTGGAGTGCAATGGCATGATCTCGGCTCACTGCAACCTCCGTCTCTTGGGTTCAAGCCATCCTCCTGCCTCAGCCTCCTGAGTAGCTGGGATTACAGGCACCCGCCACCATGGCCAGCTAATTTGTGCACTTTTAGTAGAGACAGGGTTTTACCATGTTGGCCAGGATGGTCTTGAACTCCTGACCTCAGTTGATCTGCCTGCCTTGGCTTCCCAAAGTGCTGGGATTACAGGCGTGAGCCACCATGCCAGACCGGGCAGTCTTCTCTCAAGTGACTGGAGGCAGTGTCCTTGACAAGAGCATCATCACCCAAATCACCTGTGCCTGCATGAAGGGTCGTACAGGGCTTTCCAGGTAGCAAAAGATAAGGAGGTGGATTGGCCACATGCTCACATTGTTTAGAGGGATATGTGAGAAAGAATCATAGAAATAAATGCAGAAAACTTTGAGTGCGGTTAGAGGCCCCATATCGAAGATGAAGATGAGAACCAGAACAAGAGAACTTATTACTATTCATATGATCCCCATTTTCCTTCAAGGATGATAAGTGGTTTAGGGAACACTAGTTTCAGGTATATAATTTTATTTTCAGGGGTGCTATTTTGAAAAATATTTAAATAATAGAGTTTTTCTTTGTCTCTCCCCGTTCTCTACCACCTTGAATCATGATATCTGGAAGCCTCTCTGCCATTATCACCCCAGAGAAAATTCCTTCCAGATTGGGAGAGAAAATAAAAGAAAAGAAGAAAACAGGGAGGGAGAAGCCAAGTAGGAAGACACAGCCAGAGACATGTGACCTACTTCCCAACTGAAGGTGAAAACCCGAGAAGACAGAGGTGATGGCGGGGTGGGGGGAACACAAGGACACTCGGGCAGTGGTTGGCCTCCTTTGGGAGGCCCAAGAAAACCTGCAAGCTTCTAGGAGCAGCCTGGCATGTGACTTGTGCCACATCCCGTATGGCACAGGAGTAAGGTGCCCTGGCAGACAGAGGTGACAAAATAGATGAGCTTGAAGTTCTGCTCCTGGCTTTCCTCCACCTTCACATGGCTTCAAGGGATCGTGGAGTTCTGCATGCCTGGCGGACAGCCCAGGCAGTCAGAGACCTGCTGGATTGGCAGAGACATGGAGTCGGAACATGCTGAAGTAGGTGGAGATTTCTTAAAAGAAAATGACCAGATCACAGATTTCAGCAACAGTGACAGCACATATTTCTAGAACTGCAGGTGGCATGAGAGGCACTTCAGTGTACAACAGGCCAATCAGAACAGGGAGGACCCAGAGGATACCTGGCAGACAGTGCAGTCCCCTGTCCCAATGATACAAAATGACATAAGACCCTCCTCCTAGATATAGCAACATGCCATCTTAGAAAGGAGCTGGGGGAGGGAGCAAAAATCTGAAAATGGAGCTTTTACCTGAAAGATAATAACATACAAAAGAGATCATTAAGGAGACAAATAATTTTTTGGCACTTCAGAATTCCACTCTTCCAACATTGACTCCACCCTACACATACACCTAAAGGGGGCAAGCCTCATGAGAAAGTTATATCAACTGCAAGAAAGGAATAGTTTTCATTTCATCTTTGCATCCAAGTTGACCCCAAAAATTTGTATTCTAAGACGCCCTCAAAATGTTTTATATCTTCAACATTATCACGACTGTTTATGAGAGAAAATGCAATTGACATGGAGGGGGAGAAGAAGCAAAGAGAAAGAAAGTTCATGAGACAAAGGGAGTGGTTTGGAAATTCCCTGCTTGGTCTGAAGACTAGTTTAGTGGATCTGGGAGAAAGTTGAAGGAGAGGGCATATAGAACCATGGGGAGAGAGCCACACCAAGGTTGCTGAACACAGTCCAGCATGGCAAAGAGAGGACTAATGGTGTGAGTGAAGAATACAATGGTGCAGCAGCAGCTGTCAGCATTAATTATGACAAATCTATAACTGATGGAGATATTGGCATTTTCAGAATATGTCTCCAATGTTGTGATGCATCTGCTACTGTGCCTTCAAATGACAGCAAGAAAAATGGTGGGGCATTTTTTCCAGACACTGCATACTAAGCTTTGAAATTCAGTATTATTTCAGAGTCATAATTTATTGACTCCTGTGGAGTTTGAGGCACATGAGTTGTATAAAAAATGGAATCATGACAGAAAGATCATTCTGATTCTAACTTATTACAGGTCTGTATGGAGTTATTTACAATAAAGAAGGTGCTTGTTTCCAGTAAGAGCCTAGAGTTTTGTTAATGCCATTTTTCAGTACTGCGCTGGCTTGGATGTGGGACAGAGTAGAATTATAAAGAGTTTGTCTTTGGAGGGACACCACAGAGATCTGGAAGAGCTCTGCAAACGGTCCTCTCAAAATACCATGCCTAAGCTCCAAAGGTTGCACTGTTGTCTAATTATGCTTAAGAATTGATGTTTCTGAGTTTCCTAATCTAAACCTATGTAGAGTTCATTCCTTGATGAGCAGCAATTCTGAGTGTCTCAATAAACTGATGGGCAGATTTCTGGAACAGTATTTGCATGAGGAGCTCCCAAAGCGAGTGTGAGTCAGGCAAACACCACTGGGCCAGAGACAAACTTCAGCCATGGGAGAAGATTGAGGATTCTGAATGCAATCTGAGGTCCCTTGGGTTTGCCTTTCAGTCCAGCAGCAAGGGTCTATGGTAAGGAGGGAGAAATTGGAAATAAAAGTCAAAAGTCCTGTCTTGCTAAAAGCATTCAAATCAGAATTCATAAGAAACTAATTTTTTATTAGATGATTTGTTTTATATAAAGGTAAATAATTTTAATTATTTCTGTGTGATAACAGTTCCACAAAGAGGAGAAAAGCATTTTCTCCAAAGTTGTTCCTGGAATTATTGAAATTATGGAAAAAAAGCCTTGGCCCCAAAAACTCCAATACATCAGCAAAAGGAGAGCACCATGGGCCCTAGCAGAAGTGGCAAAGATATGCAAGCTGGGTATGGATTCCTGACAGAGTTGGCAGTACGCAGGGGAATTAGAGATATCCAGCAGAGGGGGCATCAGTACCCAGAGGTCCCTATGTGACCACTGTCTGGGCTTGTTCATAAACACAACTGAAATGTGTTGAGGACTTTAGATATAACTAGTTGGATAAGAGAAAGGACTTCACAGCAGATAGAACTCCTGAATTGGCAGAATGACACAAAAGCCACATAGTACAGGTTATTACCATTAATATTGTTAACATCCATCTATAAGATTGGGTAGGTATAGTTGGGGAACATGAATTACATAGAAGTCCAAGGCAAATTTCCATAATTATCCTCAGAGTCCCAGGGATTCTTCACCTGAGTCCAGAACCCCTAAACAGTCTAGATAATATTTAGGGAACACTCATGTTTTTGTAAGAAAACCCACATGTTTTCAGAATTCTGTGTATGTGTCTTTATGGATATTTCTTCTGATGAAAATTTTCATAATTTTTATCAGATTATCAAATGGGAATGTGACCCCAGAAATGGTGAGAACCTGGAATATTTCCTGCAGCATCCTAAATAGATATCTCATTTCTTAGGACCCAAAGGAGAGAGAAAATGATTTTGTTTTTGTTTGGCAGGGCAGGGGGGTGGGAGTTGGTCCACTCAGAGCTTTGGACTTGTTTTCAAAAATCTGTGATCAAGGATATCTTTGATCTTCAGAATATTTGCCCCTGCAATGCCAGAAACTCAAATCTAGGTAGTGGGGTCATATATTTCTCTCCTCTGTCCCCAACTTGCAGTACAGAGCTATGTTTAGTCTACCCAAAATAATCTCAACAGATTCCAAAAGACAACCAATGCAAATTGCAAGAATATTAGCCATTTGCACATCATTAATTAACCTTTCATAAGAATTTTTCTTCCACTGAAAATGGTGGAAACCGGGGCTGAGTGAAGACGTTAAAATCAGGCTCTGTGTACTTACTGAGAAGCACTGTCTGGATAAGGAGATAGGATACTGGGCCTGCTCTGATGGACATTTTTTTATTGACAAGGATACAGAATGGGAATTTTCAGTTTTGTGATCACAGTAACCTTAGCTGATAGCAGTGAACCATCCATGTTCTTGTTGAGATGTATAGGTACTATCTACATGCCTTGGAACTAAAAAGAAAAGGAAAAAGGCATAAGGGCACGGTTAAACAGATAAAAAATAGACTTTTTTTTTTTTCTTTTACTAAGGACTGTATTCTAGCTCTCTTCAGCATTCAGTTGGACTATTTTATATAAAGATAAATCCAATCAAATATTTAAGAATTACCAGTTGGTGACCTTAACCTAGCATCATTGACCTTGTAGGTATTTCAGTTCTGCCAAGATAATTACCAGGAGAACAAATCATAAATATAAGTTGTTACTACTGTAAGCAAAATCCACTGCAAAAGCAGTTAGTTCTGAGACAAATTACCTAAGGAATCCACCAGATCGCTAAGGTCCTTCCATTGTGTTCACTAGTCAAAATTTTAACATCAGCATTAAATCAAAATTTTACATTGCCAGGGACTTCTCTCTTCAGAACTTTAAACAGTGTCTCAGAAATGCATTTCACTATGCACACTAAAACCTACATCAGAGATGGTAGTAAAAGCCTAATCTCTTTAAAACAGAAAGAACAGAATTGGTCACTTCAAAAATTACCCTGTGATCTATGGTACTGGGATAATACAGCGAACTTTTGTGACATACAGGGCCACAAGCATACCAAAAAGGGGATTTTCAAAGGACATTTCTTCTTGTTAAACTATTTTTAATGACAATAATTACTTATAATGGAGACACTTAACCACTAAGCGTGGGATAATCTCAAGATATAACTGAACAGTTTTAGAAATTTATGTCAAAATTAATCAATCTATCTAATTTTTATTAAAGGAAGAAGAAAAAATTCTCTGAAGACCACACTTTCTTATAAGGCTATAAGTTTAAGGCAGCAGTATAATTAGAAAAAAAAAAATTTATTAAAGGGCTGGAAATTATCCTCAAATTAAAACATTTACAGCCTTGAGCTGTAATTAGGGCAAAGGTAAAGGAGAGATTCACAAAGCAATCCTGGCTGCTTCTGACTGCTCCTTGGATGCTGTCTTTGCTAATTCATTATCTTGCTTCCACTGTTAATTATGTGGCTCCCCAAGGCTTGATAATGACTCTTTTTCCTCTTTACCTTTCCTTCTAGTTTATTCATTGCCTTATATGATTTTAACAATTCTGTTAGAGATCGAGCTAACATTGATTGATACCTTCTGAAAGCTGAACTCTGTGCTAGGCATTTTTGAAATTAACCGCAAACATCATATGCCTAATTTCCTTGATTATTCCTTTCCACCAAACAGTTCCACATGATGTTCTAGGCTCTATCAAAAAACAGTTCAGATGTGGTGCAGTAGGAAGATAACTGAAAGTGAAGGGGTAGGGTTCTTGTCCCAGCTCTGTCACTGATGAGTTAGGTGGTTGGAAACACGTCACTATATTTCTCACAGTTTTAGTAAAATAAAGATCTTGAACTAGATCAAGAGTTGGAAACTGGCTGTCCACTAGACAAATCCAACATGCAGACATATTTCCTTGGCCTGCATAATGATTTAAAAATCTGGAAGATTATGTAAAACTCTAGATTTCTGTCTTGCAAAAGTAGAATATCCAAGCCTGATTTATTGGATGGCAATAATTGACTGCAGCGAAGCAGCAATTACCCCTTTAGGAAAGGCCTGTATTCTCCTGTTTCTTACAATCCACAACCTACCCTATTGTATTAGAAGTGTTCCCCTTTGTTCATTCATTTTACAGGACTTACATCTTAATCAGATGGCCAACTCTAGGACAAAAATGCACTGGTTTTACTTCTAAAAGTAGCTTATAATTTACTGTATTTCTGGCTTCCTCCCCATCTTAGTTTAGGACCATAAGCATATATCTAGCATAAGTCTATCTCAAATTTTTCAGTGTTAAATAAATGCATTTCTTTCACTGAGCTACTCAAACCTTTCTAAATTCTGTTTGACAATTGTCATCATAGCTAAACCCCCAAAACTTTAAAATCTTGTTTTTACTTCTCTCTGTACTTGCAAATGATATAACATATAAGCTTATATATTTATATATTGTAATATATATGTTTTATATAACTATATTTAATCATATTTATTTATATATGTTTATATAAATATTTATATTATATATAAAATATATGCATATTAGATCATGTATATTATGTATTTTATATATTATATAATATTTGTAAATATAATTTATAAGTTTATATATTTATAATATATAATACATAATATATTACATATTATAATTATATTTAAAATTAATCATATATTATAATAGCATTAAATATTATATATTATTATGTTATATATGTTATTATTAATATGATTATTAATATACTATCTATTATGTATATATAAATATATATTAAGATATTATATATGTATAATTATATTATGTATATGTAATAATATATAATACATAATATGTTATATATCATATATGATTTTATATAATATATTATATATATTATAATATATAATATAAATATTATATATAATGAAAATTGTAATTTCTGAGAAAGGGTTTATATCATTTGCTTATATATGTATATATTCTATATTTAATATTATAATATATAATATTCCTCTGGGTGTATAGTGGGTGAATGGATATTGGAAAAGCACCCAACACCTCTACTACAGAAGTATTTTATATTTCTTTTTATTTAAATATAACATACTCTAAAGGTTCTTTGGTTAATGGTTCTATGGTTCTATTATATTTTATATTATAATATATATTATAATATATTATATACTTTATATTATATTATAATATTATATACTTTATATTATAACATTATGTTTTATATTATAATATATATTATATATTATATAGTACAATATGTTATATATTATAATATATAATATGTTGTACATATCTTATTATGTATTATATATCACATATAATACATTATATTATATATTACATAATATATTATATTATATGAGGTTATATAATATGAGATTATATATTATGTATTATATTATATATAATATATATTATATATTATGTACAACATATTATATATTATAATATATAATATATTGTACTATATAATATATTATGTAATATATTATAATATATAATACAATATATTATATATCATAATTAATATAATTTATATCACATAATATCATGATATATAATACAACCATAGAACCATTAGAGTATTTTATAGTTAAATAAAAATAAATATAAAATATTTCTGTAGTAGAGATGTTAGGTGCTTTTCCAATATTCATTCACCCATTATACACCCAGAGGAATATTATATATTATAATATTAAATATAGAATATATACATATATAAGCAAATGATATAAAGTCTTTCTCAGAAATTACAATTTTCATTATTTTATAGCTAGGTTGTTATAGCCAGAAAGAATAAAATAAAGAATATCTTAGAAAAGAATAAAGAATATCTTAGAAGAAGAAAGGATATCTTAGAATATTCTTTCTAAGCCTCTCCATAACCAATCCTTATATTGAAAATAAGAACATTTATATTCCTTATAAATCTATAAAGCTTCTAACAACTTAGTGCATCTCCTAAGGAGCAATCATGGGTTTTAAAAATTGTTGTAACAGAGACTAAAAATGACTATTCATGAACCACGCACTCCTGCTTCCTTAGTTACAAAACTCAGACTTTATTTTGGGTGTTAAGGCAAGAAGCTAAAAAACTACACTTCTCAGATGCTCTTTTTTAAATTTTTTAATTGATACATAATAGATGTAGATATTTTCAGGGTACATGTGATAATTTAATACATTCATGTAATATATATAAAGATCAATTCAGTGAAACTAAGATATCCATTACTTTAAAATTTATCTTTATGCTAGAAACAGTTGAATTATTTTCTTCTAGATATTTTGAAATACATAATAGATTGTTGTAAACTATTGTCACTCTACAGATCTATCAAACACTAGGTTTTTCTTCTTCTACCAAACTGTATAATTGTACCCATTAATCAAACTCTCTTTTTCCTCTCCCCTCCCAGCACCTTTCCCATCCTCTGGTAACCACCAATCTACTCTTAATCTTCATGAAATCACTCTTTTAGCTCCCACATGTGAGTGAGAACATGTAATATTTGTCTTTCTGTGTTTGGCTTATTTCACTTAACATAATGACCTAAAGTTCTATCCATGTTGCTGCAAATTACAGGATTTTATTCTTTTTATGGCTGAATAATATTCCATTGTATATACATACAAACCACATTTTTTTAACCCATTCATCCATTGATTGACACGTAGGTTGACTGCATGTTTTGACTATAATAAACATGAGCGTACACATATTGCTTCAATATATTGATTTCCTTTCCTTTAAATATGTATCCGGTGATGAAATTGCTGGATCATATAGTAGTTCAATTTTTACTTTTCTGAAAAACCTCCATTTCATAGTGGCTGTGCTAATTTACACTTCTATCAATAGCATATAAGGGTTCCCCTTTCTCCACAGCCTCAGTCTTTTTGATACAAGCCATTTTAACTGAGGCGAGATGATATCTCATTGTAGTTTTGATTGGCATTTCTCCGATGATTAGTGATATGGAGCATTTTTTCATATACTTGTTTGCCATTTGAATGTCTTCCTTTTAAAAATGTCTGTTCTGGCCGGGCACGGTGGCAGCCTGTAACCCTAGCACTTTGGGAGGCCAAGGTGAGCAGATCACTTGAGGTCAGGAGCTCAAGACCAGCCTGGACAACATTTATATATATATATATATATATATATATATATATATATTCTTGTTATTAATCTCTCTTGTCACATGAGTAGTTTGCAAATATTTTCTCCCTCCTGTGGACTGTCTCTTCACTTTGTTGATTGATTGCTTTGCTGTGCAGAAGCTTTCCAGCTTGACATAATCCCATTTGTCTATTTTTGCTTTGGCTAATTGTCTGTGCTTTTGAGGTCTTACCCCAAAAATATCTGCCCACACTAATGCACTGGAGCATTTCTTCAATGTTTTCTTCTAGTAGTTTCATAGTTTTGGGTCTTAAATTTAAGTCTTCAATCCATTTTGATTTGATTTTTGTGTATGCTGAGAGGTAGGAGTTCAGTCTTACTCTTCTGTATATGGTTAGCCAGATTTTCCAGCACCATTTATTGAATAAACTGTCCTTTGCCCTATCATATGTTCTTGGCATCATTGTTGAAAGTGAGTTGGCTATAAATGTAAGGATTTTATCTGGGTTTTCTGTTCTATTCCATTGGTCTGGTCTGTGTGTCTGTTTTTATGCCAGTACCAGGTTGATTTGGTTACTATAGCTTGGTCATATATTTTGAAACCAAGTAGTATGATGCCTCTAGCTTACTGTTTTTGCTCAAGATTGCTTTGGCTATCCAGGGTCTTTTGTGGTTCCATATAATTTTTAGAATTGTTTTTGTTTTTTCTATTTCTATGAAGCATGTCATTAGTATTTTGATAGGGATTGCACTGACTCTGTAAGTTGCTTTGATTAGTATTGTCATTTTAACGATATTAATTTGACTTCCTTCTTTCCAGTTTGGATGCCCTTCATTTCTTTCTATTTCCTAATTGCTGTGGTCAGGACTTCGAGTATTACGTTGAAAAAAAGTGGTGCAAGTGGGCATGCTTATCTCACTCCAGATCTTAGAAGAAAGGCTTTCCATTTTCCCCTTTTTGGTACTACGTTAGCTGTGGGTTTGTCACATGTGGTATTTATTATTCTGAGGTATGTTTTTTCTATACCTAGTTTGTTGACGATTTTTATTCATAAGACAATGTTGAAATTTATCAAATGTTTAGCATCTATTGAAGTGATCATATGATTTTTGTTCTTGGTTCTGTTGATGTGATGTGTTACATTTATTGATTTGCATATGTGGAAACATTCTTGTATTTCTGAGCTGAATACCACTTGGTCATGCTGAATGACATTTTTAATGTTGTGTTGGTCTGATTTTTTGTTTTGTTTTGTTTTGTTTTGTTGCATTGCAATAAAGAAATACCTAAAGCTGGGTCATTTATAAGGTAAAAAGATTAATTGGATTATGGTTCTGCAGGCTGTACAGGAAGTATAACACTGGCATCTGCTCCTGTTGAGGGTCTCAGGAAGCTTCCAATCATGGTGGAAGGCAAAGAGGGAGCAGATGCCTCACATGGTGAAAGTGGGAGTGAGAGAGCAAAATTGGAGATCCCTGACTGTTTTTAACAAACAGATATTGAGTTAACTAACTGAGCAAGAACTCACTCATCACCAAGGTGAGGGCACTAAGCTATTCAGGAGGAATCCACCCTATGATCAATACCTCCCAGTAGACCCCGCCTCCAACAATAGAGGTCACATTTCACCATGAGATTTGGGGGGAACACATGTCCAAACATTATCAAATGTGTTGCTGGATTTGGATTGCTAGTATTTTGTTGAGGATTTGTACACCTGTGTTCATCATGATGCTGACATGTAGTTTTCTTTTTTTGTTTCATCTGTGTCTGGCTTTGGTATCAGGGTAATGCTCACCTTGTAGAATGATTTTGGAAATATTCCTTCCTTTTCAATTTTTTGGAAGAGTTGAGTAGAATTAGGATTAGTTCTTTAAATGCTTGATAAAATTCATCAGTGAAGCCATCAGATCTTAGACTTTTCTTTGATGGGGTTTTTTTATTATTATGGTTTTGATCTTGTTGCTTATTTTTTTGTTGTTATTGTTGCTAAGGTTTTCTACTCCTTTATGGTTCAATCTTAGGTTGTACATTTACCAGAATTTACCCATTTCTTCTAGGTTTTCCCATTTGTTGGTATACAGTTCTTCATAACAGTCTCTAATGGTTCTTTGTATTTCTGTGGTCTCAGTTATTATGTCTCCTTTTTCTTCTCTGATTTTACTTACTTGGGTAATCTCTCTTTTTTTATTAATCTAGTTAAAGGTTTGTCAATTTTGTTTATCTTTTCAAAAGAACAAAACTGAGACTAAAAATTGCAGTCTAGAAGAGCAACAAAAAAAGGTGGATTTCTTTTTTAAGATAAACAAAATTGACAAACCTTTAGCTCGATTAAACAAAGGTAGACTCTTGTCTCTACCTGGCCCATCTTCCTAGTACAGGTTGAGCATCTCTAATTTGAAATCCTATATCTGAAATGCTTCAAAATCTGAAACACTCCTAAATCCAAAATTTTTTGAGTGCCAACATGATGCCACAAGTAGAAAAGTCAACACCTGACCTCATGTGACAAATGTACAAAATTATTTAAAATATTGAATAAAATTACCTTCAAGCTTTGTGTATAAGATATATATGAAACATAAACGAATTCTGTGTTTAGACTTGGGACTCATCCCAAAGATATCCATTATATGCATATACATGCAAATGTTCCAAAATGCAAAAATTCAAAAACATTCTTCTCATTTTCTCTATTCAAATCATAATGACCATCCTTTTCTCAAAACTCTTTATATTTCATATTGTCTGTTAAGACTTTCTCCGTTAAGAATATCAAGCCCTTGCCACCCCACTTACCCAGGGACCCCTCTACCCCTCATATTGCAAGCTTCTCTCCTAGCTACTTTGTTATCACTGAGGCTTAAATGTTTCACATAATGGATCAGAATCAAAAAGCAGAGAAGACCTTGGTATAGGGCAAAAGAAAGAGGTGGAAGCAATCAGGAAAGAGGTGAGGGAATGAAGAAGACTTCAGTTGCTTCTCAATTCGCCGTAAGGAGTTTTGTTTTGTTTTGTTTTGTTTTAACCCACGAAGACTGTTTATCCCTTCAGGATAAAAAAAAAAAAAAAAAAAACACTACAGAGGAAGAGTTTGAGGAAAGATCATTCCAATTAAAAGAGTCTAACTAGGATTAAAAGAGGCACTTTTAACACATGGAGTAGAACGGAAACTGTCCCTACAGGGCATTTTCAGTATTCCTATAAGGTTTAAAGTTGTCCTTGGTTCTGGAACATAGATTGAGCCTCAGCCCAACTCCCAGAACCAACACCCATTCTCACAAAGTCCATGGTCTATAGGAGAATATGCTTAGGCCTGTCTTTGCTCATCTTATCACCAGAGTCTTAAGAGTTTACTGAGCTCAATATGCTTTCTTTAAGTCCTACTTCTCAGGTCATCTTTAGTTTCTCAGAAAACCATGAAATACTTACCTATAGGCAATGAGAACAATGTGGCTGCCTTGCCTCTAACTTCTCTGCCCTCCCTGCCATTCTGATCCCATTATAGTAAAATCTATTACAGAAATCTCTTTCATCATCTCTTATATTTAAAAGCAGTTACTCTGTTGCCTGCCAGCCAAGTAAAATGTCATAAAGGCCACTATCAAAGAAAGTAAAATGATATAACAACATCCACAATAGAAAAGGAAAAACTAATGAGCCACTGACCTTAAAACATTTATGATCCCAGGGTTAGTTATGTGAAAATCCTTGAAACTTCCCCACTTTGAGTTATTAAAGAGACAATTTATTGGTTGAGTTATTAAGACTTTTTAAAATACTCATGGGGGGCAACATAGCTACTATGTCTTGGAATTTTATCCAGATTGTGAAAGAGCATCAGGGTTGAATATGAAATATCAGGATGGTCCAATAGGGATAAACCCAGCACAGAAAATATGAAAGTGGGTAGGGATGGTCAGCGAACCAGGCCACAGGTGGTATCAAGCAGGCTGTCAGTAAGTAGCTAAGCCCAGCCACGTTTTTTTTGAAACTCTCAGCCAAGACTCTAATCACTGGCAGAAGCTTTTTTCAAAATTGAAGATACAGAAAATTCAATGCAAATTTGTTTAAGCAAAGTAGAAAATAAACTGCCTCAGAGTTGGCTTAAGACATGGTTGCTCGAAAGGACCCAAATGATGTTACCAAATGTTCTCCATCTGTCCTCCTCTACTTGGCTCTACTCTCCTCTATATATTGGTTTCATTTTTTAAGAGTCACCTTCAATGTCACAGAAATGGTTACTGAAGCTCTAGAACATGCAGCTTCTTCTATCTTAGCCTGCATAAACTAAAGCATGGGTTTCCTGGTAGATCCTACAAAAGTGCTCTCCTTCTGACTCTGATAGAAACCGCTTGTGTCACATGCTTAGCCTTAAACCAATGACAAGGGCTTGTAAACATGAATGACAGAACTGGGTCATGTGTTCCATCCCTGCAAGTGGGGAAGTCATGGGATGCGGTTACTGAAGAAGGCAAAGTGGGTAAGTGACATCTATAAATAAATACTCACTACATAATCATACTGGGCCCCCATTCTGGAGAGTGAGGGTATGGACAAAAAACAAAGATAGGAGCACCCAGAAGAGCAGAAGAAAAAAATCATTTTGTCAAAATTTTCCACAAAATTGAAGCCTAGTTATTACAACAGTGACAAAAAGTCAACAGCAGAGTAACAGCAAGAAGTGATTTAGGTAAAACTCCATAACTCCATGATGTAAACGTCAGGATCTGTCTTAGTTTCTCGTAAAGGTATGGTCATGTACATGATTTATGGCAAAAGGAGCACTCAGAGGCAGGCCTGATATTCTTCTGCTGAAGAATGGAGTACACTCAAACTAGGTCCCAAGTAAGAAAGATTAGCTGCGTCCAGTTTACTTAAATTCCTTGTCAACGAATATGAGGAGACAGTGCCCAGCTGCTCAGCTTTTATGACCCATGGAAAAGTCCTTCTGAAGAAAGTGATGGTTCCATGCAAGTTCATGAAATTGTAAAATCTTTGCAAATTCTGCCCAAACCACAAGATAATGAATAAACAGGTTAAACCAAGGGCATAGGAGAGCAACTGAATGCCTCAATTTGGATTCTGAACGTGTGTCTTATCCCAATTCCTAGCAAGAGATGCAAATCCAAAGCTCGAGAGCAAAAGGCACTCAGTAACTGGTCTTGCATGTGTCAGCTGGGGGCTGCCTAATAGACGATGACAGCCTGACCCCTCTCCTGGACAGCATCATGACAGGTCTGGACACTTGAAATCATCAGCTTCCAGAGGCGAGGTTCCAAGCAGCTACTGCCAGGCATGAGCAAAACACAGACTCAGCTGCAGCAGGCAGCATGCTACATCCCAAGAGCAGCAACTGAATGGGGCAGGGAAGGGGGTGAGTTGTGTTTGGATCCTGATTCCCACACTAAGCTCGACTCTAGCATAAGGAAGGACGTGCTTACTGCCAGAAGAGCTTTAAACTGTGCTGTCAGAGAGTTTTGTTTTCCAGAGCTCTTCCCAACTGGACCTTCTGTCCTTGTTGGAACAGATTCTCTAACTCTCTCTGGGACAAGGCAGGTCCTTATTCCAACCAGTTACAGCTGATTGCACTTCATCCCACAGTTCTACATGGAATATCTGAATTCCATTCTAACAAACTTATTTTTAATTTAGTATTCTCATTCTAACTAGACTTGGTTTTATACCTCTAGATTGGTTTGAAAAATAGAATAGTCTTACCTTAAATCTGAGTATGACCTAAGAATGTGCTAACATTCCTTGTCCAAATATCAATTTCCTGCCATGCTTAAAGCTGGATCTGTTTCCAAAATCCCTTGTAAATTTAAATTATTTAGTACATTCATTGATTAAAACATTAAAGCATGTATTGACATTTAATATGAATGTGTTTACGTGTTATACCACCAAATAGGTAGCATATTCATTCAAGAGAGAAGCAGAAAATTAAATAACTTTTGCACCTGCACAGCACTTGGAGAAGGGCCAGTGACTTTCCTTACTCCTTACCTGAACCCATGAGACCACCATCTGCCTCTCTATGCTGGGTTCTGGAATCAATCTCCTTCTTAGACAGGGTAACTGTTGTAAGCTACTCAGGTCAGTACTGAAGGGTCAGCATCAAATCACACTTGCTGTTAGTCTCACGCCAACCCAATCAAGTAAGCAGTCTTCCAAAAGCTATACCCAGGCTTGATCCCATACCCCTGACTGAATCTCTAGGTAAGCAATATGTCCTATGCCTTGATTCCCCTAGACTAGAAGCCCTGTCCTCTTCTTGCCAGTCACTTCCCCAGTTCCTGGGGACTCAGTTTTTCTACCATAAATCAGACCTCCTTGCAGCTCTTCAAATGCTTCCTCCCAGACACCTCATTGTTTGCTCCACCTCTCTATCAATAAAATCTTCTTACCTCTTTTAGACCGCCCGATGCCTCCAACTTGCTAAGAAACCACTTGCATCCACTTACCAATTACAATATGCTATAGGATATGTTTCATCCACCTGGTTTACCTTTCTTGCTCCCCTAAAGGGTGGCCAGGGCCTGCCCTACCTATGGCTGTGAATTCTGCCTTTCCTGGCCACTTCACTACATACAGCTCGTTTTGTATATAGCAGGTACTCCCAAGTGGCATTTATTTGTTTTGTTTTGGTATCTTGAAATAATTAGTTAAAAATGAGAAAATGGTCATCTCACTCTTAGCCCGAATGTGCAGTACTTCCAAAGACCTGAAGCCAAGCATTATTTTCCTTTTCAGACAATAGAAAAACATATTAGTTAATTCTTGTGCAAACACTAAATTTCCCTGTCATGCAGATCGGCCTTCTTAAGCTTCACCACTGAAAAACCTTTTGCTTCAGAGCACAATAAAACACATAACGCCTGCATCAGACTTGCTTCCCCACATGCTGAAAATCCCTTTGAATTTGAACATTTTATCCTAAAAATGAAAATTTAGCTTCTACCTCATAATATATACATTTTTTGCACTTTAAAATACTTAATTACTTACCCTCAGGTAGAATTGTAGCTACTTCAAGAAAGTGGATTCCATTTATTCTGTGGTTTCATACATCCCTTCACACATATTTCTGTTTCCACAGCATATATTCAGCCTTAGCCTGATAATCCATGTAGAATAAGATTAATATTCTTTTCAGAAAAAAATCTTATGATCTATTGGATTGAACATAAATATAATTGACAAAGTCTGCCTCCTTTTGCCTCCTTAAAAAAAATAGCTTATTTTCTCTTATTCCACATCCTCTATGAAACAAGACCCTAAGAATGCTGTGAAGTTGAAAAGCTTCCTTTTGTTGAAGTTTCTAAAGGAAAATAGCTATTCTTGGCTACCTCAAATAAAATGAAATATGTGGTGTTACTTTATTCCTAACTTTACTGAAAATACATTAAATCCATGTACTAATTTTGGACCTACATCCCTATCTATAATTAGCAGTAGCAATATCAATACATGCTTTTTTAACTTTTTAAAAAATATTTTATCCTTGGCTCCTACCTTACAGAGGAAAAAAAATTTAAACATTACATATTTGAAGTAGAAGTCAACTTTACTGACAGATTAAGACACTTTTTGGTGCTCATTAATTAGGAAATTTTTATGTCAATTAAGATCTTTGAACAGATAATATAGTCCAAAAATGTTACTTTAATGAGAATTTGATGAGCCTTTACACAGAAGACTTAAAACAAAACAAATTTCAATTGATCTGGGAGTGTAGTTCTTTAAAAATGAATAGACAATTTCTATTATACAGTAGAGTTTTACAAAACTGTAGCATGAAAAGAAGTATTACAATTTGGTGGAGTGGGAAGAAAGGCAAGCTAGCAATCAGAATGTCATATTTCACAATTCAAGAGATCATAGTCCTGGAGATTCCTCCAGTCCTTGTTGGCCTTACCATGTCCTTGAGTACTGGATATAACCCTCTTTGCAGGAAAAGGAGAAGAGAAAAAAAAAAGGCCTCTTTGAAAAGCAGTAGTAAAGGATCCCTGGAGGATTTCTGAGCTCTTGAAACAAGCTTCATGGCAACAGCTTGACTCTGCTTCCTGCCTCAGTGAAGGATGCTGAAATATGAATTGGGAGTGAAGCATTGGACTATTTGCAAGTTCATGTTAAAATATGATTTCCCAGTTCAACAATAAAGTTGATTCAGAATTAAATCAAAATAGTGATTTAAAGGTGCCCTACAAAAGAGCTTGGTGCATTAAATAAGCACCAACCACCTTTGTTCTTACAAGTAGTCTCATGCGGGAAGATGTAAAGAAGATTCCATCATCTCCAATATTGCAGAGAGAAAAACGTATGCAGAATACAGTATCTCACCAATGGTCATAATATCAATGTCATTAAAAGTTACATATGGAAATTGCTTCTCAGGTCAGTATTCAATCACCCATATTACACCACTTACAGTTTATTTTTAAATTTTAATAAATCAGGATAATGCCTTCTTTACTATTATAAAATTCCTTTCTCATTCCAAACCATTGCATGGTTTTCTTCCATGAAAGTACATACCCTAAAAACAAACAAGCTTGAAAAACAGATAATGGTGGGGGGAATGTATAAAATAGTGTAAATTACTTTCTGTATCTGTCTTTAGGCACTTTTAATGTGTGACTCTGTGTTCTCTTATTTCACTTCTCAATTCCCATCAACTGTAAGACACACCAATTTAACAACACCTTTCGGGGCAATGGATACACAATTAAATTGAAAACAAACTGATAAATACTAGACAATTAGTAATCCTTGTATGCTTCAGTATGAAGATCAGTTTGATCAGCAATAAAACTCTTATTTGAAAATGAACAGAAAACAGTTCATAAAGAGTAATGTGGATATTATATATATAAATTGGCTCTGTCTCACTCATAACAAAAATAAATCTAGAAGATGCCTTTTACATTAAAAAAAAATCAGTTTAAGTATAAATGCCCTTCCAATTCAAAAGTCCAAAGATTCTTCATCATCACTTTTGGCCATCATACCATCACGATGCCACACTTTTTAAGCCATACTTTCAAATCTTTTTCTATACAGCAACTTTAGTATTGATAGTATAATTTCAAGTGTTTAATCTGCGCTTCTCATGTGATCAAAATTGTTGGTTTTTTTATTTCCTTGTTGAATTAGTTACTAAAAGTCAAACAACTTCTCTTGACTGTCACCTGGAAGCTGATGATGATGGTGGATATTCAGTGACAGTTCTTCATGAAATATGAATTGTTCCTGAAAACTGTTCTGGCTTGTGACAAAAAAAAAAAAAAAGGAAGCTTTATCCACAAGTGGTTATTTCCACCACCTAATTCTACTGCCTGGGATTGGACAGTCATCTGCATTCATGTTCTTATTCAATGCTACGCCATGGTATGACATTTTCAAAGGGATTTACATGGCACATCGTGTTACAAGCACCAGTAACATAGCTGAGGGACCATAAAATTAACTGATACCTTGTGTGCATGGAAAAGTTCATATACTCACAGAAAATATACCCTAAGTTTTAGTCCTCTTACTGTTAGCTAGGTAATTTATTTTGATATTAATAAAATATTATAGAATGTCTCAATTCCAAGAACTACTCTGAAACATAGACCTAAAGAGGAATTCACTGGGGCATTATGCAAAGTGGCAGCATTTTGCTAATGGGCTGTTAGCTATAGATACCCACTACGGAAGACTCACTGGCCTCTATTTGGCAAAGTTTTTCTTGTTGTTTGTTTGTTTGTTTTTTAGGGGGTGCAGTAGACAGGATTTCTAAGAAGTCCTCTTAAAAATGTCCTGCCCTACCCCTCAGAAACTGTAACTATAGGATATCACACACATGAGTATGTTTTGTTACATTACAAAAGGGACTTTGCAGATGTAATGAAGGCTACTCGTCAGTTGACTTTAAGATGGGAAGATTACATTGGTTTATCTTGGTAGGCACAATATAATCACACAAGCCCTAAAAACCAGACACCGTTTTCTGGCTTATGACAGGGAGGAAAGCAAAGGGAAATTCAGAAAGAGTCAGAGCAGAAGAAGAATTCAGTGTAACACTGCTGGATGAAAGATGGAGGGGGCCACATGAGAAGGGACTCAAGGGGCCCTTGTAGCAGACAGTGGACCCTAGCTGACAGCCAGTAAGGAAATGGGAATCTCAGTCCCACACTGCAAAAAACAAAAACAAAAACAAAAAACAAAAAACAAAGGATTCTGCCAACAATCTAATTGGGCTTGGAAACTGATTCATTCCCAGAACCTCCAGAAAGAATCCAGCCTGACGGAAACCTTGATTTGGCCCATGGGAGACCCTGAGCAGAGAACCCTATTAAACCTACAAAGACTTCTGACATACAGAACTGTGGGTGCTGTTTTAAGCCAGAGTGTTTGTGATCATTTGTTACTGTAGCAGTAAGAAACTGGAACAGGCAAATAGCATGTGGAGCAGGAGGAGAGGATGGAGACTGTAGTCCAGTCAGTCTGAAAAAATAGTGTAGTCCAGTTGATGGAGGGGATGATTGGTGTCCTAGCTGTTTCACCTCCACCTACCAGATATAGAGATAACAACATAACCCATGAGGTATGCATATGAGCCATCAGAGTTTAGCTATCTATACATATAATTAAGGTTTTGTAGGGTTTCTATTTTTAGGAAAGAAGTATAAGCAGTTGTTCTTATAAATCTGAATTTTTAAGTGATAATATTTTTTAGAAAAAATTATTCCTCATCCAGAACTTAAGAAGTCAAAAAACCTTAAGATCCATGCCAAAATGGTTTTGTTTAATGGTGTTTTTGCCTAACTCGGTAAACATAAAACTCAATATGTCATACATCATATCAGGCATTTTCCCACTTTCTCAATGATTTCTGTCAATTCAGTTTACTAATACCTACATTTTTCACCCAACCTCACCTCAAAGACAACTATTCCCTTTTCCAAAAGAGTAGACATCTGTCCTTATTCAACCAGTATTCATAAAATGACCCTATTAGATGCCAAAACATTCTACTATTAATAGAAACTGACCAAAGATGAACAAGATATAATCCCTTCTTTCAAGATTCAAGATATCTAGTATGGAGGACATAAAACAAGAAAATATTCACTTACCGAGCTATCACATCTTAAGAGGAAACCTAGAAACTGGAAACTGGGTGATATATAGCTTGTGGAAGTTTAAAGTGTCACAGTGCAGAGATAGAATGTGAAGCCTTGCCATAGCTGTATATTTGTTTAATTCTTTAGTTCACCTTTAAAACCTATCTCTAGATATACAAATCATAGAGAGATGTGATGAATAAATTCCACAAGTGAAAAACACAGGTGAGGAAAATACCAAGTGTTATAATTTCATCTATACACAATTCAGTCTAATCAAGAGAGAAAATGGTCAGAAAGCATTTGATCTGATTTTTTTCTTGATATTATTAGTTCTATAGCTAATGCGATGTTTTTGGAGCTGGGGTTTGTTTTTCTTACTTGTGTTATCAATTTATTAGTATAAACTTACACCTGTCAACACAGATTTACAGCAATGGAACTACCTATTACAAACATTATAGGCTTCAAGGACATTTGGTTAAGAGCTCAAAACACTTAAATTGCTTTAACACTTGCTACTATATTTCAGTTTTACTTATAAGAAAACATAAATAGCCAGAGTCCTGCTAGAAGAAAAAGTTATTTTGGTAATACTTCTGATTTTCCTCCTGATTTTTCTTTCTAATTCCAAGGTTATTTTCATCTGTGAATCATTGCTTCCAATACCAAATAATGACGATAGTAATTCTGCCCACATGGGGATATTGCAGGAAACAGGGCTAAATTTCACTTCCTACCATAGAGCAGTTCAAATGGAAAAACATTTGTATGCTTTGAAGTCATGCCCACTCAGATTCTTTGCAGAATTTTTTTAGTAAATGCACTAAAAAGGGGGAATTTAAAAGGGGTATTCATGTGCTTGGAATTGAGCTGTGACTTTAACTGAAAATATGAAATGACTTCTGCCCACAAGAAGTATTCAAGGTAGTTGACAGTAGAACAATACACTGAGTTTGACTGTACGGACTACCTTCCATTCCCACTGCTCCTCATCTAATCCAGGCCTTCATCATCTCTTGCCAGGACAACTGCAAGAGTCTCTCAACTGCCCGCCTGTCTGCTACCCAAACATCTTCCAAATAATATCCCCACCATATACAGCCTTAATCAAAATTCTTTGTTTTGGATTATATTGCTTCCCTGATAAAAAGCATTTGATGGCATAGAAATGTATAAAATTCAACTCAGTAAGCACTAAAGAAACCCATTTCCTGCCTTCTTGCCACCTCTCTCTCTCTAGACTCTTCTCTTTAACCCCCAGCCCTGCCATTTTAATGCATGATCCAACCAATCTTAGTTGTTTTGCCTCTATGCACCACACCTGGCTGTTTCGTACCTCCAGTGCCTTCTTGTTGCCTGGAGTATTTTCTCTTCTGCTCCCACACACTTACTCCAGTCTCCACAGGTAGAAGAGACCATCTCCTCCTTTGTGTTGCTTCGGTATCCCCATAGACTTCCTTCTATCAGACCTTTGTCATCCAGGCTGGAGTGCAGTGGCGCCATCATAGCTCACTGTAATCTCAAACTTCTGGGCTCAAGTGATCCTCCCATCTCAGCCTCCTGAGTAGTTGGGACTACAGGCACACACCACCACTATGTTGGGCTAATTGTTTTATCTTTTAAAATATGTTGTAGAAACAAGGTCTCACTATGTTATCCAGGCTGTTCTTGAACTCCTAGGCATAAGTGATCCTCCTACCTCTGCCTCCTAAATTGCTAGGATTGTAGGCATGAGCCACTACACCCAGCCACCATCAGACCTCTTATAATGGATTTGGAGATATCTTTCTCTTCAGGTCTATACTCTATATTAAGCTACAATAAGGCAGGGGACACGTCGTCTTCTTTGTATTTCTCCAAACTGTCTTCAAGGACATTAAAACATTGCTAGAAATAGAAAACCCATATATGAAGCAATTACAAATACAAATAAACAGTATAAAAAGAAATGTTAAAGTATATGTATCATGATCTGTCCACATTGAAAGTTCTATGAAGTCACAGGTAGAGTCTTGGTGTCAGACAGACCTGAATTCACATCCCGACTCTTCCATCTCCCAGCTGTGTGAGCACACATACTTCAGCTAATTTCCCAGAAGTGCCTACCTGACTGAGTAGCTGTGTAAACAGTAGATGAGATGTGACAATCCATCACAGCAGTTGCTAAGAAAATATCTATTCTCATACCTCTTCACTGAGAAGGGAGAGTAATTATATGTACTAAATTACTCAAGTATAACTGCTTAAAGTAGTTGAGATTTGAGCTTGACCTTGAATAGCAAGAAGAATTTGGACAGATAGATTTTTATACAAAGTGCCATTCATATGGAGAAATAGCTGTAACGAAGGCAGCTGGCCTGCTTAAAACTCTTCCCAGATGTACCTAAGACCCAGCTTTCAGATGCTCTATCACTCCCACAACTCACCCCTCAGAGCAATGTGAGAATCATTACACATGAATGCAATCCAGCTTCAAAACCCCTTTGTAAATTAGAGAGAAATGTAAAATAGTAGTAATGGTATTTAGAAAAGACTCATGCTTTAATGAAAGAATGTTCCTGAAAAACGATATTGGGCTGTTCACTTGTTTGCACAGAAGTACACATTAGAATAACAGACAGCAGAGCTGGCACGACAATATCTACCAACATTCAAGCAAACACAGGGTAGGTAATAATTTCCATGTGTGGATGGTTCCAGTGTTAACAAAGCAGTCTAAAGCAATCTCATTCACTTTTATGGTTAAGTATTCAAGAAGCATCTTTTTTTTTTTTTTTAACATTTCAATGTTTTCATGGCTGAAGGGAGACCAGTATAGCCTGGAAAACAATTTACAATGATGTGTAAAGTAGTTACATTTTCCAACAAGTCTGTTTCTTCAATTATTCCACCTATATTAATAGCTCTTAATGGCATTTGATAGATAATAGTCCCAATCCAATCACCCACTTCAGCTGGAGGAGAGCAAGTGCTATCCAAATAGAAAGAGTCCAAGTTTCAAGTTGATTACAAACTCAGGCCTTTGTGCTGACCATTCCCAGCACCAGCTAGCTGTCACTGAGAAAGGGTGCTGTCGGTAGACTGGCCTGCTATCACTCTAACGCCAGTACATTCTGTTTCAGATCTGCAGCTAGGTTTGTGCTATCAGAAAACCAAAGCAATTGCTTCCTTTCTCCTACTGTTTAGATAAGTGGAACAATGTGTAATTTGGTTTAGGTAAAAAAAAATATATATATATATATGGATTGTAGGAAAAGGCTTAAAGAAAGAGATAAAGACAAAATGGAATTTTTCTCCATCTCTTGAACACAGTATGAATTTAATAAATTTAAAGATTTATAAGGAATCAAAAAAACATCCAAAGATAAGAACTGAAAGAATGCAATGTTGTTGAAGTACTCCTTTTCAATACCATTCATGATCATCATATGTAGACAACTACCATTGACTCTGAATTGGGGTCCCAGCTTAGGCTTTTGCCCCTTGTAATCTTCCCACACACAATATCCACAGTTAGTCTTTTTAAATGGTAAGTCAAATCCTATCACTTCTTTGCTCAAAATTCTTGAATGGCTTCCAACCTCATTCATAATAAAATCTAAAGTATTCACAAGCTTTTTCTGAACTTTCCAGCCTCACTTCATCACCCTCCTTGTGCTTACTCCAACCAAGGTATACTCTGAACTCACAAAACACTAAGCCAGCTCTCACCTGCTGTCCACACCACAACCCCCGCCAGTGGCAGACCTTTTTTCATTCAGGTTTCCGCTCAAATGTCACCTACTCAGGGAGGTCTTCCTGACCACACGTCACTGTCATCCTCTGCTTCAATGCATTCCCCTAAATTGACCTTAGCAGTTATCAATACTTCACATTAAATTACTTATCTATCTATCTGTCTCGCCCATTAGAATATAAGCTGCAAGATGGGGATGTAGAATCTCAGAGCCTGGAACACTGGAAGCTACATAGTAGACACTCAAAAAATGTTGTGGAAGAAAGAAAGGGAGGAAAGGAGAGAGGAAAAAAGGAAGTTTTCCTTGTCTTACTACTGAAATGTTGGTGTCTTTGCTCCCAAATAACTGAATGTGTAGGTTAACTGGAGAGCAATTATTTATGTCCCTGGATCCATTTGCTAGAGATAGTAACATCAGGAAAAGAGCAAGGGCTTTGGAAACAAAGAGACCTGGATTTAAATCCCATTTCCATCACCAAATAGCTTTTTGACTTTGAACAAGTTTTTAAAACTCTGTTGAACTTTACAGTTGCTAAGCCTTTAAACACCCATAAGTATTGGCTAGGCACTAGAGATACCTCAGAAAAATTGAGAGAATTAAATTAACTAACCTCCATTAAAAGTAGCTTGGCAGAAATGCATAATTAATAAATATTAGCTCTCAGTTCCCTACCCGCTCTACCTCATCCTCCCAGCAGCTTTACCTGCCCAATAAATGCACTTTGGATAAGCAAAAGGAAGAGTGGCTGCTGGTAGACTATGAAACCTATAATGAGCAAACAAAGTAACTCCAGTAAAAGCACTTTGAAAAGGGTAGCACAGTATACAAATAAACGGAAGAAAGTATCATTCCCTTTGTTAAAAATGTGTTGCAAAACCAGATTTCCATGTCTTAAATTTGTAGTAAGTAAATTAGCTTGAGAACAGTCCAAGTAAAGAGGACTCTGGGGCAAAGAATAAGCCAAGTGAAGATAAAACAGAGAGAAAAAGACAAAGTGTTCCAAGGGAAATGACTACTCTTGACAAAGCATTCCAGAATGCCAGGTGCCTGAATGTCAGGGAACCGACTGGCTAGCGCCTCCAGTAAGTGCTCCATCACACTCACACTGATTCGAGTTTCCATCTTTGTAGGAGAAGAAATGGAAGCCCACAATATCACAAACAAGCCCTTAGCTCCTCTGTGGTCATCTTTCCCACTGATGTGTGGTCATGATCAAGCTCTGGGAAGGACAGGATGGATGATACAGTGAAAATCGCCCCACCAATCAACAGAGGTGAGTAAAATATAAGCAAAGGAGAACACCGTTGATATTTATCCTCAGCCTACATGGACTCTCCCTAAATTGCCTCCCTTGAGCACACAGCACTTCAGGGAAGAAAATTAGCATTCCTCTGAGTTCCTGAAATATGTTGGGTCTTGGGATCTTCACCATCACATATACTGTCTTATTTTATCACCACAGTAATCCAAGAAAATCCCCATTTTCTAGAGGAAAAAGCTGAGACTTAGGAAGCTGATGAAAGAATTAAAGCCAGAAATAGCATTTAGCACTAACTCTATAAAAAAAAGAAACAAGTCATCTCTTGTATTTGTATATTAGAACTTTATAAATTACAAAGTGTTTTCACAAGCATTCCCCTAAATTGGCCTTCACAAACATACTATCAAAAGCAATCCATACAGTATTAGTATCCTTACTAAATAACAGAAAAAGCTGAGGCTCAGAGCAATTGAGTGATTTGTCTAAAACTGCACAGCCAGTAAGTGGCAGAACTGGGACTTGAACCCACTTCCCTAATTCTGGGAATGGTGCTCTTTCCTCTAAAAGATGATTCCTACTTCTCAAAAGAGAACCAGATTTATGTAAACCATATGCATTTTAAAATTTGAGCTGGAAAAGGATATGGTTCCCATCTAGAACCTCTAAGTAATAGCCCAAGCCCCCCGAGTTATCTGGGTAACAAAAGCTGTTGATACCTCGAAATCTCCATGGCTCAGCTCCATGAAGACTTACTTCTAACCCGAGTGAAAGCTCAAAACAGGTACTGTAGATATATGGTAATTCAAAGACCCAGGTTTCATTTATCCTTCACTTGGGCCTCTGCACCCAGGCAAAGGGGAAAAGAAATGGACACACATCACTTCAGTTTCATTCTACTGGGAGAACTAGTCACAGGCCATTCCTGGATGCCAGTGGCCATGTGGTACATGGCTGTGCAGCCACTTCACATGAACAACTCTACACTATGAAAAGCAGAGCATGAATTATAAGTAAATAGCTAGTGATCTCTGTCATTCCCTACTAACATAACCAATCATGAAACAAAAAATGGCTGTGAGATAATACCCTTAAAGTCAGGAGCCAGCTTAAATTGTTTTACACAGCCACAAGCAAGGATAATATTTTTAAACATTATTTGATCTTGCTGCTATATAGTCTTCCAAAGTATACAAATAATAACAAATAAATGTACATTTGCCCCCAAGGATAGTATATTCTCATCCATCAGGGAATATGAGATCACCTGGGATGAATACTAAATTTTAAAAATGTAGATTCCCAGGACCCAGACCCAGTAATTTTTACATAAGTGCTTCTGATGCCTCAGGCCCACAGACCATACTTTGTGAAATACTGGCATAGAACCATTGTTATTTCATGACTGGTGGTTATATAATGGCTGCTTAAATGTTAGACTAGAGAGAGGAGAAATGCATCAGCCATCCAACAGTCTCCTCACAAAATCCAGCAGAAGTCAGCTCCAGGAAGGAGCAGGAAATCTTTGTGGTTTCAGATTTTCCACATTCAAGCATACACCCACTCCCACAAAGGGTTTGTTTTGCTGTCTAGGTTCTATTTTCTGGTCTCCTTGACACCGCAGAAACAACTTGGCCCTTTGCAGAGACTCAGATAACTTCAAATGGCAGGAGGTGCCTCACAAGGACAAAGGAGACAAAGATGGATTGGGCAGATCTAAGACCTAAAAAAAAATCTGTATTTAATAACTTCTATTTTACCTACAACACTGTGGCTCTCTCTGGAGAAAGGAGAAACTAGGGTATGAGGTACGGGCTACACTCAAGCTACAAAACAGTTGTTGCTCATTAACCTTGTATAACATGACATCCGATTCTTCCTTAACACAGGTAACAAATCACTTCTCATATCAGGGAGTTGCCCCAGAAGCCTTCAGACTATTTTAAGCCTAGTGCTGTGTTCCAGAAATCATTCTAAATGTTATCAATGGTGATCCTGAGAAATTCAAGAACAGTCAGTCAAAGAAAGTAATTCAAAATATTTTCCACTTTGTGAGTCTTTAGAAGACCTTTATATTGGAAAAACAGAAAAATAAATTAAGATTCAGAATGCTTGACTTCATACTGGATTGCCAGGTTTTGCTATTGTTCATGGAATGAGATGGGACTTAAAAAAAAAAAAAAAAAAAAAAAAAAAAGGGCAGTCAGAGGGCACCTGAATGTGAGCTGGGGCAGGAGACTGGGGATAAAAATTAAACTAACTTGGTAGTTGATTAAACCTGTAGCGGGGCCTGGCAACTGTGGTTGGGGGAGGGAGTTATGGTCTGGGCATACCATAATGCTCCCACCTACCTAGGGGTCTCCACAAGCATGACACTTTGATAAGGCTCCAGTCTAGAGACCCCTGGAGAGTCACTAGTAACACATACACACCCTCCTTAGAGCCCTGGGAAACTCCAAATTCTCCAACATGATGGATCCAAATTATTGTGTACAAGCTGAAATATGCCCAAGCTTATGCCTCCGCCCAGCACTCATAGCCATTACCTTCCACCTGCCTTGCAATTCTAATCAGACACCACCCCCACCATGTTGTATTCTTGCTGCTCCTTCTCCCACATACCTGACCTCCCCACGTCACTAAGCTTCTCTCTTCCTACACAAGTAATTTCCAGACTTGCACCTACAAGGCATGGGTGGGTTACTTGCCCCTCCAGGTCACTGACTCCAGAGGCAACCTTTTGTCCTCCATTTCCTCTCCACCTCCACCTCCCAGCCAAGCTGTCTCCCACCCCTCCACTTCCCATTTCCCCAGTCACCCAGATTCAGGCATTGCCCTTGTCCCCCTCTCAGGTTCCTGTCTGTGATTCCTGCCTCCAGTCTCTCATCACTCCAATGTACCCTTTAAACTATGCCTAGACTATTTGGTAAATAACTAACCACGAACATTTCAACCCTGAATAAGGTGGATGTTACTGATTACATTAATGGTCCCAATTCTTCACCTTTCCTTGACTCCATGTCCTTTACCATGTAAATCTGCAGTTCCCTTTCACACTGACTTGAATTGGTCATTAGACTTGTTTGGCCAATAAGATGCTTACTTGAGAAGGATTTGCAAACTGACCTTGCTTACTCTTGTACTTCTACAATTGCCATGAGAACATTCATGGGCTGGCCTACTGTATGAGAAGCATGTGAAGAGCTGAGTAGCCCCAGGAGCTCCAGCAAGAGCAACCTTATACCAGCCAAAAGCCCAACACCAGACATATGAGTGAGCCCAGCTGAGACCGAAAGTATTCAATTAAGTCCAGCCTAACTCACCAACAGACTAAATAAATGCTTATTGTTTTAAGCTACTGGTTTGTGGGGAGATTTGGTATGAGACATTAGGGTGGCAACAGATAGCCAATAGGACAATACACAATACAACAAGATTATTTCAAAAGACATTCTGCCCATCCCAGTCATAATCAAAGCTTCCCCTTCATGTCACCATCTGTCTAGTTCCTGAGTCTCCCACTCTATTTGTAGGGTTTATGTGCCCTTGGGCCAGCAGACAGAATAGATCAGATCTGAACAGACCTTTACTATAGACCTTTCTTCCACATGCTTGAGAAGAGAAGATTCCTGGTAATTGGTGATATTCAACATTTTGTGATGAGACCAGTAAGTAAGCAGTGACTCAGTTTCCTTATAGCTAGAACTGGTGACAGAAGGTGTCCAATGCAGAAACAGTTAAGGTTTTACAGTCTAGCCCCTCAATTTGGGAAAATTAATGCTGAAAGTATGTATCTGAATCTTTCTCTTACACTGACCAGCAGCTTCCCAGAAAAATGGTTGTGTTTTCACAGGATATGTTTCTGATTGGTCTCATGTCCATGTGTGGGGGATCCAGGGGAGAGAACAGAACCCATCAGAGAAGTCCGTGAGATACAAATGGAGGATTTGTTAAGGATTGTGTAGAAGGAGAAGAAACCAATCTGTACTTTGACATATTGCCCCACAATTTGTGTTTTCTCTCCCCAAGTTGAATACAAATTATTTGAGAACAAGTTTTCAATTCAATCCTCTTTCGAGGTGGCAATAGAGGCAACAGAAAGAAAACTGGATTTAAAATCATGAACTCTGTCATGAGGGAAAGTGACTTAATCACTGTTTTCTGTGGGTTAGAGTCATCTGTTGCCTTATGTAATCACCGAATATAGAGAATATGTAGATAATAGATGGGTAGAATAAGTGGATCAACTAAATGTCACCTTCTTACTCTAAGAAAACATACTCTGTCATCCTAGCCCATTATTATCTCACATTACCATGTTTTTCATAGCACTTTATTATTATCCATAATTATCTTATATATCTATTTACATATCTATTTTCTATTCTTCTCAATTCAAAGGTAAGCACCATGAAGGCAGAGTCTCCACAAGGGGAGGATTCCATGAGGGTGTATCATTTCCTATTGCATCCCAGCTTTCAGAAATTGTTAGGCACATGGTAGGTACTCAGTGAATAATAACTTGAAGGAAGAAAAGAAGGTAAGAAGAGAGAGAGAGAAGGAGGAAGGAAAGAAAGGAGGAAGGGAAGAAGGGAGAAAAAGATTAATGGGTGCATGGATACTTTATCTTCAGAGTTATCTAACTTTCTATTAATAACATCCAATCCATCAAAGAAATTATATTTCTTTGGGCACACTTAGGGTTATAGAAATAATTTCAATTCATAAAGAGACAGGCAAAAACATTTTCTTTGCATTATAAAAAACATGTGGAATTCATACCAATATTTTAGTCCAAAGGTTTCTGTGGTCTCTAACTGATAGCCTATTCTCTAAATTTTTAAGTTTGAGAATTCTTCATATAAATACACAAATGGACCCAATGAAGGACCACAGAACGAGCCGTCTAACATTACTTAGCATATTTCCCTGTCTGTATAATTAAAGAGTTGGATAACATACATTTTATGATTGCTTTTGAAACTCTGTAAGTTAATGATAATTAGGAAAGTCATCACTTCTGGTTTCAAGCTCTCCTCCAAGAAACCATAATATTCACCAGATATACTCTCAAAATTAAGTAACTACTGAAAAGCACGAAAGCTGAATGGGGTACTATACTTGCATGTTTAAGCTTGCTGAAGAAAGGTCAGCTGGAATTGCAAAATTCTGATTTAAAAATACTCCTCTGCCAACATTAATTTTGAACGTGAGAATTAGATACCTTAGTTAGAGCTTAAAGAAGCATTATATGGCCAGGGACCTCAACTCCCACAAAGACAAGCCTACCAGCAGCTCCAGCTACAGTCAAAGATGTACAAAATGCTCCCTGTCCTATTGGATACTCAAATTTTCTGAATTTCTATTTGCCTCCTTGAAATGAGGCATGAATGAGGACCCAAGATGACAATAATATAGTCTCTTTTCCATCCTCTTGATTCACCCGCATCACAGTATGTGTCTTAGTCAAGGCTCTTTTGTTTGCAAGTAACAGAAACCCTCTTTAGCGTGGTTAAGGGAAAATAGCATAGTTTTCATAATGGAATAATGCTATCTTGTGGAATCTGAGACAAGAAGGTACCTGAGCCCTAGTAGGAGTAAAAATGTTGTTGCCAGCAGGAACAAGCCCACCCACTCTCTCGATCTTGGCTCTTAGATTCCCTGCTCTGCTCTGCTCTGCTCTATCTGCCCCAGGGATTGTTACATCGCCTTGCCTGTAGCCACCACCCAGCGCCCTGGTTTATGGTATCTCAGTTCAAGCTTGAACTGTGTGTAGAGGCTGAAACTAACACCCCCTCCACCAAAGCCAAAGTCCTGGGAAAGAGATTGATTAGCCCACATTGGGCCAAGTAACCTCCTCTATTCAAATCAACTGTGACAAGAGGGCAAACATGACTGTGAATAATTCATCTGTGAGTCAAGAAGGGGCAGCCTCATGGGAAAATAAGGTCATTGTGAAGACACTCCAAAGAGAGGCTGCAATAGCATCTTCACAAGGACTCTACCAGGAGGGAGACTCTTATCATACAGGCTAAGAAATGACCTGTGTTAAGGTACTCCTAGAGGGACAGATCTTATATGACAGATTATGTAAGTTAATAACTAATAGTATATATATATATACACACACACACACACAGATGTATACATATATATATAAAGTTTATTAAGTATTAACTTACACGATCACAACATCCCACAATAGGCTGTCAAAAAGCTGAGGAGCAAGGAGAATCAGTCCGAGTTCCAAAACTGAAGAACTCAGAGTCCAATGTTTGAGGGCAGGAAGTATTCAGCATGGGAGAAGATGTAGGCTGGGAGGCTAGGCCAGTCTCGCTCCTTTTCACATTTTTCTGCCTGCTTTATAGTCGCTGGAAGCTGATTAGATTGTGCCCACCAGATTAAGTATGAATCTGCCTTCCCCAGCCCACAGACTCAAATCTTAATCTCTTTTGGCAACTCCCACGCAGACACACCCAGAATTAATACTTTGTATCCTTCAATCCAATCAAGTTGACACTCAGTATTAACCATCACATGAGCAGAGTGAAGACTCTTCCCAACAGGCATCTTGAATTGCCACAAACTTAGTGACTTAAAACAACACACATTGATTACTTTATAATTCTGTAGATCAGAAGTCCAACATGGGTCTCACTGGGCTAAAATCTAGGTGTTAGCAGGGGAGAAAGTCTACATATCTAGGGGAGAATACACAGTAGTTCCTTTCCTTTTCCAGCTTCTAGAGGCCATTCACATAGCTCCTTCGTCCATCTGCAAAGCCAGCAAAGTTGCATCTCTCTGACCATTCTTCCATCATCGTATCTCTTTCTCTGGCCACAGTCTGAGCAGTTCTCTGATTTTAAGGGCCCATGTGATTAGATTGGGACCAGTCAGATAGTCCAGATTATCTTCCCATCTCAAGGACCTTAATTGCATCTGCAAGAACTTTTTTGCCATGTAAGTTAACATATTTACAGACTCCAGAAATTAGGATGTGGATATCTTTGGAAAGTAATTATTCTGTCTACCACAGAAGGGTTTTTGAAATTAAAATATTTTTAGTTTTCACTTTCAGGTATGTTTTTCTTATTTGCCTAAATCTCATAACAATTTTCCAATATTCCATCCAGGGGTCATTTTATAATGGAGATGTATAGTCCATGTGCATATGAAAATAGGGGAAAAAAATATACATACACAATTTTCTATTAATTATTCTAATAATTATACATGTACATGTATATAATTATACATGCATGTAATTATACACATATAATTTCCTATTATATGTATATATGTATATGTATGTATAATTATATGTGTATAATTAAATGTGAATATAACTATACATATATAAACTTATTGTATATGTATAATTGTACATATATAAACATTCCTATGAAAGTAGGAAATTTTAAGCCTCACCTACAAAGGCCTTATCAACATTTCATTTTATTAATATTGAATATCTGTAATCACCAATTATCAGTTCTATAATAAAGTATAAGTAACAAGTATTGAACCTCTGCTAATTCCCAAACACTTTCCCAGGCTTTTTATATCTCTCATTTCAGTTAATCTTCACAATGACCCTACAAAGGGAATGGTATTATCTCCATGTTAGAAATGAAAAAAGCAATGATAAATAAGTTTGGCTAAGTCAAATGGATAGTAAGAAGTGGAGCCAAGACTCAATTCAAAGCCATGCTCAAATACAAGTTTCCCATTCTGTCCTTTACACCAGATAGCCACCAAAGAATAAAACCCTGTTTTTAGGTGGGCTTATAATGTTCTGCTCTCTCACAATCAGAAATAACAACCATTATATTAATAGCAATCCTTCCATTAATAAGCAAATATACTAGGAATGTGGGACATGGAGATAGACATATGATTCACTGCTAAGCAGAGCCTTGGTCAGTAGGGCTGACAAGGTTCTGAGGATGACCAGGATCTTGCAGACAGCTGTTTATTACTGGTTATGATATAGGTTTTCTTTCTAATTTTTCCCAATTACTTAGAAAAACATAGACATAGATATAAGGAAGAGAAAGAAAGAGAACTGTGCCTCGGTATCCTCATCCATAAAATGATCATAATTAAAGGTACTTAGCTAACTTCCAATGACTGTTGGGTAATTAAATCAGTTAATATATATATTATATCTAATATATTATGTGTTATATATTAGATATAATATATAATTATATATAATATATGTTATATATTTAATTTATAATAATATGTTATATATTATAATATTTGATTATAATATATATTATTTGTAGGTGAGGCTTAATATATTACATAATAATATATAATATATATAATAATGTATATATAAAGCACTTAGAACAATGTCTGGCTTATAAAAAACATTATCCTTACCACCACCAACATCATCGTTACTATCTTCTTCTTCATCACTATCAATATTTCAGGCTTGAAGCACTAATAAATATAAAGGCTAGAAGGTCTCTACATATTGGAAGGAGCTCCAGGATGCCAATGGACAAATTACTATCTGGTGTTTCTGGTCTTTGGTCTCAAATACAGGCATCAGTAATATGCACTCCTCTATTGAATTTATTGCTTCCTTACAATTAGAGACTTTAACTCCTTAATGCTATTTTTTTTTCTTCTAGGAGTCTAAGAAAATCCAATTCCCAGTCTATCCATTTTTTTTTTAATTTATTTATTATTATTATACTTTAAGTTGTAGGGTACATGTGCATAACGTGCAGGTTTGTTACATATGTATACTTGTGCCATGTTGGTGTGCTGCACCCATCAACTCGTCATTTACATCAGGTATAACTCCCAATGCAATCCCTCCCCCCTCCCCCCTCCCCATGATAGGCCCCGGTGTGTGATGTTCCCCTTCCTGAGTCCAAGTGATCTCATTGTTCAGTTCCCACCTATGAGTGAGAACATGCGGTGTTTGGTTTTCTGTTCTTGTGATAGTTTGCTAAGAATGATGGTTTCCAGCTGCATCCATGTCCCTACAAAGGACACAAACTCATCCTTTTTGATGGCTGCATAGTATTCCATGGTGTATATGTGCCACATTTTCTTAATCCAATCTGTCACTGATGGACATTTGGGTTGATTCCAAGTCTTTGCTATTGTGAATAGTGCCGCAATAAACATGAGTGTGCATGTGTCTTTATAGCAGCATAATTTATAATCCTTTGGGTACATACCCAGTAATGGGATGGCTGGGTCATATGGTACATCTAGTTCTAGATCCCTGAGGAATCGCCATACTGTTTTCCATAATGGTTGAACTAGTTTACAATCCCACCAACAGTGTAAAAGTGTTCCTATTTCTCCACATCCTCTCCAGCACCTGTTGTTTCCTGACTTTTTAATGATCGCCATTCTAACTGGTGTGAGATGGTATCTCATTGTGGTTTTGATTTGCATTTCTCTGATGGCCAGTGATGATGAGCATTTTTTCATGTGTCTGTTGGCTGTATGAATGTCTTCTTTTGAGAAATGTCTGTTCATATCCTTTGCCCACTTTTTGATGGGGTTGTTTGTTTTTTTCTTGTAAATTTGATTGAGTTCTTTGTAGGTTCTGGATATTAGCCCTTTGTCAGATGAGTAGATTGCAAAAATGTTCTCCCATTCTGTAGGTTGCCTGTTCACTCTGATGGTAGTTTCTTTTGCTGTGCAGAAGCTCTTTAGTTTAATGAGATCCCATTTGTCAATTTTGGCTTTTGCTGCCGTTGCTTTTGGTGTTTTAGACATGAAGTCTTTGCCCATGCCTATGTCCTGAATGGTACTACCTAGGTTTTCCTCTAGGATTTTTATGGTATTAGGTCTAACGTTTAAGTCTCTAATCCATCTTGAATTAATTTTCGTATAAGGAGTAAGGAAAGGATCCAGTTTCAGCCTTCTACTTGTGGCTAGCCAATTTTCCCAGCACCATTTATTAAATAGGGAATCCTTTCCCCATTTCTTGTTTCTCTCAGGTTTGTCGAAGATCAGATGGCTGTAGATGTGTGGTATTATTTCTGAGGACTCTGTTCTGTTCCATTGGTCTATATCTCTGTTTTGGTACCAGTACCATGCTGTTTTGGTTACTGTAGCCTTGTAGTATAGTTTGAAGTCAGGTAGCGTGATGCCTCCAGCTTTGTTCTTTTGACTTAGGATTGTCTTGGAGATGCGGGCTCTTTTTTGGTTCCGTATGAACTTTAAAGCAGTTTTTTCCAATTCTGTGAAGAAACTCATTGGTAGCTTGATGGGGATGGCATTGAATCTATAAATTACCTTGGGCAGTATGGCCATTTTCACGATATTGATTCTTCCTATCCATGAGCATGGTATGTTCTACCATTTGTTTGTGTCCTCTTTGATTTCACTGAGCAGTGGTTTGTAGTTCTCCTTGAAGAGGTCCTTTACATCCCTTGTAAGTTGGATTCCTAGGTATTTGATTCTCTTTGAAGCATTTGTGAATGGAAGTTCATTCCTGATTTGGCTCTCTGTTTGTCTGTTACTGGTGTATAAGAATGCTTGTGATTTTTGCACATTAATTTTGTATCCTGAGACTTTGCTGAAGTTGCTTATCAGCTTAAGGAGATTTGGGGCTGAGACAATGGGGTTTTCTAAATATACAATCATGTCATCTGCAAACAGGGACAATTTGACTTCTTCTTTTCCTAACTGAATACCCTTGATTTCTTTCTCTTGCCTAATTGCCCTAGCCAGAACTTCCAACACTATGTTGAATAGGAGTGGTGAGAGAGGGCATCCCTGTCTTGTGCCAGTTTTCAAAGGGAATTTTTCCAGTTTTTGCCCATTAAGTATGATATTGGCTATGGGTTTGTCATAAATAGCTCTTATTATTTTGAGGTACGTTCCATCAATACCTAGTTTATTGAGCGTTTTTAGCATGAAGGGCTGTTGAATTTTGTCAAAAGCCTTTTCTGCATCTATTGAGATAATCATGTGGTTCTTGTCTTTGGTTCTGTTTATATGCTGGATTATGTTTATTGATTTGCGAATGTTGAACCAGCCTTGCATCCCAGGGATGAAGCCCACTTGATCATGGTGGATAAGCTTTTTGATGTGTTGCTGAGTCCGGTTTGCCAGTATTTTATTGAGGATTTTTGCATCGATGTTCATCAGGGATATTGGTCTAAAATTCTCTCTTTTTGTTGTGTCTCTGCCAGGCTTTGGTATCAGGATGATGTTGGCCTCATAAAATGAGTTAGGGAGGATTCCCTCTTTTTCTATTGATTGGACTAGTTTCAGAAGGAATGGTACCAGCTCCTCCTTGTACCTCTGGTAGAATTCAGCTGTGAATCCATCTGGTCCTGGACTCTTTTTGGTTGGTAGGCTATTAATTATTGCCTCAATTTCAGAGCCTGCTATTGGTCTATTCAGGGATTCAACTTCTTCCTGGTTTAGTCTTTGAAGAGTGTAAGTGTCCAGGAAATTATCCATTTCTTCTAGATTTTCCAGTTTATTTGCGTAGAGGTGTTTATAGTATTCTCTGATGGTAGTTTGTATTTCTGTGGGGTCGGTGGTGATATCCCCTTTATCATTTTTAATTGCATCGATTTGATTCCTCTCTCTTTTCTTCTTTATTAGTCTTGCTAGTGGTCTGTCAATTTTGTTGATCTCTTCAAAAAACCAACTCCTGGATTCATTGATTTTTTGGAGAGTTTTTTGTGTCTCTATCTCCTTCAGTTCTGCTCTGATCTTAGTTATTTCTTGCCTTCTGTTAACTTTTGAATGTGTTTGCTCTTGCTTCTCTAGTTCTTTTAATTGCGATGTTAGAGTGTCAATTTTAGATCTTTCCTGCTTTCTCTTGTGGGCATTTAGTGCTATAAATTTCCCTCTACACACTGCTTTAAATGTGTCCCAGAGATTCTGGTATGTTGTATCTTTGTTCTCATTGGTTTCAAAGAACATCTTTATTTCTGCCTTCATTTCGTTATGTACCCAGTAGTCATTCAGGAGCAGGTTGTTCAGTTTCCATGTAGTTGAGCGGTTTTGATTGAGTTTCTTAGTCCTGAGTTCTAGTTTGATTGCACTGTGGTCTGAGAGACAGTTTGTTATAATTTCTGTTCTTGTACATTTGCTGAGGAGTGCTTTACTTCCAATTACGTGGTCGATTTTGGAGTAAGTACGATGTGGTGCTGAGAAGAATGTATATTCTGTTGATTTGGGGTGGAGAGTTCTATAGATGTCTATTAGGTCTGCTTGCTGCAGAGATGAGTTCAATTCCTGGATATCCTTGTTAACTTTCTGTCTCGTTGATCTGTCTAATGTTGACAGTGGAGTGTTGAAGTCTCCCATTATTATTGTATAGGAGTCTAAGTCTCTTTGTAAGTCTCTAAGGACTTGCTTTATGAATCTGGGTGCTCCTGTATTGGGTGCATATATATTTAGGATAGTTAACTCTTCCTGTTGAATTGATCCCTTTACCATTATGTAATGGCCTTCTTTGTCTCTTTTGATCTTTGATGGTTTAAAGTCTGTTTTATCAGAGACTAGTATTGCAACCCCCGCTTTTTTTTGTTCTCCATTTGCTTGGTAAATCTTCCTCCATCCCTTTATTTTGAGCCTATGTATGTCTCTGCGTGTGAGATGGGTCTCCTGAATACAGCAGACTGATGGGTCTTGACTCTTTATCCAGTTTGCCAGTCTGTGTCTTTTAATTGGAGCATTTAGTCCATTTACATTTAAGGTTAAGATTGTTATGTGTGAACTTGATCCTGCCATTATGATATTAACTGGTTATTTTGCTCGTTAGTTGATGCAGTTTCTTCCTAGCCTCGATGGTCTTTACATTTTGGCATGTTTTTGCAATGGCTGGTACCGGTTGTTCCTTTCCATGTTTAGTGCTTCCTTCAGGGTCTCTTGTAAGGCAGGCCTAGTGGTGACAAAATCTCTAAGCATTTGCTTATCTGTAAAGGATTTTATTTCTCCTTCACTTATGAAACTTAGTTTGGCTGGATATGAAATTCTGGGTTTAAAATTCTTTTCTTTAAGAATGTTGAATATTGGCCCCCACTCTCTTCTGGCTTGGAGAGTTTCTGCCGAGAGATCTGCTGTTAGTCTGATGGGCTTCCCTTTGTGGGTAACCCGACCTTTCTCTCTGGCTGCCCTTAAGATTTTTTCCTTCATTTCAACTTTGGTGAATCTGGCAATTATGTGTCTTGGAGTTGCTCTTCTCGAGGAGTATCTTTGTGGCGTTCTCTGTATTTCCTGGATTTGAATGTTGGCCTGCCCTACTAGGTTGGGGAAGTTCTCCTGGATGATATCCTGAAGAGTGTTTTCCAACTTGGTTCCATTTTCCCCCTCACTTTCAGGCACCCCAATCAGACGTAGATTTGGTCTTTTTACATAATCCCATACTTCTTGCAGGCTTTGTTCATTTCTTTTTCTTCTTTTTTCTTTTGGTTTCTCTTCTCGCTTCATTTCATTCATTTGATCCTCAATCGCAGATACTCTTTCTTCCAGTTGATCGAGTCGGTTACTGAAGCTTGTGCATTTGTCACGTATTTCTCGTGTCATGGTTTTCATCTCTTTCATTTCGTTTAGGACCTTCTCTGCATTAATTACTCTAGCCATCAATTCTTCCACTTTTTTTTCAAGATTTTTAGTTTCTTTGCGCTGGGTACGTAATTCCTCCTTTAGCTCTGAGAAATTTGATGGACTGAAGCCTTCTTCTCTCATCTCGTCAAAGTCATTCTCCATCCAGCTTTGATCCGTTGCTGGCGATGAGCTGCGCTCCTTTGCCGGGGGAGATGCGCTCTTATTTTTGGAATTTCCAGCTTTTCTGCCCTGCTTTTTCTCCATCTTGTGGTTTTATCTGCCTCTGGTCTTTGATGATGGTGATGTACTGATGGGGTTTTGGTGTAGGTGTCCTTCCTGTTTGATAGTTTTCCTTCTAACAGTCAGGACCCTCAGCTGTAGGTCTGTTGGAGATTGCTTGAGGTCCACTCCAGACCCTGTTTGCCTGGGTGTCAGCAGCAGAGGCTGCAGAAGATAGAATATTTCTGAACAGCGAGTGTACCTGTCTGATTCTTGCTTTGGAAGCTTCCTCTCAGGGGTGTACTCCACCCTGTGAGGTGTGGGGTGTCAGACTGCCCCTAGTGGGGGATGTCTCCCAGTTAGGCTACTCAGGGGTCAGGGACCCACTTGAGTAGGCAGTCTGTCCCTTCTCAGATCTCAACCTCCGTGTTGGGAGATCCACTGCTCTCTTCAAAGCTGTCAGACAGAGTCCTTTGCGTCTGCAGAGGTTTCGGCTGCTTTTGTTGTTATCTGTGCCCTGTCCCCAGAGGTGGAGTCTACAGAGACAGGCAGGTTTCCTTGAGCTGCTGTGAGCTCCACCCACTTCGAGCTTCCCAGCAGCTTTGTTTACCTACTTAAGCCTCAGCAATGGCGTGCGCCCCTCCCCCAGCCTCACTGCTGCCTTGCCGGTAGATCACAGACTGCTGTGCTAGCAATGAGGGAGGCTCCGTGGGTGTGGGACCCTCCCGGCCAGGTGTGGGATATGATCTCCTGGTGTGCCTGTTTGCTTAAAGCGCAGTATTGGGGTGGGAGTTACCCGATTTTCCAGGTGTTGTGTGTCTCAGTTCCCCTGGCTAGGAAAAGGGATTCTCTTCCCCCTTGCGCTTCCCAGGTGAGGCAATGCCTCGCCCTGCTTCAGCTCTCGCTGGTCGGGCTGCAGCAGCTGACCAGCACCGATCGTCCGGCACTCCCCAGTGAGATGAACCCAATACCTCAGTTGAAAATGCAGAAATCACCGGTCTTCTGTGTCGCTCGTGCTGGGAGTTGGAGACTGGAGCTGTTCCTATTTGGCCATCTTGCTCCGCCCCCTCTATCCATTTTTTAACTTTCTGTATGTATAATTTATCTTACAATAAAAAGACAAATCAAACTCCACGTTTAGAAACATCTTAGAAATACAATGTGGCCTCTTGGTAACCAGGTAACTCAAAACGTGTCATGTTGCTTAAACTCTCATCCAAACTGTTTTCTTTTATCAAAAATTGAATCAATTTACTGTTTTTACCTCTAATGTGGTTCAATCTCCATTTTTTCCATTTCTTCTACACACACTTTACTGCTTTCATTTGCATTCCAAATATTTTCCTTGAAGTTTTTTGTGGTTTTATTTCTCTCATCATCTCCCACTGTCTCCAATTCTTCCTAATTTCTTTAGACACTTAGGGCCAATTGTTTTCCCATTTCTTTGCTTGGGCTCCCCATCTCTCTCCTCAACTTTCTCTCTCCCCTCATGCTGGTTCCCTCTGTTCTTTCCTGCTCCATATGCTGCCCGCCTCTCACTTCCCCTTTAGCTATAGACAGTCTAAAGCTGCTTATCAGCCTTCTTCTTGTCGACACACAGTTGTTTGCCTGAATAGAGTTGAAGCAATTTCAACCCATCTTTTTCCACCAGTGTCTCATGACTTTGCCCCTGCTCTGCTGCTTACCCCTCCCTCCCCTGCAAGGCTTCAGTCTCAGCAGAACTCTCTCACTTCCTCTCTATTTCCATTTCTTCATCTCTGTCCCTTCTCTAGCAGTTTCCAATATCTCTCACTACCTAAAGTCTGCAGCAGAATCCTCTCTGCTGGGCTTATAATGTAATTAATTTCCTCATAGCTTACTATATGAGCATAATACTTCTTAGAATGTATGCCCCTCGAGTACAGAAGCCTAAAGTCAAGTCTTAACTATGCAAATATTCAGGGGTGATGTCAAGAGCTAGGAAGGTACATGATGTAGTGAACTGCGCATGGATCTTTAAACCAGTACTTAAGAATGACTCTACCACTAAGTCTTCATTTGAATAAAATGATTTATTTAACCTCTCTGGATCTGTGTCATTTCTGAAATACGGTAGTCAAATTGTGATCTCTTGTTCTAATCATCTTTGCTGAATAACAAATTTCCCTAAATTTAGTAGCACAAAGACACAATCGTTTTATTATTTTCATGAGTTTTGTGGATTGAGAATTTGGAGAGGACACAGTGGCTCAGCTCTTCTCCATTCCAAGATGCCTGGGGCTTGCACGAGGAGACTCAAACAGCCGTAGCTAGACAACATGGGTTGGAAGATCCATTTTCAAGATGACTTCTTCATTCACATACCTGGTAGCCTCTCCAGGTGGACTGGACATCCTCAGTGCATGGTGGCCTCAGATAGTTGGACTTTGTACATGGGACTGAGAACTCCAAAATATGTTGATCCTGTTTGACAGGACAGAAAGAGCATGGCATTCTATAACCTTGGAAATCATATAGTATCCCCTCCACTCTACTGGTTAAAGCAGTTACAAGTTCAGTCATATTCAAGGGAGAAGAACTTGACTTCACTTTCTGATCACTTTCCTGACGTTGTAGGAAATCACGAAGGATAGGAGTTACCGTGGTGGCCATCTGGAAAATTCAACACATTCCTGCATTCCCTTCTAGCTCTAAAAATCTGATTCTATGCCTTACTTAGATTCCCAGTAGATGTTCAATTAAAATGTCTCCTCTACTCTCCAGAGGGCAACTTGAGAAACACAGGCTGTGGGCTTTTTATACACATAACACAGTAAGAGGATAACATGAAACCATTCTTGTTCAAGCATCGAAGTGTGTATCACACACTGAAATCTTGTAAATATAATGTGAATTCAAAGAAGGTGTCATCAAAGGTCCCGTTAGTCAAAGAGAGTCCACAGACTGAGAGAATTTACTGACCCTTAATTGTTCACATTATTTTATTTAATCTTATATTAATCCTGAGCAGTAAATAACGTATTCATTGTTTTGCAGATCAGGAAGCTGCACCTCAGAGTTCTAAAAAATTGACCTCAGGTCCACGGTTAGTCTTATAGGTTTTGTTGCCATATTAGAGGTTGTAGCACAAGATTGAACTGTTTGGAGATGGGTTCTCTGTGTGGAATTTGCTATAACTAAGAAGAACAAAGGGCCCATTCTTTGCTTGGGGGACAATATAAAAAAAAGGCAAGAAGTAGCAGGGAGCAGGATAAATGAGGTGGGAGCAGTGGGCTAAGGAGGGACATTGCCTGGGCTACTCAAAGAGCAGAATTACTACTGGGTTGCAGCAAATCATGAGTTCTCTCTCATGCAGTGATATCCACATATAACAACACATGGAGTTACTCTATTATCAATCAGAGAAAAAGGAGATTTGCAAACCTACACATTTGCCAGTCTCCACAATGGCTCCCAAACACAGACTATCGTGCCTAATCTTCTTGTTAATTACTTGTGGTAATGGGGTATAAAGACCTGGTTCTTGCCCATTACCATGCAAATGATTATTGTTGTACAGCATTTCATATTTCCAAAATATTTGACAATAATTTAGCAGCTACTACTCTTCATCTGCAAAGAGAAAGTGCATAATAATCAGACAGTTTTCATTTGTCAGATGAAGACATTTGGCATTAAATCAAAGATAGGTATGAAAATTATAATTTCAAATTCTTCATTAAATCCCAGAAGCCATATACCCTCCTCTATCACTTCATTTTTTAAATGATTTAAAAATCTTGAATGTTCATGAGTGCCTTTAAAATTTATAACACCTGCATTTCTGCCTTTAGTTTTAATTATCTTATACTTTTTACATTTCTGCTCTTATAATAAAGAATCCAAAGGGTACTGGGATAGCAGAGAAAATAACTAAGCCAAAAACACAAGTCCATTCTCCCTTCATGGTTCACCTTCATTCTGCACATATTGTTTGACTGTGGACTGTGATGAGGGCCCTAAGTCTTTAGAGGACAAACAACCTAAGTGGAAGAGGGGGCAGGGTAGTACCAGAGCCTGTATAATGTTTAAATTATATGCAGGCTCTGCTATTTAATTAAGAAAGATTCCACTGCCCATAGACTGAGGCACAAGAAGCTTGAGCTGGAAACAGAAAGGGCCTCCTCAGAGAGCAGAAGTCCCTAGTAGAAGTCAGAGGAAGCATCATCCCAGGTCTCTCTGTTGCCAGCATAGGCTCCAAAATGTTCTGCCTCATTAACATGTCAAACCGAGTCCTGAATGTAGCCCTACAGTAGCAGCTCTGTATGTGACTTCTGATGGTGGGACTAGGGTTGTAGGACCCTCTGACTGTGACACATGTCATGCCTCTGGGTTGACCTGTCTGACTGAGCTGGTGTTCTCTCTTTCTCCTCTACATGATTTGCATGTACCTTCCTAGGTGTAAGAGGAAGACATTTCAGCCCATAATATATAGGTTACCATTTGCCTACTACAGTCATTGATCATGGGGACTAAAGGCAGAACCTTATTACCCCTTAGTTCTGTGGAGAATGACTCAGCCCAGCTAAAGAGATTCTGGCCTCAGCTATAGAACTTAACTGCTGTGGCCTTAACAACCAAAGATAAGAACAACAAACTTTTATCGAGCACATACTATGTCCTAGTCACTCTGCTAAGAGTTTCTTACACTTATCTCACTGAATCCTCACAAAAAAAACCCTCACATGTAACTACTAATTTTATTCCTATTTTACTGATGAGGAAAAGTAAGGCTCTTAAGAAATGTAGAATGTCACTACTGGGTGACAGTGATATTTCAAATGAGGCATCTTAAAACCATGTTCTTAACCATATGCCAGTCTGATTTGCAGACTATGAGACTCTATAATCCTCTGCTCAGACAAGGGATGGCTGATCCAGAAAAAACAGCAGTGAGTGAGATGCTATGAAGAAGTCAAAGGCATAATACAAATGATCCCTGTTCTCTAAGCCAAGGTATCACCAAAATAAGATATCCATGTAAACTGCAATAAATAACAGCACAAGATATAATGTCACCAAACAGTACAACAGATCCTCAACATCCCAGACAGATACAAGATATTTCCAAGAAAAAATCTGAGGAAATTCATAAATTTTCTAAAAGCATACAATTTTTCTCATAAATTGTAGCTATGCATAGCTTCATAGATGGGATTACCTCATACCTGATCAGAATACAGACAAATTGAGCAGCAGATGGGGCTTGCTCAATCACTGAGTGACTCACTCTGCTCATAGCTTCATAAAGATTAAAATTCATACTTCAGCACAGTTAATCCACGCTGGACCATGGGACAATCTCAGATTTTAAGTAGTTAGTCCTATGAATCCTATGAATAGTAATACAGGAATTCCAAGGTTTAGCAAGAATATTTATGGCCAAAATGAGAGGGGCAAGTAATACGTGAAAGGAGCTCAGAGATGAGACTTCACCAAGTCCTCTTCTGAATGACTTGCCTGCTTTCTCTTACCTGCTGATAAGATATTCACATCTGCCTGTAAGGCTGAATTACGCCCCTACAGACTCTTTTTGCCTTCCTTTCAGGTTTCAGGGCCTTTCATCAATGGGGTGTTGGGCTCCAAGAAAGCACACACAGAGCATTTTATACCTTTTACCAAGGCTGGGCAGAGGGAGATCAGTTACTGTTAATTACAGATGCTTTCTGTCATAATGGGCCAGATTTTCAAAAGAGTCTCAACTGCAAAGCTCCCAAATGCCATGCACAAACCTGGTAATGGCCCACGCAAATTGAATACTTAGTGGGTCTGTGTGCATTCCGTTCCAGGGACTGCCTTTGAAAATTTAGCCCCATAACTCCAAAGCATTTGTAGCATCATAATCTGTCATCATTAGCAACAATGCTTGACTCAATGCTCAACATTCTTATTAAGCATGCAATTATGAATGCAGACAATGTTTAATCACTTTTACAAAAATACAGCTGTGTTGTTGGGGAGCTGTCATTTACTGCTCATTAATGATTGATTTTTTTTAACCATCTAAATTGTTTTCATGAGAACAGCAGATTAACTATAAAGAATTCATTATTGGTCATTAAGGAATATTAAAATGGAAAACCTTTACAAGATGTGTCCTGTCTTGCCATGTTCAGATGGAGCTGAAGCACTCTTGCCAATATGGGGGAGAAAACAAAAAAATCTTTCTTCCAGACCTCTAGTAGGGAGATAAAGCTGAGGAAAGGTGGGGTGAAAAGAGAAATCAAGAAAAAGATCTCTTTTTGTTGAAATAAAACATTGATTACATTTTACAATGGCAATAATTTACCCCAAATAATTACTTCAGCTATTGTCCAGCTTGTTTAAGCATTGACTGAGCTGTGGGTACCAATCGATTCAGTGCAGATTGTTAATAATGGACTATTTTGAAAACTTATAGCTGTTTCTCCATACCTCCCATACACAGGAAGACACTCATTTCTTTCCCACACAGCACACCTAATTAAAGATGAGTCAGGGCATTATTTTACGGCCAAGCTTTTTATACCCTGGATACAGAGAGCTGGGTTCTGTTCCATCAAATGTCTCCTGAAAATACTGTGATTAAATGCACTTATCCACTGCTACCTACAAAGAAAATAAGATGCAAAACCTATTAGGACATTAGAAAGATCAGATTGCTCAATGTCATGCCGTCCCTGGATTTCCAGTTTGGATGCTCAGTGCACCCGTACCTGGGACTCTTCATTTCCTCACTTGCTCAGTGGCTTCCAGGATCCAATCATGAGGAAGAAGTTTTTTCAATTACAGCTCTTTATTCTTCTTTTCTGGTGTGCCCTTACTCCTGGTCTTCTCTGAAATGTCTGTCTTAGTTCTTTTCAAAAATATTTTGGATTTTTTTCTGATAACAACTGTAATATGTATGTTTTGGAAAATATAGAAAAGCACATAAAAAAATTTAAAGCCATCTGTGGTCCTATACCTGGAAATAATCATATATGATCACTGCTAACATTTTATATTTGCTTCCAGTATTTCTCCTATGAGCATGTTTATAATTGTATGATCTTGGATGAGTTACTCATTTGCCTGGTGTTCAATTTTCTTTTTCTGTAAAATAGGGAAATAGTAGTTCCTATTTCATATGGTGATTATGAAGATTAAATAAGTTAAAATTTGGAAGGCACTTTGAGAAGTGTCCAACATAAATTAAGAGCTATGCACATTCTAGCTATCATGATCCTATACATTTTTGAGTGAAAACAGTATTAGGAGAATTCAAAAGGAAAGAAGGACCTCTTACTAACTAGTAAAAATTTTAAAATGTTAAAATTCACAAGTGATGCTGATGCTACAGGTCCAGGGAGCCCTACTCTGAGAACCACCGCCTTATGTTAAATAAGGGAAAAACCAACCACAAATGAGAAAAACACTAATAAGGAATGGGAGTATGTATGGTCTAGTGAGTCTCCCCTGGGAAAAAGTTATTGTGGGATTTCACTGGTGTTTGTGCCACCAGGAATGATGTGGTATGTGGAAATATGACTTCTAAATAAAATAGCTGGTGACCTATCACTTTGGTTCGAGTCATTGCCAGGTAGTACATCTTTTAGTGACACATCCATATTGTTTCGCCCAGGATATTCCAGCATTATATGTGGAAGAAATCACCGGAAATTGGAAACTCAGGTCTGAGAAAAGCAGATACTCAGACTCCCTGTGCCTGGGAAAGCATTAAGGACAACTGAGGCAATCTATTGCTTTCCTTTACTTTGCTACCACCCTGAAGTGCCCAGGGATGGAGAAAAACAGTCAATGTGAATATTTATACATTTTAAAAAGCATCATACTACTGCTATTGTTTTACATTCAGCTTTTTCTGTAAGTAATATATTATGAGCATTTTTCCATTTCCTTTTAAAAAACTTTAATCCATTCTGTACTATTTCATCACATGGATGTACCTTACCTTTTAAGTAATCTCCTTCTGGGGGTATGTTTGCTTCATTAATTTCTCTATTATAAATAATTCTGTACTGATTTTTTATCCATTGTTCATCTTTTATTGCTTTCATGTACACAGCCAGAAATTTCAGATTTGGAAGTTGTGTGTCATAAGTATAAAGGGTTAAGAACCACTGCATCAGAATTTTGTAATTATAATAGAAACTCTAGAATAATTACAGCCAGTATTCATAAATACATTTGGTCCCAAAAAGTTAAAACTGGAAGACTTCCTTTGTCAAAAAATCCATCCAAAAATACGCTTTAAAGTATTTGTCTCAAAGATGTTGAGGTACAAACAATAACTCTACAAAAATGATTTGCCTGTTTCCACAGTAAATTTTGGTTATAAAGACACTGATGTGTTGGCTTATGGGACTGTTCTGGTGCCTGATACATGAAAGGATAAATAAATATTTTGAATCAATGAATGACTAAATGATGAAGCATTCACTTATAACATAAGCACAGGTCACTCAATATTGGTTAAATCGTATTGGTTAAAGGGAAATAACTAATATCTCATATTTTGTGGTAATATCTACATTGCTGGAGTGCTGGAGTGTATTTGCTTTTCATATGTTCCATGGTATCAGGCTGAACATAAGCTATGATGTTAGAGTTAGTCCCCAGGGGCGAGAGCAGAACATCTGAAAGATACACTTAGCTATCGTATTGAGACCATCTGCATTAAAACCATCCACTCCAACTCTTTTCTCATGATGGCTCCTAGACTGCTGAATCATGAGTGATTTCTGCTAAAAGGATCTCCTTTCATTAAACAATAGTACAAGAAGCCATCACTGTGGGTCAGGGATTCTCAATCTCTGCTGAATTTCCTGGGGAATTTTTTAAAAGAAGATAACTAAAAAAAAAAAACAAAAAACAAAATATAAAACAAACAAACAAACAAAAAACCCACTATCAATGTCCAGGTCTCATCTCAGGATAATCAGAGCCACTGGGGCAGGAAGAGGGGTGGGCATCAGTTCTTTATACAAGGTCCTCCAATGTACCACCACAGTCAAGGAGCACTGCTTTAGAGAATGTGAACAGCCAACATAATACAACTTTAGGCACCCTATGACCTCAAGAGAACAGTGACATCAAAACATCTTCCAGGCATCACTTTGCTATGTAGAGACAGATTCATAGTTCTTTCAGGCATTGACTATCTTTGTAAGTACTAGAAGTAATATACCTCTCCAGAAGCCTGTCAAGTTGCAAACCTGTGGAATAATTTGGCAAAGAGTGACGAAGTGCCAAACTGGAACAACTCGTGGGCAATGTTGGCTCTAACGTGTAATTGGGATGAAATGGAACTATGGTACAAGTTATTTTTGGATTTCCAACATCTTTTTATAGTAACTACTAAATTGGAATGAAAATGCTTGCACTCAAATTGATAGTGCCTTTAAGTGGCAAGAAAATCTTTTCTGAGCTCCTTTGGACCCATTATCTCTGAGGTTTCTGTGATGTCAATTGTACCTTCCTGCAGAAAGCCACCATCCCTGAAGGCTGACAGTTCATCTCAGTTCACTGAGAGTCAAGTAAACCGGCAGTCACAACCTGCTCAAATTCCATCACTAAATAATGAAGGTGTGGAATTTTGACCTTGGACTGAGTTAATTAATTATTTAATTTACTTTATTATAGACATATATAAAAGTAAGTATGTATATAATATGTATACTTTATGCCTTCAAATTTGTGTATGTCATATATATGTCTTCTAGTAGGCTATCTACTTTGGATATTATATAAAGTAAGGCTCATACTTTGAACATAAAAAGTGTACATTTTTAAAAGTAAACAATGTTCATCACCCATGCTAAATCGTTATTAAACGCATATTTAAAGATGATCAGTTTGAAGGGACACTACACAATTAGAATACCTAGGCTGTCCATCTGAGTCAATCCACTCTTAGCCATTGCCAAAAACTGTCATATGAATGAATACGGATGTCTGCACTTTTGGAACAAAGTTATCCAAACCTTCACTTCTAAAACTAGTCTTGAGTTCGATTGTGGGTGAGTTATTATGGCAGAGGAGACTGACTCTGCCAAATCGTTGCTCCCCCTTCCAAAATACAGAGCTGTTAATGAGTAGCAGCTGCCCTGCCAAAAATGACATTCCTGAGTCCCTGTGGGACCCTGTGACTCATTCTTGCCAATGGGATGTGTGTGAGGCAATGGGGCCAATGTGGTTGAGGAGTCAATGTGACTTCTCCAACCACTCTTTCCACAGAGTGTGCACACAGACTTGGGAAGCCACATATTGAAGATGATAGAACTGCAAGATGGAAAAAGACTAGGTTTCCTGACTCACTACTTGGAAGAAGGCTACTCATAAGCCAAGGATATCTATTTTGTACTTTATTGAATGAGGAATACATTTCTATACTATTTGGACCACTATACACGTTAAGTGTTTTTACAGAAGCTAGCATCACACTCATGCAAATGATATATCTGTCCCTATTACAACTGATAAAAAACCTTTGAGTGATGCTTTGTTGTGAAAGCAACAAAAACTTTGTTGTGACTGGTCTGAAACATGTGTGACTTCTAGTAACTGTAAATAAGAGATTTAATGGGAAGGCATATTTTGCAACAGCTGACATTTAGAAGCATAAATATATTTAAAAAGAATAAAAGTGTTTCTTACTCAGATGTTTTAAATCTCTTGTGAAAATAAACCGAGTTTAGTAATTAAAGTTAACCTGTTTCTAAATGAAAATTTAGTTTCATATCGTCTGTTAACTGGAAATTAGCTCACTATTGTAGTTCTAAATATGGTATATATTCCCTCATATGTATTCTTTCAGATTTTTTTCATAGAATCATTTTAACACAGTATCTATTTTATGAAAAATAAATGAGTCATGTTCTATTGCTTCTCCAAATGTGAAAAAAAATTATATGAAAATATACACATTAAATTCAATATACTGCCAATAAGATTCCTTTTCTGGGAGAGGGTTCTACCTGAGAACCAGGAAGAAAAACAGGAGGTTTTATGGTAACACTAGGTCAGTATCAAGGAAAGCTAGCAACAGAGCAAAAGAATCTCTCATGGCCTTCAGAGCTCTGAAAACCACTAGAAAGCTTCCCATCTATGCAATAACAAGGCAAGGCAAGCAGTTATCACAAAGAAATACTGTCAGGCCAGGCTGCATTCCGATTCATGGTCTTTTGAATAACTAGATACTTGTCTCTAGACAAATACTAAACCTCTTTTGGTCTCATTTTTCTCATTTGTGTGCCATAAATAAGAATAGGTAATTCATATGGTCCCTTCAGATTCAAAACAAAACTTCTGTGAAAGTTTATCACTTCCCTAGAAAAAGACCTTTGTGAGGTATGGGTACCTGGTAGATCTAAAAGTCCAAGGGCTGCACAAGCATGAATATGACGGCCAGTCTTCCTAGGCAGCTACCATAGCCATGGTCCTTCAGTTGCACCTGGAAAACAATGTAATGGCATAAATGCAGGGACCAGGAAACATGATTATATTACTTAGCAAACAGGTTTCTCAGGCATGTAGTCATTGTAATGTAAGCAGTAACCTTTTAAAGAACATTTTATTTTCTTCAAAAATGTTTCCATTTGTATTTATTCAGGAACTGAAAACATGAACATTTCACTTAGGACCACCTTAGATAATAAACATTTCTGGAAATTTTATTAACATTTGAAGCATTACTGTTAGAACAAACCAAATAATTAAATAGTAGAAGGTATATTACATCAGATCTGCTCATGCAGATTTTCAGGTAATCAAGACTCACTTTCAAACATTTAAAAAAAAAAATCAATGGATAAAGCAGAGAAGTCATTTCCTCTGAAAAAACTAGGCTTATATCTTTTTATGGGACTGAAGCTGGGCACTGTCATATGAATAAATAAGATCAATAATGGTACATCCATGAACAGCCACTCCTGGAATTTCAAGACCTTAGAAAATGTTGTAAACAGACACACAAACACAAACACACACACAACACACACACACACAAACATACACACAGTATTGAAATAAATAAGCCAAGCCTGCAAAGCCTTCAACAACAGAGTTCTTAATGGAAATGATAGACCTTTAATGATAGAAACATTAGCAAACCCTGTAACAATATTGTAAATCATTTCTAAGTAACAATATTGATAAGACAAGCCTTTTGAAACCACCCAGGACACCTCTTTAGCTAATTAAAACCAGAGAGTGGCTGTGGCTCTTTTGTCATTTACAATATTGTAGCTCTGATCATCCCACAGTGAATGATTTTACTTCAGTAATAACCCTGATCCAACATTCGTTAGCAATTACCACATCAGACTTTATCTACTGGTAACAACTGGTTCGGAAGATATTGCCCTGCATGCATTAATTTCATCATGCTAATAAAGTTCCCTGTTATAAAAAGCAAAAACATATTAACCTGTCTAATGCAATATAAGAAACATATATATCTTTCTTGCAAAATGATACACCAGCATTTCATTTTTATTTCAAGACTTAAGTGGGTAAAGTATATTAGAACAGAAAGTAACAAGCTATAATCTTCAGTGAACACAATAACATAACTAAGTCCAACAAATTTTCCTGTGAGTAATTGCAGCTATTGTAATTTATAAACATTCAATTACCTTGGAATTTGCATAACAATGCAAGACTGCTCATTTCTAAACACTGAACACTGAAATAGAAGTATATGCATCTCGTCTTTTCTGCAAAAGTCAGGGAGGCCACTGCTGGCTCCAGTTAACTCTCTTGGAGCACCTAGCACATGTGGACTGATGGGAACATTTAATAAAGATGCAGATGTGACTGAAAATGACCAGCCAGGATCTCCAGGACACAATCTGTGGCATACAGCAAGAAATCTATAAGGACTTGTTGAATGAAGTAGGAGGGGAGCTCTGTTATCTTACTCAAGAGTAGTAAGCACTATTTATAGATCCAGGATCTATCCTGGAGACCCTTTTCCCTTCCGCCCTCCTCTTGCCCTCCTGAGCTTGCACAGGTACCATCTCTATGTCTAAGTGAGGAATTCAAAGCAGGGATGCCCCACTTTCCCCTTGATTAGCACCCCTCGCCTCCACTTCACTAACTTCCCTGTCCTACATTGATGATGGGACACATTTGCATGATCTATTTCTTCCCCTTCAACCCCAAGTTCCCTACTGGCTTGATCTGTTTTCAGAATGTTAAATTTGAAGGGCTTACTAATTGTTAAAATCTCAGTGGAAAAATGAATCATGTGATTAAAACTACTATGTGGCCTTTCTCTCTTCTGTCTCCAAGGACTCATCCAAAACCGTCAACCCTTTATTAAAGCAACACCTTCACTTTCTAGAGAAAATGACTTCACGGTGTTACCACCAACTGTGGGAAGCCCAATCACTCTAATGAAAATTTTTTTTAAGTGTCTGCAGCTTAATTAAACCCTAAGCAAATTAAACACGTCACCCTCTTCTGTAGGTAAAGCAGAACACTCACATACCCACTGTTGGGGCAGTTGAATGCATCTGTACACAAAGAGCCTGGGCTCTTCCCTGAGACACCAGTCAAAGGAAAGCATTGTACAAGCTAAAGCCTATTCCCATTCAGCACCTGGGGATTTGTCCACACCAACCAGGCAGGAATGCTCAGCTCTCTCTCGGGAAATGTGGTATTCACACATACAGTGCAGTACTGGCTGGAGGCCTAGCAAACAGTCACAGGAGTGCGGAGGATTTATAGACTGAAAATGAGCACATAGACAGCAGCTCCGAGTTCTCTCAGAAAACATGTGTGCAGCGACTGAACTGTGGGAGGCCTACGTGGGGGCCCCAGAGCTTGGCAGAGCCTCTAGTGGGGACCCAGTGTGTATGTGAACGTATCAGAGCTATAAATCTGGTAACAGACACTCCTTTGTGACCTTATGAAGACTGTGAAAGACAAAGGCATTTTAAGATTGCAATGTCAGGAAAGAAGGAGGCCATTTGGAAAGCTGACTTTCATATTGCTGATTTTCAACTGCTTCTAGGCTTCTTGGGTCTACATAGAAAAAGCCAGAGTGGGGTTTCACCTACAGCCCCACAAGACAGCTGTGTCCACAAGGCATGACCTTCTGGAGAGAGCTGCACCTCTAAAGGTGAACACATTAATCTGATGACAGTTTCTTGTTCAGTTCAAAATGCTGGCCAAGGACATCCCTTTAAAATTTATAATGAACCTTTTAAAAAAATGTATCCAGCCAAAATTTTATCCCATTTCATTAAATTTTATATTCTTCATTAATTACAGGGTCACACTCAGAAAGCAACAAGTAGGCTGCAAGAGGTAGGTAGGGATGGAGGTCGTGGATCCCAGTAAACAATTAATTGACTGTACTTTGCAATTCATGGCAAAACATTTTATTTACTTGTCCCAACACATACTTAGCCTACCCTCTGGGCTTCCATAGCTCTTTCATTCTGGAATCCAGTTCCAGAGTTTATGGCCTCCGAGGCTTATGGTCCTTCCCAAGGAAGTTCTCTTCACCTATTAATATGCATCATGGTTCTTCTTCTCAGAATGGTGGTTCTTGTGAAAGCCAAGCAATTTTTATGTAATCTACACCTGAATGGGAACTTTACAATGGATTTGGGTTCTGTATTTTGGTATCAGTTTTACCTGTCTATTCTACTTAGTCTGAAGAAAGAGGGGAAAGGAAGAGATAAAAATAATCCTACTGTAATTTTCATATCAAATTACAAAATTTTAAATTTCATATCAAATTTTCATATCAAATATTTTCAAGCAAACAGACAAGCTCTATTGCTTGTCTTGTGGTTTTTGAGCAGACTATTGGTCTGAAATTCTAGTCCATTAACAGTTCATTTGCCTATACTTAATTTTACAATGACACCAGACAAAAACAGCAAAAATAACAACAAAGAAAACTCACAGGCCTGTTGCTCTGAAACTGAAGTTGCCAGTCATTTTATTTCACAGTATTTCTCAAGCCCATTTCTTCACTCACCAATAACTCACCCACCATTGTTACAGAGGATTTTTGACCACCCAGGAAAGCAAATGCTGTCATCCTGACTTTACTGCTCAGAAGATACTTGTCAATTAAAGTCACCTCCAGGTCTTAGCTAGGAACAAAGACCAAATTCCAGAGATTCCCCTTGTCTTTCCCAAAATGGAGTTAGAGCTCATTTCCTAATTTTTTTCACCATTTACATTGGGCCACACCGCAACTTGTAGACATGGGGTTACTATTCACATATTAAAACTTGCTTATTTCCAAATAAACATCCATAGCTTTAAATGCTCATATAGCCACTATATAGATTTAAATAATTCTAAGATACATCTTATATCTTGTGTAAGATATATCTTGAGTAAGCATATTAAACAAATGCCTTTTTAAGTAAGAACTATTTTCAGTGCTGCCTTCTGGTTTCTGAGTCATCTCTGTCTCGCTCTTATAACTATATGTCTCCCAAAAGCCATCTAGTACCATAACATACATATATATTTATAAAATGCTAGTAATGTTTCATTCCTGCCTTTTTTACATGAAGGGCTTGGAAATATATGTTTTCTATGGACTGCTGTTTTTAACAATAATAGAAAGAGGGGAAGAATAATAATAATGGCAAATATTCCTTGAGTTTTCATAATGTACCAGGCACTGCACTAAGCATTTTTCAATGTACACAATCTCACTTAATTCTTAATATACCTGTCTAGAAGGTAGGTACTATTATGATTATTACCATTTTACAGAGGAATAAACTAAGGCATATGCCTGTGGTCCAGGGATAACCAAGAATTCAAACTTACATCTTCCCAGTTTCAGCATCCAAGTTCTAAACTGCTGTATACCAGGGCATAGAAATAGGACTACCAGCCATAGCTTTGACTTAGGGGGGGGGAACAAAAAACGTAGCACAAATGTGTATATCATAAGTATGACATACATATTTAGACTGTATAGTTTAAAACTACAAATATTTTTTCTCTTTGCCAGTGTAATACATGCATAATTTGTGAATTAAAACTTAATTGAGCACACCATGATTGGAAAATTACAAAATACTTAAAACTTACATCAACTCAGCCTCCATTCCATTATCAAGAGAGAGGCTGTTTATGCATTCCTATTCTGGCAATTAAGGACAAGTATGTTTTCTAAAGTGAAGGTTATTTTGACTTTGATAAGTATATAGCTCACTGTCTGATCATAAAGGGCCAGAGCTGAAGAAGAATAACAGAGTACTTTGTCCTTCACTTCAGGCATGATGGCTGGACCTCCGTGGTTGTAAATTTTCCAATATTTGATGGCCACAGTGTCAGCAGCAAAATGATGCATAATAAACACAACAATACATTATGTGCCACTTCTTGACTTGGTGCCGAGTCAGGGAAGGAAACAGTCTACTTTTGAATGGGTGTTCTGAAATAACACACAGACAGTGTGTATAGGAGAGATATGAAGAGGAAAATTCAAGCTTCTTTTTCATCCCACAGTCTCCAAACTATTATTCTTTGAAACTGACTATCTGGAGTGATGTGAACCCCTTTACCACCACCGTTGGGTTGATATCAGGAAGCACAGCGTCCACAGGCTTTCATCTAGCCAGGAAAAAGGAAACAGAGCTTATTTTGAACAGGAAGGAAAAAAGATATTTGATGAAAGCCAAAGAAACAAGCTGCCTAAATCCTTTGACAAAGTAGAGACGAAAGGAATGAGCTTGTGAAATAATGTGGAGACACATTTTTCTATCATGTTTTTAATCATGATTGAATCATGTTTCAATCATGTTTTTAATTGTCCATTCTATCCAGAACATTTGTTGCAAAGTCCAAAACCTTCCTTTACAATGAAAAGAGAAAGTATTGTTCTAAGGCGTGCATCTATAAAATGGTATTTCTGAGGCACTGAGGAAAATGAAAGCTCTAGAAAGGGAATGATGTGGGGGAGGCACACATGGCTTCACCTTTGACAGCTGTCTCCCCATGGAACCAAACCAGAGACTCCTGGTGCAAGTGGGGACCTCAGAAGTCACTGGGTCCATCCCTGACATTTTATAGATGACAGGCTTAAAACTGTTAAGTAACGTGCCCTAGGTCCTGCTTGGGGTTGCACTGTCTGAATAACAAATGGCAAATGGACAAAAACAAAAGAGATTATAGTCTAAGTTACTCAAAGACTTTCTGTAAGGAAAATGGTAGTTATGGTCCCTAAGTCCTATTATCTACCAAAGCTTAATATAAGACATCCAAGAAATATATACAGATACATAGATAGATTCTCTATATATGTATTATTGTGTATATATGTGTGTGTGTGTGTGTGTATATATATATAAAATTCTTGCTTTAGGAAATGTGTGTGTGTATGTATGTGTATATGTACATGTAAATATATATGCATGTATATATATGCATATACATGTATATATATGTGTGTGTATATATATACACACACACATGTGCACACACACACACATTTCCTAAAGCAAGAATTTTTTAAAATCAGATATTCTGTGAGACATACTTGCTTTATTCAGTATCGGTTTAGGGTTTCTCACTCAGTTGTTCTTTCCAGAAAGGATATTTTTAAAGTCCAGGAATTATTCTCAGGGAGTAAAAGCAAAACCGAACATTTGTGTCCCTCTTTCATTTGAATCTCACATCAAGTCTGTAAGTGCAAAAGCACTTACATGTCAACCAAATTCTTACTGTCAAATCTAGATGAACAGAGATTGCAATAGAGAAATGTAGATATTTTCTAATTTCTCTGTATTCTACCATCTTACCCTAGGAGCTCAAAAATGACTCTACTCTTTTCTGGAAAAAAGCACAAAGGAAAATTCCTGGGTTGTGTGGCTTCTCATAGTCCCAGAACTTGGGCTACATCTGAAAGTTCCAGATGACATCTGTCCAGCACTAGACACTGGCTCCAATTCACAAGATGGCCCACCCAAGACTAATCTCCATCTACAAGGTCCCTTGGAAGACGGGATGGACTCCATACAGGCCAGAGGCTGTGCATGCTCCCTTCAAATCTTAGAACTTCACTCAGGAAACATTAAGGTGGACATTCAAAATGGTAAAAGGACTCCTTCTGGCCTAAGCATCCCCTCACACACTTTTCAATATCATAATTTATCCATAAAACAATCAGAGTTCAAGAGGATAATTATTTCCCTAAGACTAAGTTCACTATGACCTGGTCTCCAAGAACTTCTCGTTATTATCAACTATTGTGGGTCAGTCCCAACTATATAATCTTTACAAGTGTTATATTCATTCATATTTCTATAAGCAATATAGCTTCTTGTTCCCTGCACCCTGGGCAAATTGCCTTCATATTCCCCACTCCCACCCCAGCCTGGAGTAATAGGAAACATTCAAATTGTTCTCTCAGCCCTCATGCCTCTAATGATCACCGACAAAATCCTACCTGCAACCAGGACTCTCACTTAGGGGTATAGTTTCTGAGATAAACCAAAATTTTTCTTCTCCTTCTTCTCATCCTTTCTTGGTCTTCATTTCATACAGATAATAGTGTGTGGAAAAAACATGAAAGGAAAAGTGATGTTCACCGAAGAGCAACTCAAGGCATATGTGTGGACACAGGGAAAGGCCGCCCCTCCCAACTGGGTGGGTGTGGGTGATAGGTCATGTGTGTATAACCTCAGATCTTTGTTAGCACCAGCAGCTGGAACACATTTCACTCTCCAAATAGCAGGCTCCTGGAGTTTCTCAGCATCAACAACAAGAGAACCTGTCAAAGAAGTGAGCCAGAGCTACAGCTCTGCTTCTCATACACATGACTGAAGAGAAGCAAAAGAAAAATATCATTTCACTGCTAGCCTAGTTTGATTCTCTCTCTCTCTATATATATATATGTGTGTGTGTGTGTGTGTGTGCGCACACGCGCGCGTATATATATGTGTGTGTGTGTGTGTATATATATAAATATATGGCAATTCTGTGTACAGGACTACAGTACTGGCCAGACTCCTTGGACATCTAAGGATGAATGAGGCCCAGTCCTGCCCTCATGGATATTACAATTTAGACAGAAAGATTTACATAAATGTTCATATGACTAGCTACAAATTCATAAGCCAATGTCCAAATTAATGTACCAAGAACAACCCTAAAATAGAATAATTTTTCTTTTTTCTTTTAAATGAATATTCCACATGAAAGTTATCTATTTCAAAACACTCATCATAATAAGGTAACACATTCTAATTCACAGTTATGTTTTTCAAAAGTTTTGAAATCTCACTGTAACTGCTTTCTGAGTAGTTGCGCAAGGATAGGGAAAAACAGGAGTGGGGAAGGGAGGAGTATTTTCTTCCTAATATTGTTTAGAATTATAGACTTGTGATGGTAATACGAAAGACACTGCATCTTAATCAGTTCTATTTCTTTAAACATTTCTATAGACAATGTATCTTCTTATTGCCTGCACCCTGGGTAAACTGCCTTCATACCCGCCACTGCCCAGCCTCTGTTTGCCACTGTTTCTGAAGGGTATATTCGTCCCAATAGGCTCAAAGATGTCCAATCAATCTTTTTCACCAATTGCAGAGTCAAATCTAATGAATAAAACAGAGGGTCAAGCATAGCAATACTACTATAGGGCAGAAAGCAAGTACGGCTTTACACTGAGAGTGTGGTTGTCAAATACTGCCCCTGACAGCAATACCACCAGAAGACTCACTTCAATGTTTTAAGCAAAAACAGAATTGTTGAAATACTGTATAATCTCCTATGTTAATCTAGGCAGACCATGAACAAAAGACTGCAAAATCTCAGTGGTACAATGCAAAAAAAAAAAAAAATCCATTTCTCACCCCTGCTGTAATTTTTCACATGGATTATCACAGGGACTCTACTCCTTGTGACATCACATGGGCCTAGGCTGACACAAGCTCCATCTCAACATTTGCTTCCATGATGGTGGTGGCAGTGTAAGTGGATCTTTTAAAGCTTTCTCCTGGGAGTGACACAAGCTACTTCTGCTCATATTCCATTAGTTAAATAAAGTCACATGGCATACTCAACTTCCAAGCGGTTGGAGGAGTAGAACCCTGCTAGGTTTTTGGCAGGAGAAAGGCCAGAATATTGGTGGGTAGCCTCTGACTAACACTTCTCATGTATTATCATTCTTTAAAGAAGCCAAGAATCCTTTGTATGTAAATTTTGGAAAATTAGTTTGTAAAAAAATCCTCACTATTATATGGTCACTACCATGTGTAAGATTTCTTTACATGCCAGAGCTACAACACAGTTGAAGAAGCCATTTTTTTTACATTTTTATTTATTTATTTATTTTACCCAGGCTGGAGCGCAGTGTTGTCATCTCGGCTCACTGCAACCTCCGCCTCCCAGGCTCAAGCAATCCTCCTGCCTCAGCCTCGAGTACCTGGGACTACAGGTACACACCAATATGCCTGGCTAATTTTCTTTTTTTGGTTGAGCTGAGATTTTGCCACATTGCCCAGGCTATTCTTGAACTCCTGGACTCAAGTGATCCACCCACCTTGGCCTCCCAAAGTGCTGGGATTACAGGCATGAGCCACCACACCCAGCCTCAAGAAGCCATCTTAATGCTTGTGGTTCACTTTTAAGGTGCAGGCAGGTTTGTGAGAGGCATCTGTATGACTGACAGGGGATGCGGCACGGTGTAAAGGAGGTAGGAAGGAAGCTGCCATGCCAGGCGGACTCACCTGTGCCAAGCACTGCTTTACACTGTACACACAATATCTCATTTACTCATCCCAACAGCCCTGCAAGGTAGGTTTCACTATCGTCATTTAAAAACTGAGAGAAATGGAGACATAGCTTAAAATACACTGTGCCAGCCAATGTCATGAGTCATAGTGTTCAAACTCAGATCTGCCTAGTTCCAGAACCCATGGAGTGAGTCACATGAGGAAGTCCAAATGATACAAATTCCCTTTTTACTTTATCTGTATCGCTTTTATTGCCCTTCTAATGAGGCAACTGATTTTAAAATGAGAACATGCTAAGCTCTGTAAGGACAGGGACTTAGCTCCATTCATCTTTGCCTGACTGGTAATGACTAGCAAATACTACAGCACATAGTAGGTGCTCAAGAAAATACTGATTGTTAAATGCATGTTGAAAGTCAAGGTTATTCTCCAAAGCAATATTCCCTTTCTCTTCTCCCACACAGCACATGAAAGGAGACTGATAAGATGAAATGTTTCCTTAGTGATTCTCAAGAAAGGCAAAGCTGTCAACATTTTCTTTCATCAAGAGTGTTCACTAAGCGAGAAAATAGAGAGCAGCTCCCACAGTGCAGACCTGAACGTGAAGATAATGGTCAGCGGGGCTCTGCAAGCAGTCTGAGTTCCCACTCCCAACAAGCTCTCGACAGGAACACGCCCGCCAGAGAAACAGAGGGAACCTCATTTTGCTAGGAAACAACACACAGCTGCACAGTTCCATACTCCACTTAATCCCAGACACAAATTCACAAGTTGTCCTAAATGTATCACTCTACTGGGAACTCTTTTTTCTTTTCTATTTCTAACCAGTGTCTGCCATTTGATATATCACAAATAAATCATGTTTCTCTCTCTCTCTCTCTCTCTCTCTCTCTCTCTCTCACACACACACACACACACACACACACACACAGACACACACACACAGGCACACACAGAAATGCACACACAATTTTTCTATCTTAAAAAGGTTACATTCATTTTGGGTCTCCTCTAAAATTGCCATGCAGGCCACTGGAAGTCACAACATGATACTGTTTCTTTACAAAGATACTATGATTTTCTCCTGTGGTGAAGGATTAGTACTGTCACTGCTCCATCCAAGAATCCTTTCTAAGCTTTTTCTTTTAAGCACATAAGCTATGCTTTTAATTGGGCATTTCATTAGAGAAGAATGAGGCATAAAGGAAAACAAAATGGTCTGTAGTCATTTGTTTCAAGGAGATCATTCCAATCATCAACGTCTGAACCCTGCTGAAGTAGTTTCAATTTTTCTTCTCAGCCATGGGTAAAGCAATGTTGACAACACATATTTCTCTCTGTCAAAACATTTCACTTACTCGGCAATCTGTAGACAGTTTGAGAGTCGTATCACCAATGAGCAGCGCTGGAGCATTCTTCCTATTATTTTAAAATCAAAATGGCACGTGCCTCGTGAGAGGGGCACAATGTGGGCCGAGATCCAAATTGAAAAGAAAAATGCTAACAGAGTCAGCAAGTAAAGAGGGCACTGTAAATAACAAGCCTCATTACTGAGCCACAGAGAAAGATGGGCCAGCCTGCGTCCCATTTCATTGTGAAGGCTTGATCCTGTTGCCCTTGGATTTCAGTCTCCTGGGAGGCCACTCAGGGATTTCTGTGAGATGTGTGCTCAGTAGCAAGCTTAGGTTCACACTTGTGAAACGTGTTTCATACCATGAGATCTAATTAAATGATGATTTTGGCTGGGAGTGAGAAGAGGAAAAAGCAGAATCACTGGTTAAAGAATTGCATCCAAGTACCAGAGAAAGATGGGCCCTGTAGATGTGCCTTGCATAGGACAAAGAACGGGAGACCGAAACTAGACACACACTGACAAAATTGCTTATGGCTCCCACAGATGACTATGGTGTAACCATCTCAAAGTGGCTCATTTTCAGTGAGAAATATTTAAAAGAAATAATTCTGGAGAAAATGGCAATGTACTGCCCAATAATGACTTCAGGCTGCAAGATAGATACTGCAGGGCATCCAGGCCACAGCACTGGCAGAAAACAAACACTGAAGCAAAGCTGAAACACTTACTGTCAAGGCCAGTGAACATTCACCAGTCACGAGGTTCAGATTCATGGGCATTATTGTTAAAGCTCGTGGGAGAAATACACCCAAAAAGCAGCAAAGAGAGTCGATAAAAACCCTCCAAGCAATCACCGGCTCACCAATGGGCAGCCACACATCTCCCCAGGCTCTCAGGGGAGAAGGCAGTTTACCAATTACTGCTGATTGGCTGGGTTAGTGAAATTGCTCAGACCTCCTACCATTCACCTCCAGCCTATCTTTCAATATATCTTGCTGGGGTCTACTAAACTTATTTTCATCCATTTATAAAAAGGTCAACTAGGCTATGTGTTGACTTGACAGTAGTAAGTGCTTCTGCTATCATCCCTGATGATGTTAGTCTGGCTGGGTTTCACAAGTGTGCAGTTTATCTTTCTTTAAAAATTCCATGATTTTTCAAGTTGGTACCAGCTGTTATCACTTTAATAGAGATCACTGTATAATTTCAAAATATCTTACTCTCTCTAAAACTATTCTGATGCTCAAAACCGTCTGGAGCTCAGAAGTGTGCTTCTTGCTTCTGTCTCTTATATGGATGGGTTAATTAACTGCAGTCATCATGCTATTAAGCTGGGCTACAACCCAGGGACCACACTTTACCACAGCCACTGCCTTCCAGCATGTTCCTATAGACACACACAGGTACGCACAAGGGGGTATATGATGATTAATATTGAGTGTCAACTTGATTGAACGATGTAAAGTATTGTTCTAGATGTGGTTTCATTGCCTGAGCAAATTAACACATCTCCTGGTACCTGGTGTGCAGCCATTGATTAGGCAAATGCCTTTTTCTCCATTCCTGTCCATGAGGCCCACCAGAAGCAATTTGCCTTCAGTTGGCAAAGCCAGCACTATACCTTTACTGTCCTACCTCAGGGGTATATCAACTCTCTGGCTTTGTGTTATAATCTTGTTTGGGGAGACCTTGATCACTTTTCCCTTCCACAAGAAATCACACTGGTCCATTACATTAATGACATCATGCTGATTGGACCCAGTGAGCAAGAAGTAGGAAACACACTGGACTTAATGGTGAAATATTTGCTTGCCAGATGATGGGAAATAAATCCGAATAACCTTTGGGGACCTTCTACCTCAGCAAAATTTCTAGGGATCCAGTGGTGTGGGGCCTGTCGAGATATTCCAAGGTGAAGGATAAGTTGCTGCATTTAGCCCCTCCTACAATCAAGAAAGAGGCCCAAAGCCTAGTGGGCTTATTTGGATTTTGGAAGCAACACATTCCTCATTTAGGTGTGTACTTTGGCCCATTTATCAAGTGCCCTAAAGGCTTCCAGTTTTGACTGGGGTCCAGAACAGAAGAAGGCTCTGTAGCAGGTCCAGGCTGCTATGCAAGTTGCTCTGCCACTTGGGCCATATAATCCAGCAGATCCAATGGGGCTTGAGGTGTCAGTACCAAATAGGGATGCTGTTTGCAACCTTTGGTAGGTCCCCATAGGTGAATCATAGCAGATATCTCTAGGATTTTGGATAAAGGCTCTGCCATCTTCTGCAGATAACCACCCTCCTTTAGAGAGACAATTCTTGGCCTGTTACTGGGCTTTGGTAGAAACTGAATGTTTGACTATGGGTCATCAAGTCACCCTGTGACCTGAACTGCCTATGATGAATTGGGTGCTTTCTGACCCATCTAGCCATAAAGTGGGTTGTGCACAGCAGCATTCCATCATCAAATGGAAGTGGTATATATGCAATTGAGCTCAAGCAGGTCCTGAGGGCACAAGTAAGTTACATGAGGAAGTGACTCAAATGCCCATGGTCTCCACTCCTGCCACCCTGACTTCTCTTCCCCAGCCTGCACCAGTGGCCTCATGGGGAGTTCCCTATGATCAGTTGACAGAGGAAGAGAAGACTAGGGCCTGATTTACAGATGGCTCTGCACGATATGCAGGCACCACCTGAAAAGTGGACAGCTGCAGCACTACAGCTCCTCTCTAGGACATCCCTGAAGGACAGTTGAGAAGAGGAATCTTCTTCCCATTGGGCAGAACTTCAAACAGTGCACCCGATTGTGCACTTTTCTTGGAAGGCAAAAAGGCCAGATGTGCAATTATATACCAATTCACTGGCTGTAACCAATGGTTTGGCTGGATGATTAGAGACTTGGAAGAATCAAGACTGGAGAATTGATGATAAAGAAATTTGGGGAAGAGGTATGCAGATGGACCCCTCTGAGTGGTCAAAAACTGTGAAGATATTTGTATCTCATGTGAGTGCTCACCACAGGGTGAACTCACCAGAGGAGGATATTAATAATCAAGTGAATAGGATGACTTGCTCTGTAGATACCACTCAGCCTCTTCCCCAGCAACCCCTGTTATCACCCAATGCCCAGTGGGCCCATGAACAAAGTGGCCACGATGGCAGGGTTGGAGATTAAGCCTGGGCTCAGCAACATGGACTTCCACTCACCAAGGCTGACCTGGCTACGGCCACTGCCGAGCGCCCAATTTGCCAGCAGCAGCACAGACCAACACTGAGCTATTGATATGGCACCATTCTTTGGGGTGATCAGCCAGCTACTTAGTGGCAGGCCGATTACATTAGACCTCTTCCATCACAGAAAAGGCAGCAGTTTGTCCTCACCAGAATAGACGCTTACTCTGGATATGGGTTTGCCCATCCTGCATGCAGTGCTTCTGCCAAGACTACCATTGGTGGGCTCATGGAATGCCTTATCTACTGTCATGGTATTCCACACAGCATTGCCTCTGATCAGGGCACTCACTTTACAGCTAAATAAGTGTGGCAGTGGGCTCATGCTCATGGAATTCACTGGTCTTAGCATGTTCCCCATCATCCTGAAGCAGCTGGATTGATAAAACAGTACCTTTTAAAGTCACAATTACAAAGCTAACTAGGTGACAGTACTTTGCAGGACTGGGGCAAAGTTCTCCAGAAGGCCATTTATGCTCTGCATCAGCATCCATTATCTGGTACTGTTTCTCCCATAGCCAGGATTCACGAGTCCAAGAATCAAGGGGTGAAAGTGGCACTACTCACCATCACCCCTAGTGACACACCAGCAAAATTTTGCGTCCTGTTACTACAATATTTCGTTCTGCTGGCCTAGAGGTCTTAGTTCCAGAAGGAGGAATGCTGCCACCAGGAGACACAACGATTCCATTAAGCTGGAAGTTAAGATTGCCACCTGGCCACTTTGGGCTCCTTCTACCTCTAAGTCAATAGGCTAAGAAGGGAGTTACAGTGTTGGCTGGGGTGATTGACCAGGACTATCAAGATGAAATCAGTCTACTACTCCACAAAGGAGGTAAGGAAGAGTATGGGTGGAATACAGAAGATTCCTTAGGGCATCACTTAGTATTACCATACACTGTGATTAAGGTCAATGGGAAACTACAACAGCCCAATCCAGGCAGGACTACAAATGGCTCAAACCCTTCGGGATGGGCCAAGGGCGGTGGCTCACGCCTATAATCCCAGCACTTTGGGAGGCTGAAGCGGGTGGATCATGAGGTCAGGAGATTGAGACCATCCTGGCTAACACAGTGAAACCCCATCTCTACTACAAATACAAAAAACGTAGCCAGGCATGATGGTGGGCACCTGTAATCCCAGCTACTCAGGAGGCTGAGGCAGGAGAATGGTGTGAACCCGGGAGGCAGAGCTTGCAGTGATGGTGCCACTGCACTCCAACCTGGGGGACAGAGCGAGACTCCGTCTCAGAAGAAAAAAATAAATAAAAACCCTTCAGGATGAAAGTTTGGGTCACTCCATCAGGTAAAAAACCACAACCTGCTGAGGTGCTTGCTGAAGGCAAAGGGAATACAGAATGGGTAGTAGAAGGTAGTCATTAATACCAGCTACAACCACGTGACCAGCCGCAGAAACAAGGACTGTAATTGTCATGAGTATTTCCTCGTTATTTTGTTAGGAACATGTTTGTGCATGTATACACTTGTAATATGAAAATATCTTCATTTTACTTCCTTTCCTTTTCCTTTATCATGTGACATAAGATTTATTGACTTTATATCACCATGTACGTGTTGTCAATTTTATGTAATAGCATTTAGGTTAAGGTTTAATGGGCTTCCAGTTGTATGAAGGATAGCTGTATTATGTTAGGCATAATAATGTCCTTACTGCCTTTACTTGAAGATTAAGCATGATTTCAGGAGATGTGCATGGGTTCAAGTTGACAAGGCGGGGACTTGTGATAATTAATACTGAGTGTCAGCTTGATTGGATTGGAGGATGCAAAGTATTGTTCCTGGGTGTATCTGTGAGGGTGCTGCCAAAGGAGATCAACATTTGAGTCAGTGACTGGGAGAGGCCGACCCACCCTCAGTCTGGGTGGGCACCATTTGATCAGCTGCCAGCGCAGCCAGGGTAAAGCAGGCAGACTAATGTGGAAAGACTAGACGGTTTTGTCTCCTGGCCTACATCTTTCTGCCACGCTGGATGGTTCCTTCCCTTAAACACGGGACTCCAAGTCCTTCAGCTTTGGGACTCTGGATCTTTGACCACAGACTAAAGGCTGCACTGTCAGCTTCCCTACTTTTGAGGTTTTGGAACTCAGACTGGCTTCCTTGCTCCTCAGTTTGCAGGGGGCCTATTGTGGAACTTCACCTTGTGATCACGTGAGTCAATTCTCCTTAATAAACTTTCCTTTATGTACACATTTATCCTATTCTGTCCCTGTAGAGAACCCTGACTAATACAGCATACCTTTACAATTTTTTTTCATTCCCTTTTTTTTTTTTCTTTGAGATAGAGTCTCGCTCTGTCACCCAGGCTGGGGTACAGAGGTGCAATCTCAGCTCATGGCAGTCTCTGCCTCCCAGGTTCAGGCGATTCTCCTGCCTCAGCCTCCTGAGTAGCTGGGATTACAGGTGTGCACGACGATTCCTGATTAATTTTTGTATTTCTAGTAGAGATGGGGTTTCACCATGTTGGCCAGGGTGGTCTCAAACTCCTGACCTCAGGTGATCTACCCACCTTGGCCTCCCAAAGTGCTGGGATTACAGGCGTGAGCCACCGGACCCGGCCTTCATTCTCTCATGAGGAGGAACAATTGGGTAGTAACTAACTGGTGGGGTAGAAGGTGGTGGCCACTTAAAGGCCATTCACACAGTTTGAGTTAATTTGGGAATTTAATGGCAAAGGTAAGGGAGAACAGTAAAAATTAAGAAGTTTATTAAAAAATAATTAATAGTTTAATTAAGTCCCACCTTTATCTCATACACATAAATGAGTAAATACTGCTATGTACCGGTAAATATTATTTATTAATACTAAAATTTGAATTTCACATACTTTTTATGTGTCCCCATATATTGCTCTTCCTCCGTTTTTTTTTTTCTTTCCAATCATCTAAAAATGTAAAAATCATTCTTAGCTCTGGGGCCATGCCAAACAGGCAGTAGGCTGGATTTCACCCACAGACCAAATTTTGCTGACCCCTGTCCTAAAAAACCGAGACTGACCATGAGAGTATGTGTGTGCACACATGCAAATGTGTTAAACTAGATCTGAAGACAATTCCAAAGAAGCTCCTATATGTTTAGCAGGAGTGATCTCATTGCAAAAAGATGTTAGCTTCCCAACTGATTATACTGAAGTGAAAAAATTATTACAATACATAAGCTCCTTGGGGGGAAAGACTATGTCTTTTTGCATTTTAGTTTTCCTCACTTGCCTTACAAATAGTCCACATTCAATTTATTTTTTGTCAATTGAATGCATTTTAATGAGTTTGTTAAAAGCCATCTCATTATGTGATAGTCATCCCTTGAATACTAATAATTCAATGATTTCTGAACAATTTAGATCAATATACTTTTAACAGAGTATTAAAATATTATCCAACACTAACATTTGATTTATTCCTTAGCAATTTCAAACTGCAAAATTATAATGTTTTAAAAAAGTCTTCTTATAATTACTGGTAAACTGAAATCATTCATTCCTGTCCCTACCATGCTATCAAAAGTATAGTTGACAGACAATAGGAATATACTATTCCAGCTTCAAGCATCCAATAATGTCATATAGCCCTATATGTGAGATGAAGTCAAAAGATAAATCGAGTTTTGATTCAACGTCCACACTTTCTACAGACTTTTAGTGTGACCCTCACTCAGAGTCAGAACTATAGACGCCTCAGAAAGTATATACAGCATCTCAATGTCTCAGGCTGATAAGCTCAACAAGAAACACAAAAAGAAGAGAAAGCCTTGGGTTCTTTCAGTTTCAAGACTTTCACCTTTATCCTAAATTTGGGTAGAATAGATCTTAGATCATTTTCTGCAAGCTATTTTAGAAGACAAGCTGGGCCCATCAAAATGTTGTCAAAACCTCTCACTTTCATTTTCCTTTTCTCCTCTCCCTCCCTTTCCCTACTCCCTCCCCATAAACACACACACACACACACACATATACACATAAACACACACACTTACATAGACATAAATATATACTTTCTTCCCAGGATGACCAACCTATTGTGAAGCTTTCTTAGAAAGTTTCTCTCAGATGCAATTTTGGCCTTGTGAGTATTCCGTGCAGCACAAGAGGAAGCCATACAAGCCATGCTCCTCCTAAAGAACACTGTCAGTCATTGCCATAGAACCCGCTTCACATAGCAACACCCAAGCACGTGATGCAGTTTTACATCAGAGGGCCATCCTTAGCTAGTCAACCAAGCTTCCATTTCAGACAAAACTGAAAACCTCTGCACGCCTGTGAGACTAACATCCACTCACCCTCATATCACACTAGGGAACCTTAAACAACACCCCAGCAGGGAACACCCATGTGTGGTCCTGAGCAAATGGTCAGCTGATTTTACCATATCAGGGAGGGCCACGAGCCAGTCTACAGTGGCGGAATTCCATGTGTGGAGGACAAGGTGACAGCCACAGACACTGCAGGATCTCCTGACAGGGCAGCCTGCTTCCGCTTCCATTTCATACATTCAGGTCTCCACACAGCAGCCAGAGCATGATACTCAAAGCATACACTAGTTCATGCCACTCCCGTTGTCGAAATTTCCCAATGGGGATTTTCGGCTTTCCATTATCCTGAGGATTAAACTTCAAACCTGTCAGCAGAATGAGCTGGATTCTTCTCCACACCCCAGTAGTCTGGCCCACAAGTCTGCATCAGTGGGCTCCTCTGCCTTCCTGTTTCTGGTTGGCTTGGCCAGTGGGAGGTACCTTATGGGAGTTCCAGAACATGGAGGAAATAAAGGTCTGGTTTTTCCCAGCTTCCTCCTTGGTGGTTTACTACAGTTTGGCTGCCTCCCTCCATGGTCAGAAACTGACTCCTTCCCTTGCCCATATCCCATCCCCAGCTCTGGGGTACTATACTTTGTTTTTCCTAAAACTGCACTTTGCTTTTCCTAAAACATGGCCCACATCAAAACACTCTCCAGGTTACCCAATTTGATTATGTCTTTGGTTTCCTGCCAGAACTCTGGCCAGTGCATGTGGCCTATAGGCCCTCTAAATGATCAGACTTCTGCCTCCCACTTTAACTTTATCTTATTAAACCCACTCTCACTCATTTACTCCCAGACACCGTAGCCTTTTCTCCAGTCCTCAAATAACCCAAGCCTGTCCCCATATTTGGGCTTTTGTCTTTGCCCAGACTATCTCCTTCCCCCACTGCTGTTTTCATGCTGGTTCCTTTTAATCACTCAGGGAGAGGCTAAAACTGTCCCTCCTTGGGCCTTCCAGACACCTCCAATCTCTAGACGATCATGCTGCCATGTATTTAATTAAATGCAATACTATCTGAAATCATCTTTTTCATTTCTTTATTTTTTTATTTTTCTATTCAACTTTTGTTTTAAGTTCTGGGGTACATGTGTAGGTTTGTTACATAGGTAAACTTGAGTCATAGGACTTTGTTGTACAGATTATTTTGTCACCTGGGTATTAAGCCTAGTACCCCTTATTTTTGCTGATCCTCTCCCTCCTCCCATCCTCTACCCCCAAGTAAGCCCCAATGTCTGTCATTTCTCTGTGTGTGTCCTTATGCTCTCAACATGCAGCATTTGCTTTTCTGTTCCTATGTTCGTTTGCTAAGGATAATGGCCTCCATCTCCATGCATGTTCATGCAAAGGACATGATCTTGTTCTTTTTGATGGCTGCATAGTATTCCATATTGTATATGTACCACATTTTCTTTATTCAATCTGTCATTACTGGGCATTCTGGTTGTTTCCATGTGTATGCTATTGTGAATAATGCTGCAATGAACATACTCAAGCATGTGTCTTTATGATTTATTTTCTGTTTCTATGGCATGTACATCCTGGAATAACACAAATCTTTTCTGTCTTGTTTATCCCTCTAAATTCAGAACCCAGAACTATTCTTGCCATACAGAAATAATAATACAAAATCATTTTCCATTGAATTAATAAATAGCATCTAATATGTTCCACATCTACCATGGAAGAGTAGACTATAACTAGAGTAGCCAAGTAGAAGAAAAACATTAAACCCATACTGCAAACTTTAGTCTCCCAAGAGTGGTAGATTATTATTATTATTTTAATTATCAGTTATTCTCAGTTAATAAGTGAATTATTGAGAAAGTAATGTTAAGCAAAATAGGCCTGACCCCTGCCTGCGTAGGGCTCCTAGAAACTTGGGAAGAGAGATAATTGAATAAGGAATGAAGGATATACAGCTCCCCTCTGAAGTAACTGGTGATTTGTAGAAAGAGCACCTCATCCTATCCAGAGAGGGCCATGAGGAATACAAATGTAGGGACTTCTAGATTGAACTGTGCTGACAGACCACAGGTAGTCTCAACAGTCAGAGTGGCAGAGGAAACCAAAGCTTTGCAAACAAATTCTATACCATATTTAATGAGACAGGCTATAAAGTATATTTCCATATTCCATCCAGTCTTGGCCCAGGACCTCCACACCTGGGAGCCTCATATTTACTGATGATGAAGCTCCTTTTCTAACTCTTTCTTATTCATATGTCATATCTCCAACTCTATTGTTAACTCTTTTAGAACAGGAGTTATGTCTTATCTCCCTCTTCACAAGCCACACAACCCAATGCAGTAAAAGAAGCAAATAGTCTCTCTTGTCCACCTTCACCCAAAATTATAAAATGGCCGAGAACAAAAGGTGCATTACGCAAAACCAATGATACACACAGTCTTGATAGCCTATCTAAGAGTAACAAGCTGAGTCTGGTAATTCTTTTTAAGAATTAATAGAAACATTATACTACTCTATTGAAATATTCAATACTTAGAAACAAGAAGTCCATGATCTATTTTTAATTCCAAAACAAGGTGTTCTGCACTTTCTTTCTTTTAATAAGGAATCAGAGGATAGCTCTGGTCATCTATCAGTAGTGAGAGGCAAGTGAGCTGAAGCCTGGGTTTGTCTTCAGACTCCAAGGTCAGACCTGGCAGTCAGACCTCTGTGGCCACCAGGTCTTGTTAGTGACATCACAAAGCCAGACCCAGAGAAAGGCTAAAATCACCCACATATACACACCAACTGGCCACCAACAGAAAAATATTCAGAAAACAACAGAACTGTAGCTTACATTGGCCGCCAGCTTTCAACCTGCATCCCACCATTGTATAGGTGAAGACTTGTCAGGTTAATGACCGGCCAAGGTCCCACAGCCTGTGAGTGGTGGAAAGGGAACCAGAGTCCCCTCCTGACTCTTTTGAGAGAATAGCTCAGTTATTTGGTCAGGTAGTGTGATGCCTCCAGCTTTGTTCTTTTGACTTAGGATTGTCTTGGCAATGCAGGCTCTTTTTTGGTTCCATATGAACTTTAAAGTAGTTTTTTCCAATTCTGTGAAGAAAGTCATTGGTAACTTAATGGGGATGGCATTGAATCTATACATTACCTTGGGCAGTATGGCTATTTTCACAATATTGATTCTTCCTATTCATGAGCATGGTATGTTCTTCCATTTCTTTGTGTCCTCTTTTATTTTGTTGAGCAGTGGTTTGTAGTTCTCCTTGAAGAGGTCCTTCACATCCCTTGTAAGTTGGATTCCTAGGTATTTTATTCTCTTTGAAGCAATTGTGAATAGGAGTTCATTCATGATTTGGCTCTCTGTATGTCTGTTACTGGTGTATAAGAACGCTTGTGATTTTTGCACATTGATTTTGTATCCTGAGACTTTGCTGAAGTTGCTTACCAGCTTAAGGAGATTTGGGGCTGAGACGATGGAGTTTTCTAAATATACAATCATGTCATCTGCAAACAGGGACAATTTGACTTCTTCTTTTCCTGACTGAATACAGTTTATTTCTTTCTCCTGCATGATTGCCCTGGCCAGAACTTCCAACACTATGTTGAATAGGAGTGGCGAGAGAGGGCATCCCTGTCTTATGCCAGTTTTCAAAGGGAATGCTTCCAGTTTTTGCCCATTCAGTATGATACTGGCTGTGGGTTTGTCATAAATAGCTCTTATTATTTTGAGATACGTTCCATCAATACCGAATTTATTGAGAGCTTTTGGCATGAAGGGCTGTTGAATTTTGTCAAAGGCTTTTTCTGCATCTATTGAGATAATCATGTGTTTCTTGTCTTTGGATCTGTTTATATGCTGGATTACGTTTATTGATTTGCGTATGTTGGACCAGCCTTGCATCCCAGGGATGAAGCCCACTCGATCATGGTGGATAAGCTTTTTGATGTGCTGCTGGATTCAGTTTGCCAGTATTTTATTGAGGATTTTTGCATCGATGTTCATCAGGGATATTGGTCTAAAATTCTCTTTTGTTGTGTCTCTGCCAGGCTTTGGTATCAGGATGATGTTGGCCTCATAAAATGAGTTAGGGAGGATTCCCTCTTTTTCTATTGATTGGAATAGTTTCAGAAGGAATGGTACCAGCTCCTCCTTGTACCTCTGGTAGAATTCGGCTGTGAATCCGTCTCGTCCTGGACTTTTTTTGGTTGGTAGGCTATTAATTATTGCCTCAATTTCAGAGCCTGCTATTGGTCTATTCAGGGATTCAAATTCTTCCTGGTTTAGTCTTGGGAGAGTGTATGTGTCCAGGAATTTATCCATTTCTTCTAGGTTTTCTAGTTTATTTGTGTAGAGGTGTTTATAGTATTCTCTGATGGTAGTTTGTATTTCTGTGGGGTTGGTGTTCATATCCCCTTTATCATGTTTTATTGCATCGATTTGATTCCTCTCTCTTTTCTTCTTTATTAGTCTTGCTAGCAGTCTATCAATTTTGTTGATCTTTTCAAAAAACCAGCTCCTGGATTCATTGATTTTTTGGAGGGTTTTTTGTGTCTCTATCTCCTTCAGTTCTGCTCTGATCTTAGTTATTTCTTGCCTTCTGTTAACTTTTGAACGTGTTTGCTCTTGCTTCTCTAGTTATTTTAGTTGTGATGTTAGGGTATCCATTTTAGATCTTTCCTGCTTTCTCTTGTGGGCATTTAGTGGTATAAATTTCCCTCTACACACTGCTTTAAATGTGTCCCAGAGATTCTGGTATGTTGTATCTTTGTTCTCATTGGTTTCAAAGAACATCTTTATTTCTGCCTTCATTTTGTTATGTACCCAGTAGTCATTCAGGAGCAGGTTGTTCAGTTTCCATGTAGGTGAGTGGTTTTGATTGAGTTTCTTAGTCTTGAGTTCTAGTTTGATTGCACTGTGGTCTGAGAGACAGTTTGTTATAATTTCTGTTTTTTTACATTTGCTGAAGAGTTCTTTACTTCTGACTATGTGGTCAATTTTGGAATAAGTGTGATGTGGTGCTGAGAAGAATGTATATTCTGTTGATTTGGGGTGGAGAGTTCAGTAGATGTCTATTAGGTGTGCTTGGTGCAGAGTTGAGTTCAATTCCTGGATATCCTTGTTAACCCTCTGTCTTGTTGATCTGTCTAATATTGACAGTGTGGTGTTAAAGTCTCCCATTATTATTGTGTGGGAGTCTAAGTCTCTTCGTAAGTCTCTAAGTACTTGCTTTATGAATCTGGGTGCTCCTGTATTGGGTGTATATATATTTAGGATAGTTAGATCTTCTTGTTGAATTGACCCCTTTACCATTATGTAATGGCCTTCTTTGTCTCTTTTGATCTTTGTTGGTTTAACGTCTGTTTTATCAGAGACTAGGATTGCAACCCCTGCCTTTTTTTGTTTTCCATTTGCTTGGTAGATCTTCCTCCATCCCTTGTTTTTTGAACCTATTTGTGTCTCTGCATGTGAGATGGGTCTCCTGAATACAGCAAACTGATGGGTCTTGACTCTTTATCCAATTTGCCAGTCTGTGTTTTTTAATTGAACCCTTTAGCCCATTTACATTTGAGGTTAATATTGTTATGTGTGAACTTGATCCTGTCATTATGATGTTAGCTGGTTATTTTGCTCGTTAGTTGATGCAGTTTCTTCCTAGCATCGGTGGTCTTTACATTTTGGCATGTTTTTGCAGTGGCTGGTATGAGTTGTTCCTTTCCATGTTTAGCACTCCCTTCAGGATCTCTAGTAGGGCAGGCCTGGTGGTGACAAAATCTCTCAGCATTTGCTTGCCTGTAAAGGATTTTATTTCTCCTTCATCTATGAAACTGAGTTTGGCTGGATATGAAATTCTGGGTTGAAAATTCTTTTAAGAGTGTTGAATAGGGCCGGGCACGGTGGCTCAAGCCTGTAATCCCAGCACTTTGGGAGGCCGAGACGGGCGGATCACAAGGTCAGGAGATCGAGACCATCCTGGCTAACACGGTGAAACCCCGTCTCTACTAAAAAATACAAAAACCTAGCCGGGTGAGGTGGCGGGCGTCTGTAGTCCCAGCTACTCGGGAGGCTGAGGCAGGAGAATGGCGTGAACCCGGGAGGCGGAGCTTGCAGTGAGCTGAGATCCGGCCACTGCACTCCAGTCTGGGCGACAAAGCGAGACTCTGTCTCAACAAAAAAAAAAAAAAAAAAAAAAAAAAAAAAAAAAAAAAGAGTGTTGAATACTGGCCCCCACTCTCTTCTGGCTTATAGAGTTTCTGCTGAGAGATCTGCTGTTAGTCTGATGGGCTTCCCTTTGTGGCCAACCCGACCTTTCTCTCTGGCTGCCCTTAACATGTTTTCCTTCATTTCAACTTTGGTGAATCTGACAATTATGTGTCTTGGAGTTGCTCTTCTCGAGGAGTATCTTTGTGGCATTCTCTATATTTCCTGAATTTGAATGTTGGCTTGCCTTGCTAGGTTGGGGAAGTTCTCCTGGATAATATCCTGCAGAGTGCTTTCCAATTTGGTTCCATTCTCCCTGTCACTTTCTGGTACACCAATCAGATGTAGATTTGGTCTTTTCACATAATCCTATATTTCTTAGAGGCTTTGTCATTTCTTTTTACTCTTTTTTCTCTAAACTTCTCTTCTCACTCCATTTCATTCATTTGATCTTCAATCACTGATACTCTTTCTTCCAGCTGATCAAGTCAGTTACTGAAGCTTGTGCATTTGTCATCACATAGTTCTCGTGTCATGGTTTTCATCTCTATCAGGTCATTTATGGACTTCTCTGCATTGGTTATTCTAGTTATCCATTCATCAAATCTTTTTTCAAGGTTTTTAGTTTCTTTGCACTGGGTTCGTAGTTCCTCCTTTAGCTCTGAGAAGTTTGATCAACTGAAGACTTCTTCTCTCGACTCGTCAAAGTCATTCTCCATGCAGCTTTGTTCCGTTGCTGGCAAGGAGCTGCATTGCTTTGGAGGGGCACAGGTGCTCTGATTTTTTGAATTATCAGCTTTTCTACACTGCTTTTTCCTCATCTTTGTGGTTTTATCTACCTTTGGTCTTTGATGATGGTGACGTACAGATGGGGTTTTGGTGTGGATATCCTTTCTGTTTGTTAGTTTTCCTTCTAACAGTCAGGACCCTCAGCTGCAGGTCTGTTGGAGTTTGCTTGAGGTCCACTCCAGACATTCTTTGCCTGGGTATCAGCAGTGGAGGCTGCAGAAGAGAGAATATTGCTGAACAGCAAGGGTTGCTGTCTGAGTATTGCTCTGGAAGCTTCGTCTCAGAGGTGTACCCAGCCATGTGAGGTCTGAGGTGTCAGTCTTCCCCTAGTGGGGGATGTCTCCCAGTTAGGCTATTCAGGGGTCAGGGACCCACTTGAGCAAGCAGTCTGTCCGTTCTCAGATCTCAACCTCTGTGCTGGGAGAATCACTGCTCTCTTCAAAGCTGTCAGACAGGGACATTACATTGACATCTGCAGAGGTTTCTGCTGCTTTTTGTTTAGCTATGCCCTGTCCCCAGAGGTGGAATCTACAGAGGCAGGTAGGCCTCCTTGAGCTGTGGTGGGCTCCACCCAGTTCGAGTTTCCTGGCTGCTTTGTTTACCTACTTAAGCCTCAGCAATGGCGGGTGCCCCTGCCCCAGCCTCGCTGCCACCTTGCAGTTAGATCTCAGACTGCTGTGCTAGCAATGAGGGAGGCTCCGTGGGCATGAGACCCTCCAAGCCAGGTGCGGAATATAATCTCCTGGTGTGCTGTTTGCTAAGACCCTTGGTAAAGTGCAGTATTAGGGTGGGAGTGACCTGATTTTCTAGGTGTTGTGTGTCAGGGTTTCCCTTTGCTAGGAAAAGGAATTCCCTTCCCCCTTGCACTTCCCAGGTGGGGCAATGCCTCACCCTGCTTCGGCTCTCACTCGGTGGGCTGCACCCACTGTCCTGCACAGACTGTCCAACACGTCCCAGTGAAATGAACCCAGTACCTTAGTTGGAAATGCAGAAATCACCTGTCTTCTGTGTCACTCATGCTGGGAGCTGGAGGCTGAAGCTGTTCCTATTCGGCCATCTTGGGTGCCCCCTGAGAATACCTTTTTTTTTTTTTTTTTTTTAGGAGGAGTCTCGCTCTATCGCCCAGGCTGGAGTGCACTGGTGCAATCTCGGATCACTGCAAGCTCCACCTCCCAAGTTCACGCCATTCTCCTGCCTCAGCCTCCAGAGTAGCTGGGACCACAGGCTCCCACCATCATGCAATTTTTTGTATTTTAGTAGAGACGGGGTTTCACCATGTTAGCCAGGATGGTCTCGATCTCCTGACCTCATGACCCGCCCACCTTGGCTTCCCAAAGTGCTGGGATTACAGGCGTGAGCCACCGCGCCCAGCCCAGCTGAATCATTTCACAGAACAAGCCACACACCAGAAGGTATAAGTAGAATACAACTTGATTCTTTTGTTTACTACCCATTCAGACTTCATCTACAGACTCATTCTTCCCTGCCTCCTGGATGAAATCTTTGGCACATGCCTTAATTCTTTCAGCTGGTTTTAGGCACAAGAACAGTTTCATTTTAGAAATAATTGCCCAGTCAAACATGAAAATAAAAACCCCAAACTCTAGCCTAAATTAGATTTTCTTTCCTCCTCCAGCATGTTACTGTTTTAGGCCTAGAAACACGATGTGGGAAGGAGACATATGGAGCTGCTTCTCTTTTTTCCCAGCTGTATTCTTCCATTGCTTCTCCTTTAGTACATAGCCAAGGTCTGACCCCTCCAGGACTGAGCCTAAAGGAGGACAGCATTAGGGGAAAGGACACGATCTGAGCATGGCTGATTTGTGATCTGACATTTGGCAAATGTTAGCCCAGTTCTTTGTTTCAAGAGCCTTTGGAGGGTGACTTGGAGAACTCCCTTCTGGCGACCTCCAAACATGGCTCCCTGGACATGGGTGCTGCCTCCTCCACCAGCCCATTCTGACCCTCACAACTCCTGGGCCCCAGCGGCCTCCTCAGAAAGGCTCTCCAGAGTGGCCACATCAATGTAAGTGTCTTGGGCCAAGTATCGGTCAGCTCCTCTCCACCACATCATTACAGATCCACACACCCCCACAGGAAATTTCACACATGTTGGTCTTGCTATTAAGGAGATTAGATGGCTGCCAGTGCAGTCTTTTTTTTTTTTCTTATCATTGCTGCCAGGCCCAATAGTGCAGGCCACCTCCTCAGGAATGTCTGACATCTCTCCCTATGCCTCTACACACTCCACCAAAGAGCCATGAATTTTGCAAGTGGCCCTCCTAAAGCCCCTCTCTCAGCTTGAGCTGAGGGAAGTACGACATGGAAGAGGGAGGAGAAAGCCACAGTGTTCCAACCGTCTTTTTTCTAAGGCATTCTCTCCTTCTTGGCCCTAATCCCTTACTTATCCTCTAAGTAAGGTTACAAAACTAACTGTTGACCGTTTCCTTTGCCAGTTCTGCGCACATGATCTGGCACTCACTTGGAATGTAGGAGTTCTGTTATTTTGTTCTCAGCCTTGGCAAAACCAAGAGACAAAGAATCCCATTTGCACAGCTGGCTATGCAGTCAATGCACTGCTCTGCTATCAAATGAATCCCTTACTCAAGTCAAAAAGATAGTGACAAAGAGAAAGTCTTACTCACATAATCAACCCCTTCTACTTACACATGAAAGTCCTTGCCTTTAAAGAGGGCTCTGGCCCAGTTATTTTAGACCTATTACAGATATCACAGTATAGCATCAGATGGCTAAGGGGATCTAATGGGATTTTTTTTTTCTGTTTTCCCAGCTATGATTACTAATGGCTGTAGCTGTGAACAAAGGCACTCAACAACTCACATTCTCAGTGCAGAGAACTATTATTATTGTGTCCAGCTCCAGGTCACCTTGCCATCTCTCTCTTCCCTCTCCTCTCCCCACTCTGCTCTCCTGTCTCTTTCTCTCTCTTTTGCTCTCTCTCATGCACACACATACATGTGCATGCACACACACACACACACACAGAGAGAGAGGGGGAGAGAGAGAGAGAGAGAGAGCTTAGTGAAGGGCACCATATGAACAGAACTGGGAGGCAGAGCTTGGCTGGAGGAATGTATTCATTTCCCAGGGCTACTATAACAAATTACTACAAACTTGTTGGCTTCAAGCAGTATCCATTTATTGTTGCATTTCTGGGGTCAGAAATCCAATATTGATTTTGCTGGACCAAGATCAAGGTGTCCTCAGGGCTGCACACCCTCGAGAGGCTCTAGGGGACAACGTGCTTTCTGGACTTTTTCAGTTTCTAGAGCTGCACTGCTAGGCATATGGACCCTTCTTCTATCTGCAAAGCCAGCAACGTATCAGGTTGTTTTAGTTGTCACATTGTCCCCATCTCTGCAATCAAATCTTTCTCTGCTCCCTGATATATGGACAGTTGTGATTACATTTAGGACCCAAATAGATTATCCAGATAATCTCCACATCTCAGGATCCTTAATCACATCTGCAAGGTCCCTTTTGCTGTATAAGAGCTACAAGGATTTAAGGACAACCTCCTGGGATTAGAAACTAAATATCTTGGGGGGTTATTACTTATCCTACTCTACAGGATAATGGTGTTTATGGAAAGAGAATGTCCTTTTCCAGCACCTTCCCCAAAGACAAGTAAGAGAGATCTCCATAAAATCGCTTGTTGTGGAAGACACTGTTGACTGCCTCTCCCCAGCCCCAAACCACTGTTCTTTTGCCTGTTCTATTACACAGAATACAAAAGCTAAACCCTTACTATCCCAGCTACCCCTATAGCTAATGATAGCCATGTGGTACCATGCTAGCCAGGGAGATCTTAGTGGAAATCTTGACAGTACCAGCCTTCACCCTTCTTCCTTGTCTTGAAGGTAGAATGTGGCAGTTCAGGCTACAGCAAACATCTTGGAGGAAAAACTCAAGAGACTGGCAGCAGTGCTAGCTCTGAAGTGTCTGAATCACTAAACTAATTCCAACAACCAACTACATCACACAGGAAGAGCATTCAGTGAGTAAGAGCAAGGGGTTCTGCGGTTAGGTTGATGGGGGTGGATCCCAGCTCCACTTCTCAATGGTTCTGTGACCTTGGGCAAATCACTTATCCTCTCTGTGCCTCAGAACAAGAAAGGAGAAAATGCAAACAAATGTCAGTACACCATAAGCATTCAACAAACGTGAGATATGGTATTCTTTTAACTCCACACTTTTAGAAGTTTGTGCCAGTTCCTTACTAAAAAGGGAATTCACAATTAAGATAGTCTTCTGTCAAAAACATGGGGCAGAAACTTAAGTCCTGGGGGCCTGTCCATGGACCAAAGCAAACCAAAGAGTAACTGGAATCACAGAAGTCCTGCCAGCAGCGGCTGAGCGGAGCGACTTTGAGGTTTTCTAACTGCAGCACAGCAACCATACTGTTCAGCTGTGTACCACCCCACAAGCTGAACACACACCCTGACCTCCACATGCCGCCAAGACCACAGCCAGGGTCCCTGAAGGCCCGCTCTCATTTTGCCCCAACCACAGATCACATGCTTATAGGAATGAGATGAGAGGATTCCTAGGAGATAAGACGTGTGCTTAATTTTCTTATATTACTGAGCATCTTGCTTACCTCAGGACATGAGTGCTCTTACCAAATATTATTCAAAAATTAGGGCCAAAAAATACCAGCAAAATGACTACCCTAGGTATTAAGGGTCATTAGAAGGAGTGTGTCATTCAGATGCTCTTTCTATTTATGGATTGCCGGAGCAAGGCTTCAAGGACTCAAGGACACAATTTCAAAAACAGAATGGACACCCAAGGAGGATAAATGAAAAATCCAATTTTGGCCATCACCATGACATCTCATTATTGTTCCCTTCTGGTAAGATTCACCTGAAACTCCCTAGAGGTATTTTTTCTCCCCAGACATCCTGCACTGAGGCACACTGAGAAAGACAGTGAAGATCACAGAGAGAGGAAAATACCAACCCTGAGCACACACCTGCAGTCAGCAGAACGGTCAGGGCATTAAGTTTGGATAACTGAGAGCACTGGAGGGGCAGAACACGACAAGTGAACCACCCAGAAAAGAGGACAGTCTGACAAGGAATAAATTTGGTGTCTGGAGAAATAAGGTTGGACAGATATGGAGAGCCAGAGGAAAACAAGTAGTAAATTATAATTTAATTTTTTTTCAAAAAACGAAGAAGGCAGTCTGATCTTTTGGGCAGTTCTCATGTCATTGGGATTGTTGGCATTTTTCTCTAACAAGATGGTCAGAGTTGATGTGATTCTGTGAGTGTACTAGGAAAGTACCCACGACTCTAAACCAACAGGCAGAATTTCCAAAAGAGCAGAGCATCATTCCTTTGGAGTTAGTTCAGAGAAATATTGATGAATTTCATAACCATCTTCTGGAATAGTATGGCCCAAACACTTCTTGTTTTTAATATTGCAAAATGTTTCCCTTTTTTATCACAGGGAGCTAACTCAGCACACACTCACTTTATCTGACTCGTGTCGCTTGGAAGGGCAAGAATGCTTCAGGTAAGAAAATAAAGATGCTGCTAATAGGACCTGCCCATGGAGGAGCAAGATGTACTGCAGCCTCACCTGATTTATCTTCAGTAATAGTTTCCAGGAGAAGAGAGACACAGTGAGAACCAATTGCATTCTATGTAATGTTTTGCTTCAAAGGATGCTTTGGCTCATTTTCCTGCTGCTTGTACATGCTGCAAATGAGAAAGTACCTGGCTGACAGTTTGCCTTCTGATTTATAGGAAAGGTCATTTAATCCCAAGTAAGCATTTTGCTAAATAGTAAGCTCTCCCATCCTCCTCAACCCTTTCCCCAGTCCCTTTATTTTTCTTGGTATAACTTGAGCTTGTGGTCTGTACCTATCGAAAGAGCGAATGAAATGTTCTTATGACTATACTCCTCAAGGTGATTTTTAGGTGTGAATTTGCAAAATATTGAGTGGAGTAATTTGGTTTTAACATATATATGTGACTTTCATGATTAGTTTGAATATAATACACTATATACTTGTCATACATATAGCTAGAATATTCATGAAATTAATCAATCAATACTATTTGTATCAATGATATTTTCATAGAAAATTTATGGCACTACCAAAAACAAAAAAAGCTGAGACTCTGCAAAATATAATATCAGTAAAATAAAACCCATTTGTCCTTACTTGCAAACTTCTGAGTTTTAGAATATTTTTATATAATATTGGTTCAAGTTAAAGAAAAACTGCCTAGAATTATATTTTTCAAAGTATATCCCTTTAAATGTAAATAATGACCTATATTTCTTCCAAATACTTAATGATATCATTGCAATTACCAGCGACCCCAAGGATAGAAAATAACAATCTCAAAACAATTATCTTCCTTAGAGGCAGAACAAAAAAAAATCATTACCACCAGAGATATCATAAAATAAATTAACAGAAACAGAGATATTTACATATCTTCAATAAAGGTACATCATCAGGAAATCAGAGCATAAATAAAAGCAGAGGAAAACCCTTGCACTTGCCCTCAAAAAAATGTGCTGAAGTGTCCAGAGCCTCATACTCTCTAACTCTTTCTATATTAAAATGGTATATCACACCTGCCAAGAGACCAAGGTGAAAGCAGAAAGTCACTGACGATCTTTGCTGGTGTGTAATTGTTTTCCGAGTAGCAAAGTGATCAAAGAGCTGGTCCTGTAATTGGGACCTGGCAGAAGAGGTCTGGCATGGTGGTCCAGGATGTGCACCTGTCACAAACACAAGTAGATACACCAGCCCTGGCCAGGAAAACAGAAGAGGTGGATAAAACCACACTTGTCACCCAGTGTCAATAAAGCCCTAGACTGTCCGCAGCTCAATTCAGTGTTATTATTCCTCTTCAGGTTCTAAAGGCTTATTTTTAATTCAAATAACTATTCTCAAAATTAAATTGAGCCCATTTTGAAAGCCAAATTTCATGATACACTGCATTCCAAGACAATACTTTACCCTGTACAAATGTGTTCCCTCTCCTGCTTTCTCTTGATCCAATTCCATCAAAGCCATTCAGTTCTGCAATTCTATTACGACTATTATTTTTCTTACATTTGACATATCCACTTGGCTTGTATATTAGCTAACCTGGGGGGAAAACCTTCCCTGAAAGTATTCCTGCCTTCTGTAATAAATCATTTCAGATTTCTCTTTGATATCTACTCTGATATTTTGTTAATTTGAACCTCAGAAGATCTTGTGATTTCTGGGGTTATTTTACCCTTCATAATAATGCGGTCACTTTGTATCAGAACAAATCTCTAAAAATAAGTTCAATTTTAGCATGCATTGAGTTATGCTAATTTTGTAGCACCTGAGAGTTTCCATTGTTCTCTAAGGAATGGTCATCTATCATGTTTAACTTGCTTTCCAGTTATTTTCTATGTTAAAAAAAAAAAAATAACATGTTTGCTCTTTCAGCCACAGCAGAACCATCATTGTACTTCAGATACCTAACTGCCGTAATGAACATTCCCAGACTGAAGAGCAGACCACAGTTCAGTCTGGTTTCTCTTTCCCAAGTGTGAGCCTGAAAGTGTGGTGATAGTTTGGTAAAATACACCCCTGACATCCCCTCCAGCAACTGAGTGATAGTGATCTTCAAAATTGGGCATGGTCATCTCTGAGGGTAACAGAAAAATATCTAGGGAGTGTGAAGCCTATGTTTAGATCCTTGATTTCTTTATGTGCACATTCCTAAAACTGATTTTCTTGAAATAGTGCTGGAGGTCATATGGGTCCTCACCCCTTTTACAATATACCTTTTCTTACTTAATGCTGGTGCAGTTTCTCCAGTGGCTGTACAAAGAGAGAAGATAAATGGTCTTATAAGCAAGTCATCTTAACAACCTCGCTCAATCCAATTCATTATGGAATGCATTCTCCTTACAATTTTACTTTCATGGATAATAATTTACTATAATTTGTAACAAATGTGCATTGTTTGACCCATTGTATATGAGAAATAATTGTAGTAAGTCAATTTAAAAGAAAAATGTTCACACTTTAGAACCCTATGATCATAAGAATTTTTTAAATTTAACTTTATATATTTATTTTTGTTCTAGAGAATTATGGTGAAGTGAAAGGCTTTCAAACATAACAATATGTTACATTAGAATGCATCACTGTATAGAAGAAAAACAGAAATATGTTAGCTAGACTAAGAAAAAATGATGCAAGAGTTTCCAGTATTAAAAAGGTGCTGCTTCATGCATTTTTAAAACAGATGATGGGCCAGGGGTGGTGGCTCACGCCTGTAAATCCAGCACATTGGGAGGCCAAGGCGGGCGAATCACGAGGTCAGGAGATCAAGACCATCCTGGCTAACACAGTGAAACCCCATCTCTACTAAAAATACAAAAATTCAGCCAGGCATGGTGGCGGGCGCCTGTAGTCCCAGCTACTCAGGAGGCTAAGGCTCGAGAATGGCATGAACCCGGGAGGCGGAATTTGCAGTGAGCTGAGATCGCACCACTGCACTCTAGTCTGGTCAACAAAGGGAGACTCCATCTCAAAAAAAAAAAAAAAACAGATGATGGTGGAAATCAAATTGCTATGGAATTCATATATTTGGAATTCAAATATTTGTTAAATATATTCAAAAGAGTGATCTGAAAGTTTTATTTCAAGATGTTAATATTTACCAAATACTATTCTAGAAATTATATCCTTTGGAACATTTAAATAGATAATGAAAATTTTTAAGTGACAACTTTAAAATGTGGAGGGGAACACCTAATTTGAACTATTGTTACATAATATCCAGGTATATGTTGGTGAGAGAGAGATTGAGATTACCTATGCTTGCAAAGTGATTGGCAGATCACTTCTGACACTCACCTAAAGGTTAAAAGTATTAAGTCTAGAAGAATGAAATCATTTTATATTGGACACGTTAATGCCAAATAATCCAATATAAATATGAATAATTTGAAAAGGCCATCTTTAGTCAATTTCCACTTATTACATCCAAGTCAGTAGATCCAATGTAACACAATTCACGGTTGGCTTAGGCCCCTGTTGTTTTCACAACACCCATAATGGGTACTATATTAAAAGAACAGTAAACAGACCAAAGAATATGTCAAACCAAACTGAAAAACTGAAAAACCAGACTTACAAATGAGAAATATGGTTATGAACATCTGCATAAAATGTTGTTTAAAGATGTCAAGATAGAATGTTTGCTACAGAACATGGATGAATCTGACAGTCTAACTTCCATTATTTCTAAACGTCTCAGTTCAGCTCTTCCTCCTGGGAATCTAAGCATGTCAATTCAAGTGAACTGGGCCATTCGCGGAGGTTTATTCTCCCTCCTCCCCAACATACTCAGATTCATTTGGGTAAACACACAGTCCTTATCCCCTCTCACCTTCCTTCTTCCTTTCTCCCTTGATGTGATCTATGGGCTACATAGACGTTGACTTTTGTAGAACCCTGGCATCAGGAGGAATGGGGTATCTTGTTCACTAAAATTCTCTGCTCACACTGGCTTCCAGTGAGATAAAATTTGCCTCATTTGGGTCTCCAGTGGTATACAGTATTAAAGTCTACAATCTTGAAGTAGCATCAGATGGCCAACTCTTGCTGTTTGAGTCATTCTAACCGTAACCATGAGATCTATGGAGCCCAGCTGTTATCTTTCGACTGTTCTGTACCTCACATAGGGGCACTTGGACACTGTTATGAGCTGAATTCTGTCCCTTCAAAATTCACATGTTGAGGTTCTAACAACCAGTACCTCAGAATGTGGCTGTATTTGGAGATAGGGCCTTTAAAGAAAGAATTAAGGTCAAATTAGGCCATGGATCCTAATCCAATATGACTGGGGTGTTCTTATCACCAACAGACACAGAGGGAAGACTATGTGAAGATGCAGGGAGAAGACAGCCATCTATGAGCCAAGGAAAGAGGGCTCAGAAGAAATCAACCCTGATGACATCTTGATTTTGGACTTCTAGTCTTCAGAACTGTGAGAGAATAAATTTCTGTTGTTTAAGCTGTCCAATCTATGCTATTTTGCTATAGCAACCCTAGCAGACTAATACAGGTACTCTCAGCTGCTCCCCTTGTGTTCAGGTGGTGGCATGGAGGACTCAGCTTGTGACCTTCAAAGTATTCAGCCTAAAAATACCTCCCTCAGTCATTGCCTGTCCACTGACCAGCACTTGTGAAGATGCAGCTGCTCTCAGAGGCTTGCATATTCCTGGATATCCCTGGGTTACTCCACTCTTGAAAAATCTCTGACAAGTTTAATCTTTGGTTTCTGTTCCTTCCCTCCCCACCCTCAACTTGTTTGACAGTTTTGCAAACAAACAAACAAACAAACAAAAATAGATCCCAGACAACCTTCACAGAGAGTATGACCAAGGACTCATCCCATCACTTTGTTTTTCACTAGACTTTCCTTCTCCTCTTGGCCAATTTGCCCTTCTTTCTGAATGGCAGGAAAAGTTAGCCAGAGATAGTCTTCTAATCCCATTGTTTATGCCAGGACCTGGGTTCTTCATTTTTCAGTAAGTCTCTTCTCTCAATGCTGTCTTTCCTACTCAAATTTACAAAAATATATTTTAGAAAGTCAAAAGCCAAGAATTGGACTCTTGGGACTTTTTATTACCTCAGTATTATGGCTTCCACGAGGGCAATGTGAATAATGAGCTATTGTTGCACACTGAAGAGCGACAGTAGCTCAAATCCTCCATTCATTCATCCATTTTCTTCAACAAATACTTATTGAGGACTTACTTCATATCAGGCACTGTTTCAGATATAAGTGTAAACAAAGATATGTCCTTACTTATATGGACCTAACATCCTGGGTGGGGGAGAGTGGCAATTGCAACAAATACACATATAAATATATATGTGTGTATATATGATATATGTGTGTGTGTATATATACATATATACATATATACATATATATATATATATATATATATATATATGAGAATAGTAAGTGAAGAAACACAAAGCAGGGAAAGTGTCCAGTGAAGGGGTTCCTGGTGTTAGGAAATGTCTCTCAAAGGAGGTAACAGTTTGTGTAGAGACCTGAAGGGATTGGGGGAGTAAACAATTTTAATTTTTTGGTCAGTGTCTTCCTAGCAGAGAAAACTACAAGTGCAAAGCTCTGAGTTAATGAGGTACCTTTTGTGTTCAAGGAACACCAGGAAGGCCAGCATGGCTGGAACAAATGGGCCATTAGAGGAATGTGGTCAAAATGAGATCTGGGTGGCAGAGACAGCCCTTAGAACCCAAGGAACCAGAAAGCATGGGGTTGAAAACTCTGTTAACTTTACTAAATATTAACCTACTGAGTTTACATCTTATTCAAGTATGATAGCTTCTACAAGACTGTTTTGAGGGAGAAAAAAAGAGGTAATGTAGCTACCAGTGACAGGAAAGGAGAGCTGATTGAGTTAAAGATTCAGAAAAACAAGGCAGATTGAACAAGAATTCGGCTGAAATGATTACAATACAAAAATATTCCATCCTAACAAGTATGGGACAAGGTCAGGGCTATCATGACTGTCACTCAGGCAGCGTCCTAGGCAAGGATACCTGGGCAAGGAGGTGAGTGGGGTTGAAATCCAGCTGCCTACTGTTTGCCATGCTGCACCATGGTACAGGGCTGCATTCAACTGGGGGCCACTTCTAATTCACATCAGAGCGCTATATAGGCTTATACAGCCCTAGATGTACTGTGCATTGCTAGTGGAGCAGCAAATTCCTAAAACCTTTCTAGAAACCTGTGTAGCAATATGTATCAAGAGTCTTAAAATGTTGAGTGCTTTTAACCCAGTAATCTTAATATTAGGAAATATTTTCTGAGTTCTTTTGCATGCGTGCCATTACTCAATTTGTGCTCTGCACCCTACATTTTACAGAGTTTATGGCTATCTAGTTTTGGGTTTTCTCTTTGCTCACCCTCTGCCAATCCTTTCCTAGACTGACACACAGTGCAGTGTAAGTGGATTTGTCACTACCCTATGTAAATAGCCTAACTAGGCATCTAAGTTGAGGCAAGAACCACATCTACATGCAGACACCCAAAGACAAAATGTTCAAACCAAGGTTAATAAATCCAAAGACTATAAACAGTCGAAGCATAAAGCAAGCTGGGATGGACAAGTAGGCAGAAAGTCCAAAAATACAAGCAAGTAAGTCTGAAGGAAACAGCAGATAATGCTATGCACAAGGGCCCAGATGAAATCTTGTTCAGTGACTGGCTCTGTTCCACCATCCTTTATCTGCAGTGGGTCCTCATGTTGGCATCCCAAGCCTTAGGGCACTGTGGCCCAATCTCTTACACTTTACCAAATATGAAAGAAGAAAACAGTAGAGGGAAATCCATAGAGACAGCAAGCATGCTTCATCTCACAGTCTAACTCCAGTTGCTTGAAATGGCTCATTGCAGCTCTGTGTGAATGTGGCTCTTTGCAGCTCTGTGCGAATGTTCCTCAGGAACAACCCTTTCTCTAATAAATGCACTACCTCTCCTGCTGCTCAGGAGAAGGGAAATCTGTTTCCAGGGATGACTTAGAATGGAGTAAGAGCTGCTGGGTAGGTAAGCCTAGTATGGAGAGAGCCTCAAGATGTTCTGTAAAAACTACAAAGTGGGGATCATAGTAACCACACTTTTTATTTCTGTAAATTGATCTTTCAACATTTAGAAAATAGCTATTAGTTATTATAAAGCCCTGGCTTACCCAAAACATGGGGAGACTTCAGATAACCCCAAACCACATACCTTAACAGTCACAGTGAACGCAAATTTCATAGGGGTGCCACGTTCAAACATAGTCAGTCAATACTAAGTCCGCCTACTCTGCCTTGCCCGCCCCTTCCACAGAAACCACAAGAATGGTATTTGTTCATCATCCTGTCCGCTCTCTCTGCCTCATGAAAGACGCTGGTACTTCCTCCTAGTGACCCTGTGTGGCCTGCTATGTCCTCCCCAGGGAACTGTGAGTATAACAAAACTGGGAAACTCTTTCCAGTTTCTGTCTCTTGATCTGCATCTGACCTCATCATACCTCTCCCAAGATAATATGATTAAAACAGGGGGCCAGGCGCGGTGGCTTATGCCTGTAATCCCAGCATTTTGGGAGGCCAAGGAGGGTGGATCACTTGAGGTCAGAAGTTTGAGACCAGACTGACCAACATGGCAAAACCCTGTCTCTACTAAAAATAAAAATAAAAAAGTTAGCTGGGCATGGTGGCAGGTGCCTGTAATCCCAGCTACTCAGAAGGCTGAGGCAGGAGAATCACTTGAACCCGGGAGGCAGAGGTTGCCGTGAGCTGAGATTGTGCCAATGCACTCCGCCTGGGCAGCAAGAGCAAAACTCCATCTCAAAAAAAAACAAAAACAAAAACAAAAACAGGGATGCGGTCCTTTTTCCTCTGAGTCCCATGGCTGTGAGAAAGCCATGGATACCTAAAGAAAACGGAAGAAGGAGGTTATATTAGGAAAGACATGGTGGGGAGGAAGGGGAGATTATGGGTTCAGAACTAGCAAACACAATGTTTAGTTCAAGTAGCAGGGAACTGAGGCAGAGAACAATTAACATTTTTAAAATACTGTTAGGAAGTCAAAATAATAGCCGAGTGGACTAAAATTAGTGAAAAGAAACAGGTAAATTAAGCAAATTGGCCATTCAGTGAATTGTCTTTCAGCAAATTAACCCATAACGGACATAATTGGTAATAAAGAAGGAATGGAATTTAGCGAAGATTTAGTAATTGTCCCTGAGGGATGACCTAACAATTGCAAATGTTGGATGTCATTGTAAACAAGCCTTTTAAATTTTAAAGATTACTTTTAAAGCAATACAGCAAGTGGTTAGAGTGTAGAGATCATAAATACATACCCACGGGACAAATGAAAAAAAAAAACTGTCCTAATGTTACGCAAATGGATTCTAGTGGCTTGGGATAAATTTCCAGTGACAGGATCATGCATGATTCAAAAAGTACTGTATCTCAAACAACTTCAGTGGAAGTGAAGGTGACATGCCTCACAAAACTGCATTAGAGCATTCAAAAAAGTGGCTATAGTGATGATGAAGACATGGATGTCAAAGATGAATGTGAAGAGCATAAAAAAATGAAAGTTAAAAAAAGAAGCAGGTCTCTAAATATACATTATTTAATCTAATGTAATTTTAAATATTTAGCACACCTAAATTAAATATAACAACTATGCTCTTGGCTGTTTTATCTGTATCCCTTAATGTTTATTTATTCAAGTTTGAAAAACAAGTTGTTCCATCTTCTCATCAGGAAACCAGAAGATTAAGGTCACTTTATGGATAGGGCTTACAATAAGCAGGTAGTAGGAAATGATCAGAGTCATGTGATTCCAAATGACAAAGAACGTGACTTGACCTTGGAATCTAGGAAAGCTCTCTGAAGAAATGCTACTTAAGTGCTGACAAGATCAAAGGGGAAAAAGAAGGCTGTTCCAGACCAAGTAACTAGCAGGCACAGAGTCCTGGGGCAGAAAGAGGCCAGCCTGGGAACTGAAAGCAGGTTGTGGAGCAAAGGGAAAGAAGGGAAGTATGGAGCAAGATGAAGCTGGAGGCATTGCAGAGCCATGAGAGATGCGAATCATTTTGTCTTCATCTAAGAGTGAAAAGAAGCTAATAAACAGGTAGTTATTGCAAGTGGACCAAACATGAGATGTTGGCAAGTTAGTAGATGATGGCCAGATCCCAGATCACACAGGGTCCTGCAGGCCAGAAAGAATTTAATGCGGTTTGGTTTTGGTTTTGGTTTTTGTGTTTTGTTTTGCTTAAGTGTGATGGTAGCCACCACCACAAGGTCGCAGTGAAATAATCTGACTTACATTTTAAAAGCAACAATCTAGTTGCTGGATTGAATGGCAAAAGGTAAAGATAAAAAAGGGGAAGATAATTGAGAGGTTATCACCTTGGTCCTGTATTACAGGCAGAGGCTGGCTGCATGAGGGTACCAATGGAAATGAAGACAAGTAAATGCAGTGAAGAGAGAGAGGAAGGTTTTACAGATGCCTCGTAGATTTCTGTACTACCAGGATGCCTGTGCATGTCACTGAGATAGGAAACACTGGGAGACAACCAGCTTCGAGGTGGAGAAAATCATGAGAGGTCAGAGCATAACTGAGGTGGAGTGAGACTTCCTTCCTCCATGCCCTTCTTTCAATGGCAGATGGACAATAGCATGTTAATGCCCTATATATTACAAGTATGGAGACTTTCGTTTTCCATGTACCTCATAAAGAAAGGAAAGTTCCAGGACACATGGTAGAATCACCCAATTTGTTCCATGGGAAGTGGCGTTTACTGTAATTGTCACCTCATGTTTTGAAAAGTAGGAGATATTTACCATTTCCTGTAAGTATACTGAAGGAAGCCTTGTGGTCATGACCATGCAATAGTGCTTCATTGAACACTTGTGGATCAAGAATCTGACCCTGAAAACAGAATCCAGGGAAAGGTGCTGATGATCCTAAAAACTTCTGATGACCCTAAAAACTATCTTTTTTTCAGAATAGAAGGCTGGTTTTGATACAGAAATCAAGATACGGGAAGGAAATTTCCCTTTGTTACTTGCTCTGCTGGCTTCTGATATGGTTTAACATTTCTCCTCCATTAGGAATATTGTAAGATGAAGCCTTAGGAGCAGATGGAGAATGTCTTTGTCTACAATACTGAAGCCACAGAGCAGTGAGCCAACACTAACACCGGGGACAACCATCCACATCTGTGTCACTCCCACAGATGCTGAGAAGACAACTCCCAATATGGGGCAAATGCATGGACTTGGGAAATGTCCTTTCTTGTGGAAGAAGAAAAGGAGAAAGTACACTTCTGACACATTCAGCAAACAGGGAGTTAAGCATTCTGGGCCACCTTTCCTAATGTAGACAGTCAAGGAGGTCACCATGGATACATCTGCCTGAGTTATTTGTATTGAACAGATTGCTACAAGGTGTTTTTTTTTTTTTTTTTCCTGGTCTCATTATATGCCAATTAAATAACAGGAATGAAAATTAAAAAAGAAAATATCTACCCCTGCTGGGTTTAATCTCATGAGTACAAAGTCAAATGATTACCCCCAAAAAAGGCTCCAACAGGCAGCAAAGACAGCAGTAAAGTTGCAAGTATCTTCTGCATCACACCAAGCAAATGAATCAGAATTGCTCACTCAGTTGAAGACCCCAGAGCCTTTCCTATCATAAGACCATGTTATGGCTTGAGTACCATTGAGTTGGGTCTGTACCTACATAAACAACAGGGAGACTACCATGGCACATCCCAAACTTCGAATTGATAATAAAAAATTGCTATGTCAGCCATTTTAAGGACAGGTGTCACATTTCCTTGGGTGGATTGTAAAACCTGGCAGATGTTTACTTTATAGTGCTCCATGGCTAATATAATCTTTAAGCATCAGATTATTTTTCAAATTAATCAAACCATCCAGCTATAAAGTTGCTACCAGCACTGAGCAGCTCTCGGAGAAAAAGCTAAATAGAAGGGTCTGCCCAATTTCAGGCTCAAAGTTCATTTAAAATGAAGGGCTTGAGCAGCTTAGAAGTACACCAGCAGGGGGTTCATTCTCAGCTAAGCGTCAGGTGGAAAATACCTAGCGTTCTCCCACTTCAGAAAGTGTGAGAAATATCACCTGAAGCTACAGGGTATTCCAAGGAGAAGACTTGAAATGGTCAGCTGTGTAAAAATGACCAAGCCCAGGTTTTCCTCAGGGACTCACTGACATTTACTTTCAAAGTGCTTTATCCCCTTATCTCATTTTACCTTCACCCTGAGAAGCAAAGAAAACAGGAATCATATCAATATTTCAGGTGAAGAAAGCAAGGTGCAGATGAGGAACCCAGCTCTCCTGACCATCTTTTAGTTAATTACTCCACCGAGCCCTCCAGGGGCCAGTCAAAAGGAACCAGGCACGGATACATAATCACCCATCTTGAAAAAACTTCAGCTGGGATGAGGCATGCACCATGCTCTCACATGGTGCTATAAAGTGACTTACTTTGCCTGCCCAGGATGGAGACAACTGGACATTTTCCCAGCCCCTGACCAGTGAAAAGTAATCTTCCAGATCAAGCAGTCTTCAACAGAGGTCCACAGTTACACCTCAGGCCTCTGAATCCTCTTACATAATATGCAAACATGTGTATTTGTGTGTGTGTGTACACGACTTCCGAGAGAATGTAAAACTTTCATCAGATATTGTACCTCTGTGACCTATAAAAGCTTAAGAGTCCTGATCTCTACATAGGAAGAGACCCACACTTATTTTGAAAAGGCCAAAAAGAAAGCCAGAGCTGCCTACATGAGTGTAGGTAGTCGCCTATGCAAAGCAATGGAGATCCCATGAGACAGGACAATCTCTAGGAGAGGCAATGCTCTGGAATGGGAAGATCATAGGACCTTGGATTCAGATAGATATAGGTTTGCAATATTAACCATGTGGTCTTCATCAAGTTATCAAACATGTCTCATGTTCAGTTTCTTCCCCCATAAAATTTTTAAAAATGAAAATATTTAAAATAATGTAAATAATCAGTCCCAACTTTCAGGGTTGTTGCGAGGGTTCAGTGATGAATCAGTGATAAATCAAGTTCCTGACAAATGGAAGATATGCAATAAATGTTGGTTTACTTCTCCTATTTGGCATCCTTGAGAAAGAATAAGACCAAAACCAAACTACATATTTGACCCTGCCTGGCCGGGAAAAAGTGTAAGAAATCAAGAGAAGAGGATCAACATGTGGCCTGACCAGAGAACAGAGAAGAGATATGCAAGAACTTCACAAAATGAGTTAAGCACAGGGCATGGCCTCAGATGTTCTTGGGCCAGTCTCAGCTAATGGGATCTTGGACAGCAGGACTCAAACCCAAACTTTGGGACTTCAATCCTCTTCCCATGATTCCTCCATAAATCCTGCTTCCACATGCCTCTGTTGTTTCAGTTTTTCACTCTCTCTCTCTCCATTTCATAAGGCTAAAAATAGTTTGCAATTATTTAATTTATTAAGTTTAAACAAAAAAAAGGTAATGTACTTATATAAAATAATTTCCATATCACAAGCCAACTGTCAAAGCAAAATGAATGAGCCAGCAAAGAGGTCATTTGCACCTGTAAATAATTCTACATGGAATTGTCCATGCACAGTGATGGAAACACTGTTGGGGCAGTGGGGGTACTCCATGCTGAAAACCTACATGACAGGTACCCTTCCTCCCCACTCCAACTTGGGTGGCTGTTGGTCATCTAAACAGTACATTCCAACATGTTCTGCTCTCTGTGCCCTGGATTTTTTGGATAGTTCTGATTTTACGTGGTGTAACAGTCCCCTTGCCAGAATTCCTTGCCAGAACATTGGAAGCCAGAAGGCCCTTGACATTGGTCCTTGAGCAACTGAAGGTCACAAGCCTGCCCCTGAGTGGGTCTGAGAATGAGAAAGTCTCACCTTGGCCAGGGGAGGAGAGATGGTGGAGGGCATGAACAGGAGCCCCAGCTTCATGGTTTCTGAAGAGTATAAACTAGTGTATGCACTGAAATACAGACCAACATGTGTCTTCACACACACTGGCACGTCCCTGCACACTCTTAGGCAGATATTTTATTTTTCTTTCTCAAGATAACTAATACACAATGTTAAAAATTATAGATTTTTAAAAATAAATCAAATAATTATACAGTTCTCCATTTTCTTCTTTTTTCAATATTCTGATGGTGATGTGTTTTAACTTATGCATGTTTATATACTTTACTTCATCTGCACATTTCTTTAAACATTTCTTACTGAAAACAAGAAAATTAGCCCATCAGTAGAAAAATTGTGTTTAATCATTATACATATATAAATGTATATTAATATATAGTATAGTGATAAAATAATTTTATCACTATACTATATATTTGTATTAGATATAAAATATATTTGTATTAGATATAAAATGTATTAGATAATATATTTGTATTAGATATAAAAGTATATAAAATACATACATAAATAAATGCATTTTTAAAAATCCAGTCAACATTGAATGTCCTGGCTTATTCAATAAAAACAATTAATAGCTAAGGTGCCTAGATTTATGAGAAGCAGCATGAGAGTTACTCACATTGTTTCCTAGATACATATTGATCCTTACCTCTTCCAGCTCATACAAATGCAGGGACACATGCCTACCCTGGAATTAAAGTGACTCCAAGATAGCTAGAGTGAGTACCATTGCTCATTTCTCTGGTGACTGTCAGAGAATGAAACAGCAGAGGGACAGAGCCTAAGGAGATTTGGATTGACTGGAAAAGATGAGTCTAAAAGCACCGGGTTCCCCAAGATCAGGGGTGGGGACAGGAGGCAGAATGGAAGGTAGGGGCTTAGACCCCAGGTTCCTCCTGGCAGGTAGAAAGCTGACAGAAGCCACAAGGCAGAGAGAAAAGAAGGAAGGGCAGCCATGTTCCCTGTCTTCACACAGCTTCTCACAGTGGTTTGGCCTGGACACCATGTTTCCTTCTCCTTTCTCAGGCTGCCCTATTCTTAGTACACTGATATATTTGGATATTTTCTAGTTGGTGAGACTGAGAGAAATTCACCCACTTCTTAATTTTGTTTTGTTTCGTGTTTTAACACAGTACTCAGAAAGTTCCCATTGGATCTGTTCTGGTGCCTGAAACTTGGAAAATTTGACACGCCATGCTTTTTGATTTGGAAATAGATATTGTGAAGGGAAGTGACAGTGATAAGCGAATATTTTCTACCTTGCACAAAGCAGGTGCTAAGGAAATATTTACAGTCCTGGTGGGATGGGAGTTAGTTCTTGTATCATCAGAACATTCTGACATCTGTTCAATTACAATCTATGTGAAGCCAAGGAGGATCCTTTAGATCCTATATTAAATTTTTTCAATAGAAATTCCACACTCAGCAAATTTGCCTCCAACAAGAAAATGATTGTGTCATATTTGTTCAGTCATGTGGTAGCAGAGAACAATAAGGTCTTTGTATACAACTTTGAAATGACCCCCCAGGAAACGCCAGTGCAGCTGGAGGACTCAGACTTCAAACTGACACCGAATCCCTTTTAGAAATAGGGAGTAAATCATATACAAAGTAAATGAAGAGAAAAGTATCCAACATGTAGCATTTGGAAAAGAAGTGGATCTTGGGAATTAGCCTAGGCTAAGGAATCATAATCACTCTATGATCACCAAAAATGTTTCCGGGGTTACAAAATCAAGCAGTCACTGACAGACATGAAGTTTGGTGGCCCTTGGATGATACAATAGCAAATGGCTAAGGTTGGAGATAATGACAATACAACCACAAGCACCTTTTGAGCATATACTCTACACCAGGAATACATAGGACGATTTTCAATATATGTTAAACATGTATTAGATATACAACTGGAGTTATTATTAACTTATTTAGTCCTCACAACAATTTTAAGAGCTAGACACCTTTTAAGGCACAGAGAGGTTAAGTAACATGGCCAAGGTCATACAGCTACTAAATGTCAGAGCCAGGACTCAAACCAATCTGGCCCTCTGATCCCCAAGGTTTGTTTTGTTCATTCTATGCTATCTTGGGGACGTGTGTTAATAGCAAACTTGAGTTTAAATACAATTTAGCATGTATGATCCTGTTGATTCTTATAAACCAATTCTTTCAGAGGATAAACTGTGAGTAACTTTAAAGAAACTGCTTTTTAAAAAATGTTATTTCCTAGTCCTGTTTATTCTTCCCAAGAGCACCATCTTCCAGAAGAGGAACATTGGAAATAACCATACATCAGACACCTGAAGCAATGGCCTCAGAATATAATGCTATTAAGCAATCACAAGGTGGGTTAGTACTCAAACATTTAATGTTTCATCACCAGCAACTTCAGCCTCTATATAACCCTCCTTGGAAGAAATACGAACGTTTAGTCTCCTGAAAGTATAAAGTATTACATTTAACCTGTGTTGAATATAGCCCCATTTGATTCTACATTCCTTTCATCTGCAACAATCAGCTGGAAATATAAAATGCATGTGCTCACTAGGGAACTGCAGAAAATTAATTTCCAGCAAATTTTGTCAATGACTGTCACTCACTTTCTTGCTTAAAGGATTGTTCTGTTGCTGCACAGACATATCATTAAGTGTTGCTGTGAAAGAAGATAGATAACACATTTCTATTTTGCAGGACTCAAGTCTAAAGGGAAATCAGATCTTGCTTAGTATTGTCATAGTTGTGTAATTGCCCTTAAAATCCAGCTGTGAGTCATGTTTCTGCACATAGTTACGTGTGACCCAAGTCTTTTCTGAGCTAAGTACATGAATACCCTCTCCTCTGGCTCAATTATGTGACAGCTGCTCACAGGTTCTGTCATTGTACCCACTTCAGTTCATTCGTTTCACAGACAGCACAGTATCTTTGATCAGACTAAATCACTCCTAGAAATATTCTGCTTGAGGGCAGGAAATCTAGAGTTTACTTTATGTACTCAGGATGGTTTGTAAATACTATACATTCAATAAACAATGATTGAATGAATAAATTCTTTAACTCTATTACCCGTGGGTTGATAATCTATCATTTCTTTCTAAAAGTCCATGGCACTGCTGCAAATTTGTGTTATGCTTCAGTGCATCCCTATATTTTTCTTGCCCAGTGATGCTTTGCTAAGCATAAGACAAGGGGCACAAAGTGCTTCATTTCAGCCTGCCATATGACAGGCACTTAAAAATATTATCCAGGAGTAGATGAGCAAAGACAGTAATCTAATTATATGATTTGTTTTATAATGACCACTCCCTCTGTTCTGACTAGCCCTCAAGATGTGAATTCAACTTTCATTCCAGTCTAACTTTCCCAGATTGACCAGGCAAGAATAAAAATATCACAAGGGAACTAAATCCTCAGCTGTGACTGACAGTCTTGGCTACCAAATTCAGGAAATAAATTTTGACTGCAAAGGTTTCAAGGTACCCAAGAGAGAGTCTGCTGAGGCAGACGGGACACCATGGGAGAGAAGAGCAGTCATAAAGGAAAGGCACTTGGCACATAAGAAACAGATGGGCCTGGACATTCTCTACCTCCAATTTTTGTTCAACTGAACACAGACAATTTTGTAGTGTCATCCTAATCACAGTAAACCCAGAGCTTATGAACATCACAAAGGATACATTAAACTGTTTAGCTGTTTCATTAAAAATAGGGGGTTGCACTCAATAAAACACCCCAGAAAATGGCAATGATTTTGATTTAATCTAAAAGGTTGTTGTCATGGTGCTCACCCAATTATTAATTAATTATCTACAAACAAAGTCTAGAACTACCATCACTATCTCAAACACCTGTTACACTGTAACTACAAACCCAAATACAAATTTGGTCACTAAAATCTGCATAAATACAGAATACTCACTTGAGGAATTGAGTCTCAGAAATTTTATTCTAAAAGTCTGAACATCACATATATTTCTGGGAGATTAAGTTTCGTATATCCAATACATTACTGAGGCACAATCTCTACCATTCCCAGAATTCAGAATAAAATGAAAGCAGAAGAAAACTCTGACTACGCAATTTCAGGCCCTGCTCTACCCAACAGAAGTACCACATTCACTCGGGGAATGCAAAAGGAAATGGTTTGATATTAATCCATCAAGCAAGCTTCAAGTAATTCATCTGGACATCAACACATTACTTGCCTACAACAAGCATACCATTCTGAGGTTTTGGTATAAGTGTATTCGCCATAATGAATAGGGAAAACGTCAACCGTCTGAGGAGTCTCCTTTTTCTCTTCCTATAAGAATTAGGGAAAACCACCTGAGACAGGAACTTTATCTGAGTTTGAACTCTTAAGGGTGGATCCATAGAGGAACATTGATCCCAGTATTTGACTGAGGGTAGGAACAACTCATCTAACAATGCTGTCAGCAAGAGGAAAGCTGAACAGTTAATTACCAGGCTGGCTTCTGAACCTAAGGGGAATCTTAATAGACAGAACTAATTAAAATCAATACTCATATGGTAGTTGTGAAAAGGAAAAAAGGCTCAAGATAAATTCTTAAATCGAGAAAAATGACCAATCTCAGTTCTCATGCCAACCTTGCTATCTGGCTCGCCAACAAATGTTTGCCGACAGATCATCTTTCTGGAAAGGCCCAAGCACTTGAAGGAAAAGAGAGCGTACCCAAAGAAGCCCACCTAAAGCATTTCCCGAGCCCTAGCTAGTGTGGTCAGAGACACTGCATTTGTGAAGCCAGAGTCATGCTCACATTAAATAATCTGATGCCGGAAAGTGAGAAAATTTGGTTTTAATTCTAACTATGTGACCTTGAGAAATTTAATCTCTCTAGGCCCCAGCTTTTTCATCTGTAACATTAAAATATATATATATATATATATATATATATATATATATATATATATATATATATGATCTCTAAGATGCCTTCAGTTGTGTGATACCATATACTGTATCTCAGAGATGCAGATGGGAACCAAGAATATATAAATTCAAATACATAAGTGCAAATAATAAGCATCCCATTAAAAATATAATGTTTATACTTCTGATTTTCCTTTAAAACAGAAGGAGGGTGTCATATCATGTTCTTCATTCATAGCTTCTCATACCAATGTGTAACCTCCAAGAGCAATGTGGGGTTTTTCTTCATTTCAAAATATATTTTGCAAAGTAATAAATGAAAGTGTAAAATCGTGCCCAAACTTGATTATCACACTGTATTCTGGCTTTCCTTCAGATGTTATAGTAATGTTCATTATAGGGCAGATTCTGGTGGAAGACAAATCTCAATTTAGGCAAAATTATCCCAGCACAAGATTCCAATGTGACTGAAATAACAAATTTAAATTTTTTAACTTAATAATATGTACCAATGCCAGTCAAGGACAGTTTTCCATGACAGTTCTCCATGACCATGTAATAGGATGACAAGAAATGAAACTGATACATGCATGGTAGCTATGGGTAGCGGGGGGTGGGGAGGAAAGGTTTGTTGTTGTTTGTTTTTACTGTATTACTTAGTTTTAAACTGTAAAATTTTTTACTTAAAAAATACTCATGGGGGGGTCAGGCGCAGTGGCCCATGCCTGTAATCCCAGCACTTTGGGAGACTGAGGCAGATAGATCACAAGGTCAAGAGATTGAGACCATCCTGGCCAACATGGTGAAACCCTGTCTTTACTAAAAATACAAAAATTAGCCGGGCGTGGTGGCGGACGCCTGTAGTCCCATCTACTCAGGAGGCAGAGGCAGGAGAATTGCTTGAACCCGGGAGGCGGAGGTTGCAGTGAACTGAGATCGCGCCACTGCACTCCAGCCTAGTGGCAGAGCAAGACTCCATCTCAAAAAAAAAACAAAAAACAAAAAACAAACGCTCACAGTAAAATACTGAAATAGTACTAAAAGAAACACAGTGAAAAGTTAAGTCTTCTTCCAACTTCTGTCCCCAAAAGTCCTCTCCCAGGGGCAGCAGGTGACATTAGTTTCTCATGTGGCCTTTCAGGGGTACACTAGGCATATACAAATGATACATATATAGGGACTTCCTCTTTTTAAAACACAAATTTAGCATGCTTTACACATTGTTCTGCATATTCTTTTTCAACTTTAACATATATCACAGATAGTGTGACTTATCATTACATGCCTCATTATTTTAAAGGAATGTATTTAATTTTGTGGATAGACATACTTTACATAATTCCATACTGATGGGCATTTAAGTTGTCTCCAATCATTCGCTATTACAAGCACTCATTAAGTAAATATCCTGGGACATACTTCTCTGTGCACTTGTGAATGTATCTGTGGGATACATCACAAAAGTAGAATTGCTGGGCTATGGGTGTGTGCATTTGTAATTTTAAGAGATATGGCAAAATGTCTTGTGGAAAAATTGTATCAACTTACATTCTCAAAACTCAAGGATAAGTTGGCTGTTTCCCACATCTCTACCAATAGGGTACAGTATCTTTCTTAAAATCTTTTACCTATGTGGGGGATAAAAAGAGTAATCTCTTGTCATTGTTTTATTTTGAAATACATTTATTATGAGAATAGGTGTCCATCTCTTCATGTGTCTCATATCACTGTTAAAGTTAACAGTGATGGCCATAAGATTGTGTCTTGCAGACCTCCAACTACAAGGAGCATAAGTGAGTCCTAGTTGCTGTCCTCTGCTCCCTGTCCATGACTGAGCATAGCAGAGATATTAGGCAAGCCCATTCCTGATAGATACAAGACTCCTCAGAGGGTTACACTGGCTCAAGGGTCCTCAACAACCTTGCAGACGTTTCCTTAGACTGTACCCTTGGTCTGGAATGTTTTTACTCAACGTTCCTTCCCTCTCTCTTTCACTTACGGTCAGATTTGTATCGTGGTCTAAGAACCTTCCCAGCCTTTACCAGAACCCTCCCCATTTCCTCTCAATTCCCCTTGCACATTTAATCCCCTATTGGCCTCTATTTCTCGCTAGACCCAGACAAACACATTAGCTGTTCTTTGCTCATCATTGTATTGTTCCATTGCATGTTTCTTTGTTGATTTATAGGCGTTCCTAGTATAATAATGATTGGGACCTTTTCTGTCACATGTATTGCAGTTGTCTTTCTTTAGTCGGTTTAAACCTTTGGCTTACTTTGTGATGTCTTTCCCATTTAGAAGCATCTCTAGACTTTCTAGGTGATACATGGGAATCTCTATATAAGATGTGGGTGTAACTCTTCTTGATCTGGAGATCTAGACAGTAAGTTGTAGGCCCAACTCACACCAATATACAAAAGTGAAATATGAAGAAGCATGGGAGACCCACAGCAGTCACTGGTCTGAAGCCATCCTAAAATTTCTCTGGGTGGGCACAGCAAAGGCCCCCCACCCCAGGGGTGGAGAATGCTCCTTAGATAGGCTGCAGTTTTGCTGTATGGGAGGAGCTCTCCAAACATCACTGTCCACAGCCCTTGACTCCCACCCTCTAGACATTTTTTTTCTTTTCTATTGTCTTTCTTGGAGATCTCTAATACAGATGTTGAAAAACATGCCCTCAATGAAGCCTGAGAAACTTTATTGATCTACTTCTGACCAAAAGTCATTTTAGGTTTCAATAGTCAGTTTCTCTTAGTTCAGGCTGCTGGGTCTTAGGACAACACAACTCTCCTTAAAACTTAACTTTGTGGCTATTTGAGGCCTGTAGGCTCCTTGTGAGAGTAGCTATGCCCATGGTTCTCTCCTAGACACACTTAGCTTTGCTGTATTTCTTTGCTTTCCCATCCCCATGCCTCTACTTCATTTAATTTATATTAATTGAAGTAGAATATATATAATTTATATATAAATTATATATTATATATTATATAAATTATGTACATTATATGAATTATATATTATACACTACATATAATATGTATTATATATTTTATATTATATAATACATATTATATGTATTATATAAATAATATATACTATATAAATTATATATAATATATAATACATATTATATATTATATAAATTATATATAATATACATTACATATTATATATAATATATAATAGATATAATTTATATATAATCTGAATTGCACATACCTTAGGTCTATCTGGCTACAGAGTGAGAGCCATAACTTTAGTTTTCATTCCTCTATGCCATTTTACTTTATCGAAAGGATTTTGAGGGTCCTGCCTCATCAGCGGACCCTTATTCCAAGACATCTTAATCCATCCGAAGGTTTTAACAACGTATGACAACCATACTCTTGATTTGCTATTTGCTATGAGGATGGGTTTATTCAGCCTTTCTTGTCCAATTTTCTCTTTTACCAGTTCAGTTTGAGAAGCAGTTGTCTCTTCCACACCCACAAGTCTCTCCAAATTTCTGGACTCCCTCTCTTCCCTTGTACTCCTGCTTGCACTGACCACTTTTTTCCTGAGCTTGCCATGAATAATCAATAGCAACCAACACATGCTACTAAGATTCTGTTTTCAAACTCTTTTCATAAGGTTACAAATGATAAATGATTTGCCTTCAAAATCATTAGGCAAATGATTTGCCTTCAAAGCTATTCCAACCAACATTCTTACAAATGTTTTGCCACTGTATAATATGAATCACCATCATTCTAGCCTCTGACAAGTTTATTTGCCACCCTCTACTGAGCAGCAAGGCCAATGCTACCTATTTCATAGTTTTGTTATGCTGACTCCCTCTTCTTAGGTCCTAATTTCCATATTTGATGGGATAAATTAGGTTATGTTATGGGAACAAACTCTCAATGGTAATAATGATTTCCTAGTTGACATGAAATATCAATGCAGGTTGGCAGAGGGACTCTGCTCATCATTTTCACTCAGGGATCAACCTGACAGGGCTACATCTCAGCAGGCACTTCTACAATTACAGTAGAAAGAAGGCAATGTGGAGGACCACTAGCTGGCACTGGCTCTTTACATTTCTGCCTGGAAGTGGCACATATCAGGTCCACTCATGCATTTTCAGTCAAGTAGACTACAAGGCCATGATTAACTTCAGGAATAGAGGGAGTATTATTATCTGTTTTCACTTCATTGTCTATTTTCACAGGCAAGGAGGGCTAGAAATACTCTAGTGAACAATCACTAATTACTACCACAGTTACTGTGCCTTTCCATTCATCCTCCTCCCCTCCTTTCCTCCTCCTATTCTCCCTTCTCCTTCCTCTTCCTTATGCTCCTCTTTCTCCCTCAATTATCTCTCTCAAGGTCTTGAGTTGACTTTAATATAACTTTTGACATCTTTTTCTATCCCAGCCTCAAGTTCCCTCATATAGTAATCACCAATATAAACAGGCTTGCAATTCACAGGTACTAAAGCCAAAATTGTTGGAGTTGAGTAAAAAGTATCAGAAATAAATATGAATAGGCTCGAATCTTACTTAAAGAAAACCTGCAACTTGGCAGTTTGTTCAGATTCCTGGAGAGAAAGAATTCATTATTATCCACCGGGTCTGTTGTATGAGCCAAGAGTGAGGATGGTTCTTGTTTACACAAAATTTATATCCTGACCCTACATGAAAGTCAGGGTTGTTGGGGCTATTCTGACAAATCCAAAGCTATGAATTAAGACACATTTACTGACAGACCCAGGGATCCACAAAAATGAATACTCCTATGAGCTAATCACAAGCTCACAGGGGGCTTTTAATTATCACTTCAAGCCAAAGACAGTTACAGCTCAGTGTAAACTAATTGGGCCTGGCAGAAATGATATCTTGTTTGAAAAGATAGCACTATTCTAGATGACTTGTTTGACCCTGTGTTTAAAAAAAAAAAAAATTCTACTTAACTTTGGGAAAAATGGTTTAACTGGTCTCATCAACTTTCTTCTTAAAAATTTACCCAAAGAAATCCTATTAAAGTATTCCCTTTAAATTTATAGGGACTGGGGAACTTTGCAATCAAATTCATTTGTATCCAGCAAGACATCAGCTTCTTGTGGTAGATCCCATGTCCTATCTTGTAATGCAACGTTATGGAATAATTGTTTTAGGCCTTTTAGAACAAGACCACCATCAGATATGAAGACAAATAACTCAGGTGCTAGTCTTGGTTGTTCCATTTTTAGAAAGTGAACTTTTCTAAGATAGGATTTCCTCACCTGCAGAGTATATTGGTTGAACTAGGTTATGGATAGAGTGCACCCTAAGTTAATTTTCTGTGACTCTTTCCCCCATGGGCCATCAGAACCCACAGATTTAACATTTCTACCAATATTACCCCAAATTGTTCCAATACTATATCAAAGTTGAAGCATTTGAAAATTCCTTTCAATTAGTCAAAATAAACTCCTTAAAAGGTTATTTAAACATTATTTAATAAAAAAAAATCATCATCATGACAACTCTCCTTCATGTCCTCCCCATCACTTCTACCCTACTCCACCACTGAGCCAATTTAGTATTGGACTTGCAAACTAATCGGGCCTTACTTAAGCAGTTCTGAATTTTATTAATTTTTTAACGTTTTAAAAATATTATTATTATTATGGAGACAGGGTCTCACTCTGTCGCCCAGGCTAGAGTGCCATGGCACAGTCACGGCTCACTGCAGCCTCAACCTCCTGGGCTCAAGCGATCTGCTCACCTCAGCCTCCTCAGTAGCTGGGACCAGAGATACATGCCACCATGCCTGGATACATTTTTAAATTTTTTTTGTAGAGAGGAGGTCTCTCTGTGTTACCCAGGCTGGTTTCAAACTCTTGGCCTCAAGTGATCTTCCTGTCTCAGTTTCCCAAAGTGCTGGGATTATAGGTGTGAGGCACCACACCCAGCCAGGTTATGAAGTGTAAAATCATCCCCCACTTCTGGGCCGCCATGCAGAATGTGAGCAAGAAATATGAAGGTTTATTTCCTCAGGTGAATGCTGAACTTTTTTCAAAGTGATCATGGGTGACTTGGACCCCCTCGGCTTCAAAAACCACTTCTTCCTGTTTTCACACTTGACTTTGTGTGTCACTGACCAGCAGGTATGAGAACTGAGGTTCCTTCAGCTGTGCTGAGTGCAGCTTCTTGTTCCTCCTAGCTCTACTCCAGTCCCCTGTGGGTCAAGCTTTGCTTCAGACGAAGTCCTTCACTTACCAAAATTAACTGCTGCTGTGTCCAAATCTAGGTAGGAAAAAATTCACCTTTCTTTTTCCTGCAGCAATCTTGCACTCTGAAATATCACTACTTCAGAAATAGACTCTACTGAGTTCTAAACTGGTAGTCCTTATCTCTTCCATCTTAAACAAGATGTTTTAAAATAAAATATTTGACTTATAGAAATTCCTTTATAAATTTTTCTCATTTTTAAAAATGAAACCTATCAATTTTGCCTAGATTTTTCTAGAAAAATAATCATGGTTACACAGCTGGTATTTAAACTTCTATAAATCCTTACTCCCACTATATAGGCATATATATTTCATTGTATATATTTAAGACAGAAAAACACAGCACTTAATAATAGATATTTTCTCTGAGATATTTGACCTATTATTTGGATATACAACTATCAGAAAGAGGAGGAATGCATGGTTATGGCATCAACATTGGATATTCAGTTCTCCCATAAATGTGGTGAATTGAACAGAAGAAAAAAAAGGGAGAGAAGAAGGGATACCTTTACTCCTTATTAACTCTTTTCACTTACAAAAATGAAGCCTCAATATTAAGATCACTAAAATTTATTTTGAAAAGTATTCCTAATCTCTTTATACTGTGTTTTAAAGACATTCAGTTAAAAAGAGATTTAAATAAGTACAAATATCTGCACTACCACTAGTTTTGTTATTAAGTGTCAACAGCTCAAATACTGCTTCTCACCCTGGAATCTTACCCCAGTGTTGGGAAGACTCCTCTTTTAACTTGCCCTAAATTAACCTGGAGACCAAACTTTGCCTGGGTGTCTTCACAGTTCTAGTTCCTCTAGAGTTGCTTTACATGAAAAGCCCTTACAAACTGTTTTCATAATGTCAAATCATCTTTCTCCCAGTTTTTTTTTCCATCTAATAAAGAGACCTAGCTAATTTAAAATTAGTCCTAAATAAAGTGTTTAATTTCTTCATGTAGAAGGAGAGCTGAAGCATCCTTGTCCACTACCAGCACTCACCAGAGCGAGCATGTGTGAACTCGCCCTGTGGGTGAGCCTGAGCTGCAATGAGTGCTCCAGTGTGCCTGACTCCAAGGCCTGAGCCCGTGCTGTGTGCATGGTACCATGTTCTGGCGAGCTTGTCCATCAACACCAGGCCCAACATCCTTTCTGTGGGAAACAGACACATAGAGCCAAATAGCATGCCTCTGTAGTCAGTCATTAACGTGAAATCTCATGATCGCCATTTTATAAACACAAGGCAGTCATTTCTACTTCTTTTTATCTTATTTGTAGCTTGAGCCTATTCTTTTTCTGATTTAGATTGAGTAGGTCCTGTAAACAAAGATTAGATACACAATTGATGTCTGAAAGAGTTTAGAATTATAAAAGCCAGCTTTCCAAAGCTTACCATTTAAAAATACATTGCATCATGAATTAGAAATCTCTAAACAATGATACGATGATCTCACCACCAAACAGGGATTTCCTGAGCCTTCCTGGCTAACTCGGATGTTATTGAGAAATACTTCTTCCTTTCTCCTTATATTTCCCTCCTGTGAAGCATGCTAATTAGTGTAATCCCAGATCTCTTGTGCCAGTCTTACACTACTCCTAGGGACCAGGTAATGTGGGGGCAGTAGAAGGATGCAAGGCTCAGCCCCTTCCTTCTTTTGTAGAACTGGCTTTATCTGAGGAAAGCATATGTTTGGCACAAGTTGTGCAAGGGGAGGCCTACCTCACTCTAATGCTAACTGGAACTTAACAGTTATGTCTGCCTAATTCTGGAGTTCAATATTAACCTGACCATTTCAATAACAGACTTTATATTTTGTTATACTTTGTGATGTTTTGGTATCTACCTTTTCTCTGGGTTTTGGTTTTTTTTTTTAATTAATTAATTTTTTTTTTTTTTTTGCCAACTTATCCAAAACCTAGAAAGGGAAGAGGGTTTATTATGTTTTTAATGGGGGGACCAAACTTATGTGATACAGCATATACTTAGGAATTTAAAGGGTTCCCCCTTTAAATAATACATGTTTAAAGAACACGTTTCATTAGGCTTGAAGACTTTATGGATAACTGGAAATAAATGTGCATTGTTATATTTTGATGACCAGAAGCACTCACCTGTAACGAATTGTCAATAAATTATGAATTATGTTATAGATATAATTCAGCATTAGAATGTTGAAAACACAATAACACTATACAGATGATTCACACTTGAACCATGGTACATTAAAGAAAACTAGTATGCAAAAGAACTGATTTGAAACACATTATCCTTTCTCATAAAAACAATGTTAGGGTTCGATTTGTAATCCTGACCTAGAAGACAATATCAGATAAATCAGGGCTCTGATCAGCAAATATCTATTCAAATATTAATTCAAAAGAAATACGTTAAAAAGATCCTTTGGAACTACTCACCCCAAGTATATTCTATGAAACATGAATCTATAAGATTTTTATTTTATATATTTAAAATTTTTATTTTATATATTCAATATAAAAAGTTTCCTTGATCAATGAAGCTTGGGGAATAAATTATGCTATTATCTCTTCTCCTGAAGCTTCACAATGTAGACTAACATATTAAAGGCTCTGTGAAGCCCAGCATAATTTGTTTTAACCCAGCATTCATCAAACACGTCTTAACTGCAGAACATTATTTTCAAGTAGCATCAATTAATTCCCATGGAACACACTCTGGGAAATGTTGTAACAGCAAGTATTATTAAGATGTAATATCCAAATTCCATACGGAATACTGATAGATAGCATATTGCCCCAGTTCTTGCACTCTTGGTGTTATATGAAATGCAGGGGTAGGACACACACTCCACAGAGTTTCATCAATGAGTGTAAGTAGCAGAAAAATTTACATAATGCATATATCAAACATTACATTATGAAACTGCATAGAGACTGAGACTTGAGACTATCTGGGCACTTTACATGTATAAAATCCATTCACCTCACCAGCAATCACTGAGGTGGGACACTGGAACGAACTTGACTCTGTCTTCCAAGGACCTTCACTGCATTCCTTGATTTATAATTAGCCAAGGATTTTCTCTCAGCTTTTTCCCAAGAGGGCCATCATCTTTCCTTTCTGCTACTACCACACCTGCCTTTCTAGTTGCTCAGATTCTAATGTCTCAACTTCTCACCATCTGGATAATGACAGGCCATATAGAAGTTGTTACTTGTCTACCTAACTCTACTGCAGTGGGAATTTCTTTAAATTCCATCTGCGGTTATTGATTCTGAGAGTCATGGTTCCCAAACTGTTTGCCAAGGTGTTCTGGGATGCTACAGTAATCTCACAGGTAACTTACGTATATTTTTTTTTCACATAGCTGTTAAGTTGTTAGGTATAAATACTTACATTATTTGGACCTATGTACTTAATAAACACAACTGTTAGGTTTTTCTTTCGGCCTAGGCATGACTGTGAAAAATATACTGAAACACTAAGGGCACTAAGTTTCTGAAAGTGAGAAAGTTTGAAACCCTCTGCCTCAGAGGTTTAGAGAAAAGAAAATATCTAAGAGATTTCAGCCTAGGTAAGGAAACATTCCTCCACAGATTTATATGCCCCTTTTGTTAAAAAAAAAAAAAAAGAAAACTAAAGGTACCATAACAATGTTAAAAATCTAAAAAGTTAGTATTGTATATGAAGAGATAACTCTCTACTGATATACAAAAACAAAAAAACAAAGAAAGAGCTTTCTAAGTTTATAAAAATTTTATCTCTATGTCAGAGAAAGTAATTCAATGCATTCTCCATTTTGAGTCTGAGGAATAAATAAGCCAACGAGAAATAAATACTCACTTTTACTGTTTTCAAGAAGAGAAACCAGTGAAAAGATGGTTCAACTCTGATGCACAGAAGCTGGAAGGGTCACAATTGCTACAGCTGGCATGATACCTATCTCCTGAAACCTGTTATTTCTCCTTGGTTCTCTTCAAGGTCACAGTACCCTGCCACTCAGGCAGCTATAAGAATAGTCCCCAAGGAGCATTAACATCTTTTAACTCTAAGCCACATTCCTCCTTAAAGAAAGTGTGCCTGAATTTGTGAAAGTCTGCATCCTGGAGGCAAGCACAGGAGACCAAGAAGTTAAGAAAATACTCCTGCCACTATTTCTATCTTTAATGCATAGCTTTCTATTCTTCTTTAAGTTCTCAGGGTTAAGGAGCTCAAATAATGTAAGGAGAATGAAAATGAACAATAAGTTACTGAGTTTAGCCCACAAAAAATCAGTCTGCAAATTCACCCAAGGCATGAAGATTTCCAGAACCCTGCCTAATGTCACCAGAGGATAAGAATCTTAATTACTTACTCCAGCAGTCACCATCTTGTTTCCATCCTCCAGCCTATTGCTTTTCTTCCCTTGATCATCTAGTCACATCCATCATCAAAGGCTGCTCCAAAAACCTCTCTCTCCTTTTATCAGCACTCATCCCTGTCAATCTGCAAATACTAGCACTACATTACCAGCTCGCTTCAAGGATTTCACCATGGTCTATAGGCATTCACAATCATCCATTTGAGTTCCAGATCTCAGTCAGAGAAACTGTTAGAAATTTTATATATCATCTTATAACCCAACCCCTTGATTCTTCAGATGGTGGGAATGGGTAACATTAAATGACTTGCCTGGGTTCATATAGGCAAACACAGATTTGGGGAAATCTAATTATAGAATGTATAGAATCTACCTCTTCTATCTTGCTGTCGGACATAGTATACTTTTTTCGCAGAGATGAGGTCTCCTTAAGTTGCCCAGGCTGGTCTCAAACTCCTGGGTTCAAAAAATCCTCCTGCCTCCTGCCTCCTAATTGCTGGGATTACAGGTATAAGCCACCCTGCCCAGTCACTATACTTTTATTAAGTCTCTAAAATAAGCACAAATATACACTGAATATTAACGCAATGCGGGGCTCATTTATTGCTGCCACAGCACAGGGGTTTTTAAGAGGGTTCAATTCAGCTCCAGGATAACACTGTCCCATCTATTTGATTGATCGGCGCCCCGCTACCGATCTTGCAGATATGCTGGAGTGTTGTGGTAAGAGGATGGACGTTCACGTGGAGTAAGTCAGTCACTGTACTGGACAAGTATCTCCCCTGGTGGAAGGAGACTACTCTAGATGCTAGCTGTCATTAATAAAATCTTTCCCGTACGTCCACAGGAAGGAGAGTTAATCTAGTCTTTTGGGGCAGATGTGGACAGGGTACCCTCTAGTGACAGCTGACCAATATTGCAGGTCAATACAAGAACCACAAAGATCCTGGGTGCTGCAACAACGACACTACACTTCATTGTCTATTCTTGATGTACCTTTGTTTCCATGATAGAAGTCTTTTCATCAAGAATTTTTCTTTACAAAAGTGCCTATGATCCCATTGTCCCAGAAGCACCAATCCCCAACTTCTCTCAGGGCTGTGTTGTTAGGAAGCATGACCCAAACCCATTCTTTTCCTAGGACCCATGGTCTCTCTTGCCAATTTAGAGATCTTTCAGGACACAGGGAATATTTCTTCTCTATGTTTATCAAAAACAATTTTTCTACACCTATAAATTCCCTTTTCTTTAGTACATAAAAGGTGCCTTGAAAAGTGTCTGACACACAGTAAGCACTCAACAAGCAAGCGGTTATTATTCTTTCTCTTTAGTCTTTTATAATAGGCCTTGACAGTGCAAGGCCTTGATTACTACCAGATCTAGAGCCAATCAAAAACTAATAATATCTGATGTTAACTACATATTTAGTATATGCATACATTGCTTTAGTTGCTTTATATGTATTAACTCACTTAATACCCACATCTATCAGAGGTAAGTATAACTTTTATTCCCCTTTTATAGTTATAAAATTGTAGCACAGAAAAAATAATTTTCCCAAAGCCACACAGCTAATCAGTGCTAGAGAGGGGATTTGAACCTGTGTGGTTTATCTCGAGGGCTCATGCCTTTCATTATTACACTATACAAACTTTCTAAATCCCCCTTTCCTTGAAAGCAGAAAGAACTTGTAGTTTAGACACTCAGTGAAGCAAAGAATGGATAGAATAATAAAATAGTTAAGCTCTATATTAAAATTATGTTCCTCTTAGTCCACCCATTAATTATGAGGGGCCCCAAGGCATTGCAGCATACAAAATATGCAATTCTTATAATAATTTTGACAATTGTAAACAAAAATTTCTAGTTATAATAAACATTAATCCAAGAGTTGATTAACAATACTTTTTATTGCCTTCTTAGAATTCATACAGTGTTGCAGAAACCAAATCTTCACAATGTTTTAAATGCATATGTATTATTTAAAAAATATTTTTACATAAAATAATGCATTGTTATATGTGGTTTTTTACACTTTCCCTAAAAGAAAAGTTAGACATGAAATCATTTCCTAGCGCATATTTATCAGAACGTTTTATGCCTAAATGATATAATCCAATATCTAGAGTCATTACTTTGAGAAAAATATTGATTTTAACTGTAAATGTTTAGCATTAAAAACATTAATAAGGGTTTAATATGTATTCATTTGACTATCATGATCTGATTAACCACAGCTTTAAAAAACACTTAGTTGTATGTTTCTAGTTTTTTTGTTTGTTTGTCTGTTTTTGAGACAGAATCTTACTCTGTTGCCCAGGCTGGAGTGCAGTGGTGTGATCTCAGCTCACTGAAACCTCCTCCTCCCAGGTTCAAGCAATTTTCTGCCTCAGCCTCCCAAGTAGCTGTGATTACAGGTGCCCACCACCATGCCCAACTAATTTTTTGTATTTTTAGTAGAGATGGGGGTTCACTATGTTGGCCAGGCTGGTCTCGAACTCCTGACCTCAAGTGATCCACCAGCCTTGGCCTCCCAAAGTGCTGGGATTATAGGCCTGAGCCACCACGTCTGGACTTAATCGTATGTATTTTAACTCATGGCACCTAATTCTGCTGCTAGATTTAAAGACTTGTCTATAATGCAAAAACCTCAGCCTAGACACATGTGCACTAGCCCCTACTGACATTTTCTACTGGCAAGTTGTCAAAATAAGGTCCTTCCGAGGATTCAGAGTCCCATCAAGCATATATGCATCAAGCATCAATGCCACAGCAGGCATTAGGATCATGCATCTCAGTTCTCCTGGTATTTTAGATGCTCAGCAGGCCGCACTGATGTGACAGATCCTAAACTTCATGTGCCCTCTCCTCCCAAATCTCCTCAACCTCCATGTGCCCTGTTATCATTAGCTCTCATAGCCATGGTAGAAACCTGTCAGATACGCTTCCCCTTCCCATCACTGGGTACCTAGCCCAACTAGGTAGAACTCACAAGTCACCAATTCCTAAGGGTTATTTTTCCCTAATAGCCCCCAAACTCAGCTTCGGTTGTCCTGATCTACCTTTGCTCAGATACTTATAATTTCTACATGAATTTCTACAGCAGAGACCTCCCTGAGTTCAGACTTATACTAATTGGTATATACACAAAATATTTTTGTTGTTGTTGTTGTTGTTGAGACGGAGTCTTGCTCTATCGCTAGGCTGGAGTGCAGTGGCACAATCTGGGCTCGCTGCAACCTCTGCCTCCTGGGTTCAAATGATTCTCCTGCCTCAGCCTCCCAAGTAACTGGGACTACAGGTACCTGCCACCACACCCAGCTAATTTTTGTATTTTTAGTAGAGATGGGGTCTTGCCTTGTTGGCCAGATGGTCTCAATCTCTTGACCTCGTGATCTGCCCACCTCGGCCTCCCAAAGTGCTAGGGATTACAGGCGAATGATATTTCTTTTTGTGGAAAATATTATGAAACTGACAGTTGCACAGTATTGAAAACCCTTGTGTAGCACAGAAGATATATGAGGAAAAGTGAGTCTCTAACTCACCACACTTGAGCCCACTTACTAGAGGCCATTACTTTTGTATCCATGAGAAAGTTCACACGTTTTCTTTCTCTTTTAATACAGATGCAAACAAAATATTTAACTTGGACTTTGTGGTCTTCACCTCTCTTGGGACTGCTCAGGTAAGTGCAAGTTCCAATGATCAGAACAGTCACTCCTTCAAAATGCACTTATGGTGCCCCCTGCCACTGGTCAACAATCTTACGAAAGTCATCTTCCTCCTGGACATGAAACCACTTTAACTGAAGTGGTAAGAATGGCCTCCTTCCTTAGGTTTAAGAAGACAGCACATAGAAGTGGAAGGTGTTTTCCTAGAGAGGTAATTTAGCTTATGGATTAAGTACACAGACTCTGATTTGGACAATTCAGGTTTGGTTCCTGGTTGCATCACTAATACACTTTGTGATCTTCAGCACAGACTAATGCAGGCAGAGGTTATCATCTCTTGTGTGCCTTGGTTTCTTGTCGGCACACTAGGAATGATAACAATACTATCTACTTCACAGAGTGGATATAATGATTTAAAGAGTTAATATTTATTATGTGCTAATAACAATGCCTGGTATATACTAAGTACTATTAAAATGTCTGTTATGTAAAATTTAAAGTAGTCTGTGACATGCATTGTATAAACAAACACATACCCTGATTCAATGGGTTCCCACTCAGCTTACTTACAACGCCTCCTCCACATCCTATTTTTATAAGCAGTGGAATCACATGCAGAGAGCACAACTTACCAAATTAATCATTTCATGTTGTGGGTAAAATTTCAGTTTAAATCTTCAGTATTTGGATTTCAAATTAAGTGTATGATTAAGCATTAATGGTATGTGATGATAGTTAACCTTAAAATGTGAAATATTCTTACAAAGAAATCTTTATTCCTTGTGAGCCAGTGAAAAATTATTTATTATGTATTAAATTTTTGCTGCTGCACAGCAACAGCAGATTGATGAGCTGTTGCAGGCTGAATTATTCTCCAGGTTAAAGATGACTTTTGGTTGTATTAATCATCTAGTCCAAAACTAAAGTAGACACAAGAGAGCCTTGCTTCTGACAATCCCCTGCACAGCTCTGCCCTGCCCAGCCCAGCCCAGCCCAGGCCAGCTTACTCATTGTGAAAGCCGGTTCTTTTCCCGAAATGTTGGTAAACCAAGGTCCGACTCCAGGTTATCTTCCTTCATCCTGTACTGTCCATCAAGGTTCCTCCTTTACGTTGACTTCGAGTTTGAATTAAAAATTAGATTGAAGTTTAAAATGTCATTTTAAGCCAAAGAAAAGCCAAATTATCATCCAGAAAATCCCTCGTGTAAAGAACGCTCCTCTCAGGAGCAGAGCTCCATGCCACCAACCTGTTCTTTCTCTTCCTACCCGTCTCCTCCCCTACTTGACTGTCTTATGTGGTCACTTATCTGCAGAAATTGCTATCACCCTCACATTTCAAGCAAATTACTCTTCCAGTAAAAGTGCTAAATGCTGCCTAGGAAAACTGAAACCTGTGCTTTCTTGTTGGTAATGAACTGTTTTCAAAGAGAAACAATATTACTCATTTTCATTTATCCAGCACTATACCAGGCTCTGAGGTTACAAAAGCCAATAAGATAGACATGGTTTGTGCCTTGACAGAGCCTACATTCTTCTGAGAGGGACAGAGAAATCCAGTTATCAGTCAACAAATATAATGCTCAAAAATTATGATTAAATTAAACAATGAAATCAAATGGTGTTTAAAGAAGAAACAGTACTTCAGAGCAAGCATTCTCAACCTTGGTTACCACATTAGAATCACATGAGAAGCTTTCAAAAATCCCAAGTCACATCTCAGCATCAATTATAAAATATTTGTGGAGTAGGATCAGGCACCACTTTTTAAAGATTCTAAAATACAGCCAAGACTGAGAAATCATTGTTTTACTCTTACAGAAAAACATTTTAGAATTGCATACACCTAAGAGCAATCCAGTTCCTTTCTTGATGAAACTTAATTTATTATTAATACTAGTAGGCTGACCTTAAGTGAGTTATTTAGACTATAATGCTTATGTGCCTATAAAAATGTAAACAACACACACTGAAGCTTTCTGGGGTGCAGCTTCTCATGGATGATTGTGTGTGATAAAACCAGTTATCTGAAGTTTCTCAGACATGCGTTCAGAGTCTTAACTAGCACTATTCAGAATGAACTACAGCCCATGGTCGCCCATGTGATAGGTTACTAACATTCATTTTCATTTCAAGTCATTTCTCTTGGTTTCACATATAAGGACTGCAGTGTACTGTGGTTAGCAGGGTAGGGGAAGCAGATGACTGATATGCCAAATTGATGTGCTAGAAGTAGTAAGTACACAACCCCTGCCACAACTATGGGAGCCCAACCTTGGATGCCTATCAGACAATTATTACATCTTGATTACTAAGCCAGGAGAGGCAAAGCATGCCATTACTTTCACACTTGGTTATAAAGATGACAAAAAAGCATAATAGACTTACTCTGGTGGATGGTGACATACATCCACAACGTGGGACTGACAACCTGAAAACAGTTGGTGTAGTTATATGGGCCACTGAATTTGGAAAATCCAGAAACAAAAATTTCTTCTTCTTCCTCCTCCTGTTACTGCTTGCCTCAGTGTAAACTTCAGATTTCTCCTTTCCTGAGAACAAAAAATAGGTTCAATTCTCTCTGATGCAGCAATCAGACTCCAGTGGTATTACATCTCATTCAATGCCAAAACAGACTGGATTGGAAACATCAATAGTACTACTATCCCTGTACTTCAGGACCTTTACTTCAGTTGGTAGGTACAAGATGGGCAAAAGCAAAACAAATACAATGATAGCATAATGACATTTCCCAAATCTCAAAATATTCTCAGCTGCAATTTAGGTATAAAATGTGGTTCCTGAATTAGTCATTTAAGTATTTGTCCCAAATCAAAAATTAGGATGGCATTCTTGACTCTACCAATTTTAATTTCTCTTCTTTAAATTATTATGAAAAAAAGAATCTATTTTGAAAACGAATGTAATACATACAACAGATGCAGAAGGATGGCCACCAAGTGGCTGATGCATGTACTAGTGAGGAAAAATGCAACACATTTGAGACATACATTTCAGGACATTCTTTAACTTCATCGATTTCTGTTTGGAGGATGCACTCTAGCAAAGAACAGTTGCCTCTGGGCAGATATTACACAGTGAAATAGAAAGAGACAGTACCTGCCAAAAGAATTTATAATCTTCAGGAAGAAGATAAACATCCCACACTCACATACTTGTTAGTATGCATAAGCACACAACCTAATTGTATGAAAAGGATTTAAAATTCTGGGTGCTGATGCTCCATCGAGTTAAGCATCAATGAGCATGAATAAGGGAGCTCAGTTATTCAAGAAACTTTTTTAGTAACTTTCTACTAAAACCTAATGTTTATAAATTATCAGGAGGAAATGCACTATATTCCAGGGAGTTCAGTAAATATTCTAGTTCATCTTGACACCAGGCATCAGAGTACACCCAAGGACAAGCAATAATCCTTGGAAAATGTGCAGATAGCTGGATCATGTTGCTTAAAAATGGAATATCCTTTCTCACAATGAAATGCCTCAAGGAAATTTTGTACGTATCTCAGGTCCAAACACTTCGTGCTTCAGAATCCCTTAAGCATGTGCTTCTCTCCCCTTGGTTTTGGTGAGAATGCACAGTGCAGAATTCTGATATAGTCTTTGTGAATCCAGTATATGGTATCATTAAAATAGCTCAGATAAGTCAGTAAATTGGGAGGAAAAGGTAACTCTAATAATTTACTAAAGGCATAGAGATGTCATAATCCATGGAGATGCCAGGGCATATATCTCAGTGCACAGCTCCAGAGGTCACTATTTACTTGGAACTGGGAGTTCCATTCCCTCAGGACACAATAGGAATGAGGCTTGGGAAACTGAAGAGTGGAAGCCCCAAGCTCCTACTGAAGCTCCACTTTTACCTGTTTTATATTGGGCTCTTAAGTAAGATTTAAGGAAAGCCTGAAAACACTGATCTAGGTTACTTTGTGAGAAATCAAAATGGTTTAGAAAGCTGTTTTTCCTCTACTTGTGATTTTCCTACTTATTCAAGAAAAGTAAAGAAAGGAAAAAGGGAAAACATATATTGGGCACATGTATATGCCACATACCATACCAAAGACCAAGTGCTTTAACATGCATAACTGTAACCAATAGCAAAAAAATCTTGTGCTTTGGTTATTATCCAAATTTGCAGAATCTCCATGAAAACTGAGATCCAGAAAGGTAAGGGAGCTACCTTGAGCACAAGCAAGGTAGTAAGCGGAAGAGTGGAAAGATAAAACCAGGACTCTAAGACTTATGATCTTGCATCTATAACATCCTGCATTTCAAGATGGCAGGACTCATGGTGGCAGAGAGCTCTCTCTGTGCACGGCACAATGGCAACCTGTGGAAATTAACATGCTATCATTTAGGGTTCATTTATATACCATATTATTCCAGATTCTAGTATAGACAAACAGCAGCAGAAGCCAAAGATTTAAGACAACTTCAATTTCTGTCCATGAAGTAATTTTCCACAGAAATTACGAACCACAATTGAATTCCATAGAAACCACAATTATCTTATTTTAGCATGAAAACCCACTTATTAGGGAGAATAAGTGAAAACAGAATCCCAGGGAACCTGCAACTGCTCCAGTACAGTCCCTTCCCGATAGCAGCACGGACATAAGGTCTTCCTTTCTGCCTTCCACCAGCCCTGCCTGGCCTTGCCTCCTTTTAGCAATGCTTCAATTCTATAATCTTGCTTCAGCATTAAAGGGGCAAGTAAAAGCTCAGAGAGCTTAAGGATCTGTGTTTTTCTTCCGTTTTAAATGAGAACTCCATAGCAGAATACTAGTTTCATGCCCAGTGGAGGATGCAATATTGTGAAATCACTGTTTCCTTATGCTGTGTTTGACATTGTTCTGTATCTGCCCTATTTGACTTTTCTACACTCCCTCTATCCTGAAATCATTATATCCCCAAGTGGCACCAAAAGTAGGGCAGCATAAAACTACTACTTGATCTACATTTAAGGAGTATCTTTTGAATATAAAAATTCTTCAGCTTCATCAAATTTTAAGGCTTTTATTTTCTTGTTGCCATTTGTCATCCCCCGTTCTCAATGCTATTTATCGGGCCAAGCCCTCTACTACATAGAAATAACAAGTGAAAACACATGGGGTCAAAAGGAGACGAGAAGAGGACGGAAGGGAGTGTTTAGGGTTGTAAGAGTGACACCTTCGTGCATGGAACCTAAAGTGGAGTGTGTTGGGGAACAGGGGGCTGTGAGAGAGAGAATGGAGAATGTCTGGCAGCATCTGAGTATTTGGGATGCAGGGACTATAAATGTGAATAAATGCATCCAGCATACACATATCAATAAGGCAGGAACCATTGAGGGTGAAGTGAATTCAAAATTTTGAAGCACCTACCTGCACCAAGTCCCAGATATACTTATCAAATCAGTGTAAACAACTCAGTAAACATTTATAACCCTAAGAATCATTTTCTCTCACACCCAAGAATCTCAATATCCTGAGTATCTAGTGTGTCCACTGTCTGACTCATTTGTTTTTTCTCCTTCCCATTAGCAGACCGAGAGCAGGTTGAACAGCTTGTTGAAATGAGGTTTGAAACTGCAAGTGAACTTTGATTATCATAGTCACTCCTTTCTCCCATTTTCATAAATAATCGAGTTGACTGCACAGAGCCATTTTAAAAATAAATTGGCATTCTTAACTACACAGCTGGCATAGATTGTTACTCACCCTTGGTTACTCTGACTTGCGAAACTGATCTATGTGTAGATGTAAAAATCTCCATATGTTACTGTGACATTCTTAAATGGTCACAAACTTGGGCTATGAAAGCACATCTAGCAATAAAGGGTCATCTTCAGCTAAAATGTTAATTCTTTTAGCAGCTGAAAAGTTTGCCCTCTTGGACATACCTCAGAGCTGAGCCTTTATTATATAAGGCATAATCTCATTGGGCACGCAGAGTAAATAACCTCGTTAAGAATGTAGTGTGAAGAACTGCAGTTCAACTGGGCTCAAAGGGGTGAACAAGGTAAGGGGAAGAGGCATCCAAGTGTAAGACTGCTATGGGGTGTAATTTATGGTCTTTAGTAATTTGGACATGTCGAGTGTTAAGAGAACTGTTTGCTTGGCACCAGACAGGGGCTAATGAAATCACCCAATGAGGAAACCCAACTCAGGATGCTGAAAACCTGACCCAACGAGCTAAGGCAATGGTGGTACAGGGCTCTGCAGGGTCAGCCAGCCTGCTGACCAAAACTGTCAGAGAAGCCAGGCTTGAGGCAACTAAGAAAGAGCTTAATTATCCAGACTGTTTCATTAGAATCGGGACTAAACAGCAGGAGAAGTATGCTGGACCACCACTTAGGTTAGTTAGAAGGTTACTCAGTTTAAGATCAGAAGTAGAGGTGAGGCAGAGCCTGGAGGAGGCAAAACATCAAAGGCCCGTTTGGCCATCAGGGGGTTCCCCTTCTACTGTGGCCCACGCCATTCCCATGACCTGACACTTCAGTAGGTCTTCATTTCTGGCACCATCGAAATTCTGGCCTTCTCTCTCAGAGAAGAATGTCATAACCCCTGACGCCCACTGAACTTTAGTCAGTACAATTGTAAGATATTTTACTGCACATGGTTTTTACTGTCAAATGCTATTATTATTACAATTCTCTTTTTAAGAAAACCACACTATAACAAAAGCATGTTTTTCTAATGGCTGCCCTCATCAGAGCTCACAGAATGAACTTCAGTGGCAGGATCACTCAAGAAGACATTTGAAGCAGAAAATATTCATTCTGGCTCCCACTTCATTTATGTTCCCAGAGAAACCGTTCTCCACACTCTGAATACATCCAGAATCTCCGACAATAAAAGCCTGAATCATTAAGTATGCTAGCATTAGACTATGCCCTAAGTCACTCAATCACTATGGAAAATTTGGTATATGACAGAATTTAAGAGAATTTTAGCCACTCGAGTATTAAGATCTTTTTTTAACTATAGTGTTAACTACAGACACTAGTTGGATAAATACTCTAAACCTGAAATATATAAACTATATTTAAAATACAAAGACACTACCTAAAGTACACAAACTTCATACCTGAAATACATAAAGAATCCTAGCCGAGAATAATCCTAGAACCTTACATAATAATCCTAGAACTTACTTTTGTGTCTTCGTTTGGAAGATATATGCCTATTTACCTACAAAACTTTCCAAGATTTTTTGATCTCCTGCTTCTGGCCATGAAGAAGTTGGCAGAAGAAAATTAATTACCTATTTGACATTAAATATATTTTAATAGCTTTGGGAATTTATACTGTAAGCTTTTTAATTTTAATTGACAAATATTTATTTTTGCAACAGTACTTAATAAACATAAAATATGTATTTTAATACATACATTAGCATTCAAATAAATGTTTTTCTTTCCATTTTTATACTTCTGAGTTAGTATTTCATACTTCAGACCCAAGGTCATAAGTCTTGCTGTTGTGGTAATATATTCTGTGTTAAAATATTCTCTATTTTAAAATAGGTATGTATGTATGTGTGTATATTTATATGCGTATATACATATATTCCTTTCTTTGTTATGAGATGTTTTTTCTTTCAGCTCAAATAAATTTTTATTTCAGTGTTAGTTTGAGGGGAAAAAGCTAAATCTACACTGTTTCAGTACAACTTACTGGTAGAATAGAATATGGATAAGAATGAGCTTCAATAATTTTCTCCTTTCATTACAATGTATTGTCTTGGTATTTGTTGGGATTGGGAACGGGGAGGGGTGGTGGCTCTGTCCTCTGCATCATGGCAGCTTTCCTTCCAAATGGAAAATGAGCAGGCATGAAATGTAGCCTGACCTAGGAGAATCACTCAGGATAATACATGCTACTTGGCGGATTAATAATTTATAAGTTTTTTTCCATCTTTTCTTGGAATACAAATGAACATATTCTTGTCTCATTTAAAGTGATTTCTCACTTGGGGCTAAAGAGATGTTTAACACCTTAAATTCTATGGTGTTTGCTTTTCTGATTATATTACCCAGGAAATAAGCTAAACAACTGGAGTGCTTGGCAAGAGAGTCACATTCCACATCCCAACGACATATAAATAATCTCCATTTACATAAAAGTCCCAGTAGGTTAGAAGGTACAACTTCACCATTTTACACACACACACACACACACACACACACACACACACAAACACACACACGTCAATATGACATTTTTCAGTAAAGATTTCCATTCCACATTAAATGTGTATATTTGTGTATGTGCACATGTACTTTGCATAACAGCAATTTCATGTTTCCAAATGCTATATTCATGTTTTCTGCCAGCCAGCAGGATAGTCCCGTGATGGAATTCTGGTGTGGCAGGAGGGGAGGGAGTGCCTGCCTGCAGGAGCACAGCAAAAGTCTGGAGCCTGTATTTTGTCCTGTAAGTTGACCTAGAGAGAAAACATTTTGCTGCAGAGATACCTTTGTTTGAATACATCATTAGAGATCATTAATTTCCCCCTTTAGGCAAGTGTTGAGGTTAATCTACAAATATGGACTGCCTCTTGATTTCTATTTATTTGGTTTGCTCTTTGATGATGCTGATTAACAACACTCATTTTAATGAGGGAATATCCCTCCTGCAGGCCCCTTTCTTTCTTACTTTGCCTGGTATTGGTGCAGTCACTATTAGAGAATGCAGTGACATCATAACTTCTGTGATTAGGAATAATTCCATATGTAAGTAGATCAAAGATAACTAAAATTATTGTAATACTTAAGAGATTTTGTGTTCAAATATTTTTGTTAAAAATAAACTTATAGGCCGGGCGCGGTGGCTCAAGCCTGTTCCCAGCACTTTGGGAGGCTGAGACGGGCGGATCACGAGGGCAGGAGATCGAGACCATCCTGGCTAACACGGTGAAACCCTGTCTCTACTAAAAAATACAAAAGAAAAAAAAAAAAAAAAAAACTAGCTGGGCGAGGTGGCGGGCGCCTGTAGTCCCAGCTACTCGGGAGGCTGAGGCAGGAGAATGGCATAAACCCGGGAGGCGGAGCTTGCAGTGAGCTGAGATCGCACCAGTGCACTCCAGCCTGGGCGACAGAGCGAGACTCCGTCTCAAAAAGAAAAAATAAACTTACTGCTTTTCAATGAAATAAAATAAAAATATTGTTTGTGCTACCTGAAAAGAAAGAAGGCTTTTTAAAGGCATTAATAAAAAGAGATGGGCAGAGAACAGAAAGAAAAGATGTTTAAGACCAAATAAAAATTGAATTCCTATAATCATGTAGCAAGAATGAAATTTAAGCCCCAGGCTCTCAGAGATCTGAGAAAAAGGCTGAGGGTTTCCAGGTGTAATCCCAGTTGAGAAGATATTCAGCTAACCTTGTAACTACCTAGGGTAATGAATGCAACCTCAAATGCCCATCAAAAGGCAGCTATCCGGAGTCAACAATTTTTTCCTACAACTGGTCTTACACACACAGACACATGCTCTCTCACTCACATAGTGTCCCAAATGCATTTGTAGCTGTGCTCTTTGAATCATTCACCATTTTCCCTAGTCCTTGCATCTAAAGGACACACAAGAAAAACATTCTAACTGTGATTTCCAATAATACAGACAAATTCTGAGAAAATTTCATCTAAAATAAACAGCAGTACGTTATAGCTAGCTATTCTTTTTTCAGAAATTAGATTTTGTGAGCTATAATGTTGGAAAGAGCTATAGAAGCTTATTTGGAGCTTACTGTGGGCTTGCATTTTAATTTGAAAAGGAGAATAACACAAGAGAATCAGTTGAAAACCCATTAAAATTATGTTTTTTTTAAAGCTCAGTAAAAATCTCCAGTTACAAGATACATTTTTTTAAAATCATCCTTCCTAAACCACCAAAAACTAGTCAAAATATATTGGAATAATAACTCTCATTTACAATAGCAATAAAAAACATGCCAGGCACGGTGGCTCACTCCTGTAATCCCAGCATTTTGGGAGGCCAAGGCAGGCAGATCATGAGGTCAGGAGATAAAGACCATCCTGGCCAGCATGGTGAAACCCTGTCTCTACTAAAAATAAAAGAAATTAGCCAGGCATGACAGCACACGCCTGTAGTCCCAGCTACTTGGGAGGTTGAGGCAGGAGAATTGCTTTAACTAGGGAGACAGAGGCTGCAGTGAGCTGAGATCGTGCCACTGCACTCCAGGCTGGACAACAGAGGGAGACTCCATCTCAAAAAAACAAAACAAAACAAACAAACAAACAAAGATACCTAGCAATAATTGAAAGATCAAATGTGTATAATTTACATGATGAAAAACAGAGTTTTCAGAAAATATAAAAAGGGAAGACAAAAAATAAAAAGAAATTCTATTTTCTTGGGATAAAAAGGCTTAGTCTTATAAAGATGTTGATTCTTTCCAAATCAATTTATAAATTTTGAGTGATTTAAATCAAAGTTTAAATGAAGGATTTAATTTTATTGGAACTTGGCAAAAATGTTTAAATTATCTGGAAAAATAAATAGGCAAATATAAATAAGAAGAAAATTGACAAAAATAGAAACGAAGAAACTAGTTCAATCAGACCCAGAAACATATTATAAGGGTACAATGATTAAACCTGCAAACAATATTGAGAATCAATAGCATAGAAAGAAACCCGAGTGTATAGAGTTGTCTAACAGAAATGTAACATGAGCCATATATAATTTAAAATTTTGTAATATCAACATTTTTAAAAGTAAAACAAAGTGAAATAACATGTTTATGTTATTTACATATCATATAATAAATATATTATATATTCATATCATTATATATCATATCATGATATATCAAATATATCATATTTATACATCTATGTATAATATATGAATATATTATATATCATTATACAACACATATCATGTTGATATATTGACAGTTTATCCTGTCAACATGTTATAAACATCAAAAATTATTGAGATGAGTTACATTTTCTTGTAGTTGTTCTAAGTATTTGAAATCTACCATATGTATTTTAAACTCACAGCACACCTCTGTTTGGTCTAGCCATATTTCACATGCTTAATAACCAGGTACTGCTAGTGACTACTCTACCATGCAAGTATAAAGACAATTAATACATGATAAAAGAAGTACAATAAATTCAGTAAATTATATTAAAGCAATTTTCTTCTTTGATTGAAAGGAGAAAAAATAAAAGTGTAGCTATTACCCATATCTCAAACAATAAACAGTATAAGCTCCAAGGAGGTAAGAGTTAAATGCTTTAAAAAGTCAAAACTTTAAGACTCAAGAACAATATAAGTGGTTCTTTGCCAAATCTCTACAGAGGGAAAAAAAAAACCCTCCAGCATTAAAACAACACAACTCTCAAAACATGTGGTCAATGGATTTGATGATGTAAAAATTCAAAACTTTTTCATATCTGAAGTCAAAAGACAACTGATAAAATCAAATATTTGCTAAAAATATGACAAACAGGATTTCAATCCTTTTGAGTAGCTCATGTAAAACCCACCTCACTAGTAATCCCAGAAATGTATATTTAAACAAGGCTATTTAATGTTGCTTTCTTCCTCAGCCGTCGCTAATGCCAGTGTGTCTTCTTGATCTCTTTCCATTTTTCTCATCTTTGATACAACCATGGTGGGTGTAGCTATGACTAGCAGGTACTCAGACACCATATATTCTGCCATGTGGAAGAATACTGTGTATAAATGGACTCAAAAATAACTACAATTACTGTAACACCTGAATTATTTACTGCTCAAAGAATTTCAAGAGAGACAAAGAAAGAGGCAGAAAGAAACATGGCATACCTGAGTTGAAAGGACCTGGGACGTCTAAAAAACAATGAAGGAATGAAAATAAACCTGCTACACAAAGGTAAGGTACTTCTGTTTTCCAAATCCTCACAACTAGAGATATCAAAGGTGACCTCAAATGTTCAGCTGCTGCAATGGTATATAACAACAAATAATAGAAAGAATAATGATCAAAGAAGTAATTTTTAACACCAATGTTTGCAGCAGTGAAAGAAAAGCATGAGTAAGACATGGGACCCAGCCCACCCAAATCATAATGAACGTTGCAATTGTTCACACAGTATCTACTATGTGCCTGGTACTACCTAATGTAATCCCCACAATAACTCCATGATGTAGGTATTGCTAATACTCTCATGTTACAAACAGGGCATCTGAGGTACTGAGTGTTAAGTAACATTTCTAGGAACACATTGTTAATAAACTATGGATTAATTACTATCCTGCCCATAGGAGACTTAACCACATTCTAAAAAGCAGACTAAATTTTAGCGAATTGAATATTTAATGAAAGCTTATTATGTAAGCATATTGGTTTTAAAGAGGCCCAATTTATGACACAATTGAGCTTTATTTTATATGTTAAAGTAACATTTGTGATACTGTGGAATTCTTTACATATGCCAAGCTAAGAAGTGCATTAAAATGATTTTATAAGATTTAGAACAGTCTTTATTATGTAAGCTTTTGTAGCGGTTTATAGTTGCTCTGCCTTTTCCTCAAGGGTTGCGATGGCTTATATAAGTGGCCAAGTCTTTGATCACTAGTATCACTGGAATAATTAATATATTTTCATTTCCCCCTTTGCTCCAGGGAAAGGGGAACAGGAAAGATGACCTTATTAGGGAAGAGAATGTGACATGGAGAATATCCCATCAAACAAGAAGGGGAGGGGGAGGTGAAAAGGCTGTTTCCTTCCAGCCCCTGTGGATTTGGAGAATAGGGGGAAGAAGGCAAGGAAAGGAGGCGGTGAGGCAAGGCCTTCCTGACCACATTCTCCAGACTCAAACCAGAGAGAAGCACTTTTGTTAATTAGATTTAGGAGAAAACTCAAAGCAGAGAGGAGCTGTGGCCACATTCCCGTTTGTGACTAAGAGAGCAGACAGCTTTGTAAAGCACATGAGCCCTCACTGCGACCTGCTGCTTCAGATGGAGAGTAACAGCTTTGTGTGTGAGGAACCCCAGCCACCCTGGGCTCCTGTGTGGTATCAAAGAGCCTGGATAGTCTCACAAACTGCAGGGTTGGAGAGTGGGGATCAAAGATGGTCTCTATCTCTGGAGCCTACCTGAGGTTTTGTCTTGATGAAGTAATATGACCCTGTGACTCGGGGCTAGAAAGTAAGTTACTCAGCCTGGAGACTGAAAGGAGCCACAATCAGACCTCAGGCAGTGGGCAAGAGCCAGCAATGATCAAGTTGGGGCTGGGTGAAGCTGACAGAATCCATCAGGAATTCACCAGCCATAGATGTGAGGATCAAATGGCATACCTGGAAAACAGGGACAACCTCAGAAACCAGAGGCCCAGAGGAAGGGAGAAAGCCCTAGAAGCATGGGTCTCTGGCCAACCTTTTCTCTGCCACATCAAAAGCTTCCAAATCCTATCCCAAATGCCCTACACTGACTCTATCTTGGAGACAAGTCTGGAAGGGGAAGAATATCTGAAAGTTGTTAGCACTTATCTGAAAGAGTTACTACTGTTTTAAATTTTTGAAAAGGACTATAATTTTTATGTTGGATTACATTTTACTTGCCTTCATGTTTTCAGCAAGGAAGGGCTCAGGTGAAAGAAGAAATGTACAGAAAAAAATAAGCTACATTTGGTATGTGTGTGATTTGAATATTCTTGTTGCTTCAATTCAATATTTCCTGTGGCAAAATGGGATCTGCCTCACAAAGGGACCCACTTTATAAAGCCATTTTCTCAGATTGCCATGTTGTGGCAGAGAAAAGGTGAGAAAGAGAGTGAAAGACAAAGATAGAGAAATAGACACACACAGAAAGAGAGAGAATGAGAGAGCCTCTGCTTTGGCATTAAAGTTTCTTTGTAGAGAAATCTTCCGACTTAAAGTATTGCCTATTTCTTAATATGTACCAAGCCCTGTTTTAAATACTTTCAAGAATGAACTCATTAAATTCTCATAATTACCCCATGAGGGAGAATTTTTTACCCTCCATTTTACAGATTTAAAAATTGATGTTAGTTTAAAAATTGACCCCACTGCTATCAATCGGAACACATTTCTATTCATGTCTTCCATCCACAAATTTAATGCTTTTTCTATGTTTACTCAGCACTTATCACATACTGTGGCTGTAACTTTTTCAGTTTGAACTCTGATAAGAAAACTGGCGTGCATTTTCTTTCCTTTTTTACCATTTCACAGATAGAAGATTTGTTCTTATCATAGATATTAGCCACCTCAGCATACAATATTTTTTCTTTCTTTAAGTTGAGAACTTTCACCTTTTCACTTAAAGGAAGTACTTTATGGATTCTCTGTGGCATATCTGAATTTCCAGCACCACTATTCTTGTGCCTTGGGATTATTAAGTAAATCAAGGTGACTTGAACACAAGCACTGTGATACCACAACAGTCAATCTTATAACCAGGACAGCTAATGGGCAGGGAACACAAATGGTGAACATTTGCTGATAAAGGGATGATTCATGTCTCAGGTGGGATGGAGCAGGATGACACAAGGTTTCATCACCCTACTCAGAATGGCATGCCATTGAAGACATACGAATGTTTAACTTATGAATTTTCCATTTAATTTTTTGGGGCCATGTTTGACACAGTAAAGGAAAACCACAGATAAGGGGACTACTGTACCTATTGCTCAGGGTTGATGTAAGAATTAAATTTATGCCTGAAAGCACTTGGAACAGTGCCTCTTACATAATAAATGTAAGTTTTTATCACCCTTGTTCCTGTTCCTTTTATCACCACCACGGTGCTATGACAAGTTCAGTCCCTCTTTACCTTTCACCTGAACAAATCATAGCACACTCATAGCTACTTCCAACGTCCTCCTTCCAACCCCATTTCTGCAATCCAAGCTGCATATTGCTACACCAAAGCAGAGATTTGATGGTGTCACTCTATAATTCCTCAGCATTAGCAAGATAAAGGACAAACTCTTCAGTACAGCATTCAGGGTTCTCCATAACTTAGCCTATTTTACCATTTGTATTTCCCATCCCTCTCATGTTATACTGTAACTCTACTGAATTACTCACAGCTTGCTGAGAAGAGCATATATTATTTGTTTCAGTGATTTTGTTCACACTCCTGCCTCTGCCTGTGATATGGTTTGCTGTGTCCCCACCCAAATCTCATCTTGAATTGTAGCTCCCATAACTCCCACATGTTGTGGGAGGCACCTGGTGGGAGATAACTGAAAAATGCGGGCAGTTTCCTCAAAACTATTCTTGTGGTAGTAAATAAGTCTCACAAGATCTGATAGTTTTAGAAGGGGAAACCCCTTTCACTTGGCCCTCATTCTCTGTCTTACCTACCGCCATGTAAGACATGCCTTTCACCTTCCGTCATGATTGTGAGGCCTCCCCAGCCACGTGGAACTGTGAGTCCATTAAACCTCTTCTTTTTTATAAAGTACCTAGTCTCTGGTATATCTTTATCAGCAGTGTGTAAAGGAACTACTATGGACTGAAATGTCTTCTTCCAACTCAGTCCTTATCTCAGCACACCTAGAAATCTCCCTAGTTAACTTATGAGCTGAGCTTTGGAAGGTATTTCCTCTATTAAGAATTTCCTGTTACTTCCCCCAACACCCATTTCCCCTTCCTAATTCGGTAAGAGAAACAACTCCTTTTTGTGTCATACACCATACTCCATACACAGTACTTACCTTAGACCTAGCCAACTAAGGTTTCTGAGCCAGGCGCAGTACTACACTGTCTTTTATTTGACTGTGACCTTCCCCATGGAGCAAGGAATCCAGGAGAAGAAACAAGGACTTGAGCAACACAGAACTAGAAACCTGTGTCTCCCCTACCTTGTAGACCCAATAACTTGGGTCTCAGAATTCTCTGCTCAGTGGTCCTGATCCCTCTTCCAGAGCCTGCAAAGGCTTCTTCTCATCTGACTCCCGAGAGTCCCATACTATCAACATACTCATCCCCCAGCCACAGGGATCAAAAAGGGCTAATTATTTGGACTAAGAGAGTAGAAGAGGAACAAAATTAAGCATGAAATTTGAAGTGTCTGTGTACAGATGCAAGGTTCTACATGGCATAGGATAGAGCTAGGGATGAGAGGAAAATATGGGTGGGGGGAGTGGTAGAGGCACCATCTGTTCTCTTTTCTTAAAAATGATAGGGCAGTATAATTATATACCTGGCTGTATAATTTCTGTCAGAGAATCTATACATATTTCTTGTTAACCAACTTTATAAACATTTCCACAACTTAAATGTATTAATATAGTCCTATCTTATTTCACATTCAAACTTAAAAAAAAAAACAGAGCACAGTTCATTCTCATTATTCATGCTAGCTATGTTCTATAAAGTGTCATGAACAGTAAATCAGGGAACACTGAACCATTGCTCCTAGAGGAAATACAGGATTAGGTTCCTGTGAGCCTCTGGTTACCTTTCCATCCACTGATCAATACATAGCCTTGTTTTAAGCAGAAACACATAGCCTATAATTTTATTTTCTCTTCTTTCTTTGAATATCAGTTATACTTCTTTTTAAACTAGAGTTTGCAATATGTACTTACGACTAAGCCAAGTCCACTTTCAAATAACATTATAGTGCTTCCATACGTAGTGCGAGCACTTTATAATAACAAATTTACCCTAATTCTTCCCTCTTGCTGTTATTCATTTTACTTATATGTAGGCATACATATGCATGCATATGTGTATATATATGTGTGTGTGTATACATATATATATATATATATATAATTGAATATACTGTGGCTACTCCTGTTTTGAACAAGCTTACCTGTTAAATAACAATAGAAAACAATAGAAAAATAAAAGTTTTTATTTGCTTTCACTTATTCCTTCTTTAATGTTCATATTTTCCTCATATTTCTGACCTAGAACACTTTCCTTCTTTCTAAAGGACTTCTTTTAACATTTCCGGCAAGGTAGATCTACTGGCAACAAATTTGCTCCATTTTTGTTTGTCTGAGAAAGTCTTCATTTCTCCTCTTTTAAAGAATTATTTTGCAGGGAACAGAATTCTAGGTGGGAGGTTTTTTTTCTCAGCACTGTAAATATTTCACTTCATTCACTTCTTATTTGCATGGTCTGAGAAGCTGGATGAAATTCTTATGTTTGCTCCTCAATAGATAAAGTGTTTTTATTTCCTCTGGATTCCCTCAAGATTTTTTCTTTAACTTTTTGTTGTTTGAAAATGACTTGTCTAGGCATAGTTTTCTTTGCATATATCTTGCTTATTGTTGTCTGAGCTTCCTGCATCTGTGGTTTGGTGTCTGACATTAATTTGGGGAAAATTCCCAATTGTCATTATTCAAATATTTCTTCTATTTTTTTCTCTTTCTCTTTTTCGAATATCCTCATTATGTGTATTTACACCTTTTGTAGTTGTCCCACAGTTCCTGTATATTCTGTTCAAATTGTTTTTAGTCATTGTTTTCTTTGCTTTTCAGTTTTGGAGGTTTGTACCGTTATATATTCAAGCTCAGAGATTCTTTTCTGAGCCTTGTCTAGTCTACCAATAAGCCTATCAAAAGCATTCTTCAAGAAGTTCTTGATACAGGAATTAGACAAGAGAATGAAATAAAGGGTATCCAAACTGGAAAGAAAGAAATCAAATTATCTTCATTTATAGATGATATGATCTTATATTTGGAAAAACCTAAAGACTCCTTCAAAAAAATAACTGTTAGAACTGATAAATTCAGTTAAGGTTGCATGATACAAAATTAACATACAAAAATCAGTAGTATTTCTAAATGCCAACAATGAGCAATCTGAAAAAGAAATCAAGAAAGTAATCCCAATTACGATTGCTGCAAGTGAAATACCTAGGAATTAACCAAAGAAGTAAAAGATCTCTACAGTGAAAACTATAAAACATTGACAAAAGAAATTGAAGAGGACACACACAAAGAAAGATGATATAGTCCATGTCCATGAAATAGAAGAATCAGTGTTGTCAAAATGTTCATATTACCCAAAGAAATCTACAGACTCTATACAATCCCTATCAAAACACTAATGGCATTCTTCATAGAAATACCAAAAGCAATCTTAAAATTTATGCGAAATCACAAAAGACCCAGAGTAGCCAAAGCTGTCTTGAGCAAAAATAACAAAACTGGAGGAATCACATTATCTGACTTCAAGTTATACTACAGAGCTATAGTAACCAAAACAGCATGCTACTGGCATAAAAGCAGACACAGAGACCAATGGAACAGAATGGAGAACCCAGAAGCCAATCCATACATCTACAGCGAACTCATTTTTGACAAAACTGCCAATAACATACACTGGGAAAAGAACATACACTCTTGAATAAATAGTTCTGGGAAAACTGGATATCTATATGCCAAAGAATGAAACTAGACTTCTATCTCTCACCATATACAAAAATCAAATGAAAATGGATTAAAGACTTAAATCTAAGACCTCAAACTATGAAATTACTAAAACAATACTTTCATGAAAATCTCCAGGACATTGGTCTGGGCAAAGATTTCTTGAGCAAAACCCCACAAGCACAGGCAACCAAAACAAAAATGGACAAATGGAATCACATCAAGTTAAAAAGCTTCTGCATAGCAAAGAATACAGTCAACAAAGTGAAGAGACAACCCACAGAATGAGAGAAAATATTTGAAAACCACCTATCTTACAAGGAATCTATAATCAGAATACATAAGGAGGTGAAACAACTCTATATGAAAAAAACTAATAATCTGATTTACAATGGGTAAAAGATCTGAATAGACATTTCTCAAAAAAACGAATGGCAAACAGGTATATGAAAAAGGGTTCAACATCATTGATCATCGGAGAAATGCAAGTCAAAATTACAATGAGATGTCATCTTACCCCAGCTAAAGTGGCTTTTTTCTAAGAGACAGGCAATTAAAAGCAACTGAAAAACAAAAAACAAAACAAAACAAAAATAACATTTGCACCAGCCTAATAAATGCCGGAGAGAATGTGGAGAAAAGGGAACCCTTTACATTGTTGGTGGAAATGTAAATTAGTACAACCACTATGGAGAAAACTTTGGAGTTTCCTCGAAAAATAGAGCTAACATATGATCTAGAAATCCCCCTGCTAGGTATATACCCAAAAGAAGGGAAAGCAGTATATCAAAGAATTATCTGCAGTTTCATGTTTATTGCAGTAGTATTCACAATAACCAAGATTTTGAAGCAACATAAGTGCCCATCAATAGATGAATTGATAAAGAAAATGTGGTATGTATAGCCAATGGAGTACTATTCAGCCATAAAAGAAATGAGATCCTGTCATTTGCAACAACATGGATAGAACTGGAGGTCATTATGTTAAGTGAAATAATCCAAGCATAAAAAGAAAAACTTCATGTGCTCTCACTTGTTTGTGAGAGCTACAGACTAAAACAACTGAACTGATGGAGATAGAGTAGACGGATAGTTAGCAGAGGCTGGAAAGGGTTGCCAGGGGTGAGGGAAACGTGATGATGGTTAGTGGGTACAAAAAAAGTCAGAAAAAAATGAATAACATTTAGTATTTGATAGCACAACAGGGTGGCTATAGTCAATAATAATTAAATTATACATTTAAAAATAACTGAAAGAGTGTAATTGAATTGTTTGTCACACAAAGGATAAATGCTTGAGGTGATGGGTACCCCATTTTCCATTATGTGATTATTACACAATTCATGCCTGTATCAAAATATCTCCTATACCCCATAAATATATACACATACTATATACCTATCAAAATTAAAAATAATAAATAATTCAAAAATTTTATAAAAAGCATTCTTCATTTCTGTTAGTGTTCTCTATCTCTAGCATTTCTTTTTGGTTCTTTCTCAAAATTTCCATCTCTCTGCTCATGTTGCTCATCTGTTCTTTCATGCTGTCTACTTTATTCATTACGGCCCTTAGCACGTTAATCATGCTTGTTTTAAATTCCTGGTCTGATCATTCCAACATCCCTGTCATATCTGAATGTGGTTGTGATGCTTGTTCTGTCTTTTCAAAGTGTATTTTTTTTTCTTTTTAGTATGTCTTTTAATTTTTTTCTTGATAGATAGATATGATATACTGGGTAAAAGGAACTGTTGCAAATAGTCCTTTAGTAATGTGGTGGTAAGGTATTGCTGGGAGTGTTCTATAGGCCTATGATTATATCTCAGTCTTTAGGAAGTTTGGTTCTCTAGACAGTGAACTCCATACTTGCTTTTCACTTGCCCTCGTAGGTGAAACGGGAAGGATGGAATAAGCTGAAGTCGTTATTTCTCTTCTCCCAAGTGAAGGCTATAGGGGTATAGTTGGGTATTTCCATTCCCTCCGGTCAGTTAGGTTTTGATAATGCCCCAGCAGGCTAAGCTGTAGCTAAGACTACAGGCACACACCACCACACCCAGCTCATTTTTTTCTCTGTATTTTTTGTAGAGATGGTATCTCACTATGTTGCCCAGGACAGTCTCAAACTTCTAGCCTCAAGTGATCCTTCCACCTCAGCCTCCCAAATTTCTGGAATTGCAGGAATGAGCCACTACACCTCACCTGGCCATCCACTTTCACAAAACAAAAGAGGTGAATCTTGACAGAGACTTCATACCCTTCACAAAAAATTAACTCAAAATGGGTCACAAATCTGAATGTAAAATCCAAAACTATAAATCTCCTAAAAGGCATCATAAGAGAAAAAATAGATGTCCTTGGATTGGCAATAATATTTTAGATATGACAACAAAGGTACAATTCATGAAATAATTAATAACTTGGACTTTATTAAAATGGAAAACTTCTGTTCTGAAAAGGGCACTGTCCGGAGAATGAGAAGACAAGCCGCAGGCTGGGAGAGAATATCTGCCAAAGACACATCGAATAAACAACTGTTATCTAAAATATCCAGAGAACTCTGTACCTTCCTTCAATTTTGCTGTTTACCTAAAACTGTTTTTTTTAAAATGTTACACACCGGGGCCTATCATGGGGAGGGGGGAGGGGGGAGGGATTGCATTGGGAGTTATACCTGATGTAAATGACGAGTTGATGTGTGCTGACGAGTTGATGGGTGCAGCACAGCAACATGGCACAAGTATACATATGTAACAAACCTGCACGTTATGCACATGTACCCTAGAACTTAAAGTATAATAATAATAAAATAAATAAATAAATAAATAAAAACTTTTTGCAAAAAGTCATAATAGGAAAAAAATGGCAGATAGGAGGCTGGTCTAATTTGCACCTCCCACTCAGATGGACAGAGAAGCATGCGAAGACTCACATCGCGACCTTTTGCTACAAGAACTACTGCAAGAACATACCAGGAAAGCCAAGAGAATCAACAGATCCTTTGCACAAAGCAGCTTGGGGCTGCAGGCTCCATGCGAAAGCCAAAAAGCTGTGAGTGCGCGAAGTGTGTAAGATGAAAGTCCACCTCTGAACACACATCCTCACTGGGAACCTGAAAGTCCAGATCACAGGAGAAGGATCTAACCTCACCTGGAGCCAAGACAAATTTAGAGAGGCAAGAGAAATACAGGGGTGGAAGAAGCAGCGGTAAGAGCCCTGTGGGCATTCCTGGTCCCCAAGGAAGCCATTTATGACTTTCTTTCACAGGGGTCTCTGTGGAGGGCTACCAGTGGAATTAGGGAGAGACCACAGGGAGAAGGAAACTTCCAGCTGAACTTTGTAACAGGGTGAACAGGGAGTGGAGATACTAGCACAGAAGCCATGGCAGGCAGGGAGGCTGAAAACCTGAAAGCCCTGCTTGCTTTTTCAGCAGGGAGGCTTGCAGCCTGAAGCAAACTCCCAGCCCTGCTTACCTGCTGCCCGGAAATAAACTCATTGCTGTTGTTGGGGCACGGTGGGAGTGAGACTGGCCTTTCAGGTTGTATGGAAGCTGGATGACGCCTGTCACTGCTGACTTTCCCCTACTTCCCTGGCAACCTGTAGGACACAGCAGAGGCAGCCATAATCCTCCTTAGAACATAACACCAACATTACTGAAAACCACACGTGCATTCCCCACAGCAGCTCCAGTAAGCCCTGCCCAAGGACAGTGTGAACTCAGACATGCCTAACCCTACCCCACCTTATGGTCTTTCTCTACCCGCCCTGGTAGCTGAAGACAAAGAATACATATCTTGGAAGCTCCATGGCCCCACCTACCACCAGAGGAACCCGAATACTTATCCGGGTGACCGTAGGGCAAGTTCGTATCCTCCCTATACTACTGCAGCTAATGCTCTCTTGAAAGTGCCAACTCCTGGCTGAAGGTCGACCAACATAAAATGCATGCACTAAACAAAACTACAACCAAGGACACTCACAAAGTCCACTCCATTTTCTTGCTATCTCCAACAGAACAGATGCTGGTATCCATGGCTGAGAGACCTGAAGACATATCACATCACAGGACTCTTAGCGGACACTCCCCAGTACCAGCCTGGAGCCTGGTAGCTCCACTGGGTGGGTATACCCAGAAGGGAAATAATAAGCACTGCAGTTTGACTTTCAAGAAGCCCCATCCCTAGGGGAAGGGAGAGAGCACCACATCAGGCAGAACACCCATGGGCTAAAATCTGAATAGCAGCCCTTGAACCTCCGATGACCCCTCCAACATAGTCTATCCAAAAGAGAAGAAACCAGAAAAGCAATTCTGGTAACATGACAAAGCAAGGTTCTTTAACACCCACAAAAGATCACACTAGCTCACCAGCAATGAATCCAAACCAAGAAGAATCTCTGAATTGCCATAAAAAGAATTCAGAAGGTCGATTATTAAGCTACTCAAGAAGGCACCAGAGAAAGGTGAATACCAATTTAAAGAAATTTTTAAAATGATATAGGATATGAATGGAAAAATCTCCAGAGAAATAAATAACATAAATAAAAAATAATCACAGCTTCTGGAAATGAAGAACACATTTAGAGAAATGTAAAATACACTGGAAAGTATCAACAATAGACTCAAACAAGTAGAAGAAATAACTTCAGAGCTCAAAGACAAGGCTTTTGAATTAACCCAATCCTACAAAGAAAAAGGAATCAAAAAGTAAAAATAAAATGAATGAAACTTCCAAGAAGTTTGGGATTATATTAAATGACCAAACCTAAGAATAACTGGTGTTCCTAAGGAAGAAATCTGAAAGTTTGGAAAACATAACTGATGGAATAACCAAGGATACATTCACTGGTCTTGCTAGAGATCTAGACATTCAAATACAGGAAGTTCAAAGAACACTTGGGAAATTCATTGCAGAAAGGTAATCACATAGGCACACAGTCATCAGGTTATCAAAAGTCAAGACGAAGGAAAGAATGTTAAGAGCTGTGAGGCAAAAGCATCAGGTAATCTATAAACGAAAACCTACCAGATTAACAGCAGACTTCTCAATGGAAACCCTGCAAGCTAGAAGAGATTTAAACTATACACTAGAATGGATTTAAACTATAACCTAGCACAAATGGACTTAACAGATATTTATAGAACATTCTACCCAACAACCACAGAATATACATTCTATTCATCAGCACATGGAACTTTCCCCAACATAGACCATATGACAGACCACAGAACAAGACTTGATAAGTTTAAGGAAACTGAAATTATATCAAGCCACTCTCCCAGACCAATGGAATAAAACTGGAAATCAGCTCCAAAAGTAACCTTCAAAACCATGCAAACACATGGAAATTAAATAGCTTGCTCCTGAATGATCACGAGGTCAACAATGAAATCAAGATGGAAATTTTAAGATTCTTTAAACTGAACAATAATAGTAACACAGCCTATCAAAACCTCTGGGTTATGGTAAAAACAGTGCTAAAAGGAAAGTTCATAGCATTAAATGCCTACATCTAAAAGTCTGAAAGAGCACAAATAGATAATCTAAGGTCACACCACAAGGAACTAGAGAAACAAGAACAAACCAAACCCCAATCCAGCAGAAGAAAAGAAATAACAAAGATCAGAGCAGAACTAAATAAAATTGAAACAAAAAAAAGATAAATAAAACAAAAAGATGGCTCTTTGAAAAGATAAAATTGATAGAGCACTAACAAGATTAACCAAGAAAACAAGAGAGAAGATCCAAATAAGCTCAATTCGAAAAAGAAAGGGTAGATATTACAACAAATGCCACAGAAATACAAAAAATTATTCAAGGCTACTATGAACACCTTTATGCCCACAAACTAGAAAACCTAGAAGAGATGGATACATCCCCGGAAACATAATACTCTCCTAGATGGAACCAGGAAGAAATAGAAACTCTGAACAGACCAATAACAAGCAGCAAGACTGAAATGGTAATTGAAAAATTGCCAAAAAAAAAAAAAAAAAGAGTCAAGGACTAAACTTCACAGCTGAATTCTATCAGACATTCAAAGAATTGTTACCAATACTATTGACATTATTCCAAAAAAAAATAGAGAAAGAGGGAATCCTTCCTAAATCATTCTATGATGCCAGTTATCACTCTAATATCAAAATCAGGAAAAAATATAACAAAACAGGAAAACTACGGACCAATATCCCTGATTAATATAGATGCAAAAATCCTCAACAAAATACTAGCTAACTTAATCCAACAGCATATCAAAAAGCTAATCCACGATGGAAAGTGAGTTTTATACTAGGGCAGCAGGGATGGTTTAACATATGCAAGTCAATAAATATAATACACAAGATAAGCAGAATTAAAAGCAAAAATTACATAATCTCAATAGATGCCGAGAAAGCATTTGGCAAAATCCAGCATCCCTTTATATGAAAAACTCCAGCAAAATCAGCATAGAAGGGACATACCTTGAAGTAACAAAACCATCTATGACAAACCCACAGCCAACATTATACTGAATGGGGAAAGGTTGAAAGCATTTCCCCTGAGAACTGGAACAAGACAAGGATGCCCATTCTTACCATTCTATTCAACATAGTACTGGAAGTCCTAGCCAAAGCAAACAGACAAGAGAAAGGAATAAAGGGCATCCAGATCGGTAAAGAGGAAGTCAGACTGTTGCTGTTCACCGATAATATGATTGTATACTTAGAAAACCCTAAAGACTAATCCAAAAAACTCCTAGAACTGATAACTAAATTCAGTAAAGTTTCAGGATACAAAGTCAATATACACAAATCAGTAGTACCGCTATACACCAACAGCGACTAAGCTGAGAGTCAAATCAAGAACTCAACCACTTTACAATAGCTGCAAAAAGAAATAAAATATTTAGGAATATACCTAACAAATGAGGTGAAAGACCTCTACAAGGAAAACTAGAAAACATTGCTGAAAGAAAATCATAGACAACACAAATAAATATAAACACATCCCATGCTCATGAATGGGTAGAATTGATATTGTGAAAATGACCATAGTGCCAAAAGCTATCTACAAATTCAATACAATTCCCATCATAATACCAGGATGGTATTTTTTGCTGGTTCTTCATAGAACTAGAAAGAACAATCCTAAAACTCATGCAGGACCAAAAAATAGTCCACATAGCCGAAGCAAGACTAAGCAAAAAGAACAAATCTGGAGGCATAACATTACCCAACTTCAAACTATACTATAAGGCTATAGTCACCAACACAGCATGGTACTGGTAAAAAAAAAAATAGGCACATAGACCAATGGAACAAAACAGAGAACCCAGAAAAAAAGCCAAATATTTGCAGTCAACTGATCTTCAACAGCAACAACAACAACAAAACATAAAATGGGGAAAAGAAACCCTTTTCAACAAATGGTGCTGGGATAATTGGCAAGCCACATGTAGGAGAATGAAACTGGATCCTCCTCTCTCACCTTACACAAAAATAAACTCAAAGTGGATCAAAGAGTTAAATCTAAGACCTGAAACCATAAAAATCATAGAAGACATCATCAGAAAAACCCTTCTAGACATTGGCTTAGGCATAGACTTCATGACCAACAACCCAAAAGCAAACACAACAAATACAAAGATAAACAGATGGGAATTAATTAAACGAAAAAGCTTCTGCACAGCAAAAGCAATAGTCAGCAGAGTAAACTGACAACCCACAGAGTGGGAGAAAATCTTCACCAACTATGCATCTGACAAAGGACTAATACCCAGCATTTACCAAGTACACAATCAAATCGGCAAGAAAGAAACAAACAATTTCATCAACAAGTGGACTAAGGACATGAACAGACAATTCTCAGAAGATATACAAATGGCCAACAAACTTATGAAGAAATGCTTAACATCACTAATGATCAGAGATCAAAACCACAGTGCAATACCACCTCACTCCTGTAAGAATGGCCATAATCAAAAAATCAAAAATACTAGATGTTGATGTGCATGTTCTGAAAGGGAACACTTTTACACTGCTGGCGGTAATGTAAACTAGTACAAACAGTATGGAAAACAGTGTGGAGATTCTCTAAAGGACTCAAAGTATATCCACCATTTGATTCAGCAATCCCACTACTGGGTATCTACCAAGAGGAAAATAAGTCATTATACGAAAAGATACTTGCACATGCATGTTTATAGTGGCACAATTTGCAACTGCAAAAATATAGAACCAGCCCAAATGCCCATCAACCAACAAGTGGATATATATACACACACACCATGGAATACTACTCAGCCATAAAAAGGAATGAAATAATGGTATCCACAGCAACCTGGATGGAATTGGAGACCATTATTCCAAGCGACATAATCCAGAAATGGAAAAGCAAACATAGTATATTCTTTCTTATAAGTGGGAGCTAAGCTGTGAGAACACAAAAGCATAAGAATGATACAATGGACTTTGGGGACTTGGGGAAAAGGGTGGGAGGGAGATGAGAGATAAAAGACCACACATTGGGTATAGTGTACACTGCTCAGTGACAGATGCACCCAAATCTCAGAAATCCCCACCAAAGAACCTATCATGTAACCAAATACCACCTGTTGCCCAAAAACCTATTAAAATTTTTTAAGTGACAATAATAACAATGCACTGGGTGATTATACACATAGATAAGTGAAATTAATGACAGCAATGTCACAGAAATGGAAATTAGGAATTGGAAATGTTCTTTACTAAGGTACCAGTACTACGTGTAAAGCAATATAGTATTATTTAAAGGTCGACTTGAATTAATTAAAAATGTATGTTTCAAATTTCATGGAAACCATTGAAAACTATTAAAAAGTATAATTGATACTCTATGAGAAGAAATAAAATAGAATCCTATAAAGACTCAACTAAAAAAAGACAGAAAAAGAAAGGGTAAAGAAAGAACAAATGCAATAGAAAACAGTTACAAACATGGGAATTATTAATCTAATTATATCAATTATCCCTTTAAATGTGAATGATCTTAATAACACATATATGCACAAAGTTCATCGCAGTGCCTTTCGCAATAGCAAAGATGTGGAATCAACTTACATGCCCATTAACGGCAGACCTGATAAAGAAAATGTGGCATCATGAAATACTGCTTAGCCATAATATAGAATGAGATCATGCCCTTTGCAGCAACAAGGATGGAGCTGGGAGCTATTATCCTAAGCAAACTAACACAAGAACAGAAAATCAAACGCCGAATGTATTTACAAGTGGGAACTAAACACTGAGTACATATAGATGAGAAGAAAGGAACAACAGACACTGGGGCCTAGTTGAGAGTAGAGAGTAGAAGGAGGGTGAGAATGTAAAAACTACCTATCAGGTACTATGCTCATTACCTGGGTGATGAAATAATCTGTACACTAAACCCCTGTGACATGAAATCTACCACCGGACGTGGTGGCTCACGCCTGTAATCCCAGCACTTTGGGAGACCAAGGCAGGCAGATCACCTGAGGTCGGGAGTTCAAGACCAGACTGACCAACATGGAGAAGACTTGTCTCTACTAAAAATACAAAAATTAGCCGGGTATAGTGGCTCACACCTGTAATTCCAGCTACTCAGGAGGTTGAGGCAGGAGAATTGCTTGAACCCGGGAGGCAGAGGTTGTACTGAGCCGAGATTGTGCCATTGCACTCCAGCCTGGGCGACAGAGCAAGACTCTGTCTGAAAAAAAAAAAAAAAAAAAAAGACACAACTGCATGTTTTCTACAAGAAATCCATTTCAAACATAGAGACTTAGACATGTTAAAACCTTTCAATGACTTTTTATGGTACTTAGAATAATCTGCCACATTCCTTATTAAGGGCTACAAGTCCTGTTGTCTGGCCACTGCTATCTTTATGACTTCATTTCTTATTGCCTTGCCTTTTATTATTCTGCTCCAAAATGGAATTTTCTAGGTGTACTTCCACTTCCTGACCTTTCCATACGCTGTTCCCTTCACTTAACATGCTCAGAGGTCGTCAGGTCTTGCTCCATCACTGTCTTTAGATCATTTAATCAAATGTTACTTTTTCAGAAGGCCTTTCATAATCCCTTGTTTAAAATCTTAACTGCCCCCGCCACATATGTCCTTACCCTAATTCATTTCTCCATAGCGATAACCTATTCGATGTTCTTACATTTTACTTTTTGTTTATAGAGGTCTTTATTAACTAGAATTAAAGTCCATGAAAAAGCTAAATATCTCTCTCTTCAGAAATATATAATTTTTCTAATCCTATATATAATAAATGCTATATATATAATAAAATATATATATAATTTTATATATATATGTATTTCTAATGTTCTAATGTTATATCCCTAGGGCTTAGAATAGTGCTTGGCACAGAGTTGGTCTCAGTAAGTGTGCATTGCATGTTTGAAGGAAAAATTGTTTTGTTAAATGCTGTTTCCTTAGTGCCTAAAATAATACCTAGAAGAATGGGAGCTAAAAAAACAACAACAACAAAAACTTGTTGAATGAGTGGAAGTAACACCATATTTTTTACTAGCTGAGCTTTGGAGTGAAACTCTAGTAAACTTAAGTGAGCTAGGCTGCTCCTCCATGTGGAGGATTCCTTTTCTTAAGCAGGGCAATGCCCACCAGTGGTGTACTGGAGCCAGTCTGGACCATGATGGGACTATTTACATCACAGAAAGTGGCTGACTCTACAAATCAGTGTTCCCCTGCCCTCCATCACCACACTGCTATGCTCCCCTCACTGCCCTGGCTTGGAGAGCTGTCGTTTTACTAGCCCAGCAGTGGGGACACGAAGAAGGCAGGATGAATTTTCTCTTTCTTACATGGTAAAGAAGGATATGAATTTTGACTTACTTGGGGAACCTAAAACACACACACACACAAACATCCAATACCTGGGTTCCATTCGGACCTACGGGGTTAAAGCAGTGATATATTAGTTTTCCATTGCTGCTGTAACAAATTGCCACGAACTTAATGGCTTAAAACAACAAAAACTTATTCTTACACAGTTGTGAAGGTCAGAGTCTAAAGTCAAGGTGTCAGCAAGGCTATGTTCCTCTTCCTGGAGGCTTCGAGAAAGAATCTGGATTTTTCTTTGTGCTATTGTTTTTTGGGTGTTTTGTTGGCTTTTTTCAGCATTTAGAGGGAATTTTCCCTCTATGCTCCTTGCCTCACAGCCCATTCCTCATATCACTGCACCGTCTTCCTTTTATCACATCTCCTGCTATGGACTCTGAGCTATGGATCTCCTGCTATGCCCTCTTTCTTTTAAGAACGCTTGTGATTACACTGGGCTCACCTGAATGACCTCCTCGCCTTCAGGTCCTTAATGTAATCATATCTGCAAAATTCCTTTACCAGGCAAGGTAAAATAGTCACAGGTGTTGAAGATTGGGACATGGATCCTTTCAGAACCTTTATACAACCCACCACAAATGGTTTTTAAACATTGCTGAACACTAGAGTCACCTGGAGAGCTTAAAAATTCTGATGCCCTGGCTGTATCTCAGAACAATTAAATCAGAATTTCTGGGCTGGGACCTAGGCAGTCTTATCCTGAAAACTCTTCAGGTGATTCCAATGTGCAGTCAAGGTTGAAAAACACTCTGTTAGTGGTTTCAGGATGGGATCCAAGTGTATTTATAAAAACGTTTCCAGTTAAAGAGCACCCCTAATTTTTTTCTATCTTTAAAACTGCATGGACTTTTTAATTTATATTCCTTTCATGTATGTCCTTCTCAACCTAAAAAGACTGTGAGTTCCTCAGGTTCAGGGTCATATTTTGCTTATCTTTCTCACCACAAGACAATGTGTAATAAACATTTGTTTAATGCATGAATAAACACTTTTTTAAAAGACACTCTTATTTACACAATTCATCTCAACACTGTTGATCACTACATGATGAGTGAAATATTTCTAATGTCCATGGACCCTTAAAAACTTGTTAGAGGCATCGAGAGGACACAGAGAAGGACTGAGTCATTTAAGCGAGAGAGGAAAACTGCCTCACCCATCATCTCACTTCCCTGATAGTTAAGCCATTTCCTTCGTGAATTTCACCCTTCTGTTGTGCTCCACTTCAGTTTCTGCCTTTACCTGGTGCATCCTATAGGATATACAGTGTATTCCGTTCAGAGTCAGAGTGTTCCATATTCCCCAGCAAGGTGGGTGTTGTAAATTGAGAAAATGGCCCACATCCAGAGGAAGGTGGTACAAAGTAGTCTGTGTCAAGTGTTGTTTTTTTTTTTTTTTTTCCTAATGTGGGCAACTACTTTTTATTTGCATTTTTACTTTTTTCCATCTTTATTGAGGTATAATTGACAAATAAAGTTGCATATATATATATATGGTATACAATGTGATTATTTGCTATACTTACATATTGTGACATTATTACCATAATCAAGTTAGTTAATACATCTGTCCCCTCACATAGTTACCTTTTTTCCTTATTCTTTTTGGTGTGGTGAAAACACTTAAGATCTAATCTCCTAGCAAATGTCAAGTATATAAAACTTGTGAACTATAGTCACCGTGCTGTGCTTTAGATACCCAGAACGTATAAAACTGCAAGATTTTACCCTTTGACCAGCACATCCTCTTTTTCTCCACCCCAACTCCCAGCCCCAGGCAACCATGGTTCTATTCTATGTTTCTATGAGCTTGACTTTTTTAGATTCCACATATAAGTGAGATCATGCAGTATTTGTCCTTCTGTCTGGCTTGTTTCACTTAGCATAATGACCTCCCATTTCATTCATGTCATCACAAATGGCAGGATTTCCTTCTTTTTACAGCTCAATGATATTACAGTGTGTTTTTCTTTACCCATTCATCTACTGATGGACACTTAGTTTGTTTCCCTATCTTGGCTATTGTGAATAATGCTGCAGTGAACATAGGAGCATAGCTATCTCTTTGAGATACTGATGTTGTTTCTTACATGGTAGTTCTATTTTTAATTTTTCGAGGAACCTTCATACCGATTTCCATAATGGCTGTACAATTTACATTCCCACCAATCAGCAGCTACCTTTTTATATGAATAGGAGCTACCTAGACATAGATGCGTATTGTGAGGTTTTAAAGGGATATGATTCTCCTTTGAGTGGGAGACTCTGAGTCCATCAGCAGGTAGAGAAGGCAGGTCATTTTCAAGAGGCACCAATGAATCCCTGCTTTTTTTCCCTCATTCACACTGCTCTGGCTATAGTGACCACCTTCTTCTCTGTGAACGTTCCAGGCAAGGCCAAGTATTCTTCTGCCTGCGGGCCTTTGATCCAGCTGGCTGTTTCTTCATCTCGATTTTTATTCCCCAAGATGTCTACTGAGCTAACTCCCTCACCAAATGCAAGTCTTTCTCCATGTGGTGATCCCCTGATCCCCACCATGCTCCTGTTCCCCTTACCCTTCTCTACTGCTTTTTTCCTAAGGTACTAACCACAATCTGGTAACACTTACATAGGAGTTTCATTTTTTAAATCTTTTACTCCAGCTGCTAGAATGAATGCAAGTCCTGCAAGAGCAGAGATCTTTGTCTGTTTTGTTCACTGAAGTGCCTCAAGCCCCCAGGACAGATCCTGGCACAGAGGTTGTACTCAAAAAATATTTTTTAAATAAATGAATGAGGAAAAAGAATTTCAATAGAAACTAAAGAAACACAGAGAATGATGCTGTAGTAAGAAACTATGGAACTAAGCAATAAGAGCATAATATGGAGACAATAAGACACATAGAGAGAGAGAAAACTTATATCCATGCCAGTGACAGAGGAGATATAAAGAAGTCAGCTACGAGGAAGGAGGTTGAGATGCCAATGCAGTTTTGGTTATAGTTAAAATGGAAAAATTATGGTCCAATGGAAGAGACTTATTACTCCTGAGGAATCCAGAGAAAGGCTGAAGACAGTAATTTAACTTAGGAATTGGAGGCGGAAGTGTATAGGTACTAATCATTTATAAGCTAAAAGTTCAGCGCTTTCGAAAAAGGCTAGAGAAGACAAAAGGGCATTTAAGGAGAGTGCTGACAAGCTGGGCCTGGGAAGAATTGTGCTTAATATATTTATACCTGAGCTGTCACCAAAAATGGTAATGGTGCGATTGAGTGCTTTAATTAAATCTGAGCTATGCTGACCGTACAATGTGAAAGTATAAGTATTAGGCTACTTCAGAGGAATATGATTTGTGTCTGAAATTCCCACACTTTCCGGCTGTTCATCTGGCTTGTGTGTGCTGCACTGCTCTGAACAATCAATGTTTGTAGCTAGATAAGTGTGGAGGAGGCAATCTAAAAGGAATATCTCTAGGGATATTAGAAACAGGGGAGTATATAGATGGGGGGACCAAAATCAAGGATATGAGATAGCACTACTTCACACACACACACACACACACACACACACTCTTCTAATTGCTGTTTACCCAGTCAAGATCAGTAGAGACCATACTTTATACTATTCCTGTTTGCCTTGTGGAACTTAGCACTGAGTGATAAGTACTTGAAATTGGTAATATTGATATCTTGGGATGGCTAGTGATATAAGCAGTATCTCTGGCAAAGGGTTTAAGGAGTATAGGATTTCAAAAGTAATTGCTATAGTTCCCCACCCCACCCTACACCGGGAAAGAACTGCAGGCTGACCTTGGACTATTAGGTAATATCATCTTATTGATTTCATGAACCTGCTTAGACATCAGAGTTCTGGAAGTCTTACCAGGGGAAGGAGTTTCTCTAAAAAGCTGCCTGCCACTGTTGAGTCCTTAGCAAAAGTGAACAGCAGTTATCTTTTGTTTTTAAATTTTCTACTCCAGACAAATCAGGACATTTCTAGTAAGTCAAACAATTCCACCAGTCTCCAGACTCAGCGTTTTGGGGGGAGTGGAGGGTGAATGGCTTGAAGGATCAAGGTAAAGCGACACTGGGTAAAGCTAAAGCTTCCCCCTTAATTTTATTCTTCAGATGATTCCTTCTGAAATGGCTCTTTAAAATAAGCAAATGACTGCTAACACTATCATGAAAAGTCTTTTGAAGTCAAAACACCTTCTTCTCCTTGTCCCTGAATCTTGCTGATGAGCTTTGATCACTGGCATCATCCCAATCTTGTTTTGCTTTGATTGCTAACATAATGGATATGTCGTTATTTTCTGTAAACTCTACCAGTAGAGCTCAAATAGCCTAATTAGCATCGAGGTTAATTAATAGGGAATAAATTGGCCTCATGAAAGAAGGAAAGATATGTATACAATGTCATTATGCACTGAAGACTGGAAACTGAAAGGGGGAAAGATAGCATTCGAGAAGACTGTGTTGCTGTTTTTATAGGATTAATAAGGCCAAGCTGTATTTATGTGCTTATTGAAAAATGGCACACTTAATCTGATGTATCTTATTGTGAAGAGCATTCTGAAAACAGCCAAGATCCTCTTCATTAGTAAGATACTGTGGCAGCCTTTTCTCTTCTTCTAAGTTATTTACTCCTTGGTGCTTTGGGAAATAAAACTTTGAAAGCTGGAAGACAGAACATCATGCTCTCCCTGACACAAAGACATATACTAAAGGATAAAAGAGAGCAACATAGATAATATCAGCAGATTAAACACCAAGCACATTAGCCCTTTGAGTGTGTATTGCACCAAAAAATTGCAATAAAAATTGCTTTGTAGAATCAAAAACACACAGAATGTATAAAGTCACTTCATATCAGTTGCCAAATGAATATTGCTTATTATACTTTTTAGCTCTTTACACAAAATTATGACAGGAAAATACTCAGTATTCTAGATGTCATTGTGAAAATTCTAAGCAAAAAACATGGACCAGCATGCAAAAGGCCTGTTTTTTAAGGCCATTGTTTCCATTTCAACCTGAAAGGGCAGAAAAAAAATAAATATTCTTGTACCCTCTGCACAGCCTGGCTTCTGGTATGAACATTTTTAATGTAAACAGTGGACATTTTTACTACTACTTTTATTGACTTCTATCAGTGCTGCTCATTGGTAAGCACCTCGGGCAATATCTACAAAAGAAAGACTACAATGGAGGAAAATAAAAAGTCAAGAATAAAAGCTGTCTCCAAATATGAGGTATTAGTTATAGATTCTGATTGTGAAAGGTTCAGGAAAATGGAAGCAGGAAGTATGGCAAAGAACATGTTGTGGGAACTTCAGAGAAATTGTTCCAGGTGTTGGTGGACAATTTTATTTTCAGCAGACACGAAAAGGTAGAATGACAATGTTAGCTATGGGTATGATAATATCTAAGGGGAAGACTGGCCAGGAAGATGGCTTGAGGAAAGATAAGGAAGTTGTGGGAAGACTCCAGGAGCCAAAAATAGATTTGACTTTTTTGTTTTATCCAATTTCTAGGTAAAACTTCCTTTTGTGATGGGGGAAAAATGAAAATGCATTTCTTATTGCCAGGCTGAATGCTTGGCTAGAATACAACTCACCCATGGACTGCTAACAATCTATGCACCTTTAGCAAACCCAGGTCTGGATAGCATAGTGTGCTGGGGACAGCTGGCTGCCTAATGCCTCATCATGACGCTTGGAATGGTGAAGTTAAAACTATCGACCTTCTAAAAGAACAGTTTGGGGAAGACAGTAAATGATATCTGCTTGTTTTTAATAGCCTGCTTAGTTTTGAGTTGCTCTCAAGGGCAGTTTTTGAGGCTTCCTACCATCTCTGATGGCAACTATAAAGATATTTCCCACTGTATTTCATTTTCTCACATTTTTTTTTCCTTTGGCTATTCCTTCAGTTCAGGGCACGTATCAGGGCCCATTACTTGCTATTTACATTGGCTTGTTATTTAAAGATCTTTGGGCCTTGAAAATGTGAGGCCTTAAGAAGAAATGAATCACAGAATTTTAGGGTTGGAAAGAGACCAGGAAGATCAACATTTATCGTTTTTATTTACTCTAAGGCTCTTAAGACACTTTACAAAGATCATTGCTCCTGAGCTGGAGAATGAAGTGGACTAAAAATAAAGAATCTAGCAACTCTGAGAACTAAATTTGTTCTAATGCCTGAATTGCCTACTCTAGGTTCCTACTGGTTAGATTTTAACAGAATCTGATCATCTGGGATTATAAGAAGTAACAGCTTTCATGGGATCAGTGGGCCTTCCAGGGGCAAATATGGAGCCAAAAAGCTGCCATTTGAGGGGGTGCTCCTCTGAAAGCAGTAACAGGGCTCTACAATGTGATGGGAAAATGATGTTTACTGCTGGGTTTTATAATGCTGAAACAGGGAGATGCTTTAGCTGTGACCAGCCCCCACGACAGGTAGCTGGTTTTACCTACACACTTAAAATGAACATGAAAATTTCTTAGAGAAATTGGCAGGTAGTTTATTATCACTTTAAAAACAAGACACTTTTTACATTTCGGCAGCAAAAAAAGAATGCTCAAATGAATATATTCATGCTATGCCAAGAAGTGATACTGAAATTTAGCATGTGGTAGTTTTAGAAGGCTGAGAAGAATCAAAGCTGGATTTTCTTAGGCCATTTAAAGATATTGCTCAGAAACTGTATTCTATTGTAGATTGTCCAAGAAAGGTCTCCAGAGTCTTTCCAATCTAAGGATCTCCCATAGCTGGGAGGCAGGATAGTCTATAACAACTTCTGCACATGTGCATGCCCTATCAACTGAATGGAGTAAGAGCTTATTTGGACCTTCTCTGTGGCAAACATTGTGCTAGACCCCGGGGATGGAAAACCAAAGTAGATTCAGTCCCTGCCTAGAGGCAGAAAATGAAAGTGTAGATGGATAGACTGCTGAGTGTGACTCATGTTTTCTTTTCTCTGCTCTAGTTGAAGAAGGTCTAAAATATGATTTTTGTCACCATTGGGAGGGTACATCTTTCCGTCGTTGTTAAACATTTTAAATAATTTTTATTTTTTAGAGAAGCTTTAGGTTTACAGCAAAATTTAGAGAAAGGTACAGATATTTCCCATATACCCTCTGCTGCACACATGCAAAGCCTCCTCCATTATCAGCCTCCGCCACCAGAGCGGTACATTTGTTACAACTGATGAACCTTCATTGACACATTATAACCCAAAGTCCATAGTTTTTTACATCAGTGTTAATTCTTGGTGTTGCACATTCTCTGAGTTGGGACAAATATACAATGACTTGTATCCATCATTACACTATCATATAAAGTAATTTCACTGACTTAAACATCTGTGTTCTACCTATTCCTCTCTCTCCTCTACCTTCCACCCCCAATCCGTGGCAACCACTAATCTTTTTACGGTAGCCATACTTTTTCCCTTTCCAGAATGTCATATAGTTAGTCATATTGCATGTAGTCTTTTCAGATTTCTTTTTTCAACTAGTGCTACTTTTTATCGCTAAAAAGTATTCCATTGCCTGGAGGTACCACAGTTTATCTACTTACCTACTAAAGGATATCTTGGTTGCTTCCAAGGTTTAGCAATTACAAAAAAAAAAAAAAAGCCTGCTATAAACATCTGTGGGCAGGTTTTCGTGTGGACATAAGTTTTCAACTCCTTTGGGTAAATAGCAAGGAGCACTATTGCTGGATCATATGGTAAGAGTATTTTTAGTTTTGTAAGACCTCCAAATTGTCTTCCAAAGTGGCCATAGCATTTTGCATTCCCGCCAGCAACAAATGAGAGTTTCTGTTGTTCCACAGCTTCATCAGCATTTGGTGTTCTGGGTTTTGGCCATTGTAATAGTGTGCAAAGGTATCTCACTGTTGTTTTAATTTGTATTTCCCCAATGATCTGTAATGAGGAGCATCTTTTCATATGCTTAATTACCATCTGTAAATCTTCTTTGGTGAGGGGTCTGTCAGGGTCTTTGAACCATTTCAAAAATTGGGTTGTTTGAGTTCTTACTGTGGAGTTTTAAGAGTTCTTTGTCTATTTTGGATAACAGTCTTTTATCAGACATGTCTTTTGCAAATATTTTCTCCCAGTCTGCAGCTTGTCTTCTCATTCTCTTGATATTGCCTTTTGCAGGGCAGAAGTTTTTACTTTTAATGAAGTCCAGTTTACCAATAATTTATTTCACGGCTTTGTCTTTGGTGCCATATCTAATATGAATATTACATTGAAATCATCAAGTTCATCTAGGTTTTCTCCTATACTATTTCCTAGCATTTTTATATTTTACATTTTACATTTCAGTCTGTAACCTATTTTGAGTTCATTTTTGTAACAAGTATATGACCTATGTCCAGATTCACTTTTCCAAGTGTGGATATACAATTATTCAATCACAATTTTTTAAATTGCAAATTGACAATTTATAATTGCGTATATTTATGGAGTATAAAGTGATGTTACCAATTTATGATAAAATGTGGAATAATTAAATCAAGCTATTTATTGTGTTGAGAAAATTTGAAATTAACTCTCAGCATTTTAGAAAAGTACGGCACACTAATATTAACTATATTCACAATGCTGTGTAACAATTCTCAAAAAAAAAAAAAAACCTTATTCCTCATGTCTAACTGAGATTTTGTACCCTTTGACTATCATCTCCCAATTTACCCCAACCCCATCCTCTGCAGATACCATTCCACTCTCTGCTTCCATGAATTCAAACATTTTAGATTCCACACATAAGTGAGAACATTGCAGTATTGTCTTTCTGAGCCTGGTTTATTTCACTTAGGATAATGTTCTCCAATTTCACCAATGTTGTCATAAATGACAATTTCCTTCTTTTCAAAGGCCGAATAGAATCCCGTTGTGTATATGGACCATATTTTCTTTATCCTCTCATCTATTAATGAATACTTACATCGATTCCAACATTTGGTTATTGTGAATAGTGCTGCAATAAACATGAGAGTGTAGACATCTCTTTGACAAAGTAATTTCAAATATTTTGAGTAAATACTCACAAGTGGAATTTCTGGGTCATATGGTAGTTTTATTTTTATTTTTTTGAGGAACTTTCATAACATTTTCCATAATGGCGACATATTAGTCTGTTCTCACATTGGTATAAAGAACTACCTGAGACTGAGTAATTTATAAAGAAAAGAAGTTTAATTGGCTAACAGCTCCGTAGGTTGTACAGGAGGCATGGATGGGGAGGCCTCAGGAAACTCACAATCATAGTGAAGGGCAAAGGGCAAAGGGGAAGCAAGCACATCTTCACATGGCAGCATGAGAGAGTGCACAAAGGGGGAAGTGCTACGCACTTTTAAACAACCAGATTTTGTGAGAACTCACTATCACAAGAGCAGCAAAGGGGAAATCCATCCCCATGATCCAAAAACCTCCCAGCAGGCTCCTCCCCCAACATTGGGAATTGCAATTCAACATGAGATTTTGGTGGGGACACAGAGCCAAACCATATCATTCTGCCCCTGGCGCCTCCCAAATCTCATGTCCTTTTCACATTTCAAAACACAATTATGCCTTCCCAACAGTCCTCCAAAGTCTTAACTCATTCTAGCATTAACTCAAAAGTCCAAGTCCAAAGTCTTTTCTGAGACGAGGCAAGTCCCTTCTGCTTATGAGCCTAAAAATATAAAAAAACAAGTTAGTTCCAAGATACAACTGGTATATGATATTGGTTAAATGCCCCCATTCCAAAAGGGAGAAATTGGCCACAACAAAGGGACTACAGGCCCCATGCAAGTCCAAAACCCAGCAGGGTGGTCATTAAATCTCAAAGCTCCAAATTAATCTCCTTGGACGCCACATCTCACATCCAGACCACACTGATGCAAGGGCTGTGCTGTCAAGGCCTTGGGAAGCTCCAACCCTGTGGCTCTGCAGGTTACAGATCCCATGACTGCTTTCATGAGCTGGTGTTGAGTGTCTGCATCTTTTTTCAGGCACACAGTGCAAGTAGTCGGTGGATCTACCATTCTGGGGTCTAGAGGACAATGACCCTCTTCTTACAGCTCCACTAGGCAGTGCCCCAGTGGGTACTCTGTGCAGGGCCTCCAACCTTACATTTCTCCTTCACACTGCCATAGTAGAGGTTCTCCATTGACTTCTGCCTAGACATCCAGGTGTTTCCATATATCCACTGAAATCTAGGCAGAAGCTTCCAAGCTTCAAACGTTTGTCTTCTGTTCACCTGCAGGCCCAACAACACATGGAATCTTCCAAGACTTAGGGCTTGCACATTCTGAAGCCACAGCCTGAGCTGTACCTTGGCCCCTTTTAGCTATGTCTGGGCTGGAGTGGCTGGGACACAGGGTGCCATGTCTCAAGGCTGCACAGAGTAGCAGGTCCCAGAGCCTGGCCCACAAAACCATTTTTTCCTCCTAGGCCACTGGGCCTGTGATGAGAGACACTGCCAAGAAGTTCTCTGAAATGCCCTGGAGACATTTTTCCCGTTATCTTGGGTATTAACATTAGGCTCCTCGTTATTTATGCAAATATCTGCAGCCAGCTTGAATTTATTCCCAGAAAATTGGCTTTTCTTTTCTACCACATATTCAGGTCACAAATTTTCCAAATTTTTATGCTCTACTTCCTTTTTAAATATAAGTTCCAATTTCAGACCATCTCCTTCTTCATGCATATGAACATACACTTGTAGAAACACCCAGGTTACATCTTTAATGCTTTGCTGCTTAGAAATTTCTTCTACCCAACACCCCAAATCATCTCTCTCAGGTTCAAAGTTCCACATTTCCCTAGAGCAGGGCACAATGCTTCCAGTCTCTTTGCTAAAGCATAGCAAGAGTGTCCTTTACTCTGGTTCCCAGTAAGATCCTCATCTCCATCTGAGACCACCTCCACCTGGACTTCACTGTCCATATCACTGTCAGCATTTTGCTCACAACCATTCAACAGGTCTCTAGGAAATTCCAAATTTTCCCTCACTTTCCTGTCTTCTTCTGAGCCTTCCAGACTATTCCAACCTCTTCCTGTTACCCAGTTCCTAAGTTGCATCCACATTTTCAGGTATCTTTATAGACATACCCCACTTCTCTTGCACCAAGTATCTGCATTCATCTGTTCTCACATTGCTATAAAGAACTACCTGAGATTGGGTAATTTATAAAGAAAATAGGTTTAATTGACTCACAGTTTCACAGACTGTACAGGAGGCATGCCTGGGGAGGCCTCAGGAAACTCACAATCATGGTGGAAGGGCAAGGGGAAGCAAGCATGTCTTCATGTAGTGGAAGGAGAAACAGAGAGTGAAGAGGGAGGTGCTACACACTTCCAAAAAACCAGATCTCATGAGAACTCACTCACCATCATGAGAACAGCAAGGGGGAAATCTGCCCCTATGATCCAATCACCTCCCACCAGATCCCTCCCTCAACATTGGGAATTACAATTCGACATGAGATTTGGGTGGGGACACAGAAACTATATCAGGTGGCACTAATTTACATTCTCACCAACAAGGTACAAGGGTTTCCTTTTCTCCACATCCTCACCAACACTTATTTTTTATCTTTTGGGTAATAACCATTCTGATGTGTGTGAAATAGTATTTCATTGTGGTTTTAATTTGCATTTCCCTAATAATTAGCCATGATAGCTTCTATTCGTATCTCTGTTGGTCACTTGTATGTCTTCTTTTGAGAAATGGCTATTCAAATCTGTTGCCCACTTTTTAGTTGGGATTTTTGTTTTCTTGCTGTTGAGTTGTTTGAGTTCCTTATATATTTTGGATATTAACCCTTTGTCAGATATATAACATACAAATATTTTCTCCCAGTCTTTAGGTTGTCTCTTCAATCTGTTAATTGTTTCCTATGATACACAGAAGATTTTTAGTTTTATTAAATCCCAATTGTTTCTTTTTACTTTTGTTGCTTGCCCTTCTGGGGTCATATCCTGTAAATCATTGTCAGACTAATGTCACTGAGATTTTCTCCTTTGTTTTCTTAGATTAGATTACAGTTTTGTGTCTTAAATTTTAGTCATCAATCCGTTTTATTTTTGTATATATGGTGAGAGAAGGGTTCAATTTTATTCTTTTGCATGTGAGTATCCAGTTTTCCCAGAACCATTTATTGAAGAGATGATTATTTTCCTATTGTTTATTCTTGGCACCTTTGACAAAAATCAACTGATCATAATGCATGGGTACATTTCTGGGATGTCCACTCTGTTCTATTGGGTCAATTTGTCTTTTTCTTTTTCTACAGTACTGTGTTGTATTAATTACTATAGCTTTGCAGTACAGTTTTAAATCATGTTATATGATGCCTCCATCTTTGTACTTTTTGCTTACAATTGCTTTGACTATTTTGAAGGTTCACAGCTTCATCTGTATTTTGGAATCATTTATTCTATGAAAAATTTTATTGATTTTTCTATAGGGATTGCATTGACTCTTCAGATCACTTTGGTAGTGTGAACATTTTAACAATATTAATTCTTACAATCTGTAAACCTGAGTTATCTTTCAATTTATTTGTGTCTTCTTCAATTTTCTTCATCAATTATCTTACAGTTTTTAGTGTACAGGTCTTTCACCTCCTTAATTAAATTTCTTCCTAAATATTCCATTTTATTTTTGTAGCTGTTGTAAAAACGGTTGCTCTCTTGATTTCTTTTTTGTTGGTGGTGCATAGAAACACTAATGATTTTTGTATATTGTTTTGTATCATGCAACTTTACTAAATTTCTTTATTAGTTTTAACAGTTTTTTGTTAAAGTCTTTAGGGTTTTCCATATATAAGATCATGTCATCAGCAAACAGTGACAATTTCATTTTTTCCTTTTCTGTTTGGATACCTTTTACTTCTTCCTTCCCTAATTGCTCTGACAAGGACTTTCAATACTGCACTGAATAGAATTGGTAACAATGGACATCCTCATCTTGTTCCTGATATTAGAAGAAAGGCTTTAAATTTTTGCCATTGAGCATAATGCTGAATGTAGGCTTCTCATAGATGGCCTTTATTGTGTTGAGGTACATTCCTTCTGCATCTTATTTAGGGAGTTTTTATTATGAAAAGATGTTGAATTTTGTCAAATGCTCTTTCTGTATCTAATCAGGTGATCATACAGTTTTTGTCCTTCTTTCTGTTAATGTGGTCTATCACATTTATTGATTTGTGTATGTTGAACCATTCTTGTATCTCAGGAATAAATCCCACTTGATAATAGTAGATGACCCTCTTAATATGTTGTTGAATTTGGTTTGCTAGTATTTTGTTGAAGAGTTTTACATGTATGCTTATCAAGAATATTGACCTGTAATTTTCTTGTAATGTTCTTCTCTGGCTTTATCAGGGTACTGTTGGCATTGTAAAAAGATATTGGAAGTATTTCTTTCTCTTCAGTGTTTGAAACAGCTTGAGAAAGATTAGTATTAGTTCATGTTTAAATGTTGGTAGAATTAAACAGTTGAAGCCATTAGATCCTGGGCATTTCATTCATATGAGACTATTTATTACTGATTCAATCTCCTCATTTAATTGTTGGTTGTTTGGGTTTTCTATTTCATCATGATTCAGTGTTGGTAGGTTGTATATTTCTAGGAATTTATGCATTTCTTCTAGGTTATCCTATTTGTTGGCCTATAGTTGTTCATCATAGTCTCTTATGATCATTGGTATTTCTGCTGTCTCAGTTGTAATGTCTCCTCTTTCATTTCTAAATTTATATATTTGAGTCTTCTTTTTTTCCTCAGTCTAGCTAAAGATTTGTTGATTTTGTTTAACTAAAAAAACACCAACTCAGTTTTGTTGATTTTTTCTATTTCTTTTACTCTCTATTTTATTTATTTCTGCTCTAATCTTTATTATTTCCTTCCTTCTACTAACTTTGGTCTTAGTTAGTTCTCTTTTTAATTCTTTGAGCAGTAACATTATGGTATTTGAGCTCTTTCTTCTTTTAGATGTAGGCATTTATTGCTACAAATATTGATCTTACTGCTTTTGTTGCATTTCATTAGCTTTTGGTATGTTGTGTTTCTATTTTTGTTTGTCTTAAGATGTTTTTTATTTCCCTTAAATTCTTCATTGATGCATTGATTGTTCAGGAGCATGTTGTTTAATTTCCACTCATTTGTGAATTTTTTGAAATTCCTCATGTTATTGATTTCTAGTTTCAAACCATGATAGTCAGAAAAGATATTTGATATAATTCCAGTCTTCTTAAATTTAAGGCTTGATTTGTGCCCTAACATGTGACCTGTCCTGGAGATTGTGCCATGTATGTTTGAGAAGAACACCACAATTTGCTGGAAAGACTATCTTTACTCCATTGTATTACATCTGTTCTGTTGTCAAAGAAGTTTACTATACTTATGTGGGTCTACTTCTAGGCTCTCTGTTCTGCTCCATAGATCTATTTGTCTATTCTTTTGTCAATACTATACCATCTTGATTACTGTAGCTTTATAGTCAGCCTTGATGTCAGGTAAAAACTAGATCATATTGCAGAGTCATATTATAAAATATGTTTACTTTTATGTCAGTCCTCCAATTTTGTTTTTCTCCTACAATATTGTGTTGGCTATTCTGGGTCTTTTGTCATTTCATATAAACCTTAGAATTAATTTGTCAATATCCACAAACTAAATTATTGGAATTTTTTTGAGATTGCTTTGAATCTATAGGTCAAGTTGGAAAGAAATGACATTCTGACAGTATTGAGTCTATCCATGGTTATGGGATATCTATTTATTTTGGTCTTCTTTTATTTCCTTCATTTGAGTTTTATAGTTTTCCTCATACAGGCCTTACACATATTTTGATAGATTTATATCTAAGTGTTTCTCTCTTTTTTGGTACTAATGTAATGGTATTGTGTTTTTATTTTTAAATTCCGTTTGTTCAATGCTGTTATACAGAAAGGCAGTTGACTTTGTTATAGTCACCCTATATTCTGGAACATATCTATAATCACTTATTAGTTCCAGGATAATTTTTTGTCAAGCCATTCAGATTTTCTATATAGATGATCAAGTCATCTGCAAAGAGAGATAGTTTTATTTATTTTTTCCCAATTAGTATACCTGTTATCATCTTTTCTTGTCTTATTGCATTAGCCAGAACTTCCAGCATGATGTTGAAAAGGAGTGGTAAGAGGACATATCCTTGCATTGTTCCTAATGTAAGTAAGAGAACTTCTAGTGTATTACCAGTAGTATGACGTTGCTCAGGATTTCTGTAGATTATTTTTCCTCAAGTTTAAAAGATTCCCTCTATTTGTTGTTAACGAACAGTATTTATCATGAACAAGTGTTGGATCTGTCAAATAAATTTTCTACATTTGTTAATATAATCATGTGATTTTTTCTTCTTTAGCCTGCTGATGTGAGGAATTTTATTACTTGATTTTAAAACATTGAACCAGCCTTGCACACCTGAAATAAATCTCACTTTGGGAGGTATATAATTATTTTCACACACTGTTAGATTCAATTTGCTAATATTTTGTTGAGGATGTTTGCATCTATGTTCATGATAGAGTGATCTGTAGTCACTCATGGGAGATATTGTTCTGTGTATAGATCTTTTTTATAATGTCTTTGCCTGGTTTTGGTATTAAGGTAATGATGATCTATGAATGTGTTAGAAAGTATTCATCTCCTTCTATCCTCTGAAAGAGATTACAGAAAATTCGTGTAATTTCTTTTTGATGTTTGGTGGAATTTACCAAGAAATCTATCTGGGCTTTGTGCTTTCTGTTTGGAAAGTTATTAATTAATTATTTAACTTATTTAATATCTATAGACCTATTCAGATTGCTTATTTCTTCTTGTGTGAGTTTTGGCAGATTGTCTCTCAAGGAATTGGTCCATTTCATCTGTCTTACAAAATGTATGGAGATGCTGTTTTTCACAATGTTCTCTTATTATCATTTTAACGTTTATCGTTTAACATTCTCTGTTTTCTTAGTTTGGCTTGAGAGAGGCTTATCAGGGTTTTTTTGTTTGTTTGTTTGTTTGTTTTCCTACAACCACTGTTGGTTTTATTGATTTTCTCTATTGGTTTCCTGTTTTTGCTTTAATTTATTTATGCTCTAATTTTTGTTACTTCTTTTCTTCTGCTCATTTTGGATTTAACTTGCTCCTCTTTTTCTAGCTTCCTAAGGTAGAATATTAGATTATTGATTTTAGATCTTTCTCCTTTTCTCATATATGCATTTAATATTGTAAATTTATCTCTAAATACAGTTTTCTCTACATTCTACAAGTTTTAATAAATTGTTTTCATTTTTATTTAGTTCAAAATACTTTTTTAATTTCTCTCGAGATGCCTCCTTTGAACTAAGTGCTATTTAAAAGGATGTTGTTTATTCTCCAAATGTTTTGGAATTATTTAGTTATTCCATTATTGATTTCTTATTTAATTCCATTGTGGTCTGAGATTATACATTGTATAATTTCTATATTTTTTTAAATTTGTTAAGCTGTATTTTATAACCTAGAATGTGGCCTATCTTTGTCAATATTCCATGTGAGTTTGAGGAGAATGTGTATTCTGCTGTCGTTGGATAAAGTAGTCTACAGATGTCAATTCTATACAATTGGTTGATGGTATTGTTGAGTTCAACTCTGTCATTATTGACTTTCTGCCTGCTGAATTCATTTCTGATAGAGAGAGGTTAAACTCTCCAACGGTAATAGTGGATTTATCCATTTCTCCTTGTAATTCTATTAGTTTTTGCATCACATAGTTTGAAATACTGTTATTAAGTGTATACATGTTAAATATTGTTGTCTTCCTAAATAATTGACCCTTTTCTCTTTATGTAATATTTTTATAATCACTGATAACTTTCCTTGCTTTCGGGTCTACCCCATCTGAAATGAATACAGGTACTCTTGCTTTCTTTTGATTAAGGTTAGCATGGTATATCTTTCCTCACCCATTTATTTTTAATCTATATGTGTCCTTATATTTAAAATGAGTTCTATCTCTTCATGATAAAACTCACAACAAACTAGGCATCAAAGAAATGTATCTGAAAATAATGAGTCATCTATGACAAACCCACAGTCAAACCCACATCATACTCAACAGACAAAAACTGGAATCATTCTCCTTGAGAACTGAAACAAGACAAGGATGTGTATCCACTCTCACCACTCCTATTCAAATAGCACTGGAAGTCCTGGCCAGAGCACTCAGGCAAGAGAAGGAAATAAAAGGCATCCAAACAGGAAAAGTATAAGTCAAACTATCTCTCTTCACAGATTATATGATTCTATACTTATGCCTAGAAAACTCTAAAGACTCTGTCAAAAGGTTCCTGGACATGATAAATGACTTTAGTAAAGTTTCAGGATACAAAATCAATGTACAAAAGTTGGTATCATTTTTATACACCAATAACATTCCAGTTGAGAGCCAAATCAAGAATGCAATTCCATTTACAATCGCCACACACACACACACACACACCCCTAGGAATACATCTAACCAAGGGGGTGAAAGACCTCTGCAGGGAGAACCACAAAACACAGCTGAAATAAATCATAGAGGACACAAACAAATGGAAAAACATTCCATGCTCATGGATTGGAAAAATCAATATCATTAAAATGGCCATACTGCCCAAAGCAATCTACAGATTCAATTTTATTCTCTGTCAAACTAACTATGTGATTCTTCAGAGAACTGGAAAAGAACTATTCTAACATTTATATGAAAGGGAAAAAAAGAGCCTGAAAAGCCAAAGCAATCCTAACCTAAAAGGATAAAGCCTGTAATCCCAGCACTTTGGGAGGCCAATGCGGGTGGATTGCTTGACTTCAGGACTTTGAGACCAGCCTGGCCAATATGGTGAAACCCCATCTCTACTAAAATTACAAAAATTACCCAGGTGTGGTGGCGTGTACCTGTAATCCCAGCTACTTGGGAGGCTGATGCAGGAGAATAACTTGAACCCAGGAGGCAGAGGTTGCAGTGAGCCAAGATTGTGCCACTGCACTCCAGCCTGGGTGACAGAGCAAGTCTCCATCTCAAAAAAAAAAAGAAAAAGAAAAAAGAAAAAAAAAAAAGACAACGCCAGAGGCATCATAATACCCAACTTTAAACTATACAGTAAAGCTACAGTAATCAAAACAGCATGATACTGGTACAAAAATAGACCCATAGATGAATAGAACAGAATAGATAACCCAGAATTAAAGGAGCGTAACTGCAACCATCTAATCTTTCTTTGAAAAGGCTGACAAAAATATGCAAAGGGAAAAGGATTCCATGTTCAAGAAACAGTGCTGGCATATCTGGCTAGCATATGCAGAAGAATGAAACTGAACTTTTACCTTTCATCCTATACAAAAACTAACTCAAGATGTACTAAAGATTCAGACGTAAGACATCAAACTATAAGAATACTTGAAGAAAACCTAGGAATCACAATTCTAGACATTGGCCTTAGGAAGGAATTTATGACTAACTCCTCAAAAGCAATTGCAACAACAACAACAAAAATCAACAAGTAGGATCTAATTAAACTAAAGAGCTTCTGGACAGCAAAAGAAACTACCAATAGAGTAAACAGATAACCTACAGAATGGGAGCAGATATTTGCAAACTATGCATGCAACAAAGGTCTAATCTCCAGAATCTATAAGGAACCATTCAACAAGCAAAAAACAAAGAATGCCATTAAGAAGTGGAGAGAAGACAAGAACAGGCACTTCTGGAAAGAGATACAAGTGGTCAAGAAACAAATGAAAAAATGCTCAATGTCCGTAATATCAGAGAAATGAAAATCAAAACCATAATGAGATACTATCTCATACCAGTCAGAATGGCTATTAACAAAAAGGCAAAAAACAACAGATGTCGGTGAGGATGTGGGAAAAAGGGAATACTTATATGCTGTTGGTGGGAATGGAAATTAGTTCAAGCACTGTGGAAAGTGGTTTGGAGATTTCTCAAAGAACTTAGAACTACCATGTGACCCAGCAATCCCATTATTGGGTATATATCCATAGGAAAATAAATTATTCTACCAAAAAGACACATTCACTCGTATGTATGTTCATCACAGCAGTATTTACAATAGCAAGGGCATGAAATCAACCTAGGTGCCCATCAGTGGTGGACTGGCTAAACAAAATGTAATACATATACACCATGGAATACTGCACAGCCATAAAAAAGAATGTAATTTTGTCCTTTGCAGCTACATGGATGCAGCTGGAGACCATTAACCTAAACAGTTTAATGTGGGACCACAAAAGCAAATACCACATGTTCTCACTTATACGTGAGAGCTAAACACTGGGTACTCATGGACATAAAGATGACAACAACAGACATTGGGAACAACTAGAGGCAGGAGGGAAAGAGTAGGACCATGGTTGAAAACTACTTGTTGGACAGTATGCTTGCTACTTGGGTGACAGGATCATTAATACTCCACACTTCAGCATCACACGATATTCCTATATAACAAACCTGTACATGTACCCACCTGAATCTAACATAAAAGTTCATTTTTTTAAGCATGCTTCCTGTAGAGAACATATAGTTGGGTCTTGTTTCTTGAACCAATCTGAGAAACTCTTTTAATTATATTTAGATCATTGACATTCAAAGTGATCATTGACATAGTTGTATTATTATCTATCACATTTGTATTGTTTTTCTATTTGTTGTCCTTATTCTTTGTCCCTATTTTTCTCTTTTCTTCTGGTATTAATGATTTCATCTTCTCTCCTTCTTAGCATATCAGTTATACTTTTTCTTTTATTTTTATTAGTGTCACCCTTGAGATTGCAATATACAACTAATCCAAGTACACTTTCTAATAATACTGTATCTCCTCATGGATAGTATGAATACTTTATAAAAAATAAAATAATCCTATTATCCTCTCCCATTCAATATATCATTGCTGTTACTAATTTCACTCATACATAAGCATACATAAGCACATATATGTACCTTAAAAAATATATAAACATACAGCCAGGTGTGGTGGCTCAGGCCTGTAATCCCAGCACTTTGGGAGGCCGAGGTGGATGGATCATGAGGTCAGGAGATCGATACCATCCTGGATAACATGGTGAAACCCCGTCTCTACTAAAAATACAAAAAATTAGATGGGTGTGGTGGCGGGCGCCTGTAGTCCCAGCTACTCGGGCTGAGGCAGGAGAATGGCGTAAACCTGAGAGGCGGGGCTTGCAGTGAGCTCAGATCATGCCACTGCACTCCAGCATGGGTGACAGAGCAAGACTCCATCTCAAATATATATATATATATATATTTGTGTGTATATATATGTGTATATATAGGTAAATATATATATGAGAACACACATAAATACATTATTGCTATAATTGTAAACAAACTACTGTATGTTAAATCAATTAAGAGTAAGAAAAATAAAAGTTTTTACTTTACATTCACTTACTCTTGTTTGATGCTTGTCCTGTCTGTATGTAGATCCAAATTTCTGATCTATATCATTTTTCTTCCCCCTGGGGAACATCTTTTAACATTTTTTGTAGGGCAGATCTGCTTGCAATAAATTCTCTCAGTTTTTGTTTGTTTGGGAAAGTCTTTATTTCTCTTTCAACTTTGAAGGATAATTTCACTTAATATAGAATTCTAGGTTGGAGGGTGTTTTCACTCAACACTTTAAATGTTTTACTCGGTTCTCTTCTTGTTTGCATGGTTTCCAACGATCAATGTCCTGTAAATCTTATCATCATTGCTCTATATATGTGCTGTATTTTTAGGTTTGCATTTTTTTTTTTTTTTTTTTTTTAGTCTGACTAAAAATTTTATTTGGTTTTCTGTTGACTACAATTTGCCTAGTTGTGTTTGGGGTGGCAGCTGGTGTGGGGGGGAGGTTTGGGGCATTTTTTAAAATTTTTCATATTTATGGGTACACAGTAGGTGTATATATTCGTGGGGTACATGAAATGGCTTTTTAAAATCCTGCTTGATGTTCTCTGAGATTCATGGATCTGTGATTTGGTATTTGTCATTAATTTTGGAATGTTCCCAAATATTATTGTTTAAAATAATTTTTCTGCTTCTTTCCTTTTTTTCCTTCTGGTGTTCTAATTATACTTAGGTTATACTTTTTGTAATTGCTCCACAGTTCTTAAAGTTTTTGATCTTCTGTTTGGATTTTATTATTTTTTCTTTTTTCTTTTCATTACAGTTTTGGAAGTTTTCATTGTCCCATGTAAAATCTCTCTTATTCTTTCCATAGCCATGAGTCTGGTGACAGAGTGCTAGTATGTCTTCAATACTTTGATTTCATTTCCTTTGGATAATTTTCAAATTGGAATTCCTAGATCACACAGTAGTTCTATTTTTAATTTTTTTGAAGAGGCTGCACCATTCCTACCAAGAGTGTGCAAGGGTTTCACTTCCTCCACATCTTCAACATTTGTTTTTTGGGGTGTTGGGAGGGGTTTGTTTTCTTTTAATAATAGCCATCCTGACAAATGTGAAGTGATATTTTGTTGTAGTTTTTATTTACATTTCCTTAATGATTAGTGACATTGAACATTTTTTCATATACCTATTGCCTGTTTATATATCTTCTTTGAAAAAATATCTATAAGTCCTTAGCCCATTTTAATAGGGTTATTAGTTTTTTTTACTATTGAGTTATAGGCATTTTAATATACTTTGAATGGTAACCCCTTATTAGATAGATGGTTTGCAAATCTTTTGTCCCATTCTGCAGGTTACCTTTTTACCCTGTCGATTGTTTCCTTTGTTGTAGAGGCCTTTTAGTTTGATGTAGTCTCATTGTTTATTTTCGCTTTTGTTGCCTGTACTTTTGGTGTCATATCCATGAAATCATTACCCATCCCAGTGTCATGAAGTTTCTTCTCTATGTTTTCTTTTTTATTTCATTTTATTTTTAATTGACAAATAAAAAATATTTAAGGAGTGCAATGCGATGTTTCAAAACATGTATACATTGTGAAAATAATCAAATCATGTTAATTAAAAAATACATCACTTCACATAGTTATCATCTCTTTGTGATGAGAACATTTAAAATCTACTCTTAGAGCAATTTTGAAATATAAAATACTGTTAAATATAGTCATGTGTAATAGATTACCATAAATTATCCTTTTGTCTAAATAAAACTTTGCGCTGTTTGACAAATATCTCATCTTTCCTTGTTTCCTATGCTCACTCACTCAACTTCTAGTAACCACTAATCTACTCTACTTCTATGAGTTCAACTATTGTAGATTCCACATATAAGTGAGATCATGTCGAATTTGTCTTTCTGTGCCTAAATTATTTCATTTACCATGATTTCTTCTAAATTAATCATTTCTTACCTTTTTAAGGCTAAATCATATTTTGCTGTATTTATATACCACATTTTTAAACATCCATCCATTAATGAGTACATCAGTTGTTTCCATATTTTGGCTATCATGAATAATGCTGCAAGGAACATGGGAGTGCAGACATCTCTTTAATATATGTATTTCAATTCCTTGGGATATACACCCAGTAGCAGGATTGCTGGATCGTGTAGTAATTCTATTTTTAGTTATTTGAAAAACTTCCATACAGTTTTCCATAATGGCTGTACTAATACACATTCCCATCAACAATGTAAAATGGTTTTCTTTCGTTCACATCCATGACAACACCGGTTATCTTTCATCATTTTGATGATAATAATTCTAATAGGTTTGAGGTGTTAGATCATTATGGTTTGATCTGCATTTCCTTGTTGACTAGTAATGCTGAAATTTTTTAAATATATCTGTCAGCCATTTTTATGTCTTCTTTTGAGACTCGTATATTCAGGTGCTTTCTTCATTTGTTAATTGAGTTATCTTTTCTGTTATTAGATAGATTGAGTTTCTTAAATATTTAATATGCTAGCTCCTTATCCAATGTATGATTTGCAAATATTTTCCCCAAACTTTTAGGTTGTCTCTTCATTCTGTTAAGTATTTCCTTTGCAGTACAGCAGCATTTTAGTTTTATGGAATGAAAAATATCTTTGCCCAGACCAGTGTCATGGAGCTCTTCCCCTATGTTTTCTTCTAGAGTTTTACAGTTTCAGGTCATACATTCAGGTCTTTAATCCATTTTGAGTTGACTTTTGTATATGGTGTGAGATAAGGGTTTAATTTTATTTTTCTGCCTGTGGATGTTCTGTTTCCCCAGCACCATTAATTGAAGAGAATGTCCTTTCCCTATTGTGTGTTCTTGATAACTTTACCAAAAATGAATTAGCTGTAAATGCATGATTCACTTCTGGGCTATTTATTATGTTCCATTGTTCTATGCTTCAGTTTTTATGAGAATACCATGCTGTGTTGATTATTATTGCTCTGTAGTATATTTTGGAGTTAGGTAGTGTGATTCCCCCAGCTTTGTTCTTTTTGCTCATGATTGCTTTGGCCATTCAGGATCTTTTATAATTCCATATGAATTTTATGATATTTTTTATTTCTGCAAAAAAATGTGTTCATATTTTTATAGGGATTGCATTGAATCTATACATTGCTTTGAACACTATGGACATTTTAACAATATTAATTCTAATCTATTACTATGAGATTTCTTTCCATTTATTTGTGTCTTCTTCCATTTCTTTCAATAATGTCTTATTCTTCTCACTGTACAGATATTTCACCTCCTTGCTTAAATTTCTAAGTATTTTATCCTTTTTGCAGCTATTTTAAATGAGATTGTTTTCTTGAATTTTTTCTGATAATTTTCTCTTAGTGCATAGAAATGCTCCTGACTTTTGTATGTTAATTTTGTATCCTGCAACTTTACTGAATTGTTTCAGCGGTTCTAACAGTTTTTTGATGAATTAGGATATTCTACATATATGACCATATGTTTGTCTGCAAACAGGAACAATTAAATTCTTCCTTTCCTAATTGGATAGTTTTTATTTCTTTCTCTTGCCTAATTGCTCTGACTAGCACTTCCAGTATTACGTTGAATAGAAGTTTCAAGAGACATGCTTGTCTTTTTCTTGATCATAAAGAAAAAGCTTTAACTTAAAACCTTTAAGTACGATGTTAGTTGTGAGTCTGTCATATATGGCCTTTACTGTGTTGAGGTACAATTCTTCTTTACCTAATTTGTTGTGACTTGTTATTATGAAAGAATGTTAAATTTTGTCAAGTATGTTTTCTGCATCTATTGAGATGGTCATGTGGTTTTTCTCCTTCTTTCTGTTATTGTGGTCTATCACATTTAGACATTTGTGTATGTTGTCACACATTTGTGTATGTTGAACTACCCTTGCATACCAGGAATAAGTCCCACTTGATCATGGTGAATAATCTTTTTAATGCATTGTTTGATTCAATTTGCTAATACTTTGTTGAGGATTTCTGCATCTATGTTCATTAGGAATATTGACATGTAATTTTCTTTTTTGTAGAGTTTTTGCATGGTTGTGGTATCAGTGTAACACTGATCTTATAAAGTGGCATTGCAAGCATTTCCTCCTCTTCAATTTTTGGTAAGAGTTTGAAAAGGATTAGTATTAGTTCTATCAATGTTTGGTAGAATTCATCAGTGAAGCCATCAGATCCTAGGCTTTTCTTAATGGAAGAGTTTTATTACTGATATAATCTCCTTACTCATTATTGTTCTACTTCGATTTTCTAGTTCTCTATAATTCAAACTTGGTATGTTGTGTCTAGGAATTTATCTATTTATTCTAGGTTATCCAGTTTGTTGACATATCATTATTCATAAGTCTCTTTTAGATATTTCTGTTGTCTCCATCGTAATGCCTCCTTTTTTATTTCTGATTATTTATTTAAATCATATCGATTGTTTTCTTAGTCTAGCTAAGGGTTTGTCAGTTTTGTCAGTATTTTCATAACACCAACTCTTAGTTTTGCTTAGATCTTGTCTATTGTTTATCCAGTCTCTATTTTATTCATTTCTGCTTTGAATCTTTATTATGTTCCTTTTTCTTCTAACTTTGGTCTTAGTTTGTTCTTTCTTTTCTAGTTCCTTGAGATTTAACATTAGGTTCTTAGATGTGATATCTTTCTCTCTTTTTTTTCACATAGGATGATTTATTACTGCAGACTTCAGTCTTAACATTGCTTTTGTTGCATGCTATATATTTTGGGATGTTATGCTTTCCTTTTGGTTTGTCTCAAGATATTCTTAAATTTCTCTTTTAATTTCTTCATTGACCTACTTATCATCTGGGAGCATGTTTAATTTTGATATATTTGTAAACTTTCTGAAGTTTCTTCTGTTACTGTCTTTTAATTTTGTACCTTTGTGACGAGAAATAATACTTGATATTATTTCAGTCTTCTTAAATGTGTTAAGACTTATTTTGTGACCTAACACATAATATATCCTGGAGAATTTTGTGTGTGCACTTGAGAAGGGTATGTATTCTGCTGCTATTGGATGAAATGTCCTGTTATGTCCATTTGGCCTGAAGTGTACATTAAGTTCTATACTTCCTTATTGACTTTCTGTTTGGACTATCTATCCATTGCTTAAATTGGAGTATTGATGTCCCCTACTATTATTGTATTGTGTTGGGAGCAAGCCCCCCAAAGTCTGGCCATAAACTGGCCCCAAGACTGGCCATACATAAAATCGCTGTAGCACTGTAACATATCCATAATGGCCCTAACACCCAAGTTGGAAGGTTGTGGGTTTACAGCAATGAGGCCAAGGAACACCAGACCTGCCCAGGGTGGAAAACCTCTTAGGGGCATTCTTAAGCCATAAACAGCATGAGCGATCTGTGTCTTAAGGGCGTATTCTTGCTGCAGTTAACTAAGCCCAACCTATTTCTTTAATTCAGCCCATCCCTTCGTTTCCCATAAGGGATACTTTTAGTTAATTTAATATCTATAGAAACAATGCTAATGACTGGTTTGCTGTTAATAAATATGTGGGTAAATCTCTGTTCAGGGCTGTCTGCTCTGAAGGCTGTGAGACCCCTGATTTCCCACTTCACACCTCTATACTTCTGTTTGTGGGTCTTTAATTCCTCTAGCGCCACTGGGTTAGGTTCTCCCCGACCTAGCTGGTCTTGGCAAGTGGCGTCCATTCATGGGGGCTCGAATCCATGTCGAAGGGTCGCCCGAGTGACGATTGGAACAGAAAACTAGCTAGAGGACACCTGAGTACTCTTAAAGCAATCCCCATGGTGAGTAAGAAGGGGAGCTTGGAAGCATCAGGGTAACAATGGGACAGATATGGGGGTCTGGTTCATTTCACCTTGGAACTTTTTCACACTGATAATGAAGAGGAACAAGAGTATAGTGAAGTAACAGAAGAGTTTACAGAGCATGTTCATTTGCCAGCTAAAGCTAAAGTGGCAAAGGAAGGAGAGGTTCATCCCTATCCTTCTGCACCCCCTCCTTATTATTTTGAAGAAAATGACCTACCAGATCTTTCTTTTCCAGAGGACAGTGGGAGAAAAGACTTGGTGGGCAGATGAAGCTTCCATTCAGGCTGCTCACAATGCCCAGGCCCAACCTTAAATTAATATAACTGCAGACCAACTTTTGGGGGTTGGCAGCTGGGCTGGTTAAGATGCACAACTGGTCATGCAGAATGATGCCATAGAACAGCTTAGGGGAGTGTGCATTAGAGCTTGGGGAAAAAAAATCACTTCAGGTGGATAACAATACCCTTCCTTTAGTGCTACAAAACAGGGACCCAGAGAACCATAAGTTGATTTTATAGCTCGGTTACAGGAGTCTCTTTAAAAGATGATTGCAGATTTGGCTGCTCAGGATATAGTACTGCAGTTATTAGCTTTTGACAACGCTAATCCCGATTGCCAGGTTGCTCTGTGACCTATCAGAGGGAAAGCACATTTAGTTGATTATATCAAGGCCTGTGATGGTATTCGAGGTAATCTGCATAAAGCTACCTTGTTGGCACAGGCAATGGCAGGACTGAGAGTGGATAAAGGAAATACTCCATTTCCTGGAGCTTGTTTTAACTGTGGGAAGCATGGTCATAATAAGCCTTCTGCCTGGGGAACCCCCACAAAAGATCCCAACAGCAGTCTGTGGACCTTGCCAGCAGGACAATAGGATTACTTTTAGGAAGGTCTAGTGTAAGTTTAAAAGGCGTACAAATACATACAGGAGTCATTGATTCAGATTACAATGGGGAAATTCAAATTGTTATATCTACTTCTGTTCCCTGGAAAGCAGAGCCAGCAGAGTGCTTAGCACAGCTACTGATTGTACCATATGTGGGAATGGGTGAAATTAAATGAACAGGAGGATTTGGAAGCACAAATAAACAAGGCAAAGCAGCATATTGGGTAAATCAAATTACTGATAAACATCCTACCTGTGAAATAACTATTCAAGGAAAGAAATTTAAAGGTTTGGTAGATACAGGAGCAGACATTTCAATCATTTCTCTACAGCACTGGTCGTCCACATGGCCAATTCAACCTGCTCAATTTAACAAAAAGGAGGAAAAATAGGGATTACAGGACAGTCCATACACAATTGAATCTAGCATTATTTGGTGAAAATATCCAACAACAAAAAGTTAAGAAATAGGTAAAATAATAACTTGGGTTAGAAGTTATGCTTGTATTTCTCCAGGCAAAAATCAACAGCTGATTTGGATATCATCAAGACACCTGTAACCTTATCGTGAGCCAGATGCTGAGGAAGAGACTCCGGGAGGATCCAGAGGATCCCCCAGTTGCAGCCATGTAGAAACTGACACTGAGGAGGATCCCAACTGTCACGAACAACACCCGTCAAACACAGCCACCCACCTGGGGACAGATCAAGAAGCTGTCACAGATGGCAGAGGAAAACCTGAGGAAAGCAGGACAAACAGTCACAATAAATAATTTAATGGTAGCTATGAGAGCAGTTATCACCACTGCCATGAGTATTCCTTCAATAAGGGCTGGCACAGAGAAAAATTATACTTATTGGGTATATTTATCAAACCTGGCTGGCAATAATGCCTGGATGCAATCACTCTATGACACAGTTACACATGCTTTCTGATCTCAGTATTTACCATAATAAATCTGCTCCTATTATTGAGGCATACCGCCCTCAAAAACCTATTTGTAAACAGGATTGGACCCAGTTAGAAAAAATGAACGCACTTGTTTAGGAAGATTGCATTGCAGAACAGGCAGAGGTACTGCACAACGATTCCTATGGAATCATTATTAATTGGTCCCCTAAGGGGATGATTAGCTTAAATTGCACCTCTCAGTCTGCATGCCACGGTCACACTATGTTCAGATGATCTGAACAAAATGGTCAGATGGTAGAAATGATAAGAAGTACAGCAAAAGTTCCTATTATCTGGAACCATGGTAGTATAGTGTCACCTCAACCTCAAATGATATGGCTCCCTCTAGGAGCTAAATGTAAGGATTTGTGGAAACTATTAAATGCTCTTAAAAAGATCAAAATTTGGGAAAGAATAAAAAAGCATCTAGAAGGACACTCTACAAACTTGTCTTTGGATATAGCAAAATTAAAAGAACAAATATTTAAAGCATCCCAGGCACACCTGGCCTTAATGCCAGGCACTGGCGTGCTTAAAGGAGCTGCAGACAAATTAGCAGCTAGTAACCCATTAAAATGGATAAAAACACTTGGAAGCTCTGTGATTTCAACGATGATTATGCTTTTAATTTATGTTGTTTGTCTTTGTATAGTCTGCAGATGTGGATCCTGACTCCTGCGAGAAGTAGCTCACCGTGACAAAGCTGCCCTTGCTTTTATCTCTTTGCAAATCAAAGAAGGGAGACATGTTGGGAGCAAGCCCCCCAAAGTCTGGTCATAAACTGGCCCCAAGACTGGCCATAAATAAAATCTCTGTAGCATTGTAACATGTCCATAATGGCCCTAACACCCAAGTTGGAAGTTTGTGGGTTTATGGGAATGAGGGCAAGGAACACCTGGCCTGCCCAGGGTGGAAAATCACTTAAAGGCATTCTTAAGCCATAAACAATTAGCATGAGTGATCTGTGTCTTAAGGGTGTGTCCCTGCTGTAGTTAACTAAGCCCAACCTATTCCTTTAATTCAGCGCATCCCTTCGTTTCCCATAGGGATGCTTTTAGTTAATTTAATATCTATAGAAACAATGCTAATGACTGGTTTGCTGTTAATAAATATGTGGGTAAATCTCTGTTTGGGGCTCTCAGCTCTTAAGGCTGTGAGACCCCTGATTTCCCACTTCACACCTCTGTATTTCTGTGTGTGTGTCTTTCATTCCTCTAGCATCACTGGGTTAGGGTCTCCCTGACCGAGCTGGTCTCGGCAGTATTGCATTCTATCTCTCCCTTCAGATCTACTAATATTTGTTTTATATATTTAGGCATTCTAATGTAGATTGCCTGTGTGTGTGTGTGTGTATAATATATACACATATATTTTTATATACTTATATTATATTTATGTATACATATATATTTATATGTGTATTTATATTTTATATATATATATATATATAAAATTGTTATATCCTCTCTCTGGACTGACACTTTTATAATTATGTAATGACTTTTTCCTTTTCACAGCTTTTTTTGACTTAAAATCTGTTTTATCTAAGTATTGCTATTCTTTCTTTCTTTTGGTTTTCATTTGCATGAAATATCTTTTTCTGTACCATTACTTTGGTCTGTGTATATGTGTCCTTACAAGTGAAGTTAGTATCTTGTAGGCAACATATAACTGGAACTTGTTTTCCTATTCATTCAGGCACTCTATGTTTTTTGATTGGAGAATTTAATCTATTTATATTCAAGGTAATTATTGATAGGTAAGGACTTACTACTGCCATTTTGTTAGTTGCTTTCTAGTTGATTTGTAGATGTTTTGTAACTTTTTTCCTTTCTTGCTATCTTCCTTTGTGATTAAGGGATTTTCTCTAGTAGTAAGCTTTGATTCCTTACTTTTTATTTTTTGTTTATCTAACATAGGTTTTTGTTTTGTGGTTACCACAAGTATAAGAAGTAAAAGAAAATACAGGGAAATATTTTTTAAATGAGGAAAATAATAAAATACCAAAATGAGAAATTTAACAACACGATTAAAATTATTTTTAAAATCAAACAGAAACTCTGAAGCTGAAAATTATGCACAAAATGAAAAGTGCAATAGAGAGCATCAATAGTGAAATTGACCAATCAGAAGAAAGACCCTGTAAACTTGAGGTCTAGGGCTGTTGCAGTCTGCTCATTGTAGGGTTTTACTGCTGTGGGCCCAGTGTTGAAGCCTAAGGCAAAATCCAGTGTTCACTTCCCTATCTTTCCTTTAAGCAGAGAGTATCTCCCTCCATGCTGCGGGGCCTGAGATTAGGGGAGGTGTGACACAGGTAATGTAAAAGTGCACATTCTACCCTGTTTAATATGTCTTTTCTTATTTCCTTGCTACACTTACGTGCTGTTATCCTTTGCCTGGTTTTCTTTGCTTTTTTGTAAAAATATTTTCATGTTTGGATAGTTGGTCAAATTGATGTTTCTGCAGGGAGACAGGCACTGGAAAATCCTGTTCTGCCATCTGGCTCTACCCTTCTCCTTTTGTTTTCTTCAAAGAGTTTTACAGTTTCTGGTCTTATGTGTAAGTCTTTAATCTATTTTTCACTTTATTTTTGTGTATAGTATAAAATCAGGGTCCAATTTCATTCTTTTACATGTGGATATCCAGTTTTCTCAAAATCATTTTTTGAAGAGACTGTCCTTTCTTGCCACACTTGTTGAAGATTAGTTGATTATATATGCCTGAATTTATTTCTGGACTTTATATTCTGTTCCATTGATCTATGTGTCTGCCTTCATGCTAGTACTGTACTATTTTAATTACTGTAGTTGTGTGACATATTTTGAAATCAAAAAGTGTTCTTTCTTTCTCAAGACTGATTTAGCTATTCATGGTCTTTTGTAGTTCCATATAAATTTCATAGTTTTTTTTTCAATTTCTGTAAATATGCCATTGGAATTCTGATAGGAGTTGCACTGAATCTGTAGATTACTTTAGATAGTATGGATAGTATGGATATTTAACATTATTAAGTCTTCCAATCCATGAACATGGGATATCTTTCTACTTGTTTGTGTCTTGTTCAATTTCTTCTACCAATGTTTTGTAGTTTTTGGTATACAAATTCTTCATCTCTTTTGTTAAGTTTATCCTATTTAGTGCTATTGTAAATAAGATTGTTTGATTTATATCCTTTTCAGAGGTTTTATTGTTAGTATGTAGAACTGCAACTGATTTTTGTATGTTAATTTTGTATCCTGCAAATTTATTGAATGTGTTTCTTTGTTCTAATAGTGTTTTGATGGAGTCTTCAGGATTTTCTATATGTAAGATTATATCATCTGCAAACAGGGACAATTATAATTCTTCTTTTATTATGTGGATACCTTTTATTTATTTTTCCTGCCTAATTGCTCTGTCTAGGGCTTTCCATATTACATTGAATAGAAGTGGTAGGAGTGGGCATGCTTGCCTCATGAACATATGTTCGTCTATGTTGTCTATTTTTAATAGAATTCCTAACATATCAATTATAGTTATTTTAAATTACTATTTTATAATTTCAACATCTTACGTTGTATCAGAGTCTGGTTCTGATTGCTGCTTTGTCTCTTCAGACTGTGATTTTTTATTGCCCTTTGGCATTATTTGTGATTTTTTATTAAAAGTATCACATGTATTAGGTAATACGGACTTAATAAATAGATCTATAGTATAAGAATTTATGTAATCTGGCTAGGAATTGGGCCAAGTTAAATGTTTGCTGTAGATACAGGTGCCAGAGGCTTCAAATTCCTGTGATGTCCTTTTATTGTCTCTCCTCTTGACTTTAGTCTCACTAAGTACTCTCCCTTCCTCAAAAAGAGTCTGTGTCTGGCAACTTTTTCAACTATAATCCACTCTTAGCATACTAATTTCTATTGGTGTAGTAGTATAAAGGAGCATTCTATAATTCTCCAATTAAACTTCATCAGTCTTCTGGCTGACCTATCTCAGAGCTGTGATCTTCACAGTGTTTTCCCACAAATATAGCTTTGTTCCATCCCTGCTTACTACTTTCTTCCTAATTTCAGGATTTCTAATATATTTCCATAAAACCTTGACTCATTTATGTCTTCCTGTTTCACACGCAAGTAAGAAAGCTAGAGGAAACTGAAGTGTAAGAAATGCCTTTACCCTAGATGGGCTAAGGCAAGTCCTTTTCCCTGGAGAGTGGGGCTTGGTTTCAGAGAACGTTCTGGGTATATTTTTCAGTGATTACTCTTCCTCTCCATCTGGCAGAGACACAGAGATTTTCCTCAGATATTCACCATGAGAACCTGGTAGTTTCTTGGAGGCAGATTTCATGAAAATGTGTTCCCCTTTTCTGGGCTGTGGCCCCACAAATGTTTATCACTCTCAAATTAGTACAGCCTCTAGCAATTCATCAAAATTACTTGTGTTCCTTATACTTTATGGTTTCAGCAGCTTTTGCCTGAGGTAAACAGATTTGGCTATGTCTTTCTGGATGTACTTGTCCTTCCAGGTTTCATGATGGCAGTTTGTCCCAAGACCTCAATTCTCTGACAGGTCCATGAAAAGTCATTGATTTCCAGTGTGTCCAACTTTTTCTTGTTGTAAGGATAAGAGTTATGATTTTCAAGCTTTTTACATATCAGAACGCAGATGAGCAGTCCATTGAAAGGTTGTTAGCACAGGAATAATATTGTGTTATATGCCTTATGTTTCTAAAAGACCACTCTGTATATTATATCTCCCTTTTTGGCCTCAGGCTCAGATATTTTAGGGTTTTTCTTTTTTTTGACAAACACCATCTTAATTGCAACCCAACACTTATAAAATACATGGAAGAAAAACATGCAATGGACACTTTAATTCCATCTGGGAACATCTAGAATACTCCGTAGAGGTGATAATTTTAGGGCATGAGGATTCATTCTGCATGCACTCCATGATAATTCTCAAAACAACTTATTCATGTTAGCCATAGCCTTAAGTCTAAACACCATGGTGATGTGCCATAGCAGTGTTGTTTGTTTGTATCAGTAAACCCCCTCCACTTACTTCCTCAATGGAGATGGTTGGTGTCATCTACATTTATTTTCTAATGTTACTTTCTCCCATCCTTCTATTGGGATGCCCTTACCTTGGCTAACTTTTGGAGTCTAACTCATGTGTCACATACTCAGTGAAGATTTCTCTAACTAGAACTACTTTCTGTTTTCTCCTCCTTCCTAAATCCCTATGATGAACACAATTCATACCCAAAGAAAGCAGCACTGTTTTTTTTTTTTTAATTGAACTAAGTTTTAAATTTATTCAATTACCCTAGAGTTCATAGAGCAGTGTGAGTACATACTGAATGCACAATAATTGCTTGTTAATTGAGAAAGAGATTCCTAGAAGCTGGCTTTGGTGGGCTACTTGTTTTGCATGCTGGTGAAATTTGTAAGAGGATGATAGACAATTGGGCTAATGGAATGAAAATTTACCTGCAAAGTTCAGTTGAATTGTAGTCAGTCCTTACTTAACATCATCAACAGGTTCTTGGAAACTATGACTTCAAGCAAAGTGACATATGAAAACACCAATGTTACCACAGGCTAATTGATCTAAACAAGAGTTAAGTTACTACATCATATTTCTGATCATGAAAACATCACCAAACTTCTAATAAAGACATAAAGTACTTCTAATATTAAACATTAAAATACATGTGAGCTATACATACAGTTAAGAAAGATTAATACAAGCAAATCATATAATCATTTACCCAATTTTTGGTGAATTAGTGAGTGATGACAGTTGTAGTGATGGTGAGTTAAATCAAAGAATAAATGTTTGCAAAGTGAAAATTGTCAGGATTACCTCATACCACCATGCAGTTCAAAAGTAAATAATAGCAAACATGGTGACTCTCTGAGCACTTCCTTACTGCATCATTTATTGCTGTGCATTTGTATGATTATCATATACATTATGAATTTTCATTGTACAATAACTTGTATTTATTATTTTATTCATTATTCATTATACTTATTCCAGTTAAGAGTCTCAGGTGGCCAGAATTTATCCTGTAAGGTCAGGGTCCTAGGAAGGAGCCAACTCTGTACAAGATGCCATCCCATCACAGGATGCACTCTGACACTCTGTCACACTCGCTCAAACTGGGACAATTCAGGCATTCCAATTAACCAGATATGCACATCTTTGGAATATGGGAAGGCACCAAAGTCCATGAAAGAAACCCACACAGACATGGGGTGAACGTGCAGACTCTTCACAGACAGTGGCCCCTGCAGGAACTGATTATTTTTCCTCAACATTATAGAAACAACATTGAGCAAAACAATGTTATTCGAGGACCTGTTGCTAATGAAAATAACATTATTTTAATGTGTGTGGATATGTATGTTTATAGATCTATATCTTAATTAAAACTTTTTATTAAGAAAAAACTAAGCATAATTTCCCTGTCCTGTACACTTTACCTATTTTATATTTTAATTTATGTGATTAGATCTAAACAGTTCTAAGAATGGCAGCTGAGTGCTGAGGCAGCAGCATATAAATCACAGAACAACGAAATCTGAGAGCTGAAAGGACTGTGAGAGTTTATCTGGTCCAATCTTATTTCAGAAAGGGAAATCATGGTTTATACAGCATTAAAAGGCTTGTCTAAGTCAAAGTGCCAATGTCTGGAATCTACATTCACTACATCCTCCTCCAGAATCAAGACCCCATCAGCAGGTGCTAGGAACACCAGGGGCCTAAGGTGGACACGACAATGTGATCATGGGATACAGTTGTCTACCTGTTTCTCTGAGTTCTGGATGAAATGAGATGCGGTGAGATGCTGTCTGTTCCCCAAGACTGAAAATTCAACCTTTGGTCAACTATTTCAATACACATCAGAAGTATTTAATAGGCCACTTGGCTTTTCTATAGCTCTGGTGATAATTCCTTTGTAGAAACATCTACAGCATAAAAGTTGTTAACACCAAACTCAATTTGTTAATGTTTTAAGAGATCACCCCAAGTGACCAATTTAAATTTTTAAAATGTGCATTCCGAAGGGTGCCTCACACGGGAAGGGGTTTGTTTTTTGTGTTTTTTAAAAACAAAACAAACAAAAAAAAAACCACTAATTAACATCAATATCTCCATGTGCTGCTCACCATTAGCATGCAGAAAAGCCAGCACCAATTGATGAAACAACATGCCAACAAACACACAGCACAGACAAGGCACATTCAGAAAGCATAGGGCAAGATGCTTTGGACTCTGGCCCTGAAAAACGTCTGTTTTAGTCTCCCTCAGCACTGCTTTTGTTTTTGTATTTTTCAATTAACCTCTTTAAATACACACTTGTACCAAATAAACAAGGAGGGTGGGAGGACAAACATTTCAATAATCTGAATTTTTTGCCTTAAGCCTAAGGAAGGCTTCCAAACTAAAGCAGGTTTCTGATTGATTGTGCTATTGGGCTGCTTCTTTGCCATTCACCTGGTGCTATTATAGCCAATTCATTGATAGAGATTTTATGCCATTTTCTTCTGAGATTCCTTTTTCTCCCTCATCAATCACTAAAGTAGTGAATGGTAGCTGATCCAATGAGAAAGACAATAAGGAGGAACAGAAAACGAGTGACTGCCCTGAAGTTCAGACTTTGGCTGCCTCTAACTTCATCTTCCCTCTGGTCGTTTTCCCTTTCATGTGCCAAACAAAGACTTTTTAAAGAATTTTAAAACATGTTCCCTTAAGGGTTTGCTTTCAAAATGAAGCCTTGCTTTAAACATCTCTTTTGTGCATACTCTGCAGGATGGCTGGACAATTTCCAATGCCGCCTCGGCCTGTAGACTCTGTTATATTTTCGTTTTAACAATTTCCATCCCAAACACACTATAGTGGCAGCTGACACATAAAAACTTCAGTAAGGTGTAGTTTTAAGGAGAGTAGCCGTGGGCAGAGCTTTGATTCTTTATCTCCTAGCGACAGACAAACAGGTCCACAGAAAGTCACCACACAGCCATGAACTGGATGGAACAAAAACATCAGATTCAAAAGCTACTTGCACTTTAGAAATGGGTCTTTTCCTGTCTGTTTTTCTTTTTCAGTTCCTAGTCTGTGCACTACCTGCTTTGGCCATTACCGGGACTACCTAACTGTCATATTTGCCATAATATGTTTTCCTTGGTCTCAAAAGCAGAAAGCAATGAAGGACAATTTCTCTGTGGCATCTCACCCAACTCCAGGGTTTATCTGTGCTTAGTCAATCAGAAGTTTGACCTTGGTAGGTATCACACATAATTCTTGTATTTTTCCTCCCTTGAAGATTTTCAATTAGTTTTTTCTATAATTTTAAGATATATCCCTTTTCATTCCTAAGAGTCAAGTACAAAACAAAGGAGATTAAAAAAGGACAGAGACACATCATAAATGCATTATTTTTCTTAAGAGCTTTACGGAAACATAACTCACATACCACACAATTCACCCGTCTATTCCTACATTCCATATAAATGGAATCGTACAATATGTGGTCCTTTGTAACTGGTTTATTTCACTTAGCATAATATAATGTTTTTAACATTCATCTATGTTGTAGCATGTATCAATATGTCACTCCTTTTTGTGGCAGAATAACATTTCAATGGATAAATAAAATATATCACATTTTGTTTATCCATTCATCAGCTGATTGGCATTAGGGTTGTTTCTACTTTTTGGCCATGATGAAAAATGTTTAGCAGCATTTAGGAACATTTATGTACAGTTTTTTGGTAGATATATGTTTTCATTTCATTAAGAATACACCTAAAAGTGGAATTGCTGGATCATATGATAATCTCTATGTTTAACCATTTGAAGATCTGTCAGGCTATTTTGCAAACAATTGCATCATTTTACATTCCCACCAGCATCGTATAAGGGTTCTGATTTCTCTACTTCCTCGCCAACATTTTATGTTATTTGTCTTTTTTATTATAGCCATCTTAGTGGATGTTAGGTAGTGTCTCATTGTCATTTTGATTTACATTTCCATGATAGCTAATCTTTTCATGTGCTTACTGGCTATTTGTCTATCTCCTTCGGAGAAACATCGATTCAGATCATTGGCCCTTTTGTTTTGTTTTGTTTTGTTTTTTTGAGATGGAATCTCGTTCTGTCACCCAGGCTGGAGTGCAGTGGCGTGATCTTGGCTCACTGCAACGTCCGCCTCCCAGTTTCAACCTCCCTCCTGCCTCCCTACGCCTCCCGCCTGCCTCAACCTCCTTAGTAGCTGGGATTACAGGCACCTGCCATCAAGCCCAGCTAATTTTTATTTTTTCAGTAGAGACGGGGTTTCTCCATGTTGGCCAGGCTGATCTCAAACTCCTGACCTCAAGTGATCTGCCTGCCTCTGCCTCTCAAAGCTTTTCTCCCCTTCTGTGAGCTGTCCTTTCCCTTTTGTGTGACATTTGTTGAAGCATAAAAGGTTCTAATTTTGATTTTGGCTTTGGCAACATCATAGATGCATTTTTGTCCAAAGGCTCTCACTGAACTTGAAGCAACATAAGGCCAGAAGTTCATGCAGCAGAATATAAACTTCTGTGAGACTTGATCATACCATTCCTGTGTATCCATATCTTAGCTAAGAATCATTTTAATGATTCCAAAAGAATGGTGAAAAAGTACCCATAATGGTCTTTGAACAAAATCTTATTTCAATATATTTTACATCTCAGAAGCATAGCTTTCTGCCTCTGAAGCCCACGTCTGAAGTCTGCTAGTAATTGTACTTACTCTGCAGAAAAGGAGGACAAATGGAAGATTTTAGACACAGGCCACAGATGGACATTTGACCATAAGAATCTGTCCAAATAAGCCCTGGCTGCCAAAACTACTGCCATTAGAAACTGTGGGGTTTGTTCAGTTTTAAAGATACTTCAAAATGAGAGGTGCCATTAGAAAAGTGCCACCAAAATTTCATCAAAAGGTTTGTTTCAAATGTATTTATTTTGTAAGGTTAAGTCTTGTGCAATTTTCTTTAATCAGTTAGATGAATTGTACAGATACTAACCAAACAATACAGATTCTCAAAAGCCAAGTTACTAATTGGAATTTTTTCAGTCATTAGTGCAATTAAGAGTTTTTCAAAAAAAAAAGAAAAAAAAAGGGAGAAAAAGGAGGAATAGATTGAGCGAGTCTAGGGTATGCGGTGAGCCAGGAATGGGCCATTATACTCAAAAGGTGTCTCTCTATAAACAGATCAATTCTCACAGCGTTTGTTTTGTTAAGGGGAATACAGTGGAGCCAGGTAGGGCTTTAACCATTTGTTCTGCTCCATGGCCACAATATGACCTTTTGTTTTCTCCCTGTCAGGACTGCCTCAACCATGTAATAACTATACCTAAAAGTGACCACTCACAGCTTCACTGGATAAATTAAACCTGCCAGGGAAACAAGGATGAACGTATGCTCACTATGCTAGTAGAAACACACAATTCAATGTTTTTGGAAAGTTGGTCCCCTAAAATTCCTAAACATTTCTTCTGTCAATGGCAAAGATTTCTTAAAAAATAAACAAACAAACAAACAAAACTACATCTAACATCACCAGGAAAATGCATTTTATTAGATTGGGGCTTTGTTTTCCAGATCCTTCCTAAACAAAAATTCCCCTTCTCCCCCACCAATAAAAAATAATTAAAACAGATAAATCAAAGCTCTATGCTCAATTCTATAATTCTACCCTCATCATCCAAAATATAGTCCATGGGGAACTTTGCAGGGGAAGAAAGGAGACCTTTCACTAGAATTATGAATGTGACATTGAGCAGCACTTTTTACTTTTCTAACATAAACTTTGGAAGATTATGGCTTAGCATCTTGACCATGTTCACAAGAAAATATCAGGTTTGTTGGCAGAACAAAATTGCTACATTACAGTAATAACATCTTAGGTTCATACAACTCTGCTATGCATTTGATTGTCTTTTTTCCATGTGCCCGAGACCCCAGAAGGAAGGGGTCTGTGAAGACCCAGAGCTGAAACACAGAATAAGTTAACACAAGTAATTTGTGATTCTGACTGTTGTATTCTTGCTTCTAGGCTTTCCAACTTCTGGACCTTCTCCTTCCCTGCTGCTTTTCCCCTCCTACCTCAAAATCTGGGTAAAGCATCCAGGAGAATAGTCTCTCTGCTCCATAGACAGTAGTTCCTGTCATCCCCCAAATGATCTTTTCCTTGCATAGTCACTCAGGTATGACAATTTGGAATAGACTAGGAACCACCTACTCCAGGTTGTTTTTTTCAGAGATTTAAAAAGCTCACCAAACTCTCAAGGTTGCTGTTTACATCTCTATAGCTGTTAGCCAGAGGTTCCAGAGATCTGCACTCAACAACTGCCCCCACAACAAACACACACACACACACACACACACCCCATTGCTTTCTGTTGTCCTGCCCATAAATGGCCCCTCTTCCAGAATCACATCTCATTTCTTTCTTTTCTGGATCATATCTAGACACACCTGGGAGTTCTGGCAACCATGTGTTCTTATCCCCGGGCCAGGAGGAGAGAGTCTAGAGTTTGTGGAGGCCTTCCATTTTCTATGTCATCTCCCAGGAAGAAAATCCCTTCACATACATGCTATCCTCAGTCCTCAAGGCTCAGTGAAGCTTCCATAAACATTGGGCCACCTGCCCAGAACCCAACCCCACTAACACAACCAGTGAAACTATGTAATGAGCTATAGAATGGGCATGAGCTATGGAGTCAGACAGACCCAGGCATGAATCCTGGCTCTACCATGATTAGCTGACCTTGAGCAAATCACATAACCTCCAGAGGCCTAGATGACCTCATGTAAAAAATAGCAGTAAGACTTAGGTTGTAGTGAGGACTAATGAAGACAATAGATGTAAAGTCCTGAATACAGGAGCTCGTACTGAGGACTGGCATGTGGGGAGCACCCAGTGAATTGTTGTGATATGACAGTTAATAATCGGTGAACGGTCTCCAAGGCCATTGCAAATACATAAGGCTGTGCTTTCCCTAGACCCACCCATGGCTGTGAAGCACCCCAGAAATGTTTTATAGCTGAGATCTCTTCAATTTCAGGAAACTGCCCAAGGTTAGAATCCAATCATTTCAATTAGGTGAATGGTGGCAGCATACCCTAACTAAGACCTCCCTACTAAACTCTTAAAGTTAAGTGAGCAAACCTAGACACATACTCCCTTTTATTCCAAGAAGCACTTATTGAGCACCTACTGGGTGTAAGCCACCATGCTTTAGTGCTTCTGGGAAAACCAGATTGAATAAGTACCTTTGCTATTTTCAAGGAATTACAACCTACTGAAAGAGTTATACATAGTTATACACAGTGATGACAGGCAAAACACAATCCAAGATGATACATTTACAGAGCTCCTGTCAAAGCACAGCCCTTCCATGGGCTTTGCACAGGCTCCCCAAGCACCAACACCCAGTGTTTATGCTTCAGACCCAGAATTAAAACACACCAAAGTAGAGTTACAAGAATAGATTCCTTTGGATAGAGAGATTGACAACTTTTGTCCCTCAGCCCCAGCCCATGCCTTCTGAACTTTCTGGTCTCCAAGCATGAATGGGATGTGGTACAGCTGCCAAATGTTTCTGTTATTTACACATGTGTTTTTTCTGTCTACCAGGGCTCAGAAGGGCCCTGAGACAGCCAGCCAAAGCCGTTCCCCTTTGTAGCTCTGAATCTTTCTGTGTTTGAGAGGCCCCTCCTCCAGGGGTCTATAGTCCTTTGCAAGAATGGCCACGATGTCCTCTTCCAACAAAGAGGAGTTTGCACATTTTCTGGAAAGTTCTAGTATTTTATGAAGCAACAGAAGCTGAGAGTGACAAGGTCATCCAAGGGTATGGACAGAAACTGTGGGGCATATGGACCCATCTGGACAACTCAGCCAGGCAATGAGCAAATCCTGACTGATAGTGTCCTGTGGAGCCTCAGCTCCTTCCTATCTGCCTGCAAGGGAGTTGGCTCTTCTTTCTCTCCTCCTGGTGAGGCTGCAAATGCCAGCCCCAATCTGGATAGGAGGCTCGACTCAGTTAGTGCCCAGGTTAGAAGAAGCAGCGAGCAGCTCCTCTCTGGCCTGCTGAGGTGTTCACAGAGGGGGCCCAAGTCTAGAGAGCAGCATCTGGTACCCTCTCATTAGTCACTCCTAGCTCGCAGCCTCAGGATTCACATGCACCAGCCTGGAAAACTCCTCCAATTACACAGCTGGTGGCCTTGTCAAAAAATGAAAGCATCTTCACTGGTTTCGCCCTCCAGCTCAGAGTTGCCCAGCCAAGCCAAGCCCCTGCCCCAACCCCTTCTACACATTGCAGCCTGAGATCTTTCTAAAACAAAGCACTGATCACTTAACTCCCCTGCTTCAAAAGCTCCCATTTCCCCACCAATTTTCAAAGTAAGATCCAAACTCCCTGGTTCACTGCATGATCAGCCATCACTCCACTTTCAATTGCCTCCTGCTATACCCCCACCCTTCTCTATGATGTGTTTTCCATGCTGAATTCCCTCCAGCTTCATAGGCACATTGCTGATATTCTTTTTTGCTCCCCCACCCTTAAGCCCTTTTGCAAATGCTTTACTCTGAATATAACCCACTCTACAGCTCTAACTCCTTATTCTCTTGCTCAGCAGAACCCTTTCAGGGCTCAATTTAAATGTTATTTTCTCCTAAAAACCATCTTTGTCTGCTCCATTTCCAAAGACTAAGTAAACTATCTCTCATTTGAGTTTCCAAAGCACTTTATACTTCCCATAGATTATTGTGCATTGCATTATATTATGTTTGTTATTTATTATATTAATTATTGCTCCTCACTTTCCACATACACACTGTATTTTGAGGTCCTTGGAAGTACGACTCTGCTTTTCATCATTATAGACTTATCCTTTAACCTAGCATAGTGCTTAAATAAGTATGTAGCCTTAAATATCTATCAGATAAGTGTATGACAGCTAAGTGAATCAGCATCAAAAATGAGTAAAGAACTTTCCTATAACTAAGTTTTAGATCAAGAAGATATCTAATAAGCATCCAATTCAACCCTCTTGCCTTTAGAGATAAAGGAATTGGAACCCAGAGAAGGTAAGTGATAGCTTGGTTGGCAATTGAAATCACAGCCTGAGTGAAACTCATGTCCCTAAATTCCCCTGCAAGAGCTCATACAGACACCAAAAACTTCAAGAATCTATCATTAATAGGATAATTTTTTATTTCAAGACAGGATCCTTAGGCTCTATCCTCACATCAGACCAAAATTCAGTAGCACAGTGGTAGTGTTTTCTCTAGGAGAAACCTCATCTTGAACCTATTCTGCTCAGTATATCATATTGCGTAGACACACGCTCTAAGGATTCCATGTAGTTCTTTCAAGTTCTTCTTGTTCCATGTTGAAAGAATGGACAAGGACCATCAGGCTGTTATGCCATCACAGTACTCTCAAAACCCCTTTATATTTTAATACACTAAAGAGTAGCAAGAGAAATCTTTGGCTTTCCCTCTAAATTCTAATGTAGGATTTACTGAGTAACTTGCAACAAGTAGATTTGTGACTATTATCTGTAGGACAATAACAAATTCCTAATACCACATTTGCTTCCTGTGGAGGTTCAGTTATGTATTTATTCATAATTTTTCTGAGATAGGGTGTTGCTCCGTCAGTCAGACTGGAGTGAAGTGGTGCAATCATAGCTCACTGCAGCCTCAATCTTTCAGGCTCAAGTGGTCCTCCTGCCTCAGCCTCCTAATTAGCTGGGACTACAGGTGTACACTACCACCAAAAAAGTGCCCTGACAGCTTTTTTTATTTTTAGTAGATATGAGGTCACGCTATGTTGCCCAGGTTGGTCTTGAACTCCTGAATTCAAGCAATCCTCCTGCCTCAGCCTCCCCAGGTGCTGGGATTACAGGTGTTAGCCACCACGTCCTGCCTAGAGATTTACTTTAATTGCATGTTATAATCCAAATTGCTGCAAATTCTTTAAATTGAGTGGATTGTATTTTACAAATAATTCATTTGGAAGCTGAATTCAACTCCCAGATTCTTTTGCAGCTTCAGTGACCTGAGAGCAGAGGGAGGTAAGTGCCCCGGATACTAGGCAGTGGGTGGACAATCAGAGGCCCTGATTGTTAGGCACTAGCTGGTTGAGTGAAAGAATGAGTAATATTATGCTGCCCTCTGGATTCAGCAGGAAGTCGGAAGTTATTGTGCTTAATAATGTTCTGTAGGATTCCATTGAGCCAACTGCCATCTTCTTGTATTGACAAGAATGAGAGTTAAAATTCATTATTAATTTTTTTTTAAATTTCCACCTTTCAAAATAATCTCTTTTTTAGAGTTTTCCCGAGTTCAGAAGAACCTACTTCCACTCCTTTGGCTCTCTTGCTCCCTAGCAGGGGGTACAGTATTGTCCATCGCTTCTGGCCCAGTTGCAGGTAAACAGAAGTTTTTTGCCTTATCATCGAAGTACCCACGGTCACTTGGAAAACAGCTTCCCCCAGGAGACAACAACACTGGAAACGCTTAGAAATGTCCTGCTCCTAAACTAACTTCTTTTGTTTAAAACTTTTTTTGTTTTAAAATCTAAAATAGGATTCACTTACAGATGAGGCAATTCTCTATTAACCAAAGATATCCTGCTGTGTACCCCCTTCTTTGTGCTGTGGTTTTCATGCTGAATTCCACGTTCATTTGATCACATAGTTCTGTTGGGGCTGCCCACAGAAAGATACTGACCCTGCTCCCTGGACTCTCCCAAGACTAGTTCTACTTTGAGGCAGCTCCTCCCATAGTGCCCTCCACCAAAAGGCCACCTGGCTTTCCTGATCCATGGAGAGAACCCACCCCGGCTTTCTTGTTCTGTGAACATGGTCTTTTCTAGGAGCAACTTTATCATAGTCAATCGAACATGCCTTCCCTCTGAAATACTCTTCTTAAAAAAAAATGCAGGATGAGGTGTCCCTTACTTAAAACATTACAGATGTCACCTCCCCTTAGGGAATTTTTGTTTCACAACAGGAAACAGAAGTTTCTTTCATACAGATCCTCAACTCTCTGTTCTTATTCTTTTGATGCGGAAGAGAATTTTGATAAATTGCCAGGACGAGACTTCTAAAGGCTAAGTTGTATGTTTACATGCTGGTCTCTTTGTGACAAGGACAGTGTCCTGTTTATTTCTATACAATTACAGGTTCTTTACAATTGCTTAAGAAATGCCTGTTGAATGCTGGCTGATTGACCATGCTTAATAAGAAACAGGATATCCTAGAGATGCTTACAACAATATTTGCATAACCAAGTCAGTCATTTATTCCCAGACTCTCACCCAAAGCAGGAATTGCTTTTACAATAGCCTGGCTTCTGTGTGAGTTCTAGTGGCAAGAAGTTTGTTTGCCACTCCGTGGCTCTAGACAACCCAACTGCTTATATTGAGTTGAAAGCAGTTTCCTTGAAATTTCCATTTGATTTGGTACAAATTAGGCTTGACATCCACATCTTAAAATCACCTTGGAGGCCAGGCTTGACTTTTGATTTTACCAGTGGAACACCAGCTTTCTTGGCTCACCCCAGAAATTTGAATCTGGTCAACGAACATTGGAAAAGGCAACTAGGTAATAAGCTGATCTTCACATGCACCTCCCTAAGATATGAGAGCCATTGACGTTGCAAGGGCCATGACAGAAGGACATTCCTCTTGATTTTGAATCCTAATGTGGCTAATGTCTTACCAAGTTTTGGAAAAACATTTGGCCATTCATTCTCAAACATCTTTGAAACACCTACTAAACACTAGGGACTGAGGTAGGTACTATGCATACAGAGATTAAAGACACAGTCAAGGCTTTCAAGAAAATCACATTCTAGCTTGAAAAAAAGTAAAACAATAAAATCAAAACTATATAATATCCATAGACACAGAGTTCTAGTTCTATAGAGAAATCTTTAATTCAGACAACAAAGGTCATAGAAGGCTTTCCCAATGTGGAAATGTTTGACCTGATTCACTGGATGACGGAGTAAAATCTAGCCAGCCAAAGAAAAGGAACAGTAATTGAAGCAAAAGGATCAGCCTATGCAACAGCATGGATACTACAGAACTAAAACATGCTCAGGCTTAAAGATACTGTGATGTTCCGGGAGTGTAGGTTGAAATGAGGGACTGACAAAGAGGTGAAGCTAGATGCAAATGCTGGGGCCTGATCACGAAAGACCTAAGATGCCATACTAAGAAGTTTAGCCTTTATCCTCTTAAACAGAGTCATTGAGAACTTTGGGACGTATAGTAGCCATATGATATTTGCATGTTGGAAAGATCACTCTGCTGGTATGGTAGAAAGAAGATAGGAGGAGGAAAGAGTGAGCTAAGGAGAAAGAAGGAGTAGGTTGGGATTACCTAGGATAGAATGAAGACAGCAGCAGTGGAAATAGGGAGAAAGGATTTAGGACACAAAAAAGAAGGACAATCAGTAGACCTTTGGACATAGGTTGAGAGAGAAGAGGAGTCCAGGGTGATTCTAAGATTTCTAGCTCACGTGACCAGATGGAGACAAGCACATTCACCACATTGCCTTTGTTAGTGCTGCACATGGACCACAGACATCAGAATCACTAGAGATACGTGCAAACAATGTCAATTCCTTGCCCCATTCTAGACTTAATGAGTCAGAATTTATGCATGCTGAAGTTTGATACTCTCTGCAGAAAACAGAAAGAGGAGTAGGTGAGACAGTTAGGCAGGTAATAAGCTTAGTTTAAAGACTGTTGATTTTGAGAAGCCAAAGGAACATCCAAAGGGATGGGTTCTACCAACAGAGAGTATATAGGACTCTAGGCCAGGGGGCACATACGATCTGAAGTTGTCTTCTTTAAGGGTCAACACCTTTAAGAGTAGCTACAGATTTTAAATAAAATCATCATCCTGAGAGGGAATATAGAAAGGAAGCAAGAACAAGAAGCCTGAGTCTAATCCTGGGAACACTGAAAAGTGGAACAGGAAACATGGCAGGTAATAGTACAAAAAGTACAGAGTTGAGCCCTGGCTTTCACTAAACCAGCTGAGATGGGACCTAGAGTAAGCATAGTTTTTCTGAAGATGAGATTTAGTGCAAGTGTAGCTTTTCTGCTGATTCTAATCCATTATGTCTAACGAAGAGAAGAGAAGGAGAGTATAAAAGATGCTACCAGTCATATCTGTAGTGAAAGGTTTATAAGCTTTAGCCATGAATTGTTCAGGTTGTTTTCTACCTAATTACCCCCAAGCAAGAACACTTTGGTTCCTACAAAGGAATGTACAGTAGCCAATAGTATGGTTGTATGCACCCAAGCATTATGGACACCTCTTAGAACCCAAATTGGTACAGAAATGTGAGATGGAGTGACAGAAAAAGCAGGATGATATAACTCTTTCTTACATGCTCCCTCTGACAGCCAAGGGCTAGAGCAGTCACTATTCTGGGCTCCATAAGATATATGCCAACCTGCAATTGCTAAGAGAAAATTGCGACAAGGAACTCTTTTTCAAAAACAGGCATCAGGAACTAGTTTGGCCAATCTATTTGAGGTGAATTCTCCAATTCAGGCAGGGCAATGTGACCCCTTATGGTCCCTCAGTGGTAATGATAGAGAAATGCTTTTCATTCAAATATCTCAAATATTTAAACTAAACCCACCTATGCAAATTTAAAACAGCAAACCTAACACAGTGGAGTTAGAGCTTCCAAAACTTTCTCTCACCGTCAATAAAACTCATTGTATATGAAAACTCAGACAATTTCTATAGCACATATCGACCACTTTGAAAAAAAATGTATTTATAGAAATTGGGACTACTGGGGCCTTCCTAAATTGTCATTTATGGAAACACTTTTAAGATTTCTATTTGGGCAAACGAGTCCTTCAGGGGTTTTTCCAGCATGATCTTGGAGAACAGGTGAATGCTAGGTATAGACTGCAGAAAGACAATGGCTAGAGCATCTCCAATATCTTGGTCAATACTCACCAAGGGTCAGAAAGTTGGAAACATAAGCTGCCTTTATAGCTGTGTTCTCAGTCTACCTAACAGCTAGTTGGTCAGGGAGTCTGTTCACATCTCTCAGCATTATCTCTCTGTGCCTCAGTTTCCTCATCCTTAAAATATGGACAATAACTGTACTTGCCCAAGACGGTTGCTGAGAGGGTTAAATAAAGTAATATATGAATACATAATAAGTGGTCTATAAAAGTTTGCTCTTATTTTCATTGTTGAAATCAATAAAGCACCATTTGATCTGAAAATCTTGTGGGTTGAAAAAATATCTTAAGAAAAACAAGTCCTCATGATAAGTACAGCTTTTTATTTTTCTTTAATTATGAAAGACTCTAAAGTCCAAACACAGCCTATTTATTGAGGCTGGTACACTTTGCCTCTTTAGCGACACCTGAATTTAAGCCTAAATAGATGTCACGGAATTCCATTGAGTGGGGCAGTTTGTTGTTGAGAACAGCAAGGACTTTGGAATAAATGCGAGTCCTGGTTCCCTCAATTTCCAACTTAAAAAAATTGAGGAGGTTTCTTAACTCTAATCCCCATTTCCTCGTTTGTAGAAAAGAAACCATATCATTAACCTGGACGGGTTTTTATAAAGATTTCAAATGAGATAATGTAATGGATCTCAATTAATGTGTTTCTTTTCCCCTCTCAGACCAAAACTTGTCATGAGGAATATTTGTCTAAGGTCAAGAGCTAAGAGTTAGCAATGCTGAACTATGGTCCTCACATATCAGTAAATCCATGATTTTTCTTCTTTCCTGTTATTTACTGCATTTAAATCATGAAAATCCTAGTAGTGGTGGGGTGGAGGGGGTGAACTTACTATAAAGTTCATTAAAGATTGAGTGCAGAAGGTTTCAATCTGTGACATAAAAAATGAAAGCTGTACATAAGGGAAGTAAGTGCGAAGAGGATTTTGTAGGGTGGATTGGAGCAGAAGAGGTTTTGAAATTGGGGAGATCACTTAGAAAGCTAATGCAGTAATCCGGATATGAAGGGATGAGGACCTGGACCATGTGGTAGTATCAGGACCAGAGGGAAGATTCAATAAGCTATGCTTTGAAAATATAACAGCATTTGGTCTAGGATTTTACCTGATATGGGTGATAAGACAGAGTTGAAACTATAGTTTTACATTTAGGTGGTCGTGGCAGAGATTGATGGCTATACATCAACATCCACGTGAGCTCTTTGAGAAAAGAGATGATGTCTTTCTTTTGGTTCCCCATGTAATCTAGCACATTGCTCAGTGCATGCAAAGTTGGTATTCAATAAATACTTGTGCTAAATCGTCAAAAAAAAAAAAAAAAGATTGAGTGCAGAAATGAAGCACAGTGTTTGTGCCAGGGATCACCAACTCAAATATCTACAGGGATCATCCCTGTAATAGAAATAAGAGAAGCAACTTGGGCATAACAGTAGGAAAAGATGAAGATGATGGCAAACTCTAAAGTGAGCATTGGCAACAACTTGGTTTACCCCAACTGTCTCCATGCAAGGATGCAAACCCAGTGATGTTAGAGCTTTTAGTTTTTGAAGAGAAGCCAGAAGTAGTTTGTGAAATTTTCTGAATTCTAAACATTAGCATCAAGTTCGATTAAAAACAAACACACCCTGTAGGCCAAATAAGAATCATTTGTGCCAAATTCAGTCTATGGACCATCAGCTTGCAACTTCTGATTTATAAATCATCATGATGATCACCACATGGCTGACCCTGGCAGAAGCTCAAAAGTGGTCATGAACGTGAACCACTTCTTCATTACCACCCATAACTGGTTTTGTTCTCCTTCACTTTGTGTTCAACAAACACCAACAAAATTAAGCTAAGGAGAACTTGGAAAGGACATTTCAGAGAAGTAAATTTGCCTGGACTAATGATCTCCAGGGAGAAATTTTACCCAAGATCTCTTCAAAGCTTTCTTCGACAAGTCCAGGTACCCTTGGTATCGAAAGATCTGTCTTCTGATGCAGGGCAAAAGACAAAAGAGACAGGCCAGCCTGGACTCAGGAGTTCCCCCTCCCTCATCATGGCCAGCTGACCTTGACAGGAAGAGAGGTAGAAAGTGCCTGGCTCTCAAGCCCACTGACATTTGGAAGCACAGGTGCAGCCCAGAGCCCTGGCAGGATTTGGCCAGGCGTTCCTGTGACAAGCCCAGGCCTGAAAGGGAGACTCCCCTGACAGTCTGAGCAGGAGGCTGAATCTGTCACTGTCTGGCTGGCAGGGCTGAAAGGGCTGTCTGCGGCAAGCGCAGATACCGGATGCCTGAATAGGGACTCAGTCAAGCAGGCATTTGTCACAGAAAACTCCCCCAACTCATATTTCACAGGGTGATCAGAAGCGGTGAGGCAGGGACCAAAGTGGCTCATCACCAGAATATTATCAATGGTGGTTATCATACAGGGACAGCTGGGCTGGAGGCCAGGGAAGCCCTCTTTGGAGACAGCAAATGTTCAATGCCCCCGGGATGGTGGGGATAGAGCCAGCCAGGCCCCACCCCACTACTTCCATACATCAATGCATGGTGCTCCAACACTACCACCTTGAGGCTCCAGAAGGAAGGAGCTCAGAGAGGCTATTCCACATTGGGAAGAAGGCACACAATTCCAGGTAATTCCAGCCTGGGAGCTGAGCCCTGCCTAGGTTCCTTTCAGACTCAGGTCCCTGGCCTTTTGTTTCAACAGCCTCTCCCAAGTCAAAGCAAGGCAAGCCCCTTGGGATTTATCCTTCTAAGGAAGAGGGTTTCATTTTTCTTTCATCATTGTTACTCTACAATGTGCTCTATAAGACTTGATTCTGTGCTCAATCAATGTGATTGAATGGAAAAAAAATCAAAGAGGCAGAGGAAATGCCATCAAATTTAGTTTTGTCTCAGGAGTTTCACAAAGAAATGAGTTATTTCCTCCTCTCTTTCTAATTATTTTAGCAAGGCAATCGAGGGTAGTGATTACTGCCAAGTGTCTCATCCATTAACTGAATGGCCCCTACAACCATGTTCCCCAGCCCACCCTGCATTGTAAGTGACTTACCTCCTTTGGGAAACTTGAGAACCAAGTTATAATAATAAGCAAAAGACAAAACTTTTTTCAGAACAACCATAGCTTTTTCAAATTCAAAAGCCAGATGATTTTGACATGACTAGCAGATTCATATAGTTGCAAATTGGGCAATAATTAGATAATTGCTAAAATACAAATATTCAGGTATGGTGACAGCAATAATATGAAGAATGACCACTAACATTTATTGGACACTTTGCATGTAATAAGCCTTCTTTGAAGCATTTGCATGGACATTACTGAGTACTCACAATAACCAATGTAATGGAAATAATATTAACCAGTAGTACAGGGGAGGAAACAAAGGTCCAAAGGCTTTATTAAATTGTCCAAGTCACACAGTTTGGAAAAGGCAGAATTGGGATTACAAGTGAAAAGTACCTTATACATCATTAGTACTAAAAATGTATGTTGATTAGAGCTGCTAAAGGGTGGTGGTGAAATAACTCAATTTAAGTAAACACCTTGACTTAGTCTTACTATGTAAACAACACCTACCAATTACTGAGAAAAAGATGACTACTCTAACAGAGAAATAAGCAAAAAATAGAAAATTCACATAAAATTTTGACAAGTGAACAAAAATTCATGTAAAATCTCACTAGTACTCACATAATTGAAAATTAAAATGACATGATATGCTATCTTTTACCTATCAAATTAGCAAATATCTCTCAAAATTATAACATCCAGCATAGGTGAGAGTGTACTATAGCCACCATTGGAAGAAGTGTTGATTTTTACATTTCTAGGAGCAACTTGATAATGTATGTCAAAATCCTGAAAGTGGTTTATATCCTCTATGGAAGTTTTAAAACATGGCTATAAATTCTTTGGTATTCTTCACATTCAGTAGTGGCGTCTATCCCTTCCTTATCTCTTCCTTATGAACTGAGGTGTGCTTGTAACTGCCTTGACCAATACAGTATGGCAAAAGTGATACCACAAGACCTCTAAGGTTAGTTAATACAGCCCATGAACCTCTGCCTCACACCACTGGACTCCTCACTCTTAGAGCCCTGAGCCATTGCCTAAGTACAATTATACAGAGGCCATATCTAGGAACAACAGTCGACAGTCCTACCTAAGCCCAGTCTTGGCGTCTTATCAGCTGGGGTCCCAGTGTCATGGAGCAGAGAACAACCATCCCTACTGTGTTCTTTCTGAATTCTTAACCCACAGTATCCATGGGCATAATAATGTGGTAGTTGTTTTAGGTCACTAAGTTTTGGGCCAGTTTGTTAAACAGCAATCAATAAGAGGAACAACCTCTTACACAGTAATTATTCTTCTGGAAATCTAAGGGAATAATTAGGGACATGCAAAAAGAATTATGAACAAAGATGTTGAGGGCATCATTGTTTAAGACGGAAAAATATAAAACATAAATATGAACAATAAGAATTTTTTTCATCCCCATGATGAAAAGCAGCAATTTAAAATCAGATTTTGGAAGACTATTTAAGATTATAAAAAGTCCTCATAACATATTGTTTAAAGGGGGGTTTTACAATAACATAGATAGCAGAAGTTTTCTTTAGAGAAAAAAATGGACATATACCTATGCATTAAAATTATATAAAAACACTCCAAAATTTAAGCAGTAGCTATTTCTGAGTTGTGATATTATAGATGATTTTGATTTTATTCTTTATGATTTTCTGTACTTCTAATATTTCATAAAGTTCACAAAGGGAGTAGACAATTTGCTAATGACCTCATTAAATCTGTATGAATTTTAATACATTTTCAGAAGACCTGAATTCAAATTCCAACAAGTTCTATTTCAATGTCTTTGGACAAACACATTATCTGCCTAAACTTTAATTTCCTCATCTAGAAAACCAAAATAACAATATTTACCTCAAATGATTTTTGGAGGGTTTTAGGATAGATAGGCCACTTTTAATTTTTCCTAACTAGATATCAGAGAAAAATCTATATGCTTAAAAAATCTTCTTTATAATTTGATACATAATAGATGTATACATTTTTGAGTACTTATGGGATACATGTGATTTTTCTTAAGAGACAAAGTCTTACTCCATCACCCAGGCTGGAGTGCAGTGGTCCAATCATAGCTGACTGCAGCCTGGAACTCCCAGGCTTAAGGGATCATCCCATTTCAGTCTCCTTAGTCATTAGGCTTATAGGCATGAGGCACCATGCCCAGCTGATACTTTGATACATGCAAACCATATGTAATGACCCAGTCAGGGTAATCCCCTCAAATGATTTTTATGAGGTTAAACGAAACAGAAACTATGCAAGTTCCTGGAATTCATCTATGTACCTAGTGGGCATTTAATAAGTGTCTTTTTAATTCACTGATAAGTATTTTGTCCAACATTTCAAACACAGTCAGAATGAGCATTTGAAATAAATATCTACAGCTCTCAAGTGAACAAAAAAACACTAGGGCTTGGCTTCCTATCTCACTGCTCATCCAAAACAAGTAGGATTTGGTAAAAGCTGCAAAACACTCTACCTCTCCTTGTCACACATTGACACTGAGGACAGACAGCAAGCCTTCCTGCTATGACAAGTAGATAGAAAACAAAAACTTGGGGTAAAATGAACAGGTTGGTCAATTACTGATTTTGCTCTCTGCATGTGGAAGCCATTTCTGCTATTTTATCTGCTCCCACCATGACTGATGAAAGTTTTAGAACAAAAGCCTTCCAATGAGCTGTGAAGAGCTACCCCTTTTGTCTTTCCGGTATATCTTCTCCTTTTTATCATCCCTCCTTCCCATTCCCATGCCACATGCCAATTATTGATAATAGTTAATAATAACAGGAGCTAATACCTGTTGAGAACTGCTCTGCACCAGGCACTGTTCTCAGCACTCTGTTTGTATTAACTCACTTATCTTCAGCATAATGCTACCATGCAGGTACTATTATCATCTCTGTTTCTTCTATGAGGAATCTGAAACACAGAAGAGTTAAACGACTTTCCCAAGGTTACACAGCTAGAAAGCAAGGAGACAAGTCTAGTCAGTCAAGCTCCAGGGCACATAGTCTCTAACTCTTATCTATACTGCTCTGTGTAATTAATATAATGACTTGATCCACTATACAAAACTTGGCACGAGGAGATGAGCAACAGATAACCTTTCACTAATCTTATTAGCAGGACGAAGCTCAATCCTACAGCCTAACTCAAGGACTGCTCCTTCAGTAACGGTATTATAAATAGAGGAAAGGAACAATTGCTCTTCCACACTGACCCCTGGGTTGCCCTCCCTCATGACACTATCTTTGGTAGGATCCAAAGCTCCTTGGATATGTTCTATTAATACCTGTGCCCTGTGTCTGGTGCACCATCTAGCCCATCTTAGGGCTTAATAAGGATTTGTTTAGTTGAACTGAAGAGGGCCTACCCAAATAGACAGTTTCTACCTAATTCTAGTCTCCCAAGAATTTCTCTTCAGAAGAAACACACACACACACAACACACACACTCACTCACAATGATGAATTGTGAAAAATAAATGCTATTCCATCTAGCGTGAAGTGGTCTGGGTGTGGAGTTAATGCCTTAGGAAACGCTAACATCTAATCTTTAGGAATGAGTGGAGATTGATAAATGACATCCCTAATCCCTACCTAGGCTTTGAATCAATTAAGGAATAACACAAGAATAAGACAGGTGGAATTCAAAATACAGTATCACCATTTTACTGATTAAGCTGATATTGGAGAATGTGATTTATATTTGTGAGTCAATGAGTTTTACATACCTGAACTTCACTCTTCAACAGATGCATATACACAGTTCTAGGAAGTGCTTCCCTCTGGTTGGAGAACTCAGGCTCTCTATAGGCAGGTCTGTGCCTAAAAAGAAAAGACAGATTGGAAGCCCATGCCCATTATCTCTTTCCAAACATTCCAATGAAACTAAGTTACTCTTCCTCCCCTGTGGAAGAGTAAATGAAAAGATAGTAAAGGCCATAGAATTTTGGCCCTCTCCCTGCTAGTACTCTTGGGTGAATGAGAACCAGAAAGTCATGAAGAGAAGGCTTTGGTATGACTGATAACAGCTAGTAAATTTCATCATTGAGTTGTCCACTTGGCTATCACAAATGATCTACATTCCTATTGCTCACTTACCTGTAGAATGTATATAGTTGCATTTAATATCAATAATTTAAAATGTTCAGTTTTAAGTTTGTGCTGCAAAGCCAGAACTAAGTATTCCATCAAGTTCAACTCTACTTCTTTTCATGTCATACAGCCCTGACCCAGTCTTAAGCTCCTTGAAAATACAGCTCCTTTTACTTCATGGCATTCCTTAGAATACAATGCATATGATAATTTGTTTACAAATGTTTTTTCATCAATGTATGCATGAAGAAAAAATAATAAACAAAAAATAAATCTCATTGGCTGTTCAACATGTAGTTCAAGGAGGAAGAAAATAGAGGAAGCCGCAACTTACAAATAGACTGTGTTCAACTTACTCATTGATATGTCAATTTGGGGAGACAAGAAAAGATTTTCCTATGAAAGGTCTGAAAGGTAGATCTTTTGATACAAAAGCACACACACACACACACACTCACAAAACACTAAAGTAGAATTTATCTAAGGTTCAGATAATAGCTCAGTGCATAAAGAATACTCTGAGCATTTCATTTTTGGACCTAATATAGGACACTAAATGTAAAGAATCAAGCCTTGGCGAGTGGATATGGGGAATAGCAGGGGAGGGGCAGCGTGCTGCGAGCCTGGAGACTGGAAGAGCAGTCCAGGGTTTTCACTTCTCCTCCTTCCTTCCACCCTTGCTACTTAGGTCAGCTTCCTGCTCCAAATCATGCCCAAGCCAATCACTAGAGGTCAGCAGGAAGCCAGAGAAGGGGGCGACTGGTGGGAGGAGAGTTCCCTCAAAAGAAAGAGAAGAAGGAAAGGGGAAGAACACACTGTTGCCCCGCAATGGGAAGGAGAGTTCCTGCAGCCGGGCTTGGCTAGGGAGGCCTTTCTTATGTGAGATGCATTCACTGAGCAAACAAGGCTGAGGTAAACCTTTTTGAATTGATCTGAATTCTAGCATGTTAAGATATTTAATGTAGTGACTAAAAACAGACTGGAGTGAGTCAGATCTCAGTTTCAAGGCCTCTACTTACCGCCTATGAGACCTGGGCAAATAATTTCACCTGTGCTTGGTACACAGCGATCACTAAATATTTACTCCATGCCAGGTATAGCTCTAAGTACTTTACATGTATCATCTCATTTAGTTCTCAATAAAATATGTTTCAGAAACTAAGGCCCAGAGAAGCTAAATGTGGATGCTTACGCAGCCAAATCCCCCTTCTCTGAAAAACCTGCTGCCCCAGCAGCAGATGGAAACACAGCTGATGGACAGCCTTTGGTTTCCTACCCTCCAGAATACTTCAGCTGCAAAGTGCCCTTGTTCACAGTCACACCCCTTTCCACAGTGACCCAATTCCAGTGACTGATCAGTATTGGGGTAATTTCACTCAACTTGGAATAATTCTGAAGGGCCATTCTAGCTCCAGAGCCCCACTGCATGGTGACTCGACTAGTCCTTTACCCAATCTTACTTTGTCCTCTCCTTCCCTTAGGTATTGGACCAAAGACATTCCCAAATAAATTACCTGCAAACTAAACTCATCTCAGAGTCTGCTTTCTGGAAAATCCAACCTGGGACACCAACTAACTTGCCCAAGGACCCATAGTGAGGATACAGACACAAGCAGAATGACATCAGAACCTCCTCTCCCAACTGCTATACTCAGCTGCCTCCCATGGTTAACCATTACTACTTCCTTACTCTAAGACACCTACCACAACCTATATACATCCTCTCTTACTTAGGTCTGGCTTTTCACTGGGAAGACAGTTCAAATAAAGATTTTGCCTCCAAACTGCCATACAGAATTTTAAGTAAACAAGACAAAGCCATCTGCCTTCTGCCTGTAAGGAATAGATCTTATATTAATAGAATCTCTCCTAACTCCATCTCTCTCTCCTTTTTCAAAGTATTGTCAGTGGCATGCCAAGGCAATGGTACAGCAACAGGTTAAGATTTCCTGAGGCCCAGAACTGAAAATTAGAAGAAGAGAAACTCAGGAAGTCTGCAGAGCAAGCTCCCCTCTTTGGCTCTCCCAGCTGAAAACTATGCCTTTTTTTTTTTTTTTTTTTTTTTTTTTTTAAGTGAGAGGTTGTCCACCCAACCTATTATTTCAAAAACAAGCTACTTTCCTAAAAGATTATTTTCTACAATGCACAGGCTAAAACATTTTCCGAATTAGTATTTTCTTTCACTCTGTTAGTATTCTCATTTTAAATAGTGAGCCCAGTTTCCACAATATAGAAGACCAAAATTGCCTAATGTTGATTTAAACAACTATGCTTTCCCAACATTCCCAATACCTTGGTTTGCCTGTTTCTGCTGGAAGCTTATAGCCACCTCTTCTACTATAACAGTATTTTATTTACAAACATGCCACACTGCCTAAAATTAACCTAATTAGCAATCTAGAGCACCTGATTCTCAGAGCATTTTCCGACCCTCTAGCCTTCCAGCTGCACTGCTCTTAGTTGTCAATGTAAAGCTATATCCAAAAAACTGTGAAAGTATAAATGGAAACTGGTCTTGACCACAGAAAAAACAGTCACATTCGCTCCATTTTCTGCATGTGACTTTAAAAAAAAAAAAAAGTTTTGCCTCTCATTAAAGAGTATACAGTTCCAAGTTCCATGGCTGCCAAGAGCCCCTGGATAATCCAACATGTCACTTTTCATGCCATTTCCTGGTGTGCTGGTAATCAGGATGGAGACTACTGCAAACCCCATCCTAGATCTGCTGCTGCTTTGTGGAGTAATGGTTTTCGGTCATCATACGTTGCATGTTCACCTTGCCTCTGATTGTTCTGGTCATGTCAGTGATGTAGCTTTGATGCAGAGATTGCATTGGAGTAAAGAGGGAAAAGTAGCAAAAATGAGGGAGAAGGATTAGCAGCTCAAAAGCTTTGAAAATCTTTATTTCATTGAAATGAAATCATGCCTTATCTACCTTCCTTAGACATTGCTGATCACATTAATTCCAGATGAAAAGTAAGTCAGGGGGTGTCTTTTTTTTTTTTTTTCTTCATGCTGGTGAAGTTTTTCTACAGGAAGTCTGTAAAGGAAAACTCTCTCTCCTAGTGCTCCTAGGCAAAGCATTGAAGTACAATCCCACTGAAATCAAAGTGACAGCTAGAAGGCATTCCTAATCATCAGCTCTCTGAGTTCTTTCAAGACTTGAATACAACTGTCAATTACCAAGTTCTCTTTGTAGGCCAGGCAAGTAACAATGAATTAGAGGTTTAAATCAAACTTACCAAAAAGACATAGCTACCTTTTCACATCTGATTGCAGTATCAAATGGCAGACCCAAGAACCAATGGTAAACTAAGACATTAGGAAAACATCATCAAAGCAACTGTAAAAGAAATTATTAAAATGTATTTAATGCAAGATCACATGGCCACAGTTGCCATATTTTTCCAAACCAAAAATGAGCATGTATCCAATACATAGTCTAACCATAACTCTTCAGTGAATAACTGTTGAATACTAGGCACCACTCTCAACACTGCCCATGCAAGTCCAAATCCAATGGGGTGGTCAAATAATGAAGTAGTAAACAAAACAAGTAAAGTCCCTGCTTTATGGAGGTTACATTCTAATAACAAATAGATATACAACACAATATTCCATAATAAGTGCTATGAGAAAAATGATTATCATGGTCACATCTCTTTCATGCCCTTCACATTGAAATCACATCTGAATCATTGGAAAACAGTGTAAAGGGCTAAGAATTGAACAAAAAAATGCTAAGAATTAAGAAATTCCACCGTTCCTTTGGAAGGAGGGGTTAGGGGGAGCTAAAAGGACTCATTCTCTATGTAGTCATCTCTCACATCACTGATTGAACGAGGGAGCTGCCTACACACCCAGTCCAGGATCCTTCAATGGCAAATCACATCTAAATCATTATAGACTAGAGAATCTATTCCACTTTTAATGTTTTACATGATGTATTAGTCATTTTCGCACTGCTGATAAACATATTGCAATTTACTTCAGACAGGGCAATTTACAAAAGAAAGAGTTTTTATAGTTCCATGTGGCTGGGGAAGCCTCACAATCATGGTGGAAGGCAAGGAGGAGCAAGTCCGTCTTACATGGATGGCAGCAGGCAAAGACTGAATGAGAAAGACACAAAAGCAGAAACCACTGATAAAACCATCAGATCTCATGAGACTTATTCACTACCACGAGAACAGTATGGGAAAAACATCCCCCATGATTCAATTATCTCCCACTGGGTCCCTCCTACAACACATGAGAATTATGGGAGTACAATTCAAGATGAAATGTGGGTGGGGACACAGCCAAACCATATTATTCTGCCCCGGCCCCTGCCAAATCTCATGTTCTCATGTTTCAAAACCAATCATGCCTTCCCGACAGTCCCCTAAAGTCTTAACTCATTTCAGCATTAACTCAAAAGTCTCATCTGAGACAAAGCAAGTCCCTTCCACCTATAGGCCTATAAAATCAAAAGCAAGCTAGTTATTTACTAGATACAATGAGGGTACAGATATTGGATAAATACAACTATTCCAAATGGGAGAAATTGGCCAAAACAGAGGTACTACAGGGCCCACGCAAGTCCAAATCCAATGGGGCAGTCAAATCTTAAAGCTCTGAAATGATTTCCTTTGACTCCATGTCTCACATCCAGGTCACGCTGATGCAAAAGTTGGGCTCCCATGGTCTTGGCAGCTCCACCCCTGTGGCTTTGCATGGTGCAGCCTCCCTTCCAGCTGCTTTCATGGGCTGGCATTCAGTGTCTGAGGCTTTTCCAGGTGCAAGGTGCAAGCTGTCCGTGGATTTACCACTCCTGGGTCTGAAGGACAGTGGCCCCCTTCCCACAGTTCCAATAGGTGGTGCCCCAGTAGGGACTCTGCATGGGGGATCTGACCCCACATTTCCCTTCTGCACTGCCCTAGCAGAGGTTCTCCATAAGAGCCCTGCCCCTGCAGCAAACTTCTGCCTGGGTATCCAGGCATTTCCATACATCTTCTGAAATCTAGGCAGAGGCTCCCAAACCTCAGTTCTTGACTTCTGTGTACCCACAGACTCAATACCACATGGAAGCTGCCAAGGCTCATGTCTTGAACCATCTGAAGCCATGCCCTGAGCTCTACATTGGCCCCTTTCAGCCAAGGCTGGAGCAGCTGGGATGCAGGGCACCAACTCCCTAGGCTGCACACAACTTGGGGACCCTGGGCCAGGCCCATGGAACTACCTTGTCCTCCTAAGCCTCCAAGCCTGTGATGAGAGGGGCTGCCGTGAAGACCTCTGACATGCCCTGGAGACATTTTCCCCATTGTCTTGGGGATTAACATTTGGGTCCTCATTACTTATGCAAATTTCTGCAGCACACTTGGCTTCAATTTTTCCTGAGAAAATGGGATTTTCTTTTCTATCACATTGTCAGGCTGCAAATTTTTCACACTTTTATGCTCTGTTTCCCTTTTAAAACTGAATGCTTTTTAACAGCACCCAAGTCACCTCTCGAATATGTTGCTGCTTAGAAATGTCTTCTGCAAGATACCCTAAATCATCTATCTCAAGTTCAAGTTCCACCTATCTCTAGGGCAGGGGCAAAATGTCATCAGTCTCTTTGCTAAAACGTAACAAAAGTCGCCTTTACTCCAGTTCCCAAAAAGTTCCTCATCTCCATTTGAGACCATCTCAGCCTGGACCTTATTGTCCATACGGCTTCAGCATTTTGGGCAAAGCCATTCAACAAGTCTCTAGGAAGTTCCAAACTTTCCCACGTTTTCCTGTCTTCTTCTGATCCCTCTAAACTGTTCCAACCTCTTCCTGTTACCTAGTTCTAAAGTCACTTCCACATTTTTGGGTGTCTTTTCAGCAATACCCCACTCTCAGTACCAATTTACTGTATTAGTCCACTTTCACATTACTGATAAAGACATACCCTAGACTGGGCAATTTTAAATTAGACTTTTAGTTCCATGTGGCTGGGGAAGGCTAACCATCATGGCAGAAGGCAAGGAGGAGCAAGTCCCATCTTACATGGATGGCAGCAGGCAAAGAAAGAATGAGAAAGATGCAAAAGCGGAAACCCCTGATAAAACCATCAGATCTTGTGAGACTTACTCACTACCATGAGAACAGTATGGGGTAATTTCTCCCATGATTCAATTATCTCCCACTGTGTTCCTCCAACAACACATGGGAATTATGGGAGTACAATTCAAGATGAGATTTGGGTGGGGATACAGAGTCAGAACATACCACCTGACATTACAAAGAGATTGGAACCCATTAGACAACAACAACAACAACAACAAAAACCCTTAATGAAATTATTTGGGCCCATCGAATGAATTGGAAACCAGAGAGAATAATGAGAAGATTATTAAACAAGGAGAAAGAGAGCTCAGTCTTTTCCTCCCAAACTTTCAAAGCCAACAGTTATTTCTGTCATTGAAATAAAATGAGAAAAGAGTCACATGACTTTTAGAATGAGATCTTACTAAATAAAACATCATTGCTAAATATGGTCTTCAGGCAGCTAGAAGGAGGCAATAGGCAGGTATTCATATTTTTGCCACCTTAACACGTGATACTACTTGTCTGAATCCTCTTTTTAATGTTCTCTCTCCTCCCTTCCTCTTGGCTGCTGTGGCTTGCACTCAAAGTAGAAGTAGGGTTAGCAGGCTGGAATACTGTCTTATTTAAATAGTTTAGTTACTGGAGATAATGAGCATGAAAAAAATGATTTTTTTCTCTCTTTCTGTATATACATTTTCCAAGGATCTTTATCCATTCTTATGGTTTTATCCATCATCAATGTCTAGCTCCAGATATCTGCTTCCAAGTACATTTGAAGATGCCATACTAGTATATGAAACTCAACAGGGCCAGTACTGGGTTAATGTTGCTGGCTATGCCCTGCATTCTGCTCTCTTCATGCATCCTGTATCTCCATGAAGGACACCATTGTCATGTCTAAAACCACCCACCACCTAAAAAAAACTACAACATACAAACATGTACTAATCTACTATATAACAATACTTGAAAACCACAAAAAAATGCTACTGGAAGAAATTTTAAAAGACAAAATTAAATTGAAAGACATCTCACTTTCTTAAATTGGAAGACTTAATATTATTAAAATATCCATACTATCCAAAGCAATCTACAGAGTCACTGCAATCTATGTCAAGGATGGTAGCCATAAAAAGATGAGAAGAGGGACAAATGGAAGGCCACATTATTAGAAAAGAACTTTGAAAAAAACCTAAAAGTCTTGGGACTTGATTGGATTACAGGAAATGAACAGGAGTGAAAAATGGCCACTGGACTTGATATGCAAGACTTTCTGGTCCCTTTTTCTAAATATCTGAGTTTGGGAAAGGTTGAAGTGTGGCAAGGGATTAACGGAGCATATCTCTACATCTACTTCCACACATCTGTCCCTGTTTAAATTCATCCTCTTTAGCCATGCTATTTTTCTCTCTCATTAAAAATGACTTTGATTTCTGTTATCTTTCTCAACTCAGACAAACTGAAAACATAAAAATCAACTCTCTGTTCTAAGTGATTTATAAATATATTGAAATTTTTTAATCTCAGAATTGATGTGTTTAACATATACTTCCCTTCTCCCTGCTCCTTAAACTGGAACCAATCCACATCAGTAACCATCCAACGAATTGTTCAATATTCAAGACTGCATCTTCTCCACATACTAAGAAGAATGCCATAAAATAGAATATGGTCTTATGAGAAAATATACACCTCAGAATAATAAGGAACATACAGAGAGAACAAACTCCTCTTACCCCAATGGGGAAAGACATATAAGATTGCATTGTGCTTCCAACAGACAAACTAGCAAGGCCTGTGCAAGTGATTTTACATAAATAAGAAGGAGCTCTGCAAGCATTTCCCATATATGCATTGAGCAATACGCCCCAAAGCAACCCTAACCAGGAAGAAAAAGTAGGAGGCTGTAACTAAGTGGAACTTGAGTCTCTGCTTTCATGTATTTTATTTCTTGTAAGTGACCTCTGCCACTTTGGCTTTATGTGTGGGCACTCATCCTTTACAAGCAAATACAATTGTGAGGCATTTTCCTCTGTGTATAGTTAGATAATGAATTCTTCCTGTTGCAAAGTGACCTCAAGAGCCCAAAACCTCATTTCATTTCAATTTGTGCCAATGAAACGCTTGACAAATTGCTCTTTTTAGAGTCATGTGTAAGTTTGGGTTGTGGGCCTAAGCATTGTTGCTCTTCTGACAAGGAAAAATCGGGCTGTAATATTTGCTCCCTATTCTTTGCAGTGCCAGTGATTACAGGAAAGGCTGGGTAGTATTAGCATTGAGTATTTCTCCCCAATTCATTCATTTTGAGGACAATTACTGAAAAATCACAAAGTACTGAAGAGATGAAATCAGCAAATGGAGAATAAATCTTACATTTAAATATATAAGCACACAAAGATGTATACCCAGGAAAAATATTGTTTCAAGAGTATTCTTGGAATATTATCTCTTCCTTATTCTCCAATACAGATAACTTCATATTTCTAGTCAGAGTTTTGGTTATGTGAGAGATCTAAAGAGAACAATTTTCCACTTGTGCTCTTGGCAAATGCTGAAGCTCTCCTGCTGGAATTCTGTCATCTCTTTTCTGAACTCAGATGATAAACCAAATTTGCACATTGTTGATCTAAAGCCCAAGTCTTTAACCTGAGCATAATGAAATCACATTAGGAGACATGCCTGTCCAAACACCACAGTAACGGTGCCAGTGCTGCTTGGAATAGCTGCCATTTGGTCATCTCTTCTCAGCCCCAAATTATGTGAGTGTCACCTGTTCCCATTTCAAATTATCCTATAATTGCCTTTTGTATTATAGGGTTATATCAGCCATATCAACTATACCAACTGGCACCCAGACATCAGGAATATGGAAATGGCTATCCCTCTTTGCTCACCTTATATGCTCTGATCAATTCTTATAGAACTGTCTAAGGAAATATAAGTTTGCCTTAAACCCAGAAATTGACTAAAAGGGTCCTCTAATGCATTCTTTAACATGAAGTACTCCTCAAAGTCACAAAACTTTATCTCCAAGTTATTTGATTTTAAAAAATACTTGCATAATAAATAAATAAAATAAAATATAACTGTATAATTTGTTACTCATTTACCAAGGACAAATATCAAAATTACATAATGGTCATCACACATTATATTGGAGATTTTTGTCTAGTTATTTGAAAATTAAAAGCTACTTTCAAGCTTCCCAAAATTGACTTGGAAAAATATCATGCATCCCCCTTAGCTGTTTGTGAATTCCTGCTATGTTAGTTTCTAAGTCAAATTGCTGCTTATTCTGTTTTCTTAATAAAAGATTGTTTGAAAATCAGCTTGTAAAATAACTATATTTAATGTTTAAAGATGTAAAAGTGGACAATTAAAATATGAGAGAAAGTTACTATAAAATAAATTAAGACAATCTGAAGAAAACAAAACTAAGAAATGAAAAATAATAATTAAAAACTTCAAATCTATACATGAGATTAAGGACATATTAGACACAGCTGAAGAGATTTGCAAGCTAGAAGATAGACATGAAGAGATTATCCAAATTTTTATAGGTATTGCATTGAATCTGTAGATTGCTTTGTGTAGTATAAACATTTTAGCAGTTAAAAGAATTGGAAGAATTAATATTGTTAATATGTCCCAAAATGATCTACAGAATAACTTCCAATTCATGAACATGGGATATCTTTCCATTTATGTCTTTTTCAATAGCAGAAATAGACAAAATAATAAAAAAAATCAAATGTTTAAAAGTATGAGGGATAGACTGATAAAATCTAGCATAATCTATTAAGACATCAGTCAGGAAAGAGAGGAAGAATAAGAGAGATAAAATATACAAAGAGAGAATGGTTGAGAATCTCCCAGATTTGAAGTAAGACAATACATCTCAGGTTCAGGAATTCTATTGAATTATCAGAAAAATAAGAATTGTTTTACTCCACATCTAGATACATCATAGGGAAACCTGGGGACCGCAAAGAGAAAGAATATATAAAATTGAGCCAGAGAGAAAATACAGATTACTTACAAGGGACCTACTATTAAACTGATAGCAAACTCTTCAATACCAACAAAAGAAAACAGAAGACAATGAAGCAATATCTTTAAAATTCTATGAGAATAGAACCACAAACTAAAATTATGTGCCTTATTTAAAACTCCTTTGAAATAATCACAGGTGAAATATAGATATTTTAGACAGACAAAAACTGAGTTTGCCTATATACACACTTTCGAAAGGAAATCCTAAAGGATGTACTTGAGGCAGAAAGAAAAACCAATGCCAATAGGAAGGTCTGAAATGTAAAACGAAATAGTTCAAAAAGCACATGGCATATATGTGGGCAAATCTAAACAATTGTATAAAACAATAGTATTGTCTAAAGTGAAAGTTTAAAAGAAGACGACTAAAATACCATCCAACAATGGAGTATGAATCAGATGGGAGATAAGCAAAATTAAAGCATCCTTGGATTAATTTATTGTTCTAGAGAAGAGTAGACACTCATTTTAGACAATGCTAAGCATCCATATTTAGGTTAACCTGTACAAAAATAGAATGATATTCAAGCTAGAGTATGAAGAAGAAAAATGAAAGAAGAAAAAAGATGATCACCCAAAAAGAAGATAAGAAAGGAAAAAAAAAGAAATACAGAAAAGGATAACTTTTCTAGGATAACTAGAAAGCACAAAACAAATTAATAGAAATGAAACCAGGACATCTATTATCACAAAGTTTTCACACAGAGGATATTCTCAGACCATGATGCCATTATGTTAGATGTTAATAACTGAGTGATAAATAGAATAAAATGCATAGGTTTGAAATTTTTAAAACATACTTTTGGATAACACATAAGTTAAAAATAAATCATAAAAGCTTAAATTTCTACATATCAAATTATTGCATAAAGTATTATGATATAGCTATATGTTACTTAGAAATAATTATATAGCTTTAAGGACTTCTATTAGAAAAAATGAAAAGCTCAAAATTAATTAAGCATTTGACTTGAGAATCTGGTTAAAAGAAAATCTCCACCTACACTCCAAAATATAAATAGAACTTAAATAGATGAGAAATTAATGAAATAGAAAATATAAAACCAATTTATATAAAAAAGAAAAAGTCAAAAATAGTCAAGATGCTCCTAAAGAAGAAGAACAAGGTAGATGGACACCTTATCAGAGAGGAATAGGTACCATAAGAAGGAAAATATAATCTTGACAATGGATGGATTTCTCTAAACACACACACATACACACACACACACACACACACACACACACACAAAACCACAAGTCATAAAGGAAAAGCTCAACATATTTGACTAAATTAAATAGAGAAATTAAGAACTTCTATTATCAGAAAGATAACATAGACAGGTAAAAGGACAATGTACAAACTGAAAGAAAATTTGTAACACATAGAACTGTCAAAGGATTCATATTTAGAATACACAGAGAACTCTTATACATCAACTAGAATATACAAAACAAAAGTGGGAAAACAGGCCAAGCCAGGAACAGTACCTTTATAGAAAAGGAAATACAAGCATCTGAAAAGATGTTCAACCTGAACATCATTAAATAAAAATTAGACCTACACAATAATATTATTTTAGGCCCAACAGACAGGCAAAAATAAAAAAAAATTCTAGAAATGCCGAAAGTTAGCAAGGATGTAAAGCAATAAATATTTATATATTAGTGGGAGTGCAAATTTTTGCAATTGCTTTGGGAAACAATTTGGCATTGTTTTAAGTGATGAATGATCTGGTTCTGCATTGCCAGCCAGTAGAGTTGAAGCCCCTGCTTCCAAAAATGGGAAATCACATATTTTATATATGTATATGTGTGTGTGTGTGTATAATAATCTAGCAATTACTACTACATATCTGTATACAGTTTACTCCTAGCTAGTTATGGCAAGAGACCGGTAGAGTAATTCATTATAATATTATTTGTAATAAGGAAAATAAAGAAATGGCTTCAATATCCATCACCAGTAGATGTGAAGACAAATTGTAGAATTTGTAATCAATGAAACACTATACAGAAATAGAAAATAACTAACTACAGGTAGCCTCATCAACACAGATAAATCTCAAAACACTAGTAAATTCAGGAAAACTGTAAGTCAAGAGGACTACATATAGTATAAAGACTTACACAGTTCAGGCCCAGGCATGGTGGCTCACACCTGTAATCCCAGCACTTTGGGAGGTGGAGGCAGGCAGATCACGAAGTCAGGAGATCGAGACCATCCTGGCCAACATGGTGAAACCCTGTCTCTACTAACAATACAAAAATTAGCTGGGCATGGTGGCGCATGTCTGTAATCCCAGCTACTTGGAAGGCTGAGGCAGGAGAATTGCTTGAACCAGGGAGTTCGAGGTTGCAGTGAGCCGAGATTGCACCACTGCACTCCAGCCTGGTGTCAGAGTGAAACTCCATCAAAAAAAAAAAAAAAAAAAAAGACACACATTTCAAAACCTGCAAAACCGAACAAACTTTTACATATTCAAACAAACCAAAATAATAATAAACACAAAATTAAGCATAATGGTTACCACTGAGAGACCAAAGAAAGGAGGATGAGCTCTTTGAAGGGCTTTAAAAGGTACTGGAAACTTTCTATATTTCCTAGGTAGGGAAGTAGCCAGAGCAGAATGGCAGAATAGGACTATTCCGTGATCACTTTTTCATAGAAACATCGATTTCAACAACTATTCACATACAAAAATACCTTCACAGTTGCTAAGGAAACCAAATAAGACTTTGCAGTACCTGGTTATAGCAAAATAATAAGAAAGATACATTGAAAAGGGTAGAAAGGACACTTTTACATTAACCACATCACCCTTCTCCCAACTCAACACTGGGAGAGATATTGTCTAGCTGTGGAAAAGAGAGGGAAGTGAGGGTAAGATTTTACCTTGGACCATAACAAGAGGTCAACCACAGTAAGACCCAGCACCAAGCAGACCCTCATGACCCCCGACTCCAGTCTGGTACCTGCAAACCAAGCCTCCAGACCTGTCCCAGTGCCAGGTGGTAACCTATAACCCCAGTGAGGTGGGTTCATTCTCCAGTCCACATATCCACTGGCCAATTACAGCAGCACTGGGCTTCAGGCAACCCTCAGTGGCAGGCAGGCCCCAGTGTCCACAGGCTTCAGGCACACCCTAGTGCTATGCCAGCCTCCTCAGCCATGGGCTTTGGACATGCCCTAGCTCCCTCCACACCAGCCTCAGCAACCACAAGATTCCAGCCTCATCAGCCACAGTGGTCCTGGGCTTAGGGACCACACCATAATCAAGGAAACATGGCATACCCAAAAGAACAAAATAAAGTGCCAGGGATTGTCCCTAAAAATGGAGTTATGTAAACTGCCTGACAAAAAATTTAAAATAACTGTTTTAGGGAAGTTCAGCAAACTTCAATAAAATACAGAGAAACCAAGAAAATGAGAAAAAAATTTAATGACCAGAATGAGAAATTTCACAAAGATATGAAATAATAAAAACCAAACATAAATCCTAGAGGTGAAAAATACAATGAAACATATAAAAATGCAATAAACAGTATCAAGAACAGAATTGATCAAGCAAAAGGAAAAATCTGTAAACTCAAAGGTGAATTATTTTAAAATATACAGTCAAAGGGAAAAAAATAAAGCATAAAAAGAAATGAAGGAATTTTACAGAATTTATGGCATAACATCAAAAGAGCACTTTTGTTTTATTTTATGCTTAGTTTTATCAGCTTAATTGAAAAACAATTTACATACAATAAAATCCACTAATTTTAATATACATTTCTATGAGCTTTAAGAAATGTATGCATTCATGTAAACACCAGCACAATTAAGAGAACAGGCTGGGCATGGTGGCTCACACTTATACTCCCAGAACTTTGGGAGGCTGAGTTGGGTGAATTGCTTGAGCCCAGAAGTTCAAGACAAGCCTGGTCAAAATGGCAAGACCCTGTCTTTGCAAAAAATTTAAAAATTAGCCAGGCATGGTGGCATGTGCCTGTGGTCCCAGCTATGTGGGAGGCTGAGGTGGGAGGATCACCTGAGCCTGGTTAGTAGAGGCTGCAGTGAGCTGTAATCACACCACTGTATTCCAGCCTGGGTGACAGAGCAAGACCCTGTCTAAAAAGTGAAAAATAAAAATAAAAAAAGGGAGGAGGAGAGAGAAAAAAAATTTTCTATCACTCTGAAAAGTTTGTTCATGCTTTGTTTTTAGGTCAATCCCCTTTCCCATCCTTGGGCCCTAACAACCACTGGTCAGTTTCAGTAATTAGAGTTTTCCCTTTTCTAGAATTTTGCTTAGCATAATGCAGAAAAGCACATTTTCAAGTCACAGGAGTCAAGATGGAGAAGATAAAAATACAGGCACGGAAAGCTTACTTAAAGAAATAATAGAATAAAACTTTACAAACCTGGAGAAAAATACAAATATCCAAGTACATAAAGGTCAAAAGTCTCTAATCAGATCCAATTAAAACAGGGCTACCTCAAGACATATTATAATCAAACTGTCAAAAATCAAAGATAAAGAGAGGATCCTGAAAGCAGCAAGAGAAAAGAAGCGTTCCCTTAGAATAGAATAGAAGGGAATTCCTCTTGCAGTGAGCTGAGATCATGCCACTGCACTCCAGCCTGGGCGACAGAGCAAGCAAGACTCTGTCTCAAAGAAAAAAACAAAAAGAATATAAGGGAATGCCAATATTCCCTGGCAACAGACTTCTCAACAGAAACTTGACAGTCTGGGAGAGACTAGTATGATATATTCAAAGTGCTGAAGGAAAAAATCTCTCCTCCACTACACAGTACCCAACAGCACACAACAAAGCTGTACTTCAGAAAACGGAAGAGAGACTTCATGTCTAAAACACCAAAAGCAACGGCAGCAAAAGCCAAAATTGACAAATGGGATCTAATTAAACTAAAGAGCTTCTGCACAGCAAAAGAAACTACCATCAGAGTGAACAGGCAACCTACAGAATGGGAGAAAATTTTTGCAATCTACTCATCTGACAAAGGGCTAATATCCAGAACCTACAAAGAACTCAAACAAATTTGCAAGAAAAAAACAAACAACCCCACCAAAAAGTGGGCAAAGGATATGAACAGACATTTCTCAAAAGAAGACATTCATACAGCCAACAGACACATGAAAAAATGCTCATCATCACTGGCCATCAGAGAAATGCAAATCAAAACCACAATGAGATACCATCTCACACCAGTTAGAATGGCGATCATTAAAAAGTCAGGAAACAACAGGTGCTGGAGAGGATGTGGAGAAACAGGAACACTTTTACACTGTTGGTGGGATTGTAAACTAGTTCAACCATTATGGAAAACAGTATGGCGATTCCTCAAGGATCTAGAACTAGATGTACCATATGACCCAGCCATCCCATTACTGGGTATATACCCAAAGGATTATAAATCATGCTACTATAAAGACACATGCACACGTATGTTTAGTGTGACACTATTCACAATAGCAAAGACTTGGAATCAACCCAAATGTCCATCATTGACAGACTGGATTAAGAAAATGTGGCACATATACACCATGGAATACTATGCAGCCATAAAGAAGGATGAGTTTGTGTCCTTTGTAGGGACGTTGATGCAGCTGGAAACCATCATTCTTAGCAAACTATCACAAGAACAGAAAACCAAACACCGCATGTTCTCACTCATAGGTGGCAACTGAACAATGAGATCACTTGGACTCGGGAAGGGGGACATCACATACCGGGGCCTATCATGGGGGGGGAGGGGGGAGGGATTGCATTGGGAGTTATACCTGATGTAAATGACGAGTTGATGGGTGCTGACGAGTTGATGGGTGCAGCACACCAACATGGCACAAGTATACATATGTAACAAAGCTGCACGTTATGCACATGTACCCTAGAACTTAAAGTATAATAATAAATAAATAAATAAATAAATAAATAAATAAATAAATAGACTTCCTTAGAGAAACAAAAGCTAAGGAAGTTCATCACCAACAGAAATGTCTTACAAGAAATGCTAAAGGTAGTTAGTTCTTCAAGGTAAAAGAAAAGAATGCTGATGAGTAATACAAAAACATCTTAAAAGTATAAAACTCACTGGTAAAAGTAAGAAAAATGTAAGAAAAAGTAAGAAAACTTTCTTACTGTTAAGAAAAAGTGAGATAGGTTATATATTAGATCACAAGATAACTCTTCACAATTTTTAAAAGACTGAAATGATATCAAGTATCTTTTCTGACCACAATAGTATGAAACTAGAAGTCTGAAACAGGAAGAAATTCAGAAAATTTACAAATACATGGAAATTAACATGTTCCTGAATAACCATGGATCAAGAAATTAAAAGAAAAATTTAAAAATGTCTTAAGAGAAAAAATGGAAACACAATACACCAAAACTTATGAGATGCAACAAAAGCAGAGGAAAGTTTATAGCAATAAATACCTATATAAAAAAGAAAAATCTCAAACATGTTGCACCTCAAAAAACTAGAAAAATAAGAACACATTAGGCCCAAAAGCTAAGATTCCTCACAGAGTCAATTTAACCCCCCTGCCACCTCCAGCAGAACAGGTATTGGTATCCACGGATGAGAGACCCATACATAGTTCATACCACAGGACTCTGTGCAGACAACCCCCAGCACCAGCCCAGACTTGCTGAGTGGCTAGACCCAGAAGAGAGATAACAATCACTGCAGCTCAGCTCTCAGGAAGCCATATCCATAGGAGAAGGGGGAGAGTACTACATCAAGGGAACATCACATGAGACAAAATAACCCGAACAACAGCCTTCAGCCTTAGACCTTCTCTCTGATGGAGCCTACCCAAATGAGAAGGAACCAGAAAACCAACTGTGGTAATATGACAAATCAAGGCTTTTTAACACCCCCCAAAAATCACACTAGCTCACCAGCAATGGATTCAAACAAGAAGAAATCCCTGATTTACCTGAAAAAGAATTCAGGTTAGTTATTAAGCTAAGCAGGGAGGCACCAGGGGAAGGCAAAGTGCAACGCAAGGAAGTCCAAAAAAAAAAAAAAGAGAGAGAGATAGCATAATGAAAAAACAATCAAAATTTCAGGAAACATTGGACACACAGAAATGCAAAATGCTCTGGAAAGCCTCAGCAATAGAACTAAACAAGTAGAAGAAAGAAATTCAGAGCTTGAAGACAAGGTTTTCAAATTAACCCAATTCAACAAAGACCATGAAAAAAGAATAAGAAAATGTGAACAGAGCTTTCAAATCTGGGATTATGTTAAACAACCAAACCTAAGAATAATCGGCATTCTGGAGGAAGAAGACATATCTAAAAGTTTGGAAAACATATTTAGGGGAATAATTGAGGAAAACATCCCTACCCTTGCTAGAGACCTAGACATCCAAGTACAAGAAGCACAAAGAATACCTGGGAAATTCATCACAAAAAGATCATAGCCTACGCACATTGTCATCAGGTTATCTAAAGTTAAGACGAAGGAAAGAATCTTAAGAGCTGTAAAACAAAAGCACCAGGTAACCTATAAAGGAAAACCTGTCAGATTAACAGCAGATTTCTCAACAGAAATCCCACAAGCTAGAAGGGACTGGGGCCCTATCTTCAGCCTCCTCAAACAAAACAACTATCAGCCAAGAATTTTGTATCTAGGAAAACTAAGCATCATCTATGAAGGAAAGATGCAGTCGTTTTCAGACAAACAAATGCTGAGAGAATTCGCTACTACCAAGCCACCACTACAAAAACTTCTAAAGGGGGGCTCTAAATCTTGAAACAGATCCTGGAAACACATCAAAACATAACCTCTTTAAAGCATACATCTCATAGGACCTTAAAAATTGCAATTTAAAAAGCAATAACAAAAAACCAAAGTACACAGGCAACAAATAGCATGAGGAATGGAATGGCACCTCATATCTCAATATTAATATTGAATGTAAATGGCCTAAATGTTCCACTTAAAAGATACAGAACTGCAGAATGGATAAGAACATACCAACGAACTAGCTGCTGCCTTCAAGAGACTCACCTAACACAAAAGGACTCACATACACTTTAAGGGGTGGAAAAGGGCATTTCATGCAAAAATGCAAGCAGGGATAGCTATTCTTATATCAAACAAAACACTTTAAAGCAACAGCAGTTAAAAAAAGACAAAAAGGGACACTATATACTGGTAAAAGACCTTGTCCAACAGGAAAACATCACAATCCTAAATATGCACTTAACACTGGAGCTCCCAAATTTATAAAACAATTACTAATAGACCTAAGGAATGAGATGGACAGCAATGCAATAATAGTGGGGGACTTCAATACTCCACTGACAGCACTAGACAGGTTATCAAGACAGAAAGTCAACAAAGAAATAATGGATTTAAGCTATATCTTGGAACAAATGCACTCAACAGACATATACAGAATGTTTTACCCAAGAACCACAGAACACACATGCTATGCAACAGCACGTGGAACTTTCTTCAAGGTAGACCATATGATAGGTCAAAAAATGAGCCTCAATAAATTTTGGAAAATTGAAATTATACCAAGCACTCTCTCAGACCACATTAGAATAAAACTGGAAATCAATTCCAAAAGGAACCTTCAAAACCATGCAAATACATGGAAATTAAATAACCTGTTCTAGAATGAGCATTGGATCAAAAACAAAATCAAGATGGAAATTAAAAAATCCTTCAAACTGAATGACAATAGGGACACAACTTAGCAAAACCTCTGGGATACAGCAAAGGCGGTGCTAAAAGGACAGTTCATAGCCCTAAACATCTACATCAAAAAGACTGAAAGAGCACAAACTGACATTCTAAGGTCACATCTCAAGGAACTAGAGAAACAAAAACAAACCAAACCCAAATGCAGCAGAAGAAAGGAATTAAGCAAGATCAGAGCAGAACTGAATGAAATTGAAACAAGAAACATACAAAAGATAAATGAAACAAAAAGCTGGATCTTTGAAAAGATAAATAAAATTGATAGACCATTAGCAAGATTAACCAAGAAAAGAATAGAGAAAATCCAAACAACTTCAGTAAGAAACAAACTGGGAGGTATTAAAACTGACACCACAGAAACACAAAAGATCACTCAAGGCTACTATGAACACCTTTATGCACATAAACTAGAAAACCTCGAAGAGATGGATAAATTCCTGGAAAAATACAACTCTTCTAGCTTAAATAGGGAAGAATTAGATACACTGAACAGACTGAGAACAAGTAGTGAGATTGAAATGGTAATTTAAAAATTACCAACAAAAAAAAATCCAAGACCAGACAGAGTCATAGCAGAATTCTAGTAGACATTCAAAGAAAAATTGGTACCAATCCTTTTGACACTATTCCACAAGACAGAGAAAGGGGAAACCCTCCCTAATCATTCTATGAAGCCAGCATCACCCTAATACCAAAACCAGGAAAGGACATAACTGCAAAAGAAAACTGCAGACTAATATCCTTGATAAACATAGATGCTGAAATACTTAACGAAACACTAGCTAACCAAATCCAGCAACATATCAAAAAGATAATCCACCATGATCAAGTGGGTTTCATACCAGGAATGCAGGGGTGGTTTTACATACACAAGTCAATAAATGTGATACACTACATAAACAGAGTTACAAACAAAAATCACATGATCATCTCAATAGATGCAGAAAAAGCATTTGACAAAATCTAGCATCCATTTATGATTAAGACTCTCAGCAAAATTGGCATACAAGGGACATACCTCAATGTAATAAAAGCCATCTATGAAAAACCCACAGCCAACATAATACTGAATGCAGAAAAGTTGAAAGCATTTCCTCTGAGAACTGGAACAAGACAAAGATGCCCACTTTCACCACTCCTTTTCAACGTAGTACTGGAAGTCCCAGCCAGAGCAATCAGACAGGAGAAAGAAATAAACGGCATCCAAATCAGTAAAGAAGAAGTCAAACTGTCACTGATTGCTCACTGTATGATCATTTTCCTTGAAAACCCTAAAGACTCCTCCAGAAAGCTGCTAGAACTGATAAAAAAAAATTCAGCAAAATTTCTGGATACAATATTAATGTACACAAATCAGTAGCTCTTCTACACATGTACAGACCAAGCTGAGAATCAAATCAAGAACTCAACTCCTATTACAATAAGAGCAAAAAATAACATAAAATACTTAGGAATACACCTAAACAAGGAGGCGAAAGACCTCCACAAGTAAAACTACAAAACACCGCTGAAAGAAATTATAGATGACACAAACAAATGGAAACACAACCCATGCTCATGGATGGGTAGAATCAATATTGTAAAAATGACCATACTGCCAAAAGCAATCTACAAATTCAACACAATCCCCATCAAAATACCACCAACATTCTTCACAGAGTTAGAAAAAACAATTCTAAAATTCATATGGAACCAAAAAAGAGCCCACATAGCCAATGCAAGCCTAAGCAAAACAACAAATCTGGAGACATCACGCTACATGATTTCAAACTATACTATAAGGCCATAGTCACCAAAACAGCATGGTATTGGTGTAAAAATAGGCACATAGACCAGTGGAACAGAATAAAGAACGCAGAAATAAGCCCAAATACTTACAGCCAACTGATGTTCAACAATGCAAACAAAAACATAAAGTGGGGAAAGGACACCCTTTTCAACAAATGGTGCTGGAATAATTGGCTAGTCAAATGTAGGATAATGAAACTGGATCCTCATCTCTCACCTTATACAAAAATCAACTCGAGAAGGGTTAAGGACTGAAATCTAAGACCTAAAACTATAAAAATTCTAGAAGGTAACATCTGAAAAACCCTTCCAGACATTGACTTAAGCAAGGATTTCATAACCAAGAACCCAAAAGCAAATGCAATAAAAACAAAGATAAATAGCTGGGATTTAATTAAACTATAGGGCTTTTGCACAGCAAAACGAACAGTCAGCAGAGTAAACAGTCAACCCACAGAGTGGGAAAAAAATCTTCACAGTCTATACATCCAACAAAGAACTAATATCCAGAATCTACAATGAAACTCAAACAAATCATCAAGAAAAAAAAAAACCCATCAAAACGTGGGCTAAGGAGATGAATGCACAATTCTCAAAAGAAGATATATAAATGGCCAACGAACATATGAAAAACTGCTGCACATCACTAATGATCAGGGAAATGCAAATCAAAATCACAATGTGACACCACCTTACTCCTGCAAAAAATGGCCATAATCAAAAAAACAAAAAACAGTAGATGTTGGCGTGGATGTGGTGATCAAGGAACACTTCTACACTGCTGATGGGAATGTAAACTAGTACAGCCACTGTGGAAAACAGTGTAAATATTCCTTAAAGAACTAAAAGTAGAACTACCCATTTTATCCAGCAATCCCACTACTGGGTATCTACCAAGAGGAAAAGAAGTCATTATAGAGAGAAATATTTGCACACACATGTTTATAGTAGCACAATTCGCAAGTGCAAAATCATGGAACCAACCCAAATGTCCATCAATCAAAGAGTCGATAAAGAAACTGTGGTATATCTATATCTATATTTATATCTATATCTATCTATGATGGAATACTACTCAGCCATAAAAAGGATGAATTAAAGGCATTTGCAGCAACCTGGATGAGATTGGAGACTATTATTCTAAGTGAAGGAATGGAAAACCAAACATTGTATGTTCTCACTGATACATGGGAGCTAAGCTCTGAGGATGCAAAGGCATAAGAATGATACAATGAACTTTGGGGACTTGGGGGGAAAGGGAGGAGGGGGGTGAGAGATAAAGACTACAAATAGGGTGCAGTGTTTATTGCTTGGGTGATGGGTGCACCAAAATCTCACAAATCAACACTACAGAACTTACTCATGTAAACAAACACTACCTGTACCCCAATAACCTATGGAAAAATGTTTTTAAAATTTTTAAAAATGTGAGGCTAGGTGCCATGGCTTATGCCTATAATCCCAGCACTTTGGGAGGCTGAGGCGGGCAGATCACTTGAGGTCAGGAGTTTGAGACTCATCTGGCCCAAATGGCAAAAACCCATCTCTAAAAATACAAAAATTGGCCAGGCATGGTGGTGCATATTTGTAATCCCAGCTACTCCTTGGAAGGCTGAGGCACAAGAATCTCTTGAGCCTGGGGGATGGAGGTTGCAGTGAGCCAAGACTGCACCACTGCACTCCAGCCTGAGGGACAGAGTGAGACTCTGTCTCTAAAAAAAAAAAAAAATATATATATATATATATATACACACACACACACATACACACAAACATACACACACATACTTTTATATGTGTGTGTGTATATATATATATATATATATATATAGAGAGAGAGAGAGAGAGAGAGAGAGAGAGAGATAATGTGGTACATATAAACCATGGAATACTATGCAGCCATAAAAAAGAATGAGATCATGTCCTTTGCAGGGACATGAACAGAGCTGGAAGTCATTATCCTTAGCAAACTAACACAGGAACAGAAAACCAAATACCACATGTTCTCACTTATTAGTGGGAGCTAAATGATGAGAACACAAGGGCACAAAGAGGGGGACGACAGACAGTGGGGCCTATTTGAGGGTGGAGGGCTGGAGGAGGCAGAAGATCAGAATAAATTACTAATGGACACTAGGCTTAGTATCTGAGTGATGAAATAATCTGTATGGCAAAGCCCAATGACACAAGTTTACCTATATAACAAACCTCCACATGTATCCCTGAACTTAAAAGTTTTTTTAAAACAAACAAACAAAAAAACAAAAAATGGAGAGAGATAAACAAAGAAGGACTGAAGAAAATGTAACAATAAGAGAAAACCAGAGACAAGTGCCCTGAGTTCTGGAACAGGTAGAGGCTCTGCGTTCCAGCATGGAGAAAAAGCTTATTCAGACTAAAAATTCCAGCTACTCTAGGCAAATTTAACCAGCTGCCAGGTCTGAGACCTAGGAACTTTCTAGGCATGATCTCACAGAGACAGAGGTATCTGGTTAGGCCAAAGGTAAAACAGGAAATGACTAAAAAGTAAAACTAGGCTATGTGCAGAGGCAGGCATGAGAAAAACGTAAGTGAGGAAAGACCAGAAAGTCGTCCAGAGTGTTTGTACATTAGTTGTCTTTTGCACTTTAAATCAATGACTGCTGTATGGTCATGGGAGAAGGGAAAATAGAAAAACAGAAAGGGATTTTACATAGTAAGGTTACAGTCTGAAAAAAAGCAAAATCCAGAAGTTGCACACCAGCAACCTTGGCCCACAGATATTACATATATGTTCCAGTTGGTCTGAGCACACGTGCCCACACTCACAGAATGTAAAAGCCAACTTCCAATTTGAGTAAAAAGCAGAAGATACAACAACATAGGGCCTGCATTACTAAGGGCCATTGGTCTGCTGGATGAGAGGATTCACTGCCAGTTTTAAGTGTGGCAGCCTTCTGTAGTTAACTGCAGCCACCGTTCAGATAACCCTGCTCACTCAAGTTACCCATTGTCCTCTGTCGATATTTGATTTTGATAACCTTGTTTGTACCTTTTGAAGGACAAGAGAGATGACCATAAGTAAAAGAAATAAGTTGACATGGAGCAAGATGGCCGAATAGGAGCAACTCCAGCCTCCAGGTCCCAACGCAAGCAACACAGAGGACAGGTGATTTCTGCATTTTCAACTGAGGTACCAGGTTCATCTCACTGGGGAGTGCCGGATAATTGGTGCTGGTCAGCTGGTGCAGTCCGACCAGCGAGAGCTGAAGCAGGGCGAGCCATAGCCTCACCTGAAAAATGTGAGGGGGAAGGGAATCCCTTTTCCTAGCCAAGGGAAACTGAGACACACAACACCTAGAAAATCAGGTAACTCCCACCCTAACACTGTGCTTTACCAAGGGTCTCAGCAAATGGCACACCAGGAGATTATATCCCATACCTGGACGGGAGGGTCCCATGCCCACGGAGCCTTCCTCATTGCTAGCACAGCAGCAACTGAGATCTAACTGCAAGGCAGCAGAGAGGCTGGAGGAGGGGTGCCCGCCATTGCTGAGGCTTAAGTAGATAAACAAAACCCCTGGGAAGGTTGAACTGGGTGGAGTCCACCACAGCTCAAGGGGAACTGCCTGTCTCTGTAGACTCCACCTCTGGGTTCAGGGCATAGCTAAACAAAAAGCAGCAGAAACCTTGGCAGAGGTAAATGACCCTGTCTGACAGCTTTGAAGAGAGCAGTGGATCTCCCAGCACGGAGGCTGAGATCTGAGAATGGACAGACTGCCTCCTCAAGTGGGTCCCTGACCCCTGAGTAGCCTAACTGGGAGACATCCCCCACTAGGTGCAGACCTACACTTCAAACCTCACATGGCAGGGTACACCCCTGAAACGAAGCTTCCAGACCAAGAATCAGATAGTAACACTCGCTGTTCAGCAATATTCTATCTTCTGCAGCGTCCGCTGTTGATACCCAGGCAAACAGGGTCTGGAGTGGACCTCAAGCAATCTCTAACAGACCTACAGCTGAGGGTCCTGACTGGTAGAAGGAAAACTAACAAAGAAAAAGGACACCCACACCAAAACCGCATCAGTTCGTCACCGTCATCAAAGACCAAAGGCAGATAAAACCACAAAGATGGGAAAAAAGCAGGGCAGAAAAGCTGGAAATTCAAAAAATCAGAGTGCATCTCCCCCTCCAAAGGAATGCAGCTCATCACCAGCAACGGATCAAAGCTGGATGGAGAATGACTTTGACGAGTTGAGAGAAGAAGGCTTCAGTCCATCAAACTTCTCAGAGCTAAAGGAGGAACTACGTAACCAGCGCAAAGAAACTAAAAATCTTGAAAAAAGAATGGAAGAATGGATAACTAGAATAATCAATGCAGAGAAGGCCATAAACGAACTGACAGAGATAAAAACCATGACACGAGAAATACGTGACAAATGCACAAGCTTCAGTAACTGACTCAATCAACTGGAAGAAAGAGTATCAATGATTGAAAATAAAATGAATGAAATGGGGTGAGAAGTCTAGAGAAAAAAGAGGAAAAAGAAATGAACAAAGCCTCCGAGAAATATGGGATTATGTGAAAAGGCCAAATCTATGTCTGATTGGTGTGCATGAAAGTGAGGGGGAAAATGGAACCAAGTTGGAAAACACTCTGCAGGATATCATCCAGGAGAACTTCCCCAACTTAGTAAGGCAGGCCAACATTCAAATTCAGGAAATACAGAGAAAGCCACAAAGATACTCCTCGAGAAGAGCAACTCCAAGACACATAATTGTCAGATTCACCAAAGTTGAAATGAAGGAAAAAATGTTAAGGGCAGCCAGAGAAAAAGGTCGAGTTACACACAAAGGGAAGCCCATCAGACTAACAGCAGATCTCTCGGCAGAAACTCTCCAAGCCAGAAGAGAGTGGGGGCCAATATTCAACATTCTTAAAGAAAAGAATTTTAAATCCAGAATTTCATATCCAGCCAAACTCAGTTTCATAAGTGAAGGAGAAATAAAATCCTTCACAGACAAGCAAATGCTTAGAGATTTTGTCACCACCAGGCCTACCCCACAAGGGCTCCTGAAGGAAGCCCTAAACATGGAAAGGAACAATCGGTACCAGCCACCACAAAAACATGCCAAAATGTAAAGACCATTGATGCTAGGAAAAAACTGCATCAACTAACAAGCAAAATAACCAGCTAATATCACAATGACAGGATCAAGTTCACACATAACAATATTAACCTTAAATGTAAATGGACTAAATGGTCCAATTAAAAGACACAGATTGGCAAATTGGACCCATCAGTCTGATGTATTCAGGAGACCCATCTCACATGCAGAGACACACCTAGGCTCAAAATAAAGGGATGGAGGAAGATCTACCAAGCAAATGGAGAACAAAAAAAAGCAGCAGTTGCAATCCTAGTCTCTGATAAAACAGACTTTAAACCATCAAAGATCAAAAGAGACAAAGAAGGCCATTACATAATGGTAAAGGGATCAATTTAACAGGAAGAGCTAACTATCCTAAATATATATGCACCCAATACAGGAGCACCCAGATTCATAAAGCAAGTCCTTAGAGACTTACAAAGAGACTTAGACCCCCATACAATAATCATGGGAGACTTCAACACCCCACTGTCAACATAAGACAGATCAACGAGACAGAAAGTTAACAAGGATATCCAGGAATTGAACTTAACTCTGCACCAAGTGGACCTGATAGACTCTACAGAATTCTCCACCCCAATCAACAGAATATACATTCTTCTCAGCACCACATCACACTAATTCCAAAATTGACCACATAGTTGGAAGTAAAGCACTCCTCAGCAAATGTACAAGAACAGAAATTATAGCAAACTGTCTCTCAGACCACAGTGCAATCAAACTAGAACTCAGGACTAAGAAACTCAATCAAAACCGCTCAACTACATGGAAACTGAACAACCTGCTCCTGAAAGACTACTGGGTACATAACGAAATGAAGGCAGAAATAAAGATGTTCTTTGAAACCAATGAGAACAAAGATACAACATACCAGAATCTCTGGAACACATTTAAAGCAGTGTGTAGAGGGAAATTTATAGCACTAAATGCCCACAAGAGAAAGCTGGAAAGATGTAAAATTAACACCCTAACATCACAATTAAAAGAACTAGAGAAGCAAGAGCAAACACATTCAAAGCTAGCAGAAGGCAAGAAATAACTAAGATCAGAGCAGAACTGAAGGAGATAGAGACACAAAAAACCCTCCAAAAATCAATGAATCCAGGAGCTTGTTTTTTTAAAAGATCAACGAAATAGATAGACCACTAGCAAGACTAATAAAGAAGAAAAGAGAGAAGAATCAAATAGATGCAACAAAAAGTGATAAAGGGGATATCACCACCGACCCCACAGAAATATAAACTACCATCAGAAAATACTATAAACACCTCTACACAAATAAACTAGAAAATCTAGAAGAAATGGATAATTTCCTGAACACTTACACTCTCCTAAGACAAAACCAGGAAGAAGTTGAATCCCTGAATAGACCAATAGCAGGCTCTGAAATTGAGGCAATAATTAATAGCCTACCAACAAAAAAAGTCCAGGACCAGACAGATTCACAGGCAAATTCTACAGAGGTACAAGGAGGAGTTGGTACCATTCCTTCTGAAACTATTCCAATCAATAGAAAAAGAGGGATTCCTCCCTAAATCATTTTATGAGGCCAACATCATCCTGATACCAAAACCTGGCAGAGACAAAACAAAAAAAGAGAATTTTAGACCAATATCCCTGATGAACATCGATGCAAAAATCCTCAATAAAATACTGGCAAACCGAATACAGCAGCACATCAAAAAGCTTATCCACCATGATCAAGTGGGCTTCATCCCTGGGATGCAAGGCTGGTTCAACATATGTAAATCAATAAACGTAATCCAGCATATAAGCAGAACCAAAGACAAAAAACACATGATTATCTCAATAGATGCAGAAAAGGCCTTTGACAAAATTCAACAGCCCTTCATGCTAAAACCTCTCAATAAATTCGGTATTTATGGAACATATCTCAAAATAATAAGAGCTATTTATGACAAACCCACAGCCAATATCATACTGAATGGGCAAAAACTGGAAGCATTCCCTTTGAAAACTGGCACAAGACAGGGATGCCCTCTCTCGCTACTCCTATTCAACATAGTGTTGGAAGTTCTGGCTAGGGCAACCAGGCAAGAGAAAGAAATCAAGGGTATTCAGTTAGGAAAAGAAGAAGTCAAATTGTCCCTCTTTGCAGATGACATGATTGTATATTTAGAAAACTCCATTGTCTCAGCCCAAAATCTTCTTAAGCTGATAAGAAACTTCAGCAAAGTCTCAGGATACAAAATCAATGTGCAAAAATCACAAGCATTCTTATACACCAGTAACAGACAAACAGAGAGCAAAATCATGAATGAACTTCCATTCACAATTGCTTCAAAGAGAATAAAACACCTACAAATCCAACTTACAAGGGATGTAAAGGACCTCTTCAAGGAGAACTACAAACCACTGCTCAGTGAAATAAAAGAGGACACAAACAAATGGAAGAACATACCATGCTCATAGATAGGAAGAATCAATATAGTGAAAATGGCCATACTGCCCAACATAATTTATAGATTCAATGCCATCCCCATCAAGCTACCAATGACTTTCTTCACAGAATTGGAAAAAATTGCTTTAAAGTTTATATGGAATCAAAAAAGAGCCCACATTGCCAAGACAATTGTCAGCCAAAAGAACAAAGCTGGAGGCATCACGCTACCTGACTTCAAACTATACTACAAGGCTACAGTAACCAAAACAACATGGTACTGGTACCAACACAGAGATATAGACCAATGGAACAGAACAGAGCCCTCAGAAATAATATCACACATCTACTGTCATCTGATCTTTGACAAACCTGACAAAAACAAGAAATGGCGAAAGGATTCCCTATTTAATAAATGGTGCTGGGAAAATTGGCTAGCCATTAGCAGAAAGCTGAAACTGGATCCTTTCCTTACTCCTTATACAAAAATTAATTGAAGATGAATTAGAGACTTAAATGTTAGACCTAATACCATAAAAACCCTAGAAGAAAACCTAACTAATACCATTCAGGACATAGGCATGGGTAAGGACTTCATGTCTAAAACACCAAAAGCAACGGCAGCAAAAGCCAAAATTGACAAATGGGATCTAATTAAACTAAAGAGCTTCTGCACAGCAAAAGAAACTACCATCAGAGTGAACAGGCAACCTACAGAATGGGAGAAAATTTTTGCAATCTATTCATCTGACAAAGGGCTAATATCCAGAACCTACAAAGAACTCAAACAAATTTACAAGAAAAAAACAAACAACCCCATCAAAAAGCGGGCAAAGGATATGAACAGACATTTCTCCAAAGAAGACATTCATACAGCCAACAGACACATGAAAAAATGCTCGTCATCACTGGCCATCAGAGAAATGCAAATCAAAACCACAATGAGAAACCATCTCACACCAGTTAGAATGGCAATCATTAAAAAGTTAGGAAACAACAAGTGCTGGCGAGGATGTGGAGAAATAGGAACACTTTTACACTGTTGGTGGGATTGTAAACTGGTTCAACCATTGTGGAAAACAGTATGGCGGTTCCTCAAGGATCTAGAACTAGAAATACCATATGACCCAGCCATCCCATTCCTGGGGATATACCCAAAGGATTATAAATCATGCTGCTATAAAGACACATGCACACATATGTTTATTGCAGCACTATTCACAATAGCAAAGACTTGGAATCAACCCAAATGTCCATCAGTGACAGACTGGATTAAGAAAATGTGGCACATATACACCATGGAATACTATGCAGCCATAAAAAGGATGAGTTTGTGTCCTTTGTAGGGACATGGGTGTAGCTGGAAACCATCATTCTCAGCAAACTTTCGCAAGAACAGAAAACCAAACACTGCATGTTCTCACTCATAGGTGGGAATTGAACAATGAGATCACTTGGACATGGGAAGGCGAACATCACACACCGGGGCCTATTATGGGGAGGGGGTAGGGGGAGGGATGGCATTGGGAGTTATACCTGATGTAAATGACGAGTTGATGGGTGCTGACAAGTTGATGGGTGCAGCACACCAACATGGCACATGTATACATATGTAACAAACCTGCACATTGTGCACATGTACCCTAGAACTTAAAGTATCATTAAAAAAAAAAAAGAAAGAAAGAAATAAGTCTCCCAGGGTGGATACATGTAAAGGAGTAGGGAGCAGCCTTTCACCCTAAAAATGGGAGAAAACAGGCTCTATCCAACAGGCTCTGTCCAATTTCCCAGCTTGTCTGATAGTTTTAATTTTATTTGCATACATTTAATCATTTCCAGCCCAATGAGAGCCATAAAAAGAAATATGTGATTACATAACAGTTTCATTTTGAGAAGTTCAATGACCCTTTAAATATTTCATTTTTCTTGTTATTTTTATTGACCTCCCTAACATCTGATCTGAGCAGCTGCTCTTTGGGGAGCTGTCATGAATGACCACAAGCTGGTGACAGACAGGGGAAACATAAGAGCGACAGTTCACTGCAGCTGTGGTCTACTTGGAAGTAAAAAACACTGCCAGTCCACTCTAGCAGGCGGCCGCAAAGAACAAGGAGCTTCCTGAATTAAGACTTAGGACAGATCAGGGATTCTAAAAGTGCTGCAGTACCGACTACAGGTGTAAATCAAAGCAGATTTCCTTTGCATACTTCGGGAAGCAACATGCAGTAATGTTGGGGTCTTTTAGGGTACGCAAACACACCTACTATCCACTGTCCCTGGAACCAGAGATAACCTCGGTACAAATTAGGAGAGAAGCCGGTACAAATTACCAGGACTTGATGATACCTGCATGTTGATGTCGTATATCCGTACAGAACCCACACTTTTGGGAAGACCCAGAAATCCATAAAGAGGTATTGATTGACAATTTGCATTTCAGCACAAAGTCTCCCTCTTGTTGGAAGAATCTCAGTTTTTATCCACTGAGGCCCAAATCTACTTTAACTGGTCCTGCAGAATGATACCATAAAACAGAGGACAAGCAGACTAACTTCCACAAACTAAAATTCTCCATGGTTCTACATTAGGTACTTACAGAAATTCTGAAAGTTTCATCACTTATTATGTGATGCAAAAAAGTGTATGGAGTATCTTATTAATAATCGAGGGAAGTATCAGTTCATGTGCCATTTCTGCCTTTCCCCAATCCCCTTTAGAAGTTGAAAGCAGAATGCAGAGTTACTATAGCATATGGTCAGGGTGGTCAGCTCAGAAACATGTTTTTATGGTTATTATCAGTTAAAGAGAATAATATTAGCCATCAGAAGACTTGTAATCAAGATCCAGCTCTGCCACTTAATAGCCAAGTGATCTTGGGCAAGTCACTTCAGCTCTCTGAACCTCAGTTTAATCACCTATAAAATGAAAATTTAAAGAATTGAGACACATAACTATCAGAGTTAATGGAGGATCCAATTAAAGCATGAGAGCACATTTTTATAGGCCATAAAATACTTCACACCTAGAAGAGTAATATTAGTGGGCAGTCTCATACTATGCTTTGCACTTATACCAGATTCACTTCAACTGCTTTGCAGAAAAGCATGCAACAGATGGAGAAAAACCCAATGATGGTATCCATTTTCCCAGGGAAAGTCATAGTCATAACATGAATAACATTCAAACCCTGGGTAATATGTTCAAAATAGATCAAAGAAGAGTGGAACTGGGTATCATTCCTCTTGAGGTAGCCGAACTTGGCTGACATTGCATTTCCATAACATCAGCTACCCAGAGCAAGAGAGGCCTCTCCCCATTCTCTGTTTTTTGCCAGATTAAAACCTAGGACTACACATTTACTGAATATCATGCAAAGCATTTCCAAAATAAATAATGAATAGTACTGAGGATAATGATTATTATATGTAATAATAATTAGAAATAATAATAATAAGCTATTATCATTAGTTCTAATCCTCTGAATTAGATCTCTCAAACTTTGAATATTCTGCAACTTCAAGTTTGGGTGTGTAACCAACAGCCATCACATATCTAGTCTGAAATCTGTTATGGAGTATTTCAAAAGACCTAAGAACCACTGTGACTCTTGGAACTAAATGATACAATGCATTAGTTAGACTACACCACAGTAAGAATCATTAGTTGAAAACACAGGAAGGATTTAAACAGATGTTTCTTATTCAGATGCTGACTTTCAAAGTATGATGTGCTTTCAACCAAGATATTTTAACTACTTTGTTTAAAATACTGAAATGTGAAAATTTAAAATGATCCCTATTCTCAAGTGTCTGTTTCATCCAGCAACTTAATTTTAAAATATTCTACTAACTAATGTTTGATATATGCAAAGAAATACATGTGAAACTTATGCTGTGAAGCACAAGAACCTAGTAATTTAATAATTGGAACCTGCTTTAGTAATAGAAGTACAGAGAACAAAACTAATTCAGGATCTTGCAATGCCTGAAGGCCATTATTCAAACATCAGGATGCAGAGCAAATTGCCAAGCAGGTGAAAATTATTTTTTCACACTCGCTTTTCCTTTATTTACCCCTTCTAGGGTTATGTGAATTTTGAAACAAAAACAAAAGAAGAAAAGTTTAAATCAAAGGAATGTCTCTTTATTGGTGGCATTGAGACACTAGTAATGGACCAGTTGGTGAGGTATCTTTGAAAAGAAAGGCATATTGTATATAGGCAACTTCTACCTTCATATACTAGAAAAGCACATAAACAAAAACTTTGTAGAGAACACAATTCTAAAATTCTGGTATCTTCTAGTTTAAACAGGACAAACTGAGAGCCAAGCTAAAAATAGACAACTTAGTCAAGCAGTATCTTTTAAAATTTTGATTTGATGTGTAAATTACCCTCTAAGACATAAATCAACAAAGGGTTACACACTTTAGTAAGTTGTAGAGAGATGTGATTAAGGCACAACCCTAATTCTGATTCTACTTATTGTCAGCCTCTACTTTCAATCTGGGTAGCAAACATACTTGGGTATTTCCTTAAAGTGAAATCTTCTAAATCATCTCATTACTCTGAGTGGCTTGACTACTCAACTGCATCACCAGTCTGGCTTTCAGGTAAAGAAGACACCACTGAATTCCCTTCTGGCCTCCTCAGTACATAGGTCCTAGCACAGTAGAGGGTCAAGTGCACCAGAGGCAAAATTCAAGTTGCATGATCTTGAGGACAATTTTCACCCTTCTGACTTTTCAACTTCCTCATCAGAAACATGAAGAAACTAGACTAGATAAATTCTAAAGTCTATTCCAATCCTAAAATTCTGTAACTGCTTTTGATTCTAATATTCGATCTGTATTTCCTAAAAGAAATGCATGATTCTTTTGGCAATTCCTGAAATCTTAGAGGAAAGGAAGTCTCCCAACTCTGCCTTCCAGTGTCTAATTTAATTCTGCTCTTTCCTGAATTTCAAGGTGTTTGTAGATTCTCTTTAAGATTAGAAACTAATACTCCTCTAACCTGATTTAGTACCTAAAACAAAAATGGAATCTAGGGCAAAAAATTTAACATCCTCATGATTAATTTTTCCCCAGAAGAGAATCAAAGTTTACCCTCATTCTATTTGGCAAGCATCCAGTCAGACAATGCCTCTTCTGAAGCTTATCTGTGTGGTGAGAACACTTTAAGCCCTGTATTAAAAATTAACTAATTAACTCTACTCTCAAGACTCTTCCATTATAAGTATTTTTATTCTACTATGAAAAAATGTTTCTTGAGTCTGTTCTTACAAGTGTCAAAACTTTTTCACAATGAATACCTTTCAACATATCTTGAATATTAAAAAAACAGACTTTAAACACAATTTACAGAATGGTTTAATTACAAAGAGGTTCTCATTGGCCAGATTTTAAATAACGAATGTTATTCCAATGACAGTCAAATGTCTCCTTCCTCCCTTACCCATCTTCTTCTCCACCTCAGCCACAAAGCTCAGACATATTATAGGCCAAGGAATTATGTCAGGGAGCCACTGTCAGAGGTGTGTGAGAAGAGAGATCCAGCAAACTATATTTGGAATAGATAAGTCTTTTCAAATATATCTAGTACCTAGAAGATCTAGTATTTTTATATCTGAATGATTTCTCTCTTAACTATGTAAGTATTAGTTTAGTTCACATAAATATTAAGTCTTTCTTGTTAATAATAATTAGAAAAATGGGGATGCCCCTAGAATAAGAGTGGGTTCCCTCATGGCCAGGACCACCAAAATTTCACATTCAGAAAAATATATTGAGACTTAAAAACATTCCTGACTGCTGGCTCTGAAGACAGCAGCTATCTCCTGGCACGGTACTTGAGCTCTGCTAAAGTACAGACAGCCACCTCAGGTGGGTCCCTGAACCCCATGCCTCCTGACAGAAAGACACCTCCTAGCAGGGGTTGACAGACACGTCATACAGGAGAGCTCTGGCTGGCATCGGTGGGTGCATTTCGAGGAAAAGCTTCCAGAGGAAGGAACAGGCAGCAACCTTTGCTGTTCTGCAGCCTCCACTGGTGATACCCAAGCAAAGAGGTTCTGGAGTGGACCTTCAGCAAACTCCAGCATACCTACAGAAGGGAGGCCTCACTGTTAGAAGGAAAACTAACAAACAGAAAGCAATAGCATCAACATCAACAAAAAGGACAGCCACGCAAAAACTCCATACAATGGTCACCAACATCAAAGAACAAAGTTAGATAAATCTATGAAGATGAGGAAAAAACAGTAGAAAAAGGCTGAAAATTTCAAAAACCAGAATGCCTCTTCTCCTCCAGAGGATCACAACTCCTCGCCAGCAAGGGAACAAAACTGGACAGAGAATGAGTTTGACGAATTGACAGGCGTAGGCTTCAGAAGGTGGGTAATAACAAACTCCTCCGAGCTAAAGGAGCATGTTGTAACCCAATGCAAGGAAGCTAAGAACCTTGAAAAAAGGTTATAGGTACTGCTAACTAGAATAATCAGTTTAAAGAAGAACATAAAAGACCTGATAGAGCTGAAAAACACACCACGAGAATTTCATGAAGCATACACAAGTAACAAGAGCTCAATCGATCAAGCAGAAGAAATGATATCAAAGACTGAAGATAGACTTAATGAAATAAAGCATGAAGACAAGATTAGAGAAGAAAGAATGAAAAGGAACAAAGAATGCATCCAAGAAATAGGGCACTATGTTAAAAGACCAAACCTACGTTTGATTGGTATACCTGAAAGTGACAGGGAGAATGGAACCAAGTTGGAAAACACTCTTCAGGATATTATCCAGGAGAACTTCCCCAACCTAGCAAGACAGGCCAGTATTCAAATTCAGGAAATACAGAGAACACCACAAAGATACTCCTCAAGAAGAACAACCCCAAGACACATAACTGTCAGATTCACCAAGGTTGACATAAAGGAAAAAATGTTAAGGGCAGCCAGAGAGAAAGGTCAGGTTACCCACAAAGGGAAGCCCATCAGACTAAGAGTGGATCTTTCTGCAGAAATGCTACAAGCCAGAAGAGAGTGGGGGCCAATATTCGACATTCTTAAAGAAAGAATTTTCAACCCAGAATTTCACATCCAGCCAAACTAAGCTTCATAAGCAAAGGAGAAATAAAATACTTTACAGACAAGCAAATGCTGAGTGATTTTGTCACCACCAGGCCTGCCTTACAAGAGCTCCTGAAGGAAGCACCAAACATGGAAAGGAACAACCAGTACCAGGCAACACAAAAACATGCCAAATTGTAAAGACAATCAACACTATGAAGAAACTGCATCAACTAAGGGCAAAATAACCAGCTAGCATCATAATGAAAGGATCAAATTCACGCATTACAATATTAACCTTTAATGTAAATGGACTAAATGCCCTAATTAAAAGACACAGACTGGCAAATTGGACCAAGAGTCAAAACCCATCAGTGTACTATATTCAGGAGACCCATCTCACATGCAAAGACACACATAGGCTCACAATGAAGGGATGGAGGAAGATTTACCAAGCAAATGGAAAGGAAAAAAAAACCCAGAAACCCGGGGTTGCTATCCTAGTCTCTGATAAAACTGACTTTGAACCAACAAAGATCAGAAAAGACAAAGAAGGGCATTACATAATGGTAAAGGGATCAATGCAACTAGAAGAGCTAACTATCCTAAATATATATGCACCCAATACAGGAGCACCCAGATTCATAAAGCAAGTTCTTAGAGACCTACAAAGAGACTTAGACTCCCAAACAATAATAGTGGGAGACTTTAACACCCCACTGTCAATATTAGACAGATCAATGAGACAAAAAAAATTAACAAAGATATTTGGGACTTGAACTCAGCTCTGGACCAAGTGGAACTAATAGACATCTACAGAACTTACTACCCCAAATCAACAGAATATATATTCTTCTCAGCACCACGTAGCACTTATTCTAAAACTGACCACATAATTGGAAGTAAAACACTCCTCAGCAAATGCAAAAGAAGGGAAATTGTAACAAACAGTCTCTCAGACCACAGTGCAATCAAATTAGAACTCAGGATTAAGAAACTTACTCAAAACCACACGACTGCACGGAAATTGAACAACCTGCTTCTGAATGACTACTGGGTAAATAATGAAATTAAGACAGAAATAAATAAGTTCTTTGAAACCTGTGAGAACAAAGGCACCAAGTATCAGAATCTCTGGGACACAGCTGAAGCAGTGTGTAGAGGGAAATTTATAGCACTAAATGCCCATATGAGAAAGTGGGAAAGATCTAAAATCAACACCCTAATATCACAATGAAAAGAACTAAAGAAACAAAAGCAAACAAATTCAAAAGCTAGCAGAAGACAAGAAATAACTAAGATCAGAGCAGAACTAAAGAAGACAGAGAAACAAAAAACCTTTCAAAAAAATCAGTGAATCCAGGAGTCGATTTTTTGAGAAGATTAACAAAATAGAACACTAGCCAGATTAATAAAGAAGACAAGAGAGAAAAATCAAACAGACACAATAAAAATGACAGAGGGGATATCACCACTGACCCCACAGAAATACAAACTACCATTAGAGAATACTAAAAACACCTCTATGCAAATAAACTAGAAAATTTAGAAGAAATGGATACATTCCTGGCACATACACCCTCCCAAGACTAAGCCAGGAAGAAGGTGAATCCCTGAATAGACGAATAACAGTTCCTGAAATTGAGGCAGTAATTAATAGCCTACCAACCAAAAAAAGCCCAGGACCAGATTCACAGCCAAATTCTACTAGAGGTACAAAAAGGAGCTGGTACCATTCCTTCTAAAACTATTCCAAACAATAGAAAAAGAGGAGCTCCTCCCTAACTCATTTTATGAAGCCAGCGTCATCCTGATTTCAAAACCTGGCAGAGACACAACAAAAAAAGAACATTTCAGGCCAATATACCTGATGAACACCAATGTGAAAATCCTCAGTAAAATGCTGACAAACCAAATCCAGCAGCACATCAAAAAGATTATCCACCACCACCATATTGGCTTCATCCCTGGCATGCACGGCTGGTTCAACATATGCAAATCAATAAACATAATCCATCATATAAACAAAACCAATGAAGAAAACCACGTGATTATCCCAACAGACGTCGAAAAGGCCTTTGATAAAATTCGACACCTCTTCATGCTAAAAACACCCAATAAACCAGGTATTGATGGAAGATATCTCAAAATAATAAGAAGTATTTATGACAAACCCACAGCCAATATCATACTGAATGGGCAAGAGCTGGAAGCATTCCCTTTCAAAACTGGCACAAGACAAGGATGCCCTCTCTCACCACTCCTATTCAACATAGTATTGGAAGTTCTGGCCAGGGCAATCAGGCAAGACAAAGAAATAAAGGGTATTCAAATAGGAAGAGAGGAAGTCAAATTATCTCTGTTGGCAGATGACATGATTGTATATTTAGAATATATAAGAATATGCTGATGGCACCTGCAGAAGGCCACAAACACATCAACCAAGAAAGCAATGATTAACTGCCCGCCTGAGACTAGGCACATGCACAAAAATATTTTAATCATTACTTCCCATAATTTTCCTTAAAAACTTCTGATCCAGAGGCAGAACTCAGAGAAAAGTGATCTTTGAATGCTAATTCACTGCCTTCCCTGGATTGCCAGCTTCTCCAATAAAGCTAACTTTCCTTTCACCAAAGCTTGTCTGGAGGTTTCGGTTTTCAGGTGATGAGTGGTTTGTTCCTCAGTTCAGTTACATATTCAGGAGATGAGGAAGGGGTAAGCTGTGCATATTGAGGACTATTAAGTACAAAATTATAACATAATACATTTGTGTTATTTTAAACCACTAAGTCTGAGATAATCTGTTATAGCAGTAATTGGAAAGTAATACTGTATAGTCCGTAAGGACAAGAGAAGAATAGATTGAGTGTGATGGGACCACCTCAATATTTTCAAACAGGTCATAAGGGAACTTAGCTAGAGCTTGGATGCAAGTTGGATGCTAACTAAAAGGGTCAAAGAGTCTGTGGCCAGAACTCAGCATTACAGGTAATGTGGCAGCAGCAGAAACCATAGCCAGACCAGTTTCCTGATCTTTGGATTCCAGTTACAGTCTAAACCATTGAAATCAATAGATAGAAGGCAGCCCCCTGACTTCTGCTCTTTCAGTCCTTTTAAGTGTCTGAATCCTTTTATTGAATCCTTCCTGAATGAAATAAATGAAGTGGTTTCTCTGTCCTGCCCTGAGCTACATAATATTCTGAGCTGTATAGAAAGAACATAAAACAAAAGGCAAGAAAAGAAGAGTACAGATTTTTCTGCTGGCACCTTTAAGAGAGAGAAAATTTTAACAAAGTAAATTTGGCATTAGTCACCAGGAAAATGCAAATCAAAACCACACTTTGCACTCACTAGGATAGTCATAATTTTTTTAAAAAGAGACAATAACAAGCATTAATGATGTGTGAAAATTAGAACCCTAATATACTAGGAGTGGAAATGTGGAAATAATGAAGTCACTTCAGAAAACAGTTTGGCAGTTTCTCAAAATGTTAAACATAGAGTTACCTTATGACCCAACAATTCCACTCCTAGGTATATACTCAAGAGAAGTGAAAACATACACTTACACAAAATGTATGCACAATGTTCATAGTGGCATTATTAATAATCAAAAAGTAGACATAATCTGAATGTCCATCAAGTGATAATTGGATTAATAAAATGTGGCATATCTATACAATGAAATATTATTCAGCAATAAAAATAAATAAAGTACATAATGGATGAACTTTAAAACATTATGCAAAATGAAAGATGCCAGTCACAAAAGGCCACATATTATGTGATTTCATCTATACGAAATGTCCATAAAAGGCAGCAAGTAGATCAATGGTTGCCGTATTAGTCCATTCTCATGCTGCCATGAAGAAATACCCAAGTGATATGGTTTGGCGGTGTCCCCAGACAAATCTCATCTTGAATTGTAGTTCCCATAATCTCCACATGTAGTGGGAGGGGCCCAGTGGGAGGTAATTGAATCATGGTGGCAGTTTCCTCATCCTATTCTCGTGATAGTAAGTTCTCACAAGATCTGGTGTTTTTATAAGGGGCTTCCCCCTTCACTTGGCTCTCATTCTTCTCTCTCCTGCTGCCATGTGAAGGACACGTTTGCTTCCCTTTCCACCATGATTGTTAAGTTTCCTGAGGCCTCCCCATTCATGCAGAACTGTGAGTCAATTAAACCTCTTATCTTTATAAATTACCCCATCTCAGGCATCTCTTCATCGCAGCGTGAGAACGGACTAATACATGGAGACTGGGTAATTTATAAAGAAAGAGGTTTAATTTACTCACAGTTCTTCATGGCTGTGGATGCCTCTGGAAACTTATAAGCATGGGGAAAGAGACCTCTTCACAGGGTGGTGGGAGAGAGAATGAGTGAAAGCAGGGGAAATGCCAGACATGTATAAAACCATCAGATCTCGTGAGACTCACTCATTATTACGAGAACAGCATAAGAGAAACCACCTCCATGATTCAAATTACTTCCACCTGGTCCCACCCTTGACATGTGGGGATTATTACAATTCAAGGTAAGATTTAGGTGGGGACACAGAGCCAAACCATATCAGTTGCTTAGGGATGGGGTGATAGGGACTTAGGCAATAATGCATAAGGATTGCTAGAATTCTTTCTGGGGCAATGAAAATGTTCAGTTATTGATTGCAATGATGGATGTACAACGTTGTAAATGTAGTAAAGCCACTGAATCGTTTATTTTCAATGAGTGAATTGTATGGTATGTGAATTATATCTCAATAAAGTTGATTTTTAAAAGATGTAAGGCAAAATGGGACAATTTTTAATTAAAAGGTTAAGTTAGGACGTTTGTAAGAGAGAAAAGCACTAAAGCACAAAAAGGAGAAGCTAAAAAAAATAATTCACAGTGCTCAAAAAAAATTTTCTAATATTTCTGCATAGTTTTTAGAAAGAGTTAATACTAAGAGATCCTGCATATTAGGGAATACCTACTCACTTGGAGTGATATCTAATGTATTTTCTCTGTCAATTATCCAAATTATTTAGCATCTCAAGAACTATGGTGGAAGTCATTTCTAAGCAAGACCTAGACATTAAATAACAAAGACATTAAACATTTGAATAGAATATCTGATACGCAGATAGATTTACTATGAAGCTGATGAAGCTTAAGCCTCAGCACCCCTCATTTGCATGGGACACTTCCAAAGCCCTGGGAAGAGCCTTGGTTGGCAGTGAATTCACAAGATCACATGTGATACGGTTTGGCTCTGTTTCCCCACCCAAATCTTGTCCCAAATTTTAATCCCCATGTATCGAGGGAGAGACCTGTGAAAGGTGATTGGATTATGGGGGCAGTTTCCCCCATGCTGTTCTCTGGATAGTGAATGAGTTCTCACAAGATTTGATGGTTTAAAAGTGGCACTTCCCCCTTTGTTCACTCTCTGTCTCTCTACTGCCATCATGTAAGACAGGCCTTGCTTCTCCCTTTGCCTTCTGCCATGATTGTAAGTTTCCTGAGACCTCCCCAGCCATGTGGAACTGTAAGTCAATTAAGCCTCTTTGGTTTATAAGTAACCCAGTCTCAGGTAGTTCTTTATAGCAGCATGAAAGTGGATAACATGTTTTTATAACATTTGAAAAAGATTTTTTTTAACAGCAATTGATTAAGACGGGTGTTCTTTCCAGGTCTTAAATTCCCCCTTTATCACTCTTTTTATGTAGGATGATATTAGAGTTGCCGATGACATTTTGAGGATCTGGATGTGGGAAAGTAAAATGAGGATATATTTTGTTTGGGATGGATGGGACGTATTTATGTGGGTCACAGTCACCTTCATGCATCCCTTCTACTACCCACATACTTCCAGTGCCAGGTGCCACAGGCCACATCTGTATTGTTATGCCACCTCTAGCACTCCCAATTGTGTGTTTCCTTTCCCCCTCAAACCTCTCCTTAAACAAAGCATGCTAGAGGAAGGAGTGGTGTGTCTTATTCTCTCTGAAGAAGGCTAGATCATCAAATTGTCATATAAAATGCAAGCAAAAGTATTCAGCCAAAATGTGTCATGCAGTTTATTAATGAACGTGTTCTGTTATTTGGGGGAATTTTATAAAGTTCATAGATTGACCAGCTTTTCTTAATGTATTATGTGTTTTTCATTCTTCTCCCAATCTAAATACACATTCATATCTTATCATGTAATACGTATTTTTAAGTTTCTATTCTTAAAGAGGACCCTTGAAATTGTATAAGCTTCGAGCCCTCCCAGAACTTAAAACCAGAACCTAAATCCATCTGTGTGGGGAAATATTCCTTTCCTCTTGAATTCATTTTGTGTAAACAGAAAAACAAACATATGTGAATCTCAGTGAAAATGGAAGAAAAGATGTTCCCACCAAGGTTGAAGGGACATGAATGACCATGATTTGCACTGTGCTTATTGGTATTAAGTAGGTTCAAAATGTCATTGGTCTTGTCATTATTTTGAGTAGAAACTTACCTGTTTTAATTCAGCAAGTACAAAATACCATTTTAAAGAGTCATCATAGATTGGAATGTGGCCTCTATTTCTATTTTTTTAAATAACATCTTCTCTCCCTTAACCACAAATCCTCTTGCAATGGAGTTTTAAAGAACATGATTCTCACAGTTAGGTAGTGGGTGCTCTCTACATTTGTGATATAAACAACCACGTGCCTAAAAAGCATATGTAAAAATGTTGTCAAAATGTAACCTTAAAGCCCAGTAGCATAATCTGGAAAAAAAAAGTTCCAATATGTAAAGGAGTTTAATGAAGATGCCAAGCACAAAACCAACTTAGAAAATACAATGAAAAGAATTGAGGAAGGGAGAGATTGAGAGAGACAGAGAGAGAGAGAAATGTGGGTCTATACCTCACTCTACACAAGAGAGGTCAAAGTGACTTAAAAGATTAAATTCCCAAAATCAAAGCTCTAAAACTGTTACCAGAAAACACTGTAAAGACTTTCTAAACTTTCTAAACTTGACTCCGAAGCTAGAAATTTTAAACAAAAATAACGAGTACGGTGACTACGTAAAACTTTTAAAACATCTACATAACCAAAATTAAAACAATAAAACAAGATTAAAAGCAAACTATAAACTGGGGTGAATATTTGCAATATATATGGCAAAAAGTTAGTCTCCTTCAGCTCTAAATGCAAGCAATTCAAAAAGTAAAAGACAAATGCTCTAAAAGACATATGAACAGAGGTAGAACACAGAACTGATAGAAGAGAAACTCCAGACACAAAGGGGAAAAATAAATGCAAATTAAAGTAAACATGACATATTACTTTCTAGCCATTAATTTTTTTTTGAGCTAATAATATTCAGTGTTGAATAAAGAGGCAATTTAGCTATACATATACAAAATTATTAAATGTTCACACCTTTGGACCATCAATTTCATTCTAAAAATGATTCATAAGGAAACATTGTTTATAAATTCAAACAATTGTAAACAATCAAAAACCCACCAATCAAAGATTAAATAAACTATTATGAGTGATTGGTTTTGGCTGTGTCCCCATTCAAATCTCATCTTGAATTCCCACGTGTTGTGGGAGGGACCCCTTGAGAGGTAGTTGAATCATGGGGGTAAGTCTTTCCCATGCTTTTCTCATGATAATGAATAAGTCTCATGAGATCTGATGATTTTAAAAATGGAAGTTTCTCTGCACAATTCTTCTCGTGTCTGCTGCCATGTGAGACAAGACTTTCACCTTCTGCCATAATTGTAAGGCCTCCCCAGCCACGTGGAACTGTAAGCCCATTAAACCTCTGTCTTTTGTAAATTGCCCAGTCTCAGATATGTCTTTATCAGCAGCATGAAAACAGACTAATACAGTAAATTGGTACCAGTAGAGTGTGGCGCTGCTGAAAATATACCTGAAAATGTGGAAGGAACTTTGGAGCTGGGTAACAGGCAGAGGTTGGAACAGTTTGGAGGGCTCAAAAGAAGACAGGAAAATGTGGGAAAGTTTGGAACTTCCTAGAGAATTGTTGAATGGCTTTGTCCAAAATTCTGATAGTCAAATGGACAATAAAGTCCAGGCTGAAGTGGTCTCACATGAAGCTGAGGAACTTGTTGGGAACTGGAGCAAAGGTAACTCTTATTATATTTTAGCAAAGAGACTGGTGTCATTTTGCCCCTACCCTAGATATTTATGGAACTTTGAACTTGAGAGAGATGATTTAGGGTATCTGGTGGAAGAAATTTCTAAGCAGCAAAGCATTCAAGTGGTGACTTGGGTGCTGTTAAAGGCATTCCATTTTGTAAGGGAAGTAGAGCATAAAAGTTCAGAAAATTTGCAGCCAGACAATACGATAGAAAACAAAATCCCATTTTCTGACGAGAAATTCCAGTCAGCTGGAGAAATTTGCATATGTAACAAGGAGCCAAATGTTAATCCCCAAGACAATGGTGAAAATGTCTCCAGGGCATGTCAGAGGTCTTCACAGCAACCCCTCCCATCACAGGCTCAGAGGCCTAGGAGGAAAGAGTGCTTTCCTGGGCCAGGCGCAGGGTCCCCATGCTGTTTGCAGCCTAGGGACTTGGTGCCCTGTTCCCATCCGCTCAAGCCATGGCTGCAAGAAGCAAACATAGAACATGAGCTGTGGCTTCAGAGGGTGCAAGTCTCAAGCCTTGGCAGCTTCCATGTGGTACTGAGCCTGCAGGTACACAGATGTCAAGAATTGGGGTTTGGGAACCTTTGCCTAGATTTCAGAAGATGTATGGAAATGCCTGGATGTCCAGGCAGAAGTTTGCTGCAGGGATGGGGCTTTCATGGAGAATCTCTGCTAAGGCAGTGTGGAGGGGAAATGTAGGCTTGGAGCCCCAACACTGAGTCCCTACTGGGGCACCACCTAGTGGAGCTGTGAGAAGAAGGACACCATCCTCCAGACCCCAGAATGGTAGATCCACTGACAGCTTGCACTGTGTGCCTGGGAAAGCCACAGACACTTAACACCAGCCTATGAAAGCAGCCAGGAGGGAAGCTGTACCTTGCAAAGCCACAGGGTTGGAGCTGCCCTAGACCATGGGAACCCACCTGTTGCATCAGTGTGACATGGATGTGAGACACAGAGTCAAAGGAGATCATTTTGGAGCTTTATGATTTGACTGCCCCGCTGGATTTCAGATTTGCATGGGGCCTGTAGCCCCTTTGTTTTGGCCAATTTCTCCCATTTAGAATGTATTTACCCAATGCCTGTACCCCCGTTGTATCTAGAAAGTAACTAACTTGCTTTTGATTTTACAGGCTCATAGGTGGAAGGGACTTGCCTTGTCTTGGATGATACTTTGAACTGTGGACTTCTGAGTTAATGTGAAAATGAGTTAAGACTTTGGGGGACTGTTGGGAAGGCATGATTGGTTTTGAAATGTGAGGACATAAGATTTGGGAGGGACCACAGGTGGAATGATATTGTTTGGCTGTGCCCCCACGCAAATCTCATCTTGAATTCCCACATGTTGTGGGAGGGACTCAGTGGGAGGTAAACTGAATCATGGGGGCAAGTCTTTCCTGTGCTGTTCTCTTGATAGTGAATAAGTCTCATGAGATCTGATGGTTTTACAAATGGGAGTTTCCCTGAACAAGCTCTCTTTTCTTGTTTGTCTCCATGTGAGACATGCCTTTCACCTTCTGCTCTGATTGTGAGGCTTCCCCTGCCATGAGGAATTGTAAGTCCATTAAACCTTTTTCTTTTGTAAATTGTCCAGTCTCAGGTATGTATTTATCAGTAGTTTGAAAACAGACTGATACAGTGAGTCCTTATAATGGCCTACAGTGTATCCATTAGGAGAATATTGTAGAACATCTGCTGACATAAAAGATAGATACACTATAATGCTAAATGAAAAAGGTATATTATACAAATATATGCAGAATATAATTCTTATAGAGAGCAATCATGATAATAGCTGTAGTAATAGCTAATATTTATCAACACTTACTATGTGCTTGGCATTTTTTCTAGGCTCATTGGGTATACTATTTCATTTAATTCTCACAACAAAGCTATGAAGGAGTTACTATTATCACCTTCATTTTGTAGATGGGGAAAATGAGGCAGCAAGAAGCAATATACTGACTTAAGACAAAGTCAAGATTTGGACCCAGGTCATCTGAACTCCAGCTCCTACACTCTTAACCACAGTGATGCTAATTTGTGAATTGCACAACTATTAGATTAGAGTAGATTAACCATCAGTTGTTAGTAAGAAATTCCCCAAAATATCAATAATGTTTATTTCTGGGAAATAGAATTATGAATGATATGTATTTTCTTATTTTTCTTATCTGTACTTTGTAAATTTTCTACAAGAAACATGTAAATTTACACAAAGAGAAAGCAGAAATATTAGTTTTTATGACCCATTATTTACATCCCTTTCCTATCTGTAAGAAGATAATTGTTCTAAAAATCACCCCTACTCCCACCTATATATCAGTAGAAAGACGACCCAAAGAAAACCAACACATTTTAAATATTTGACACCTAATCTTAAAAACAAGAAAGTCCAAGTGAGCCAAGATCATGCCATTGCACTCCAGCCTGGGTGACAGAGCAAGACTCTATTTCAAACAAACAAACAAAAACAAACAAATAAACAAACAAAAAAGAAAGTCCACCATCCTGGCGTTTGGGGTTCTCTTTCATGACAGAGGTAAAGGTGAGTGAGCAGTGGGTAGTTTTGATCTGTCATGAGTCAGTCAAAACTTTGTCTCCTATTGAAGTTATTTTATTTATTCATTCATTCTAAAACTTCAATTGGGAACTTTAGAAATTATATTAAAATCAAAATGGATCAAAGAGCCAGATGTTGCAGGCAGGAAGACTAATCAAACAGCCTGGGTAATGTGCTCCACACCCTGCTCAATGGGAAGTAATTACTCTAACATTAGCTTTACAGTGTTTAAACAACCATTTCATTATATTTTTTTCTACACTGATTAAATTTTCTCAGCATTTCTAATGCATCATTACATCTGCATTGCATTTAGATAAAGCACAGCATTGCTACCCATTAAAAAGTCCCTACTCTCTTTCATCACTTTAATAAATCTAATTTGGCTTTATTTGCATAAAGTTTGATAAAAAGTGATTAGTTCTCTTATGAATAACACACCTTGGGTGGAAACATCCTATCTGTCACTTGGCTAAAAACAGTTGTTGTTCACAGACATGTAAATGGACACCCAAGCATAGTCACTAAAAGTGTATGGGGTAAAATAAAATTTGTAGCACAAATGCCATTGTAGAATTGCTATCTATACTTTCCAAGGTTGCTGAGGGGTGGATATAGTAATCATAGGACCATCTACTGCACTTTGTTTCTTGTTCCTAAATATATAGCCTGAGGAATTATAATAGAGAACAACATCAAGTATAATAAACTCACATTTTAGCCTTCTGCTTCAATATTCACATTCACCCTCAACACATAGTTAGAGATTCAGGACGTTGTGGCCCTTGACCAAGTAAATGGACTGTTAAGTAATCTCAGGAAGAGATTAGCTAAGATGAAAAGCTCTGCTAAGGTATCAGATATGCCAGGCAACCACTTATAGAAACTCAAACTCTGCTAAGTTCTCTGGGGAACTTTTTTAAGCATTGCAAACAAATGGATCGTGTTGGTGAACTATTATGCAGTGACATTGATTCTGCCTTTTGAACTTAGAGTTTTGATAATTGACACTCAAAACCACTAAACAAGTGTCCTTGGAAATCAGAAGAAGAGAACATTAGTTCCTAAAGGGGAAGAGAATATCAATGGAAGTCAATGTACCACACTCTGCATTTGCGAGAAAGATGCTGATACAGTGACAGAGTGATGAAAGGAACCCCTCATTTAATTTTTTTGACAGAATAAGGCATTGCAGAAACAGATTGCACCAAGTGTTTGACCTCTCCCTGATAAGTCAGTGACTCGCTATCCAATTCCATGCTGCTATTCATTCCCCCAAACAGAAACCACCAGTTTTTATTTCCACAGTGGGAAAAATACCATGCTTTAAAAAATTTACTAAATGCAAGTTCAAAGTCTTTTATTTCAAAGCTCTGACCTTTCCCCTCCTACACATCTTGCTCCCTTCTGTTTTCCCTTACTTCCCCTACTTCTTGAGCACCCTCATGGGCCTCTGTTTACAACTCACTTCAGAGTCCCATTCTGGCTGCTCCCCTCCATTCCATCCTCACTGAACAATGAATGAATTCTAACACAATGACAGGCATTGCAAAGGTTTTCCTCAATTCTCTGGAACTTAGCCTCCGCCAGGCAAGGGAGTCAAGGACAGATTGCAAATTCTTAAACAATAAAAAGTGTTATAGAAGGAGGAGCTTGGCTTTAAAACTAACCATCTAACTAACTAATTATGGAACCTTTAAGATATGAGAAGCCTAGGAATCATGAGAATGATATGATAATTTTTCCTTTTTCCAGGTGAGAAGAGCTAGGAATGCTACCTGTTCACTATAGCTGACTACCCCTCTGGCCCCAAGACTCACCTTTCTGGAATGTGTGACTACAGACTCTGATTCCCAATGTCTTCCTTCCTTCCTTCCTTTCCTTCCTTCCTTCCCTCCTTGCTTCCTTCCTTCCTTCTTTCTTTTTCTTTCTCTCTCTCTCCTTCCTTCCTTTCCTTCCTTCCTTCCTTCTTTCTTTTCTTTCTTTCTTTCTTCTTTCCTTTCTCTCTCTCTCTCTCTTTCTTTCTTTCTTTTTCTTTCTCTCTTTATTTCTTTCCTCATTCTGTCTCCCAGGCCAGGCTGGAGTGCAGTGACTCGGCTAACTGCAACCTCTGCCTCCCCGGTTCAAGCAATTCTCCTGCCTCAGCCTCCCAAATAACTGGGATTACAGACATGTGCCACCACACCTGGCTAATTTTTGTATTTTTAGTAGAGAGACAGGGTTTCACCATGTTGGCCGGGCTGGTCTCAAACACCCAGCCTCAGGTGATTCACCTGCCTCGGCCTCCCAAAGTGCTGGGATTAAAGGTGTGAGCCACCAGACCCGGCCCCAACATGTTATTTTCTTAGCTCTCTTCTCCATTCTAGAATTGTCATCTTTTGTTTAAAAAAAATTTTTTTGCTTCAATCTGCTAGAGTAGTAAGGGCTTTTATGTGTTCTTGCTCATATTATCCAGTAGTCAAAACCTTCATTTCAACACAACTGATCTCATCTACCTGTGAGGAAGAAAGAAATAAGATTGACCCATACACCCAGAAGTGAGATTGACTAATAGCTAGATCAGAGTTAACTCCCTTTAAGAAAGGCAATCCTCCCACAACCTTTTTTGTCTGGATGCAGTCAAATTATTGCGCATATTGAGAGATATGTGGGGACATCAACCATATCCCTTCATCTTGGCATCTTTACTCTTTTCATTCTGACTTCTACTCTAGAGTATATATAGATGAAAAAAGAAATGGTAACTACTCTCAAGAACATTACAGTTAAGAATATAGATTCAATTTTTATTTAACTTATATATGAATATTTTGGCTGAATCATAGATAGAACTCTGCTGGGCTGACATTCAGCATTAGGCAATATAATTTTGTAGAAATTTTCAGAATGTTCCAGTCCAATGGTTCTCAAAGTGAGAATCCATGACCAGCAGCATTAGCATCACATGAGACCTTGTCAGGCAGGCTCTCTTCATCCCAAGCCCACAGAATAAGAAGTCCCGGGGATGGGACCCAGCAATTTGTGATTTCATAGCTCTCCAGATGACTCTGATACAGATCAAAATTTGAGAAGCACTCTTTAAACTAAACAGTCTGTCAACTATCATGGACTATTTAGTAGTTGGTTAATTGATTATTGATTATTAAGAAGCTCTAAAACAGATACTTAGCCACATATGTTTATTAGTGCAGGACCTAGAAGCTCATGGAAGAGAATGAGAACACAGTTCCCAATTGGGTGTCTGGCAAGATAAAGATGTGATCATGGGCTCTTCAAAGAATATCACCAAAAAAAAGGCGAGTAGCGTGGATTGAACTAAGCGGATGACCTGAATACTAGTAGAATTCATAGCTCCTGATGCAGTCTATAAATCAGTAAGGTCATTTAGGACCCTGTGGTTCTATGCAGACAGAACCAAGTGGGCTGTGTGGTTGGTCGGAGAGAGAACACCAGGGGTCAGTGGGTCTGGAGGAGGTCAGTAGTGGCACGGGGAGCAGCAAGGTCAGCCACCATGAGCTGCAGAATGCCTGACAGCAGACCGCAAACACAGAGATTGCATACATCATAGGAGAAGCTCTACTCTCCAAGGACCTATAAAACAAGCATCTGGGGAGCAGGATGGGGAAAAAAAGACAGAAGTTCTTGTTAGCCAAGTCATAGGAAGCGCAGCACAGTTGATTTCTAGTGTTTGTTTGTTTGTTTGTTTGTTGAGACAGAGTCTCACTCTGTTGCCCAGGCTGGAGTGCAGTGGCACAATCTCGGCTCACTGCAACCTTCACTCCCAGGTTCAAGCAATTCTCCTGTCTCAGCCTCCCTAGTAGCTGGGACTACAGTTGCACACCATCATGCCCAGCTAATTTTTGTATTTTTAGTAGAGACGGGGTTTCACCATGTTGGGCAGGCTGTTCTCGAACTCCTGTCCCCAGGTGATCCACCCGTCTCAGACTCCCAAAGTGCTGGGATTACAGGCATGAGCCACTGCACTAGGCCTCTAGTTTTACTTTATATAAGGTGCCATTCTTTTGACCAACAGGCGAAGTCAAGGAGTATCGGGGCCATTCATGTATATAAATTTAATATGCATAGGAGCGAAAAGAATCTAATGTTTTTCTCCTCTCATTTTCTGACAAGGACTTATGTAATCTGCCCTACGCAGAATGGTTTTGAAATACATAGAATAGACCACACAGAGGCCCTCACATCACTTTTAATTACAGCCTCTCAGGGTCACCACAGCCAGACGGGCAGCCTAGGAAACCTGTTTCACGGGGGAGGCTCTCGCCCACCCCAAACCCACTACACCACCTGAACTACAAGCTGATCATTGTCCAGTGTCCCAATACTTTCTAATACAATCAACTTCTAGGTTACCCATCTCACCCCACTTTTCATCCTCACACTGTATTTGTGTATTCTCTAACGTGTTCTCATTTTATATATTTTCCCCAAACCCCTAAACCCTTCAGCTGTACCCTATGAAATTCAGGGCCAGTTATCAGCAAACTCCTACTTATCCTCAGTGTCTTCTTTCTCCACCTGCAACGTGGCTACATCTCAAGTACACCACTCCCCTGAGGCCTTCTCAAGTGATCTTCTCCTGCAACTCTTGAGCCTCTGAGTTGAAGATTTTCGACCTCTACCTCCCACTGCCAAGACATCGCCTTCCTTCTCTCCTCTGTTCATCTGAAGCTCATGACACAGCTTTATCATCAGACATGTGCTGCTGTCTCCTACTGACTTGCAGTCACTTCCCTTCCCCTGTGTGGAGAAAAATACAATATCCGGATTGATGTTTCTCTTTCTAATACACTCTTTCAACGTTCTTGTTGATCTCAGTATCCATGAATACCTTGTTTCTTATACCCTGGCCTCTCTGTACCTGGACTTCTTTGCTTCCAAAAATCTCTTACTCACCTTATCCCCTCACTCTAGACCTTGCCATCACACCATTCCTAAAATATTGATTTAAAGCACCCTCAGTGGGCTGCCCTGGCGTATCAGTAACAATGCTCCAAGTCCAACAGCACAGAGACCAGTAGAGATGCTAGAGCAACAGCCACATTTGAGGGAGAAGCTTTCTGATCTAGAATGAAAGGATAGGGATAGAGGAATTCATATGTGTAAAAAATGAGCTTCCAGGAAAAGAAAAGAAAAATAAAGAGAAGAAACCAGGCAAGGAAGATGAGTTCAGCTTTGATACTTTGTTCATTTCTCAGTATACCACAAATATTCAATAATATTTAGTTAATATTAATATTAATATTCAATTAATATTTATTAATTTAATAAAACAGGTCTGGGCTCTGACTAGATGAAGTTTTAAATATACAGTTTGCAATATGTCATAATCTCCTACCCAAATATTTATACTTTGAATTTAAATTTTTTAAACGTAGGTGTCATTTTAGTAGACCAAACCAGGCTAACGATAACTATTTGCCACCTGGCCTCTGCTCTGACTTCAATTCTGTAGAAATGTACAAGATTTCATTCATTATAGTGGGAATGTCAATTAATGTAGTTGATTTCACCTGGAATACAGAGATGCTCCTATAAAACTAAAAATATAAACCACTAAGCCAAAAAAAAATTCATTTTCGTTTTTTTTCTCTCTCTTTTTAAAGTCTCCTTGAATGTTCCTTTGCCTCTTTGTTATTTTAGAGTTTCTTGTGGGTTTTTTATTTTTGGGGTTTTGGGTTTTTTGTTTGTTTGGTTGTTTGTTTGGTTTTTTTGTTTGTTTGTTTGTTTGTTTGAGACAAGAGTCTCACTCTGTTGCCCAGACTGGAGTGCAGTGACTGATCTTGGCTCACTGTAACCTCTGCCTCTGGGGTTCAAGTGATTCTCATGCCTCTGCCTCCCAAACAGCTGGGATTACAGGCGCGTATCACCACATCTGGCTAATTTTTGTGTTTTCAGTAGATGCGGGATTTCACCACGTTGGCCAGGCTGGTCTCGAACTCCTGGCCTCAAGTGATCCGCCCACCTCGGCCTCCCAAAGAGCTGAGCTCACAGACATAAGTCACCACACCAGGCCTTTTGTGGGTTTTTTAAATTTCAGTTTTTATTTTAGATAAACATGTGCAAGTTTGTTACATGGCAATATTGTGTGATGCTGAGGTTTGGGGTACAGATCCCATCACTTAGTTAGCTCTTGCCTCCCCCATCTAGTAGTCCACAGGGTTTATTGTTCCCCTGTTTATGTCCATGTGTGCTCATTGTTTAGCTCCCACTTACTAGTGAAAGCATGCAGTATTTGGTTTTCTGTTCCTGCATTAATTTGCTTATTATGACCTCCAACTGCATCTATGTTGTTGCAAAAAAGACATATTTCATTCTTTTTGATGGCCACATGGTATTCCATGGTATACATGTACCACATTTTCTTTATCCAATCTATCATTGATAGGTACTTAGGTTGATTCCATTTCTTTATATTGTAAACAGCATAGTGATGAACATAAGTGCTTGTCTTTTTGGTAGGCTGATTTATTTCCCTTTGGCTATAGACCCAATAATGGGACTGCTGGGTCTAATGGTAGCTCCATTTTCAGTTATTTGAGAAATATCTAGACTGCTTTCCACGGTAGTCAGACTGATTTACATTCCTACCAACAGTATATAAGCACTCCCTTTTCTCCGCAGCCTTGCCAGCATCTGTTGCTGTTTGACTTTTTGATAATAGCCATTCTGACTGGTGTGATACAGTATCTCATTGCAGTTTTCATTTGCATTACTCCAATGATTAGTAATGCCGAGCATCTTTTCACATGTTTGTTGGCCATTGTATGTCTTCTTCTGAGAAGTGTCTGTTCATATCCTTTGTGCACATTTTTAAATAGGGTTCTTTGGGTTTGTTTGTGGGTTTCTCTCAGTTCTCTATAGACTGTGGATATTAGGACTTTGTCAGATACATAGTTTGTGAATATCTTCTGCCACTCTGTCAGTTGTCTGTTTACTCTGTTGATAGTTTATTTTGCTGTGCAGAAGCTCTTCAGTTTAATTAGGTCCCACTTGCCTATTTTTGTTTTTGTCGCAATTGCTTTTGGGTTCTTAGCCAAAAATTATTTGCCAAGATAAATGTCAAGAAGAGTATTTCCTAGGTTTTCATCTAGTATTTTTATAGTGTGAGGTCTTATATTTGAATCTTTGGTCCATTTTGTGTTAATTTTTGTATATGCCACATAAAGACACAGATGTTGCCTTCAAGAGACCCATCTCACAAGTAATGACACCCACGGGCTTAAAGAAAAGGACTGGAGAAAGAACTATCATGCAAATGAAAAACAAAGAGCAGAAGTTGATATTCTTAGATCAGACAAAACAGACATTAAACCTTTAACACTTAAAAATGACATTACACAATTATAAAGGGTACAATCCATCTAAAAGACTTAACTATCCTAAATCAATACACACCGAATATTGGAGCACCCAGATTCATAAAACAAGTTCTTTGTGAACCACAAAAACACTCAGCCACACAATAGTAGTGGAAGACTCCAAAACTCCACTGACAGCATTAGGCAGATCATCGAGACAGAAAACTAACAACGAAACTCTGGACTTAAATTCAATGCTTAACCAATTGAACCTAACAGACATCTACAGAAAACTTCACCCAACAACCACAGAATATACACTCTTCTTATCTGCACACAGAATATATTCTAAGATCAACCACATGCCAGGTCATAAAGCAAGTCTCAATAAATTCCAAAAAATCGAAATCACACCAAGCACACTCTCAGACTACGGTGCAATAAAACCAGAAATCAATATCAAGAAGATCTCTCATTTATCAATATTGAAGGAAGGGATTTCTAAACTCCAGTGATTTACATCTCAGAATAAAAGCATTTGGTCTCCCAGGTTCAATAGTTAAGCTTAAGCTGGAATCCAGAAACATTACCAAGGAACACTCAGGTTTCACCAACTATGGTTAAAAGTAGGTTTTATAGTTGTTGCACTTGATTTTTTGTTTGTTTGTGTAGCTTTTTAAAATCCTACCTGGAATAGTGGGCTTTATTTGAATTAATAAGAAACCCAAAGTAAACTTAGTAGGTGTTAAATTTTTCAAGCCAGGTGGATGCTACTGGAAAGGAAGAAGGGAAGGAAGACAGTGAGGAAGGAAGGGAAGGAGAAAGACAGAGAGACAGACAGGGAGGGAGTGAAGGAGAGAAGAAGGGAAGGAGGAAGGAAACTTCATAATGTGTTGATGATAGTGTTTTCTACCCACTTTTATTTTCCTGTTCATTTTTATTCCCTTTCTTGTTTCGCTCCTGTATTCCTAAAACATTGCAAGAGTCTTCTCCGAAACAGGAAGCTTGCATCTCAGGATTTACAATCTTATTAGGATCCTTAGTCTTGCCTATAACCTCTACTAGACAGTGAGCTACAGGAAGGCAGTAGACACATCTTGATGCATGGTAGGCACTCAAAAAACTAAATAAATTAATGAAGAAATAAACATATGACAATGGCTGCATTCTGAAGCAAATGAACTCACCAGTAATACATCGTGCATGCTCTGGGTTTCCCAAACTTCAGATATCTACATTCTATTATAATATTTTTATATATTATATTATAATATAAATATTATAATATTTGTCTTCATACTGCTCCATTGTTTTACTAAATAAGATTCATTTGAAGGAAAATTTTATATGACTATAGTAAATGCAAAACCATTATCAGTTGACATAAATGGCCAGCAACTGGGAAAACAAATACAACAAATGTTTGATTCCTTGACCTGATGGATGGTTGTAATTATTTTTTACAATACCTTTATTAAGATATGTCACCTACCATACAATCACTCATTTAAAACATACAAGACAATGGATTTTCATATATTCACAGTTGTGCAATCATCATTACACTATTTTGGGAACACTTCCATCACACCAAAAAGAAACCCAGTACCCATTAGCACTCACTCCCCAGTAATTATTTTTAAACTATACAGATATATTATACGTTGTATGTCATCTTCACACACACACACACATCAGGGTGAGGTAAAAATGATTATGCTAGGCCAGGAACAGTGGCTCATACGTGTAATTCCAGCACTCTGGGAGGCCAAGGCGGGAGGATTGCTTGAGCCCAGAAGTTCAAGACCAGCCTGGATAATATAGCAAGACCCTGTCTCTACAAAAAATAAAATATTAGTCAGGCATGGTGGCATACATTTGTAGCCCCAGCTACTCAGGAGGCTGAAATAAGAGGATTGCTTAGGCCCAGGAGGTCAAGGATGCAGTGAGCCATGATTGTTCCACTGCACTCCAGCCTGGGTGACACAGTGACACCCTGTCTCAAAAATAAATAAATAAATAAAAATTAATTAGTGGTATTAAATTCTAACTAGATACTAATATGCTAACGGCTGTGGGCTGAGGCCCCCTTTCTCTGAAAGGTTAGTACGTGTTAGGGATAAAGGCTTCAGACCAGCCCCAATAGAGGGTTCCTCTTCTAAGCAATCAAAATAATTTAAAAAGAAATGAAATAGGAAGAGCTTTCTCACCAAGTGATTCAAAGTTATTTAATGTTTGTCCATGTGCCCCCAAAGTCATCTCTCATATCCTGGTGTTATGTATTACACTCACAGAAACACTGTGCTAGGTGTACTCACACCAGATCTGATTCTAGAAAAGTCCCGACTACTCATTAATTATATAGTAGAGGAATATGCAAAGTTTCACTGTAGATATTTCACTCTATTGTTTCATAATCCCACTTGGCAAATGTGCCCCCGTGACTTGCAGTGTGCTTCTCTATCCTTCTGCACCCAAAAGTTGGGTCCTCAATCCAGAACTGCAATTAGCTTGCTGTTGGAGTCCAGCAATCTTGTCTACAGCCCTTATCTTAAAGAAGATGAAATTTAGATCACAGTGACTGTAAATCAAATCTTTCACAGTGTGCCTGTGCATCTTGGTCAATCAATCAACAGGTTTTATTTGTTTCTTGCTGTACTGGGAGGAATAGAGGAAGGCAGAGGAAAGCGTAATGTATTTTCTCCCCCCTATAGCTTTTAAGTTCTCACCACATAAATTTCCTTTTCTCTGTGCAGAATCACAGGTGAATGACAGTTCCACAACACCACACAAGTTTCCTGAACATCAGTCCCCAGTGGAATCGGATGCAAGTATTTCTTCCCCTTTTGTGGGTAAAATCCAGACTCCCTTTGTTCAGGGATGTGCATCAAACACTAAGTCACTTGAGTCCACCTATCATGGATCACAAATTCCTTGATTAAAAAATAAAGCCCATTCGTGGAACTGGACGTTGTCAGGCAGCAGACCGTTTGCCATAACTATGATAAAAGCTAGCAAAGAAGTAGGTAGAAAAGTCATTCTTCCCCCTAACAGATGAGTCATCCCTCATGAAATTGATGACTTTAGAACATCTTCTTAGATTCATAAAGGCAAAAGTTTCAGGGATTTTGTAGGAAATGATAGCTTCCCACAAATTAGTTTTTAAATTGAATTTTTTACTCTTGAGATATTTGATAAACTTCTGTCTTTACCACTAAAAATCATGCCAAAAAATAATCCATATGACCATTTACCTGAGTCATGATTTATCTATGGCAAGTTTCTATCCAAAGTTCAACCTATTATAAAAAATGTTTGTTAGGATGAAATGCCTTGCAAATTATCATCTTCTAATTCCAAAAACAAATCCTAATTTAAATTTTTCTTTGGAATTTTAAAGACAATATACTCACAGAAATATCAAAATATTTAGAATGTGAGTGTTGAGGAGGGGCAGAGAATTTTAACAGCCATTCCAGAGGGTTGGGCATGAGACCTAGGTTCTTCTCCTGTTGCAAATCCTTTCTCTGTCTTTGATTCATTCTCCACCTTCTATGATTTAGAATATTATTTCCCTGAGTGAGAAAAGGATAATTGCTAATAAGCAATTTAGCCTGAGATATGCAATGGAATTGACACCAAAGTTGGTTTCTTTCTACTAAGTGTACTGATGAGTTTTGATAATATAATATATATTTCAGATACATTTGCATTTGCTTATAAATTAACATCCATGTTGGGCATCCCTAATCCCAAAATTTGAAACCCAAAATGCTCCAAAATCTGAAACATCTTGAACACCAACATGACACCGCAAGTGCAAAATTCCACACCGGCTTCATCTGTGACAGGCACATGATGCAGTTTACTCAGTGACCCCAAGGAAAGAGACCCTCCCAAACCAATTCAGCTGCTGTTATTTAACAGTTGATACAAGCCAGGCGCAGTGGCTCACACCTGTAATCCCAGCCTTTGGGAGGCCTAGGCTGGCGGATCACTTGAGCTCAGAAGTTCGAGACCAGGCTGGCCAACATGGTGAAATTCCCTCTCTACTACGAATACAAAAATTAGCCAGAAATCACTTTAACTAGGGAGGTGGAGGTTGCAGCGAGCCGAGATGGTGCCACTGCACTCCAACCTGGGCAACAGAGAGAGACTGCATCTCAAAAACAAACAAACAAAAAACAGTTGATATGGGTATTCTGGTGATTATACTGTTCTATTTAGTTACCCTGAACACATCATTTTTTTCATTGTATTAGTGTTACATCACATTTTTTACAGTTAAGTACTTATGTGTGAATAAGTGTAAGAAAACAATTATTTTATCAGTAGCATATAATATAAATTCAGTCTGGAGTGACAGTGATGCCAAACCACCACATAGGTGGCTGAAATAGTGACACCTTTTCAATGTACACAGACTTTGTTTCAGTTTCACACACAAAGTTGTTTAAAATACTGTATAAAATTACCTTCAGGCTATGTGAACACGGTATATATGAAGCATAAATAAAATTTTTGTTTAGACTTGGGTCAATTCCAAAGATATCTCACGATGTATATGTATATGCCAATATTCCCAAATCTGAAAAAAAAATCCAAAATCTGAAACACTTCGGTTTCCAAGCATTTTGGATAAGGGATACTCAACCTGAAATTTATAATTATGGAGTCACACTTTACATTTGAGCAACGCAAGTGAATCAGAAGTGTGATAGATAATTGAAATATATCCCTGAGATATAAAAACAATATAAACATGAATTTAACATGGTAACTATATATAAGCATACTTTATAGCTGCAAATTGTCTTAGTAAATGTGTTTTAGGAGCCAATACTATTTGTATACTTTATGATGGGAAACTAATAACAGAACTTCAGGGTAAAAAAATAGTGATATTTTTACCATCAGTTCATGTGCATTTTAAGAGGCAATGTGATCGTCATTCAGGGGCATGTCTGGGTTCCTGAATGTTTCCTTTGTCCTATTTACTATCCACATAGCCTGGACTTCAAATTTAGCATAACTCATGGCTCAGTTTTAACCTCATAATTCCCACATTTTTACAGCTCTGTATTTCTTTCAGTTTTGTAATGTGAATTTATAATTCATTCATACAAACCAAACATGAGACAACATTCTATAGTTTTTTAACCTATTTTAACTCCCCTTTTTAAAATTTGTTTGTACCACCCAACAACAATGCCAACTAATGTCAGAATATGGCACTTAGTAGCTTTGGCCATTGAATATGTGCCTATATTCTTTAAAATTATATCTTTTCACATGTCTGGTAGCTGATAACTTAGAAAGCAGAGTTATTAGCAAACCAAATCTTTAACAAGACTAGAGGAAGGAGCACATCAACTGGTACATTTTCAAAATTCGAACCCCATAAGTAATCTCTAAAACCTCAAATTCTGCGGTGGCTATAATTCATATTTTATTTTCAAATGTATAAAACATTTGGTGTATTCTTATCAACTGCCTACTTAGATAGCTTTTCCAAGTATAACAGCTTTTAATTTTCCAGTCTATATTGTCATATTTTCCTCCCACAAAAAATATGAGCCATAAATTACATCCTAAATTTCTGTTCCTTGATCGCATCCTGGTCTACAGTTTCCTGCCTTTTATAAGATTTACCCAACACCACTTGTCCACCTAAGCTGCCCAGCCCAGTTTTTGAAACTAAATAAAGGTGGGAACTTGAGCCACTGTCAACATCCAAAGCAATCTTTTGCACAGGAGGCCAATCTTGGCTTCTGGAAGGAGCAGCCCTCTCTCTTCACCATGTCAGGTCAGTGTAGAGAATCCCATCAGTAATTTTAATGTATTTATTCAAGACGATCCTTTCAAAAGAAAAGTGTTGGCCCAGGATGAAAGCAGAGTCATAACTAAAGACCCACAGTCTTGAAGTTTCACAACAAGCCATGCTTAAGAAATCAAAAAGACTACCATGAGAGAGGATATTCATGAGAAAACACAGTATCTTAGAAAGTGTCAGAGGGCAGACGGGTAGAGGAAGCAAAAACAAAATGCATGGAGAGGGCCAGAAAGAAGCAGGAAGAACCACTGGGTGATTCTTTATGTGGGCCAGTTATACAATTCTGTAGAAAGAGCTTCAGCTGCCCTCACTTGCCTGGCTAGATTTTTGCACACTCAGCTGGTAATATTCAAGAATAATTGTTCGGCAACTCTAATCAGATGGAATGCCCCTGGATCTTAGCTCCTCTCAGCCACTCTGAAAATACTAGGCAGGCAGCTTTTGTCTATTGAAGAATGAGGATGAAAGTATTTGCCAAGATGGAAAGTAGTTTAAAGTATAGGATTGTCCAGCTGGCAAAGGCATGAAAAAAAAAAGGTGCATGTTTTAAGACTGGCACTGGAATTGGTCTTGAAGTTCTACCTACTGTCTCGGCGGCTACCTTAGAGGAAGTGCGTTTATGCCACTGCATTACACAATCATGACCTTTTCAAGCAGTTAGCTCATACCAGATACCGTAGCCAAAGCCTAAAATTTTTAATGAGCTAGAACAATCTGTGGCATCGTAAAAACTCTGCAGATTGAATAAACAATGGTAATTAACAGTGAATTATATATCAACCAGTCAAACACATACACCTTTCTCTTCACTAGCTACTTCCATCTCTTGCATAGTTAAGTGTTCCCTGAAGGCCACTAGTCACTGAGAAGGCCGAGAATTCCCTAATTGCCATCTGCTCATCCACTGTTACCACTACCTCTCAGGGTGACACCCAACCAGGGTCATGGGATGGCATAACTAGAGGGAAAATCAGGCTCTCAGGGATAAAGCCAGGTAGTTTTCTCCTCCATGAGGCTGATTGTAATAGTAGTTTGGGCTGCAAGGGAAAGAAGTGAGATGGAAATCCAAAGCAAGCTGAAGAGAAAGAACCAAAGGCTTGGTTTGTGGACACAGAAAGCCAAAGCTCTCTTGTTAACAAGGAGGTCATGGAGGTCAGGGAGGTCCCAGAAATCTGTAAGGCATCACAGAAAGCCCCCCAAAAGGCTGAGACCAGAACAACATGTAAACTAAACCAGCCAAAAGACTGCAATTGGAGACAAATAGCCAATATATGATAAGAGAAGCAGGAAGATCAGCTTCTCTGCAAAGACCAGCTGCAAACCAGGTCGAACAAGGTCTGGAGTCTGTTCAGAGGAAAGATTTGCTACCTTGGGAGGCTGGCAAGGGTACTGGCAAGGGGAGACTTGGGCCTTAACATAGAAGAGGCCCAAGGCCTAAAGTATTAAGAAAGGGATATCAACCAAGAATGCCAAGAGAGGAAGGCACACATGCAGGATACTAGGAACAAAAAATAGAACTGAGTGTCTTGATATCCTAGAAACAGAGGTTCTAGGTTTATGAGGAATATGGCTTCCAGCCATGGGACCACAACTTGCCAAGGACTGAAAGTATCCAGTCCCACCTCATCTGCTCCACCACCCTCCATCTCTCCTGTTCTTTTATCCTCTAATCTGCTTTTCTAAAGTCATGTTAGCATAGGGAATGTCTCCTCATTTTCCTTCCTGTCATTTCTCCCTCCTTTTCTTTTCTCTCCTTTTGTGCTTTCTCTCCTTTATCTCCTTCTCCCTCCTTCTACTCTAACCTTCAATACTATAATTTTATAAATGTGGAATTGTGACAAATTATTCTTATAGGGAGAGCAGGGAAAACGCAGAAATGACATTGAAGTGAGTATAATGTGTGCTACTCCTATATGACTTCAGAAAACAAATAGATTAAAATATATTTACAAGGCTGTTCACATGACTTTTTTTATATATAAGGCTGGGAGGGAGACCAACTTTAACTTGTTTCCCTAATACTGTTTGCAAACTAACCCAATCTTTTCCCACTGGTTTATAATTTTTGATATATTGGGGTCCCACTAATATCCTATTAAAAATAACATAATCCCCTTTCCCTGTGGTTACTTAAGAACAATGAGAATTCAGGAAGCCTATGGTCTCTCTCTGTGGCCACCAGCACATGATTAATATAATTGATCACTTATGCTTAGCAAAATGCACAAAGGGTAGTATTCTCATGAGAACTTTTGGTTGCTCACATCTCTACTAGAATCTTTGTGTTGCCACAAATGAAATCCAGGACATTTGTTTCTAGGTTTTATGCCCCTATGAAAAATTCAAAGCCAGGTAACTAAGATGATGTAATGCAACCTCGGAGAGAATCCTTCTCACTCTGCAGCAGTTGTGTTATTTGCAGGAGACATACAGCTGATACCCTTTGTTTAGGTTTTATCTTCATTTTCCAATGTCTCTCTCACTGGGATCTGCAGATCTAAAAGGAGACAAATCAAATTCCACACTGGGGGAAGTTGTGCCCAGCCACAACATAGTACTAATTTCATTTAGATGGGCAATAATCATCTATTGAGATCTTCCCACCAAGAACCATGGCTGTCTGAGACCAGGAAAATGCAGCAGGATGTCTAAGGACCTGTAATATAAAAACCATCCTCCTTGTCCCAGTTCCTTTAACAATCTGAGCAATTAGGTCATTAAAGACAACAAAATCAATATCACAAAAAAGGGAACTTCATAATATATGGAGAATAAATGAGCTTGCCCATTTTTTGTTTGTTTTTAATAGAAATATCACTGCACTCTGGCAGAAAGACCGGTTAGAAAAAAATTGGCTCTGACTTCCTGATAAATTCCCATGTGTAGATGAAACACAGGTTACCAAGCAAAAAGTGATGGTACTAACTGTGCTAAGAGAATCATAAATCATTATGGTTTGGAAATGAAATTGACATTTCATAATAAAAAACTTCAAACTAGCTACTAGCAATAACTAGAGTCCCCAGAGAAAATTTCTATCAAGATCTGCAAATCATCTTGTCAATTATGACTTTCACGCTTCAAAATTCCTCAAGTTGCTCAGTCTCCTCCAGTACTTGGGACTAATTAAATAATCTTTCTCTTCCTTCCACAGTTCACATAGCAGTGTAATTTATACTTATATCATAAGGGTTTGTGTGTGTCTGTGTATATGTGTGTGTGTATGTGTGTGACAGAAAAAGATAGAGTTACTGATTGATTTTGAGAATTAATTCAGGTTTATGCTGTGTACTATTGCCTCACAATTTGAAAATAATCTCCAATAATTAATGAGGCCACAATCCCAAACTCATAAAGATTAAAAAGAGAGAGAGAGACTCTTTAAACTCCAAACTCACAGAACAGATAAATGTGTGGTTCTTTATATCCAAAAAGGTAGTTCTTTACTTTCTAAAAGTTCTACTGCTACATTCCTTTAAATAAAAATTTCCCTTGGAGCATTTAAAATAGATTTACTTTTCCAAAAATTCAACTGACAACTTTTTACATAAACAGTTGTTACACAAGGAAAAGCAAACTTTCACATGTTTACTTTCACACCATATCATTTATAGCTGAGTGTGCTAAAAATCTGAGACAGAAATCTAAGAACCATCTCAGAAAGGTAGTTCATCTTGGAGGGAGGGTTGGTGAGAAGGTCCTGGTCAGCTAAACATTTATGGCAGCATAGAAAAGGGTGGCATGGGCTGGGCGCAATGGCTCACGCCTGTAATCCCAACACTTTGGGAGGCCGAGGCGGGTGGTTTACTTGAGGTCAGGAGCTCAAGAACAGCCTGGCCAACATGGTGAAACCCCGTCTCTACTAAGAATACAAAAATTAGCCGGGCATGGTGGCGGGCGCCTGAAATCCCAGCTACTCGGTAGGCTGAGACAGGAGAATCACTTGAACCAGGGAGGTGGAGGGTGCAGTGAGCCAAGATCGTGCCATTGCACTCCAGCCTGGGCAACAAGAGCAAAACTCCATCTCAAAAAATGAAGAAAAAAAGAAAAGCGTGGCATGAAGAAGAACACTCTCAACATGCTTCAAATGGCTGGAAAAAAAAAAAGTTTTCCTCTGTAACAAGCTAATGTTTATGCTGACAGCCTATGGTCTGACTATGCATGGCAACCTGGCCTCAGGGCGAGACAGGCACAGCAGCAGCCCACAACCCTCACCCACCTGAGCTGTGGATAGCTCAAGACCACAGATCATGGCTAGTGGCAGCAGGCACAATGAAACCAGTATGATCTGTCTTAGGCAAATGTGTTATTCTTTGGGGAAGTTATAGAGGTAGCATAATAAAAGAAGGCAACACTCAACCCAACAAAGTATATCTTCAATGATGGCATCATAGACCCTAATGATCCATCAGAGAACTTAATAACCTCATTAATGTTCATAAAATCACACCAGGTTGGTAACCAGTAAATCTGTCCAACTGGTAATGTCACAGTTGAATGAAAGATCCAGGGAGGATAATGATAGCAGAAAAAATGTGTCATCCTAGAACTAGCCTAGAAGTTGGGGTGAGGAAGTATGAATTTGGGCCAAAGTTCACATTGCAATAATTTCAGAAAGAGCACAAAGCTAACTGTAGACAAATCATAATACTGAAACATGGTATGTGGGGCTCTTCAAACAAAGCATGGAAAAAAGATGTAATGCTTAAAGAGTCCAGTTCACAATAAAAAAAAAAAATAACACCTGCTCTTAAGAAATTGCCAGCTATGAAATAAATAGAAGTAAGTAACTAGGCCAGGTGCAATGACTCATACCTGTAATCCCAGCACTTTGGGAGGCTGAGGAAGGTGGATCACTTGAGCCCAAGAGTTTGAGACCAGCCTGGGCAACATAGAGAGACCCCCTCTCCATAAAAACTAAAAGAAAATTAGCCAGGCATGCTGTCATGTGCCTGTGGTCCCAGTTTCTCAGGAGGCTGAAGTAGAAGGATTGCTTGAGTCTGAGAGGTCAAGGCTGCAGTGGGCCATGATTGTGCTACTGTACTCCAGGCTGGCCAACAGAATGAGACCCTGTCTCAGAAATAATAATAATAATAAGTGAGCAAACTAAAATGCAATGAAAAGCAACGTAGCTGGTGCTGTGGGTGCCCAGAAGAAGATCCTGTATCCATGCATCTAACTTTTAGAAGCTTTAAATATCATTGGCTAGAATTCATTTTTCAAATACAGTATCTGTTTTTAAAATTAACTCCCTTTTCATAAAGTGCACTGTTGGTGTAATCTTTGGTTTCAAGCTCTTTGCAAGAGACCAATACTCTCTAAGCATCTGAATAATGCAGAGTAAAGATCCAGAGTCCTGCAGGTTTTCTTCAGACTTCATGTACTTAAGATCAGGGGCATATAAAAGCAACCTACAGACTCAGGTTACAGGGTGTGATTTTCTAAGTCAATATTCAGTTTCACAGCCAGAATCTGTGAAAAGAGAACAAACCATGAAAAAACTAACAATTTTATGGTGGTTGAGATGATATAAGTTCCCAGAGTTTTTTTAAAAAATCAGTTTTTAAAGATAAACTAACTAAAACTAGTCCAAGAACTGAGACAGAGAATTAAAAGATGGTAGCACACCCAAAGAGCATGCTGGGTCTTGAATAGCTAACATGTTTCAAGTAGTGGAGGAAGATGTGCTAAAATAGTTACCTACTTAATTGCCTACTTATCTAGTTAGCAGTGATAATGTAAGCTCCTGAGAGTAGGCACTGTAGGTCTTTCATGTTTACATCCCAGGAAACACAAACTATATTTCCCATGGAAATGGCAAGATAAATTCCTGTTGAATGGAACAATTTTGGAAAATTCTGTATGATTCCTATTCAAATTGGAAAGAATTAAAACAGATAACACTAATTTTTTTCAATATTAATATATATCACAGAAATTATAAAGCAATATCTGACAGAACAAGAAACATAAATTCAAGTAACTTACTGAAGACCTGAATTTGGGGAATATGTCATCATATATAGCATTTCTGTGAAAAAAGAATCAAGGAAACAAGCTTACATGTGATATTTTTAAAAGAATAATCTAGACTCATGAACATTTAGTATGTGGTATAGTTTGGATTTGTCTCTCTATCCAAATCTCATGTCAAATTGTAGTCCCCAATGTTGGAGGAATGGGCTGTTGGGAGAGCTTGATTGGATCAAGAGGGCGGACTTCCCCCTTGCTATTCTCATGATAGTGAATGAGTTCTCACGAGATCTGGTTGTTTAAAAGTATGTACCAGCTCCCTCTTCTCTTTCTTCCTCCTGCACTAGCCATGTAAAATATGCCTGCTTCCCCTTTGCCTTCTGCCATGATTGTAAGTTTCCTGAGGCCTCCCCAGCCGTACTTCCTTTACAGCCTGCTCAACCACGAGCAAAGTAAGTCTCTTTTATTTACAAATTACCCAGTCTCAGGTAGTTCTTTATAGCAATGTGAGAACAGACTAATACAATATGTTCATATTTGTACTCCACAATGGCACAGGCTTCACTAGATGTATGGTAGCCATTTCAACTAAAAGCAATTTGAAAAGTGAAAAATCATCTAGATTGATCATCCAGTAGAAGTTTTATTCAACCAGCAGACTTTACTCAAGAAACATTACATGCCCTGGGGGACTAGATCAACTTTCCATAAAAGGAATTCAAATTTTATATCCTATCCCTATGTCTTCCCCTCAGTGAAAATCAGTGAAAATTTCTTTCCTGGCTCAAAGCCTAGATCTGTACTTTTTTTTTTATCTGAATAAACAAAGATAATTATTTTGCATCCTGAGCATGAGGTCATATCATTCATTGAGAAGAGAGGTTCCATTTATAGCAGTCACTATTAATTCTCTAATTCTCTAATTAATTTCTCCCATCCTCCTTGCTAACAGAACCCCACTGTAGTTCAGGCAGCCCTGTGCCCAGTCCCATGGGATGAGTAAGGAAATGTATAATAATCAATTAAAGGAATTCCATTGCTCTTGGCTGGTGATTAGCCTACAAGTGGATATATGCCCTACTTCTGGCTAAACAGATGTAAAGAAAGCATTTTTTTCTGTGATACAGTCAGGAATGCAAGGACAAAGAGCTTGCACCTCCTACCCTCCCTTCCTATCTGTGTGTGGTGTGGATATGCTATGTAGAGGTATGGCAGCCATTTTGCAATCATGAGGTGACAAGCCTGTGAAGGAACGCCAATGTTATGACGTTAAGTAAATGAAAGGACCTGGGTCCTTGACGGTAACTCTGAGTCACTGGACCTATCTGCAGATGGTTCATCTCCATGTCTTATTGAGTGAGTAAATAAAAGCCCTCATGATTTATAGTTATGTAAGGCTCTCTGATAAGTGCTCCCCAAAGCATCCTAACTATCTATAACAACTCTTAGACATTGAGGCAAGGATAATTTAAAATTTAACCAATCCTGCTTCTCCTATATTTTCTATAATCCAACCACATTTTTCTCTTTTCATCAACTTTCCTGTGAACTTAGATCACATGGTTCATCATTCAATCATGCACTTATTATTACATTTTTAACTCCCTCACACCTTTATCCTTCTGTTGCACTTGCTCAGCAAAACCCCATCCTAGATCAATCAATCTCCACATTTCCCATCCGTATCTAGGCTTCTGAATACCACCAGAGAAAATCATAGACTCAATAGATTAGTGTCACCATAAATTCAGTCTGCATTCTCAGTTCAGTCCTAAGGAATAACCTATAATCCTTCTCTGCATCTCTAGTTAGTCACTCTCCCAACAACTGTTTCAAGCCTTCACCAACTCATCCCTCCCTGTCTATGTACATCTCATTTCTGCTTTACAAGACTCCCTCAGTTTCTCAGCAGCCACTCACAGTTACCTGCATTCACTCACCATTGTCTTTTTTTTATTGTAATCATTAGGTTGTTCACTAAATACCCTAATGATCCACCTTTATAGCACTTGTTAAGATCACACTAGCTGATCCTCCAGTACTTGGGCAGTGGTTAACGAGTTCTCACCAATAGTGAGGGGAAATGACAAGTGTTGCTGTGGGGCCAGAGCATTTCATTGCCACTGAGGACTCCTCCAGAACTTTCTTCCCCTCAACAATATCTCAACTCCATCTAGGTGACTATAATGAACAAAGCAAAAGTAGACACGTAGCATGAATAAAAGTTAAACCTGTTAAAAAAAAAAAACTAAGATTTTGAAGTGTTTGTTATTGTTGCATAATATAGCTTATTCTCGTTGATACGTCTTTTCTCCTACATCACAAAATATTGTGTCTCCCCTGTCATCTCTCAGATGTATCCTTCCACTTGTTCTCCATCCTCAGAGATGCTGTTCCATCAATCATTCTTTCTTTCTCTCTCTCCATATATATAGTGTGTGTATATATGTGTATGTATATATGTGTGTGTATATGTATATATACATGCACACACACACACATGATTTTATTTATATATATATATATATATATATATATATATATATGCTCAACCTTTCCTTCATTCCACATTTATCTTTAAACTTTTCCTTCATTCCATTTAGTATAAAAATTTGTTTAAAGTAGTGTTACAGCTTTTTTAGAATTTGTCTAGCAGGCTTTCTGGTTTTCACCATAAAATGCCCCACATGGATTAATTTTAAAAATTGTTAAAAGTAATCCCATATTTTCAATCTTTTAAAAATGTCCATTATTGATCCTATATATTTCCATAGCTTCAATCTTTATGTCTCTCCCTTATAAAACACAAGTGGGCCAAGTCCTACTGCCTTGCTTGAACAATATAGTCTTTATGTACTGCATTCACTTGCACTCTTCCCATTTACTCTTCATCCCATCATAATCTCATAGCCACCCCACACCATTCTACGACAGCAATCTTCCCAAAATTATATGTGCACTCAGGCGCTAAACTGAATGGACCCTGTACTGGACATGCTGGCCTATCTTCCTCTGTACATACTTCTCCTTCTTTCTTAAAATGGCCCGTTCCCAGCCCTTCTGAATGAATCTGCTGTGCCATGGCCTACAGGCTCTATCACATAGACTTGGATGTACTTTCTACCATGAGGCTCCCCAAAAAACTCCCCAAATCAGGCACAGCTGATTAGCCATGAGAAGACACATAATCTAAAGGCAACAAATGCATAGGAAAGGCCAGAAAATTATGATTTGTGTACAGGTTCATAAAAAGGATATTGGCTAAGTTTTCTTTCTCTCATGAATTTGAACTAAGATCAAAGGAAAGTTGGCATCTGGTGATGAGGAAATGGTCCTAGGAGTCTATGAAAAATTGGAACTGGGTCAGCACTATGGCCATATACAAGAAACCATATACAAGAAACCACAGAGCAGGGTATTAGCTGAGAACAGGTAATTGGGCAGCAACTCAGAGATGGCCTCTGGAGAAGGGGTAGAGTGAATAGCGTTGGTTCCTACTGGCCTTTTAGACCCAGTGGCCAGTCTTTTTGTGGTCCAGTTGTGCTTGGTTTTTGTCTCAGATTTATATAACATTCTATAAACTATCCTTAAAATGAATCCCTATTACTATAATGTGAGTGGATTTTTTCTTAGCAAAAAGTTCTTTCAACCCTTATTTCATTTTACCTCCTTCTAGCATTTTGCAATATTGACCAACACCTCTCTTGAAAGTTTCTTCCGCCTTGCTTCTCTGACAGGAGGAGCCTCTGCTTCATCCTCTATTGATACCTCTCATTTCTTCTCAGTCTCCTTCAATGGCTTCTCTTCCTCTGCCAATCTGTTAAATGTGAAAGTGCCTGAAGTTTTCCTGTTAGCTTTGGTCCACACTCCCTGGACACTTTACCCACTGTCATGTCTTCAACTCCAATGTAGTTGCAAACTCTTAGGATTTAATTCTGTCCAACTAACATGAATTTTTGGAAAATCACTGTGTTAGTCAGGGTTCTCTGGAGGGACAGAACTAGTAGGATATATGTATACATGAAAGGGAGTTTATTCAGGAGAACTGACTCACATGATCACAAAGTAAAGTCCCACGATAGCTCGTCTGCAAGTTGAGAAGCAAGGAAGCCAGTGGTGGATCAGTCCAAGTCCCAAAACCTCAAAAGTAGAAAAGACGACAGCGCGGCCTTCAGTCTGTGGCTAAACCACTGGTGTTAAGTGCAAGAGTCTAAAAGCTGAAGAACTTGGAGTCTGATGTACGAGGGCAGGAAGCATTCAGCATGGAAGAAAGATGAAGGCCAGGAGACTCAGCAAGTCTGCTCTTCCATCTTCTCCTGCCTGCTTTATTCCAGCCACGCTGGCAGCTGATTAGATGGTGCCCGCCCAGATTGAGGGTGGGTCTGCGTTTCCCAGTGCACTGACTCAAATGTGAATCTCCTTTGGCAACACCCTCACAGACACACCCAGGAGAAATACTTGGCATCCTTAATCCAATCAAGTTGACACTGAATATTAACCATCACAATCGCATTTACATTTGTGAAAACAATCATTCAATTATTAGTCACAAGACTTTACATTTTTCATTTCTAAGATAGTTTGTAACATTGTAGTGAAGGTCTGTGACCAAGTTCTCAACACTATCATTCATTAGTGCATAATGACAACCTTTCAACAAACATCTGATAAAGATGCCGCAGTAGAAAATTCTGGAGCAAATATATAAAATAAATTATTCAGCTGAATCTTTGGTTTAAATTTGCTCAAAGGGTTTTGTTTGGTTATGTAGAAGAATTTTGTAATTTCAATTTTTATGCAGAAAAGTGTGTAATCAAAGTAGTTATTAAGACTGAAGTCAGCCATGAGTTGGGAAAAAAATCACTACACACACACACATATTATCTATGAATATATTATATATACATACACAAATTTATGAACAATGGAAGAAGGAAGTCAGGAATTGATTAATACCATCAAACTGTAAAGAAATAATTTAAGATCATAATATTTCATTGCCTCAGTTTATAGACGAAACAGAGAAACAGAGAACCCATGGTTTGCCCAAAGTGACACAGCTTGCTTATTGCAGAGTTGGACAGTCATGAAGGTCACCTGACTCCTTCTCCAGCACTCTTCCCAGCACTCTATGATTTATCAACTGCTCTCAAACATAATGGCAAGATTTTTGAGGGTTGAAGAAGACATAGTCAGAAGGCATTTATCTTCTCAACAGAATCTTCCTCTGCCACGGCACTTTTCTCCCATAGGCTCCTGCACATGGGAGATGGGAAGCAGATGTTATGAGAAGGGATGTGAGAAAAGGCAAATTCACACCTTCTCTTTGATGAGCTTAGAAGGATTCAAACTGCTTTCTCTGGAGTAGTTAAGACAGCTGCTGAGATGTACCAAAGCTTTGATCCAAGAGCCTGAAGTCCCAGAGTCATGAAATCACCCCAGGAAGAGAAATAGGGTAAGTTTTAAATCACATTTGGTAATTTATGTCTGCGTATAAAATATACTAAAATTAGAAAGAGTGGTAACAGATAAAAGATGGTAGAAAATGTTCCAAATTATTTCATTAGAAGATTGCTCTAAAGTACCAAATTTAAACATACTGAGGCTATTGTTTTCAATTATTAAAATATTCTACTGTTTTTAAAGGTTTATGTGTGAATATGTATGTGTGTATGTGTGAGTGCATATATATCTCTGTGTCTATATATGTGTGTATATTTACATATACATGTAATACTGAGAGTGAGAGAGAGGAAAACTGCTAGAGCTTGAACAGAGAACCTCATCTAAATTGGGAAAAATTAAAATCCTGGGTTCAATCACCAGGCATCTGGCACTTAATAATGGCCTTTCCAAATTATAAGTTTAGCTTTTAAATCTTTTTTAAAGCACATGAAATGTTTTAAATTTATAAAACACCATACAGTTACATATAGAGCTACAGTTATAAAGTTAAATGTATAGTTATAGATAATGTATGGTTATAAATAGCTATAGCTATATGCATTATAACTATATATAATTGTAAATATATGTTATATATGTAAGTATATATATTACATATGTAAGTATATTTTATATATATATATATATACATATATATATATATATATATATGCCCACAGACACACACATACACACACAAAGTGACAAGAAAATATTCGCAGGTTTTAATTGAACTTTTCATATACTATGCCAAGAGAAAACATTCGATTTCTCAAATCAGATCACAAAATATTCAAAAGATGAGGGAGGCATTGAACTGCAGCTTTGACTGAATGACTATATTGAATCCAAAATTCCAGAAATATTTTTACTGCCTACTCTTTGCAGTCAGGTTATATTAAATCATTTATATTCTGAGATACCCACATGCATGATGAAGTCAGCATCTCTCTTTAGAACAGCAATGTCAGACAGCCCACCGGGGAGGTGGTGAGTGATTGCGCAACCCAGCCCAGGAAACCATACTTTTCACACAGATCCTTGCAATCAGTGGATCGGGAGATCCCCTCATGAGCCCACGCCACCAGATTGGGCTCAGAGCTGTATGGACTCTCAGCTGCCACTCAGGCATGCAGGGAGACCAGGAGATTTTGCGTACTCTGGCCCCAGGAATTCCAGTGAGGTAGGAGACACACCCATTCTTCTCGGAAAGGGGCTGAAGCCAGGGAGCCAAGTAATGTCATTCAGTGGGCCCCACTTCCATGACAGCTCACAAGTTATGACCCACTGGTTTGGAATTCCAGCCAGCCGGCAGCAGCAGGCTGGAGAATGCCTGAGAGTACTGAGTTCCCAGTAGGGGTAGGATGGCCAACATCTCTGCGGCTGGAGTCAGCCTGTTCTGGCCTGCTGGCTCTAGGGAGTCTAGGTGGTCCAGACTGGGAGGAATTCCCCACAGGACAGTACATTTGCTGTGGCAGATCATGGCGAGACTGCTTTAAGTGGGACCCCAATCCATCCCTTCTCATCAGGTGGGGCCTCCCTGTGGGAATTTTAGCAACTGCAGCCAGGGTTTTACGGACAGAACTCTGATCTCCCTGGGACACAGCCCCCTGGGGAAAGGAGTGGCCGTGGTCTCTAAGGCTCAGCCAACTTAGCCTTTCCCACCTGCTGGCTCTGAAGAGTCTGGGGGCCTCTGTACAAAAGGGGGTTTCCACCAAAGCAGTGCACCCACTCTACCAAGTGGAAGCCAGACTGCTTCTAAGCAGATCCCTGATCCTCTTCCTCTGGACTGGGTGAGACCTCCCAACAGAGGTCTCCAGACACTTCCTACAGAAGCGTTTGAGCCGGCATCAGTTCAGTGCCCATCTGGAAAGTACCTCCCAGAAGAAGCGGCAGGCTGCCATCTTTGCTGTTTTGCAGCCTCCACTGGTGATACCTCCAGGAGCAGTGGAAACCCAGGTGATTAGGGTCTGGAGTGGACACCCAACAAACTGCAGCAGCCCTACAGAAGAAGGGTCTGACTGTTAAAACAACAACAAAAAAACAGCAACAACAACAATATTGACAAAAAAGACCCCATAAAAACCCCATTCAAAGGTCAGCAACCTCAAAGATCAAAGGTAGATAATCCCACAAAGATGAGAAAGAATCAATGCAAAAATGCTGAAAACTCAAAAAGCCAGAGTGTCTCCTCTCCTCCAAATGATTGAACACCTCTCCAGCAAGGGCAAAGAACTGGGGTGAGGATGAGATGGCTAAATTGACAGAAGTAGGCTTCAGAAGTGGGTAATAACATACATCATTGAGCTAAAGGAGCATGTTCTAACCCAAGGCAAAGAAGCTCAGAATCATGATAAAAGAATACATAGGAGCTGATACACAGAAGAGCCAGTTAAAAGGGGACTATAAATGAACTGATGGAAAAACAACACGAGAACTTCACAATGAAATCATGAGTGTCAATAGCCAAATGACCAAGTAGAGAAAAAACAGAATTTACATTCTTCTAATCACCACATGGCACTTACTCTAAAACTGATCACATAATCAGAAGTGAAACACTCCTCAGCAAATGCGAAAGAACTGAAAATCATAACAAATAGTCTCTTAGACCACAGTGCAATCAAATTAGAACTCAAGATTAAGAAACTCACTCAAAACAAAACAACTACATAGAAATTGAACAACCTGGATGGGTGCAGTGGCACATGTCTGTAATCCCAGCACTTTGGGAGGCTGAGATAGGAAGATCATCTGAGGTCAGGAGTTCGAAACCACCCTGGCCAATATGGCAAAACTCTGTCTCTATTAAAAATACAAAAAGTAGCTGGGCATGGTGGTGGGCACCTGTAATCCCAGCTACCCAGGGGCTGAGGCAGGAGAATTGCTTGAACTAGGGAGGCAGAAGTTGCAGTGAGCTGAGATCATGCCACTGCACTCCAGCCTGGGCAACAGAGTAAGACTCCATCTCATAAATGAATAAATAAATTGAACAATCTGTTCCTGAATGACTCCTGGGTAAATTATGAAATTAAGGCAGAAGTCAAGAAGTTCTTTGAAACAAATAAGAACAAAACGACAACATACCAGAATCTCTGGGATGCAGCTAAAGCAGTTTTAAAGGGAAATTTATAGCACTAAAATAACTACATTAAAAATCTCGAAAGATATCAAATAAATAACCTAACATCACAACTAAAGGAACTAGAGAACCAAGAGCAAACAAACTCCAAAGCCAGCAGAAGACAACAAATAATTAAGATCAGAACAGAGCTGAAGGAGATAGACACCAAAAACTCTTTTAAAAATCAACAAATTCAGGAGGTGTTTTTTTTTAAAAAATTAATAAAATAAATAGACTGCTAACTAGACTAATAAAGAAGAAAAGCGACAAGAACCAAATAGACAAAATCAGAAAGTATAAGGGGGGTATCACCACTGACCCCACAGAAATACAAACAACCATCAGAGAATACTGCAAACATCTCTATGCACATAAACTGGAAAACCTAGTAAAAATGGGTAAATTCCTGGACACACACAACCTGAATGAACCAAGAGTGAACCAGGAAGAAATTGAATCCCAGAATAGACCAATAACAAGTTCTGAAATTGAGGCAGTAACAAATAGCCTACCAACCAAAAAAAGCCTGGGACCAGATGGATTTACAGATGAATTCTGCCAGAGGTACAAAGAGGAGCTGGTACCATTTCTTCTGAAACTATCCCAAACAATTGAAAAGCAAGAATTCCTCCCTAACTCATTTTATGAGGCCAGTATCATCCTGATACCAAAACCTGGCAGAGATACAACAGCTAAAGAAAACTTCCCTCCAGTATCCCTGATGAACATCAATGCAAAAGTCCTCAATAAAATACTGGCAAACCAAATCCAGTAGCACATCAAAAAGCTTATGATCAAGTTGGCTTCATCCCTGGGATGTTGATTCAACATACGCAAATCAATGAACATGATTCATTACATAAACAGAACTAAAGACAAAAACCACATTATTATCTCAATAGATGCAGAAAAGGCCTTCGATAAAATTCAACATCCTTTCATGTTAAAAACTCTCAATAAACTAGGTATTGAAGGAACATACCTCAAAATAATAAGAGCCATATATGACAAGCCCACAGCCAATATCGTACTGAATGGCCCAAAGTTGGAAGCGTTCCCCTTGAAAACTGGCACAAGACAAGAATGTCCTCTCTCACCACTCCTATTCCACATAGTATTGGAAGTTCTGGCCAGGAAAATCAGGCAAAAGAAAGAAATAAAGGGTATTCACATAGGAAGAGGGGAAGTCAAATGATCATCGTTTGCAGATGATATAATCCTATATCCCAAAACCCCATCATCTCAGCCCAAAAGCTTCTTAAAGCTTACAAGCAACTTCAGCAAAGTCTCAGGATATAAAATCAATGTGCAAAAATCGCTAACATTCCTATACACCAACAACAGGCAAGCATAGAGTCAAATCATGAATGAACTCCCATGCACAATTGCTACCAAGAGACTACAGCTAACAAGGGAAATACAGGACATCTTCAAGGAGAACTACAAACCACTGCTCAAGGAAATCAGCGAAGACACAAACAAACGGAAAAGCATTTCATGCTCAATATCATGAAAATGGCCATACTGCCCAAAGTTATTTATAGATTCAATGCTATTCCCATCAAGCTACCATTAACATTCTTCACAGAATTAGAAAAAAACTCTTTTAAAATTCATATGGAACCAAAAAAGAGCTTTAATAGCCAAGGTAATCCTAAGCAAAAAGAACAAAGCTAGAGGCATCATACCACCCATCTTCAAACTATACTACAATGTTACAGAAACCAAAACAGGATGGTACTGGTTTAAAAAAAAAAAAAAAAAAAAAAAACAGATACATAGATCAGTCCAACAGAATAGAGAACTCTGAAATAAGGCCACACACCTACAACCATCTGGTCTTTGACAAACCTGACAAAAACAAGCAATGAGGGAGGGACTCCCTATTTAATAAATGTTGCTGGGAGAACTGGCTAGCCATATGCAAAAGACTGAAAATGGACTCCTTCATTACTCCATATACAGTAATTAACTCAAGATGGATTAAAGACTTGAAATGTAAAACCCAAAACTACAAAAACCAGAGAAGAAAATCTAGGCAATACCATTCAAGACATAGGCACAGCCTAATATTTCATAATGAAGATGCCAAAAGCAATTGCAATAAAAGCAAAAATTGACAAATGGGATATAATTAAACTAAAGAGCTTCTCCACAGCAAAAGAAACTATTATTAGAGTGGACAGACAACTTACAAATGGGAGAAAATTTTTGCAACCTATCCATCTGACAAAGGTCTAACATCCAGGATCTACAAGAAACTTACACAAATTTATAAGAAAAAAACAACCCCATTAAAACATGGGCAAAAGACTTGAAAAGACACTCTCAAAAGAAGACATTCATGCAGCCAAAAAACATATGAAAAAAAACTCAACATCACCGATCATTAGAGAAATGCAATTCAAAACTACAATGAGATACCATCTCATACCAGTCAGAATGCCAATTATTAAAAATGTCAAGAAACAACAGATGCTGGTGAGCTTGTGGAGGAAAAGGAGTGCTTTTACATTGTTGGTGGGAATGTAAATTAGTTCATTCATTCTGCAAGATAGTGTGGGGATTACTCAAAGATCTAGAAGCAGAAATGCCATTTGACCCAGCAATCCCATTACTGGGTATATACCCAAAGGAATATAAATCATTCTATTATAAAAATACAAGCACACCTATGTTCATTGCAGCACTGTTCACAATAGCCAAGATATGGAATCAACCCTAATGCCCATCAGTGATAGGCTAGATAAAATAAATGTGGTACATATACACCATGAAATACTATGCAGCCATAAGAAAGAACAAGATCATATCCTTTGCAGGGAAATGGATGGAACTGGAATCCATTATCCTCAGCAAACTAACCCAGGAACAGAAAACCAAACACTACATGTTCTCACTTATAAGTGAGAGCTGAACAATGAGAACACATAGATACAGGGAGGGGAACAACACACACACGGGTCTGTTGGGTAGGACAAGGGGTGAGAGAGCATCAGGAAGAATAACTAATGGATGCTGGGCTTAATACCTAGGTGATGGGTTGACCTGTGCAGCAAATCACCATGGCACACATTTACCTATGTAACAAACCTGAACGTTCTGCCTATGTACCCTGGAACTTAAAAGTTGCAAGAATAAAAAAAAAAAGTAATGCCCACAGTCAAAGCATGGCATGCACTTCAGCAGCTAATTTTTTTCACCCTTCAGGCATGGATTAAAGTGCCCTTTTATGGCAGTGTTCAGAGTTAGCCCACAAACCTCAGAATCTCCTCAATATTCTTTGTTAGCCCTCAGCCTCAACTGTCAGTTTCTAGTCAAATCACTGTTGCCTAGAGTCGCCTTCTCCCAACTCCAGCCAGGAGATCTTCATTTCTAACCTTACTTGCCTCTCGAACCCCTTGAACACTCCCTCTGGCCTGGCTCTACTCAGCTCTGGATGAATAAACAATGGCTTCTCAGCTCTCCCTTTTTCTAGACCTTCTATTCTGCACTCTGTTTTCCAAGATGGTCAGGGACCCTTAAACCTTGCCCGATACCCCCATATTTTTTAATGATTCCACCTTTTCTTATAATATCTAATTCTCTACTCCTTAGGCACCTCCTCTCAGAGCCACCTCCTGAGACCAACAGTCCAAATTCAGTGATGCATCTCAACAGGAGCTGCCAAGGAATCCTCTCTCTGTACAGATACTAACCTATACTCAAGGCAATATCATCATGCTTAACCAACCAGATGAAAGTGTTCTTGATCCCCACACATTTCAGGAAGTTTACTGTAATAGAAAAAAATTTGAAGTCCAACAGAAATGAATCTTTGTGCTTGGAGACTGTCACTAACACCCCAAATTCACTATAGTCCTTAGCCTCGGGAAAGCAAGTAATTGATTCATCTGTTGTATTTTAATGTCTTTACCACTTTTCAATGTGCTGCTGTGTTTATAAGCTGCAAAATGTTTGGGATTAGATGTCTGCTCTTGAAATGTGCTACTTTTGGCAGGGTTTTCAGTAATACCTCAGGGTACTGTTTTGGAAAATTTCAGGAATTCTCTTTGTAAGCTTATGAAGGGCCATTCTCTTAAAACGCACTGGATTGCCCCTTCTCATTTGGTACATTTTCCCTAACACAGACAAATTTGCCTCTCTCCAAGTCTCCAAGTTTAGTGCAGGCAGGAAAAATAGTATATTTTGTCTCTTGAAGATACTACTAAATCATCCCCTAGCATGCTATTATGCATTTATTCATGCCTTGTGTTTATTGTCTGTCCACTGACTAGCAGGTAAGTGCCAAGGAGGGCAAGGATTCATCTTCGGTCTCTGGTTAATCCGTTGGCCTATAACAGTGCCTGGCCCAAAGTGTAAGTTCAGTAAATATTTGTTAAATTTGTTAAGCAATTAATCTTCTGCTATACAAATTTAACCTGAATGCTTTGGCACTTGTTATGTTGAAACAAGATGTACAGTTTGAATTGAGAAATACCTCATGAGCTTTGAGAGAAATACCTCCTTTGAGTGAAAGGAGATCATGATTATTCCATCCTACTCTAATGGTATGAATTACTCCATGAGGAGCAAGAAATATGACATTTCTTGTGTTCCAAATTGAATCAAATCTGGCTCAATGCCCACAGAAAAAGTTTTTTGAGAAATCCAATAAAAGCCACCTTTTTGGATTACCTCCCCTCTCCTTCTTTCAAACAAGCAATCTAGAGCTATAGAGTTCAGAAAAATGAAACAGAGAAATTGGTACTCTATTTTGGTTACTGGTGCTTTTGGTATATAGTAAAAGAAATGGCTCCACCCACAGTTCTTCTCCCTTCATCCCAAGTTCAGCCACGGAGACACTTCTGAAGCACCCAAGATGACAGGATATAGTTTCCAGTCTATACAGGCACCACATGACCATTACCATGTGAAATTCTTGCATCCACAAAAGCACTGCTTTCCAGTGGGATGAGATATCTATCACTAACAGAAACTACAAAACCTGATTCTTTTCCTAGTTCTCAAGTATCATCTAATATCCCAGAGTTTCTTTCATTTTCCTCTTAATTCTCTCCCTTCCTGTCTCTCAAACAAACAAGCAGAAAAGGTTTTTCATACTGGCTTTGCTATATCTCATACTAGTGTATAATCACCTGTTCTTATAGATGGACAGAACCCAGACCCTAGAAACAAAAATTTTTGACTTGCCTTTTTCAAGGAACAAATAAAAGCCAGGTTTTAGGACATTCTTGATTTAGGTGGTGAAGTAGGGGATTTCAGGTAGGACTGGCTTCAGTTGCTTGTAACCAAAGCTCCAAAACAACAATGGCCTTAAAAAGACAAACATTTGTTTTATCTCCCTTAGAAGAAGTCCTGAGATAGCTCCCAATGCTGGTATGGAGGCTCCTATCCTATGCTCCACCAACCTTACCATGCCACCTCATGACGCAAGGTGACTGTTCATGTATTGGCCATATGCTAACAAACAGAAAGAAAAAGGGTAAAGGGTGCATGACAGATATTTTTTAAAATTCCCTTGGGCAGCCATAATCTTTCATTACAGCTCACTGGCAAGTCACATAGCCAGACTAGTACAAAGAAAGATGAAAACTGTAGCCTTTATCCTACATGGTCATCTTGGATATTGGGAAAGGCAATAGCAGTCTATACTTCGAACAGAACATTCATTCTGTTCTTTCATCGTAAGTTGGTAATTGTGAAAAGCAAAACACAGAGATTTTTCAATAGGTCATCAAACTGTACAAAATACTAATAAATAATCCTTTTATTCTTCCATGTTTAAGATCCACTTCAAGTCTCAATTGCCACTTGCCCCACACTTTTGTTGAAGGTGAGAGACAAAGTCATTTGTCATCAGCATCTTCTCAAAATTCTTTTGTCATCTGACTTGGTCTCAGATAGATTAATAGATATTTATGAGATATATGATAATAAAAGAATGGGACATAAGAGAAGCAAAATCTAAAATCAAGCCTAATTTGAATTATATGAAGGTTGGGCATGAGGACAGAAGTAATAGAGTAAGTGAATCTTGTCCCCACCTCCACTCCCACCAAATTATAAGCTTGAAGAATTTGTATCATTGTTTTATACCTCCCAGAATCTTCTATATAACCAGCACTCAATTTTGCTACACTGAGTTGAAAATTGATAATAATATAAATAGACATAAAAACTTTTGTGAAAAACAAAGAAGAAGAAGAACTTAAAACACTTTCAAATTAATGACATGGCAGAAAAGAGCACTGTACCAAAAGTTGGCACACCTAGGTTCTATAAGTGTCTTCACTAGTTATTGCGTATTGGACCTCAGTTTCCCCATGTGGAAAATGGAGTTTATAACTCTACTCCTGCCTTTATCTTTCAGGTTTTAATTATGAATAAATATTAATTGTGAAGTGTTGTATAGTATATCACTTTTCTGTATTCTTCTTCCTAGACCTACCCAGCAAATATACCAGATTGAGGAGTTTTTGCAATTTGGGGAGATACGCAAAAAAAAAAAAAATGAAATAAGGGAAGGATGTATTAAAGGAAGAACCATTCTTTAAGGCAGTGGATAACCTGCTAATAAAATTCCCTGGAGCAATAAACATGATGATCAGAGCAGCAACTACAAATCACTCAGGGAAGGGCCTTCCACCACAGCATCTAGGCTCCCTCTGCCTTGACTCATCTAGGCTCAGGGCCTCTGACCTGGTTCATATTATGTTTCTGCAAGTGTCATGATCATAATAATCACAATGAGCAGAGCTGTAATCAGACATCCTTGAAAGGCCCACGAGTCACAGGAAATAAGCACTATGACTTAAGAGGATGTTCCAACTACTGGTCAATCACACCAGCCACACATATCCTATTTGAAGAATTCCATTAAATGTCTTTTGGAAAAATCACAATGTGGTCAGAATCAAAATTCAGACACTACCAATGAACCGGGGAGAGGGCCATTTTCACTCCTGGTCAGTAATTTGTGGGGATATTAAACTTATCTCTGGCCTTTGAGAATATATAATAGAGAAACTGATTGAGTTTGGGGGTTTAAGGAAGGTTCCTCAGAAGACGCATTTAACCTGAATCTGAAGAACTAAAATTCTCAAGTGAAGAGAGAGAGGAAGGGATTTCTAGATTTACAAAAACAGCATGTGCCAAGGCCCTGAGGCAGGAAAGAGAAGAGCCAACTCATGGAACTGAGAGAAGGGCTGTATGAGTGCAGCAAGAAGAGCACAGAAGACAGCAGTGCCAGACAAGGCTGGAGAGCTGGACTATCCGAGTTGGGGATCTTTGCTTTTGAGCCAAAGAAGTTAACTCTGCCTCACTCATCAAAATAAGGAGAGAGTTGTTTTATTCAAATACACTCAACAACTCAAAAAGTTGAAAGATGTTCATAGGATGTAGCACAACCAAGGTCACTGGTCATCCTACCAGTGCAGTTTTGGTGACTCCAGAGTCAAATGGCCTGAGGGGTTATTGGGAAGTAGGGTGAAGGAGGAAGCAGGCACAGACTGTGTTTGGGAAGTCTGGCTGTAACTGAGGCGATCAGAGAGAAAGCATTGGTTCAGGATACGGGTGCAGGGTCAAGGCAAGCTCTTTTTAAGATTAAGAAGTCTGAAAAATAGGCCAGGCGCAGTAGCTCACGCCTGTAATCCCAGCACTTTGGAAGGCCAAGGCAGGCGGATCACGAGGCCAGAAGATCAACACCATCCTGGCTAACACGGTGAAACCCCGTCTCTACAAAAAATTAGCCGGGCGTGGTGGCGGGCGCCTGTAGTCTCAGCTACTCAGGAGGCTGAGGCAGGAGAATGGCGTGAACCAGAGAGTCGGAGTTTGCAGTGAGCAGAGATTGCACCATTGCACTCCAGCCTGGGCGACAGAGCGAGACTCCGTCTCAAAAAAAAAAAAAAAAAAAAAAAAGTCTGAAAAATAGTTCAATGGCAATGAAAAAGAATGGTTGAGTAGACAAGAGAGAAGGGATAATGTTTAGCATATACAAGAAGGAAAGTAATTTATAGCACACGTGGAAGAATTGTTCTTAGCAATAAGGAGGAGCAGCTCCTCTATGCCTGCCCAAAGTACATATGCAGGGCGAGTCCTCGGTGATGGTAGTAAACAAACGCAGTTCCTGGGTGATGGCTTCTACTTGTTTTTGAAGTAGGTCATTTTCTGAGATGAGGGAGGAGTGGGAGGTACGTAAAGAGAATTAGGAAACTTAAAGAAGTAGAGAAGTTGGGGTTTTCTGTGTTTATTTTTGTTTTTGAGACAGGGTTCCGCTCTGTCGCTCAGGCTGAAGTGCGGCGGAACCATCAGAGCTCACTGCAGCATTAACCTCCCAGGCTCAGGTGATGTTCCCACCTCAGTCTCCCAAGTAACCAGGACTATAGGCAAGCACCCCATGCCCAGCTAATTTTTGTATTTTTCGAGAGACAGGGTTTTGCCATGTTACCCAGGCTGGTGTTGGCCTCCTGGCCTCAAGCAGTCCCCAAGCCCCGACCTCCCAAAGTGTTGGGATTACAGGCGTGAGCCACTGCACCCAGCCAGGGAAGATTTTTAAAAGTCACTGTGGGGAGTGGGAGAATAAGAAACAAGAAACACAGAAAGAGATTCTAATCAGGATTGAGGGCACAATTAAGAGGCATGTTTAATATTCCTAAATATTGACTGTGAATGTGATATTCTTGTCCCAAAATAGGGGCAGGAACCATCTTTGTATTCTCTGTAAACACATAGTAGATATTTGACATATTCCCATGGTTTGTTTATTTTCAGGCCTCCATACCAAGTCTCCTAACCTACTACTTAGTTTCTTATCTTAGGAACTCAGCAAGTTCTATGACATTTAAATCCATTGTTAAGAAATGTGGAGCTAAAATTGCAGCACACTGTGATTCAGTGTACAAGTCTTTATGAAATATATTTGGGTATAAGAATTACCCTAAATTCATCATATTGATTTATTTGTATTTTCTCTTTTCTTTAATTTTATCTTTTATTATCATGCCTTACTAGACAAATATATTTTAGTGACTTTAAGTTCCTTTTGTGGAATGAAGGAAGGTCCAACTAATTAACATCAATAATAGAACCAAAAGTATCACCTGGAAGTTACCTTAATTTAAAAATGTTGTCATTACAGACATAGATATGTAGGGTATGTGTGTAGAAATTGATATAGATTCTGCAACATTTGCTAAAAATTCTTATAGAAACAAGAAGCATAAAACCTAGATCAGTTTCTACTGAGACACAGACAGAATCTATTTTGTAGAAAATGAAGGCATATTTATCTACTTATTGGTGTAATGTTTTCCATAAAAATGAAATATTTTTACTAATTTCTAATAAACCATGAGCAAGAAAAATTATACTCCAAGATAACTGTAAAATGATGAAAGTGGAGGAAATAGAGAAGATTTCATTTCTTCAAATAGTACATTGTTACTATTTTTAAAGCTGGGAATATATTTCAAATAGTAGTCTCAACTTAATTACTTTTAAGACAACAACTACTGTAAACTTAAGCCTCTTATATGACAACAGTTAATATTTTCAATGTACTTCACACTAAATAATATCAATGCTTTCTTTGACTTTGATTTTAAAATATCTGAATGAGAAATGGCATAATGGACTATAGACTCAAATCTCCATTCCATCTTTCTCTGCCTGTGTGACCTCATGAAAGTCCCTAATCACAGTAGATTATTATGAGAATTCAGTGAGTTACCATATGGGAAACACTTAGAACAGAACCTGGAAAACAGGCAGCATTATACAAGTGTTAGTTGTTGCTATGTTGTTGTTGTTGTTGTCATTGTCTTCATCATCTAAAAGATGTAGAAACTGTCTTTGCTAGGGTTTTTCTCAAGTGCCACCTGAAGCTTAACAGACTAGGTAACTAAATGAGCTCTAGTGATAATGACTGAGGTTGCGATACTGGTCTCTTGGCTTTAAGAACATCCTACTGGTGTTATCATAATGAGGCAAAGGATATCTTCCTGTGTATTCAAAAGGTAGACCCAATCAACTAACAATCCCAAGTTCATGTGAGGGACAGTCAGACTGGCCTGTGAGCCAGAATGTCCTTGACATCTATTCCATTCCCTAACTGTTTCACGGCCTCACTACTAGTGACACAGAAAGGTAAAGCTTGACTAGGCGTAAAGCTTGACTAGGCCTTCTCGGCCTTGCAGTTCAGGTCTCTTCTCTGAGCAAGGAAGTGGCTTCGAGAGCCTTCCAACCAACTTCTGGACGCCAAACTACTCTCCCCAGCAAGGCCTTTTCCAGGCTCTCAGGAGTCATCCAGAAGTCCTTACTTCTTCTAGGCATGTTGGCAATATGTATAATTAAAAAACAAGCAATGGACAAAAGTTGGCATCAGACAAACCAAAGTCCTTTACTCCTCAGTTCCACCACCCAATAACCAGTGACTTTTGCTATTTCCTTGCACTTTCTGAGCCTCAGTTTCCTTAGCTATAAAGTTGAAGTAATGGTTAGAAAAAAATTGTTTATACCTGTCCAGTGATGATAGCATTTGGCTTATCCTGTTGTGATGGTCTCAGGCAGAAACCATCCATTTCATGTTGTCTTCTGCTTTGTGGCCCAAATCATCTTGGAAACCCTGACTCCAAGGGTTTTTCCAATGTCAAGGTGACATATTTTGGGATAGCTTATTTTAAACCTCATCATTATCAAATGAACATTTTTAAAACCCAATGATTTCTTAACAGTTCATTTTTCTGAAATTGGGAAAGGCAAAATCAAGAAGAGCTGCGAGAAGAATATATATAAGACAAATTTATCATTGCTACAGGGCTCACCTAAATAATCCAAGCTCAAGTCAGTGCTACATTTACCTCATAGCCATGGGCAGACCGGCTTTTAGTAGATAGAGACTGACTGAAGGAATCTTACCTGTGTACACTGTTACTAGTTGAGATCCCAGTCTGTTGCAAAGAGAGTCTGACCAAATTTCAGTACAAAATCCACCTGAGAAAACCAGTATCAAAAGCCCATTAGGAAGGGCACTTATAAGGGTTGGGGTAATTACACTTAACTGTAGGATGGTCTTGGTAGAGATTCCTCAGAATTTGTAAATTAGGGAGCTGCTAGAAGTGTTAGTAATTATATATTTAGAACATAAGTCCATACAGAGTTATTATTAGGTCAGTTTTTCTGTGGTCTTATCTACAACATATGAGCCTGAAAAAAATCAGTGTTAAAAAAGTTTGAATATAGATCATCTGTGATGCACATCATGTCTGGGTCTGGTGCAGTTAATGTTTTGCAAGTAAGGTACATTTTCAAGTTATGGTTTTGCTTTAGGTTTTCACCTCTTCTTTTGGATAAAGCATTTTTTAAAATCTTTGACATTCTTGATAGCTAGTTATTGAAACTGGCCCAACTGGCCCATAGAACTGATGTTAACAGTTTTTGAATAAACATACAAATTGACCCTCCCTGGTGTTAAAACTTGAAACTTAAATTTATCTTATTGGAGTTGCTTCCTCAGGAAACTGACCCTCAGATAAGGAACTAAAACACCAGATCACTCTGTCCAGACAATGAGATGCCAGATCTCTCATCCGTCATGACTTTATGTAGCTACATTCCTTCCCTGCTATATAAACCCCCTATTTTAATCAGTTGAGGGAGATGGATATGAGACTGATCTCCCCTCTCTCTAGCTGATGTCACCTGAATAAAAAGCCTTCTTTCCTGGCAATACTCCCTGGCAATACTCATTGTTTCAGTGACTGGCTTTCTATGCAGGAAGCAACAGGGTCCCCCCCCACCTGGTATTTCAGTAACAGATTTTGGTTTCCTGACTAGAAATGTGTTGCTCACAGTTCACTGGCCACAGGCCAGAAGAGTTTGAGAAGACCTCCTAGGCAGCTGCCTGTCTTTGTTTTTTTGGCCAAAGGTAAGTTTCAGTCTCTCTCTCTTTGACCCACCACTGCCAGCCCCAACCATCATCCTGATTGCCTAGGAAGAATAGCCCTTGAACATTGACATCTGGGGAGGCTGAGGCAGGAGAATGGCGTGAACCCAGGAGGCGGAACCCAGCAGTGAGCTGAGATCGTGCCACTGCACTCCAACCTGGGCAACAGAGCAAGACTCTGTCTCAAAAAAAAAAAAAAAAGAAAAGAAAAGAAAAGAAAGAAAGAAAAGAAAATTGACATCTGCCTCTGGACAGATAAGTGTCTTTTGTGGGTTGCTGACAGCAAATATGGCTCCTCTAGATCTGAGGAATCTATTTGCAGGTTAAACAAGCCTAACCAATGAAGAGAGGAAAGCTCCCTGACTGTTTCAGTTTGGACGCTCTTGGGGCTTGTTAATAATTGCTTATTTGTGTCTGTGTGTGCACATCTGCATCTGGACAAGTGAGTGTCTTCTGTGTGTCCAAAAAGCAGGAACTGCTCCTCTTGATTTGGGGAATTCTGAAGGAATTTCCATTTAAGGTTGAAAAATCCAACCAGCTGAGAGAGGAAAGCACCCGGACTCAGTTTGGACACTTTTGGGGCTTGTTGATCGCTGCTGCAGTTGGACTGTGTCTTGATGACTGCTTAAGTGTATGTCAATGCAGACATGGGAGGCTGTGATTCGATCCCAGAGTGCAGCCCACTTGGGTGCATTTCAGGGTTGGTCTGAAGGTAGTTGTGGGCCAACGGAGTGAGGGAAAGTCTATGGCCATACCACCCTGAACGTGCCTGACTTTGCCCGATCTTGGATAGTCTTTGAATTGTAGTACTGTCCTTAATGGGAAAGCAGGATATATGCCTTGCATCCAGGCTTTTATGCTGCTGTTCTAAGCAGGTCAGGCCTGGTTATTACATGATGTTCCGCAGTGCTGTTTGGTCCTAGTATTCTTTGGAGTCTGAAAAGATTTGGCCTTAAAAAATCAAGCTTCTATGAAAACTGCTTTACCCAAAATTTTGGCTCACAGCCTTCACTGGATTACCTATTAGGGCAAACAAAGGTTAGCTATGTGAACATATTCATAACTCATGGCTAGAATTCCAAGGTAAAAGGTATTGGATCTTTATTTGTAAGTGGGTACATGTGTCTAAATGTTATGTGATGTTTTTACAGAGTACCAAACTGGCTTTTAAATAAAGGAATATTCTGGCCAGGCAAAGTGGCTCACTCCTATAATCTCAGCACTTTGGGAGGCTGAGGCAGGCAGATCGCTTGAGCCCAGGAGTTCGAGACCAGCCTTGCCAACATGCCGAAACTCCATCTCTACAGAAAATACAAACATTAGCTGGGCATGGTGGTGCAAGCTGTACTCCCAGTTACTTGGGCGGCTGGGGTAGGAGGATCACTTGAACCCAGGAGGCAGAGGTTGCAGTAAGCTTAGATTGCACCACTGCACTCCAGCCTGGTTGACAGAGTGAGACCCTGTCTCAAAAAAATAATAATAATACATAAACAAATGAGCACTCATAAATTAAGTAAATAAGCTTAAGCACTTTCAAGTTACTATGAATTAAGTAAATTCTTAATAAACACGTTAGCTTTAAAATTATTGGTAAAATAAAAATAGAAATGTCTTCAGAATTATCAGCATACCTTTCGGTCGGGTTTTATATTTCTCTCTGCTTGCTATTTAAAGATATTTAAACTATGGTTTGGCACAAAAGGTTATAAGACTATAAACCCAGTCATGAACAGAATGATCTTTGTGTGATTTTTTTTATAAATAAGGCCAATTTAATATTGTTAGTGTAATTTTCAAAAACAGTTGAACCTGAGTTATTGGGAAAATATCCATGTATTTAAAGTTCTTGCTGAGATGAATACCTGATACTCACAGGCTATAAAAATGGTTAACAAGGAAATGATAACTAGCTTTGTCTAATATTTCAGTTCTCATAAGTAATCTAGATAAACTGCTAAAATGAATGAAATCCGAATAGGATAAATGTTGTAGGTAAACTCTTCATGTAATTTAAAATATTGAAATTATTTTGGATGCTCGTTAAATGTCTGTGTCATTCTAAGTAAGAAAGGATTACGATATGGGGAAACAGGTTTTTTTTTAAAATAGTGGAATGTTCTCATCTATAAAATGCTAATATCTGATAGTTCAGGATTTTTGTTCCTAGGTTTTCACTAAAATTTAAAGTTACTAAGCATAAGAATTCTAAGTAATATATAATTCTGTATATAAAATGTGCCATAAAAGATATGCTTTTATTGAGAAAAAGAATAATTTCTTTAATTCAGAAGTTATCTAAAGATTAATTCAAAGTATGGACTTGGAAGATTATGTCTGAAACAAGGTAGAAAGGAACCAGTAAGTAGAGGAGAGAGATGTGAAAAAGATTGGTCCCCTGTATTAGAAAAGGTTTCTTTAAAATCTTGCCTTGCTGTTAATAAAATTACAAGAGGTTTTGATTTTGATGCTATAACCACTTTTTGAAAACTTACTGGATTCATATCTCAGAAGTGGAACTCTGTTGTGCCTTGCTGTTTTAGCTATTTTGTCCCCTTGCAAAGGCCGGAGATAATAACTATCTCCTTCAACTTTTTCACAGCTCCTGTAAATTTTTCCCTCTGGTTCTAACCGCAATTGTGACTGGAATGTTTATCTTAAAGGATTAGAAAGCAATGCTTTCCTCCAATATAACTTGATTCTGTACTCTTGGCTTTTTTTGATATGTCTTAATTGCTCCATGTACCCAGAAAACTTCTCATGCTCTTCCCCTGCTCAAGGTACTAGTTTTCTAGTTTCTTGTTTCCTCTGTAATATAATATTCACCGACGACTCTGAACACACGCCTCCTGTGTCTGATTAATTCCAGTACCCTTTTCATCAGGTTATCTAAATGGGCTTCCTATAAGGAGAAGCAATCACACTGCAGAAGATCTTTCTTTGCCTGTTGGTAACTAGCCTAAGAAACAGATTTTACATTTTATCAAGAGAATTTCTATGTCATTGTTATTAACTTTCTGATTGCTTAAAAAAATAGATTTAAAAGAATTAAGGCTTTTACATGCACAAAACTTTCTGTATTACTTTTAAAGTCTTTTTGCCATTAAGTTACAGAGCTTTCACTCCTGGATCTGAAAATGGCACCAACTCCTACTAAATCTTGAACATTAACACCAGTCAAAACCTCGTCTTCAGACCCAGGAGAAGGTAACAATCAAAGTGAACTGCTTTCATGAGACACAGGGCCAGAAACAAACTACTGAATCCCTCTAGGCCCAGGACTATCATAGAAGAAAGAGGCATGAGATTGTAAGGGTCAATTTTGAGGGGTAAAATCCGTTAAGAGTTTTTCTATAAATTAAATGTTACTATCAAGAACACACTGATGCAAGGCCAGAATCTAGGTCCCTGTGTTAGAATAACATATGTTGTTATATTAACCTTTGCTTCCTGGGTGGCCATCGTATGGAGTTGCAACTGTGCTGCATTCAGTTATTAAAGGTAAAGTTACCAGTGAAATTTAGATATGAATTCAACTCCTGGGGAGGTGGTTCCCTGGATGTAAAAGGAAGTACAAACTAATAAGGAAAAAAGCAAAATAGTGAATCCCTTTGTTACTGTTATCTATAATAGTCACAATGGAAGTAAGAGAGTGCTGGGTTGGGTCTTGAGACTGGACCAGACTCAGATGTGGGTCTGTCTGAGCTCAGATCACTAGCCTCAAAGCTACCACAAAAGGGGAAATTATGCCAATGTATTAAGATTACCTCTGAAATCTGTGATTTCCAAGAAGGCAGTCAATGTTGGGGGAAGGGCAAAACAGAGTAGAGAGTAACTGTTATAACCAGAAGGTATAATGTGAAGAAATTATTCCATCTTGTAGATTGGTATCATCAGTTTCCTAAGAAATCTTTACTAAAATCAATTGTGAGTAATTAATTTGGGAGCAATGTCTTTTAAACGCAGCAGAGTGGAAGAGCACGTTTTGGTGGATGCAGGATCCACAGCTCACACTTGAGCAATTGCAGATGGATGTATATATAAACTAGACACACATGACATTATTCCCAAGAGAACAGCCAGCCTTGTGGACTGGGTAAAAGCCATTATAAGAGCTGCTTGCCCTGAAAAGAGGAACTGCTCAGTTTCACCTATCAATGCCAAGTGAAGCACCTCAGATGAAGCAGCGGGTGTGCTTTTGTGTGCAAGCCATGGGGGACTGGCTGTACAATGACAGGAATATTAAACTTACATTTTGGCTTTTGGTTTTGGGGTTTTTTGTTACTTAAAGGGCTTTAAGGTTAATGAGTGCCAGTCCACTTCCATTTCTGTCAGGACTAGTACATTTAATTGGCTGTAAGTCTTCTGACTCTAAGTTCTTTGGCCACAGGGTTCCCATTGAGGGACAGGATGGACCCAGGGCACACAGCCACACCACTCCAGCAACAGTATGGGACAAAATAAAAGCTTGGCCATGGATGCTGCCTCTGGCATGTATCAACAAAAGAGGGCCAAACTAAAAATAGAGCCCTAAGTCCCCCATCAGACTAACCAGACCCACTTTTGGCCAAGGAGACCCCAATTGCCAAAAGACAAATTTTATCTGGGAAAAAATCTTGCTCTTTGTCCTGCTGAGGATCTGAGTAGCCCCTGTAAGTGGGTTGGCTCTTATCCCCTTCGAAATGTGTGGGGACCATTTCTCCAGACTCCCTGTCACTTGAGGATTGTTTCTCCTCTGAAACAGAAGCTAGAGCATATGTAAAACAATGAGGAAGTATACCAACTAGTCTCTCAGCGTTTTCTTCCAACAGGGTACAGTTCCCTATAGAAGTGCCTCTCCACTCTTTGAAACTGCAGACCATGTCCACGACCTGGAAATTACACCAGGGTGAAGACCAGCTGCAACCACAATGGGTCAGCTCTTTTGAGGTGTTGCTGACCACTCACTCATCTGTCATGTTAGCTGGGGTTAAGCCATGGATTCATCATACTTAAGTAAAACTAGTGCCTCTGGGATTCATCATACTCAGGTAAAACCGGTGCCTCTGGGATCCTTCCAGGGGAAACAGTTATGGTTTTCTGAAATCTTAGACAGCCTTAAGTTGATATTCAAAACCCAGCCAAAGACTGTAGATATGAAATCATCAAGTGAACATGCACTTTTCAGGTTGTTATTGCTCTCCAAAAAAAGACATCTTTTTGCCTGCAGGATGCAATGAATCAGGAAGACCTTTGGTAGGTTAAGGATTATTCTCTTGGACTCCCCAGGGGATCCACTCTGTATTCTCTGGGATTTTTAAATTTGATTTATCTATGTTATTAATCATCTTAGTTTCTAAAACCATTAATAGAAGTACCCAGATCCTGGTGCTCCAACAAGCCAGATGGCAACCAGGCAGTCATGAGTACTTTCAATTGCAGATGTGATGTTTTCATTCCTCATCATTATCCCACAATGCCCCTCCTCAGCATGAAGCAGCCAGAAGGATCAATGATCAGGTTCCCTATGATTGAGGGATTGATAAATAGAAGGGACTGAAATTGGCCAAATTGGCCCAAAAAACAGATGTTTACAGTTTTTAAAATAAATATAGAAATTGGCCCTCTCTGATGCTGAAACTTAAAGCTTACATTTGTCTTATTTGAGTTCCTTCCTCAGGAAACTGACCCTTAGGCAAGGAACTGAAACACCGCATCACCACATCCAATGAGATACCAGAGCCTTCATATGGCATGATTGCTTATTTACCCATTCCTAATTTCTGTTTTCCCACATGTAGCTCCATTCCTTCCTGGCTATAGAAACCCCCAATTTTAGTTGGTTGGGAGAGATGGATTTGAGACTGATCTCCCAACTTTATGGCTGACGTCACCTGAATAAAATCTTCTTCCCTGGCAGGACTCGTTGTCTCAGGGACTGGCTTTCTGCACAGCAAGCAGCAAGACCTAGACCAATGTCACCTGGCATTCTGATAACATTGTTGTCCAGTTTTACAAGTGAGGAGACTGAGGCTCAAAGAGGTTGCACACCAGGCACAGTGCCAGAGCCAGCAGTCACACAAGGGTCTGTCTTCAAAACTTACAGTTTTTCCACTAAACTGGGCATTCCCCTGGATTTTGAACCTTGTCTCTGCTATCTATTAACCTTACTGGTAGCAAGGTTTATATTTTTCACTGGAGACATACTCTTTCTTCATGGTGCGTGATCCTGGTGGGATGGTCACTCAGGGTATCCTGGCGTCCCTGACAAGAAAAATTGAAGCGGATCCTTCCCAACTGTCCCTTAATTCCTTCTACCTGAGTCCTTGGGGCTTCCCTTATTTCTGCCTTGTCTGAGACTTGTCTGGATGTTTTTTTTCCTTTGATATGAGTCATCTTACATATTTCTAATAAATTCTGTTCTTAGTTAAGTCATCCAGAGTCTGTTTCTATTGCTCATAAAATTCCTAATTACAACAATTGTAGTACACACCTCATGGAGGCAGAGGGAAGACTAAATGACATTTTATTTACATAGCAGTTATCCCAATACCTAGTACACAGTAAGTGCTCAATAAATATCAGTTGCTCTTACTACCACTACTGCTAATAATAATAACTATGAATACCATAGTATAAGACAGATTTGGCTGGGCATGGTGGCTCACGCTTGTAATCCCAGCACTTTGGGAGGCCAAGGTGGGTGGATCACAAGGTCAGGAGATCGAGACCAACCTGGCTAACACGGTGAAACCCCGTCTCTACAAAAAATACAAAAAATTAGCCAGTCATGGTGGTGGGCACCTGTAGTCCCAGCTACTCAGGAGGCTGAGGCAGGAGAATGGCGTGAACCCGGGAGGCAGAGCTTGTGGTGTGCCTAGATCGTGCCACTGTACTCCAGCCTGGGCGACAGAGCAAGATTCCATCTCAAAAAAAAAAAGACAGATTTAGCAGCCTCCACTAAAGAAACATGGTCTTCTGTTTCTGATCAAGTACTGTAATTACAGCACTACACGAATTAAGAATCTAATATAAGGATCATTTCTTTGCTGTATTGCTCCTCTTTGACAGAATGGTGATCCCAATTATTTGTGGCTTTATATGGATCTATAGCCTCAAATAAGTCATTTCAATTTTCCCAAGTACTATTACTACACAGTTCACTATTTAACAACTAGGTGCATGGTTGTTCTATTTCATAGTTGGTGAGGTAACTAGCCGACAGAAAGAGACTAATTGGGTTGCCTTACTATAATAATATGAACAAAAACTGAGAGAAGGAAAACTGCCCACCAGAAACTCTTCCATAAAGCAGAAAAGTAGTTCTGGCAAGCAATTACATTTGCCAGCCTTCCTTGCATTCAGGGGTGATTGTTTGACTAGATCTCGCTAATGGAATGTGAGTAACAGTAACGTGTATCAGTTCTGGTGTGCCTTCTCCTCATAGCCTTCCCACTTCCACTGGCTTCATGAAAAGGCCTTTAAGACCCTAAGATATGGTAGAACCAGAAGACAGAAAGAACCTGGGTCCTCATGTTACCACATGGAGGAAAGCTATCTGCCTACTGACCAGGAAAACCCACTGTGTTACACAGCTGAAATTTTGTGGCTAATTTGCTGCACCAACAAATTACCCCAACAAATACAAAAGTTTAATTCCTAATTTAAATATGCATAATTACAAATCTTTCTCTAACATAGCCATAATTTAGAACAAGATATAAAGGAATGGTACTCAACAGCAAATGTTAAGAAATTCCTGAGTAAGCTTCATACATGATTATTATAATCAGCTGACTCCAATGATGTGGTTCTTAGAGACAAATCGTTCTTTATTTTTTTCCCACACATTGAGAACTATGATAAATTCCTAGATATAATAGTGAGTATCCAAAAAAATGACCAAAAGGCAATATAAATGCCTCTTACGAAGAGGAGGAGAGATATAGCTTGCTCCCCATGACGGTTCCATTGAGAATCCTTTCTTGGCCCAAGTATATTTTCCTTCAATCTTTCCTAACAATCAAAAACGTGTCTAAGAAATATATATCACAGCAGTACATCAGAGCAGCTTTGCTTCAAAAAGCCTACAGGCTGCCTTGTTTTGGTCTATACCCATTTGCTTAAATTTTTCAGAAAGGAATAATTCTTTTTGGACATACTTCCATTTAACAATTGCAACATCTCTCCCTTTGGTATCTTTCCAGTTTTCATTTCAAACCATTTGTTTGAATCCAGGACTATGAGAACCCCTTGACCATCTTCCTCCAGTCAAAACATTTCCTCAACATCTGCTTTTACTAATTTGCTAAACTTGTCTCCAGCCTCTGAACTTCAAAGAATCATATAAAAATATTTACTGAATTCTTTTAGATGATCCTTTAAGAGGTGAACATTGATTAGACTGAGTCCTTTCTTTCCTAAATCTGCATTTTAGACGCATTTAAATAGTTTTCAAACAGACAAAGCGGTTTCCTCACATTATGCAACAAAAACTTTAGGTAAAGTAAAATTCTTGTTCATTAGAAAAAGGAATGGACCCACGGAAGAATTCAGGATGGAATGCAAGTAAATACTAGTAGTTAATTATTCTGTTTGGTTTTTTTTTTTTTTTTTTTGATGGGAGGGGGTGTTTTGTTTTGTTTTGATGAAAGGATTTAAGGCACGAGCTTTATTTGTTTAACTGCATGTCACTCGGTTTACTGGAAATTCCTGAATGTTTTATAAATTAAAAGGCAGCAGGACGTCATAAAGGATATTAATAGTGTATATATGAAAAAAATTCACATTATTCCCTGGGAAAGGAAAGGGTTGCATTGATAACAAAGGCAAGCAGCACCCACCAAATCACAGGCTTTCATTCATTTCCACAGGTAATGCTATGGCAGCTTTCCACTCTGTTTATCTCTGCTGAATGTAAAAGTTTAATAAGCATTTTTGAGTGTCTACTATATAGAAGGCCATGGATATTAAAATATGAGTAAGTCATGTTCTCAGCCTTCAAGGGGTTTCTGGTCCAGGGAAATAGAGGCAATAAAAGGAATTAAATTTGGGGTGATGAAAATGTTCTGGAGATGAATAGTGGTGATGACTGCACAACAGTATGAATGTACTTGAGACCACTGCACTATGCACCTGAAAATGGTTGAGATGGTATATTTTATGTTATGTATATTTTATCACACACACAAAAAGAAGGAATTAGAAACTCTCTCCTCTCCTTCTTCTGTCAGAGAAAGAATGAATCAAAATAAATCAAGTGGCACCAGCACAATTCCTTGGGCAAGAGAGAATTAGAAGCCAATGTATGTGTTTTTCCCATTTGATATTCTGTCAGGTCTAGGCAGATGGTAAAGACTCAAAGGCATCTCAGCGCCAACACAGGCTGTGTATTGCTCCTGAAGTGAAAGTCAGAGTCATGCCAGGGGGTAATGTTCTTTCCTGGAAAGGTACTGACTACAGTGTCTCTGAGAAAATTAATGAATAATTTTGGAAAGTGTACCCCATTTAGAGATGACCCAGTAAAGGCAGCAGCTGGGCTCCAGCTCTCACAGAAGGGCAAGGCCGCTTCCTGGGCATGAGACCAGTGCAGTCAAACAGGACGCTATGATGAGAAGGGCTCCTGTTTAGGGCTCTGCTGCACTATCTCAAAATTCTTAATAATTTTTTTAACAAGAGGTTTCACATTATCATTTTACACCAGGCCCAGAAAATTAGGTCGGTAGCAAGTCCTGCAGAGGTAGGAGGACACAGCCCCTTTCTGTTCAGAGCCTTCATGAAGGGCAGAGAAGGGTAATGCTCAGGAGGATGCAGCCTCAGACATTTCACAACATGGGAGAAGCCAAAAGAAACCCAGAGAGAGAAATCTCCCATGGAAAGGAACAGAGTTGTCTCCCAGACCAAGAGACCAAAAAATGGGATTGCATAATTTGTGTGTGTGTGTGTGTGTGTGTGTGTGTGTGTGTGTGATGTGTGTGTGTCTATGTGTGTGTGGCAGGGTATGAGCCCAGTAAGGGGTACAGGCAGCATCCACATCACAAATTAGAAATGCCTTCCCTTAGGAAGTTCCGAGTTAACTAGAACTTTGACCTCTATAAAACTTTTCTTAGAATACTCAAACCTTCAAAAAAGATCTTATATATTGACATTAAAGTAAGTCATGTGGGTCTGGTGTAGGCTAATGGAGCTTTCCTTCTGAGCTCTGTTGCAAAAAGGCGTTGTTGCTGACCTCCCTGTCTACTCACACTCCACACCTGCAAGAGGCTTTCTGCAGTAATGGAGACTCCCTAATGCAGGAGGCACCCAAGAAGCTCCAAACTTCATGACTCACCCATCCCATGTGAAGATTTCCCCATAAGAAGAAAGAAGGACTCCAAGACCCCCAGTGTTGTGTTGACATATAGATTATGGCATTATTATACAGTATAATTATGATCTCTTCTTGTGCTGTTTGAAATTTTTTATCATAGGTATATGTAACTGGCTTATTGAACCCTGTCAACTCACTGGGATATAAGGTGACTTTTTTTGGCAGTAGCTATTCCTAGATGTCTTATATAAGTAATGTCCTCCTTCATATAATCTTGACCCAGTTCCAAAAGTTTTCAGACACTCTGACTTATACAAACAGTACGCTTTCTGTTTCCATGATTTAGTCCTGTTTATTTAAAAAACTTCAATATCACATCTGATTCAAATCTCTTCTCTCTACTCCCACCCCTGCCCCAAGCATATGCAAGAGCTTTGATTTCACTCACCTGAAGTGGAGTGTGTGACTTCCACACCTCTCCTCTCCCCTTCCTCTACCCACTGTCGCTTGCGACCCTGTCAGGGTGGGGCTGAGGGAGCAAGAAGGGAACAAAAACTACCCTCCTGACTGGGCCAGTCTTGACTGATTTGTTGCAGTCTTGCCTGAGTTTGGTAGTATTAATTGCTGTTTTCACTCATTGTATATACACTCAGGGCAGTTGGTATGGATGGCTAGTTACTCCAACATGGCCCACTGGTAAAAACTCACTACCCTCATCTGATTTTCCCCAATTCCCTAGCAAAGCAGACATCCCAAAAAGAAATAAAAATGATAGTCACCCTTTTGGAAGGTTGCCCTCCCAACCCTTTTTTTTTTAAATGGAAATTCTTTCAGACCTCCTCTTATCCTTGGAGAAAGAAAGCATCTTCTCTCCAAAATGTGAGTGAGGGGATAGCCTCTCTTCTTGTGTTGACAGTGTGGAAGGAGGGTGGTTGGTGGTAGAGCTGGTTTCTGTATTTGTTTCCATCTTAAGCCTGAGGAGTGGTAGCTGAACCACCTATTGGCTTCACTTTGAACTAAAAATGTGGGATTTAGCCATTATTCTGGTATAATCTGACAGCTTATTTGTTAACACTTGTATTTTTTCTATTAAAAATAAAAAATAATTATAATAATATATGGCCTATGAAAATATGGTATAGGTAAACACAGAGAACCCTTCATAGAACAGCAAAGGGCTACTTCCCCAATCCTACAGAAGGAAGGATCACGGACAATTTGCTAGAGAAGAGAATGTCTTACCTAAATCATAATCGAAAAGTAGAAATTATCCTACTGGAAATGAAGAGGTAGAGGAAGGTTAATCAACCTTGGCAATATTGACATTTGGACCAGATAATTCTTTGTTACGGAAGGCTGACATTTTTGGACTCTACGCAGTATGTGTCAATAGCACCCCTCCCCAACTTATGACAAACAAAAATGTCTGCAGATGCTGTCAACTGTCTCATCAAGGGACAAAATTGTCCCTGGTTGAAAACCACTGGGGTAGAGTCTTACAGGCAGAGGAAAAAATCATAACCAAAGGCACCAGGTATGGAACAGCATGATATTTCTGAAAACTACACATAGTTCTATATTACTCGAGTACAAAGTGCAATGCCGAGCATGATGGGAGGTAGCAATGACAAACATAGGAGCCTGATAATGGAAGGTCTGGTCGAGAATGCAGATGTGATGCAATGGCATCCCTATGGTGATGGTAAGTCTCAGAAAGGGAATGGCACAGTCAGATTTGAATTTCAGACAGATGCTAAGAGGACATAGGAAGAGTAAGACTTTTGGCAGTTGGACCACTCAGGAGCTATGTCAGAAATCAAGATAGAGATGAGAAAATGCACCTGAACTGGAGGAATGGAAGGAGGGACAGGGAGGGGTTGAATTGTATGTAGGAAGCTTGGGTGGATGGTCCGACAGCTGATGAAAAGAGAAGACAGAAGGACAGGCTTTCACCTTCCTTGCTGGGAAGAAAAGTTTGGAAGGGTTGAGTTGTGGGTGCCTTCATGTTGGTTAGTTTAAGAACTTAGCCTATGGAAATCTATTTCATCTTCATAGTTTTCTGAATTTTCCAATTCAGAATTCAAATTTTCTGGGAATTCAAATGGCAAAGACACTTAGATTTTGATCCTTTCACCTTAGGTAACTTATTCAACACACAAAGCATCACAAACAACTCAGCTGTGCTTTGTCAAAACAGAATTCCTCATTTCAAATGCCGTTGTGACATTATTTCAACATTGGTCAAACTACCAGTAAAAGTTGTCATGGTTTTGATATTATCTCTGGAAGGCAATTTAAAAAAAAAAAAAAAAAAAAAGGGAGGGCCAACGTACCATAAGGAGGAGATGGGTCCTTTCAAAGAAGCTGATACAAAAGGCTTTGCCCCAGGTTGGCACTTTATCCTAGAGAACATGGCTACAACTTCGCTTTGATAGATTGCAAATTAATTCCAATGGAAACTGATTTCTGAACAGGAAAAGTATGGAGCAACAGTATAGATACAAAATCAAAGCACTGTTGTTGTAGAATTGATGAGCAAACATCATCAGCATTTTTAATGTCCTACATGGGGTGAATCTTTTAAAAAGAGATTTGTCTCCTAAATAAACTTCATGGTAAGCAACCCAGAAAGTTAAGTTCCCTTATTAGCGTCTTTTTCTGTTCTTCTCAATGGCCCAGATCATTTAAAGTGATAAGCACCAGCTGATAAACAGCAGGTGATGAGGAAGACCGGGAAGGGAAGGCTTAAAGCATGGGCAGAATTCAGCTCCAGTGAACATAAATCTCCACATGCAAATCCCTATCCTGGATGTGTGGCTATAGCAGTGCCCCCAAATGACACAGAAATGCATTTGTCTGATTTCTTTATTTAAGTATATTTTTCATGTGTTACCATTACAAACACATAAAAAAGGATTTCATTTTCTACTTGACATATTCATTCCCAATGGCTTGCATGTCTAAGTGAAGACCTGGAAACTCTCCAAACAACACAAATACACAATAATATGAGAGGAAGAAGGAAACGAAGAAGGTAGGGGTTGAGGAGGGGGTCGAGGTTAAAAGTAATTTGCATTTCTCTTTATGCTCCGTACTTGTTTAACAGGCTGTAATCAATATTACTACTGATTCGGTTCCAGCTAAGCTGCAAGCACAGCTGGTTTCAGCACTAGGAAAACTGACTACCAGATTAAAATATTATGGATAAGGTAGGGTAAGAGTGCCTATATTTCTTAGGCATCTATTAGTTAATGGCATCTGTGTTTCATTCTTGGTTGCCCACTGCAAATTGCTTCACTTTTCTATATAAGATAGTCCTAATCAGTAAAATGGGAATAATGTAGCCGGCACCATTCTGTGAGTATAGGCAGTATCTGATATTAAATTTGACCCCCTTAGAAATACCTCTAGAGCAATGGCAAAGTATGGTCCAAGGACCAGTGGCATCAACCTCATCTGGAAATTTATTAGAAATTCTGAATGACAAGCCCTACATGAGATTTTTGAAACGAATCAGAAATTGCATTTCAACAAGATATACTTAAGTAATACTGATGGTCAGTGCCCTAGAACCATGCTGCTGACCTGCAAACTGTTCCCAGTCCATTACTAGATAAGTACAGAATTTGGGTGTAAGCAATTAAAACATTTATAGTCATTTGACCTTGTGGTCATATCCAAAGCACATACACAGTGAAGACTCATCTCCTTCGATAGGAATGGACCCGGGGAGGCTCCAGGCCTGGTGTGGTGAGTTGGATGGGACACAAGTTGCTATCAGTCATGGACAACAGAACTACACATTGACATGATGGATTTTTTAAAGGAAATGAAAGAGGGAAAGTAGCCCATTACAGTGTCTGAAAAGTACTACTCTAGAGCATGGGTCAGCAAAATTTTTCTATAAAGGGACAGATAGTAAATATCTTAAGCTCTGTAAGTCATAAGGCCTCTGTCACAACCATTCAATTTCATCACTGTAAAATGGCAATGGGCCATATGTAAGGAAATGTGCATGACTGTGTTTTAATAAAACTTTACTTATCAAAATAGGTAGAGGGTCAGATTTGGCCCATGTCCTGTGCTAACTCCTAATTTAGAGGACCAGTGTTAGCCAAATACAATGCCACCAGAAGATTATGCTGAATTCAGTTGATCCAATACAAACCCTTACCTTTAAGAACTAAGAAGGAGATAAGACACCCAGCTTCCATCCCCCACTTTTGTCGGTGATTTTCCTTACTTGCAGTGGCCATAGCAGAAACAAAACCTTCTCTGCTCCTTGTGTTCCTGTAATAGTGGGAAATCTGCTAGGACAAGGCCAAACACACGTGGACAACCCTCAACTACCATCCTAGCAAAACAAGAGGAAGAAAAAGGAAATGTCCATATTGGAGAAGGAAAAAAATTAATTCTCCCTTTTCCTAGTTCAGGGTTCTGCAAACTATGGCCCATAAGTTAAATCCAGCCTGCTGCCTATTTTTGTGAAGAAAGTTTTATTGGAACAAAGCTATGCCCATTCATCTATATATCACCCATGGCTGCTTTGAGCTAAAGTGGCAGAGTCGGGTAGCTGCAACTGAGACCTTATGGCCTGCAGAGCCTAAAATATTTATTATTTGGGTCTTTACAGAAAAGTTTGCCATCTCTGCTGTAGTTCCTCATGCCATGACTGGTAGCCCCTTGCGCTAGAGAGCTACCAACAAATGGAGAAGATGTAGATTTCTATGTTGCCATTAATAGGACTGTTGCCAACTGCTTCCTCTGGAAAAATCTTCCTCGGATAAACAAACCGGCACAGACAGGGAGGCTTCCTGCTGAGTTTCTCCCAAGTTTCTTAGTGGCTTTCAAGTTCCTTTTAAGTAGGCTATTTTACTGTTAAAACTACATAGACAGAGTTACTTATTTATGAGGCAGTCTATTAGTCATGTAAAGGCAGGAATAACTTGGTGCCTTTTTACATTAAACTCATACAAAGAATATTAAAAGCCTTGACAAGCTAAAAGCTTGGCAGGGCAGACAATATCAACCTTGCATCTAGGCCTCTGGAACAGTCCCAATGTGGGTGAAGGGAGCAGGGAGAACAGTTGCCAAACAAACGGGGTCTCTTTTTACCCAGAGAATTCAAGACTGTTTTTGTCAAAGCTTCAAAGAATAGAAAGCATCTTAAATACATGGAGCAAACTTCAACAAACAAAACCTTCCGGCCTTTGAATTCATCATAAGTAACACTCCTAACACGGCAAGAAAGTAGGCTGTGATGGTTTGGGTGAAAGCAGAAATCCACAAAAAAAGCTCTGTGTAACATGGTGTTAACAAAACACAGTTGTTTCACTTTAGAGAGTTGGAAAGAAGCAAGTGCTGTTATCATTGACCAAAACTTCTGCAGTGGCTCCTTATAAATACTACTAGTGCCACCTTCTGGTCATCTGATTCTTGGCAGGCCTTTAACACAAGGCCTCACTTTCCCCAATCCAGCAAATGATGTGTATTGTAGAATCATGGGCTCCTAGCAAAAGAGATCTGCAGGGTTCTCTAGAGGTCGTTACAGATTACAGATCACCCAGACCAAGCTTCACTTTCAGGATTTCATATACTTCAAGCCAATGGTTTAGCCTCACTGGAAAAACCAGGAACACTCCCAGTCCTAATTCTTGGCTCCAAAAGCTTGAGAACTCTCTGTCAGCAAGAGAAATACAACTATGCAACTGAGATTTCACTCCCTCCCAGCTCTCCTCACATACACAGAGACAGCCAGGCAAAGGGCAAGTCACTGGAGAAGACAAGAACTAAGTCAATATTTGGAGCCACTTTCCCCAGACAAGAAGGAAAGGAAGCCCTACCACCACTCAGAATTTGGACCACGTTTCTTTAGCCAGGATCCCATGTCCCCCATGGGAGTATTTTTGGGGCCAAAGAGTGGTAGGAAAGCTTGTTGCTCTTCTGTTTTGTAACTCTTGCTGCAGAAATTTGATTAAATAAATAAGCTGAGGAAGCACCCAGAAGCTGCTGGGCAAAGCCCTCCTACACAACACGAGAATACAACCGATCTTATTCCTCCTAGAACAAGACCTCTCTATACTCCCTGTCTTCACGGTCAGTCTCACACATTGGATAGAGAGCAGAGCAGGGCTCAGCTGAGAGGCTTTGAGGAGGAAGACCAGGAAGGGAAGGCTTAAAGCATGACAGGGAGGTACAGCCCAGTGGGAAATACAGAAGGGCCTCAGGGGAAAGGGAGTTTAGCTTTCTCCCCCTTGACAGAAATGCAGTCCTAGCCTCCCTGTGCTAAATCCTTTTGCTTCTGATTTAAAAAACATTTGGCTTCCTGAAAAGAAAAAGCTATCAGAGGCCTTTTCTTAATCCATCTTGCACATCCTCAGAGTTGATGTCAACAAGCCACAAAGGGAGTTCCTACCAGTCCTCCCTGGGCTGAGTAATGAGGGCAATGAGACAGGGCTAGTATGGTCCTGGATCCCCAGGGGAGGGAGTGGAAGGATGTTCATGGGGATTCTCTGGGTTCTGTCAGGAAGAGGGAGATCCTCTGAGGAGACAAGGCATTTGTCTCAACAAAAAATGGTTGTAATGGGGGTAAATGTCATACTTAATGAAGCCAACCAATGATAAAGGAAGCAAGCTGCCATCTCTTTGGAATGTCTGAAAAACAGTATATGGACTTAGAGATATTGTTATGATTTATAATTATAGCTTCAATTTATTGACAGACACTGTTTTCTTAAATCAGATTGGCGTTTGTTACCTCTGTTTTACTGATAATGAAACTCAGAAATGTTCAAGGTGAAAGGGAACAGGGAAAAGTAAACCTAGCTCTGTCTCCAAAGCCTGCATTCTGTCCACTCTGCCCCATGTCCCCCTTCATTATAGCAGTTGGTTTTCTTTCACAATATAAAGTCTAAAAATGAGCACCTGTATTGAGTTGTCTGCATTTCTGGAACAAAGAACCCAAAACATGGATTTCCACACTGGGAGAATTGCAGAAGTGTTCCTGTGGACAACTGACTCCTGACCTCCAAACTCCCAGCTGAAATGGACCAAGGGCTTAGGAGCTGGCTTTAGCAACAGCTCTTCTTGCAGCCAGAATAAGCCACAGTAGCTATCCTCTGCCAAGAGTCTTAGTTCAGGCTGCATAGACTGGGTGGGTTATAAACAACAGAAATTTATTTCTTGCCGTTCTGGAAGCTAGAAACCTGAGATCAGGGTACCAGCATGGTGAAGGGCCTCTTCCAGGTTGCAGACTGCTGACTTCTCATTGTATCCTTACATAGAAGAAAGGGGACAAGAGAGTTATCTGAGTTTCTTTTTATAATGGCATTAACCTTGCTCATGAGTGTTGTACTCTGATGACCTAATTTCCTCCCAAAGTCCCCATCTCCTAATATACTGCAGGTTACAATTTCAATGTATAATTTCAGGAGGACACGAATACTCAGTCCATTGTACCAAGTCAGCGGGCCAAAATGCACTGCTCATCTCAGCCCCACAGTCATCATCTCACTGCCATCTTTTTCTGTGTTCTTCACTTTTTACCTGGACTTCACGAGGGTGAGAGAAGAGGTCACGATCTGTAACAGGTAGATGTTTTACCTTCGTCCCTGATACACAGTGTTACCAGCCACAGTTTTTCTGTAGCAGACACCAGCAGCTCCATGATCCAGACAGATAAGAAACATCTCCACAGTGACCAGAGAAGACTCCAAAGACAGCGCAAAGATCCAGATAATAACTCATTACCATACACTGGCCTCCTTGAGTCTGCCCTCGCTGACACCCATATGGCACTTTAGGGAGCAGAAAGCAGAGGGGCAAATCCTTGGGGAAAAAAAAAAAGAAAAGAAAAATATTCTTTTCTGGTAAGAAGTTTGTACCTTGAATTTAAATGAATATTTATCTGAAAGACACTTGAGCTAACCTAACAGAGTCCATTTAAAAACCAAAGAGGCCAAGTTATCAAGATACCAAGAACTGACAAGTTTTTTATTGACTTTTTTCTTGCTACTGTGTGGAATATGGGACTGAGGACAAAATGAGAGCACTTATAAGAAATAAAGGATACTACCTTTTTATTTTGCATATTTAAGTTGTAATGTATACTTGTCCGATGTTTACTTGTGTGTTTGCATGCATGTTTTATATGAAATAGCTCCTTTTTGACAAAGTTAATCTGGATTTCAGGAAGGCTTTTTTTTTTTAAGTTTCCCATCACATCTTTGAGGACAAGATGGAGAAATGCAGGCCAGTTGGTAAAACACTTGTATGAACTCTCCTGCTGCCTATATTTTGTTCCTCTTTGGACACCAAATTTTCAGGGAGACATTAGCAAAATGGATTTCCTGTAAGAGAATAACTGGTATAATGAAGAATCTGGTAATTCGATCCAAGAAGGAATGGATATTTTATCTTGGAAAAATGAAGACTCTGGGTGAAGTGGGATAAAGCGTATGCATCCGTGATAAAGTGGAATGAGTATCTCTGGGAGGCAACCAAGGTTCAAATCATGAATTTTTCTTTACTACAAAATGCTTTATGTCCTCCCCATACACTGTATGTATTATAACTCTATGGTTCTCCATAATATCTACAGGTCAGGTGAGCAGCGCAGGCTGCTGGGAGACAGAGAGCCAGAACTAGAGAAAAGGGGGTAGATAGCAAATGTAGGAAATGTGGGAGAAGAATCAGCAGCCCCAGGGAGGAGTTAGTAGTCACAAAGTAAGTCCATATTCCACATATGCTATCTCTGGTGCAAGTCCAAATGGAAGACAATAGGGTTCTATCACAAAGAAGTACAGAGAATGTGGCTTCAGAATGGTCAAGTGGGGCAGAGATGGTAAGACAGCCAAATCTGGAGCAGGGCTGTATCCAGGGAAATCAGTCTAGGAGTTGGTGGCAATGGTCATAAACAGGCCCAACCCCTAGATATGAACCCAGAAGGAACACAGCTTGAAACCAATACCCAGTCATCCTGGTGATAAGGGAGATATCCATATCTCAAACACCGTACTGACAGAGCAAGACAGGGAGAAAGCCCATGAAGAAAGGGATTAGTCTGCCTCAGGGGAAATACAGAAAGCTGCCCCCTTGCTAGGCCTACTGGACCATGGACTTACCTGAAATTCCACCTTAGGATGATAATTCCCTTGACTTAAATGTAAATGGACCTTCAGTGTTTCTTATCATAATGCCTGTAATCTCAGGAAAAATTGTTTATTAAACCATTTCAATGCATTAACACCTTAATGAGGCTTAGTTCCAGTAGTGGCACTCATTTCCAGTAGTGGCAGCCAGCTGGGATCCAGGTAGATTAAGAATCTGCTTTGTTTATCTTCGATGACTGACTAGGAGGGTCAAATGAGGGCATTATGCACTGCCTAGGGCTAGAAGACCTTTGCAGGCAGAGCAGAGCAAAAAGGAGCCCAGTGGCCTGAGAATCCTAGCTATCTGGAAGCCAGGACAGGTGGAGGATGAAGCCCAGGAAACAGGAGATGGGTAACAGAAGGGTATGTGTGAGGGCCCTGAAGGCAAACCTCATCTACATGACAGTTCAACGGAGAGCCAGGGCCACCCACTGCTGCTGTATTTCACATCTTTCTGACAACAGCAAAATGCACATGCATTCACTCAGCAAATTTATTCGATCATTTGCAAAATTGTTCTTAACAGAATAGCTGAAAGAAACCACTTGTTCATTCATAAAACATAAAGTCTCCAAGATGAGACAGCTTTCCTTGAGGTCCTTAAAACTAAAAAGTAGACATTTGCCTTTTGCAAAATGCAAGGGCCAAACTCCCTCCACCTATTTTTCATACTCAAAACCCAGAAAGTAACTAGAAAATAAGGGGATGGAGGAAGATACTCAGCAAGTCAAACTAAATGCTCCCAAGTCAGTGTATTAAACATATGCACTGGAATTACATGTAAATCATTCAAGTTTTCCTTATCTTAGAAATATAAAACAAGAGGGAAGCCCAGGAATCTCTTTAAATTAGGTACATTGATGGTTCTAAGAAGTGACAGTTATCAGACAAAAATAGAAAATATCATAAACTAAGTAGAAAGCTAACAACCTGGGGTCTTCTGTACAGAAGGAAAGAGCTCTAGTTGTGTCAAAATCTTGAGGACATTAGAAGATTGAAGTTCACATTTCAGACTCAGTTATTTAAAAAAGAATGAGATTAAATGATTGTAAGAATACTTACCTCCATTTAAGCCTAACAACCTTTATTACCTGCATCCCATATTGGTACCCTTCTAGTAACTGAAATTATTTGGCATCTTAGATGTATCCCTGGATGGGCTAGAATTAATAATTAAGTTAGGCCGGGCGCGGTGGCTCACGCCTGTAATCCCAGCACTTTAGGAGGCCAAGGCAGACAGATCACAAGGTCAGGAGATCAAGACCATCCTGGCTAACACAGTGAAACCCCGTATCTACTAAAAATACAAAAAAATTAGCCGGGCATGGTTGTGGGGGCACCTGTTGTCCCAGCTACTCAAGAGGCTGAGGCAGGAGAATGGCGTGAACCCGGGAGGTGGAGCTTGCAGTGAGCCGAGATCGTGCCACTGCACTCCAGCCTGGGCGACAGAGCAAGACTCTGTCTCAAAAAATAAATAAATAAATAAATAAATAAATAAATAAATAAATAAATAAAAATAAATTAATAAAAAGAAAGTTAAACAATTACTTAACCCAATTCCTGGACTGATGAGAGTCAAGTAAGGTGCTTTGCTCAGAAAAAAAATAAGGAAAGGTTTAATATGCCATACAAGTTCAGCTATGAATAAGACACGAGTCTCTCTCAACAAACATGAAGAAAGAGAATTTGTTGGCTGGGCGAGGTGGCTCACATCTGTAATCCCAAAACTGAGAGGCTGAGGTGGGAGGACTGCTTGAGCTCAGGTGTTCAAGACCAGTCTGAACAAGATGGCAAGACCCTGTTGTTACAAAAAAAAAAAAAATTAATTAGCCAAGTGTGGTGGTTCGCATCTGTAGTCTCAGCTACTTGGGAGGCTGAGGCTGGAGGATCACTGGAGCCCAGGAGTTCAAGGCTGCAATGAGCCATGTTTGCACCACTATGCTCCAGCATGGCTGACAGAGTGAGATCCTGTCTCAAACAATAATAATAATAATAATTTGTTGTAGAAATAATAAGGTACAAAAAGATTCCAGAAGAAAAGGACTAGGGAATCGCCAGACTGACCTAACTATGACAATCCCTCACTTTGAAGCCAAGAAGTGGAGTGTGAGAGCACAGAAGCTCCTGACCAAATCCTGTAGTTAGGACCACTTGGTAAGGGTTTCATTCTAACTCACCTGCCAAGATGTGACCCTGACTTAGGTATTTTCCAGAGAGAATGCTATCGTCTGCATGTTTGTATCCCCTCAAAATTCATATGATGAAATGCTAATCCCCAAGGCAATGGTATTAGAAGGTAGGGCCTTCTGGGAGGGCAATTAGGTCATGATGGCAGTCTTCACAAATGGAATTAATGCTCTTATAAAATGAACTCAAGGGAGCTCATTTATCCTTCCTACCATGTAAGGACACAGTGAAAGGGTATGATCTATCAACCAGGAAATGGGCCCACATCCAACACCAAACTTGTTGGCATCTTGATCTTGAACCTCCCAGCCTTTAGAACTGTGAGTAATCCATGTTTGTTGTTTATAAGCCAGCTAGTGTATGGGATTTTGTCCTTTGACTAAGAGAAGTAACATACATGGGTCTGAAAAGAGTTCATTCCACCCACAGTGGATTCACACCAAAGACACACCAGCTCACAGAACACCATTTGTTAAAGGATTGCTGAGATTCCTAGGACTCAGACAGGGAGGAGACAGGATATATTCTATTTAGTATACTCTATCTCAATATACATTTTTAGAAAAGCCTGTATGTGGAGAATGTTTAATATATTGGTTTCACAGGAGTCAACAGGGAAATTTGAAAATGATCAAGTACCGAGAAAGTACATTTTATTGACCAAGCTAGGCTTTTTACAAAATATTTTTCTCAATAAACTACTATGGAAAACAGGAAAATAATGTTTTAAAATAAGATACATTTTGGGACACTCGGTAGACATTGATCTTTCTCACTTCCATTATGCTGTCTTATGCCTTTGATTTTCATCTGAGAACTTATCCGTTGCTCTCTTTCAGTTCACTGGATGCTTCAGGTCTCCAGCCCAGCCCCAGGGGAGAAGTCAATGACCCAGGCCTAAGTCAACCAGTGCATAGCATTTCCCCACATCAGAGTCAAGATGAAGAAGTGAGCATGACCTAAATCAGTTCAACCAGAATTAATCCCACAAGTTTTACAGGATCACCTGGAAAAGAGGCAGAGAGTAGTAAGTCTGTGAGGCTAGAACAGCTGTAGCAATGCTGCTGACCATAGGGAATTTAATCCAGATGAAGCAGAAATGAGAGATGGAGAGAAGAGTCCTGGTGATCCCATCTGAGCCCCTCCATCAAACAGCCCTACTTGTACCTTTCACTTTCAACTGGCATTAAAATCTCCTTTTGCTAAGTCCATTTTGGTTGGTTTTCTGTTACTAACCACTAAAATTACTGGCTACAATGATTTCAGATAAGTCAGATGTTACTGTATGGAAATAAATATTTATCAAGCCAATATAAGTGTGCATCAATTAATACTTCTATCCCTAGATTCTATTTTCCTCTTATATTAAACCTCAGGAATTATGAATTCTTCCTGAACATAAGACTACTATTCTTTGTAGCTGTAACCTAAAGCACATTGGACTATTCCTTCTTGTCTTCTTATAACTCCAAAATAGGAATTATAATTTCTTACTGAATTTTCCCTAAATTTTTTCTCACCAAAATTTACTTAATATTTCCCTAAAATTTCTTCACTATTTTTTCACTGAAATCTACTGTGTAATATTTTCTCTAGATGAAAACTTTCCCTGAAAATTGCAAGAAGTGAAAACATTGGCTTTGAAATGATAGATAATTCATAAATTATTCTTAAGGATTATTCTCAGGAATAATTATTTTGTTTGGTCTACATAACCCTAAATAGTGGTAAAATATATAGTAGTTTAAAACATGGTTAGGGGCCCAATCTAGAATAAAGAAAAACTGCCTGTGAGTAAAACAGTCACACATATTTTAGACACGTCTCACATCCACCAGTGTGAGTCGAGTGCAAAGGGTTACTGTAAACTGACCAGGTATTTGGAGGTCATCTTCAAACCCACATCAAACCACATCACCTCAGAGCCAGTTCTAGGACCCTTCACGGGTCAGCCTAATTCCCCTTGGCCCAGCATAAGCTGGCTCTTTCTGTTTGCACAGCAATGCTCACACACTCTAGCCAAAAAAGCCTTCAAAGCATTTCTTTTTGAATGAGCATAAAGTGCCTATTGAGACCAAGAAAGCCTCTTTATGATGGAGTTGACCCTACCACACTGTCCGCATTCCCCAGAGGTATGGACAGTAGCTAGAGCTGAGGAAATGTCATTCAGCAGTTTTTTGCAAATGAAGTTGGAGAAATTTGCATGATACATGTGGAGCCAATTGTTCATATCTAAGCTTATTAGCTGTTTTCCTCCTGAGAGCACAAAAGAGTTACTGAGAGTGAAAAGAAGTTCCATTGGAGGAGGGGAAACCTGAGGGGCCTCCCTGAGTACTCTTCACTGCAGGCTTCATTTCATTCCCAATGATTTCTGCAGAGGCCGATTTAAAGGAGGTCACAGGTATTTACCTTTCTTCCCTGTCTGTTTCAATCTGTTTTATGGAGAAGGAGTGAAAATGCCAATGCCAATGCTCATTCTCGAGCCCTCGGTGCATTCGTTCTGCAGATTTTTTTAATGAAAGGGTAGACTTTTAAAACAACAAAATAAAATGTCATTGGAATAGATTTAAGCTGTACTTCAACTTAAGATAGATTTCATTCTTTAGCTTAGACTGGATTACATTCACCCAGTGCTGTCATTTCTTACTAAGGGAGGAGACCACCCCTCATACTGTCTTATTCCCAATTTCTGCCTCCAAACAAAGAAGAAGTAAAAACTAAAAGGCAGAAATGAAATCCACAAGCAGACAGCCCGGTGCCACACCCTGGGCGTGGTAGTTAAAGATTGACCCCTGACCTAATCGGTTATGTCATCTGTAGATTTCAGACATTATATAGAAAAGCACTGTGAAAATCCCTGTCCTGTTCTGTTCCATTCTAATTACTGGTGCATGCAGCTCCCAGTCATGTACCCACTGCTTGCTCAATTGATCACAACCCTCTCACATGGACCTCCTTAGAGTTGTGAGCCCTCAAAAGGGACAGGAATTGCTCACTCGGGGAGCTCAGTTGTTGGAGACATGAGTCTTGCCAAAGCTCCCAGCTGAATAAAGCCCTTCCTTCTTTAACTCAGTGTCTGAGGGGTTTTGTCTGTGGCTTATCCTGCTACATTACAAGTAATGCTCTGTCAGTACAGAGTAGTGAGTAGTGGTGGGCATTTATGGCCTAACACATTCTTAAATATCTCCCATCTCTGATAGTACTGAAACACTGCTCACATAAAGAACTGCAAAAAACATAAATAATTCTATTAAAAAAACGGGCCAAAGATCTGAATAGACATTTCTCAAAAGAAGACATACACATAGCCTACAGATATATGAACAAATGCTCAACATCACTAATAATCAGAGAAAAGCAAATCAAACCACAGTGAGATATCATTTCACCCCAGTTAAAATGGCTTTTATCAAGAAGACATGAAATAACAGATGCTGGTAAAGATACAGAGAAAGGGGAACCCCCATACACTGTTGGTGGGAATGTAAATTAGTATAGCCACTATGAAGAACAGTATGGAGGTTCCCCAAAAAACTAAAAACAGAACTACAATATAATCCAGCAATTCTACTATTGGGCATATATCCAAAAGAAAGGAAATCGATACATCAGAAAGACATCTGCACTCCATGTTTATTGTAGCACTATTTACAATCGCCAAAATATGGAATCAGTCTAAGTATCCATTAACACATGAACGAATATAGAAAACGTGGCAAATATGCACAATGGAATATTATCTGGGCATAAAAAAGAGTGAAATTCTGTCATTTTCAGCAACATGGGTGGAACTGCATGTCTTTATGCTCAGTGAAATAGGCCAGGCACACAAAAACAAGTATCACATGTTCTCATTCATATGTGGGAGCAAAAAAAGTGGATCTCATGAAGATGGAGAGTAGACTCATGATTACCAGAGGCCAGGAATGATGGGCAGATGAAGGATGAAGAGAAGTCAATTAATGAGTACAAATATGCAGTTTGATAGAAGAAATAAGACTGTTAACTATTGTTTACAGTAATCTATTGTACATTTCAAAATAGCTAGAAGAGAAGAACTGAATGGTTCCAGCAAAAAGAAAGGACAAATATTTAAAGTGACAGATATCCTAGTTTCACTGATTTGATCTTTACAAATTATGTGAATGTACTGTATTGTCATATGTGCCCCCAAAACTATGTATATCTATTATGCAACAATGAAAAAATTTTAATTTGTCTAAAGTTGTGTGTGTGTGTGTGTGTGTGTGTGTGTGTGTGTGTGTCCCATAGTAACCTATGGGTTCTTCAGTGTTTTATGCCAGCATGGTGTCATACCAAAAGATATTTTAGTTTTGCATCTAAAATACTTGAAAAATAACTTAAATATTTATAATACTCCTTGCAAAAAAATGATAAAGAAATATATTTAGTGGAAATTCTTTCTTTCTTTTTTTTTTTTTTTTAACAGAGTCTTACTGTGTCACCCAGGCTGGAGTACAGTGGTGCAATCTCGGCTCACTGCAACTTCCGCCTCCTGGATTCAAGCGATTCACCTGCCTCAGTCTCACAAGTAGCTGGGATTACAGGCATGCACCACCACTCCTGGCTTATTTTTGAATTTTTAGTAGAGATGGGGTTTCACCACATTGGTTGGCCAGGCTGGTCTCGAACTCTCGACCTCAGGTGATCCGCCGGTGTCGGCCTCCCAAAGTGCTGGGATTACACGTGTGAGCCATCACGCCCAGCAGTGGAAATTCTTAAAAGTGCTTTTAGCTCATTTGAATTAGTCATTCAATCTCTCACACCTACAATTCTCCCCTACCCCAGATAAATACTTACCCCTCACTCAGTCCCTTCAAACCAACAACACTTATTCCTCACTCCACTTTCTTTTTGGTCCTTTTCCATATCAAATGTGGCTGTTATTCCAATAAGCATCAGTGATCTTTAGCATGTCTTCCCCACTAATCTGTAGGCAGAGTGAGAGAAATAACCATGTCTTTCTTCTTTCCCTCTACATCCCAGTGTGAAGAAGAATGTGCTAAATATAGTTCACTGAACACATTCACACACATACACTCATACCTACACATAATGTTTTACAGAATTTAATTAATCCTCTATATACCTTTCAATCACTTACATTGTACACTGTGAGCAATTTTCTAAGTCATTACAATAATTTTCTACAGACAACTTCTTACTGGTTACATAATATTCCGCTATAGACCTGTTTCATAACTTCATCACTTCCCTATCTGAATTTTTTTTACTTTTGTCTGCATATATAATGCAGCAATAAACATCATTGCACATGATTGTATATCTAAGATATTCCCTTAGAATGATTTTCTAAAAGTAGGACCATTGGACTTGACTCAATATGAACTTCTTAAGGTCTCAATATAGACTGCCAAATTGCTTTATAGAACAGTTGTGACAATTTCATTCCCACTGCACATAAATGTGCCCTTCTACCTGACCCCTTATTTACACAGAGTACTGGAGGTTTTTTGTTTTTATCTTTTCAAAATTGAAATTTGAGAAACAATATATTTCTTTTGGATATTTTATTACCTTCAATAAGCACTCACTTGACCTGGGAGGCAACATGTATTAAATCCTATATAATAAATTATACACTTAAAGTTTCCGAGGTGACCCTATGTCCAAGTTGATATCTTACTTTTTTTTTTTTTGAAAAAAGGTGGACTATAAGTGAATGCATCCTCCATGTTCTTAATGTGCACCTCACTAGTGCTGCCAGGAGAGATAGTAGAAGACTGTCCCATGTGTAATAGAAACATGTAAGAAAAACTTTGGAGAGAACACAGAAGATGTTTTGGAGAAGAAAAATAATCAAAAGGAGTTTTTAATCAATGTTCTTTAACAGGTAGACCATGAAGGTAAATGCGTGTGCTAGACTGTTACGGGACTGCATCAATGAGTCACATATCCTGGAATCCAGGTCCTTTCTTGCTTTTCTTTTTATTTATTTATTTTTTTTTAGAGATGGGGTCTCGCTATGTTGCCCAGGCTGGCCTCAAATTCCTGGACTCAAGCAATCCTCCCACCTCAGCCTCCCAAAGTACTGGCATCACAGGCAAGAGCTACCGTGCCCAGTCCCAGGTCCTTTCATAGTCCTCTCCCACATTGACTCTGAGCTTAGTTCATGACCTGCTTTGGCCAAGGGAACATCAGCAAACACGATAGAGCAGAATCTTTGTAAGTACTTGTCCAATGGGATTTGCCCATCATCATGTGAAAAAGCCCAGGGGAAAGACACAAAGAGAAAGAAGTTTAGTCACACAAATCCCAACTGAGGCACCAGACACATGAGTAAGCCTGTGTTAGACCATCTAGTCCCAACCAAGCTACCAGCTGACTGCAGCCACGTGAGTGAGCCCAAAGGAGACTAATGAAAATATCATCCAGTCGCATTAGTGTTGTTTTAAGTGACAAATTTAGATGGTTTGTTAGACAGCAATTGATAACTGATCCAACACACCCTAGGACAAGAAATGGCACTTATCCAGCACTTACTAAGTTCTTAAGAGTGCACAACCCTGAGAAAAAGACTTGCAAATTAAATCAAGATAACTATGGTGTGGAAAGAGCTGTAATATTTGATAGATAAGGGCACAAAGGAAGGAGTCCTCTGCTTTGGTTAGTCAAAGACTTCACAGAAAAGAAAATACATGAATTTTGTCTTGAAAGATAACCCAGCTGATTAAAAATAAAAAGATTCGAATAGGTACAGAAAACAATGAAGGTATAGAGGTGAGAAATCAACAAGATGTTCAGAAGCCTGTGTATGATTTTATCCAGTAAAAGTAAAGGTAGGTGTTTCAGAGAATGAAAAGATGAAGCACTTTAGACTCAGATAAGGATTAAGTAAATTCTTAGTACCCCATTTTATGAATTTTAGGTGAGAATGTCAGAATAGAAGTCAGTCTGTGCTCTTAAGTCTACACTATTTTGCCTCTCTAAAATTTCCAATACACTTCTGCAGCATCTAAATGCATCAGTGTTCTATAAAGTATCACATTTCAGTTTGAACATAGGTGATAAGGCATTAACAGGAAAAGTATTCAGCAGTGTTAGGTCGTATCTCACCTTGGATAGCTCATAAGTTCATTCCAGCAAATTCCTCACTGAATGTCTAATATCTAAACATCTAATTCAGCAAAATTTTAGAAAAATGTTCTCAAGATTTTTATGGAAATCTGATACGACTTAACCCACGAATATAAAAATTTGCTAAATATAAAAATTTAGCAAGATTTGGGATATAGATATAGAGACCAGAATGACATCCAACAAACATGAAACCAGCAGCAATAACCTTTAAAAGGGTGTACTAATTGTTTATACCAATTTTAGGATTAGATCTAAAGTTGTTTTAAACAAGCCACACAATTTTTTGATATGCATATACTTGACAGTAAAATGAAGCAACAGCAGCATTTAATCCTTAGCTGGCAAGAGCAAATTAATTATTAAATCTCTAAATGCTATTTCCACATAAAGGCAGGATCTTACATTCGTAAAAATATAATGTAAAAAAATAACAATAATATGAAGACAAAGTCAAAATTTAGTTTGTAGATATCCATGCTGGTATTGGCTGTTCAACCACTATTGGTGTTTGTAAAAAGAGAAAGCCATAACTTGTAATTTGATCTTGGAAAATGTGCAACACAGTAAGCTCCAAGACCTGGCCCTCCACAGAGATACACACTACGAACATTAACTGACACCAGAATAGATTGAGTTCCCCTTAACCTCATCAGCTGTTTATATTTACAGAAGAGTCTCCTTTTACTCTAGGATAAGGACTGACAGATCATGCAACAAATTACTAAGGGTCAATAGAACAAGAGTTAGCAGTTAATCGATTGCAGAAGGAAAGCTTCAGTGAAAGAAGACAGACCTGTTTTCTCAGGATAATCAAATGCCTGACTCATGTAGACTCATAAAATTGACTTGTTTTTTTTTTTTGGTTTTTTTTTTTTTTTTTTTTGCTCTAATTGACTGACACCTGGGTATTATATAAACCTTAGGTGTCCTAAGATAAGACTTAAAACTATACTACTAAAGCCTGACATCTAATTAGTTTTGTACCACATGAAAAACAGCCCAATGAAATGGATGGATGTCTTTCTCATCAAGACAAGCCTTTGCTTTGAAAGAATCAAGGAGCTCTGTATAAGCCCTATTGAGAACACCTTATATAAGTCATGTCAATGAGATAAAATTTTAGCTATAAACAGTAAAGAAGCTATAACTACAAAATACATGGCACACATAACTATCACTCTGAATTCCATTTTGCCTATTCAAAACTGATCATATTATGGTATATTATAACTTTCGTTCCATTTTAAATTATAGAATATCAGACTTAGGAGGGACTTCAGAACTTTTCTAGCCCAGTAAGTCACCTAAAAAAGAAACCTCATATACAGTATCTCTGAAGATCACACATAAATGTACATGATGAAAAGAAAGAGAATAAAACAGATTATAAAGTTGAAAAACTCAAATCAATCCATTTCATTTCTGAATAGTTCTAATTATAAGAAAATTATCCCATGAATTCGGGCTAAATAAGATTCCTGAAGTTCTACTCAGTGGCACCTTCTGGAAATTCATCTGATTAATGTAGGACATTTGGTCTTGTGTGTATACCAAGCTGTATAACTGAACTTGTTACACTTTGCTCTTGTGAAACTCTTAGTATTTGTTATTTAAGAAGCCTCAGATCAATTTCTATATTTACATACTAAGATTTTTCAAATGTTTCATTACACATTCTCAAAATGAGTAGTTTTTAGATATTTTTGATCCAATACCTCCATTAGTAAATATTTTTAAGCATGCTCTCAAATATATAAATATATATTCATATTTATAAGTATATAAATATATGTTCATATTTATAAGTATATAAATATATGTTCATATTTATAAGTATATAAATATATGTTCATATTTATAAGTATATAAATATATGTTCATATTTATAAGTATATAAATATATGTTCATATTTATACATGTATATAAATATATGTTCATATTTATACATGTATATATATTCATATTTATAAATATAGTCATATTTATAAATTTATAAATATATATAAATTGCATACATGTTTTTATACAATTAAATTAGTATAAGACATATACCAATATAAATTTTTAATAATGTCATTTAGAAAAATAAAGAGTTCTAAACCACCCATTAAACACAGTAGGTTATACACACACATTTATCTCTATCCTCATAAAAATGACAGTAAAAGATTTAAAGATGACAAAAAACTGAAATCTTGTAGGTCATGGAGGGAGGGGGCTTATTCAAAGAAGTGAAGTAACCAGAAAGGCAGCAAGTCAGTTCACAACACAAATTTGCAGGAAGACTTAGAGCTACAGACCCAGGCCTGGCCCAGAACCAGATCAGCTCCCATGGACTCAGACTTCAGGATAGCCCCCAAGGACCCCAATCCCAGGCCCATTCTCATGAACCCAGATGTCTTCCAGAGGGATGTCCCACCAGTGACTCATTGGACCCTGCACCAGACCAGAACCTACACATCCAGGCTCCAGGTCCACCTTCAAAGACCTAGCCACCATACCTGTCCACACAGACCCAACTTCAGGCCTACTTCAGTGGAACCAGGACTCAGGACCACTCCAGGTAATTCAGGCACTAGGCTGGCCCCTGTGGATCCAGGTACCAAAACCACATACCTGCTGATTCAGACATCAGTCAAGTCTACCCAAGAAGTTCAGTAGCAACCACAGAAATGAACCCTACCAGTCAGCCCACCAAGAATCTCTGAATGAGCTGACTGGTAAAGGACTTTACCTGTCAAACCCAGTCTTTAAAGACTGGAATAGATGTCTACTTCTTCAAATGTGAAATCACCAACACAAGGCAATAAGGATAATGAATAATATGACCAACGAAACAAAATAAAGCACCAGTAACTGACCCTAAAGGAATGGAGATCTATGAAGTGAGTGGCAAAGAACTCAAAATAATTTTCTTAAAGAAGTTCAGTGAGCAGGAGAACATAGAAAGACCACTAAATAATATCAGCAAAACAATACTTAGCAAAATGAAAAGTTCTACAAAAAGAAACCATAAAAAAGAACCAAACAGAAATTCTGGAGCTGAAGAACACAATGACTTTGCTGAAAAATTCCATCAGGAGCTTCAATAGCCAACTCAGTCAAATGGATGAAAGAATCAGGAAGCTCAAAGACAGGTCATTTGAAATTACCCACCCAGTCAGAGGACAAATAGGAAAAAACATTAAAAAGTAAAGAAACCTATGGAACACTATCAAATAAACCAACACACATATGGTGGAAGTTCCAGATGGAGCAAAGAAGAAGAAAGAAGCATATTTAGAAGAAAGAAGCATAGTTTAAAAAAAGCATATTTAAGAAACAATGACAGAAAACTTCCCAAATCAATGAAGGGAAATAAATATCCAGATCCATGAATAGCAAATAGATCAAATATAAAGAGATATTCAACAAGACACATTATAATCAAATTCTCAAAGTCAAAGAAGAAAAAAAAGAGAATCTTGAAAGCAGCAACAGAAAAGCATGTCACATACAAAATAATCCCCATTAGATTATCACCAGCTTTCTTATTAGAAACTTTGCAGACCAAGACAGCATGGGTTAATATACTCAAAGTGCTGAAAATAAAGGGCTGCCAACCAAGAATACTATACCTAGCAAATCTGTTTTTTTCAGAATGAAAGAGAGACGAAGACTCTTAGACAAAAATAAGCTGAGGGAGATCATTACCACTAAAATTGCCTTACAGGAAATGACAACAGGAGTTCTTCAAGTTGAAATGAAAGAACACTAACAAAATAAAAACATATGAAAGTATACAACTCACTGTAAAGTAAAAATATAGTCCAATTCAGAACACACTAATACTATAATGGTGATGCATAAATAATTTTTGACTCTGAGGTAAATGCTAAAAGGCAAAAGTGTTCCAAATAACTAGAGTTTTTAAAAGGTGTTAATGGATACATAATATAAAAATGTGCAAATTGTGACCTTTGGAGTAAGGAGAAGTTAAAATGTTGAGTTTTTGTACATTATCAAAGTTAAGTTGTAATCAGCTTAAAATGGATTGTTTTAACTATACAATATTTTATGTAAGCCTCATGGTAAACCCACACACAAACAAAATCTGTACTAGATACACAAAAGATAAATAGACAAAAGAAGAAGAAAAGAACAAGTAACTATAAAACAGTTCAAAACAATCAATAAGAACACATGGACACAGGGAGGGGAACATCACACACTGGGGCCTGTCAGGGAGTCAGGGGCTTGGGGAGGGATAGCATTAGGAGAAATACCTAATGTAGATGACAGGTTGATGGGTGCAACAAACCACCATGGCACGTGTATACCTATGTAACAAACCTGCACATTCTTCACACGTATCCCAGAACTTAAAGTATAATTTAAAAACAAAACAGTTTAAAACAGTTAACAAATAGCATTAGTAAGTCCTTACCTATCAATAATTTCTTTAAATGCAAATGGACTAAACTCTCCAATCAAAAGACATACAGTGGCTGAATGGATTTAAAAACAAGATCAAACCTTATGCTGCCTATAAGAGATTAATTTTAGATTTAAGCATACACATATGCTAAAAGTGAAGGGATGGAAAAAGATATTCCATGTAAATGGTAACCAAATGAGAGCAGGGGTAGCTATACATCAGAAAAATAAACTTTAAGTAAAAAACCATAAAAAGAGACAAAGAAGATAATTACATAATGATAAAAGGGTCAATTCATCAAGAAGATACAAAAATTATGATTATATATGCACCCAACATCAGAGCACCTAAATGTATATAAAGCAAACACTAATAGAACTAAGGGGAAAAATATGCAGCAATACAATAATAGTGGAAAACATAAATAACCCACTTGCAACAATAAACAGATCATTGAAATAGAAAATCAATAAGGAAATAGTGGATTTGAACAACACAATAGACCAAATGTACCTAACAGGCATATGCATATATTCCATCCAACAGTAGCAGAAGACACATTCATCTCAAGCACACACAAAATTTCTCCAATATAGGTCATCTGTTAGTCCAGAAAATAAGTGTTGAAATTTTTAAGAAAACTGAAATTATATTAAGCACTCCATAATAATATGAAAGCAGAAATCAATAATAGAAGAAAAATTAGAAAACACACAAATATGTAGGAATCGACCAATACATTCCTGAACAACCAATCAAAAAACATCACAACAGAAATGTTTTAAAATACCGCGAGTAAAAGGAAAATGGAAACACAACATACCAAAACTTAGAATATGCAATGAAAGCAGCACTAAGAGGGAAGTTTATACTGATAAATGCCAATAGATCTCAAATTTAAATACCTGACTTTCAACCTCAAAGAACTAGAAAAAGAAAAACAAATGAATACCAAATATAGCAGAAGAAAAGAAATAAACATCAGAACCAAAATAAATGAACTAGTGACTAACAAAAAAAAAGTAAGAGATCAATAAAATTAAGAGAAGGTTTTTTGAAAAGATGAACAAAATTGACAAACCTTTAGATTCACTAAGAAAAAGAGAGAGAAGACTCAAATAAATAAAATTTTAAATGAAAAAGGGGACATTACAACTGAAAGAAAATAAATATAAAGGATTGCAGGGCACAGTGGCTCACAACCGTAATCCTAACATTTCGGGAGGCCAAAGTATGAGGATCACCTAAGCCTAGGAGTTCAAGACCAGCTCAGGCAATATAGTGGAACCCCGTCTCTACAAAAATTAAAACTAAAATTAAAGAAATTAGCCAGGCATGGTGGAATGTGCCTGTAGTCTCAGCTACTCAGGAGACTAAGACAGGAAGATTGCTTGAGCCCACGAGGTAAAGGCTGCAGTGAGCCATGATTGCACCACTGCACTCCAGCCTGGGCAACAGAGCAAGTCCCTGTCTCAAAAAAAAAAAAAAGAAAAGAAAAGAGTCACAAGAGACTACTATGAACAACTATATACCAACCAATTGGACAAGCTAGCAGAAAGAGTTAAATTATTGGAAACATACAACCAACCAAGGCTGAATCACAAAGAAATAGAAAATGTGAACAGAAAAATCAGTAAGGAGATTAAATCAGTAGTCAAAATTATCTGAAGAAAGAAAAGCCCAGGACTTGATGACTTCACTCATTAATTCTATCAAACTTTTAATCAATGCCAATTTTTCTCAAACTCTTCAAAAAATTGAGGTGGAGGGAACATTTCCAAATTCATTGTGTAAGGCCAACATTACACTGATACCAAAGCCACAGAAGGACAGTACAAAAAAAAAAAAAAAAAGAAAATTACAGAACAATATCCCTGGCAAATACTGATGAAAAATTTTTCAGCAAAATACTAGCAAATGGAATTCAGCAGCACATTAAAAAGATCATGCACTGTGATCAAGTGAGACTTATTCAGCAGTACAAGGATAGTTCAACACATGCAAATCCGAAATGTTAGGATTACGGTTGTGAGCCACTGTGCCCTGCAATCCTTTATATTTATTTTCTTTCAGTTGTAATGTCCCTTTTTTCATTTAAAATTTTATTTATTTGAGTCTTCTCTCTCTTTTTCTTAGTGAATCTAAAGGTTTGTCAATTTTGTTCATCTTTTCAAAAAACCTTCTCTTAATTTTATTGATCTCTTACTTTTTTTTTGTTAGTCACTAGTTCATTTATTTTGGTTCTGATGTTTATTTCTTTTCTTCTGCTATATTTGGTATTCATTCAAGTATGATAAACCATATTAACAGAATGAAGAATAAAAATGTAGAAAATAATTTATATAATTCAATGTCTTTTCTAATTTTCTCAATAAATTAGGTATAGAAGAAATGCACCTCAATACAATAAAGACCACATATGACAAGGCCACAGCCAATATCATAGTCAGTGGTAAAAAGCCAAAAGTTTTTTCTCCATAAACAGGAATAAAACAAGGATGACCACTCACCATTTTTACTCAATATAGTATTGAAGCGCTAAGCCAGAGGAATTAGGCAAGAGTAAGAAATTAAAGGTATTCAAATTAGGAAGGTAGTAAAATAGTCTCTTTGCAAATGACATAATCATATATATAGAAAATCCTAAAGACTCAACCAGAACACTGTTAGAACTAATACACAAACACAATAAAGTTGCAGAATACAAAATCAACAAACAAAAACTAGCTACATTCCTGTACAGCAACTATGAACTCAGAAATAGAAACTAAGAAAATAATGCCATTACAATAGCACCAAAAAATAAAATATTTAGTAATAAATTTTACCAAGAAGGTAAAATATCTATACACTGAAAATTATAAAAGAAACTAAAGAAGATAAAAATCAATAGAAAAGTATCCTGTGTTCATGAATTGGAAGAATTAATATTGCTACAATGTCACATAACCAAAGTGATATACAGATTCAGTGTAATCCCTACCAAATTCCAATGAAATTTTTCACAGAAACACAAAAAACAACCTAAAATCCATACATTAGGACAAAAGACCCAGACTAACCAAAGCCATCTTAAGCAAGAACAAACCTAGAGGAAACACATTACCTAATATTAAAATATACTACAAAGCTATGGCAATCAAATCAGTATGATACCAGCATAAAAAAAGACAGTAGACTGGCTGGGCGCAGTGGCTCACGCCTGGAATCCCAGCACTTTGGGAGGCCAAGGCGGGCGGATCACCTGAGGTCAGGAGTTCGAGATCAGCCTGGGCAATACGGTGAAACCCTGTCTCTACTAAAAATACAAAATTAGCCAAGCATGGTGACACTTGCCTGCAATCCCAGCTACTCGGGAGGCTGAAGCAGGAGAATCTCTTGAATCTGGGAGGCGGAGGATGCGGTGAGCCGAGATCGCATCATTGCACTCCAGCCTTTGCAACAAGAATAAATCTCCATCTCACCAAAAAAAAAAAAGACAGTAGACCAATGGAACACAGTAGTAGAGAGTTCAGAAATAAATCTACACATTTATGCAAAATTGATCTTAGGTGAAGTTGCCAAGAATGCAAAATGGGAAACAATTGGTCTCTTCAATAAACGGTGCTGGACAAACTAGACATCCACATTTAGAAGAATAAAACTGGACTCTGATCACACATCATTAAAAAAAGCAACTCAAAATGGATTAAAAAGTTAAATAAAACATGAAATTGTGAAAGCATTAGAAGAAAACTTAGGGGAACAGCTATTTGACATTGGTTTGGGCAAAGATTTTCTGGATATGACCCCAAAAGCCCAGTCAACAAAACAGACAAATGAGATTACATCCAAACACCAGCAAACTAAACTTAACAGCTCATTAAAAAGATAACTCACTATGATTAACTGGATTCATACCAGGGATACAAGAATGGCTCAATGTATGTAAATTAATAAACATAATATATACAATTAACAGAACCAAGAACAACATTCATATAATCACATTTTTATTATTATTATACTTTAAGTTCTAGGGTACATGTGCACAATGTGCAGGTTTGTTACATATGTATACATCTGCCATGTTGGTGTACTGCACCCATTAACTCGTCATTTACATGAGATATCTCTCCCAATGTTATCCCTCCCCCCACCGCCTCCCTACAATAGGACCCGATGTGTGATGATCCCCTTCCTGTGTCCAAGTGATCTCCTGCTTCAATTCCCACCTATGAGTGAGAACATGCGATATTTGGTTTTCTGTTCTTGCGATAGATTGCTGAGAATGATGGTTTCCAGCTGCATCCATGTCCCTACAAAGACACAAACTCATCCTTTTTTATGGCTGCATAGTATTCCATGGTGTATATATGCCACATTTTCTTAATCCAGTCTGTCACTGATGGACATTTGGGTTGATTCCCAGTCTTTGCTATTGTGAATAGTGCTGCAATAAACATATGTGTGCATGTGTCTTTATAGCAGCGTGACTTATAATCCTTTGGGTATATCCCAAGTAATGGGATGGCAGGGTCAAATGGTATTTCTAGTTCTAGATCTTTGAGGAATCACCACACTATTTTCCACAATGGTTGAACTAGTTTACAGTCCCACCAACAGTGTAAAAGTGTTCCTATTTCTCCACATCCTCTCCAGCACCTGTTATTTTCTGATTTTTTAATGATTGCCATTCTAACTGGTATGAGATGGTATCTCATTGTGGTTTTGATTTGCATTTCTCTGATGACGAGTGATGATGAGCATTTTTTCATGTGTTTGTTGACTGTATGAATGTCTTCTTTTGAGAACTGTCTGTTCATATCCTTTGCCCACTTTTGGATGGGGTTGTTCTTTTCTTATAAATTTGATTGAGTTCTTTATAGGTTCTGGATATTAATCCTTTGTCAGATGAGTAGATTGCAAAAATTTTCTCCCATTCTGTAGGTTGCCTGTTCATCCTGATGGTAGTTTCTTTTGCTATGCAGAAGCTCTTTAGTTTAATTACATCCCATTTGTCAATTTGGCCTCTTGTTGCCTTTGCTTTTGGTGTTTTAGACATGAAGTCCTTGCCCATGCCTATGTCCTGAATGGTATTACCTAGGTTTTCTTCTAGGGTTTTTATGGTATTAGGTCTAACATTTAAGTCTCTAAATCATCTTCAATTAATTTTCATATAAGGAGTAAGGAAAGGATCCAGTTTCAGCTTTCTACTTATGGCTAGCCAATTTTCCCAGCATCATTTATTAAATAGGAAATCCTTTCGCCATTTCTTGTTTTTGTCAGGTTTGTCAAAGATCAGATGGCTGTAGATGTGTGGTATTATTTCTGAGGACTCTGTTCTGTTCCATTGGTCTACATCTCTGTTTTGGTACCAGTAACATGCTGTTTTGGTTACTGTAGCCTTGTAGTATAGTTTGAAGTCAGGTAGCGTGATGCCTCCAGTTTTGTTCTTTTGACTTAGGATTGTTTTGGCAATGCAGGCTCTTTTTTAGTTCCATATGAACTTTAAAGCAGTTTTTCCCAATTCTGTGAAGAAAGTCATTGGTAGCTTGATGGGGATGGCATTGAACCTATAAATTACCTTGGGCAGTATGGCCATTTTCACTATATTGATTCTTCCTATCCATGAGCATGGTATGCTCTTCCATTTGTTTGTGTCCTCTTTTATTTCACTGAGAAATGGTTTTTAGTTCTCTTTGAAGAGGTCTTTTAATCCCTTGTAAGTTGGATTCCTATGTATTTTATTCTCTTTGAAGCTATTGTGAATGGGAGTTCATTCATGATTTGACTCTCTGTTTGTCTGTTACTGGTGTATAAGAATGCTTGTGATTTTTGCACATTGATTTTGTATCCTGAGACTTTGCTGACGTTGCTTATCAACTTAAGGAGATTTTGGGCTGAGACGATGGGGTTTTCTAAATATATAATCATGTCATCTGCAAACAGGGACAATTTGACTTCTTCTTTTCCTAACTGAATACCCTTGATTTCTTTCTCTTGCCTGATTGCCCTAGCCAGAACTTCCAACACTATGTTGAATAGGAGTGGTGAGAGAGGGCATCCCTGTCTTGTGCCAGTTTTCAAAGGGAATGCTTCCAGTTTTTGCCCATTCAGTATATTGGTTGTGGGTTTATCATAAATAGCTCTTATTATTTTGAGATGTGTTCCCATCAATACCGAATTTATTGAGAGGTTTTAGCATGAAGGGCTGTTGAATTTTGTCAAAGGCCTTTTCTGCATCTATTGAGATAATCATGTGTTTTTTGTCTTTGGTTCTGTTTATATGCTGGATTACATTTATTGATTTGCGTATGTTGAATCAGCCTTGCATCCCAGGGATGAAGCCCACTTGATCATGGTGGATACGCTTTTTGATGTGCTGCTGGATTCAGTTTCCCAGTATTTTATTGAGGATTTCTGCATCAACATTCATCAGGGATATTGGTCTAAAATTCTGTTTCTTTGTTGTATCTCTGTCAGGCTTTGGTATCAGAATGATGTTGGCCTCATAAAATGAGTTAGGGAGGATTCCCTTGTTTTCTATTGATTGGAATAGTTTCAGAAGGAATGGTACCAACTCCTCCTTGTACCTCTGGTAGAATTCGGCTGTGAATCCGTCTGGTCCTGGACTTTTTTTGGTTGGTAGGCTATTAATTATTGCCTCAATTTCAGAGCCTGCTATTGGTCTATTCAGGGACTCAACTTCTTCCTGGTTTAGTCTTGGAAGAGTGTAAGTGTCCAGGAAATTATCCATTTCTTCTAGGTTTTCTAGTTTATTTGTGTAGATGTGTTCACAGTATTCTCTGATGGTAGTTTATATTTCTGCGGGGTCAGTGGTGATATCCCCGTTATCATTTTTTTATTTCGTCTATTTGATTCTTCTCTCTTTTCTTCTTTATTAGTCTTGCTAGCAGTCTATCAATTTTGTTGATCTTTTCAAAAAACCAGCTCCTGGATTCACTGATTTTTTGGAGGGTGTTTTGTGTCTCTATCTCCTTCAGTTCTGCTCTGATCTTAGTTATTTCTTGCCTTCTGCTAGCTTTTGAATGTGTTTGCTCTTGCTTCTCTAGTTCTTTTAATTGTGATGGTAGGGTGTCAATTTTAGATCTTTCCTGCTGTCTCTTGTGGGCATTTAGTGCTATAAATTTCCCTCTACACACTGCTTTAAATGTGTCCCAGAGATTCTGGTATGTTGTATCTTTGTTCTCATTGGTTTCAAAGAACATCTTTATTTCTGCCTTCATTTCGTTATGTACCCAGTAGTCATTCAGGAGCAGGTTGTTCAGTTTCCATGTAATTGAGCGGTTTTGATTGAGTTTCCTAGTCCTGACTTCTAGTTTGATTGCACTGTGGTCTGAGAGACAGTTTGTTATAATTTCTGTTCTTGTACATTTGCTGAGGAGTGCTTTACTTCCAACTATGTGGTCAATTTTGGAATATGTGTGATGTGGTACTGAGAAGAATGTATATTCTGTTGATCTGAGGGGAGAGTTCTGTAGATGTCTATTAGGTCTGCTTGGTGCAGAGTTGAGTTCAATTCCTGGATATCCTTGCTAACTTTCTGTGTCGTTGATCTGTCTTATGTTGACAGTGGGGTGTTAAAGTCTCCCATTATTATTGTATGGGAGCGTAAGTCTCTTTGTAAGTCTCTAAGGACTTGCTTTATGAATCTGGGTGCTCCTGTTTGGGTGCATATATATTTAGGATAGTTAGCTCTTCCTGATGAATTAATCCCTTTACCATTATGTAATGGCCTTCTTTGTCTCTTTTGATCTTTGATGGTTTAAAGTCTGTTTCATCAGAGACTAGGATTGCAACTGCTGCTTTTTGTTTGTTTGTTTTCCATTTGCTTGGTAGATCTTCCTCCATTCCTTGTTTTTTGAGCCTATGTGTGTCTCTGCACATGACATGGGTCTCCTGAATACAGCAAACTGATGGGTCTTGACTCTTTATCCAACTTGCCAGTCTGTGTCTTTTAATTGGACCATTTAGTCCATTTACATTTAAGGTTAATATTGGTATGTGTGAGCTTGATCCTGTCATTATGATATTAGCTGGTTATTTGGCTCACTAGTTGATGCAGTTTCTTCCTGGCATCGATGGACTTTACATTTTGACATGTTTTTGCAATGGCTGGTACCTGTTTTTCCTTTCCATGTTTAGGGCTTCCTTCAGGATCTCTTTTAGGGCAGGCATTGATTATTCTAGTTATCCATTCCTCCATTCTTTCTTCAAGATTTTTAGTTTCTTTGCACCAGTTACATAGTTCCTCCTTTAGCTCTGAGAAGTTTGATCAACTGAAGACTTCTTCTCTCAGCTTGTCAAAGTCATTCTCCATCCAGCTTTGCTCCATTGCTGGCAATGAGCTGCATTCCTTTGGAGGGTGAGATGCGCTCTGATTTTTTGAATTTCCAGCTTTTCTGCACTGCTTTTTCCCCATCTTTGTGGTTTTATCTGCCTTTGGTCTTTGATGATGGTGACATACTGATGGGGTTTTGGTGTGGGTGTCCATTCTGTTTGTTAGTTTTCCTTCTAACAGTCAGGACCCTCAGCTGTAGGTCTGTTGGAGTTTGCTTGAGGTCCACTCCAGACCTGTTTGCCTGGGTATCAGCAGCGGAGGCTGCAGAAGATAGAATATTACTGAACAGCAAGTGTTGCTGTCTGATTCTTGCTCTGGAAGCTTCATCTCAGGGCTGTACCCTACCGTGAGAGGTGTGAGGTGTCAGTCTGCACCTAGTGGGGGATATCTCCCAGTTAGGCTACTCAGGGGTCAGAGACCCACTTGAGCAGGCAGTCTGTCCATTCTCAGATCTCAACCTCCATGCTGGGAGATCCACTGCTCTCTTCAAAGCAGTCAGACAGGAGCATTTATCTCTGCTGAGGTTTCTGCTGCTTTTTGTTTAGCTATGCCCTGTCCCTAAAGGAAGAGTCCACAGAGGCAGGCAGGCAGGCCTCCTTGTGCTGTGGTGGGCTCTACCCAATTCGAGCTTCCCGGCAGCTTTTTTCCATATGATCATTTTAATAGATGCTAAAAAGCATTTGATGAAATTCAATATGTCCTTATGATAAAACCCCTCAACAAACTGGGCATAGAAGAAACATACCTCAAAATAACTAAGGCCATATATAACAAAACCACAGCTAACACTGCATGAAATGGGGGAAAATGAAAAACCTTTTCTTTAAGATCTGGAACAAGACAAAGATGTCCACTTTCACCACTTCTATTCAACATAATACTGGAAGTCTTTTCCAGAGGAATTAGACAAGTAAAAGAAATAAAGGGTATCCAAACTGGAAAGGAAGAAATCAAATTAGCTTTGCTTGCAGAAGACATGATCTTATACTTGGAAAAACCTATTTTCCACCAAAGAACTGAGAGAACTGATCAACAAATTCATCAAAGTTGCAGGATACAAAATCAACGGCAAAACTTAGTAGCATTTATATAAGCAAATGACAAACCATCTGAAAAAGAAATCAAGAAAACAATCCTATTTACAATAGCTACAAAGAATGTAAAATACCTAGAAATCAATTTAATTAAAGAAGTGAAAGATCTATACAAGAAAAACTATAAAACACCAATGAAAGAAATTGAAGAGAACACACGCAAAAAAGGAAAGATATCCCATGCTCATGGATTGAAAGAATTAATGTTATCAAAATGTTCCTACTACCCAAAGCAATATACAAAGTCAATATACCAGTGATAAAATACCAATAACATTCTTCACAGACAGAAAAGAAATAATCCTAAAATTGATAAGGAACCACAAAAAAAAAACCTCAAATACCCAAACCAATCCAAAAGTAATCCAAAATAGTAAAAGGAACAAAGCTGAAGACATGACATTATCTGACTTCAAAATATACCACAAAGCTATAATAGCCAAATCAGGATGATGCTGACATAGAAACAGACACATAGACCAATGGAACAGAACAGAAGACACAGATATAAATCCCCACATTTATAGCCAACTCATTTTCAAAAAAGGCACCAAGAACATACAATGAGCAAAGGACAATCTCAGTAAATGGTGAGCTAGACATAGTGGTGCACGCCTGTAGTCCTGTCTGTTTGGGAGGATTTGGTGGGAGGACTGTTTGAGCCCAGTAGTTTGAGGCTATTGTGAGTGGTAATTGTGGCATTGTACTCCTGTCTGGGCAACAGAGCCAGCCATTGACTCTAAAAAAATAAAAAATAAAAAAATAGTGCTGTGTAAACTGAATAACCATATGCAGAAGAAAGAAACTATACTCCTATATCTCAACACACACAAAAATAAAATCAAAATTGATTAAAGAGTTAAATATAAGACTTGAAACTATGAAACTACTAGAAAAACCACATTGGTGAAATGCTTCAGGTCATTGGTCTAAGAAAGATTTATTTATGTAAAACTACAAGAGCACAGGCAAGCTAAGCAGAAATAGACAAATGAGATCACATAAAGCTAAAAAGCTTCTGCACATCAAAGGACACAACAAAGTGAAGAGATAACCCACAGAACGGGAGAAAATATTTGCCAACTATCCATCTGACAAGGGATTAATAAACAGAATATGTAAGAAGCTTCAACAAATCAGTAACAAAAAACATAAATAATTCTGTTAAAAAATGGGCCAAAGACCTAAATAGATACTTCTCAAAATAAGACATACACACAGCCTACAGGTATATGAACAAATGCTCAACATTACTAATCATCAAAGAAAAGCAAATCAAAACCACAATGAAATATCATTTCTCCCCAGTTAAAAGGGCTTTTATCAAGAAGACATGAAATAACAGATAATGGCAAAGATACAGAGAAAGGGGAACCCCCATACACTGTTGGTGGGAATGTAAATTAGTACAGCCACTATGAAGAACAGTATGGAGGTTCCCCAAAAAACTAAAAACAGAACTACCATATGATCTAGCAATTCTTCTATTGAGTATATATCCAAAAGGAAATCAATACATCCGAAAGACATCTGTGCTCCATGTTTATTGTAGCACTTTGCAATAACCAAAATATGGAATTAACCTAAGTGTCTATATACAGATGAATAGATACAGAAAATGTGGATGGAACATTATTCAATGGAACATTACTCAGCCTTAAAAAATGAAATCCTGTCATTTGCAACAACATAGATGGAATTGTAGGTTATTAAGTGAAAAAAGCCAAGCCCAGAAAGACAAATGTCTCGTGTTCTCACACATACGTGGAAGCTAAAAAAGTGGATCTCAAGAAGATTGAGAGTAGACCAATGGTTATCAGAGGCTGGAAAGGGTAGGGAGTATGAGGGGATGTAGAAAGGTTGATTAATGGGTACAAATACACAGTTTGGTAGAATATATAAGGCCTACTGTTTGATAGATCAATATGGTGACTATAGTATACAATAATCCATTGTATTTTCAAAATAGCTACAGGAGAAAAATTTGAATGATTTCCACATAAAGAAGACAAATTTAAGGTGATGGATATCCCAATTTCACTGATTTGACCTTTACAACTCATATGAATGCATTAAATTATTACATGTACGCCCTCCCTCAGCCCACCCCCTAAAAAAAAGAAATATAGAGGTAAGTGGCAAAAAAAAAAAACAAAACAAAAAAAAAAAAAAACACCTCTGGGGAAAAGGAATGGGGGTGGTAATGGATGTAAACACACAACACTATATTTCTGTTATAAACTTCTTTTCATTTTTATACTCTATATGTATTTAACTTACATACCAAAATAAGTTACAGAAAAAAAATAATAATTCTAATATTTTCTTTTAGAACCCAGAGGATTGTGAACTAAACTGTGTATACTCTACTTTGGAGACAACCATTTTAAACAATATGACAAATAAGAACCTATTTCAACAGCAAAACCTCCTAGGAGCTCTGTAACTGAGAAGAGGTCATAGAAAGAGAATACAGAGAGAATACTCCAGACATCTCAAATAATGCATGAAAGACCTTTCATACTGAACCATGTAGTCTGCCTAGACTGAGCTCTAGGAATCCAGCAGTCCAGTGTCCTTTCCCTGCACAAAAACAGAGATTCTCATTTCATGGTGTGCAGAAAAACCACCTGGGGCATTAGTTAAAAATGGAGACTCCATACTCTGCAAGGCTCCAAAGATTTCTATTCAATAGAGAATATAACATTGGAACCCAGGAATCTTCATTTTTACAATCACCACAGGTGATTTTATGACTTTGATGCCCAGATCTTAAGAAAGAATGTCAGGTGCTCTTCCTAAGTTCCATGCTGTAGGGCAGGGATTGGCAAACTTTCTCTGTAAAGTACCAGATAGTTAATATTTTAGGCTTCAACAGTCATACAGTTTCTATTGCAATTACTCATCTTCACTGTTGCAGTGTGAAAGCAGCCATGGATCATATGTAAATGAATGAATGTTACTATGTACTAATAACAATGTAGTTATGGACACTGAAATTTGGATTTTATATTATTCTGACATGTCACTAAAACTTATTCTTCTTTTGATTTTTTTTAACTACTTAAAAGTATAAAAAAAATTCTTAGCTCCAGGGCTGTAAGAAAACAAGTATGGGACTGATTTGCCATCAGGCAGTAATTTGCTGATGAAAGGTGACAACCAATGAGTGCATGGGGGCAAGGAAGCTCCAGAAACCAGAGTTAGAAAATAAATCATTCATTCTCCTTGTCATTCATTTGATAATATTTATATATGACAATATTGGATATAAGGATTAATAAAATTATTTCATTACATGAAGCTGTTTTAGAGACACTGACCCCTGTAATTAAATGTATGTTCATAAGCATCAGTTTTTAGGGTTATATACAGAAGTATTCCTATGACCAGAATATTAGGATAATTCTTTCCTCAGAGTTAAGGCTTCCATAAAGATGGTCTGGCGTCTGTGAGGTTTTACTTGTCTTATATTTTCAAGCACCCACAGTTAGATTAGCAAGCATTCCAATTAAAGTTTAGCTTCTAAATCACCTAATTAAGCTTTTTTCTCTTTAATGTTTAATATAAAAACACATAGACCAGGCTGACATATATCACAATGTTTACCATCAATTTTTATCATTATTCTAGATTGTTTTGTGACTAACCAAATAAACTAATCTGTATATTTTTGTACCTTCAAGTTATAAATGGAAGTGTTTTGAAGGAATATAATCATTTAAGATGACTTCAGAAATAAAATGTGTATATTAAGGGCTCAAATTATATATCTTTGATTTTATCATGAAAAGTGATTAATGATTCCAAAATTTAGTGCAACTTAATGGTCTATTAGAGCTTAAAAATAAAAAAGCAGCAGATACTTCTGCACAGCTTTTGCAGACCTCAGTCAACACTGAAATAATAATGTGGCCTTGGAAATGAATCTGTCTACAATCTGTTAGCAGCTCTGCCCCATTTTCCTCTTAGGTACCACTTCACATGCAGATAAACAGTTTTCAAAAAACCAGTGAAACTTTGATTTGTCCCATTCTTAGTGATTCTTACTGATTTGATTAATTATCCAACCTTAAAATTCCTTGAAAGACACTCAAAAATTATGCAAATGTCAACAGCAGTCAGCAGAGCAGATGTGTAGAAATGTAGACAAGAAAAGGCGGCGCTGGCATTTCAACTCTATCCTCGGTTTGTCTCATAGGTACCCTGTGTTATTTCCAATTCGGTCTGAATTATTCCCTGAAATCTCCCTCCTCTCCCTTTCTTTCAATCTCCTCTCCTTCATTTACTCACTCTCATTTACTGTTCCACACCCACCCTACTCTTGATGCTCTCCAGAAAGGCTAGCCCCTTCAACATTTTTACATTCATCTTCCAACATTAGATTACTTCTTCATATGCTCACTCTATAACACTTTTAACACACTCTTTCAATTAGGAGTAAAAATAAAAAGAAAAGAAAACATTAAGATCTCACATAAAAACTCTTCCAATTTATAGGAAAACAACAGAAATATAACCACTTTTGCTTTAGTCTCTGTCATGAATCGCCAATATCCCCTATAAATATTAACTAGAGAGATAAAAACAATGATGGAGTGAATGCTGTGGATCCTGCCTACAATCTTAGCACTTTGGGAGGCTGAGGCCAAAATGCTTGAGGCCAAGACTTCAAGGCCAGCCTGAGCAACATAGCAAGACCCCATCTCTACAAACATTTTTTTTTTAATTAATCAGATGTGTTGGCACGTGCCTGTAGTCCCAGCTACTTGGAAAGCTGAGGTGGAAGAATCACTTGAGCCCAGGAGTTCAAGGCTGCAGTGAGTCATGATCACGCCACTGCACTCCAGCCTGGGCAACAGAGCAAGACCCTAATTCAAAAAATAAATAAATATAACAATGGAAGGTGAGCTGCCTCTGAATCTGAGATTGATTAGATTCAGTGCTTCATAGAGTTTCACTGATCTGCTGCTTCTGTTGTCCCTTATGATAGTACTAATAAACTCTTAAGAGTCTATTCATTCTTTAGTTGGTTGCTATACATTCCTTAGTGTCTGTTCAAGACAGACACTATTCCTTCAAACCAATTTGTTTATTATTCCTATATAATGGAAATTTTTCTCAAGTACTCCAATCAGAAATAAAAGCATGTAAAATGTTTCAAGTGCAGACAGAAGCAGCAGACTATGTCTATATTAACGCTGCCTCAGCCACAAGGAACAAAGATTCTCAACCAAGCAACTCAGTTCAAATTTAACTACTGAAATATGATCTTTTTTTAAAACCAAAAAGACATGTACATCTAAGAAACCTCCATATTCACAGAAAAACTGAAAAAATCCTTAAACATATACAATATTATTTTATTCCATTTCTGTACCATTAGATCAGACAGATGTGTTGAGAGTAATATGTCAGCATCTATACCTACAACAAACAACTTATAGAATAGTGATGGGAGCATGAAAGTGTCTTTCTTAGCATCTTCTTTGACTAGGAGGACCTCCATCTGACTGTTTCCATGAAGGAATATGGGCCCAGTGAGGACAAATCTTTTAATTTTTGAAAGACGCCAGAAATCTGGATCTTTAAAGTGAGATTACCCAACATGAAATGCTAGTAACTAATTTTTAAACAATTAAATAAGTGTGCATGTTGCTTTTAAAAAATGTTAGTCCATGGGCTACCAGTCTGTCATATCTACTCTAAAGAAATTATTCATCATAGCCCTTCCAACTCTATCATCATGGAGCAATTCTTGAATGAATGAGCAAATCTTGAATAAGTCTGTGATAAAACCAAAGCAAGAATTATGTCCTATCTTTCACCTTCCTTAGGACTAATGATGGCATATTTTGGTAAGAGGAATATGGGACCATGATTAGAAGTGGACTAAGGAATCACTCACTTTCTTCTATTCATGATCACCTTAGTGTGTGAGAGATAAAGATGAAGTAGGCTGAGAATGTTATGCCCAGACCGTTTATTCCCCGAAGAAGACCACCAGAGTCCAGAGTCAAAGCTAAGCAGCAAGGATCTTTATTACAGGTTCGAACCTGGAGCTCTCACTTGCTCATGAAACGAGACGGGCAGGAGAGCTCCCCTACTGAGCTCCGAACAATGTTATATAGTCTAAGGAAAGTAGGCATAGAATCATTATACAAATTAGAGGTATGATTGGCTGGAGTTTGAACAAAGCGATTTGGCAAACTATGATTGGTTCCCGCCATTTCTGATATTTCAGTACAACCCTTGAGGCGGAAGAGCAGTTTTACACAAAGGCAGTTAATTATATTGCATCAGGTTGCACGACCAGTTTATGGCTATCTTGCTTAAACACACCTTGTGACCTGGCTATCTTACTTAAACATTCCTTGTGACCTGGCCTCAGAAAGAAAAACATGTACTTACAGAACTTACGAAACCTCTGGTACGTGCAAAGATTAGAGAGCAGAACAAGGGTGTAGCGGGTGGGGGGCGGGTACACATCTATCTTTGTGTCCTTTCATTTCTCCCTTCTCATAAGTAACTGGATGTCCAATCTTGGATTTCCAGAGTCTTATAATATAGCCTCACTTTCTGGGTGCAGGAGAGGCTGGTGATGGCTACGGAGGACCATTAGTTGGATGGTATCAAACCTTTCTCTGACAAATTGTAAAATTTTATTTACCACACAGGGGCCTATAGTGAATAGAAGTAGTAAAGACATTAGGGGGCCTAAAAGGGGTGCCAGAAGGGAAAACATTGAAGAGCTCCACCAATTGTTAGCGGCTGTAGTGAATTGTTGCTTTTTCATTTCTAAGCTTAGTTCGTGTAGGCATTGGACTCTTTCCTCAACTAACCCTGACTCATTTATATAGAAACAGCATTCTTCTTTGAGGAACATACAGGTACCTCCTTTCTCAGCCGTGAGTAAGTCTAAGGCTCTGCGGTTTTGAAGGGTGACCTGTGCTAGGGAGGTGAGCTGCCGCTGAAGGGAGGCTAGGGAATAGGTGGAGTCTTCCATAGCAACAGAGAATTGTTGTAACAGCTTGTCGTTTTCTATCATGGAGTGTTGTAGGGCCCCTCCTGCTAACCCCGCTGCGACGACAGAGGTGGTTAAGGATATTCCAGCAATTAGTGGTAGAAAAACTGCTCGTCTATGTCGCGCAGTTTTAGTTGGGGCGGTCCCTGCCCAGCCTATGAACTCTGCCAGGGTTAGCAGTGTCAGTCGGGGAACTAGGGTAACAGGGATACACAATTGTCCGTCAGAGATGCTTTTGGACAGAGTTTTTAACAGAGTCATATTACTCCAGAAGAACACACCAGGGGGAGCATATATGGGACTATTAGGGTATGTAGCCGATTGGTTGCAGAGGCTGTTGCTAAATGCCGAATAACAATAGGGGTATTTCTCTTGGTATGGGTCACGGTACAGGGCTACATCGGGTATCGTGACTATCGATGAGTTAAAACCTGTATAGTTTGTGGGAGGGGAGGACAGAGGAACAGCCGTTAATGGTGGTCTTCCTAGGGTTGCACACATAAAGCAAGAGGACAGGTCGCCTAAACCAATGAGGTTGGCGAATGCTAGCCCTTCCCGTAATAGAGTTAGCCAGGAGAAGGGCTGCAAGTCTTGTGATAGCTTGGTTTCTTGCCTGTGGATTTGTGTGTGGATTAAGGGTTGAATCTGGACTACACTTCTCCACAGATATAAATGGCTACTGGGCCAGGTACTAGTTGATGAGTAATATACTCCCCCATGTTGTGGGGTTGTCCACCGAGAGTCCCATGGGTCTCTAATTATCCAAGTGTAAGTGACGGGAGACTCAGTTTTGTAAAAATACCACCCTTGTCGTTCTCTCCAGTATCGGACAGAGTGCGTCTTACAGTAGCTATATGGGCAACCTGCACTCTGGTGCCACCAATAATTTTTACAATTATATTCAGTTTGATCATATTCAAAACAGATCATGGGTATTGCTGGTTGGGCAATCTGGAACCTAGTGAAATTGAGGTAAACTATAGTATTACACGCTGAGGGGGGGCAGTCTGCGCTAGCTAGCAGTTTACCCGCCTGGGGGGTTTCCCCGGGGTGAGTTTTGTTCTCATAGAGCCAGAACCTCCAGACATAGGGATTAGACGGCGCAGCAGTGAGGAGAGTCAGATGCATAAGGCATAAAAGCATAGGTAAGCTAGACATGGTTACGGCTATGGGGATGACGGCGCAGTGTTAGCTTTAAGGGATTGTTCTTAGCTTTGTCTACAGTCCATGTAACCGGTGCTCCAGACGGCTCGAGAAGGTCGGATGTTGGGTCCACTGGTTTGACGTGTGTGTAGTGGATCCACGAAGCGATGCCTTCTACTTTGAGAGCGGTGGGAGTAGTCAGGAGTACTTGCAGTGGTCCTTTCCACCTGGGTTGAAGAGTTTCTTGCCGGTGGCGCTTGACTAGGACCCAGTCTCCCGGCTGGAACGGATGAGGCGTCGGCGGAGGTCCTGCCTCGTACAGTTCTCGTAGTCTGGGCCAAATTTCCTGGTGAATTTTCTGTAAGGCTTGTAAGGAGAACAGGAACTCAGAGACATTTTCAGTTTCAGGTTTGAGTAAGTCATCTTTTAGACTGGGGACCAGGGGTGGGGGTCTGCCATACATGATTTCATATGGTGTGAGGCCTAGTCTGTAAGGGGTATTTCGGGCCCGGAACAGAGCGTAGGGGAGAAGTACTACCCAATTAACGCCAGTCTCCATGGTCAATTTAGTTAAGATCTCCTTCAGAGTCCGATTCATCCTTTCTACCTGTCCTGAGCTTTGGGGCCTATAAGCACAATGTAATTTCCAATTTGCCCCCAGAATGGAAGCCAAATCCTGACTTACCTTAGCAACGAAGGCTGGTCCATTGTCTGACCCTATTTGGACGGGAAAGCCATACCTGGGGAGGATTTCTTCCAAAATTTTCTTTGCTACAACCTGAGCAGTTTCTCTCTTAGTTGGGAACGCTTCTGTCCATCCTGAAGAAGTATCTCAGTCTCTGACATTACAGCCGCTCCTGCATACCGCTGGCCTTGGTGGACATAGCTGCTGCCATCAGTGAACCAGGTGAGTTCTGTGTCGGGGAGCGGACGATCTTGCAGGTCCTCCCGCACCCCATGCACCTGAGCCAGTATCTCAGTGCACTCATGGGACGGGGCGTCCAAGTCTCCGACTTGCAGATCTGAGCCTTTGTTGCTGAGGCTCGGTAGCCTAGCTCCCCCAGAGTCTTCAAGAGGTCCTCAGCCCCTCGAACACAAGTTTCCGGGGACCTGGCCGCTATTAAGAGATCATCAACATATTGCAAAAGAGTTATTTCAGGGTGTTGCCGCCGGTACTCACCCAGATCTTCATGAAGGGCTTCATCGAACAGGGTTGGCGAGTTCTTGAACCCTTGTGGCAGTCTGGTCCATGTTAGCTGACCGTTGATGCCCCTCTCAGGATCCGTCCATTGAAATGCAAAGAGTTCTTGACTTTTGGGAGCCAGAGGAAGGCTGAAGAAAGCGTCTTTTAGATCAAGAACGGTATACCACTGTTTTTTGGGATGTAAGGCACTCAGAAGGGTGTATGGATTGGGCACAGTGGGATGTATGTCCATGACCCTTTTATTAACTTCTCTTAAATCCTGTACTGGCCTGTAGTCCGTACTGTTGGGTTTACGAACAGGTAACAGTGGAGTATTCCAGGATGAGTGGCAAGCCCGTAGGACTCCCTGGTCTAGGAGTCGGCGGATATGGGGCGTAATTCCTTCTCTTGCCTCCAGGGGCATAGGATATTGCCGAACCCGAACCGGGTCCGTCCCTGGCTTAACTTCCACAAATATGGCAGGTCGATGTTAAGCTAGCCCTAAGCCCCCAGTTTCTGCCCATGCTTCAGGGAAACGCTGGAGCCAAGAGTCAATTCCCTGATCGGGGGGCTTTTGCTCTTGATGGAGTCAGTACTCATCTTCTAAGGTGACAGTCAGGATAGATATTGGCCTGTTTTGGGAATCAGTTATCTTGGGCCCTTCTGGCTCAAAGTGGATTTGGGCCCCCATCTTTGTCAGCAAGTCCCTCCCTAGTAGAGGGCAGGGGCTCTCTGGGATGACTAGGAAGGAATGGGAGACTTTTCCCGTTCCTAAGTCTACAGTCCTCTGGGTTGTCCAGGGTATTTTTTGATGCCTGTGGCCCCGTGCACCCAGGATGTTTTCTTAGACATTTTTCCAATTGGTTTGGTTAGGACTGAGTGTTCCGCCCCAGTATCGACCAAGAAGCGAACTGGGGACCCCTCCACTTGCAAAGTTACCCTGGGTTCGGGGAGGGGGCCCGAACCCCGTCCTCCCTAGTCAGAGTCCTGGGTAACGAGTACGGAGGTAGGGTTAGCTGGTCTCCGTTTCTTTGGGCAGTCTTTAATCCAGTGGCCACGTTCCTTGCAATAAGCACACTGATCTTTTTCTAATCCTTGCCTAGGGCCTTGCTTTTTCTGCTTTCTGTTTTGGCCATTTCCTGCCTGGGGGAAAGCTGCTACTAAGACTTTGGTCATTTCTTTGGTTGCCTTGAACTGTTTTTCTTCTGGAGTATTCCTATTATTATAAACTCGCTGGGCCATCTGAAGGAGGTCCTGAATCTGCTTTCCCTCTAAACCTTCTAATTTCTGGAGTTTTCTTTTAATATCTGGTGTTGCCTGGTTTACAAAGGACATTACTACCGCTGCCTGATTTTCCGGTGCTTCCGGGTCCATAGGGGTAAACTGTCTGAAGGCTTCCATTAATCTCTCTAAATACACAGCGGGGCTTTCTGTCTTACCTTGTAACACAGAATATACTTTAGCCAAATTGGTGGGCTTGCGAGCTGCAGCCCGGAGACCCGCCATTAGAGTCTGGCGATAAATGAGCAGTCGTCCCCTACCTTCTGCCGTGTTGTAGTCCCATCTGGGCCGGGTCAAAGGGAAAGCCGCATTAATGAGGTCAGGATTTGCAGTTGGCTGGCCGTCATCTCCTGGAACCAGTTTTCTGGCCTCAACTTGGATTCTTTCCCGCTCCTCCATTGTGAACAGGATTCGGAGGAGCTGTTGACAGTCATCCCAGGTCGGCTGGTGAGTAAACATGACACTGTCTAACAACGAGGTTAGATCTTTGGGATTATCTGAGAACCGAGCATTTTGGGACTTCCAATTGTATAAATCACTGGTGGAAAAAGGCCAATACATGAGACGGGAGAGCCCGGTATCATCGAGCGATCCTATTTCTCTGAGAGGCAGGGCTACAGTGGAGTCAGGGAGTCGGGAAGCTTGGTCCCGCTGTAAGCGGCCTCGTGTTCGGCCGGCCGGCCCCCCCAGGTTACTTTCGCTCTCGGCTGCTTCCGCTTCTCGGTTTCCCTCTACAGAAGCACCACCCTAGGGGACTGGGTCCTGCGGGATAAGGTGCTGATATGGTGGGGGAAATGTGGGTTCTAACGTTAGGGGGTCCTGGCTGTCCGGCAGCACAGGGGCCGAGGGAGCAGAGGGAGTCTTTTGTCTTGTAGGTCGCGTTACTAGGACTTTGCAGGGCTCAAGGATGAATGGAGTTATCCAGGGTGGTGGGTTTTCCACAAGATCCTGCCACACTAGAATATAAGGAATTTGATCAGGATGTCCTGACTGCCCTGGCAGGAAAATCTTAGTTTTTACCTTAGTAATAATAGAGAGACAGAAAGTTCCTTCAGAGGGCCACCCTACGCCGAAAGAGGGCCACTCCGAACGGCAGAAAGTAACTAGCTTTCCCTTCTTTAGTTCTATGCTTAAGTTACGCCCCCGAGCCTTCACATCCTTAAAATTGGTAACAAGGAGTGAGCACGGCGTGCTCTGGTTGTTGCCCATCTTTGGACTGCTCCTACAAAGAGAAGGGGGGACGAAAATGAGTGTGAAGCAGAGGGGAGTATCCGACAGGTCCGGTCCTGGAGGGGGAAGGAAAGGTTTTATGTTTCGTTTTGGGCTTACACTTAACACTTAACAATAACGGACAGACAGTAATAACGATGAGCATTCGCGAGCACGTGTCGGACTTCCGACCTGAGTCAGACGGGGCAACCAAGGATGGAGGCCCCCAGATGGGCACTGGGGAACGTCTCCCACCAGTCCCGAGTGGCTGTCTTCTAGCGCGTCCGCCAAGACCGTGCCACTTACAGAACAGACCAATACAGATTACAGATTACGGATTTCGCGAAATTTCAGGGAGACAGACAGAGACAAAGACAGAGACAGTGACAAAGCCGGCTTACCTACAGATTAAGATCCGTTGACTTGGGGGTCTGGTGGGCTTGGGGGAAATCCCGGACGAGCCCCCATTTGTTATGCCCAGACCGTTTATTCCCCGAAGAAGACCACCAGAGTCCAGAGTCAAAGCTAAGCAGCAAGGATCTTTATTACAGGTTCGAACCTGGAGCTCTCACTTGCTCGTGAAACGAGACGGGCAGGAGAGCTCCCCTACTGAGCTCCGAACAATGTTATATAGTCTAAGGAAAGTAGGCATAGAATCATTATACAAATTAGAGGTATGATTGGCTGGAGTTTGAACAAAGCGATTTGGCAAACTATGATTGGTTCCCGCCATTTCTGATATTTCAGTACAACCCTTGAGGCGGAAGAGCAGTTTTACACAAAGGCAGTTAATTATATTGCATCAGGTTGCACGACCAGTTTATGGCTATCTTGCTTAAACACACCTTGTGACCTGGCTATCTTACTTAAACATTCCTTGTGACCTGGCCTCAGAAAGAAAAACATGTACTTACAGAACTTACGAAACCTCTGGTACGAGCAAAGATTAGAGAGCAGAACAAGGGTGTAGCGGGTGGGGGGCGGGTACACATCTATCTTTGTGTCCTTTCATTAATGCTCTGTAGAGTCTCACAGAAAGGTAGCTGGCCTCTTGGAGAAAGATGATTTAGCAAACATCTGTATAGAATGATGAGGTGATAGAACAGAGCTAAAGGTCAAGGTACCACCATGTCATACATCTGTAACCCTAAGGCTTAGATCCCAGCTCCTGGTCTTGCCAGGGAAAGGGCTAGTGTTTCCCCCACAATAATTCATCTTTAAACCCCACATTCCAAGAGCTGAGTATCTTGCTAGGAGCCTACCATCCAGCCATATTATGTGCCATGTTATATTTCTGTGCACAGTTCCAGAGGTGAAGGACAATGAGGAACTGCATACCTCCTACCGCTCCTCTCCTCTTAAGTTGTCTCCAACAGATGCTATTACAGGCCTAGGTGCACTGTCAGGTCACTCAATCTTGCAAGGCCTTTAAATGGACCGAGCAGAGGCTTCAGAAAGGAAGTGAGGAGAAGCTCAATATGCAGGTTGAGGTTTTTAAATCAGAATGATGAAAGGAGATTCTTTGTGGTTTGAATACGATCAAGCCCAGTTACCTAGGGTTGAAGGTTAAATGGTGATTAAGGCAGGACAGAAATATAACCACAAATGCATTTACTAGCAATTCCCCTGAGTTAGAACTCTCAGTAATAGGTGACAAAACAAGGTCCAATGAAAGGAAAGTGAGCTGGGATTCACAACTAACAGTGGGAAGCTAATTATTTCTATTGTAGAAAAGAAGACTGCCTAAGGCAAAGAATGCTGCAACATCACAATCTGCAGCTACATCATCAGCCAAGATCAGTTAGTAAAGTCTATTGTTCTTCTACATTCCTGCTGTTTCAGCTCAGCGTAAAAATGACTGATTATAATACTGGTCAAAAAACAGTAAGTTTTCCTTGAAAGATATTTTGTCCTATTAAAAGCAGTTTATACAGATAAAGTCATGTCAGTGTAGGGCTTTGGGGCTCTCCAAAAGGTTTAAAGTAAGAAGAAATGATGTCCACAAACTAGGCATAAACTGGTAAATTGTCTAATCACCCACAAGATACTTGAAAAATTTTTTTAATTTGAAATTTTTATAAAAATGGGGTTTTGCCATGTTACCTAGGCTAGCCTCAAATTCCTGTGCTCAGGCAATCCACCCACTTTGTCCTCTCAAAGTGCTGAGATTACAGGCGTGAGCCACTATGCCTGGCTAAGATGTGTGAAAATTTTCAACATGAAAATGTTGAAAAGGTAAGATTTAGTTCATTAAGACAGATTGGATTCTTGATAAAATGAAAATAAAGAGGACTGTGAAATTAAAATTAACATGATAAAGACTGGTAATTCCTTTGTTATAGACGTTGAGCAAAAAAATGAAGACTTGATATTTTTGGCCAAAAAATTTAGTGGTACAGTACAGAAATTAATCACTAATGAACAAGTCAGAATGAATCCCCAATATCCTGAAGTTTTATAATGTTCAAGTGCTAGACTCGTAGGTAGTGTAAATGTTGACTTTTTGTTTTAAATCAGTGGAATACTTCACAAAGAATTCGTGCTACACAGGTAATTAGGCTTGATGGACAGAAATGGTGAAGTGTTTGGGTTTTCTTAGTAATTCAAAAGAAACAAACTATAACGTCTTCACCATACTTTCACAGTAAAACTAGGTGAATTTCAATTTTCTTCATATTCTGAGCTAAAATTTTTGAATACTTTAATAAACCAAAATGAACAATCAAGAGATAATTTTCTTACCTTTCCAAATGTGAAAAAAGGGGTTTTGGTTCTAAGCACAATTCCAGGGAACATTACTAAAATATTGCAGAATACGTGTACAACCTCCCAATCTTATTACTCTGATGACAATGCTCCTTTGGATGTTTATAACCAGGTATATTTTTAAGAAATCACTTTAATAATTTTATTTAAAATTTTCTACCACCAGTATTTTATAAAGGAATCTGTATGGCTTAGGGAGAGGATGGATATTCTTGAGACCGATGGTTACAGGTGTAGAACTTTATAGGGCTAGAACTCTTCCTTGTCTGAACTATATTTATACCCCTCTTCTCTCCTGTTACCACCTGTTTACAAGGGTCTCTGTAGACTAGTAAACACTTTTTTCTTCGTTTGTCATATATGTTTGACCCTTTTGAGAAAACACATTCATTTTTCATCATGAGCTCCAGAAATGCAATGAAGAAATCTCCCCATCTAGAAAGGCAACCCTGATATCATTCACAGGATGTGAGGATCCTGGGCAGCATACACATGATCCCAAGTACCTTTTCTGCACAGTGGGGATCAGTGTTAGCTGCCTGCTCCAGGATCCGTGTTTCCTCTGTCTGGTGTAACTGCTAATCTAACTGTTAAGTGCCCTTCAGGGTTTCTCTTCTGCTAGTCACAAGTTTTTCTAATAGTTCTCCTTGGCTTGGGTAACTCCCTGAACTCTAACACTATGACAAACCATTAGCTGGTTCATCTTCAACACTCAGCTGGAGATAGTCATAATACATTGTCAAGGGGGAGTAATTGGGGAATGAATAGTAAGTGGAAAGCCCTTAAGCAATAAATGTCGCCTTTTCCTCAAAAGGCAGCATACACATTTTAAAATTCAGCATATAGCAAGGACCATCGTTTCTCTTTGCTATTCCTGACTTTTGAGCAAGTCAGACAAGTTGAGAGTACAATACTCAATATTATGATATAGATTTTATTATTCATTTCCTACTTAAAAGGAGTGGGAAGATCCACTACTGACATTATGTTTAAGGTGCTGCCACAGAATCTGTTCCAGAATTTCTATGAGAATTTTAAAATCTGAGAATCAGGAGCCCAGTTTGCAATAAAATCAGGCTAAGTTCTCTACAAATTAGAGAGAACTTTTGGGGAACTTTTTTAAATACATGGGCAAACAAGTTGAAAGAGGAGAAAGAAGTTCTCATTGGAGTCAAACTCCTGGGAAAAAAAACCCTGTAACTTGTGAAATACTAGGATTGTGTACAGCTGATTGGTGGGATCCTAGCAATGCACAATGAGAATTTTCTTTGTAAATTAGAAAACTTGGGTTTCATAATTTTATCATTTGAGAAAATCTTTTGTAAAAAAAAATATATATATATATATATTAGAGATCTATGAGCCATTACTTACCTTACTTACTCCTCATATATACTCCATGCAGGCCTAAGATAACAAGTTAAAAGTAGCTGTCAGATGTATAATGCCCCATTAATTAGCAATTATTTTAGGATTCTTCATATATCATCCCATTTTAATTTTCCATATTACGACAATATACTTGAGGGCTCTGTATTCCATAACTTAATTTCAGAAATTTTTTTGCATGTTTGATAAATATTTAAATGAATTTAAGAAAAAAGATTATTAGCTTCAAAAAATATATCACTTCCTTTGGGGGGGGTGTGTGTTTGTGTGTGTGCTCATGTACATGTGTGTTTATGCATAGTGCTGTTCTTATAACCAAGAAGTATTTTTTTAATTTTACCTTTTGGGGAATTTCTGTATTCACATCAAGTAATGCTGGTACAACTCCAGACAGCAAGCTCTCAAGCTCCTTCAGGTTCTATTTTTAAAGAGATTGTTTTGACAGCTCTAATTATGGCATACAGAAATGCCAGTTGGGTAGCTGAACTTGCATTTCAAAGACTAACCTTCAAGAATTGATTTATTAAATATGAAATATGAGCATTAAGAATATCATACATTTTACATAGAATATTTGGGTTCCAACATGATTTATTCTCTGGAATCAGTGGTCAATCCAATCTTTTGCTACTGTCTTACCTGAATTATGCACTAGGCAGGACATTTTCCTGTAGAAAGGAGCAAATAACTAGAACAACCTCTCTGCAGGAAGGCCCTGATAACACATATTACACTTCTTTTTCTGAACTATACTCTCGTGATAATAAACTGAAGTAGGTTAAGAAAAGAAAATTAATTTTATTATAAGAAACACCGAATGAAGCTTTTATTCACTTATGACAGAGATTTACCACATGGTGAGAATAACATTCTGGACTCAAAGAAAAATTCAGATTCTATTCCCCACTCAAAAAGGAAGTAGATGTGACATGGATTTTAAGGTGATAAATTAGGGAATTAACGATTAGATCACAAGGATTGAGACAAATATTTTAATCTAACAAGTATATATAAGATATTACTGTTGTTATATCCTTCCTTACAAAGACCAAGATAGGATTAAAGGATTTGCTAAAGACTACTGATGCCTACCACTGCGATGAAAAGTAAAAGAAAAGTTAATAGGTCATTTGACTGGAATTAACATTGTTTTTTTCACCTAGACATTTATATCTACAAAAAAAGTATTAACGGGATAGTCATGTCATACAAGGTGGCTTTTTTCTTTTAAGAACAAAGTTTATTTTAAGAATAAATATCTATGTGAAAATATCCTAGCCCTATTAATTTTTCCTATCTAAACCCCAAAATATCGGAAAATCCAAGTAGCTAGATTTTTTTTTTTGCATACATCATTGTAAAATTAGCCATTTTGATGACCCTGAAACAGTGCTCCAGCACTCCAAAATACAATTTGAGTTAGAAAAATACCGATCATGATCGGTAACTTTTCAATGTTAAATATATTTAAATTATTTGAAAATGGATACACTGTGTGCATCTTAACTCTTAAGTAACTAATGCAAATAGCAAGAATAATGTTCTCCAACCATTCTAAATAAATGCAAGTTGTACTGTACTTTTAGAGCTGTCAATAAATCTTCAAGAGTGAAACTCAAGGAATACTCTTTTTGCAAGGTTTGTTTTGATGGCTCCCAGTAGATGGACTAGAGCAAAATCCATCTTATGAGATGAAGGAAGGGAGCCCATTTGTTTTATTATTCAGAATAGTCTCTTCTGTATCTTTATCTTAGATGCAAAAAAGGACTTCTGTACCTTACCGAAGAAATTCAGATCTTTATTTGCAGCAGTAAACATGAACTGGCTTATATTTTCTAATTCACGCTAAAATAAGTATCCCTATTCTATACTAAACATGTATGATGTCAAGATATTTTAAACACCAAGAACAAAATGTCCTTTTAAAAACTATACTATTCCTTAGTTATTCATTAATTTGACAACTATTCACATTGAACATTAAGGGCTAAGCAATATGGTAGACACGTGAGGAGACAATGGCAAGCAAAAACTTGGCAGAACTTGCAGTGCAGTCAAGGAGATGGATATTAATCAAATAGTTACCCAAATAAAAAATACTGTACCTGCAAAATGGTATCTGTATTAGTCCATTCTCATGCTGCTAATAAAGACATATGCAAGACTGGGTAATTTATAAAGGAAAGAGGTTTAATTGACTCTCAGTTCAGCATGGTTGGGGAGGCCTCGGGAAACTTACAATCCTGGTGGAAGGGGACACAAACACGTCCTTTTTCATATGGCAGCAGCAAGGAGAAGAATGAGCAAAGAGGGAAAACTCCCTTATAAAACCATCAGACCTCATGAGAACTCACTCACTACCATGAGAACAGCAGCATAGGGGTAACTGCCCCCATGATTCAATTACCTCCCACCAGGTCCTTCTCATGACACATGGGGATTACAAGAACTACACTTCAAGATGAGATCTGGGTGGAGACACAGCCAGACCCTATCAGTATCAAAGAGAACATAGCCTTATGTAAAGTGTGTATAACAGGGCTATGTGACTTGATGACATTAGGAAGGTTCTATCAAGAAAGCTGTTAGTAACCCACCATCGGAAGGATGTTAGACACTAACCAGGCCAATAAGAAAGCAAAAGCATGAAAGAGAGAAAGATACAACATGTGCAAATGTCTTAGAGTGGGAGGGAACATGGCAAATATGAGGACCTAAAAGATGATATTCTGTATCTGGGAGAGAAAGGGTAGCAAAGAAGGGAACATGGCACAAGATGAGGCTGTAGATGCAGGTTGACCATATAGAGTATTTTAGCACATATTATGCTTTGGCTTTGTTTTTATTAAGTGCAATAAGAAGCCATTAAAGATGTTAGATAAGAGACATACCTCCACTTTCCATTCTTTTATCCTAACTACCTACAGGCTTTCCACTGACCTTTCTCTCACCGTGTTCCAGGGAAAACAGAATGCTTTATCTAATAATCAATTTGGGAAGAATATCTAGACATGAGTAGTTCAACTCAAAAATCCTTCTTCCCTTTGCAAGTAGGCATGCCTCAGAAGAAATTACAATGTAAATCTTACGTTGGCAGACCTCCAATGAAGGCAGGCTACCTGGTCCAGCACTGGCCAGGGATGGGTGCGCAAATCTACCTGATTCTGAAGCAGTTTTCTATTTAGTTCTCAAGTAAACTACATTCTCTATGCACCACCTGCAGTGATAAGGATAATATTTTGGTTCTTCTTTTACTTCTATTCCTTGTTTTATTATATTGTTTATAATCCAGGCAAAAAGAGGCATGCTGTTTATTAGAGGACCCCTCAGAGACTCAGCAGAACAATTCTGATGAGGGAGGCTACATGATAAAAGAAGAAATGGATGAAATAGTCGTTGAGAAGAGCAGAAGAGTAACTTAAGAGAAAAGTAAGTACGAATTAGACAAATATGGTGGCCTTTCTTGATGTTGATAATGGATTGATAATACTATCAGTGTCCTCTCTTTAAACTTTTTTTTTTAGCACACTCATCTCTTTAAGAGACGTATAAAACAGTCAATACTTGGTCTCAGCCAGGGTTATAGTTTTGCTAGATAATGTGACTTGAAGAAAGAGGGGCACAGGATTTCAGGATATTGGCAAGAGTTTATCAGTTAATTTACTGCTGGATTTCCAATGCTTAGATCAGTGCCTGACAGTTATTAGATGCTAAACATATATTTGTTGAATGAATGAATAAGATGGTTTAGAAAATAAAGCCGGGGTCTGATTGAGCAAAAGACAGTACAGGGATAAATGAACTAGAAGACTTTCTGAGGTCAAAGAAGGATTACAGTGAAACTATTAATACCTGAACAAGAGGGAAGAAGGCAGGTGGTAAGATACTAAAAGATCATTTTCAAGTTATAGCATTTACAAGTTAAATGGTGGAACACAGGGCAGTGAAATGGGAGGTTGAGGAAAAGTGGAGGAAGTTATTGAGGATGTGGAGGTTAAAAATCTTGGAGACCATAACAAGATCTCAGGAAGGCTGATATCAATACCTGGAAGGGGCAGAAAGAGTATAACAACTGATGCCCCTTCTTCATTCAGTGGGGAATGAAGGAATTGGTATTTCATTAATAATTGGTAAAAAGAGAAAGAAAAAAATTCTTGCCTAATTCATGTCAGTATTTCTTGTAAATCTTCATCAATTCTACTCCTATCTCAGTTGAACTCCTTCTTATCCTTAGGTTTATGATCCAGTTATAACTTTTAGCCAGGATTCATTTCTTTGAACTTAAATATTTGACTGTACATGAGATGAGTCCAATAAAGTACTAACAAAGTTGTACTTGTAGGATTACCAATGTCATCAAACTGGGATATGAATGAAGCATGGTGAGAATACAGGACAATTTATCACACAGCATAGAAAGTAGGGTGTGATAGTTAATATGAAAGGCTCAGGAGTCATAAAAACCTAAGTTCCAATGCTGATTATACCACCATTTGCTAGGATTTGCCATTTTCTTTAAAATCTAGGGGGAAAAAAAAAAGGCCTCAGCTTCCTCATTTGTAAAATGCATCTAACAACAGAACAAACTTTAGAGTTCATTATGAATATTAAATGAAATAATGCACTTAAAAACTTTGTAGGATCTAAATACATACGAAACATTTATTATTGGTTTTTATTTTGCAACGATTAAAGTATTTTAAAAGAAATACAAAATATCTTACTACATATGTACCTATATCTGTGTGTGTGTATGTGTGTGTGTGTGTGTGTGTATACACTATCAAAGAGTACAGAAGAGCTGATAATAAATAGCAACAGTCTTCTTCCCTGCTTCTCTGGATACAAGTCCTTCACCATATATGTGACTTGTAAGTATTTTCTCACAGTTTGTGTCTTATCTTTCAAAGAGAAGGAATCTTAATTTTGATACCAATATGTTCATTTTTTCTTTTATAGATCATACTTTTGGTGTTGCATCTGAGACATTTTAGACAAATATAAGGTCACAAAGATTTTCTCTGTTTTCTTTTAAAAATTTTATAGTTTGAGGTCTTACATTGATGTCTAGGATTCATTTACAGTTGACTTCTGTATAAAATATGATGTTTACATAGAAGTTACATGTGTGTATTAAATTGTTCTGGCATTATTTGTTGAAAAGACTATCCTCTCTTACTGAATTGCATCGTACCTTTTCAGAATCATCTTTTATTTTTAAAACTTTTTTTTTTTTTAGATGGAGTCTCACTCTGTTGCCCAGTTGAAGTGCAGTGGTGCGATCTCAGCTCACTGAAACCTCCACCTCCCACATTCAAGTGTTTCTCCTGCCTCAGCCTCCCAAGTAGCTGGGACTATAGGCACACACCACCACACCAGGCTAATTTTTCACATTTTTAGTAGAGACGGGATTTCATCATGTTATCCAGGATGGTCTCGATCTCCTGACCTTGTGATCCACTCACCTCAGCCTCACAAAGTGCTGCGATTACAGGCATAAGCCACTGCGCCTGGCCTTAAAAACACTTTTGAAACTTCTGCTATAACAAGATATTCCAGGTTTATTCATGTACATTCTCTACTCCAGTCCTAGAATTAGCTATTTCTCCAGGGAGTGCTGGCTATTTTTAATAAGAAATATGTGTGTACGTCTTTACAGAATTTTGCTGGAAGTCCCACCCAACAACTTTCTTTTTTATATCATCCATACCCAGCTGCAAAAGATGCTAGACAATATAATTTTTTAGTGTGGTAGACTTTCTAGAGTACTGTTGTTATGGAATAAAGATAAGCTACATATTATGAGGCAATTTACATTTGTTCATAAGTTGAATAATGTGATAGAGAATAAATTCTTAAGACCAAAAGCACAACTTACATTGATACGGTTGATAACGTTACAATTAAATTTACTCTAGAATATATACTATTCTCAAAATATAGTCACAGTGGGAGAAGATTTATAACTTTCAAAAGAGAACCGGTGTCAAAATCAACAGAAGCCACACCTCATGAACCTTATCCACTGCTAGGATTAATATAGATCCAGATATCATGGATTTTGAGCTGATGCCATAATTACATGAGTCTTTTTGGGATCACGGAAAGGAATTAGTGAGTCTTGAATATGGAAGGATGTGAATTGTTGCTCCAAAGGCAAACTGAGGTAAGCTGTCTGCAAAAATAGCTGCCAAGAATTCCTACCATTCCCATATGTGTATGCCAGTCTTTTTGTCAAGAGATCGACTTTATATCCTTGTTTGAAACTCAGATCCCCTCATAACTTCTATCAGCTGCTAGAATATAGTAGGAATTACGTTGTGTGAATTCCAAGACCTCAGCTACAAGAGGGCTGGAAGCTTCTGCTTTCATTCCCTTGGGGGCCTGAGGCACCATGTCAAGTAGTCTGGCCATGCTGTTCCATAGGTCACATGGAAAAAGGCCAAGAGAGCCTGTTTCAGCCATTACAGCTGAAGCAAAAGACATGTAAATGAAGCCATCTTGGATCATCTAGCTCTAGTCAAGTCTTCATATGACTACAGCTGTAAGAGCAATCTCATAACACTAGGAGAGGAAAAGCATACTTGAGACTAGTCCAACTGAGCACAATACAGCTATCAAAATAATGAGCAAATAAATGGTGGTTGCTTTAAAGCATTAAGTTTGAGGTGGTTTCTTACAAAGTAGTAGATATCTACGTGCGATGATATTTGTGAGTCATGTAAATAACTGCCAAAGAGCAACTTCAGTAGAGGAGGATCTTAATAATCAGGTGGACAAGATGACACCATCTATGGCTGTTAGTCTTTTTCCCCAGCCACGCATGCCCTTGCCCAATTGGCCCATGAACAAAGTGACCATAAAGACAAGGATATAAATTACACATGGGCTCAGCAACATGGATTTTCATTTCCCAAGGTTGATCTAACTACCATCACTGCTGAGTACCCAAAATGCCAATAACAGAGACCAACATTTAACTCCATACCATTCCATGACTAGTTCAGCCAGTCACTTAGTGCCAGGTTGATTATACTGGACTACTTCCATCACAGGAAGCTCAGTGCTTTCTTCTCACTGAAACAGACATTTACCATGGACATAAATTTGTCTTCTCTGCCTGCAATGCTTCTGCCAAAACAACCATCTGTGGACTTCAGAGAAACACATATTCACTACTGTGATATTCCACATAGCATTGTTACTGACCAGGAAACTTCTTTTGTAGCAAATGAAATCTGGCAATGGGCTCTTGCTTATGGAACTCACTGGTATTACCACATTTCCCATCACCCTGAAGCAGATGGCCTGATAAAATAAAATAATGAAATCATTTGAAAATTCAGTTACAGCACAGTAGGATAACTGTATGGCTGAGATAATGTCCTCCAGAAGGTGGTACATGTCCTGAATCAGCAACAAAAATATGGTACCATTTCTCCAATTGCTAGGATCCATGGCTCTAGGAATCACAGGGGTAGAGGTGGGAATGACTCCTCCTTAACCCTTAACCCCAAAGATAAACTAGCAAAATTTTTGTTTCCTGTCCTTGCAATTCTAAGGCCAACTGGTTTAGATATCTTAGTTCCCAAGGAGGGATGCTTCCATCAGGGCATACAACAGTGGTTCCACTAAACTGGAAGCTGAGACTTCCACCTAGCCATTTCAGTTCCTCACGGCAGAAAACCAACAAGCAAATAAGAGGAGGGTTATAGTACTGACTGAGGTAACATAATCACTATCAAGGGCAACTGGGTTGCAAAATACAAAATGTGAGAGAGAAAAAGTATGTCTAGAATGAAGGAGATCCTCTACTGTGTTTCTCAGTTCTCATGTGTCCTGTGATAAAATTTAATGGAAGAGTGGCATCAGCAAAATGGCAAAATAGAAGATCCCCCAGCATCACTCCTCTCAAAAAAACGAAGCAGAAACTATTCAGAGACAAGAATACCACTCTAAATTAACAAGAACTTATGGGAGGAGCAGAGAAACTCCCTGGGCCCACAGAATGGAGAGAGGCCATGATCAGTAAGAGAAACCACCATTTCGGATTGTGCAGCCCTCTCCCCAAATCCTGTATAACAACACTCACAAAAAATTTCCCTAGACTCATGATTTCCAAAAAATTTGAGGTGAACATACAATCTCCCCAATGGTTTGAGAGTCTTTGTGGGAAGTCCACTCCTGCCCACAGGAACCACTGAGAATACCACGAGGATACTAATATTCATTCTAACCAATAGTATACTAGCTAGTGTTCCACTTCCTCTACATCCTTGCCAGCATTTGTTATTTTTAGTCTTTTCAATAATAGTCATTTTAACTGGGCTGAGATAATATCTCATTGTGGTTTCCATTTCCATTTCCCTGATTAGTGATGTTGAGCTTTTTTTCATTTACCTGCTGGCCATCTGTATATCTTCTTTTGTGAAATGTCTATTCATAGTTATTTTGCCCATTTAGTAATTGAATTATAATTTTTTGCTATTAAGTTGTTTGAGCTCTGTATATATTCTGGTTATCAAGCTCTTCTCAGATGAGTAGTTTGCAAATATTTTCTTCCATTCTATAGGTTGTTTCTTCACTCTGTTGATTACTCTGATGTACAGAAGCTTTTTAGCTTACTGCAATCCCATTTGTCGATTTTTCCTTCTGTTGCCTGTGCTTTTGAGGTCTTACTCCAAAAACGTTTGCCCCAACAAATGTCCTGAAGTGTTTTCTCAAAGTTTTCTTCTATTAGTTTTATAGTGTGAGGTCTGTAAGTAATTCCAGCACTTTGGGAGGCCAAGGTAGGACTGCTTGAGGCTGAGAGTTCAAGACAAGCCTTGGCAACATAGCAAGGCTTGTCTCAAACTCTTGATATGTTGTTTCTACAAAAAACAAAACATTCATAGTGTCAGGTCTTAGAACTACGTTTTAATCCACTTTGATTTTTTTATATGTGGTGAGACACAGGGATCTAGTTTCACTCTTTGGCATACAGACATTCAGTTATCCCAGCACCATTTAGTGACTTCTCATTGTTTTCCCTAATGTATGTTCTTGGTGCCTTCATTGACAGTGAGTTGGCAGTAAATGCATGGATTTGTATATTCTCTACTCTGTTCCATTGGTCTATGTGTCTGTTTTCATGTCAGTACCATGCTGATTTGGTTACTATAGATTTGTAGTATATCTTGAAGCCTGGTGGTATGATGCTTCTAGCTTCATTTTTTTCTGCTCACAATTGCTAAGGCTATTTGGGGCTTTCATGGTGCCAGGTGGATTTTAGATTTTTTTTTTCTATTTCTGTGAAAAATGTCATTGGTATTAGGATAGCAATTGCATTGAATCTATAGATTGAGTAGTATAGGCATTTTAACAATATTGATTCTTCCAGTCCATAAACATGGAATATTTTTCCATTTCTTTGTGTACTCTTCAATCTCCCTCACCAATGTTTTATAGTTTTCATTGTAGAAATCTTTCACTTCTGTGGTTAATTCTCAGGTATTTAATTTTATTTGTCACTATTGTAAATGGGACTCCTTTCTTGATTTTTCAGATTGTTTGCAGTTGGCTTACAAAATTGCTACTGATTTTTGTATTTTGATTTTGTATCCTGCAACTTGACTGAATCTGTTGATAAATTCTAATAGTCTTTTAGTGGAGTATATAGTTTTTTCCAAATACAAGATCATATCATCTGCAAGGATAATTTGACTTCTTCCTTTCTATTTGGATGCCATTTCTTTCTTCCTCTTGTATATCCTTTCCCAGGGAGAAGATAGCATGTTTTCAGTTGTTCCATAGATACCTACATCATGGTAGACAGAAGCATTTTGCTATTTTCCTTATTTGGAAGTAAAGTTAAAAAGAGTGTGTGAAGGCCAAGCAAAAGGTGAACTGTGTGTGGTCACTGTATTGTCACAACATGGTTAAACTAGGAACGTTATTTCCCAGAATTCTATTTCCTGTATGCATCCCAGTTAGGGTTGGCCTGAAGAGGAAGTTGCTTGAGATTTGGAAGGTGGAAGTAAAAGAAATGGCCATTATTTTCTGAAGGTCAGATAAGGTGTTAGACAAATGTAAAGCAGTCCAGCAGTTTCCAGCTTGTTCTGACTCTCCTTTCCTCTTGTTCCTGCCTGCTAGTCCACCTGACCAAGAGCAGCACTAGGCCCACTAGCAGACATCTTGACGGGAACCTACAGAGACAGTAGCTATTCTGAGGCAAATTCTCCTCACATTCCCACTTTGGTGGCCAAAAGTGCTTGGCTTCTCAGAAATTTCCTTTAAGATCTCACTTGCTCACCTATGCCAGTGCTTCAGGAGGACTGAGTAGTGACTCCTTTTCTGATCCTCTAATTCCCTCTTTTTGGATCTTCACTTTCCTAGTTCCACTCATAATTGTGTAAGGTCTAATACCTACAGTAAATCCCTTTTCCATAACACTCATATTGGTTCTGTTTCCCAGACTAAACCCTAAGACAAGGCCAAAGCATAGACCATTTCTTATAAGGTCTATTCTGTGCTGCTGTAACAGAATACCACAAACTGGGTAGTTTATAAAGAACAGAAATTTATTTTCATCACAGCTCTGGAGGCTGGGAAGTCCAAGATTGAGGAGTTGGCATCTTGTGAGTGCCTTCTTGCTGCATTATCCCATGATGGAAAGCAAAAGGGCAAGAGCCTAACAGGGGAACAAACTCACCCTTTCATAATGGTACCAACCCAGCCATGAGGGGACATTCAAACCACAGTAGATCACTTATTTTAAACTTACCTTCTAATACAGGCATACCTTAGAGATACTGTGGGTTCAGTTCCAGACCATGACAATAAAGTGAACATCACAATATTGATGATTGATTCCTTTGATCTATTATTTCTCTGAAAAGTCACCTCCTCCAGCAAGGCTTTTCCCAACTACTGTGACTAAAGTTTCATTATGCTCTCTACTATAGGAGCACTTTCATATCAGTTATCGACATCTGAAATTGTTTTATTATGCTCAACCATCAGAACTTCAACTTCTTTAACGCAGAAATTCTGTCTTCTACATCACTGTATTCTCTAATACCTAAAATCATGCCTGGCACCTAGTAAGTGCTAATTAAAATATCTATTGAATAAATGTATGGCTTATTGGGCTAATTACTGCGAATTACTAAAGAAACTAAAATCTATCTCCTAAACATAAAAGACAGAAGTTACAGAAAATGCTAATATATAGTAAAACCTGATATTTTATGGAAATCTAACCTTATTTCACTGCTAACATATTATATTTATTATCCAAATTAACAGTACATGCATGGGGAGATAATATTAACAGACTCTGCTCTTTGCTTCTAAATACAAGATATAATTCATATATTTCAAATTAAATATTTATTATATTTTAATAATGGGATTAATGAGAGCCATCAATGAAAAACTATGGCAATCACATTTTTAAAAACAATTCAAATAACTTTTCTTATTAACAATTAATAGTAAGAGCATACAACAAAAAATTATTAGTGATTTAACTATTTTTAAGTGAAAATGACATTTAGCATTATATTAGGAATTTACTATTAGATACTAGAAACCACAGATGTTTAGTTCTAAGTAAACTATTACTATATCCCATCAGCAAAGATATTAATGAACTAAGCTAAATGATGACCAATACTCTTTAAAGAAATGAAATCAATTAGCACAAGTGAAAAGTCAAAAAGTGACACTATAATTCATTTTCCCTACTTTAACTTACTAAACACTTTACAAATTAAAGAATTAGTCACTTTGTTAATGATGTATTTTACTTTAAAGATACTCATTATGTCTACTAATCTTTACTTTTACCTTATTCACTAAGTGGATTATTTTTTTTATAGGATACCATATATGTCTTGGATAAAACTATCTATGATAGTTTGCCACATAGAATTTGAATGTGCAAGAGTTCGGAGAGTTGCCAAAAAAGTAAGTATTAAAATATGATGCCAAAACATTGGTTTCCTTTAAATAACTATAGACAATTCTAGAAATGGAAAAAAAGGGAAGTTTACATTTTAGACTCAAAATCACGTTCATTTAAAAATATTTCTTCATTGATTTTACTAAGAGGCAACTTTAGAAATAAAGCTATTTAATAAAGCTAAAATACTAAACAATAAGTTTATAAAATTTAATGATCATATTGTAAATCATTGCCAGTTTTCCTAACAACTATTTCCCATAAAATTACATTTATATACAAAAAAATCAAGAAATTTTCCCCTTGCAAATAACACATTTGGAGGCAGAAATGAGTAAATGATATTTGTATACAAAATCAGTAAGGAGTACTCTGTAATGAAAATAATCCTGAGGCAGGTACACTTTTTAAAAATGTTTTCATTGTTTAATATAATTCTAAGTAACAATAACAGTCTTATAGTATAATTTCTTATTCAAATAATGGTTTGTTTTGTTTTGTTTTGTTTTGTTTTTTGAGACGGAGTCTCGCTCTGTCGCCCAGGCTGGAGTGCAGTGGCGCGATCTCGGCTTACTGCAAGCTCCACCTCCCAGGTTCACGCCATTCTCCTGTCTCAGCCTCCCGGGTAGCTGGGACTACAGGCGCCCGCCACCACGCCTGGCTAATTTTTTTGTATTTTTAGTAGAGACGGGGTTTCACTGTGTTAGCCAGGATGGTCTCGATCTCCTGACCTCGTGATCCGCCTGCCTAAGCCACCGCGCCCGGCCTAAATAATGGTTTTTTAAAAAACTTACATTAAAAAGTTTCTTTTAAAAATAATTCTTACGTTGTTAGTTCAAGTGAATTTTTTTTTTTTTTTTTTGAGATGTTGGCTCCCTCGCCACCCAAGCTAGAGTACAGTGGCACATCTCAGCTCACTGCAACCTCTGCCTCCCAGGTTCAAGCAATTCTCTGCCTCAGCCTCCTGAAGCTGGGATTACAGGTGCCTGCCTGCCACTATGCCTGGCTAATTTTTGTATTTTTTGTAGAGACGAGGTTTCACCATCTTGGCCAGGCTGGTCTTGAACTCTTGACCTCGTGATTCATCCTCCTCGGCCTCCCAAAGTGCTGGAATTACAGACATGAACCACCATGCTCGGCTCAAGTGAATAATTCTTAAAAATTGAAAGACGATTACTTATTTATCTAATATGCTTTTTAGTAGAGTACAGGAGTTGCTATGATCTGAATGTCTGTGTCCCCACAAAACTCACATGTTGAAACCTTAATTCCCAAGGTATAGTATTACGAAGTGGAACCTTTGGGGGATGATTAGGTCACAAGGGTCCCAGAGAGCTAGCTCGACCCTTCCACTAGGTGAAGACACAGCTAGAACGCACCATCCATGAACCAGTGAGTGGGCCCCTCACCAGACACCAAATCTGCTGGCACCTTGATACTGTATTTCCCAGCTTCCAGATTTAGGAGAAATAAATTTCTGTTGTTTATAAGCTACCCAGTCTCTGGTATTCTGAGATAGCAGCCAGAATGGACTAAGACAGGAGCCAAGTGATCAGCATGGTGTAAAAAGTCAGGGATTTCTAGATATCCTGAATAATTTTTAAATATAAAATTGTAAACTGTTAGGATCACTACAGTATCTTTTGTTTAAAAGCATGCTATGCAAGGATATATGAGTATTTGTATAAATAACAACAGCTAGTACATACGATAAGAATAGTAGAAAAGGAAGGGGGACAATGTAGGTGATGAAAGAGGGAGAGGAAGACCCTGGGAAGAAGGAAAAAAGTGTGACGAGAAAAGAGAGAGAATATGCTTTAAGTTAATGTAGCCAATAAAAATTTAGATTGGACAATTTAGGAGATAGTAATTCATTCTACAAAAAGCCTACTTATGGGGCAAATTAAATGCAAAGTTTCATTCCATCTACAATGCAATATTATTTATTCATAAAAATATCGATCCATACCTATTTTAAAGAAATACATCTACATAGTAAAATATAGTTATATAAAACTTTTGAGTTTACTAAGTCGGATCTAATTTTTTACTTGTAGCATCAATAAAATTTACTTCTGAACCAGTAACAATTACATACAAGGGTGAACAATTTAGCTCCCTGAAATTCAGCATCCCTGAAATTCAATGGAAAGGATTTTCTAATAACGTGATCACATTTTTAAACCTATTTAGGGCAACAGTTGAAAACATGTGATGAAGAAACAATAAATTATACAGAAGTGCTCTTCTATATAATTTGCTGAGAGGCCAAGGCAGAAGGATCGCTTGAGGCCAGGAGTTCAGGACCAGCCTAAACAACACAGCGAGACCCCCATCTCCACAAAAATTAAATGAAATTAGTAAAATTTAAAATTAGCTGAGTGTGGTGGCATGGGGCTGAGGTTCTAGCCACTTGGGAGGCTGAGGCGGGAGGAACACGAGCCCAGGAGTTTGAGGCTGCAGTAAGCTATGATTACACCACTGCACTCCAAACTGGGTGACAGAAGGAGGCCCTGTCTCTAAAATATATAAATAAATAAATCACGAACTGGTGGTATAGTGAGGAGCTTATTCCTTCCAAAATCTTTGAAAAATATTACTGGTCATGACTAAGAAAAGTGTCTCTGGAGTCCTAAAGTCAGAGAAAATAATTTTTTCCCAATAGAATTCTCCTATTCCACATAAGAAGTCTTGTAATTCCAACCTGCAGAAAGTTGCCATGCACTGTGACTTACTACTTTGTCTAATCTAGTTCTCAACCCTTTATACTCATGTGCAAGAAACTCTCAATACCTCTCATTACACACAGTGATTTTCAACATACTATAAATGAGCTGATTAAAAGTTAGGTCACTTTATGTATAAGGAAATACTATTCTCTGAGTTACATGATTCAAATAACTCACAAAACCATCTACACCACATCAAAGTGCAGATGGGGTAAACAAGTAATGCCTATTATCAGCTACAAATTCATAAAACTTGGAACTTCCAGGAAAATCAAGTAAATATAAAGAATCTGAATTTAAATCCAACTAATAAAATAGTAATTTTTAAAAGCCTGATTAATTTTTCAGTTAAAATACTCACATAATACTACATACTTGACAACTTTTAGTAATTAAAATAATGGCTTTTAAAACTTACTTACAGACCGGGCGCGGTGGCTCAAGCCTGTAATCTCAGCACTTTGGGAGGCCGAGACGGGCGGATCACAAGGTCAGGAGATCCAGACCATCCTGGCTAACACGGTGAAACCCCGTCTCTACTAAAAAATACAAAAAACTAGCCGGGCGAGGTGGCGGGCTCCTGTAGTTCCAGCTACTCGGGAGGCTGAGGCAGGAGAATGGCGTGAACCTGGGAGGCGGAGCTTGCAGTGAGCTGAAATCTGGCCACTGCACTCCAGCCTGGGCGGCAGAGCAAGACTCCGTCTCAAAAAAAAAAAAAAAAACAAAACTTACTTACAACTATTTAATGAGAACAGGTGACTAGAGAAGCATTTTATACCACAGATGATTAAATGGACTCACCTTGTTAGGAGGTCAGGAAAAAAAATAAGTAAAAAACAAGTGAAGTGAGTTAACAGGTCAGTAAAATAATTTGGAAAACTATTCATACTTCAAGAAAACTTTATACATTTCCAAGAACACTAAATTTTAAGCTTTTTAAGTCTTCAAAACTACTCTAAAATGTTTTATTTAAAAGATAAAAATAGCAGTTACTCTTAAAAATCAACAAAGTAAAATTTTGAGATATAAAATGGTATATTATGGGGTAGGGGGAGTTTTCTTTTTAAAAAGTAATAATGACGGCCGGGCACGGTGGTTCACGCCTGTAATCCCAGCACTTTGGGAGGCCGAGGCGGGTGGATCATGAGGTCAGGAGATCAAGACCATTCTGGCTAACATGGTGAAACTCCGTCTGTACTAAAAATACAAAAAATTAGCCGGGTGTCGTGGCGGGTGCCTGTAGTCTCAGCTACTCAGGAGGCTGAGGCAGGAGAATGGCGTGAACCTGGGAGGTGGAGCTTGCAGTGAGCCGAGCGAGATAGCGCCACCGCACTCCAGCCTGGGCTACAGAGTGAGGCTCTGTCTCAAAAATAATAATAATAATAATAACAGCTAAAAGAAACTCATAAAGTTTAATATCAATGTGAAAAATTAGCCCCAAAAAGAAACTATTATACATTATATGCTGTTTCTTTTCCAGTACACCAAATAATCATTTGATATTAGGTGCTTTATATTGTAAATCAGTTTGTTTATTTATTTATTTATTTTAGATAAGTCTCACTCTGTAGCCCAGGCATTCATTCATTCATTCATTCATTTATTTATTTTAGACAGGTCTCACTCTGTAGCCCAGGCTGCAGTACAGTAGAATGAACATAGCTCCTCGAAGCCTTCATCTCCTACACTCAAGTGATCCTCCCACCTCAGCCTCCTAAGTAGCTAGGACTACAGGTACACACCACCACATCCAGCTAATTATTTTTTTAAGAAATTTTGTATGGAGATGGGGTCTCACCATATTGCCAAAGCTAGTCTCAAACTCCTGGGCTCAAGCAATTCTCACATCTCAGCCTCCCAAAGTGCTGGGATTACAGGTGTGAGCAAACGGGCCCAGCCCTAATTTGTTTTTAAATCCAAAAATAAATCAACAATAGAAGCTAGCACTCTAACTTTTAATACTTCAAAATATTTTCTGCATAGTTTCCCCAAATATTAGCATTCTAATTGTGACCAGCATTATAGCTTTTAATGAGTCTAATCCAAGTAAATAATAAACAAACGAGCATGAAAACTGTGGGAAATAATCATTGGTATATGCTCTATAAATAGTTACCAAGTTTACCTTTAAATTGCATGTTTAGTTTTTCCTTACAACTTAACACCAGATACAGAAACTCTAGAAGTCATAAACAAAGACTAAACAAAATCCCCTCTTCTTGCCAAGATGTGTACATAATTGCAGTAGACTTAGGCTGCATATAAATATATGTTACATACATGTCTCTTATTCCATACAAAATCCCAGCAAATATTTTTCCACAAAGCAGGAGGAATTTTTTCTCTCAAATTCAAAGTTTTTGCCCATTAAAAAGGTTATCTTAAATAGCCCTAAAGAAATATGTTCCGAAAATAACAGTTGTATCATATTCCACTTATTATTTTCCATATGAAAACATCAATAAAATAAGTTTACCAAAGTCAATCAGCCTGTTCAATGAACATTGAAAAATACAAATTTATCCAGAGTGATTACAAATGAAAATGTCTGCTATTTCAAAATTACATGCACCTCTTTAAAAATCAGGGCAATTAATAGAGCACTTAAATCATATTAGCTGAGTTCAAATTTAGCCCCTAAATAATATTTAAAGTTTCCTTATTCCTTTATACTATTTTACAAAATAATAAAACTTGGTAATTATATTTTCTTTTGCTACTTACTTCAAACTATACAGTTAGGACTGCAAACCAATGTAGGTATCTTATATTATTGGTCTACACCTAATTATGTATAAACACTAATGGAAACAACACCGTTCCAATCCACTACGACAATTTCCTTCTATTTTACAAGTAAGAATTTCTAACCCATCTCAACAACGAATCACATTTTAATTTTGGGTTTGAAAACATGTATTAGAGGCACATTTTTAAAAACAAGTACAATATGAAATCCTGCTTTTCAGTGAGCCAGTGAATTTTTGTTTATTTGTTTTTATGAATATTTGGTTTACTTCCTTCTTCTGGGTAAGATTAGTATGCAATTCTCATTCTTCAGCAAGTCAAAAACCTACAGACCTAAACTATATGAAAACTTAACTTGGTATTGTTAGATGAAGACAGGTAAGCTAGCACCAAAAGAATAACTGTACTAAATTTTAACGCTATTCATTAACAATTCCATTTTCCTGAGTTTGCGTTTGTTCTTTGGCATTGGTTTAGTATATAATCCATTTTTCAGAAGGTGTTCCTTGCTGAGGCGAATTTGGGCACCATGCTGAAGTTGAAAAGAGCATAAAGCTTGAAGAGGGCGAAGCAAAGTCTGTTAAGAAAAAAAAAGACACTAAAAAAGTGTCTATGACAAATCATGATATTCTATCTACATTTTTCATTGAGAAATAGGAGTCACTATGTTTCTTTTATTATGATTGGATTTTAACTATGAGAAACAGTAGGCACTCTGATAAATATGTAATTATTTCTAGATGAATAATGTCTTTAAAATTCACACCTTAATATCACACTAAGGAATTTTAGTAAAAACATACAAATACTGATTTTCCACATAGGTAATAAAGTCTGATATTAGTTTTATACATTAACTTATTCAAACACCAGGAAAAACTGTTGCCATTATAACTGAATCTGTAACAAGCAGACTAAATGAAACATTTAAATACAAAGATAAGTACATCAAACAGTCAATTCAGTTTCTATGACAAATTAATGCGAGCTTACTGACACCTGATAACAATTAGATGATGGCAGCAACGGGTAAACAGTTTGCTATTTCTCTCACATTAGTGCCATGGACCACATACAAGTTAGATACCCAGGTTTTGGTGCATTTGAAATCATTCTAACAATATCTGAACCTGTCTAAATTCAAATACCTATAGGCCAGTCACGTAACAGAAACAAGTAAACTAGGTGGATCTTTATAAGCCAACTGACAATAGTGGTGGTTGTAATACAACTGGAGTATATGCTCTACCTAAAGTTATTCAAATTCAAAAATTAAAAAAATAACAACACTATGCCAGTGTTTTAAACATATTTTGGGTGAGATTCCTTCCTTGGGCCTGAGACCCCTGATGCAGATGTTTTCAAAAATATAGCAAAAACAATTGAACAGATTGTTACAGGATCACAAAAGAAACAAAGAAAAACTGATAGATTGATAGATTTAACTACAAAAAATTGACAATGTCTACATGAAAACTTATTAACCCACAAAGAAAACCCCATGTGAATTAATAACTGCAGTAACGGTTCTCTTACACACGGCCAAATATCATTCCTAACTATAATATACACTCTCACATCTGTAATCCCAGCATTTTGGGAGGCTGACGCACAACATAAGTGATAGAAAAGGGGCTAATTAGCTTTAATTTACAATGAACTCTTAAAAATTGTGATAGTCACTGGTAGTTGCTTCTTCGTATTCATTTTCTCCCTTATTAAAATAATTCAAATTATATTCAAGGTAGCAATGTGTCCAGCTACTAATATTACATTGACTAATGACCCAATCTATCCAAGAAGATGTAACTAGAAGTCCTTGGATGGGGCTTCTAGAGATACTCTTTAAAGGGGACAAACTTAGCAGGCATAGGTTTTTGTCCTTTTTTCCTGCCTAGAAAATGATTGAAGGTAGGACAAGCATCATATGACTCCCAGACAATAAACATGAAGATTAAAGCCAAATACATAAGATGATGGACAGAAAGAAAAGAAAACTTGTCCCTGAAGTCTTTTTCAAGCTGCATTCCCAGTCAGGACTGCCCACCTCAGCATTTGTGATTTACAGGAGAAAAAGAAAACCCCATGTGAATTAACCACTACAGTAAGGGCTCTCTTACATGGAGGCAAATATAATTCCTTACTGTAATATACACTCTCACATCTGTAATCCCAGCATTTTGGGAGGCTGATGCAGGAGGATTGCTTGAGCCCACGAGTTTGAGACCAGCCTAGGCAACATGGCAAGACCCTGTTTCTATGAAAAGAAAAGAAAAGAAAAGAAAAGAAAAGAAAAGAAAAGAAAAGAAAAGAAAAGAAAGAAGGAAGGAAGGAGGGAGGGAGGGAGGGAGGGAGGGAAGGAAGGAAGGAGAAAGAGAGAGAGAGAAAGAAAGAAAGAAAGAAAGAAAGAAAGAAAGGAAGGAAGGAAGGAAGGAAGGAAGGAAGGAAGGAAGGAAGGAAGGAAGGAAGGAAGGAAGGAAGGAAGGAAGGAAGGAAGGAAGGAAAGAAAGAAAGAAAGAAAGAAAGAAAGAAAGAAAGAAAGAAAGAAAGAAAGAAAGAAAGAAAGAAAGAAAGAAAGAATTAGTCAGACATGGTGGTATGCACCTGTGGTCCCAGCTACTTGGGAGGCTGAGGCAGGAGGTCAAGGCAGCAGTGGACCATGATCATACCACTGCACTCCAGCCTCGGTGGCAGAATAAGAAACTTTCTTCTTCTTTTTTTTTGAGATGGAGTCTCACTCTGTTACCCAGGCTGCAGTGCAGTGGCATGATCTCAGCTCACTGCAACCTCTGCCTCCTGGATTCAAGTGATTCTTCCGCCTCAGCCTCCCAAGTAGCTGGGACTACAGGCATGCGCTATCATGCCCAGCTAATTTTTGTATTTTTAGTAGAGACAGGGTTTCAACATATTAGCCAGGCTGGTCTCAAACTCCTGACCTCCTGATCCGCCAGCCTCAGCCTCCCAAAGTGCTGGGATTACAGGTGTGAGCCAATGCACCCAGTCCAGAATGAGAAACCAAAGAAAAGAAATAAAAAGAAGGAAGGAAAAGAAAAGGGAAAGGGAAGAAAAAAGGGAGGGAGGGAGGGAAGGAGGAAGGAAAGGAGGGAGGGAGAAAGAGAAAGAAAGAAAAAAGGTAAACATCTTGGAAAGGCTCTGCACAATATTATTGTAGAAAACTCCTTAAGCATGTTCTCATAATTTATTTTAAAGGAGAAAACAAGAGAAGGAATGCTAAAATAACAATATATGACTTTACATACTTTACAGAGTCAGCACAGTGGACTGATTGGATTCTGAAACATCGTACCTAGGAAACATACCTAGGACTACATACAGAACAAGAAAACTGAAGATTCTATTGATATTTTATGACATTTATTAGATTCTTGTATAGAGAAGAAAACTCATACTCTTATGGTCAATAGATTCCAACTTTTACATCCTGAAGACAAGATTCTATCAATTTACTGAGGTAATGAAGAGAATGAATTTTGGAAACAGGCAGATCTGAATCAGATCCCCACTCCATCTCTGTTGGTACTCCCTACAGCTGTTCACAAACAGTCCAGACCTCCTTCTTGACACATGAGTAGATTGGCATTTTCTATCCCTTTTTAAAGTTAGGCACAGCCATATCACTTGCTTTGGTTAATGAAATGTGAGTACAACTAATATGTGTCACCTTAGGGCAGAAGCATTAAAAGTGGTATAGGATTCACCACCTTCCTTGCCCCTTCCTTGATGAAAGTGGGATGAATTATCTAGATAGTTCCTCCATCAGGATGGATGCCTGGGTGACTGCAATGAGCAGAGGTCCTCAGGGTAATCCCACTAGACAAACAGCATGAGAGATGCATAAAGTTTTGTCATCTTATGTGATTTCAACTTTAGAGTTTTAAAGTTGTAGCCTATCCTAGTAAATCATTTTTGCTGCATGTGAAAAGTGACAGTTTTCAAGGAACCATTACTACCAACCGCTGGTATTGGGTACAGTCAAAACATTCAGGCTATAGAAAAGGTTCTGCCACATCTATCTTTAAAAATTCCTATGATAAAACTTCGTAAGTAGAGAAGGTTCTGTAATAAAAAAGATCCCTAAGCTAAAGGCTTCCAAGGTCTGAAAAGTCCAGTAAATACTGCAGTAGCTAATGAAAGCCACCACCTTTTAGTTCACACTTTCTTTTGCCAATCTACAGGCAAAAATTAGAGGAAAAGAAGGGCAAAAGAATTAACTCTTTTTGAGTGCCTGTGCGGACAACTGTGGCAATTACTCATTATTACCTCAGTTCTTGAAATACTATGAGGTAACTATCTGTATATTACAGATAAGAACACAAGTACAAAGAAATTATGTGGTCTGCCCACTTGCAAAAGTGATGATAATAAGTTGTAATTCAAAACTACTTCAAAGTCCGTATCATGCTACTTTCCTGTAGCCATACTTTCAGGTGCTTAAAAAACTGCTCTAGAATAGAGTGAGGATGAGACAACAGACTAACAAAGCTATTCTGTGCCAAGTTCTTTATTTTGAGGAGCCCTGCCTCTATAGAATAAAGCCAAGTGAAAATTGACTCTTCTCTGGTGGGCACGGTAGCTCAGGCCTGTAATTCCAACATTTTGGCAGGCCAAGGCAGATGGATCACTTAAATCCTCTAGGAGTTCAAGACCAATCTGGGCAACATGAGACTCCCCCCGCCTCTCCCATCTCTACAAAAAATACAAAAATTAGCTGGGCATGGTGGCATGCACCTGTAGTCCCAGCTACTTGGGAGGCTGAGGTGGGAAGATCACTTAAACCCGGGAGGCAGAAGGTGCAGTGAATCAAGATCATGCCACTGCACTCCAGCCTGGGTGACAGAGCAAGACTCTGTGGGAAAAGAAAAAGAAAAGCAAAGCAAAGTGAAGCAAAGAGAAGAGGAAAAAGAAAGGAAAAAGAAAAAGAAAATGTACTATTCTCCCCCACCATCTTAAGGTTTTATTAGAATGCCCCTGATAAAACATTATTGGGAAAAAGTGTGTGTCACCACTTTCCTCCCCAGGAGGGAAATAAAACCCCTATGTTCAGGGCAGACTGATACTGCATTTCACAAAGATGCTAATTTATTATCGTAACTAGATGCTAATTTTTTTCTTGTAACTAGATTTGAAAAGGCTGGATGTGGGATTTCCCCACTAAGAAAACAGCTTTTACTATAAACTGTGGCTGGAGGCAATTTTTGCCATCTGTAATAATAAGTAACTTGAGATGTTTCGTTATGTATTTCTTCTGTTCACGCTCCCACCATGTTATCAGTACCTCCCAAATCACAGGTCTGACCGTCAAACATCCTTTTTCTACTCCTGGCCACTGCAGTACAATTACTCCTGGCAACCAAAGCAAGCAGAATGAGGGTTCCAATACCTCACTATTACTTTGGGACTTTATGTTTAATTTTATCTACAGACAACAATAACAAAAGCTGAAGAGATAATGGGTCCTGTCACCATTCCATTGTCTTAAACTTTGCCTTTTGTTACATATTACACTCAGAATGTATTTTGCAAGTCTCAAGTTGTCACAATAAGGATTCCTTTTTTGGTTTTGTTTTTTTAAGATATCACATCACAAAGCACAATCTAGCAAGATTCAAGTCAGCCTGTGGCTTTATGTCATCAATAAATGCCTTGGGTTATATAAAACAACAGAATTAATGAAAGAATGAAAAAATGCTGATGAAGAAGAGGCCCTAAAACAACATGAAGAAAGCTGTCCTAAATATATAATGTTATATCATTTTTTCAAAAACGTCCTTATCAGTTAACTTTGAAAGAATTCATTCTAATACTTTGTAGAGTCTAGAACATTTGTAAAATAAAGCCTGAAATATTTTTAGCTAATAGGGTTCCTAAATAAAATGGTACATTAATTTTTAAATTTATCTTTTTTTACAAGTAGATGGTACATTAATTAACATCAAAATATTATAAAACTGGAGAGAAGGGAGCACTACGAGAATTAGTAGTAGTAGTAGTAGTAGTACAAACCCTTTCCATAACTGCAACCCTATTATTCTACAACTGCTATTAACATAACAGCACCATTACTAACATTAAAGGTTACATTTAGGATTGTAGTAAAGATCCACTTCCAATTGTGGGAATAAGAGATATAAGTCCATAGAGAATTCTTTCCAGAACCCAAAAGGAGAGAAAAGTAAGCTTTAAATCTATAGCTAAGGAATATATTTTTCCCTCAAAATTTGAACTTTCAGTGGGTCCTTGTTTGGTCTGATGTTGTCTGATCCTAGAGTTTTACATCAACAAAAAAGAAAATGCAGAGACTGTAGAGAAAGCAAGTTTAAACAATAGCACTGAGTTATATAACTCTATTATAAAGACACCTGTGAAGAGCGTGTATGTATATATATTTGCTTAAGAATATACAGAGATGATGGTAAATAAACAGAAAGATACGTATGGGGTATATAAAGTACTATGATCATGGCTAGGGACATGGGAGTAGGTGACATGGTTAGAGGAGATGGAAAGGTGTCTGAGAACACTCCCTGCTCATTTAAAGTAAGAATCTATGGTCCTTCATGAATTTTTTTTCAAAGGCAGAGAAAGTGAAATTGCCTAGACCCAAAACAAAGTCTACTCAAACACACACACACACACACACACACACACACACACACACACACACACACACATACACGAAAAGCCTACTTCTTTCAAAAGAAAAAAAAAAAAGTCTCCAACTCTGACATTTTCCACAGGTTAAGGTAGAGGAGAGGAAAAAAGTAATTCAATGCCTGCTTATAACATTTTTTTTTTTTGAGACAGAGTCTTGCTCTGTCGCCCAGGCTGGAGTGCAGTGGTGCAATCTCGGCTCACTGCAAGCTCCGCCTCCTGGGTTCACGCCATTCTCCTGCCTCAGCCTCCCAAGTAGCTGAGACTTCAGGCACCCACCACCATGCCTGGCTAATTTTTTGTATTTTTAGTAGAGACGGGGTTTCACCACGTTAGCCAGGATGGTCTCGATCTGTTGACCTCATGATCCACCTGCCTCAGCCTCCCGAAGTGCTGGGATTACAGGCATGAGCCACTGCGCCTGGCCATGCCTGCCTCTAATATTCTTTAAAGCTCCTTGCTTTTGATATATTTTTGTTCTCTTTAGGATTAATATCTTGGTAGCTAATACATTTACTCTGAACTGAGCTTTCATCTGTTATTGAAATTTCCTTAGTGTTTAAGGCATACTCATAACTGTAACCATAATGGATAATGAGAGAGAAGGCAAGAAAGAGTACCTCACGTGTGTGTGTACATGCATGTGTGCATGCATGTGTTTATGCAGTGTTTTGAAGGCAGAGTTATAAATCCCATTTATTTGTGCTTATTATCCACTGACTTTCTTATTGAGTTGTATTTATCAAAACTTTTCAATAATTAAAAAACCATAACAATTTAGGTTTTATTTCACTATTTTTTCTTTTGCTACAAATGCTAAGTTTCTTATATGTTCCAAAAGACTGAGATGTTAGTAAGCACACTGAAACATTATTCTTTGCTGATGATTATTAATTTTATATGAAATCATCATGCTTTCATAGAAATTAAAATAACTGCAGGTTATAATGTTTTCATATTTTCTAGGCTTTTTTTTTCCCAAGAAAAATGTCTTTTTTACATTCTAAGCAAGGTTAATATGAGAAACAGAAAGTTAGTATACCTCCTCAAATAACAGCACCAATGCAAAAATTAAAATGTTGCTATAGAATGTTCTTTTAACTAAAAAGAAGAAAAGGCTGAGCACAAGAGAACACAAAATACCAAAAAGAGAAGAGAAAACACTAGAAGAAAAATCTAGCCAAAAAACTATTTAATGTTGTGCTACTTAACTGTAATTTAGCGTATTACAAATTATGTTTGCACAGCTTAGTATGAATATTTAAATAATGCAATCTGGAATGCTCAACTAACACAGAAAAACACCAGAGGGGAAAGAAGGTTATAAAAGTACATAAATTTCTATCACAGAAGATTCTACTTGTCACATGAGTTACAAATTTAACAAGCATGTCTAAATCTTCTACGTAAAATTCAAGAAAATTCCCACTTTCAAAAACTATAACCTTCCAAAGACGTACCTCTTGTATGTAATTATTTTTCTCCAAGATGGAAAGAGCAACAGCTGCACACTCCAGTGTAGAAAGGCATCTATTAGTCGGTTGCATCCGAATTACATACTGACTAGAAATGCTAGTTTTTAACTGCACCTGAAATCAAACACAAAATAGAATGTAATTTTTGTTTTAAATTTAAAGTTATAAAGTCTGTGTTTTAAATACTAATTACTTTCCTTCCAAAACTGCCAGCAGCTTAGAAGTATTAAATGTATCAATATCTTTTATGTATAACATCCTTTTGTTATTACTGTTAAACAGTAGAAGCAAGAAGATAGCTATACAGAAGAAGACATATCCACAATATATACAAACTACTCCAAATCCAGGGTAAAAAGACTAATAATCCCCTTGCAGTAAAGAGTGAATATACACTTCACAAAAGAAGTTATAAGAATGGCAAATAGGTACATAAAAGAGTGTTCAACATGATCCAACGTAAATTAAAACCACAATAGGGTAACATTTCACACTCAATAGAGTAGCTAAAATCAAAAAGGCTACAGCTAAAATCAAAAAGGCTACAAGGCTACAATAACCAAAACAGCAGGGTACTGGTATTAAAACAGATATATAAACCAATGAAACAGAACAGAAGCCTCAGAAATAACACCACACATCTACAAGCATCTGATATTTGACAAACCCGACACAAACAAGCAATGGGGAAAGGATTCCCTATGTAATAAATGGTGTTGGGAAAACTGGCTAGCCATATGCAGAAAACTGAAACTGGACACCTTTCTTACACCTTACAAAAATTAACTCAAAATGGATTAAAGACTTAAGCATAAAACCTAAAACCAGAAAAACCCTAGAAGAAAACCCAGGCAATACCATTCAGGACATAGGCATGAGCAAAGACTTTATGACTAAAACACAGAAGCAATGGCAACAAAAGCCAAAATTGACAAATGGGATCTAATTAAACTAAAGAACTTCTGCACAGCAAATGAAACTATCATCAGAGTGAACAGGCAACCTACAAAATAGGAGAAAATTTTTGCAATCTATCCATCTGACAAAGGGCTAATATCCAGAATCTACAAGGAACTGAAACAAATTTACAAGAAAAAAGCAAACAACCCCATCAAAAAGTGGGCAAAGGCTATGAACAGACACTTCTCAAAAGTCTCATTTATGTGGCCAACAAACATGAAAAAAATCTCATCATCACTGGTCATTAGAGAAATACAAATCAAAACCACAATGAGATACCATCTCACGCCAGTTAGAATGGTGATCATTAAAAAGTCAGGAAACAACATACACTGGAGAGGATGTGGAGAAATAGGAACACTTTTACACTGTTGGTGGGAGTGTAAATTAGTTCAACCATTGTGGAAGACAGTGTGGCAATTCCTCAAGGATCTAGAACCAGAAACACCATTTGATCCAGCAATCCCATTACTGAGTATATACCCAAAGGATTATAAATCATTCTACTATAAAGATGCATGCACACATATGTTTATTGCAGCATTATTCATAATAGCAAAGACTTGAAACCAACCCAAATGCCTATCAATGACAGACTGGATAAAGAAAATGTGGCACATATACACCCTGGAATACTATGCAGCCATAAAAAGGATGAGTTCATGTCCTTTGCAGGGACATGGATGAAGCTGGAAACCATCATTCTCAGCAAACTAACACGGGAACAGAAAACCAAACACCGCATGTTCTCAGTTGTAAGTGGGAGTTGTACAATGAGAACACATGAACACAGGGAGGGGAACATCACACACCGGGGCCTGTTGGGGGGTGTGGGGGCTAGGAGAGGGATAGCATTAGGAGAAATACCTAATGTAGATGATGGGTTGAGCAAACCACCATGGCACGTGTATACCTATGTAACAAACCTGCAAGTTCTGTACATGTATCCCAGAACTTAAAGTATAATAATAAAAATAAAATAAAATAAAATAAAATAAAAAATGGGGAAAGAACTCCCTATTCAATAAATGGTGCTGGGATAACTGGTTTACCATATGCAGAAGAATGAAACTGGACCTCTACATATCACCATACACAAAAATTAATTCAAGATGGCCAGGTGGGGTGGCTCACACCTATAATCCCAGCACTTTAGGAAGCCGAGGCTGGCAGATCTCTTAAGGCCAGGAGTTTGAGACCAGCCTGGCCCATATGGTGAAACTCTGTCTCTACTAAAAATACAAAGAAAAAAAAATTGCCAGGCGTGGTGGCATGCACCTATAATCCCAGCTACTTGGGAGCCTGAGGCAGGAGAATCACTTGAACTCTGGAGGCAGAGGTTGCAGTGAGTCAAGATGGCACCACTGCCCTCCAGACTGGGTGACAGAGCCAGATGCCACCTCAAAAAAAAATTAATTCAAAATGGATTAGACTTAAATGTAAGGCCAAGGACTATAGAAATCCTAAAAGAAAACCTAGGAAATACCCTCTGGATATCAACTTTGGCAAAGAATTTATTACTAAGTCCTCAAAAGCAACTGCTACAAAAGCCCAAGAGTTGGCAAGTGGAATCTAATTAAACTGAAAAGCTTCTGCACAGAAAAAGAAACTATCAACACAGCAATCCGAAAACCTACAGAATGGGTGAAATTATTTGCAAACTATGCATCAAACAAATATCCAGAATCTACAAGGGGCTTAAACAAATTTCAAGCAAAAAACAAAGAACCCCATTAAAATGTGGTCAAAGGATGTGAAAATACATTTTTCAAAAGAGGACATACATGTGGCCAGCAAGCCGATGAAAAGATGCTCAGTATCATTAATCATTAGAGAAATGCAAATCAAAACCACAACAAGGCTGGGTGCAGTGGCTCAGGTCTATAATCCCATCACTTTCAGAGGCTGAGGTGGGTGGATCACATGAGGCTGGGAGTTCAAGAACAGCCTGGCCAACATGGTGAAACCCAATCTCTACTAAAAATACAAAAATTAGCTGGGCATGGTGGTACACATCTGTGGAGAATTGCTTGAACCCGAGAGGCAGAGACTGCAGTGAGCCAAGATTGTGCCACTGCACTCCAGCATGGGCGACAGAGAGACCCTGTCTCAAAAAAAAAAAAAAAAAAAAAGAAAGAAAAGAAAAGAAAAAGAAAAGAAAAAAACCAACACAATGAGATACCATCCCACACAAGTCAGAAGGGCTATTATTAAAAAGTCAAAAAATAGCAGATGCTGGCAAGAGGTTATGGAGAAAAGGGAATGTTTATACACTGCTTGTGGGAATGTAAATTAATTCAGCCACTGTGGAAAGCATTGTGGTGATTTCTCAAAGAAATTAAAACTGAACTATCAATTGACCCAGAAATTTCATTATTGGATATATATATATATCTAAAGGAATATATATTGTTCTACCATAATGACACAGGTACTCATAGATTGATTGCAGCACTATTCACAACAGCAAAGGCACGGAATCAACCATGATGGATTCAGTAAAGAAAGCGTGGTACATATACACCGTGGAACACTATGCATTCATCATTAAAAAAATGAAATCATGCCTTTGCAGCAACATGGATGCAGCTGGAGGCCATTATCCTATGTGAATTAACGCAGGAACAGAAAACCAAACCACATGTTCTCATCTGTAAGTGAGAGTTAAGTACTGGGCACACATGGGCATAAACACAGGAACACAGGCACTGGAGACTACTAGAGAGAGGAGAGAGGGAGTGGGGCAAGTGCTAAAAAACTACCTATCAGGTATTATGCTCACTACCTGGGTGACAGTATCATTCATACCCTAAACCTCAGCATCACACAATATACCTATGTAACAAACCTGCACGTTTACCCCCGATCTAAAACACAAGTTGAAATTATTTTTTTAAGTCAGAAAATAACAGATGTTGGCAGGGCTGAAGAGAAAAGGAGATGCTTATACACTGTTGGTGGGAATGTAAATTAGTTCAGCCACTGTAGAAATTAGTTTAGAGATTTCTCAAAGGAATGAAAATAGAACCACCATTCAACCCAGCAATCCCATTACTGGCTATATACACAAAGGAAAAGAAATCATTCTACCAAAAAGATACATGCACTCATATGTTCACTGCAGCCCTATTCATAATAGCAAAGACAATGGAATCAACCTAGGTGCCCATATTGGTGGAATGGATAAAGAAAATGTGGTACATTTGCATTATGGAATACTACACAGCCATAAAAAGAATGAAATAATGTCCTTTGCAGCAACATGGATGCAGCTGGAGGCCATTATCCTAAGCAAATTAACACAGAAAATGAAAATCAAATACTGCATATTCTCTCTTATGAGTGGGAGCTAAACACTGTGTACACACTGACATAAAGATAGGAACCACAGACACAACAGGGAGGAGGGCAAGGATTGAAAAACTATGTATTGGGTACTATGCTCACTACGTAGGTCACACCCCAAACCTAAATGTCAGGCAATATATCCTTGTAAAAAACCTGCACATGTACCCTCTGAATCTACAAAGTTAAAAAATTTTAATACTTAAATTTAGGGAGTTTTGTGACTTTACTGGGGAAGAAGATGTGGGGATAAGGAGTGGAGAAAGGGAGTATTTAAAAAGGTTAAGGATTTGTGTCTGAATTCCAGCTTAGAAAGCTGATAAACAACTACTTTAATCAATTATTAACTTTTAGTTGGAAAATTTTAAATTGGTTAACAAGTATTGTTAGTCATAATTTGTATCTCTGGAGGAACTTTGGTAAGTTTATAAAGTGGAGGTAGCTCACAGCATACAAATATTACAATTACAAATTTAGACATTTTTTCACATTATGAAAAGTGGAATACATTTCCATTTAACCTGAGAAATCTATAAAAACTGCTTAGACTTTTGATCCAAATAAGAACTGTGTTTAATTTATAAAACATGCCATGCTTATCTAATCCTTTCCTAGGACTAGTAAAAGGATTGCTTTCTTTTATTCTATGCAACTCTAATTTTAATAATGCAAAATCTGAAAACCTTATGTCAAAATATTGTCATTAATTTCTCTGAGGATACAGGAAAAATTTAACCAGAGCAAAACTTAGCATGTTATTGAAATCTACATCAAGAATATAAATACATTATGTTTTCCAAACATTATGCCTTAAGGTGACATTTTTAGAGCACTCATTTAGAAAATATTCTAAAGAGAATATGCAATTTTTTAAATTATATAGTCATATAAGAAAAGTAGATGTTAAAAAGACCTTTTCTACAACCATTATATTTGTCTAATCACATAAACACAAAAGCAAACACACAAAAAAAATCAAAATAGAGATTTATTTATTCTCCCATAAAAATGGAGATACACCATATTCTTCAAGGTAGTCAACTCAAGAAATAGGTATAAACTTGATACTATGGGAAACTAGTGTTTCATTATCAATTACATCATTCATATGTTTCTAAAATATTTCACATTCTATATAAAGTTACACTTTTTTAAAGATTTTAAATTAATCATAGAAATATGGATTTGAAACCATATAATTTATATTTTTGTTCCTTTAAAATTAAAATGTTGACTGGGCACAGTGGCTCACACCTGTAATCTCAACAACAGGAGACCAAGGTGGGAAGAGTTTGAGACTAGCCTGGGCAACAAGCCAGTGCCCAGGTGTTAACCATGGTTAGCCAAGTGTGGTGGCATGTGCCTGTAGTCCCAGTTACTCAGGAGTCTGCGGCAAGAGGATCACCTGCGCCTGGGAGGTTGAGGCTCCAGTGAGCCATGACTGCGCCACCGCACTCCAGCCTAGATGACAGAGCAAAACTCTGTCTTAAAAAATATAATAATAATCATTTTCAGACCTATAACTAAGTATAAATATGAAATTATAAGAAGTTGTGGTAAAAAGTTTTAATTACATATTTACACTAAGTTCAACCTCTTATGATTACATATTTACACTTAGTTATAGGTTCTAAAAGAAATTCTAAATAAAAAAGTGTCTTGCACAGGCAGTGTCTTGCAAGCAAGGGGTATTTATCACACAGCCTTTAAAATTAACTTTTACTTAAAGCAAGTGATATGGGACTTTTTAAATTTTTATTTATTGTTTTTCTTTATTTAGCCCATTCCTGTTGAATGCAGGCAATTGTTTAATACTGCATATAAATAGATACATAAGTATATTATACCAATAAAGAAAACACTAACCTAAATTTAGACTTATTAAAATACTGATGAAAGATAAAGATGTTCATCTGAAAGTCTGCAATGGGAGTAAATATTGGGCCTGGTGATTGGCAAGAATATCTTTAGTATCAAGACTGATATAACAGTTTAATAGAATAGCATATAACTCAAGGTTACCACTCTTGTTAGAAACATACTGTAAAAATTTTGCATTTGTTATTTTACTTTCTATAATTATCTTTTCTAAATATAAAAAATGCATTTTAATTATTAAAGACCCACAAGATTTAGAAATGCATAATGTAAAACGTCAAGTGCCCTGTAGTGTCACCAGCCAGAGAAAATGACTATTTACTTCAAGGTATTTACTTTTCCAACACCTTAATTTTCAAAATATGATTATAAAATTGTTAATATTTATAAAATAGAATAGGTAATAGTTGAGCTATGAAGTATAAGATTAACACTGACATCCTTGAATCCTCTAATAACCATTTAAGAAATGGAATATGTCCAAAATGACTGACACTGTCAGTATGCTCCTCCCAGTATACTCCAGAGAAAGAGAACCAAGATCCATCCAAGTTCACTTATGAATGTCCATAATAAAACAGTAAAAGTTCTCCTAATAAACCCACCTTTTCTGAAATAGCCACTACTCTAAATTTTTAATAATTCTCTTACTTTTTGGTATCCTAAATAAGACACTGTTCGATTTTGCCTATTTTTGAACTTTATAAAAAGGTTATGTATTCTTCTATGACTTGTCTTTTTAACACTGTTATCTCAGGTATTCATCCATATTATTCCTATAGCTGCGGTATATTCAGTTTATTTCTATCTTATGAATCCCTCTCTGTGAATTTGCCACAATTTATGTATTCATTGAAATATTTGGGATATTTAAAGTTATTTGCTATTATAAACAGTAATAAAAATTAACCCATCTTAGTCTAGAACTACAGGAGTGTCACTAGAGTACACACGTAGGAGTGAAACTGATTTAAGTACTAGAGTAAGCACATTTGCAATATCATGAAACAATGACAAACTGTGTTCTAAAGTAGTTATACACACCCTTCAGTTCCGAATAAGAGTTCCATCTGTTCCATGTCATCTCCTACATTTAGTATTATCAGACTTTTAAAAATGTTTGCCAATCTAGTAGGTATAAAATGGTTTCTCATTGCGGATATTTTGTATTTTTCTTTACTACATTATTCATCAGTTTATAAAGCTATTTTATATCCTTTACCTTCACTCCAATGAGGCTTTGATGATGATGATGATGATGATGATGATTATTATTATTATTATTATTATTATTATTTTGAGACGAGGTTTTGCTCTTGCTGCCCAGGCTGGAGTACAATGACATGATCTTGGCTCACTGCAACCTCTGCCTGCTGGGTTTAAGCGATTCTCCTGCCTCAGCCTCCCAAGTAGCTGGGATTACAGGCACCCACCACCACGCCCAGCTAATTTTTTTTTGCATTTTTAGTAGAGATGGGGTTTCACCATGTTGGCCAGGTCTTGAACGCCTGACCTCAGGTGATCCGCCCACCTCGGCCTCCCAAAGTGCTGGGATTACAGGCGTGAGCCACTGCACCCAGCAGCTTAGATTTTTATTGTTCATGTTATAAATGAAGAAATGTAGATGCACACATGTACTTCCATTTAAAAAAAAGTTTGAAAACTGTAAGAGATCTTAATAGCAGTCTCTACTCTGCCACTAACTAGATGAGTGAACTTTCCTAGTCATGTGTGTGGAGGTGTGTATATGTGTATGTTAAGCTTTTGTGGTTTTTTTAATGAAGTATAACCTCTATGTGTACATATGTATACATATATAATATAGAGTGTATAAGTCTTAATATGTGTCAGGCTTGATATATTTTACAAAATGAAAAGTTTTACTTTGGCCATATGTTGGGTTTTTTTTTTTTGTTTTTTTTTTTGCAGTTTCCTAATGACAAATGCTATTGAGAATCTTGTCTTATGCTCACTGGCCATACACCTTTTTTTGTGAAATGCCTGTTTTAAGTCTTTTACTCATTTTACAAATATTGGGCTGTCTTCTTAATTTTTAGGAGTCTTTAAAAATTATAAATGTCTTCTCACTGTGAATTATATTTTTACTCTAGTGTCTTTTGATGACAAGTTATTGATTTTAATGAAACAATTTATAAATATTTTACTTTATGGTTACTGCTTTTCATATTGTGTTTAAGGAATCTTAAACACCAAAGTCACCTAAAAGAAAAGGAAACAGTAACTAGCAGATACACAGTGCTGGTCACCTGCCTGTTCCCACTAGATAGAGTGGAAAATCTGATGATTCACCTAGTATTGAGTGGAGTAGAGAATAGGCAGTAGTATATGAAAATATAAGCCAGATACCATGACTCACACTTGTACTCTCACCACTTTGGGAGGCCGAGACAGGAGGATCACTTGAGCCCAGGAGTTCAAAAGCAGCCTGGGCAACATGATAAATCCCTATCTCTACAAAAAAAACAAAAATTAGCCATATGTGGTAGCATGCACCTGCAGTCCCAGCTACTTGGGGAGCTGAGGTGGGAGGATAGCTTGAGCCCAGGAAGTTGAGGCTGCAGTGAGCCAGGATAATGCCACTGTATTATTCCAGCCGATTACTACAGAGACTCTGTCTCAAAAAATAAATAAAAATACATATAAATATATATTAGTTATGCTGCTATAACTTATTATATATTATATATAAAAGCATAGTATGTTTACAATATGGATTGTATTTAATATATTAATAATCTTAAACGAATATATAACATATAAATTAACATTCTTTCCTTTCTTACACAGAATGTATGCTATAAACATTGTTCTGTACCTTGCACTTTTCATTTAAATTACTCTTAAAAGTATCTAAATATCATTCCTTTCCATATTTCTTTTATATGTCTTTTTATAACAGTAGAATACTTGATTGTATAGCTATACCATAGTTTATTCAAGCAGTCCACTTTTTTGATATTTGGGTTGTTTTTCTAGTCATTTGCTATTTTAAGAAAAATAATAAATAGCTTTGTGTTAATCTTCCTAGGAATTGCTGGGTCAAAGGGAAAATTTATATAAATATTCATTAAATATGATCAAGTTACCCTCAATAAAGTGGTAACATTTTGCATTCCTAAAACAATATATGAAAGCACAAGTTTCCCCACAAGTTCATAACAGAGCATATTGTTTAGGATTTTTGACCACCTGATAGGTCAGAAATGGTATCTCAGTATAATTTTAATATGCAATATTCTTGTTAGGACAGAGGTTGAGCCTTGTTGCCATATGTCTAAGGGCCCATTTAAACTTATTTTTTTCTTTAAGTTGTCTATTAATATCTTCTGCCTATTCTTCTACAAGATTAATGGTCTTTTCACTTTTAGAAATGATTGTATTATATAAGTCGCAAATGTTTTCCTGGTTTATCTCTTGTCTTTTGACTTTAAATCCATATCCACTTTGGGGTAAGCTAAATGCAAACTGCCTCCACTTCTCAATACAAGTCAGGATGAGAATTCATTTGTATGCATGACTTCATTGCTTTACACTAGAACTGGGCTTTAAAGGACAATTTTCTCTAATTACTTACTAATTAATGTTTGAAAATGCCTTCACATAGAAGGGTTCTAAAAACAAAATGATGGTTGTTGCTAAATGTCTCCCAGTGGTTACCTGGATTAGAGTTAAATCATTTAAGCAGACATTGTGCAATGCAGTTTTTATTGGTGGGTTCACCTGGAAGTTACTTAGCCTAAAGTCTGATGTTCTAATGATACCATCAGATTGAATTTGATGATTAGAGTGAGCTTTTGGTAAAGCCCACTTAAAAGATTTCCAAACTAAAATAATTTCACTCTTGGGGCTTCATCTACCCATTTCAACAGTGCTGAGAGCAGGTACAGAAATTTAAAAATTTTTCCCTGAGGCAAATGTTGGCCTTGCTCAAAGGTATTAAGGTATTACCTTTATTTGTCCTACTTATAGAGGTAGCATAGCCTTCTACTGCAATAGCTGCCCTATAAGATCCTCAATCTCACCCTCAGTTTGGCTGATAACCCAAACACATAGGTTTTAACTAAACTAGTTTTTTTAAAAAAGAATAATTTCAAACTCACTGTTTCTCAGTATTTTTTCTTTCAATAAACATTTATTGAGTACCAACTATGTGCCTGGTACCTAGAAAAGAGACTGGGATGAGGCAGAGACAGCAGGGGAGAAGTTCCCTGTGTCATTGGTCAGTATAGCCAAAAGAGCAAAAAATGAACATAAACACACAAAAATAATAGTACTTAGTGGTAGGTCCCAAAAAGAAAATAAAATGGGCTGATAGAAAGTAACTGGAGAGGCTCATTTAGAATGAGCAATCAGGGGAAAGACTGTCCAGGGAGGTAACATTTGAGCTGAGAGCTAAAGAGCTAAAACCGCAGGGATCTGGGGAAGCAAGTTCCAGGCAGCGCAAGTAACAACTGTAAAGGTGCTAAGTCAGAGGTCCCCAGGCCCCAGGCCATGGACTGGTACCATTCTGTGGCCTTGCAGGATGTGACTGGCAGCAGATAGGTGAGCAGGCATTACCGCCTAAGCTTTGCCTTCCATCAGATCCGCCACAGCACTAGATTCTCGTAGAAGCGCCAACCCTATCATGAATTGCACAGGAGAGGGATCTAGGTTGCACATTCCTTATGAGGATCTAACTAATGCCTGATGATCTGATGATCTGAAGTAGTTTCATCCCAAAACCATCACCCCATTCGTGGAGAAACTCTTCCAGGAAACCAGTCCCTGGGTGCCAAAAAGGTTGGGGACTACCGGGCAAAGCAATAGCGGCATGTGCAAGGAACAGCTAGAAAGTTGGAGTGTCTGGACCATAGTGAGTAAAGAAGGGCATCCTTTTACATCCACGGAGTTTTAGATATCTATTCCTAGGGTAAAGCAAAAAGAATGTTAGAAATGGGGCAGATATAAACGAGAAGGTATCAAGGCAGCCTTGGTTACTTTATTGTCTTTGTATACAGGTCTTTTAGTGTGATTTAAAAATTTAAAAAGTGAAGATCTTGAATTTGCATCTCAAAACAGGGAATCCACTTAATATATTATTTACTTTGAAGAAACACAAAATACTATACATATATACCAATTTATATTATTATACTTCTTAGTTGGTAAAACAGTGTTGGTTTTCTACCTAACAATAATTTACCCCACCTTCCTTGCCACCAGAACCCCCAATTTGTTCAGATGTTCAGTTAACAAAGTACTCAGAGAAGGTGGGGCTAGCCTCAGGGAATGAATTGTAAGTACAAGCAAACTGTGACTATCCCATTATTCTTTCCCAGTGATTAGTTTAGGGGTCTTCATATGAGTCAATTTTGGTCAATGAGACATAACAGGAAGTCTGATGTGGCACTTTTGGCAAAGTTTTATCTGATAAAAAGAGAGAGAGATGTTAAAAAGGCTATATCCCTTATTCTTCTTGCTTTGGACATTCTTATGTGAAAAGCTGATCCAGAGCCCTGATCTTGCTGAACTGCTGACTTAGCCAATCCTGAACTACCTACCTCTGGACTTTTTATGAGAAAGCCCGTATTTTTTCAAGCCACGTTTAATCACATACTCTGTTATATATAGGGAATGGCAACCTCAATAACACAAGTGGACACTGCATTATGTTTTTCAGTTCATAGCTTTTATTTTAAGTTATTTAACTTTATACTTTTTACTTTCCTAAATGTTCCAAATTATAAAAACAAATAGCTGTCCCCAGAAAAGGCAGAAGTTCCACAGATTCCACAATGGAATGCATACTATAAATCAAGTATGCATAAATTATATGCTGCCTATATTCTTCTGAATCCTTTCCACTGTGCATTCTATCTTTAAATTAATTACATGTCATCATCCACCAAACCAAGTAGGCATTAAACCATAGAGGAAAACATCTTATTCAAGAAGTCCTTTCCTATAAGAAGGAATACACATTTCAATGCACTTCCATTCTTTTGAGTCAACTGCATAGCTATTGCATAAAGAAGTCCTTAATAACAAATACAGTTACTTTAATTTTTGTGGGTGAGTAATGTGTGTGTCACTTCATACAGAAAAGAGACCTATGACTTTTAAGTTAATAAAAAAGTTTCCAGTTCAAAAAGGTTTTGAGTCATTGTATTAAAGGATTTGTGGACATAGAAGACATGCAGCTTGAGAGGAAAAGGTAATTTTGGACATTCTCATGGAAGGAGCAGATCCAGAGCCCTGATATTGTACATTTACAAAGTACCTAATAAGGTTTTATAAATACTATTATCTCATTTAATTAGTTTCCAAGTATATATAATTGTTCCTGTTTCCAAATTAGGAGACTAAGGCTCAAAAACAGAGTACACAATATGCCCAAAGCCATTAGCTAATAAAAGGGTTGAAACCATGTCTGTCTAGCCAAGGATCTTTCCCTTGCACATCAGGCATTAATACCAAAGACGGCATTAAAAAGTCCTCCGCAATCTGGGCCCTATCTTACTCTCTGGCCTCTTTTTTTTTTTTTTTTTTTTTTTTGCCATTTCCTTAGTTGTACCTTATTTTGCAAGAACCCTGACCTGCCTGTAGTTTCTTACATATATGATGCTCTTTCTCTCCTCTGAGACTTTGCTCCTACCCTCCCTCTTTATATAAGTGTCCTTCTCTTTCTCTGCTCATCTTCCCCTGGATGACTTTTACATATTCTTTAAGTGGGTAACACCCCTCCATTAGGAAACATTCCATAATTTCCCCTGCCAAAATACATGATATTTCTCTTCTCCCAAAATACCTACTTCCATTGTTCTTGGCATACTGCATCATAAGTATATTCGTGCATTTGTGCCCCTCAACTCTACTGTGATCCTTCAGAACAGAAATGTTCCTTTCCCCCCATCTTTGTATTTGCACCTAACAAAGGGACTGGCACATAAAATATACTGAATAAAATTTGCCTGATAAACACATGTGTAACCAAACACACTAGCCAACCAGTCACATTCCTTTCACAGGAAAGGCAGAAGTTTTACCTTTTAATTCTTTCTATGTTTTCCTTGACACAGAGAAAGTACCCTGGAATAGGATTTCATTTATATTGACATAAAAATACTCAAGATTTATGAAGAATACATCAAATTGGGAAGTAGTTTCTGAACTAAAATACTGATAATTATGAAAAGAATGCATATAATAGCACAGCTCTCCAGAAGGGCTTTTAATCATAAAATAATGCATGGCCCCAAACATGTTTCCTATCTCTGTTTTAAAAGTTACTATTAAAAGTAAGAAACATACAAGGAAGCTGGCCTCCTAACAACCAGTCAGTAAATTCTGAAATGCAACTTCAGCAAGATTTGCTTTAAAATGTTTTAGTATAATAGTAAAATAATTTTTTTCTTTACTTTTTCCTTGTTCTATCTTCAGCCAGATAAAATACTTTTTTTTTAAGTAAAAGTACTACACAGCTAAAGAAAGGACAGAACTGCTTCCCACATTGCTGCTATATTTAATGATATACCAGAGTTTATATTTTGCATCCACGCTTTTATTTGCCTTCTAAATGACTGCTATACATGAAGAGAAATATATGAAGTAGAAAAAAAAATCAGTTTGAAATGGTTGGTTAAGAGGCTGGTGAAATGGTAACTACTGTGATTTATTTACATTTGGCTCATTTTTAATGAACTTTTAGCATTAGAACTATGAGATGTTCCTAAGTACAGGACAATAAAGCAAAACAAAGTTCCCTAGCCGGATTAGGAAATTACTTTCCATTAATTAAAAATATGTACTTTTCCTCATCCATAGACTTTAGCACACTATTTCCTTAGCCATAAGTTAGCCAAGATTAAACAGATAAAGAAGCAGAAAAAAAATGAAAACTACAAAAACTTCTCTTATTTTTCTGCTTATAGTTCATAAACATTTTATCATGTACTATATCATTATTTTATGTAGCACTACAATTTTAATAATAATTAATGATTAAAGCAATGTAAATAACATCACTGAAGGCGATGAGGAAGAATGGAGCTGGTATAAGTTACTTTGGAAAATGATAACTGGATACTGTTAGGCTAAAGACACAAAGAACTATATATAAACATAGCACTCTAGTAGGTAAATTTGTTTCTTGTGGGGGTAGGCATTAACAATTCTGAGACTAATTTATACGTATACTCAGTTTGAACACATAAATTACAGAGAATGGGAACCAGGTTTCTCAATGGCAGAGAAAGAAATTATACATAAGCAAAGAGGAAAGGCTAGAATGAACGGTGTGGTGCTGGATTAGAGTTTGAGATACCAGTATAAACTCATTTATCTTAACATATGGGAAATATTAATTAAAATTAATAAATTAAATATTTTATTTAATATATTAATATTTTAACATATGTGCTGCTAGATACAGAAATATTATATATGTAAGTATACATGGGTTAGTATACACAGACATATTTCCTAGGGCTGTCAACTGAGAGAATGTAGAAGCAGTGACACTGCATAGCAAGGAAGACACCTAGAGCCCATACCTTGGTTTCTAAATACAATTCATCAATAAAAGGAACCCAGGCTCCTTGGAGAAATGGGTGGTTTTAGGGCTAAAGCAGGAAAATCCAGATGAGCCTGGAGAACCTGGTAGTGACAGAAGTTAAGAAAGTCCTTAAGAAAAGAAAGGGAACAAGGGGTGGGGCATGTCAAAAGGATCCAGGAACCAATCTGAAAGAGCTCCCAGTGACCAAAGCTAAAACAAGTTGAGCAAAAAAAAAATAAAATAAAGATAGAATTGGATTATAAACCAAAGAATAAAACAAATATCCCTGAGTCAATATTGACGTAAATGTTTAAACAATAACAATTCGTTAGAAGGAAAGAATTGTTGTAGATACTCCTTTACAAAAAATTTCAAGTAATATATTTAGATATTCCTGTTTCCAGGAGGTAGATCTTAATTCTCTCCACCTTGAATGTGGGCTGAATTTAGTGATTTAATTCCAACAAATAGGGAACAGAAATGAAAAATAGTAACTTTACAGTGGAGAAAGATGGCAGACATCACCTTAAACAAGTGATTCGGGTTAACAAGACCAGTGACAAGTCATATTGATATCATGTGCCCCTGAGATGATGAAAAGCACACGTTAGTTTTTTTTTTGTTGTTTTTTTTTTTTTTGAGACAGATCGCATTCTGTCGCCCAGGCTGGAATGCAGTGGCATGATCTCGGTTCACTGCAACCTCGACCTCCTAGGTTCAAGTGATTCTCCTGTCTCAGCCTCCCAAGTAGCTGGGACTATAGGCACCTGCCACCATGCCTAGATTATTTTTGTATTTTTAGTGGAGACAGGGTTTCACTATGTTGGCCAGGCTGATTTGGAACTCCTCACCTCAAGTGATCTGCCTGCCTTGGCCTCCCAAAGTGCTGGGATTAGAGGCATGAGCCACCAAGCCTGGACACTTCTGTATTCTGTATCAAGATCTATAACCCCAATATCATGAGAAGATAGCAGATAAACCCAAATTGAGGACAAAATACTTGACTAATACTTTTCATAAGTGTCAAAGTCATGAGAAATAGGACTATGTAAAACAGTAACTACAAAATTGTCAAGAATAGAGGAGACTAAAGAAACGTGACTACATAACATGCTATGCTGGGTTGGTCCTGAAATAGAAAAAGAACATTAGTGGAAGAACTGGTGATATCTAAATAAAGTCTGTAGTTTAGTTAATAATACTGTACCAGTGTTAATTTGTTAGTTTTGACAAATGTACCATAGTTATTTTAGATGTTAATATTGATACATCTCTGATGAGTATCAGAGGGCTCTTGTCTCACGCCTAATTGGATAAAACAACACGGACACACATGGAGTGGTTTTAAAGAGCAGAGAGTTTAATCGGCAAGAAAGAAGGGAGACGAAAGAAGGAAGAAGCTCCCCTATATAGACACAGAGGGAGGGGGGCTCCAAAGCCAAGAGAAGAAACCCAGAGTGCCAGGCAGATAACAGCCAGTTATATGAGGAGGCTGGAAGAGGTGGTGTCTGATTTGCATAGGGCTCAGGGGATTGGTTTGACCAAGCATGTCATTCACTTAGCCTGAAAAAACTAGCCCTCCCACCCTAGACTTTTAATATGCAAATGAAGTACGCCATGCTGTTCTACACACGTGGGGATACGTGGGAACAGCCATGATGCCAGACACATGTGGGGGCAAGGGCAAGAGGACAAGGTGGGATTGAATCGCCATGTTTGGGTGGACCCAGTTTCTAATGGCCAACATTTGTACATCAAAGGTTGCTGGCAAGCTCTAAGAGCCAGGGCTTTCCCACTAAAAGAAACGTTTCTGGAGCTGCTTTAAGAGACAAGAACTTTCCAAGGACCCCTTTTCCTCTCTGTCTGGCTAAAATAATTTCCTTTTTTTTTTTTTTTTTTTTTTTTGAGCCGGAGTCTCGCTCTGTCACCCAGGCTGGAGTGCAGCGGTGCAATCTCGGCTCACTGCAAGCTCTGCCTCCCGGGTTCACGCCATTCTCCTGCCTCAGCCTCCTGAGTAGCTGGGACTACAGGCTCCCGCCACCTCGCCCGGCTAGTTTTTTGTATTTTTTTTTTTTTAGTAGAGACGGAGTTTCACCGTGTTAGCCAGGATGGTCTCGATCTCCTGACCTCGTGATTCGCCTGTCTCGGCCTCCCAAAGTGCTGGGATTACAGGCTTGAGCCACCGCGCCCGGCCTGTTTCTTAATAACTCCTATAACAACATTAGGGAAAGCTGGGTGAGAGAGATATAGAAAATCCCTGTACTGTCTCTGCAGATTTTCAGTGAAATATTCCAAACTAATAAGCCTTTTTTTTTTAAGGTGATATAAAAATCAGTGAAAGAAATAAGGATAAAGAAAGTCACAGCATTAAAAAAGAAAATGTGGCTGGGTGTGGTGGCTCACCCTTATAATCCTAGCACTTTGGGAGACCAAGGAGGGAGGATTACTTGAGCCCAGGAGTTCCAGACCAGCCTACACAACAGGGTGAAACCACATTTCTTTAAAAAATACAAAAATTAGCCAGGTATGGTGGCACGAGCCTGTAGTCCCGGCTGCTCAGGAAGCTGAGGCAGGATAATCAATTGAGCCTGGGAGGTAGAGGCTGCAGTGAGCCATGATCACACCACTGCACTCCAACCTGAGCAACAGAACAAGACCCTGTCTCAAAAAACAACAACAACAAAAGAAAATGTAATTACATATGCTGTCACATCACAAAAAAACTAAATCCATTAAGTCCTTAAGGAAATTAAACTATTTCAATGTCAAAAACTAAATCTAGGTATTGGCATCATTTTTTGAAGTCTTTCCCACCTTCTCCTACAATGGCTTTCTTTTAGTGTTAATTTTATATTTGTTTCAATTTAATAATGCTTCCAGAGATACTTTATGCCTAAAGCAAATACATATATATGGTGTCTCTCCCATCCTCATTTTTACCTAAATGTCACTAACACTATACACACTGTACCACAACCTTATTTTTTGTTTTTTTTCCCATTCACAATATAGCTTAGGGACCATTCTACAACTTTTAATAACTATCAACTGTATTGAATGCTACTGTTGATGAAGTAATTCTTCAAAATAAATTATGCTCTAAAAATATAAACAAAGACACAGGACTGGGTGGAATTAGCTTATGCAAAAAATAATTATATGTTTGCAAAACCAAAAAGAATTTCATAAAAATTAGTTTAAAAAATTAATACCAAAATAAAAACATTCAAATCTAAAGTGATGTCTCTGCCACCTTTCCCACATTATTGAATGTGGAAACAAATTTTAAATTAAAAATTACAAAGAAAACATCGCCAGTTAGAGAAAACAAGTATTTCCATGAATCTCACAAAGCAAGTAGGCAAATGTTTTTGGATTAATAAAATGTAGACTTGTTTATTGCCAAGAGTAAGAATCTGCAAGAGTTTGAATCATCAAGGACAAACTTAAATAGATTTTTCTCAACACTTAGGTTATAAATAATATGCTAAAAAGATACTCAAATTAACAGAATTTTCTTAATTTACCTAGTTAAAAATCAAAGAAACTGGAAAATACAAATATCATTTGCGATAAACTGTGTGTGTGTGTGTGTGTGTGTGTGTGTGTGTGTGTGTGTACACTGGAAATACAGTAAGGAAAACTTGGACTATGCATAAACACATTTTAGTTATTTGGCTAAATTGAAAATATATTGGTATCATTAAATGTGAAAAAAGATATACTTAACTGAATATGTCCACATTTAAAGAGGAAGGTTTATTTGCTCTAATTGCATTTTAATTATGCAGCCCTATTCAGAAGAGTGGGAAAATGCAAGATACTATTCATTAAGATTTTAATTTTGTATGGCAGATAACTTCTTTCATGGAAAAAATATAGCAATATTTACATTCATAACTTTGTGAAGACTGTATTTGAGAACTAGAACACCTCTGTTTCAGGGGACGCATCCTGCTGCCTGGGCTTACATATATGTGCTTCATGTTTATGTTTACATGTTCAAAAAAATAAAATAATTTTTTTCAAATAAGGGCTCAATGCCTTCACTGCCCAGTCTTTTACGTTTCACTATAGGCCTACTAGGCAAAAGATTCAAATCTTTTCCTACTGTTGCTTTATTTCCAATATAACCAACAGGAACAAAAGATTCAAAAATAATATAATAAATAACATTCTCAAATTACTACAAAGCAAAGAGCTATAATTTAAAATTTTCTATCAATGAGTATTTTTTTATGTTTATTGACCAGTCTCCAAAAGTAGAAGTTAATTGCCTATGTTATTTAAAATGTTCCACACTACTGGAGAAGGTAAGTATATTAAAAAGAGCTTAAATCATGTTGAAGAAAACCATAAACATGTAGGGAGAAAAAAAAGAAATAACCAAGTGTTAAACTGGTCTCATATATACTCTAAGTACAAGAGGAATTGGAAATAAAGAAAAAACAGAAGACCACAAGGAAGAAGTAAAGGATATAAACAGTGTTATCAGAGGAATCTTTCTAAGAACTAGAGGAATAGACAAAACAAGTAGCTCAAGTCTTAAGCTTATTGCTTAAATACCTATTTGAACTTTTGCTCACCCAACTTGTAACTAAAAGCATTGAGAGATTATTAGGGCCCATTCTTCTTCATTATATTTTCTAGTATTTAGGCTATTCAACAGTATGAACCAGTATCTGCAAGGACTCATAGCCTTTCCTCTTAAAACATAATCAACTTTAAATCTAAGAACCAAAAATATTATTTAAACCTCAGTAAAAACTGCAATTAAAAAAAAAACACACTATTCTTATGGCCTATTTACTTCCAACTAAGATTAACAAATATACATGATGTTTTAACTAAACAAATTGTTTTTAAAATACTAACTATAAAAAGAACCACTTAAAATACTAGTGGCAAAACAGAAACGGATGCTATTTAAAATATCAAAGAAGATAAAGCCATATGTTTTTCACCTATTCCCAATTCTAAAATTCTAGCAGACTTATTATGTGTAAAAACTGTACAGTGCTATGTTACCACATATCATAATGCTCACTTATAGAACTTTTCTTTTTAATTGTTAGGTTGCCAAAGCCATACTGCGTATTTTTTCATAAACACAGAATAGCAGCCCTACCTCCTCTTAAATGCAAATAAAATCCTTTTTACCCACAAAAATTGTTAATGAAAGAATATATTGTCTGAAAAATTTAAACACACATACACACACACACACAGCATATAATGTACATGCCTTTCCAATCTCATGACTAATTATTCGCTTCATAACCTTACGATACACCCACAAGTGAGTACTTACAATTTCTGAAATACATTTGAATTTGAATTTGAGAAAAAGCATTCCTTCACAACCGGTAGACTTCAATCTAGACTGATTCTAGCTAGCTTCACGAATGATAATCACTTTAAAATAAGATACAAAAGCAATGTAAAACATGTTAAATGACATTACAACTGTCATACTTTATGCAAATACAGCATAAAGGAATAAAGCACTTGGCTGACTCAAGAACCACTGCTTTGGACTCATGAGTATAAATATGTACTTCCATGTTTACTTTCCCTTCAATTTGTTTCTAAATATACTATATAACAAAAATATGGTCTATGTAAAACAATAAAAAACAAAAATATTAGAGAAACAGAATCATACATTTAAATACATACATATTTAGAAAGTGAGAGAAAATAAAGCTTAAAATTTGAATCTTAATATTTTGGCATAGATATGTTTTCTCAAACTTCCTTTGAAGTTAATTTTTAAAAACTGTCTAAATACATACAAATGAAAAATTTAAGACACACAAGAGTAGATGAAGAGCGATTGTATCTCAAGGAAAAATTATACTTCTTATTTTGCCTTACTTTAGCCTCATTTTTTAAAGCTACCAAACTGATGAGAGCAAAAGTGTCCTCATTTTATCTCACTGATTCACAACAAACATTTCAAAAATGGAAATAATTTTCATTTTATTCATAAAGAATATAACCTATCTCCTTAGGATTCAATAAATCTAAAAAATAAGAACCACTTTTGATTTGCAACACATACTTAAGCAAGGACCTTACCTCTCTTGTAGACCTTAATATCATCAAAGCTTGCTCCAGAGCAGTTGACGACCAGTAGAAGTGCATGACATGTACCGAAGGTCTAAAAGAGGTACGTGTGTGTGTGTGTGTGTGTGTGTGTGTGTGTGTGTCTGTCTGTCAGTGATTTCTGGGAAGGAGAGTAACTGATGAGCCTTAGAAGCAAAATGCCTTAACATATTCCATTTTAGAACAACCAGGCAGTTATGAATCTAAAAACTGCTAAATTGTAACCTGCCTTTAAAAAAATCTCTCCCACTTAAAATTAATCAGTTGTTTCACACCAGAGAAGTCACTTAAAGTTTTTGAATTAGTTTCCTCACATGGAAATTTTGAAAGTACCAAAGACCTTACAGTTTAAAAATTTTATGATTCTTTAAAAAAAAAATCATCAAAAGCATCCAAACTTTCAAATCGTTTCTACAGACAGCATACTAGTAATTACAGAATCAGACACATACTATTTCCCATGAGAAAGCCATGGTTCAATTACATTCATAATAACACTGATGCAAAAATTCTGGAGTCTTCATAAGCAAATTGAATCCAGCAGTGTGACAAAAATGGAGTTCAAAAGATGGGAAAACATAAATGAACATTAATACTCTACAAGGGAACACAGAACACTTGAAATAAATTGAAAGGTAAAATATATAAGAAAAAGAAGAATTTTATGTTTTAAAAATATAAATTCTTCTTCAATTAAACTACAAAGTCAATACGATTTCAAAGAAACACCAACAAATACATTATAATTGTTGTTATAATTAGAGTTGAAAAAAATATTTTTAGGCTGGAAAAAAACAGGAAAATTCTGACAAATGTAGTAACGACTAATCTACTAAATATTCTACTAATCTACAAAAATACATTAAAAACTTACAGTTAAAGAAAACTACATTTATATTGGCCTGAAATGGACAAGCACATGACAAAATAGAATAATGGAATGAGGTAATGATTTATAAACTTTACAGGAAGAATATGTAATAGCTTAGTTCAAAATTGAACAGCATACATAATCTAATTTACCTCAAAATAACTGATCAGAAAGAAAAAATTCATTCTATGGATCCAAGATAGAATTACTTACTCCAAAAGACTTTAAAGAATTCCATAGGAGAAAAAAAAAATTCCTTACAAGTATACTCCAGCTAAACATCTGTTCTCTAATTAATAATTTACATTATCTATCCTCCACCTTTTTAGCAAGACAATTTTTCAAGACAGCAGAATGATTAAAAACTCTCTTGAGCCAGACACCCTTCAAAACCAGGACTGTCACTTTCTAACAGCATGTCCTTGAGCAAGTTATCTAACCTCTCTGGACTTCCATTTTCAAAACTAAGTATTATGGAAACATCTCAGAGAAATACATATGGTTACATCAGGTTGTCAGATTGAGCCCAGGAACGTATTCCCTCCCACCTAAAATGTCTTAAATAGAAAAGAAAAATATATATGAACATGCAGTCATCTATAACACACTTAAAAACCATAAACCACACTGCTGAAAGAAATTAAGGAAGACACCAATGAATGGAAAAATACCCCATGTTCATGGGTTAAAGGACTTAATATTGTTAAAATGCCAATACTACCCAAAGAAATCTACAAACCAATGCAATTCCTATCAAAATCCCAAGTCTTTTTTGCAGAAGTAAAAAACAAAAACAAAACAAAAAACCCTAAAATTTATATGGAATCTCAATAAACTACAAATAGTCAAAACAATCTTGAAAAAGAACTAAGTTGGAGATCCCATACTTCCTGATTTCAAAACTTAAGCTACAGAATCAAATAGTGTAGTACTGGAATAAAGGCTGATTAAAACCAATGAAACAGAATAAACAGCCCAAAAATAAATACTGGCATAATGGTAAAATGATTTTCAGTACAGGTTACAAGACCATTCAATGGGAAACAAACAATATTTTCAACAAATGGGGTCAGAAATAGGAGATACCCACATACAAAAGAACGTAGTTGGGCCCTTAGCTTACACCATACACAAAAAATTCACTCAAAATGAATCCAAGACTGAAACATAAGTGCTAAAACTATAAAATTCTTAGAAAAAAAAATAGGGGGAAATCTTTACAACACTGGACTTGGGAATTGCTTTCTTGGATATGACACCAGGCATATCCAACGTACAGGCAACAACAACAAAAAAAATAGATAAATTATACAACCTCAAATTTTAAAACTGCATCAAAGAACACAAGAAAGTGAAAAGGCAACTCACAGAATGGTAGAAAATATTTGCAAATCATACATCTAATAAGAGGTTAATATCCAGAACATATAAAAATTCCTACAACTCAACAACAAACAAATAATGCCTCTAAATCCCAACACTTTGGGAAGCTGAGGCAGAAGGATCACTTGAATCCAGGAATTCGAGACCAGCCTGGGCAAGACAGTGAGACTGTCTCTACCAAAAAAATTAAAAACTAGCCAGTTGCAGTGGCATGTACCTGTAGCCCCAGCTACTCAGGAGGCTGAGGCAGAAGGATCACTTTAGCCTGGGAAGTTGAGGCTGCAGTGAACCGTGACTGCCACTGCATTCCAGCCTGAATGAGAGCTTAAGACCCCGTCTTTAAAAAAAAAAAAAAAAAAAAAAAAAAAAGGAGGGGGTGGGAGGGGAGATTTTGGCTACACTACAGCATGGAAAATCTTGGAGAACATTATGCTAAGCAAAATAAGCTAGTCACAAAAAGACTAATACTGTAAAATTCTACTCATATGAGGTAACTAGAGGAGTCAAAGTTATAGAGAAACAAGGCAGAATAGTGGTTCCCAGGAGTTGAAGCACAAGAAAAAAGGAAAGTTATTATTTAATGCATACAGTCAGTTTTGCAAGAGAAAAAGAGTTGTGAAAATGGATGGTGGTGGTGGTTGTAAACTATGAATATACCTAATTCCACTGAAATATATATTTAAAAATGGTTAAGACTGTACATTTTATATGTGTATTTTACAACTTTTTTTTTTTTTTACCAAACATTAAAAGAGATATCAGTTGATGAGAAATTGTTGGGATAGAAAATAGCTGGTGAGTGGATGGGATCGGATTGGTAGAAATGAAGTCAACCACAGCACAAAACTGCTAGAAAAAACTACAGCAGATCCACAAAAACTCCATGCTCAGGAGAAATAATACAAAGATTGAGGAGGGGTTCCTACTGCAATCTTTAGGATAATTAAACAACACTAAGGAACTCGACTACCCCTACCTATACTAAAACCCTCTCCCATATCCTAAGCTTCAAGGAACAGAGAAATTTTTGTTGCCAACCTAAAATACAAGAGCTGCTCTCTTTAAATATAATAAATAAATAACAGCATACCATAACATAATGTTCATCCTCCCCAGTAAATCAGGAAATGCAAAGTCAGTAAGATCTCTTTCCACAATCAATTTGGTCAGATTTTAATCATTAATTCAGTAGGTATGGAAAAACAGATACCCCAATATATTAACATAGCCTTTGTTATGGTAACTTTATAGTTTTTATATCAATTTAAACACTTCATCTGAGCCATTTTACTTCTAGTTATCTTATATGGCCTGGATGTGTATCTCTCCAAATCTCATGCTGAAATGTCTCATGCTCCAATGTTGGAGGTGGGGGCCTAGTAAGAGGTGTTGGATCATGGAGGGAGATACCTCATGAAAAGCTTAGAACCATCCCCTTGATGATGAGATTCTTGCTTTATCACCACTTTGCACAAGAGCTGGTTGTTTAAAAGAAGCCTGGCACCTCCTCCTCTCCCTCTTGCTCCCTCTCTTGCCATGTGATCTACTAGCTTCCCTTCTACCATGATTGTAAGCTTCCTGAAGCGTGCCCTCACCAGAAGCAGATGCCAGCACTGTGCTTTGTGTACAGCCTGAAGAACCATGAGCCAAATAAATCTCTTTTCTTTATAAACTACCCAACCTTAGGTATTCCATCATAGCAATGCAAACAGCTTAATACATTATGTATCGCAGATAAAATATTCACATACACATATGCATAATGACATTTACTATAGCACTATTTACTTAATAGCAATGAACTAGACACAAACTAAACATACATCAGAATGGCTGAATAAACTACAGTACAACTATTCAATGGAATGTCATGAAACACTTGTTTGACTGGTTATTTATTTGTATATTTTAATTTGTACCAGCATTCCTCAGAGATATAGCAGGTTTAGGTTCCAGACAATGGCAATGAAGCAAATACCACAAACAAACAAGTCACAAATTTTTTGGTTTCCCAGCACACATAAAAGTTTTATAGTCTATTAGGTATGCAATATCATTTTGTCAAAAAAAATTTATATATCTTAATTTAAAAATACTTTATTGCTAAAAAATGCTTACAATCATCTGAGCCGTCAGTGGGTCATCCTCCTTCGGTGGAGGGTCTTGTCTCAATGTTGATGTCTGCTGACTGATAGGAGTGGAGGTTGCTAAAGGTTGGGTTAGCTGTGGCAATTTCACAGAATAAGACAATAATGAAGTTTGCTGCATCAATGGACTCTTCCTTCCATGAAGGACTTCTCTGTAGCATGTGATGCTGTCTGACAGCATTTTACACACAGGAGAACTTCTTTTTTCCACAGTAAACTTTTTTCAAAACTGGAGTCAATCCTCTCAACCCCTACTGCAGCTTATATAATATTCTAAATCATAAATAACTTATATAATGCATATATTACATAATATACAATAATAACTAAGCTTATGTAATATTCTAAATCTTATATATTCTAAATTTTAATATTCTAAATCTTACATAATATTCTAAATCTTTTGTAGTCATCTCAACAATGTTCACAGCATCTTCAGCAGGAATAGATTCCATCTCAAGAAACCATGTTCTTTGCTCATTCATCAGAAGCAAATCCTCATCTGTTCAAGTTAAATTATGAAATTTCAACAATTCATTCGCATCTTTAGGTTCCACTTCTAATTCTAGTTTTCTTGTTATTTTCACTAGATCTGCAATTACCTCCTCACTGAAGTCTTGAACCCCTCAAAGTCATCCATGAGGGTTGGAATCAACTTCTTCCAAACTCCTGTTATTATTATTTTGACCTCCTCCCATGAATCACAAATGTTCTTAATGACATCTAGAATGGTGAATCCTTTCTAGGAGGTTTTTAACTTACTTTTTCCAGATCCATCAGAGGAATCACTATTTATGACAACTATAGCCTTATGAAATGTATTTCTTAAATTATAAGACTTGAAAGTCAAATTTACTCCTTGATCCACGGGCTGCAGAAAGGACGCTGTATCAGCAGGAGTGAAAACAACATGAATCTCCTTTATACATCTCCATCAGATCTCTTGGGTGAACAGTAATATTTTGAAAGAATCTTTTTCCCTGAGCAATAGGTATCAAAAAGGAGCTAAAAATATTCAATAATCCATGCTGTAAACAAACGAACAATCATTCAGGGTTTCTTGTTGCAGCTGCAAAGCACAGAGTAGATTTTGCATAATTTTTAAGGGTCCTAGGTTTTTCAGAATGGTAAATGACCACTGGCATCAACCTGAAACTCACCAGCTGCATTATCCCCTAACAAGCCCGTCGGGCCTGTATTTTGAAACTCTGAAACCCAGGCACTGATTTCTCTCTCGCTATCAAAGTCCTTCTAATAGAAGGCTATTTTGTCTACATTAAAAACCTGCTGTTTAGTGTAGACGCCTGCATCAATAATATTAGCTGGATATTCTGGATAGCTTGATGCAACTTCTACATCAGCACTTGACAATTCACCATGCACTTTTTTGTTAAAGAGATAGGTTCTCAAACCTCATGAACCAACCACTGCTGGCTTCAAACTTTTCTCCTGTAGCTTCGTCACCTCTCTCAATCTTAACAGAATTGAAGAGAGTTAGAGCCTTGCTCTGGGTTAAGCTTTACTAAGGGAATGTTATAGCTGGTTTGATCTTCTATCCAGACCACTCAAATTTTCTCCATATCAGCAATAAGGTTATTTTCACATTTTTATCATTTATATGTTCACTGGAGTAACACTTTTAATTTCCTTCAATAAATTTTCTTTTGTATTCACAACTTGGCTAACTAGCTTGGCACAAAAGGCCTAGCTTTCAGCCTATCTCTGCTTTTGTCATGCCTTCCTCAATGAGCTTAATCATTTCTAGCCTTTGATTTAAAGTAAGTGACATGTGACTCTTCCTTTCACTTGAACATTCAGAGGCCATTCTAGGATTACTAATTGGCCTAATTTCAAAATTGTTGTATCTCAGAAAATAGGACAGCCTGACAAGAGGAAGAAAGAGAAAGGCCAGTACGTGGAACAATCAAAAAACACAAAACATTTATTAAGTCTGTCATCTTATACAGGTGAGGTTTGTGGCACCCCAAAACAATCACAAAAGTAACATCAAATATCACTGATCACAGACCACCACCATAACAGATAAAACACCAATGAAAATGTTTGAAACATTGTAAGAATTACCAAAATGTGATACAGACATGATCTAAGCACATGTTGTCGGAAAAATGGTGCTGACAGATTTACATGAAGCAGAGTTGCTACAAATCTTCAATTTGTAAAAATCGCACTAGAAGATGGCCAACTAGACAGAAGCAAGTGGAATAGCTCCCATGGAGGGACTGAAATGACTGGCATGCTTGAAACAGATCTTCAGAGGGATGGCGCTGACAGTGAACAGAGGGAAGACACAGAAGCTGGGCAGAAGGAAGAGAAAGATAGGAACACTGAAAGGGCTAACATGCACTGGGACTCAATTTTGAGCCACAACAGCCCCAAGGAAGCAGGTGAGTTGAAAAGGCGAGGAGTAACCTGCTCTCACCATGGGCTTCTGGATCCCTGGCAGGAGGGGACCCCTTGACCACCACGGACACTGAAGTAGCAGGAAAAGCTGCTTAGAGAAGTAGTGGGGCAGCAAGCCGATATGGAACCCAGATGGTTTGGTGCAGGAGTGTCTATAGTGGAGCACAGCCCGGAACAGCCATCCCACTAGGCTCAACTTGCTCCCATAAGAGACTTTAGCCCTAGGGGAAATGTCATACCTGAACTCACACCTGAACTCTGCAGGGCAGTCTTGCACATCAGATAGGGCTCCTCTGACCCAAGCACCTCTTAGTTGGCTGGCCTCTCCCAGGGCCCCAGCCTAGTCACACTTGCTTAAAGAGCAGTCTCGTGTGCCCTGGGGGCCTACACCATAGCTTCTGCACAGACAGACTGTGTCTGACTGGTAGAGAGCTTCAGCAAGGCAGCTCCTACAGCCATACACGAGCCTGCATGCAGCTTCCTCATACTGCAGCATACCTGCAAGCCCACAGCAACTCCCCACCTCACTTTGCTGGTACATGTCTTCACAGTGAGTTTTGCTTTACTTGCACCACCCACATGTGAGAGTGCAGGACGCCCACCACCCTGCCAATCCCCACTGATGGCTGCCTTGGCGGGCACACAGCCAGTATGGTCCGCTTTCACCAGCAACCCACCCTTGCACTAACCTGCAGAGAGAACAAGGAATCCTCCTACAACCTGAGAGACACTCCATCTTGAGGGGCACAGAGAAGGCACCTAGACCTGTACCAACCAGCATCCTGCCCCAAGCCAGCTCCATCTGAACTACAACAGAGCAGAGTCTCCAGGAGGAAGCCCCCTCTACTCACCCCACACAATTTGCCTTGCCTTCGCCACTGTGGTGAATGCCAGCAGGCAGGCAGGCACCCCTGCATCCACTAGCACTCTGCTGCAGTTGCTGCACCTCAGACCCCCAAGTGCAGTGAATTCCAAGGCTTGAGGAGCCATTTTTCCAACAAAGTTTGGGTGCAATACAAGTCTCCAAGAGTTACAGCACTCAGTCTAAGAGGTGGGAGTTGAGCACTGGCCTCGTAAAATCTCCCAGAAACAAAACCAGTTGACTGAATCCACCTTATTCCACAATAAAACCCTCAAGGTCATCATACAAGATAAAAGAAAACGAAAACCCATTCAAGGGTGAGCAACCTCAAAGACTGAATGTAGATAAGCCCACAAAATGGGAAAGAATCAGTGCAAGAATGCTGAAAACTCATAAAGCCAGAGTATTTTCTTTCCTCCAAATGACCACATCACCTTTCCAACAAGGGTTTGGAACCAGGGTGAGGCTGAAATGAGAGAAATATAATTTAGAATATGAATATGAACAAAGTTTATTATCTACAGAAATAAAATGCAAGGAAGCTAAAAATCATCATAACACAATGCAGGTGCTGACAGACAAAAGAGCCAATATAGAGAAGACTATAACCAACATGATAGAGCTGAAAAACACACCATAACAATTTCACAATGCAGTCAAAAGTATTAACAGCAGAACAGACCAAGTGGAGGAAAGAATCTCAGAGCTTAAAGACTGGCTTTGTAAAATAAAACAGGCAGACAAGAATAGAGAGAAAAGAAAGAAAAGGAATGAACAAAACCTCCAAAAAATATGTTGTCTTACGAAATGAACAAAACCTCCAAAAAATTTGTTGTCTTATGAAAAGAGAACAAATCTATGACTGATTGGGATACCTGAAAGAAATGGTGAGAAAGGAACCAACTTGGAAAACATATTTCAGGATATCATCTAGGAGAACTTCCCCAAGCTAGCTGGAGAGGCCAACATTTAAATTCCAGAAATGCAGAGAGCCCCAGTAATATACTCCATAAGAAGATCAACCACAAGACACACAATCATCAGATTCTCCAAGATCAAAATAAAATAAAATAAAATGTTAAAGGCAGTCAGAGAGAAATGCCAGGTCACTTACAAAGAGAAACCCTTCAGACAGTGAACCCCTCAGCAGAAACTATATAAGCCAGAAGAAACTGGAGGCCAATATTCAATATTTCTTAAAGAAAAGAAATCCAACCCAGAATTTCGTAACTACCAAACTAAGATTCATAAGGAGGAAAAGATAAGATCATTTTCAAACAAGCAAATGCCGAGGGAAATTGTTAGCATCTGCCTTACGAGAGTTCCTGAAGGAGGTATTAAATATGAAAAGGAAAGACCACTACAGCCACTACAAAAACAAACTGAACCAGTGACACGATAAAGCAACCACATAAACAAGTCTGCAAAATAACCAGCTAGAATCATGATGACAGGAACAAATCCACACATATCAATACTAACCTTAAATGTAAATGGGCTAAACGCCCCAATAAAAAGACACTGCATGGCAACCTGGATAAAGAACCAAGACCTATTGGTATGTTGTCTTCAAGAGACCATCTCACAAGCAGTGATATACATAGGCTCAAAATAAAGGGATGGAGAAAAATCTACCAAGCAAATAGAAAATACAAAAAAGGTAGGGGTTGCAATCCTAGTTTCTGGAAGAAAAAAAAAAGACTAAACCAACAAAGATCTTAAAAGACAAAACGGTGCATTACATAATGGTAAAGGGTTCAATTCAACAAGAGCTAACTATCCTAAATATGTATGTGCCTAACACAGGAGCATCCAGATTTATAAAGCAAGTTCTTAGAGACCTTCAAGGAGACTTAGACTTCCACACAATAACAGTGGGAGACTTTAACACCCCGTGGACAATCTTACACTAGCAAAATAACTACAAACAATTTTGTATAAAAACTAACAAAGATATTAAGGGCCTGAACTCAGCACTGGATCGAATGGCCTTAAATAGATATCTACATAAATCTCTGTGAAAAACAATAGAATATACATTCTTTTCTTTGCCACATAACACATACTCTAAAATTGATCACATAATTGGAAGTAAAACAATTTTCAGCAAATGCAAAAGAACTGAAATTACAATAAGTAGACTCCTGGACCACAACACAATCAAAATTAAAATCAAGACCAAGAAAATTCACTCTAAACCATACAATCACATGGAAATTAAATAACCTGCTCCTGAATAACTTTTGGGTAAATAATGAAATCAAGGCAGAAATCAAGTTCTTTGAAACTAATCAGAACAAAGCTAAAACATGCCAGAACCTCCGGGACACAGGTAAGGCAGTGTTAGAAGGAAAATATATAGCACTAAATGCCCACATCAAAAAGTTACAAAGATCTCAAGTTAACAACCTAACATCTCAACTAAAAGAACTAGAGAACCAAGAGCAAACAAATCCCAAAGCCAGCAGAGGACAAGAAATAACCACAATCAGAGCTGAAGGAGACTAAGACATGAAAAATCGTGAACTGAAGGAGACTAAGACATGAAAAACTATTCAAAAGATCAAGGAATGTAGGAGTTGATGTTTTGAAAAAATTTAAAAAAAAATAGACCACCAGCTAGACTTATGAACAAGAAAAGAGATATGATTCAAATAAACACAATCAGAAATGACAAGAGGGGTATTACCACTGACTCCACAGAAACACAAACAACTATCACAGAGTAGTATCAACACCTCTATGCACATAAACTAGAAAATCTAAAAGAAATGGATAAATTCCTGGACACATACACTCTCCCAAAACTGAAACAGGAAGAAATCCCTATATAGACCAATAATCAGCTCTGAAATTGAGGCAGTGATAAATATCCTACCAACCAAAAAAAGCCAAGGACCAGATGGAGTCACAGCTGAATTCTGCAAAATGTACAAGAAGAGCTGGTATCATTCCAACTAAAACTATTCCAAAAGATTGAGGAGGAGCGACTCCTCCCAAACTCATTCTGCAAGGCCAGCATCATCCTGATACCAAAACCTGGCAGAGATACAACAAAAGAAGAAAACTACAGGCAACTATTCTTGATGAACATCAATGCAAAAATGTTCAACACAATACTGGAAAACCAAATTCAATAGCACATCAAAAAGCTTATCCACCACAATCAAGTAGGCTTTATCCCTGGAATGCAAGGTTAGTTCAACACATGCAAATCAATAAATGTGCAAACAGAACTAAAGGCAAAAAACACTCATTATCTCAATAGATGCAGAAAAGGCTTTCAATAAAATTAAACATCCATTCATGTTAAAAACTCGCAGCTGGACGCGGTGGCTCACGCCTGTAATCCCAGCACTTTGGGAGGCCGAGGCAGGCGGATCACGAGGTCAGGAGATCGAGACCATCCTGGCAAACACAGTGAAAGCCCGTCTCTATTAAAAATACAAAAAAATTAGCCAGGCATGGTGGCGGGCGCCTGTAGTCCCAGCTACTCAGGAGGCTGAGGCAGGAGAATGGCGTGAACCTGGGAGGTGGAGCTTGCAGTGAGCCGAGATCACACCACTGCACTCTAGCCTGGTCGATACTGAGAGACTCCGTCCCAAAAAAAAAAAAAAACTCTCAAGAGGCCAGGTGCAGTGGCTCACGCCTATAATCCCAGCACTTTGGGAGGCCGAGGCAGGTGGATCACAAGGTCAGGTAGGAGATTGAGACCAATCACAAGGTCAGGAGATTGAGACTAGCTAACACGGTGAAACTCCATCTCTACTAAAAATACAAAAAAGTAGCCAGGCGTGGTGGCAGGCACCTGTAGTCCCAGCTACTTGGAAGGCTGAGGCAGGAGAATGGCATGAACCTGGGAGATGGAGCTTGCAGTGAGCAGAGATTACACTACTGCACTCCAGCCTGGGAGACAGAACAAGACTCCATCTCAAAAAAAAAAAAAAAAACAACTCTTGAGAAACCAATCATTGAACAAACATACTTCAAAATAGTAAGAACCATATATGACAAACCAGCAGCCAACACCATACTGAATGGGCGAAAGATCAAAGTATACCCCTTGAAAACCAGCACAAGACAAGGATGCCCTCTTTCACTACTCCTATTCAACATAGTATTTGACGTCCTGGCCAGGGCAATCAAGCAAGAGAAAGAAATAAAGGAAATCCAAAAAGGAAAAGAGAAAGTCAAACAATCCGTGTTGGTAGTCAACATGATCCTATACCTAGAAAACCCCAGAGTCTCATCCCAAAAGCTTCTTGAGCTGATAAACAACTTAAGCAAAGTTTCAGGATACAAAATAAATATGCAAAAATCACTAGCACGCCTATATACCAACAACAGTTAAGCTGAAAGCCAATTCAGAAACCTACTCCCATTCACAACTGCTACAAAAAGAAAAAAAGACCTAGGAATACAGCTAACTAGGGAGGTGAAAGATCTCTACAAGAACTACAAAACACTGCTCAGAGAAATCAGAGATCTCACAAACAAATGGAAAAACATTAAAATGGGCATACTACCCAAAGTAATTTATAGATTCAATGCTATTCCTATTAAATTCTCACTGAGATACTTCACAGAACTAGAAAAAAAAATATTTTAAAGTGCATATGGAATGAAAAAAGAGCCCAAATAGCCAAGGCAATCCTAAGCAAAAAGGATGAAGCTGGAAGTATCACACTACCCGACTTTGAACTATATATACTACAGGGCTACAGTAACCAAAACAGCATGATATTGGTACAAAAACAGACACATAAACCAATGGAACAGAGTAAGGAACCCAGAAGTAAGCCCACACACCTACAACTATCTCATCTTTGACAGACCTAACAAAAACGAGCAATGGGGAAAGGAGTCCCTATACAATAAATGGTGCTGGGATAACTGGCTAGTCATATGCAGAAGATTGATACTGGACCCCTTCATTATACCATATGAAAAATTAATTCAAGATGAATTAAAACTTTAAATGTAAAACTCAAAACTATAAAAACCCTGAAAGATAACCTAGGTAAAACCATTCAGGACATAGGCACGGGCAGAAATTTCATAACAAAATCTATGTTGACACTGTCAAAAGCAATTGCAACAAAAGCAAAAATTGACAAATGGGATCTAATTAAACTGAAGAATTTCTGCACAGTAAAAGAAACCATCATCAGAGCAAACAGACAACCTACAGAATGTGAGAAAATTTTTGCAAACTATGCATCCAAAAAAGGAATACTATCTATCATCTACAAAGAACTTAAACAAATTCACGAGAAAAAAAAATCCTATTAAAAAATGGGCAAAGGATATGAACAGACACTTTTCAAAAGAAGACATACATGTAGCCAACAGTCATATGAAAAAAAGCTCAGTATCACTGATCATTAGAGAAATGCAAATCAAAACCACAATGAGATACCATCTCACACCAATCAAAATGGTTATTATTAAAAAGTCAAAAAGTAACAGATGCTGGCAAGGTTGTAGAGGAAAAGGAACACTTATACACTGTTAGTGGGACTGTAAATCAGCTCAGTCATTGTGAAAGGCAATTTGGAGATTCTTCCAAGACCGAAAGTCAGAAATATCATATGACCCAGAGGTCTCATTACTGGCAATATACTCTAAGGAATATAGATCATTCTACTATAAAGATACATGCATGTGTATCTTCACTGCAGCACTACTCACAATAGCAAAGTCATGGAAGCAACCTAAATGCCTATTAGTGATAGACTGAATAAGGAAAATGTGGTACATATTCACCATGGAATATTATGCAGCCATAAAAAAGAATAAGATCGGTCGAGTGCGGTGGCTCACACCTGTAATCTCAGCACTTTGGAAGACTGAGCAGGTGGATCACATGGTCAAGAGTCCGAGACCAGCCTAGCCAGCATGGTGAAACCCGTCTCTACTAAAAATACAAAAATTAGCTGGACATGGTGGTGCACACCTGTAGTCCCAGCTACTTGGGAGGCTGAGGCAGGAGAATCACTTGAACCCAGGAGGCAGAGGTTGCAGTAAACCGAGATCACGCCACTGCACTCAATACTGGGTGACAGAGTGAGACTCCAGCTCAAATAAAAAAAAAAAAAAAAAAGAACAAGATCATGTCCTTTGCAGGAACATGGATAGAGCTAGAGGCCATTATCCTTACTAAACTAACGCAGGATTAGAAAATCAAGTATCACATGTTCTTACTTATAAGTAGAGCTAAGTGATGAGAACACATGAATACATACAGGGAAACAACACACACTGAGGCCTATTGGAGGGTGGAGAGTGGGAGGAGGGAGAAGATCAGGAAAAATAACTAATGAATACTAGGCTCAATACCTGAGTGATGAAATAATCTGTACAAAGAAACCCCATGACACACATTTACCTTTGTAACAAACCTGCCCATATACCACTAAACTTAAAATACAAGTTAAAAAAAACTTTTAATCGCACTATCTGCAAAGTGCAATAGAGTGAATACAATACAAAAGGGGTATGCCTCTATATCTTATGCACTGACACAGAAAGATAACTACAAATGAAGAATTATATTTTTGGCAGTTAAAAGAGAGTTTTAAAGTTGAACTAGTGTTCAATTCACATCCAGACTGCAGTATTTTTGTCACTTTAAATAAGCTGTTTGACATTTTTCTGTTGTGAACAAAAATCTTTTATCTGTCTAATTCTTAGACCCACATTTTCCTCCACATTTTACCATCTCTAAAATTAGGACATGTCTTATAATAAACAGAATTTTAGATTCCCAAACATCAAATACAACCTGTTTTAAAAATTAATGAGCTCAAAAACACTTATCAATCAGATGTGTGTAACAGTTGGGATTCCCTTTGGAATTTTAAAAACGCTCTTTAAAGCATGCCACCTAATTTTCAAGTGGAATGGGGGTTTTTTTGTTTTGTTTTTTTTGTGTTTTTTTTAATTAGATTCTGGGCACAACTAAACCATTATTACATTTACTTATTTCCTTTTAGAAAACACATCTCGGTTTTTTTCCATTTACAGATTATCTTAATTCTCACATATCTGTTGGGCTATAGCATCTCTACAAACACATACCACTGGAAAATATACACTAAAATGCATTTAAATGGTGTTACTCTTCATGTAAAGTGTATTCATTATTCTGAAAACAAAAGGCTATTGAACTAGTTATTTTTTACATATAAAAATAATATTATCTTTCTCATACATTTCATACTCTTTCCCAGCAGACTAGTCTAAAATGATTAAACATTGAAATAACTATCAAAACTCATGGCTAAACTTATACATGAACCAAGACCTTAACCCCTTTAGTTTGAAGAAGTATTTTGTTTGGGGGTTTCTTTAACAATTAAAACAAGTATGTTTTTCAATATTTTTATACAGCTTTTTGGAACTTGCTGAAAACCATTTCAATCACCTTAAAGTTAAATCACCACTAAACTTAAAATACAAGTTAAAAGCTTGTATTTTAAAAGCTCTAATGCTACCAGCAAAACGTGTTACATGCAAATGATTTGATCTTAGCTGATTAGTAACTTCATCCAACAGAATTAAACTCTTAGTTTTAGTTTTAATATTATACATTAGATTTTGAATGTATTCTAATATACATCTATTTTGGAGAAAAACACTTTATTTTTGCAACAAAATACTTAACATGTAGCTACCTTGTGTTTCTCATACTATGTTTAAATTCACACAGAAAAAGCAAATACAGTACTAAAGGTGTAGGTACCATTTTTAAAATATCTATTAAGTCACACAAATTTCACAAGAATTTGATTCAACTGATATCTTTGCTTTCTGTTTTACCATAGGTTAACATGACTCTAAATACCATAATCTAAGATATAATTTTTTAAAATCTTCATTGCTAATTTCAAAAAACATAATTTGAGTATTTAAAAAGTTCATATGCCTAAGAAATAACATGGCTTATGAGTATTAATAATTTGAAAGTATTATTTCTTTCTAATAGCTAACAGCATTATTTGAAACTGATATATTTCTAGAACCTCAGTATTTCTTTTAATAAAGAAATGAAAATCAAACACTACTGGTCTTAGAGAATGTACTAGTCTGTTTACACACTGCTATAAAGATACTACTTGAGACTGGGTAATTTATAAAGGAAAGAGGTTTAATTGACTCAGGGTTCCACATGGCTGGGGAGCCCTCAGGAAACTTACAATTGTGGCAGAAGGTGAAGGGGAAGCAGGCACCTCTTACATGACAGCAGAAGAGACAGTGAGCACAGGAGAAAACTGTCACTTTTAAAACCATCAGATCTCGTAAGAAATCCCTCACTATCACGAGAATGGCAAGAGAAAAACCAGCCCCATTATTCAATCACTTCCCAACAGGTCCATCCTCCAACACTGGGAATTAAAATTTGACATGAGATTTGGGTGGGGACACAGAGTCAAACTATATCATTCTGTCCCTTCCCCCTCCCAAATCCCATGTAATTTGCACATTTCAAAGCCAATCATGCCTTCATAGCAGTCCCCCAAAGTCTTAACTCATTCCCACATTAACCTAAAAGTCCAAGTTCAAAGCCTCATCTAGGACAAGGCAAGTCCCTTCTGCCTGTGAGCCAGTATAATTAAAAACAAGTTAGTTACTTCCAAGATACAATGGGGGTACAGGCATTGGGTAAATGTTCCTATCCCAAATGGGAGAAATTGGCCAAAACAAAAGGACCACAGGCCACATGCAAGTCTAAAACCTAGCTGGGGTGTCGCTAAACCTTAAAGCTCCAAAATATCCTTTGACTCCATGTCTCACATCCAGGGCAAGCTGATGCAACAGGAGGACTTCCAAAGCCTTGGACATCTCAGCCCCTGTGGCTCTGCTGGGCACAGCCCCTATGGCTGCTTTCATGGGCTGGCATTGAGTATCTGTGGCTTTTCCAGGTGCATGGTGCAAGTTGTCAGTGGATCTACATTCTGGGGTCTTGAGGACAGTAGTCCCCTTTTCAGAGCTCCACTAGGCAGTGCTCCAGTGGGGACTCTGTGTGGGGGCTCCAACCCCACATTTCCCTTCTGCACTGCCTTAGCAGAGGTTCTCCATGAGGGCACTTCACCTGCAGCAGACTTCTGCTTGTACATCCAGTCATTTCCATACATCCTTTGAAATCGAGGGTCCCAAAACTCAACTCTTGACTTCTGCACACCTACAGGCCCAAGACCACATGGAAACTGCCAAAGCTTGGGGCTTGCACCCTCTGAAACAATGTTCTGAGCTGTACCTTAGCCTACCCTTTTAGCAATGGCTGGAGATAGAGCTGCTGGGCGCAGGGCACCAAGTCCTGATGCTGCACAGAGCAGGAAGGCCCTGGGACCAGCCCACAAAACCATTTTTCCCTCCTAGGCCTCTGGGCCTGTGATAGGAGGGTCTGCCATGAAGATATCTGAATGCCCTGGAGACACATTCCCCATTGTCTTGCCTAGTAACATTCGACTCCTCATTACACATGCAAATTTCTACAGCCAGCTTGAATTCCTCCCCAGAAAATGAGTTTTTCTTTTCTACCTAATGGTCGGGCTGCAAATTTTCCAAACCTTTATGTTCTGCTTCCCTTTTAAACATAAGTTAACAAAAGTTCCAATATCAAACCATCTCTTTGTGAATACATCTAACTGAATGCATTCAGAATAGGCCAAGTCACATCCTGAATGCTTTGCTGCTTAGAAAATTTGTTCTGCCAGGTACCCTAAATCATCTCTTTCAAGTTCAAAGTTCCACAGACCTCTAGGGCAGGGACAAAATTCAGCCAATCTGTTTGCTAAAGCATAGCAAGAGTGACCTTTGCTCCAGTTCCCAATAAGTTCCTCATCTCCATCTGAGACTACCTCAGCCTGGACTTCATTGTCTATTTCATTACCAGCATTTTGGTCAAAACCATTCAACAAGTCTCTAGGAAGTTCCAAATTTTTCCACATTTTCCTGTCTTTCTGAGCCCTCCAAACTATTCCAACCTGTTACCAAATTCCAAAGCTGCTTTCACATTTTCAGATTATCTTTATAGCAGTACACACTCTGTCAGTACCAATTTCCTGTATTAGTCCGTTTTCACAATGCTATAAAGACACTACCTGAGACTGAGTAATTTATAAACAAAAGCAGTTCCATTGACTCACAGTTCCATGCATGGCTGAGGAGGCCTCAGGAAACTTACAGTCATGGTAGAGGACAAAGGGGAAGTAGGCATCTCTTACATGGCCACAGCAGAGAGAGTACACAGGGGAGACTGACACTTTTATAATCATCACATCTCATGAGAATTCCCTCACTATCACAAAAACAGCATCCCCACGATCCAATCACCTCCCACCAGGTCCCTCCCCTCAACACATGGGGATTACAATTGGAAATGAGATTTGGGTGGAGAGACAGAGCCAAACCATATCACAGGATAAAATTTACTCCAAAATCTTTTTACAGGAGAGAGAAAATAAATAAAGCTAACAAAAATGACACTTGAAAATGGTGGGACTATGAACTTTACAAATATTTATAGTTCTGTAAGTAATGAGCAGAAGAGACAGAATTGTGTAGTTCAAAATTAGACAGCAGATTTTTGTAAATCTGTAAAAGCTCTTTTTCTGTAGATACAATTTTGCAGTTACTAAACTGGAAAGGAACAGGCAAAAAGAAACATGAGGACTATGATGAACATTTCTCATCTCTGTTTAATCAAATCTAGAATGTTCTTAATAAAATTTTTCCAGAAGCACTAACATTTGAGAGTAATGTATACTTCTCACTTCACTAATAGATCTGTGCTTTTACATACACATATACACGTAGTTCCTTTTGTATGTTTTTCAAAAACACACCCACAGAACCTGAACAGTACTAAATTCTTCATTCTCACTGGCTACTTCAAGAAATATGCTATCTTACTTATCCTGAGTTCTAGAAATGCTAACTTTGTAATATATTATTAACCTCCTACTCTCCTTCAGAAATCAGTGTCTAGGAACCACATCAATAACACCAGAAAATAATTCCATGTTACGTAAATTTGCCATAACTAAAAGTGAACTAAATTATCGACACACTCATACACAAAGTTCATCAAACACATATTTAAATTATCTTAGTACAGGGTACTGTACTACTTTACCCAACTCAAAAAAAATTTATTTCCTGAAAATATTTCACACTTTAGCCAATTAAAATTTTAAAAAATCATATGCAGTTTTTTCCTTTCACAAAAATTATTTCTTCAAATATCCTCTAACACTTTGTATCCTATTTCTCTCGACAGTTAAAATTTTAAGCTTTTAAAAACCTTCCAGGTTGGAGCCAGGTGTGGTGGCTCACACCTGTAATCCCAGCACTTTGGGAGGCCGAGGCGGGAGGATCACAAGGTCAGGAGATCCAGACCATCCTGGCTAACACAGTGAAAGCCCGTCTCTATTAAAAATATAAAAAATTAGCCGGGTGTGGTGGCAGGCGCCTGTAGTCCCAGCTACTTGGGAGGCTGAGGCAGGAGAATGGCATGAACCCGGGAGGCGGAGCTTGCAGAGAGCTGAGACTGCACCACTGCACTCCAGCCTGGGGGACAGAGCGAGACTCCGTCTCCAAAAAAACAAACAAACAAACAAACAAAAACTGTCCAGGTTGGGTATAGTGGCTCATGCCTATGATCCCAACACTTTGGGCAGCCAAGGCAGGAGGACTGCTTAAGCCCAAGAGTTCAAGACCAGCCTGGGCAATATAGGAAGATGAAGTTATCTACAAAAAATTAAAAAAAAAAACACACACACACATTGGCCAGGTGCGGTGGCTCATGTCTATAATCCCAACACTTTGGGAGGCCGAAGTGGGCAGATCACGACGTCAAGAGATCGAGACCATTCTGGCTGGTATGGTGAAACCCTCTCTCTACTAAAACTACAAAAAATTAGCCGGGTGTGGTGGCAGGCCCTGCAGTCCCAGCTACTCAGGAGGCTGTGGCAAGAGAATCACTTGAACCCGGGAGATGGAAGTAACAGCCAGCCGAGATCACGCCACTGCACTCCAGCCTGGGTGACAGAGCGAGACTCTATCTCAAAAAAAAAAAAAAAAAAAAAAATTGGCCAGGCGCAGTGGCTCACACCTGAAATCCCAGCACTTCGGGAGGCCGAGGTGGGTGGATCACCTGAGGTCAGGAGTTTGAGACCAGCCTGGTCAACATGACGAAATCCCTTCTCTACTAAAAACACAAAATTAGCCAAGCATGGTAGCACACACCTGTAATCCCAGCTACTCAGGAGGCTGAGGCAGGAGAATTTCTTGAACCTGGGAGGTAGAGGTTATAGTGAGCCGAGACTGTGCCATTGCACTCCAGCCTAGGCAAAAAGAGTGAAACTCTGTATAAAATAATAATAATAATAATAAATACTAATAATAAATTAGCCATACATGGTGGCACGCACCTGTAGTCCCAGCTACTTAGCAGACTGAGGTGGGGAGGATCCCTTATACCTGGCAGGTTGAGGCTGCAATAAGCTGTGATCACACCACTACACCCCAGCCTAGGTGACAGAGTGAGACCCCTGTCTCATAGAAACACACACACAAACACACACACACACACACACACACACACACACACACACACACAAAACTAAAAAACCTTTCCTAATCACTACCTGTGAAAAGAATGGGGGTTTGGGGGGAACTTCCTAATAAGCCAGAAGCATACAGAAACCACTATCCACTTTAATCTGGTTTATGTTTTATTATAAATTGTGCTTATTCACTGCAATTATTCAATTAACATACTGTCTATTCATCTCTGTACAATGATGTCTCATCTATCCATCCATCTATCCTCTAATATTTACCAAGTCTCTGTATGTAACCGGCACTGTTCTAGGGCACTGGAAAAAAACAACTGAAATGTTTGCCTTCAAAGAGTTTACAGTTACTGGAGATTGAGGATGATCAAGAGAAAATTCCTTTCTCAATTATCTTGCAGTCTACAAAGAAATGCAGGCAAACTCAACGGACAATTATTACAGCATGAAATAAATCCCTGTGAAGGAATATGTTGTGGGTACTATGGAAATAGTGGGAAGAAAAGTCTAACCTTATAACAGCATATCAAGGAAATCAAGTAGAGGAAATGCAATTGAAAACTGGGCTTATGGAACAAATACAAGTTAATCCAAGGAATATGTTTGAGACTTCTAGATATGCAGGGAATGGCAGGTAAAGCCAACAGGTAAGAAAACTCATATAGAAGTGAGGGAATTACAAATAATCTATTATTAATGGACATAGAATTTAGGTGGCTAATGGAGAAAGAATGCTGTATACTACATTGTGTAATACAAGTTCTATTATGTATCCATTATTATTTCATCTATATTCACTTTATATTTATATAGTTTAAAAAGCTGAATGTTTCTATGAAATTTTTCTTACAACTGCATGTGAATCTACAATTATCTCAAAATAAAAAGTTTAATTTTAAAAAGCTAGATGGGGATTTTTCAAAATAGATTAGGATATCATTTTAAGCATAATTTCAGTAAGAAAATGTAATCCTTTGATTTCTTAACTCCAATAATTTTATAAGGGTAGAAAATTTGGGTAAGAAATTAATGCCGCTAAAGAAACCCAAATTAACAATAGGAAAAATACCGTGTTTATCTGTTTTACAATGTGTTGATCCATTCAGGATGCTCTCCCAAAAAGAAGTTAGAGGAAAGCAATTTAAAATTGCTATTACTAGCAAAAAAAAAAAAAAAAAAAAGTTCTGACTGGTTTGGGTGGCTAGAAACTGTATGGTGTAGTGAACATGAGTAGTTTCTGTCCATTTCAAATCCTGGATCTGCCACTTTCTTAACTTGCTGGGGGTCTTTTAACTTAAAATTCATGATAAAAATATTCTATCCTCTAAAAGTTTGTGCAAGAATATCAGATACCGGGATATACCCTAATAAAGTTAGTTCACGGCTCTATAGAGTGATTCACAGAGATTCCCAGTTCATTTGATATTTGTTCTAGATAACTGGCACTAAGTTTGGACATGTGCTTGGACCAGGTTTTGATTGTCTGGGAAGACCATGGGTGATCAATAAAGACTGTGTACATGTCCAAATGTAAAGATCTACACTATTACAATAAATATTGCTTATCCCTAAGACAGATGGAGTATACCCAGCCACATGAGATGGTTCCCTCCACATATCAAAATCAGTATATTGCTCTAGCCTTCTGTATACAAAACCATGGGTCTGATGGGGAATGTTGAACTTCTAGATGTTTTTCTTTGGTTGGCTGGTGTTTTGTTCAAGACAGGGACTCGCTCTTTTGCACAAGTTGGAGGGCAGGAGTGCAATCATGGCTCACTGCAGCCTCAAACTCCTGGGCTCAAGCAATTCTCCTGCTTCAGCCTCCCGAGTACCTAGGACCACAGACGTGTACCACCATACTTGGCTAATTGTTCCGTTTCGGTTTGTTTTTTTTTTTTTTTTTAGTAGAGACGAGGTCTCGCTATGCTGCCCAGGCTCGTCTCAAACTCCTAAGCTCAAGGGATCCTCCTACCTTGGCCTCCCAAAGTTGTGGGATTACAGGCATGAGTTACCATGCCTGGCAAGTTCTAGATGTCTTCATGCAACCCTTACTCACTGGACAACACCATCTGCAGCTGTGTACACCCCAGCAAGAATTCTGAGGCTGGAGACTATTCCTGATCTCCTTAGCTATGACACACTTTCATCTGTTTCATTTTTACTTTTTTAATACTTTACTCAAGTGAAATTGACATAAACTGCACATATTTAAAGCATCCAATTTGGTAAGATTTGACATATGTATATACCTGTGAAATCATCACTGCTTTATGATTTTCATAAATAATGTTCACAAACGTTATGATTTCATAATGATGTTCACATCATTATGAACATAAGCATGGCACTCCTAACCCTTTGTAATCTCTGCTTCTTGTCTCCTTCTCCTTCCTTCATCCCATCAAGGCTAGCAATGATCTGCTTCCTGACTATACATTAGTTTGAATTTCCTACAATTTTATATAAATGAAATCATACAATAGGTACTCATGTTTATCTGGATTCTTTCAGATTATAATTATTTTCACATTCACCTGTGTTATAGTGTGTATCAATAGTGTACTGCTTTTTACTACTTAATAGTTTTTCGTTATATGGATATGCCATATTGTTTATCCATGCACCTGTTGTTCCTAGTTTGGGGCTATTACAGTTAAAGCTGTTACAAGCATTTACATGCAGGTCTTTGTATGGACATATACTTTTCATTTCTCTTGATTAAATACCTAGGAGTAAAATAGCTGGATCACGTTACCTGTATATTTAACTTCTTAAGAAACTGCCAAAATATGTTTCACAGTGATACTATCATTTTACATTACCACTAGCAATGTTTGAGAGTTTCAGTTACTCTCCACAGCTTTGCCAACACAAGGCACAGTTCTTAATCTTAACCATTCTAACAGGGGTGTAATGGTATCTCTTGTGGTCTTATTTGCATTTCTCTAATGACTAATGTTACTAATATCTTTTCGTGTGTATTTGACATTCATGTATCTTCACTGATAAAGTGTATGTTCCAAACTTTTATGTGTTTTTTAACTGAGATGTTTACTTATAACTAAGTATGAAAGTTAATTACACATTCTGAATACAAGTTTTTTCTCACATAATTCCTTAAAGACATTTCTCAGTCTGTGATTTGTCTTTTCATTCTCTTAATGTATGCCCTTTGTGTCTTTCAAAGAGATTTTTAATTTTGATGAAAGTCCAAATCAATCTGTTTTTTTATGGCTCATGCTTTTGGTGAAATCATAGACAAACTCAAGATCACAGTGAAAATTCCTCTTAGGGCCCTGGCCTGGTCCTTCCCTCACAGGTACTTTCTGAAAATAACAAGCCAAGAACAATTCATCTCATATAAAGATTAGTACTCAATCAATAAATAAAACAGCATAGAATCCATATAAAGCGAATACCAGAAAATGAGAAAAATAAACTGGAAAAACAAATGACTAAGGCAGAATAATTTAACATCAAGTAATAAAGTACATTCATACAAGAAATTCAAGGCAACTATAAAAATGAATAAAGAAGCTCTTCATATACAGATACAGAACAGGCCCTAAAACCCATTACAAAATGAAAAAAGCAAAATAGTAGATATTATCACATATCTAACAAGGGGGGATATGCATGTATATTTAGTTGTATATAAATAAAACTATTTTGAAAAATAAACAAGAGTTTTGATACATACATTGTCTCTAAGGAGAACTGGGTAGATGAAGCATAGCAGTCAGAGAAAGACTCTTCACTGTATACTCTCTCTTATCTTCTGATTTTTCAGCCATGTAAATATATTACTTTTACAAAAAATTTTAAATCTCAAAAAATGAATGATAGTTTTTTCAACAATTATTTCATTTTTGTGATATAAGAAAGTGATTAAGTCACTTAAGTCACTGCTTTCTAAGACTAAAATGTATCTCTTAAGAAATACAATTTTTCATGAAAGAATGAAAATCTACTTAGCTATCCCCTGAAACTCAAGATCCTCTGGCTTCAAAAATATATGCATCATTCTGTTACAATTTGGTAATAATATAATACAAAGTAAAATCTATTAACCAAGAAAAGATAAACTGAAGTGGGTAAGTCCATTTTCTGACCAAAGAAAGTAAATGTCATATAAAATACCAATAAATAACACTTGGTGAGTACTCAGTACAATCAGAAGCCATCTGAAGTGCTTTGCATGTATTATCTCACAACCATCTGTTAAGTAAATGCTATATTATTACCATTTTACAAATGAGGAAACTAAGGGCAGAGAGGTAATTTGCCATGTCAAATAGCAGATAAGCTGCGGAGACAGGAATAAAGTCAGTCTGACATCAAAGCCTGGGCTCCTAAGCATTAAGTCGTATTGTCTGTCCCACACATTTCATTACACTAGGTACAATAAAGTTCCAAACAAATACTCTTATACTTACTTCAGTAATTCACATTTTGCACATTTTAAGGTTCTTAGATTTTAAATTAATTCATGTAAATGTCTACATATCTTTGAAAACAAGTGGACTTTATTTTAGACAGAATGCAATCGTAAGGATGCAAATTAAACCAAACTCCTGATTTCATGAGTTTTGTGCTCTAATTACATAAATTTCTATTTCAGAAGTCAAATAAATGTATAGTGGGGTCTTTTGGTTTTCCTTTTTTTTTTTTTTTCTTTTGATACAGAGTCTTGCTCTGTCACCAGGCTGGGGTGCAGTGGCACAATCTTGGCTCACTACAACCTCCGCCTCCCAGGTTCAAGCGATTCTTCTGCCTCAGCCTCCAGAGTAGCTGGGACTACAGGCGCACGCCACCACGCCTGGCTAATTTTTGTGTTTTTAGTAGAGACGGGGTTTCACCATGTTGGCCAGGATGGTCTCGATCTCTTGACCTTGTGACCCACCCGCCTGAGTCTCCCAAAGTGTTGGGATTACAGGAATGGGCCACTGCACCCAGCCCAAAAAGTGTTTCTTAAAATGTCTGTAGTTCATTTGTGTTAAATTAGTTTGGAAGCTAACAATTTTAAATAAAGAAAATGTGCATAATTAGTAAGCAGATAGAAGAATAGAGCAGAAATATGATGAGAGCTAAATGTAAAATTCTGTAAGATGAAAAGTACCTACACATTTATATAACAACTCTACCAATAAAGAGATTTCATTAGTAATTTCCAAATGCAATGGAAGAGGTTTTTACTATAACTTCTTTCCTTGGATTAAATTTGGCTAAATTTCTCCATTTGTATTTAGATTGTTTTCAAAATCTACAAGAAAATTATCCTGATTTTTTAGAAAAAAAATATTTCATTATTAGTATAGCAATGTACTAGAAGGTCAAGTATGTTTTTTTAGCCATCTGTTCCCACTATGCAATCCACATCACTCGTAAACAGAGGCAGTTTTACCCACGATGCCCTGTAATTGAGGCACATAATCACACCAGCTGCCTAACTATGCCAAGCATGTCTGCTATGCCAACAGCTCTTCTTTCTCTGAATTAATTATGACTACTGGACCAATTTAATACAGTGCTTCTCCAGCATTACCTTTGCCAACAGTGACAGCTGTGGCAAAAAAGTCTACAACGCATACACTGCTACTCACAGCCTACTCTCAATTGTGGCTATGCAAAATATCTCTGAATAATGTACTCCTCTGAAAGAATGTAAGCAATTAGAGGCTTAAACACCAGCAGTCTTATAACACAGCTCACTAGAAGTTACAGTAAATGATATAAATACAAAGCCATTTCACTTTATTAGATGCTTTCAGATATGACTGTAACACAGTAAGATACATTGAAGACAGCACTAATATTTAATAAATAAATGAAATGTATTATAAACCTTTACTAACAGAATGGTTGAAATAATAAGGATAACTAAGAAACTACTAGTGACTGAATTAAGACCAAACTGCCTTTCGGCCTCTTGGCCTCAAACATTCAGAAAAAATACCAACAAACTTTTATACAAGCAAGAAAATAAAATAATCTAGCTCAATGCTAATAAAATATATCATGTAAGTTATATGTGTAATGTTAAATTTGCTAATAGTCATATTTAAAGGAGTAAAAAAGGTGAAATTAATTTTAATAATATTTTATTTAACCTTACAGATCCAAAATAAAGTATTTTAACATGTAATCATTACAGATTATTAGTAAGAGATTTTGTTTTCAAAATAATCTTTGATCTCCAGTGTGTATTTTATCTATACAGAGCATTTTCATTAGGAAGCTAAATTTTAATCAAAAATATTTAATCTATATTTAGATTTTATCAAATAGAGTTGAAAAAAGTAGTTCACACATCTAAGTTGTGCCAAGCACACCTCACATTTTACAATAAGATAATCATGTAAATACCTTCAAATAAATATTTTCCTTTAATATTCACACATTGACAAAATTGGTTTATCTTTTTAAAATCACTAATTTAACTCAGAAGCAAAAGCATATTGGTTTAAAAACTATGACAGTTCACAGTAAGTAAACTCACTAAAACCATAATGACATATGATAGAAATTGTTCTACATCTTTACATCTGTACTGAGGATTCTACATTTTAATTGCTGTGATGGTTACATGAAATGTATATTTGACAAAAAACATTAACTATACATTTTAAATTCATTTTATTTTATACAAATTATACTTAAATTAATTTGAAATACCATTTCTCACCTGTCCAATTGACAACAAACATTCAAAATCCTGACAACAAATTTGTGGGAAAGGCTACTGGGAAATACACATTGTCATAAAATAGCGGAAAATCAATGGAAGGAAATTTTATAGTATTTAACAAAACTACATATGTATTTTCCATCTGATCCTACTTCTAGCAGGTAAAAAAAAAAAAAAAAAAAAACTTCTATAAATATGAAACTACATATGTACAAACATTATTCAACACAGCATTATTTGTCAGGGCAAACATTAGAAACAATCTAAACACATTTCTATGGAAACTGGTTGAATAACTGTAATTTATCCACTTAAAGAATGTAACAAAGAATACAGAGGCTATAAAAAGAATAAGGAAGATCTCTGAACAGATATGGGAGTGATTACCAGGAAAATACTGTTAAGTAAAAAAAATATATATATGCAAAGGAACATATACAGTACTGTACTTCTGTATTTAAAAAGTGGAAATGAAGGGCCAAGCGTGGTGGCTCACACCTGTAATCCCAGCACTTGAGAAGGCCAAAGCGAGCCAATACTTAAGATCAGGAGTTCAAGACCAGCCTGGCCAACATGGTGAAATGCTGTCTCTACTAAAAATACAAAAATTAGCATGCTCCTGTGGTCCATCTACTTGGGAGGCTGAGGCACGAGAATCGCTTGAACCTGGGAAGCGGAGGTTGCAGTGAGCTGAGATCGCACCACTGCACTCTAGCCTGGGCAACAGAGTAAGACACAGTCTCAAAAAAGAAAGTGGAAATGAGACTATTAATCTATACGTGTGTGTGTGTGTGTATATCTGCTAGTTTTCTGAAAAATGCAACAGAGGAAAAATAACCAAGAAGCCAATGAAATTGATTACCCATAGAGGATATGTGGAAATAAGAAAGAAGGGACATAGAAAGAAATGAGACTTCTGAGTATATATTTTTATAGTTTTTCAATTTTTGTAGATGTGATCAAATTAAAGATGTTCAGATGGGGAGATTATACTAGATTACATGAATGATCCCAATCTAGTCACATGAGTCCTTCAAACCTTTCCCAGAACTTTTACCAGTTGGGTCAGAAAGAGGAGACTGAAAAAGGAGGACAAACCACGCAGGCAATCAACCCACCATTGCTGGCTTTAAAAATGAATGGAGAAGACCACAAGCCAAGGAGCACAGATAGCCTCTAGAATCTGGGAATAGCCTTCAGCTGGCAGCCAGCAAGAAAACAGAAATCTCAGATCTACAAGCACAAAGAACTGAATTCTGCCAACAAGCCAAATGAGAAGGAAACAGTTTCTATCTCAGATCCTCCATAAAAGAGAACACAGTTGGCCAACAAACTGATTTTATTCCAGTGAGAGGGCAGAATAATAAATTTGTGCTGTTTTAAGCCACTCAAGCTTGTGGCAATTTTTAATGATTACAACAGAAAACTGATGCAGGTCAGGCGTAGTGGTACACGCCTGTAATCCCAGCACATTGGAAGACCAAGATGGGCAGGTCACCTGAGGTCAGGAGTTCAAGACCAACCTGGCCAACATGGAGAAGCCCCATTTCTACTAAAAATACAAAAATTAACCACATTTGGTGACGCACACGTGTAATCCGAGCTACTTGGGAGGCTGAGGCAGGAGAATTGTTTGAACCTGGGGGGCGGAGGTTGCAGTGAGCCGAGATCACACGCCACTGCACTCCAGCCTGGGTGACAGAGGGAGACTCTGTCTCAAAAAAAAAAAAAAAAAAAAAAGGAAACTGACACAGGTTTTAAAAGTATCTATACTCCCCTGTATAACATACCACCAGTGTCTTTCTTCTAGTCTTCATCATCTGTGACTTAAACTCTGGCAAACTGCTCTGACTTCAATCCTGCTCTCTTCTAACTCACTTTTAAACTGACAGAAAAGCGATCCTTCTAAAATGTAAATCTGATTAGAAAAGGCCAATTCACTCTCTATCCATCCCCACTTGTAATTCAATATGTACAATCCCAAACCAACTCCTAGCAAGATTTTTGTTGGAAAACAAAAAAATGATTCTAAAATTTATACACAGAAATTCAAAATAAAATTCAAAACAATTTTGATCAAAAAAAGAGAAAGAATAGAGTTTAAGGGATATACTACCTGATTTCAACTCTTCCCACCAAGCTACAATAATCACAGCAGTGTGGTATTGGTATTTAAAGACAGACATATAAATAAATAGAACAGGAAAGAGAACCCAAAAATATACTCACACATATTTGTTCAAGGTATTTTCAAAAAATGAATCAAGGTATCCCTGATGAACACAAATGTAAAAAGTATCAACAAAATACTAGCAAACAGAATTTAACGACACATTAAAAAGACCATTTACCATGATCAAGTGGGATTCATCCAAGGAATACAAGCATGTTCAACATACGCAAATCAATAAACATAATACATCACATTAACAGAACCAAGAACAAATGTTTCAACAGATGCTAAAAAAGATTTCAACAAAATTCAACATCCTTTCATGATAAAAACCCTCAATAAACCTGGTATAGAAGAAACATACCTCAACGTGATAAGGGCCATATATCACAAAACCACAGCTATTATCACACTGAATGGGGGACAACTGAAAGCCTTTCCAGTAAGAACTGAAACAAGACAAGAAAGCACACTTTCACCCATTGTTATGCACCATAGTACTGAAAGTCCTAGCTAGAACGATTAGGCAAAGGAGGAAATAAAGAACATCCAAATTGGAAAGGAAAAAGTCAAGTCAAATTAGCCTTGTTTGCAGATTACATGTCCTTATATTTTTTAAAAAAATCTAAAGACTCCGCAGAAAACACTTAGAATTAATACATTAAATAAAGTTGCAAGATGGGTACAAAATCAACATGCAAAAATGAACAGCATTTCCATACAGTAACAGTGATCAACCTGAAAAAATCAAGCAAGCAATGCCATTTATAATAGCTACAAAGAAAAAAAAAACACCTACAAATAAATTTCATCAAGGATGTTACAGATCTATATGAGGAAACCTGTAAAACACTGAGGAAAGTAATTGAAGAGAACATACAAAAAAATGGAAAGATACGCCATGCTCATGGATTGCAACAATTAATATTGTTAAAATGACCATACTGCCCTAAGCATCTTCAGATTCAATGCAATCCTTATCAAAATACTAATGACAGTCTTCATAGAACAGAAAAAGGAAATCCTACAATTCATATGAAACCACAAAACATGCTGAATAGCTAAAGCAATTCTGAGCAAAAAGAACAAAGCTGAAGGCATCACATTATCTGATTCCAAATACTATAAAGCTATAGCAAACAGAACAGTACGGCACTAGCATAAAAGGACACATAGACCAGTGGAACAGAATACAGTGCCCAGATACAAGTCCACACACTTAATTACAGACAACTCCTTTTCAACAAAGGCACCAAGAATATACATTGGGGAAAGGGCAGTCTCTTTAATAAATGGTGATGGGAAAACTGGATACCCACATGCAGAAGGATAGAATTATTATATACCCCTATTTTTCACTATACCACCAAGCCTCAGTTCCTCATATAACATAGAACCATTAATAATATTCATTCAAACCGCCTTACAATTTGTTTAACGAATAAAATTATATAATTCACACAAAATTATTTTCTTTTCTAATATGCAGTAATATCCCATGAAGATGTCATTTATTGCTATTAATACTCAAAAATAAACATGATTACTGAATATAAATAAATTATGGTTGAATAACATTCACTCAGGAGTTCTGAACATACTCAAATGTAAAATTATCAAACTATGAGCTAAAATATGAAACAGCCACTGACAGGATTCAAGGATTTTTCATGTTATTCATAAAGAAGGCTCCAAGGGCTCTTACGAACTATAAACCAGTGAATAAACAAGAAACATTTCCAATCACAGGCTGGAAAAGTTTCCATATTAAGAATAATTTCCAGTAATAAAAAGCAATAATATTTTCTACAAAGAGAATTCATGCTTCCATAGTTCTTCTGGAGAATAAAAATTATAGTACATCTGAGCCTGTAATACTACATGTAGGTCAGATTTTTCATTTTCAAATGAAAAACATGAGTCTGAAAAAGGTTAAGATAAAAACTAGAACATATACTCTCTGAGGAGGACAGAATAAAAACATTAATTCTCTTAGAAACATAAGAGCCGCCGGGCGCGGTGGCTCAAGCCTGTAATTCCAGCACTTTGGGAGGCCGAGATGGGCGGATCACGAGGTCAGGAGATCGAGACCATCCTGGCTAACACGGTGAAACCCCGTCTCTACTAAAAAATTAAAAAAACTAGCCGGGCGCGGTGGCGGGCGCCTGTAGTCCCAGCTACTCAGGAGGCTGAGGCAGGAGAATGGCGTGAACCCGGGAGGCGGAGCTTGCAGTGACCTGAGATCCGGCCACTGCACTCCAGTCTGGGGGACAGAGCGAGACTCCGTCTCAAAAAAAAAAAAAAAAAAAAAAGAAACATAAGAGCCAAAAAAAAGATGTTACATATGTTAATAAAATCAGAGAAGGTATAGATAACATGAGCACAGAATTATTAAATTCCTTAACACTTTAAAAAGATGGTTTAGGGAAAAATTCTAAAAAGTAACATAAAACATTTATAAAATATGTGGCCGAATAGGGAGTTCATTACATCAATTAATACAGCTAAGAATAAAAATATGAGCTATTTCAGAAGTACAAGATTATTGAACAAATTATCTGCCTAGTCAGGGTAATCTGATTTCTTAATTGGCATTTCAGGGCTCTAATACTGGAGAGCTCACGTGCAGGCATTCCAGTCAATGGCCCCAGCTGAGTACAACCTTTCACCCATCCCTGTCAAAGTGCCAGGTGTGTACATAAAGCTGTCTTGGATTATCTTGCCCAGCCTAACCATTAGACGAAAACCACGAAGTAACCTCAAAGGACACCAAATCAAACCATGACTAAACTCTTAACAAATTCATAAGATACAATTAAATGGTTGTCGCTTTAAGACACTGTTTTGTAGGAGTTTGTTATGCAATATTTCGGGAGGACCCAAGACTACAGTCAGGTTTAGTGATTCTCTGGGACTCACAGAACTCAGTATATAGTGGAACTCATGGTTAAGACTTATTACAGTGAAAGAATACAAAGCAAAATCAGGAGAAAACACACATGGGACACAGTTCAGAGAAAACCAGGCACAAGTTTCCAAGTGTCTTCTCCCAGTGAAATCACATAGGATGTATTTACTTAAATCTTCTAGTATTGAACTGTAACATGTGTGAAGTGTTCTCTACTAAAAAAGTTCATTAGAGACATAGTATCTCTAACTTGAGGTTTATTGGAGGTCACCTTGTAGCACTGAAGTGCTATCTAGTGTTCCCGAGCTCAAGAAGACTTGTGATGTTTCTCGTGAAAAAAACGCATGTCAGAAAAGTTTAAATCAGACATGAGTTATAGTGCTATCGGGCATAAGTTCAATGTTAATGAATCGATGATATTTATGAAATATGGTGTATGTAAAAAGAAACACATGTAAAACAAGGCCATGTTGTACTGCTTGGTTATCTGTGATCAAAGGCTAGTAGGAACCTAATCCTATATTTCCCCCCAGGGACAATGGTTCAGTATTCACTAACATAGTGTTCACAGAAACTTTCTAGAACCCAACTGTCACAAATAAGCACTAACTGCATATACAAGCTTTTTCTGGAAGTCGAATATATATACAGAAGTGCCCAAATCATAACTATACAGCTCCATTAATCCACAAAATGAACACCCTTGTGTAACTAGTACCCAAGAAGCAGAATATAACCAGAATCCACAGACCACCTCATACTTCATTCCTGTCATTATGCCCTCCCTATAAAAGAAACTACTACCTTGACATCCAAAAACCATAGTTTTGTCAGTTTTAAACTTTATATAAATTGAATAATTAAATCATGTAAGTCATACTTTTTTTTTTTTTTTTTTTTTGAGACGGAGTCTCGTTCTGTTGCCCAGGCTTGAGTGCAGTGGCGCCATGTCGGCTCACTGCAACCTCCGCCTCTCGGGTTCAAGCGATTCTCTTGCTTCGGCCTCCCAAGTAGCTGGGATTACAGGCACACCTAACCACACCCTGAAATTTTTTATATTTTCGGTAGAGAGGGGATTTCACTATGTTGACCAAGTTATCTGGTCTCAAATTCCTGACCCCAATTGATCTGCCCACCTCGGCCTCCCAAAGTGCTGGGATTACAAGGCATAAGCCACCGTGCACAGCTAAGTCATCCTTCTTTATGTCTGGTTTGTTTCACCAACAGTTTGTTTATATAATTCATTCATGTTGTTATGTGTACTTTGGTTTTTACTACTGTAGAGCATTCCATTACATATAACACCATTTGTTCATTCTGTTGTTGACAGGAACTGGGGTTATTACAGATAGTATTAATATAAATAATGTTAATAACTTGCTAGCTTAATATTTTTAAAAACTTTTTCCCTTAATTACATTAAATGCAAATATTTTTAAAAAGCCATTTGTCACATAAACATCTCTAAATCAGTAGATGTAAACACAGTAATGCTACAAAACTGCAGGCAAGTTAACAGAGATGGTTCAGGAGTGAAGAAAAGAAGTATGAAGTTGTGGCAGTGAGCTAAATAAAGGAGCACTCATTTTACAGAAAAAAAAACTATCTAAAACTATAGTCATAATCCTGATATATAAAGAAGATAAAGTATTTTGTTTTAAGATAGACTGGATGACAGAGTTGATAGATTAAACTAAAACCAGTGATGAAAAAATGATTCAAAATCGAGGGCCGGGCGCGGTGGCTCACGCCTGTAATCCCAGCACTTTTGGAGGCCGAGGAGGGCAGATCACGAGGTCAGGATATCGGGACCCTCCTGGCTAACATGGTGAAACCCCGTCTCTACTAAAAATACAAAAAATTAGCCGGGCCTGGTGGTGGTTGCCTGTAGTCCCAGCTACTCCAGAGGCTGAAGCA